>NC_137086.1:6701651-9491737 GCF_951640355.1 Cnephaeus nilssonii
GAGCACCTAAATATATAAAGAAAATCCAGTGGACTTTAAGGGAGAGATAGACAGCAATACAGTCATAATAGGAGATTTTAACACCCAACTGTCATCACTGGATAGATCCTCCAGACCAAAAAAACACACACACACACACAAAAACAAGGCAACAACAACCTTAAATGGAACACTGGATTGGATAGATGTAATTAATATTTATAGAACCTCTCATCTCAAAGCAGAATATACATCCTTCTCAAGTGTACATGGAACATTCTCAAACACCACTTGTTAGGACACAAAATATGACTTAACAAATTCAAGAAGATTGAAATTATATCAAGCATCTTCTCAGATCACAATGGCATGAAACTAGAAATCAACTACAATGAAACAACTGAACAGTATTCAAACACATGGAAGACTAAATAGCATGTTATTAAACAATAAATGGGTTAACAATGAGATCAAGGAAGAAGTCAAAAATTACATGGCACAAATGAAAATAACCTCACAGCAACCCAAAATCTATGGGATACAATGGAAGCAGTCCTGAGAGGAAAGTTCCTAGTGTTACAGGTCTACATCAAGAAGCAACAAAAATCTCAAATGAAAAATCTAACCTTACACCTAAAAGAACCAGAAAAAGAACAACAAACAAATTCCAAAGTGAGTAGAAGGAAAGAAATAATAAAGATCAGAGTGAAAATAAATGACATAGAGGCTAAAAAAAAAAAATAATACAAAGATCAATGGAACCAAGAGCTAGTTCTTTGAAAAGATAAACACTTGCATATGAAATCTAATGAACAAAATAAACTTAAAAACAAAATAGAACATAGGCACAGATACATGTAACAGACTGATAGCTGTCAGAGGGGTGGGAGGAGGATGACTAGATGTAAAGAGGTGAAGGTATTAACCAAGGAACATATATGCATAACCCACAGACACAAACAACAGTGTGGTGATGGCCAGAGGAAGGGGGGACATGGGCTGGGTCAGGGTGGGGACAAAGGGCAGGCTTCTGTAATAGTATCAACAATAAAAATCAAGTTAATAAATTTTTTTAAAATGCTGCTTTATTATGCATTTTATGGAACATCTTGGCAAGAAGCTGGTGTGGCTGAGTAATGTCATTTTCTCAACCCAAGACAATTGCAAAAACTGTGAAGTCTTAAGAAAAATGATGCCTGAGGGCATGTCCACAGCTCTGAGTAATATTTAGAAAAGCAGACACGAGGGGCCTGCTTCTTGGCAGACTTCCTTTCTGTCCTCCATGTGAAGAGGTCTAATTCAGACAGGATGGCTAGGACACGAGAATTAAATAGTAACCAGCACCACATTTTACAGAAGAGTGAATTAGTTCGGTCAGTACAAGCACGAGGGCTCCTTATCTTGGGGGGAAAAAATCAAGGCAGAGTTAGACCTTGGGGCCAGACTTGCTCACCTTCACTGATGCAAGTTGCCCATTGACCTGGGTTCCATTTTGGTAGGTATTACTCAGCAATGCTTCCAAGGTTCACTTCACAAAAATTATGGCAACTAGACTAATAAAGTCATTGTATAATATATGTTGAATTACTCCTTTGGAAGAGGTGATTAGAGAAACCAACCTCACACTGACCGTCCCTAAGGCTTCTGAGGGCCACGCAATGTAACTATGGTAACTGGCATTATGTGGCATCTACAGGCGAAGAAGAACCCCCGACCCCTTTCTTTCCTGTGAAGGTGACTGATGTTTAATTGGAAATCAGAAATACAACCAAGTACATTGGCCCTAAACTCCCAGCAACTGAGTTAATCTACTGCAGAATGAAGTAGAACCAGACATAGTTTGTTTCATCTTGCCAAAAGAATGGTATGATAAGTCATGTTGCCAATGGCACAATCTGCAATATTACAGTAAAATAAAAATCAATGCCTCTTGGTCCTAGACATAACCACAGTACTTTTACAGATCCAAATTCTGAAAGCTATGATAGTGAACATCTTGTTCACATTGGTTTTGGCAACTTCCAAAAGTGTTTTGTATATCTTCCTGCCACCCACTAAATTTCCCACCCTTGCCACTTCATCAGTGACTCCAAATTTACAAAGAAAATCTGCATAAAAAATTCCCACTCCTCATAAAACCAAGATCTCTATACACAGGAATGTTTTATGGAACAAGTACTTTCAAATGAAAGTTCTAAAAAATATTTAAACAAGGATTGTCTCATTGTTTGGGTACCAAATAAAGAATAAATGTGTATCATAGTGAATAATTTTCAAGCTCTGTGCTCCATACCAAACAGTGAAAGAGATCCAACTTCAATGTAAGCCCCTTGAGGGACCAGGGTTTAAGGAACTCTGTAGCCCCAGAAACTATCAGAGTTTCTGGAACATGGCAGGCAATAAATATTTGTTGAAAGACTAAATGTCAGACTTAACCACATTGGGGGCCACATAATAAACTCTGTGTACCAACATTTAAGTAGAACTAACCTTACACCCCATTCTCTCCCTCCCTCCTTCAGCACCCATACACATTCACAACACACACACCATCAACTTATCTAGGCTTTACATGCAACAACAAAAAAAGGTTAATTTATGATTTTGTATCTGAAAATTATTATTTAAACGCTCAGGAAAGATCCAAGATTTTGGTTCCCTTCTCCAGAGAGTTTACAGACCTGTTAGAAGTAAAAGGGATATACACAGTGTATGCAGCATCCTTTGGTTACAACTGAAAACTTCAAATAAAGTTTAAAGTGGAAATAGACATTCAATTCTCTGCCTTTGCCCTACCTGTTTTTTGTTTATTTGTTATTGTTTTTGTTTAGCATGTTGAAACATACAATAAACCTGTTTAAACTCTCATTTTTCCATAGAGAAAGCATAGCAAAAGTTAAGGCAACTTCAGGAGAAATCCCATTTACCAACAGACACCACATACTCTCAAACCCAAAGCCTCAGTTTCTGATATTTATTTCCCAAACTGGACACTGGTTTACTGAAGACTAGACCCAGGGATCATTTTATATAATGGATCATTGCTTTTATGAGTTCATAGTGACCATAAAGGTCTTGAATTCCTTTGCAAACAGCAAAAAAAAAAAAAAAAACCCACAAATTTCCTCTTTTGGGGTACCAAGAATTCACATCAAAGGCTACAGTGAGACATTCTTGGTCTGTGGCTATGAGTAATCGAAGACCCCCCACTCCACTGATATACAGGCATCAGTAAAAGCAAAGTTTCTCTTTCAAAGAGAAAGATACATGTAGTTTGAATGTGGTTGAGCTTGGAAATCCCTGTTTCTAATGAATTGCTTCAATGACTAAAAATGCCCATCAATACCACTAAAGATACAGCAAATTTATTTTAAAGGATAGTAACATGGTTTATATGTACATTCAGATTTTTTTTTACTTACATGATGTTAAGAATAATGCCCAACATTTCATTTTAAAAATTTTTTAAGATTTTTAAAATTCATCTTTTTAGAGAGAGAGGAAGGGAGAGGGAGAGAGAGAAAGAGAAAAATAGATCAGCTGCCTCCTGCATACCCCACACTGGGGATCAAATCCAGCAACCCGGGCATGTGCCCTGACCAGGAATAGAACCCGCAACCCTTTGGTGTCTGGGGCAAGAGCCAACCAAGCCACAGTGGCCAGGGCAATGCCCAAAATTTCTATAGGATGCTAGAGTTTGCAAAGCTTCTTTCCTTCCATGACCCCTTTTTAAATTCACTACATCTATTTTGCTAGATAAACAAGACAGGCTCTGCTGTGATTTGTCTGCACCTCAAATGGAAGGGTAACAGGAGTTAAAATGGAACTCTTCCTAGTAGCACATTATAAAATGAACTGCCCACCAATGCAGGACTTGCAAAGGAAATGTTTCAGAAATCATACTTGCAATACATAGTCCCACGTCCACTCTAAAAACCTCTGAGGTTGAAGAGATCTAGAGGAAGATATTTCTTTGGCAAAATGGTAAGCAGTATCAGCACCACCATCCCCGCCCCCCCCAAACCCTCCCCCGCCCTGTGCACATTCCATGAGAAAAGGAGAGGGGATGCATCCCTTCACCTGGGGGAGGCTTCGGGATTACAGTTTGGAGAGCCTGGTCTGTCTGAAGGCACAGAGACGGGGGTTGGTTCCAAGCTTGAAGAAACCCAGAAGAGAGAGGAAGTGATGGGCTGGCTACCTAAAAGCAGAGGAAGGCGAGGTGGCTATCCTGGAAATGGCTCTGTGTTGGAGTTTCCCTTGGTTTCACATGGACACGGTGAAAAGATACCAGTATAGATCGTGTTATGAAAAATGTTACTTCTGTTATGAAAAAAGGTCCTCCTGGGAGCTGAGCAGCAGGATAACCCCAAGAAAGGATGGGCATTGATAGCTGCAGTGGTAAGTGGCCAATTTGAAGGGACATCATCTGTGTTCAGGGAACAGCACTTGATCCCCAGTATAGGAGTGTCTAGTTCCCACCACACCCAGAGGGCAATAATATTTGATCATGAGAGGCCCATCAAGCAGGACCTTTTTCACTCCCTAACTCTCCCTCACCAATCTTCTTCATCCTAGAAGAACAGACAGACTAGGTGCAGGTAAGAAGAGGAAAAGTTGCATAAGATGGGAAACAGAGAAGACCACCATAGACCCCACCTCCAATTGCAGGCTTCCGGTCCAACATATTACTGAGTTGGGGAAGGGGAGAAGCTTCCATATAAAACGGAATTCAAAGCATCAAACATTCAAAATATCTAGTGGCTACCCCATAAAAGCTCAAAAATCAGCAACTGCTGATGACACTTTATAGCATAGTCTCTGGGATGCCTGAATCTGGGACTCTGTCTGGGGCTAGGCTACCCACAAGTCCATTATGGAGAACCAACCTGGGACAAGCAGAAAATTGTTCCAGCCTTGCTCTCCAGAGCCTTTACTATTATGGAAAAAGACACACAATGTACATGGACCCCTCCTGGACCAGGACCCTCACCTAAAGGCCAGTCCTTCTCAGAGGCCAACCTGACCTCAGTCACATCCTCTTCCTCCAAATGGGGAAACAAGGCATCGATCTGCCCATAAGTGACCAGGTGTCCAGCTACTCAAGGCCCTGTGTGCTGAGAGTGCCAAAACTTCATTGTCAGGTGTTAGTGTAGAAGATGAGACAGGAACCTTGAACAGTGTGCTTCCCTAAGCGGATGGAGCTTGTATGATCTGGAAAGTGAGCAGATTTCAGACAGAGCCAAGAAAGTCAGCATGGCCTCACAACTGCCTTCTTTAGACACCTTCGCCTGATTCTCCTTGAATATCGTTGTTTCATATCACCTGAAGCTGTTTCATTTGAACTCAAGAATTATTGATAAGGTGCCTTCTCAATATAAGACATTGAAAAAAGCACCAAAGGGGAGTCAGATCCCCTAGTTCCAACTTTGATCCTGGGCAAGTCCCTTTCTCTACCTCTCTCCTTCAGGTTCCCGTACATAAAATCAGAGCACTGAATGAGATGACCTCTAAGACCATCATTGCTCTAACACATTATACCAGGTGCAGAGTCTGAAAGGATTTAAATGTGACTAAAGTACTGAGAATTAATTAGCCCTTGAATTTGTAGAGAGCATTTTGTAATCTTTGCAAAATTCTTTCACATCCATTACCTCATTGGTTTGTATCTCCACCTGCAATTCTAAGGCATTGGTATTATTAGCCTTATTAAACAAATGAAGAACCAGACTCAGAGAAGTTAAATGGGTTACCCCGGGTCACACAAACAGCAGAAGTTGGACCAGGAGCTGAGCATCTTGACTCCCAGCCTGGCCGCCTTTCCATGCCCCACAAATTCTGGTGTTCGTCATTAATAATGACACAGGCAGCTCCTGGGAACCAGTCAGGGTCCCTTCTCACTGATGTCAGGTAACAACATTGCACTGGTTTTTGTCAAAGTCCCAGTGGCTGGTCTGATTAAGGAGGTTCTTCCCAGAGGGTCTTGTGAACCCCCAATAACCTCCTTTCTAAGTTCTTTCAGTAACTCTGACCATTTGGAGAGAAAACAAATCCATACACAGAGGAGTTTTAGGTATTATTTTAACTTTGTATACCACGCATAAAAAGTTGCCCTTTAACTTCAATTTCTGAATATAAGTTAGGGGAAAAGAAAAGTTTTTGGCACACATTCTCCAGGTGAATGCCCCAGTGCCTGGAGTTTAACTCCAGGACCCCAACAAAATTCCAGGGTAACCCCTGTCTCTATCCCCTCTCCCTTCCCCATAAAGTCCAGGTCCCTTTCCCTCACCACTGTATCTCACCAGCTACCTGTGAGGTTCCAGACCATCTTTCGGGCAATATGGACTTAACGCAAGAACTTTGCCCCAACACTCAGAATTTCTTCTTGACTTTGTCTTGTTCACTGAAGGAAAAAAAATTTTACTGCACTGTTTAAAGAGAAATAAAAATCAAGAATATATTGTCATTACAAGAGCATAGAATAGTCTCATGTCACAAAATGGCCACATAAATTACACAATAGTTTTTCAGCAGGTCAGAATATTAATTTGTATTCATATATGGTAATAAATCAGAGCAAGTTTTAAAGACTTCTACTGAAAATAATTAAAACATTAAAAGTTTTGGTTCCCTGAGAAATAATCATCAATATGTAGGGGAAATCACTCTGGGGAAGAGTTCACTCCTTAACCATGTGTATGTCCCTATATTTCTTTTTTCACATACACAGATTCAACTCTGATTTTTGTTCTTTAAGCTCTTACATGGATAGTTCTATCTATCCCATTTGACACACAATAACCTGTTATAACCACACAAAGAGAGTGGAGAATTATACAGAAGCATGAATAAGATCATGTTCCTAAAATGTTATTTAGAGAAACTCATTTGAGGTTTCCAAAATGTGTTGTCAGAATCAGACCCACTGCCTCTCTGCTCAGAATTAACTTCCACGTTGCCTAGTCCTATAACCCTGACTTCTGGGGAGAAAAAAGAAGTCCGCTAGCTACCTAGAAACCAATGCAGGTCTTCTGGAAGCTTCGACTGCCACCCTAAATAACCCTTGGATGACCTGCAAATGGTACGAATAGTATTTGCTAATTCTATCACTACTCAGTTCCCCAAGTTTGCCACTGCAGTAAGAGGGAGAGTTACTGGCAAGTGAGTAGTATCCTGCAGGGCTGAGGGTGTGCCCTGCTCAATGTCAGCCTTTTCAGCTGAGTGGACAATCTGCTTTAACAGTGGGATGCTGGGAGCAGGGACACCGGACGCCAAAGCTCTCCTGGTCCCGGTGGTAACTTCATTTCCCAAACGTTCATAATTAAACAGCTTTTATTGAAGTAATCAGCATGAGCTCCTTAGCTTTGTTTTTGCAAACGGTATTGTGTTTATGGAGCCAAATATGAGAGACTTTGATACTGAATACCTCCTCGGATGTGTTAACGTTGGCAGGGTCTCTAGATTCTGAAGATGCCGGGCCGCCTCAGCACAGCCTCCCCTCCAACCTCCAGCTCATCAGCCCCCCCGAACCACAAAGCACCAGTTCTCCTGTAAGACTCACTTAGCTATTTCTCCTGAAAGTCCCAGGGAATGGTGTGCAATCGAAACAGGGTGAAATATGATCTCAAAGTGTCTGTCGGACCAGAAGTTTTCAAAGAAAACATTTCTTAAATCTTGTGTTCACTGCTGTTTCAGCAGGCCAATTAGATTGGATGGGACTTGGGGGGAGCTGTCGCCAGTCACTGCAGCAGGAATAGCAAACAAGACTTAAAGCAAATAAACGAGTCCAAAACTGGCATCCCAGGGGCCCCTGGCCATCGACCTCCTTCATTCCCCCTGTGGGATGGCCAGCCCACCCTCTGGGACCCAGGGCCAACCTACAGGTTAATCAGATGAGACATTAGTTAGCAGCCTCGATTACTAGAAAGCAATTAATCAGGGAAAGTCTCCAAACAGGAGGAGAATAAATAAACAGGCGGGCACATGCAGTCCCATTTCGGCTCTAGATAAGGCTGCCATCCAGGTGTCCTGCCGGGGTAGAGCCCATCTGTCTTGTTCAGTTCCTCTTGGGAAATGTGGTGACATTTCTCACATCTGCCTAGAAAATGCAAAGCCAAGAGGGCTCTTACTGGGAAGAAGGTGAGAGACTTTGGAAGAACTATTTTAGCACCCAAGAGGGATTTTGTGGAGAGCTTTGCCCTATCCTGATCATCCTTTCGCATTGCATGTAGACTCATTTTGACACGGCAAAAAAACAAAAACAAAAACAGGTTCTGCATGGGTCTCCAAACTCCTATCCATTTGGAGACAACCAGGGGCTTGGGTGGTGGCCTTGGGTCTATCCATAAGGAACCCAGAGGTTCATTAGCCCTTTGAGACTCTGGCTTCAGAGACTCTCCAGACAAGCTACTAGTACAAAGGATCCAGACCAATGGAAAGAATTGGTTTCCTCTGATGTGGGGTGAGAAAGATTGGAAAAGAAGGGAAGAAAGTGTAGTTAATGCAAGTGGAAATTATCAACCATTGGTCCTGCTTGACCTGACATATCAACTTCAAATAGGGTCACTCATCTGTGTTGTCTTTTTCCTTCTGGAACAAAAAGATGTCAGCAACTAGAGAATATGTGTAATATAAACACGGCTGTGTTAGCTCAACGTCAGGGAAAGCACACCCAAACGTAAGTCAGCACAAGACATCCTCTGCTCAGAGGACAAGCGCAATGATTTTAACCTAATGACCCACTCTTAAACAGCTCTACAGCAAATCACAATTAAATAAATAACACTTAATAGCAGAGATTTATTTTATGGCCAGATTATTTGTGGGGAGAGAAAGGGAAGGTTGTGGGTGAGTCACTTATATTTTTAATTATAAAATTAAGGTGGTTTCCAAATATTGCTATGAATGTAACCTCAAGCTAAATTTGCAAAATGCCACAAGAGTGAGTTACAGGCATTCCAGAATAAAACAGAGAGGCAGGGGATGAGAGGCGTGGCAGTGTACCAGCAAATGAGGCTTTGTTTTGTTGTCTGAAACTAAAGTTGAGTCGAGGGCCTTCCTTCAGTCCAATGATGAGGAATATCTGACCAGAGTTATATAAAATCATGGCATATACAACAGTGAATGAGTGGAAAACGCAGCCACAATGTGTCTCTGTGAAAAACTACAGAACTGAGTGTCAGTAAAGCCAAAGTCAAAGCCTGGGTATGACAATTTCTGGGGTACCAAGAAGGAACTGGCTGCAATGAAGGTAGGAGAGCTATTATAGCTCATAGCAGACACTGAGAAGTCACAAAAGCATGTGCAGAACTGGTGAGCTGGCCAGTCTTCCCCAATGACAGCATTCAAGCTAGAGTGATGCCCTTCTCTGAAAGCTTATTCACCCCCTCTCGTTCATCCCCTCTTTTTTTTCTGTCTCATTATTTAACTCTGATATTTCCAATGTGTCCAATTTTTTCACATAATCATCCACATACGTATCTTTGATTAGGCGACCTGGTGATGGCTTTCTGACCTCTTAAGAGAGTCCAATGCCACTTTTACCTTGCCCTCCACACATCTTTACAGCCTCAAAAAACAATGATTATGCCCCCAGGGAATATTAGGGCTCAAGCAGAAGCCAAGTCCTGCAAAACCTTTTCCTCTTCGTGGCTTGAAGGATGACTAAAAACCTAGACTTTCCAGAAGCATCCACAAGTTATCTCCTCTGATTGTGTGCCATTGTCGTGATCGTAAAAGGCACTCATGCTGCTGGTAGGACTACTGGGATACAGCTCAGCCCATGAGATTGAGTGTCACTCAGGAGCACCGCCTCCCCAAATCAGCTTCTCAGGATTCACACTTAGTCACTCACTGATCATGCCATGAAAAATCCAGATCAAAGTCTCTGTGAGAGCAGGAGTTGTGTTTTCTCCATTATGACACGCCCCCCCCCCTCGCCTGCCCCTCCCAAGCTCCTAGAATGAGGCGTGAACATGATACTTGCCATTTGATTCATATTAACCAAGCAGCTACCTGGGCTGAGCACTCTGCTGTCTGTGAAGATGCACAAAAATCAAACTCGGCCCCTCCTATAAAGAAACTAATAAGGTACATAAAGACACAAATGGATAGTTATAATCCTGAAGGGCACATGCCAGATGTAGCCAAAGGGTGGATATCTCCTTCCCTTAACCATCCATGTCAAGTCATCTCCAAGTCTGATTGACCTCTAGAAATAACTCACTAAAGTAAAACCTTAGCAAATGGCTCTTCATGAGGGTTACGTGATAGCCCTAAATCACTCAGATATAGTCAGAAAGTACTTGGAGCACCCATACTTGCAGAGAGACCCTGACAGATAAGAACCTATCTGGGAAGGAAGAACAAGACGATGAGTAAACTCAAAGCCATGACTAAGAAGGAATCATTGAAAGAAAGCCAAGAAGGCTGAGCTGGGCAAAGAAGACCCCTGAATAATCTGTGAGACCTCAAGGGCAAATACAGAACCATGTTCATGCAGGACAGCCCATAGGACCCCACAGGCTGTGTGAACAGAGCTCCCCAAAGACGGGCAGCACACAACATAAAACCACACGCAGTCGCCCTGTGCTCATCTTTCCATCTACTGTGCGCAGGAGAGCAGCCTCTTGATAAATATTTGATGAATGAGACCCATTGCTGTTAGAAGGAATGAAAAACTGCTGTGTGAAAGATGGAGCAGATTTTTACTGTGTTAGCTTTTGCCCAAGATGACAAAAGAAAGGCCAGTAGATGCAAAAGCAAGAGAGAGGTGAACATTTTTTAAGTTTCGAAGAGCTTTCTACGATGCAACATAATCTAATGATGAAAGGGAGTGACAGGCAGGCAGCTGTAAGCTCCCTCTCACAGACACTAACACGCAGAGAGTGGCCCTCAGGGTTTGGGGCGAATATTCCATTCTTAGAGGAGGAAGTGGAGGTTGGGTCAAATCCAAGGCTGCCTTTGGGTCCTTATACAGAGCAAAATTGCGGTGAGCAGACCCCTGGAAGGTCCCAGAGCCCGGCAGGAGGTAGCACAAGGGGGCCCAAAAGAGTTAAATTTCTATTCAGCTCCAGACCATTTCTAAAGTTATTTCTTGTGAAATCAAAATGTTTCCAAGTGACTCCAGGTCGGAAAATGCCAGGCATTACAATGTGGGTTTACTCAGCAGGCAGAGGGGCCTGCAATGTTGTCTGACTGCATTGTACACAGTGGAAGAAAGACCGTGTCATCCTTCCTAATCTGATGAATCCTTGTCATAAATCCTGCCCGGGCTGTCAGCAGGGCGGCTGCTGGCACAGGGCGAGGGCTGGGGGTGCACTTTACGAGGGCCAGTGGCGACATCAGGCCGCCCAGCCTCTGCGAGAAGCTAGTAAATCAGCGCTCAGCGCAAGCTCTGTGCAGAGACAGCGCCTCCAGGGCCTTGCAGGGGCCCAGAGCACAGGTGAACTTGGCAGGAGAGGTGGAGAGTGCTCTGAGGGATCTGTGGGATCCTGGGGTGGAAGGTAGTGAGGGTGCAATAAGGCACCATGCCACAAACTTCCCGAGAGCCTCACTGTCAATCAGTAATCACCAAGCTGGATGTGGGAATACAGGGCCACCAACAGAGAGGATCTCTGCCAATTAGTAGCTCACATTCCAGAAAGGGAGACCCCATTAGGAAAGAAAGAGCTTCTATCCGTCTACTCGAGCTGCCATAACAAAATACCATAGACCTGGTGGCTTACACAACAGAAATGTACTTTCTCACAGTTCTGGGGCCTGGAAGTCTCAGATCAAGATCCCACAGAGTCACTTTCTGATCAGGGCTCTTGAGGAAAGTTGAGCTAAGCTAGTCCACGGCATTGCTGCCTCGGCATCCAGGGCCTTAAACTGACACCAGGCCCCTCAAGCAAGCACATGCCCTAGAGAGCTGCACAGAGGCACAGGCAAACGTAAGTTCCTGACAGGACTCCCCACCAGCCCTGTGATCAACAGTCCCCCGATTCCCAATATCTGTCTTATTCATCTCTTAAGTAAGACCCCTGTTGTGGGGGGGGGGGGTGTCTGGTTTGAATTGACCAATCTGTTCTTAGCCAGATACCCCCCCCCCCCCCAAAAGCATTGCATCCATGGATGCCCTAATAAAAGCATAAGCTCCATGTACTCCCTTTCTCTCTGACTGCACTCTGCCTTGATCTTCTCATGTAACCTCTCAATGCCTTCTGGGTATTTCCTCTAGAACCTCTGAGTAACAAACTTCTTTTTTTTTTAAATATATTTTATTGATTTTTTACAGAGAGGAAGAGAGAGGGATAGAGAGTTAGAAACATCGATGAAAGAGAAGCATCAATCAGCTGCCTCTTGCACACCCCCTACTGGGGATGTGCCCGCAACCAAGGTACATGCCCTTGACCGGAATCGAACCTGGGACCCTTGAGTCCGCAGGCTGACGCTCTATCCACTGAGCCAAACCGGTTTCGGCACAAACTTCTTTATTTCAATTTCCACTCTAGCCCATTGTTGAACTTGGACTCACCATCCACACCCTGTGCTCTACTTAACAAATGTAAATGTAACAGTCATAGCAGCACTCTTCATGGCTTGCAGGTGGCTGCTGCCTTCTTGCTGGGTCCTCGTATGGCAGAAAGGAAGAGAGTGAGCTATCTGGTGTCTTTCTTATAGAGACACTAATCCTGTGGGAACAGGGCACCAAACTTACGATTTCATTTAATCTTAATTACCTCCATAAAGACCCTATCTCTAAATATAGTCACCTTGAGGACTGGGGCTACCATTCAACATAGGAATTTGGGGAAGGACACAAACATTCAGTCCATAACAGAGCTCTAGAAAACAATTCTAATAAGAGTTGATAAATTCTGTTATAGATTACACAAAGCTCTGTGGAGTGATTCATCTGACAGAGAAGCTTGGGGGTGAGAAAATAATCAGAGAAAATTCCTTAAAAGAGGCATCTGATTGGACCACGTAGAATAAGAAAATACCCACGCAGTGAAAAAGTAATGGGAGACCACCTAGGATGGTGGTGACAAGTACAGGCCTTGAAGTCAAGCTGTCTGGGTTGAAATCCCACCTCTGATCCTACTAGTTCTGTGACTCTGGGCAAGCATTTTAACCTCTCTGAACCTTGGTTTACTCATCTATAAAATGGAAAGAAAAGAATCTGCTTGACAGGGTTGTGGAGGCTAACAACTTAATTGCTAAAAGGGACTTAAAACAATTATGCCAGCTCATTAATTCTAGGCAGAATGGGGTGAAAACCTATCAATCACCTGGAGACTCAAAAATAGATGTTTAGGGAAGGGTGAGCAGTTCAATGTAGTAGCTTCAGGAACATGAAGGAGAAAACAGAACATAAGGATTGGACGCAGATTGGAAGTTTATTTAATGCTGCACTAAGAAGTTTGAACTTGTTCAGAGAGTGTTAGAAAGCTATTGGGGGACTTGAAGCAGAAGAGTGACATGAAGCAGCCTAGATTTTAGGAAGATCACTCTGGTATCCACATGAAGCTAAAGAGAGAAGGAGAGTTGGGCCAAGAACAAGGCTAGGGTATCCAAGATGGCAGCCAAGAAAATGTCCCCAAACCCTTTCTGCCTGGCAACTAAATCCCTTTTCACTTCAAAAAGCATCTGCTGAACCTTCACAACATGCAAGGCGCAGTGCCAAGGACTGTAACTGAGACTCTGGCCCCACCCCCAAACTCCTCAGCATCCAGGACCCTCCACAGTCTTTTCCCAGCTCACCTCTCCAGTCTTTCCCCCAGCACTCCTCAGTAGGCATGCTGGGCTCCAGCCAAACAGACTGAGAGCCTTTCCAGATGCAATGAGCTTAAACTATTTCTTCCCTTCATGCCCTTGTTCCTGTTGGGGGAACCTTCATCCCTGGGTTTGAATCACTCCTTTCCTACTTACGAGCACTCTGTGACCTATGGCAAATCACTTAACCTTTCTGAGTATCCATGCTTCATGTGCGTGATTTAGATAGTTATAAACACTTAACTCATAGGCTTATAGTAAGGGGTAATAAAAGCATTTAGCACAAAAACTGGCAATTGCTGCTACCCACCTGCAAGGTCCTCCCCCAGAATCTCTTTGTCAATGAGCCTGTTCAGATCCACCAGACTTTGGGACCTACCACTGACCTCTACAGCCTGTCCCCTCACTCTGCTCTCAGAAGCTAACATACACTCCAGGCTTCTGGGCACTTTGTTTTCTTCACTCCCAAACCACTCCCTGCTGGAAAGGTCTCACAAGGACCATATATTTTTTACCTATGTGTCCTCTCAGTACGAAGAGACTGTGATTGTGTATAGATCTGAACTGGGCAGATATCCGTATGAAGTTAGGCTATGAGAGATAAACAGCACAAGACCCACCATCGAACATGCCATGCCCAAACTCTGTTGTATGTTGTTTTCCTGACAACAGTCCCTGATGATTGGATCAGAAAAGGGCACCGACCCAATAGAACCCTGCTAATACCAAGCAAGGCCAGTCACATATGACATGGCCCAACCAAAAACATGAGCCAAGGCAAGATTCTCTGTTAAGAACATAGTTGGAAACAAGATGATCAGGCAAGGGCAACAGAGATGAAACTGAAAGGAGTTTGAAAGCCTAAAGTCAAGATAGAGACATTGAGGGGAATTTAGAGTTCAAGTCACAGGAATCCCCAGCAAGTAAAACTTATGAGAAACCAGAAATTATTAGTAAAAATAAAGATTACATGTATTGAAGAGCTACTATTGCCACTCACTAAGCTGAGCAATACACAGTTTTTTTTAACCTCATAAACTCTGAGTGGGCACTATTATTAGTCCCATTAGAAGAAGAAATTGAGTCACAGATTGGTAAATACCATAAGCTCCCCATTGCCCTTACAGCTCCCTCGGGTTCTTACAATAAACCCTCATGCTATCCCCTATGCTCACCACCCATTAATCAAATAAATGACTAAACTGTTCCTCCTTGTAAGTAGCAGGAACAGAAAGTTCCGTGGAGACAAGAACTGAACACAAGACATGGAAAATGTGTAAGAAGGAGAGGACATGAACAAATGCCCCGTTAAACATGGCCCAAGAGCAGCCCCAGTGTCCTGAGTGGCTTCCCAGCCCTCCAGCTTGTAGGAATCACTCCTTCTCCTGGGCCCTGGAGGTCTGTGCCATGCGTGACTACATGCTGTGTAGTGTCTCTAATGATCTTGTACATATCATGCCTTTTCTTCCAAGCCAGCTCGTGAGCTCCTTGAGAACAGAGACCATGCCGCCTTCTCCTGTCATTTGTTCTTTGGCAAATGAACATTTACAGAAATCATCCCCCTGGCTCTGTTCAAAGTGCCAATGATCCCATCCATGGACACGGAATCCTTCAGGGCTCTCCAAAAGCATCAGAGCCCTTAGGTGTAATCTGAGAACCACCAGCAGAATAAATAAATCCCTGCCCTAGTGGCAAACACTTCCCTTTACTTCTTCCCCTATAAAAGCAAATCCTCCAACCCAAGCTCACAAGTGCTCTCTAATGGGCTCTTTGTTTTGTTTAGTCCACTTAGTTCAAGCCAGAAGCAAACAAGAGAAAATGCACAGGGAACCACCTAGCACAATGCGTGGCAGAGAGTCGGGAGTTCTGTGCTTCCTCCAATCATGCCTTCTTTGAAGAGCGCAAACTTTCGTGTTTTTCGTGGCTGCAAAAATGGTTGGGCAGTGGGCCGTAGGTGCCATTGCCAAGAAGCCTGCTCTCAGCACAAGTGCAGAGTTGCTGTATGCGAGCAAGAGCAATATAAACTTGAGGTGCTCATTTTTGGGGCTTCCAGGTGCCCACTCAGATAGTAATCAGTGAAGAGCTGACTAGTCCACACCTCCCAAGTGGGGATCCAGCCCAGGATCCATCTGTAGGCTCGGCCTCAGAACAAGTTCTGCAGGGCGGAAGTGGAAATGTAAACCCTGACCTCAGAAAATGGCAGAGGTGGGGCTTGCAAAGCTGAAAACCTCACACAAGGTTCAAAACAGCAAGAAGGAAGTTAAAGAAATCCCCAAATCCAGGGGTCAAAGTCCAGCTATGAAGCCTGGAGCACAAGCAAGCAGGTGGCGGGGGGGGGGGGGGGGGGGGGGGGGGGGGGAGGTCCCTACCAAGGTGGGGGTAGTAAAGGTGAGGTGGAAACAAATGCTTTGACAGTGATTGTCTAAACAGTGCATTTCCAACATCTTTAGAAGATGAACTCTCTTTATAAATAAAAGTTATGGCTCTGGCCCTAGCCTGTTTGGCTCAGTAGATAGAGCGTTGGCCTGCAGACCAAAGGGTCCCAGGTTCGATTCCAGTGAAGGGCATGTACCTTGGTTGCAGGCTCCTCCCCGGCCCGGGACCCTGGTCGGGGCTTGTGCAGGAGGCAACCAATCGATGTGTTCCTCTCACATCAATGTTTCTCTCCGTCTTTCCCTCTCTCTTCCACTCTCTCTAAAAGTCAATGGAAAATATCCTCGGGTAAGGATTAACAATAAATAAATAAATAAATAAATAAATAAATAAATAAATAAATAGGTGTGTGTGTGTGTGTGTGTGTGTGTGTGTGTATGAGTTATGGCTCTAGCCAGTTTTTCTCAGTGGTTAGAGCATCAGCCCTTGGACTGAAGGGTCTCAGGTTTGATTCTAGTCAAGGGCACATACCTCAGTTGCAGGCTCCCTGGCCCTGGTCGGAGCGAGTGCAGGAGGTGACCAATAGATGTGTCTTTCTCACATCGTTGTTTCTCTCTGTCTCTCCCTCTCCCTTCCACTTTCTCTTAAAAAAAAAAAAAATCAATGATAAAAATTACCCGGGTGAGGATTAACAAAAATAACTAAAAATATAAACGAAAGCTATGCAACCCTAACAATAACTGATTTATTTAAATCAGTTGTTAATAAATTAATACATTTACTGATTATTAAAAAACGGATAAGAACAATAAAATTCATTTTATTAAGATGAAAATTTGAAGTGGAGGATGACAATGACTGTTTTATATCACCCTCAGCATCCACTTTATTTCAATATTTTGTCTTGATTCTATAGTTTCAAGAGAGAAAAAATCCTGGTTACAGAGAAAAAGTGTTGCAAATAATAACAATTATTTTTAACCAGTTGCATTTCAATGAAAATTACTTTCAATGAGACATCAATGGTACAAAAATCTTTATTCTGAAATCTTTTTAAAAAATGAGCGAACATGTTGAAGAACAAATCAAATTTGTGTAATCATGAAAGAAGAGATTCCTTTGGTTTAAAAATCCCCAGCCAAGATCATCTTACCTTTGCCATTTGATTCCATACATTGGCATGGGCTGAAAGCATGGACCAGTTGGTATGTCCTAAAGTTTCTTTCTGTGTGAAGTGGACATAAGCGCCAAAGAGGCCTCTGGTGGGGAACTGGTGAACAACCCAAGAATTCAAGTTAAGAAGGAATTACCAAATCCATTTCATAAAATACCTTTAGAGGGTAATAGAAGCGAAAATGTAAAGTCTGACAGAGTCCAGATGAAACCTCAGGTGTATCATTTATTAGCTATGTGACCTTAGGCAAATTATTTAAAATATCTGCACCTAAGTGTACTTATCTACCAAATCAGGATACCAATTTCTTTCACTGGATTGTTACAACTATTAAATGAGATGCAGTGTGTGCAGGCCTGGTCATTCAGTGACTCCAAACAGGATGGAGCAACAATGACCTGAGGGAAGGAACACAGGAGCCTGGTGGTTATCTCTGGGGAACCTGACCGAGACCTGGAAGGGGTGGAGTGGGGAGTGTCAGGAGCAGGCCCTCCCCAGGTGAAGAGGGGAGGGAAGGAACGGCGGGGCTCACGTGGGTGTTCCTGCCTCCTTGGGGATTGATCCAGGGGACACATAGAGCCCAAATGAAACACTGGAGAAGCGAAGGGCTGAGAGCCTCAAAGACCAGGTGCTAGCAGTTAACAGTGCAGGTCCAAGGAGGACCAGGACTATTGTGATGTCTGCAGATAGACACCCCTATTCACCCTCCTCCCAACATCACAGAAGACAGATGACAGCTGACCAAGCAGAAAGGGGCACACAGGGCAATGCTGCTCAGAGGTGTTAACCCCAACCCTGCTTCCTGAAGACACCTACATCATGAAGTCACAGCTTCATTGATGGAAGTTCTGGGCATCTCTCCCCAGTCAAGTTCAAAGTCCTGTGTTCTCTTATTTCTTTCCAAATTAAAGTAGCTGCCAGTACCCATTCACATATACACTGTGTGGCCAGATTATTATGATCTCTGAACGCATAATAATCTGGCCACTCACTATATATATATATATATATATATATATATATATATATATATATGGCCCGGTGCATGAATTCGTGCATCGGTGGGGTCCGGCTGGCCAGCCTGGCCACGGGGAGAGGACATGGGCGGTTGGCCGGTCTGCCTGCTGGTCGAACTCCTGGTCAAGGGGACAATTTGCATATTAGCCTTTTATTATATAGGATATACACTGAGTGGCCAGATTATTATGCATTCAGAGATCATAATAATCTAGCCACTCAGTGTATGATTCTTACGGAACTCTCTTCCTATATTCTACCCATTGGGATCCCTTTACTTAAGCTGGATGTTCCATTTTGTTTTCCTTTGCCCTGGGCTATATACCACCACTACAGCTAGCTGACTGTCCACCCTGCAGCTCTGCCAGTCTATCTAACCCATGATTAGAGATAAGCTAAGATGAGATGAAAGGGCAGATCCTTCAGGGAGAGGAAGAAAGCAAAGCCCCAAACACTGAGCTTTCCCCACAAGATACAGGAGGGGAACACCCTTCCACTCAGTCTGATGCCCTCCCTTCAAGCAGAAATTGTTGAATCCCAGGGGTCCTCTTTACTCCCACACTGCCAGTCAGTGACTCAAAGCTTCCAGCCCTGTGAGTGAAGGGCCTCATAGGCATGTGGCTTCTTGTTGGAGCAATATATCAAAGGAGAGAAAGAGTCCACACCCTCTCCTAATGGCTCTCCTAACAAGCTCACTTAAAGATCAGCAATTACAGAGATCACTGTCCCAGGGACAGGGAGCTATAATTGATTAGTGTGACTTAGATACTTAGAAAGTGATTCATTTGGGCTCCATCATCTCTGTCATTTTTTGTACATACAATATTTATTTGCATTATCAAGCATGATATACATATAGGCAAGCCCAATTTGAAAGTGGTGAGTAATTGACTTGTAATTTCAGTAGAACTGGTACTGTTTATATTGTTGGTGCTTCCATTATAATGAAATGATGAAGAGAGATGACTATTGTGACTTAGATGCCTAGAAGTGATTCATTTGGGCCCCATCATCCCCGTCATTTTTAATGGGAAGGGTTGGGTGGCTTGTAAACACGGTTATGACAGGCGAGGAGAGAACAAACAGGCCAGAGGGAGGGAGAACCACAGAGGTGCCTGCAGGGTGAGGCCTTTCTTTCCCAGAAGGATAAGACAATTCTGTCTGAGATGCTCTTCCTGCAACTGCGCTGACCCTGTGCTACAGCGGGACCTGAGCGGTGAGTGTGAGGCCACCACCTTCCCAGGCACCTCAGAACAGCGATCACAGAGCCCCACAATAGACACATGAAGTGAGTGATGTGAGAATTATGGTTGTACTATTTCTAAAGTATAGAATTGATTTTCCTACAGAATATCCACAGCAGAAATTATCTAATCTTTACTAAGGGAGCACTCCAGGTCAGTAACCAATGCACTACGGTCCTTATCCTCATTTTACAAATAAGATCACAATGAACCCCAAGGAGCTTGACTTCATGTTACAGGAAAAAATCATTCCATTGTGATCCCTAGGAGAAAGTCATGTCTTGGTCATCTTCAACACATCTCATGTTCTAGCCTAATGCCTGGAACACAATGGGTACTCTAAAATGCACAAGTACTAGAGTTGGGTTGTGTGACCAGTATTACCCACTTCACCAAAACACTCGCACTTTTCTTCTTAACATTCAAATTAACCACTTAAGTCTCTATCATATCCAAATTATGGGGATATTTTTCTCTTTCTTAGGACTTCCTTTGCCTAGAATTGTCAATGACTCCAATATTTATTCAATCCGAAGAGGCTTCTCCAACTTTCAAACTCCAAGTACAGTGAGAACTAGAGAACTAAAATCCCACTTTTCAGCTGCTATGGCTTTTGTTGTTGCCACATAGATCTCTGTCAGAAATAGATATATCTTGGTGCATTGAAGCCTTTTATGTATTTTCTCTGTTGAATTGGTTACTCATATCCATGGCCCATGTTTTCACTGAGGTTCCTTTCTTTTCCATACTGATTTGTAAGAATTCTACTTATGTCCTAGATATTAATATCTTATCTATATTAGACACTGCAATAATATTATCCTATAGTTAAATTGTTACTAACTTTATTCATAATGTGCTTAAATTTGACATAATCAAATTCACTAATGAGCCTGCCTCATGCCTTGTGTTTTAACAGTTTTGTTTAATTTCTTCCTGCCTCTTAGGCCTTTAAACTATTCTCCCTTTATTTTCTTCAACTAACATTTATAGTATTTCTTTCGACAATTAAGTCTTTTTTATTTTTATTCATTTCAGAGGGTAAGAGAGAGGGGGAGAGAGATAGAGACATCAATGATGAGAGAGAATCATCAATCGGCTGCCTCCTGCACTCCCTACTGGGGTCGAGCCCACAACCCAGGCATGTACCCCGACCAAGAATCGAACCTTGACTTCCTGGTTCATAGGTGAATGCTCAACCACTGAGCCATGCCAGCCAAGCGACAAGTCTGTAACCCATCTTAGATTTACTTTTGTATGTTATAAGGTTTATTTTTCTTTGTATTGTGAGGCAGTTTTCCCAGATCCAACTATTAAACTACTTATTTTACCCAACCCCTTCAATGATTTGTTATGCTAGTTTTCTTGAATATTAAGTCCCCATATATAGAAATATACATGTAGATATATATACATATATATAATACACACATATAAATAATAGACATGCACATAATACATATAGATAATATAGATGACATAGATACAGATGTTTTACATATAGATATAGAGATAAAGATAGAGCTAGAGCTAGAACTAGAGATAGGCAGAGATAGAGATATAGAGATAGAGATAGATACATGTCTGTCTCTGAGTTCTCTATTCTGTTCAATTGAATTATTTATCTCATTTACATGTAACATGTCTTAATATCTGGCAAGAAAAATATTACTTCTTTTCTCTATTTTTTTTAATCTTCACTTACCTAGCCATGGCCTTAGTTCTATATAATTTTTAGAATATATTTATTAAGTCCTTCAAAATATCCCACTGGAATTTTAAATGAAATTGTGTTGAATTTGGAAATTAATCTGGGAGGATACAGCTTGATAATATTGACTCATCCTCTACAAGAACAAGGAATGTCTCCCCATTTAAATAAATCATCGTCTATGTGTGCTACGTGCCGGTGAGTCAGCTCAGACTCCTGACGACGCTGTGAATGAGTGATGTCCACAATGTCCTGTCCTCAGGGCCCTGTGCAGCTCCTGTGGAGTTGTGCCTATTTGGTCTTTCTCTTGTCCTGCTGCTTCTATTTTTCTCAGCATTATTGTCTTTTCCAATAAATCCTGCCTTCTCATGACAGTCCCAAAGTAGGTTGTATTCTAGTAAAATGTAACATTTTTCTATAGAAATCTCATGTACTCTTAAGTTAATTCTTAAATGCTTCATAGTTTTATTGATGTTATGAAAGATACATTATTTTACTTTTGGTTAATGGTTGATTATTGCTGATAAAAATAAGTATATTTAAGTTTATCAGGGATCCAACAATCTTGTTGAACTTTCTTATTCTAAGAGTTTGTCTTGGTTTTTAGTTTAGTTTTGTTTTTATGGAAGGTTTTTAAAATTTTCTTACCAATTACCTCCCTGAGTTACAGCAAATATTCCTTCTTGGAATATTTTTTAAATTTTATTTCTGCTACACAACAATTATAGATTTAAAAAGATGAATAAAATAAACATAAGCTAAAGTTGAGAATATATATTCCTCTTAGCTATTAGAAGATTTGCAAATACTGTTTAGAGTAAACTTTAATAGTTGTGTAGATAATGATACACATTGGTGACAAAATTAAGGCATAAAGGTTATGCCAAGGTTCACAAAGCAGGTCTTTCAGCAGCTTGTGTTAAGAAAAGTGTGAAAGAAGTGGAGGAACTTTTGTTATGCAGTGACACTGACAGCTGTAAGCTCAAGGAGAGCCTGAGCGGTCAGGAGGGACCCTGCTGCAGCATGGGGTCCTCCCAGCATATGTCAGGTGCCACACTGCTTCCTCTTCCCAAGTCCCCAGTTCTACACCCTTCCTCCCTGACCTCTTGACTCCTTTGGCTATAGCACGCACAGGTCCAAGTCATCCCAACTGGGAACATTTGCGAGAAATGTTCCCTGTGCGCTGAACTTTTGTCAGCTTTGCTGTGCACATTCCAGGCAGTGGCAGATGTTTCCGCTGTGCTATTCGGAGCCTTCCTCGTGTTTCCATAAGCAGGAAGGGCCCCGGAGTAAATGAGAGCTATCTCTAGGTAAAGGCAGGAATATCGTATGCTCAAAGCAAATCCAGTTTGGGAGGGATATGTCACAAGTTGCAAAATCCTCCTGTGGATTTTAAAATGACAGCAGCGGTCCTGATCACACAGAGGTCATTTGGCAGCATCATGTTCTTTCACACCAGGGAGACCGCTTCCTGATTCTTTCCCTACGGCCTATCAGAGAGCAGCTGGAAGACCTCCATGGCTCCACCCAACAGCAAACATGAGATGGCAGTCCCTTCTTGGACAAGGGGCCCAGAGGGAGCAGAGCGGTCCACCGTCAGCAAAGCCAGCTCCCCAGGAAGGAGCTGGGTCAGGAGGCCAGGAGTGACTGGGACCAGGGCATGAATCTTGCTCAGCTCTTTTAAAACAGGCACATGCTGCCACCTGGTCCCCATTACAGCCTCGATGCAGCGAGACTTGCCTACCGAGGCACCCAGGTGGAAGAATGAGGCTGAGGCGCTGTGTGCTTGGAGCCCAGAGAATGTTCCCAGCATATCACAATTACAGAAACATCTGTGCCCAACAGCTTTCAGTTGAACTGCTGTGAAAATTTACAGTGTTCGATTGCTTTCAGAATTTCTCACTTCTCAGCCCGAGGCAGGGTGGTCTGGAGGCTGCCAGTGAGCTGCTGCAGGAAGTGAGAGAGGTCACAGTTTCCAGGGTTTGGATGAAATGTGGCAGAAGGGTGTGAGGGGTGAGCCTGGAGCCCTGAGTGCTGTGGACTTCCATCAACTGGTCATTTTTTCTTCCTTTTGTATTCAATCAACATGTGCTTGCTGAGCGTGGTGTGGACTGACTTGACAATGGATCAAAATCTGAGTAAGAGTTGGTCCTCAAAGAACCAATAACTTAGTGAGAAATAACCAATTGTTGAAAACAATTCAAATAATATGAAACATTATTTATTTTGAAACCACAGACAGCAATGGGAAAGCTAGCATGTATTATACTAACTGCAAACAGGTTTGAAAGTACCCTCTAGGACAGCACTGCTCTAACTAAGGTCTCCAAGCAAGCATGCCGGATGCTTAATAAATGGCCAAGCCTTGAACGCTCTGACTTCCCATTACATCACATTTCTCCTCTTTGTTTTTTCCCAGCTTTAATGTGTATAATTGACAAATAAAAATTGTATATATTTAAGGTACAGTCAAACCACATTACTCGAACGTCTCCCATCTCCAACAATTCAGTTGTCCACCAAGCTGTTCACAGAAACAAATGTCTCTGATGTCCACCAAAACTTCAGTTTTCAACCTGACAACTCCTTCATGCTGATACCTCAGCAAGGCTAAAACATCTGGCAGGCAACAAGCAAAGGAGAGAATGCTTTTGTTGCTGGCGATTAGCACAATTTTAAAATAAGAAAGGCTATCAAGAGTGCGAACATTATTAAGGGTGTGAAATGCTCACAAAACAGCAATCACAGGCAATTGAATAGGTAGAAAAACTGTTGTTGATCTGGATAAAGGAAAAGCAGTTAGCCTGTGACACCATTTCATGAGGCAGTGATACATGATAAATTTCTTTAAGGCCAGTAGGGGATAGTTCAATAAATTTAAGAAAATAAATGTTTATTTATAAATTAAATAGAACATTAGGCATGTACTGTATATAGGGAAGGTTGAAACAGGGAATCATCTGGGGGTCTGGAACTAATTAATTCAATTTACATTCTTTCTAATGGGAAAAAAATGATTCTGTTTTCGAACAAATCGCTTCTCGAACAGCCTTCTGGAACAAATTAAGTTTGAGAAACGAGGTCCCACTGTATACAGCATGATGTTTGGTATATGTATACACTGTGAAATGATTACCACAAATAAGCTTAATTAACACATCTATCACTTCACACAGTTACCATGTTTTGTTTGTGATGAGAACACTTAAGATCTACTCTTTAGCAAATTTCAAATAGAGTATTATTAACTATAGTTGCCATGCTAATTTAAAAAGATTTGTCTTCTTTCTCCTACATGTTCAAGTCTATTGTTGGAACTCTGCGTTTTGTTTTTTTTTCAGTTCAGTCACTATATTCTTCAGCTTTGAAATTGGTTTTGGTTCTTTTTTACGGTCTCTGTTTATCAAATTCCATATTTTGTCCACCTATTGTTTTCTTGCTTCTTTAAGATGGTGGTTTTGAATTCTCTGTCAGGAAATTTGCAGACTGCTACCCCGTTCCTTGGAGATTGGTTATGGAACGTTACTCTTTTCTTGATGGTATCACGTTTACCTGACTCATGATCCAGGAAGCCTTGCATTGGTGCCTTTGTTGTGCATTTGCAGGAGCCAACATCTCTTCTGGTTTCGTCAGGGAAAGCTTTTCTCCTGTTGTGCCTCCAGGTGATGGGATTGTCTCTGGTACTGCAGTTGGGCAGGGTTAAAGCCAAGTCTCATGGCTGCTGCTAGGTCCACAGTGAGGTGGGTTCCACAATTAGCAGGCCTGGTACCAGGAGCTTAGGCGGGTGTGGATCCTGCCTAGTCCCTAGGAAGATGGGCCTGCCTTCAGAACCTTGGTTTTAGCAGGGCTGCTGCTGGGACAAAAGTCCACTTCAAGGTCTGCAGTTGGCTCCAAGACAGTGAGGCTGTTCCAGGTGTATGAAAGGTATGTTCCCACTATGACCCTGGGAGGGCTCTTGATGCATCACTGGGCAGATCCTTGGATGGGCAGGACTGGGTCCCAGACCATAGTTGGGATTTCTTGAACCAAGTCACAAAGCTCCTTCAGGATCCATAGCCAGGACCCAGGTCAGCAGGCCCGCCTCTCGGGACACAGAGGAGGAGTGTATCTCCTGTTGGGTCCTGAGTAGGCAGGACTGATCCCAGACCATGGCTGAGAGGAGCTGGAGCCAGATCATGGGCAAGCATATGGCACTGGCAGGACCAAGGACAACTGAAGCTATAGTTAAGTCTACAAGGGAACAGGACTGTTTCCAAGTCTGTAACTAGGACCATGACCGGTGAGCCTGCCACGTGGGTGTGCAACCACTTCTCTAAATGGCTCTCCTCAATCTTGGGCTCCCCTGGGGTTTCACAGCTTCCTACCTGCATCCCAAAGTTCCCACAACGGTTCCCAAATTGTTGTTGCTGTGGGGACATCCATCCCATTTTCCTGCTTTGGTGCAGGGATTGTTATTCTAATAAAAGAGAAGGTGAGGTAGGGGCAGACATTGGCAATTGTGCAAGAAATTGTAGCCCGCACTGTGCAGTTCCTGATCTAAATCAAAGGGTAACATTAGATTTGATAATGCCGGTTGGGGATTTTTGTGCTTGTTTGGATTTGGGTTTTTGTTGGTTAGTTGGTTCATTGGTTTGGGGAATTTGGTTTTGTTTTAATTTGTTGTTTCTTTTAAAATCATTGATCTGCAGGAAAACATGATTTAGAAACAGAACGAGGAAGAGGCATGTAATAAATTATCCTAAAAATAAACCATGATCATGGAGCCAACTTTGTAGAAACAGGAAGAATTAATCTCCGCGCTTTTCAATGTTTTTCTTGATTCTACCAGTGAGCAACACCAGAAAAATCTGGATTCTGGCCCGTCATAAATATGCGCTCAACTTGTAAACATGTGACAGAATATAAACAAGAAAACGGAGATCTTATATTTAGTTGTCAATGGGAATTTTAAAATAATCAATGAAAGTCAGAAAATTCTCCTGGGCTCTTCCATGGGAGACATTTTCTATACTGTCCTTGATCCAGGAGACAGGGCCATGAGCTGGCACCAATCCCTGAGACATGCAGCAGGCTTCAGAGAGAGGAATACAACGTGTGACAGCAGAGAGTTAGTGGCATCAACATGTCAGCCTTTGAGTCACAGAACACAAAGCTGTAAGGCCATCAGAGAGCTTCCAGAACAGTCGCCACTTAACAAAGAGGGAATATGAGACTGTAAGAGGAGAAATGGGCAAAAACTAAACAAATGTGAAGGAGCACGTTACCTAAGAGGCAATGCAAATAACTATAAACTATGTAAAGTTGCTCATTTTCACTGCAAATGAAAGTTGCCAGTTAAAACAGTAAGATACATTTTGCACTCACTATATTGGCAAAAGATTTAAAATCTGATAATACCAAGTGTTGGTGAAGTAGTAGAGAAATGGAAACTCTCTATTCCACCAGTCAGAGAATAAACGGGTTACAACAAATTCAGAAAGCAGTTGGACATAAATCCGAGCATACACATAATGACCATCCCAAACTTCAGCAGTGGTGCCCCAGGAGAAAAGTCTAATAATGTGCCTTACAGAACTGTTTCTAGTATCATAAAGCTACACCAACGGAAATGTCCATTGAGAAGAGACTGAGATAAAGTCATATAATTGCATTTCATTTAGCACTGAAAATAAATGAATTATAACTACATGGCAGAATTACACAAATAGAGTTAAAAGTTTAAAAAAAACAAGTCAAAGAAAAACAGTTTGCTTGTTTCTCAGTTTAATAAAATATAAAAACAAGCAATGCTAATCAATATATTGTTTAAGAATGTGATGTGTATATATGTATATAGTACATGTATGCAAAAACCAAAAAAAATAGCATAAAACCCAAATCTAAGGCAATGGTTACTCTGGGGTTTAGGAGGATGAGGGATGCCACAGAAGAGGAACACACAGAAGACTCCAAAGGCATGGGCAAGGTTCTATTTCTTAATCTGAAAGGTATCCAGGTATGTGTTTCATTAGTCTATAAACTATACATGTGCACTTCTGTATTTACAGTCATCATAATTAAAAATAGAATTAAACTTGTAATTTTAAGACAATCAGCATAGACCAGTGAGTGGTCCAAAGATGAAGTAATTTTCCTAGGTCATCCGCAAATAAATGCCCAAACCTGGAATTGAACTCAGATGATCTAGTTTCCGTATCCAAGCTCATAAATGACTGTTCTTCAGCCTATCATTCCACTACACAATTTATACTCTACTCCTTACTTAGTCTTGCTGAGTCTTGGTTCTCTCTTCTGTAAGATGGAAGTATGTTTGTAAAGCTGCAAGCACATTGCTTAGCCCAGTGGTCGGCAAACCACGGCTCTCGAGCCACATGCAGCTCTTTGGCCCCTTGAGTGTTCTAACGCCACTTCAAAATAGACTCGCCCAGGCCGAAAACCGACTTCTGCGCATGGGCCACGAAGTTTCAATTGCACTGTACGTACGAGCCCGCACGTGGTATTTTGTGGAAGAGCCACACTCAAGGGGCCAAAGAGCCGCATGTGGCTCGCAAGCCGTGGTTTGCCAACCACTGGCTTAGTCTATGTTCTATGCTCACAGATAACTCGAGGGAGGAGGAGAAGGAGTGGGATGTAGAGAGGAAGGCAAGGAGGGAGAAAAAGGAAGACAGACAGAAATGGAGAAAGAAAGAGAGGAAAGAATGAGAAAGAAACACCAACGAGGACTGGCATCCTTCAAAGAACCGCACATGCTCAATTGAGAAAATGCACCAAGTGGAAGTGTAAACTAGAAAATCTGTTTTCTCTTCATTGCTGCAGGCCCCACAGCATCTGGTCTCATTAAAGGTGCAAAAGTCGAATAGCCTATTGAAAATTCTCTTTGGTGTAGGAAATTAAGTTAAATTAAAAACATGACCTTTCTCTCAAACTGGCAAAAGTGATCTCGTTCTGGGAGCATGATCGTCTCCATCAGCAATACATCAAAACCAGACGTCGCTGTGGGACTTCTATGGCTGAGCCATCAACCTCCTCAGAGACTCCCGTTTATTTGGCTGCGTTCAGGCAAAGAGGATCAGGTTCTTTATAAAATCCAAAGGAAGAAGGTGATATCCACCCAGGGAGGAGGGTTGCAGGTCTTCTCTAACATTTCACAGGCCATTCACTGGAAGACAGAGCTGCTAACAGCCTGGAGGGTTGCTGCCCCGCTCTTCACTTCAGATACAATGGGGGCGGGGGCAGTGCAGACAGAACTGCTCTCTCTAGAAGAGATGGAGTTGTGAATTCAATTGTAATCCTATAAGGCCCAGCTGGGAGAGCCCTGGGGACTCTGATGGGGATTCTGGCAGGAACAAGTACACGCCCTCCCTCTCCTTCTCTCTGTTTTGCCCATCCCATCCCCAGTCAGAGCCTATTTTTTGTCTAAGAAGATCCACCATAGCAAAGGGTCATTTTGAGTCCAGTTCACCATCCAACAACCACAAAAGCCATTCTCTTTTTATATATATTTATTATTATTGTTATTATTATTATTGATTTCAGAGAGGAAGGGAGAGGGAAAGATAGATAGAAAATCAATGATGAGAGAGAATCATTGATTGGCTGCCTTCTGCATGCCCCACACTGGGGATCAAGCCCACAACCCAGGCATGTGCCCTGACCAGGAATCAAACCGAGACCTCCTGGTTCATGGGTTGATGCTTAACCACTAAGCCATGCCAGCTGGGCAAAGCCATCCTCTTGCAATGCCACTCATGCCCAGAATAATTGGAGGCCCTTGTGGGAATCAGAGAGATTGTGAGGGAAAAGGACCTCTACCGAGAGCCGAGCAGCAGCACCTACAAGACGGGAGCCCAGAGCGACGGCAGCCCTGAAAGAAAGGGACTGGCCTTCTGCAGCCAAACTCCAGAGAGAGATTCAGAAATGCAGAGCAATTATTTAGGCAGGAGCATGCCAACTGCAGTGTTCTTCACAGGCCCCAACTGCCTAAAACTATGTAATTGTCCGGTTTGGAAGATGATTACATAAAGGATAGCCTAACCATACCATATCACTTAAAATAGACTGTATGTGAAAAATTAGTCCACAGGAGGATTTTCTTCCAAATTAAAGCAATACTATCATAATTTATATATTAATATTAAATAGAACTTTACAATTTACAATGAGCTTTCCTCCTATCAAATTTATCCCATTTAATCAGCACAAATAATAGGCCAGATATTATTAGCCACATTTTACAGATAAGAAAACAGACACCCAGAAAGATGCAATGATTTGCCCGAAATCATACACCTAATAACTGGCATAAAAGAGATTCAAATGCAGGCTCTCAAATTCTACCCCCAGAGCTTTCCCCACATTATGCACAAGCCATTCATGGTAGTGGAGGGGTCTGCTGAATAGATCAAAAATAAATAAATTAATTAATAAATAATAATAATAATGAAGAAGAGGTAAAAAGAAAGCAAGAGGAGAGAGGAAGAAGAGAAAATAATGTGCTAAAATATTATTTTTTCCATTTTCATAACAAGCACCTAACAACTCCCGAAAAACCCCTTAAGGGTTACATAATGGGAAACTAGAATCACACAGAGCATATTTATTTCCTTGATGCTTTTCATTGTTTTTATCTCCAAAACCTTTTCAGAGTAAAACTGAGTACAGAAAACCCTCCTTAAATATGTTAGTTATCTTCTGGTCTTGATCATGGGCTAGCAGGGGTGTGAAGTCCAAGGCACTCATTTGGAGGAGTGTTAAAAATCACACAATAACATGATCTCACTCATCTAGGGGAAATGATGAACAACATAGACTGATGAACAAGAACAGACCCAGAAACAAGGAGGCATCGATCGGACTGTCGGGCCTCAGAGGGAGGGGAGGGGAGGGTGGGGGTAGGGGGGGAAGATCAACCAAAGGACTTGTGTGCATGCATACAAGCCTAACCAATGGTTGGGGCCAACAGGGGGGTGGGGGCATCCGTGGGGAGGGGTGGGGGATGGGAATGGGGGGATGAGGACAAATATGTGACACCTTAATCAATAAAGAAATTAAAAAATTTTAAAAAATCACACAATAGCATCATCCATGATAGCCGAGATATGGAAACAACCTATGGGTCCATCAATGGATGAATGCATAAAGAGAATGTGGTTTACATAGGCAATGGAATATTATCCAGCCATAAAAAAAAAAGAAGGAAATCTTGTCATTTGCAACAACAGGGATGAAACTGGAGGACATTATACTAAATGAAATAAGCCTGACACATAAAGACAAATGCTGTATGATCTCACTTATATGTGGAATCTAAAAAAGTCAAACTCATAGCCCTAGCTGGTTTGGCTCAGTGGATAGAGCGTTGGCCTGCGGAAAGAAGAGTCCCGGGTTTGATTCCGGTCAAGGGCACATGCCTGGGTTGCAGGCTTGATCTCTACTGGGGGAGTGCAAGAGGCAACTGATCAATGATTCTCTTTCATCACTGATGTTTCTATCTCTCTCCCTCTCCCTTCCTCTCTGAAATCAATAAAAATATATTACAAAATAAAATTAAAAAGTCAAACTCATAGAAACAGAGTAGAATGGTCGTTGCCAGGAGTTAAGAGAGTGGGGTAATGTGGAGATGTCAGTCAAAGGTACTCACTGCCAGTTAGAAGATGAATATGTTCTCTGGACCTAACATACAGCATGGAGACTATAGTTATTGCATATTGAAATTTGCTAAGAGAATGACTTATTTGTAAAACATATTTTTATTTTTTAAATATATTTCTTTATTGATTTCAGAGATGAAGGGAAAGGGAGAGATAGAAACATCAATGATGAGAGAGAATCGGCTGCCTCCTGCACGCCTCCTACTGGGGATCAAGCCTGCAACCTGGGCATGTGCCCTTGGCCGGATTTGAACCTGGGACCCCACAGTCCGCAGGCCAACGCTCTATCCACTGAGCCAAACCAGCTAGGGCAACAGAGTGACTCTTTAAGTGTTCCTATCGCACATACACTGATGGTCACTAAGTGAGGTAATGGATGTGTTAAATAGTTTGAATGTTGTAAAAGATATGTATATGTATAGCAAATCATCACTTTGTACCCCTTAAATATATACACTTTTATTTCTCAACTATACCTTAACAGAGCCAGGAAAAACACTCAATACCTAAAGATGCATTTCCAATAATAATAATAACAACAACAGGGTAAAAACAGTAAACAGCCCTAACCGGTTTGGCTCAGTGGATAGAGTGTCTGCCTGTGGACTGAAGGGTCCCAGGTTTGATTCCGGTCAAGGGCATGTACCTTGGTTGCGGGCACATTCCCAGTAGGGGGTGTGCAGGAGGCGGCTCACTGATGTTTCTCTCTCATCGATGTTTCTAACTCTCTATCCCTCTCCCTTCCTCTCTGTAAAAAATAAAGAAAATATATTAAAAAAAACAAGTAAACAAAAACATGCATTGAAATATGAGTGAAGACAAAATTATAGCATGGGAATAGATATGAAATTCTGTGTGCCATATAAAATAAGAAGAAAATGGTAGTAAGAAAGAAAAAAGAAAATGTGTACTTAATTCCATCCAAAGAGAAAAAGATTAAAGCTACTACACAAAATACTGTTATACTAACAGGTTTCTAACAGACCCCTAATTTCTGGAGGTCATGGTCAATTCATATTTGTTCATCCGGCCTTTTCAATAGATCCAGCTGCTACTCATGGAAACCTACAATTGTTGTTAATGAATCCAATATTCTCCAAGTTTTCCATAAAAGGCTCTTTTAAACAAATGGAACTTGAGTAGCTAAACTGTTTTTAAAGGAATAGACTGCGGAGTGCAGTGTTACTTTGCCCACACTCCACCGTGCACTGAAGTCTTAATTAGAGCTGTAGCTATCTGAACTATTTTGGCCTTTGACTTTATAGCACAACATGTAATTCCTATCGGTATAGTAAACCAGTAACTTCGGTATTTGTTAAAACTAAATAAAGTTTATAAGCCTATCAAAATACCTCTTGTTTCTTGTAAATGTTTAGGAAACATTTCTGAAATGTTTCTGAAAGTTAAAGTCTTACAAGTTAGCAGGACCCAGTGACCTCACTTTGCACTCTGCTTCCTTCCGAATGAGGCAAGCTCTTCACTCTACAAGGGGCAAGGAGAGCCACAGGTATGGAAGTGGGGAGTCAAACAGGACATGGACCACAACAAAGACAGACCTCTTTCACAACCACACAAGGCCCCTGACGGCAAGCTTTGTTAATGGCCCAGCTGCATCTATTAAAAATGGCACCTGTATTTCCAAGAGATATGAGTGGGAAATGAAGTGGGAAGGAAGAGTGGGGTCTCAGTCCACACAACTGCCTTGGGAAAAACTGCCTTTACTTATTCCCTCTATCAATTCTGAAAAACCGTTTCACATCATTGCTCTTCAGCAGGATTTAGAAAAAATGCTTCCATGGAAAAAGTAATAAAATTCAGAGTCTGCCAAATATTCCAAAGGACTACACCTCTGCCTATATGTTTCTAAGTCTGTAAAATAGAAATAACTAATACCAAGCTCATTGGGTTGTGAGCATTAAATGAATTGATCCATGGCTTGTACTTAGTATAATGCTTATTAGCACAGAGAACTCCAATGTCCTATTATTAGCTCTTGCTATTATTGTTCTTGCTGTTACTGTTATTGCTGTTGTTATTTTGTTCATCTTATTTTGTTTACCTTATTTTAAGAGGCTGTATGACAAGCCTTGAGTTAATTCTAGAGGAGTTATAAGTGGTGCAGCCTTTTGCTGACTCCTTCCTGGCCAGTTTAGAGAGATACCCACACCTTGATGCCTATCTCTCTTTAGGCCAAGGCAGTATTTAGAAAGCTACCTTCTTTGTCTAAAACACAAAACAGAACACCAGAGAGTATATTATGCAATAGATGCTCAATAATTGCATGCTTGGTAATGGTTAATTGGCAAATGGAAGGATGGAAGGAAAGAATAAAGGAAGGAGGAAGGAAGGAAGGAAGGGAGGGAGGGAGGGAGGGAGGGAGGGAGGGAGGGAGGGAGGGAGGGAGGGAGGGAAGGTTGACTAATAGGTAGACTTAAAAGGCAGACTAGCCAATCTGCTCCAGAAGCTTGGGCCTTTGTGAGAAAAAGAGGACCCAGAGAAAGTGATGTACCCAGAATCATCACCAGAGCACCCAATAAAAGGCATGGGAGAGACACTTGCCCTTAAAAACTTCTGACTATCAAAAAACTTACTACATTCAGAAGTGTGCTCAAATTTTCAATTTATTTAAAATATACCACATGCATTATAAAGTAATAGTTTTATATGTTCTGTGACATTATGAAAATTATATATATATATATATATATATATATATTATTGAACCAAAACTTTTAAATATCTATTAAAACATTGTTTTAACCCAACTTATAATGATACCTCTCTTACACAAATCCTTACCCCTCTAGGGTTTGATAGCTAACCGAAATCATTATTCATATTACTATTTGCACAGCCCTCCTTCACATAACACATCTTACTTTCATCAGCAATTTCAGACATGTCTGGATGTATTCTTAAACACCTGAGACTAAGATATCTCTTTTTCTTGCCATAGAAATTTCTTAGTGACTTACCCAAAAGCCTCTGTTAGTTTGCTTCTCCTCATTCAGTATGACTGGCTCAGAATTCCTGGGAGAGACTGAGCAGCCATCAACAGTGGCCTGAGTTAGAAGTGACAGCCATGACCTGTGCAATGATAATTCAGCACTATGGACAGCAATGTGCATGCTGTGTCCCTCCCCCGGCCCCCACAGATTTTAAGTATGCTTTAACTTAATACAGGTACCTAGGGGTACCCATATTATATAAGATTATAGAGAAAAACAGCAATAGTAATAATAACAGGTGAGATATATGGAGTAACTAATATGTGCCAAGCATTGTACTAATCTATTTTATGTGTTACTATGTTTAGTCCTCTCAATAACTCTACAAGATAGGTATTATTATTTCCAATTATGGATGAAGAATCTAAGGTTCAGAATGATTAAGTAGCTTGCCAAATGTCAACAACTAATAAGCCCCAGAGTGGGTCCTTGATCCCTTTGCTATGCCATCTGCACTCCCCCATACACACGAGTTATCCTCCCAAGTGTCTGATAAGGCCCGAGTTTAATGTGCCACCAATTCATTTCCTGATATCAGCCAATGAGAGGAAGGCCCTACCTCCTACCTCAGAAAGGAAAACATGATAACCATCAGGTGCCATCCAAAGAGAGCAATCACTGCGCAAGGAAGATAAAGGGGGCCTCCAAAGACATGTGGTCCCCAGCCATATCTACAGGTGGCTCACAAGGTCTCCCAGACACTTAAACCACAATGATAGGCACAGTCCATTTACAAACACTTGCATGTTTTCCTTTTCTTGTCTCTGATGTCTACATTTCCTCCCAAGCATATCAGTTTTCTAATCAGTCCCGCATGTCTGTTCCCAAGCATGCTGCTGAGAGCCAGCCAGACAAACTGCAAAGTCCTTGGCCACAGAAGCACCTGGCTCCCTAAGGAGGTGTGCCTCGCTGTCTTAAATCTAGTGAAGGCCCTTTGATCTCCCTGCTTAGACAAGATTGCAGCCAGGCCTTTATACAGCGTCCTTCCAGACCCAGCATTTCCCCTTCTCCCTGATCCCTCCCTTTGCTCTTCACTGACTCTAAACTCTTCCTCCCCTTCCTCACCCCGCACCACCCCCCCCCCCCCATAACTCTGGGCAGCCATATCTCTCTCTGGCTCCTCCTCTTGCCTATATAACACATCCCATCGAGTGCACTCTCTGCTATCCACTCTGTGATTGACACATGACTAAACTGTAAACTTATTGAAGACAAGAACTACTTCTTAAGGAGGCAGCCTTGATTCTGGGACTATCCCAAATTTAAGCATCATTCTGTTTACTTTCTAGGGATCTATGTTCTTATCAGTCCATGGATTCTAATTTTGACATATAAATCATAGTCACCACACTCACAACTTCGGATTTCTCACATTGTGTGTCTCCACTTACTCTAAGACACTACCTCCCAAAACACGCATACATATAAGCACCTATGTATATGCATACATGCATGTATGTGTGTGTATGTATCTCTGTCTATATAGCACTTTTTTTGCTACTTAACTGTTGACTTACTAAACTGTTGACTTTTTCTAATCCTTTCCTGAACCTAGAATGTTGCTGTTCCAGGAACATAGAATGTGGCCAGGTATTTGAAAGGTGGATTCAAAAGCAGAACATAGATATTGATCTGTAATTTTCTTTTTTCTTTCTTTCTTTTTTTTTTTAAGTATCTTTATCTGGTTTTGGTATCTGGGTAATGCTGGCCAAGTAGAATGAGTTTGGATTCTTTCCATTTCAATTTTTTTAATAGTTTGGGAAGGATAGATATTAATTCTTCTTTGACACTGGTCTCAGCAACAACTTTTTGAATATGTCACCTTGAGTAAAAGCAACGAAAGTGAAAATAAACAAATGGGACTATGTCAATCAAAAAAGTGTGTGCATAGCAAAAAAAACTATCAACAAAATGAAAAGTAAATCTAAATGGGAGAAGATATTTGCAAATGATATATCTGCTAAGGGGTTAATATCCAAATTATATAAAGAACTCATACAACTCAACATCAAAGAAAGCAAACAATTCTATTTTAAAAAATGGGCAGAAGACCTGAATAGACATTTCTCCAAAGAAGACATACAGATGGCCAACAGATATATAAAAATATGCTCAACATCACTAGTCATTAGGGAAATGCAAATCAAAACCACAGTGAGATATCACCTCACACCTGTCAGAATGGATATTATCAAAAAGACAATAAATAACAAGTGTTGGCAAGGATGTGGAGAAAAGAGAACCCTTGTGCACTGTTAGATGGGTTTGTAAGTTGGTGCAGCCACTATTAAACAGTATATAGGCCCCTCAAAAAATTAAAAATAGAACTACCATACAACCCAACAATTTCACTTATGGGTATTTATCCAAAGATAATGAAAACACTAATTCAAAAAGACATGCACCCCTCTGTTCATTGCAGCATTATTTAAAATAGCCAAGATATGAATCAACTTATCAACCTAAGTATCCATCATTAGATGAATGGAGATATACATATACGCATACACATACACTGAGTGGCCAGATTATTATGATCTCTGAATGCATAATAATCTGGCCACTCAGTGAGTGAGTGTGTGTGTGTGTGTGTGTGTGTGTGTGTGTATGTATACATATATATACACATACATATATATATATATATATATATATTAGAGGCCAGGTGCATGAATTCATGCATGGGTGGGGTCCGGCCAGCCTGGCCAGGGGGAGGGGACATGGGCAGTTGGCCGGCCTGCCTGCAGGTCGAACTCCTGGTCGAGGGGACAATTTGCATATTAGCCTTTTATTATATAGGATATACACTGAGTGGCCAGATTATTACGCATTCAGAGATCATAATAATCTGGCCACTCAGTGTATATTCTTTATATACACACATATACATACAATAAATATTACTCAGCCAAAAAAAAAAAAGAATGAAATCTTGTCATTTACAACAACATGGATGGACCTAGAGGGCATTATGCTAAGTGAAATAAGTCAGACAGAGAAAGACAAATACCATATTCCACTTATGTATGAAATCTAAACACACACACACAAAAAAAAAAAAAAACACAGAAACAGACTCTTAGATACAGAGAAGAAACTGAGGATTACCAGAAGGAAAGAAGGTTGGGGGGGGAGGAGCATGAAATGGGTAAAGGGGGTTAAGAGGTACAAACTTCCAGTTGTAAAATAACCAAATATAACATAGGAAATATAGTCAATAATATCATAACTTTGTACAATGACAGATGGTACTAAACGCATTGTGGTGATCACTTTGTAAGTTATATAAATACTGAGTCACTTATGTTGTACTATGTTGTACACCTGAAAGTAATGTAATATTGTGCCGGAAACTGAACATTGTCATTTGGTAGTTAAAGGGAATCTGGGAAGGCTGGTCAACCTTTAAACTAAAGGTCAGAGCCAACCACTCCCTATCTAATTGAGACAATGGTAACTGAGGCAACTTCCCCACCAAATAATCATGTAAATCCTTATTGATAAGATAATCTGCCTGTTACTGGAATTATCTGCCTAAAGGATATGGGTGTATCTCAGAACCCCAATAAAAGGGATGGCAAAGGCCAGAGCAGTGAGTAGTCCTCCCGCTAGAGGTGGACTCCCGCCTGGCCCCCCATCTACCCAAATTAACTCTTTTCCAGTCTCTTCATTTTGATTGCAGCCTTCTCCAGAAACCAGACCTGAACGGGAACCCTGAATCACGTGGTACGTGACAAGGGGCTCCCACATCTGGCACCCAACGTGGGCTTCACGCTTCCCATGCCAGCTCAGATCGGGACCCAGGCAACATACAGAGACTTGGCCCAGATCAGATCTGGACCCAGATAACAGAAAGAGACTTGGCCCAGCTTGGATTGGGACCCAGGCAACAGAGAGTTGGCCAATGGCACCTGCCCTATGTCTAAATCTAGCCTAGCACCAGGAATGCTCAGGGCTTTCTCAAGGATGCAAAATAATCCTTTTCATTAATATTTACAGGGTAAACTAAGATTGTTGTTAGAGTATTAAATTTGACATTAAAATAGTCAAGTTTTCAGGTTAATTTAAATTGGCTAATTGAAAATAAGTAAATATTCAAGAAAATTTAATTGTACAAAAAGCTGTTCCTAAAGTATTAACCAAAATTTCTATTGGTAGTTCATTTCATGGTAAAATTGCTTAACATGCAATGAACCTAAAGCAGTCATATTTTTGTGCAAAAATTAAAATTTAAAGTTATCAAGACTGCATTATAAAAATTTTCCAAAGCCTCCTAAAAATTAAATAAAAAAGGGGGGATAGTGGAAAAATACCATGTAAGAAAAAAGATCCTGTAAGTAAATTACATCTAGAAAAATTTTTTTACTTTGAAAATTAATTTTCATACAGCAGGAGACCCATGAAAAACAAACATGGTGTCAAAATAAGCCAAAGGAAAATTGTTTGGGCAAAAAATAATAAGGATCCCAAGAAAAATTTATAGAAAAGATTCCTTTATTAACTTTTGGTCGAGAATATGTTTGTATATTTTCAGAAAACAACTCCAAGACCATGTGGATTCCTGTAATAGAGAGAAATTAACAGGAATGATCCAGCCATGAAGACAAGAGGAGAAATAGTCCAGAGATGGAGGACGCTGATGACGCCTTGCCATGCTAGCAGTCAGCAGCTGTGGGTCGCTGCAGGTTGCCCAGAACCAAACCACAGAGGTCGGACCTGCATCGCCACCATTTGTCCACCATCCAGATATCGTTGCTGACATGTACACTTGAGGAACTTCTGGACATTGAAACTTGGACTCAGAACTTTTGGACATTGAAATTGGGACTCAAACATATTTTATTCTTATATGTTTATTTCTGGTCTATAAATGCAAGATTTTTTTAAGGAAGGAATTGGGGGGAGATGCCGGAAACCGAACATTGTCACTTGGTAGTTAAAGGGAATCTGGGAAGGCTGGTCAACCTTAAACTAAAGGTCAGAGCCAACCACTCCCTATCTAATTGAGACAATGGTAACTGAGGCAACTTCCCCACCAAATAATCATGTAAATCCTTATTGATAAGTTAATCTGCCTGTTACTGGAATTACCTGCCTAAAGGATATGGGTGTATCTCAGAACCCCAATAAAAGGGATGGCAAAGGCCAGAGCAGCAAGTAGTCCTCCCGCTAGAGGTGGACTCCCGCCTGGCCCCCCATCTACCCAAATTAACTCTTTTCCAGTCTCTTCATTTTGATTGCGGCCTTCTCCAGAAACCGGACCTGAACGGGAACCCTGAAACACGTGGGACGTGACAAGGGGCTCCCACAATATTGTATGTCAACTCTAATTTAAAAAATGCCAGAAGAAATAGAAGTTAATTAATTAATTAATTAAAGGCAGAGCATTTGGATTAAATGGCTGACATATGAAAATGAGAGAAATTGTCCCATGAGCCTTATCTGGAAGAGCATAACCAGCTAAGTGTAACCTGTCTGTGTGTACTGCTCCAGAGCTGGGAGACAGCGACGAATGGTCAAACCCACCCCCACTGCTGCCAACAAGGCACTTGGACAGGAAACACCTTTACACCAATCACCACAAACTCTCACTGATCACCTTCTACATGCTAGACCCTCCAGAATAAGAAAGTAATGAGGTTTAATTTATAACTGCTTTAAAAAAAATACTGAGGAAAGCTGAATTCATACACAGGAAATGAAAAAGGAGAGTAAACTGTTTTTGCTGAATACCTACTATGTGTCAGGTTTATTGCACATAATATCTCATTTTGGCACCACAACCAACCTCAGAAAGACAAATCATTTTCTCCATCTCAGGGAGCTCTAGAAAGATCCAAGCCCTGATCTGAGTGCTGACATGCGTGCTGCAGGCCTATGACCCCTGAGGGATGCAAGACTGATCACGCAAGCATCCCTGCTCCATTAGCTGTATGTTTCCATTTCTTCTACAGGCCATCAGAGATGGTGAGCCAATTTGAGCACATAGCACAGTATAGCCTAGTAATGTTTCTTTATGATAGCACTGATTTCCTGTCATAACATTAAATGCCACTTAAAGGAGTACAGATGCTGAAGCTGAGCAGATTAGGCAAATGGTGGTATAAACTCCAACTCTCAGAGTTGTATCCCCAAGGCAAAGTAAAATGCCCGGTAGCGGTTACCCCATTCCTCAACAAAAAGCAGCATTCTAAAATGTGACCCATATAAAATATTACATGTCTTAAACTATGTTGGCTTTGGGCTGATTGCATGTTTTCTATTGGGGTTCATACCGCATATGGAGGTGTAGGAACTTAAGACAAGCATCTAATACAGTGAGCCATTTAGGCAAACCAAAATCTAAAACAGCAATGCACTCCACACAGTGTAACTCATGCTGCATTGCTTTGGGTCCTCACTGGTTCCTTGCTTTGCAGTGTGGAGTCCTTCACCTCTGGCCTCAGCTCTGGGTGAGCAAAGCAGAGGAGCATAAGTTGGAGGAGCAGATGAACTAGGTGCGTGTCCTCCAGGCCTTGCTCTTTGGGAGGCCCTGCCACTACCCTCATGACACCATCGTATCCCAGCTTTGTGTTTCAATCCCAGACCTGGAAAGGACATGCTTCCAAGGCTATGGACTCCCACTGTCCCCTGGATGATTCAGCATGCCCTCCCCATGTTGGAGAATTGCAGTTCCAAAAGAGACAAGAGTTAGCTCACTTCCCACTGTGTATGATCTCTATATAAATAGCTCATACGTGTTAAACATTATGATGTGACTGGCACTGGGCTAAGCTTATTATCTGAATTATTTTATTCACTCTTTACAGGTTATCGGGTATATAGTTTTTCTTACTCCCACTTCACAAATAATGAACAGATACAATTCTAGAAGACAAATTCCATAAGGACATAATCTTAGGTTGCTATAACTCTGGGGCCTAGAATTGTCCCTGGCAAATAAGTGCTCAATAAATAAGCATTGAGAAGAGTGACATCAACAACATGGTGGAATACAAGTTTTCTACCCAACCCCCAAAGAATACCAATTTAGATGATCACTCATAACGACAGTGCCTTTATGGAAGTCCAAGAGTCCAGTGGAGAAGTTCTAGTACACCACTGGAACAAAATAAAACCTGAGATTAGATGCATTAAAGAGGGTTACAGGAACATTTCACTTCACCTATGTGACCCCTTCCCCAAGATGGCATAGCTCAGTGCCAAAAGAAACCTTGACCCATGATTTCTCCCACAAGGGGGAGTGAGAGTATGTGAGTGATTGCTCAGCTTCCCCAGCTATGTGGGGCACCATCAAAGAGACCCAGTTCTTTCTCATCTCACTCAGAGTACTGGAGTGTGTTGCATGACTGGGGAGTGGGAAGCAGCTGGGAAAACAGCAGCCAGGGCTCTTGGAGCCCTCCAAGAGAGTCATGGGGATCCTACAAAGGGACATGGATCCTACAAACTGTGCTGCAGACTCCATCATGAGTCACTGGGAAACCCACTGACAAATCCTCCCAATTAGTCTGAAGGCATACCCAATGCTCTGCAAGCTCACCCACACATACCCCACTATGGCCAGCTCCCTGAGCACGTCCCCTATGGAAGCAGGTATAATCCTTTGCAGACAGCTTAGGGAACGCATACAGAATGTTAGCCCAACTCTGCAGGGTTGGGAGAAAGCACACAAATTTGAGCATTCACACAGTCCTAGGGAAAGCAAATGGGAGGCTGTCAGCATCTGGCTTTGCAGGATTAAGAGAAGGCGTAAAATCTTAAGAATTCCCCCTGGAGAGGTAACTAGAAGTGTGGGGCAGGAGCATCAGTAGAAGGTCTGAGAAAGCCTCAGATCCCTAACAAGGGTGGGAGGTAGTTCTCTCCCAAAGTCAGTCAGTAAAGACTGGAGGAGGTAAATGCTTCTTCAAATGTGAAGACAGTAACACTAAACTTCAGAAAAAGAGAAGCAATCAAGGAAACGTGATACCACCAAAGGAACACAGTAATTTTCTAGTAACCAACCTCAAAAAATGGAGATTGAAGTTTGACAAAACAGTCATTTTAAGGAAGCTCAGTGAACTATAAGGGAACATAGAAAGATGATAATAAAATCAGGAAAACAATAATAAAATGAGAAGTTTAACAAAGAGCTAGAAATAATTTAAAATAACAAACAGAAATTCTGGAGCTGAAGAATACAAGGAATAAGATGAAAGACATAATAAAGAACATCATCAACAGAAGACTGGATTGTGTAGAAGAAACAATCTTTGAGGTAAAAGATAGATCTTTTAAAAATATCCAGTAAGAAGAAAATAAACAAACAAAAAAAGAGTGAAAAAGACTGAAGAAATCATGTATTTTTGGAGTCCCAGAAGAAGAGAGGTAGAAAAGCACAAAAAGCTTATTTAAAGAAATGATGGCTAGAAACGTCCCAAAACTGGAGAAAGCTTGGACATCTAAGTTCATGAAACAGGTATCCAAACAATTTCAACACAAAAAGGTCTTCTCTTAAAATCCACGACAGAAAAATCATCTAAAAATAAGCAAGAGAAAAAAATTCCTCACATACAAGGGAATATCAAGTTAACAGGGAATTTCTCAGCAGAAATCTAGCAATTCAGGAGAAAGTGTGATGATATATTCAAAGTGCTGGAAGAAAAACCTACCAACCAAAAATATTTTACCCAGCAAATTTGTCCTTCATAAATAAAGGATAGACATCAGGTATGCCCATGCTGACCTTGTCTAGGCAGGTCAACTTGATAGCATAGTGAGAGGCAGCACACAAAACCAGGAAGGTCACAGCCCTGAGTCCCAGGCCCAGTTCCATAGCTTACAAAGTGCCATTAGACAAATCGCTGAACCTTTTCTTAGCTTTAATTTCCTCATCTGTAAAATGAAATATGTAATGGTAACTACTATTTAATGTGTTGGCAGTTATTCTGTAACTAGAGACCCAGTGCACAAAATTTGTACACTGGGGAGGGGGGGTTCCCTCAGTCCGGCCTGTGCCTTCTCGCAGTCCAGGACCCCTCGGGGGATGTCCGCCTGCTGGCTTAGGCCCTCTTGCAGTCCAGGACCCCTTGCTCCTTACCGCCTGCCTGCTGGCTGCTCCTTAGCACTGCTGCAGAGGCAGGAGAGGCTCCCACCACCGCCGCTGTGCTCAGCAGCCATGAGCCCGGCTTCTGGCTGAGCAGTGCTCCCCCTGTGGGAGTGCACTGACCACCAGGGGGCAGCTCCTGCGTTGAGCATCTCCCCCTGGTGGTCAGTGAGCATCATAGCGACTGGTAGTTCTGGTCATTCCACTGTAACAGTCACTTAGGTTTTTATTATATAAATAGATAGATAATACTTAACTTCACCATATAAAGAAATAGTTTCGACTTCACATGGTTGATATGAAAATTAGGGAGATTGGAAACTGTGAGAGCACTCTCATAACTAAAAAGAACTATGCAAATATAACTCAACAGCAAAAGCAATTATCCTCACAATACAGAAAGACTGAGAAGGGAAAGACAGATTTTTCCAACATTACACATAATCACTGCTTCCATGACCTCTTGCCAGGGAAGGCTCAGTCCTATCTGCCCTTTGTCTGTGGCACCAGCTCATTGAGCCTTGGGGCCACTAGCCAACGCTCACACAAAAGATTTTGCATCAGGAAATTTCAGGCATGGCCTTCACACCAGGATATCTGTGTCCCTGTACTCCTATCTGCAGGAGTTAGCAGCCAAACCTGGCATAGTGCTCCCGCCCCACTAGCCTGCTACCCCACAACCCAGCCAAATCTTCCAATCTTTGCTGAAATAACTACACCGGTGTCATCTGCTTTGGTTCCAGGCCCATGACCAAGGGATATTATTCAGGTGGGCCTGACCTGATCAAATGAGCCCTTCAAAAGAATAATGTTCTCTCCAGCTGATGACAGAAGCAGCCAGAGATTCAAAACACAGTAAGGGTTGCCTGGCCGGTGTGGCTCAGTGGTTGAGCATCAACCTATGACCCAGGACAGTGGTCGGCAAACTCATTAGTCAACAGAGCCAAATATAAACAGTACAAAGATTGAAATTTCTTTTGAGAGCTAAATTTTTTAAACTTAAACTATATAGGTAGGTACATTGTTATTAACTTAAGTAGGGTACTCCTAAGCTGGCCTTTGCTAAAAACTCAAGGGGCCAAAGAGCCGCGGTTTGCCGACCACTGACCCAGGAGGTCACAACTCAATTCCCTGTCAGGGCACATGACCAGGTTGCAGCTCAATCCCCAGTGTGGGGTATGCAGGAGGCAGCCAACCAATGATTCTCTCTCATCATTGATGTTTCTCCCTCTCCCTCTCTCTCTCTCTCTCCCTTCCTCTCTGAAATCAATAAAAATATTTTTAAAAAACACAGTAAGGGTTCAGTGCATCAATGCTGGCTTGCAGTTGAGGGGGGTCACATGTTGAGGAGGACAGGCAGCCTCCAGCTGCTAAGAACATCCCTAGCTAATAACCAACAAGGACATGAGGACCTCAGCCTAATAGCCTTGGAAAAGTGAATTCTGCCAACAAGAACGAGCTTGGACATGATTCTTCCCAGAGCCCCCAGAAGAAAACCCAGACCAGCTGACACTGATTTTGGCCTCGTGAGTCCTCAGCAGAGATGCACAACATGCCATGCAAGGTTTCTGACCCACGAAACCGGGAGCTAATAAACAAGTATGTTTTAAGTTGCTGAGTTTGTGGTAATATGTTAAACATCAATAAAAAATTAATGCAGGGGTGGGGACGGTCGGGGAGAGGTCAAGGCTGGGGGAGAAGACTTATGTAATACTTTAAGCAGTAAAGAATTTAAATTTGTAATAAATAAATAAAATTAATGCATATATAGTCACCTAAAATATTTCATAGATGTTTTCATTCAAAGTACAAGAAATTTGGGAAATTAAAAAAAAAAGAAGCATAAAGTGTTCATGTTTATTTAAAAAGAAAACAAAACCGAATACACGCTATAATCACAATTTTGTTTTGTATGCATAGAAGAAAGACTGCATGAAAATGCCATCAGAGGTAATATCTGGTAAAAGGATCATTTTAAATTTCTCCCTTATACTTTTCTGATCCAATATTTCCAAAATGAGGGTATATTACTTTAACAAGACGAAATAAAATCAGCAATACTTCAACAAATGCCAAGAACAGAGCATCTGGTTTTGAGGGGCTGCAAAAGTATTTCAGCTAGTTTATCAGTAAGATGGGAAAGAACACTTAGACGGCATCTTTATGGTAATATTATAAATTAAGCTCTGTTGTGGAATAAAAACACATACACACCAGTCCAACACAATGGGACTGTTGTGCCTCGGACCACTTCGGGGCTGGTCCCAGAGGTGACATTAATTCCGGAGCCTGCGTGCGCCTGCCCCCTTTGGCAGCCGAGCAGCCCAGTCTCAGCTGCTGTGAGTGAACTTTGGAAACGCTGCAATATTAGCCTTCACGGCTAATCCTGCTAATGCACTCACAATCTATTTGACAGGCTGCCCATCACATCCCCTCTGTCAGGGTGAGCAGCCTTCGAGGTGGCTGTGACAAGGGGATTACTGAAAGGACCGGGGAGGACAGCCGGGCCCTCCCTCCACTGCATTCTCACTGCTTTGTAGATAGGCCGCATACCACAGAGGGCACGGGACAGAGCTTGTCTTCACTGGGGACCCCTTGGCACAGAGGTACCAGAGGGAGACGTTCACCAACCCAGAGGGAAGGGTGTTTCTGACGGCCCTGTCACTCCTCGGTCTCATTGTGAAGAGAGAAAACGAGGCGAGGTGGAGGGAGAGTTCACAGGGCTGAGGTTTCTGGATCATTCCTTAATAGCAGAGCTCCTTTCCCCTTCAGAGACCCCACGGGCCACAGAGAACAAGAAACAGTTCTGGCCTCTGGGTTGAGTCATAGCCCAGTCCTCCCCCCCCCCCCCCACACACACACACACACTCCTCACCAGGTTCCTCAGTGAGTGGTTGACACTCCATAAAAGCCCCATTTACAGCTTCGTCTTCATTAAATTAGCAGGATTTCTTTATTTGCCTTCTAAGTTTTCAGGGGGTGCATTTTAAGTGTTTCATTTTATATACAAGGTAAGGTGAAAATAAAAGGTGCAGCCTTCATGCTAGCAGATTGTAAGTATTTGGGAAAAGCTCTATAGGATTTGCCCCTGAGCAAAGCTGCTGTTCCCTTTCTGAAATATCCCCTCTAGCGGCCCCGCTGACTCAGGCAGCAGGAGGTGTTCCTTCTCCAGCGCACACACATTTCTCATTTGCAGCCCAAATGATCAGGAGGCTTATCCCAGAAAGACAGTCGCCCAGTTACCTTCTTTTCCCATTTCCTGGGAAGTTTTCCTCATTCCTGTACCTGGGCCACAGCTGTCCTCTGGGTTCCAGCTTAGCTAGGAAGTCTCCTCAGGCTCAGGTGCCCCAAAGGACGCTGGGAATGCTGAGACATGCAGGACTGGCCCATGTCCTCCTCGAGGAGCCTGTGAACAGATGTGTAATGCAGAGTTAGCAGGGCGATGATTGAGGTTTCTGTAGAAGCACATGGGAGAGATCTCCAGACCAGACTGGGAAGTGGGAGAGTCTGAGGCCATGTCCCGAGTCTGGTCAGGGTGACCTTGCTCTGCCTCCTCTCGCTGGGTCTCCTGGGCTCCTGGACGGCGAGATGAACCTCTGAAGGGCAGCGGAAAGTCTCAGGCAGGTCACATCCTGACAGCACCCACAGACCCATCTGAGGCCTCCCTCTCCACACTGCCATCAGCCCTGACCTGCCCAGCTTAGGTGCTCGACCATAATTCAGGCTCATAAGCTTACACTCTAGCTAGTGAAATGAACAGAAATGCAGGGGGCCTGCTTACAGACCACACTGCCCTCTCAAAGGAGCTGCACTGGCTCCTGATGGGAGAGAGGCATGGGAGCCCTGGAGCAGGCAGGGGTCAGCCACACACCCCTGATCCCCTGCCCCCAGGGGGCTCCATCCTAAATGATGCTCCTTGAAAGGTCCCCCATGAGCAAGAGGAGGCTTCTGCCTTGTGCTTGGAGGTGGGTCTGCACTCACCACACCTGACTTAGCTGCTCCCTCCCTCCTGCCCCAGGAAAGGTTAAAGCCCAGCGCGCGATGGTCCTTCTGGGCAGGGCCTCCCCTCAGAGACTCTCCTTTAGAGGCTACGGGGGTGGGGCGGGGGCGGGGGGGGAGGGGGGAGGCAGTCCAGGGCCCTGTGAGTCAGAGACTTTGGAGTCTGAAGAATCTGGATGTGAAGCCTGGTTCTACGACATATTTTGTCACTTTGCGCAAAAGTATACTTCTGAGCTTCCACTTCCTCAACTAAAAAAATAAGATTAACATCTCCGGTGTCAATCTCTCAGTATATGGTTAAGAACTCAATAAATGGTGGCTATAGAATATCTCCTCCCTTAGGTCTGCACTCTAAACCCCAGCTCTCACCGAGGAATGAAGGGTTCTCATGAGAAAGTAAAAGATTCCTCCCGCAACCCCGCCTCCCCCGCCGGTAGGCAGGGATTTGCTTCTTTCCACAGGGCAGGGGACCTCCCTAGGTGTCCCTGAAATCCCCCTGCAGTGCATTCAGTAGGGCAGTTTCTGTTCAGGACCTACAGACACGCCTCCCAGGCCAGAGGGAAGCATGCCCCAGGGCCACACAAGGCACAAAACCAGCTTTGCACCCAACTTTCTCACTGCTCTTTATACAGGGCTTTCCTGGGCACCTGGGACCTGGTGCCAGCCAAGCTGCCAAGGACAATTGCCCCATTGTGCAAAACAATGGCACCAAGGAGCTGGAAAGAGCAGAAAGCATTCAGCTGGCTTCCTCAGATGCCACACTAACAGATCCTCACCGATACAGTCCATGCCCTCCTGTCTCGGACCTGTCGTGCAGCTCCGAGTGATTTATGTGGGAGGGAAGCAAACTGATATTAGACACACAAAGAAAATTCTGAACACTGCTTTACATTTGTCTGCAGTCAAAACTGTGCTCCGCAGCCAATGTGAGTCTTTGTCAGTTCCTTGCCACATCTAAGGACCACTCCAAAGAACAGAGGGATCCTGCCCACTATGGCGGTGGCCCCACAGTTTCTTGTCTCCTACAGATGGCCTCATGCAGACATTCCCATTTTAGCCCCGCTAAGTGTGGTAGGTGTGGCCCATCTACCACCAAGCCCTCTTTCTCAGAAACTTGAAATGAGTTTGCCTTGTTTCTCTAGAAATAAATATTTACGATTCAAACCTGTGTGTTCATTATCTCCCATTTTGTGTTTTGTAATTGTTCTCACTTTGAGAGCAGTTGGTTTGCTTTTATTGTGCCTCTGGGACAAGTCAGAATATCCCCATGCTTCAGCATACTTCCTAAACGTGAGACTGATTTTCTAATTACAGCCACTTCCACCCCTGTTTGTCTGCTACACAATCTGTAAACCACATGCGAGGCTTCTGCCTGAATCCTGTGGTGACATCACCAGTCGCCCGACTGCTACAGAATCGAAGCATCCCAGAGAGAAACATTAATGCGGTTCTTACTCATAGCAAAAATGGAGATATCCAACCCTGTCAGTGAAGTCTGAAATTGTTTTATAGCTATCCCAAGCAGTCTTTAATTCTCTTTATTCTAAGACTTTTTATATATATATTTTTATTGATTTCAGAGAACAAGGGAGAGAAAGAGATAGAAACATCAATGACGAGAGAGAAGCATGGATCGGCTGCCTCCTGCACGCCCCACACTGGGGATATATCCTGCAACCTGGGCATGTACCCTGACCAAGAATGGAACTGTGACCTCCTGCTTCATAGGTAGATGCTCAACCAGTGAGCCATTTTTGAGACCAAAAGCAGCTAAAAAGCTGGGAGCCTCTGCAGATACTTTTTAAAGACTAAATAAAAAGAGGTGGCTAGTCTTTAGCAATATTGTCTATATTTATGCCACAAGTTTAATTTTTAATTTAAAGAAACTGTGGGAGTTAGAAGAGATAGGTTATTTTAATCTAACTGGCAAGTAAGGAAATTGAGGGCCTGACATGCTATGGCAAGCATGTCAAACTCCAAGGCTAACACGGGCCAAATAACCAAGGCATGCGGCCTGTGGCCGCGAGTTTGACATGCTTGAGCTGTGGGATTTGACTAAGGTGACTCAGTAAAGTGCAACAATAAAACTTGTGCTGATACAAACGTCTCCTACTTCCTTGTTCCCTTTATCCAGGAGATCCACCTAAGTGTGCCCAGACTTACTGAAGTGAATGTTGTGTTGTAACGGAATATAACTGGAAAAAAACAAGAACTCAATTTGTATGACGTCTCCACTTAGTCTATACTCTGGCAAAGTCAGATAGCAATCAATAAGTAACATTAATTGAAGGGAAGTTTTTGCTTTAATAATTATATCTCTTCCTGACTAAGATAATGCTAAGACATCTCTAAGGCATGATTTTAGAAGAGAAAAAAATATCCTATCCGTTTAGGAAATATTTTGACAGTGAAGGAAACTAACCTAATACTTTAGGAAATTTTGGATATTCCATTGCCAAAAATTTAATGAGGCTTAAAATTCTATGGACAAATTTATATTAAAATTATGATCTGAAAACCAGACAAGGGAATAGAGAGAAAAAGAAAAAACCATGCTCCCAACCACCAGATACATTAGATTTCCTCTTTTCATAAACAAAATTAAAAAATGCTCAATGTTACATGGTCAAAACTCAAGAGGTTCCAGCTAATCTAAAACTATCAATGGCACCTTTTTGTCTACAGGGGACACTACATGCGAACTTTTGAGAATAGATAAAAGTTTTATAACTTTATAATAAAAAACACTCCAATGCATTTTGTGTCAAAACCCAAAGTGATCATTTTGCCCTATGAAACTGAAGATACCACAATGCATTAGAGTGGCAACCCAGGACGACCTTAGAACAACAAAATAAGAAGTGATCCCAGGAAGTAGGAATTTGTGGAGAAATGTGTCACTTAGTGTATGCTTCTGTAAGACCAATACTGATTCACTTACACAACAAAACAGAGATTCAAAAAGCCAAGGATTACCAGTCAGCAAAGACTACATAGCAAGCCTGGACTTCTGTCTTTGTTTGGCTTTGAAAAAGATGCTCCTCCCTGCTCTTCTGAGAGGACTCAGTGGTGAACCCAGGGGTAACAAGGCCTTCCACCCACCCACCAATAGAAGCCGTGGAGCAACAACAACAAAACTCTCCCCTCACAACCTGGGAGATGTCAGTGGAGACCTGGGGTAGAGGAAGTCTAAAGTCTCACCTCCATCAAGTAATACTGCAGTACCCCTTTACCCTAAGGATGTTGTGGGAAGCCAAGTTTGGAGCCTGGACATTCACCCCAACCTGGTAATAGCAAAGAAGCACCTCTTTCTTCCCTAACCAGCACAGCAAGTCAGAGAAGACTTGCTAAAACAGATTTAAATAAGATCCAGAGTCTCATAACATAATGCCAAAAATGTCAAGGATACAACCGGAAATCATATGTCAGACCAAGAACTGGGAAAATCTCAACTTGAAAAGGAAAAGATAATCAACAGACATCAACATCAAGATGACACAGATGTTGGAATTATCTACAAGAATTTTTAAGCAGCCATCATAAAAATACTTCAGTGAGCAATTAGGAGCCCTTGAAACAGCAGAAAGTAGAAAATCTCAGCAAAGCAAATACAGGAAGAAAAGCCACATGGAAATTTTAGAATTGAAAAAAATACTATCATTGAACTTTATAAAAACCTCAAAAGCAGAATGGAGGGGATATGGAAAGAATCCATGAACTGGAAGAAGAACAATAGAAATTACCCAAATTAAACAACAGAGAGAAAATTAACTAAATAATAATAATAATAATAAACAGAACAAAAAGAAAAAAAAAACCTGTGAGACTATAACAACAGTTGAAATACTGATGTCATTGGAGTTGAAGAAATAGAGAAGAAAGGGAGTGAAGTTAAAAAACATTTTAGGAGAAATTATGTGTAAACTTTTTCCAAATATGGAAAAGAAACAAGTGGCTGAAACACTTTCAATTATAGAAAAAGATGTAAACCTATAGATTTAAAAATATGAGCAAATCCCCAGGAGGATAAAACCAAGGCAATCCATACGAAGAATCATCATAATCAAACTTCTGAAAATTAAAGACAAAGAAAATATATTGAAAGCAGCAAGAAAAAATGACACCTTACACATAAGGAAAAACAATTCAAATGATAGCAAATTTCTCATGAGAAAACATGGAAGCCAGCAGAAGTAACAGAATGTTTTTCAAGTGCTGAAAAGAAAGAAATGTCAACTCAGAATTCTGTAACTGGTGAAATTATCCTTCAGGAATGAAGGAGAAATAAAAAACATTCTTAGATGAAGAAAAATTAAGAGAACTTTCCACTACCAGACCTGCCCTAAAATAATGGTTTAAAAATAAAAAGTTCTCAAAATAGAAAGAAAATAATAAAAGAAGGAAACCTGGAACATGAGGAAGGAAAGAATATTAGAAAAAGCAAACGCATGGCTAATACAATAAACTTTTCCTCCCCTCTTGAGTTGTCTAATTTATGTTTGATAGTCAAAGCAAAAAGCATAGAGTTGTCTGACTTGGGTATTCAATGTATGTAAAGGAAATATTTAAGATTATTATGTCATAGACAAGATAAAAGGGATTAAAGAACCTGTCCTGGTCTGTTCAGGCTGCTGTAACAGAATACCATAGACTCATTGGCATAAACAACAGACATTTATCTCTCACATTTCTGGAGGCTGGAAGTTCAAGATGAAGGTGCCAGTAGATCCAAATGTCTGGTGAGAGTTGTCTTCCTGGTTTGTAGATGGCTATCTTCTTGTCATTTCCCTACATGGTAGAGAGCAGAGAGGAAGCAAGCTCTCTCGTGACTCTTCTTATAAGGCACCAATACCAATCATAAGGGTTCCACCCTCATGACCTAATTACTTCCCAAAGACCCCACCTTCTAATACCTTAGCCATTAGGATTTCAATATAGGGATTTCGGGGAAGGGGGGTATATGCCAGAGAAGGGGTAAAAAATTTAGTCCATAACAGGAGGTAAAGTTTCTACACTTCACTCAAACTGGTAAAATGCTGACAACAGCGGATCTTTGTAGTGATAATATAGTTCCGTATCTTGGTTGTGGTGGTGGTTATAGGAATCTATATATCTACAGATATATAAAGTACAAGAAAAGGGCAATTCCACCATCGTGGTGGGAGTTTTTAACACACTAAAGTATCAAAGTTAGGAACAGACAAAGAAATTTAAAAATTAAAAAAGAATACAGAAGATATAAACCTCATAATTAAAAAGGTGAATCTGATGATAACTAGATCCCTGTATCATTTAACAATTCTTCCAGTGCCCCACCCACCTTAGAGTGTGTGTTCATTATTTCAGTGTTGGCTGATCTCTCCAATGACAAGGCCACACAGATGATTCCTGATAGCTTCAGCACTATACCTGCTCTGGTTCTTGACCTACTGCAGACCTATAGGAGCAGCTTTGCCTGCTGTGAGATGCTAAAGATATTCTGAACTCGGGATGCTAAACTCTTGACCCAGGTTTTAATAAGAAGTAAATCATTCTCAAAAGAAACTCTCATTATTTAAGTCAAGGTCCGGAATCTCTGAAAGCTCATATTGCCTCTCTGGCCCTTTGAGAGGTAAATCATGTAGCCACTACTGCCCCATGTCCTCTAGCTTTCTTCCATGCCCCTGGTAAAGTTTCACATCCCATGCCACCATCTACCTACAGACTCCAAGTGGTACCCGCTCCTGCAAGTGACAAAAAGCAATCCTTTCTTGCCCCTGTCATGACAAAACTCTTTATCTTATCTCACTAGCAAAAGAGTTCAATCTAACCAAACATTGAAAATGAATTAATTATGCTTTATACCTCCCCAGAGATGGCTAAGCTACTCAGAGCCAGCTCAGTGTTTGGAAAAGAGAAAACTCTCAACCCATCCATCCATCCATCCCAGTTTTCTGGGTTAGTCCTTCTATATTCTCATTGCTGGAACTGAAACTAGTATTGGCCAGAAAAAAAAAAAAAAGGCCAAGAATGTCAGCAGAGAGCCAAGGCTCGGGGGGCTGAGTGCGAGAGGAACATGCCTGAGGATGTATCCATGTGACAGCATTTTGTGACCAGCTTTTCTTCAGGCGAGGGCAGCCTAGCAAAAGTCAAAGCCACAACCGAAAGGAGATTATACTGGGGTCTTTCACTCTACAGGCTCGTGTTTGCAGAGTGAAAGTGCCTCTACTACTTATGCAGTCATACTTGCCACATACATAGGCCCTGCCCCTACCCCACCTTTGCACCAAGCTGGGTATCTGTTTCTCCCTAGGCATATGCCCCCAAAGGAGTGGTGAGGAGCGCACTTACATTTTGTCACCTGACTCATTCTCTCAACCAAATGTAACAAAAACCTGTGAACTGATTAACCCACGGTCCAAATGGAGTTAAAAGGGCTTCCTTCACGTTTTCCTGGAGGTTTCAGGAAGACCACTGGTTCAGGTGATATCCTTCTTCCATCCCATCTCGGGACCCCTGGGCTATGTATGTTACCGTGAAGATGAGGGGCAGCTTGGGAGGCAGGCAACTTCAGGGTGCTGAGCGGCATTTCTCATCACACCGGTACATGGCACCTCGTACATGCCAAAGTTGTTCTGCAACACATCAGGGCCCCGTTTGGGGTTCAAGGTCTGAATATGATGGAGAAAATATGACTTTGACCTCTCCATCAACTGAATTGAGGTGGATGGGAAGAGCCTTATCCCCATTACAGGAAGAAAACTGAGGCTCAGAGAAATGCAGGGCTTTGCCCAAAGCTTGTTAAAGTGGCAGGAAAAGCTAAAGCTGGGTCTTCTGGCCCCTCGCCCTGCAGGAAAACACAGCTTCTGATTCTTCCTCTGCCGGAGACATGAGCTTTGACCCCTGCCTAAATATCTCCTGTCCCTCCGTAGCGAACTTTTCCATTGAAACATGCAAACTGGTCAATGGGGAGGGGGGGAGGGGGCGGGGGGGAAGGAGACATATGTACTACTATTTGTAATACTTTAAACAATAAAATAAAATTTAAAAAAAGATAAAGAAACATGCAAACTGAGCCCAGCAACAGTTTGGCTCTATCCGCGGCCCAGAAAACCGGGCTGAAGAGGTAGCGTAAGTGACCAAGTCATTCTCAGAGAGCTCCGCCCGGCTGCGGGGAGACCTCTGCCTCGGAGACCCTGCCCGAAAAGGGTGGGCAGCCCTGGGCGGTCCAGCTAAGGCCGGGCCGGGCTCGGCAGCGCGTCCCGCCGGCTCCACTCGCAGGGTCCTCGGGCGGGCGGACCAGGGCGGCGCAGGACTGGACACCACAGCGTCCCCAGCCCGCAGGAGCCCGGAGCTGGCCTCTCCCTCGTCCGCACCTCTAGCGCTCCCAGGCGCCGACGGCTGGAGGCACCCGCCGGCTTAGTGAGCCCCGAAAGCGGGACACACACATCGGCCGCGGCTCCCCGACACCGCGGAGGGACAGCTCACCTCGGCGCCCGCAGCTCTAGGCGGCGAGTTCTTTCCGCGCCGGCGCGCGGAGCCTGCGCAGTGGGCCGGGGGCGGGGCCGGGGGACAGGGCCGGGAGGCGGGGCGTGGGCGGGGAGTGGGCGGGGCCGGGGGCGGGGCGAGTCATCCCCGCGCCGCTGTCTCCCAAAGCCTGCATCCCTGGGCGATGCTGCAGCCAGACACCCGCCCTCACTGCGGGCCACCGCCAACGCTTCGGGACTGCGGATCCCGTGGATGGGGATAGGACAGAGTCTTGGCGCCTCGACTGGCAGGATTCTCGGGGCGGGGCCGGGAAATGGGGGTGTCACCTCTCCGGTGGGGCCCTTCGGTGACGTCATGGAATACGTAAATGAGAGACATCGCGAATCCCTGCCTCTGGCTGGAGGCTTGTGCAATGGTCACTGTGTCCGCGGGAGGATGCCGTGACGTCACAGCACCCTAGAACTCTGGGATGTGGGATGGGACCTATGAGCTGACTAGAGACTCCAGGATTCCGCTTGGGGGCGGGTGGGGGGGCGGCGGGAAGGGGTTATGCTCTCTCAGGTTCCACGTTCTGGGAACTGAAGGCGCCCTAAGCACCCGATGCGTTTCTCCCTCCTCTTCCCCAGGGCGCTAGTGGAGCCCTGAGTCCCCTGCAAGGAGGTCCTCAGGAAAACGTCCCTGGGTGCCCCCCATCCCCCCCCCCAACCCGCGCGCTCCCCAGCTACATTCCAGAAGGAGGAGGTGGAATCTGAACTTCTTCCAACTAGGGCGAAGCCCCTGCGGGCTGTTCTCCCCGGGTCGCTCCCTATCTTGTCCCAGAGGGAGCCCCAGGAAGCCCCAGGCTGCACCGAGGGCCTCTCGCCTTCTACCCGTCAGCAGAGGAGTCCAGCCGGTAGCTCCCCCTACCCCCACCCCGCGCCGGAACCGCAGGCCTAGCATTTGAGGAAGGACCCCAGCTGAACTCCAGCGGTCCAGAGCCAATGACCTCCTTCCATCCTGAAAACCCGCCAGGAGACTGTGGAGGCAGGGGAGGGAGATGGTGGAATGGGACTTTGGGGAGGTGGGAGTTAGCTCCTATAGAGCAGACAGGCAAGAAAACCCACCCAACATTTTTTATCCTCTCATTGCTTTTTCGTGCGACCCACAACGAGTACAAGCGGCAAAATGCCCCAACCCAGTCACCGAGAATTGCAGCCTGTGTGGGGTCTGGTGACCCACGGCCTCGCCTGCCCCTTGCACTTGCAGTTGCCATTTCTGCACAATCTATGCCATCACTGTCAGGAGTGTAGACTGCGGAGAACTAGGCTGGGAAGTGGCTTCTGGGTCCACCAGCATGATAGCAATCATGGGTAGAGCAAGGCCAGGCAGAGGTGCTGGGAGTGGCTGGAGATCTCTGAGCAGCTCCCTGCCTCCCTCCCCACCGCCCCCTGAAAACTCTGCGCTGGGAACCCATTCTTCCAAGGATGCACACTTGCAGGGCCTGGGGTTGAAAGGGTCGGGGTTCCTGGTACCTCCCCCATTTCACAGCCTTTAGGAAGTCCTTGAGACTGGACTAACCGCAGAGGCGCTGTGTCCCCCGGGGAAGGGAGGTGGAGGGATGTGGGGGAGGAGTGGGCAGCAGCGGTGGTCAATCCTGGGAAAGATGGAACTCCAGGAAGAGCAAAGGGATGGGTGGGGCTCTCTCTCAGATCCTCAGATGTTCCCAAAGCTCTGCATCGCAGCTGTGCGTGTGCGTGTGTGTGTGTGTGTGTGTGTGTGCGCGCGCGCGCGCGCGCCCTCCCACTCTTGATGTCTTGGAACAACCAAGTCCCTCCGCCAATCTCACAGGATTACTTAGGGAACTGAGGTGGCTCCTGCCATCAGCTTTATCGCAAGCCGTGGCCAAGGGCAGACCACCCACTGCCTGCGCGAAACCCAAACCCACTGACTAAACCCCTCCATGCACCCAGAGGTCACAGTTCTCTGGGACCTGGTTTCCCTTCCCGCCTGGGACGCATCCTTAGGACCGAGTGGAAGAGGGATTGGGATTTTGTCCGAATAGCCAAGCTCCTACAGGCTGGTCCAGACCCCGAGGCGCCCTGTCCCTCCTTCGCAGGGGGCCCTGGGACCAGTCCGGAAGGTTTTGATCTGTATGCGTGGCCATAAGGAGCTGAGGGCGGCGAGAGTCACCCTGGGTTGTGGGCTGGACACAAGGAGGTGCCCCGAGTCCGGGCCGCCCCGCCAGGCTTGTCCAGCAGGGGGCAGTGCGGCTCCAAACGCGGAGGGCAGGGCTCCTCGGAGCTGCCCGCGGCTGAGGCCACCGGGACACGCAGGTTCCCGAACCACGGAGTGCGCTCCAACGCCGGGCCCAGAGGCAATCCCAGAGGCGGGGAGGGGGGCGCCTTAGAGCGTTTTAACTCCGACGGCCCCCGCCCGTTTCCTTAGGCCGCCGGGCCCTGCCCAAGGCTGGGATTTGGGGTTCTTATTATTGGGAAGCTCGACCCCGCCGCATCTGGGCCGCTGAGCGCGGATCACAGTAGCCCGGGAGGCTGCGCTCGGCCTGGGAAAGCCGCGGGCGCCCCCCCCCCATCCCCCCATCCCCGCCTGCACCGCCCCCGCGGTCAGGGCGCTGGAGCTGGGGGAGCCCCGCCTCGCCCCAGCAGGGGAGCCCCCGGCGGCCTGGACTCTAATTGTGGGAAAACTAGATGCCCCGGGGAAGGTTCAACTTGTGGAGCGAGGACTCAGATTTCTCCTAAACTTCCCGGGCCTCCCAGAGCGCCCGCCCCCGCCATTCCGGACGAGGCTCGAAAACTGGAGGGAATCTTCGCGGAATTCTGTCTGGGAAACCCTAAGGGGGCAGGGAGTAGGTTGGGGTCTTTAGGGAGGCAGCGTGGTTCTGTATTTGCAGCTGGGTGTGGGGGGGAGGAAGCTGTAGGTTGGATGCGTCCTTCCCACCGCAAAGCAACCACCATGGGGCTAGGGGGCGGGGCGCTTTGGTTGGGGAGGGGGTGACCTTCTGTTGTTCCCTTAGGGAACCCTAAGCGACCTGCGCACCCGAGATGTTGGGACTTCTCAAGGCCACTATACTGGCCGACGCCTAGGCTTCTTGGTAAACTCAAAGCCCTTTGGAGACAGGGAGCGGGGAGACTGAGACACTAAAACCGAGGTGGAGGGAAAAGTAAGAAAATAAATATGAGCAGGGGTCCAAGGTAGACAGACCCGGGGCAGAGGGAATCTCCCCGCCCGTCCCATCCCTGTCACCCCCATAACGCCGAGGTTAGGGCCGGGGGACAGGCGGCCTCGGGCAGAGGAACCTGCTCATCTCGGAGGAAGGCGCCGCCCCGATCCCTGCGTTTGGAGGGAAACGATCCATCCTGCATTGCCTGTAAAATAACCGTTTATTTCATATTTTTAAAAACTCCAGTGATAAATGTCCGTTACCGATGGTCAGCATAAAGTGCCAATCGCAATACAACGCCCTCATCCTAGCCGGCGGCTCGCTCTCGGAGGCAGGCGGGCGGCCGGGCCCCTCCAGCCGCTGCGCCCGCGGCCCCCGCCCCGCCGGCCAGTCCCGGAGCCCGCGGCCCGCAGCGCTGCCGGAGCGGGGAGCGGGGAGCGGGCGCTGCGAGCCCCGTGGCCGGGCCGGGCCGGGCCGGGCCGGGCGGGCCGGCGGCTGAAGCAGATACACGGGTTACACTTTTGCAGGCTCCCGGGTGGGGATGGGGCTGGAGGGGGGTCTGGAAGCTGCGAGCGCGCAGAACTTCCGTTCCTCTCCCCTCTTTCTCCGCAGTCAGAGTTACAAGCTTATATGGTCAAAGGAAAAAAAAATAATAAAGAAAACGTATAAAATAACAATAGAAAAAGTAATACTTCTGGGGGAGGCGCCGCTGCGGCTCCGCGGAGCTTTCGTTCTTCTTCTTATATATTTATTTTTAAATGTAGTTTCCCTTCGGCCACATGAGTACCGCCTTTTTGGCCAAGAGTTTAGCCGCGTCCTGGGGGAGCCGCCCTGGCTGCTGGGTCGCGGCCCCCGGGCGGGGCTCCGTAGTTCTGCAAGCGGCCGGGACCCCAGGGACGTGGTTTGGGCCCGGGAAGGCCCCGGAGCCCCTCCCGCGGGCGGTCCGCTAGAGTGGCCTTCCGGCTTCTGGTCCCTCTGGAGGAGGAGGCGGCTGGACCCAGGGTCCTGGCGAGCAGGGGGCTCTGTTTAGCATTTGATCTTGGAGGTTTTGAGCTCCTTCACCTGTGAGTGCAGCGTCTTGTGGACAGCGAGAGTCCTGGACTGGCAGAAACCTTTCCCGCACTCTTGACACTTGAAAGGCTTTTCTTTGGAGTGGATGTATCTGAGGACACAGACAGACAGGGAAGCAATGAATCCGTGCAAAGTGATGCAGTTGCCCAAGATCCCCTCCCACAATGGTGAGGTGCTTGCCCTCAAAAGAAAGGGGGTGGGGGGCCTGTGGGGTACCTAGTGTGGAGCTGGCAAAATGCTGTTTGCAGATGGAGCAGGGAGGTGGGAGAGAAGCTTGGGCAATCTCTGATCCATAAGGCCAACGGCGGGCATGCCCTCCTTATAAGGCCGGGGTCAGCGCTGAAGGTGAGTGAGGGGACCTGGGGTAGGACAATGGGCCAGAGCTGCACTGTCCCCAGAGGAGACCCACCAGCCACATGTGGTTATTAAAATAGAAATTAAGCAAAACGTAAAAGGTAGTGTGTCCGTCACACTCCTTGCCCATCCCGAGCGCTGAGCTGTCACCTGCATGGAGGGCCACTCTCCATTTAGCAGGCACTTCTACGGGACAGCACTGAGGATGGAGGGAGGGGTGGGGAAGGTATGCATGGTTGTCCGGAACTCAAGGAGACCTGACTTAACCTCCCGTCCTGTTTATCCCCTGTTCTCTCCACCCATGCTCCCAAAACTGATCCCTGGCTTCCTTCGCTATTTCAGGGAATTCCCAAAAGCTGGGGAGCCCCTGAGGGGTGGGGGTGTCTCAAGAACCTCCTCATGAGGGAGGAAGGTGGTGAGGACCCAGGCAGCCAGGCAGCTCTATTCTAGGGCCACCCACGGTGCGCACCTGTGGTCTCGGAGGTGGTCTTGCCTCCGGAAGGCTTTGTGGCAGATGTCACAGGTGTAGGGCCGCTCATCTGTGTGCGTCCGCTCGTGGATTAGCAGGTTGTAGGACTTGGTGAAGTGGCGGCCACAGAACTTGCAGACAAACTCCTTCTTGGTCTTGGAGGGCAGGCGTCCTCTCGTGGGCTTCTTTTCTGGGGACAGCTTGGTCACATCCAGGAGGGCGCCCAGCCCGCCAGCGGGGGAGCCGGGACCCTCCCCACGGCCAAGCTTGGACGGATCTTCTTGCGTGGCAGCCAAGGCCAGGTTGGCAAAATCAAAGCGAGGCTTGGTCTTGAGCGCCACGGGGCCGCCGCCTCCAGCGGTGATCTCGGGCTTGGGCTGGATGACGTGGGGGAACCAGGGAAAGGCTGGCAGCTGGAAGCGGGCGTCCACCAGGTTGGACACGGCGCCGGGCACTTTGGAGAAAGAGGACCGCGGCAAGTGCATGGCCGGGTAGCCCAGCGTCCACTGGTGCAGGTGCACGGCGTGCAGCGCGCTGAAGCCATACAGGTTGGGCAGGTGGTCCGAGGGCACCGTGGGCAGGCCGTTTACTGCCTGAAGGAAGGAGTAGTTGGTGAGCTGCAGGGAGGGGTGGATGGGCACTGGTGCGGGCAAGGTTTTGCTGCCCATGGTGGTCCTTTCTGTGGGTTCTCAATCTGGGGCTGCAAAGAGAAGAAGGGAGTGGGGAGACGACAAGTTCAGGGTAAATCATCCTTCTGAATTCCAGCCCAGCTGTTTCCTTCCGGTCCCCCAGTGCAGGCAGGAGCCCGGAGTCTAAGACACCACCCATGGAACCCACTGATTTCAAAGAAGGAGAAGGAGGAGGAGGAGGAGGAGGAGGAGGAGGAGGAGGAGGAGAGGACAGGAACCCACTGTGATCCGAGGGCTCCCTTCAAATTGTGCAGAGATGCACAATTTGATAGAGGAACCAGCAGGAAAGTAAAACCAACGAAACACAACCGACTCAAAGGAAGGAGTATGGCATACATGAGCCTGAGAAAGGCAGAAACACAGGGAAACTGGCATGCAGGAACTTCCATCCACGCAAGCCCGAGTCAACACAGAAGTATACTCTCCTGCAAAGATAACAGGAGCCCCTGGAAACACATTTACATAACTATGTGCAAAGAAACACAGAAACACACAAGGACAGAGCCACACATTCTGAAGCAGAGTTGACAACAAGGTGCAAAGATTAAGTGGGAAGAGCAGTGTTCTACAAAACAAAAAATGCAGGGAGCAACACACAACTCCGAGAGGGATCAGTCCACACTCACGAAGAGCCTTCCAGACAGACAGCACTCAGACTAGTGCAGGCTCACACAAACCCAAGCATTCCCCAGCTCCTGTGCATGGAGGTCTACCAGCTGACCTTCAGTTTGGCCTCCAGAAGCCATAATCCTCTTTCTCCTCAAAACTCTCCATTTTGACCACAAGTTTGCTTTTGGGACTCACTGTTAATGAGCCCTTGTTGACAACACCCTCTCTGAGGCTGTTTGTGGACTGATGCCCTTGGGGGTCACCTTCATTTCAGGGAGGACGCTGACACCCATCTTCATGAACTCAGTCAAACATCTGCAGTTGCACACGAGGGGACTTAGGTGCCCTCCCTACCCCATGAAAAGGGGGACAGGGGCTTTGGGGTCTCTTGGGGGATGTGTGTGTGTGTGTGTGTGTGGCGAGCCCCGGACAGGTGGGTATGCCCCAGGGCAAGAAAGAGCATGGAGGCCTGCCTCAGCTGCCTTGCTCTAGCCACCGTCCAGCTGCAAGGCCAGAGGGCAGCCATGCGGAAGTGACCAACGGGCTGGCATCTCCCGGCCTCTTGGGTCCGGGTCTCCAGTCTCCGTGGACAGGGCTGTGGTCTGCAGAGAGGCCTGAATCTCTGTCTTTCCTGGACACTCAGGTCTGTCTAGTGGAGGCAGAAACAAGAGGCAGAAGGAAAGTTCTGAGGCTGAACTCCAAGTGCTGACCGCCCTCTCCTCTGGGCTCTGAGCGGAGGGCTACTCAGGAAGTCCTTGTGGGGCAGGGAGCTTGGGACACCTTTCTCCTTTGTCCTCCCCCACCCCCCAATCCTCTGTGGCCCACTTCCTTTACTCCTTCTTCCCCCTCTCCTCCTCCTCAGATCTTTCCTTCCCTGGGTGTGCGGGACGCTGCTCTGCTTCCCCTTCACCGCACATGCTGACACCCACACCCACGTAGGCAGTGTGGGCGCCTGGCCTCCCCTCAGCCCAGGCCTCCCCTCAGCTGCCTTTCCTTGCAGCAAAGCCTTCAATGAGAAGAAAGTGCCGCACTCGCTGGCGTTGGCGGGAAGAGTGAGGACTAGCTGGACCCAGGAACCTTGTCCCCTGGGGCTGGCTGGAGGGTCACTGGCTCTGTGTTCGGCCAAAAGGACAGAAGCTCTGCTGGGGGTGGGAGTGGGGGGTTTCAAAACTCCCTGCGGCGGCTAAGATGTGCGTGCTCCGTTCCTTTGGCGGTTGAATGAAAACCTAGTCTGGCGGCAGCAACTAATTCAGCCTCCGGGCTAGGAGAGGCTCAAATCTGCGGCGGCCGAGCCTCCAGAACGGAGTGCAGGCGGCAGGCGGGCAGGGCCCTGGCCTCTGCTCCCATCTCCTCTGCTGCCCCAAGCGAGGGCGCGCGGGGGACAAGCGGAGACCATCCTAGAACTTGCGACGCGGCGAAGCAAAATAGGAATCGGGCCAGAGAGAAAGCAGGGGCCGTGGTGTGTTGGGAAGGAGGGAGGGAGGAGAAGGAGAAGGAGAAAACTCGCCAACTTCAAAGGTTGGCTAGGACTCGGCCGAGGTGAGCGCTCTTTGATTTGCTGTCACCTCCCGCTCCCTCCAGGCGCTGGAAATCAGATGCTATCTCTGGCTCCCCGGGACCTGCCGCGGGGCCCTCCGCTCCCTGGTCTCGGCGCTCGGCCGACCCGCGGCCAAGTGAGCGGCGGGACTCTGGCCGCACGCGGGTCCGAGCCCGCTCCGTGCCCGAGTGGGAGAACCCAAGCACCTGGCGTGCCCACCTGGCCTTTCCGCCCCCCCCCCCCCCAGGAGCGAAGACGCGGGCGCGGCGGGCGGAGGGGCGCTTGCCGCCACCGGTGCTCCTGGGCCAGCGCCTCATCTTGTTTTCCCCAACACTCGATTATTTTTTTTTTTCCTCCGCGGCGGGCGCAGCCCGTTTCTTATTTTCTGCCCCATTCCGAGGACAGGGCTCCCCAGACTCTCGCCAACGACTTTGACTTTCCCGGGGACGAAATTCGTTCGAAACGTGGCTCTTGGCACTAGTACCCAGAATGGGCCAAATGCACGATCCGGTGTCTGGCGGTCAGCTAAGAGAAAAACACAGCTCACCCTGGCTCAACAGCCCCAGAGGGCGAGCTCGGCTGGCCCTGACCCTGGAACCCCAGTGTGAACTCTTCAGATCATCAAATGCGAGAGGGAACCCCGCTCCCCGGGCCCGGCATCCGCTCCGCCGGGAGCGCGGGCCTCGGGACCTCGGAGGTGCGGTTAAAGGTCCCGACGACGCGCAGCAAATGCATTTCGCGCCTGGAAGCCGGAGTCCCCGCGCGGTGGAGCGCCAATCCCAGGCTGCAGCCAGCCCTCAGCCGGGCATTAATGAAGTGTGCAGAGTCTATTAAAGTGGTTTATTCGGGGCTAATTGAGCGTGTGCGAGTTAACTGCTTGCATTAATGAGGACGGAGCGAGCTCCAGGAGCTTGAGACTGGAGGAGCCCAGCGGTAGCCCCAGAAAAACCATCCTTGACATGGAATCCCCAACGCGAGTGACGGGCGGCCGAGCCCCAGGCGGGAGGACTGACCAGCCCGGCTACTTTGGTTGAATTTTCCCACGGAATGCGATCAAACGAATCCTTCTGCTAGGCTTCCATCCGCCGCATTGAAACGCCCTCTGCGTCCTTAGCGATCTGCTCCCTAATCTTAATGAAACCACAATTCCTTAGAGGAACCTAGGGGTGGGGGACATCTACCCAGGGGTCTCCCTCCACCCTTCTCCCCTGTCCCTGCCAAACCTTCTCTTCTCCAGGAGGCTGCGAACCTGGGAAACTAAGTAGCCTTGCACGTGGTTTCTGTTCCCAAGAGCCAGCACACAGCCTTAGCCCGGTGAAATGTACCAAGTTGTGGCAACAAAGAAACTCCTAGCTGCTTTCCACCCCTCCAGCCTACCCCGCGGCTGCCGCTACTGGGGGAGCTGCTGAAAAGGTGCTGGGTGTGGGTTTTCATTCTTATCAGAGACGTCTCCGGGAAGAAATGAGCTCAGCAGGCCACCTCTTACCCTCTTTCCCTCTCATCTCAGGCTCCGACCTCTCCCGAAGGCTGGGTTTGGGGATAGTGAAGGGAGCAAACGAATTCTTCCTTCCCAAACCCCAACCTGGAGACACCCGCCGCTCCATCGTGTTTCTGCGGCGGCGGCGGCGGCGGGACGGTCTCAAGTTGGGCAGCGGTGCTCGCGCCCCCTGCGCGCACCGGACAGTGGTGGGTTGCACTCCAGGCCTTGATCACCGAACAATCGTCCCCTAGAGCACCCCAAGTCAGAGCGCAAGTGCGAGGCGGGTCAGGCACGGGACCCTGCGCTCCCTGGCCGAGCCCCCCTCAAACCTGAGCGCAACTACACAAAAGACAGATTCGCCAGAAGCGCGACCCCGCGAGGGGAATGCACCTGTCCCTGGGCGATGGCCGCGGCCGTGGCCGTCCATCCGCTCTCGTCCTTCTCCGTCAGCTCAGCTCGGGCTGAGCGAGGCGCCTGTCTCAGGGAAGTTTGTGTCCGCTGAAGTGGCTTCATTTTCTTAGAGGGACCACCCCCAGGCTGCCTTCCCCAATCCGTGGACACCTCGCCCCGGATTTCACGGAGTCTGGCCCCGCTGGGGACAGTCGTGGAAGCCCGCCCTCTCCTTCCCAGGAGGTCAGAGGCCGGGGGACCCCCGAGCCAGCACCCCCCAACCACCCTAGGCTGCAGCGGCTCTCACTTTCGCCAAGTCCTACAGCCTTCGCCCGGCCAGAGGAGCGTCCTTCCGGGACACGGAGAGAGAGGAGACACCCGACGCGCAGTGACAGGGAGCCGGGAGTCCCGCCCGCATCCCCCTCGCCGCGCTGGGGCGCCCGGGGCTGCAGTTACCTTCTTGGTCCGCGGCGGTCCCGGGCTCAGCGCGTCTCTGGGGCTCCCGCTGCGGGGGACCCGGGGAGCCAGAAGCACTGGGTTCCACAGGCACCCCCCGAGCTCCAGAGCCCTGGCCCCTCTCGGGCTGCGGGGACTCGGAGCTCCCGGCGCGCGGGAAGCGCTCAGCGGCCGCGGAGTCCCGGCCGCCGGGGATGGCGAGTCCCGCTCGCGGCTCCCGGCTCCCGGGTCGGGTCTGAACCGGTAAAGGCTGAGAACGTGCCGGGGAGAGACCGAGCTCAGACTCACTCATCCCTTAGCACCGAGCCGCCTACTTATTTTAATCCACCACCCTCCCTCCTCCTCCCTCCCTCCTCCCTCCCCTGCCCCCCAACCCTGCCCCGCGCCTGCGCACTGGGAAACAAAGTTTTGCTGACCCGGGCAGCGGTCTTTGGCAGCTGCGCTCGCTGAGCCCCGGCCTCCCGGGACCTGCGTTCCCGGCTCTTCAGTCCCGTGCGAACCCCTCTGTGTGGGTAGGCCCTCGAGGGCACCCCTATCGCGCTGGGAGAAACAGCCCCCAGCAGATGAGAGCCTGGGGCTCCTGGCGTTTCGAGGTCCTACTCCTGTGCGCCTAGGACACAGCCTGTGCCGAGTGGAGACGGGGTCACCGGGGATCCCCGCGCTGAAGCTTGGGCTCAGCACACTCGGGCCCCTGGCAGCGTCTCCTCTTCTCCCAGAATCCCTTCCCAGAGTGGGAGCGTCCGGGGTGTGGAGCAGCCCCCCCGGGCATCCCGGGGTGCTAAGTCCCAGGACGGTACCCCAGACCTGGGTTATGAAGTTAGGTAGAAAGATCAGAGGCGGAGGCCGAGAGCCGGGGAAAGAGGTTAAAAAAAAAAAGTTATTTTCCTGGGACCCAGACCGGCTGGGATTCCACCCCGATGAACAGCCGCACCCTCTAATCACGCATTCATTTGTTTTGGAAGGATGGATGGGAGTCTGGAAAGCGGCACGAGACACGTGAGACAAGCCGCAAAGTTCGGCGGCTACAGGCCCTCCGAGTCCAAGGAGCTGGGTCAGGTGGAGTTTGGGATCTCGGAGGGTCAGGGTCCTCGCTGCCAGAAATCCTGTTTTCAGGGCTGATGCCTTAGGGAGAGTGCCATTTACCCTCTGGACTGCTCACTGCTAGGAGCTGACCTTCAGCTGACCCCAGCCCTGACTCCTCCCTGCCACCTCCCTGGAACACCCAGCCTGGGGTTTGGGAGAAGGTGCTGGTTGGGGGTGGGGGGTGGGGGGGGGGGAGGGAGGTTGGGGGGGGGGCACAGATTCACACACCGCACTCCTGGAGTTTGCCACACCACAGGGTGTGCTGCTGAGTGCCTCTTCCTAGCCCTGGGGGCTGAATCCTGGCGTTAGTGAGTCTGCAGCATACTGGTCTCCTCTGGAGAGGAGCTGCCACTATGTTGAGCTTTGATCTGCTAGTCTGCTCTGGCGTTTCTTAGGGTACCACTCCCTGATCTAGGACATAGTTGGAGGAGACCCTGGTCTCACCAGCAAGCCTTTAGAACAGAGCCTGCTCTCCAGCCCGAGGTAACGGTGGCTGGAGCAGCAGGAGGAAGTCTTTGCACCAAGGGATGGCACTCCGGCCCTGCCACAGTTCATGCTGGAGCCAGGGACCCATGTACCTTTGCAGCTGGAGCTGCCAGTGAGGGGCGAGATTCTGGCCAGGGCGAGGCCCCTTGAGAGCAGAAGGGGGCTGAGATCACTCCCCTCTCCGAGACTGCAAGGCGGCAAGTTCCAAGAGCAGGGGGAGTTCTGGGCTCAGAAGGGCATTCCTGGATTGTCCTGACTCCCACCTGGAGGGAGGGCACTTGCTTGTACTAGTCCTGGGTTCTCCCAGGAGACAAGGCTCTGGGAACCTCCCTTAGCAGTGGCAAAGGAATCACAGACGGAGGACTCCACAATAGGGCAACTGGCTGTCCAGACAGAATGTCCCCTCGGAAGAGGATATTCAGGGGGGGATGAGCCTCCTGGTGTGTAGGAATCCCATCTCCTGCTCAAAACGCCATCCAGGACCACTGTGCTTCCTTCATCTTGCCACTTGCCTTGTTCTTCTGCATCAGGGCTCTTGGCCAAATATCTCAAAGACTGATAGAAAACTCAGAGTAGGGATCCCTAAGGAGCTCTTGCAGAGAGAGTCTTTAGGGATTGAATGAAAGGTCCGTGCGACCTGGTTATTGAATAAGGCTTTTGCCAGGTAATCTGGAAAACTGATCCTGATTAGGTCAAATCCTGGCACTTAGCCCATTTGGGCAGGAAGGGAAGCAAGGTGGGGGCAGGTCCCTCAGGGCCCCGCATCTTCAGGCCTTTCTTCCCAGAAGAGTCCAGGCTGCCTTGCCTGGGGCTGGTCTGCAGGACAGGGAGAGATGCGCCTGTTTCAGACACCTGGCTTCCACATCGCCCTCCTGTGTCCCACAGTGCACATCCCCCGAAATCCGGGATAACGAAATTCGAGATCTGCTAGTTGCTGAAGTGTTCTCCATCCCCATCCAAGCTCCCCAGGGGGTGACCCCCAAACCATGGCCTCAGTGTCCACTGGAGACCAACCAGGTTCTGGTTCCTGGGACGGCCGGAAGCCCAGGAGCTGAGAACCCCCGTGCTGGTGCTCACCAGGAAACCCTCCCCCGCCTATTGAAGAGAAATTAACAGGCCCTGGGCAGCAGGTCTAGGAGGCAGCCAGCGCCTGGGCTGCGCTTGGATGGATGGAAGAGGGCAGGACCCAGAACAGGTTAGGGCTAGGAGGGTAATTGTTAGTGAAGTCCTATGCGTCCAGGACTCGCAAGGACGTCAGGTTTCACATTTGGTAAACGTTGTGTGGCAGCCAGTGCAAGCCAGCCGAGACCCGACCTCTCTAAGGCCAGGGAGCCCAGTGAAGGCAGCAGCGAAAGTCCGGTCTGGACGCCCGTCCCATTTCTGGGCACCGCGCGCGGCTGCAGCCAGCGGCCAGCAACCAGACCGGCGCAAACTCCCACAGGCTCTTCCCTGCGCTCCAGCCCCCAGCCTGCCGGGCGGAACCGCCTGGGCCTGAGGGGTCCTTTGGCCAGGACCTAGCAGCCTTAGGGCAAGGTTCCCCGCGGTAGCGATCAGGCCTCCACGACCAGGTAATGCGCCCCCCCCCTCCCCGCCAAAGTGCCGGTGGGGTCCCGCAGGGAGGGATCGCCCAGCCCGTGAGAGCCTCCGGGCTATTGACCACCCTGCGCCCATTCCAGAAGGGAGCCCTCGCCTCTGCCTTTTCTTGGGCACATTTGGGGTGCTGACAGCTCTTCTGGTCTCCCCAGCCCCTCTCCAGACTCCTGTGTGCTGGGCAGGAAAAGTGCCCCAGCCTGTGTTTGGAGTGAAAATTGAGCAGTTTCCAGAAAATTAACCAGAACATGGCTTATATTGTTTTGGGGTCTTGCGGATTAAAAATGAACCCCACCTTTCCCCACTTTCTAGCCACACAAAAATGATCTCATTTTTTCCAAAACGGAATGTACTTCGCACTTGTGAGGTGGGGTTTGGTTTTTTTTTTCTCCCAATGCAAGCTTGTCCGTGACTGCACTGCGGACAATTGGGGGTCTGCTCATTAGACCCCCCTTAACGCGCGCACTGAGGTTTCAAATAACCGGGAGATTTAGGTATCCCTCTGTAATCGTTTACATGATGGATTGTAATGGCTCAATAGTTCCTCTGGAACCATTACGATCAATCAGGTCAAAATCCAGCTTTGGGGGAAAGTTTGCAGGCACGGGAGGCAGGTAACAGGACATCCAGACACACTTGGGCAGATAACACGTCCTGATAACACGCAAGCAACTCCAGGGTCTGAGGAGAAGAAACCCCAGGTGAACGCAAGAGCTGGCGTTTCTTGTGACAGCAAGACACAAGTTACAGTATCAAAACTGAAAGGGAAAGTGAGCTGCTGCTCCGGGCAGTTCCCGGTTCGTGAGTTCTTCAGGAGCACACGAGTATCTTGTAACTATCCGGCACCTTCCTACATGTAACCGTACACATGAATGCATCTACCCTTGGTTTATAGGAATAGGTATGAAGCACGAATATGCGAACACGCGCGTGGCACTGCGTGAACTCTGGGCACGCTATCACCGAGAAAATAAAATGATAAAGCCTGGTGTTTTGAGCAGCAAATGTAAAATGTGTGTAAAAGGCGTGGCGAGTTTTTACTCTTGGCACCAATGTGAGTTGTCAGAATTATTTTCGACACACAACAGACCTGTGTTCTAAGATTACTGAACTTTTCCTCTCTCCAAAGGTGGAAATAAATGTGTTAGACACGGCGCAGTGTCTAACCAAACTGAGGATGATGAAGAAAAGTCCTTTGAACTGGATCGTGTGTAGTGAGGATGAAACCCAGCGGATGGAACCTTACCACCCCCGCGGCGCTAGGTTCTTGAAGGGCTACCTCGGCGGCGGGCGGCGCTGGAAAAGTGGGCATTCGCGGTAATTAAACATTTCCAGACACGGGAGGGTTATTATCTGCATCGCGATTTCCGGACGAGAGGGCTCAGCGAGTCTGGCTCAGATGTTTGATCCAGAGATTCGGGGACGCAATCCTAAAGAAAACGCGCCACCTGCTGGCGAGCAGCTGACATCTCCAGGGCTCCTTCCTCAAATTGTCTCAAATCCTGTCATCCCTTTGTAACCTTAACTTAAACAAAACAAAACAACCCCCCCCCCCACCACCACTTTCTTTTCTAAGTCACACAGTTCGCCTTTACTTGTGTAAAACTATGCACATTCTTGCTGTTCCAAAGAGCAAGCCAAAGAGGGACCCCTTTTCTGTTCTGTTTTCCCTGCTCCAATCCAGATTGATGAGTTTTGGATTGTTTTTTCCCCTCTTCTTTCTCTCCCTTTAATCCGATATCTTTAGCAACGATCTACCACCATGAGTTCTGGTTGTTGGAATAAGGGTGAGCCAGGATCTAACGTGAAACCTGTGTGCACTCTCTGAGCTGGGTTAGAGCCGCCTGCCAGGTAACGCCCAGAGGTGAGGATGGCCAGGCTCCTGCCTACTCGCTCCCTCCCTGCTATGGGCTGTCTGTGCTGAGCCCCTCGGAGGGTTCCCACTGGGCTTTCTGAAGAGCCATAGGGATGGGCGGAGTCTCCTTCCTATTTCCCTGGAACGCCTGCTGCTTCATCCCCACTCCTTGCTCCCAGACCATTAGATTCCAGGCTTTTTTCCTTCCTCGAATTCCCCCACCGAATATTTTAGCTGGGCCCTCTCTTCTCCTTGGCATCAAAACTGCATTTTAAAAACTTATTAGTTTTTATTTGAGATGTAATTGACAGGTAACACTGTGTAAGGTGTACAATGTCTTGGTTTGATACATTTATATATTGCAATAAGATTACCACCAGAGCACTACCTAACACCTCTATCACATCACATAATTCTTTCTTTTCTTTTTTGTGTGTGGTGAGAACACTTAGGTTGTAGTCTCTTAGCAACTTTGACGTTTCTGACACAGTATTGCTGACTACATTCACTCTGCTGAGCATTAAATCTCCAGGATTTACCTATTTATCTACTAGTATTAGTTTGTAGTCTTAACCAACATCCCCCTGCACCCCCTACTCCCAGCTCCTGGCATCATTCTAATCTTTGTTTTTCGGGGTCAGGCAAAGCTGCATCTCTGATGCTGTCTTTTCCTTGTTATCAAAGCTCCAGCCTTCCAGACAGCAACCAGAGGGAGAAGTCCTAGTGCTCTGTGGCCTGTCTTCTGCCTACAGAAGGGAAAGGGTGTAGGGGACCCTCAGGGGCTTCAGCTGTTGCTGTAGTCACTGCCCTTACAGCTGTGCCTCTACCCACCTCCCTTACAGCTGTGCCTCTACCCACCTCCCTCACAGCTGTGCCTCTACCCACCTCCCTTACAGCTGTGCCTCTACCCACCTCCCTCACAGCTGTGCCTCTATCTACCTCCCTCACAGCTGTGCCTCTACCCACCTCCCTCACAGCTGTGCCTCTCTCTACCTCCCTCACAGCTGTGCCTCTACCCACCTCCCTCACAGCTGTGCCTCTACCCACCTCCCTCACAGCTGTGCCTCTACCCACCTCCCTCACAGCTGTGCCTCTACCCACCTCCCTCACAGCTGTGCCTCTACCCACCTCCCTCACAGCTGTGCCTCTCTCTACCTCCCTCACAGCTGTGCCTCTACCCACCTCCCTCACAGCTGTGCCTCTACCCACCTCCCTCACAGCTGTGCCTCTACCCACCTCCCTCACAGCTGTGCCTCTACCCACCTCCCTCACAGCTGTGCCTCTACCCACCTCCCTCACAGCTGTGCCTCTATCTACCTCCCTCACAGCTGTGCCTCTACCCACCTCCCTCACAGCGGTGCCTCTACCCACCTCCCTTACAGCTGTGCCTCTACCCACCTCCCTCACAGCTGTGCCTCTACCCACCTCCCTCACAGCTGTGCCTCTACCCACCTCCCTCACAGCTGTGCCTCTACCCACCTCCCTCACAGCTGTGCCTCTACCCACCTCCCTCACAGCTGTGCCTCTACCCACCTCCCTCACAGCTGTGCCTCTATCTACCTCCCTCACAGCTGTGCCTCTACCCACCTCCCTCACAGCTGTGCCTCTACCCACCTCCCTCACAGCTGTGCCTCTATCTACCTCCCTCACAGCTGTGCCTCTACCCACCTCCCTCACAGCTGTGCCTCTACCCACCTCCCTCACAGCTGTGCCTTCTACCCACCTCCCTCCCAGCTGTGCCTCTACCCACCTCCCTCACAGCTGTGCCGCTACCCACCTCCCTCACAGCTGTGCCTCTACCCACCTCCCTCACAGCTGTGCCTCTACCCACCTCCCTCACAGCTGTGCCTCTACCCACCTCCCTCACAGCTGTGCCTCTACCCACCTCCCTCACAGCTGTGCCTTCTACCCACCTCCCTCCCAGCTGTGCCTCTACCCACCTCCCTCACAGCTGTGCCTCTATCTACCTCCCTCACAGCTGTGCCTCTACCCACCTCCCTCACAGCTGTGCCTCTCTCTACCTCCCTCACAGCTGTGCCTCTACCCACCTCCCTCACAGCTGTGCCTCTACCCACCTCCCTCACAGCTGTGCCTCTACCCACCTCCCTCACAGCTGTGCCTCTACCCACCTCCCTCACAGCTGTGCCTCTACCCACCTCCCTCACAGCTGTGCCTCTACCCACCTCCCTCACAGCTGTGCCTCTATCTACCTCCCTCACAGCTGTGCCTCTACCCACCTCCCTCACAGCGGTGCCTCTACCCACCTCCCTTACAGCTGTGCCTCTACCCACCTCCCTCACAGCTGTGCCTCTACCCACCTCCCTTACAACACTCCTTGGAGGCTCACTGGGCGGTACAGAGCTGCAGCTGCACAATTTCTAGTCAGGAAGAAGACGGACGCTGAGATTTCTCCCAGCCACCCTGCATCGACCAAATTCTGGGCAAAGTGTCACTTGTCCTCGGGATTTCCAAGACCCATGGTCGCTCTTATGCCACTCCTTGGAGCAAAAGCTTGAGACACACACAGAAAAAACAAGTGAGAGACTGAGGGAAGGACAGACTCCCTGCCTCTGTTCCAGGCAATCGCAGGAAGCTGGGCTCACCTGCCACCCGCCCCTCTCTCTGCCCCAGGAAGAGGTAGGCTCTCCTAGGTCCTCATCCTGAGCTTGCAGTGAAGGGTGTGGAAATGGAGGCGACCTGACCTAGACACTCCTGAGGACTACTAAGGCCACCAACCCTCCTTACGTCATGGGAAATCCAGGGGTGCCTCACGCTGCTGTGGGAATAATGATGCTGACTGGATGGAAGGGGGTCAGGAGTTGCTGCCGCTTTAGTGTTTATAGCAGGGGCTTCCTGCGTTCAGACTGTCACCCTGAAGACCTGCTAGGTCCCTGAAGTGGTGGCCCAGCTGGGAGGGAAGTGATTGCCCCTGGGAACGTGGAAGGCGTCTGGGGATGCCACTCTGCTATATGGTGTTCGTCCACCAGGTGTGACGGAAACCCAAGCTCCGGCTGTGGGGAGAGACAGGGTGGTGGAGAGGTTGGAATTGGGAACCTTCCACAATATTTGACCCTTGGGAAAACCCAGAGCGACCAGCAAGCTGGGAGAGACCCACCCCCGCGCTAGAACACCCCTCTGTCCTCTGATTTCTAGGAAGCGAGACTCAGGGAGGGCAGGAGTGGTGCTTGTGATCTGAGCCACATCACAGCGCAGTGGGATGTTTGCACGGAGCAGGAAACCACACTCCCTGTCTTAGCCAACTGCAGGGCCAGGCGCCCTCCGCCCGGTCTCCGCTGGGCTTGGTGTGGCCCTTAGGCTGCCAGCTCCCACCGCAGCTCCCTCCGCAGCTCCCTTTATTCCCAGGTGACCCCAGGCACATCCATTTGCCCATCAGGCCTCCGGTCCCTACACGGGAATCCTTTCTCTGAAAAGCATTTGCTGAAACACTTTGAACAAATCAAAAATAAATAAATAAAAAGGAAATACATTAGCATATGAGTTTTCACTTCCAAATGACTGTTGGTATGATTCTTCCATATATTTGGGTATGAGTTTGCATATCACATGTCCACAGTCAGGAGATGGAGAGATAACGTAAAACAAAAGTATTACCGATGTATTCCAGATAAAGAATTTCTGGAATTGTGACTTGATTTGCCAAAAAAAAAAAAAAAAAAATGTAGAGTGCTCAAAGATTTCAGAAGATTTTCTAAGAAAGGATAAACTGCGGATTGCAGTGGGGCTTGCTCTTTCTTAATTTCCGGAGAAGGTAGCCAGGGGAGCTGCCAGCGGCCACCAGGCCCCTGGGAATAGAAGACACTAGGCTCTGGAGGCCCAGGTCCTGCACAGGCAGCGAAGCACTGGGAGCTTAGATGCCCCCACAGGAGGCCTGGTTCAAGGGCAGCTCCTGGTTCAAGGGTCACCCCTGAGGACAGAAAGGGAAGGACCCAGCAGGCATCACTCAGCTCAGCTTACTGGCCAGTTGGCCAACTCCTGCCGGGTGGTAAGTGGCAGTTAACGTGTTGATGGTTTAAGAAGGCTCTTTTCAAAGTTCTGTCACGGAGTTACTCTACATGTGCATCACAATGCAGATCCCTGGGCCCTGTCCCCAGAGTTTCTGATTCTGGAGGCCTGCAGTGGGCCCTGGGGGCCTGCAGGTTTGAAGAGCTCCACAGAAGGCTTGGATGCCGGTAGTCTTTAGAGCACATCCATACTGGGAACCATGACTCGGCCCCGTGGTGTGCAGGTCTTGCTCAGGAGAATTCCAAGGATTGAAAAGTCATCCCGAATCAAAAGAATGGCTCTTCATGACAGCATTTTCTACACGTATACACTCAGGTAGGTGATTCTTCTTTACACGGCCCCCTCCCCCGTTTACTTTAAGAGTACTGTACCCGATGGTTCTCAGTGGCTGTGGGTCTGGGGAAAATGCCCACCTCAGCCCATGGAGGAAGAAGTCATTTCTGCGGGAGGGCTCCCTTGGGAATACAGAGGGCCGGGTGGAACCAAAGAGCAAAACTGCCCCTAAGGCGAGGCCAGACAGAGGCCCAAGGGACGGGTGGCTTCAGGCACCTGGGAATTGCCTTTGGCCTTTGGAAGCTGATCACATTTGGGGGTAAATGGAGGGAAAACATAGCTCTAAAGTTACCAGGTGAACTTTTTTTTCAACCCATAGTTTGTCCTCTGAGTGTATCAGAAGCTGCCAGGAGAAGGAAGGCGCTGTGGGCTAAAGGAGGGTCGTTGGCTGCCCACTCCCCCTGCACGTGGGACTGATGATTAATTACTCTCCACAGGAGCCGTCCAGCCAGCTGACGGGCAACACTACCTTAGCCCGTGATTCCTGTGTTCTTCGGGGTCAGGACATCAGGTGCTAGCCAGTAGTTCTTCTTATTTTTTTAATCTTTATTGTTTAAAGAATTACATATAGTATTACATATGTCTCTAGTAGTTGTTTTTAATGCTTTTATTTCGACAGTACTTTCCACTTTTGTTTTCATAAAAACTCATTTACATGTCCATTTATTTTTAAAGCTGTGTGAACTGTTTTATGAGTACTACCAATTTTAGTCACCTGTCATATGCATAAGTGAGGTAAAACATAGCAACATGTCCATAAGATTTCCTGAAGTCAAGTGCATGCAGGGCCCCTGGTTTGATGGGAAGGACCCACGCAATTCATTCACTAACGCCATCCAAGTGACTGTAACGAAGGAGCCCAGTCCATTGAGCTAGTGTGGCTCTGCTGTGGGTGCCTCCAGGAGAGGGCATCATTCTTGTTACTCCTGTTTTTATTAACAGAGAAGTGGGGGCCAGAGGCCTCCCAGACCGAGGCTCACGAGTGCAATTCTGGAAGCCAGTGGATGAGCCTCAGACAGCGTAGCTAGACAACGTGCTCTGCAGGTCCGTCTCCTCTCCTGCGCTGTGGGCCCTGCACACCTGTGTCATCTACCTGGATCATCATGGCCAACCGAGCAGGTGGGTACCACGATGATTCCCACTTTCTGTCTAAGGAGATTTGGCTTAGAAATGCCACATAATGTGTCCCAAAGACACATAGCTGGGTAAATCTGGAGCCAGGACTTAAATGCAGGTGTACTTGGATTTAAGTCCTGGCTCAAGTTCATAGCAGAGACATCCTTGGTACTCTAAGTGTGGTCTACTGGCGGCATCAGTATCACCATTCAGAAGCTCGGGTCCTGCCTCAGACCCACAGACTCAGAAGCAAAGCCAGCTCGTTTTAGCAAGACCCGCCCCCGGATGTGTGCACAGGGATGCTTGCAACACACAATCCGATCCCCAGGTCCAGGCCCTAGGCCTGCTCAGGCCCTTTGCCCTGCACATAGCATTTCATGTTGGCTTCTAGAACGGAGAAGCAAGCTGCTGGATGTACAAAATCAAGTCGAAGGCCCATGGAGTAAAGTGAAAAACTGGAACACCAAACCACAGGTGGCCTATGGACCCACAATCCCTGCTTGGCCCAGGAGTAAGCAGTGTGGGCTGGCTTTCCACATGGCCACTTCCTCTCCTGGCACCAGAGGGTAGACGCCTGCGCAGAGCATCCCGGAGCAGGTGAGCAGGGCACAGCTTCTCTGTCAGAAAAGGTGGCTTCAGAGCCTGTTCTGAAGATGGGGGGGGGGGGGGGAGGGTGAGGGAGGCAGCGAATGATGGTGCTTTGGGGACAATGGTATCTGCCTCCACCTCCCACTTTCTAGTTGGAGAGCCAATCAGAAGAGGTTCATAGGCTCTTCTCTGGTGAAGCATGAACTTACGCAGTAACATATTATTGATGATACTGGCACATCAATAATGCATTGCTCATGTGTCATTTTAGCAGCGGTAACACTGTTAAATCCAAAAGGCGTGCTAAGATTATGCAAAAGGCCGGTCTCTCACAAATCACAAAGTTCTTAAATATGCACTCTTACTTATCCCGCTCTCTGCCAAAGTGTCACTGTCGTATCATCCTCATCAACGCTCTGCTAACGAAAAGGAACCCAGTTTCAGCGGCGTGTTCCACCTTCCCCTCAGCACCTTCTCTGAAATCAAATGCAAGAGATGCCTCAGTTGAGGCACAATGGCTGTGTCAGTGTCAGCATGGGGGCCCGGGGCTGTGCGCTGACTCTATTGTCTCCGTCTAGGTGTTGTCCTCTCCGGCAGGAGCTCGAGGCTCCCATCCCGGCCTGGTCTGACTCTCCCCCTTATTCTGAGGTTGGAGGGGATGCAAGAATCACCACATCAAGGGAGATGCCTTTTAAGAGCAGGGTCTGGAAGGAATCATGCTCAACCTAGGTGATTGGCATGGAAATGGCGGGGTTGCCTCTATTCCAAAAAGCACAAACACTGAACTCATGGAGGAACCTGAAACATATCATCTTTGACACCTCCGTTTCTCAGATGAGAAACTTGAACCTCGAAATATGCTTTTTCCCCCAGAACCACGACGGCAACTCAGAGCTGGCTTTCCTGACATCTGGCGGGCGCTCACCACATTTTGCTCCCCACTCTCCATTTCTGGGAGTTAGGTCTTAAAAACGAGGGGGTCTCCGGAGGGCTTCCCTTTGTTCTACATCCTCAGAGGACAAAGCCTGTGTCGGGCAATGATGTTCTGGGTGAGAGGCCTTCCACAAAGCCCGCGAGCACGCCGCCGTGTCCCAACGCCCCGATGCGGGGCCTGGGGCCTGGATGATGGCTGCTCCGTGTAGCAGCTTTATGAAAACATTAGATGTCATTACTTATTTCTTCATGTCCAAAATGTATACTTCAACATTTTTTCTCCGCAGACAAGTGTCACTTTTACTGCAATCTTCAGGCCAGATGTTCCTGGTATAAGTGGTAACAGCTGCCATGCTGGCAGGAGTGTGGCTCCAGCCAAGTCACTTTCCAAAAGAGCCCGAGAGGAGAGCCGTCTCTGCGAAAACACTGGCCCGACAGAAGAAACCCATCCCTGGCCTCCCCAGCTGCTCGGGAAGCACGGTGGAGCTGGAACAGGGGCCCTTGGGTGGGCACGTGGCCAAACCGCGGCTGCGTTCCCTCTTCCTCGGTGATGAGCTGGAGTCCCTGGGAAGGCGAGTGGCCCCTGCCTCCTTCCCCCCCGGGCTCCCTTTCAAAGCAGTGTTTGTAGTGCCATCACCCATTAGCCACATCCTCACTTGTCTCGGGACCAAGTCGTTTTCCTTGCTTTCTGTCACCCTTGCCAGAGCCTTCTATGATCTCAAGTTGACATTCTATTGTTTCTGAATCTTGCTCAAGTTGCAGCCGCCTGGTAGCATTTATCTCCTCCGTTCCCTGGGGTCTTGGTGAATTCCTCAATAAGGTCCCATCTCAGCGTTTCCAGAAAATACAGGCACAATTTGCTTCCATCTTCAGCTAAGACTGGAGACTTGACTCAGCCAGAAAATAGCTCTTGCCTTTGCAGTTTGGGGGTTCTTCGGATGAGGAGCCTGTTCCCCAAGAATGTCATCCTGTTGAGGAAGGCTGGATTTATAAGACACACAAATCCGTGGACAGACACACAGATACACACTTTGTTGACATTACACAGCATAGCTATGGGTGGTGCAGCATGCCTACTCCATGAGGTGGTGACTCATAGTAGTTCTTGCACCTTCAGATGGGAGTGAGGTCAGCGCTGGGCAGGAGAGAATCACTCTGGTGTTGCTAGAATCTGGCTAGATGTGAACTCAGAGAATGGAAGGCTTCCTGTGCCTGAGCTTTCAAGAGACCAGTGGTGGAAGAGGTCATTTGGCCCAGGGTCTCCAGGAGTGGTCCTGCCACGGGATTCCATCCAGGGTCATGGGTCTCAGCCCCGTGAAGAAGCAGGTTCCACATAGAAAGACCAAGAAGTGGTGGAAAGAGCTGGGCTTTCGGATCACATGGAACTGGTTGCTAGTCCTGACCTTGCCTCTTATGTGCTGTTGGGTCTTGGGCAAACTGGTCAACCACTGGAGACTTCTGTGTTCTCCTCTGCAAGATGGGATAACACATGTTCTATGGGGTTGTTGTGATCAATGAAGCAGCATTTATAAAGCTCCTGACACAAAGGGAATACTGATAAATGCTGTTGCTTTTTTTTTCTGCTGGAACCAGAGAATGGTTTCACCACTTCTTGAGCTGCATGGTCTTTTTGGAGAATTTCTCCTCAAAATCAGAATAATTTCCAGACCTCATGCTGCAAGTATAGTCAGGCGATGCCATTATTACTCCAGCGTCACTCAGTCTTTCTGTTAGACTGTGAATAGGGGACATAAGAAGGAGACAGGAAAGCAGTTTGCCCTTCACTCAGCACCTCCAGGTGGTTCCAGTATCCAGCTTCTTAGGACTTCACCAGAAACAGCCCAGGTTCATGTCCTAGGAGGGTGCCATCACTAGCTGGCAGCTCCATCTTCTCAAGAGGACTGAGATCTGCTCTTTGGATTTCTATGTCTGAGCTCCCGAGTCTTCCAGAAGCAGAAGAGAAGTGATCCCTCCTCAGTGTGCTGAGCCCCAGCCCTGCAGGGTCTGTGCTCAGAGCTTCCAGACTCTGATCACCCCAAACTTTGCCCTGGTTTCCCCACCCCTGTTACCTCAATGTGACCACAGTGCTCCCACTGTGTTTTCTGAGATCTCCCCGCTTCCTGAACACATGTTCCCTCTTCAGTTCTCTCTGTTGTAACACCCAGCAGAGTTTCTGTTTTCCTGCCTGGAACCTGACTGATTCAGGGACCACGTGTCCCCGTTGCCTAGACTACCCTGATTCACACTGCTTTCCTGGCATCATGTCTTATTTAGCGTTTGTCCCAAACAAAATTGTCTTGGTTTCCATGAAAAATTGTAAGGCCGCTTCGGATACAGTTGTCCCCTCTAATGGGCCACAGGAGAAGGACTTCAAAAACCTGCATATATTAGGCTTCTTGCTGCAGCTTTTTAAAATTGCTCTTTGATCCAGAGCCATATCTGTATTCTCTACTTTGGAACAGGGTGTTCCCATCAAGTGTTTAAAAATAATTAGCACTGGATTACAACAACATCACCCATAGCACCTCCTCCTTGTAATTCTACAAATTACCCCATGAGTGGCTATCTTCATGCCCCCTTCCTACTCTGACCTACTAGGGAAGTGATTTTTCCCAGTTCAAGTGCTTTCTATACAAAGACCTTATGTTTTTTATTTTGAATTTTTTTCTTTAAAACCATAGTCTCACTTCCTATGCAATCCGACAATGAGTGGAATCAATGTTAACTCCAAGTCTTTAATCAAAGCATTCTCTCCTCCTGGAATGGCCTTCTCCCTCTTTTCCACCTACTCACTGTATATCCTCTCTTCTGCTCAAGTTTCACCATCTCTTTAAACCTCCTCCCTCCCTCCTAGCTCATGCCTTCGCCTTCTTACAAACCCATTCCATGCAATTCTCTCACTCACTTTTGGCACTTAATCACTTCTTATTGGGCTTGGTATCTTTTATAATGGGGTCTTAATTATTATAACTTTAAATGCATCTTTAAATTGTTAACTTGATCAACTGGTAAGTCCCTTGATAAAACTGTCTATACTTCATTTTTTAAAAATATATATATTTTTTATTTCAGAGAGGAATGGAGAGGGAGAGAGAGATAGAAACATCCATGATGAGAGAGAATCATTGACTGGCTGCCTCCTGCATGCCCCCCACAGGGGATTGAGCCCTTAACTGGGCATGTGCCCTGACCAGGAATTGAACCATGACCTCTTGGTTCATAGGTCGATGCTCTCGATGAGCCATGCCAGCCGGGCTATATTTCATTTTTGAATCCTTCACAGCGAGCGCTTACCAGTCATTTTTTTCCCATTAGTAACATCAAACCTTTTCTATTTAGTCCCTTTTTTTTCCATCTTTTTCTTGTGCTGCACAGGTACAAGGTTCTTCCCATACGATTGCCCGTATTGTTTTCTCTGCTTGGAGCCCTTCTCCCCCTTCATCCTGCTCATCCCTCCAGATCCCTTTTGCAGAAGCTTCCTCTAATCCTCCAGTCTGAGCTCAGCACCCTTCCTCAATAGTACCTTCAGACCCTGTCCCAACCCTTATCATTGCATTTACCACATTATACTGAAATCACCTCTTCTGTGTCTGTATCTTCTGTTGGACTTCTCCATAAGCTCCAAGGATAAATGATGTGTCTCATGCACCTCTGTGCTCACAGGACGTAACACAATGCCTGTCCACATAGGAGGCACTTGATAAATGTGTGTTGACCTAAACTTAATACATTTCTGCTGAATGATTGAATGACATCGAGGCGGCAAATCCATGAGCTGCCATTTTTCTCCCCTAGACACATATTTATCTCCTTCTTCCCCTGCCAAAACCCCAACGATTGCTTCACTATGTTGTATAATCTTTCTGTCAGGTCTCTGACACACAAAACACATGTAATCATTCCATTATGAGGCCTGGCACAAAGTTTAAGCTGAGTGTGCAGATTTATTAGATCTTGTACCAGGAAACCAGCGAGGCAGAGAGTTTAGGGGGATTTCCAAAGGGGATGTAAAATGTTCATGAGCCCTTGTATTTCAAGGCAATTCCATGCTCCTGTGGGGAGCTCAACTGTCCTTGCAGACTATGTTTCTCCATCTTCCTTTGAGATGTGCAGCTCTGGACTGACATGTAAAAATGGCAAGGGTCAAGGGCAGCGAGCAGCCTGCACATTCAGCACCCATCATAGCCCCTCTAATGGCTAGAATGCCCTGCACGATTGGCTGTTTCTGTGCAAAGCCAAGTTGCACACAGTTTACACATCCAGTCCCTTGAAAGTGTACTTTGCACACTGGCTAGCTTGCCATGCTGATAGAATGATGAGCTCCTCTTCTTGGAAAGGAAAGATATTGGGTGCAAATGACAAAAGTGCCCAATGGGTATTCTAACACTGGACAAGGGTTTGCTATCTCTATTGCCCCAGGAATATGTCCTTTCTGAATCCTCTCCAAACTTTAAAGCTTAACTGAAATTTCACCTCCTCTAAAATGCTTCATTACCATTTTGGCTTCTTGGACTCTCTCTTAAGTCTCTGGAGATGAATGGCTCTCAGTGTAGCACTTGATTGCATTGTCTTAAAAGGACAATTTAGTGCAAAGAGCCCTGCACTAGAATGTATAAAGTTCACACACTCATTCCAGGTCCCTTTGTGATGTTGGCTAAATCACTTCAAATCTGTGAGTTTTTCTCTGCTCCCTGCTCCTTCTCCTCCTCTTTCCTTTTTCCTCCTCCTTGTCTTGCACCTTCCTTATCTATAATATTGGACAAAATGTCCCAGCCATGCTACCAGTTTTATGAGGAAGATCTAATGACACGTATATAAAAACACTGTGAAGACCGTGGAGTGTACAAGAGTGAAGGGTAGTGATTGGAAAGTAAGGATAGTCCATGTTTTTATTTCCTTGACCTTGGCTAACCTTCAAGAAGGAGGTGGCACATAGCTAAGATTTGGAAACAGCCTAGGTGCCCGTCAGCAGATGACTGGATCAGAAAACTGTGGTACATCTACATAATGGAATACTATGCTGCCATAAAAAAGAAGGAATTCTCATCATTTGCAGCAACCTGGATGGAATTGGAGAACATTATGTTAAGTGAAATAAGTCAGTCAATGAAAGAAAAAATACCACATGATCTCACTCATTTATGGATAATAAAGAACATTATAAACTTGAACAAAAAGATAGATACAGAGACAGTAAAGCATCAAACAGACTGTCAAATTACAGGGGGAAGGTTAGGGAGAGGTGGGGGAGATAAGAGATCAATCAAAGGACTTGTATGCATGCATATAAGCATAACCAATGGATGCAAAACTCTGGGGGGTGAGGGCATATATGGGAGTGGGGTGGGGGGGCAATGGTAAGATATGTACACATATAATACCTTAATAAAAAAATTGAAAAAAAAACATACAATGTGTCTTATAAAACATACACAATTGTAGAAGTTAACATAAAAAACATTATGCATAGAGAAAAAAAAAAAAAAGAAGGAGGTGGCAGAAAGAAGCACGGGCTGGTTGCAAAAGGCCAAAAAAAAAAAAAAAATTGGGAAGAATAAGTGAGTAGTCACAGCCAAAGCATTCAACATGAGGGCCTGAAACTAAAGGATGGCTCAACAGTAGGGTGACTAATTCCTGGAAAAAACATAGAAACTGCTGATTCTTTCATTTGGCCAATGTGCAGTTAACAAACATCCCTGGGTACTGAATGCTGTGGAAGGCATGGGAGATGCAGTGGTGAAGAAGGTACAGCCCCTGTCCTTCATAGAGTTTCTAAGCTCCTGGGGGAGACAGACTAGTGGACAGGCATGGCTATGCAGAGTGATAAGTATTACAAACTGGGGAGCACTGGGTGTCACTGGAGGACACAGGAGAGCACCTAACTTGGGTCTTGGGAGTTCAAGGTCTTCCCGGACAAGGTGACATCAGAATCAGGAGCTGAGCCCAAGGGTGATCCTTGGGGGCCTGATGAACCTAGAGTCTCCAGGAAGGATGCTGTATGCTGAGAGGGGTTGTTGTTGAAGATGCCAAAAGTGTGGGTTGGTGCCAGCTTGGGTGGCCTGAAGAACTGTGTGGTGTGTGCACTTCCAGGACACCATCTCTCAGGGACGTTTTGGTCAAGTGAAATGGATTGGAGAACACCAGGAAAGAATAGGGGCAGTATGGGACCTCAATGGGACCTCAAAGTAAGAGCAATGCTTGTCAGAGTTGGGCAGAAGACTCCTTTGAAGAGCTTCAAACCACTTCCAGATGGCAGAGAAATGAGGTCTGAGCAGCAATTGGTAAGACAGTGGATACTGGATAGGAACAGGGTTATTTCTGGGGGAGTTTTATACTCTAAACATGAGTAATTCTTTGAATTCTTACTGTTTCTTAATTGATTCTTTTTTTTTAATCCTCAGCCAAGGATATTTTCCCATTGATTTTAGAGAGAGCGGAAGAGAGAGGGAAAGACAGAGAGAAACATTGATGTTAGAGAAGCACATTGATTGGTTACCTCCTGCATGGGCCCTGACCAGGGTCTGGGCCTGCAACCAAGGTACATGCCATTGACTGGAATTGAATCTGGGACCCTTAGGTCCACAGGCCAATGCTCTATCCACTGAACAAAACTGTCTTGATTGATTCTTATTTTCCCAAATGGACAAACTCCTCTGATGGCAGGGAGTCTCTTTGCTTCCCAGACACACACCATTCCCTCAAGGCTGAGCTTACTAAATGCTGCATAACTCATAGACAAAGCCACTAGGTTTCAGGTAGCATTGTTATCTAAAATGTTTACTGGTCTCTTTAAGGGGGAAAAGTCTCCCTTTTCAAAATAGTCTAGAACTTTATAGAGGGTGTATAAAATATGCAATACCCTTAAACAGCTAACTTCTACAATAAGGAGTAAAATTAAACAAATCTACAAACCCATCACAAAAATAACTCTTCATTTAAGTGAGAACTTGTGCCTCATCACATGTTGTCTAAGCCTGGGTCCATATACCACGAGCAGAAATTCAAACAAACTCATAAGAAAGTTAAATACATAATTTGTGGGATAAATATTAGCTATTTTAACAAAGGAAGAAGCATTTAACTAAAATAAGTGATTACACGCAATGATATAAACTAAACAAACCCTAATTTTATGGTTTTTTCCTACCAAAATAAAGCTTTAGCTATATAGATGTATGAAACATATGCCATTTAAAAATATCGTGACCACTGGTCCTATTTTATTCATTAGTTTATTTTGTTCATATGTGGAATCTAATGAACAAAATAAACTGATGAGTAAAACAGAACCAGTGGCATGGAAACATGGAACAGACTGATGAATCTCAGAGGGAAGGGGGGTGGGCAGAGATTAACAAAAGAACTTATATGCATATATGCATTGCCCATGGACACAGACAATACTGCAGTGAAGAGATGGGGCAGGTAGGAACCAGATAGAGATGGGTAATGGGGGAAAAGGGGAACATCTGTAATACGCTCAACAATAGAGATAAAAAAGAAAATATCATGACCATATATTTTTAACTTTTTTCCTTATTTTTGATATGGCTATATTTTAAAGTCCCCATTTATAAAAACAACATTGAGATGAAACTTCTATTCCATTTCTTCTAGATATTATAAATTTAAAAAAATTGAAGCCACTCTCCAGGTAACTCTGCTTTATATTTAGCAGAAAAAATTATTTTGGAAAATTAAATTGAGGGCCACAGTATGGAAAATGTTACCTATTTAAATCCTTATGTTTATGTTCAAAAAAGAAAATCAAAGACTTTGAATTCTGTGTGAGTCTCAGAGTATATAGCTAAGTGCCTCCAAGATCACATCTGGGCACTTAAATTTTAAGAGCACAAAAAGAAGTTATGTGGAAATTTTTCTAAATGGAATAATAGATCCTTGGTTTCCAAGGAGTGATCTCTGTTCAGCGCAGGTAGACACTTACTGAGAACTGGGAACGATGGGGTATAAACATCAGGCTCTTGACCCCCTCCTGGGAGCTCACTCAGGTCTACACTGCGCCACTGGGGCCAGGAGAACAAGCTGCAGGGAGGAATGGGACTCTGGTCCCCAATGGCCACGGTCAGGCAGTGCCCCTCTATTCTGACATGCGCTGTTCCTTGACCATGTGCCTTGTCTGCTCTCCTGGGTTACTGACCTCATTCTCTGTTGACTGCCCTCTGCTCTCCAGAGCTGACTTTAGTGAGTCAATCCTGAAGCTGGCCTGCATGCACTCCTCTCACTGCTCTGTGAGCTCTCACAGGCTCTGATAAGCTCAGCAGCAGCGCCCTCTGCTGGAGGGACCCAGCGCTTCCTGACAGTGCAGTGCCCCCTCTTAGGTGGGGATCTGGAGTATTGTTTTGTCAAGAAAAAGATGAATTACAGACCTTCCCAGTTTTCTGTCTTTTCTACGTAATAACATCGATACTGCCCTACAGCAGTCTGAAATTGAGTAGCCTCCAAGATCACTTAGCTACAGAGAGTTTTGCTAAATGAAAATTCCCAGGACATCAGGCTTTGCCAGGACCCTTGAGATTTTATTAACCCCCTAATTTTATAGTTTAGAAGACTGAGACCAAGAGAGATAAATTTTCTAAAGTTAGGATGCTAGAGACTGGCTGAGCAGCCACCGGAATCCTCGTCTGGATGGTTCCCTGCCCAGTGTTCTCTCTGCTCTACAAGGCTGCACCGTGGTAGAGTTGTTACCTTATGAACATCATCAAACCAACTTTGAATGTTCTTAATGAGCAAGCTACTGGCTAAAATGTGACTTTTTACATAGATCTGAGTACTGTTTTGTGGTCTCTCCACTAGGTAATTTTCTTGGATGGATGTTCTGTCTTTGAACAGATGGAGAGATGGGTGACTGATGACCAGGTTGGGGGAGAAGCACCTCGAGGTACTGCTTATGTAAAACCACAGTAGGCAGGAAGCTCAAGCTTATTTTTAACCTCCTCCCCTTTTTAAATAACTATATTTGCATTTCTAATACGTGAAATGGTTAATTCTGTAGGAGAGTCAGAGACGGTACCTAATCCCAGCTTGATGCAATTACTTTAACATGAATTTAAAATAAAATTAAAGTTAACAGTTTAAACTGATGTTTGAGGGGTTTTAAAAGATTTAGTTTCCTTTGGAACCACTGTGTTATTTGATCTAGTACAATCTTTTTGAGCTCCATGCATAACATCTTTACCCAAGTACCATTACTACTAGATTGTGCCCATAGGTTGAGTTACAAATGTCTAAAAATCTTAAAATTATTAAGCTCAGATTAGGGTGTTCAAAGACTACAGTGTTATTTTAGTCTCCTGCCATATCCTCCATTTACTATAAACTTGTTATATTGGCATTCAAATAAAATGTCATAAAGCAAGTATGTAAGGAGGTGTTTGGGGTTTGTTTCAGGCTTCTGCGAGCCAAGTTTGCATGGCAACCAAGATGTATAACAGAAACATTCAAATGGTCTTCATAAAAAGAAATGCTGAGCAGAGCTCAAGAGCAGGACAATGTCTACGTTGGGGCAGACTATCAAAGCTGGTCAGAGCAATGACTGAAAGTCGAGATAGGGGCAGCATGTCACCCAACATTGTCTCAATGGTACTCCGAGTCTCGTCTCGCTGTAGTTGCCAAGTGTTAATGAATCAGAGGATAAGCCCCTAGAGATGCAGCTGCATGGAATTGACAGATGTCACCATTGGAAGGACCTTTGATGTCATTTTAACCAAACTCCTTGTTTTATAGGTAAAAGTGGAGACCCAGAGCTATGATTCGTTCACAGACTCAGAGGTCAGCTTATATACTTATACCAGAAGAGTATGAGAATGTTCTCACCCATGTTCTCTGCTTTAGCGAATTCTCTTTTGCTCCCCCAATTCAACATAAATGCCAACTGTTCCGAGTTAGAATGAAAGAAAGCAAGTGTGATGCAAGAGGCTTACCCTGGGACATTGCCTACACAGTTCTCACAGGGCAAGTCTTTCTGGGTTTCTCTGATCAATCTGCCCAGCAGACTCCCAGGAAGACCCCCCTGAGGAAAGCGAGGGTGCTTTGCTTCCACTATGGGGAAGGGATTCGTCAGAGCTGAATTAACCCACCTGCCACCACGAGGAAGGGAGGAGCTCTCCTTTGAAGTCCCTTGTGTTACTGAAACCCAGATGAAGGGGACAAGCGCAGGTACCTGGAACGAGGCTGCCCCAGAGCAGGGTGAGGTGAGATTCATGAGCTGGGAACTTATAAAAAAGCTTTAGCACAGAAAAGTTTTAGGGGGAGTAAAACTACTGTTTGATTACTATGGTAGTTGATACATGTCATTATACATTTGTCCAAACCATAGAAGATACAATGCCAAGAGTGACCCCAATTGTGAACTATGGACTCTGGGTGATGACGCGTCAATGTAGGTCCCCCAACTGCATCAAAGGTACCACTCTGACTCCGTCCAGAATCCAGGAGGTAGAAAGCTCGGAGAATATCCTTGTCATCTTGCCAACACCACACACCCAACGCTATTTGTAAATTCCCTTAATAAACTCTTAATGTAACAACAACAACAAAGCTCAGTTGATTAGTAACCATGAAAGAGGATGCAGCGTATGAGGGCAGTGCCAGAACTGTCCATCTGTTTCTAAACAGCTCCATGGTTTCTCCTCAGAGCAGTTCTGTGGAATGAACTAACAGAGGTGTGTCTGACCTTTGCAAAGAAGGCCCATGATTATAAACTCTGCCAGTAAACTATGCAAGATTGTATAACTTAGGGAAAGTGCTAGGGAGACCAATTAGACCATAGATCCAATCAGCTATGTTAGTAATATATATGATATTTCACCTCTGATGAACTCATATGTCTCTCACTTGATTTTTAGTTTGGGAACCTAAATTCTACCACTTACATTTTGAAATATAGAGTTCTAGTAGATTTCTTTGGCAGACTTCATAATGAGGAGGAAAAGGCTTCACAATCATTTCTCTAGTCTAGATAAAGATTTCAAAGCTCAGGGGAGATTAAAAAAAAAGTTAGAGTGGCATTAGGAGTGGGAATTGTATATTTCTGAAAACAGACACTTTGTGGGTGGTGGTGGTGGGTGACCCTGATAATGGAGAGGAACTCTATCCGTGCCAACTCCTTTTCTTGAGTAGATTTTTGGGAAGGAACAAGATTTAGGGTGGAAGTTGTTGGTAGATCTAGGTAGATGAATCGGAGCTAAACTCCTACATCTGCCCAGAGTGGTGCAGTAGTAATATTAGCATATTTTGTATCCTATCACTGGGCTCAGCATGAATTTGGCAGAAAGAACCAGCACACTGGCACAACCCGGTCTGCATGGATCCATGAGTGTGTCTTGGGGATGCCAACATGACAAACAGACAAACCTGGACAGACAACATCCCCATATTTTGAGATGTGAAAGCACCCCCGCCCCATTCTGCATAGACCAGGGGAAAAGAACACATGAATTGATTGAATTAAGCTTCTACCACCCAGCAAAATAGGGCTTCATAAAAGAAAGTATTTAGTTATTGGAAAAATTAAAGCTGGGCATAGTTTTGGCACACCTGGTTTGCAAACTCATTTTGTCATCTATGCAGACTCATCTGGGATTTCTAAAATCCTAAAGCAGTGCCTATATCTCTACCACAGACTGATCCTAACCCTATACTAGAATGAGAACCCAGTCATCTAGAGTTGTAGCCGCGCTTCTTTCAGAAGATTGGTGCATAGAGAGACAGGTCAGACTCTCAGAAGCCTGGGCCAGTTTCAGAGAGAGCAGTGGGCCACCGATGAGAAGAATTCTGAAAGCATCTACACATTTTCCCAGGCTGGTACAATATTGTTAACTGCAGAAAAGATGTGGAATGCAGCTTTGTTACAAATTATTCTCAGACACTGAATCGCTAACAGTGGAAACTTTTCCTGGGGCGGGAAGGATGGTTTTGGAGGGACAGTCAGCAGGACCTATCTACCCAGCAACCTGGCCTGCCCCTCTTCAGCTCCCCATCACCCTAGTTTCTAAATGGGTAATCAGTGATGTCTGCCTCCCTCTTTACCCTGAGCTTGTTAAGAGCCCTGACTAACTATATCTAATCATGAAGCTGCAAACCCAGATGCTCTGCAAGAAAATGGAGTGGAGGTCTTAACTGACCTCCTTTTTACCAACTAACCAGTTTAACGAACACCCTGCATTTTCTGTTTTTATTAGTATTTTCACCAACCTTTGACTATGGAAGATTTGAAACACATTCACACGTAAACAGGAAAATATAATGAACCCCCAAGTATCCCAGGAGTAGGAATGCTGAGTCAAAGGATTAGTACATATACTAGTACATATATAATTATGCTAGGTATTACCAATTCCTCCTCTCTGGGGGGTGGGGTAGGGCGTGGGGGTGAGAGATGTATAATTTACTTTCCTACCACCAACAGATGAGAGTACTAGTTCCCCACAGCCTCAACAACATCATATGCTGTCAACACTTGGGATTTTGCCAATGTAATAGGTGAGAAATGGTATCTCCCTGTAATTTGAAAATGTATTTTCTTATGAGTGAAGTTGAATAGTTTTCATTACAAGCCATTTGCATCTTTTTCTGTGAACTGTGTGTTCATATTTTTAGATCATTTTTTATAGGGTTGTTAATATTTTAATTCTCTTTTTTAGGTATCCTTTATGTATTAGGTTAATTAATATAAAACTGCCATTTTTGAACATCAATAAATGAAGAGTTTTGCATGGTTGAACTCAACATTAGGTATATTATTCTTATGGATTATCAGTTGCCAATATTTGTTCCTCAGTTTTTAATTATTTCTGTCATGCAATTAAAAAATTTAAGTGATGAAATTAATTTTTTTCTTTATTGCTTATCACTGTTGGAGTTTTAGTCCTAGCTAGCAAAGTTTTCCCCAGGGACACAGTATGAGAAATTTACCCATCTCTCCTTCTAGTATTTGTTGTGGTTTCATTAAATATTTTTCATGTTAAATGCCTATTTATTTAAGACACTTTCCTGATCATTTATCCTAGCATACAGGGTGAGGATTACATCCAGTTTTATTTCTCCCTGTGGTTCTCCAATTCTCTCACCCCCTTTTCTCCCTCTGGTCTTTAGGGTACAGAAAAGCCATTTGAACTATACCTTCCAGGGGGAAAATATTTCTCAGCCTAGATGGGAAGGGACTTGAGAGCGTTTTCTCACATTGTATCAACACAAAGAGAAGAAGGATTGGATGGAGCTGCTCACCTCAGCATGACAAAGGCTGGAGAAAGTGCATCCACTGTAGAAAGGGAAGATGATGAAGCTGATGGTAACAGATGAGTGATGAAAGGGCTATCACATGCAAAACAAAGACAAATGATCGAGTCAAGATGATCTCAGAGATGAGATGGTCAAACAACAGAGCGAGATGAAGTTTGTGGAGTTAAGAAAACAAACCAAGGACCAAAGCACCACTCAACATTAATTAATTATATTTTCTGTGATATAGAAAATATAATTAATTAGAAACAGATTGCAACAGTTAAACAGAATCACTGGCACAAAGAAAGGTTTAAAATTATCTTAATGAATATGAAGGGGTGGGTAGATTAAGGTATTAAAGCAATTAGAAAAGGGGTGATACAATGTAACCTAAAGATGACTGGAGTCTCTCAAGTGAAGAATTCAGGCCCGGCTGGTATGGCTGAGTGGCTGAGCATGGACCCATTAACCAGGAGGTCACAGTTCAGGGCACAGGCCCAGATTTTGGGCTCAGTCCCCAGTGTGGGGCGTGCAGGAGGTGACCGATCAATGATTCTCTCTCATCACTGATTTTTCTCTCTCTCTCCCCCTCTCCCTTCCTCTCTCTGAAATTAAAAAAATATACTATATTTTTTCAGTAAATGAAACAGAATGTATACTGAAGTCCTAATAAAGAAAAAATTCAAGGGATTAAGGAAATATTGAGTCTGTTGATTGAAAAACCATACTATTTGCAAAGAAAAACGGATACTGCAGAACAATTGAATCTATGCCATAGTTGTCTTAGGTAATGGATTTCAAGGAAGCATTAAACACTGAAACCATAAGATGACAAAGTTAAGACAAAACATGTATATATGTATGTTATATTAATTATATGAATACATGCATACAGAACAAACTAATTTATTAAAAGTTTTATAGATTGGGTCACAGAAACTAAATTGAAACATATACTAGTATTGAATGTAAAAGAAGCCCCTAAACACAACAGAAATATTAAAAGTAAAAAGATTAAAAAGCACATGGCAACCCTACAGTCAAGTTATAGAAGACTTCTTCCATGTGTGTGTGTTTTTTTAAAATCATAAACCCTTTATTGTGTCTGGTAACAAAAATGTTCTTTATTTATTTCATTATTCTCCCTGGTTTTGTCTATACAACCAAGATGGGAAGGGACCTGAGAGAGTTTCCTCACATTGTATCAACACAAAGAGAAGAAGGGTTGTATAGTTTCATTATTTTAAAATTTAGATTTACTCCTGTGTATATTGTGAAACATGGATCCAGATTTTTAAAAATCTTTTTACAAACGATTCTCCAGTTTTCCCAACATCATGAGATTAAAAAGTTCATCTTTGCCCCAGTGACTCAGGAACCACTGTTATTATCTTCTAGATTAACATATGTAGTTCCATCTATTTCTGACTCTGTTCCAACATGGGTCCCATTGAGTTAAGATCAAGGTTTTGGTGATGCTGTATTTCTTGTGGAGGTTCTTAGAGACAATGTATTTCCTTCCCTTTTCCAGATTCTAAAGGCCACTTATACTCCTTGGCTCGTAGCCCCTCCTCTATCTCCAAAGCCATCGCTCCCACCTTTGGTTCTGCCATAGCTCCTTTTTCTGGCTGATGCTTTCACCTCCCTGTTATGAAGACCCTTGTGATGACATGGGGCCTACCCAGATCACTCAGCATAATCTTCTCCCTTAACAGTCCTTAATTTAATTACATCTGCAAAGTCCCTTGTGTCATGTAAGAAGACATAGTCACAGGTTGTGGGAATTAGAATGTGGACATCTTTGGGGGCCATTATCCTATTTCCCACATTTCTCATTTTCATTTTCTCCTATAAATTCCTAGTTGTGGGAATATCTTAGGTGAAGTGTGTTTGTTTGTTTGTTTGTTTTTATTGATTTCAGAGAGGAAGGGAGAGGGAAAGATAGAAACATCAATGATAAGAGAGAATCATTGATCGGCTGCCTCCTGCATGCCCCCTATTGGGAATTGAGCCTTTAAACCCAGGCATGTGCCCTTGACTGGAATCGAACCTGGGACCCTTCAGTTCGCAGGCCAGCGCTCTATCCACTGAGCCAAACTGGCTAGGGAAAGGTGAAGTGTATTTAGATGGCTTCTGGAAGCAACTGCTTGGAAGGGAGCTCAGACTTGAGTCTGATAAACTGGCTTTGAGCCGGGACTCTGCCTCACTAGCTGGGTGACCATGTGGAAATAAATATTTTAAGCGCCATTTTCTTTACCTATAAATTTTTTTTGATAATAACAGTGTCTACTTCTTAATGTTGCTGAAGGAAATAAGTTGAAAATGTCACCTATTTAGGTCAGTGCCTGGTACACAGCAAGCACTCAATATCTGTTAGCTGTGGTCTACCCACACTTCAATTCAAAAACCAAAATACTTTTTTAAATTTTATTTTATTTTCTAAATACTTTTCTTAATATATTATATTGATTTTTTACAGAGAGGAAGGTAGAGGATAAGAATTAGAAACATAGATGAGAGAGAAACATCGATCAGCTGCCTCCTGAACACCCCCTACTGGGTATGTGCCCGAAACCAAGGTGCATGCCCTTGACCGGAATCAAACCTGGGACCCTTCAGTCTGCAGACCGACATTCTATCCACTGAGCCAAACTGATTAGGGCCCAAAATACTTTTTAATGGTGCTGCATTAATATCCTATTTAACTTGTTTGAGTATTCTTGGGTATTGAATAATTTAACCAATCTTTTGGTAACCCTAACTGGCCTCTGGATTTACCAGCTAAATGAAAGGAAACACCATCAAGGAAGCCATTTATCAACACAGACACACAAGCACCTCCAGGGTCCCACCCCCACAAGTGTCACAAGTGATTCCAGAAGAGACAGTGGTAAACTCTGCTGTCTTTTTTTCTCTAATATATGTATTGATATCAGAGAGGAAGAGAGAGATAGAAACATCAATGATGAGAGAGAATCATTGATTGGCTGCCTCCTGCATGCCCCCCACTGGGAATAGAGCTCACCACCAGGGCATGTACCCTTGACCAGAATCGAGCCTGGGACCCTTCAGTTCATAGGTCAATGTTCTATCCACTTAGCCAAAGCAGGTAGGGCAAGCTCTGCTGTCTTGAGTGAGCACAGGAGTAACTAAGCTGCAGGGCACTGCCTGACTGGTATTTCTGCACCTGGCATTCCAAGTATTAGTTATGCAGAATTTTAATTATACAAAAATCATTGAATCATCCAATCACATTCTAGCCTGTCCTAGCCCCTGTCCACCTCCCAATAACTATTCTCCTGGGGCAGCCTGCTATCAAAGAGAGATTCTTTGCCTGGTCTGGCCCCAGATTTTGTTACTTTATTTTGCAAGCTGAGCTTGGCAAGTCTGTCTGCCAATGTACCGACTCTTCCATCTGCAATTATAATTGAATCCACACAGTGAGATTCAATCATTCAATCTCATATATTAGTTATCATAGTTTCCTGCTACTTTAAGCATATTTAGTTTACAAGCTACTGTATTTCTAGTGACGATTTTTGGCAAAGGATTTTATTGGTATCTACAACCCTGTCTTCCTTCCAGTTTGATCTAGTTGATGGGTATGCACGTTTACAAACACACGCAAAAGAAACAAGTTAGAATGGTCTTGTCTTCATAGCACTTAAACTCCTCGGGGTTCAATTTTTCTAGTCAATAAGAGACTTTGAAGGGATTACCCATCACCTAATCCCTTCTTGACTTACATGCGAGACAAATTTATTCATTATCCAACTCTCAGTGACTTCAGAATTAAAGGTCTTAGAACTTCGTTAATACAGAAGAAACATGAGGTAGAAGATGCTCTGTTATTCTATGTGCCATCATAGTTCTTTTAAATTCTTTTTAGACATATGCTTCTGTTTAGATCAGCATTCGCCTAGGACATTTTATTTGGTTAGAACTTTGTAATGGAGTAAAACTCAAGTAGGCAAATAGTTATCAAGGGTCTTTGGCACCATGATCCTCTAGTTTGCCTAAGATTTCCCAACAAAACACCCTGACAATTTTTCTCAGTGAGTTGGGTCAGCATGGAGCACAGATTCTGGCTTGGTACAAGGGACTCAGTCAGCAGATCCTATCACTATGGCAGTAGAGCTCCTTCCTGGCCTGCCTCACTCACCATCCTGAGCCACAGCCCTCACTGTTTATTTCATCTCCCTTTTCCTTTCCCATAAGCCCTTTGATTTAGCTATTTCCTGAGTGGACCCCCATTTCTTCAGTCCTCTCCTATTCTAATTGGTGTCCCCTTGTCCAATAAGGACTTCCTTCCCTCGGATCAGGAACTGCCAGCTCAGAGGCAATGCTCTCTGCTCTTTGCTCCTCACTGGATTGTCTTGCACGCATCCAATCAGCAAGTTTGACAGTGCTATTTATTTTTATGTCACCAGAAACCCAATAAAGCTAGATGTCCTGTGCAGGCTGCAACCCCATGAGAATGCATGGACCCTGGAAGGGCTCTGATGGGCAGTAGGAGACTTAAAGTTACCTCAGAGCCCCCCAAAGCTCAAAACAGGCTTTGGATAAATTCTATATGGGAAATGTTTAATTTTTATCTTGTTTTGCTCTATGTTCTGCATTCTGACTTGAAGGCAGCAAGATGTCATACATCCCCTTAGTAGGACTTCAAAATCAACTTAACCTTTTAATGTGACCCAATAGAGCAAATAATTAAGGCATTTGTGTTAAAGTGTGAATGCTCACAATGCTAGAAAAATACCAAAATAAAAGATTATATTCATATATGACTTTCCTGGAAATGAAAAGTATAAATGCTATTATGGATACTACTTATATAAAAATCTTATGTAAGAAAAGCTTAATATGCAAATCAACTGAACTGCAGAATGACTGGTTGCTGTGGCATGCACTGACCACCAGGGGGCAGACGCTCAATGCAGGAGCTGCCCCCTGGCGGTCAGTGAGCTCCCACAGGGGGACCACTGCTCAATCAGAAGCCAGGCTTACGGCTCACAGCTGGCGAGCACAGCGGTGGTGGCAGGAGTCTCTCTCACCTCCACTGCAGGTTGGCAGTAAGGAGTGAGGGGTGCCGGACTGCAAGAGCTCCAGACTGTGAGAGGGATGTCTGACTGCCAGCTTAGGCCCGATACCCCAGGGTATCGGGCCTAAGCCGGCAGGCGGACATCCCCCGAGGAGTCCCAGACTGCAAGAGGGTGCAGACCAGGCTGACGGACTTCCCCCTTCCCCCAACCAGTGTATGAATCCGTGCACCAGGCCTCTAGTACAGACATAAGAACCATGTCATATACAAATACAGAACACTGGAAGGTGATAACCATCATTCAAAAGTAACAGCAAATATAATTAGGACAAGACTTCGGTAAGAAAAAGAAAGTTGCCAATTGTATTCAAAACTCTCAGTTCACTCTCTGTTACTTATACGAGATTCCACTTAAAATCTTGAGACCTAAAAGACTCTAAGTGAATGCGTGGCCTAAAGTCAGAGCTCAGTTAGAACTATGCCTATGAAGATGAGGTCCATCTAGTCAGTGTGGAAGCAGATATAGTTACAGGTGGTGATCCAGCTATTGATACAGTCAGAGAAGTTGGTGGTTTTCTCTGGGAATGAATAAAATCCACAGCAAAATACTAGCAGAGAGGCCATCATGGCGAACACTATGGTAAGAACACGTGTATTAGATGCTTGTCCTTTATGCCTCAGGAAATGCAACTGAGGAGGGCACTTAGGAACAAAGCCTCCTGAAGTCTGTTGCAGGCAGGGTACCGCATGTTTGCTAGCAACTACTGTCCTCATCCATGTCCTTATGGGTAAACGTAGGTAACAAGGAGCAGAGACCTGCTAATAATTTTCCAGTGGTTCCAATTCCAGGATTTTCTGTGATGGAAAGAGATATTTGGTGGTCTGGATAGATTTACCAAGCAGACACACTCTGGCCTGCAAGAGCAGCTCTGACCCTAAGCACTGCCCACCAGCGCTTCCACAAATCATCACTAAACAGTCCTTGAAAGATTTCACAGAAAACATCGCAAAGCCTAGCACTGACTCCAGTAAGTAACACTGACCACATTGTCCAAAAACCCAGAATTGTTTTTCCACCCAGTAATAAATCACCAAAAAATTTATAAAACTTCACTGTTCATTTTCGTTTGACAAAACAATTAGCATTCTTTCAGAAGCTGAGATCAACACGTGAAAATGTTGTCTGGTTCTGTAAACCAAGATGACAGGTTGAATATACTGTGCATACCTTACAAAACCCTACAAGAGGAGAGGGTACACATCCCACAGAGTCGCTCAGCGTTTATTTGGAGTGGCCTGCCAGCCTCTATTGTAGTCAAAGGTGGGGATTCCTTTTCAAAGGAATTAAAGGATGCTTTGCTGACATGGTTATCTTCTTCAATATATCTAACTAGAGGCCCAGCGCACAAAATTCATGCATGGGTAGGGTCCCTTGGCCTGGCTGGTGATCAGGGCCCATCAGGGCGGCTGCAGGCCAGGCCTTCCTTTGTTTCATGCCGCCCCCTGGTGGTCATCGTACATCATAGTGAGCTACTGAACTCCCGGTTTCTCGGTCAAACTTCCGCGGGGACACTTTGCATATTAGCCTTTTATATATATAGATTGGAGATGCTTTCTCATAGGTCTAGACTGTTACTATGTCTTCATTGTCTACTAAACCCAGTCTTGCTTTAGTGCATCTAGGATGTTGATGAGAAGTCTTTGAATCCATAAAAGTGTCTTAAAATGAGAATGGGGAAAATGAAACCATTTGTGCCAGTTAACAAAAATATTTTTTATCCAATTGCCAAGCCCTCACTTCGGAGTAAGCGCTTGAACCACAAAGGCTCTACCTGTTGTTTCTTTTCTGGCATTCTTCTCCCAGGTTTGCACAGGTTCTGCGATGTGTTATCTGCACGCCTGTGCAGGTCCCTGGAAGAGCCCCCCTGAGGAATTTGGGGTTTGGATACAAAGTGGGCAAGTTCCACGTGTCCCTCAGCTGAGTGAGACCCCAAGTGATGATTTGTCATTTTCACATGTGCTGAACTCACAGCATTTGTGGCAGCTGAAGAAACCTTGGTACCTGTGCAACTGTAATATCCTAGCAATTTCATAATGAAATTCACATGGAATCTCCCAACCCAGCCAGCTTTGTGTCAGCTTTCTTAACATGTTCCAGTTGCATGAAATACTAATTAAAGGCACTCATTGTTAACTGATATAAATAGTCCCCACTTAGCCCATTATAGGTATGGGCTGTAAAACAAACAATTACGTGACAGATGATACATGCGAACATAGAGAAATTCAGTAATGACATTTCTGTAACACTGTAACCTCTTCAACCGCCATATGTTGCACATTAGGAACTAGAAGGGGTGCTGATTGCGAAGGTGACGCACCCTCCAGCTTGTGACTTTTCTTCTAAGAATAGAAAGCACCTCTGAAGGATTTACATTACAAATGGAGTTGAGGCAATGAAATCATTCATGGGAGTTGGATTTCAACTGTTCCATGTGTTTGGGATTCTGCGCCCTTGTGCTAAGCAAGGGCATCGGGCTACTTACAAAATTCTCTGATCTGAGGAGAGCGCAATCAAGGGATACAATTGTGTACAACAGAGCACGTCTCTCTCCCAAATTCGGCCATTTGTCCCTGTGCACCCAGGTATAAGAGATTTTGACACAGTGGGAAATGAAGTTTGAAATGTATTCTTTTTCTTCAACCAATAAGTCAGCTACATGTCAAAATAATCAGTTAGTACAATGCAATACCCCTGGCAATAAAATAAACATATCAATTAACTAAATTATGAAATGGAGAACCATTTTCTACTCCCTTGTCTCGATCTTCCAAAACACTGGCTGAAGAAAGATTGTGTGGCAGCTGAGCCTCATACAAGAGACATTGAAATACACATTTTAGTTGAAGAGCAACTTTGAGTAAGAGATTGCAAACATTCTGTTAAACTACAAATTTTTCATGGCTACATACATGGCAAATATCTACATGTCCAACCTCTAGTAACTCTGAAAAGTGGCATGTTTTCCCAGAATTACCTAATTCGTTACCATGCATTTCTATTCCTGGCCTCTTTCTATTTGCCAGGTCCTATGTGAAAGATGTTATAGGGTTTATCTTATTCACTTAAAAGTCTATAAGGTGAGTATTGTTATTATTTTTCACATTTAACAAACACAGTCATTTAGGTATAGAGAGAGTGAGAAACTTGCTCAAATTTTTGACCAGCTGCTACGAGCTAGGCTTGGTGATAAGTGTGGGGATACAAGCGGTAACAAGATAGGAATGGCCCCTATTCCCATAGGATTTACGTCTGGTGAGGAAAGCAGACATGAAAGCATAAGCAACAATTGAATGAAACAGTGCTAAGTGCCATGGATGGAAACATCTGAGAACCTAAAAAAGGGAGATGTATCCCAGTTTAGATTAGGATTTTTCTGAAGAAGCAGTATTTTGGGGGACCTGAGTATGAACAGGGTCCAAGCAGGCAAAGTGGTAGCAAGAGTTTTCTCACAGAGAAATGAAGTTCAGTGTCTTGAGAATGGAAGGAGATGGGCATTTGCAAAAAGCGGAGGGTGCCAGAGGGCCCGGAAAGGAATAAACGGGAGGAAGCAGGAAAGCATGGGGCGGGGGGTGGATGGCAGGGGCCAGGCCAATGTGGGTTCTGCAGGTTTTACCAAGTTCTGTGGAGTTTATCTTAAGAGCAACTGGGAACCACTGAAGCAGGAGTGTTGCAGATCAAATTTGCACTAAAAAACCATCCCCTAATCATCATGAGGAAACAGGCAAATCCAGAATGTGGAAGATTACACAGAGTCACCTATTTTCTCTAGAAATTCAATATAATAAAAAAGGTGTGTGTGGAGGTGGGAGTGGAGGGGTAGGTCTGGACCACAGTAATGGACATCCCACCCCCACCCCCAATCTGAAAAGGTGTGGGTTTTTTTTTTTTTCCTGTAGCTATGATATGGAAGCCCAAATCAAACAGAAGTTTAAACTCAGCAATAATTGGGGTATTTCCAGCAGGAATAACAAAAGAAAATACTCGCAACATTTTAAGACACTGTGAAGATGATTAAGAAGTTAAGAAGTAAGACTAAGAAAAGTAGGAGGCAGATGGGGAGAGAAAGGGAAACCAAGGCGCAGAGAGGTCAATTAATTTTTCCAAGGTCACACTGAATCAGAATTCAAATTTGGCTGTCAGTCATGGAAGCTCACACTTATGCCTCATGTACTACGATATGAACTGTTATACCAAGATTCATCTCCCTATAGAAATTGATTGACATTTTAATAGATGCTCTATTTCTTAACCACAAGAAGGTAATTTTTAAAATCTTTATATTATGGAAAATTTTCAAACATAAACAAAATGTTAACTTTGACAATTAACATTCTAAGGAAATAAGTGAGTCTAATGAAGCAACTTCAATATAAAAGAGAAAGTACTGAGGAGAACAGAATTTTTTCACCTAAGAATAGTGTCTTCTGCCAAGGATTGTCACCCCTAAATCCCATATTGAAGTGTCCCAATACACTCTCTAGGTAAATCACAAAAGCAGTGAATAGACATGGGACATTATTTTCTTCTACTTGGTTAGAGGAGAGAGTGAAGAGTATGGCAGTATCCTCTACAAGATAAGATGACTTTGCCTTTACCTCTTTGATGCATGATTGATATTTAAAAGTTGAATGTCATAGCTGAATTTAAAAAAAAATGAAAGCAAATCTGCCTTGGTATATGAACTTCTTCATTATTTCAAAGAAAGTCTCTTGGGCTCATTGAGGACAAGTGTTTGACTTTTGAGATGTTACCTTGAAATTGGTTATGACATAAAACTGGAAACGTGCTATGTAATCTTGGGCTGGTGCCCTGACCGGGAATCAAACCTTCAACCTTTTGGTGTACAGGAGGACACTCCAACCAACTAAGCCACACCAGCCAGGGCAAGATTTTTTAACAATAGAAATAGATATCTGATAAATGCCTTTTCAACATCTCAAGAAATGATCACATGATTTTTTTTCTTCTTTTACCTAATAAGTTGTATGATATCAATGAATTTCTTACACGGAAACATATTTTCCTTTCTGGAATAAAGTCAACTTGGTGGTGGTATGTAGACATTTTAACATGTAGCTGAATTTAATTACTTGATATTATATTTGGTATTTGTGAGTCTATATTCACAAGTAAAATTGATCGCTAGCCTTCTTTGGGCCTATTTTGTATTTTAGTATCAAGTTGTTTTGTTTGTTTGTTTGTAAAAATGTGTTAGGAACTTTATTTTTATCCTTTGGAGCAGTGTAGGCAGTATGTAAGAAAAAAACCTCTATTCTTGAAGACTTGATATAATTTACTAGAAAAACCTCTGGGCCTCTGGCCATTTTCCTTTTGGTGGTATAGTTTGTTGACAACTTTTTATATCGATTGCAATGCTACTGCTTATTTAGTTTAGTTTTGTTTTCCTTTTTACTTCATCTGGAGTTAGTTTTAACAACTTAATTTACAAATATTTTCAAGATTTCTTTGCAAGGAGATATATGTTAAAACAACAACAGCAAAACAAATCTATGTGTCAGATTTGGGCAGGGGAGGAACATTAAGTTATCAGTGGTTTCTGAGTTTAGGGAATGAAGCAAGGTTGTAATGAAAAATCTCAACTTTTATCAGAAATAAGTTTTATGAAGTGACTTGAAAGTGCCGTATGCTAAAGTCTGAGTGCATTTTCTCTGTCTAGCTTAGGAGATGCAGGGAAGCAGCACACCTAACCTCCTCTCTAAAAGGGCTCCCCTCCTCGTTACAATTGCTTACATAATGAACAATGCACACAAGCAGCCAATCACTGAGCGGGGGGGGGGGGGGGGGCTGTGGTAGAGAGGGGGCCCCACAAGGATGAATTCTTCACTGTCTCTTCCCACTACTGCGGCGTAGCAGCCATGCAGGAACACTGTCCTTCAGCTCATTCTGGTCCATTCAACTCTGTGCCAGAGTCAGCATATTCCCATCTCTCCACACACCTGTCCCTCCCACCACCTCTTTCCTACCCCATCTCCAGCCTGCCACTGACATCAGAAAACTATGTGTTTCAAATTCCTAGTCCAGATCCCCAAAGAGAATTCTGTTTCTGCTCATGAGACACAGCACCGAAGCTGCTGCCAGGTTTGGATTGTTGTGGGGCCCAGAGCTTGGGTGCAGACCTACTTGGGTCAATGTCAATATAGGACACTCAGCAGCCAAGAACCTGGGCTTCCTGGGAGACTGGCATCTCGGGGCCAAGATCTTTTTATTTTTTTCATCTTCGTTCACTCTCTCCCCATTCCTTCTTCAAAGAATTTCTGATCCCTGAGTGCAGGTAACATTTGAGAGAGGGAGAAGAGGAAGAAATGATAGAGATAGAGATGATAGAGGGTAGAGAAGAAGGGAAATTACATGCATGAAATTAATTTTGTTGCCTCTAGATGAAAAAAAAAATGTTTTGCAAATTTTTACAGCTTTTGAATTTAAAAACAGAGCCGAGAAGAATACTTTCGCAGCCCACGGGAAATGTTCCAGAGCAGAACTGCTGGAAACAGCGCCTGCGAGAGGGAAGTTCAAGGGCCATCTGCACGTCTCCGGGAAGCCCTGGGAAGGGCCAGAGAGAGGTGGCATCCTGGACAGCTTATTTTACGGTGAGTCTAAAAATGTCAGAGAGGACCCTGGGGACCACATTTCATCACACAGCCCTCGGGGGCCTGCGGTCTGCTGGCTGCGGGCCCCAGGAGGTGAAAGGCCAGTGAACAACTGGGGTGGCTCTGTCCCATGCCTGCTGTGTGGAGGTATTACAGTAACTCTATTTTTGGAAACAGCCCCAGAAGTGAAAGAGGCTATGCCTGTGGGACCCCCCATTTCCACCCTGAGTACAAATAGAAGTCAGACAGAAAGTTGGTCACTGGCCATCTCGGTGGACACAGCCAAGATTGGATGGAGCCAAGTATGAAACCTTGAGGGGTTAGTGTGTCAAGATGGACATGGGCAGCACCTCACGTCGGGGTGTGGGGTGGAGGTGGGGGGAGGGGGAATAGGTCAAAGCCCCTCCCTGTTGAAAGAAAAGAGCAACTTCCTAGGTCAAGAAATGTGTTGATGAGTTTAAAATAGCCAACTGTCCTCAATTGTCCACTGGGGCCCAGCTGGTGTGGCTCGGTGGTTGAGCATCGACCTCTGAACCAGGAGGTCGTGGCTGGATTCCCAGTCAGGGCACATGCCCAAGTTGTGGGGCTCAATCTCCAGTTAGGGGGAGTGCAGGAGGCAGCTGATTAATGTTTCTCATCATTGATGTTTCTATCTCTCTCTCCCTCTCCTTTCCTTTCTCTGAAATCAATTGAAAACAAAACAAAACAAAGCAAAAAATATTTCAATTGTCCACTGTGAGGAATGGAGATTAAAAAGCCAGGACCACATTACGAGAGTTTTGTGGGACTACAGGGCATTTCACATTCGCTTCCCTTTTGTCATGGAGGGTTCATGGAGAATCCACTACCACACTGCAGACCCTCACCTGAGATGGTGGAGAAAGGAGAATATACAAGAAAAACCCAATGCCGATCTGGGTTGGGAGAGTCACTGGGATCTTAGTTTGAGATCCGTGAAGCAGGACTAACAGAACTATCTAACATGGAGACAGAATGGCTTCGTAGATATTATCTGGGTTAAAAAAAAAAGTCCAGAGAGGTGAGGAGATTGCCTGGGCTCACACAGACAGCCGTACAGGTGAGAGAGAAGCCAGATTCTCTGATTCTTGGCTAGTGTTCCTCCAGGCTCACCATGAGGTCTCTGAAATCTATCAGTATTCACACAGTCACTGAGCACCCATTCTGTGCCAGCTGCTGTCCTGGGTGCCAGGGAATGAAGGGGGTTGGGGGAGGGGAAGTGCTGTTAGGGAATGCAGAAACATAATAGCTTATACGTTCATAACCCTTTACAGCTTACAAAGCACCAAGCTTAAACTAGCTCATTTAAATGTTGGTCCTCAAACATATCTGAGAAGTATGTATCCTCAGTATATAAGTGAGAAAACCAAACATTGCTCAAGGGGACCCAGGCAGTGGCAAAGCCAGGATACCACCCAGACAACTGACCTCAAAAATTTCAGTGCAGCTAGAGAGATAAAACATAAACATGTGAAACAATTAGTAAAATACATAATATATCACTATAGTTAATTTAATACACCCTTGCATGACTAAACAAGTTCAATCAGTTGAGGTGTTTCTGAGTAGAGATGTCCAATAGATAGCTGAATCTGGGGCCCAGCACATATAGATGGCAGCAGAAATCACAGCATTGGAGGTATTTGAGGTTGGCCCTTTCACCAATTGTCACCATGTTATTAAGGGTACATATGAACACACAGAGGTAGGCCACTTTATAAAAAGCCATCGATCATGAAACAAAAGTGTACTGAGGCATTGGGAATCAACCTGGTCGATACTACTCTGTCTGGTTGGAGCTTGAAATTCTCCCAGATCTGTGTGAGCTCTAGGAGTCATTCAACCGATAACTCTGCAATTGTTGTTCTTTGCCTGTCTTCATGGCATCTGTCTCTATCCATGCAGCTTAGTATTCAGGAAAGTATTTAAGAGAACGCCATGCAGATCTGCAGCCCTTTCCATCAGCAGTTTCATCGCTGCTGAGCTCTGCCCATCACATTCCAGCTGCATCAGCTTCCAGTCCTCTCATCTATGTCTCCTCAATTCAGCAAAATCACCTGCTCTGCTCAGACCCTCCTTCTGTGATTCAGGACAGAAAATGGACCCAGGAAGGAAGCCCGGATGCAGGGATTCATTGCACATGTTCCTTTCCTTTCTCTCCAGCAACACAGTACCGTTCTGAACACAGTTGTTTCGTACCTGTTTCCCAGTTTCCTAGCTGTTTATGATGTGAGGGAAGGTGGCTACCACTGGAGCTTCCAGTGTGGCCATTGGCTGAAGCGTTCCCAGGTAGTTTGGAAGCGGTGCAAATCGGCTGTGTGTGTGCAGGTGACTCTACTTGACAGTTTAAAGTTCTTCATGGATATTACATTTTTTTAAGCATAACCATGTCAGAAATAAAAATATAAAATAAAACTTCTGACCCAAGGGAGCATGAGACAAGAAGGAATAAAAAAAACCTAACCATTTCAGTAGTAGGTGGGAAGGAAGAGAAAAAAATAAAGAAAAGCGTACAATGATTCCAGTGCCAAGAAAGGAAGTCAAGAGAACCTACAGATGGGACTGTTTACTCCTGACAATGTGGAGATGATTGAGGTATTTGGAAAAGACTTTAAAATAAATATTGGATGTCTAAAATTCTCAACGAGCCAAAGGAGGAACTCACATCATGGAAGAATGAGAAGTTCTGAAAGATTAAAGATAGATATTGAAAACCATTAGAAAATTAGAACTGAAATAAAAGAAAAAGAATCGACAGGATATTCTGAGAAAGAATATTTCCTTGGAAGATAGAACTGAGAAAATCTACCAGGTATATATTGCAAAGGGTTCAAGAAATGGCCAGTTGTGAACTAATATATTCCTATCCAAACACCTGCAAAATATAGAAAACTCAATAGGACTTAATTATAAAGAAAAAATTGTTGTTTTTTTTTTTTTTTACCAAAAATGCTTTCAGAAAGGGTGACTTTAACGTACTTCTCTTAGAAACAAGTTTGATCAAAAAAGCAAACATCTAGAATTCTTGAATAATGTGATTTTCAAGCTTGATCTAACAAGTACATTTAGAATGTTTGTGGGACAGTAAGATGGGTTATCAGCCTGTTGACCACACATCTGAGTCCGTTCCTGGACTCTATTCTCTATCCTGTTCCATTGTTGAACGTGTCTTTGCTTATACTAATTCCAGTCTTAATTACAATAGCTTTTATCCATTTTGTCTTCCACTCTGAAAGACAAAAGGGTAATCTGTAGCTTCTTTTCCCCATTCCGTGCTTCAAAATTTTATAAATTTATTGAAGGGTGATGAACCATGTGCTAAAAAGCCTCAAGTCTCCCAATGTTGACACTCCACCTATAGGTGATCCCCAAAAGCTTTGTGGCTTTCCTGTCCCCTGCATCAGCCTACTGCCAGAACCAAGCCTAGGTTCCAAGCCTCACCCTGGGCCCAAAGGGGAAAGCACCTATGGATTCTTAGTGTTAATCTACCACTTCTTCCAGGGGGGTTCACTCTTACTCTTCTTGTTTTCCTGCTAACTCCCCTGAGTAGATTTTTGCTTTTAAGAACTAGAGACTGCAATTAGTTTCTCTCTTGCTTACAGAGGCTTTAAGGCTTTTTGTTAGCTTTCCACGTGTCCTTAAATTCATCAGGCGTGTTATGGAGAAAATGGCCATATATTTGAGGCCTCTCAAGATACCAGTTCTGATCACTTTAGCCCCAGGAGATACTAGAAGCTTTGCTGGTTTTTCTGTGCCCCGGCAGTGGGCCCTGGTCCTTCGCCTCCAGCCAGCACCAAGAGTCAGCACATCCTCCATGGGAACAAAGCAACTGCTGGTCTTCAGCTCCCTCTGAATGGTTTCCCACTGCCTGACAATTCCGTCCATCTAGTCCTCACTGCTTCCAGAGCTTTCCAATGCCTTTGAAATATGATGTTTGCATTGTATCTGGCTTTTGTGTTGTCAATCAGACCCATAGGCCTGCCATAACCTATTATATCACCATTTGGAATGATAATGTATAAAAATTATCATAACAGAAGAAAACATAGTGACATATAGTAGCTATTAATTTTGTGTTGAATGGAGTTGCTAGTCATTTCCTTTTTCTGATTTTATAAATTCCTCAGAATAAGATAGAAAGAACTAAAGATAAAAGCATAAATCAATGAACTAAGAAAGAAAATGCCAATAGTCAAATGTGGGTATGAAGACTAGGATCTACTTTTCCTGAGAAAAAAAGTGGCGCATTTCACTCTGAATAAAAAAGCATAATTAGGTCTGTAAAGGCCCATTGTACCTAAAAAAACATTCAGAGGAAACTGTGTGAAACATCTATGTTAGTAGATTGTCAGTTACATGGTGAGGTTGGAGAAACCCAGGAGGTTCAACCCTGACACCTTCCAATTCAGCTGCCATGACAGTGATCTCATCTACTACATCCCAGTCTCCTACCTACAGAGTCAGTGCTTTGGGTTATGAACCATGCATGTGGGTTGCTCTGATGAAATATCATCTCTTTCTTGGATTGGCACAAAGACCTCAGCTTGGTGGGGAAAGCAGCCCTCTCCAGCTTGATCTAATTAACACAGGATCCATAACATTAGTGTTGCCATCTAGTATACTCTGAAAGACATGAAAAGTCTAAAAATGAGGACCACAGACTAGAAATATATAAATACTAGTAGCCCGTTTGCACGAAGATTCGTGCAATAGACCTTCATTCACCTGGCTGCCTGTACCAGTTTTCTGCCGGCACCGGGGACCCAGGCCTTGGCTGTGGCCACCGCCTTCTGCCTTCTTTCAGGGTCGGGGGTTGGCCCCGGGCGGTGGCCTTGGGCTTGGCTGCACCCAACATCCCTGCTAAGGATCGCAGGAGCCGACCCCCAGTGGTTTCCTGTGATCCGTGCAGGCTCCCTGCTGGTGCCCAAGGCCGGGAAAGCCTCCGCCCCAGGCTTTCCTGGCCTTGGGCTCGCCGCACCCCCCAACGTCCCTGCAACGGTTTCCTGGTGGGCGTGGTTGGTGGGCGTGGCTTGGTTGGTGGGCATGGCTTGGGCGTAGCGAAGGTGCGGTCAATTTGCATATTTGTCTATTATAAGGTAAGATAGGTGGGTGTGGGGAGACCTTAGTCAATAAATTTCTACCAGCCTTTTTCTGTATACCTAGCCTTATTTAACAAGCTGGATATATGGTAGATATGACTAGTAGCCTACAGAGTATTTCATCTTTATTTCCTTCTTATTTCCAGAACCCCAATTTTGTTTGGGAAAAGCGGGGAGCAATGTGTATGGATAAAATACTTTTCTTTCAGGATCACTTGCAGCTAGAGACTGATAAGGTGATATAATTGTGGTCAAAATTTAAAGAGAAGTCTATTAGATATGAAAAGTTTCTTTTCCCTGATTAAAGAGGTAGACTCAGTGGCACATGCCTTTATTCCTTCCCTCTTTAAGTTTCTTCTATCTAGAATATACTTTTGATGTCTGAAGATGAAATGGCCATCTTGAAAAAATGCCAAAAGGATGAGGAAGACAGGAATATTTCCTTGAGTAGCTGCACTGTCCCCAAATTGCCAAACTTCAGACTTCTTTTCATGTGGAAAAAGTAAGCCCACTAAAGGTTACATGCACCCAAATGCAATCCTAACTGAAGGGGACTGGAAGTTGTTCCAGATTTTCATGAACCTGCAATCTAGTAGAATCTCTGAAAATTCAAGGAAATATTTCAACAATGAAGGTTGATCAATGATGCCATATGGAAAACACGGAAAGAAAAAGGTTTCATAGGAAAACAAGGAAGAATAGTACCTGGTTATTAGGGGGTCACTGGGTACATTGAGTGAGTCTTTTATAAGCCTATTCTTTATAAAATACAGAATTATTTATCATTCTCTTTGCTGTTTATACCCTAAAGTCCTTCTCATCCTAGCATGACAACTCTTCTAGTCTTTCTCCCTCTCTTTCAAAATGTACCCCTCACAATTTACCCAAAGTTTGTCCTGAGCTCAACCTTGCCATTCCTGCCCACTTGCTCATACCTTCACAATCTATTCTCCTCCTTTTTGCAACCTTCTTTGTCCTTTCCAAAGTAAAGTAGTTAAATTAGTTTGCTTGCTTTATTCCTCTTTTTCAACCATTATCCATATCTGTGCCACAACCCCAGAAACAGTACTGGCAAAGACAAAATTATCTCTAGTGTGAAAAGGCAGATGGAAGCCATTAACATCACCTTTTACTATTTTTTAGCTGCACACAGATACGAATAATTAAAATACACTCATAGACACATGCATTCATCTGCCTTTATTAACACGCAAACAAGGCTTGCTGTAGGAAGAGTCAAATGTCAACTCCCACCTTCATCCACTCCTTAAATTTAATAACTTGCCATTCAGTCCTCTACACAGGAGCAGAATCAGCACATTTCATGACATTCAAAGCAATTCTGAAAACTACGTTTGAAAAATAACACAAGCACCACACATTCATAAAGCACCTCATCTCCCTGCAAATCCTGGAGGTGGGGAAGCCCTTCCTTCCCCCTCCACCACCAGCCAGGTTACACCGGAAGCCCCAACCTGGCCCCTCTGAGCTTGGACAGCTGCATCCCCAGAAACCATTTTGCTTTAGTAAAGAGTGCCCTCGCTTCTAACGCTTCTAACGCCACATCTCACAGTTTATTTTTGGTTTCTGATGCCCTTTTTATTGTCATCTGTCTTTCATCAGTCTCCCACAGAGAATTCCAGCTACCAGTGCTAACGACATTATTCACAGTACCACCATTGATGCCAACACAAAATGGAAATACATACTTTTTTTGTTAGGGTGCATACACTTCCTGGCTTAATGAAGCAGAGCCACACTGCAAGTTTATCTCAGTTTATAATAAGAAAATGCCATGGTGTGTGTGTTTGTGTAATAAAGAAAAGCTAAAATTAACACTTTGAAGATCGCCTTCAACACATGAGTAAACTTTATTATAAGCAAAAAAAAAAAAAAAAAAAGGAAATCAAGGTAAACGTTGATTAAAACACCAAAGCAAATTAAATTTGATCTAATAGTGTTTACTTGTTTTAACATCTGGAAAAGTTTGGGCATACACTGCAAACATTTTTAACCTAACTTTAAAATGAATGGTGCTTAGTTTCCACAGATGTATTTAAGTTAGGGTCTTTTAAAGAAGTTATATTTTAGGGATTTATTTTTGCATTTAACAGGCAAGAATTTGGATCATAAGGTGCCAATGGAAAAAATATCTAAACATCTTCCCTAATGGGTTCTCAAAATAACACCCTAGTACCTAAAAAATCTGATTTACCTGTACCTTTGCTGGGTGTAAAACCAACAGATCTGGGGACTCGCCTACATGGGGTTGCAAGGGAGAAGTAGCTGCTGGGGTCCTCTGAACTGGCCCTGACTCCAGGGATGCACTAAATCCCAGAGAGTCACTCCTGCACAGTTGAGGGGTTTAGTTGATATTCCTAAGTGTTCTAAGCTAAATGCTGTATCTCCTATGGTCCCTATAGGCTCTGTCTCCCCCCACCCCACCCCACCACCACCATACTTTTTCTTTTCAGGGGTTGCCTGGGATCAGACAAGGTGTATATCATTCTCCCAACATGTGGGGCTTTTAGTAGGAAACCTTGCGCCCCGTCTTACATACCACAGAACACTCTATGTGCCACTGGGTAGGGAAAGGTGGGCTGGGTATTTATAGGGAGTAGCTTGGGGAGAAAAAAAAAAAAAGCTGGAAAAGGAATTTGAAGACCCAGAAAAGCCCCAGTCCAACCTTTGCAAAGCCTAAAATTCTGGTCTTCTGTTACAAAAACTCTAAAGATTTGTCTCATTTTTCTGGTTGGCATTAGCGTAACTGTGGACTCCTTATAGGAATCTGTTTCCCCATACCCTACTCTCTATGTCTACGCTCAATGATGTTTTGTACTTGGTTTGTCAGCTCTTGATTTCCCGAATTTTCAGACTGGTCTGTAGCTTCTTGAAGGGTGGGGTCATCTCTTAGGCTTATTTTTCATCTTCTCCATTAAGGCCCAACTAACGCAGGACTTGCTGAGTACACAGCAGGTGATAAGTTCTATTGGGGTATTGAGAAACCACAGGGCTGGTTAATCTTGTGTGTTGGACTTTTCAAGCACCCGTTTAATATGCTAGGAGAGCGTTAGAGAACAGTAGATAAAAATGTAAGTTGTCGACCATAGAAACAACTTCTTCTCCTTTTTTTCTTTTTTATTCTGTTTTTCCTTCTCACTATATTGTACCTTTTGAATGCAGCGAACAGGGGTTCAGGCCAAGACTCTGAGCTTTGTGTGTTTGCTAAGGATTGTGAATGGCAAAATTGGCTTTCTTATTAACAAAAGTCTGGTTTACACTGTGATAAAGCTTCACATTTCTGATTTTTAAAAAATCCTGTGGCAGACACATAGCCTCTAAATTCTCATCTCGCAGCGTAACTTCATTCACATACTCAAAACCGAGAGCGGCCTGTGGTTGGAAAGCATGCACTCATTTACTCCTCGTTCTTCGATGCTAGAGGAGAACAGAGGTTAGCCACAGCGGGAGTAATTCTTTAAACACTAAGAATCATAGGCCTTCTTCTCTCTTCTTAGCCTTCACAGCACTTATTACCTTAGCCCATACCACATAAAAAAACCTAATCAATTCATTTTTTTCTACCCCCTTTATCATTACCTTTTTGCATTTCTACCTTGAACAGTGGTTTTCAAAGTGTGGTCCCTGGACCAGCAGTGTTGACATCACCTGGGAATTTAGGAATGCTAATTCTCTAGGTTTTATCCCAACCCTACTGAATCCAGAGCTCTGGGTGTGGGCGCAGCCATGTGTGTTTTCACAAGCCCTCTGCGTGATCCCAGGGACTAAGCATCTTAGAGAAACAGCTCTTCCCTTCGCCATTACACTCTAAAGACAACGGGACACGGAGAAACTCTTGAGAGCCAGGGGCGGGCCTCCAGAAAGCACCATGGTACAAAAGGGCCAATCCATGGTTAGCACCACAGACCCAATGGAGGGACACACCCCAGACAACCGACTCGGAATGGGAGAGGAAGCGATTGCCCGGCATAATCAGTAAATTGCATGGAGATGAACAGAAGCATCTGCTACTAACATTTTCAAAGCTACATTTTTCACAGGTACATTCCAGAGGGTAACAAACCACTTCCACATGTGAGGGCTGATCGCTCAATGATATATCTTACCTGCCTTTCGTGTCATCGCTGATTTCTTTAGAAGTTAAAGTTCACTTCAAAGTCATCATGAAGCCGGAAACTTTTCCAGGTGCAACGATGAGTCTTCAGAGATGTTGGTGATCCAGGTCTGGGGAAAACTGTGAATTAGGGGAGGGTGGCCGGGGCTAACCTGCCTTAGTGCTCCTCTCACTTCTGCCTGACCCCCAGCCCACTTCAATCACCCAGAACCCCCCAGGAACCTCATTAGCACATCAGTGCTGGGGCCTCCCTCCTAGAGGTACAACTCAAAATTTACCTGCTCTGTGTCCCCTCATCACCTCCCACCCCAGAAATGGCCCCTTTCCTGCAAACATGGTGCATCTTCTGCCCCACAGGGGTGGTCTGTTATTCCTCCCTTGAGGGCAGGTCCTGGGGCCTACATATCCTTTACATCCCCTAAAGCTCTGACCATCAGGGATTGCTTTCTAATGAACACAGGCATGACACAAGTTGGTGAACCACAGAAATAATTCTGCATGGGACATGGAGCTGATATTTCCAGGCATTTTAGTTGTAGAATACCAACAGCAATGCATGAAGAGGTCTGCTGGAAGTCAAGTAGGTACTTATCTTCACTCCTTCCTCCAAAATCATGAAAATAAAGAGTTATAAAAGATATGAATGCCAAATGACAAAAGAAAGTGAAAGAAGTAATTGCAGCACACAAGAGATGGTCAACACCCTTTAGAAAGTAGAAAGCAGATATACAAGTGGCAACTAAAATATGACTGCCAGTAAAAGGACTGTGGAGCCAAAAAGATTCAACCAATACAACTCTGGAAAGGCAAATTGATTGGAGGGTGTCAATATCTCAAAAGGTAGGGATGTGGGTGGAACCTGAAAACAGGAGGACTATGTGGGTTTATGTAAAAATTAAATCTCAGAATCCTTTCCCAACCTTTACAACCAAAAATTGCCTATCCACCCTCCAGGCAAAAACAAAACAAAACAAAACACAGGTTTCCCCTCTGTAGAGTCTTTAGACTTGAGGACCCCAGGTATCCCAATTAAAGGCAGGGGTGAGGCATCAAAATAGAAAGAAGGGCTTATAAGTCAATATCTGGTGAAATGGTGAAAGCCTAAACTTCATCTGCTCAGCAGCCGGAACACCAAGAGCCAGACGTGTACTCCCCAAGCAGGGGGTAGAGAATGCCTCTCAGGGGAAACTGAGCAACCCCAAGGGAAAAGAAACCTACTTATCCTAGGAGCCCAATGCAATAGCCAGGTCCTTGCCCAATAGTCCTAAAGCAGAGCCCACAGATTAATGAACACTCCTCTCCTCACCCCAATCACAGCCACCAAGCATGTACAGGTTCAAATCAGCTTAAGGTCTCACCTTGAAAAATGAATCTCTATGCTATTCACTTGCACTAAGACTTTGCACTTAAAAAAAAAAAAAGACATTTGCCCTGACCAGTTTGGCTCAGTGGATGGAGCGTTGGCCTGCGGAATGAAGGGTCCTGGGTTCAATTCCGGTCAAGGGCATGTACCTTGGTTGCGGGCATATCCCCAGTAGGGGGTGTGCAGGAGGCAGCTGATCGGTGTTTCTCTCTCATCGATGTTTCTAACTCTCTATCCCTCTCCCTTCCTCTCTGTAAAAAATAAAAAATAAAAAAAAGACATTTGCACTAAGTTTCTAATATGTGTCCAAACAAGAGAGAGAAGGGTGAGGGGAGAACTTGTTCAGAGAAAATAGAAGCAATTGAGGAATAAAAAAACATTTTTAAAAGAATGAATATTCTCAGATATAAGAAAATATATTAAATCTATGCAGAAAAATAATAAATGCTATTGAAATAACAGTAAACAAGAAAAACTCTTAGAAACTCAAAATATAATACTTTAAATTAGCATTTGAAAATTCAGTAGGCTATATAGATTATTAAATTTAAGTAATTCTGGAAAATATAACAAAAAAGATGAATGAAAAGGGAAAAATAAGTTTGAAAATTAAAAAATAAACCATAAAAACCAACATTCAATTGATAAGCTAACCTGAAGGAATGATTAACAAAAGAAACTGTAAAAAAATACTATAAAAATATTCTTGAATCAAAGGATATGGCTTTCCAGATCAAAATGGAATATTGCATAACCAGCATGTTGAATTAAAACAGAAGACCCATCAAAGCATATCATCATGAAATTTGGGATAAAGAGAAGCCTTTTTCTCTTTCCAGAGAGAAAAATCATACAAAGAATGTTCCCATACAAAGAATGAGGAATAAAAAATTGCCTCATACTTTTCAAAAAGTAGTATTGGCAGCCAGTAGACAGTAGAGAAATCCTTTAAAGCTCTAACTGAAAACTAGATCTAATCTAGAAACCTATGCCCAAACTATAATCAAGTATGAGAGTAGAATCAAGATACAGTCAGAACACTAGACCTTACAAACTTTTTCTTCCTTGTATTTTTCCTTAGCACCTTACTAGAAGATCTGATTCCCCTCCGTGTAAGGGTCTAAATTCAGAAAGAGGGAGCCGTGAGGTCCAGGAAACCAGAGATCCAACTTTGGAGACAGATGAAGTAAATTCCCAGGCTGAGGATCAAGACAAATCCTCGGATAGCAGCGAGGCAGCAGCCCCACAGCACAGACAATCGTCCCTGGCCGAGAAGGACAGGCAGATGGCTCTAGAAGGAATAACTCCAAGAAAAACAAAGCCTGAGGGTTGCCGGAAGTACCTGTTCAGATTGAGAAGGGCTTTATTCTCTGCTAGAAAAGCTGGATAAGAATTAGTTCTACGGATAACAACAGGAACCAAAAGAAGAAATGATTGTCTACAGAAAGCTAATGAGTAATCGTATATGGGTGGCTCAGCTTTAAATAGTATTTGCATAATTATATAATGCTAGACATTGAATATCGATTTCACTAAAAACGGTGCCTTAACTATAAAGGGGGAATGGGGAGATGGGATGGATCTGTATTTAGGGCAGGGGCAGAAGGTTCATGTAAAGAGAGTTAAATCCTCATCTTCCATAGAAAAAAAGTCAACAGATAATGTGTAATGTGTAATTGAAAATATGAAAGACAGCTTAAACATGGAGGTAAATGCCAGAGGAAACAACAGCAAGGATAGCAAGAGGCTACTTGTGGAGAGTAAAAGTCAGGGCTGGAGGAGGGTGGAACAAGGAAGGTTTATAATGCTATTTGATTTATTGCTTTTCAGAGAAGCAGGATGGTATGGAGCTTACAAGCCCGGACCTAGATTTTGGATATTAGCGCTGACAATTGTTGACTCTGTTCTCTCCATGCCTCAATTTCCCCTTTCAAGCAGGAATAATAATAATAATAATAATAATAATAATAATAATAATAATTGAATCAATTAATAAGCCCAAGCACTTAGAAGAGTGGTACTTAGTGGTTTATAAATATTTGTTATTATTATTAAACTATATACACATACAACTTAAAAATAAAATATAAAAATGTCAAGGAGTATACAAATATCACTTTGAGCTCTACTTCTGAACACTATGTTCTTTCTTCCTTTAAGGTAATAGCCAGAATTTTGTGTTCAGGTTTGTCCTAAATAAATTTACCAACCTCTGTCTCTTTTCCCCCACCATTGAAAATGTCAGTGTATGGTGCTAGGCGGGTACTGGAAATATCGGGGGGATCACTTCATAAAGTATATGGTTGTCTAACCACTATGCTATCCACCTGAAACTAGTACAACATAATATTGAATGTAAACTGTAATTGGAAAAAAATTATAAAAAAAGAAAGGACACAGTAACATTTTTTTTTTTTTAATGTCAGTGAACACAGGAACCACTGAGAGGACTTGGGAATCCAGCCCTCCTCACCCACAGCCCTGACTGGGTGTCTAAGGAGTGGCCCACACCATCGTGTAAGCCTTTCCTTGGCTGGAGACCCTGGTATCAGCCCAGAATACACCAAGTCAGATTGTGGGGGTGTGCTTTCCAAAGCAACAAGTTGTATATCATCCTAGATCAGTGTGGTCATCATGAAAAGACTCATTTTCCAGCTAGGGTTCCAGAGAGAGCTCTTTGTGTTTCAAAAGTGAGTGAAAGAAGTAGGAAGACACATTCTAGGAAGCAACATTCTAGGAAGCAACTCCTCACTAGCTCGGGACTAACAGTCCCCTCTTCTCTGCCCCATGCCTTCTCCTGACCATCACCCTGTGGGGTCATTACCCAGTGGGAAAGCTAGAAGGCTGCTTCTGTTTTCTCTCCCACACTTCTCTGTCTTACTCACCTAATGCCCATTCTCACATCAGCACCCACACAGGAGGGAAAACCATGGTCACCTGGGATCCTGGTGTGACCTCTCCCACATGCATACCACAGCAAGACCCACGTGCTTCCATCACGGGATGTGGTGAGTGAGTTTGCTCATGGCTCTGACATCTACTCACTCTGAGACCTTGCATAAATAGTGCCAGCCCTCCAGACCTCAGTCTGCTCATTGTAAAAGCTGAGCATCAGACTGACTGGGAGGATCCCTGCCCTCATTTCACCCAGGGCGTGCGAGGCCTGAGGAAGTGATGGAACTTGTACAAGGCAACACACCAAATCAGAACTGGGACTTGAACCCCCATCTACTGAGCTTGAGACATTGCTCTTTCCAAGGCGCTCAATCACTGCCAGATGCCTCAAGTGTCACCTCCCAATCACAGACTCTTCCCTAGGAAAACCCAGAACACCGCTCAGAACCCCTCAGGAAGATGGTATCGTTCTTTCACAACATAATTCCTTCCCCAGGGCTTTAGCACTAGGTTTTGATCTTACCAAGAAATTCCCAACTAAAGTAACACATGGGCGATTAAAAGCTCCAAACCCGTTGAAACAACCCTTTACTTGCATTTGCAGTCAATTTGCAGCATCTCTGACAGCAAGTTCTTATACAAAGTCAAGTTTTCATACAAAGACTCACCCTGCTGTAGACCCGCTCACCGGAGCCTGGGGAATGAACAGAGCAGCTTCTGAACAAGTAACCGTGATGGAGAGCCAACTGCTCGCTCCCCCCTCCCTCCCCACACCCACCCAAAGGCCAGTCTCTAGCAAGCTGCTTGGCAACTCTGCTCAAGACAGCTTAAGGTCCGGGAGCGGATTGGGAACAGCTAACACTCTGGCAATCATCTTCCCTTCCCGTGAGCCCAGACTGCAGTGGGCGGGCAATGTGGCATTTTGCCTCTGATTTCAACCACTTCTCTAGCAATTCAGCACGAGATAAATACGGGCCTGCATGGCACAGGACAGCCGGCCCGAGCCCCCTGCCTCCATGGCAGGGAGAGACGCTGGGTGACCCCGGCCATCCCCATCCCAGGACAGAAGGAGCGGGCCACACATTGCCGGTGGGACAACGCACGAAGGTCGCTCTCCTCCTTTTAAGCCAAGGGAGCAGATGGGCCTGCGACTCTGCGGAAAGCAGCCTGGGAATCTTCGAGGACGGACAAGCCATTTGACTTTTAAGCCACTCACAGCAGCTGTTGGAAATTTGCATTATGCATTCTGCTCTCTGTGTAATTGCTAGAGATGAAAAGTCTAGAACCGTGGTCGGCAAACTGCGGCTCTTTGGCCCCTTGAGTGTGGCTCTTCCACAAAATACCACGGCCTGGGCGAGTCTATTTTGAAGAAGTGGCATTAGAAGAAGTTTAAGTTTCAAAAATTTTGCTCTCAAAAGAAATTTCAATCGTTGTACTGTTGATATTTGGCTCTGTTGACTAATGAGTTTGCCCACCACTGAGCTAAGGAAACATTGGGACATCTTTTCTTCATTCTCTGGTTCCCCCTGGTTTTCTGGTCTCACCTCCCTCATCCATCTTCCACTTAAATGACCAGGGATATAAAACATGTCTCCGAACATTTTCTGCCCTTACTAGGAATTATCCAGGGCTCCTTGAAATCTCCAGCCTCAAGTCCTCATGTGGTGGCATGACCTTCAGGTGGCCTCACCCGTGGCTTCTCCTGCCCCTTCCCTGCCCACCTCTGCCTCCGCCACGCAGAGCCATGCAGAGCCCGGGTTCTGTCTCACCTCTGGATTGTTGAACACACACTTCCCTGTACTCAGAAAACCCCTTCCTTCACAAGTCTCAGCAGAAATGCCTCCTTCTCCAGAAAGCCCTTCTAGACCCCTCCAAACCGAGTATCTGTTTCACAGACTAGATTATGAACCCTTTATAGGGGACAGTAACTTTCTTCTCTGAGTCCCTTATTCAGCACCCATTGAATAGGAAATATGCCATATTTCTTTTTCTTTTTTTTTGATCCTCCAGGTAGTATATGCTCAAAAGTGGTTTGTGAATGACAGAATAGCTTTAAAAAACAAACTGTATTCCCCCAACTTAAAGAATTTGTGCTGTAATTTATAACACAACATAAGAAATATAGTCAATAATTTTGTTATAATTATATCTGGCGCCAGGTGGGTACTAGACATAGGAGGGGAAATCACTTTGTAAGTTATAACCACTATGCTACCTGAAATTAATATATCGAATACCAGCTATAATTGAACAAAAGTGAAAAACAAAGAAAGTGCACTTTGTCCTCAGACACACGCAAGTCTAAACATCAATGATGTCAACCTGGGACTTTGCCTTTAAGTAGTTCATCAGGCCCAGCAGTCCCCAGGTGGCAGTCTGCTTCATGAGTCCCCTCCCTCCTGTTCCATTTCCTCCTTCAGCTGTTAAACACTGCCCCGCAGGCTTCCTCTGCTCCAGGTGACACGTGGAGGGGGTGGATCCCACCCCACCTCGCTTGCTCCAGGTGCTCGAGCCCCTCAGGACTCGCAGAGAGGAGCCATGGGAAAAGCTTGCTGAGGTTTGCAGCTGGACAGCTGCACCTGTGACCCACGGATGGTGTTGGCCTCCAGAGGCCCCCCGCGTTTCTCACGCTGTTCTGTGAGAACAAGCCCTCATTAGTGTCCAAGCCAGGTGGACCCAGGAGGCAGGGGTATAAAACGAGGTATGAAGGTGGGGGTTAAAAAGCATTGTTACTTCACTTTCTTATTCAAGTTCTGCCTCCTCCAGCCCAGAACGTCCACTTTGCCATAAATAGGTTGGGCTCATGTGTATACAGGCTGATTGATCTGAGCCTGAGGTTTCCCTAAAATGATCAATAACCACCATCCAGGAAGCAGTGGGCTTTGGCCGGGATGGGACATGGCCTCCAAACTTGGTATCAGCTGTTCCCAAGGAAGTCTGTTTTTGTAAAGGGGTCACCAGCACACCCACTAGACACTCTGGTAAGTTCGTGAATTGCTACAACATAAAAAGGCAGGCCCGGTTTGAATTACCAGGCTCTGATTCCTCGGTGGAGTTCTGGTCACACTCACTACACAAACCATCTGGAGCCTCTCTCTGGCACTTTGTTATTTACTCGCAGTCCCAGGTGGAATTAGAGCCCATAACTCACCGATGTCCGCCCCTCTTCTCCATGGACAGCGTCATACCTCATCTCAGCAGTCACTCCCTGGCCATCCATCAGCCATTCCAATTTGGGGATCACTTGCCAAAGTGTATGTTTCTCTTTGGGGATTATCATTATAAATTAATGTTTTACATTTTCGAACTAGTTCGCCATTTTCCAGAGCGTATTGCCTTTTTTTTCTCTCTCTAAATATCACATGTCTCAAACTTATAAAGGACCAACATATTCTTCCCCAGCTTTTCCTTCCTCCCTTCATAAAGAATTCTGGTAACCACCAGACCATGTGTTCCAACCCCTTTCACTTCTCTAGGAAGTCAACACCAAACTAACCAACCAACAATGGAAAAAAAAACCACCAGCTCAGGGCCCTCCATGAGAAAGACAACTGCTGATCAGTTAAGACGGAGCATGTTACTGAGTTTCTCTGTGCCTTAGTTTATCAGAGGACGAGGCATGAAAACATCTGAAGAAATGTCACTGGGCAGTGCTCGGTTGTAGCAAAGAAAGAACCGTCCAGGTGCACAGATGTCAAAAGAGGGAAAGAGGTGTGATGTATCTGAGACTAGGAGAATTACAAGGAGTTGGGGAACAGGTGGAGGAGCACAATAAAGGTGACACTGAAGAGACAGTAGAGAGTCCCACGATGAAAGCTCTTGAGTGCCATGTAAAAGAAGTTTGTATGTTATTTTCAAAGTGAGTGATAGGAAGTCATTGAAGGTTTTAAGAAGGGGAGTCTAGACTTGGCTTCTAGAAATATCCTTATCAGAAATGTGGAAGAGATGCAGAAATAAAGGGAGAGAATCCATTTAAGGGAATGCAGATGCTGGGCAGGTGAGAAGGGAAGGAAGTCTCAACTGAGCAACAGACTGGAGGCCAGGAAAGAGAGGATGGTTGAGAGATCTTTCAAGTGGTCATGGGGAGCAATAGAAGGAATGACTTGAGTAAACTCTCAAGTTTCTGGCTTGGACAACTGGATGAAGGATAATACCATTCGCCAACACAGGGAATAGAGGGAAGGGGAATGAGAGTTTAGTTTGAAGAAATTTTGAGTGAGTGCCTGCGGGACACTCAAAAGGAGTCCTGGTAGGCAGGAGCATTTTCAGGCGAAAGGAAAGAGATTGCTGTGTACATTGAATGTAAATTGAAAACACAGGGAATATGAGACCATCCAAGGAGCAGGTGTAGGGTGAGCAGAGGGGAGAGTCATCCATGAGATCCTGAGTACTCACTAAACAAAGGAGGATAGAATTTTGGGGACAGAGTGGTCAGCTGTGTCAACTACACCACAGAGAGTTCAGTCCTGTAGAGCAGAAACTGGAAAGAAGTGGGCTGAGGAATGAATCAGAAGAGACAGTAAATGTGGACAGTAAAGTATTTTAGGAGGCTCAGCATGAAAGAAGAGAGATAGGAACAAAAGAGAGTATTGGTTGGTGGGTGGGTTGAGTTCTTTTTAATTAACTTTTTGTTTTGGGATCATTTTAATTGACAGAGAAATTACAAAAACAGTTAAGTTCCCACATTACCATGGCCCATTTATCAAAACTCAGAAATCAACATTGGTATATCAATATTAACTAACTTCCAGAATTTACTTGAATGTCGTCAGCTCTTCCACTAATGCCTTCTTTTCCATCCCAAGATCCAATCCACGGTTCCACATTGCAGTTAGTTGTCTTATTTCCACAATATCCTTTGGTCAGTCTTCCTTTGGTTTCCAGGAAAAAGGAGATATATTGCTATATACAGTGCATATAAAGGAGTACTGGCCAAATAGACTATAGAATGTCTTCCAATCTATGTTTTTCTCATGGTTAGACAGGGGTTATGGATTAGGGTAAATAATACATAGAGGTAAGCTCCTCACCCCCATCACTTCATATTCATATGAGTAGGTACAACAATGATGATATTAACTTTGATTATTTGGTTGAGGCAGTATCTTCCAGGCCTCTCCACTATGAAGTTTCTCCTTTTCCCTAACCCTATCCTATTCTTTGGAAGTGACTAAATCCAGCCCACTTTCAGGTAGGAGGGTGGGAGTGAAGAGTGGAAATTCTTGTTTTATTTTCAAGATAAGAAAGATAGTCTCAATTCAGTCTGTAATCTTTATTATTATTTCCTTTATCTGAAAGCTACAATATATGAAAGTCTCTAGTACACAATGGAGCACTTAATTATATGAGATTTTATTGTTTATTTGTTATTTCATATGTGTTATTCAAGGTTCCAGACAAAACAGTTCAGTGCCTATCCTGGGACTCATATCATACTTCACCCTTTGCTCAACTCATTTGGTTACCACGTCCTGTCATTTTTACCTAATAAACATCACTTAAATTCAGTCACAGGTAATAACTGACAAAACTCTGTCAGGTTCACTGACTCCTGGATGCCTTACTTTTCCTCCAGCTAGAACCTGATCCTCATTCCTCTATATACAGAAAGGCAGCAAAGGAAAAGGACTCCCCAAAAGCTTTCTCTGTCCCATTGCCAGACTTAAGTGTGTTAAGTAGGAATACAGGGCAGAGGCACAATGTGGCACGTGGACCTGTTTGCTTTCCGCAACTGCTCCTCAACCTGTGGGCTGAGGGACCTTGGCGTAAGCTTGAAAGCTTAGAGCTCATCTTGAAGAAATGGCTCAGACAAAGCCCCATTCCTGGCATTTCTCATAGAAACTTCCAAGGAATATGTGTTTGAACAAGAATTCTCTCTTTCTCCCAAGACTCTGCTTTTAGAATGCTTGTAGACTGGGTCCTTTCTCAGAAAAGGACAAGCAGAAGATCTGAGTTCCAGGCTCATTCTGTCACGAATCTACTCTGAGAACCAGGGTTAATTGTTCCAACTTTCAAACAGAAGTTTCAGTTTCCAAATGTCTGTCTCTCTCCTGTTACCTCCTGATTTTGGCATTACTAAAATGAAGGGTTTGGGCTGGTCATAGCTGATTCAGTGCAATCCACCGGATACTTTATTAAGTGGCTACCATTTGATTTTATTTCTGGAACTTGTCTGTTACAGTCCTAGGACAATGTGACTGGTTTTGGAAATGTTATGTGGGAAGCCATATTTCAGAAGAATCACATGGAAAAGGAATTAGGGCTGCACAGGTCAAATTCCAGCTTGGTGAGTCGTGTGAGATAAATGTGGGGAAGCCCAGTGGAAAGAAGGGGGCCCTAACCTCTCAAGAGACACTCCATGCAGCCCCCAATTGCCTCCAGCCCCATCCCCTCAAGTGGAGTTAGCTTGCTGTTGACAGATGGCTCTTTGGGCCTCCAGAGTGTTCTCCAGCCATCACTGGTTGTCAAACTGTAAACAAGAGCAATTCATTGCCCTTACCTCCTCTCCAGGATTCTTCCTAGCTTTGTAACCTCCAAAGCCCAAGATATGCCATAATCACCTGTGGGTCTCCCACTCGCCGCCTATCGAAGTGAACCAGATTTTTCTTAAATGCAAAAACACAGAGCACATGACCTGACAAAGAATATTTTGCTAATCCTGATTGCAAAGACAGTCTACGGAATGTAAAATGTTATTATTTCCACATTATTTCAATCATTCCTAACGTATTTTCAGAACTGAAATTGATACTGTCTTGAACTGCCTTGCACACTCCTTGGCTTCTCCCCTCCCCTCTTACTGCTACAGGTCACTATTGCAAGGAACTAACATGCTATTGAGGTGAAAGAGGAGTAGGGAAAACACTTGGTCAAACTTCCTTGTAGGCAGAGAAGACTATGGCACAGTGAGATTAGAGGGATGTGGGATGGTGCCTTTGGCCCCCAGTGTTACATCTGCTGATACTTAAAATCCAACCATCAGAAATTCAGAACTTTCACACACATTTTTATTCATAGTTAAACCAAGTCCCCATGAGTTGTCTTCAAGCATTGACACTTTGGTGGAAGGGTTTGATGTCAGAGGGTAGATTACTGGAGGATGGCAAAGCATTGTGTGTCTGAGATGAGATGGTTGGCATAGGACCCTTGCTTGCTGCCTGCTACACATTAAGAAAGGGCCAGCTCCTACATGATGGAATCTCAGCGTGTGAGACCTTCTTACTCTCCATAATCCCAGAAAGAAAGAAAGAGCAAGAGACACTGGGGGAACATGGCCAATGTCATGGTGGCAACATCTTCATCCATTGCAGTGGAAGAAACTGGACATCTCCACCATTACTCAAAAGAGGTTGGCCCAGGAATCCAGGGACCTGAGTTCTAAACTTGGAATCTTCAAGTGTAAAAGTAGAAGACAGACAGCATAATCTCTAACACCTTGCCCACCTAGAATAATCTACGGTTACTTTAGATCAAGTAGATATTATTCCAGAATGACAAGAAATGTAGGTGAGACATGGGTAACATAAACGTCTGGGATGTGAGAAGGATGGAGAGAGAATGGGGAATTGAAGACGTAAAGGTATGTACAGGTTTGGTGAGACTCTCCATGTGTGATCCATACAACTGCTCTGAATGGTCTCAGGAAAAATGTCTCCCTCTCCTCTGTGACTTATACTTCTGTTATAGTAGCTCACATTCTATTCTGTCTTAGGACTCCCCCATCACTTTAATTAAATAGCAAAATCATCTAAAATCCACCATTTTATTTGATTCCCCACTGCCCTAAAACAAAAACACAACACACACAAAACAAACAAACAAACAAAGAACCACAGTAACTTGCCAGGGATTCCCATCCCTATTTCCCAGGGGAAAATCCTGGGGTTCAGTATGTTACGAGGTTCCACATATAAAACTTTATGGGGTCAGCTGAAACCAGAACCCTCATGTTCACCAATTCTTTGGAGCCTTGGGGTTGCTTGAAGCTATCTTCAAGTAAAGCCTGTTAAACATGTATTTTACCTCCCTGGTCAACTGGCCAAACTTCTTCTCCAAAGAGCATACCAAAATAAAGCTTTGAGTTGGGTTACCTGCAGGACAGTCGTTTTTGCTGGTCATAGCCTTAGAGATTTCACCAGGCCTCTGGCAGGTTTCTGAGTGTCTTTGAACTGAGCAGCTGGGGGCTCTAGGTTTCCCCCTAATTCAATCTGTGCAGCTCCACTTTTATCTGCTTTATTTATTGGTCTCTCTGTAGGTATTAAAAAGCGTTTGAGAACCACTGTAGGGCAAGTTGTAGTTGCAGTGTTATTTCCAGACTGAACCCAAGTTCCAGTTTCTTTACATGACATGCTAATAAATCTCTGCTTCAGCCTCCCAACAGAAGAGGGGTGACAGAAACAGCCCATTGGTCTTCAAGACATAATGTCACCTGTCACATCAGGATGCCTCCAGGGGGTCTTAAATCCAGAGGAACATGTGAGTAGTCATTTCACGTCTTAAGACCCCTCTGATGAGAGAAGCCTCATTACCATGTGTGCACAGTAGCTAGTATTTTACATACACTAACTGGCCTGTTTTCATTCCTTTTAAATACCCAAAGGCATCCTACCTACATGAGGAGCTGAAGGCCTACAAACCGTGGTCGTAAAACTGTTTGCACACTACGCAAGTGCTAAGGAGCACCTGAAACCACTTTGCTTCTATTTGTTTTGCCCCCTAATATGCACACTGGTATATTAGTGTTTCTTTTGAATCCCCCTGGGTTTGGATATTATACACCCAAGTTTTACTTCAAATTGAGTTTTCACAGCTGGATTATAAACCAATGGAAATGTTGACCCAGCACCAACTATATCATTCCAAACAGGTGTTGCTTTAATTAGCCTTATCGTAAAACAAAAATTAAAGGAAAACATTTTAACGTACCTAAAAAGTTTCTTAAGGTCTTAAAGGGAGCAGGCAAATTGTTTGCCTTATCTCCTTTTCTCAGAGGCTCTCTTTAAAAATTCAACACCACTTCTGAAGCTCCAATAACAACCTAATGTTTTAAGAGGAGAAAAAAAAAGCTGGCTTCCCTGACATATTTGCTAGTGAAAGAGAATGTTTTCAAGGAAAGCAAGAGAGGCCTCCCAAGTCCATTCACCTGGATCTCAGATGGCCTCATCTCAGGCAGGAAGAAGGCAAAATGGCATTTTGGGATATCATGCTTCACCTTAAAGATAATTATCACTATTTTCCATGCAAAGAGAAATGAGTTTTGTGCGATTTCACTTCAGTATAGAAGATATATCTACTATGTACTTACTACAGAGATGGAAGGAAGGTTGCAAAAGTTGTACCCTCAAGGAGTCAAGGCTCATGGTAATACACACATGAAACCATTTAGAGAACAAGTTAAAATTGGATATGAATTAGCTCAGGTGTGCTGACATTTCAGCAAGACAGCACACACTTTCTTTGGCCGTGGGAAGTGTAGAATGATTTCCTAGAGAAAGAAGATTGACAGGTGAGCCTCAGAGATCGAATATGGAGAGCGAGAGTACCTCAAGCATAGGGAAGCCGCATCAGGCCAGGTACAGAGCAGTAGTTCTCAGCTCTAATGTACACCAGTCACTGGGAGGGTTGGATCAGATGGATTACTGGGCCCTCAGAGATTCTAATTCAGAGAGTCTGAGTGGAGGGTCCGAGAATTTGCATTTCTATCAGTTTCCCAGCTGATGTGGATGCTGCCAGTCATGGACCACACAGGACTCGCGTGTAGTTATATTCACAGCTTTGATTGAGTTGAGTGAAAAGATACAAAAAAAAAAAAAAAATCAATCCAGGGGAAAGGCACATGTGGCAGAAGGAGCCAGGCTCCAACTTCAGGAGTCCTTTCTTAATGGAATCACATAACACGCGCTGAACTCCTGCAGCAGCAAGGAGTGACAACACGTGTCAAATGCCGGAGAAGCTCAACAGAGACTCCACCCCCAGGATGTTGATGGAGTACTGGTCATATAGACACCCTCTGTCTGACAGGTACCAGCATTCCAGACTTCCAGGAGGAAAGCAGGCGCTCACCATGAATCATATTGTTTGTACAGTGAAGGCCTAGTGAGCCACTCCTCTCAGTTTAGGGAATGATGGGGAACTTCCAAGATTCAAGTTCCCAGATGTATACATAGTCAACCTTGCAAGCAGGCCTTTCTCATTCGAGCTGTCTCAGGCCTGCTCTGTTAGCTTACTTCTATAGAACCCCTCCTATCTTGTGTTATTGTTACCATATCTACATATTTTTAAAATTCTGTAGGACATCTTTGTTATTGTTTTTTAGAGTCAATATTTACATTTAACCTTTCCATTGTTCTTCCTTTAGTATTTCCTATAGGTCATTTCCTGCTGGGAATGAGATCTCGCAGCTTTTGCCTGGAACATCTTTATTTCCTCTTCATTTTTGAATGACATTTTTACTGGCTATAGAATTCTAAATTGGCATTTTTTCCCCCCAGCACTTTCAATAGCATCCTATTGTCACATAGTTTCCTTTATTCCTGTTGTCTTAAAGTTACTCTTTCAAAAGTAAGTAATGGAAAAAAGATATATTTACGCATTTCTCTTTATTTTTGGTTTTTGGCAGTTTTATTTTAATATGTCTACGTGTTAGATTTGTAGTTTCTTGAAATTCTCACCCATTTCTCTTTAAGTATTGCTTCTGCCCTATTATTTTTCTAACATTATACTTAGTTAGAATAGTGGCTTTCAATGGGGGATGATTTATTTATTTGATCTAGGACAAATATACCCCCACAAAAAAAGAGTTTTTTGACTCAAAATATCAACAGTGCAGAGATTTAAAAACCTGAATTACACTTTTCACTATATCTGGAACGCCTATACTTTTCCTTTTTGCATCCATGCTTCACTCTAAATATTTTTTACTAACCTACTTCAAGCTTACTGAGCTCTTTTCAGCTCTATCTAATCTGCTATTAAATATATCTATTAATTTCTTAAAATCAGATATTAAGTTTTCATTTCTCTAATTCCATTTGACTGTTTTATATAGATTCCAGTTCTCTGGTGAAATGATCCATATTGCCATCTATTTTCTTTAACATATTAATCACAATTATTTTTAAATCCATATTTAATTATTCTAATATCTTAGTCACCTACCTGTTTCTATTGTCTGTTTACTTATTTATTCTATTTCTCAACATGCCTGATCATTTTTTATTGAATGTCAGATACTGTATGTAAGTAATGTCATGCTTTGGATGATGTCATCTTCTTTCAGTGAGAATTCAAGCTCTCTTTTGGAAGACAAGAGGGGACAAATGATCTCAAACCTAGAGATTGGATTGATTTGAGACTGGGTTACATCATTGCAAGGTTTGGTTTACCTCTGCTTGGCTTCTACCTGTAGAGTATAATTCTCCAGTAATCAGAACTGAGACCCTGAGGTGTCTGCACTGGTCCCTTGTGTTTCCAAGTTCTAAACTCCATTTTTAAATTTCTTGGTCTCACATGATCTGCTCTGCTTTTCAGCTGCTTTTTGTATAGCATCTTGTCCAACATGGCTTAATTTTCAAATACCTGGAGAGAGAGAAAAAAAAAATGGTGCCAAATGTTAGGCTCACCTCTCTGTACTTTTCTTCTCTTAGGATCTTGGCCCTCAGGTTTTAGCTTCCTTGAAACTCCAGAGTTCCAATCTTTTTCTGTCCTGGTGTTGTTACATGCCATTGAGTCAGCTCTGAGTTCTGGTGACCCAGTGAATGAGTGATGTCCGCAATGTCCTGTCCTCAAGAGCCCTACTCAGCTCCTGTAGATTCATGCCTATTGCATCTTTTATGGAGTCAATCAATCTCATATTTGGTCTTCCTCTTTTCCTATTGCCTTCTATTTTTCCAGAATTACTGGCCGTTCCAAAGACCCCTGCCTTCTCATGATGTGCCTGAAGTAGGGTGGCTTCAGTTTTGTCATTTTTGCCTTCAGCAATGTTTCAGGTGTAATTTCCTCTAGGACTCATTTGTTCATTTTTCACCAGTCCAGGGTGTCTATAGAGCTCCATTCCACCACTATTTTTCAAATGAATCAAATTTTTCCTGTCAGCCTCCTTCACCAACTTTGACGTACATACATAGTAATTGAAAATATGAGGATGTGGACGATCAGAGCTCTGGTCTCTAATGATACAGCTTTGCTCTTGATGGTCTTTCCTAATTTCTCCATTGCTGCCCTTCTGAGTCTCAGCCTTCTCTTGATTTCTTGCCTGTAGTCTCCATTTGAATTAATGACTGAAGCCAGGTAAGCAAAATCTTTAACAATTTTAATGTCTTCATAGTCTATGTTAAACTGTGTACTTCTTCCATAGTCATGATTTTTGTCTTCTTGATGTTCACATGCAATCCTGCTTTGACACGTTCTTCTTTCACTTTGCTCTCGAGTCCTTAATATTTTCTAAAGTTCCACCACTTCTCTGTCCAGTAGAAGTGGATCTCTTACTGGCTTCTTAACTTCTTACACCAAAAATCACCAAATGTTCTGAGTAAAAAATCAGGGTGCTCAACGCATTGAAGTTCTTTTCTTTCCAGGATCTGGCTCCTCATGTTCTTTCTGCATCTCTAACTCCTTCATGCCTTTGGCCACTTTAAAATCAAGCTTCTACTTGTTCTCACGGGAGGTTCAGTCTGCCAAAGCTACTGCATCATAGCCAGAAGCAAAGTCTATATTTAGAAATTAGGTTGGACATAAGGAAAATACTTATGTACTATTCTATGAGTATTGTTGGATGATATGCTGGGTCATTAAAGGCAGGCATAGTCTCCTGTCCTCTTGAAAAGCCAGAGGAACTTTCCAAGGACCTTTTATAATTAAAGAGGTATGCATGATAGGGAGGGGGTGCAGGAGGAGAGGCAACCACACAAAATGATTTTTCACCATTTCCTGTGACCCTATCAATCTCTAATTGCTGCCAATACTCAAACACTGGGAATTTGAACAGAACCATGCATTTTCTTCCCACAGTTCTCATTTGGTTTGCACATACCTCAGAGACAGAAGATTGAAATTTAAAGCAGAAGAACTAAACTAAGAGCTACAGGTTTACATAATGTTTCCCATTTGATTATAGTTAGGAAATATAATATGTTTGTACTTTCTCTTTTAAATCCCATAAGTGAAGCTCTGCTCATGAAATCTAGAATGCAAATTTTTAGGAATAGAAAGAAGACTTGAAAGGGATCTTATATAGTCTAGGAATTTCAAACTACAGTTTTGTTTTGTTTTCTTAGCAACATTACATTCATATTACCCCTGGCCTTTGTCAATGTATTATCAGTAAAAAGAAAAATGGAATCCAATGTGTTATCAGATGCAGTTATTAAAGAGCCTTAAACTTGATTTCTTTCTAACATTGACTGTGCATATTAAGTAGACATGAATGTTTCAGGTGAAATCTCAGTCATTCGGGTTAAAGGCAGAGGAGATTATTAACACAGCTTTGCACCCTGTGCAGTATAGACAGGGATAGCCATTCCTAGAGACTGATTCACAAGTGGAGGCAGCCCTCCCAGCAGGAAACCCCCTACCCCCAGCTCTGTATCTGGAAAGCACCTTGCTGCCTGCTGCTTGGGACTGGGGGACAGAGAGACAAGAGGCACTTCTGTGAAATTGGCTCCAGAATGTTACAGGGCTCTTTCCTCTCCATCACTCACCTCTCTGGTGCATATCTTAGAGATGAGCCCTATGCTTGTGGGTCTTTGTGAGGATACTTGGCAGGGATGCTTGATGTGGTCCCAATAATACTGAACTATGGGGTAAGAAGCCCCGAGCCAACTATTGGAGTTTGGGTTGATCCTTTAAAGCCCTTTGTGCCTAGTGCTCTCAATTTTAAATGAGGGGGAGATGAGTAAATATGAGCAGATGATCCCAACAGTCTCATCCAGTTGGAAGAAAATGAGAGTCCAGGATTCACTGTAGACAGTGAAAGATGCTGGGCAGTAGGAAAAGGGTCTGATTCCTTGTGCAGGTATGTTCTGTGATGATAAACTTCTCAACAGGCCTGAGTTTGGGGCTTTTTCTCAGCTTTCTGCCATTATCCATTTTGCTACAGAAATACAGATAGATTCATATATGTCTTGGGCATTTTTCTATATTATATCACATAGTCCTTAGAAAATTATGCCACCATCTTTTCATAACTGAAAATATAACTTGTTATCTATTGAACATCAAAATATGCATTAAGGGTCTTCAGATGGCCACCTTTTCACTATCTTTATGGAACCCACATAGTATCCTAGTGTTCCAGCTCAATGTACGTACAATTCAAATCAGAAAAGATCAAAGTCTGGCATTCAAGAAAAATTGCAAAACACTATTTTATGAAGTCTGAGAATATGGCAAAGGGTAATGGAAATGCACAACATATAGGAAAAAAAGTCTTCAAAGTTTGCTTTAAACCATTATCTTCCCAGAATTTCACTCATCATACCATGACAATGTTTTGTTGTTGTTGTTAATTTGTGATCCTATCTAATAAAAGAGTAATATGCAAATTGACCATCACTCCAACACACAAGATGGCTGCCCCCATGTGGTCAAAGATGGCCACCCCCATTTGGACACAAGATGGCCACCACAAGATGGCCAGTAGGGGAGGGCAGTTGTGGGCAATCAGGCCAACAGGGGAGGGCAGTTGGGAAGATCAGGCCTGAAAGGGAGGACAGTTGGGGGCAACCGGGCCTGCAGGGGAGGGCAGTTAGGGGTAACCAGGCCTGCAGGGGAGGGCTGTTGGGGGTGACCTGGCCTGCAGGGGAGGGCAGTTAGGGGTGACCAGGCTGACAGGGGAGGGCAGTTAGGGGCAATTGGGCCAGCAGGGGAGCAGTTAGGCATCAATCAGGCTGACAGGGGAGTGGTTAGGGGTGATCAGACTGGCAGGCAGAAGTGGTTAGGGGCAATCAGACAGGCAGGCAGGTGAACGTTTGGGAGCCAGCAGTCCTGGATTGTAAGAGGGATGTCTAACTGCCCATTTAGGCTCGATCCAGTGGGATCGGACCTAAATGGGCAGTCAGACATCCCTTGGCGGGGGGGGGGGGGGGTCCCAGATTGGAGAGGGTGCAGGCTGGGCTGAGGGACACCACCACCCCCATGCACGAATTTTGTGCACCAGGCCTCTAGTTTAAAATAAAATGGTATTTAAGTAAAAAATGATTTGAAATGAAAAAGTAAACATTAAAAAATTTTATCCAGCTCACCCTCTTCATTGTACAGCAAGATAATGACTCTGGAGGGGACAAAAGGCCAGTTGGAGTCTCCTACCTGTGTCTCAGCAGCTGACTCAACCACTACTTCACTAAGGTTACAGAAGACATTCTAGAAATTTAGAATTTGTCCTCTCCTTTAGCTCCACATGCCCCTGTAACTAGTTCTCTCTCTTCCTCTCTCTTTTACAGTGTACCATTTTCTTTTCTCCACGCCCCCTCCCCTGTGGCAACCATCACCTTATTCTCTATATTTATGGGTCTTCTTCTGTTTTGTTTTGATTATTCATTTTTGGGGGTTGTTTTTAGATTCTATATATAAGTGTAATCATACCATATTTGTCTTCCTCTGTCTGATTTATTTCGCTTAGTAAAATACACTCTAGGCCCATTGATATTATTGCAAATAGAAATATTTCATTCCTTTTTATGGCTGAGTGATTCCATTGGTATATATATTGGTTTATATATCCATTCATCCAGGTTGGACATCTAGGTTGCTTTCATATTTTGGTTACTGTAAGCAATGCTGCAATGAACATAGGAGTGCATGTATGTTTTTGAATTAGTGTTGTTGTTTTCTTTGGAAAAATACTCAGGAGAGGAATTGCTGGGGATATAGCAGTCCTATTTTTAATTTTTTGAGGAATCGCCATACTGCCATACTGTTTTTCAAAGTGGCTGCATCAATTTGCAAACCCACCCACAGTGTACAGGGTTTCTATTTTCACCAAATCCTCACCAACACTTGTTATTTGTTGATTTTTTTTATGATAGTCATTCTGACAGGTGTGAAGTCATATCTCATGGTGGTTTTGATTTGCATTTCCCTGATGATCAGTGATGTTGAGCATCTTTCTATGTCTGTTGGCCATCTGTATATCTTCTTTGGAGAGATGATATTCAAGTCTTTTGCCCATTTGTTAATTAGATTTTTTGTGTGTGTGTCTGTGTTAAGTTGTATGAGTCCCTTATAAATTTTGGATATTAACCCCTTATTGGAAGTATCATTGGCAAATATCTTCTCCCATTCAATGGTTTGTCTTTTTTGCTGATGGTTTTTTCACTGTGCAAAAGCCTTTTAGTTTGATGTCCCATTTGTTTATTTTTTCTTAGGTTTCCCTTGCCTGAGGAGACATAGCCAAAAAGATCTTCCTAAGACTGATGCCAAAGACAGCAATGAAGTCTTAACCAAATCTCTTTTTTTCACTAGCTCAAAACTGCCTAAAATCCAAAAACTCCACTCTGGTGGCTCTCACTTTTTTCTGCCTTTTTTCAACATCTCCAGATCCCTGCTTTTCCTCCGGCCCTTCTAGAAGGTAAGTTAATTCAACTTTTCTTAGGCTCATTTCAGTTCTCTTTTCACCACTTACCCAGATCAACACCACAAGCCCCAGGGCCCAGGAGACACCATAGAACTCTCCTCTGGAAGTCTGCACTTGTTGGAAGCAGGTGGGAAGGGGGCGGGTAGGAAAGGGGTACAAACACCAATATTTTAAACTCTTTTAAGATATCTTCATATTCGTGCTGTGAAAGCTCCATTAAAAAAAAAAGTTACAGCCCTAGCCAGTTTGGCTCAGTGGATAGAGCGTTGACCCATGGACTGAAGGGTCACAGGTTTGATTCCGGCCAAGGGCATGTACCCCAGTTGCAGGCTTGATCGCTGGCTGCGATCAGGGGTTTGTGCAGGAGGCAACTAATCAATATTTCTCTCTCTGTGTGTCTCTCCCCATCCCTTCCTCTCTCTCTAAAATTCAACAGAAAAATATCCTCGGGTGAGAATTAACAAAAACAACAGCAACAAAAAATTACAAGCACATACTATGTCAATGTACCTTTGATTGTCCACCCTAAAAAGAGACTTAAATGTATGCTTTTTTTTTTTCCTCGTAGCTAACTCAAAAGCAGTTACCTACATTGTAAATGTTCTGGCCAGATTACAATTTCCAGGTATGCATGAGACATATTTATGGCTGATACATTTGGTAGAGTTAGAGTCATATGTGAGAGTTTAGCAGAAGCTAAATAATAACCACCAATATTTAGTTAGCAATTTACTATATTTACACAAATGACCTATTTGATCCTTATATCTACCTGTGACCTAGGTAGGACTTGAACCACCATCCCTATTTTCTACTTGAGGGAATGAAGGCTCAGAGAGATCAAGCTACTTCCCCAGGGCCTTCCAGGGGTTGGGTGGTCACTGACTCTAGGGATTGCAAATTCCAGAAATTAACCACTTTGTTGAACCTCTCCTAACTTTCTGTTTTGTTTTGTTTTCAGGTGCACATGCACGTACACACACATACACACACACACACACACACAGAAGCTAATTGAAACACGGCCAAATATTACATATGTGCAGAGTGTTCTCTCTCGCTATACAATCATGTATTAAATCAACACAGTCCACAGAGCTGCTCAGTTTCTGCTTCCAGAAGATGCCCTGACCTTCTAGCAGAATAAACACTACCGCTGGGCCCGAGCGATGGAGTCAGCCTCATGCTTCCCCGGCCCCGATGGGCTTTGCTTTCTAAGGCACTTGCCATTTATTTACATTCCTGTTATTTTCATTTTCTTGATCATCGGAACCTCAAAGGAAACAGGCTAATGAAATGCCCCAGCCCCTCCCTCGCCCCACTTGTGCTGGGAATGGAAGCGGCGCAGACTGATTGAATTGACTCCTAAACCCTTCAGGAACATTAATGGAGTTGCTACCATAAGCAGCTGGAGTTGCCATTTGCATCTCACCCTGTCTTACTTCTTTTCCTCAAAAAAAAAAAAAAAAAATGTAAAAAGCACCCACAATACCCTGGGGGAATTTTCCGGGACAAGCTGCAGGTGCTATGGATATTTTCATTTAATAATCATTCTTGCAATTCAGCACATTTGTAATCCATGTGGTAAACTCTGACTTACATTTCTCCCAGTGGACGCTGGCCAGATGCAGAAACCAAAGAGGCCGGTGCCGGCCCCGCGTCTTCCGTCTTTTATAGTTCGTGCATTTGGATGTGTTTAGCATGATCGGGGAGTGCAGGGTAAGGAATGTGCTGTGTTTAAAAGACCCTTTTGTTGACATTAAGCAATCATAAATATACTCGGGAATTATCCTCCTCGCATTTATTGTGGAGTGCTTTAATTGGATGGCCTTCTCATGTGATATCATCAAGAACATATGCATATTTTTGGCAATCCCATTGGGTCGCGGAGCCGAGAGGCACATGCAGAGCGGCACATTCCTGACATCTATGGATTGTCTCATATATGTCACCACATCTTCCCACCAGGATTGTTTTCCCCACGCACTCCAAGATGGTAACTTCCCAATCTGTCCAAATTCTATCTGGAATTCTCCTGGACTGTGTAAATGTCAAGGCCGGTTTCCTTTCCATGTGAAGAGCTTTGAAAGGCGAACTGCGTGCTTAACTCCCTCATAAATGCAAGCCAGAGGGTCTTCTTCGTTTTCTTCTTTTTTTAAGGGGTGTATGTGTGTGTTTCAGGGGGGAGGGGGAAGAGGTGTTTGGCCAAAAGTTAAAAAAAAAAATCCTCTTTAGAGAACAACGTTCTCCTTATTTTCAGCACATAAACTGTTGAAGCCTGCACAGAGCCAGTTCCCAATGCGGATTCTTCTGGCTGAGACCTGCTCCCGCTGCAGTGAGATACAGCTTCTGAAGCTAGCAAAGTACATCAGGAGCCATGCCTCCACCTGCGGGCCTGGGCGAGGGCACAAGCCAGGCCCTGGCATTAAACAGATGGCACACTCAGAGGAGTCACTCGAGAGATTTTAACAAAGGGACTATATACAAAGGCATGAGTAGAGTTAAGGAACCGAGAATGGGAGCTCTCAGCGACTACATGTAGTAGGAAGCCCTTATAGCTTTGAAACCAGAAGGGACCCAGCCATAGGCATAGCCATGGGAGAGGGGCCATCTGCCAGGAACTGGGTGGGGAATGCAGTGCCACTGTGAGACCACAGCTAGTGTGGAGAGGGAGGAGGACTCCAAAGGAGTAAGAACCCAAACTTCCCTTTCCTCCCTGCCTCCAATCCCTTGCTGGTGTCTCCCATTGGCTGAAACCAACCAGAAGCCAGAGGTCAAGGAAGGTAGCTTGGGCAATGCAGTCTGGAGAAGTCAGCTTCTGGGATGGGGGTGAAGCAGGGCAGAGGGGGAGAGGGAAGGTCTACAGGGCAAACAGGGACTCACAGGAAACCAGAACTCAGCCCACCCAGAGTCCTGAGTCTCCTGGTGCTTTGCCATATAATCTAGCACACGTATACCTCAAAACTCTATGACACAGTGACAGCTTCATCATAGAACAGAGAAAACAAGGGTCAGAAAAGCAAAATCACTTACTTGATCTTGTACAATTCAACAACAGCTTTCTAATGACAGAATAGCTAGGCTTCTTCTGCATAGGGCAGTGGTTGGCAAACTGCGGCTCGCAAGCCACATGCGGCTCTTTGGCCCCTTGAGTGTGGCTCTTCCACAAAATACCACGGCTTGGGCGAGTCTATTTTGAAGAAGTGGCGTTAGAAGAAGTTTAAGTTTAAAAAATTTGGCTCTCCAAAGAAATTTCAATCGTTGTACTGTTGATATTTGGCTCTGTTGGTTAATGAGTTTGCCGACCACTGGCATAGGGAGATGATGGGTAGAGCTTAAGCAAGCGTGGTCCAAAACAGAAGCCCAGTAACTGTCTTTGGGAAGTTCCATTTAGGTCCGGAAATTTTATTTTATTTATATTATTATTATTATCTAAAGTTTTACACTTGTCTTCTTTTTCCCAATTCACCCCCCTCCCAGCCATTCTATTTTATTATTTTTAAAATACATTTTTACTGATTTCAGAGAGGAAAGGAGGGGGAGGGAGAGATAGAAACATCAATGGTGAGAGAGAATCATTGATCGGCTGCCTCCTGCATGCCCCACACTGGGGATGGAGACCACAACCCAGGCATGTGCCCTGACCAGGAATCGAACTGCTACCTCCTAGTTCATAGGTCGACACTCAACCACTGAGCCACGCTAGCCAGGCAGGTCCGGAAATTTTAAATGGTGGATTGTGAAACACAGTATCCAAATCAGACCGTGCTTGGGTCTCAGATAGACAGGAATGAGAGATGAGATCCCGAGAGATGTCAAATCAACTCAAAAATAGTATCCACATCCCTGAGTTTAGATAGCAAGAGTTCAGATAATGAGAACTTGGGTAGCAACAACTGTCAGGAAAGCTGAATCTATAGAGATATCATTCAGGGGAAAAGGTGCATGTGGAAACAGCCTCAGAAACAGATACCACAGGTTTACAGACTTCAGAAAAGCTCTGGGGCAGAGTTCACTCTGAATTCATGCCTTCGTTACCTTGTCCTGAGAATCAACATGTGGTATGAAGTGTAGATTTTGATGATAGCTTAGGGAAGTCTACCTATTTGGGAGTAGTAGAGAAAAAATACTGCACACTTAAAAAATCACAACAGAAAATAGTATGTCCACCAAAGGACTTGTACCTCATAGAATTTATAGCAGCCTTATTTCCAGTAGCTACACATTGGAAACAACCCAAATGCTCATCAATAAGAGAACAGAGAAACATATAGTGCTGTATTCACAGAACGGAATCCTACTCAGCAACGAAAATGGATGAACTGCTGGCATATGCAATGACGTGAATGAATCTCAAAAGCATGTTAAATGAGAAGATTCCAACACAAAAGAGCACACACTGTTTGATTCCATTTATGTGAAGTTTGATCTTGGAAAAAATAAATCTGTGCTGATAGAAGTCAGGTGGTCTGTGAGGAAAGCTGTGAATTAACTAGAAAGGGACGTAAAGGGACTTTCTGGGTGATGAATGACTGGACCTTTTGTTTGAGGTGGTGGTTATGTGAGCGTATGCAATTCTCAAAATTTACCAAACTGAATCATTATGATTTGTGTCTTTTATTCTCTGTTTATCATCCAAACAAAGTACAAAACAAGAAACACAAGAAAATGCACCTATTTTTGCCTCCTAGGGGGTGTACCATAGTTTCTTCCTGGGATAAATATATTGATAAGCTGCTTTAGTTTTTTTAAAAAAAGATAGAGTGCCTGATGCAGACAGGAAATCAAAGAGAGAGCTAAACTCTGTGTAGTAGAGGGGAAAATTGAGGATAGATGAGAACAGAGCAGAGGGTAGGAGGAGCTGCAGAGAAAATGGAAGCAGTGGGTGGGGGGAGATTTAATCAGGAAATAACACCCAGAAGGCAATGCTTTGTGTCAAGGGGTGAAAGACTATTAAGTACTGCAATATTAACCACCCATGTTGCCCCCAAATTACAGTAAATTACAGTGGATACACGTAACAATTACATGCAAGAAGTATTTTAAAATATGGAAGAAAAAGAGGCCTTGGTCAGTATGGGACACAGAAAAGAGAACAGCCATGGTCTTTTCAATCTCCTACCACCAGTGAGGTCCTTTGCTGCAGATGGTGGGCCTCTCATTGGCACGAGACCCTCCTTGCCCCTTAGCTTTCCTCTTGGCATGGGGGCACTGGACTAGTCTGCCAGGGCTACCATATCAAAGTACCACAGACGGTGGTTTAAACAGCCTGAGAAAATTTACTTTCTCCTGGTTCTGGAGGTTAGAAGTCCAAGATCAAGGTGTTGGCAGGTTTGGTTTCTCCTGAGGTCTCTCTTCTTGGCTTGCAGATGGCCACCTTCTTGCTCTGTCCTCACATGGTCATTCCTCTCTCTCCATGAATCCCTGGTGTTTCTCTATCTCTCTAAATACCCTCTTCATAGAATGATGCCAGTCAGATTGGATTAGGGACACCCTAACAGCCTAATTTTTACTTAATCATCTCTTTAAAGACCCTATCTCCAAAACCAGTCATATTCTGAGGTTCTGGGGCTAGGGATCTACCATATGAATTAGGGGGGAAAACATAGTCCAGCCTATAACAGGCATTGTACAGATCAAAGCAGGCAATTGTGAGTTATTCTCATGATTAATTAGCAGTTTATTTTTAAAAAACAATTTTTTGGTTAATCTTAAACTGAAATTAGTAAGCCAATACATTTTTAGACAGATAATGTTTTTCCTCTAAAGTTTCCTCAGCACTTTCTTTTTTATTTGTTTATTTATTTAATTGACCCTTTATATAGAGGAACTAGAAATACCTGTTTTAACTGCTGCAAGGATTCATATGATTGGCCAGTAACATGTCAACCACTGCACATTTTTCTTTTCTTTTTTTAAATATATATTTTTTATTGATCTCAGAGAGGAAGAAAGAAGGAGAGAGAGATAGAAACACCAGTGACGAGAGAGAATCATTGATCGGCTGCCTCCTGCATGCCCCTTACTGGGGTTCGAGCCTACAGGCCAGCCATGTGCCCCAACCAATTGGGAATCGAACCATGACTTCCTGGTTCAAAGGTCGATGCTCAACCACAGAGCCATGCCGGCTGGGCTGCACCTTTTTCTTAATAGGTACAATGTGTTCAAAGGCAAGCTAATTCCAATGAGGAGTCACCAGGCTCCTTACGACTCCTCTAAGGGACTTCTGTGAGACATGGAGGATAGTCAGGGCCCATTAAGACTATGAGAATAGGCTGTATTAGGAGAGAGCACAGAGAAAGATTATCAGGCAGGAAACATATCAGAAAAAATCACACCCTGACTTCTCAAAAGAATCAAGGGACAGAATCATAAGTTTAAGAAACTGGAATTGGAGCTCAAATCAGTAATCAAGATTTTTAAAGTGATTTACTATATGGCCACTCTTATGCAATGTGCTGGATACAAAAAAATGCAACAGCTTCTGCCCTTCCTTGACTCATCTCATTTGGTAAAGAATCAGTTGCATCTTGCTGTCCAGAGGACTCAATGTCCTGAACATACGTTTTTCTTAAAACAATGCCAGTAAATACTATCCCATACATTTAAGCACCAGGTATTTTAACCAAAAAGGAAGAACTTGGGTCAGGAGTACGAAGGGTTTACTGAGAGTATCTTCAATGGGAGAAAAGATCAAAGTAAGAGAAATTTCAAAAGCTCAAGTAAATGGTGAGAGTAAATGAGATTAGAAGCCATCCCCAAGTTTTCCTCTCCAGCCCAGCTGTTGCTAGTCCTAAAGTTCATGCTTTAATTACTTTCTCCTGAGAAATTACACGTAGCACCTAATTATCTTCCTTGTCTGTGGTCTTCTTCCCAATCCATCCTGTACACACCAGCAGATCTCTGTTCTTGAAGCACCACTCTGATCCATTACTGCATTCCTCAGGGGTCTCCCACACCACCCCACTAATCCTATATAATAAAGAGGTAATATGCAAATTGACCATCACTCCAACACACAAGATGGCCACCCCCATGTGATCAAAGATGGCCACTCCCATGTGGACACAAGATGGCCGCCACAAGATGGCCAGCAGGTGAGGGAAGTTGTGGGCAATCAGGCCAGCAGGGGAGGGCAGTTGGGAGGGACCAGGCCTGCAGGGGAAGGCAGTTAGGGGTGACCGGACCGGCAGAGAGGGGCAGTTGGGGGCATCCAAGCCTGCAGGGGAGGACAGTTAGGGGCAATGGGGCCAGCAGGAGAGTAGTTAGGTGTCAATCAGGCTGGCAGGGGAGTGATCCGGCTGGCAGGCAGAAGTGGTTAGGGGCAATCAGGCAGGCAGGCGAGTGGTTGGGAGCCAGCAATCCTGGATTGTGAGAGGGATGTCCAACTCACAATCGGACATCCCTTGAGGGGTCCCAGATTGGAGAGGGTGCAGGCTGGGCTGAGGGACACACACACACACACACACACACACACACACACACACACACCATGCACAAATTTCATGCACCGGGCCTCTAGGTAAAGAATAAAGTCCATATACATTCTGGAAGTCAATGCCCTTGGGGATTTGGCACCACACAACCTTCACTACTTCATCTTCAACATTCCCTGTGTGAACCCTGCATGTCATCCTAGAGATTCCCAAATCCAGACATAATCAGAGTCTTAAGAGGATCCTATTAAAAACACAGATGCCCAGGCTGACTGCTATGGAGGCTGCATCTTTAAGTCTGATGTGGGGTATAGGAATCCGTCCTTTTAGTGGGAACTTGCTGATCCTGATGTTTGTCTAGTTTGGATGGTCCAGCCAAATTGAACCTTCATTGCTCACTTGAACAAATCCTTTGCCAGTTCTTCACAACTACCCCTGACATGAACCCACTTTTCTCTGATGCCTCTTTCCCTTATCCCACCATCCTGACTTTCTCACCACCAACCGCAACATTCCTCTCACTCTTCTTAACTCTCACCAAGTATGTTTCCATCTTTCAGATGGTCCATCTCACTTTCTTCCTTGCATTTTAATAGTTTTTACATATGGCTTACCTCCCCGTTCAACTGTAAACTTTTTGAAGTCCAATTCGATGTGTAATTAACTTTACCTAGCAAAAAATAAGTACCTCTAGAATCGATAGGGCTTGCCAGTGATTTAATAACCTTAAATCTCTTTGAAGGAGAAAGGCTGATAAAGATTTTTAAAATTTCTATAAATATTGGGACCTGACTTTTACAATAGGCGCAAGCTGGAAACAATATTCTTTCAAATGAAAAATGTCACACCAGAGGGAACAGTCATGGAACTTCAGAGTCTCTTTCACACGTTTTTAAAGCTGCACAAGCATGGTTTTGCCTTTCTGTTGTTCATTTGGAGGAAAGATATGTACTTTCCTTACTCGCAAGGACATTTTTGTTCTCATGTGATGAAAATAACTGGATTGAAGGTTGAAGGGAAGATTGTCATTTGTCATGAGGACAGAAGGTAATAAATTAACAATCACATGGAATTAACATGTTTAGACAATCGCTTAATCTTCAGGGGTTAATCTTCCATTTCTGTATTTCTAAGATTAACTACTCCATAGAGTTTAAGATCCATTTTAAGACAAAAACAGAACTGACTGACTGACTGAAGAGAGACCCCTTAGAGAAGGAATCCTCAGATTTCTCACACCTGTGGTTTTTCATGGCTCCTATGGAGAGCTTAGGTTGGTGGACACTGGGCGGCTGAAGCACTCCTCGGGGGTTTTTGTTGGAACAGTAGAGTTATTAAATAGCTAAAATGTCATGGGCAATAGATCTAGGTTACAAAGACAATACAAGGAGAGGTTTCCAAAATAATGTCCCCACCTGTAACTGAATGCAGCGGTGATGAATATAATCCTAAACAGCAGGCAATCTGAAAAAATTTGCTGAGCTCTGGAACGTATTATAAGTTGTCTTTGAATTCCTATTCAGCCTATTCAAAACTTTCTCTTAGTTTTACAAAATCCTGAAACTTATTATTCTTGTAATGAGTTCATGTCTCATCCTCTATGTATTTTTTAATCAAAGAAAAAAGTAAATAGTTAAAATTCCAGAAAAGCTTTTAAGAGAATTATGGATGATATGGAGTACTGTACCCATTTACCTTCCTCCATAGTCTGATCTCCTGGTTCCTTATATACACACCAATACAAGTCTTCTACACTTTGATGGTACATTTCTTCCCCCAGGGATCTTGCAATGTTTACAGAAGACGACTTCCCAAATAATTATTGTACGTTTAACTCTTTCAATGTTTAACTAATGTTTATTCCAGTTACTAAATACTTTATTACATAATATTCCAAAGCAGAGTGGTCGGAAACAACCATTTACAATGTTCATGGATTCTGTGGGTCAGGAATTTGGACAGAGCAAAGTGAAGGTGACCTTCCCACTTCATACTGTCAGAGGCCTCGGCTGAAAGGTTCCAAGGCTGAGTCTGGCATTTATCACTCACAGGCCTGTGGTTGATGCTAGCTTCTAGTTGAGACCCTCAATTTTTCTTTAGTGGGTTTCTTACGTGGACTAGCATGACTGTTTTCACAACATGACAGCAAGGTTTTAAGGGCAAGAGTCCAGAGAGAGAAAAGGCCAGGCCGGAGCCATATCACCTTTGATGACCTAGCTTAAAAAAATCATGCAACACCTCCCACTTATTGAAGCAGTTCAAAATCCAACCCAGTCTCAAGAAGAGGAGAAATAGATACTGACTCTTAATGGGGAGTGGCAAGGTTCTAGAACTGCATGTGGGACTGGGAATCTTATAGCCATTTGTATTGGGGTTTGTTTACTTGGATCACATGTAGGATGATATGGTTGGCTGTTTTGTGAGGAAGACTTAGCTTTGGTACTTCATTTTGGGATAATCAGATTCCTTAACATATATTCTTTGAATTTCCTATTTGGGGCATTCATATTCAAGATTTGTTGGAACTGGAGGAAGAAAGGGTTGGGGGAAGTTGGCATCCATTATTTAATATGTATAGAGTTTGATTATCTCCTTGTTTTCAGTAGGATACTCTATCTTCAACTACATCAGCATCTTCCCATCAACATCCAATCCATAGTTCATCTGTTTTACCTGATTCAGAGAACAAACCTATAGTCCTCTCTGGGGTTGGGGAGGGTCAGTTACCCAGTGGTATAGATTTTGGGAGATATAGAGATCTGACTTCCTTGCCAACAGTTTTTACCCAACCCTATTTATTTGCATTTCCCCTACTATTTGCAGTTACAAGGGAAGCTGAAGCTGTCCCTCCTAAACATTCTGAATCTGTGATGGATAACATGTTATTCCCAGCTTTCTCCACTACGGTTTTGGATTCAGCTTTTTGGTTTTTCTAATTTATTTACTTTTGGTCTGTATGGTTTCTAGCTTCTAATTCTTGCTGTTGTCCTCTCTCTTTATTTCCCAATTCTTGAATCTCTTCCCCGTAGCTTTGATGGGGTTTTGACAGGGAGTGAGTCTAGATGTGCATGTTTGAGCTATCACTTTAGCCAAGGCATCTCTTTAAGTCTTTTTTAACCATTGTTCAGGTGATAGGATTAGCAAACCCCTAAAGATCCTATTCGCTCTTCTTTTAGCACACTCCATGTTTACAGCAACTTCCTTAAAGTGTAATAACACTTCAAACTGAACTTCAGGTGTGTTCTAACCAGTACAGATTATCATTAAAGTTATCTCATTGTACACATTCAACACAGCACCTTTCAGATTGTGTCACTGCAGTAGTATCCCTCGAATGATAATAGATATTCTGGAAAAAAAATGGAAAATACTGTGTATCCTCCTCTCAAACATTTATAATACTATAAATTGAGAAATAATTGTGCTTACTCTTTTTAAATCCATGTTTCCAAAACATTTGACTATTTAATACCCTTTTTTTGGAGAACATCTTAGAAGACTCCAGTGCAATGTTCCTCAATGTGCGGTTCATTAACCTCCTGTAATAGAATCATTGGGGTTCTTTCATATCTTTGGATATTTCTGGCTCTATTCCAGATCTTAAATCATACTGGGCCTGGAAGAATCTGCATTTTAAAACAAACAACTTGTTCTTATTCGACCTAATATCACTAGAGATCCTATTCACCACTATTTTAACTCCCATATAGAAGACTCTTTTATTGGTCCTTCCCCCCATGCCTTACACATTCTACCCTTTAAGGAGGAATGGTGTTCCTGAGTGATGAACTTGGAAAAGTAAAACGGATGTGCTTGCTCAGACCCTGCATCTGTCTCCTCCCTCTGGGATCTGCCTGCCTATCAAGAGTGCATTTGACTCTGTGGGGTAGCCTCTACTTTGAGGGAGGAAGCTGTGATTACTCAACTGTTCCAGAGACTGAGTGGAAAAGTATTATCTAATACAGAAAATCCACTTATTCACAGCGGTATGGGTGATAGTTTATTCTTCATGTACCTATGCTCACCTCTCTATTAGTCCTGAACTGAGGTATGTTATGTACTGAGAGGAATGTTATATATTAAAGCTGCCTCAAATCCAAAATTTACATTTGAGGATAACTGTCTTAGAGGCAAGTTTAAAAAAATATGACATAATATAAATGCATCATATAAAGCAGTAGAAAACACATGGCTATTCATGTTACCTTTCTTATTTTTTAAAAAAATATTGCAATCTCAGGGAGAGCAGAGAAGGTAAAGAGGCAGTAACTAAAATTCATTTTGGTTTAGTAATTCCCAAGGATTTGAAAATAGCCAGATCCATCCTTCATATTTCTTTTAAGATCCCTCTTAAGACAAGCAGAGAGATAGGAGATCAACATGGGTAACATCTGGTTTGTTTAGGGATAGCAGGGGTGCAGCTGAGGAGTTCTTGGAAACAGTCTTAAAAGCTGTGGCAGGAGAACACCTGCAGAAGCCCACTTTATTGAAGGAGGGCTGCAGGGGCCCAGGCAGAGGAGGTCATGTTTTCCTAATCGGATGGAAGTCCTTGAAGATATCCTTGTCATGAAATGAAGGAGATTTAGTGGCTGTATAAAGAGGGCTTTGATTTTAAATAAGATTTGACAAGATTCCACATCCAGGAATAATAGGCAATGAGAAGAGCCATTGAATATGGGTGACACAAAGTGCAAGATAAAAAATTGACTCAAGAAAGGGAGATAGATGAAAGGCAGGGAAGGGCTTTGTGACTTGGAAAGGGATTACCTGAATGGAGGAGGGGAGAGTAGTAAAAGAAAGTGGTCATGCAGCTTTGGGATCACTTTTATTTATAACACGCATTGAAGGAGAGCCAAATAATAGAAGAAATGAACCAAATCTTGAGATGATTTAGACGCTTGGATCCAGAAATCCTAGCAAATCATACCCACAGGGGTAAAAGTGCTTGCCTATGACATGGTGCCTTGGACAGAGAGATGAAAACCAATACAAACCGAAGACACAAGGATTCGTGAACCAAGGAAGGAAACAGTTAGCCCAGTGACATTTCCTGAGGCCAGAGCTATCAGTGATTGTGAAGTCAGCCCAGTTTTGTTCTGGTGTTTCTAGCCTTTCTTTTTGAGTCTTCTCCTTCAAATGTTCCCTTCACCTCCACCACAAGCTTTTCTCAACCTTAACCCAACTTCCTGAGTTTCAGGCATCCCACTGTTCTCACACTGGCCTCTCTTCCTCCTATAAAATCCTAATGTTTGTAAAGTATCTAACTCCCCTTAAGGGATGGTTTACAAAGAGTTTAAGGTATTACCTTTCCTCTGGGCATTTACATTTTGATGGAAAAGAAAAAAAAATTTAGTCAAGGTATTGTAGCTGTTGTGATGGAATTTCAGGGAAGGGTTTAAGGAGGATGCAGCCAGGATATTGTGTGTCTCTGAGGTCACTCATGGTGGCTGTCTCCCACACCTGGTGGTAAAATCAATGTTGGTCCTGTCAAACAGTATTCTGGTCTTCAATGCTCCCCTAAAAATAAAGTTACTGAAAATAGAACTTGAAAAAACTGGGTTTGTGGAGGAAAAAACAGCATTGAAAAGTTCTGGCCATTGCATATTGTCCTATATCATAAAAGGCTAATATGCAAATCAACCAAACATTGGAACGACTGGTCACTGTGACGCACACTGACCACCAGGGGGACAGACGCTCAATGCAGGAGCTGCCTCCTGGTGGTCAGTGTGCTCCCACAGGGGGAGCGCCACTCAGCCAGAAGCTGGGTTCATGGCTGGCGAGCACAGTGGTAGTGGCAGGAGCCTCTCGCACCTCCACGGCAGCACTAAGGATGTCCAGCTGACGGATATCCCCCCAGGGCTCTCAGACTGCCAGAGGGTGCAGGCTGGGCTGAGGCCCCTCCCCCTCCAGTGCATGAATTTTGTGCACCAGGCCTCTAGTGTTATAATATAGTAGTATAAGAATATGAAGGAGAAAAGAGAGGGAGCTGACACCCAGAGATGCTCAGGCTCTGACTAGGGGCTGCATGCCTTGACCTTCAACACCCTCATTGTCCTGATTGAAAATCTTTCTTGTCCAAATGCTACTTCTTTCATAAAAATAGGAAAGAAGTGATTTTATTGTTCATCTTCTTGCTACTACAACAGCAGAGAAGTAGGGAGCAAAGATATTTTTACCCCTAATTCTCATATGAACCTAAGGAGAAGCAGGAGGGAGGAAGGCAAAGTTGACATTATAGCCTTTCATCAGCCACCAAGGTCTTTCCTGCATATTTGGAATCCTGGGAAGCCACAACTACTGCAAGGTACAGGTACATCCTTTAGAAATCTACTCGATTTCTTTCTAAAGATATAGGAGTGTGGGAAGTACAATTATAAAGCAAGGAGACAGTGTTCCTATAGCACCTCTTTCATCCAGAAGCCACATGCAACAGCCTTAGCCAGCAACAACCCAGCTGAGTTCAGTCTGCAAAAGGCATGGGAGCTTTTAAAAGGCTATAAAACACCCCATGAATATTATCATAGAAGAGTTCTTCACATCCTCATTTGCAGTTCAATTTGAACTTGTACATGAAGTTTTAATAAGACTGATTAAGTTTCTCATTCAGAGATTAGAAACAGGACATCGAAAGAATGGGTATAAGCTAAGACAACTTGTTAGTAGAGGAGAGGAAATCATGATGTTAAAAAGACACGAGAACTTTAAAGAGTGCAGCAGTCTGAGGCTATATGCATCTGGGACAGTGTCTGATACTCTTCAGTATGTCCTGGGGCCCCGCTGTCTCATAGTGGATTTTCAACCTCATTCTCTACTCTTCCTCCTCCAGTTCATACCACGCCAGTCACAGTGGCCTGGCTGTTCTGTGACCTCACCAAGCCTGTTACCACTTCAGAGCCTTTGCCTCCCTCTTGCCTATAACACCCTGAGGCAGCTCATCGCATGGGCAGCCCCTTCTCTCTTCAAATCCCTTCACCAGCTCTCAAATAGCTACCCGCAATCTGCAGCCCATTACCCTGTTTTATTTTCTTTGTAAGTGATAATTAGTATTTGAAATTATACGATTTATATGCACTGCTGCTTGTTTATTTTCTGTCTTCTCCCGTTTGGATGAAAGCTCTCGAGAAAAGGGATCCTTCCCTGACTGGTCACCATGAGCTCCAGGCCTAGTAAGACTCTGTGAATACTTGGGAAGAGCTAATAGAAAGGTGGCCCCCTGACACGACTGTGTCTTCTCCAGGAGGATGTGTTCTTATCCTTTTCCTCCCTGAGAAAGACAGGAGTGTTTGTGTACCTTAGTACACCCTCCCCTCAATGGATTGTCTGTGTTTGCTGGAAATTCTCAGTCATTGGGAAGGAGCTGATACTGTGAAGGAGCCCTTCCCGCTGCAGGGAAACCAAGGAGGTTGTGGAAAGAGAGGAGGTTGCTGTTTTCCTTCACTAGGTGAAAGAAAGCCACAAGGTTGGGTTTTTTTGTTTTGTTTTGTTTTGTTTTTGTTTTGTTTTTGCCTTTCCACTAAAGTGCCAATAAAATAGAAACAAAACACGCAAGTGCCAAGAGTGAAACAACAAGGCGGAAGTGGCTTAGGTTTGTGGTCTGTTACCACATGACAACATTGAGAGGGAGCCAGGTATTTTCTCTCCGGTCTCTGGGTATTTGGAAGGCTCCGCTTTGGAGCAGAGGGGGTCAGCATGTCACAGGAGAGGAGTTTCTTGCCTGGCGCAGGGTGTGAGAGGATCAGGGAAGACATGTTTCAGCAAATAGAAGTGTTAGGAAATTTCAAGTTTCCCCTACATAAGGGTAAGCGAATTATGGCTCACAGCCAAATCCGGCCTGCTATGTTCTTTTGGTGGAAATTAAGGGGTAGAGTTTTAGAAGATTTTATTTCCCCAAATAGACTTTTTAAAAATTTTTTTAAAAAAGAAAGCCCTCCTAATATTTACTTAGAAACTTGTTAGTTCCTGGGAAATAAAATTAACATGGCACAGAGGAAAGGTCATGAGTTGAGAAGTCTGGGGATCTGAGTCACTGCTTTGACTCTTCCACTGACTAGTTTTGTCTGCCGCCTGTTTTTGTAAATAAAGTTTTATTGAAACGCAGCCACACAACTGTTTGCATGTTGTCTTTGCACGCTCCTTCACTGCAATAGCAGAGTTGAGTAGTTGTGAGAGCTACACAGAGCTAAAAACAGTTACTATCTGGCTTTTTACAGGAAAATCTGCCCACGCTTCCCCTGTTCTGGGAGTATGAATAAGAAATATATTGTTATGCCACATGAAATTGCTGATATTTGACTGTTTTGATTTTTTAAATTGCAATTTCACATAGTTCAATTTAATAGTTCATTCTTTGAAATCTGTTTGTCAATATTCATCTCAAAACCATTTTATCCATAAAAGTTTCCCCAGTTCTTCCAAACAGATAGGAGCACTCTCTTCTAGAAATTTCTCCTACATTTGGCTGATTCTGTGTAGAACAGTCATTAAGTGTATAGCTTCTCCTCCACCACCAGTATGTACTTCTATGGGCTAAATTGTGTCTCCCCCCCCAGGAAAAACAAGTCATGTGCTACAGCCTAACCCCTGTACCTCAGAATCCTATATAATGAAACACTAATACGCAAATCGACCAAACGGCAAAATGATCTGTCACTATGATGTGCACTGACCACCAGGGGGCAGAGACTCAATGCAGGAGCTGCCCCCTTGTGGTCAGTGTGCTCCCACAGGGGGGAACACCGCTCAGCCAGAAGCTGATGTGCGTAGAGGCGGTGGTGGGAGCCTCTTCCACCTCCACAACAGCACTAAGGACCCCTCAGGGGATGTCCAACTGCCAGGTTAGGCTCGCTCCCCGCAGCAGTCAGACATCCCCCGAGGGGTCCCGGACTGTGAGAAAGCGCAGGCCAGGCTATGGGGATTCCCTCCCCCCAGTGCATGAATATCATGCACCGGGCCTCTAGTGTAACTATATTTGGAGATAGGGGCTGTAAAGAAATAATTAAGTTAAAATGTAGTTCAGAGGGTGGGCCCTATTTCAATATGACTGGGGTCCTTAAAAGAAGAGGAGATTAGGACACACAGAGAGACACCAGAGATGTGCACACACAGAGGAAAGACCATGTGAAGACAGAGTGAGAAGGCGGCCATCTGCAAGCCACAGAGGGAGACTTAGAAGAAACCAAACCTACTGACAGCTTAGCCTCAGACTCCTAGCCTCCAGAACTGTGAGAAAATACAACTCTGTTGGTTAAGCCACGCAATCGGTGGCATTTTGTTATGGCAGCTCTAGCACACTAATACAATTAGTCAAAAGTAGAACTTATTCTTTTTATTTCTTTGCCTTCCCAGTAGCATCTGGAGCCGTATGTCTAGTATTTGTTGATTAAACTTTACAGAATTAAGTGAAACAAGATGCATAACATGATGTGTCTGGGATTCAAAATGTTAATTCTCCAAAATTCCTAGAGTATAAATAAGAAAGTTTTACACAGAAATGTTCTAGAAGAGTCTAGAATGGCTCATCTAACAAACATTTATAAACTGCTCAGACCAGTATCAACTTACACAGCTCCAATGACTTATTGTTTTTAATGAGAATTGAAAAGTGTACCAGTCTTTTCTTGGTCTACTGAGGAAAAGAGAAAAATAACCAGAAAACTGGATGAGAACTCTGTCAATTACAATAGCAGGTCCTTGGCAGCCAATTCTGAATAACAATCTTCAGGGGAGACCAATAATGAACATGAAACAGAAATATTCAATGTGTAGTTCTAATTTACATTCCAGATGTCAGAATCTGCAAAACTAGGCAATGTAACAAAGATCAAACAATTTGAGGAGCCAAGCTTTCCTGGTTTATCCAAAATCAGTTGAGTAAGAAGTGTGACTGCTTCACATGGGACTGGAGCCAAACCCAACCTGAAAGAACTCGTTTTGCAAATATCTCCCAAATGGAGAAGCTTCCCTGATGGTTCATTTCTAAGTGAACAAATAAAAGGTTACAGTATGAACGATGTCCAGATGCCCCAGAAGCCTGCTCTGTGTGCCAATTCCATTGACCAAACACACATTCTCTTCCTCTTAGATTTCCATGACAGACCATGGCGAGAAGCACTGTTTGATCTACTAGGGACATTACTAACTTATAAAGCTTGATGAGGAGCTATCCAAGGAGAGACCACTGGGCATGCCAACGAATTAGAAAATCAGAAGTCATTGTGAGCATTGTCATTTCTGATCTTTCCCAGACCCATACATTTCATCCAGGGAATTTCCATACAATTATGGCAAAGCCTGAATCATATTATCCTTAACCAAGTCCTCGTCTTAGTGGCATATGGAACCCTCCTCCCCTAATAAAGCAAAGGCTAATAAAACACATGACTGCTGTGGTCTAACTTCTCAATAGAGGGATGATTAGTTTTTCAATGATAAGTTTCTTAAGCTTCTCTGGAAAATAATGCTTGGTCGCCAATTTGCCGTTGACCACTAGATCAAGAAAAAGAAAGTGTTTCTAAATTGATACCACAAACCCTTTTCCTTTGTATGTGGTGGGACTGTTCCAAAGAAGTTGAAATTCCTATTTTTAGTCACTGATATTCAATAAAAACATGACTTGGTAACTCTAAGTAGACAAATCAGAAATTATTTTGTCAAATCCACATCATTTAACCCGTAAATAAATGTCATGAAGGTAGACATAAAAGCTACATGTATCTGTATAAACTATACAGGGACAAACACAATGAGATTTATTTAGTTGATTAATAATCTGGACTTTAGGAGATTTTTAAAAGTCCAGCTTATCATCATTATACAAATAATCAGCTTTCCTGGTAATTTCCAATCTTCATGGTGTGTAGACTTTGAAAATGAAAACTCATGTGTGATTCTTCTGGCAGTCTAAATCTTGAGTGTACCAAATCCATATGCTTTAAAGACAACATTCATCATGTCATACAGCCTTGTATCCTCAATACCATCCTGCCATCCCACCCAACGTTTTCCATGAACCTTTATTCCCAAACCCATTAAAATTAACTTATTCATCTAGCTGCCATGGTCTTCCACATTTCTTCTCTAGTCAAAGTCCCCAGTCTTCTCCAAAACACATCTGCTGTTCAAGTCAAGCAAGATCCCTCCATGTCTCCAAAATAAATTGTATTTTTTGAGTCTTTCCCCTCTATTTCTTCCTTGCCCACCATTTAAAGGAATTCTTCCAAGGTTCAAACTCCAGCTCTAAATATGATTCCCTGAAAGTTGCATTCTGCAAACACCCCTGCATTCATGCCTACATCATTAATCTTTTGTACCACATGACTTTTCAAATAATTATATTTCAAAATATTCTTGTTTTATGCATTTGTTCAAGTCCTACTAGAATATAAGCCCCATTTAAAAATTATTTTTTAATTTTATTCCTTGCTGTAATCTTAGCACCTAAAATAGTGCCTGGCACATGAGAGGACTAGATAAGTCTTTGTTGCATGAATAAATAATTGAACAATGTCTCCCTAGTAGACTGTGGACTCTCTCAAGGGCAGGGACCATATTATTATCCTTTTATTTGTACTTCCCACAATCCACTGTGGGGTACATCCTACTTACAAGTACTCACACTTATCAAATGCTTAGTGATTGATAAATCACTCACAAGTTCAACCAGGGACTATAGTTCTGTGTCATATTTGGAGACAAATGCAATGAAATGACTATGTTACAGTAGGCATTGCCTAAATTCTTCCTGGGAAAGGAAGAAAGAGAGAGAGAAAAAACTACTGTTATGTTTGGAAAGAAAATAACCATCCTTTAAAATTGAAAATTAGATCACTTTTCATTTAAGGGAGATGGGTCTTTCTTAATCATCAGGTTTTATACTACCATTGTCAGGCAGAGTTATGTCTGCTATATAGAGAATAAAACATTAAAATAGTATCTCCTCAGATTTCCATGTGGACACATACCTCTGAAATAGATAAGGCAGGTAAGTATCATTACACCCATTTTATGGATTAAGAAACCATTAGGATGTCATCTCAAATATTCTATAGCTACTAAATGGTAGAGCTGAGAGCAACTGGATTTTTTCCCCAGTTTGCCTCCCATTTTTTTCATTTTACTTTTACAAAGGTGCATATTGTAAAGATAATTTCAATGTCTCATGATCTTCCAGTTTGGGGACTATTTCTTTTTTTTTTTTTTTTTTCTGGTGTGGGTGGGTGGGGGAGGCTCTCCTTGGTACTCCCAATAGTCTCAACCTCCTTGTCCTGATTCCCATGAAAATCTGAAATGGGCAAAGCAAATCATGGCGATTCTCAGTGTAGTAATTCTCTGAAATAGTAATCAATACATTACTGAGAATTCTAAATTTGCTTCATGGCACTGTTACCTAAAAACCTAGGCTTTTGTTTTGGGACTTGGCTTATTGCTTTAGGGAAGGAGAGAATCCAGAGAATGGAAGAATTAAATCTTGACTTTTTATTTCTAAAATATCCTCTAGAAACCCAAAGCAAAGCCAAGGCTTTCATTGTGAGAGCCAGGCTTTTATGATAGAGAAAAGGTTTTCTGAGTCTTCAGCAACTTGGGTGGACTCAGAACACAAATGTTATACTATAAATAGTACTGTGAGAAAGAAATCAGATTTCCCTCCAAAAATTACATAAATCTAATCTTCTGGGGAGTAGAGAGTGGAGATAGGAAGGGGAGGGCAAGATTTAGCAGTTAGTGCATGGGTCTCAGGGAAGGGACTTCAAGTTCCTGTCTACTCTTCATCCAGCCAGGCCCAGGCCCAGGCCCAGAGGAAGGTGGTATAAAGTGTAGTCATATTTGGGTGTGGGTGAGAAGGAGATGGTTCTTAGAAGACAGAGGACTGGCATCTCACTTCTTGTCCAGTAGACTGTCAAGGTCCTCTCAGATGTTCACCCCAGTGCAGTAAACTAGGAGGGGAAGCTGGGAATGGGTAAACAGGAGAATCTAGGATATCCTACAGCCCTACATCCTTGAGGGGAAGTCTGGACCAGAAGAGGCCCGACAAGGGGCCATGATCAGCAGGGACACCACCATGAGACAAACCTGAGGTCATGGATGGATCCTGGGCCCCAGCAGGAGAGACACAGGTCAGTGTCTTTGTGAATGAGGCAAACCCCATCAAATGACCACAAAGATAGAAGACAACTATGCCAGTCCCTCACCTTAATGTCAACACATGCATACCAACCCATCCAAAAACAATTAGATGCCACTCTGAGCTAACAAAGGGGGCGAGGAAGAACACCAATGGACTGGATTTCGATGTAAACCACCCTCAGTGACTACAGTTCCTGCTATCAGGCAGAATGGGGCTCAAGAGAGTGGTAATTTCCAGAAAAAGTTGAGAGCTCACAATTTTACAGACTAGTATGACTACGAGTGAAATTTGTAAACAATGCACATGCAAAAGGTGATGGGCTCAGAAGTATGCAGACTACTGTGGGACACTGAGCCAGCAAGGGAACACCAGATCCATTTCAGAAGCTGGGTCTGTCTTCAAAGGGTTTTGACTCGCCGACCTCTGGCTGGCCTACACCCTCCTCTCAGACACACCAGACAGACGAGTAAACACAGATCACAAGTGGACCACATGTTCCTATTCTTCTTCCAAGTGCTCTGTGGCTGGGGGCCTCCCCCACTCCAGACTGTTCATCTAGGTCCTCCTGACTGATGCTCGGGCCCCATGGAAGCTTCCTTCCCTCTTCCCTCCTCCCTCAGCCAAGGAATGGCTTAGAAACTATGACCTGAGTTATGGGAGATTCTCAATATTGGTGAAGACCTTCACCAGATGCTTCTTTCAGATTCGTGGTCTACAGTGCCTATGAAACCCCACTCATATCTTCGAACAAAACATTTCCCTTGCTGGTGTCCTTTTTGAAGTGCTGATGGTCCTGGGTAAGGGCTTGGAAAGTCCCTGACACATCATTAAGAAGAAATGATTTCATTCTTTCCCTCTATGACATGGGTGACCTTGAGAAGCAGAAAATCAGTGAAGTAAGAAAGAAGGTGCAGACCTTAAAAAGGAGAAGGAAGGTCCAGAATTGAGAGTTTGGAGGAGCTGGAGAGAACTTTGCCCAACACATTTCTAGAGAGTAGACCTGAGGGTGCAGTGGACTATGTTGTATGCTGCTGAAATAAATGGAAAGCCATGTCAAAGACAGGGATGCCTGACAGAGGAGGGGAATGTCGACACACATGCTTTCTGATATATTTCCATGCCATGGTTCCAAGTCAGGCAAGATATTCATCCATTGGTTTGGAATGACAGTCCAGAAATCTCCATTTTACCATTGAGTTTCTTAGCATTCAACTCTTTAGCTGAAGTTTAAATTCTTCTGCAAATAAAAATATTACTCCCTATTCCCATATAGCACAGAAGCTACCGAAGAACTTTCATAGCTGTCTTACCTGCTCTTTTCTGCATCAGAAACCAATAAAGGAGACAAGGTGTCCCAGTTTTAGCCTCCAGAAATTCACTTTTGATTTTTACTAAGAGTTTGGGAAGAGTGAAGGGGATCCCTGAAAACTCCCTAGAAGCAACATCAGATACGATGGTGGGAACGGACAGCCGTTCCCAAGAGGGGCTGGGAGTAGCTGGTGGAGAAAGTGTAGCCTCCTGTATGAGAGCACCCTTGGAGACCAGTTCTGTTCTCCTCTCACACCTGGCATGTGTTTATATGGGACCAGAAAAGGGACTTTTATTTCTAAATTATGCGTGTGGATTTGCACCTTTATTCTATCAGAATCAAGCTAAATGTTATTCTACAACACTCCATAAAGTTAATGATACAACGTGACCAGAGCTCTTTCCTGAAATATGACATTCTTCAGGGACCCTGAAAGCATTAAAGGGACTGGATGCCAGGACCAAATCATGCCCCTGGAGTCACATAGAAGTTCCACAAGTACTTATATACCAGTGACATATATATTCCTTGCTTTCTGTGAATTCAATCAGAAGGTTTATATGCAAAGTCCCTGAAAAACCAGAGGTACCATGGCACAGGATTGCCCAGAGCAGTCTAGAGCCATGCTGGATGACAGGAAAGTGAGGGCCCGCTCAAAGTAGGAAGCAGAATTAAAGATTTACAATTACAAAGGATTCCAAAATGTGATTCTAAAGTATGGCAACATTTATGAAATCAGAAAATCTATTTTGTGTTGAGCTCAGTGACTATGTTTAAATCACTATTCATCAATAACTATTATGTAAAAATGAATTACATTTTCTTGACCCAGCTTAACGGATGTGGAAAAGTAACTTAATTGAAAATTATTTTTTCTTTTCACTTACAAGATTTAATTTACATTTGGTCTGATCACAATATAATTTGTTCATCTGAGGAATAATATTCTATAAATAAAGAGTAAATATGCATATATTTCCATGTATGTGTATAGGAAATGGCATTGAACTAGGATTCTAAAGGCCTGGCCAGTTCTACCACTTAGGTACCACTGGTAGTCTGTGTGGCCTTTGATCAATTCTATAGCCTCTCTGGGCCTTAGTTTATTCATTTATGAAGTGGAAATAATCCACTCTCTCAAGATTATTGAGTAGTAGATGAGGCAACATATATGAGAACAGCTTATCCATAAACACTAATTTATTTTATATATTAGTAACAGAGGCACATATCCTGTTTATTATTCAGAGTTGGGATGGATTATATATGTGATTAAGCTACTCAAACATTTTTGGGGTTCCTGTGGGAAATCAGGATCAACACCCAGCAGAAGTCTCCCACTTTTGACCCTTAGCTAACGAATGTTTAGAATGGCCTACCCGCGCCCTTCCCATTGCACGGTGATGACGGAAATGCTCCACGTTTTCACTGACCATAAAGGGAGCCACTAGACACAACCTCCTGTTGAGCTTTTGAAATGAGGTTGGTGCAACGGACAAAATGAGAGCTTAGTTTTACTTAATTTTAATTAATTAAATACAAATAGCCATGCATGGCTAGTGGCTACCACAGCGGACAGTACAGTAGGCAGTAGTTTGAAGCAGTACTGTTCCCAAGCTTATCTTTCCCTAGTACCTTACATCACCTAGAACATGCAGCATCTGTCTCACAGTCACTTCCAACCTGAAAAAGGAGGAAAGCCTGCCATGAACTGAAGTGTACGAAGACATAATAAACACAACGTGCATGGCAGACTCCCAATCCCAAAGAGGAGCCTTGAGCAGACAACACTTGATCAAAAAGAATGCAAGGCTGGTGGTGGGATTTCTGGAGCTGAGGCAGGAACACGGTGTTAGGAAGAGGATTCTACTCAAAGGATCCCCTGTAAACCACTGACACCTCCATATATGGCTCTGTCATCTCTCCTGCCTCCCATCCCTCCCACCCACCACATACCCAGTGTCCTGTTTATAGAGGCCTGATGAGGCACAGCCGTAGAAAAGATGTGGGCCACTTTCAAGATGTGAATTTTTCCAAGGGAGGAGATTGCAGTAGCCACACAATCTTCTGGTGTGTGTGTGTGTGTGTGTGTGTGTGTGTGTGTGTGTGTGTATGTGTGTGTGTGTGTGTTTCTCCTCCCCTTTTTTTAACAGCTCTAATTTCAGCATTGAACTTGAGACTGATCATTATTTCCTCCTCTCATCATCTCACAATATGCCATACCAGCACAGACAAGACTCCCAATGTCAACATTGTTTGCTTTCCTTTCAGAGCAAGACACGTTCAGTCCTACCCTATCACACATTTAGAGCAGATGTTCCTAAAAAGGATAAACCAGGTGCTTAACATATTTTATTCCAAGGGGTAATTTTAGAAATTATTGCAATCAATGAGCTAATAATAATGGTGGTAATGATGAGGCCAAGTTATTATTACCTATTACCTTTAATCATCGACAGCAACTCAATTGGACATAATTAGAGGCATCATCATAAATAACGTGGAGCAGATGGAAGATGCTGGGCTTTGCATTTCCAGGACTGAGTGGGAAGGTTAATGGCGGAGCAACGGGCATAAAAAACGGGCCACTTATGTCCAAAATTCACCCTGCACTTGAATCTTCGCTGATACCCATAAAAACAGCTGAAATTGACAAGACATATAAACAGCCAAAGCCCACTTACTAGTCCTGCAACAGCCTTCTCCCCATCACTCATTGTGAGACCCCAGTTGTACCCCATTACTGTCCATGAGGGTGAAACAGTGGCCCTGTTTGTTTCTTCCTTTCAGTTTCACCAGCACAAGAAATATAGAGCAATAATCTTTCCTGACCTTCCTCTAACCTCCCTCATTCCAGAAAAGCATGCCCCCAGGGTTATTTTCACCTTTTGAAACATGCAAATGCTTTCGTGAGTCATTTAGTGCTAATTTAATATTTGGCATAAAATACAGTAAGAAGCAATATCACCTCCTATTCAATAACTCAACAAAACAGCCATTTCCTATGTGCTGGCAATGGTTTTGTAGGTGCAGAGGGCATGAGCATGTCAGACACAGGTAGGTGTTCAAGGGGGGTAACATGATCTTAAAAAAACCCAAATGCCTGGAATCCAGGGTTTACAACGAGGCTGAATTCCTGCAACGGCCACTTACGGGGTCATTACATGGGGCAAATCACTTGCTCTCCATGAGCCTCTGTTTTATCAACTTAGGTTGTATTAGCAGCCCCTTCCCTGTGACCCATCGACACCCCCACTCTTCCTACCAGGCTGCAGTCGTGGGTTTACTTTGCCACTTTGCCCACATTCTTTGAGAAGGTACTATTATTCTGGGTTGTTCCTACCAGTATCCCTAGTCCCTGGCAATACTAAGCATCCAAATAGTGTGATTTTTCATATCTCTAAAGGAACTTGTAGTCTAGATGGGAAGACAAGACCAACACCCACCAAACAGGTGCAATATAGTCAGGAGACCCAGTGTGGCTCAGAATGGCCCGGCAGACCTATCAGGAGGCGTGGGATTGTACTGGGTTTTGAAGGCTGTGCTAGAATCTTCACTGACAAAGGGAGCCAGGTTACCTCACGTGCTCTTAAACAACTAGCTTCCCCTCTTGTGCTTTGGTTCCACATCAGCTAAATGGCACTAACATGGATCCTTAAGAACCATGTAGAAATGAAACAACTGTTTTTAAAAAGTCCTTTAACAAATGTACTCATTGCCACTCAAAGACAAACACCATGTAAACATCATCATGATGATCATATTAAGGAATAAAATAGTAACGATGCAGCTATTCATGTGATATTTTATGTTTATGGTCTTTGAGGGGAGTTTTTACTCAAATATCTCTAAGTGAATAAATACATATGGTCCATAAATATGTCCAAAAGCACTTTTCTCTACTTGTACTCACACATACCTCATTATAGAACTAAAAACAAATTCACTGAAAAATTTTATGGAGTCATAGTCTTAAAAATATGTCAGAATTCTCATTAAAGCCAATAGGAATTTGGTATAAAAATTAATAGCAGGATATAAGCTTATAGAATCTTATCAATAATATCTTTACAATCTGTTGGTCTCTTTGAGATGTGCCAAACATAACCAAGATTTATTGATGGATATGATATTTTGGGACATAAAACTTAATATGTGTTTTTCTTTGCTCAATTAGTAAATCTCGTCTAAGTTAATATTGTCATGAGATTTCACATAGCAATGGCCAGATATCGCGGCCAAAGTAGATACTTTCATCTGGATTATCTGCCTCAGTGTTCTAATTCTCCACTTTACTTCATGCAATTAGGGAAACTCAGCTGAAGTAAAAGTCTTTGACTTGAAAAATTATAATGTTCTATATGTTCAATGTTCTATATGAGGTATGAAGGGGATAAGAACATGAATAAGAGAATCTCGCAGGCTTCAAAAATATTCCACATTCCATTCCAAAACTTCTCCTCCCATCTGAGGAATATTGGGAAATAAAGGTGGAAAGATAAATTGGACCCCAATTGTTGAAGATCAGGCTAAATATATTCAACTTAATTTAGTAAGTCATGAGAGACCACTGAAGATTTTTTTTAAAACAGGTTAGTGGCCTACATTTATTATTTATTGTTATTTACCCTCTCACATATTTCTTTGTTGTTGTTAATCCTCATTCAAGGATATTTTTTGCCATTGATTTTTAGAGTGGAGGGGAGGTGGGAGAAGGAGAGAGAGAGAAACATCGATGTGAGAGAGACCTTGGTTGCCTCCTGCACACATCCTGACTCGGGGGCCAGTGATGGAGCCTACAACTAAGGTACATGCCCTCGACCAGGAATTGAACCCTAGACCCTCAGTTCATGGGCTGACACTCTAACCACTGAGAAAATCGGCCAGGGCTACCCTCTCACATCTAATTGCTCGGCAACCCCTATCAATTTTACTTTGTGCTCTTACTGCGCACCTTCTTCCTAGTGCCTCTTCATTCCAGGACACCCTCCCTCAGTCTTAAGTAGAAATATGATTATATCATGCCCAGCTTAAAAACCCATCAGTGGGCTCCTCTCTCCTATAGGATAATTTCCAGACCCTTGGCACTATGTTGCAAGTTCTGTGGTGTTCTAAATTTCACCTACCTGTCAACTTAGTAACTTGCTCAAACACACATTCCCCTGTGACCCTGTTTTGTTTTGTTTTTCAGCACAGCAGTAATATTTTTATTAAAATATGAGGTACTCAAATATTTAAAAAATTACAAAATGATTTTTATTTTTAGTTCTTTATTGTTTAAAGCATTACATATGTCTCCTCCACCCCCCCTCACCCCCCATGGCCCTGTTTTTGGATCTGGACTTCATCTCTGTTCCATTAAACACCATGATTTCTCATACTTCTATGCCTCTGCATAAGTAGCCTCCTTATCTGCGTCGGAAACACTAGCTCAAATGTCACCTCCTCCATGAAGCCTCCCCTGATAATCTCCAGCCTTGCCCAACTATTAAGTTAAAACCTTGCCTTTTTCTCCATTATAGCATCACCTAAGAGCTCTGTGACTCCACTTCTCATATTTCTTTCTTTTTTTTAAAAAAAATATACATTTTATTGATTTTTTTTTTACAGAGAGGAAGGGAGAGGGATAGAGAGTTAGAAACATCGATGAGAGAGAAACATCAATCAGCTGCCACAACCAAGGTACATGCCCTTGACCGGAATCGAATCTGGGACCTTTCAGTCTGCAGGACAACACTCTATCCACTGAGCCAAACCGGTTAGGGCTCTCATATTTCTTTGTATTCATTTATATGACTCTTCCTGCTACACTAGGCACTATCTCTTATTGCTCTCCATAGTCCTAAGGCGGGCATTCAGTACGTAATGGCTGAATAAGCTAAGTCATGTGTTTTTATCACACCAACTTCCTGAAAACATCCAAGGCAGTGGAGAGTCGAGAGCTGTAGAAAAGTGAATACGACAGAGACGCATTAGGTAAATTGGATGCGAGACTGCAGGTTTGGAAGGAGGGGGAGAGATGATGGATTCCACTTTGAACATGAAAAATATGCCTTTGGCGTCCGCTGCAATCAGGATCTGCTTTTGAGGCTGCAAGTGCTTCTGATTAGACAGGAACACAAAATTAAGTCGTCCTTTTCACTTCCCAGGCCCAGCACTCCCATCTCCTTTGATAACTTCCTCCGAGGTGACTCTGAATTTCTTTAGTCCCGTGTCTCTTATCCAAATATTTCCTTGAACAAGAACTCAAATGGGCACGTTTTCAGAGCCCATGTCTCTGAATGTGTGTGAGCTCAGGGAGAAGGAAACACAAAGTGATTTGCAACCTGGCGCTGGAAGGAGAGCAACCGTCAAGGGGCTGGGGTTGTTTTTGTTACTACTGCCTTGCTTGTAACTCCATGTCTGTTTATTGTTATTGTCTCGTCCCCTTGCTGGTGCTCAATTCATTTCCTCATCACAAGTGTGAAAGAAAACCTGGCAAACGTTACCATAGCACGGGTTCCGAATTGATAATGGACTCATCCTGAGATGCAGTGTGACATCTGTTAGATATTTGGAGATGCTGTCCATCCTGCCTCCAGCGGTACTTAAGCAGCCAGGCTCCCTCCCCCTGGAAGCTATAAAACAAGGGGAGTTAAGGAGCGGAGGAAAGTGCTGGTGATCCCTGCGTAAAAAGGCAAGTGCTGGGATGTGTGGGATGTATGATTTAAAACAAATTTTTTTAATATATTGATTTTAGAAAGAAGTGAAGGGAGAAAGAGAGAAACATCGATTTGTTGTTTCACTTTTTCATGCATTAACTTGTCGATTCTTGCATGTGCCCAGACTGGGGATCGAACCCACAACCTTGGAGTATCAGGACAATGCTCCAACCAACTGAGATATCTGGCCAGGGCCAGGATCCATATGTGTGAAGGGGTAAGATGGCCATTTAAATTTAGCACGTGTTCTTGAACTCATATTTACTCAGAGCTTGAACCAAGACAACAGAGAGAAGAAGGAACATGTATTAAAATGAAACTAGTCTGGCTCAGTGGCTTAATGGTTGAGCATCAACCTACGAACCAGGAGTCATGGATCAATTCCTGGTCAGGGCACATGCCCGGGTTATGGGCTCAATCCCCAGTAGAGGGCATGCAGGAGGCAGTCGATCAATGATTCTTCAGGGAGGAGCCTGCAACAGAGGTGCATACGCTTGACCAGAATCAAACCTGGGACCTTTCAGTCCATAGGCTGATGCTCTATACCAGGCGTCCTCAAACTACAGCCCGCGGGCCATATGCCGGTGTTTTTGCCATTTTGTTTTTTTACTTCAAAATAAGATATGTGCAGTGTGCATAAGAATTTGTTCATAGTTTTTTTTAAACTATAGTCCGGCCCTCCAACAGTCTGAGGGACAGTGAACTGGCCCCCTGTTTAAAAAGTTTAAGGACCCCTGCTCTATACACAGAGCCAAACTGGCTAGGGCTCATCATTGATGTTTCTATTCCTCTCTCCCTCTCCCCTCCTCTCTCTGAAATAAATAAAAACATATTTAAAATAATGAAACTAGTTGTATATTGAAACTGTTCCTTTGCTAAGCCATTTTTATATGCTTCTGTTAAGAATGTCATATTATTCTCTTTTATTGATGTGAGAGAAACATTGATGCGAGAGAGACGCATCAGTTGGTTGCCTTCCACCCCAGAGCCCTGACCAGGGCCAGGGGTCAAGCCTGCAACTGAGGTACGTGCCCTTGTCCAGAATGGAACCTGGGACCCTTCAGTCCTGGGGTCCACGTTCTATCCACTGGGCCAAACCACCAAGGGCTCATATTACATGAATTTTAAAAAAACATTCATGGCGAGACTTCCAGTTAAGATGGCAGAGTAGGTAAACCTGTGCTCGCCTCCTTCCCACAACCATATCAGCATGACAACTAAATTTCAGAGCAGCCCTCAGTGAGAGCCACCTGAAGGCTAGCTGAACAGAAGGCTTATAATGAAGAAAATAAAGAAGCAGCCCTACGAGACTGACACTGGCATGTCAAAGTGAATCGGGTTGACTTTCTAGAAAAATCAGCACATCTACTTATCTAACACCTCTAGCATATGCTGGAATCTGCTTACAGTTGGCAACAGAATCAATTCTCAGGGACAGGAGACAAAACCCAATGAGAGACCCTCGACCTAGGGAAGTAAATGGACTGAAATTGATCACAAGGTATCTCCACCAAGAAGCTGAAAGCTTGTTACAACTGGTCCTAAAAAAGAGTCCCTCCAGTGGTCCCCCAGGAGGAGTATGTTGGCCTGGCCAGCATCTCCCCTCCCCCATGGTTGGTCAGGATGGTGCTATGCGTTGTCTAAGCCCCTCCCATGCTACTATTGGCTGGAGGAGGGCCTTGCTGAGCAAACAAAGCAGAGGGTGTGGCCCCTCATTGGGGGGGGGGGAGGGGGCAGTATAAATAGGGAGTTTAGGAGGCCTCAGGCAGACCACTAGAAGACACTGACATGGCAAAGGTGACCAAGAAACTCACAAGCGCTTAGGACTTGTGGAAAATCCAACCCTAAGCAGCCAAGGGAGGAGTAAGAGGAAGGCCACCAGTCCACTGAGGTCCAGAGGCGGAGGCAAGATGCCCAAGACAGCCACCAGGGTGAAAGGAGCCCATCAAGGGAGTTCCAGGAAAAACGCTTCTCCCAAAACTCCCCGACATTTGGTCAAGTCTAAGAAATCAAGACACCCCGCACTTCACGGCCATCATCCCAAAGTGAACGAGGCACTGCACCGAAACGAAAATGAGCCCAAGACAACCGTGAAGGTTAAGAGACCCCTTCAAGGCAGCTCAAGAAAGAAAGCCTCTCCAAGAACTCCCCGTCCTTCAATCAAGTCTAAGCGATCGAAAGGCCCCATACTCTATGGCCATTACCACAGGCTGCAAGAGACACTGAAGCGATACGAAAACGAGCCAGAGGAAGATCAGGAAAGCGAGCAGAAGCCCAGTACTTCTAACAGCTACTGGGGCAGCTGGAGCTTCTGAGGAAGCCCAGGACCCTCATGACTCCCTGCAAAATCTCTCGGGCCTGGCCGCTGAGAAATGGCCAGCTACTTGGACACGGAACCAGGCACCAACCGGGTACACCCAGGGGGATGAGTAAAATAAAAGAATGAGAGGATCTTCCTGGAAGCCCTTATTTCTTCTAGCCACGGCTGGTCTCGTGAGGGTTCTAGTACCATTTTTCCTCCCGTAATATTAAAGCTGACCAGTGAGAAAATGGACACCAGAGAGGGAGGAAGGGATGTTGGAGAGAAAAAGAAGAGACAGGGGAAAGGGAGGGAGGGCTGTGAGATAAATGAGATATAGTACAGGGGGTTGGGGCGGGAGGGGGGTGGGGGGAAATGAGAGAAATAGAAAGAAAGTTTAGGAGAGCTATGAGGGATAAAAAAGAAGGAACAAGTAAATTATAACATGGCTTTGGTTAAAGAAAAACTTATAGCCCTGACCGGTTTGGCTCAGTGGATAGAGTGTCGGCCTGCAGATTGAAGGGTCCTAGGTTCGATTCCAGTCAAGGGCATGTACCTCGGTTGCAGGCACATCCCCAGTAGGAGGTGTGCAGGAGGCAGCTGATCAGTGTTTCTAGCTCTCTCTTCCTCTCCCTTCATCTCTGTAAAAAATCAATAAAATATATATTTTTAAAAATTACAAATTATAAAATGTCCTTTGACTCGATTATGAAAATAAAATCCCAAAGAAAAAAACAAAATGAACAAAATAGAAACAGACTCATAGATACAGAGAACAGACTGAGGGTTGCCAGAGGGGAGGAGGATTGGGAGTTTGGGTGAAAAAGGTGAAGAGATTAAGAAGTACAAAATAGTCATGGGGATGTAAAGTAAAGTTTAGGGAATAGAGTCAATAGTATTGTAATAACTATGTATTGGGCCAAATGGGTATTAGAATGATCAGGGGGCTCACTTAATAAACTATATAACTGTCTGACCACTATGCTTGCATACCTGAAACTAATATAAAATAATATTGAATGTCAACTGTAATTGAAAAACGTAAAAGAATGTATTTTCACATCAATAGCTGTCAAGACATGTCTTTGTTTTTAACCATACATTTTATTTATGCATATTTAACCCCACATTTATTGGTGGGTGTTTAGGGAATTTGCATTTTTTAATATGAGAAATTTTATGATAAATAAATAAAAAATCCTGAAGCAAAGCCACAACCATTGCAACAAAGACAAGTAATTTTTTGAAATCCCATTTGAAAATTCCAAGAGGTTATCGAAGTATCACTTAGCCAACTGGATACTTGGACCAGCATTTCAGCAATCAAAACCAAACTTAGAACTATAGAGGGAGTGTGAGAAAAGACAGATATGAAAAGAGGAGACAAGAAAAACGAGGAGAAAGAACAATAGGAGGAAAGAGGGTGAGAGAAAGCCAGGAACCAAACAAAAGCTGGAATATTTGTTTTATGAAGCATTAATAACTTGCAAGGGGTTATTTGTCATTGCTGAGCTTAGAAAGGCATTCTCCTATATTAACAGGAGACCAAAACATCTAGAGTCATTGGCTCAGAGTGTTTTTAAAATGTGCCTTCACCCAGAGGACAGTGACCCAAGTTGACAGGCGATTGCACTCTGCCAGGAGAGAGGACGGGGCCCTAAGTCTGCCGGTTCCCATGCTGGCTGCCCTGCTCCTGGCCAGAGAGCTCCTCTGGGGACTGGGAGCCTTTGAAGTGCAGAACAGTTTGGGATGGAGAAGGAGGACTGGCTGAGGAAAAGAGAACGAGAATTTATTATCAGGACCTTTGGGGGGTTTCATATAAAAGCCCTAAATTAATTTTTAATACTTATGAAATTCTGTGCTGTCACCCACTTTCTTTATTGCTTTGGTGTTTGCTGAGCCCTTTACATATCACAAGAGGCCAATCTCTGATCTTTGCAATTTCATTAAAATAATGGGGCGGGGGGGTGAGGGAGTGTGCTTCAAACTTCAGGATGAGTCCAAAGGAAGCAAGAAACAGGGCACTATCACCCACTCTCCATATATGGAAACCTGGAAATGCGTTGGCATTTTGTGAACCATCTACAATGGCCCCCATTTAGGAGTTATACTGCCCTCTTCCAATCTGCCCTCTTCCTTGTCTTGTAGCCACAGTGAGGTCCCGTGCCTGCCCATTCTATCCCCCAACTACACCATCAGCCATGCCTCCTGACATGCCCAGCTTCACTAATCTGCTCTCCAGGTAGCCTCCTCCACTGGGTCGCAGTGTAGCCCTCACCTCCAGACCAGCCAGGTGATGGTAGGTCTCCTCTCAATGCTTGGGTCCCCAGAGACCCCTTTGCTTACATGTCCAGTGTATCACAATGGTTGTCCCCCTCCCTCTCCCACCAGAATATAAGGTTCTTGAAGCCAGGCACTGTTAGCTGTGGTCTCTGCAGCATCCAGCCTGGTATCTGGGACTCTAAATACTCTTTGAGTTAATAAACGAATGGGATTTTAAATCAGTCTCCACTCTAAAACACATGATCTCTCTGCTTTATCATGGTGCTCAAGGTCCTGTCTGCTAGAACGGTGCAAATGGGATTAATGTTAAAAAAGCAGATTCCTGAATTCCAAACTCAGTCCCAGGCAAGCGCTAATGATCAAGTCGCACCAAGTTCCCGGAGTAAAATATAATAATTACCTTTCAAGAACCTATGAGCTTTTCACTCATGATTGAGCATACAAAGTACCACGCTAGCCACTGGGGATGCAGTGGTGAAAATGGCAGTAAAGAAGGCCCAGCCTCTAAGGAGAGTTTCTTTTCAGCAGACGGGCAGCTCTTAAACCATTTGCTGCTCAGGTGCTGCAAAAGTATGCAGCGGGGGCACTCTGTCCAGCCTTCCAAAATCAGGACAGCTTGAGTGGACTTTGGAATATTTATAGAAATTAGCGAGGCAAAGAGCAACAGTGAGAGAAAATTTGGGAAGAGAGGAGGGGAGGCACGTGTACAAAGGCCCTGAGGCAGGAAGGGGTGTGGGCATGTTTCATGAACAGAAAGATGGTCAGTTCAACTGAGGTCCGAAGAGAGGGGAAAAGAATGGCATGAGATGAGGCCTACCCACAGAACGGTTTTTCATGTGTACATTTCAGAGATGTATCCTATATAATAAAACCCTAATATGCAAATCAACCAAACGGCAGAACGACCGGTCGCTATGATGTGCACTGACTACCAGGGGGCAGACGCTCAATGCAGGAGCTGCCCCTTGGTGGTCAGTGTGTTCCCACAGGGGGAGCACCGCTCAGCCAGAAGCCAGGTTCAAGGCTGGTGAGTGCAGTGGCAGTGGTGGGAGCCTCTCCTGCCTCTGCAGCAGCGCTAAGGACCCCTCGGGGGTCCTGGACCTCGAGAGGGCACAGGCCAGGTTGAGGGACCTCCCCACACATGCCCAGTGCACAAATGTCATGCACTGGGCCTCTAGTCCTCTCTAATAAAAGAGTAATATGCAAATTAACCATCACTCCGCTACACAAGCCACACCCACCAACCAAGCCACGCCCACCAGCCAATCAGGGTGAGTATGCAAATTAACCCCCACCAAGATGGCTACCAGAAGGGAGGCTTGGGTTTCCCTGGCAACAGAGGAAGCCAAGCTTTCCACACACTCTGGCGGGCCCAGGCCTCCGCTCCAGGCTACAAAGTTTCAATTATAGAAGATATATACAAACTCCAACAGAAATGGCTGCCAGCCATGGAGCGAGCAGGAGGCTTGGCTCCGCTCCAGGCTACAAAGTTTCAATTGTAGAAGGTAAATAAATTCCAGATACCAAGGGAACTCCCACCATTATCCGGGACACCCTTCAGGGCAAACCAGCTGGCCCCCACCCATGCACCAGGCCTCTATCCTATTTAATAAAAGAGTAATATGCAGATTGATCATCACTCCAACACACAAGATCAAGATAGCTGCCCCTATGTGGTCAAAGATCCTGCCCCCATGTGGACACAAGATGGCCACCACAAGATGGCCAGCAGGGGAGGGCAGTTGGAAGGGACCAGGCCTGCAAGGGAGGGCAGTTGGAGGCGATCAACCCTGCAGAGGAGGGCAGTTAGGGGTGACCAGGCCGGCAGAGGAGGGAAGTTGGGGGCAAACAGGCTGGCAGGGGAGCAGTTAGACATCAATCAGGCTGGCATGGGAGTGGTTAGGGGGTGATCAGGCTGGCAGGCAGAAGTCGTTAGGGGCAATCAGGAAGGCAGGCAGGCGAGCAGTTGGGAGCCAGCAGTCCTGGATTGTGAGAGGGATGTCTGACTAAACGGGCAGTCGGACATCCCTCGAGGGGTCCCAGATTGGAGAGGGTGCAGGCTGGGCTGAGGGACACCCCCCGCCCCCGTGCACGAATTTTGTGCACCAGGCTGCCTCTTTGTTTTCAATAGGAGCATAGCAGACACACTGTGGATATACCCTTCATTATTTTAAGGTTGTGTGCTGGGTTTGTTGGCTTGGTTGGGGTTTTGCTATTATAAAAAAGGGTTCTAGCCCTGGCCAGGTGACTCACTTAGTTGGAGCATCATCCTGTACACCAAAGGTTGAGGGTTCAATTTCCAATCAGGATACATACCTAAGTTGCAAGTTCTATCCCCAGTTGGGGTACATATGATAGGCAACCAATTGATGTTACTTTCTCTCTCTCTCTCTCTCTCTCTCTCTCTCTCTCTCTCTCTCTCTCTCTTTCTCTCTCTCTCTCTCTCTCCCTTCCTCTCTCTGTAAAATCAATAAAAGCATATCATCTTCAGGTGAGGATTTAAACAATAAATAATTAAAATTAAAAAGGGCTCCAGTGCTCTCCCTTATCCACACTGGTAGATCCTTGAGTAGATGACTGAATTTAACTGGAGGATAGCAAGTTGCTTGGGGTTGGGGGAGGGGGAGGAATCATCAGAAACACAGAAATAATAAGTTAATGTTAAAGGGGAAAAGTGACTCTTATGAGAGGAATAAATGAGAAGTATTGAGAATCTATGACTAATGTGAGTCTGTATACAAATTGGTGTTTATTTGTTACTTTCTGAATCATATGTTCCATCCCTAGCTCAGAGGGGTTTTCAAATTATAGGTCTCCATCTCTGGTGCTGGAGATAGCCCAGGGCTGTATGTAGATATGGTGGTATGGAATGCTGGTTTCAAACTCTTACTTCACTCCAGAGAGTTGCTGTAATTCCAGGCTCTGCCACTTACTAGATGTATGACTTGGAGCAAGCTTCTTATCCTCCCCTCATCACAAAAGAGGAGACACAATATTACCACCACACAGGGTCATTGCAAGGGTTGAATGAGACAATCCATGCAAAATGTGTAGCACCTGCCTCAGTGGGAAGCACTCAGTCAATGGTAGCTCTTGTCATTATGTCGCTATTCTGGGCCAGTGAGCAAAATAGCATCCATTTATATAATGCTTCCTATAGCCCAGACTGGGATCTCAGCATTTGCCTGTGTTAACTCATTTAACCTCACAACTCTATGAGGTAAGTACTAATATTGCATTTTTATAAATAAAGAAATTGAGGCCAACAGGACTAAATCACGTAGAATTCATATGTGGCAGAGCCAGAACACGAACAGTTCTCATGCTTGTGAGCAAGTAATGTCCGTAAGCCAGAACCACATAAAGTTACAGCCAGGAAGAAACAGAGGGATGAGCCAACAAACCCCAACATACAGATGAGAACATTGAGGCCCAGAGAATTAAAACAACTTGCTTCCTGGTCACCCATAGAAAATGAGAAAGCCCATGATCATGAAGAGTATATGTGGTGATTGACCATTTTGGAATTGTCGCTTACAAATAAACTTTCATTTAGAAGACCAAAGGCATGCTGACTCTTGGACATCAAGTAGCTCTTATGCAATGCTGTTTTATGATTTAAATGTTGTTAATCCCAAAGCATATGGATTTGATTTTTTAAAAATGTTCATAAGTCTAGAAATGAAGGAAATAAATGAGTCCTACAGAAGGAAGTTTAAGGTTGTTGTTTTTTTCAAACCCCCACCCCCCAATTTTTCTCTTTTAAGTTTCAGATATTCAGGTAGATTCAGCTCTGCTCTCCATACCCAGTCAGCTTGTCAATGTCACTGTGAATTGGACTCTCTTGTCCTTACTCCCTTGAGATGTACACTGTAAGCAGTGAATTCCACTTGTTTGTAAAGAAAGCACTGGCTACAAATAAATCTCTCCATTTCCAACTCTGATAAGAGTTCATTTTTCTGCCCAGTTTATGATTACTTCTGGAAACTCCGTTCAGCACACTATTAGGTCCACCCAAAAGGACCGTGTGGGATGCACCAGCACACAAAGCAGTGTGCTCCAGGGGAAGGGCAAAGAAATAAACTGAAGAGAGTTCTCATTCTGGCTTTCCTTCCAACCTGCCATGCAACGTTAGCAAGTTCTGGAAGCCACCTGGAGTGTGTTTTCCTGACCTATGAAGGTACACTAAGGTTTGCCCTCTTTGCATCTGAATCTCTGTGAGGACTGGGGTGCAAAAGCACCTTGGATTTTTTAAGCATCTTAAGAGTGTAACATTACTGAACCTTTCAAACCATCATTTCCTGTTCTTCCCCAGGCTTCAGCCTTCTCCTCTTTTGAGATGCAGATTAGGAGCGACCCGCCCCCTCCCGAAGGAGCCTCCTCTGAAGCCTCTATCCTCACACATCGCCCATCACTTAGTAACTCTCTGGCCACAAGTCTCCCACTCTGCCAGACCACAACCCTAGTCCTCACCATCATTTTCTTTCTTTGAAGTCGTTCAAATAGTCACTGAAGGTTTTCTGAGCACGTACTCTGCATTAGGAAATCTCAGGGGCTGGAAGTTGAAAGATGACTAAACTGGACCCTGCCCTCAAGGAATTCTCGGCCAGTTGGGAGGAGCAGAAGCAGAAACCAAACATCACCATAAAGTGTGGCCAAGTCAGACCCGCCTGGGCGCTTTGAGCGTGGAGTGGACCCTTTGCTACCAGCTATAACTCATTCTTCTCCCATGCCTGCTGCAGGCACCCTGTGACCTTCACTCATTCACTTTTCAATTGGGTCTCTAACAGATATCAGCATCAAATCTCATCTCCCAGTTCTTCCGAAGGAAGTTTACTATCGCCACCCACCAAGCACCAGTGATGTGCTCCAGGCACTTCTCTCACATTCCGGTGACCAAATAACTTTGGCACCGTTGACCGCACACCCAGGTGGTGTTGCGTATATAGGCCTCATAACAGCAACTAATGAATCACTCCCTTTGGCTACATAAAGCGAAAAAGCCTACGTCGCCTCGGGCACCCACCCGGAGTTCCAGGCCTAGCTCAGAGGAGCCACAAGTGAAAGCCACAGCTACTTCAGCCTGTGTTCTTTGCATATTCACAGAGATAATAATAATATCTTATATCTGTAGAATGCTTTACATTTTACAAAATACCCCCATGTCCATCATCCTATTTGATCTTAACAACTACTCATTGCAGTAGATAGATGAGAAAACTGAGACTAGTGACTCAGACCAAAATCCAAGTTCGCTGACTCATAATCCAGTGCTCTGGCAACTAGACAAGTGTTCAGGTCAAGTGTCCAAACTAAGAGAAAAGGGAAACTCCAGCACTTATATTGCTGCTACTTTTCATGAGTCAGCGGAAGTCATCAAATATGACCCTGAACGGGGCTACCGTCAAGGCACTGTGCTGGGTGCTGGAAGAGGGTAAAAGAGTTAGACCACCCAACTTCTCTGAAGACATATAAGACAGGCATACAATTAACTACACAAAAGGGCAAAACGAAGCAAGTGCCATAGAAACACCTGAATGTTTGTGTTTATTTGTTTGCTTAAATGAAGCTGAGTGTAAATAAGTGGATTCGGCCAAAGAGGCAGAAGCCAGGGGTGTGTGAAGGACAGAGCAATGGGAGAGTCTGTCTGTCCAGCAGAGTCTGAGAGGTTTTGGGGGAACAAAAGACCTAAAGCTGGCCATTCATTGCTACCACTTGGCTTGCCATCATGGTGCTAGTCAGCCTAAGACACATTTCATGCACTCATGGTCTTTCCAATAAGCTGGGCAGTGATTACCAAGGCCAAACACAAAGGGCTGAGCAGTCGATGGAGACCCTAGGAGTTTAGAACAGAGCAAGAGCCTTACATTCTGGTTATCAACAGAGAAGACTTCAGCAAGAAGGAGGACTGCACTGGGCCTTTATCAATGTGGCTGACTTCATTAGCTAGGAAGGTTCAAGGTCAGATTCAACTGCAGCTAGATAAGAATATCTTAGTGTCCCTGAATTACCTCTTATGTATACTTTATAGTCATTCACTCATTCATTCATTTCACAAATATTTATTGATTGCCCAGTATGTGTCACTCATGGGGTTAAGTGCTGGGAATTTCGAGATGAACAGAAAAACACCAAGTCGGGTGCCTTTAAGAAGCTTATAGTCTGGGTGAAAGAGATAAAGGTAGCCTAATTGACTTCTTCCGAATAAACACCCAAATCTCAATTATGATGAAATCTGTAAGGGAGGGATGCATGGTGTGTAAAAGAGTAAAACAGGGATATTTGAACTAGTCAGGGAGTCAGGACGACATGGAGTTGTGACCTGCATGTTGAGTTGGATTAAATTAAATGAGGAGAAGAAAGAGGGATATAGGAAGACATTAGAGGCATGGAATATAGCATACCCGAATTAAAGGAATTGAAAGAAGACATTTGAAGGAGTTTAAGACAACATGAGAGAAGAGGCTGCTAAACTTGTGGAGGTCAGTGTGAAGGGTTTTAACAGGGTGAGCAGAGCAGCAACATTAGACCTAGTCTTGCCCCAAGATTAGATCCCACAATAGATAAATATGGAGAACGCATTGGAAAGAGGCAAGTATGGATGTGAGGAGTCCAGTTTGGAGTTTATTGTATAATCTAGTCAAGAGTAAACAGGAAATTAGACTAGAGTGGTGGAGGGAGAAAAGAAATAGGTGAATTGAAGAGATAGTTAGGATGTATACTCAACAGAGCTTTATAATTTATTGTATCTGGGAGGGTGGGTGAGGTTAAGGAGGTATCAAGGATGTTTTTTTAAATTATATTTGCTCACTCACTATATATATATATATATATATTGAACTTTTGAGTTCCCATCAGAAGCTCACTATATATGGATGACTATATATAGATCACTAGTTACGACTCATAGTATATTAACTCAATAAAGTGAATGTAACTAGGTAGACAGCAAAGACAATAAAAGGAAAGAAAACACTGAGGGAAGATGAGGTCAGTCCGGAGTGTATTGAATTTGAGAAGCATTTGAGATCTCCAAGTGGAGACATAAAGTATTTGTGTACAAATATGAATCTGGAACCCAGAGGGGAGAGATTACTGGCAATTAGGACTAGGCTTTTGGATTATAGAGCCATGCACAAGTTTAAACTAAGACAGAATTAATGAAGACAACATAAAAAGTGTGGGGATTTCTATCAATTATGTTGAAGCATGGAGCTCATAATCACTCTTTGAAAGAAAGTGTGTATCACTATTGCAGCAACTGTCACACACCCTAGTCATTTTTATTCTGGCCACTTCCACTGGAGAGGGAGCTAGCTACCTGAGGTAGGTGTGGATTTTAACTCAGCCCAGCATCCCCCACAAAAGCCTGACAGTTTTCTGGTTCCAGCCCTTCTGTGTCATGGCTAGATTTTCAAGACCTGATGTGGTTCAGTGACTAACAGCTGTTAGGGGCCTTAGAGATCTCATAACCCAATCTCCTTGTTTTAAAAATGTAGAAGCAAAGCAAATGTGTATGTTTGTGTTTTTTTAAAAAGACTTTTCCCATTGTCCTACAGCTAGTTAGTGGAAAAATTAGAACTAGAACCCAGAACTCCAGACCTCACCACCATCAAAAGATCATTGCCTAAGATTGTGCTACTACCCTGAAATATTTGAGTCCTGGAACACTTTTTTTTTTTTTTTTTTTTTGGCATATAACGTGGAGGGTGTTGAAGGAAGAATACTAGGACAAAAACCTCCTAGTAAACGTTGCACTTCAAAAAATTCTATATATTTAGCTATTTTACTCAGCATAATTATTTTCTGATTCATTTATATTGTGTGTTTCAATGGTTCTTTATTGTTGCTGAATATACTACCCATTTCACCTGTTGATGGATACTTGGTTTGTTTCCAGTTTTCAGATATTTTCATTATTTAATTCTACCTCCTTTTTTTTTTTTTAGCTCACTAGCTGTAATTTTCTTTTTATTGGTTGATTTAGGGTTTAAAACATACATATTATCCCAGTTTACCTTCAAGGTACATTAAACCACTTCACATATAGTCTAAGACCCTTAGAATAGTATTCTTTTATTTCTCCCTTCCTGTTCTTTGTGCTGCTGATGTCATACTTTTTACTCTCATACATTTTATAAACACCACCATACATTGTTCCTATTTTTAGGTTAATTATTATTTAAATATATTTAAGTAATTAGAAACATTTATATAGATACCATTTTATAGGCTTTCCTTTCCTTTGTGCAAACCCCTATATCCATCCAGTACCATTTTCCTTGGATCTTAATTATTTTAACATTTTACTTCAGGTTCGCTGGTTAGTAACTACTACAGTAATTGGTTCAGCTTTTGTATAATTTAAAATATTTTTTTAAAATATTTATTTTAAATATATTTTATTGGTTATAAAATTCTAGGTGACTTTTTTTAGCACTCTCACTACATTACTCCACTGTCTTTTTGCTTGCATAGTTTCTGATGAGAAATATGCTGTCATATTTGTCTTTGTTCCTATGTGTCTTTTTTCCTCTAGTTGATTTCAAGATGTTCTCTTTATCACTGCTTTTGGAATATAATGTGTCTTCCTATAGTTTTCTTTATGTTTCTTACACTTGGAGTTTATTGAGCTTTTTAAAAAATCTATATCTTTAGAGTTCCCACCAAATTTTGGAATTACTTAGTCACTATTTCTTCAAATATGGGTGTGCCCCCTTTTAATTCAGAGTTCCTCTTACACATATATTGTTTCTTGAAGTAGTCTCACAGCTCACAGATACTCCATTCTCTTTTGCTTTCTTTGTGTTTGATTTTCAGATCATTTCTATTGCTGCTACGTCTTCAAATTCATTACTTTATACATCTTCAATGTCTAATCTGACATTAACTAAATACAGTAGACATGATAGTTTTAACCTCTAAAAGTCTGATATAAATATTTTTTTTATAATTTGCATGTCTTTGTAATACGTTTAATCTGTCCTCCACCTTTTTGAGCACATGAAATACAATTATAACTGTTTTAATGTCTTCAGTAATTCTAACATCTATGTCAGTATGCATCAATTTCATTTATTTATTTATTTAAGTTTTATTTTATTGTTTAAAGTATTACATATAGTATTACATATGTCTCCTTTTCCCCCCATTGACCTTCCCCTGGCCACCCCATCCCCCAGCACATGCCCTCACCCCCCTAGTGTCTATGTCCATTGCTTATGCTTATATGCATGCATACAAGTCCTTTGGTTGATTTCTTACCCTCACTCCCAACCCTTGCCCTGTCTTCCCACTGAAGTTTGACAGTTTGTTCGATGCTTCTTTGTCTCTGTATCTATTTTTGTTCATCAGTTTATAAGGTTCATTTTATTCCACAAATGAGTGAGATCATGTGATATTTATCTTTCTCTGACTGGCTTATTTCGATTAGAAAATGCCCTCCAGGTCCATCCATGCTGTTGCGAATGGTAAGAGTTCTTTCTTTTTTACAGCAGCATTGTATTCCACTGTGTAGATGTACTACAGCTTTTTAATCCAGTCATCTGTTGATGGGCACTTAGGCTGTTTCCAAATCTTAGCTATGGTGAATTGTGCTGCTATGAACATAGGGGTGCATATGTCCTTTCTGATTGGTGGGTCTGGTTTCTTGGGATATATTCCTAGAAGTGGGATCACTGGGTCAAATGGGAGCTCCATTTTTTAATTTTTTGAGGAAACTCCATACTGTTTTTCACAGTGGCTGCACCAGTCTGCATTCCCAACAGCAGTGCATGAGGGCTCATTTTTCTCCACATCCTAGCCAGCACTTGTCGTTTGTTGATTTGTTAATGATACCCATTCTGACAGGTGTGAGATGGTACCTCATTGTCGTTTTGATTTGCATCTCTCAGATGATTAGCAACTTAGAGCATGTTTTCATATGTCTTTCAGCCTTCTGTATGTCCACTTTTGAAAGGTGTCTATTTAAGTCCTTTGCCCATTTTTTGATTGGATTGTTTATCTTCTTTTTGTTAAGATGTATGAGTTCCCTATAAATTTTGGAGATTAGGCCCTTATCAGATATAACATTGGCAAATACGTTCTCCAATGCAATGGGCTTTCTTGTTGTTTTGTTGATGTTTTCTTTTGCTGTGTAGAAACTTTTTATTTTGATGTAGTATGCATCAATTTTAATTGATTTATGTTTCTCCTCATTATGGGTGCTGTCTCTATGGTGTTGTTTTGATGTTTGTTTCATTTTGGTTTTTGCATACTTGGTAAATTTTCATTAGAAGCCACACATTGTAAATTTTACTTTGCTAGGTGCTGAATATTTTTGTATTCCTATACATATTTTTTTTTAAATCATTGTTCTATAGTACAGTTGGTTATTTGTAAACAGCATGATCCCTTTAGGTCTGCTTTCGAAGTATGTTAGGTGAGACCAAAACTGCATCTAATTCAAGGGCTAACTAATCCCCACAACTGAGGTAAGACACTTTTGAGAATTCTAGCCAATGCCCAGTGGAGATGAAGGTTTTTCCAGTCTTGCTGATGAGAACAGGCTCAGTCCTCTACTTAATACTCAAGGAGAACCCTCTGCAAATCTGTTGATGTTCTCTCCATGCATGTCTCCTTTCTTCAGCACTCTGCCATGTGGACTGTGGCAGCTTTAGTGTCTCAGCTCTGTCTCCTCATCTCAGAGAGACTAACACGATCTCCGGTTCCCTCTCCCTTCAGTGGCTAATTGCAAGGCTTCCCTCATTTGTTTCCCATAGCTCAGAGATCACTGCCTTTTATTACCTGAGAACCAATTTCTCAAAATTTGTCACTTCCTTAATTTTGTCTGATTTTCATTTGTTCATTTGATATTTAAGTTGTTTCAGTTGGAATGGTAAATCCAATTCAAGTTTTCCAACTTGTAAACTGATTTCTTTCTATTGCTTTTTTTTTATCAGTTTAGTATTGAAAATCTTAGTTTATACAAATAAGTCATTGCAATTGTGAATGGTAATTATAAATATATAATTTTTTCCTATTTAGCAATGGAATTCTTTTGTAATCTTAATCCAAAGTAATGGTAACTTCTTTCTTATAAATAGTCTTTGGTATAAATGAAGAGCTCAGATATAAAATTTATTTTCTTTGTGGTGGGCCAAGTTTAAATCCATTATTATTTCAAGGTTTGCAAAGAAAACATTTTTCTTTAATGTTTCAAATTTCTCTCCTGGAAAGTAATGATTAAAAGTTAAGGACATAGAAGTGAACTGTAACAATATCTCTAAATTTATTTTATTCAAATTGGCTTTGTTAATAGCATTCTTTTCAATATGTTACAGCAATGTTGGGAAAACATAGCAACTAGGGTGACTATTTTTGAATCTTGCCTGCCATAACATCTTTTGGAACGTCTTGGATACATTTGATGTGTTGAAATATAGCATTGGTTCTCCCTACAGTTTTAAATTATATTTGTTAAGAATGCTAAAAATATCAGTTAAGTAGCCAAACTTGTTACCCATATGACATCTGTAGAAATATTTTCCAAGAGAGATTCTTTTACAACTAAAAATGTGACTCTCATTTGTGCGTTCCTATGCCGTGCTTACTATTTTCTCTTCCATAAACCAAGGGATTTCAGAATGATGTAGTAGACAGCAGTGGTTAACTATAATCTCTGAACAAGATATTTCCATAACCCAGTTACCTAGTAACATTTTTAAAATAAATTAAAAATTATTCAATGGATTTTTTAAATATACCCATGAAAATCAGCAGAATTTTTGAGATTCCCAAGATTTGTGAAGTATTTTTAAATGTTTTTAAATGGAACCACTATTAATAGACACTAACCAGTTTAGTAACTTCTATATATTTTCCAATAGGTCTTTAGTCTTATTGCCTATAATTATTTTTATAACTTTTCCAGGTTCATTTATATTGACTAACATTTTTTTCTTAGGAAGAAATTCAAATCTAGAACTCTAATCTAGGTTAGATTTACACAACAAAACAAATTCTCTATAAAATTGTCTTGATACAATTACCTCATATAAATGAAAAGTGTTACAAATAGCAGGACACTCAATCAGGTTGGACTGTAAAATCTGTAGTTGAGTATAATGATGTAATAAACATTGCTTTGGAATATTATTTAATAATAAACATTATATAAGACAAAATGAAGGTATACAGAATCAACACATATGGAAAAAATAAATTTCCCAGTAATTATACTAGCAATTGTACCTTTGTCACACTATATAGTATTACTGTGAATTATTAAATATGATGATATAAGCCTTACTTAATGGTTGCAGAATGTGGTAGAAAGTGTTGCAATAACTCTGTCTTTTTTTTCCAATGAAAATATTTGAGAATTTTTATCAACAAATTTGGCATACTGTGTTGCCAAGTAGATTTTTATCTCTTAATTTTGAAGGTTTAAAGTTTCATAACAAAAATGCAGTGTATTCTGTGATTCTCATTGTGTTTTCAGCATTTGCTAAAACTAAATTTTTAATAAACTTTATTATAAAGTGTTTTTAGGATGGACTCAATGATTTCCTCAATAGTATCACAATTTATATAGAGGAGTTGAAATTGAACATGCATATTCTTTGTTTTTCTAATAAAAATATATTTTATTATGCAATCTACACTAGTTGGAATTAAATACCACAATTGTTACAAACTCGGGAAGTATCATGTTCTAAACTTTCTTTCTGAAAAATCCACTGAAAGTTCCTAACTGAAATTTGGTTGAAAGTCTCCACTCTTGCTAAGGGCAGAGAAAAAATTCTCACTTTGCTTCAAAACTATGGGTTATACTGATAAAAACATTAAACTCTACACTTTAGGCCCTAGCTGGTTTAGCACAGTGGATAGAGCGTTGGCCTGCTGACGGTTCTGAGTTCAATTCTGGTCAAGGGCACATACCTTGTTTGCAGGTTCCTCCCCAGCCAAGGCCCTGGTTGGGGTGCGTATGGGAGGCAACCAATCAATGTTTTTCTCTCACATAGAAATTTCTCTCTGTCTTTCCCTCTCTTTTCCACTCTCTCTAAAAATCAATGGGAAAATATCCTCAGGGGAAGATTTAAAAAAATAAAGAAAAGAACCTCTATAGTTTAGCATTCCTGCTATATTGATAAACAAAATTAACAAAAAAGTAAGCAATAAATAAACACCTCATTTCTACCTAATGTGTAAATTTACCATGTATCTTTCAAGCAAATGTGTCTCTCACATGACTCATAGCAGTTGGCCTAATATTAGCTGCAATAGTAGTGTATCCAGTTTCTACTTAAAATCCTTTTAAGTATTGCCATAGCTGCATCACAAATTCTTATATGCTGTATTTTCATTTATAATTTCCCTTATGATTTCTAGACACGATTGCTTAGAAGTATGTTAGTATTTAATTTTGAAATACTTGAGTATTTTACAATACTCTCTCCAATAACATTCTGTTATTGATTCTAATTTAAATCCATCCTTAGCAAAAGGACATACTCTGAGTAATTTTAATTCTTTGAAATTTGTTGCATTTTCTTTTATGGCCCAGAAGGCAGTGCATCTTGGTGAATGTTCCATGTACACTTGAAACTAATGTGTGTTCTGTTACTGGTGGCTAAAGTGTTCATTCTACAAATATCAATTTGCTTAAATTGATTGATGGTATAGTTCTGGTATTCTATATCTTCACAACGTTTTGCCTACTTGTTCGATCATTTACTCAGCAAACTCTCTACCTAAATTGTGGATTTGTTTATTTCTCCATTTAGTTCTATAAGTTTGTACTTCATGTACTTCAAACTTCTGCTAAGTGCATACACATTATGAACTATTATGTATTTTGATAAATTGACCACTTTATAATAATGTAATGCCTCTTTGAAGTATGTTTGTTTGATATTAACATAGCTGCTCTTGCGTTTTTTTGGTTCGAGTTTGTATGGTGTATCTTGTCCCATACTTATACTCTTAACCTAGATTTATGTAGCTTTATCTTGCTTTTTATCCAATCTGGCAATCATTGATTTTCTCACTCCCCCTCAGTTTTACTGAGAGATATTTTAAGTTTAAGGTATACAACATGATGATTGATTATATAAAATTTCCATTGCTTTCAATTGGAGTGTGTATACCATTTACATTTGACCTAATTATTGATATGGTTGGACATAAATATATAATCTAGCTCAGTGGTTCTCAACCTTTCTAATGCCACGACCCTTTAATACAATTCCTCATGTTGTGGTGACCCCCAACCATAAAATTATTTTCGTTGCTACTTCATAATTGTAATGTTGCTACTGTTATGAATCGTAATGTAAATATCTGTGTTTTCCGATGGGCTTAGGCTCTACAGCAGTGGTTCTCAACCTGTGGGTTGCCTAAGACTATCGGAAAACACAGATATTTACATTACGATTCATTAACGGTAGCAACATTACAGTTATGAAGTAGCAACAAAAGTAATTTTATGGTTGGGGGTCACCACAACAGGAGGAACTGTATTAAAGGGTCGCGGCATTAGAAAGGTTGAGAACCACTGATCTAGCTAGTTGTTTGCTATCTGTTTCATCTGTTCTTAATAGCTTTCTCCCCTCTTTTCTTGCCTTCTATTTCATTATTTGTGTGCTCATTTTGTCTCCTCTTAATTCATTAGTGATATCTCTGTTTTAATTATACTTTTAAGTTATTGTTCTATGGTTTACAACATCTTTAACTTATAAAAGTGTATTCTTCCTCTAGCTGACTTCAAGATATTCTCTTCATCTTTAGTTTAGAGCAATTTGAATACAATGTGTCTAGGTGTGTAATTAATCCTGCTTAGAGATCTCTTGAGCTTTTTGGATCTTTGATTTATTCCATTTCATTAATTTTGGAAAAGTCTTGGCCTTGATCTTTTCAAATATTTTGTCTGCTTTGTTCACTGTTCCTCCATCTGGGGCTCCAATTACACATATGTCAGACTTTTGATATTGCCCCACACAACTCTTGGATGTTCTCCTCTCCTCCCATTCCTGCCCTACTTGAATTTCCTTTTGTGTTTCAGTTTAGATGATTTCTATTGTCCTAACTTCAAGTTCACTCATTTCTTCAGCTGTATCCAATCTGCTTATAAACTCTTTTTTATATACAGTTTTCAGCACTTTACTCGGTATCAATCTATTCTTTCATGTTGTCTCCATTCTCCAGTGGCTAATGTAATTAATAACTATTAATCGTGGCTATCTTAAAATACAAAGATGATGGTTCTAACATCTAATCTCTATTGATTGTTTTGTCTCTTCACAGTGGGTTGGGTTTTGTTTGTTTTTTCTGCTTCGGGGGCTTTGTAATTTTTGTTACTTAGAAGAACAATATAGATGGAGTTAAAAATTTATTTGCATCCAGAGGTGGGCATGATGCTTCTTCAGTCAGGCCCATAGTAAGGGGGGGGGGTTGATTCAATCTAATTGATTTGGGTCCAAGCTTTCTCATTTCTGTGGTTACCTCTGGTAAACCCCAGACTCAAATTCCTCCAGCAGTGGGCTGCTGTTACCTTGAGCTTAGTGTGGAGTATGGAGTTGTGAGGAGTTTTCCACAGTGTTCTTGCTCCCCCATCAGCTTTTAGCAGTCCCTGCCACTCTGTACCACAGAGGAACCTGTCTCAATGCTCTTGACCAACACCAGCAGAAGACAGTCATTACCTGTTACTTGGTAGTAGACTCACAGTGAGGGTTCTTGGTTCTCCTGATCCAGCTGTAGGGGGTTGAGCTTTTTTGGAGCTCCTGCCATTGCCTCACCATTACAGCCAAATTCTGACTTGTGTCCCAGAGGTGGTGATGGTGGTAGTAGGGAGGTTGAGTGGCAGAGTTTCTTGTCCACTGATACATATGCTTTGCATCAGGACAGAATCCTGGATCCGAAAGGGTTTCAAGCCCTTTGGCCAGCATGTAAGGCCTGTCCTTTGGTATGAGAGAAGGAGCTCAGGAAGTTAGTGGTGTTTTATTTTCATGTACCAGCAGCAGCTGGTCCCCACACATCTGTGTGGCACCCTGTCCTCACTCTCCTGCCCAGTCTACAGTATTTCTTTGGAACACCCACTGGAGACCAGTAGAAAAGAGTTTTCAGATTCTCTTGTGTCTGGTGCTCCCAGTTATTCTAAACTGACATATGAGTCCATGTTCCACCTATAAGAATTCACTAAAATGATAGCTGTCTTCTTCTTCTCCCCTCTATAGCAGCCACTTCTTCCCATGTTCTGACAAAGGTGAGAATGTGTTTATCTCTCATTGGAGAGATTTACCACTTCTGGAATTCGATTTACCTGGTTGCTTTGCACACTTAACTCTATTATGGATTTAAGAAAAATATTACTTTGTTGATTATTCAGTCTCTTCTCATTAATAGGGTAGAAGCAAAGTTATTGTGTGGCTTTCTACATCCTAAGCAGAACTGGAATCCAATTCTGTTCTACATTATTCCATTCTCTTCTATTTCAAATATATCCCAATAAAGCTAGAAAAGATACTATACACATTCTCTTCTATTTCTTCCCACTCAAACAATCTCAGGTAGTGACCACCAAATTTAAAATTTCACAATCCATTAATTAGTCATGACTTGCGCAAAGCCCTAAATCAGGGGGCCTCAAACTTTTTAAACAGGAGGCCAGTTCACTGTCCCTCAGACCGTTGGAGGGCCGGACTATAGTTTAAAAAACAAACAAACTATGAACAAATTCCTATGCACACTGCACAAATCTTATTTTGAAGTAAAAAAACAAAATGGCAAAAACACCTGGCGGGCCGGATAAATGTCCTCGGCGAGCCGCATGTGGCCCGAGGGCCGTAGTTTGAGGATGCCTGCCCCAAATGAATTATTAGAATTAAGGAATCAAAATTTTCCTCCAGACCATCTATACTAATAAATACCTAGGTGGTCCTTGCACCCTTGCGTGCGATGTTGTCACAAGATGGCCACCACAAAGATGGCCGCCACAAAGATGGCTGCCACAAAATGGCCACCACAAGATGGCCGCAGGCTCCCTATGAACCAGGAGGTCAGGGAACATGCCTGGGCTGTGGGCTCGATCTCCAGTGTGGGGCATGTATGAGGCAGCTAATCAATGATTCTCCCTCATCAATGATGTTTTTATCTCTCTCCCTCTCCCTCCTCTCTGAATAAAAATATATTTTTAAAAACCCCACAAAATCATGTTTTGAAATGCATAAAATATACTGCATTACAAAAGGACTGCTAATATTGAAATGCAAATATCCTATATCAGTGGTCAGCAAACTCATTAGTCAACAGAGCGGCAAACCGCAGCTCACAAGCCGCATGTGTCTCGCGAGCCGCAGTTTGCCGACCACTGTCCTATACAATAAAAGCCTAATATGCTAAGTGTCTGATCGGTCCATTCAACCAATCAAAGTGTAATATGCTAAGGGCTCCGCGCGGCATGGTGGAGGCCAGTCCTGGCATCTCCGCTGCCTCGCGCGGAGGAGGCGGGTCCTGATGGAGGAGGCGGGTCCTGATGGAGGAGGTGGGTTGTGGCAGGGCAGGGCAGTTGTGGGCGATCAGGCCAGCAGGGGAGGGCAGTTGGGGGTGATTAGGCTGGCAGGGGAGGGCAGTTGGGGGTGATCAGGCCAGCAGGGGAGCAGTTAGGCATCAATCAGGCCAGCAGGGGAGCAGTTAGGGGGTGATCAGGCTGGCAGGCAGAAGCGGTTAGGGGTAATCAGGCAGGCAAGCAGGGGAGTGGTTAGAAGCCAGTGGTCCTGGATTGTGAGAGGGATGTCTGACTGCTGGCAGTCAGACATCCCCCAAGGGGTCCCAGATTGGAGAGGGTGCATACCGGGCTGAGGGACACCCCCCCACCCCGTGCATGAATTTTGTGCACTGAACCTCTAGTTTATTTCAATAATGTTAACTGTGTATTATTCATCTCAGTATCAATAAATCTTCTGCAGTTCTGAGAACAAAGTAGTCACTCAATTATACCAAAGGAATGAAATGCATGAGAAAATAAACTTTAGTTCGATAGAAATAAGAATTGTATAAAGGTTGGAACTTCTTAAATCTGTAAGAGTTAATTTGCTACCAGATGTATTGAATCTAAATCAGATAACTTTGGCTTTTAAAAAAAATAAGATTACAATGTCAAAGGACAAATTTACCTCCAAGAGGGGGACACACACAAGTTGTAAAATTATTTTGAGAAATACATGCAACAAATAAATATTTCCCTGAAGTTTCTATTTTGATTAGAATGACATTCTATAGAGATTGTTTCTTGGTGCTATCTGTCTCCCTATTTTACAACCAGATCTTATAACCTGGGATTTTATACTAAAGATTAAACTTGTAAGGTAAGTGTAACCACAAAGCTACAAAGAAGCAACTGGAAACAAGGCAAAGAATCTGGATAAGAGTTATAGTAGGATCTACAGATTTGGAAATCCCTGCACACATAGATAGCCAAGTTGTATAGCTGAGCTTCCTAAGAAAATGGCTATGTAAGGAGACAAGCTCAGGATCCAAAGATATGCTTAAGGGAGAGTCCAAGATACTCTGTTTGGGTATGAAATTGAAACTAACAATGAAGCTGGAGGGAAATGGATTGATAATGAGAAGACCAAAGAGAAAAAGAAGAAAAGAAAATAGATGAGATCTAAGGGAAAGGTCCAAATAAACCAATGTGAGTTCTTGCAAAGCACTCTGATCATTTTATGCATTATCTGTAGCCTTATATTTTAAACATTTTCTGGCTCTACAAAAGTCACCATCCATGGAGTGGGGGCTGACAAATACCCCAGGTATCAGGGGTTATGTAAACAATCTTTGGTGCACTCTGTAGCGTAATTTACTGTCATAAACATTGTGGGAAGCCGAAATCTCTATGGCAGCTTGGCGTGGATATTCTCACTGTCAGCAGGGAAGATTCATGGCCCCCTCACAATGCTAAGACCCCAACAGCATTTACCAAGACAGATGACTTGGTGACAGACACCTCGGGCTGAAAGTTAATATTTAGCCTCGTAAGATGAAACATGAGAACATCGGAATTGTGACCCTGGGCCAGTCCCTTGGTCCTTGCAGTGCAGGAGACTGTCTCTGATGATGACTCCAAGAGTGAGTCCTAGGGGCCTGGGATGCCACATTTGACATCAGCTTCGGAGGTCATAGAAGTGCCCAGTCACCCCGGCCTCCCTTAATAACCCATGCCATATCTGTCATCCATGAATGAATTGGACCTCTTTGCAGTCTACTTGTATTTTAGCCAGTACCAGCTCTTAAGCTAATAGGTTCCAGAAGTGTATTCACTTCCCTCTGTTGAAAGACTATCCCCCTTTTATTCATTCTAAACTTAGCACTCGTGAATATCTAGAATTTGTGTTTGTTAAAAAGGCTCAGCTCATCCTCCCCACCCCATGAAGACTTGATTTTATCTAAACACATCCTTATCTTTCCAAATGAAAGATCTTGTTGTTTGAGATTGAATTTGTACAGGCTCTCTCTTCTCCCACCACTTCCTCAATCTGTTCAACTGTGTGTCTGGATTTAAACAAAAAGAAAGATCTAGTGATATAAGCTAAAATTCTCCTGTCAGCCACAGCTACCCTACCTTTTATATTTTTTCTCTGAAATTGAAGTTGAGCAACATTTGAACAGAAGGTGTCCGATTACAATGACTTTCTCCAAAATGAAAGGAAGCAAAACTCTTGCTTTCTTATCAAATTAAAGGTTGTCTCAAGCTCTGGTTTCAGATTGAACCAAGGCCTTCAGTGTGACTTAGTGCTTTAAGAAAATACTATTACCTTAGGAAGTTATTTAGGCAACCAGAGCAGCAGATCTAAAGAGTATTGTCTTTCAGAGGAGTCCCTCTGACTAAGGCCATATGCCTGTGCCAATGACCTTGCCTTCGCAGAGAGCACATCTATAATTACACTTTTGGGAATACTTTTTGAGCCATCCCGTAAATTAAACTAGAGGGACATCTCATTGCTTTATATTCACATTTCACTTTTGACTAAGAAGTAAAAAGCACTTAGGTGTTAGGGTTTACTTTTTAGTCTGGCCATTAAAAAAACACTTTCAAAAAAAAGTTACCTTTGCCTGGTCAGTATGGCTTAGTGGTTGAGTGTCAACCTATGAACCAGGAGGTCACAGTTCAATTCTTGGTCAGGGCACATGCCCGGGTTGCAGGCTCATCCCCAGTGGGTGTGCAGGAGGCAGCCGATCAATGATTCTCTCTCATCATTTATGTTTCTATCTCTCTCTCCCTCTCTGAAATCAATAAAACAATACATACATTTTTTTAAAGAGAGAGTGGCCCTAGTTGTTTATTTAAATTTACCTGCAAAGTAGGTCACCACTGAGGGCTAGCCCTTCTTAGCAGTCTTACCATGACCATGTCCATCAGAAAGCACCCCTGAGTACCTATGATAAGTAGGCTCTGTGCTACCGGGGATGTAGCGGTCCATAAGATATCGTCCCTATTCTTAACCTTTTGCACTCGGATGTTGAGATTAAAATTACTCTTTGAATGTATCAATAATTTGAAATATAAAAAAATCCAAATAAATAAGTTTGTATGAAAAGAAACTCCAGTTTTTTATTCTACTGCCGCGCTTTGTAAAATCTGGGGTATTTAAAAAATTAAATCCTGAGTAGAATAAAGGAATCGAAAAAAAAGCAAGCGAGTGCAAAGGGTTAAAGAGCTTGCAGTTTAAGTGGAAACAAAACACAAGTATAATATGAAAAGTGCTAAATGAAGAAAACTGTATGTGCCAGTTGAGAGGAATCTGGGCTGAGGCAGTCTGAGAAGTTATGCTCAGCCAGAGGAACTGGTGGAGCTGGAAGTGTGTGCATATCCTCCACAGGTTGAGTGACACTGAGTGCAAAGACCAGTTTGGTTCAAAGTAATGGGAGTGGGACATAAGTTCCACTACTGACTTAATATTGCTTGTGAAAAGCTATTTAACCTCTTGACATCTCTGTTTCTTCATGGTACCTACTTCCGGTTCAAAATGGCAGACTAAAGACATGCATTCACTTCCTTCTTCCCTCCAACCCACTACTACGATGGAAAGCAGTGCCATGCAGAATATATTTGACACCTGGAATGAATCATCTTTTAATACTCCCTTCTCCTTTATAACAAAATTACTTGCAGTAATAGACATTATTTCCTTGGGTTTTTCCGTAGTTTAAAACAAAGAGTTAACTTATAAACAAGAAATTCCCACTTAAAGATATTATTCTAACTTTTAAAAAGATTTCATGCATGAACTGCAATTTGTACTTACCATAAAAAGTATTACACCTCACAGTTTGCTTCGTATATCACTGTTTTAAATTTAAATACACATAAAACTCCAAATGGTCTCATAGAATGAGACAAAGTACCTCAACTTCTGTTTCTTTATCATTACAACACTACACTGTCAATGCTTATTTCCAATCTACTGTGTGAATGTGTGTGAATGCAGGAGCATTAGTACCAAAGGGATTGGAAACACAAGTGGTGTCAAACGCAATGATTCCAAAACTTCACAAACGTATGCTTGAAACAAGCGTGTAGCTGACTCTATTTGTGCTTGGTCAACTGTATATTTGGGAATTTCCAAATTAATTTCCCTTTAGAATTCAATGTTCTTCAGATAATAAATAGTAAAAAAAAAAAAGTGCTTATTTGAAACATACATATTTATTATTAAAACTCTACAGTGACCAAAGCAATTATTTAGAACTTAGACTTTTTTAAAAATACCTTGGGGTGGGGGTGGTGTGGGGAGAGCATTTTATCCCTGACTTTGGTGATTATAAATGCCAGACTTTCTTTCCATTGATTTTATTATTGTTTATAAATTATTTTCCAGCAGTGTAGCCCCTACTGTCCTTTGTGCTGAATGGAGCTTCCCAACCACCCCCTCTTTAGAATGCCACCACAATAAAACACAAAAAGGAAAAATTCATAAAAAGCACTGAGAATGGGTGTAATAATCATTTTTTAAAAAAATCTTAGACATTGGGATCATACTGCCTAATAAACTAAGATGTAAAAGACACAGATCAGAGCATGTACAGGAGGAGGAAGGCTGCCACGTGACTAATTTTTCATTGCAGTTTTTTATAATGAGTAAAGGTGGAGACAATGGGAGAAGAGGCAGAAGTTGAGATGGTGGATGGAGAGCCACCTGTGAATTTCTGCCAGGTCAGCCCGATACATCGCCCTGCCCCATGGATGAAGACCTGAGAAATGCTCCTAAAGGAATTAAGCAATCTGCCTGGGAAGAGTTTGGGTTCCCATACAAGAGTTGGTACCCTAAAGTTGGCTCTCTTTATTTCAGCCCAGCAGAAGTGGAGGTAGGTAGGACGCCTGATAATCAATACCCTTGAATATGAATTACTATCTCTTTCTGGATGGAGACCTGAAGCAACAGAGGAAATCACAGATCAGGCTTTATTCATCAACATAGTCTTTCACTCTTTAATATGAATTTTTAAAAAAATTTTTATTGAATTTATTGGGGTGACTTTGGTTAATAAAATTAAATAGGTTTCAGATATATAATTCTATAACACATCATCTGTATATTGTATTATGTGTTCACCAACCCAAGTCAAGTCTCCTTCTGTCATAACTTATCCCTCTTTTACCCTCTTCTACCTCTACCTACCCCCTTTTTCCTGGTAACCACCATACTGTTGTCTGTGTCTATGAGGTTTTTTTTTCTTTGCTTAATCTCTTCACTTTTTCACCCATCCCTCCACAACCCTCCGCCCCTCTGCTCTGATCTGTGACCTCTTATACCCTAGTTTACCCTTCATTTTGTTTATGTGGTATATTACATTTATTGATTTGTGGATATTGTACTAACCTTGCATTCCCAAAATTTGACAAAATTTTCTCAGCAGGTTTAAAGAGAAGTTGAGTGAACAAGCCCTGATTCTTTATAGCTAATTTAACAAAAGTGGTTTTTGTTTTATCTGCTTTTATTCTGAGGTTTTATGTAAAATGTTATTTGTAAATGAGCTGTTTGCTCCAGAACTAGGCTGAGGCATGCAGTGCTAATAGTTATGTGCCCCAGGCAGACTGTATTTTGAAAATATTTGTTCATTTATGTAGAAATAGTGAACACCACATGAAGGGGGCAGAAAAACAAGACTGCTAGCGGCGAGATCCAGCCTCCCCTCAGCTGCCCAGGCGTTTGCCATTTAACAGAACAAAAGCCCGGTGGTAAATCGAAGTCCCTCCCTGTAGAAGGGTTTATCCTCCATCTGTTGTTTCTTAAGCTTGTTCATTGGGAATCTCACCCAATATCCCAAATAGCTTACGCTCGGATCACATATGGTACTCTTCCTGAGAGGAGTCCTGATAAACTCCATTTTCTCCATCTTATTTTGTTTCCACTGCTGTTTTAACACCTCATATAGATGGATATCCGGGCAGTTACTCAGCTGGCCAGCCCCATTATCTGGCTCAGAGTATTTAATATAAATGTTTGATAACACTAATTGAAATCAAACCTCTTATTTGCTGCTGAGGAAACTGTAATCTAGAAGACAAAGGACTTAACTGAGGTTATATACTTTCCCATTATATCTGACAACCCCACAACACTCTCTAATTGCTTCACTTGGGCATGTTTTTCCTTCTCAACTGGATGTCAGCTGCCTTGGTAAAGGCTCATTGCTTAGATTTTTTTTTCTAACTCTGTCAGCACAATGTTAAGAATAAAATAGGTGTGCAGTAAGTATTTGCTAGAAAATCTTTTAAAAAATAGTTTTTACAAAGAAAACTGACCTCCATTTTTTTTTGGAGGTTGAAATCATGTGCCTTTATGGGAAACAAAAATATCCAACAACAATAACAAAAGCCCTTCAAATCTTGCCAAGTTCTCAACCAGTGACAATGAGGCAGATGCAATGATTGCGTCTGGCTGGGGACATTTCTAAGGGGTCAGGACAGTTGAAAGATATTGGCCATAAAGAGAAGTAACCGAGAGGGTTGATGTTTTAAATGAGAGCATAAGAGACCTCCCTTCCGGTCCCTCATTCTTTCACCCTTTCAAGTTACAGTCTCCTCCCAGTTTACAAAGATGCTTCCCGAACTTTGCTCAAATGCAGTCTCCTCTAGAACGCTCTCCTTCGTCTGCACCAACTGCCATCTGCCTTTTCAGTAATGTCACAAACACTTTCTCATGCCATCTCCCATCACTTCCCACCTTACACCCATCACATTTGAGTCCATGCCTTGTTAGTAGGCACGTCCCCCAGACCAGGCCCATGCTGATCGTCCCAGTGTCCCACCTCCCTCCCCCGTTCAGTGCTCAGTATACAGTGAGTGCTCAGCATCAGCAGGTGCTCAGTGAGGGTGTGTTGAATTGAAGTCAGTTGTACAGTTGCCATGTCACATCACCAGCCTCTTGAGAGTCATAATTGTCATTTCCATGCATTCGTCCTTCCTCCCAAGACCTCAAAATTGCCTGACTCAAGGCATCTCCAGGAAGGAACAGGCCCCACCAGACATCACCAACTCAGGGCAGAAGGTCTGGAAAGGGGAGGAGAGAAGGCTAAGAATTCACCCCATTCCAGAAGGCAAGGAGGCAGGAAAAGCAGCCACTGGGGAAATCCAGGAGGATCGTGAATGGTGTGGGCCAGTGCTTCATTCTGGAATCTCCTGAGCAGCCATTCTTCAGAAAGTTTCCCCTATGATACTTGGCCCACTTTGTAGTGGGATTCAGGTCCTGGTTGGGTTGCCCTGCCAGCCCTGGGACCAGCAAGCATAGACCAGGAACCTTTCTTGGGAGCATGGTCTTTATTACCTTGAGAAGGGTGATAGAGGTTGTCTGTCTAGTTGGTCAGTTAGAGCTATGGTGGGAACCTTAGCCCTGTGGTGTGTTGAGTTGTCAGGCACATAGATTGTAGTAAGGCTGAAGAATACAGGCTGCAATAATGGACCTCTCCTCCAAAGGGGGAAGGGGTCAGGAGGTGCTGGGAGCAGTGTAACCTCCACTTTCAATTAATATATAGCAGGATGTAGTAGCCCAACATTTTTGCTTGCGACCATGAGGAAAACAATAGAAAACTATTTTAAAATAATATTCTTAAAGATATAAGATACTTGTAGAAGCAAAAATAGCTAAATCATCTAAATTTCCAGAGAAGAAAATGTCCTTTCTAGGCCCAGTTGACAAATGCTGGCTATTTCCTATGCCAGTCATGGTGCTAGGAGAGGTGGAGGCAGTTCACTATGAGAAAGCCAAACTGGTAGATTTTTAAAAAGATTTTTTTAAAAATATATTTTTTATTGACCTTTTACAGAGAGGAATGGAGAAGGACAGAGAGCCAGAAACATCGATGAGAGAGAAACATCGATCAGCTGCCTCCTGCACACTCCCCACTGGGGATGTGCCCGCAACCAAGGTACATGCCCTTGACCGGAATCGAACCTGGGACCCTTCAGTCCGCAGGCCGGCGCTCTATCTACTGAGCCAAACCGGTTTTGGCTTAAAAAGATTTTTTTAATTGACTTTTAGAGAGAGAGGAAGGGAGAGGAGAGAGCTAGAAACATCAATGTTAGGGCAACACATCTATTGGCTGGCTCCTGCATGCCCCCTACTGGGGATTGAGTCCACAACCTGGGCATGTACCCTGACACGGGAATCGAACTGGCAACCTTCAGTGCACAGGACTATGCCCAACCAAACCATCCTGGCCAGGGAAATCCAATAGAGTCTTGACAGTCACACAGACTATGTTGAAGGATTGAAATCTAGTCAAGCCCCCAAATTTACTATCATTTTCCCCAGCAGGACATCTGATAAGGTTTAGGGAAGCCCAAAATGCTGGTAACAAAAGCCAAAGGTGGTTGCCTCTGTTGGCAGGTATTGAGGGAGGGAATTGATTGGAAAGGAGCATGTGCGAACTTTGGGTAGCAAAGACTATCCTATATAATAATCCTATATAAAAAAAAGGGTAATATGCAAATCAACCGAACAGAGAAACAGCCAGTTGCTATGACATGCACGGACCACCAGGGGGCAGACGCTCAACACAGGAGCTGCCCCCTGGTGGTCAGTGCGCTCCCACAGGGGGAGCACTGCTCAGCCAGAAGCCCAGAAGCCGGGCTCACTGCTAGGGAGCGCAGCGGTGGTGGCAGGAGCCTCTCCCGCCTCCGCAGCAGCACTAAAGAGACTGACAGCTTAGGCCCGCTACCCAGGGAGCGAGCTAAACCATCAGTCGGACATCCCCCAAGGGCTCCCGGACTACAAAAGGGCGCAGGCTGGGCTGAGGGAGAAACCCCTCACGCTGCCGAGTGCACAAATCTCGTGCACCGGGTCTCTAGTATTCTATAACTGATTTGGAGAGGTGATTGCACACATGAGTCTGTGTAGGTAAAAACTACAGTTCTTCTCTCCTATAGAGAAAATCCCAGTTCTTTCCTGCTCCTGTGAGCCTTTTACCTGGGTGTCTTCCTTACTAATCACACTCTCACACAGAATGCCACACTGCTGATACTTTAGGCAAGTAAAGAGGGAGTAAAATGATCAGGGAAGATGAGAATGGACAAGTCGCGCTAACATTTCAGGAAAGAAAAAGGAGGGGATGGGAGAAGAATTTGTTGTCATTTAAGAACAGAATGGAGGCCAATGGAGGCCAAGAGAGGAAGGGGCATGAAGAGGGTGGGAAAGACCAGCAGGGGGCAGATTTTGCCAGTTCTTGTAGGCCCTGATAAAGTATGGATTTCGTTTCTATTTATAAGGATAAGTGATGGAAGGTTTATAAGTGGAAAAGTGACTTGATATAATTTATGTTTTAAATAAAGTACTCTGGCTATGATTTAAGATGAGAGTGGAGGGAAGAGGCCAGTTAAGAGGCTATCACGGTAGAGAGCTCATGTTGGCAGGGGCTCAGGTGACAGTGATGGTGATGGAGGTTTGAGCTTTGGGGATGTCATCAGAAGGGCTTGCTAATGGATAGACATGCGGAATGGAAGGAAGGTTTTCCTCCTCATTCATCAAGTATTCAATGCCCTAGTCTTCCAATACACAATTTCTCCTAGGTTTCCTTCTATATTACAGATTTCTTTCTCTTTTTCTTTCTCTCATTCTTCTATTATACCAGAATACCTTCTTGTACTCCTTCTTACCTCTCTCTGTTCCTTTGTACTCTTTAAGGGCTTGATGCTTTTTTCTCTTCCTTTTACATATCCTCCTGAGTTTTTGAGACAGAAATCATACTTTTTTCACTGCTTCATTCCCAAATTTGTATCTTTAGCTCAGACTCCTCTCCTGATAACAGATCTAATTATCTACTAGATATCACTGCTTGAATGGCCCCACAAGTGCTTCAAACTCAACACGCGCTACAGTGAACTCAGTCCACTCCTAAGCCTTCTCCTGAATGTCCTTTACTGTTTAATAGCACAAGTTTGTTTCATAGCCCAAGCCAAAAACCTTGGGGACATCCTAAACTTTGTTTTCTCAGCTCTCAATATCAGTTGCAATGTCCTATCAATTGTATACCTTAATACCGTGGCATATCTTTTCCAAGTATCTATCCTATTTTTTCCATCCCTATATTTAATTGCTTAATTCAGACACTCATCTTCTCTATACAGATTGTTTCAAATATTCCCACAGATTTCTCTCTCTCTCTGTTCTATCTGTTCAAATCCAGACTCCACCCTGCCTATGACATCCTTGAGTGGTCTATATATTACTCAGTCCATTCTTATTATTTTTTTGCTTAAAACCTCCATTAGTTCCATTGCCTCTGGGATAAATACAAGTTGCTTACATGGCATACTGGACCATCTGTGACCTGTACCCCACTTATAGTACTTACTTCACCTCCCGCTATTTCTCAATTCACATTGTATGCTACAGTTACAATGAATTATTTAAGTTCTCCAAATTTTCCATATTCTATGCCTGAAAAGCCAAGTATTCCCTCTTCTGAGAAGTGTTCTCTAATCCTCACAGATGTGATCAATTTCTTCCTCATTTCCAAATTTTACTTTGGACATTTCTCCTTCATACCATTAGTTTTACACTGTACAACAACTAATGGTTTGATCACTGTCTTGGGCCTCTTTTATTCCCATTCCTCAGCTCCTATTCTTCTTGCTTTCTCCCATAGGCACTCATGTGTTTGAATGGGCTCTGACAAAATATGAGTCTTGTTGTTTTGTATTGATGTAGTTTTCATTCATGGAAATGGTATTGTGTTACATATCTCATTAAAAAATAACTCTATGTTTTTCAGTGCATCCACATTGCTTTGTTGCAGCTAGTATGTTGCTTCTAACAGGTTACTCCTAATATTCCAAGAATACACCCACCACCTTTTACCCATATATTCTACAGGTGACACACAAGCAGAATGCCGTCAGCTCCTTCTCATAACTGAGGTGGCGGTGAACATACATGTCAATGTCTCTCTCTTCTGTACATGGACTGTAATTTGTCCTGCTAAGAGTACATACACACCAGAGAGACTGATAAAACAGTCTCATTTTTCAAGTCAGAACTGCCATCTTTTCCTTCCTGCTGACTAATAAATCGTGACCTGCCTGTTGCATCCATCTTTTTTGGGTTAGTTAACATGTTGAGTCTCCCAAGCTGATGAACTGGTTAACTCGTTTTTGCACCTGCACAGCAATGACCCTGCAAGACATCTGTTCTCTGTTTGACATCTCTTTAATTTTATTAGTGGCTTATGGACAAAATCACTTGACTGAAACTTTTTCAAGTTTAAGTTATTTGGATTCACAAGAGCATTTTTCTCCCTGTTATAAATCAATGAACCCAGTAAGATTAACTGCCTGCATGTGAGCTTCAAAAGAGCCTCTATGGCCAGACAGAGTTGAAAGAAACACATAATTCCCTAACACACTAAATACAAGCTGATCAAAGTTATTGGGGCTGGTTACTTAATGCTGCACTTCCTCATTGTCACACAATCTGATTTGAAGTAGTTTGAATCTAAAGCCTATATTACTAGATCTCAAAAAGTCTTCCCTTTTTTGGTGGGGAGGGGGGAATAATAATTTCTATATCCTGACTGGTCCAAATATGTGTTTAGACAGATATAAACTAAACTCTGGACTAAAAATTCCTGAACCTAATTTGTGACAATCCATACGCTTTAGAAATTAAAATGAAAAGAAACCTAGTAACGAACCATTTCAAGCAAGAACGATTCCCATACAGAATAATCATGGAATCCTGGAAGCAAACAGAATCATAAATCCTTAGATTTTTTGTAGTAAGAGGGGGATTGTTCAAGCCCTTGGAATTCTTAAGAGATTCCAAGGTCAGTCATGTGAGAGTTGAGGAGACCCAGAGGGTGGGGGCTCACCAAAACAGCCTTCTTTTTATTTGTTATATATTTTTTAATGTTGTGCTTTTATGTAAGAGGTGATTTGGAAAAAAAATTCCACTCCTTAAAAAATAAATTGAAAGTCACTGATCTAGCCCAGTCTTGCACACAAATCAATTCCTTCTATGACATCCTTGACAGGCAGTAATCCAATATCTGCTTGAACACTGCTGTCATTGTGAGTTCATTATCCTGAAGCAGCTCATTTCCATATTGGATATCTCAAGTTCTTGGGAAGTTCCTCCCTCCTAGAGTGCCAAGTTTCACCTCCCTATAAATTCTAAGCTCCAGTTATGTCCTCTGGGATAATACAGATTTTCTATTTGTTACCTCCCTCTTCCATGTCCCTTCAGAACTTAAAGGATGATATATTTTTTCATTCCACATTTTATTTACATTTTAAGACTAACTTTAATCTCCAAATCACATCTCCATACATCTATTTTATTTTTCATTAATTTCACTTAAGCTTAAATGCACAGTTTCTTCAACAAAGACTATAAACACATATGTACCATGTCTGTTCTATGTAACACAGAGAAACAACTTTTTAAGAGAAATGCATTGATCCCACCCCCTGGGTATTTCATGATTATAAAGACAAGTATCAAAACAATCCTAGCTATATTCTTGATACTACTGGTAGTCGGCATCCATATTGTGTCAACAATGAATAGGATTTGTGACAATATTCATTGTACCTACTACTTTAGACAATCTAAACTGTTGCTGTTTCACTGAGCAAGAAGGATTGAGCATAGCATGCTATTTGTTTTTCCTTCTTGAGATTTTGATTTTTCAGAAACACAGCCATCTGACACTTACTTTCATGCTTTCATCTTGTAAACCTGAATTCTATTTCAACCATTCCTGACAGTAAGCACAGATGTGGAATAACAAGGGGGGATTATACAACATTTTCGTTTCTGTTACCTAAAAACCTAAGTATACATATATTGAACATATTCTTACAAATGCCTGGGTCATGTTTATCAGCTAGAATTCTTCTACTTAATGTGCAGGTATTTTTAGTTGCGATAGTTAACCAAGACATTAGCATGTGTAGAAGGTTGTTGATTTAAGACAAACTTGAGATCCACTAAAATGACTTGTATGTATGTTTGTCTGTCTGGTGACTGTGGAGGCCTCATATGCTTTTTTTTTCTTTTGGGAATCATTAGATATCTCATCTCTTAAGTTAAACTTTAATGCTATTTGTCGGTTTGCTAACACTAGTATGTTCTGTGCATCTACCTTCCATTGGAATTACTTATTCCATTAATATCAATTTTTGTTGCAAATCTAACTGTTGGAGGAACTTCTGAGTATCTGGGTCCACATCCTACTTTCTGGCTATTTACCTTGTTTCCATAATTGGTCTGTGGAGACCACCATCATTTCCTGTTAGATGAATTATTGATATGTCTGTTTTGTGCAAACTAGCCATGCCAGGTTCCTTAAAACACACAGCTCTTATAAGCACTAGTGGAAAAATTTATTCTATTCACATTAGTTGCTCCTTTACCGTTATCATCATATCATCTTAGAGTTGGTCATTTTCTTTCATTTACTTCTACTAAACAAATGTGCATCTTGTTGGCATGGATTACGTCTTTCTTATTTTGGTATCCCCAGGGCTTAAGCCCAGCAGATTATTCTAGGCATTCACCCTATATTGGTTAGTTTTAAATTCAAAACAAAATATATATGTATTTTCTAAAGTAGAACTGAAAGATGATAGGCAATAAAAACAGACCCTAAAATCTTAATCTTAGCCAAGCCTAACTGTCAGCAACAAGCAAGAACCCTTGCCTTCCCAAACTTCACATTCTGGCCGCTCAAAAACACTACCTTTTTCTCAAGACATGTAGAAAAGCCAGGAAAACTACCTGAGGGAAATCATGAGAAAAGTACAATACAAAGCAAACCAAGGAAGTAAAAGTTCATGAAAATCTAGCAACTTCAATTACAATTCCAGTGGAAAGATGGAGACCTTTGCTAGCGCCCTCTCTAGGAACACAATGTCTGGGCACCATGGGGGTGGAGTGCCAGGTGTTGTGCTGTGACCAGTAGACTGAGTTTAATAACCCAGAATCATGTGCCAAGGCAGGTGGGGAAATGAAAAGTAGGTGTTCAACTCCCAGTAAACCTGCTGGAAGAAGAAAAAGTACAACTGTCCAGTAACTGTGGGTGGTGAAATTATGAGAAAATTAGAAATACAATTGGACTGTTTAAAGTCTCAAGCAGTAGGAAACCTTGCAAAAAAAGGTGTGAGTTTTGCAAACAGCCAAGAGTACAAGAGACAGGTTATGCCCCAGAAAAGGCCACTTCTCTCCCTCTGTTTTGAAAACATGGGCAGACTAGAGCGTTAGAAAATGAAATAGAACCTCAAAAAGGTACTTGGAAAGGTACCCTGGTACCTTTCCAAGCCTGGATTGACAGAATAAACCTGTACCCATATACAACACACACACACACACACACACACACACACACACACACACACACACACACACCTGTTTAATTTGAAGAGAAGCCCGCCAGGACTGAATGACCTGGAGAAGCAGCTTCCAGTGTGTGGCTGGGAACAAAGAGCTTGGTAGTAGAGGCAGAGCAAGACTATCAGGAGGAAGATGCCCTTCCACGTCACTGAATTTCATTCATGCTCCTGGCTACGTCAGTGTTTATGCCACCTAAGTAGCAATGACAACCAAGTTTACATGTTTAGCTATGACCTCTCCTCTGAGCTTTAGTCTCATGTGTTCAAATGCTTACTCTTTGTCTACATACTGATGGCATAAAGACACCTGAATATCAACATGTGCAAAATGAACCTATAATCTTTCCTTACACCTGGTACTCTACGAGGGTTCCTTATCTCAGGAGATGGCACCTTCACCTATCCAATTGTACAAGCCCCAAACCCAAGAGTCATTGCATTCCACCATCATATAAATATCCAACCGACTCCAAGTTCTATCAATTCTTACCAAGTTCTTCATTCTGTCCACTTCATTTTTTAGTCTTTCTTAGCTACCATCTTGACTACTGGCATAGCCTCCTAATAGGTGTCCCCCATCTACTCTTACCACTCCAAACTGTCCTTCATACCAAGCTTTTCAAATTCTTTTATGTGTTCCAATCATTCTTAGTCTAAGAATTCTTATCCTGGCCACAAAGTCTTTAATGATCTGGTCCCTGTCTACCATCCTAATATCAGCAAGTATTGTTCTACTTCTCATTTGAATGACACACTGCACAGTTTCTTCAACTCTTCAGAAAACCTTGCTTTCTCCTGTAACAGAGTTTTTTGCTCGAGCGACTGCTTCTTGTTGGAATCCTCATCTAGCTGACCTATCCTCACTCTTCAGGTCGTAGCTCAAATGTCCCTTCCTTAGGGAAGCCTTCCTGATACTCAGACTGATTGGTACCTTTCCTTTTTTAGCACTTATCACAGTGGTGATTTTATATTTGAGTATGTGTCCTTTTGATTCAAGTTTCACTACCCTTATAGACTTTAGGTTCCCAAGGTACAGAAACCATTCCTGGTGTTGTCAGGACCTGATGCTGCTGCCTGATCCACGGGTATTCAGTCAATATTTTTAATGAATAAATGAATGAAGACTGACACCCAAAAGCTCAGTGTGTGAGAAAAACCTGTGGGCTGCTATCTTCTTATTCATTCATAGCATCTAGTATTCGCATACTGAGCAGTGAGTGACTGCTTGACTGTTTGAAGACTGAGACTATTTTTTTTTAATATATATATATATATTGATTTCAGAGAGGAAGTGAGAGGAGAGAGAGAAACATCAATGATGAGAGAGAATCATTGATCAGCTGCCTCCTGCACAGCCCACATCGAGGATCAAATCCACAACCCAGACATGTGCCCCGACCATGAATTGAACCATGACCTCCTGGTTCATTAATCAATGCTCAACCACTGAGCCACACTGGCAAAGCAAGACTATTCTTGGTGGACTGAGCCACGGTTTGATCTGTTGACATTAATTCTACACTCTGCCCATTTAGACCATGGGGTGCACTGACTAGTTGGTTAGTAATTTATCTTTATTCTGCATACTTTTCTAAAAGTCCAACTGAGCCAATGTGAGTGAGACAGAACCCTGGCTGACCTCTAGGCATGCATAAGCTTAGGGAGGTCATGGTGGCCTTGGCTTAGAGGGCAACTCTTCCTGGCCTCAACAGCCAGGATGATCACACCTGAGCCTCACTGTGTCCATATTTACAAAAAAGTGAATGAGAGACCGGGTCATGTGAGTCAGAAGTCAGGAGAGCTCACAAGCTCTAGTTGTACCAATGAGAGTGGGACTCATGACTTCTCACTTGGCTCCCACATAAGAAGCCACCTCCCCAGTGAGGTTTTCTCCCTTCCACACCACAATAGGAAATTACTTCAACAACTTTGGCCACCAACTTTCTATTGTAAAGGAGTTTGGGCTAGTATAGTCTCAACAAACTTTTTAATTAAGTTGAATATAAATAGGTTCACCTGATAACTACATCATCTTGTACATGAGAAATATTTAAAAACTCGAGTGTCTAGGCTGGGCTGAGATAAGAACCCAGAAAATGCATGAAAAGATCCAAATGACTAGTGTCTGCAAATATATCCCAAAAATATTTTTTATACTCTTTTGGTATGTCTAGTTCTGATCGAATCAAAGAAACCAGATGTTAAGAGAAAGAAAGAAAACACCACAAAACAATTTGTCTGACGATTTTACAAAAACAAAAATGAAATTAGATCATTCATTTCTCAAAATTCCAGCATGTCTACTGTGATCTTAAGTGGGTCTGCTTATCTGAAATTACACAATGATCATGGTTAATGCCAATTCCCCTTTCCACAGAAGATATGGAGAGCTTTGTTTCATCTTTGTAATAATATTAACTAATATAGTGAAGCACTTTAGAATTTATAAATCATAGTTGCATGCACTGTATCACTGAGGTTTCAAAGCCTTGAGATGTGTTGTGGGCCTACCTTATTTCCATATTGATATTGTGATTAAGGACACTGGGGCTCAAATAAGTTCAGTAGGGACAGTAGATAATTTTCATGCCTGAGACTTAAAGGCCAAATTCAGTCTTCTTTCCATTATTCCATACCACTGGTTTTTTCTCTGTTTTTCATTCTACTCTTTAAAAATAGCAATTTATTGAAAAATTTTAAACGATCTGTCAAGTAGGTACATTTGTGTTATGAAGAGAAACAGAGGTTATCTATTTTCTGCAATTTTTACTGTACTATCATTTAGTGTGGATTTAGTCTACATAGAGTTCATAGTAAAAATGATAAATCCTGCTAGAGAAATGTGAACTATGAAACCTAACTCTGGAATGTTTCTACTTCTGTGTGTTTGGGAGATAAGTTAGTAGTTTCTGGCCAGAGTGGTCCATTCCAAAAGGTCATGCCACTGTTTTCTTTTTGAGCTGAAATTTTGCATTTTTATTATTAAAAGTATTTTTGTTTACCAAACAATTGATCAAAAAATATTTATACTCAGTCCCCCTGCTGAAATCTGAGGCAGACATGGATGGATAAGATACAGTGCACTCGTCCATTGTTTAGACTTGCTTGGGGAGCTGGGTACAGGGAAGGGAGAGGAAGAGTGGACAAGGGTAGTCAGCAAAAGCTACATGAGAGGGGAAGGAAAACTGAGGCTGTTTGTGGAAGTTCTAATCTCAGTAACGTGCTGACCAGAGCAGAAGTACACAGCATAAACAACAGAGCATAAAGCAGACTTGAGTGGGACTTGGGTCATTAGATCTGTTTTATCGTTGTAGCCACAGCTGCTCTATTCCTGTCCTATCTAGAAGATAGCTAAGGTTATAGAAAGTGTCCTTGGTCATGATTTTTTTTTAATTGGCTGATTACAAAACATTTCATTTTACACCTCTACATCCAAAATACATAGATTTCAGTCTTCTCATTCATTCTTCCCATCAGCCTGAGAAGTGGGGCAAGGCAGGGTTAGCGTTCCCTCTCCTCAGGTGGAAAAGCTGAACTGCTGGGGAATGCATCTACATGTTGGTCCTTGGGGCAACTGGCCCCTCTCCTAGCTTTCTGTCTACTCCAGTCTACTCCAGGCTTCTGCTCCATTGCCCCGAGTGGTGTGTGTGTGTGTGTGTGTGTGTGTGTGTGTGTGTGTGTGTTTTACTTCATCATAATGCTCTGTCACTCTTCTGATTCACACTTTTACACAATGGAAATTGAGAACAAGAACTTGGACAAACCTCATAGAACAATGACCTTAAAATCTTGATACTCAGTACAAAAGCCTCACAATTTCTCTCAAGTTTGCATGCAAAATTTACAATCTTTGTTCTTAACCACCTTATCAAAAAAAAAATCTTAATTTTAGAGCAGTTCCAACACAGCTGGACTGTTTCAAGGCTGCAAAGAATTCCTAACAGTGCCTGTCACTGCTAGGTTTGGGGTAAGGTAAGTACATTGGCATCTGAAGTGGAGAGCTTCCCCGAGAGCCACCCAGTTTCATGGGCTCCTTCGATCCCAATTTACCTCCAACCTAAATCCCTTCAATATCATTTGTTTTCTTATTTTCTCCAGCGAACACATTCGTGGGTCATTTTTGGGGCAGTAAAGGGTGAACAGCACTTCCCATTTGGCTCGTTAGGAATTCCACCCCACGCAACAAGCTAGCCTGAGTGGAAGGGCATGATTTCCTGCCCAGACCCCCTTCCTTCCCATCAAACCCATTCACCTGAATCTCTTTCCCACCAGGAGAGGTTTTGTTTTCCCGCGGAGGGTCCTGGGCACCACAGACAATTGTCTTTACTTGGACACATAGTTGGTCACCCAAAGACCTCTGCTTCCAAGGGGAACACATTCTCTCCTCTACCTGGTGAAACTGCTCACCTTCCACTAGAGCCATGGTCGGCAAACTGCGGCTCGCGAGCCACATGCGGCTCTTTGGCCCCTTGAGTGTGGCTCTTCCACAAAATACCACGGCCTGGGCGAGTCTGTTTTGAAGAAGTGGCGTTAGAAGAAGTTTAAGTTTAAACAATTTGGCTCTCAAAAGAAATTTCAATCGTTGTTACTGTTGATATTTGGCTCTGTTGAATAATGAGTTTGCCGACCACGGCACTAGGGAACTGATGAAGGTCCTTACGTGGTAAACCTAGTCTCCTCCATTTGGGGGAAATCGCTATAAGAGTTTTGCTTTTATTGCTCCACAGTAAAGTAGGACTGCTTAGCCTCCCTTGCTTTTGCCCACTTGGTCTCTGCCACTGACTAGATGAGAGAGAAGCCCTTAGTGTTGCTGGTTTCGTTCACTTCCACAGGGATTATCACACATCCTCCCTGAAAGAATTTTCTGTGTGAATTGGCAATTTGAAAATTTGGGTTTTCCTCATTTGAAGCCAGGGGATTGCACTTAGACTAGCACACTTCACCCTGGCTTCTAAGAACGTCCTCTATGTCAAGAAGTCACTTCCACGATCTAGAAAACTCACTCTCCTTTTGAAGGAGACCCTGACTCCATTTCCTCCACCAGCTCCTGAAGCACACATGTAAATAATTTCCCGTTACCCATCCCTCCCAGGTGGCAGGCAGAGTCAACTTCACAATTTAAGCTTAATGTGCATAATGAGTTTGTGTGCTCAAGGGATTATCAAACTGTGGCTTTAGAATGGGTAAAACAACTTCTCTGAATCTCAATATCTCTCTCCCTCTCTCTCTCTTTCTCTCTCTCCACTCATGCAGTCATTTTAAGAGGAGGCTATTAGCTGGCTCAGTCCCACATTGATAAAGTCCAAATATCTTCATCAGAACTAATAGGTCCTACATGATCCAATTTCTGCTTACTTCCAGAATCAAATTCCCACTGTCTCTCCTTGAGGAAAGAAATCATGACTTCTTACTGTACCTGCCTGATACATAGCAGATAGTCAAGACATATTTATTGAATGAGGAAATAAGTGAGTCAATTAATTAACCAACAGGTTTTATACAGAGAACCTGAGCAAAAAGCACTCTTCTTAGTCTTCTGTTATAATGTCTATTCTTCATTTTAATCCCTGCTGGGACCATGCGGTCTTTGCAAGGATTTTTAATATTAGAGATGCTCACCAAAGCATTGCATGTTTCCTTCGGGGCAGAACAACCTTCTTTTTATTTCTCTCATTTTCAGCTTTAACGGGGTTTTTTATTTAACACATATAGCATGTAGTGATCATAAAACACAAAGGCTGACCCCAAAACTACAGACTTGCCTTTTTCAAGTTCACCATGTTTCTCTGTTGTACTTCCCTGCATTCTCGTTTCATAGGTGAATACAATCGTGTTCTCCATCTTTGCTCTTTCATCTGATTCAGCTACCTTTTCCTTCTCAGGTCTCTAGTAATCTCTCCTCCTTGCATTTTCCTAAAGCCACCATTCTAGATGGATTCTTAATAAGTCTTTAGGTGGACATCCACAATTCATTGATTCAGTCATTTCTAATTTCAATAAACACTGACTACCTACTATATGCCAGAAAGCCACTGTACAAGCCCTCTACTTGCTTCAAGTTTTAGTCCTGTAACCACCAGGCATACTCTCCCAGACCAAGCTACCCAAATACCAATTTCATGATATCCAACCCCTTCCAAGACATTATTGTGTCCATCTTTGGAAAATATGATCTGCCACAGTCTGAAAGCTTAAAAGTGGCAGAACCAGGCTGTTGCATATGTGTTAGTTGTGGGTTTTTTTTCTCTCCTTTAGATAAAGTGTAATGTCTTTCAGAAATGAAATCATAGCTTAAGTTTCCCACAGAATAGGACAATAATTATAAGCCAAATAAATGTTTTGGTTAATTATTTAAAATAAACCAGAAAGAGTGAAAGTCAGATGGTATGGGATTTTTTTAACATGATGAAAATGTTCTAAAATTGACAGTGGTGATGGTTACACATATACATAAATATATTCACAATGATTGACTGGTACACTTACATGGGTAAGTTGTAGGATATTGGAACTGTATCTCAATAAAACCATTTCAATAGAGAAGTAGAAATTAAGTCATTCCCATATAAACAAAATGAAGCGAGTTTATTGCTAGCAGACGTGCTCTACAAGGGAATCTTTCCAACAGCCTTTTATGCAGAAATAGACAAACTGATCTGAAAATTCATATGAAATTGCAAGAGATTCTGAGTAGTCAAAACAATCTTGAAAAAGAAAAACAAAGTTGGGTGACTCACATTTCCCAATTTCAAAACTTACTATCAAGCTATAGTAGTTAAAAAATACAGTACTGACATAAGGATAGACATAGATCAACAGACTAGAATCAAGAGCCCAGAAGTAAACTCATATATCTATGGCCAATTGATTTCAACCGAAACCATTCATTGGAGGAAGTATAGCCTTTTCAACAAGTGGTGCTGGAATAACTGGATATTCACACAAAAGAGAATGAAATTGGACCACTATCTCATACCATAGATAATATAAAAATTTACTCAAAGTGGATGAAAGGCCTAAATGTAAGAGCTAAAGCCATTCATCTCTTAGAAGGAAATATAGTTATATAGCTTTATGACTTTGGATTAGATGATAGTTTTATAAATATGACACCCAAATCATAATGAACGAAAGAAAAAAATAAATTGAACTTGGTGAAAATTTAAAACTTTTGTGCAAAGGACAATAATAAGAAGGGGCAAAGGCATTCTCAGAAGGAGAAACAATATCTGCAAATCATATATCTGGTAAGGTTCTAATACCCAGAAAAGTATTCTTATGGCCCAACAACAAAAAGACAACCCAATTTTTTAAAAATAGGCAAATGACTTGAATAGGTATTTCTCTAAAGAAGATATAAAAAATGGCCCCAAAAATGGCCAATGAGCAAATGAAAAGATAATACATCATTAATCATTAGGGATGCAAATCAAAACCACAATGAGATACCACTTCACACCCACTAGCATGGGTCCAATTTTTAAAAATTACCAAAAACAAACAAACAAACAAAAAAACAGAAGTAACAAATGTCAGTGAGAATATGGAGAGATTGCAACCCTCCTACATTCCCAATGAGAATGTCAAATAGTGTAGCCACTCTGAAAAATACTTTGGTAGTCCTTTAATAAGTTAAACAGAATTACCATATGACTTAGAAATTCTATTCCTAGGTAAACCCAAGAGAATTGAAAACAAGCTAACAAAAATTCAAACAAAGACGTGTACATGAGTGTTCATAGCAGCATTATTCATCAATAGCCCAAAATGAAAAACAACCCAAATGTCCATCAACTAACAAATGGGTAAATAAAATGTAGTATAAACATACAGTGAAATATTATTCAACCATAAAAAGGAATTAAGTACTGATACATGCTACAGCATGGATGAGCCTTGAATCCACTTTGCTGAGAGAAGCCATTCATAAAGGATCACACAGTGCATGTTTTGTTATATGAAATGTCTAGAATTGGCAAATCCATAGAGACAGAAAGCTGATTAGTGGTTGCCAGAGGCTCGGGGGAGGGCGAAGGGGAGTGGGGAGAGTGCTTAATGGGTACAGAGTTCTTCAGGGTGATAAAACATGCTGGAATTAGATAGTGGTGGTGGTGCACAACATTGAGAATGTACTGAAATTCACTGAGTTGTAGACTTTTAAATGGTTAAAATGGTGAGTTTCATCTAATCTCATTAATTGTAAATAGTGAAATAAAGACTGAAACATTTTTACTTTATAGTACATTGCTTACTCATGTTCTCATTTGTTTTTATAGAAATAACCACATGTAGGGAAAACTATGCTTTGATTACAGATTTAGGCTGTGTGATGAGCTTAAAAAATCCAGAGATTTCAGAGTTAGTTCTAGTTGGGATATTCAAGAACCACATGACCTTGGGGAAGTCCCTTCATTTCTCTGGGCTGCAGTTACCTCAGATGACATGCTGGTGTCTACCTGCCCAATGTATGGGCCAGGCCTGGTCTGGATCCAAGGACTACATAGAGAGGCCATGAGTCAGTGCTGAGCCTGACTCATCACGAGATGTGTTAATGGTAAAGTGGGAGCAGAGGGGAAACAATCCACAGTTTTTCCTAAGGTTTCCCTGAGTGATCTTCATTTGTGGGCAAAATGTTCAAGACTGCTATTTTTAAAGGGTGACGATATTTGGTTATAATGTTCTCAGAGGAAGGGGAGGTAAGGACTGGGAGAAGTTTGCCCAAACCACAGGGCCTCCGAACTACAGTCCACATCACCAGCAACAGCCCTAATGAGCTCTGGGCTGGACTCTCCAAATTGAATTACATAATACATTTCCGTTTCATTTCATGAATCACGGCTTGGGATACAATGTTCCTGGGTTGCAGTTGATATATTTCAGAGATTACCAAAGATTTCAAAAAGAAAAATCTATTTTATTAAATTCATATGTAAAATGTCTGTATGTCAGCCAACTTATTTATTTTCAAATTTGGGATTTTCTTAAATGCCGTAGTTAGAGCTCAATGTCAAGAGAGTTCCCGATAAACCCATTAATGAATGGTAAGACTGCAGTTGCCCCTGGATTTTTCATTTCTTTTGACAGCTTAGTTCCTGGTTGATGACGGTGGGTTTGATTTCAGCTGGCCCTGTTGGAGTCCCTTTGCGGGCGAGTTAGCCATAAAGCCTCAGAACATGGACCAGGCGGGAGTGAAACTCAGAGAGACCTAGGTAACAGTGAGTTTAGTTCCCTGGGACTCTCAGCCCCATATTCAAACATTAACCCCTTTGTGGATGGCAGTGTTCAATTCTCTTTGCTCACTACAATGAGTCAGAGCTGGATTTGAACCTGGAATCAGAAAGACACAGGTTCAAATCCTAGGTTGGCCATTGTTAACTATGCAACCTTGGGAAAGTTATTTGATCTAAGACTCAGTATGTTGACCTGTAATATGGGAGTAACGATAGCATGTTGTAGAGTTGTAAGGACTAAGGTCCTGAGGTACGTACATGATTAGCACAGTGCCTACACATAGGAAGCAGTTGATAAATATCAGCTGGGTATTATTGCTGTTATGCTAGCTTAGAAGCAGTGACTTTGAATTGTAAATTGAGTTTGGGCGCATCCAGCATCTCCTGCATCATCATTTATTTTCAAAACTAATGATCAGGTTCCCTTTGGTGACAGTACATACCCTTTAAGTTGTGACTTGGCTGTACATCATTAATTCATCCATCATTTATTTAATATTTAGTGACCACCTTCTATGAGGGAGACAGAATGTAAAACATACAAATACAGTTTCTTCCCTCAAGATTTTAAGTGGGGAAAAAGATGAGACTGAGATGAATCCAAGCTGGTTTGGTGAGTGCTGAAGGCGATGAAGAAGGTGTGGGAGCAGAGAGATAGGGCCCCTGAGCCAGAGAGGACGCTGGGAGAACGTGCCTTCCCTACCCGGCTGCTGCATGAGTGAGGGCTATGTGTAGATGAGGTGGGGGAGATGGAGACTAGTCAACACGAGGCAGCTGAGAATGGGTGCAGGGAACTGCATTATTAAATGTCTTCTCGAAGCCCAGACTCTTTACATTCCAACAAATGGAACCCCCATTGTACAGAGGAGGAAATGGAGGCCCAGAGGGACTCTGTACCTGGTCCAAGATCATACAGCCAGGAGGTAACAACAGAGACAAGATTCAAGCCCAAATCTGTCTGGCTCTGTCCACAGGTTGACACCACCCCGCAATCAAGACTAGGTCATTGGTCCTGATTAGACATCCAGAGATGCCTCCTTGGCCTTCTGGACTAACATACATTGCACCAATCAGCATTTAATAGGATATAGATAATCTAATCACAATTTCTTTGGGAGCAATAGTGAGCAGCTGATAAGTCACTTGAACACTACCCATAATTCCTTTTAGCCTATGTTCTCACACCCCAGCTTAGTTTAAAAAAAAAAAAAATAGAATGCAGGTGTGATGGGGCCCTTTTCAACTCTTACCAGGGAAGACAAAACACAATCCTTAGTTTGTAAAAGAATATTGTAGCACTATTAAAATGGCTGATTTTTCTTCTTTTTAACCCCCAAACACCTATCAATAGAGTAAGACTTGTTATTTCTGCAAACCCATTGTTATTAACAACCATGATGATCTATCTTGCAAAGGACAGAGTTCACAGTACTAAGGGTGGCTGTGTGTGCATCTTGCAGGCTCAGTCCCTATGATATATTCTGGGTGACACCCCCATCTGACACATGCATGGCATTTATAATTTGTAAAGCCCTGGGCTTCCTCTTTCTCCTTTGGTGCTCATACCACTGCAGAAGCAAAACAGGACAGGTATTCCCACTCTCATGGTGTAACAAGGGCCTGAGTCTCCCCCAGTTCTGTTCCCTACACCGTCCTCTCTCCTAATTGCCCTGTTCATTTTGTACCCGTGAGGGTTAACTGGGAACACAGGAGTTCTGTTAAATATCACGGTAGTTAGTACATTTTAATCCTGATCCCCTAACCTACTGTAGCTGCTGTAAAATATATGGCAATAATTTCCTGAGGCAGGGTAATGTATAAGGAATGTCAGGCCAGCCTCTGGGCATATTTGCCTTAGCTCAGTTTTATTAAAGTGAAACTTTTATTAAGGCATGTGGTGAATTGAGCAATCGGCATGATTCATGCCGTTATAAACCCATTGCTACACTCACAATAAATCAATGAGCCATTGTCGTACATTTGCTGTGGAGTTGGTAGAAATGAGGAAAAAATCAATATGGGGATATTATTCAGACCATATGAAAGTATTAAAGTGTATTCTGTGTGTATTAAACCTGGCCAAACCATATTTCATGTGCACTTTTTTCCCTGTAAATATCTCCGTTAGTATCCTCTACCCCACACTATTTGCTAATCCATATGCTATTGTGAAATAATTATAGGAAATATTTCAAATTCCACATAGGTCTTTATAATTTTAAAAATTTACTTCATAAGGATAAATTTGCATAGCAAAATCATCCTGAGGAGAAAGCATTGACAATAAATGTAGAACAATGAGCCACTTCCTTTGCAAACACAGTATAGCCGTAACTTCATATAATTCAAAAAAAGTCAACCAACAGGAGGAAGTGATTTGAATCACAGAAGGGGCACTTTTCATTATCTCCCAGCTTGATGGGGACAATCACTGAGCCAGCAGCAATCTGCACATATCTGGAAACTATTACCATCTCTCCGTTTACCTGGAACCATCTCCAAATGTTGAAATATGGATCGGTGACAAACATCTCCCTATGGTGGCCGTGTGTGATCACCTGCATTTCTGCAGTAGGAAGTTTCTGGTTCCTCTGGAGACTGATGTGAGTTGGTCACACACACACAAAAAAAATGTGTAGCCACATCTGGCTTCAAACTTGAACTGCAATACCACTGAGATCATTCCCTGTTGGAGGAAGTGGGGAGCTGGACCATTTATTGCCATCTGAATGACTTAAAAGGGGTTCCTGGGGTGTTCTCGTGCTCTCTGTAATGAAGGTTGGATTTCACAGAACACCTATGCAATGCCCATGGGGTTCAAGGCCCTCTGCTCGGCCTGAAGGGAAAGGCAGAAGTGAATGTGCCATGGTGTGACGTGCAGTAGGTCTAGACAAGTGCTCTAAGAAGAGATGGGGACCAAGGAGAGGTGGGGACAGTTTCAACAGAAGAATCCAAGATTCCTGGTGGAAGTCTGGAGGATGGTTCTAACTTCAACAGGCTTAATACATGAACCAAAAATATTTTCCTGTCCTTAAGTGGGTGGCTGTTTGTAGCTTGCCACCCAAGGGCTATCTTTTGAAGAAAGAAAATCGATTACTCCACATAGTTGAAAGTCAATTGGGAAGCTATCTATGTGACATCATTTTACATTTTCCAATTGAAAAAAGAGATTCAAATACTATAATCCAGGCACCAGGGGCATCAGGGAGTTTTGAAATGTTTAAAAGTTTAAAAGTTTAGTAAGGTTTAAAGTCTTTTGTGAGCAAAACGATTATGCTTATGCCCAGGTGGAAACCTTTCTGCCCTACTTTGTTCTGCTTTTCTGTGTGACAAATTTAATAAAACTAACATTCCTTATTTAACTATGTAAACTAGTTAAACTATGGGATTTATGATAAATTTAATAAAAATAATATTCCTTATTATCTACTTAAACTATGGAAATTAACTTTTCTTGAATTTAAATGAAATAGGTGGAGGAGGGGAGAGCAGAAATAAACAGTAAGGCTGAGTAAGAGATTTGACCCCACAGTATTGCAGGGTCAAGGAGGTGGGAAATAAGCTCACTAGTGTAGTAACTTCGCTGCTCCCAGAATGCAGCTCAAATGTAGTGGTCTCCTCCTGCCTTCCATGCTTTCATTTGGAGCCCAACCTATTGACGACAGGAGCTTCGATGGAGAGACCAGAGTGCTTGTGACATAATCTTTGGCTTTAGTATGGTATGTGTGTCTTTCAGGGCATATGGGCTGAGATGATCCATCATGGCCTATGATGTCAGATTATCCACCGAGACTGAGGTCTCTTTGCAGAAATGCAATTACATTCAGATAATGGTATTTCCAGTTGTTGTGATAGACAAGACTGATGCTGGGAAGAAGTGACTGGTAGAACACTGGATGATATACACCCGGGACAGGCACAAGAATGAGGCTTCGCGATCCCAGCTGTCGGTGAGTTCTGCAGTCCTTTCCTGTACATTTCTCAGCAGTCAGCATTGGTTGCCATCCAACACCCCATGGTCAACCATTCCACAGAGCTCCGCCCCGACAGCCCGGTGAAGTCCCAGGCCACTGCAGTGATTACCCACCTTCCTCCCGCCATGGATCCCCCTCTCCCTCTGCTCTTCCTCGCTTCATAAACCGAAAGGACCATTTAGAGGGCTGCTCTTTCCTCTTTGTGCTTAATTACCCCAATCATGCTACTTTTCCTCTAAATCTGGATTTTTGTTTTACTTTTCTCCCTTTCATTTCTTCCCTTTTTAAAAGATTTTTCTAGACTTTTTTCTGTAGCCTGCTTTGAACCTTCTGTCCTCCCAAACAAGGTTGCAACACAGGAACCTAACACTGTGGAATATTCACTCAATCTTTTAACCAGTATTTACTAAGAACTCATTCTGTTCCTGACCCAAGCTGTACACTGGGCAGACACAAAAGCAGTGTGGCATAAAAGAAAGATGGCCTTCACACCAAACTGATGTGGGGTCAGATAGCTGCTCTCCCACCTACTAAGCTGTGGGCCTGGGTTTCTCCATCTGTGTTAGAACCAAGGCACATAAAGCACTTGGCATAGTGCCTGATACCCAGGCACCCAGAGCATAGAACCCATTGTAGCTATTACTATTTGTAAGCTGTAATTAAGACCCTCAGGCACCCAGAGCATAGAACCCATTGTAGCTATTACTATTTGTAAGCTGTAGTTAAGACCCCCAGGCACCCAGAGCATAGAACCCATTGTAGCTATTACTATTTGTAAGCTGTAATTAAGACCCTCAGGCACCCAGAGCATAGAACCCACTGTAGCTATTACTATTTGTAAGCTGTAGTTAAGACCCTCAGGCACCCAGAGCATAGAACCCATTGTAGCTATTACTATTTGTAAGCTGTAATTAAGACCCTCAGGCACCCAGAGCATAGAACCCATTGTAGCTATTACTATTTGTAAGCTGTAGTTAAGACCCTCACAGAGTACATGTTTCTTAGGCTCACACAATCTTTGTGTGGATACTTGTTTAGAATTGCTGAATTATCTTGAAATGTGTTTAAATAATTGAAAGGAGACTTTTGGGAGGGATTTTTAGAGTCCAAAGACATGAGTACAAGAGATAGATTAAGTGTTGATTAAAAATTGGTGAAGTTCTCTTTTTCCTCTTTGACCTTGTCTCTCCACGACCACTCCCATCTTCACCTTGATCTATTCCCAGCCCCACCTCAGGTACCCATTCTTTGTCCTGGGCCAGCAATGAAGGAATAAAAGCTGAGAGTGTTGTTTGAGAGTATGTTTCAGTAAATGCTTGAATTGACTTTCTTTTCCCAAATGCCTGTCTTAACAAGGGACATAATAAGACCAAAGTGCTCTTCAGACTCTAAGGAAGGAAGGGTTCCTGGAAGATCTGCAGGCTGTATCCCACCTCAGGCCACGTAAATCAGAATCTCCAGGAAGAGCATAGGAATCTGTTTTTAACAAGTATGCTATCATCAGGCAAGGTGGAAACCCTGATCTGAGTCATTGATAAAATCCTGATTGGGTGTCCCCACATCTTAAAATAGTGTTGCATGAGGTAAGAAGAAATGTAAATCATGACATATGCCCTTAGGTAACCTGTACTCTCCTTAGAGATTGTATATATGTGTCTATATATGTATAGATATGTATATTTGTATATATATGCATGTGGGTATCTATACACATATACACATACAGCACTTTTGCATATATGTCATTTGTAAAATGAGATGCAGGGTAGAGTTGGGGACATGAGGAGATGAAAAATGTGGTCTCAGGCTGGGCAGCCACTTCCAAAATACACTGTACACTCCAGGTGGGGAACACAAGTTTTAGTTGACCCCCTCAGCCACAGGGCCTTGATCAAACAAGGTCTTAATGCCAGACGAGGTGTCCGGGTGTCACGGAGCAGGTGAGCTGGCCCTGGTAGGATTCTGAGCAGGGGAATTTTGTCACCAAAGGTATGCACTTTGGAAAGGTCAGTCTGGCAACAGCATGTCTCTGGAGGATGGACAATGTAGGAAGGGAGAACAGTAGGAGACTATTGAAATAGTGCAGCTAAGAAGTGGGGGCCTGCTCTGTCAGCATGACTCAGTGGTTGAGCATTGACCTATGAACCAGGAGGTCATGTTTTGATTCCCGGTCAGGGCATGTGCCTGGGTTGTGGGCTTGATCCCCAGTGTGGAGGCATGCAGGAGGCAGCCAATCAATTATTCTCTCTCATCATTGATGTTTGTATCTCTCTCTCCCTCTCTGAAATAAAAAAAATATATATTAAAAAAAAGAAGAAGTGGGGGCCTGAATGAGGATGACAAGGAGGCAGGAAGAAAACATGGAACAGGATTGAATACAGAACGGATGGAGCAGTTGGTCAGGAGAAGGGGTGAGGCGGAGCCACATGAACACCAAGTTTCCATACAGGAAGAAGCAGACATTCCGAACCAGCAGGGGGCCAGGCAGGTAGGAGGCTTTCTGTTCCTGCATGACCGAAGATGTATGAGCCTATGCCTGCAATAAAGGGACAGGTCCCAGCACAGATCTTCAGCACCATTTGGTTTGGATGAAGCCAAAAGAAACACATCAGATCAAGGGTTCCTGGGCAGACCTTTCCTGGATGTGTCTCACAGACAGTGTCGGCCCAGGCTTTCTTCGCACCTGGGTTGGAGAGCATCTGGGCCTTGAGAGCCTGCTGGTGCACTGTGGACCGGGCAGTTGCCAAAAGTGGCCGAAGGTGCCACTGGGATCTATTTTCACAGGTTCTGTTTGGAAACTCAGTGTGGGGCTTGGGAGCAGCTGGGAGTTTCTGAGTAATTGCGTACCCTGGGGGTGGAGAGAGGCCAAGTACAACAGCCGTTCCCCAGGCCCCAAGTGAGGGCAATGCAGGAAGTCAGGTGAGGCTGCAGGAGAGTCTGAGGCCCTCGCCTGCTCCCTAAGGATGAAGCACCCCCCAGAGGCAGACCGGGTAGCTCTGATGAGAACAAGACGGGTACCCCTGAGTCCGAGTGCTCACTTTCCATATCAGGGAAGTTGGGGTGTTTGATGGACATACAAGTAGTATCTTTAAAGTAACAGATCTGTATAACCTGAAACTTAAATAGACAAGAGGATGATCATTTGTTCTGCAATGTGTTTCCCTTTAAGGCTCAGATCGAATATCAGCTTTGAAGCTTTCCTTGACCTTGTTTTCCACACCCCAGGAAGATTGATCGCCCTTCCACTCCACACTCAGAGCAATTCTACCACCAACTTAACATTTAGCCATCCATATTCAATCACCAACTGTTGTTTAAATACTTTCTGGGAGCTCAAGACTGTGGATATAACAATGGAAAATCTCCAATCCTTGCCTCCTCTTTGGATCATGAGTCACCTCTGGGCTGGGATTGGCTTCCTGGTTTCTGACCATCTGCCTACCTCAGTGGTTCTTATTTAAGGTGGACGGAATCAAAATGGATTCGCCAAAGTGTTCTGCACTCTCCAGTGGAAAGCGCCAGAGATGGACAAGAATAGCTCTGCTAGGATCCGACTAGCTGTGCTAGTACCTTTGAAATCAGCGATTTGATTCATTGCCCAGGAGGCAGCCCTCCGATACAGATCTTGAGTGGAGTCAGCTACCATTGGAAGGGGGCTATAGCCTGCCTCATTACATGAAGTGAGGTGTCACTGCCGCATCATTTTATCACTTAGAGTCATTAGTGCCCGGCAGTGTGAGAACACTGCACTTCAGAGTGGCTTTATGAGAATATAACAACTTGCCTGGCCAGTGTGGTTCAGTAGTTGAGCATCAACCCAGGAACCAGGAGGTCATGGTTCAATTCCAGGTCAGGGCACATGACCGGATTACAGGCTTGGTCCCCAGTAGGGGACATGCAGGAGGCAGCCACTCAATAATTCTCTCTCATCATTGATGTTTTTATCTCTCCCTCTCCCTTCTTCTCTGAAATCAACAAAAATATACTAAAAAAGAGAACATAATAACTTGACCATTATCTGTGATATCATGACATAGACCATATGGTTTCATTGATATGAATCCAAACTTTATTTCAGACATCACCCCCTTTCAATTCTTTAAGCAAAATCTTTATTTAAATATATTTTATTGGTTTTTTACAGAAAGAAAGGGAGAGGGATAGAGAGTTTGAAACATTGATGAGAGAGAAATATTGATCAGCTGCCTCCTGCACACCCACTCCTGGGGATGTGCCCACAACCAAGGTACATTCCCTTGACCAGAATCAAACCTGGGACCCTTCAGTCCCAAGGCCGATGCTCCATCCACTGAGCCAAACCAGTTAGGGCTAAGCAAAATCTTTTATAAGTGTAATTAAATATTTAAAAATCCATTTTAAAAAAGAAATGACCTGTTATCCAACGGAAGATTCCTGGTGCCAAGAAGCCTAAGCCCCAGTCCAGCCTTGAAGACAGAGCCCTGTGATCTGGAGTGGGTTTGACAATTCTCCCAGCTCTTCGTTTTGTCGCTTCATCCACGATAAAATGAACACTTGCCTTTCAAGTTCAAAAGCTCTCTTTTTCCCCTAACACTAAGATCTTATCCTTGATCTGACTTTTGTTGTTTGATTTAACATTAAGTTCTTTCACAGTTTAGAACCTCTGTGCTTATTTTTTATCATATTTTTAATCGAGGAATAAAAAGACAGCCTTTTAGACCAGACAGCCAAAATTCCCAGGTGGGCCCCTCTCTGAGAGAAGCACATATGTCTGTCAAGTTTCTGAAAAATGTATCCTCTTCAATGCCTGTGTTTTTCTTTAGAGGAAAATATATAGAAACCACAAACATATTTGTGCCGTTCCCACACGATGCCTTCATACTTGAAGGAAGGGTTGGATTTTCTTGTTCTTTGGCTCAAAAAGCAATGGGTGACATCAGTGAGCTAAAACTGCAAGTTCTACTGCCCTGTCCCTATTAAACTTGAATGTTTACTTCTCAAGAAATTGGCCAAGAAAAGTCCATTTGGGCTGGAACACAGCATATTTAGTCTCAGAATTAAGGTAATTTCTTTGGAGGAGTTTCAACCAAATCAATTTATTTCAGGGATGTTGGTGTTGGTTCCCTTTTTAAAATTCCAAAGTCCAAGGCCTTTTAACTGTACCTGCTCTGCAAATACAAGTCCATGCTGGCTGTCATTCAGGGAGCCATCTACTCTGGGTGGTGGGGTTCGGTGATCAGGGCCTTGCCTGCACCCAGAAAAGACTGTGGTTTTATAGGGTAGTACAGAGGTATAGTCACCTGGGCTCTCTGGAGGCTCAAGACCCACAGGCTTGAAGGGTCCAGAGAAGATCCACCCTTCATAGCCATAAATTTTCTTCAACAATAAAACATTCATATACATTTTTTCATTTCATCTTGAAAACAATTCTGTGATACAAACAGAGTAGGTATCATATCTATCTTTATAAAGATATGAGTAGTGCTCCTTCCACAAGGCTGTTCTATCTATCAAACCAGGAAGAATTGTAATAAAGAGCTGTTATAAAGTGCCTACCCTTGTAGGCATCCCACTAAGAAGACAGGAGGTAGATGTCTAAGTGTGACTTGAAGACCATCTGCCTAAAATTATTTCCTCTACTTGCTTATCAATGATGTGAAACATTTTACCACAGATCCACTTCTTTCAGAAAAGGACCAGAACTCTTAAAATGTCCTGAGTTTTAACGTGGTCCAAAACCAAGAGACATCAAAGAGCTAATGGCATTGTCTAATACTTCTTGAGCAACTTTTTATGATGGTGACATGAGTTTTCAGTCTTCCCTTGCCCCTGATAGGCATATTTTATCATGTTAAGAAAGTAACTATTATCTCTATTTCACTAAAAGTTGCAAACATAAATCATTCCTCTTTGCCAAATTGGCCTCTTTGCTGTCCCCAAAATAGCGAATAACCATTACTCCAAGAATTACTCCATTATTCCAACCATTACTCCCTTGTTACTCCAAGTCTGTGCTCATTCTGGTTGTTGCCTCAGAATCTCATCTGCCCAGCTCCAGAGCTGGAGAGTCTATGGATTTGCTTAGAGATTATTGTTCTTTGTTAAACAGATGAGTAAGGAGGTTATGCCAGTTGCCAAGACCACATAGTGAACTTGTGTCTGAATGCTACAGCTTAAGACCTGATCTGTCAAATGCTATTTTTCTGATGCCACTTCCATGAGTCATATCGAAGTAGCAGCAGCAGCAACAACAATAACAATAGCAACTTGAAGACTAGCCATAGCTTCCTCTCCATCCCTTATTCTTTTTTTTTTTCTTTTGGTATCAAAACCCTAGCACTCTTTACCATCTTATAAAAACAATATATGAGGATTTATGCAACTGAAAACTGTCCAGCTTTGTGTAGATCAATTTCTCTGGAAATGAAAATAATATCTAGCTCAAACTTTGCTGATGTAAAGATCTACTGATTCAGATGTGAATCCCAACTCTAGTTGTGTAACATGACAAGCAACCACTTCTATCTGCATCTCAGTTTTTTTCACCAACAAATTAAGAATTATCAGTGACCATTTCAATTCTAAAACTCTATTACTCAACCATCTTAGAATATTGGACTCTCTGAATGGGTATTAAGAGCAGAAAGTAGCAGGCATGATCTGAGAGGCCTTGGGAATGTTCTCATATCCTATTTGCTGGTGTCTACACTCCCTTTCCCCATGAATGTAGCTTTCCTTTTCCCAGTAAAATATCATACTCATCCACTAACTGACATTCACATGGAAGAGTAAATAATTGGTAGCTGATTCTTTCTTGGAAGTCAGGTATGGAATGGAGCAGCTGTAGACGAGTGGGCATCAGGTACCCAAAGGAGGGGGACGAGCAGAATTAAAGTCCAAGAAGAGGAAGGAGAGAACTCTAATGGTGGTCTTTGCTTTGGGGTGGCCCTGGCAGGTTAGAGGGCAAAGGCAAGCCTAAGTTTAACCTTTCAAAGCTTAAAATGAAACACCAGGGCATCTGGCCTTCCTCCCTGTGCCCAAACAGCCTCCCCTCAGAGGTGCAGTGCTGCCTGAGACCCATCAATCTCCAAGGTCAGGAGGTTAATGTCCCATCCTGACTCAGGTCACCTCTCTACTCCCCTCTCTGAAACTCCAGCTCTACATTTTTAAGATGCATATAATAAAACTTGACCCTGAGGTCCACCCCATTAAAGGATAAAACGGTAATCCAGATACATACAACATTGCAGATACATGGAAGCTCCATTTGCCTCTGTTCTGAAATGGAATGCCGACAGATTTATGATAATTTGGATATTGTCTTTCTTCATGTATTAAACTCACTGAGGAGGAGATTGAGGAAAGTGGAAAAGAATCCCAACTGTCCCAGTAAAAATATATGGTAATGCCTACTGAAATCTAGATAAGAAGGAGCTTTCATTTCTACCTATGACCCACAGTCTTATAGAGACTATAGAAGTCAGTTACAGTCCTATTTAAAACGTGGTCAGTTAACCCCTTTTGAATGTCATGCTAGGTATAGGTTGTGAATTACTTGAAGAAAGGGGGATGCTTTCTCGTTCATTTTTTGAATCCACCAAAAGTATCCCAGTATACTTTCCCTGGCATGCAGTACATGCCCAATAATACTTATTGTGGCTAATGAATGAATTGGAAAATGGCCATCAGAGAGGAGTGTGTTACAGAGTGAACATAGCTCTCCATTCGGGGAGTTAGCATACCTGCATTTTCATCATGATCGATGCATTGAACGTGACCTTGTGTGACTTCTGACACTAGTTCTTGAGAGGCCTTGCAGCTTTCCCCCTCTTAAGATACTGCCCTGAGATTTCCCTGTATGGGAGCTGGTCTAATCTACTAGAACAGGAAAGGTCACATAGAGAATAAGGGCCCCCAACCAACAGCCAGCATCAACTTCCAAACATGTGAAGGAGGCCGTCTTGGCTCTTCCAGCCAGCTGAAAGCAATCATGAATGAGCACAGGGAAAGAGGAAGAGAAACAACTGGCCACCCTACAGAATTATGAGAAATCATACATTATTTGGTTTCAAGCCACTACATTTTTGCATGGTTTGGGACACATCAAAGACTAACTGAGCCAGGAAGTTAGACCAGATGACTTCTAAGGTGCTTTCAGCTTTATAATTCTAAAACCCTAGTATAGAGCGAATCATAATGTTAATAGAACAATGTCACTAAAAGCATCTCTATTCTATACCACTGTTTTGCCAAGGAGGAAACTAATGCACAGAGGAGAGGTGATTTCCCCAAGTTTGTCATGAAATACTTGATTGTGTCGCAGAGATTCTGACAAGGAAGGAAAGCAAAGCCTGGCCAGGTCCATGCCTTCACGAAGTGTCACCACACAATTAAGAAGCTGGTGCATCTTAATTGTCAAAAGAGCACACCTTTCTGAAGAGCTGCCTGTCCATTCATTGTCAGAGCTCCAAGAAATAGCCCACACCATGAAACCATCCTTTCCTTTGAAAGACCCTGAATCTCCCTATCCTTGTCTTAGGACCAAATTCAAATGTCCTTAAAGAGTTAAACTTAAATTTGGAGAGACTCTGGCTTCCCAACACCTACTTCTAATATTCATCTTGTATTCGAACAACGAATCTCTCTTCTTTCCACCACATCGTTTCTACTTGTCTTAAGTAATGATCGCTATAGTCTAAGTGTGGGTTTTCTGCTTCTTTTATCTGCATCTCTGAAACTACTCATGAAAATTCTTCTCCCTGAAGTATGAGCCATTACTAACATACCATACAGTCTGGCATTGATTTAGGGCCAACCTGGGAATTTCAGGGTTGGGCTTGGATTTATCTGAGAGGAGTTAAATGTTTGGGGCAGGGGTGGAGTGCTGTTCCAACAAAATGGCAAAAGTAAACTTCAAGATGAGTGTCAGTAGAGAGAATTAAAAGAGACAATTAAATAAATACCTGGATGGAAATTCTGGGTCTGGTGCCATCAGTAGAGCACACAACACCCATTTTAGACACATTCTAAAGACAATTTCAATAAGTCATCTGAGAAGATGAATCAAATAAATTCCAAATCTTAAGAACAGATTGGTTGCTATGTGGCTTCTTGCAAGTGGACCATTAAATCAACTTTTTAAAAACTAACAGTTTCTCCTGTCATCACCCAGTGAAGAAGTGAAGAAAAAAATTCAGTTAGCCAAAGGAATGACATTCAGATGTTGAAAGGGTGAAACCTGGGGAACACGACCAACCCATTGCTAAAAAAACAACAGGAAGCTGGTGGTGAAAATGAAGACACAAAGGAAGGAGTTCTTCAGGGCTTAGCACATGGTCTATGCCCACACGTGCTGGCTGGCACCAGTGATTTGGCTAAGAACACACGGTAGCTGTGTTCCCTCTCGCACCTTCTCACCTAGGGTTCTAACTCTAAGTGACAAGGGTGGAGTTGGAAGGGGAATGATGGCTTGCACCTTCTCACACATCACTGTCTCACGTTTCTGGAACCAGCAGTCATCTAAACCTCTATTTTTTTCCAACCAATTGATCTGGTAACATACAATGCTGTTGACTGTCACAGCACTTCAGACAGACTCATTGGTCCTGGGGGTCCCACACACCACGATAATGCAACTGATGAGAGTAAAAACCACCATCCCCAATGGGTCCAAGTACATAGATTTGATAAATAAGGATAGTTAGTCCCTGGAAAAATTGTGTGACTATACTCAAGGTCAGAATTGTGGAGGGAACACTGGAATAAGAATAATGAGACTTGGAGATTAGCCCAGCTTGCTAAGACCTGCCTGAGAAACTGTGAGTATCATTTAAGTCCCAGTTTCCTAATACTGAAACAAGATGGTTGGGCTAGATGGTCTCTCTAAAGTCCCTACGGGTCTACTAAAGATACAATAAAAGTCTCCCTTCACCCAAAACCACTCTGCCACATATCAGCTGTGGGATCTTAGCCAACCTACTCTCAACTCCTCAATTCCTCATCTGCAAAATAATTAAGTTTTGAGGATAAAATACACTGAATTTAGGTCACCACCTGCCATGCATAAATTAAGTGTTTAATGTATGTTAGTAGAAATAAATCAATTCAAATTCTATTGTTCAGGTAACTCAGAAGAAAGGAGAGAACAAGCTAGCCTTCGATAGCATGAATGCATTTGAACTGCTATTCTTCCCCATTTCCCCCATAACGTGTCTGCTCATCTTTAACGTGCTCTGTTACTTTCATGGGGCATTTTTAGTATAGATGGGTTTTTCCCTATTAATTTTTATTGAAGAAAAAGAATCATAAAAGTAAGCATAATTTATTTACTTCATGAAAGAAAAATTAACTTGTGTGCTTATTACTTTAGATTTCAGTGGTGTCTTCTGACCTCGGACCAAGTTTTATTAACTATACATTTAGAGTCATGTTCATCAAATATGTGTTAAAACACATGAACACCAACTTCTTCATATCTGCTCAGAAAAAGAGAGAGCAGTAACAAGAAATTATTTAGGAATTAACTATTTCTAACATGGAAGAAACACATATCACAAATTAAGTAAATTTTTCTACATTTTTATGTTGCTAAATTCAAATAACATTAAATTTTTCTAATGTAGAATAGCTCTTGGGTGGAAGGATTAGGGTAAGGTTTTAAAATTTCTTTCTTCATAATATTTTGTACTTTACAAATTTTCTAACATGAGTGTTTATTACTTTTATAATAAGAAAAAATACTGTTGGGTTTGTTTGTTTTTTTCAAGTGCTTATTGGACCATTATTAGCCAGACTGATACCAATAGCTCCATCCACCAAGCTGAAGGCATCTCTCCTGAGGCCTAACTGCCAGGAAGATAGTGCCCCCTCCCTTGGGACCTCACAGTTCATGGAAGAGACAAAATATATAAGTAAAGTGAACTGAGATACATTTAACACCAACTTGGATTGACAGAATAAATAAACTTAACACAAGAGAAGGAGCTGGGTTTGGGGGCATCTTTGGAACCATACCACCGCTATTCTGCATTCACTAAATTTACAACCAAGAACTACTGCTCCCCAGACCCTGATGCAGACTTCAGGTGTACAATCATGAAGAAGATGCCCTTCCTGTCCTCATCAAAATCATGGGGTAGGAGAAGATACCGAGACATAAAAAGATTCATTCATTCTTCAACCAAAAATGCACTGAACAGTTTTTCTTTGTCAAGAGAGAGGGATAAATAAAAATTGAACCGTGCCCTCAACAAAGCTTTTATATGAACTGTCAACTACACCTTACAGCCCCCAGTGAGATCATCAGAGTAGATATTATTGACTGCAGAAAACTGAAACTTGAGCTAACATGTCCAAAGCCACACACCACTAGGGGCACATGAGTCTGGAACCCAGGATTCCTAATGTCCAGTCCTTGTTCAGCTTTGACCTCTGAATATTTGGTTTTCAGAGGAGCAGAAGTTTTTTTAACCTCTTATCATTATAGCAAATATGAGACTTCTCTTCCAAATGAATGGGAACAAAACATGGAGTATGCTAAGGAAACCAAGGAAGGTTTTTGTACCGCTGTTCACTCCATTCATCCACCCAGACATATACCTGATAGGTATTTTCTAATACCACCCGGCTGCCCTGGCCCACCATAGGCCAGGCCCTTTCTGAGATGTTCACATCTTGCCATCAGCACATTTCCTGCCTCCCTTGGGCACCAGGAGATTGTCAACCACCAAAGTGGGGAAAATAATGATTCATCTAAGTGAAGGATGGGTAATCAAAGCTCTGAGTCAAGACCCACAGAATTAATTTCACCACAGTCTTCAGGCATGAACTGTGGTTTGGGTGATGAAAGGTTCAGACCATCCCTGCTGGGAGAGCAAACCTACAGCCGCACCCACTCTGGGGAAGGCCACCATGCAGAAGTGATCGCATTTCATGTACTAGGCTTGCTGCTTCTTCCTAGAGGGTAGTAGGAGTGAGGAAGGCCTGGATGGGGTCCATGTGGCACACTCTCCCATCCATTCTGCCACTGCCCCAGTGACTGGAAGGTTCTAGAAGATTCTTCCCCAAGTGACTCTCAGAGGCAGGACTATGGTCAGGAAGCATGAGTGCTCACCCTCTGGGTTTGTGGGGGGTTAGCCTGCATTGAACATCAAATCTATGTTTCTGTTGTTTGCTTCTCCTGTTTCAACTCTTCCAAGTGCAGGTTTAAGTGGCAATGAGAAAAGCACAAGGCGACTCCCAAAGCCAGAGTTGACATCCATAACTCAGGTGCCCTCAGGCAAGCTCACTGTCTCTCAGAGGTTCATTTGTGCACGATGGACAATTTTAGAAAGCTGACTGTTGGGAGTGCTAACTAGTGGGCTGGGCACTTGGTTCAGCATATCATATGCATCACCTCACTTTAGCCTCACATCCTCATCCCCATTTTAGAGTTGAGAAAGCTGAGGGACAGAGATGCAATGTGCTGATTATTAAAGAGTAGGTTAGAGGAGGAACTAGCCTGGGGGCTCTGACTCCAGGACCTGAGTTTGCAACTAGATGGTCAGGGTTAAGCCATAATGATGATCGTGGCCATCCCTGTCTTGCTCCTGATTTTATGGGGAATGCTTCTTCATTAAGAAAGGTGTTAGATATTGTGATATGTGGATTCCTTTAAGAAGTTGCTAAAAAGAGCCCTTCTAATTTGTTCTAATGTTATTGGTTGCTTTGACTTGTGAGGACACTATGCTTGAATGCTGTCAATGTTTTAAAAAAGACATCAAATTTACTAAATAAATCCAAAATAATAAAGTCTAAAAGTCCCAAGCCTTGCTCTACAGTGTTTCTCAAATTTCCTTAATAATAATCATCTCCTGGGATGTTTTAAGAAAAAAATCGCCAGGCTTTGCCCTGTCCAGTTTGGCTAAATGGTTAGAGCATCAGCTCATACAACCGATCAGATGTGTCTCTCTAACATCATTTCTCTCTCTCTCTCTCTCTCTCTCTCTCTCTCTCTCTCTCTCTCTCCTTTCTTGGGAGAGCAAACAACCCCAGAAAAATACCCTGATAGTAACTGGGCTAGAAATTATAACCCCTATACACCAAGTATTGTGGTAAAGGTTCATACTGAACAAATCAGAGTGCCAGGAGAAGAGGAACCAGCTGTGCTTTGAGGGAACAGGAAGTGAGACAGCATTTCTGGCTGGTGGCATCCCAGGAGCTGGGCTTCAGAAAATGAACAACACTTTAATGAGAACAGAAGAGGGAAGGCCAATCCTGATGGAGCACTGAGGCTGAGCAAGCCCTATGGGTAGGAAACCACAAAGGCTCAATGCACTGGGCTTGTTAATGGCTGTGCCATGGCCAGGATTCATGTTTCCCAAATTGCACTGTCTTGTGTCACCATTCCAAATGCTGTTGGTCAATGGTTTCAAACTTGCCTGCATATTGGAACACCCGAGGAGCTGTACAAATTACTGGCTCCTGAGTCCTACCCCCTGAGGGTCTAATGAAATGATGGACTGGCTATCAGGATGAGTACAAGCTACCCAGGAACTTCTAATTCAACAAAGGATGAGAACGTCTGTTCTAGGTGACCTGTACTGCTCCAGGTACCAACAGAAAACACACAGGCTACACCCAGCCTCCTTTGCACACCTGTGCAGTCTACTAGGTCAGTGGTCGGCAAACTGCAGCTCGCGAGCCACATGCGGCTCTTTGGCCCCTTGAGTGTGGCTCTTCCACAAAATACCACGGCCTGGGCGAGTCTATTTTGAAGAAGTGGCATTAGAAGAAGTTTAAGTTTAAAAAATTTGGCTCTCAAAAGAAATTTCAATCGTTGTCCAGTTGATATTTGGCTCTGTTGACTAATGAGTCTGCCGACCACTGTACTAGGTGACTAGTGTTTCTAGCAAATGTGAAGACCGTCTCCCACACTGGAGGGGCAGGATAGCATGGTTCATTGCCAGCACTCAGCCCATTGTGGTTTGCTTCCAGTTCACAAGCATATAACTTTCTAAGCTTCGGCTTCCTCCTAGTAACAATGGTATTGCTACAGATAACCATCTAGAATGATCTGTGATGGTGGATTTTTACCTCTTGTGGGTCCCAGATTTTTTGAGACTCTCATAAAAGCTTCAAATCCTTTCCTCAAAGAATGCACGTGCCTGTACACAAGTTCAAATCCCACGTGGGATCAACAGACTCCACAAAGATTGTCCTCAGATCGAGTTAGGAATGATGCCTTCAAAAGGTCTGACAGGCTCACATCTCCCTGGCTACAGAAATTTTTTTCTGGTGAAGGCCTGATTCATACCCAAACTCTTCTCAACCATCCAGCTCTCTTCAGATTCCCCTTGGATGCTGTTTTCATTACAGGGGGCAAGAACAATTAGGAGCTCTGCGTTTCAAATAGGCAGTGTAACCCACACGCAAACAGAGCAAGGTGAAAGTGGAGACCGATGCATCAGGATGAGAATGAGAACCAGATGCCCCAGCTCAGGGAAGAGAGGGAAGAAAGACAGCTGCCTGAGGGTCCTGCTCCGTGGGCTTACCTCTAATCAAGGCTCACAAGGAACAAACTAGAGGGAGGCGAGACAGGAAATGGCAGCTTCGGGAAGATTGGGAGTGGAAGGTAGAGGTGAGGGAGTGCTGAGGTCGGAAAGAGAAGAAAGGCGGTCTTTTCAGAAGCCTTTACAGAAGGCCTTGGGGACCAGGACAAAACATGTCAGTCAATGGGAATTACTGATTTTCTTGCAGAATCCCAGGCACCGTGGATCAGCTAAGCAGGAAAGCACCCTCCCTGAGGAGTCATTGTATAAATTCCTGTTGTGTCCATAAATGCAGGGGGCACTAATTCAAAAAGACAGTATGCTTTATGAATTTACCAGTAGTGATGGCAGGTTATTGTTTCTCCTCCTAGGCCTCCGGATTGCCTGGTACCCAGGGCTCTCCACTCCAGTTGGGTCGTGTCCCCTGGGTCCTCAAATACATCCTATTCTTGCCACCCCATGTCTGTCCACCTCTCAAACTCTTGCTCATATTGTTTGCCCTATAGCTGAGCAGATCGTTTTCCTCCTTCTAGATGGATTCTGTGTGTTCCTCAAAGTTCAATTTCATCACCTCTCAGAAAACCATCTTGGATACTTTTCATGCACTCTGAGAACACAATGTTTTTTCCATCCTCTGAACTCTTATGACATTGACTTGTCCATAATGCTCCTTTGGTAATATTCATACACATTTTTGTCTTATAAATCCCACAAAATAAAAGGGGGTCATTAACCACAGCTGAGTTTTATAGCAAAAAAGTTGTATTGAGCTGAAGTCTGTTTGGCTCTGCTGAACACCTTTGGATATGCACATTTGGCAGCAAGACACGAGGCAAATTGAATTGCCTCACGTGCAAAGGTGTGGACTACAGATGCTGGTGTGAGAATCATCCTATTGCCTGTTAAAAACTCAGAGCAAAGTTTTCATATCAGGAAGCAGAAATCTACAAAGCAGAATAGAACATTAATTACAAAAAAAAAGTCCCAATGCAAGTAAAAAAAAAAGAAGAAGAAGAAGTCCTGGGAGTTTACAGAAAAGTTGGAGAGGTAGTTGGACTTCCACAAGCTAGAATTCCCAAAATGGGGATCAGCACAAACATCCCCGTTGACCCCTGGGTGTGCACTGCATTCCCTGCAGAGGGAGGTGAGCCTTGGGGGTCTACAACTTTTGTATTACACACAATGAACACCTAGTTCCATGATCTACACTTAAGAGGTGCCAGATATATACCTAAAAAGGTGAGGCTATGGGAATTGCCAAACAGCTCAAAAAGAGTGTAAAATAATATACAATGGGTTTGCAGACAAACCACGCAGAACACCAACATCTTGGGAAAGAAAGAAATAAGAAATAAAAATATTCTAAGGCTATTGATTCAATTTTGGCAATCAGTATCTCAGCTTTAAAAAGTTATTTGTTGAATAGTAGCACATGTATATATATGGTATGTATATCAGCTTTTATGTCTACATCTATATGTCCTTAGCTATATCTACAGATGCATCAATATCTATAGCTAAATCTATATCTCTATCCCCAGAGGACAGAATAAGTTAACGTGACCTACTAGAATATATGAGTTATTTCCCATAAATTTATAGGTTCCAATTTTGATGACTCTGACCCATTTTGCAGTATAATTTGGAAGTGCTTACTCATCCTTATATTTGGAGATAAATAATTAACTTTTGGAAACTTTGACTTTATCAAGTGTCTCAAACTGCTACCCAAAATATATTTGGTCTCATATCACAATGGATTATAGTCTGATGTTGTAAAATCTGAGCCAGATTCTAGTTGTGGCAGATATGCAACCCTGGTCACTTCCAGAATTTTCATCTTGATTAAGTGCCCTTGAGTGTTGACACATTGGAGGAGTTGAGTCTTCTATGCTGGACAGTGATGCTTTAAACTTCATGCACATGCTCCAGTGTTCAGTACAGAGTACAGGGTTCCTGGCATAACAGGGTGAATCAAATTCAAAGTAAGGAACCACCTTTGAAATGCCACCATAGGCCCCACCCCATCACCTGTTACCTGAAGGGATAGTGCCACACCAGTGCTGAGATCTCTGATACGGCTTATGTATTAGCCATGCCTTTGTCTACATGTCACTGATTTGTTTGGCTGTCATATTAGCATACTAGCTCTTTTAATTCAGAAGAAATGTACAGGAGTGGAATTCAATTTTGTCATTAAAATTCTTGAAACTGCCTAAATGAAACAAAATAGACACAAGGGACATCCTACCTAATAATAGACAAATATGCAAATTGACCATACCTCCGACACACCCACAAGCCACGCCCACAAGCCACACCCACCACCCAATCAGAGTGAGTATGCAAATTAACCCAACCAAGATGGCTACAGCCACAGAGAGCAAGGTTTCCTAGGTAACAGAGGAAGCCAAGCTTTCTGTCTGCCCTTGCCAGGCCTAAGCCTCCACTCAAGCTACAAAGTTTCAATTATAGAAGGTAAACAAATTCAAACAGAAATGGCGGCAGAACGGAGCTTGAGAGAGCAGGCCAGGGTTGTCCCCAGCAACAGGGGAAGCAAAGCTTTCTGCACACCCTGGCCGGGCTCACCCGCTTAAGGCTACAAAGTTTCAATTATAACCCCAACAGAAATGGCTGCCGGCTGCGGAGGGAGCCCCAGGCTTGGCTCCACTCCAGGCTACAAAGTTTCAATTATAGAAGGAAAATAAATTCCAGATACCAGGGCCTCCGCTTGGGTTGCCAGGGGGCGTGGCCGGCCTGCAAACCACCACAGGCCCCTCGCTCAGGCCACCCCATGCCCCAAGGGAACTCCACCCTGATCAGGGACACCCTTCAGGGCAAACCAGCTGGCCCCAACCCCTGTACCAGGCCTCTATCCTACCTAATAAAAAAGTAATATGCAGATTGATCATCACTGCAACACACAATATAGCTGCCCCCATGTGGTCAAAGATCCTGCCCCCATGTGGACACAAGATGACCACCACAAGATGGCCAGCAGGAGAGGGCAGTTGGGAGGCACCCAGCCTGTAAGGGAGGGCAGTTGAGAAGGACCAGGCCTGCAAGGGAGGGCAGTTGAGAGGGACCAGGCCTGCAAGGGAGGGCAGTTGAGAGGGACCAGGCCTGCAAGGGAGGGCAGTTAAGGGTGACCAGGCTGGCAGAGGAGGGAAATTGGGGGCAAACAGGCTGGCAGCGGAGTGGTTAGGGGGTGATCAGGCTGGCAGGCAGAAGCAGTTAGGGGCAATCAGGAAGGCAGGCAGGCAAGCAGTTGGGAGCCAGCAGTCCTGGATTGTGAGAGGGATGTCCGACTGCCCGTTTAGGCCCAATCCTGGTGGGATCGGGCCTAAACGGGCAGTCGGACATCCCTCGAGGGGTCCCAGATTGGAGAGGGTACAGGCTGGGCTGAGGGACAACCCCCCCTTCGTGCATGAATTTCGTGCACCGGGCCTCTAGTATAGTCATAATTCCTTGAACCTTGCTTCAAGGTAATATTAATATTAAAGTAATATCAGCATGTTTATGTATAATTTTCAACTTTTACAGTTTATTTTTATTGTCAACTAACCATCTGTAATGAAAAAGATTTTTGAATCACTGAGGAACAGGATTCTGTATATGGAAAGTTCAATCTGGACCTTATCCAAGAGGGTGGGAAGAACTTTTTACCCCCCAGGTAGCATCTCTGTCAGCTCTTCACTGAAGATTTGGGAGTTTCCACTCAAGATTTCTTCTGAGCCCTTGGAGTGGACGAATGCATGGCACTCTGACCTTGGTGACCACAGTGTTTATGAGTGCTCAGCCATCTTTCCCAGGGTTCTGTTCATTTGTTCAACTGGATATCCCTTGCCCTACGACATCCTAAGCCTGGTGATACACATTGGAGCTGCAGACGAAAACCAATAACACAAGGTGTTAAGTGCTACAACAGATGAATGCACAGATGCTATAGCTCTCCTTCTGCCTAAGCAAAAGAGGTAACTGTTAAAGGATGGGTGTTAAAGGATGGGTGATGAAGAACCATTGGGAGCCGAAGGCACGGGATATACAAAGGACTACAGGCGCACAGTGTCACTGCAAAGCACAGAGAGAGGAAGAGGAAAGAGAGGGAGGAACAGTAGGATAGGACATTGGAGAGATTAAGACCTAAATGCTAAGTACCTTAGATGCCAAGTTAAGCAATGTGAGCTTAATGTGGAAACAATGGGAATATAGTGAAGGTTTTTGAGTTAGGATGTGACATGGTCCAATGTGAGTTAAACAACAACAACACTCTGGTCTCACTGAGGGGAGAGGGGAGATTGGAGAGGTACGGAATTAGAGGTAAAAAAATATAATAGGGGTTTTTATTTAAATAGACCAGGAGAGAGTCTATGAGAACTGGCTTGGTTTTGAAAAATATGTATGAGGTAAATTAAATTCGTTTGTTGACTAGTTGGGGGGAGAGAGAGAGAGAGAGAGAGAGAGAGAGAGAGAGAGAGAGAGAGAGAGAGAGAGAGAGAATGAAAGAGACAATGACAGAGAAAGACAGTGAGAGACAGAAAAGATATTCAATAGTTGTAATATTATTAAACTAAAAGTATATGGCGTCCAAGAGAGCAATGCAGTGGGGAAATGGAGATTGGCCTGGGAGCCTTTGCTAGCCTGTTCATGCCATGGGAGAGAGTGATTGGCCCTGGAAATGGAGGCAAGTTTCAAGAACAGAAAAGGAGTGGAGGACATGGCCCTGGGAGGAGGCTGATCAGGGTCAGAGGAGTCCAAGGTGACCCAGGAGAGCAAAGGGACAGAAACCCATTGTGAAGGAGGAAGCCGGGCTGTGAGATGCATCCAAGGGTCACCCTCATAGGCCACTTATGCTGGACATAAACGACATTTATTCCACTATGGATGATGACCCCCTCATGATCCTGAGGCAGAAGAAACAAATATTTTTAACAAGTAATATACACCAAACACAGCACTAAGATTTTATAAAACAAGAATCACTATCCCTATTTTACAGACGAGGAAACTGCGACCTGGAGAGGTTAAATATCACAAATAAAAATGTAGTTGATCATGAATCCAGGACTAGAAACAATCTCAGTCTTGGTGCTGGGCTCTTCCCATTGTGCCTCACTGCCCTTCCCCCTTCCTGGAGCAGATCACCAGTAACCACCCCCTGGGGAACAAGGCGGTGGAGGCAAAGAGAGGGATTGGCCCTAAGTATTCATTGTCTGTTCTTCCTTGGTACCCCCGGAAAGAGCCTGCACCCCCTGAAGCAAGACCCGACTGCTGTGATCTGACAGCAGTGTGACAGGTGTTCCAGGGGTCAGGGCTGACCCAGGAACCAGCTCTAAACAGGTTCTTGGTTATGGCAGCACCAGGAGGGAAAAGGAAGGTCACCACCACCTAAGGTAATCGGACATAAAGCAGGAACGTACTTGAACTAGGAAGCCCAGGACCCAAGAACCAGGGCAGTCCAGAGGAGCAACTTCTTTGTGGGTCAATGGTGAGAACAAGAGCCCAAGAGCTGATGGGAAATCAGGCAGGCCCAGTCCTTCTCTGACCCTTCTCTGACCCTCTTCATTGAAGGGGACCTGATTCTGACTCTCCCAAGGCCATGCCAGGACCCTTAAGGAATTTCCTGGGGCAAATGACTAGAGCTGACACCTATCCCAGAATTGGCGAGGGGAGAACAAGGGGCCTTTGCCATTTTCATGTCAGCCTCCTGATGAGCACTCCCAGGAGGTACCAGAGCCTCAGGGCAGGGGGTGGTGGTGCATTTCTGCCCTGTGCCTCTCCACCAGCCTGAAGGAGCTGAGGGGGCCCCCAGGGAGCTAGGCGGGCACAGCATGCTGCTTCTCACCCACAGACCCTCCATCCTGCTCGGGGTGAGTGCTCAGTGGGTGTGGGCTGAGCAGAATTAGAGTCAACGAAGAGGACTGCCCTCTCCAACCCTTGTCTTGGAAGACATTTCCTCAAAGACCCAGTTCCTTCTCCCAAGCCCACAAGGGCATTGGTGCTCCCCAGTCTGACCCCTTTATACAGGTCTTGGGCCCTGTCCTCCCACTGCTCCCCACCTCTTGGCCACTTCAGCTAAGGTAGACCAACCACTGTTACCCACATGCATCACCTCCTCACCACCGCCCGCCCTTTGCGTAGGCTGTTTTCCTTGCCAGTATGCTCGCCCTACTCCCCACAAAGTAACTTGCAACACAGAACAAGTGATGCTCAAGAATATTTCAGATCAGAGGGGGTTTTCATGAGTCTGGTGGCTTGTTGAGGGGACCCCGTTCTCCTGTCTCCCCAGGTGGTGAAAGTCATTGCTCGTGGCTGGAAAACCCTTAGCCATGACCAGATCTGCCCTTCTCCCATCCTCCTGTCGCCATCCTCTGCCCTGGTCCTGAGGAGACCTGTCCTGAGGCGGGACTCACCAGGAGCTGGTTCTGAGAACAGAGGCCAGTCTCCTGGCTGAACTTCTATGGGCTGTTACATCTCCCGGGGCAGTTGCTAGAGAAAGGACCCATCTCCAGAAGGCCAGAGGGAAGGAGGACAGGGAGAAGAGAAAAGCCAGGAGCAGTGACTTGGATCTGGCGCTTTCCTAAACTTCTCCCCAGGCAAGATTTGTGTTTCAGAGAAATCAAAGAATGCAGGGCCCCGTGTCTTAAGGCAGCTGGCCTGGGAGCCGAGCAGCACTTAGCAGTTTGAAAGCAGAACTGTCTCACCTCAGCTCATCTCCTGACCCTGCAGCTGGTGGGAGGGGGGGAGGAGGGCTTGAGGATGCTCTCTTCTCTGCAAACTATAAATTGGGGGAGGATGGCCCTCCTGATACAGCCGATGCATCCAGGGCTCTCTCCCCCAGTGTTTATTCTTCTTTCTAACCCATCAGAGAGAAAAAATGAATTGAAAAACACCAACTAAAAGGCCCTTCTCACCGCCTATTTGGTTACAGTAGTCTACCCCATCACCCCCTCCTTACAGATGTGTAATTGCCCAGCAAGCAGAGTTGCCCAGCAGTGGAATATTAAACAATTCAAACCTAAAATGTTCCAGAGGTAGAGCAAAGAGAGCAGGGATGGATAAGTAATGTAGTATGTAGAACCAGGAAAAACGCACGCACACACATGCACACACACACACATGCACACTCACACACACGGTGTGCAGCGCACTTTGGTGACTGCTAAAACTATAACATCTGGAATGCCATTCTGGAAAACTTCCAGATGTTTTCCACGAGGAACACTTTGTAAAAATTGTTAGCCTTCTAGGCATTTGTGAATTTTGTAAGGAGAGTACACTCCCAGGCCCACATAGGAGCAAATACGGGATTATAAAGTGCTAAATGCTTTTCACAACTGTATAAGCAATAATGCGCTTTGGGTAAATATTCAGGGAAAATTATTTTTACAGACTAAGCGAATGGACATGTTCCAATCTGCAATTAGATTTGTATTTCAGAGAAATCAAGGAGTGCAGGACAGCTTGTCTTAAGGCAGCTGGCCTGGGAGCCAGAGCCCCTAACCTGGGCAACATCACACATCCTGGTCGTTAATTTCCCCTTTTGTAGTCACTCCAACGCTGGACGAGGCTAAGGCGGTTTCCTAGCTTGTTATATTTATCTTCCTTCCCAAGGATTTTTATATTGCATTTTATAAATCCGGCTTCAATTTATGTGTAAGCCCCGTAATCATTAGTATTATGTTTTCAAAAAAAAAGAAAGAAAGAAGAGGTTTGGGAGTGGGGTGGCTACAAAAAAACAAAAACCACAACAACCCACCACTCCCACAACAATGGTTGAGGAGCCCAGGGAAGAATTGTTAGTTTTTAAAATGCATACTATATACACATCTTTAAGGAATACCCAGAGTCTCTTTTGAAATCAGAAATTATGTGAAGCAAGGAAAGAATCATAAAAGCTCATGGATTTCCCGAACCCACGGAGTAAAAGTATTTTTAAAGCCCGATTCACATACGGGATACATTTGACACATCAAGAGAAACTGGAAACCAGGCTCCGCGCGGCCACATCAGATACTGCTCGGAGCCCAGTTTGTTTACCATTACAAAGTGAAAAGAAATTTGCTTTTCCTCCCCTGCTTCCTTTCCCTCGAGGACGGCGATTTTTATTGATTTTGTTTTCCTTCATAAACCGGTCGAAGTTGAAATGCCTGCGATAACCTAATGAGAAGCCCTTGCGTTTTAATTCTGCACCAGCTGCTGGCCTCCCCAGGCAGACTTGGCCCCAAACCCAGAGAGCCTTTGCTCTGGGAGCGGTTTTTTATTTTGAGGTTCCAAGGCTTTCTACTTCCTTAAAAAATCCTTCCCCGGGAATCTGCAGGCTACTCCCCGGAAAGATCTAGGAAGGCAGAGCACCTGGAACCTTCTCTTTTCTAAAATATATTTTTATTGATTTCAGAGAGGAAGGGAGAGAGATAGAAATATCAATGATGAGATAGAAACATCAATGACGAGAATCATTGATCAGCTGCCTTCTGCACACCCCACACTGGGGATGGAGCCCACCACCTGGGCATGTGCCCTGACCAGGAATCCAACCGCGACTTCCTGGTTCATAGGTCAATGCTCAATCACTGAGCCACACTGGCCGGGCTTGGTGAATAGGTGAGATGCTGGAGCTGGAGGCCATGCTGCCCCACAGGGGACAGGCCCCAGGCTGCCTGCGGGCGGTGGGAAGCTTGGCCAGAGTGCAGTCATCTCCCTGCCTGTCACTTCCTTGTCTCTTTCTTCATCTGCACGCATCACCACCCTCATGGCATGTCCACCATGATGACACAATCACCATGGAGACAGAACAAGACTCTCCTGTCCTTTTATTCCCTCGACCCCTGACGAGCCAGCTCTAGGCTCTAGTGTCTGACTGGGACTCCCTCATTTCTGGGGCCATTGAAACTCAAAGGAGAAAGGGACACCCTATTTGTCACCTTTGGCTGTGGCACTCCCAGCTCACCTGGGACACAGACATATCCTCAGGTGGTTGGTCTCCAAACACCAGGCTGGGCTCAGGTTCCTCTGAGCTCTTGGTTACTGATACATGGAAAGAACAGAAAGCTAAGGAGATTCCGATTCTACCCCAGGCTGCTTCAAAGACAAAGGGAACGAAATGAGGAATGGGAAAATGCCCCAGGAATCAGAAAGTATCGCAAGGTCAACCCACCTGGTATAAATCAGTGAGCCCAGTTCCAGAGGGTCGCCTGGCAACCTCACGCTCAGGTGTAATTTGCCCATCCCCAAGTATTTTTCCTAGCAGTGCCAAATGCCATAATGCTCTGTGTCAGTGATTTGAAATTATTCTATAAGCTACATATCGGGTACACTATTGTTAATGAAATGCACACAAGAAGATGAACAACTTCCTTTTCCTGCTGGAGCCCCAGCTGCAGCCAGTGCCTGGACCCTTCGTGCTGTAAATCAGCCCTTTGTACTCCAGGAGGATTCAATGAGCTGCAGGTGTGGGCTTGGGAAAGGCCGCCTGGGATTAGGTAGCAGCATTTGATATGAGATCCCAAACAGCACTGGCAATCTACACGCCACATGCGGCCACGGGCTTTGGAGAAAGCAAAGGAAAAACGCTGATGAAATGTGGCACGGGACCATGGAATGCAATGTCAAACTTTCACATCTGCAGGAAAAGAAAGAGAGTTCCTAATTTTACAGTGATGATGTCATGGAGAATTCATGACAGTGGAAATGATGGGCCAAGGTTTGCAAACTTAACCACTTAGGAGGTTGCTAGCTGAAGGCTGAGATTTTCAAGGGACAGTGCCGGGTTCAATGTAATGCTGATTTGTCTTCCTGGCCTGAGGCATCATTGGTGTGGTGTGTGTGTGTGTGTGGGTGTGTGTGTGCGCGCGCGTGCGCATGTATGTGCGTGCACATGCGTGTACACACACATTTGCATGCAGTCTCTGGAGACAGATGGGAACAGAAAAAAAAGTTGCATTTGAGAGTTTATACTTTGCACAGGCATATGAAGTTGGTACTTTGCATGTCAAATGTGTCCTTAAAAATGAACTATCCTGTGTAATTCAGCATAAAACACTGCTAACTGTCCTTAACAACAATATATTTTTTAAAGATTGATTTCAGACACTCTAAAAATTCGCCCGCCAAGAAAAACTATCATAGGTTGTTCACTTTCTCCTTAATGTTAACCATTGCAAAGAGTTTCCTTTTAAATATATTCTTATTTGGGGCTGCAGAGACATGAAAACAAGTCTGGTTTTGCTATTAGCATACTGATCAAGTATATATTGAAGAAAACATATCCCTAATTTTTGAAGAGTCTGTTTTTCATTAGCTTATCTTGATAGTTTAAGTTAATCATTATTTTCAACCATATATGATTTAGATATTATGTCATTAATTCATGTACAGTCCATCTGAGTAATGATTGTGGTTTTCTACTTTACAAATTCATCTACTTCACCAAGAAACCCAGAGAGTCAAATTCCGTGCAACATCTGGTTTCCATTGAATGTAATTGCCATTTGCAGAGTTATAATCATGTGTTATTGTAAGGACCACGGTGTCAATCACTTCCCTAATGGGGAAAATTCAATGCCTAAATACCTGGGAGAACAAGAAGCTGGCTCAAACAGGTGCATTCAGACACTGGGTTTTAAGTAGAATTCTAGCCTACCCATTTAAATAAATCATTTTAAGGAGAAACAATATTCTTTCCATCCCCTGTAGCAAGGGAAAGCATAATACCCAGGGCCCCAATCGCCCATGCTCAGTTCCAGTACTATATCACGTTTAATCTTTTAAAAAATGGACAACTTTGCCCATATCCTACTGCCTCCTTATGTTCCATATACTGGTAGAGCCCCAAAAGGCCAGGCTGGGCTTTTGAAGACTTTCTGGGGAGAGAGGGCCATCTTCTGATTCTTCCTGCCTACGTGAAGTCAGGCATCTCTTTCACAATGAAAACAGGCCAACTTGGATGTAAAGAAAATATTAAACTGCTCAAAACTCCCAAGGCCATTATAGTCCTTTCCAGCCCCTGGGGCTTTGGTGGGGATAATCACATAAGAGGTTGAAAAAAAAAAACCATGAAGCACTGTGTTTTTGTGTGTAATATGTAAGCACTTTATAGCAAAAAGTGAACCACATTTCCCTGACCTCAATCCTCGTGTTTACAAGCCAAGCCTGGTTTGAACTGGTAAATGTTTGGCCATTCACTCGGGAAATATTTCCAAAGGCAAAAAGAGCGTGCCAGGAATTGCCCTGGACATGCAGGATGCGAAGAGGAATAGGACAGAGTGTAGGCAGGCAGAGCACAGGTGAGCATAACGTGATGCATGCAGTAGAAATTAGCCCCTGTATTCTGGCAGCAGAGAAGAGCCATTGTATCCAGCCTGGCTGAGGAGGACTGGTGAGTCCAAGAAGGCTTTCTAGAGTTGATGACAGCTGAGCTGACTTTTAACCCTTTGTAGGCCATAAGCGTCTATAGACGCAAGGATGGTTTCTGTTTTGGACACGTGGCAGTTAACTGGTTAAAGGATGTGTAGGAGTGCAAGGCTTTCTATAGATTAGCTATAGGAACATACAGATATGTCATTTTGGTTCCTGCTAATGTTTCTGGGAATTAAGTTCTTGATTTGATAAAAATACTGGAAAAGGGTAGCTTACAATTCCTTTTTGTTCATTCATTCTCATATTTATACATAGGCCATTTACTATCCTATTTATCGAATGTATTCTCATCTGCACAGGACATAGGGAGCATGACAGTAGTAGGGGCTCTCAGAAACAACCCCTGTCTTCTTTGGCATTATCATCCCTGTTATACCTGCTTACATTGAGGAATATTCTGCAATCCACAAAAGACCTTCAAATTCATTTTGTTTTCTTGCCATAATAAGGTAGGAAGTGCAAGAATTAAATTAGCCTCCTTGCAATTCACAGATCTTAAAAGGTCCTGGTGAAGAAAGGTCTAGAATTCAAGTCTTGAAGCTCCATCCTGAGTCTGGCTGACAACGTGCACCCTCTCACCTGGAGGAAGAGGCAGGAGGGAAAACCTTAGGCCCTGGCCCATAGGCGATGCTCCCTGTGACTGAATGAATGAGTGTGCTTTCAGCTCTTCGTTAAGTGTGCACATGGAGAAGACTTTTGTGCAGAAAATGTAAACCAGAGTTAACATTCAGCACCATATCTATTGGGCTTTATCATGCATTTCGTGGTCATATTGGCAACACATTTGTTCTCACAATTTTCCTGCTTTTCAAGCAACTGGTTGAGGGATTCCACATCCCTTGAGCACTTGCAGGCTCACAGCTGGTGAGACAACCGAGAAATGCTCGAAAGGATGGCAGGATGAGGCCGGCTGGAAGGAGCGAGCGGTGCTCAGTAAACATGCGCGCAATGAATAAGGAGCAAGATAGAATAACCTTCAACATAGGAAGGCAAGGGTTAGGGAGACCGTGAAGTGAGCAGCATGAATCGGCACCCAGGGGTCCTGGCTGGTGGGCTGTGGGTTTAGCCTCCATGAGCCCCTGGTTTTATCCTGGACTCAGTGATAACTGCAGCCTCGACCCCCATCCCCCTTACCCTGAGCTCTCCTCGAGAGAATCAATAAAAATATTCAATACAAAGCTGAGCAAAGGATGAGGCAGTGAGCAAATACAGGGAAGATGTTATTATCCCTGACAAATTGAGAGGTGCTTCCCTTTCCACGCGGCTGCCAGAGATGGGTTTATAGTAATAACATCTGTCGGGCTGAGGCCCCATTGGCGATCACAGGGCCCGCAGAGGCAGGAATCCGGTTTCTGGGTCCTCTGAAGTGTAGATGAGGGCTGCTTCTCAGAAAACTCCTGTTGCTTTTCTTGTTTTTAGTTTGTTGTGCTTTTATTAAAAGAGATGTAATGACCGCATTCCAAGGGGCTTTAAGGCGAATAGAATCTATAGCTTCCAGAACGCCCAGGTGCTGGCTGCAACTCATCCACTCGCGGGCTGTGACAAGCGCAGGGCACCTGACATTTAGACGAAGCCTCCTCCGATTTGTGTTCCAAGAAAGCACCTCGCGGGCGGCTTTTCGGCCTCCGGATTAGCGACGGGCCACCTCTGGCTTGGACTCTGGTTCAAGGAACTGGTCAGTAACCGCTGGGAGGAAGCATGCTCCTCCACATACACATGACAGCTTTGACGATGGATAAGCACAGGATGACGGGCGGCCCCCGAACGCACTTTGCCCCAGGAGATGCCCACTCACAGGGTAGAAAAGAGAGCAAACAGGCAACAGTGATCCGGAGGCACCTGCAGAAAGCATGTCCTCTAGGGTCCATTATCTGGACGATTATCAGTTATCAGTCACCTGGCAATTATCAGCTGTGGGATGTGGGCGGGGGGGGGGGTGGGCTTTAGGTAAGTTTCCTGCCTTTTCTTGGCCTCAATTTACAGATCTATACAATAGGGGCAATATTTCTTGCTATTATTATTCTTTATAGGACTGTTGTAATAATAAAATATGTAAATTATTTTTAAACACTAAATTGTTCCTATAGATGGCGGGTCTACAAATGTATGTATACTCCATGCCTTGAAACTAAATAACTACTGTCATTATATACGGCTCTACATTACATAAGAAGAGCTGGCATTTATTCCACACTTGCCATGTGCTTGTGCTGTTCTAAACGTGTCGCAGGTTTTAACCCACTTAATCCTCACCACCAACCAAGGTCGGCACCAGTTACCTCCCGTGCTATGCAGGCTCAGGTTGCTTAAGTAAAACGTGGTGCAGCTCACAAGGGGTGCGGCCAGGATGCGGACCCAGGTCCCTGGCTGTGGAGCCCGTGTCCTTGACCCTATGCATGCTGGGATATGCACACATACGCACACAGATGTACAATTTTAAACTATTTTGAAACGATTTCAGACGTAGAGAAAAGTTGCAAAAGTCATACAAAGAATTCCTACATATTATTCACTTAGATTCCCCAAATGTTAACACTTTAGCACATTTGCTTGACCATTCTCTCCCTCTCTCTCCCTCTCTCTCTCTCTCTCTCTCTCTCTCTCTCTCTCTCTTTCTCTCTCTCCTCTCTCTCTCTCTCTCTCTCTCCCTCTCTCCCCCCCTTCTTCTCCCCCCTCCCTCTCTCTCTCTCTCTCTCTCTCTCTCTATATATATATATATATATATATATGTGTGTGTGTGTGTGTGTGTGTGTGTGAGTGTGTGTATACAGTATATATATGTATATATGTATATATGTATATATGTATATATGTATACATACTCACACACATACATACTCACACACGCTGATGTTTTTCTAAAGCCACCGAGAGCAAGTTGCAGATGTGAGGACCCTCTGTGCCCCAAAATCTCTGTGTATTTCCTTGAAGCAAGGACATCCTGGAAATCATTAAAATGAGAAAGTCCATTATCTAATCTGCAGACCACACTCACATTGGGCTCATTCTCCCCGCAGCATCTTTCGCACCGAGTTTGGTGGCTGCAGAAACCGAGTGGGTTTCTTTCCTGTTCCTTTTCCAGGCCCCATCCAGGATCACATGCTGCCACGACCTTGACATTTTTGAAGGCGACCAAGTTGGGGCCCCTCTGAAGCTCCCCCTGATTGGATTCAGGCTGTGCATTGTTGGCCGGCATACCACAGAAGTGATGATGGGTCCTTCTCCGCGCATCGTATCAGGGAGCATCTGATATCTATTTGTCCCATTACTGGGGATGTCAAAACACATACTTTTAAACCATGCTCCTTGTTTACCATGTAACATGTCTCCCCCCAGCTGCCTGGAAAGGTCCCTACGGGTGGGGAGGGCCCGCTCTGTGTCTGCATCCCCCACTCCGCCCGGCACAGGCACTCCGCCTGCTCTCGGTCAGCGCCTGCTCTGCTGTCTCATTTCGGACCCAGGCTCTCCTGGTGATCAATGGCCACTCCCTCTGATGCCAGAATCTAGGACAAGCCTGTTTCCTTGTTGGTTCTATAGGCAGAGAGCCCTTTCCACGTCAGGCCCTGAGCCAGATGCTGGAGAACGCAGAGGTAAACAAAGTACAGCCCTGCCGTCCTCGGGACATGCCGTTGCCCACGCCACCCCCACAGCAGACGGGCAATGACACCCCCACGCCTCCTGCACCACAGGGTCTCTCCTCCCTCGCGTCCACCTCCACGCTCTCGTCTTGTTTCCCAAGAATCGGGGTCCTGTTGTCGGTATCATGAGCCACCCCATAGTCCAGGGTCAGAGGCCTGGGCGAGTTTCCTTCCCAAGCACATGTTTGCTGGTTACTCACTATGTGCTGGAAACAGGACCTTAACCAAAGGAGTGACTCTCCCAAGAGAAGGCCCGGACGGCGGAAGGTTCTGGGCAACCGTGCTGTTCAGGAGCCCCCATACCACACACCAAGAGGGGTGTCCCGTGCCCCTTTGCTCTGCGAATGCGACCCCTCTAAAGAACTCACCCCATAGGATGCAGAAGTCCCAACACAGACTTCCTTCCTGCGCTCTGCAAGGGGCAGTCGAACACAGCAGGAAAGGAGGGAATGGGATCGACCCCTCTTTATGCCACCAGCACTGTCTTTGACTTGTCCCTTGGACCGAATTACAAGATGCAGAATCAGGTCACCTTGTAATTTACTGAGAGGCTGGCTCTGTGAGGCGCCAAGCTCCGGGTGACCCAGGGAGAAGCCGGGAAAATATGCCCCTGCCCTCCTGGAGTTTAGAGTCCCCAACCGCTCCCCCCACCCCAGCCTGCAGATGCCACAGGCACTGGGCAACTTGTCAGCATGTCATCACCAATGGATTCATCCTAATGGCCTTGGACAAGTGCACGTGTCACTGTCCACTCAGAGCCGACGATGAAAGAGAAACAGCAACTCGAACTGCTGCTTTCAGAGAAAGTTGTCTCGCTCTTTGGGGGGACGGGACGGGGCAGATGCTGGGCCCCTGGTGGCACTGCAGACAGACAGGAGGTGGTCGGAGCATGGTTAACATGGGCTCTGGGTCCGAGGGCTGGACAGCAGTGCCAGCTCTCACACTGGTCAGCTGGGGACCACAGATAGACTATCTAACCGACTAGCTAACTCTCTTCCCTGTAAACCTGGAGTGTTGGTAGAACCCATCTCATCATGTTGTGGAGACTAAACGAGACCCTTCTCTGTAGGTTGTCTAGCTCTGATGCCTGGCCGAAACAGGGCCTCCGGAGCCGAAGATTGCTAGGACGCCCTTGCCCTTCTGCATCTGGGGGCTAAGTTCACCGTGTCTCTCTACCCCCCACCTCCAGTGGGCCCCGGATTTCGGTACACTAGGTGTTGGGGGGCAATCTTCGATGAAACTCATACCCATGATGTGTTTTTACAGAAGCTTAAGGAAATTAGAAATCTCTACATCAAAAATGGGGTGGGGGTGGGCCAGTGCTCCTTCATCCCCCAGTTCCCAAAGAAATCTTACGTGAGAGCCCCTGGGACAAGGTGCTGGACTGTCCAGAGGATGAGTGCCCAGGACGCCGTGGAAACGGAAGGCATCGCCGCGGGAGCAGGGCTTTAGACATCTAAATTGGTTTGTCACTTTTATTTTTTCCACTTGCAGCATTTGTCACTTTTTTAAAAAGTTTATACTTTGTGCCAAAACCAGTTTGGCTCAGTGGATAGAGCATCGGCCTGCGGACTGAAAGGTCCCAGGTTCAATTCCGGTCAAGGGAATGTACCTTGGTTGCGGGCACATCCCCAGTGGGGGTTGTGCAGGAGGCAGCTGATCGATGTTTCTCTCTCATCGATGTTTCTAACTCTCTATCCCTCTCTCTTCCTCTCTGTAAAAAATCAATAAAATATATTTTTTTAAAAAAGTTTATACTTTGCCTCTTTTTCACTGACTTCTAGGTCACTTTATTTTTAATCGTGAGAGTACAACGTGGCTTTTGAATGTTGCTTACATGTTTTACTTTCTAGCTAAACTTTTACTTTCTAACGTTCCATTTTCTTTCTTTTTGTGCCCCTCAGCTCTTTAGCTACTTTTTAGGTTGTTTGTCTGAAGCTCTTAATATTTCTTTACTTCTTTTTTTTGTAACTTCTAAGCTATTTTTTTTAACTATCAAACCTCTTTTATCTCTTATCTTTGTATAATCATTAATAATGCTATTATAACTATTTCAACATTTCATTTATTGTTCTGAATTTAAAGTCTTTCCTCCTTCTACTCACTTGATGCTTTTAGCCTTTAATTTCTAAAATGTCTATCTTTTATCATTGGTCTTGTGCTTTTATCTCCTTTAAACATTTTATTGTTGGCATTGGCCGAACGTCAGGCAGAAAAGTCTTCGCCTTGTCGGGGTCACAGTCATGGACAGATATATTCAGGAAACAATTCAGTACCCCTGTCTTGTCTGCTCCTCCACAGCTGCCCCTCCCTCTGGAGCCCCTTAATTGGATCCCCATCAATTTTTTTTTAAAATATATTTTATTGATATTTTACAGAGAGGAAGGGAGAGGGATAGAGAGTTAGAAACATCGATGAGAGAGAAACACCCATCAGCCGCCTCCTGCACACCCCCTACTGGGGATGTGCCCGCAACCAAGGTATATGCCCTTGACTGGAATCGAACCTGGGACCTTTCAGTCCACAGGCCGACGCTCTATCCACTGAGCCAAACCGGCTTTGGCGGATCCCCATCAATTTTTAAGTCAGTCCCCAAAAGTCATAATCTAAGCAATGTGTGAAACTCCATCCTCCAGACAATAGTGATTCTACCCATGCACGTGTCACACACACTCATTCCCACTACGTTAGAGGCGGCCATGGCCTACCCAGGGTCATCCCCAGCTAGCGCTAGGAAATCCAGCAAGCCAGCTGAGTGGTGAGCTGCCCACCAGGCATGAGGGTCAGAGGTGAGTGGTTTCAAAATCACTCCTGTCCATGCCCCCAGACCAAGCGCCCCCATCAGAGGGCCCTGTCTGCTTTAAAAAGTCCTGGTACAGCCTAAAGCCCAGAGGAGAACACACTCGCCTGGAAGAAGGCCATGCTGGCTCATGAACGAGAGTTTATAAGCTTGTCTCCATCTCAAAATAGAAACACCAATTCCAGTGTAGAGTGAAATTGGGCAGGACAGGCTGAGCCTTGCTCTGAGGCACCCCTTTTAGCCTCCAAATGATCATTCTTAGTAGCCAAAGCAATGGGAAGAGTCGTTTTCATCTGAACAATACGGTAAGCCTTCCCATGCCCTTCCTTTCACATTCCTTATTCCATATGATCCTCAGATGCGAGGAATAAACTCAAAGGATCAATTAATAGACCCGGGGACTCAGAGGAGGTGGCAGAACCAGAACTGGGACTGAGGACTTCTATTCGTTTCCCAGCATCCTTCTTCCTGTATCGGGATTCCTCTGAGTGTCACCCGCAGCAGGAACCTCCACACCAACGGGAAGAATGTGTCTGTCTGCACAGTGTTATCTTGGGGCCAGAGCCCACCTGCTGGTTGGGTGCTGAAATTATTTTCTATCTTAAGAAGAGATCAGGGAACACAGAGACTTAAATCCATTCTCATAGGGAAGGTTCTGCTTTCGAGCAATACTATTAGTAGATATTTCACAACATATCATGTGACCCAGACACTAATATAGGAGATCACTGAATTTAAAACGTTTTTATTTTAGGTTCATGGATCCACAAATGACTTAACAGCAGATTCCTTCTGGAAACCAAAATGGACAAGGGAAAGGGCAAGAGAGAATAAGGTGACAGGTCACCTGAATAGGAGTGTGACATGGAGATATCTGAAGAAGGAGAGGCACCTGGGAATATGAAAGCTAAGCAAAACCATGCCCCTCCATTCTCTAAAAATATCTCCCTGATAAAAGTCCCACCCCATCAGAGTCTGTGGCCAATCAATCACAGGGCCCCATCATGAGCCACAGCTCTTATAATTTCATGTTAAAAAGTGGCTGCAGCCCAATTGGAGTGGCTCAGTGGTTGAGCATCGACCTATGATTCAAGATTCCAGGTCAAGGCACATGCCCAAGCTGTGGGCTTGATCCCCAGTAGGGGGCATGCAGGAGGCAGCCCGAACAATGATTCTCTCTCATCATTAATGTTTCTATCGCTTTCTCCCTCTCCTTCCTCTTTGAAATCAATAAAAAATATATACATTTTTTTAAAGTTACTACAGAGGTCCTCATTTCCCAAACTTGGACTTTTAACAATATATCTATGTCCAGTGTCTGGGACAAAACTTAGCCTCGGGGCTCCAGGTCACTGAACATGTATAACATTGATTGAAACATTTTGTGTTACAAACAAATTAACTTCCGGTATGAAAAAAAACACAACCCTGCCTGAAGAGAAATTCCCAATTGTAAAATTTATCTCTAATAGTCTATCAGGAAAAAAAAACCTGAACTCAATACCCCGTTGCTTATTGAATAACACTAATCCCGTGCAATCACTCTTGTGACCCTGCTTGTCTCTAGCTGGAGTCGAGCTTGTTAAAACGAACCCATTTTTCTTCTCTGAAAGATGTAATCAGTAGTAAGGAAACTAGAAGTTTGGTGATCCTGCTAATCAATCTATGTTCCACAAATGAAAACACTCCCCGATTGGTAATTAGTTTCCAATGATGAAATAATTAAATATTTCACTCTGAATTCCCTCTGCCCCGCATCTGGGGCTTTTATAAATGTTGCATTTCCAAGCCCCTGTGTGCAATCTTGTTTTATTTATGGCCGGGGCTTTCCAGGCATTCTGAAACTCTGTCTAAACCACACAAAGGCAGGGGGAAACCTGACAATTAAGTGTTGAACTTGATTATTACAGTCAACCGGGCCAGGGAAGCAGCGACACCGGATCCACACTTGGCCCGGAGTTATCAAGAGAATGTGATTGCATCGTTCAGGGGAGTTTTCGGAGTTCAAGATATAAAAGTGGAAGCCAAACGGCCGCGTGTTTAACCTTGCTGAGGTGCTTTGGGGGAATGAGAAATGAGCCCGAGTCTTCCAAGCAGATGTCTGTCTCGGTTTGATCCCTTCACAGTGGCTGCTCTCCTGGTCTTGTCTCTGTCGCTGAAATGCAGCATTCATGTCTAACAGAGGCTTGAAAGATGCCAATGCTATCCTGATTCAAAAATTCAAAGAGCTGCCTGACCAAGGCGGAGCAAGACACACTACCAAAGTCCACGTCTTAACACGTAACATTTGTTCACATATTGGCTATTGTAAAAATGTATGTTAGACGTTGAGGCCAAAAGGGGGTTTTTTGTTTGCTTTGTTTTAATATATATTTTTATTGATTTCAGAGTGAGGAAGGGAGAGGGAGAGAGAGATAGAAACATCAATGATGAGAGAGAATCATTGATCGGCTGCCTCCTGCACGCCCCGCACTGGGGATCGAGCCTGCAACCCAGGCATGTGCCCTGACCAGGAATCGAACCATGACCTCCTGGTTCATAGGTCGATGCTCAACCACAGAGCCACGCTGGCCAGGCAAGGCCGAAAGGTTTTGTTACGGACTCTCCAAGCTTACTCTCCGCATGCTCAGTTAACCACCAGTTATCATAAGGAGGCATGAAAGGCCCCAGAGCGAGCAGTGCTCCCCTCGCAATGCCCACGCCTGGAAGGCCAGAGGTGCTGGTGATGTGAAATCCCCAGGACTGCCTCAGGTGCACTGCTCACCCACTTACCTCTGGAAACCTGCCATCAGCAACAGGTAATCATTTGCATTTTCAAGGTCCCCATTATGGTTCAGACTCGTCTAGTTTTATAATTTTAAAATGGCAGGCACAATTTCCTGCCCCTGAAGGATTCTGGGCTCCGCAGGGTCGGGGAAGGAGGTGCAACCCCAGTCTCTGCGCCCTTTCCAAAGGTCATGGAGAATCAAAGTTCAAACTAAGGATGAAAATTCTTTCAGGAGCTTGGTCACAGCAGCATCCGTTCAGCTTAAGAATTCAGCTACAGCGCTAACCGGTTTGGCTCAGTGGATAGAGCAACGGCCTGCGGACTGAAGGGTCCCAGGTTCGATTCCAGTCAAGGGCATGTACCTTGGTTGCAGGCACATCCCCTGTAGGGAGTGTGCAGGAGGCAGCTGATCAATGTTTCTCTCTCATCAATGTTTCTAACTCTCTATCCCTCTCCCTTCCTCTCTGTAAAAAACAAAACAAAAAACAAAACAAAACAAAAACAATAAAATATATTTTTTTTAAAAGAAAGAATTCAGCTACAAACTACTGGTGTGGCTCAGTAGTTGAGCGTCGCCCTATGAACCAGGAAGTCATGGTTTGATTCCCCATCCGGGCACATGCCGGGTTGTGGGCTCGATCCCCAGTATGGGGTGTGCCAGAGGAGGCCAATCAATGATTCTCTCTCAACATTGATATTCCTCTCTCTCTCTCTCTCTCTCTCTCTCTCTCTCTCTCTCTCTCTCCTCCTTTTTCTCTGAAATTTATAAAAATATTTTTTTAAAAAATTCATCTACAGGTTCCGTTAACAATTACAGGCAAAATGCCTCCTGGCACTGGCCACCTCACTAGGCTAAAAGATTGGCAGTGCACTGGGGTAAAAGAGTAAAGAAATAGAGAAGGTTCTGCTTTCGAGCAATACTATTAGTAGATATTTCACAACATATCATGTGACCCAGACACTAATATAGGAGATCACTGAATTTAAAACGTTTTTATTTTAGGTTCATGGATCCACAGATGTTAGCAACTAACACTTGATTAATAACACTAGTTAGTTTCCCCAAAGAAGAACTAGTTGGAAAATTCCATTTGTTCTGTGGGAAATAAATTATTGGAGGCAACAGAAACGTCTAAAGTGATCAAGCCAACACTTTGTATGTTTGTAACAAGTGTGATATTAAGGAAACACACTGCTGGCTTGTCCTCTGATGTGGCCTCTGCAGCCACAGGACAGGAGGTCAGCAGCCTTGGCAAATCCACAGCCCTCCGATCCCTTGCAGGTAGAGAAGGGACTCGTTGATCTGGAGAGTCTCCAACAATAATTTCACGTGAAAAATATTTCTCTTGGATGGTCCCTCCAGAGGAAGTCTGCTAAGTCAGACAGCACAATCTGGAGAGGTCAGTAATGGCATGGATGCTCTTATTGGTTGAAAGATGCACATGCCACGACCTAAAATGTGGGTAATGAAATTTTCTTGTGGAGGGACTATGATTTGAGTAGGAAGATCAAAAGGCAGCTACAGACCACACCAACCTGGATGAGAAGCAAGACTTCAGTTGCAAAGAACTCCTCCCACACAGCTTGTGAGGAGGTTATAGAAAGACCTCCCACATGTCTTTAAAAAAGGAGAAGCTTCAAGGGAATGAGGAGAAGCTCTGAGCTGTGAGGGATAAGACTGAAAGGTTTTACCCCGAACCACACATGGAGACCAGAGGACCAGCTCTAGCCCACTTCCTGAGAAAATGTGAGCCTTCATCAGCCCAGCCAACCAAGGTTAGAATAAGCTATCTGTCCTACTCAGAAGCAGCTGCTCATCTTTAACAAATTCTGAAGGGCCAGAGAGGTCAGAAAATCTTAGAAGAGATGGAACACATCCAAGAGATCACCTTATTTATCCTCCTGACAGTTGGATTGTTCTGTCCAAGCCTCTGTGTAGCATTTCATCTACCTCCTGGCAGAGTCCCCTGGGAAGAGCCACATTCTCCCTGGAGACTCATGCTGTCAGGAAGTGTTTTATGATTTCTGGCCTACTTGCTTCTCCTCTGACTTTCATACTGCAGGTCTAGTCTGGTATGGCCAGATGTTTGGCTGGAGATATGGGATAGAACCAAGGAAGAGAAGGTTGGGAAGACCCATGGCACTGTGCACATTCCAACAGCAACCAACAACCAGGAGTGCTTAGACAGAGATAAATCACAGGCAGGAAGATCATCGGGAAGCCAAGGCCAGGCCCTGAGGGCAGGGCTTGTGTTACCTGCTGGAGGAAGCTGCTGCCGGGAGCTCAGTGAAAGTTTAGAGATCTTTGGAAGTCCCTCCCCGAGCCTTCTCTCCTAATCCCTCTCTTCCTGCTATAATCCTGCCTCTGGGAATTAAATCCTTTATCTCACAGTGAGAACTAAAGCTAAAAAAGGAAAGACGGTGGCTGATGCTGTAAACCAGGAAGAAACAGCCAATATCCACTTCCTTCCAAACTCAGTTCTTGAGAGAAGAGCTCGCTGCAAACTCTGGGAAGAAGAGATTATGTCTGTTTTGTTTATCACGATACAGTACTTGGCAGGGCACTGCACACTCAGTAGATCTTCAATAAGCACGTTGAATGAAAGTGAAGCAGGAGGGCACCGGACACCTAAGGAAGAAGGAGGCACTTCTACCTTAGGAGGATAATCTATTCCTATTTCTTTCCACCTTCATCATTGGTTCTATCTTAATTCAGACCCCAAATTTCTCTTGCTGGATTATGTAATAGTATCTTCTAGATCTGTCCCCCTCCATTCCATCTTCCACAGTGCTTCCAGAATGATCTCTCAAAAACAGAGATCTGATCAAGCCATTCTCCACTTAAATTCATCAGTAGTTTGCACTCACCATAACTTGTGTTGGCCCTTCAAGACTCAGTGAATCTATTCACTAATTTACACACTATTTTTCTGAATAATAACAAGCACACAGATGACTTCTAGCACTTAGGACACTTCTTTGTCTCCCCCACTAGACTGTGACCTTTTTAAGAGTAGCACCATGCCCTGCACTTTAATTCTCTAATGCTGAGAACAGGGCCTGGCATGTCTAGGTGCTCATATATTTGTTACTTAGAATGATGAATGGATGGCACAGCAGAAGAGGAGAATCCTCCAAAACACTCATCGGACCAATAGGGAGATAGTCACAGCCAAGATTCCTCTGCAGTCAAAGAAGGACCATGGCTCTCCTCTTGACCCCCGCCCCTCCCAAAAAAACAACATGACTTTGTCAGAATCTTCTCATATATGAGTCAAGTGAATATGGAGGAAAGACTTGGTTTCAAATAGGAGACGTTGGCAAAAACAATCCCAACAAGTAACACAAATAGAAGTGAAACCAGGAATGAGGCTCAAACTATCATTATTAATTACCCTGTCACTGTAATTTATTGTGTTTTAGCATAAGCCAACTAATTAGGTCTTATTTTGCAAACAAAATTTTCATGGCCTGCTATATGAAATTCTTCTCTAATAGGTAGCATCTGCTGTATTTATTTCATCCATTAATTTTATAACCTTCTCCAAAACAAACACTAGGCTCATGTGATGTGATTCAGAAAGAAGAGATGAGCTATGTGGCCTGGGGGTACACAAGTGATCTTAGTCCCCAAGTCCACCAGTCTTCCTGGACATGTCTTCCCAAAGAGTCTAGACACATGATGGCCAGCCAGCCCAGTCCCTTATAGGCTGAGCCTACTGAGAAGAGACCCCAGTGGTCTTCCCATGGAGTGTGCATTCAGAGCTCACCCATCTGTTATTGGGTGTGAGAATCCTAGAGAAAGGATGGTCTAATCCAAGGCAGCTTCCTGGGTAAGAGAGGACTGTTACAGGGCCTAGAAAGATGACAGTACAAGAACAATGAGAAGCCTTTTTGAACAGGAACCTATAAGAAGATCATAGGGCAACATGAATAGTGGGAGCCATGATTCTCTTTTGACATACCTACTTCTGGTCTTTCCAAGATAGAGGTCTTTTCCCCCAGGCCATGAGCAAATTTAAAGAACAACAATAATTATAGTTCAGGAGACTACCATTGTCACCAAATGCACTGTGCCTGTCTTCACACCACATGACAAGGGAGCAGGCAGTAAAGTTGCCATGTATCTAATGTGGCAAGACATCTCTGAGGGCACTTAGCATGTCCAGCCCTATGGTGACCAAGCTGCAGGGATAAAGAGGCAGAAAGCCTGGTCTTTGGCCTTGGCAAAGAGACAAGTCTCAGAAATGAAGTAAACATCTCTAAAGAAATGGACTCCAGCCCTAGAGTGGTCTTCCCCCAGCCTTGCTGAGTCCTTTCGGGTTTCCAGCAGACTCTTGTGGAAAGCAGAGAAGCTTTGCCTTTGCATTGACTTGACCTGTCTCCAGCCTTGGTCTAGCTTATAAATGTGAGTATGTGATGATATTTTGGGCACCTGCCAGCCTTCCTTTCTTCTCCAAGTTACCAGAATTTTCATTGGTGAAAGAGGTTGAGAGTGCTCCTTACCCCTAGCCTCACTGGGCACAGCAGGGTCAGCCCAGGGCCTCCCTGCAGTAGTCTTGCTATCTAGGAGATGATGCCCTTTGCCTTTCTGATTCTCTGTCTCACATCTTTTGGGGTATTGCAACCATTCTGTACCTGCTGACTCACCTAACACTGTCAGCCACACCCTCAGGAGCCCATGGGGCCAACAGGCTTGTGCAGTTAAAAGTACAGCGAGTTCCTCTTCAGGGAGACCACAACCAATGAGCAAGGGTGCGGGGGGGGGGGGGCATGATTCCACCTCTCCTGACCAACCCTTAGGGGCAATTGGGAGTATTCTTTATCACCAAGCTCCAACTGCCCTCAGCGGTACCCTTGATAATGTACCCTCCTGTAGGCTTTCCTTCATCCCTCACTCTGCCCAGTCCTCACCCCTGTTTCATGGAATGAACTAACCTGCAAGACCTTGTCTTGGGCTCTGTTTTCAAGGCAAAACCAACCCAGGCTAAGCCCCTGCCTCTGCTGCTGTTGGAAACAACATCACAGATGCAACTCTGCCCATGGGCATGAGTCACTCCTCTGCGGAAAGATCAGTCCCTGAGTGACAGACCCAAACTAGTCCAAATCAGCCTGGGAGAAAGCGCCAGTGATCCTTCCCAGATGGTCAACCTCCAGGGCTTGCCAGTTCTTTTGTTCTTTCCTAATAATAGCTTATTTTTTAAAAAAAATTAAAATAAAAGAAAGATCTTTCTTGTGATTTTTTGCTTGGCTTTGATGTCAAAAGCAGTAGAAGTTGTATTAAAAATCTTATTGTCAATATATGGCAATCAAATGCATGGCATTATTAGGCAAACTACTGTAATAATGATAGTTGTGTCTGCGATAAAAAGCAAAAAAATTGACTTCAAGTTTTATTTCAGGATAATAGGCAGTCTGCATGTCAGAAGGCCTGCAATCTACAACCAGACGGATTTTCACTCTCTGTATAATCCTGGGCTGGTCCTATTATGATTTCTGGTCCCTTGGTTTTCTGTAGGTAATTTGAGAAGAAACGTGCATGCAGCGATATATGTGAGGACAGATAAGTGATTGTGAAGAAATGCAGCTCACTGTCATTGTCTCTGTTAGAATCCCAGTACTCTGGAGCTAAAGTACAGCCCCAGATGCGTTGACAATTAGATTTTATACACTGACTCATTCTGTCAGCAAATATGACTGAAGAGCCAGCTCTGTGCCAGCCATCTTGTAAGTGCTGGGGGGTCAGGGGTGAAGGAGATGGACATGGACCTTGTCTTCACAGAACCTGCCTCTTAGTATTCGCTCACCAGCTACATAGCAACTCACACGGCAGACATCCAGAAGGGCAACTTTCTGCAAAAAGTTCCTGCTTCAGAGCCCTCCCATGAGCTGCTGCATTTGCTGGGAATAATTTCCTCTGCACATACACACACCTACACACACTCCTCACCTGGAGACTCCTCTTGGTCCTCTGATCCGTTTGTCTATCTTTCCTTCTTAAGTGGAGAGAAAGAAAGCAGGATATATACCTCTGTGGTTTACCATTAAACTCTCAGGGCCTGGGAGAGAATCAAACACACATCAATAAGAAGCTGTTGAATGGATGAATGGATGGATGAATGAATGAATGAATGAATAAGGAGTAAAGAGCATATCTAGTGACCTGAAGGCAGAAGTGTGCATGCATATGAAGCAATTATAAGAAGACCGATGTGGCAGAGCCGAGGAAGACTCACCAAAGAAGGCCAGGCAACTGTCTTGCTGACATCACTGTGCTCCAGCTCACAGTTTGAGCAAATATGACCAGTCTGTCCCTTTTGAACAACAGAAACATTTGCAAGCTCACAGAGAAAGACAAAGAGAGACAGAGACAGACACAGACAGAAAGAGAGAAAGATGGGGGGTATGGAGAGTTTTTCTGTAGAACCTAAGACCATTCATACTATCTGTCATAGTCTTCTCATTCATTGAAATAAAAACACTCTGTCTATTAGAGTATTGAGTATAAACAAATACCACTGTGTTTTAAGGACACTGACCGCCAGGGTAGCCAGAGGGTGACCAGGTGAAGACCCCAGAATTCGTGTCCTGGCAAGGGTGTTTGGTTTACCTGGGGAAGAGGAAATGCAAAGGATACACCACACCTGCTGTGAAATTCCTGGCATGCTGACACATATGGCAGGAAGTAAACTTATTAGTTATGGTTCAAAAGCAAAGAATTAGAACCAACAAGACGCAGATTTTTTGCAAAATGTAAGGACAAATTTTCTAGCAACTAGAACAGTCCAACTATGGAGTGACTGCCCCACAGGCAGGGTAAGCCAGTGTTGCTCAAAGTGTGACCCTGGCTGGTTGTTGAGCTGTTGTTACTAGTCTGCGACAACGTACATATAGAAACTGAGAGCCACATTTAGAAACATTTACAGCAATAGGTCATTGCCATGGCATCCACCCATGGATGCATCTGGTAGAGCAGCGTAGAGACTGGTTCTTGTCACACTCCTGTGGTGAGTCAAATTTGGCCTGCACTGTCAAGTGCACCTGAGACCATGCTGTACTGTAGATATCTCAACATTAGTCTGTCATCTGAAAATCTCATACAATCTAGAATCTACTGCTTTTGTCAATTAAAGATTATTTTTAATTTACCTTCAACTTGCAGGATGAAATCTCTGCAACTGGCTATTGATGAGAAGTTGAAGATAAATTTTGAAAATAATATCTCTGGTTTCAAATCAGGAAGTCATGGTTCAATTCCTGGTCAGGGCACATGACTGAGTTTCAGGCTAGATCCCCAGTAGGGAGTATACAGGAGGCAGCCCATCGATGATTCTTTCTCATCACTGATGTTTCTACCTCTCTCCTTGTCTCCCTTCCTCTCTCTCTAAAAATCAACAAAAACGTATTTTTAAAAAAGGAAATATCCTTAACCAGCTGAAATTGCTTTTAAAAATCATCTTCGTGCCCTACCCGGTTTGGCTCAGTGAATAGAGTGTTAGTCTGAGGACTCAAGGGTCCCGGGTTCGATTCTGGTCAAGGGCATGTGCCTTGGTTGCGGGCACATCCCTTGGGGGGGGGGTGCAGGAGGCAGCTGATTGATGTTTCTCTCTCATTGATGTTTCTAACTCTCTATCCCTCTCCCTTCCTCTCTGTAAAAATCAATAAAATATATATTTTTTAAAATCATCTTCGTTCCCTCTAACCTAGTTCCGCTTTGCCTATGTTCAATATTTTAACAAGACATGGAAGCAATCTAGATAAGCATTACCCTCTGAGAGTAGTACTGTGAGTCCAACCTTACTTAATTAGCCAGCAAGAAGCTAATTTGTTTGTCACACTGAAATGTTCATTCCTGGTGTCCACTCACGCTGCCTGCACAGGGACTGGAGATGGGGACTCCCACTTACTCACAGCTGACTGTGCTTGCTGTACTACAGATTGGCAAACATTTACTAGTGCAAAGGTATTCTTCACAGTAATCACCTCAGTGCACATCTATAACAAACATGTCCAGTTTCTATCACTCGTTTTTCTCCTATGTTATATTTGTTTTGGTGACATTTATTAAAACACAATTTTATGTCTGTGAATTAGAGTAAAAAAATTATGGCTTGTATCATATGTGTTTTTTAATTTGTTTTTCCAGTAATTTTAGCCTCCAGTAATCATCCTTATTACATTTTACCAGTGTTGGTTTGCATCGGGCTGGAATTTTTAAAAACGAGCCTCAGCTAACGTAATGGGTGTAATTGTCCAACCAGAGCTGGGGGACGCCACTGACACGACCCTGATGTGGGGACCATCGCTTCAGGAGGGCATGATACTAATTCTCTGGCCCCTCAAGGCAGTGTCTCAACACAGTAGGCCCTGAATCCATGAACATTGTGTAAAATATACACAACTGTAAATACCAAATCTATGAATAGTATAAATTGCAAATTGACTTAAAAAAGGAAAAAAGACTACATAGTCCAGGGGAAGCAGGAGAGGTTGTTGGAGGCTCAAAACTATTCAAATGAATAAGGCTTGATGGAAATAGAGCTTTTTAGCCTTGAAAAGTGGTAACCTCAAGTATCACTGTCTTCTAAGAAAATCTTAAGGTTATCCTGGCAGAATGTAAGTGAATTCTAAGAAGTATATTTGAGAAGATCCAAATGATAAAGTTACAGCTAATAGGTAGAAGGTACAGAAAGGCAGATAATGATTCAAAAAAGAATTTCTTGACAATCACAACTACTCGGAAACAAAGAGAGCTGCCTCATGCAGTAGTGAGTTCCCTGTCAGTGTCACTCGAATTCTCTAATAGACCAGGGAGTTTTGAGGCTGCAGAGGGAATCCCCTTGCATTTTATTGGGTTTTTGGCAATTTTTCCAGGGCCTGTGCTAGCCTTTTACTATGTAATATTTTTATTCTAACCTCATAGAAAATCTGGGAAATAGGTGTCATTATGCTCAATTTACAAATAAGAAATTGGAAGCACAGAGGAGTTAAATAATATGATCATAGACACAGAAATGGTAGTCAAGTGGTTCCATCACTAGCTGGCTGACTCCATGCACTCACCAGCATGTAATACCGTCACCAGCTCTGAACATCCATGAGTCTATGTACCTCAAAACACTGAAAGGGAATGAGACACATAAAAGGAGGAGAGATATCTCCAAGATGAAACTGACCACATGATTTTTCTTTCATTAAGTGCCTTTTTAAAAATATATTTTTAAATATATTTTTATTGATTTCAGAGAGAGGAAGGGAGAGGGAGAGAGAGATTGAAACATCAATGATGAGAGAGAATCATTGATCGGCTGCTTCCTGCACACCCCATCCTGGGGATCGAGCCCACAACCCAGGCATGAGCCCTTGACTGGAATCGAACCAGGGACCTTTTAGCCCGCAGGCCGATGCTCTATCCATTGAGCCAAACTGGCTAGGGCCATGAAGTGCCTTTGGAAGTTACTTTTGGAGTCTGGGGCTCTTCATTCTCTGAAGACTTCCAGAAGGCAGCATACCAGTGCCTCCCTTCTTCCTCTCCATGTCTTCTTCCCCTCCATAACCTTTCTCCTTTGCATCCCCAAGTACCAGAACTCCCATCCTGCCCAGGATGGAAGACATCTCATTGGTTCTCTGCAGCCACCCTGACATCACCTGTTCTCCAAGATACTGTACATTAACACAGGTGACTGGAGACAGTAGAGATTAGCCCAAAAGAATGATCTGAAAAGGTGAAATTTCTAGCCTAGTAAGAAAGATTCTTTTATATAAAGGACCTTCCTAGCACTCTCAACCATACCATAGAGGGCTCCGCTGAGTTCCCTGTGGCAAAGCTAGTCCTTCTCTTTAGTAATGTCAATACAGACACTTTTCAGCAGTTATTTACCCGGAAAATGCATGATTCGTTTACTCAAGCTTTGGAGAAAGATTTGCAAACCCTTTTCTGTAAAGAAACGACTGTTAAGTGATTTGACTAAGACAGATCACCACTGCTTTGATCCTCGCAGAAACAGAAGAGAGGTCCTGGGATTCTGACTCACCATCCGATGCTCATCCTGAGTAGCCCAGCCCAGCCCTGGTCCTAGAGTGAGTTGGCGCTCTCCTGTCTGCTCGCTCGCTCTGTGTTGCTTGTGATTTTGCACACCCTGAGTCATCTCTACAGATTCCAAGAAACCAGTTAGGTGGCCAGCATCCAGATCTATGTTGCTTGCCTTGGTGGGTGTGTGTCCTCTTAAGCACCAGCTCAGGGCACCTGTCTCCCCACTCTCTTGGGGAGGGCCAGCAGTGACTCTCCATCTGCCCTTACCTGTCTTCAAGCACTTGGCCAATTGGGCTGTCAGTAGCAAATCTTTCCTTTTCTCATAATGGATCTGTCTGATTGAGTAACCGTGACCGTCCACTGTTGACAGCATTTTCAGCTTTGTGTAATCTCCAAACAGATGAATAATTTTCATCTTGTGCATTTCAATGAGCTTGGGAAACATTCAGGGTTCAGAGGTACAACCAGAAATATTTCCAGAAAGATGAGTCAAACAATGTCGGAGGTGACTGGGAAAGAGAAGAAAGGGTCCTGCCACGCCTCTCTTGTGAGCCAACAGTTCTGACGTGCACGTTGGGATCACTGTTTCCACTTTGCAAATCCTTGGCTGTGGAAATGAAAGGCCCACCTCTTTGTTCTGCCTCCCACTTTCTCCTCCTTCTCTTCCTCCTACTTCTCTCCCTCCAAGTTCCCACCTCCAGGCAGGACATTGCCTAATGCTCACTGATAACCCTCTAAGCCCTGCTTAGTCTATTAGAAGGTTCCCTTTTTGTAAGCATTCAGAATCCCATGCGTTTGCCAGTGGTGTGATTGCTTTCTAAGTAAGGATGACTGTCCCCTTCTCCAACATGTGACTGGGAAAATGCCCTGAGGAGACCCTTGACCTTTCTTCTTGGGACCACAGGGTGCCTTCAAAGAACACAATATTTCCAAAATATCCAACCAACATATCCCCACCTCTCGTCACAATACCATTCTAGAGTGTGGTTCAAAACAAACGGAAGGTTCACCTATGCAACAGCCTCAAGATGTCTTGAAGGTGTCAAAAATGGCACATGGATTTGGCACTCATCAAGGCATTCTGTTAACCAAACCCATCAACGCCATGGCTTTATCAACAACAACAGCAGCCACAGCATCAGCAGCAATGAAAACAGACAGCAGCTGGAGGTTGCCAGGCCCCTCGGGCAGTAGCGTTCTGCTCCCCCAGCCCTGCTTGGACATGTGCTGTCAGCCATCCCCTAAGCCTCTGCCTCCTCCTGCTCTAGTCCCCCCTCAGGATCCTCTCCACCTCATGTGTGTTCTCAAAATTAGAGTCAATATCTGTACCTAGGAACCCCAGTGTAAGACAGGAAGTTTCAATAATAATAAAAAAACATCAGATGAAAAGCCCATTTCTCCACTGACTTCTCAAAAAGCCCATTTCTGAACCTTCCTCTGCTCTCAGCCCTTGAGGAGATTAGTACCGCTGCACTGGCTCCAGCCCCCAGGATGGCGAGTGAAGCGGGAGACTTCCGTGGCATTCAAACGGGAAAACCGAACAGAGCAGAACTGAGGATAGCAGAGATGTCCCTGTAGGCTGGACATGCTAGCCTTAACTGCAGAGCCAAGATCTCTTAAATGGGCCTCACTGTCCACCTGAAATCAACTTCATAGAGGAAGGAGGTCCTACAAGCACCCTCATGTTCCTTAGAAACACAATAGAAATGTCCATTGTAACCTTAGAGGCATTTTTCTGGGTCTCTGACTTTTCAATTTGAAGGTATTTTCATTTCTTAATTTTTAACACCCATTGAACGAATTGGATCTCTTAACTTTTCACCAGCTTATTTTTCTCATTTCAGGTAATGTCCCCCACTCCTTCATTCCAGAATTCCATGATTTTGTTAACAGACTTGTGAGTGCCACCCATGCCTTCTCAGAGACCAGCAGGCTCTCGCCATCTTTATCTTTTCCATCGCAAGAGCCATGCCCCAAGAAAGCACTGCAGTCCTGATTTAGCTGGAGCTTAGCCCAGTGTCAGAGCACTGGAGCTAATCAACTCTGCGATATTGTACCTGACTGTAGACATCAGCTAAAACAGTGCTCCCCAACCTTTTTCTCTTCCTGCTACACATTGAAAATGATACCTTTTGCATGACTCCCTGGGGTATATAGATGCTGCTGCTCACAGCTGGAGGTAACTAAGCCACAGCCCTGGAGGGCCCCAGGACCTGCATGGCTGCCCCCATGAATTAAAGGGATCAGTATTTCAGACACACCTGTAATCCATTTGTAGCAGCTCAGCATGCCCTGGCACCCCCGTTGAGAAGCTCTACCTAAAAGATGGTCTTATTGCCTGAGAGACCAATAGAATGTTCATTCCTTTAAATAAGATCTTCTCTTCAGAAAGTCCCCAGTCTATTTTTCACCTCGGTGTTAGCTTCCCTGAAATGCATTTCCCATTCAGTAGTCTGGGCTTTGTCAGGCTCAGCGAGGAAGATGGCATGGTGGCCGCGGTAAAGAATCAGGAGCCATGTGGATTGTGAATTTATGATTCAGCAGCCACAACTTCTGACTCCCTCACACAGGATGACCTGTGGAAAAACACTGGACCTCGACTGGCCTGAATCGGACGAACTGGAAAGTGATAGCAGAATAGGTTTCTGCTGGAAACCAAACACTGTGTGAAAATTGAGACTTCCTGAGCAGATAAATTAAAAGCAAGCTCTACAGGAGTAGCATGACGAAAGCCATATGTTGAACTTCAGCAGATGCAAGACAGAAAATAACCATAGCCTATAATATCACACAATGTCACAGTCTTGCACTCCTATAAACTGCTGAACTGTGTCAACAAAGGCACCTGGCAACTGTCCTTTCTGTGTCACAAGCATTAAGTTGTAAAGTCTGTGGACTCTGAAGCCAGGCAGACCTGGGGCTGAATCCTGGATCGAATACATCCTGTGTGATGTTGGGCATGCCACTCCACTTCTTTGAATCTCAGCTGTCTTATCTGTAAAATGGGGATAAGTGTATCCTCATATCCATAGATATCAAAATAAAACATTTTGACATATATCCAGCAATAACTCTTAACCTTTAAAAGGCACCATAAAATGAAAAAGATTCAACTTAACAAAAGCTCAATGGATAAACAGTAGAACCTATTCTTCTGAAGTGAAGAGTAGACATAGACGTCCCCCTTTACCACCTTAATTTCACATTACAACAGAAGTTCCTCAGGAAAAAAATTAAAGACAAAAATTGGAAGGAAGAGTTCCAGCTTCAGATCAACATGACTTGCTTTTCCTATTCTTCTTGTTAAAAACACTTTTCACTCCTGCTAAAATGTTTCTCTTATGCCTCCAGCTAAAAATCCTTGGTATTATGTATAGAACAAACGTAAGAACTCTGAAAGGTAGAAAGAAGAATTCAGACTGGCGAGGGACCTTGGAACATGAGGAACAATATGATAATGAGTTGCTGAGTTCCCTGGGCTTTTCTTTGCTTTCTTTCTTTCTTCTTTTCTTCCTTCCTTCCTTCCTTCCTTCCTTCCTTCCTTTCTTTCTTTCTTTCTTTCTTTCTTTCTTTCTTTCTTTCTTTCTTTCTTTCTTTCTTTCTTTCTTTTTTTTTGCCTCATGTATCCCAGACTGGGTGCTAGAGAAGCCAGCAACCTAGGAACATCAATGAGAACCAGCAAACAAACGAAAGCCAGCTCTCTCTAGGGAAAGGCACAGGAAAGTGATATTTTAGCAAGTCAGAAAAGTTGAGAAAATAATCTCTCCACCCTAGAGAAATGCTATGGAAAAAAAAAAAAAGAAAGAAAACCCACCATGGCTACATCCCCACCCCCATCATCAAAGACTGATTAGGAAACCTAGATTTTAACCTTTACCTGGCTTATCAACCTAGAGCCCCAACCCACTCATCCACATGTCTCCCACTGAAAGTGTGGCATGAGAGTAGACCAAGTGGAAAGCCAGAATTTTCATCCATGACTGGCTATAAAGAGCACCCTCCCCATGGAGTCAGTGAAGGCCCTGTGGGAATCCTGACCTTCCACCCCCCCTGCCCCCCACCACACAGGTGGCTCTTCCCTTTCAGCCTAGTGGAGAGTTAGGACTTTCAGCACCATCTGGCAGATAATATGAACTCCACCTGTGTGGTGTGAACGGAGGCCACAGAAACAAGACATACCTCCTGCCCCAAGCAGGGTGATATCAACAGGGGCCTAGTGGAGAGTCTTAATTTCCACTCCTATCCTAGGAGTAATGAGGTGTCCTTTGCCCATCGGCTCCTCCTCACTCCAGGATGTCAACAGAGGTCATGTGGGGAGCTAGGACTTCCACCTGACAGTAATGTGGTGGGACCCTCATTTCCCTTCTAGTGTGATGTCCAACAAGGCTTGCTAAAATAGACTTCAACAAGGTCCAGAGCCTCATAACATCATACCAAAAATGTCCAGGATACAATAAAAACTCACTCAGTGTACCAAGAACCAGAAAAATCTCAACTTGAATAAGATGAGACAGTCAGCAGGTGCCACAACCAAGATGACAAAGATATTGAAATTATCTGAAAAATATTTTAAAGTAGCCATCAAAAAATACTTCAATGAATAACTATGAGCACACTTGCAACATGTGAAAAAATAGTAAGTCTCACTGAGCAGTAGAACCAAATGAATATTTTAGAACTAAAAATACAATAACTAAAAATAGAACCTCAATGAATGGGTGCAACAGCAGAATGGCAAAATCAGATGAAAGAATCGGTGAACTTAAAGATATAACTGGACAAATTACCCAATCTGAAAAACAGAGAGAAAATAGACTTAAAAATGAGCACACTTGCAACATGTGAAAAATAATGAAAGAGAAATTCAGGGCCATGTGAACAATAATGAAAGATCTAACATTTGTATTCTCAGAATCCAGAAGGAAAGAGGAAAGAGGAAGTGGTTTAAAAGTACTCAAAGAAATAATGCTGAAAATTTCCCAAATTTGACCAAAAAAAAAAAAAATGTAAACCTCCAAAGTAAGGATTTTGAAAAAACTCCAAACAGAATATACCCAAAGAAATCCATACCAAGAGACATCACAATGAAACATCTGAAAATTAAAGACCCAGAAAAATACCATGAAAGCAGTGATAAAAAAGCAACATTTTTCCTGTGCAGGAAAAGCAATTCAGATGACAGTGGATTTCTCATCAGAAACCATGAGGGTCAGAAGGAAGGAGAAAAACATTTTTCAGGTGTGGAGAGAAAAGAACTGTCAATCCAAATTCTATAGCCAGCAAATGTATCTTCCAGAAACAAAGGGGAAATAAATAGATTTTCAGATGAAGAAAAGCTAGGAGGTTTGGTTGTCAGCAAATCTATCCCAAAAGAATAGTTAAGAAAAGTTTTCTAAACAAAAAGGGAATCTATACTAATAAAAGGGTAATATGCTAATTAGGGCAGGCGTCTTCCAGACAACCTTCTGGACGTCCTTCCAGACAAAGCCGCAGGGGCTGCAAGGGCCGAGGCTCAGGCAGCTGTGAGTGGCTGTGAAGGGCTGAGATGCCGCTGCATAGGGCCCAGGCTCAAGCAGCCACGGGCGACTGCGAAGGGCCCAGGCTCAGGCAGGCAGTGGCAGCAGCAGCGGGGTAATGGGGGCAGTGCCTTCCCCTGATCCTCAAGGTTGCCTCCCACAGAGGGAGGCCTGACTGCAGCTTAGGCCAGAGGCCAAGGCAGAGGTGGTTAGGGGAGGGAGATCAGGCCAGCAGGGGGGCAAGTTAGGGGTGATCAGGCCAGCAGGAGGGCAAGGTAGGGTTGATCAGGCCGGCAGGGGGCAAGGTAGAGGTGATCTGGCCGGCAGGTAGAGGCAGTTAGGGGTGATCAGGCAGGCAGGCAGAGCAGTTAGTGGTGATCAGGCAGGCAGGCAGGTGAGCAGTTAGGAACCAGCACTCCTGGATTGCGACAGGGATGTCCAACTGCCATAGGGATCGGGCCTAAACCGGCAGTCAGACATCCCCCGAGGGGTCCCAGATTGGAGCAGGTGCAGGTTGAGCTGAGGGACAACCCCCCCCCCCCCCGCACGAATTTCATGCACTGAACCTCTAGTTATTTTATAAAAAAGGAATCTTAGCCCATCAAAAAGGAAGAAAGGACAATGGAAAGAGCAAAAATATGGGTAAATAACACAGATTTTCCAAAATAAGTTTTTAAAACATTGTTTGATGTGGTTCTTAATGCAAGTAGAAAAAATACTTAAGACAATTTTAAGGGGACAGGGGTAAAGGGATTTAAAGAGAGGCAAGGTGTTTATTCTTCACTCAAACTGGTAAATTGTATGTTATGTATATTTTAATGCCTACAGCGACTACTAAAAAATTTTACCCAAAAAGATGCACTCCTACAATCTATAATCAAAATAAAATTATAAAAAATTTAACCCAAATTAAGGTTTTAAAAAAGCTGTCTACAACAAACTCACTTCAAATATAATGATATTAAGTTATAAATTAAGTAAGTTATAAATAAAAGGATGGGAAAACTATACCATGCAAACCTTAATCAAAAGAACGTAAGAGTGGCTATATTGCTATCAGGTAAAGTAGGTGTCAAAGTAAAGATAATTACCAGGGGGAGAGTGGGACATTGTATAATAATAATGGAGTTTACCCACCAAGAAAGTCTTATTTATGAATAATTGACATCTTTTTAATTTTGTGTCATATCTTCCTCAAGTCTCCTTATGTGTCCTTTTGCAACATCATAGCATTTATTTCATCTAGGTTATGCTCATTTCTTGATTTGCGATAATTAATTAATAAACATTTTGAGGGAGATAATTTGAGGTTATACAACTATACTGTTTCACCTTAAAGTTGCATCCACTAATTTTAACATTAATCTGTATGTTGCCTGCAAAAATTATTACTGTGATGATCTAATGGAGATGTTCTAGTTCCTTTATTTCTCTACTTCTGTTGGTTGGGAATTCTGCTTATGCTTTTTGATGGCTACATACTAGTCAGTGGTAAAGCTGAAACCTCGCTTATACAAAAGTACCCTCATGATAAGCACTGGAATTGGTTTTGCTCTCAGAGATAATATAATAAGTTAATTGTGCCCTTGTCTACTACAGAGTTTATGGCTCACACTTGTAAAAGTATATCTTAGAATTCATCTTACATCTAAAACCAGAAATGCTGAAACAATGGGAAATTGTAGTGTCAGCCTTTGTAATTTTGTTACATAATGCCAAATTGCCCGCCATCAGGACATAGCATGACAAATTTGATCTAATAGACAAATATAGAGCATTAAGCCCAAGGACTAAAGAATACACATTATTTCCAAGCACATGTACAGAAATATTTATGAAAATTGACAGATATTTGGCTGTAAGACAAGCCACAATATACTTCACAGTACTGGTGCCATACACACCACATTTTCTGATCAGCTTGGATCACAATGCAATGAAATTAGAAATGCACTAAAAAGAGAATTAGGAACATCCATAGATTTGATCATTAAGAAACACGTACCTAAAGAACTCCTGGGTCAAAGATAACATTCGAGTATATTTAGAACTGTGTGATAAAAAGCATGCCATCTATCATGTGGGACATATAGTATGTAGGATGAAGATAATAAGAGGCTAACGGCAGGGAGAGCCTGTTGACACTCCTGACAATTAGGTATTAAAGATGTGACAGAGGTTAAACAAACAGGATTTAGCAACTGCTTTTGGAATATTCCATAAACTCAGGCAGAAAAATGTCAGGCAGAGCTCACCAATCTTGGGTAACTGTATATCACCATATATGAAGAAAGGGAAATGTCAAAAAGGCTCAAGAACACCTCGCCTCTCATTTCTAGAAGGAGCTAAAGTTCTAACCTTACGTAGAAATATGTGCATAAAAACGGAATTACAGTGCTGAGGATTCCACAGCACTGTGTGCCTCATGCAAATGCCTATCCAGTGTAGCTAAGGCGTGAGCTTCTCCGCTGGTCCACCCTGGGTTCGTCTTGTGTTTTTCAAGGTCCTCTTCTTGTCCCATGGGGCTCCTGGCCTGCAAAAGTCTGAATCTGCACGGTCCACCACCATGGCCCTTGGCGACCCTCCAAATCCAGCACGCCTTTTCAGTCCTGTGGCCCCTCAGCTGCCATCAGTATGCTCTGCTCTGCGGCTCCCCTCAGTGCTCAAGGTCATAGCTCCGTGTCAGCAAGGACAGCCTGGTCTGTGCTGTAGGGCCCCAGTCAGGCCCGGCTTGTGCTGGACAGGTGAGAATGGCAGGAATGGAACTGGACTCCACCTTCATGCCTCTTCCTGCTCCTGCACTCTTGAGTGAGGGGGAGTCTAGTCTAGTTCTGGGGCACACTCCTCCCCTCACTTCCCATGGCCTGGCTTGCAGGAGGGAGTAGGAAAGAGTTAACAGCCCATCATTGAGGGTTCCTCCCTTTGGGTTCTGGCTTCTTCTGTCACTAACCCTTGAGGACCTCTGTGTTTTGGGAGAAAGGGAGGCAGGGTCGCACAAAGGCACGGACCCTGGCCCAGATATCTCACTCCTCTTTCCATCTGCTCATGGAATTTGGGGGTGGGGTGACTGGGGTGCTGGTGATAGAGGACAGTTTCACCAACTCGCAGTCAGCTCTGACCAGGGAGGGCACAGTGGGCAGCAGGTTCTGACTGGTGTTGCCAGAGTCTTTAGAACACAGAGCCGTGATGCCCATTTCTGCTGAGAGCCCCAGTGCTCCAGTCAGAGACAACATCTGATAACACACACATACCCAGGACTCAGAGCGTAGTCATCTCCCGCCAAGGAGCTAAACTGGAGTCACATTGTGTGCCCTGTGGGAAATATGGGGCGAGCATGTAATACAATCTGCAGCCCCACAGGGCCTCATGCTCCGAAGGGTGCCCCACCCTTGGGGGTTCATGCTCTGCAGTTGCCGTTTTGAAACCCTTAAGAGTTTTATCTGTGAGTTTCTGTTTCGTAAGTATTATGGGTTCAACTGTACCTCTCCCCAAATATATATGTTGAAGCCATAACACCCTCAGAATGTGCCCTTACTTGGATATAAGGCCAATGCTGATGTAAATGGTGGAGTTAAAATGAGGTCACGCTGGGATGAGGGGCGCCCTGATCCAGCATGGCTGGTGTCCTTATACAAAGGGAAAATTGGACACAGGGGCAGACAGGTACAGAAAGAACACGGTGGGAAGGGAGTTCACCTGTAAGTCAAAGGAGGTCTCTGAGACCACAGGAGTCAGGGGAGGGGCAGGGGCAGATTCCCCCACAGCCCTCAGGAGGAGCCAGTCCTGCCCACACCTTGATCAGGGACTGACTCCTGCAGAACGTGAGACATTAAGTTTCTGTCATCTAAGCCACTTGGCAGTGGTTCTTGTTGTGACAGCCCTAGGGAGCTAACACAGTGAGTGCAGTCCGATGGGACAGTGGGCCCAGGGGCCTGCAGCCGCCCACCACCTCCCTACCTCCCTCGAATGGGTTCTGGGCTGGCCCCTCCCTTGCACCCACTCAGTCACATCCTGCTACCATTCTCCCATGTAGGAAGGGTCTAGGGGTATGCACCTCTCACACAACGAGTCACAGTAACCACACTGGATGAGGCTCATGTTTGCCCTGCAAGTAACCCCATGCCCTGGAGAGAGGGAAATTAAATAACAAATAAAAAATCCATAATAGGTTTGAAAAAAGACCATGGAAACAAGGGGGAAAAAAGCTTTTTTTCTGCTACTTGAACAAGGCTGTCCGTCTGTCTTTTCATTTTGCACGGGATGCTACAAATTATATAGCCAGCTTTGTGGGAGAGAATAATAAAGTTTCAACACACAGAGGCAAAAGCAAAACATAGAGAAAAGAAACCTGACCAGTTTTGAAGCCCCTGGTTCCAGCCATTCCTGGAGCAGAGGCACAGGGCCTCGAGGATTCTAGAGACACCAGCATCCTTATAATACAACTAGAGGCCCAGTGCACGACATTCGCGCACTGTGGGGGTGTCCCTCAGCCCAGCCTGTACCCTCTTGCAGTCCGGGACCCCTCCAGGGATATCTGCCTGCTGGCTTAGGCCCACTCCCGTTAAGCGTCTGCCCCCTGGTGGTCAGTGCGCATCATAGCGACCTGTTGTTCCGCAGTTCGGTTGATTTGCATATTAAGGTTTTATTATACAGGATTCCTCGCTCACTTAAGAGATTTCAAGTCTGTTGCTCCATAATCTACAACCAAAAGAACCCTAACTAATAACAGTATGGATGCTGTATGAACTTGAATTCTCCACATTTGAAATCACACACAGTTTTCTCAAATTCACGTTGCACACAAATTTTGAAATCATGTGAAGCCTCCAACTCCTTTTGAAAACTCTTCTGGGATCAGATCCTTTCCAAGCACTCTGGCCGAGTGGATTATAAACCATGTTTCCCACTAAGATCGCATTAGAACCATTTCAGCTATTAAGTAGAGCAACCCATCTTTTAACGATATCCTGACACTCACGTTGTAGCTCACTGCTATAATAACATTTGCTGTTATTATAACTTCAAACCTTTTTTTTATATCTTACAGCAATAGTATGCAAGCAGTCATCAAGTGATCAGAAGAGCAGCAATAGCACTTTGGAACAGAAATGAAATACAATAACGTCCTGTGAGGAAATCCAGGTAAGGACAACTGTGGGGTACCCTGTAATCTAGCAGGCAGCAACACGACAGTGATTGCAGAGGATGCTGGGAAAGCAAAGGCAGCTCTAAGGCTGTTGCACCTTCAAGTTTATACGTATAGAAAACAGGCGCACATATCCAAGGATAATGGAAATTTTGCTGCTGACATGGCTGCCCAGGAATGTCATATAATATGCCCCAGACTCCCGAAGTTGAAATTTACACACTTTAAGAATGCATTCTCTCCACTTGATACACCTCAATAATTGTATCTATCAAAGAGCTATTTATAGGAAAATTAGTCTGAAATTACGTAAGATTTGAATTAGGCAAGGCCTTCCGGAATGTGCCCTCACATACAATGTGACCACTCTGGATCGCCTCCCTCTTGGCACGGGGGCCCGAGCCCATGGTCATGCCAGGAGAGTGAGTCTGGGACAGGCTCTCCCAGCTTCTTGGCTTGTCATCAAAGCCTGTCAAAGGGCAGCCCCCCATCACAGCCTCGCAGCGGCAAAGCTGAGAAAACATCCTCCCAGGACCTGAGTGGTGGCCAGCACGCATATCCCATCTCACACCAGCATGGCTTCCAAGGAGAGAGCCGCCGCTGGACCAGGCCGGGATCCCAGCATCCTCCCACACGGGCTGGTGCCTGGCAGGTTGAGGCCTGGTCGGTGGGCAAGCTCCTCCTGCTCCCCCACCCCTGCCCCCCGCCCCCACCCCTCGCGTGAAAGCGGCAATGTCATCACATGAAAAGCCTCTTGGAAGCAGCCCATCCTCCCCCTGCAATGAGCAGATGCCACACAGATTTGGTGCATCATTTGCAAATGATTTCAACGTTTATTTGTCTACTCCAAGGAGATGACTGGAACCTCCAACTGCATTTCCATCTAATCGTTTCCATGCTGCATCGGAAGTTTCCGCAGCCGCAGCAATCATCTCTGCTGCACAATTAGAGACGGGGACCTGCACCCTGCGGAACCCGGCCTCCTACGGGGGCTGCTGCCCTGCCGGCCTGCGGACTGCAGCGAGGACTGCAATTCAACAAGTTTCCTGAGAGTTTCCCGGGAGTCTGCTGGGCACCGGGCAGGGGCTCAGCCCTGTGGAGAAAACAGAACCACCACGAACACACATGGCCTCCGCTTTCAACAAGCTGATGGCCACCACGCTGCCTTCCGACTTCTGGGGCTACAGAGTTAGTTGTGTCTCCCAGTGATTCTCAGGTCATCCTGCACAGATTGCTGGGTAAAGCCACGAGAGGCACACCGCGCTGTTGAAATCAGGGGGCAGAGTTCTGATTATCTCCCCCCTGACCCCCTCTACTGCCCAGTGGAGGCAGGACCTCCCAAGGAACCCTCCATGAGAATGCTATGCAAACCCAGAGCTCATAAATTTTAAATAATTCCTAAAAGATGCAGCACCATGGCGAGCTTACCAAAAGGAGAATGTCCCCAAAGAGTCAGAGCCAACATCAATCAATTCACAAAATTAATGCCTGAGAAACTCAAGAACAAGATTGTTCAACTCTGAATTGTTCACCTTCTGGAACATTCTGGTAGTCAGGTGAAGGAGAGCTACCAAGAGGATGAACGGAATTCTTTAACCTCTCTTTTTGGCCAAGCCCCTCATGAATAATTTTGTACCAAAGGTGCCTTCCCTGTCTCAGAGAGGAGTGGACCAGCATTTTGTATTCTACCAGCATTCCTTCCCTCTTCCTTCAGAGCCCTCCTGGCACCACCTTCTCCTCTCCATCCTCACTTACTCCCCAAGTGATATCATCCTGCCCATGGTTCTTATATCACCCACCTGCTGACCCTATCCCTAACCCCACCCTCTCCCTTGAATTCCAGAAATCATGGAGATGAGGTCTTCTAGGAGGGTGATTTTGAGACAGAGAGGAGAGGCACTGGGGTCTAGAGAATGTAGAGTATGAGGCTGATCACTAGAGCTCAGCTTAGCAAGCAGAAGTAGCTGTCTGTATACACAGATATCAGGAGCACCCTGGACCCCAGAACCTGTCATCAGCTTTTCAGAAAACCTCCTCTAATCTCTCCTTGATACTCAGTAGTACTAATAATAAATACCACAATTATTATTGTTGATAGTATGTTAAGTACTTTTCGTGTGCTTAAAACTTAACAATCTTCAAACCAACCAAATAGGTAAGAATTATTTAAATTCCCACTATAGAAGAAACCAAGTCTCAGAGAGATATGCCCCAGGTCAAATCCTTGGTGTCTATAATTAGTATCAGCCCCCAAGTTTGCCTTTTTTTTATCATTATTTGAGGGGAAACCCACCCACCCCCACCACCCCAGCCATGAACTGTCCTATTTCCCACTGACATGCCTGGGGAAGTGTCACCTCCTGACTCAGTGTGACCAATCAGCTGTGATACATCAGAATATAGAGGTTGCGATTATTTCCTACATTGGCTTTTGTACCAGGAAATGGATGGGCCATTGAAGACTCAAGGACCTCTGGCATGTTTCCTTAAGATTTTCTATTCAGACCCCAACGCATTTTTGAAAGGTAGTTAGTTAATGCACGGCATCATTCGAAATGTTTATTGAAGTTAAAGTCCCAGAGCTAGACATACCCTTAAAAGTCTTCTAGTCTAACCCTTTTATTTAACAAATGAGGAGCCAAACCCCAGCCCGCTAACTGGGCGTGGCAGGGGCTGTGCTTCTATGTATGGCAACCCCATCAGGACGACACTCAGAGAAACAGTGTACACTCTCCCGGGGTCCAGCAGACTTTTCCCATCCATCACTGGGGGGAGTGGATATTATGTCTGGCAACAGTCCCTCTGATTTTCTATTTTCACACAACAGCACCAAAAAACTAATTAATCCCATGCTCATGCTTGTCCTTTTTTGGAAGGAGGAACAACAGCTCTAAGAATGTAAATGGGGAGGGCAGCTATGCAGAAGTGGGCGTGGCGGACAATTTACACCTCCAGACTTCAGACTCAGAGGAGGGCTTTCCCAGTCCTGAAATCAAACGTGCTTTCACCGCAGAGGTTAGTGAGCTGAAGAGACAGTGGCAAGGTCATCTCTGAAACAGACATGGGTGTCCTCACAATGGTCATCATCAGTGCTGGCAGCCATGATGGCTCTGAAGGCAACAGGCAAAGGATGGAAGAAAAAAAAACTTGGCAGATGTCACTGTAGGGTGTTGCTGAGAAAAATTTTCGTGTTTGAAGGGACTTAATCCCCGATTGACAAAAGTTTGGCTGAAATGTCAAATGGGACTCTATTTTAATCCACCCATTATCAAAGATAACCTGCCATTTATTCAGCGCTACGGTTGCTTCTTCAGAGCCCAGCAGAAGGGTTTGACTTTGTATAGGAGCAGTAACACATCCGTTCTCTGTACAGCATGAGGCAAGTTTGTGAGCTTAAAGTGGGGCTCCTTGGAAGATTGTCTGGAGGTAAGAGAAGGAATGAAAGTTGATATTTGTGGCCATTAATGTAAAGAGAATCCAATCAACACAAATATGATCTGATGTGATTTTTCCTCCAGTTGTGTCCAGATTCTCATGTATATGACTCAGTGTAAGTGGACAGATGGGTTTAACCGGGTTGGTAATTTCTGGGCTAGTGTGATATGGAAGGAGATGGGAAAGGGAGGTAATATTTTTACAAGGGAGTTGATATGGTGCTGAGGAAGGAACCAGAGCTTTGTCTGGGAGGAATCGAGGCCAAGAGGAAGGTAGGAATAGTGAGAGAGTGTCAGGGTGGTGGGCGGGGCATCTCAGTGAGGTCAGAGAATGGCAGAAGTCAGTAGAGGGTAGAATAAATTAAGTGAAAGTCTGGTAACCAAGTTTCTTATCTGGAGCCAGTGATGTGGAGCATCAAGCCTCAGAATGATGGTTTGTAGAAGGCAGAGGTGATGGAGGTGAAGGTGAAACAAACAAAAACCAAATCTATGAGGATGAAACCTTTTTAATGGACCTAAAACACTATGCTCCCTACAATCTGTTAGACCAGGCTGTACCTCCAAGCCACGCATGAAGAATATTGGCTTCACTTTTTGTCTTACATTTACAACAAGATTTCTCCCCAACAAATATTTGTTGCTGAAGACATGCCTTCACAAGCCCCCAGTCATGGTTTTACAATTCAAGAAAACATGTGGTCTGACGAATTTTAACCTTCACAAACTTACAGGTCACAGAGCACTTTGGTCTACACTGGAAGCTTGGGGTGTCCTCAAACCACCCCTAGAGCCTCAAGGCCCAAGAAAGCTTGTTCAATGCATTCCCTCTGGTCCAATAGGGACATTTCCATAAGCAGAGTCTCATAATCCTTCCATGCTCGGATCACACCTTCTCCAAATCCATCCCCAAATCTTATCTCTCATTGTGCAAGTGAAGGTGAAACTTATCCCATGTGTGAGGCCCTTGTGGTGACACTAACTTGTAAAAACCTGTGCTTTCCTGCAGCCCACTCGGCTTAAACAGACCAAGCACACACAGGGAATTTAACTGCCCACCTGGAGCAGAACGGGGCGAGACAAGGGAGTGGGGGAGAATTAAAGAGCCCCTTCTTCTTCCTCTATCTCCTCCCCTCCTGAGTCAACACCCTCCTCTACCCACCCATTGTTTTCTCCTCCCCAAGTTCTGAGCTGCCTTCCTCTAGTGCCATCAGATTTCTCAGGGCCATGTGGTCCTGAGAATAATCCAGTGGAGGGGGCAAGAGCTCATTTTCCATGATAAGCTCTAGAAGATTCTTCTGTTTCTTTACGGCCCAACTCCATAAACAAGGAAAAAGCAGAACGTATAGCACAGAAATCAAAGGGGGCCTATTACATACATGTGTCACCAGTGGCATTGGGCTCTCCCGATGGAAACCATTGTTAATATCTCCAACGACTCTGAAAGGTGGAAATAATTTGCCCTGTTTAACAAATGATGAAACTGAGACTTGGAAACGAAGTAACTGAGCCAGGATCTCACAGTTAGCAAGCAAGGGAGAGCTGAACCTCAGAGGTAGACCGCCCCCACCCCGCCCCCTGCACCCCAAGCCCATACTCTCTGTGTCATCAGAGCATGCTGCCTTTGGTGAAGTGGGGGTGGGGAAAGGAGCAGAGACATTGTGGTTTCTTTGAACACAGAACACATAATTTGGGGATGTTCTCCAGTATGTTCTGCCTGAATCCACATCAAGCAGCTCGGAATGCTTGCAGTACATGAATTATTCCCGGGCCCTTTCTGATTTGTCCTGCCACAGCGGAGGCACAGCACGGCGATATTTGCTTTAAATGAATGCCAGACCAGGCTGTAACTCAAAGCAATGCATGAAGAATATCAGTTTCACTTTCTGTCTTATGTTTAAAACAATGCTTTTCCCCCTTAACAAAAACTCGCTGCTGAAGACGACCTCCATAAGCCCCCCAGTCAAGATGTTGCAACTCAAAAAGCCACGTGGTCTGATGAATTTTAACCTTCACAAACCTACAAATTGCTGAGTGTTTCAGCCTAAATCGTGTGAAAATTAAATATTCAGTTTGCAATGATTTGCCAACTTCCTTTGTGGGTTTCTCCTGAACTACCTTCAAAATTAAGGAATTTTGATTTTAGAAGACTAATAACTATTAGCTGAGGTATTGTTATTTAAAGATTTACTTAAATTATTTCAATCACATTGTCTTCCTCCAAAAACGTTTTGTATTAAGGTTAAAGTACTTACCAAGTTTCATGCAATGCATTGGGCATCGTCTATTGCAAATGTTTCTCCTTACCAGCTGGATTCAGGTGTGAGTCCTAGGAAGAGAGAGGTCACAGGCTCGAGCCGAAGTTGCGGTTTGTACAAACTCGGGCTTAGGGAAATGTGGGATCTGGCAGGGTCCCACAGGGTGATGTGCACTGGGTGATGTGCAGTGGGCGATGTGCAATGATGGAGGGCAGGGCTCTGGGAGAATTAGCAGCTGTGGTGGAAGAGCCAGAGGCAGCACCTTTGGCATTGACATCCACAGCCATTTAGTGACTACAGGTGTAATGCCCCCTCCTCATCCTTCTCTCTCCCTCCGAAACCCCTCACTACCACAGCAAGTTCCCCATTCATAGACAGACTGTGAAAGCGCCATTCATGAGTTCATTGTGTGACATCCCTGGGATCACCCAGAAATGCATGGGAAGTGAAAGGGGTTCAGGTTATACAGTAAGAGCAAGAGCCAGTGAAATTGGAATGACAGCAGCTTGCATCTTATTCAGTTGCAGGTTCTCAAGTTGGACCCTAAGGTGGCAATCAGATATGGTCAAAATTATTCTTGAATATCCCTTAAATTGCCCATAAAGTTCTCTACAGTATATCAGATCATTTGTTTTTTTAATTAAATGGCAAATATACAAATAGAGTTTTTAGAGTGGCATTTACCATAGAATCAATAATTTGCATAATATAATTCTGCAGAATTGTGAATGGTACTAAAAGAAGCTCATCATTGAATGAAGGTTATATGTATGCATGAAACAGCTGCTGTGGTCCTCACACGGTGACCCCATTAAATCACCGTCTGGTGAGCTGCGGAAATGCAGATTTCAGTAGAAACGGATCTAAGACTGGAAACCAAATCCTCTTGCTGGACTGAATTTTAAGCATGAAAATCCCAACCTGAAAGTTTTTTTTTGTGTTTCAAAGATTTCTTGTGCCAAGTCAAGTCCTCTCCCTCTTATCTTCCTCCATGACTCTGTAGCCTCTGATGGAGGTGGTGTGGATAGCAGTGGGCATATGGTATGTGAGCAAACAGTATGAATGCCAAGTATCAGCACAGTTCTGCTGGCTGTGGAGGCCAGAAATGAAGTGTGGGGGCCCCTACCAGAGGCCTTACCGTTAGCCCAGGTGCTGAACCTCTCCCAGAATCCCTCGCTGCATTTGTCTTCCTTTGTATCCGTCCATCGGCCCTCCTTTCCACCTTGAACTCCAGCCTGGCTGTGGAGAGACAGAGGTGGCCTATGAGCTGGGCAGAGATGGATCCAAGGGTATTCTGAGGAGCAGAAGACCCACAGGAAGTGCCACTGAAATGTTAGCACCTGCACCTTGAAATGAAGATAAAACTCAACTGGTGTCATGGGTCAGTAGGAAGCCTCTCCAAAATTTCCAAAAATTGCGGAGTGGATGGAGTAAGAAGAGTTATACCCTCATGGTGGCCTCTGGAATGTCAGGGATGATGGAGGCTCAGGCTAGCAAAATTCTTAATTCACTTCCAAGTTCTAATTTTCCTCAAGAGCCCAATTCATATCTTACTCTTTGGTTTCCTCATATTGTGAATCTATTTGGGGAAGAATAATGAGAAAAAAAGAGGAAGAGCAATTGAGGAGAAGCAAAAGGCAGCAAAGACAGATTTCTCACTGAAGTGTAGGCTAAGTACATCTCTTCTGTGGTGTTCTTCCCTAAACCCCTAACACAATTTTAATTGTGAGAAAAACATCTGACAATTCCTAAGTGAGGAACGGTCTACAAAACACTTGACCAATACCCATCAAAAACAGTTTCAAGGTCATGGGAAACAGTGAGAGACTGAGATACCAACCCAGATGGAATGAGACTAAAGAGACAGGACAGCTGAGTGTGGTATGGGACCCTGGAAGAGAAAAAGGACATGAGTGGGAAAACCAGTGAAACCCAAATAGTCTGCAGTTTAGCCAACAGTCATGGGAGACTAGCAGAAATGCTCATTTTATTCCCACATTGCAAAAAGAAAAGTGAGACTCGGAGAAGTTAAGCAACTTGCTGAGGCTAATGATGGGGAACTGGGTAAGGCCAGGACAACCACTGAATTCCATTAGCTCCCAGCTCTCCGTGCGGTCCACTCTTCCAGGCTGGCCAATTACTAATGCATTCCACCCATGCCCACCAAGCACAAGCCCACCATCTTTCAGCCTTATTGATATCTCCTAGCGGAGATGGTTTGAGCAGGAGTTGGGCCTACAGAGGGAGCCACCCAGGAATGAGTAAAAGTCTGACTTGCAATGGCAAGCCTGGGGACCAAGGAGGCTGAATTACTGGGAACTGTGATGTCCTGATGAATGAAATGAGTTCCTGATGGGACTCTTATATCCCTTCAGTTGTCACAGATGGACATAAACCTGCTTCCTGAATCATGTTCATCAAAAGCCTTTCCCACTAAACAAATAACACACTGTACCCTCAATGTGCTTTTAAAGGCAAAGAGGCACTATTGGTCTCCAGAGATCAATGAGCAGATGGTCATGCAGCATCATTCAATGCATCCACAGTCAAAGTCAGAAAGTCAAGGTAAGAGTGGAATGTGGGTCAGGGGTTCCAAGTACAGGGGGTCTTTATTTTTCCACTTGGTTATTAACCATACAATGTACACACCCTCTCTCACTCTTAGAATGCAAAAATTAATTGATAGAAAATAAATTTTAAATAATTCTGTTGCTTTAATTACATTGCTTATTTGTGAGTGAAGTATGTTTTTCATTCATCCTTGTAATTCAGGGCTTAGATGAATAAATGCCACTCATTCACTCATTCAAAAACATTTACTAAGCACCTATTTATGTGCTGAGTACAGAAAGGTAGGAAAAGTTAGGGTAATTAAGGTAGTTTCTTCCCTCAAGGGGTTTACAAGTTGAAGAGCCTTAGACATGTAGAGAAAAGTATAATACAGAGAAATCAGGGCAATAAGTGTTATGTGCCCACTAGCTACAGGGGGCCTTGAAAGAGAGAAGAAACAGCTTGGCTTGGGGTAACCAGGTAGAGTTTCACTGAGAAGATTCTTGTGTCAATTTTGGAAGACGAGTGAGTTTTCAGAGTGGAGAAAGGGCAATCCAAGGTACCATCCATGTGGAAGATTAAAGGGAATGTGTGTGCTGCACAAATTCAACTAAGCATGGCCTGTGGATGAAACACTCATTCACTAACCACACTCGAAGGATGGAGGAGTCTTGGGGTGTCAAGCTGTGCATGCTGAGCAAGGCCTACATCCCACAGAAGACAAGTGTGGCAAATCCCAAGCAGAAGGCAGAAAATGGCACCGGGATTTCTGTACATGTTAGAGCCTTGGCTGACTCTGAACCCAAATGGGCACCATAACCTGTGGATGCACAACGAAGGGTATTGCTCTGGTAGCAAAATAGCAGGAACGCTATGGGAGAAAACCGTGAGGACATCTAGGCTGGGGCAAGGCCAGCCAGAGCCCTTGACCTCCTACCCCTGAAGGACACCGACCCATTCATCTGCCCATTCCCTTCTTCTGTCATGTTATTCTCACTTTCCTTTTTTCATGTTTTAGCATCTGACTAGCCTCAAATTCTTCCCTCTAGTAATTTTTTTTTTAGGAGAGAACACAAAACATTCACCTCTTCACTGACTTCTCTCTGTCAGCCTGAAATTCCTGGGACTGAAACTTGCATGAAGCTTCTCCCTCCCTGCCAAATGCACCCCCTCCTGCCAACAAAGGGAGGCCAGGAGCCCATCCACTCTTAGCCCACTGCTAAGCAGCAAGCACCCCTCCTCAAAAAGCACCGGAAGGTCCAGATCCCGCATTCCCCTCCAATGTTGCAAACCTGGAGTCAGTGAATATGCATCCTCTATTAGAGAAGAAAAATATTGCATTCCTAATGGCAGTCAGCAGGAGGCAGGGGCTCTTCCAGAGTAATGACTTGCAAATCAAAAGCATGACACCCAGAATGCACCTTTGAACCTCCTTCCCATCAGCCTAGATGTCCTCACAGTTTTCTCCCATAGCGTTCCTGCTATTTTGCTACCAGAGCAATACCCTTCATTGTGCATTTTTAGAATGTTGGAGGAGGAGCTGTCCAGTGATCTCAAGGCATGTGTTTTTGATTCTCATAAGATTATGGATACCAAAGGAATAAAAATGGAAATCACTACTGCCAAGATATGAAAGAAAGTTTGCATAGTAAAATAATTTAAACCTCACATTTGGACCCAATAAGGCAAATGGAACGTTTTTTTCCATATTTTGGGAAAATGTGCATTTTCTTCACATTAAGTGGTACCAATAAAAAATAATGATTCTCACTCAGTTTATTTCTATAAATTAGATTGGCTTATAGTTTTCCAGGACATGGTTTTGTATCAAGCTATATGGCAAACACCTGGGCATAAAATACACTCAGCTCTTCGCTTGCATGTGGGAGAAACCGGTCACCAGGCCTCTCTTCTATATCTAGAGCAAAGGTCCACTGAAACCAGTTAATAGACTTAGTCCTCTCTATCTGCCGAGAATGGGTTACAGCAGCAGCGTGTGGAGCTGCACCAGCACAGCCAGGAAGCTCCTCCCAGATCGGCAGGGCGACTGTTTCCCGCTTAGAAACTGGGTGAGTCTGCATCACTTGCTGGTAAGGACATTTGACTCATCCTGGAATCAGATCAAGAAACAGAAAAGAGCAAATAGTAAGGAAGGGTTTGAAAACATTTTTATATAGAATTCACGCATGAATACAGTAATGTAGGGGGAATCTATCCAATGAGAGTGTGGCCCTGGAAACATTAAAAAATGGCTATGGATTGAGAAGATGGAGAAATGGAGACAAAGAATGGACAATTAGGGAAAAGAGAGAGAAGAAAGAGATTTAAAAAATTGGAGAGAGTGTAGAGATTAAAGTAAACATTGGATCTAGAGCTCATTATTTAAAGAAAAATAATTTTTTTTAAGGCAGAAGGTCTTGATCCAGTGCTGAAGTCAGCCTAGAATGGTGGGCTGAGCACCAAGTCAGACCCGGAGTGATGGTTTGGAGCTGGTGATGGTCCAGGTCCCGCTGCTGCTATAATTGGTGTGCACAAGCTACAGCGATCAAATGTGATGAATCCCTTCCTTCCCCATCTCCCGGGCCTGTTGGAAGGCTCATAGAGAGATGAATGGGAATGAACTGCGATCACTGTAAAATACTCCACACATGGAGTGTGTAAGGTGCAAAGAGTGCAAGGTGGTAAATTATTTATTATCCTCTGGCTCGGGTGTCAGCTGTTTGTAAGTCTTCATGTTCTTCGGCAGCTGAGGCACCATCCACTGAGATTTAAAGATGATTACCTTGAATCCCTATCTCACAAACAGTAGGAAACCAAGCATCCTTCCCAACGTCCCAGAGGACTCTTAGGGGGATTATGTTTGTCTCTGTTTCTTCTAACTCCAATTTCCTGCTTGCTGAATCCTCCATCCCTGATCCAGTTTTCATCTTCTGTAGGTATTGGGTTCTCTTTGTCCATTACTGGGGCCAGCATAGCTTCTGACATTTCCCCCAGAGAGTACTATGAACATGACTGGGCACCTAGACTGTCACTGAGGATTTGAGCAGACAACTAGAATTAAATGCCAGTGATTCCCTTGTTAATAATCACTGGCTCCTCTGGGCACCAGAAACACACCACTGGTCAGCTCTGCACAAACAGCCCCCAACCCACCGCCATTCAAATCAGCTCTTCCCTGCTCTTGAAGCTGGAGAATCTCAACCCTGGCTACACATTAGAATCTCCTGGAGAGTTTTTTTTTTTAAATACTGACGCCCAAAACCTATGGCAGACCAATGATGTCTGAGGCTCTGGAACTGGAGCACACACATGCATGTTTTTCCAAAACTCCTAATGTGCAAGCAAGGTCAAAAACCACGTCGTCTAGCTCATCTACGCCATGTCCTGGGGCAAGCTCACCTTCATACTCAAAAAGTCACCAAGGCATTTTGCTGCACAAAAGACAGTTCTTTCCCTGAGAGAATTACAGCCAGTTTTTTAACAACATTATTTTTCCTGCCACAATTATTATCTTAAGACATTTGCCAGCAATTCACACTGTATTATGCAGAGGTTGGGATCCTCCCCAACATGAGCATTTCTGGGCAAGTCCCTTGCTCTCCTGTCCTGGCTCACTTTCCCAGATCACAGAATGGCAGTGAGGACAGAGAAGAAACCAAGAAATCCACACAACAGAACCTGATTCTTTGTTGAGAGACTTGATGGCAGGTAGACATTCAAAACTAAAATGGGAAGCTGGCTTATCTTGGAATCATGTGGACAGAATTAGTCTCAATCTCAGTGAGACACACACACACACACACACACACACACACACACACACAAGCCCAATGGTGGTGTTTGGTTTGGTTTTAAAAATTAAAAAAGATTTTCCTGAAATTTTCAGAAAATTTATAGTCTATGGAGCAATGTTCCACCTATAACCTCCGCCTTGGTCCTCCGAATAACTCTGAAGAAAAGTAAGCAAGGCAGGAATTATTATTCATTTTCCCAGCAGCATAAATTCACACTCAGAGAGGAATAAGTGACTTCCCCGAAGCCACACTGCTGGGCCATGGCAGAGCTGCTGCTTCAAACAGCCCTCATCTTAGTGCTCCTGCTGCTACAACAAAGCACCACAAACTGGGAGGCTTATAAACAACAGATGTTTACTTCCCACAGTTCTGAAGACTGTAATTCTGAGATCAGGGTGCCGGCGTAATTGAGCTCTGGTGAGCTCTCTCCCATGTTGTAGACTGAGACTTCTCATTGTGTCCTCATATAGGGGAAAGCAGAGAGTAGCAAGCTCTCGGGTAACTTCTGTAAGGGCACTAATCCCACCCATGAGGGGGCCCACCCTCATGACCTCATCGGATCCTAATTACATCCCAAAGTCCCCACCGCCTAATTCCATCACATCAGGGGAGAAGGATTTCAACATAAGAATTGGGAAGGAATCAAACATATAGTCTATAGCAGTCTTCTTACTCCAATTTAAGTACTTTTTCATCCTTATCATGCCTCTTCCTTTGTGTCCCATTGCCACCACTGTGTGTCTCTTTATGCATATGTGTGTACATACACACACACATACACACACACAGCTACCACTACAAGCTGGGAGGCCACGTTCCATGTAAGAATGCCACCTGACAAGGGTTAATCAAGGAAGAACATTAGATGCCCAGGACCACCAATGCCTTCTGTTTCTTGGATGGGAGACGAGAAAGCAAGCTTGGTACTTGTGACCCACCAACAGAACCCTTTTCTTCCCATTTTCCCTTTTGTCCCCTGCTATGCCCTCATTCACTCCCCTTTGGGACTCTACACATCTGCTCTCAGGAAAGAAATTGATGTCAGGCCCTGCCTCTGTCTGAGCAAGTGCACGTCACCTATCCTTGAGGGGAAGCACTGTAAACTCTATCTCTGTTGGGGAAAGGAGGGGTAATTCATAACCTTATAGAACTACACCTGGAACATTCGTTAATGAACTGATCCCTGGATCTCAGAGCTGTGTGGGTTCAGTGTAGGTCCGGCTCATCTCCCGCCTTCAGACAGGTAAGACTTAGTAGGAGGCCGGCAGCAGCTAAGAGAGACTATGGGATGGCAAGTCCTGCTGGAGCAGCCATGCCCCACCTGTGCACAAACCAGGCCCTGTGTCCTTTTGTGGGGTCTCCCTACTTCCTCAGAAGCAGAAATATCCACTTCCCCACTCACAAGAGAAACTGAGTCCTGCCTCCTTTAAAGCACAGAGTTGCTCTTATGAGGGTAAGTGTTCTTGGGGCTGTCAGGCCAAGGAGGTGACTTCGAGATGTCAGTCTCCTTGTGTGGGTTGTGTTTGTGGTTTTGAGTTATTTCTACAAGTCCTGTCAGCTCAAGGCTGTGCAGACAAGCTTGAATGGGAAAGAGAAGGAGGGCAATGAGATTCCTCAAAATGCCTCTAAAACTGTTGTTTGACTGAACCTATATCACCACCTATTGCCGGGAACATAGAAGCTCTCCCCCTCCCCACTCCCACCCTCCCCCTGTGTTCTCTGAGACTCAGATTTGGGGACTGAACACATATGGGTCTAGTTGGTCGATCCCATTGTCCTCTGAGGCCGTAAATTCAGATTGCCACAAATCAGCTTCAGCGAAACTTCAGCCCCAGACACGCACACGCTCCCATTCAAGTCCTGGTGTCCGGGCTGAAATATGGCTGCATGTGTTCCCTTTGCACCACCAGCCTGCTGAGATGGCACCCTGTCAGAGATGGTTTATGGAGCGGCCAGGAGGCCAGAACACGGTGGCCAGCTACCACACTGGCCATGGCGCCCTGAGGCTTTGATCTCCTGCTGGTAGCCCGTGTCACCATGGTTGTCCGCTGGTTCCTGCACAGGCCTGAAATATCATTTTCCAAAGCACCCCGGGGCTCAGGGTTCCTCCCGCACCCCAACACAGCACTGTCAGGGTTTATTGCTTTGCTTTCCCAAGTAACTCCTTGTGACATCTCATTGTCACCAGCTAAATATAGAGCATTCCTGGTCCTTCCCCTGGTGCTGACAGTTTACACAGAGCCTGCCCATCCCTTTACATGAAAATACTCCTTCTTGGAGGCCCTTCTCCAAGAATCTGAGCTTGCATGCAGGCAAGACATGATCTCAAAGCAAATTTTAAGCACAAGGTTTCCTGATTCTTAGGCAATAGCCTGGCCTGGTAGATCTGGAACGAATGTATGCCTGTCTCCAAAGTGGTTTGTGCCATCATCGTGACTTCCTGGTCCCAAGAGGAGTCCAAAGGCTGAGCCACAGTGGGTGAGACTCACGTGAGTAAGTGCATAGCGTGAGCCTGGAGCTCTCCCGCCACCTGAGGAGGGCGTCTCCACCTCACTCATGTGTGCAGTGAACTCACTGCAGAGCCGTAAAAGAGACCCATTGCTGTCTGGGTCCCCTCCCCAAAACTCACATGCAATTGGTCTGAGTTATGAGAAATTGCGAAGCTTATCAAGGGTCTCTCCAAGGGCAGCTCAGGTTGAGGACGACTGAATAAAGCCGGGTGTCTCTAGCAGGCTTCCTATAGGCTCATGGGAGAGTTTGGGGGCATCCCAGGCACCCTCACTATCATTCGATCACTCCTGCATTCGTTTCTGCCATTATTGAGCACTCGCATTGTGTTAGGCACTGTGTGTTAGTCTTTGTCAAGGTTCTCCAGAGAAACAGAACCAATAGGATTTTATATATAAACTAGAGACCCGATACACGAAATTCGTGCGAGGGGCTGGGCCTTGCAGCCCTGGCTGCTTCACGGCCCCAGCTGCCTCGCAACTCTGCCCACTGGTCGTTCCAGAAGGTCGTTCTGGAAGGTCGTTCCATTATCCAGTCTAATTAGCATATTAGCTCTTTATTATATAGGATAAATATATATAAAGAGACTTACTATAGGAATTGGTTCATATGATATGGAGACTGGGATGGCCCAGGATCTGGAGAGCTGATGGTTTTAAGTTCCAGTCCAAGTCCAAGTCCAAAGGCAGGAGAATACGAGGGTCTCAGCTTGAAGACAGGCAGAGAGAGCACATTCTCCTTTGCTTGGCCTTTTGTTCTCTCCAGGCCACCACGAGATTCCGGAGAACAATCTGCTTTACTCACACTAATTCAAAAGTGAATCTCATCTAAAAACACCCTCACAGACTCACCCAGATCAAATGATGGGAGAAAGCATATGGCCTAAATCCTACAGAATGGTGGATGCCAGGCTGCAGGGTTTACTTTTAACCCCGTTATCTAGAGGCTGTTAACTGGAGTCCATAGAACCTGGCTCAGGGTTCCCCATGAGACTCCAGAATGTATGAGCAAAGTGCATACAATGCACACCCTCGGGGAAGAGGTAGCATAGAAGCCATAAGATTCTCAGTGGAGCCCGTGACCCCCAAAAGATTAAGAACCACTGATGTGAGCAGTGAGGAGCCATTACAAACATAAAACAGAATGTATTATCCTCCACTAACAATTATCAAGCACCCTCAGATACCCAATCATCTATTCAACAAACATACTGTCAATCCCAGGCGCTGTTGGGGATGTGAAGATGGATGTGACATAATTTTATCCTCAAGGAGTTGCTGTCAGTCAGTGTGGGGTGGTGAACTGCATGCCCCTGATTTTAATAAAGGGTGAGAGAGGGTAAATGGTGCAATGGCAGTTCAGAGGTCGGTGCCTGGGACTTTTCTATGGCCTTGAGCATGCTGCTGTGTTGCAGTAAATAGAGCCCTGGATGGATTCCTCCTTCATGAATGGACCTTGGATAAGTCAGCTTCTCAGGATCTCAAAGTCTTCGTTTTTTAAATGGGTATGAAGAATCCTGACAGACCACCTACAGGATGTTGTGCAGTTCTAACAAGAGAGAAAACATCCGTTAACTTGCTTAGAGCTCGGAAACACTTGGACAAGATGTGCAACGCCTATTAGGAGAAGCCTGCTTCTGAGCCCTTGGACTCTGCTGACTAGCAGCTGTCATCTCATGAGAACTTATTGGAAACACAGATCTCAAGTCTCATCCCAGACTTTCTGAATCCAAATCGTAAGCTTCCGCAGGTGACTTGTATGCAAATAAAAGTTTGAGCCCCACTCATCGCTTAGCATAGTGTAATTATACTCTGACAGAGAAGGAAATCCACCCTAGGGCACACATTCCCATAAGGGACAGAGGCAGGGATCAGAGCTGCCCAGGTGTGCTGTGGGCCTGCTGCCATGCAGATCAAGCTGGGCCTCCTTAGAACGGGGATGTGCATGAGACATTAGCTGCCCAGAGCACAGGAGGCAGTGGGCCACAGTGTGAGCCAACACTAGAGCTGGCCTTTGGTCCTGCCAGATGCTGCTGCTCCAGCGCCGTAGACATATGGTCTCCTCGAATCTCCCTTCGGAGAGACACCAGCATACTTCGCATACATCAGCACACACAGAGGGTATTAGCAAACATCTGGGGAGCACAGCCCGCAGTGTTCTGCTGGTTTGAGGAGCAAAGGGGCACAGAAGGCTCTTGGAGGGCTGAGCATAGGCCCAACCCACCTGGCACCATAGGAGCAGGGGCTTCCTAGCTGTCAGTAGCCCAGGCCAGGTTCCAAGTGACCACAGACAGACAGATAGCAGAGCTGAGGGTCAAGGGCAGCAAGAGCTCAGGTCTGGATAGTAGTGTCAGCTATTAGGTAAAAAGGATTACCCTACCTTAGCCAGTTTGGCTCAGTGGATAGAACATCAGCCTGAGGACTGAAGGGTCCTGGGTTCAATTCCGGTCATCCTGGCTGTCACAGCAAAATACCATAGACCGGTGGCCTAAACAACAGGAATTTATTTCTCATAGTCCTGGAGGCTGGAAGTCCAAGTTCAAGGTGCAGGCCACTTTGCTTTTTTTCAGGAAGAGGGCTCTCTTCCTGGCCTACAGACAGCCACCTTCTCACTGTTTCCTCAAAATGCAGAGAGAAGGGAGAAAGCAAGCTCTCTGGTGTCTCTTCCTATTAGGGCACCATCCCATCATGAGGATCCCACCATCATGACCTCACGGAATCTAAATTACTTCCCAAAGGCCCCATCTCCAAATGCCATCACTTTGGGGGTTAGGGCTTTCAAATAACATAACAAACATGAATGGGGGAGGGAGGAGGGAGAATGGCGGCAGGGAACACCATTCAGTCCAAAGCACTATTCCACTTTAGGTCGGTAGGAAGTCTTCAAAACAGACGTTGGAAAGTACCAGCAAAGACGCAGTTGAGAGAGACCCCTATGGGGAAGGAAGATAGTCCATGAATCTCTCTGCAGGTCTGACAGCTTTCTTGTTCAGGGCAATCAAAGCATATAGGTGTTTGCATCAAAATGCCAGATGCACTGAGAAGAGAAGTTCACTATAATAACCACAACCACTGCTTCTGAGTGCTCACATTTGCGCTGGCTTTGTACACATCAGCTCAATTAATGCTCTGAATACTATTTGAGGAAGCTTCTATTCTCAACCCCATTTTCAGATGATGAAACTGAAGCTTTAGAAAGTCAATGAGCTGCCTGAAGTCTTACAGCTAGTTGGCGGCCAGTTAGTGGCAAAGCTACCCGAGGTCTCTCTGACTTCAGGCGCCTGTTAAAATGCTATAAAAATTCCTCACTCCTTGGCACATGGAAAACATTATGCCCCAGGACCTATGCTTACACTTGTAGGGTCAACTTGCAGGTAGGGAGTCATTTCTGGTGACTCCGGAGAGGACACAAATAGAACAAGCCGCACCTTGACGTGCAGGTCCATCTCTTCTTAGTTGTAGGTTTTAGGTTTAGCACCATATTTTCATATACCGGTTTCTTCAAACTCACCATAGGGTGAATTTAAAGACCAAGAAATTCTGGTCGGCACGGAGGAGCTTGTGTTGACCCGTTGACATTAATTCCCACCCCTCTACCTCCATAATTAGCTACTTAGTTGGGGAAAAAGAATAACTTCTGTGCTGCACACACCCACCTGTTGCGGCAATATTTTCATATTTACTCCCAATCAGTAGACCCAGCTTGTCACAAAGGAACTGCTAAAAAGTTTTCCTCTGCACAAAACACTTCCAAGGACTTGCCTCAAGCAAATAAGGCAGCCTACCTCGTCATGAATGCATCCATGGATTCATAGGAATTTGATCCCTCTTTGCGTATGAATCACCTGCCCATATGCCACCTTCATTTCCGGTGGAAAAAGAAAGACTGAGAAGTCAGGATTCTTCAGATGCACAAAGAGTATGGCTAAAAAAGATCTGGCCTGAGCACTGGGTACAAGGTTTCCTGCCCTGGCTCTGCTACCAACAAGCTGGGTGGCCTCCCTGAAAATACACACACACACACATACTCCCTGCATCCTCACCTGTAAACTGAAGGGCTGCACCACTAACACCTCAGACCTGCAGCTCCTGATCCCATGGGTGACGATCTCATGGTGGCATTTGTACACCAGCCCCAGTTCAGATTCCTGGGAAATGCAAACCTGCCTCATTCACCCCAGGAGAACTTCACAGTTTTGACCAGGAGAATCTCAAAATAAGAAGCTTTAACTTAAAACCATTCCAGACAGATGAAAAGTCCATCTTTCTTTCAAGTTCTTTTCCAAGGGAATCCTCAACACTGCACAGTAGTCAGTGTTAGTAACTACATAACATTCACGGTCCATAAGTTCTTCCTTATCTCTGGTCGAATTGTTTTCTACTGAAATAAAAGAAGTAAGACCAGCTTTCCATTATATTCTGAGTCATGAAATTATTTATATTTGGCAATAGGAATTAAATTGCTTTCCAATCTTTTCCTTTCTTATTTTACCTTTTATTAATTTCTAAGTTACTAATTAGTTTAAGCATGTGCAAAACTGTTGGAAACACTACAACAGCAACCTGCATACCTACTTGCCTAGATTAAGCACATGTTCCCATGTTGCCATTTTTGCTGAAGCAAAAAGATCAATTGTTTTTAAAAGTTATAAACCACTACAGATATGGCAGTCACCTCTCTACTCCCAGCCCACTGCCTTTCCTTCTCTGCAGAGGTAACCACTGCCAGAAATTGAATGTCTGCCTCTCATGTAGGTTTTTATACTTTCACTCCATATGTGTGCACACATAGTAAGATAAAGCAATGCTTGTAAATTTTTAAAATACATATGAATGGTATCATATTGACTACACCATTTTAAAACTTGCCTTTCTTTCCCTCAACAAATATTTTTAAAGTTCATCCCTAAACCACTTATTTTACCAGCTGTATGAATATACCATGAGTGAATAATTAAGTTGCCCCCAAGTTTTTGCTGTTATAGACAATGCTCCTAAGAGGGTCCTTACTAAGGTTGCCTTGTACATAATAGAAAATTTTCTCTAAGGCACATACACCTAGCAGTGCTTGCACCAACTTATAGTGTTACCAGCTGTCTATCATTTCCCCATTTCCCACATCTTCACTGCTAACATTGAGTTGTGCCTGTCTTTTCCATTTTTGACAAGTGGATGAGTGTTTCAGGTTAGAGGGTATTATGCTAAGTGAAATCAGCTAGTCAGAGAAAGACAAATACCACATGATATCACTTATATATGGAATCTAATGAACAAAATAAAGAAACAAAATAGAAACTGACTCATAGATTCAGAGGACAGACTGACAGCTGTCAGAGGAGAGGGAATTTGGGGGGACTGGGTGACATAGGTGAAGGAGTTAAGCAAAACAAAAGCCAAAAATTCATGGACACAGACAACAGTATGGTGATTACCAGAGGGAAGGGGATTGGAGGAAGGTTAAAGAGGGTAAACAGGGAATAAATGGTGACAGAAAGAGACTAGATTTGGATGGTGAGCACACAATGCAATGTGCAGATGATATATTCTATAATTGTACACTTGAAATCTATACAGTGTTATTGACCAATGTAACCCTAATTAATTCAATTTTTAAAAAAAGAAAAAAATAGTCATGGAGATGTAAAGTACAAGATAGGAAATATAGTCAATAATATTGACATAACTATGCATGGTGCCAGTTGAGTACCAGATATATCAGGGGGAACACTTTGTAAAGTATATGATTGTCTAACTACTATGCTATACACCTGCAACTAATACAAAATAATATTGAATGTAAACTGTAATTGAAAAAAGTTTTTAAATTAAAAAATAAGTAAAATAAATTTTTAAAAATCTTTAATGGTTTGTGTGTTGAACTCCTTTTCTCTCCTTTCTGATTTGTAGGGATTTTCACAGGTTCCAGAGACTAACTTTATTGATGTATATGCTGAAAACATCTTCTACCCTGTGGCTTGTCTTTCTACATTGGCCATGGTTTCTTTGGTCAGGCAGAAGTTTGTCATTTTAATATAGGCAAATGTATTCATCATTTTTGGATTTTTTTTCTGTTTCTTGTTCAAATAGTCCTTCTCTCTCCTGAGTCATAAGTATATTCTCCTGGTCAATATCACGTAGAATACATGGTCTCAGTGTCTTTTCTCCTCATTTCTTTTACAAGTATCACAAAGATTCTTTATTGCATTTAAGAAAGTAAGATATAATTATTGCAGAAGATTTGGGAAAAGCAGAAAGAACACAAACCAGTACAATTATTAGATAACTTTTAAACTAATTCTTATTCTCCTTTTCAGGACATCACCCACCAGGACAACCCTGTTTATAGCCTCTTTCTACATCACTGCAAGTTCTATGTTTTGTGGTGGACAGGGCTGAGCTTTGGAGAAAGACAGATCTGGATTTGAGTCTTATCTCTAGCACCTTCTAGCTGATTTGTCTTGCACAAGATATTTGTTTCCTCTGAACTTTGCTTTCCTCATCTGTAAGATAAGGACAACTCCTGCACTGAGTTGTTGTGTGTTCCGGATTATATCAAATTCCACGTCAGGCCTAGAGCTGGCAAAGCCTTTCCTTAACGAATCCTGTGAGCTTCTGTTACACATCAGTGTGCGAAGGTCCCTGGAGAAGAGTGTAGACCCATGGACATGCTTATTGTCTCAAGCCCAAGTGATGGACAGGATCTCAGGAAAGACAAATTCCGTGTAGTCAGCAAAGCTGCTACCAAGCCATGGCAGCGACTACTGCAAGGTCCATTCCGGTGGTCATTAGACTCCTTCTTCTATTTATAAAAACACACTACACAGCCCTAGCCAGGTAGCTCAGTTGGTAGCTCATCCCAATACACCAAGATTTGGGGTTCAATATCTGGTCAGGGCACATACAAGAATCAACCAATGAATGCATAAATAAGTAGAACAACAAATCAATCAATATCTCTCTCTTCTCTCTCTCTCTCTCTCTCTCTCTCTCTCTCTCTCTCTCTCTCTCTCGTTCTCCCTCCATCTCCCCACTCCACTCTTACAATGGAGATATTACAGAGCAATGCTGACTTACTGAGGTGCCATCCCTCCATTAAGTTTTTTCCTCTCTCTCTCTCTCTCTCTTTCGCTCTCGCTCTCGCTCTTTCTCTCTCTCTCTCTCTCTCTCTCTCTCTCTCTCTCTCTCTCTCTCTCTCCTTCCCTCTCTCGAAAATCAATGTTTAAAAAAAAAACACTGCACAGACAGTGCCTAAAACGGCATGGAAACTAGCTGAAGAACAAAAGCCACCAGCTGACCTCATCCTCAGTAGTTCCCTCCTCAAAGGAGAGAATTCGCAAAGGGGAAAACAATTGACTTTTTTGGTATTATATAACCCCATTGTACTTTTGCCAGGTATCAGATTTCACCACCCACTGCCTTGGTGTCACGTCATGAAAGAACTTATTGTTACACACACAAAACAAGGACAAGCTCACAGCTTTGCAAGAAGTCGAATTCCACATTCTTTGTCTCACTGCAGTTGAAATCTTCAGGTTAATAGGCAATTACATTCACGAAACATGTCGTGCCTCGAAACAACGTGGCTCATGTTGAGATGGCCCTCGCCTGAAGAAAGACTATTTTAGGAAGCTTGGCAAAAGAAATGAAAGTTTTCAGCCCAAGCATGTGCTGCCAAATAACTAACTCTACCAAATACTTTGTTACCAAAGGGAAGAAAAGCAACAAAATAATGAAATCTCTTTTTTTCACCATTTTGGGAATTATCTTCCCATAAATTATCTCACACCCTTCGGAATCTTCTCCTTCACAGAACTGTGAGAATAGCTTCCCTGTAGGACAGTAGTATCTGCAAGTCAAGCTCGAGGTCATCCGATTAGAATCTCTTGTCTTCCCATGTTTTTGGAGGAATCATGGAAGCTTTTTGTTTAAAGTGAACATCTGATTAAGGCAGGACAAGATTCACTTTCAAAGATGCCAGGGCTGTGAAGGTCGGATGAAGAGGCATCTTATACCATACTCTGAAACTGTAAAAATTCTTTAAAATATAAAAACTAAATCCCTCTATAAATTCTTCATAGTTGTCTACATCCAAGTTATTTCATTTTCTAATAAAAATTGAGCGTTATGTGAAAGATGTGGTTGTTGGGCCAGGATTCTCCCTTGGGGGGGCAATGGAGAAAGAGTCTGAAGATATGGGTTCCAGTCTTGGCACTATGACCTCTGTGGGCATCAGTTCCTTGGCATTTAAACCAGCATCCTTGCTCATGTGGACCATTGCCTCCTGGCTGGCCTCCCTGTCTCCAGTTTCTCACCTCTTCTAATCTACTTCTAATGAGTTGTAAAGTGTGGTCCCCAGACCAGCAGTATCAGTACCACCTAAGACCTTGTTAGAAATGCAAAACATTGGCCCCTCTCTAGACCTACTAACTCATGAACTCTGGGGTGGGGCCCAGTATTTGTGTTTTAAGAAGCTCTGTAGGTGACGCACACTAACATTGAGGAGCCTCTGGTCTACACTGAGGACTTACAGTGTAAGTCAAAGCCCCTTAGCACAGCTCAAAGGACCATCATCATCCAGGTCGTCCTCTGAGTCACCCACCATCTCCCCACTCCACTCTTACAATGGAGCACACTGCAGAGCGATGCTGACTTACTGGGGTGCCATTCTCCCCATTAGGCCTTTTCTTCTTCTGTTCCCATCCAGTTAATCTCCTTTAGGCTTCTAGTTTTTATATGTTTATAAAAATGTTTAAGAGAACCCTGCAAGTCAAGCTCAAATTATGAAGGGTCTGCAAAGACAACCTAAGGATTTTTACAGTTTCAGAGTATGGTATAAGATGCTTCTTCATTTGACATTCACAGCCCTGGCGTCCTTGAAAGTGAATCTTGCCCTGCCTTAATCAGATGTTCACTTTAAACAAAAAGCTTCCATGATTCCTCCAAAAACATGGGAAGACAAGAGATTCTAATCGGATGACCTCAAGCTTGACTTGCAGAATACTTGGATATACTGGTCTACCCTGCTAGCCTATGAGGTCTTTGGAGACACATAGTCATTCACCCCCTTTTTTAAATTAACTATTGAACACAGGGTACACATAGGTGGGTGCTCAGGGCACAGGGGCACAAATGGAACTTCTATCCTTTCATCTTTGGATCTTTATCCCCTAGCACAGTAATGTTGTGATCATTTTTAAATTTTTTATTTGATTTATAGGGTAACATTGGTTAATAACATTGTATAGGTTTCAAGTGTACAATTCAATAATACATCATCTGTATATTGCATTGTGTTTGCCACCCAAAGTCAAATCTCCTTCCATCACCATATAATTGGCCCCCTTTACCCTTTACAACCTCCCTTCTATCCCCTTTCCCTCTGGTGACCACCATATTGTCGTCTGTGTCTATAGGTATGTGATCTTTTTTTATGAGAATGTGTAATTAGTGAGCATCTACTCCAACCTCTCCTAGATCCTTAGGTTATCTTTGCAGACCCTTCATAATTTGACCCTGGTCGTTTTCCATACTTAAGCTCCACTTATCTGCTCTATGATCTGTCTGGTCCTCACTGGCCTTTCCCATTTCTTCTGTCCAGCCAAATATATTAATCTTCCAAAGCCCAGATCAAGTCCCAGGTCATCCAGTAAACCAAACCTTAGCCTCTTTATTTATCATCAGTATGTGTTAGCCATGTGATTTCATCAACTATTACCTTTCATTATTAGTTATCATGTATGCATTTCTGTTTTATAGCCTCAACTAGATTTTGAATTTATCTCAAAGAGGACTAAGGCCTGATTCTCCTCCCTTAGTTGAACCAATAGAGAAGAATGGTTAAGAGGGGTCTTGAGTCTGAAAGCCCTGCTCTAATCCTAGCTTGAAAGAAGCAACGTTGAGTTCCCAAAGTCATCATCATTTAAATATCGTAGAATCAAATAGTGCGGGTAAATCCTTCTGACTTCAATTTTCCCGAGACCATCCTTTTATTATTCTCCCTGCAACTTCCCAATATAATAAGGGATGATTTAATGAGATCCCCAAGTAAATATCCACAAAGAAAACAGCCACGGGGTAAAAATAAACCAACAGGGAGATTCTTAAAGGATCCCTTATTTGTAAAATTATTCCACGTGAATCAATGCATTCCTTAAAGTTGAAAATAAGTGTAGTTATGACATGTGAATGTGAGCAAATAACCAATCTTTAAACTTAAAACTATAACATGATTTTCATATCTTTATCTGAATAGAGGAGGCACACAATTAACTTTTAAGTGTTTGTCCTGATTTTCATTAGAAAACCAGACGTTGAAAATAGTCAATGATGTTTAACTTTTCAAGTATAGTCAAAGTTAGATGGATTTATTCAACTACAGGAAGCAAGACTTAAAATCTTTCCATTAATATTTTAAGATCCCAGCCAGTGTGGCTCAATGGTTGAGCATCAAGGTCATGGTTCAGTTCCTGGTCAGGGCATATGCCCAGGTTGTGGGCTCAATCTCCAGTTGGGGGGCATACAGGAAGCAGCCGATAGATGATTCTTTCTCATAATTGATGTTTCTATCTCTCTCACTCCCCCTTCCTTTCTGACACCTAATGAAAGATATCGAAAGATCATGTGATTTCCAGGAAAGTGTGAGACTGGTAGGCAGGCGCATCCTTATTTCTCTTTTCTATCCAGCAAAGTTGTCCAGGAAGCTAGTCCCAATGCTCTAGGAGATGTTCCAGAGAGTTCAAGGTGGTGGGAACTCTAGTATCAAGGGTGTGGCGATGAGGACAAGGTGGGGGCCCTGTGAGAATTGATGATAGTTGTGTGGAATTTTTCTACCTCACTTTTGTTTTCTTAGCTGGTCAGAGGTGCCAGCTTGAGGCCTTGGATGGAGAGAAGATGCCTGTTTGGTGTGTCCCAATTGAAAAGTCTGTTTAGTAACGGCTGGGGCTGAGAGTCCCTTTCCATAGGAAGTCAGCGTTGCTTCAGCGCTGGAAATCAGTGTGACGTCTAGCATAGCCAAGTGTCCCTGCAGGACCCCACTGGGAAATCACTCGAGTTTTATGAGGTTAGCTGCAGTTTTTGTGTAAACAACATAACGTTTTATGATGGGAAACCTAGCCCTTTGCTTTTTATGTAAAAGCATCGATTAAGGCTTTTTTTTTATGTTGGAGATGTAAAGAAGTGTGAAAAACTAATGTTGCTTCAGAAATGGTCCAAGGAAAATGATAATGCAGTAGCTACAAGTTTAATGACCTTTCTCATAAAATCATTGTCGGGGATTTGCGATGTGTGGCAATAAAAATGGTTTTGTTGCCTTTAATTTTCCCAGCTGTGGATTAAATGTTTTCTAATGGATAATGCCATGACTGTCTATATTCGTTATTTATTCCAGCACTGATTTAATATAGTTCCAAGAGGAATATCAATACATTCACACATTAGGTTATATAATTAAAATATTTTAAATAGCACGCTTTATTTATTTTTGTGAGTTTTTTCATTGGGGAGGGGGTGTTGCCAAAATTGCCTTTTGTAAAAAGACAATTTAAGTAATAATCAAATTCAAGTGGTGAATACATGTCACTATACATTAGTCCAAACGCACAGAATGAACACCAAGCGTGAACCCTAATGTAAACTATGGGCTTTGGGTGATAATGATGTGTCATTGTAGGTTCATGTCTCTATACTTTCTGCTCAGTTTTGCTGGGAAGCTAAAATGTTCTCTGGCGTGTGTGTGTGTGTGTGTGTGTGTGTGTGTGTGTGTGTGTGGTGTGTGTGGTGTGTGTGTGTGTGTGTGTGTGTGTGTGTGTGTGTGTGTGTGTGAGTACTAGGGGTGAATTTCATTTCTGGCGATCTGTGGACTAAGCCAAACCTCTTTCTTCCATTCATGAGATGTTGGAAAGATTTGTAAATGTGCGGCACTGGTGCTGGGCGTGACTGCCCACACTTGCTCTGGTGTAGCGCTCACATTTCCCCAGAGCCCCAAAGACAAGACCAGAAGCAAAGGAGATTGGACTGTGAACTGCCCCGTGGGCACACCTAGACATTGCTTTCTGCACTAAATCTTTGGCAAGAGAGCCTTACGCTGCTGTTTGCCTTTTTCTTGTAGAAGTTGAAGTTGGAGGGAAAGGAGAAACCCCAACGCTGACCTATTCTGAGGTCCAACCCCAGGGCTCATCTCCATGTGATAACACGGGACCGTTACGAATTACCCAGTTTTTGTACTCAGTTCTTCCTAAGAGAACAGAGTAGTTGGAAGAGCTAGGATTTCCAGAACACTCCTTGTCTACGGCCCCATGAGCATGTTAGGGCAGAATCAGATTGTCTGGTATACTTTGGGCAGCACCAATGGGCAGAGAAAATGATGTGCGAAGGAGAGATGTACCCAGCAGGGGAGGAAATCACACATTTCTTCACCTATTTCTTCCAAAGTAGAGGGAGGGTCCAGGAATAAGACCCATCAGGATGGACCCTGCTGTGGTCGCTCCAGCACCCCCTCACCTACCACCCACACTCACCACGCAACCCCAGCTCTACACACGCCTTTTTCCCAAGGAGCACGTAGGAGTTGGCCCATGGCTAACAGAAACTTCCAGAACTGTACCTTCCCATGACAAGATCAGGGGTGCCATTGTCCGAGCAGTGATGTGACACTCCAACACTGTGTATTCATTCACTCACTCCCTTTCTCAGGGCGCCCATGCTCTGGGTTTGGCTGGGCACACCAATGCAAATAGAACATAGACCCTGAGCTCAATCAGCTTCTATCTCTGTGCATCGTCCCCCTTGAGAAGCAGAAAGAAAGCAGGGGAATCTCCTGGCTGTTTGTTGTCTCCCTCCCCCCACCCCCTTCCCCAGAAAAGTCAGACCCAGGGCGGTCCCGTGCCCTCCCAGAACTCTGCCGCCGTCTACCCTGCCGTCCTGCCTTTGACCCCACAGCTGACCTGCGGAGACCACACTTATTAAAGGAGAGGGGTCATTTACCCCTTCTCTTGCGGCACGTTGGCCGTAATGGGCTGAAACTGCCCAATTACATGTGACGTTTTATGAGACGATCATGTGTCAAGGAGCGATGGAGTGGAGGCTGCCACGCAGATTCCAACCCAGGCGACAGGCAAGGGGCTTGGGAGCGTCCGGGTGAGGCCACTCTGGCGGCTGCCCAGGGCGCCCTCATTCACAGCCAAATCTAAGTCCCATGTTCTCCCCAGAATGCTCCCCCCTCGGAGAACAGTTCCATTTCTATACCCTTCACTTTTTCTTCCACTTTCCTAGAAAAATACCAACTGAAAAACTTAAATTGCAGTTTTAAGTGACAGAGGAGTCATTTTTCAAATAAAAGAAGGGGTTAGGGAGAGGGACAGAGAAATCCTTCCTGAAGTCCCACGCTAAGAGTAAGATCTGGGACTCTGCAAAAGGCCCGACTCTTAGAAACTGATTAATTTTTAGATCTTAAAAAGCCATCCAGTCTCTTTAAAGAGCAATGAAAGCCTGATTCAAGTTGTTAAATTTTATGTTGTGTGTAATGTTGTAATTGATGTCAAACCTTTCACATTTCCTTACCCCTGACATTGGACAGTGTCCTCCCCTCGCGGGCTCGGTTACCGGAGTCGGGATTGAGTAACCTAACCAGGAAATCAGGGCAGAATGAAATTTTATTGCATGGCATTGAGAAGTTCAAATGCAAAATAATTAAGTCGGAGCCAAATATAGCCATTCTCTCTCCCATCCGTTTATTTTGGTGGATAATTGGCTGTATTAGGTATTTCACTGAGCTGCATATAAAACTTTATTGCCCTTGTAAAGTGCATGCTGTGAATTCTGATGCTTCTGTGTGTTTGGGGGAACATAATTGTTCCCTTTGCAGGCCGGCCCTGCTTACCTAGATCCTGAGCCCAAACTAGGCTTCCAGGGCAACTGCCGCTGAGCTCCCGACGCTGGCCTGTGTGGGAGGCGCCCCGACGCACGTGGAGGAGAGCGCGCCATGGAGCGCTGGGGAGAATCGCCCTCTGAGTGCTGGAACGCGTGAAATGAAAAGACCGAGCAGGACACCTGCCCCATCTGAGGTGGACTCTGCCAGGTCCCTGTTGGGGTGAAGGTTGCTGTGTTGGGGTGCTTATCAGTAAGCAAGTCGGCACTGAATGTTGCGCACCCCGTCTCAGGGCTTGTGACAAATTGATTTCCTTTCAGCTTGGGGGTCTTTTCCAAGGGGGTCTCGCCCTCCCCCTCCATCCTGCTCAAAAATGCGGGCTGTTTGCATGCTGCCCCGGGCCCGCTTTACTGCGCATCCATTGCCATCAGGACCACGTGGGATTGACCTAATTAGGGTCCTTTTCTGGGAAAAACAATATGTGGCTACAGACGGTTTCAGTTAGGGTCCCAAAGCTTTCCTCCTCTTTTCACTCCAACCGCACGGCTGAATCCCCCTCTGATTACTTTTACAAGCGGATTCCATAGTGTGGTACCTCCCCCACCCTGCCCCCCGCCAGGAACCCCTGCGGCCTCGCTTCTCTGCGTGCATTCTCCCTTGCCCTTCCAGATTTTTCTCAGTGTAGTCTATAAAACCTCTAACACCCTGGGCGTCAGCATCCTCAGACCTCAGAGCTCACTGTCCCGGGAGAGCTGAGTCACCTGGGAAAATCATTCCTTCCCTCCACATGCTCTGTCGCATGGAAACTCTTTTTCTAGGGATAAGAGGCGTGATGATAACCCAGACAGGGTCCCCAGCAACTTACAGCAGGAAGCAGCACCGCACACCCTGCTTCTGTGCCCCGGGCCTCTGACTGCCCTGGATGTGAGCAATGCCTCTTTGTGTCCTTTTCTAGGCAAAGGGCTGGGAGCTGTCCGCAGGCTTTCCACGGGCTCTGTGGCCCTTAGGACCACTGGCTTCACAGGAGAAGACAGACTACTAAATAATTATAATCTATATCTATATATATATAAAAGCCCAATATGCAAATAGACCGAACTGCGGAACAACCAAACAACCAGTCGCTATGACGTATGCTGACCACCAGCAGGTGTCAGCAGCAGGCAGCAGAACACGGAACATGGCGGCCATTGGCTGCACCAGGATGGTGGAGCAGGTGAGTGGGGGCATCAGACCAAGGCGGGGCACCAGTCACTGTCATCAGGGAGAGCCTCTGGTGGTTACTGAAAATTCTTTGCTCCCACGTGCCGCCGCGGTCCTGCCAGGCGCTTGGCACCCGCTGCCGGCGCCGCTGGCCCCAATCGTCCCTCAGGGCTTCTCCACCTCCCCCTGCTCCTGAGGGGCGATCAACCACTCACATCCACTGCCAGTGACAGCCCCAATTGCTCCCACCATCAGCGGGCCAGTGCAGTCAGCACAGGATCGGGGCTGCCAGCATAAAGGGGATGGGGGCCATGGCAGGAGGGGCCAGGCAGGAGCGCAAAGGATGGGCCGAGACCCTCCCCTGTGTCCACTGCAGCCTCGCAGCCCACCATTCCTTTCAAGGTGCACGAATTCATGCACTGGGCCCCTAGTGTCGCATGTAAAGAGCTTTTATCAGAGAAGTGTGTGCCCAGCACGTTTCCAAGCTCCTGCATCAGCTCTGGGTGAATTTGTACCGAGTGCAATGGGAGCTGGTGAAATGAGAACCGTCGCTGATGCCAGGGCTGGGTGGGGAGGGGGGATTCATAAACATTTTAAAAGGAGGTCACACTCGAATACGTTTTGGAGAGATGAGTGGGAGTGTGCCAGGAGTGGGGTGTTCTTGGCAGAGGCATGACTAAGGCAGAGAGCGGAGTCACGGAGTGAGGTGAGTTCAAGGAAGGGTGAGAGTTCAGAGGTGCAGGGCACGAGGAAGCTGCACAGGAGGGAGGCACGGCTCAGGAAAGGCCCCCGCCTGCTCTGAGGACCCCAGGCCTGCAGCCTGGTCCACCCCTCACATTTGCAGGGCCGAGGCTAGAGTACAAAAGGAGGCCCACTCCAACAGCATTCATGTCTAACCTGAGTTAAGGGTTCATGCCAACAATCCAGTGAATAAGGACGTTCTCTCCTCCTGCCTTGACAAGTATCCCCTCAAAACAACCCGCATGGCTAGGTGTCAGCTGCATTCCCAGACTCCTTGGAGCTCCGCGCCAGAACCTGGCAGCGAGGAAAGCCAAGCCCGGGCCTCCAGCCCTTGGCGGGCCCACCTCGGTTCCTGCGCTTGGTCACTTCCCCATGGTCAGTGGCCACACATCCGAATGCACCTCCACAGGCAGCCACCCGTGGCCCGCTCTGGTGTGTAAGGCCTACAGAGCAGCTTCTGCCCCTCCAGGCAGCCTCCCGAGGATGCTGGGAGCAGCCGAGCACAGTCAGGGCCTGACATCTGGCCAGAAAGTCCCACGCAGGCAGGGTGCCGAGCTGAGAGTGGAACAGAGTGTCCTCTTTCCTGTCCGTGGGTCCTGCAGTGGTCACAGAAGGCCGTGGGGTTGACCGGCACAGAACCCCGCTTTCTGTCCCGTGCTTCTGCGCTAGGGTCAAAGCATCTCGAATTAACCTCTGCGAGCGCCCTGAGTATCACCATGTGAGTGTGGGTGCTGAGCCCCCTGGCGGGAGCCTCCTGGAAAGGATCCTCAGTTGTGGCACTGCGTTCAGGGCCCAGCACTGCTTTGTTGTAGGCCGTGCTCTGCTAAGCCCTAAGTGCCCACAATACCCCCCAGCGGTTGTGAAAACCAAACATGTCTGCAGACATTGCCAAATGTTTCCCTGGGGGACAAAGTAGTCCCTGGGTGAGAGCCACTGCCTTAGACAAGACGGGTAGAAACCAGGACGACACAGAAAAGGGGGGCTTGCTGCCCCGGGGGCCCCTCTGGCCACAGCGCAGCCAGGCTGCTCAGGGACTGGGCCCAGCAGTGCTCCCTCCTGGAACCGGAGGGCCCCGGGGAAGGAGCAGGTAGGGCTCATTCACTGACAATGTGACTGGCGCTCACCGAGGGCTCAGACTTCCCGGCACGCGTACCCTCATTGATCTCCGCAAGAGCCCTATGAGGGAGGTACACATATCAACCCCATCTCGGGGGACAGAAACCGGAGACAGGCAACCGATAAACAAGTTACGTCACATCAGACGGCTGCCTTGCATGGGAGCCCAGGCTGGAACTCAAGCCGGCTCTGTCCGGAGCCTGCACTTTTAGGCATCAACACAACAATCTCAACAGCAAAATGATAACCATCTCCCAGCTGACCCGAATGCAAAGTGACTTCATGTAGGTGACTTCATCGGATCCTCCCCGCCCATCTATAAGGTAGCCAGGGGAAGATGGGGACGCCAGGGGAGACATTCCTTGACCTTGGCCGGCCGGAGTGCGGAACACAGTGGGAATGCAGGTTTCACTCAGTAGGCCTCATGAAGAGCCACAGCTGCATCTAAGAACCCGGCCTTTGCCCCTTGTGGGCAGAGAGATCAGCTTGCTCACAAAGTCTCTGCAGACTATGGAACCTCAGAGGGAAGGTGGGAGAGGGTGGGTGGGTGGGTGGGTGGGTGGGAAGAGGTCAGTCACAGAACTTGTATGCATCTATGCATCACCCAAGGACACAGACAATAGGTGGTGAAGATCTGGGGCAGGGCGTGGGGAGGGTGGGCTAGAAGGGGTCAATGGGGAGAAAAAGGGGACATATGTAATATTTTCAACAATAAAGATTTAATTAAACAACAATTTAAAAAAATTTTAAGTCTTTGCCCGGAGTCTGGACGTGAGATCTGAGGCCACCAGCCTTAAGGACAGACAGCAGGATCCCCTCGCCCCTTGCCCAGCCCATTTGGTGCCTGGAGATTCCACACAAGGAAAATCAATACAGAGCATTCGGCGGGGTGGGGGGTGGGGGGGCCGGAGGGCGGGGGGGGGGGTGTGGGCGGGGAGGGGGCGTCCTGCCTTTGAAAAACAAAATGCCAGCAGCTCAGCCCTGAATCCCAAAAAGGCTTTCTTCCAGGATCTGGTCATCACGCACAGCGAGCAGCCTGGGATGGAATTTGGGGAGGAATCTGATTTTCCCTTTCCCCTTGCTTAACGGATCTGAAGAGTTATTAAAAACAAAAGACGATGAAATTTCAAAAGCACATACACAGCGTCCCTTTAGAAACACACCCGAGCCCAAGATGAATGCTAGAACGACAAGATACTGTACTGATTAATTATTAAGAACACATTGCGTGTGGTTTCACAGCTATGCCAGAGCAATCTGCTTCATAGTGATTAAACCTCAATAAATGTGGTTCTAATAATGAGCTGGTATTGAATTATCAGACAATGGCAGCCTTAGTAAATCTTAATTCATTTTGTCTTTTGAGACCTTCATTTAAATTCTGAGTAATACATATGCCTTTTGAGCCCAGCAAGGGAGGCATGGCCGCCGTCCCAGGGGGGCTGCCCTCCCAGGGGTACGCCCTCGGCTCTGGACCCCCAGCCCCAGTGACACTCAGAGTTCACCAGCCTGGAGGATGAAGGGGTGGGGGGTGGGAGGGGGAATCAGCTTTTCTGGGAAGTTTGCATTCCAACTGACAGAGCCAGCCCTTCTTCAAACACCTCCGAGGAAGGGAAGTCTCATGGGGCCAAACAGCTAACTTTGGGGTGAAAACAATTATTTCTGAAATGTGGAGCTGAGAGAGAGAGAGAGAGAGAGAAGGGGGAGGGAGGGGAAGGGGGCACCCCTGTGAGCGTGAAGCTCAGAATGGGAGCAGGGAGAGCAGGCAGATGGATGATGGGGTGATGAGCCAGCCACCAGGTCCCACTGGAGGCCTCTCCGGGTAAACAAACTGTCCAGGGCACACCGCCTGGCTTCAAACGGCCACAACGACTCGTTTTATTGCTCAGTTACAGGATGATGGTATCTCCAAAGAAGGTGACAGCAAGTTAACAGATCCGTCCCCGAGGGTGCCTGGCCCAGACGCAGAGGCTCCCTTCTCCAAACAGAGACGGAGGCGCAATTAGGAGCCTTCCAGAGGTGCCACTTCTCTGCTCTGGGAACCCACTGGAGGGCTGTCCAGCACGCCACCTCCACGCACATTTTGGTGCTAATTAACTCCCGATTTGGGAAGGGGAGACAGGGGGTGTCTCTTTCAAGAATGTCTCCCTCCGGAGATGGCATCTCTGAGCAGCAGCATTTGGCAGTAAAACCCCACAAATGTCGGAGCAGAGTGGCTGCAGGCTCGGGATTTACGACTTGGTTCCGGAATGCTGTTAGGGCCGGGGCCAGGGACTCTGATTCCAGATTGGGACGGATTGGGGTCATTAGGCAAAGCCAGCGAGAGTAGGCAAAGCCAGCGAGAGCTCTGTCCCGAGAGGCCCAGCGAGGCCTGGGTCCCATCTTGCGTGACCTTGGACAAGTTCCTTCTCTTCCCTGGGGCCTCCAGTCACCGTCTAAAATAAAAGGGGAGGGCTTGCGATCTCTAAGGGTACTTCCAGCCCCCAAAGTCTAGTATTCTAAGATTCTAAAACTTAGCAATCATGTCCCGAATGCACACACTCCAAAATGAATGGTGGGGAGGGACCATCCTCAAAGTAGATGGAGGTGACACCGTGGCCCTGTTTCTATCTCCTCAGACATCACGGAGAACTTCTTCTTTCCCACGGGAAGCCTTCCTCGGCAGAAGAAGAGGAAGGATCACCATCCATCCCCAGAGCGGCCTGTGCTCCTCACTACTTCTCAGCCTACCTGCACAGATCATTCTTCAAAGACCACGCCTCTGTTCTCTGGAGAAAAGTCCCAGGGACCTTTCTGTCTGGCCTTCTTCACCCTGAATGGTGAAGTTCAGGGTCCAGTTGTGAGAGGCATATTTTGCTGGGTCTGGAAGATGTGATCAGTTCTGCTACTTTGCTTCAGATTAGCACCTGGCCCTGGCACCACACGGCTCGTGTTTGTTTAGTCCCCTTTACCCAGGCATTTGCCCTTGAGAAGGCCCGGGCATCTGCTCCAGGAGCCGCCACAGAATCAAAGGAAGAATCCACTAGGAACCCACGTCTCAGAAAACGCTGAACGGACTCAGGAGGAAAGTGGCACTTCTTTCACAGGTGTATAATTCTGTTTTCCTCCCGTCCCCCTTTTACTTTGCCACAAAGAATGACACCTGTGTCTTCTATAACCGTTCCTGTTCCCAGAGAGTTGCTGCACAAATACCATAGAAATAGCCTTTCCTTCTCCCCCATGGCATTTCCCCGTGCGTTGTTGTGTTGCTGTTGAATGTCTCTGTCCCCACGGCGGCAAGAAGCAAGTATGTCTCGGTCCGTGGTCTCTCCTCCAGCCCCAGCTCAGTTCCAGGTACGTAATGGTGTTGGATGACTTGCCAAGTTCCAGGATCCAGGCCGTTGGTGCTAAATGAAGCCCTGAGAAGGCTCATTGGGAACGGAGAAGTCAAGGAACGCATACCGGGAGCTGGCCTGCAGCTGGGCTTTTAAAACCAGCAGTGTTGGGAGAGGCAGCGGAGGGCCTCAGGTGCCCCTTGGGGCCTCAAGTGCCCCCAAGGTCTTTCTCAGGAGGGTACCAGCCAAGGAGCAGTCGGCTGGAAGACGCCACCTACAGGTGAGTGTGGAGAAAGCACCAGAACGAAGCACATCTGCCCCAAGCCAGCCTGAAACAAGTTTAGTCCTTCCTATAACTGTAATAGGACTCACTGAAGGGTCTGCTTGGAGCCCTGGTTTCCAATTTCCACTAAAATCTTTTATGCGCATCCCTTTCATCTCTCCTGGCCACACCAGCTCACTCTACTGAGTAGTTGTGTTTTTCCCCAAACCTCTAAATAAAACTTACAATTCTTGCCAAATGCTTTCTCCATCAAGTAGTATTTAGCAACATGAGTGCTACAAACGGATCACGAACAGATCAAATATCATACGTTTGTTTTCAAATCCTGGAAATATTTTCCAAATCATGTCTTTTTTTTTTTTTTTTTCAGACACATCATCAACCTCTTGACAGTTTCGGCCAGGGCTGCCAGCAGGCAGCCTTAGCTGCCCAGCTCTAGCAGAAGACTGAGCATGCGTGGCTGGGGGCGGGTGGCAGCTGGTGGAGACCACCTGTCAGCAGCTGGATGACATGGCACCTCACTGTATGGTGCCCTGAGAGATCGGTGCATGTGGTCACGTGGGGACCAGTAGGTGAGGTACATGTCGGGTGGAACTGGAGAAAGTGCTAGGTGCGAGGCATCATGGGTCGCTGGAAGCCCATGTGTGGTGTGCAGCGTAGGGGAAAGGACGTGGGTGACGTGGGAGCACCTGAGACTCTGGGTGAGGTCTGTGTGTGCTCTGTGAGCTCTGTGAGATACGTAGGATGTGCGAGGTGTGTGTATGAGTGTGGTGTGTACGTGTGACCGTGGTTTTGGTGGGATCTGTTACTGAGGTGTGGCGAATGACCGGTGGCTTGGTGTGGTGTGGGTACTGCGGAGGGGAAGGAGGGTGTGGGGAGGTGCGTGTCTAAATGAAATCTTGGCCACCAGAAAGCAGCTCCGGGGTTGGCCTGGTCTTGGCTCTGAGACCACCTTCAGGAGAAGAGGAGCCAGGGAATGCCGCCGCCACAGAGATCTCCACGCCAAGGCCCAGGTCCAGCCTTGAATCTGCAGACCTGGACCCCACGGCTGAGGAAGCGTGGTGGCTGTCACCTGATGCCTGTCCAAGAAGACCCAAGCAAAGCAAGTGAGGCAACATTGTTTCTGTGGCTTGTAAGCAGCTCCTCTTCTGGAAAAAGGGCCTGCGGGAGGCACTGGAGCCCGGGGCCAGAGCAAGGCTTGTGGCCAGATCATGTGTAGCTTCGGTCCCAGGGGCCACATTATCACTAATAATGACCTCAGCCCAAGGGACACATAGTCCATTTTTCGAACTGACAGGCAGCCCTTGCCCAAAGCCCAGAAAAGAAGGCACCGTGGCCGGCTGCCCAAGATCCCAGGCCAAGGTCAGTGCTGCTGCCCCACGGGCTGTCCCAGAGGAGGTGCCTGGCTCCGACAATGTCATTTTCCTCATATATATATATGTGACTCCCATCATCTGTAAGATTCAAACCCCGGGCCCAGCCTCCAAGGCCCTCGGGTACCCACTCTCCTAGCTCACTGTGTCCTCTCCAAGTTTTCCCCACTCCAGCCAACCTAAGGGAAGGAGCAACCCTCAATGTTTCGGCTCAAGATGGAGTTTAGAGAGTCCTTGCCTGTGTGGGGGGAGGGAGAGGCCTCTAGTAACTGAGCCCGGAGGACAACGGGCAGGACCCGGAGAGTCATAGAGCACTTCTGGGGTGACACTCAGTTTTGAATTCCCGACGCAATACTGTCGAATATTCAGGAAAGCTGTTTGTGATTGGCTTCGGAGGAAGGAAGGACCCCAGTGCCTTCCTTTGGTCATTAAAACTCGGACGCGACAGATTGCCTCCAACAGCTAGCTAACCCAGATATGGAGCCATATGGAGGGAAAGGCCCCTGAAAAACTGCTTCCAGGAGCAAATAACCCACTGGCACATCTAAGCCTCTGATACCTCTTACCTAGTCTACTGTCAGGTCCTTCTAACTGGTTTCCTTGCCTCCTCGCTTGACCCTGCACAACCCACTCTTCACATAGCAGCTAGAGTGGTCTTTTAAGTGTTTTAATGACTTTCCATTTTAGGAAAATTTTAGGTTCACAGCATAATGGAGCAAAAAAGTATATAGAGTCCCCGTATGCCTCCTGTCCCCATGCACACACAGCCTCTTCCACTATCAATAGCCAGCACCAAAGTGGTACATTTTTTACAACTGACGAACCTACATGAACACATAATTATTACCCAAAGTCCATCATTTGCACTAGAGTTCACTCTTGGTTTTGACACATGTATGATGACATGTACCCACCATGACAGTATTCTACAGAGCAGTTTCACTGCCCTAAAATTCCTCTGTGCTCCGCCTGCTCGTCTCTTCCTCTCCCAGCCACTGATCTTTACACTGTCTCCATGGTTTTGCCTTTCCCAAAATGTCATGTAATTGGAATCAGATGGTATGTAGTCTTTTAGAATTTGCTTCTTTCATTTAGTAATAGGCATTTAAGTTTTCTCCATGTTATCATGGCTTGATAGTCATTTCTTTTAGCACTGAATAATATTCCATTATCTGGATATACCACAGCTTATTTATCCACTCACCTACTGAAGGACATCTTGGTTGCTTCCAAGTTTGGGAAATTAAGAATAAAGCTGCTATAAACATCCATGTGCAGGTTTTTGTATAGACATGAGTTTTCAATTCATTTGGGTAAATACTACGCGAGTGCTGGATCATATGGTAAGAGTATGTTTCATTTTTAAAGACACTGCCAAACTGTCTTTCCTACCATTTTGCATTTTCAGCAGCAACGAATGAGAATCCCTGTTGCCCCATATCCTTGTCAGCATTTGGTGTTGTCAGTGGTTTTGATTTTTGCCAGTCTAATAGGTGTGTAGAGGTATCTGGCTGTTGTTTGATAGTCTGGTCTTTTTAAATGTTAAGTCTGATTGTGCTGCTCCCTTTCTTAATGCTTCCCAATGATTTCTCACTGCAACATGGTAAAGTCTAAACTCCTTACTATCACCCACAGGGACCTGCATAATTTTGGACTTTACCCAGCCATGTCCCTTCTGATTCATCAACATCTATGCCATGCTGGTTGTTTAATATTTTGATGGCCACCCACTTTTCCAACCTCATCCTACACCATTCTCGTGGCTGCCTTGCTCCACTCAATGTGGTTGTCTTCCATCCTTCAAAAGAGCCAGACTTGTTCCTATCCCAAGGCTTTGCCCTTTCTGTATGCGTGTGTGCGTGTGTGCGTGTGTGTGTGTGTGTGTGTGTGTGTGTGTGTGTGTGTGTGTTTGAGATGTCGTTCTACCAGATCTACAGATGACTGCCTCCTTCTCATCAATCAGGTCCTGGCTTAAATACTAACATATAAAAGAGGACTATCCTAACTCCATGCACTTCTGGATGGATGGATGGATGGATGGATGGATGGATGGATGGATGGAATGAGGACCCTAAAAGGAATGAAAACTTGGTTGCTGTGAGCTAGAAGACCAATGTACCAGTGAAAAAAACTATTTCATGAGTCAGTGGGAGCAGCCGTTCCATGCCCCTGTCAGAGAAAAAGGGCTAAAACAGAAGAGGGCGTGAGGAATAGCGTAATGTGAACCTCAGGGAGCTGGCAATGTCAAGGGAATTAGTGCAAGCTTTTGGAGGGGTGTCAGAAGGTCAGATGCATACAATCATAATTCCAGGAATCTATAAAGCATCAGACCTTAATTACACACCAGCATATGGAATGAGTATCCAATGTACACACCTTGGAAAACTCCTAGAGCCTCAGACCAGATACAATGTGCTTGGGTTAGGGAGAGGTCAGTCCTGGCCCACTGCCTAGGGGCTGTAACAGCCCCTCTTGCCTGCCTCTCCAGGTCTTCCGGTTAGGACAGAAACCCAGGCCCAGAATAAAATTCAGCTTCACACACTACCAGGAGCATCTCAGATCAGCTGTGGTCTGGAAAGAATCCAAGCCTGGGCCATTTGATTTTTTTACATGTCCACAATTTTTTTCCTTTTTTTTTTTTTAATACTATGAAACTCAAAGCTTACTATTATAACATTTATGACCAAATATAATTGGCAACTTTAGGTTGCCTCTGTAAAAACTTTTTTCTTAAACCATGTCTGATCAAGACATTGCTTAGGTCATCGTGTCTCCAACTGTGGGTCATGAACCATTAATTTGTCATAAAATCAATTTAAACGGTTCACAACCAGCATATTTTTAGCAGAATAGAACAGAGTAGATGAGAATAGAAAACATCAAAGTGTGTCACACATAGTAAGGATAAGTATTATTTCAGAAAACATATGTTTCAGTTATATTTGTAATGTATACATACACACACACATATCTGTATAATGAGACACAATGTAAAATGCAGGGTCACAGCCAAAGAAGCAGAAGCTATTTCTCAAGGTTTCCCTTGGCTATATAACTGTTATGAATAATGTATAAATCTATTCTAAAATAACTTCAAAATTCATGTAGAATTCATTCGTGTCGATGTAGAGCTGCCAAAGATAATATCCATCAAAAATAGTACACAACAGGTGTGGCCATCCGGATCATGCTTTCAAGGCTGGGATCCTGACATTCCACTAGACCAGCGATTTTCAATCTTTTTCATCTCCTGGCACACATAAACTAATGACTAAAATTCCACAGCATACCAGAAAAATATATATCTTTTTGCCAATCTGACAAAAGAAATAGATATAATTTTGATTTATTTACAAAAATAATAATAGTAATCACCTACCCTTTTTGCTCCAAAGTGACTTGGTGTTTTTTTTGTAATCCTCACCTGAGGACATTTTTTCCATTGCTTTCAGAGAGAGTGGAAGGGAGAGAGAGGAAACATTGATGTGAGAGAGACACATCAATTGGTTACCTCCTCCACGCTCCAGACTCTGTCCAGAAATTAAGCCTGCAACCAAGGTATATGCCCTTGACTGGAATCAAACCCACGACCCTTCAGTCCAAGGACCAATGCTCTAACTACTGAGAAAAACTGGCTAGGGCAACTTTTTTTTTAAGAGAGACAGACAGACAGACAGGCAGAGAAACATGGATTTGTTGTTCCACTTATTTATACATTCATTGGTTGATTCTTGTATATGCCCTAACCGGAGATCAAACCTGCAATCTTGGCATATTGGGATGACACTAACCAGCTAAGCTACCTGGCCAGCGCTCAAAGTGACTTTTTTTTTTTTTAATATATTTTATTGATTTTTTACAGAGAGGAAGGGAGAGGGATAGAGAGCCAGAAACATCGATGAGAGAGAAACATCGATCAGCTGCCTCTTGCACACCCCCTACTGGGGATGTGCCCGCAACCAAGGTACATGCCCTTGACCGGTATTGAACCTGGGACCCTTGAGTCCGCAGGCCGACACTCTATCCACTGAGCCAAACCGGTTTTGGCTCAAAGTGACTTTTTAAAAAACCAAGTGCCTATACCTGTAGATAAGGGTTTCTGGTACCAAGAATTAACCAATCAGACGTAACCTTACTATGCTACATAACCAATAAGATGCAATTCTACTATATAACTTATATATTTATGGTTCAAGACAGGGCATTCACACTACAGGGTTATCGTTGTGTTGGCTGCTGTCATTTTTTTTATTTGACAATCTAAGGGAAAAGAGGTCAGTGCCCCAGTTGAAAATCACTGCACAAGTCTGGAGAGCTAGGTTCTAACTTCTCCTTTACTTTCTGACACAATGGGTTTAGGGGACCCCTCTCCCCAACCACCACCACCACCACCACCACCACCACCCTTTTTCTGGGCCCCAGATGCCTTATCTCTAAAATGAGAGATGGGTTCATTTACTTTTGAGACGACCTCCATGGAAATCATGCATTCTGAGTCTGCCAAAGGCTGCATGAAATGATCAAGAACTTTCAAATCAAGTAAACCAGACTCGAATCCCAGCAGTCACTAACCAGTGAGTAACACTGCCAGTTCCCTCAATCGGAAATCGGAATGGTCGCACCCCCTACAGCGCAGCGATGAGGACTAGAGTGATTCATGCAAAGCTCCTGGCACACAAGAGGTTCTCTCAAAAGATGGTGGTGGTTATCACACTCCCCTCTGCCTCTTTATGCCTGTATCCATGTTGGTGCACCTCTAACCACTGCCAGCACCCCTCTGCTCGATATCCCCTGAGCTAGCCTCACCCTTGAGAGTCCTTTTCTTTCCCTGGTTGGCATTTCTCACAACTGCCCACGCCCGGCTCCCATGACTGTGCCCTCTTCCCATCTCAGAACCTCGCCCTCCTGGTTCGCAGGCCTTGGGTGCCTACAGCTCAGTCTCTTCCCCTTCCCCACTCCATTCCCTGCGTCCTTCTTGTGCCATGTCTTCTATTTCACAGCTTTCCAGCCCTGTGGGTGCCAGGGTCAAGGTCTGAACCCCAGATCATCCCTAAACCCATCGGAGAAAGTCACTCTTAACCCTGTCAGCTAAATGCCACCCCAGTACCTTTTAAAAAATAAAAATTAAAAAATATATAAGTATATATTGATTTCAGAGGGGAAGGGAGAGGAAGAGAGAGATAGAAACATCAATGATGAGAGAGAATCATTGATTGGCTGCCTCCCTCATGCCCCACACTGGGGATTAAGACTGCAACCGGGCATGTGCCCTAACCAGGCCTGAACCGTGACCTCCTGGTTCATAGGTGGACACTCGACCACTGAGCCATGCTGGCCTCAGTGCTTTTTTTTTTAATACTCATCGTTGCTGCCACAGAATATAGAATACTCCCCAGACTGCTCGTTAATACTGTGTATAAATACAAATGTTAGAAAGAGGAGTATCAAATGCTCATGAAGTCAATGACATAAATTGTGAAATGTACCCCAAGGCTTCACATTTTTAATCTGTGACAATATAAAAGTCATACAATGTCCCCCAAAATAGAAAAGAGAAATGCTAACAATTCACCCAGGCCACTCATGGCACAGGACTACACAATACTCAGGACCACACACACAGTTTAATCCTTCTCTGCCTGCACTCCTGTCCCAACCATAGAGCCTCTCCCCACATGCTTTGCCTTCCCTAGCCCTTCCTGGCCTGTGAGACTCCTTTTAAGGAGAGAGATCCATGGGGTGTGCGAGGCCTAGCGAACATGGGTCCTGCTGTCCCTGGGCCCTGGGCCACCCCAATCTTCTCAAGGTTATCTAACTTCCTCCAGAAACTTCGAAGCCAGGTCTTCCCAGAGCAGTGACTGGCAAGACTAGCTCTCACAGAAACGAGGCCACACAGTCATTCGGGGCTTGGGTTCCCCACTCCTCGCTGAGTCTCTATGTTACACAGTAGGCACAGCTGATCTGATTCTGCCTGGAGCCCGCCCGCTCTCCCAAAGGCCCGCTGAGCTCTTCTCCCCCACAGGGTAAGGGATCCTGCAGCCAGAACTTGGGGGGAGAACAGATCCTATTGATCCAGGCTCACTTCCCATCACAGAGAGCACATGGCCCTGCCAGACCCCCTGAATCCTTGGCTGGTAGACCCCACTCTGCCCTAGAGAGGGGCAGCAAGGGACAGGAGGGACGTAGATGTGGAATCAAGGTGATGGGTTAGGACCAAAAAGGGCAGGTGGCTGAAAAAGAATGTTTGGCTCCCCAGGCCATCACTCACTCGTAGGAAAGAACCTAAAATATCAAGATGAACTGAAGCTGCATGTGGGTAGAAGTGGGGACATTTCTTCTGGCCTCGGCTTTTGGAGGTGCCGATTGAGGAGACAGAGAATCCTGAGCGGGACTCTTTCAGCTGAGGGGACAGCCTGCTTCCTGGATGGAACCAACCCATCAGGGGGCACCCTCTCCTTAAAGTATCCTGTCTCCGCCGCACCCCCAGCCTACTCCTCTCCGAGCTGAAATCCATCTCACTGAAGCCACACAGGAAGGTGGGCAAGTGAGTTTGCTGCATTAGCTGCGGTGCCACAGTGAGAGCTGAGAGCCGGGAGAAGGTCACAGCCAGCCTGTGCCGCCAGGGAGAGCAGATCGAGGCTGCAGCTGGGACTCCGGGCACGAGGCAGTTCCGTCTCACAATTGTGCCCTCCCTAGTGGGCTCTCCAGGCTACACCAGCTGGGATGGTGCACCTGGCCTGGCCTGCCGTGGCTTTGGGGAACTCTCTGTGCCACTGGCCACTTCTGTAACAGTCCTGGCGGGTCACTGCCCACCCTCCCCCTCTCCCAGGCACAAGGCTGCCTATGGCCTAAGCTCCTCCCACCCAGACAGAGGGCTCATTCCACTGAATTTAGTCGGGGCACCGGTGGGTGGACATTTTCGTGAATTTTTTTTTCCAGAAAAGAACATTCGTATGTATGATTTAGGAAATAAATGCACACTTACTCTCACACACACCACCACTGCAAAGGGCTGAGGAGATAAAACAAGTCAGTGTCATTGCCTGTCCTAAAAATAGTCCCAGCAGAAGAGAAAAAAAAAATGTTCAAACAAATGTTTGGGGCGGTTGCATTCTCTCTCACACCCAGACACCCCTGCTGATGGATGGGGGTTACAGGGACTCCACCTGCTGGGGGTCCACCTTCACTCAAACAGCCCCGGCCGCCAAAGCTGTCTCCTTCTAGTGGAAAATGATCAACGACCTCTGCCTGTACCCACAGATGACATCACCTAGGCTCCGCCAAAGGCGGGCAGAGGGAAGGCTTTGCATCCAAGAAAACCAGCAGGGCAGGGATGCTTCCTCTGGTTCGGGTCCCCTGTGGCATGTGGCTGAGAGGGAAGGAGTCGTGTTTGCATTCTGTGCCTAGGCCAGTGGGCACTCCATGGGGAGGGAAAGAAGGCGGGGTGGGGTGGGGGAAGGGAGGCGGGGAGGCTGTTGACAGGACGTTACCCACTTTCCCAATTCAGGGTCTGGATGGAGTTGGCAGCTGCCTGTCTCCTAGTCTGCAGGACCTGGTAGGCTGGACAGGTCCGTGGGAAGCGTAATTCCAATGGAAACAATGCAACAGGACCCAGGTCTAGACATTCCCTCCACCTGGGCAGCTGCCTCCATCACCCTGCGCCTCCTCTCACCTGGAAGAGGCCACAGTTGCAAGGACGCAGGACGCAGGACCCGCTGCTGCAGCCAGAACTGCCCCCACCACGCCCTTCCACAGGTGGGGTGACCATCCACCGGCAGGTGGGGAACCACAGTGTGGATGCCAAAGCATCGCCTCCCCCCACGGAGGCCACGAGCGGGAACTGGAGCCCGCTGACCTGAGAATAGCCTGATTCCCAGGCCCCTGTCTGGGAATTTTCTCTTTCCAAATACGAAGGAAATAAAAATAGGTAGGCAGGAAGGCCAAAATATGTTTGCAAAAACCCCAGTCTGGTTTTGAAACGCCTGCTCCCACCATTTCAAGGCTAAGAATAATGGCAGGCGTCGGGGTTCTGGCCGGGTCCCAGGGTGTGAGTGCACTTGGACGCGAGAGCACACGATGTCTGTGCCCCACCAAACGCTCTGGTGCGAGTCAGAAGTGTCAGAGCCTTTAGAGAAATGAATGAGCGGCTGATTAAGAAACGCGGCTGCTGACAAGCAGGAATTAGCCCCATAAAACATGTCAAGGTGTCAGCGATGGAAACGTACTCCACGGCCACTCCGTCGGGAGGGCAGGGCTGCCCACACACAGCTGAGCTCTGCCAGTGGCTCAGGCCCAGGCGGGCAGCTTCCACCCAGCTGGGCCTCCGGACAGGGCCACTAGGCCACTCAACAAAGAACAGGCCAAAACAGATCATGTCCAGCTTGTCACTTCAACTCAACTACCTTAAACATCTGCGGCCTGTGACATCCTGTGCCATCCCCACCCCCTCACCCCCTCTAAACATGTTGGAGTCCTAGCCCAAGAGGACCTTAGAATGTGACTGTATTTGGAGATACAGTCTTTAAAGAGGTAATCAAGCTAAAATGAGGTCTTTAGGGTGAAGCCACATCCAATATATTAGTGTCCTTAAAGGAAGAGGTCATCAGGACACAGAAGCTTACAGAGAGAAGACCATATGAAGATATACCTACAAGCCAAGGAGAGAGGTCTCAGAAGAAACCAAACCTGCTGACATTTTAATCTTGGACTTCCAGCCCCTGGAATTGTGGGAAAAGGAGTTTCTGATCTTTAAGCCTCCTGGTGTATGGCGTTTGGTTCTGGCAGCCCGAGCAGATGAATACTCGCCTGCTCTGCTTGACCTGCGTGTTTTAACAAAAGTGGACGGATGCTTCCATTTCTTATAAAGAAACAGAGGGGACGTGAGAGCCACCTCCACGTATCTGAAGCACAACCTCACAGACGAGAAAGCCAGTTGTTTTTCTGAAGCAGAGAAGACTGAGGAAAGAAGCAGATGCTGAGTGACAAACCAGGCAGCGGATCAGCTCTTAATGCTCATTTTTTTCCATAGTCCCTCCACCAGCTGAGAAGGAGGCCTAGCTATCCCCATTTTGCAGATGGGGAAGATGGTTCTTGACAAGGATGCATACGTATTAAATCGCAGAAGGGCGATTAAAATCTAGGTTTGTCTGACTCTAAAGCTTACATTTCTCCCTCCAACACATGTCATGTGTGGCAGGAAGTCCCATAACTAGAAGCATCTAAGCAGGGGCTGGAAGATAGGGGTCAGCAGATAGCAAGTATCTGGTTTCCAGTCGTGTGTCTGCTTCAATACAACGTGGTCAGGTTACACACCTGGGCAGGCGATAATCCTGGGGGTGTCATTTAAAATGTAATTCTGGTGCATGATTCCAGGAAGTGTCCCTTCTGGGGATCCTTGTGGGAGGGAGTTGGGTTACGATGCTCCCCAAGACCCTTCTAGCCAAGGGCTGAGGTCAGGATATCCACACCCGATCTTCAATGAGCTCAACCTCTTTCGGCACAAACACGGCATCTGGCTAAAGAGAGCCGCTCGGAGTGCCCAGGAATGGCCTTGGCAGGTCAAGACCAAGGCCCCGAGGGGCTGGACTAAAAGTCGGCTGTGTTTATTCTCACTTGCCCAGATCCAGGGAAGAAAGTGGAGACAGGCCGGGCTGGCAGGTCGGCATCACCCCCCATTCTGTCCCAGCGGAGGCCGGAGAAGCAGTTCTGCCACCGTGACCCTGCCAAGGAGCTGATGACAAAGACCAGGCTGATGGCTCGGGGCCCTGCAGCCCTCTGGTTCCAGCTGGGGTCAGCCTGATCCTGAGGCAAATGTAGGAGGAATGGGCGCCTGGCCAGCAGCACAAGGCTCAGTGCCCAGAGAGCCGGGCCACTCGTCCCATTCTGAGCTGGGCCCTGGTAACTGTGCTGAGCTCGTCATCCACTGCCCTCTCCCGTTTCCTCCAGGCCTGGGCCCTTCATTCTCTCTGATTCTCTCCGAGGCTTCCACAGAGGAGAGCCCGGGTCCGGGCTGGCACCCCCAGTCAGAGGAATTTCTCTACAGGTCTCAGCTGTAACTTCTACTGACTTGCTAGGAGTAGCTAAAAGCTAATCTTCTGTGCTCCTGAGATAATACTCACGGCATTGTTTTAAAATGATCTGTTTACTTGCCCTTCTGCCCTACTTAGAGTCAAGCACCTTGAGGGTAGAATCTCAAACAGTAGTTTGTTTTGAATAAATGGATGAAGACAAAGAAAATGGTAAGGGATGCTGAAGACGTCTCCAGCCTCCAGCGGAGCCTAAATCCCATCCCCATTAAGTCCTACCTCAGTGCACTCAGTCCACAAGGTTTCAGGGAAAGTTCTGGAAATCCCCATGCACGAGAGGGATAGGAAGGAATCCATGCATGGATCCTGATGATGCCCTGGTGTGTGGATCGGAGAGAGAACTGGGCAGCTTTGGGTCTCCCACCTGGCAGAGATAAGTCAGCAGGTAGCAGGCACCTGGTGGAGAGAGGGCAAAGTGGGGCCCCAAGAGGGATGGAGAGAGGGAGGTAAGTCCAGGTAAGCCTAGAGAGGAAAGCCCCAAAGCCAAACCTCTCCAGCTGTCAAAGACTGCAGCACCTGATCCCACCTCCGCCTGCATAAAGCTTCCAGGACCACAAAGGAATCCTTGTCAACAAAGTCTAGGAGCATCCACCATCCTCCCAGCCAGGCCCCACTGCCCTGGGAGACAGGAAATAGGGAGATGGGAGCACTTTGTCCTCCTCTGTCTCCCCGCAGGACCAGCCCTCAATCTCATCTCCACAAGAGCTTAAACTGCATGGGGTGATGGTAAGAAACAGACAGCACTTGGGGACTCAGACAGCCCTGTGGTCCTGGCGCCAAGTGAGGCACCCCAGAAAAAGGACCTGAGTCTGGATGTTGATGGAAGGGCCTGACTTGGGGTGGGGACACCGAGCAGGGCTGAGCAGCTGACAGGTGTAGGATGCTCAGGGAGTTGGATGAGCAAGGGGTGGCGAGGCATGGTGATGTGGAGAGGAGGGAGCTGGAGGGGCCCTGAGAAACCTGGAAGGACTGCAGTTGCTGAGCTGGCAGCTGTGTGGAAAGACTGGGCTCTGCAACTGCTTCAACACCAGAAAGGAGCCCATCAAGGCTGGGCTCATGCCCACCAGCGCTCCTCTGAGAACATCGTGTGAATGGCCACCCAACTGCTACAGGGCCACGGTGACGTGTGAATCAGGTTGGCCTGGCCTGGTCAAAGGCAAGTTCCCTGCAACTCTCCCAGGGCTGGCCGTGGAGAAAGAAGGTCTGGAAGGCAAGGTGGGCTGAACTCACCAGGCCAAGCAGATCAGGCCATGCACGAGAGGGAAAGGAAGGAATCTATGGGATTCCCTGGGAGATGCATCATCTGTGGACAGTTTCAAGCAACAATCAAACCTGCTCAGTCAGTCGCCTTCTTCTTATCAACTTGCTCTCAACAATCCCTTCCTGGACAGACTGCCACCACCATCACCCCCACCATGCCATGCCACCTGGGAGAACATGACCCTGAGCCAGGTCTCACCCTCTGGCCTGGCGGCCGGGAAAACTTCAGTCCTCTCCCTGCCCCTTCCTCTGGTGAAACCCTCCACGCTGCAGCTATGAGAAGATCTCCAAACGTCATGGTTGACTATGTCCTGACCCTGCTCAAAAGTCTCAAAAGTTTCAGATCCTCATGGTCTCCCCCAAGACCCCCAGGTCTCACCCCATTGTGGCAACCACTTCATATCTGGGATCTTTACATCTATATCAGATTCAGACGCCAAGGAGGACCCACGGGGGTGGTTCCTCTTCCACAGTGCTTCAATCTAAAGGCCTGTAAACTGGAGTGACACGCCACCTGACCCCTACATACCCAACACAGACAGTGCAACAGATGCAAAATAACTGCTATACACACCTCTGTTCAAAAAGGGGGAACAGGAGGCAGCCAGCAGTACTGGATTGGAGCAATTTCTCAGCAGTTTCCCTCCATGCATAATTCATCTAAAATGCAAAAAAAAAAAAATGCATCTATTCTTATACATTTTCACCTTCTCATTCTAACCCAAAGTGAGTAAGCCTTGGGCCTGGGGAGTGGTAGGTGGAAGAGAGATGAGTCCTGGAGGGCGGGGGGGGGGGGAGGGGGGGGCGTGGCGTGGACATGGAGTGTTCCTGTGGCTGCCGTGGGTCCACATGCTCATGAAGCTCCATCAGTTTGGGTGTCCTCCCCACCAGGCCCACCTGGCTCAGCCCACTGGTGAAGGGGACTGGCCTGGTGATGGCACATAACATAGGACAGTCATGTCTTCTCTACATGAGCTGGGACACGGGAATCTGTTTTGATCCAGTGCTGGGGCCGGAGGGGAGCACATGAAGTTAAGGCTGTCGGTAGCATCTTCTCCAGACGCAGGAGAGAGCTGTGGGTAGAACTAAGTCAGCAGCAGGGGGAACAGAGCCAAGGACCTGAGTAAACAGAGCCCCCATGGTGCCCTGCGGCCAGACCTCCACCCCAGGACCCTGAGCTTATATAAATTCCCCTACTCTGTTTAAGCTATTTGGGGTTGTATTTTCTTTTATCACTGGCATCTGAAAATATCTTCATTCATTCGCATGTTTTCCCCAAGCTCCTCTTTCATCTAAAGTCTGGCCTTCCTGAGACCCTCTCTTCCCGTCTGTAGTAAGGAGGCCTCTGAGTACATAAGTCCATCCTCTGGGCCGGGACATTCCCATGTGGAGAGGGAGGGCTGTTCTCTCCTTCCTGGGTCGTCCAGTCCTTCCAAGCTCTGGAAACAATTGTAAAGTAACCACAGCTCATACATGGCAACCGTCTCTACCCAGACTCCAGCCTAGCAGACACACACACCCTGCCCACAACGTTGACCACAACAATGAACATGACCTAAGTGTGCAGCCACTGCAGAGTGAAGCGTCAGGATGGTCTCCCAAGACAGCTGCATGCTTCGTGCAGACCACCCCGGACCCAGCCCAGCCAGGACCAGCCACTCTCCAGGCTCTGCCTGTCGGCCCCTCCCTTATAGGACTTGGAAGCTGCTGGTATCAACATATCAGCAGGAAATGGCTCTTTAATCACTGCAAAGTCCCTCCTGATTGCAAAGATTAGGTCAACCTCTGGCTGCAGGGCCTCCTCTTCCAAGATAGCTGGGATTGCATGTGGGAGCAATTAGCAACACAGCACCCACCCACTCTTAGAGTTTAGTCCGATTACACACATTCTAGGCCTGTGTAGCACCCAGGGCCTTGGATAACAGGGGTCTGAGGACGGAAGACTTTAAGCACAACAAGGTTAGGGGCGGGGTGGGGGGGGGGAATGGTCAAAGAGGCAGGATGCGGCAGAAAAGGCTGAATCAGAAGTGGCTCTGTCTACAAGCAAGCAATTTGGGGACATGCTCTCTGATGCCCCTCAAGCTCCATGGCTCTCCCAGTCTCACTTTGAACCTGGAGCAATCTACATACCAGGCATGTTCCAGGGAGGAGCTTGACATTTTCCTCCCTTCTTTCAGTCCCCAAACATACTTCATTCATTCCCATGGACCCTCCAGGGGACTCTAGGCTGCAGCACAGCCGGGGTTCACTGTGGCCCTATCACCTCCCAGCAGGTAGCTGTAACGCCCCCCCCCTCCCCTTCCACCTGAGAAAGCTAGTGCACAGTTCAGACCACTGACTCTCTCTGTTCACCAGCCACTGGCGGCTCAGCTCACAACCGATCCCGATGCCAATCATAACAGACATCAGCATTCGAGCCGCATGGCACAGGCCTGTGCCACGTGTCCATTCCAGCGGGGCCTCTGGAGCAGCCGTCAGAGGTCTTAGGTTGGAGAGTAAAGTTGAAAGACAGTGGAGCCTTATACATTGGGAAGCCTGTTTCCAGACAGTGCCCAGTGGATTCTCCAACACCCCAGTGAGGTGGGGTCAGGTCCTACCTGACCCTCTTTTGACAGAGTCCTTTATTTTTTGAGTACCTACTGTATACCAGACCCTCTTCTAGCCATGAACAGAACCAAGATCCTGTCCTCAGTGAGCGTTCATTCCAGCAGAGGGAGAAAGATATGTATAAATAAGCCTAATAAATACTAATTATAACATATAGTATGTTATAAGGTAATGAGTACTATGAGAGAAAGAGGAAAAATGGTAAGGTACGGAGGGGGGGGTGGGCAGGTTGCAGAATAAAACAGAGTGCCCTCACTGGGAAGGTAAGAATTGAGCAAACACTCGAGCGAGGAGATACCCAAGTGGGCAGCGAGGGAACAGAATTCCAGGCAAAGGGAACAGCCAGACAAAGGCCCTGAGACAGAACCTGTGTGGCAGCTGCAAGGAGCAACAGGCACCCCTGTGACGGGACAGAGTGAGCAAGAGGGAGATCGCTGGAGAGGAAACTGGGCAGGAAACAATGCTGCATCAGAGGGAACAGGTGCCCCCTAAAGCCAGAGAGGCAGACACCCCCGTGAGTCAGACTGAACACGGCCCCTCACTTCGGGCCCCAGGGGCTTCCCCTTGCAGACGTCGCCTCTGCTCCCAGCAGCCCTTCTCCTGCCTTCAATGCCTTGCACTCGCCAGCAGACCCAGGACCTGGCCTCCACATAGCGCCACAGGCTGCCCTCTCTGGTCGGGGAGGAAGCTCTCCCACTCAGCCCTGCCCCAGCCCCGCAGGCAGAAAGGCTGACAACTCTGAAGAACCGAATTGCAAAACTCACCAATAATCAGAGGGCCTTTCCTTCCCTTCAGCCAGGCCCAGAAACCCCAGGCTGTGGATCCAAGCTCCTGGGATCTCCCAATCAAAAGCTGGCGCCCAGGAGGCAGGGGCCAGCCAGGCCCGGGACGTGGCGTTCTCACCTCCCATGCAGCCAGGCCCGGCAGCCATCTGGCCAGGCTCCGCACGGCCAATTAGACAGCAGGCAGGCTGACACGGGGCCTGCCAGGGCATCGGGGCTGCGGGAGGCATCTGAGGCAATGCTGCCCGGCTGTTCAGGCGTAACCGAACCGGGCCTTCGCAAAGAGGGGAAAGAGTGCATTCCCAGCCCCGGGCGTGCCAAGAGCGCCTTGGATCCACGCTGCCTCCCACGCCTCACCCTCTCCTTGGGCTCAGCCTGTTAGAGCTAAATGGGTTCTATTTATTGCCATCCAAGATTTGTGGCTGGCGGGCGCAGTGGTGGCTGAGCTAAACCAGCAGTGACAAGTGGTCACAACTCAGGCTGCAGGCACCAACTCACTGCTATGGCGCGGGACCCCCACTTTCCCTTCTCTTACATGACATCTTTGTGCCACCACGGGCAAGGCAGAACCCAAAACCACTCCCAGAGGCGAGAGGACGGGACAAGACACTTGGATGAGTCACCGGGATAAGGGCAGAGTCCCCAGTTCTCCCCGGACCTCATTCCCCCTTCTTACAAAATGTTAGGGCCCAAAAGACATCATCATAGAGGCCATGACAGCAATAAGATTCCAAAGGCAGGTTAGCGCCCTGCACTGAGAGCAAAGAAGGACTTTGAACTACAAGGAGTTAGGGATCTGGGGGCCTGGGTCAGAATTGCTACTCAGGACTTGCTGCCAGAGATGAGGGATGGAGAAAGGCCCCCTCCTGTGGCTCCCAACGCATGTAGCATATGGGACTGAAACAAAGATCTGCGAGTCGGGCTGGAGATGCGATCACACACACACACACACACACACACACACACACACACACACACCCCGTTCACAACTCTGCGGCCAACCTCAGCAGAGTTGGGGATGGAGAACTCGGATCATCGGGAACACCAGGAGCACAGCTGTGAGCAGAGAGGGAAAACGCGGGGGCCCGCTTCCCCTGCATGAAGGTCAATGGGAAGGCAGCTACAGTACAGAGACCAGCCTGGGCCTCACGTCCCTGACGTAGGAACACAGACAGAAAGGACCGCCTTTGGATGGAAGGATGAAGAGGCTGGTTTGGTACACGTCTGAAGCTTAGATCAGAAGTCAAGAAAGAGGTCAGGGTGGGCTTTCCAATTTGGGAGGTGTTTGCAAAGAAAGAGACAGAAAAAGGATTGGAGATGACGGAGAACACCAGCTGGGCCGTAGTGGAGCCTATTGGAGAATGTGGCGTTTGAGAGCTGAGCATTGAGAGAAGGCGAGTGGCTAGGAAAGGAGGCAACGGAGGGGTGTTCAGAGGGGTAGGAAGAGGGGGTAGGAAGAGGCAGGTGGCAGGGCAGGAGGGTGTCAGGAGGGCTGTGTGTCAGCCACATCAGCTGTGCACCGGAATTCCTGATCCCCTTGGATAGCTGCTGGAAACATGTGGCCTTTTCCAGCCAATGAGCTGTAAGTGACAGCCAGGTATTCCTCTCAGCCAGACCCTGAGAGCCGATGTGAGAAGGGCGCTCTTTGCGCTGTGGCGATGAGCCTACAGGTTACAGTCACGGCCACGTTCAGGTCCAGGAGTGAGCAAGTACATGGGCAGAACCAAAGCTCATCAGGAGCGAGAAATCGACCTCTATGGTTTCTTGTGTGTTTTCAATCCTCACCAGAGGATATTTTTTCCATTGATTTTAGAGAGAGTGGAAGGGAAGGAGGGGGAGAGACAGAGAGAGAGAAACATCGATGTGAGGGAGACACATTGATTGGTTGCTTCTTATGTGTGCCCCTACTGGAGCTGGGGGATCGAACTGCAACAGAGGTACATGCCCTTGACTGGAAATCAAACCTAGGATCCTTCAGTTCATGGGCTGACACTCTAACCACTGTGGAACACTGGCCAGGGCTCAACCTCTGTGGTTTTAAGCCACTGGGGTTATTTGTAACCATGGCACAACCTAGCGGTGACAAATGGCCTGCTACACCAATGCAGGCGTTTCTAGAAGAAGATGGTGGCGGGCAGTGCTGGCTAGAGCAGGGCGGTGGGGACTGGGCAAGTTAGTGAGTCTGGCGAACAAGTAGACGTCAGTGGCTTACAACCACTGGGTTGTGGGTGCAGGAAGCAGACAGCAGGGTGTTAAGGAATGAAGTCTCGAAGGCAGAAGATGTAGACGTCTCTTTTAAATATTTGGGAGACTCTCAGAAAAGAAACGGGGGCCAGCAAGGTGGAGGAACTGCGTAAGTTTTATTCCTAAGAGACGCCAGTGGAGAAATAAAGAGATCATCTGAATCATGGTGATTTGCCCAAGCTCATTACTGCTCTGTCTGGTTGGGGAGCATGAGCAGCAGATGTGCCCCTGCGATGTTTTTGTTCCTCGTTGTACTCACTGCAGAAGCTGACGGAGGCTCTAGGGGGCTGAGCCAAAATCGGCAGGTGAGGGAGCACAGAGCTAGAGAAGTCCCCTGGAAAGATCCCGGGAGTAGGGATGGAGGGAGAACAGGGGAAACTGATGGGAATGTGATCAATCTAGAGGAAACAGGAAAGTTCAGGAGCCCTAAGGACTGACCTCCAGTTACATGGAGCTCACCCTTACAGCACTGGGTCGTGGGGGAGCTATGAGGGAGTACCGCATGCATGTGGCCCATTACAAACTGTAAAGCTCCATGCACATGGGATGGAATCATGCTTGCTAAGGGAACAACCGCAGGTCTACACTGGCTGCACACAGAGTTCTCCCACACTGCAGTGTAGGCAGAGGTGAGACACCTGAGTCCAACTGCACCCTCCCCGGGTGATCCTGGGTGAGTCATCTCTCCTCTCTGGGCCCCAATTTCTTTCTTTTCTTTTCTTTTTTTTTTTTTTTTGCTTCACAGTTTTACCGTGTTTTCTTTTTTTAAAATTTCTTTATTGATTAAGGTATTACATATGTGTCCTTACCCCCCATTACCCCACACACACTGGGCCCCAATTTCTGATATATCAAATGGGGGAGATGGGACCAGGCCATCTCTGGGAAACCTCTCACCTCTGGCATGATAAGATTCAATTAGCCCTCCAGCTGGTCTCGACTTCTTATATAAATAAAACATAAAACTATTTGCAATCAATTCAACAGCTACAATATTATTAAGTAGACAAACAGACACCAAAAAATAACAAAAAACTAATAACTGTCAAATGAAATTTCAGATCTTTAATTCCTTGGACTCAGTTCTCAACCCAAGGACACACACATACTTGGGCCACATTAAAAGCCCTTTCCTGCCAATGAAGGCTCCAGCTGGTCCGGCCAGCCCGAGACCTGCCCTCTCACTGGCTAGCTCAGAGCATCCCTGCCCCACATCCACCCCCAACAACAGAGGCCCCGGCTGTCCGATGCCTTCGACAAGCTGTGCCCACGTGTCTGAGCCCCTGTGCAGCCCCCCTCTCCATGACGAAAAGAGTGTGTCACTGAAGCAAAACACATAAAATTATCACTTGGGTCTGTGTTTGCCCTGAACTTCATTACTGTTACCAAAGACAAATGTAAGGTCCAGGGAGAGAAATCCCAGGCTCTGAGCTCTTAGCCCTTGGTCCAGTCCTTGTCAATCCCGCAGTGGAAAGTGAATCCTGAAATGTCCTGGAAAGCTGATACCCAGGCAAAACTCAACCTCCCCCATCAGTGTGTCAACCAGTCAGTTCTCTCTCTCTCTCTCTCTCTCTCTCTCTCTCTCTCTCTCTCTCTCTCCCTCTCTCTCTCTCTCTCTCTCTCTTCTCTCTCTCTCTCTCTCTCTCTCTCTCTCTCTCTCTCTCTCTCTCTCTCTCTCTCACACATACACACACACACACACACACACACACACACATGCTCACTTCGGCCCTGGCCACGTTGCCATGGTCCTTGGAGAGGATCCCCTGCCTGGGTTTAATTATGCCTCTTCTCTCAGTGCCCTAAATGAAGTCCGACAAGCTTGACGACTTGGACATGAACTAGCCCGTGCCCAGGATCGTGGCACCAGTTTCCACTGAGGCAGTGGCCAGGCCCCACCGCCTAACATGGCTCATGAGGGCAGCACATGTCTGTTCCCAGGCAGCCATGCCTGGGCCTCTCTCCACATCCAGCTCGAGTGGGTTAAGGTCTCCAGGAAAAGCAAAGGGCCAGCCAAGCCCACCCACCACCCCACGCCCCTGCCCTCCTCCCCTGCAGCTGACAGCCGTGTGACCCCAATAGTGTGGAGCTGAGCCTTGCTTACACTTGGAGTGGGATGAGCAAGGCAGGGGTCCTTAAGAAGTCCCTAGCCCTACAGCAGCCCTACTTGTCCTAGGAGGTGTGCCCCTCACCAGGTGCCCTGGACAGCTGGGACCAGGTAAGTCTACCTGTGTTTTCTGTGGAGGAGTAGGGGCCAGGGGACGCAGGTGCTCTGCACATGGGACTCTGCAAGTTTACTGGTCGGGTCTCCACACTGACCAGCGCAAGGGCAACGCACAGTGTGAGCTGAGGAGTGTGTCATGTGTTCAGCCTGCCGCAGGTCCTGCTGTGGCCCACACGCCCCACCTTAGCCAAGCTCCCTCTGCCCTTACACCAGGACTCCTGTTACAACACCGCAGCAGCCATGCCCAGGGGACAGGACGCCGGGGGCTCGTCTTAGTTCCTTCAACTGAAATGTAGAACGAAATGTTGAGTTCTCTGAAGCCATCTGAGGGAGTTCTTGTGGTCTGGACCTTCCCTTGAACCCCAAAGCCTCTAAATGAAAGCCAGGCCATCTCAGAAGTGGCAAATCTTGACTCAATTTTTCATCCCCATCTCAACAGTTACTAAGTAGGCTTGTTGAGTGAGTGAGGTCCAGAGATCCTGCATAAAGTCAGTGCTGGGGAAGTGTCAGGGAAGAGGAGATCCCTGTGGACTGGGTGGTCAGGGGCAGCTTTCTGAAGAGGCTGGAACATGAGCCCCATGGAAGGACAGGCCAGGAGTGGAGACCAGTGGTCAGGCCAGAGACTGCTGTCCAGGACAGCCCGTGGGCAGACTTTATTTCAGGTTTCTGCATTGAATATGTTGCCCAGGTCCAGGCTGGTTTGGGACTTTGTCCCCAGCATTGAACACTGACAAATGTCTCTCTAGAGGAGACACAATCCTCATTACGAGGAGTTCCCTATGTGAGTGAGAAGGCCACGTTCCCTTTTGGAGGTCAAGTGCACCAGCCATGACCAGCTCTGCTCAGCAGTGGCTGGAGGTCTGACCCTGATTCCTCTCCATCTTCCAGGATCCCTGAAGGCTGTGGCCAGCACTTATGAGTGAATATGGAATAAATACTTCCAGCCTCACCTTTGGGAACCACGAGTGGACTCCTCCCAATGAGACGTCTGTGACAGCATGTAACACTAGTCAGCTGCCTGAAGATGGCCTTCTTTTCTGGGGGTTCCCAGCAACCAGGGCTGCCCATAGGAGGGTCAGATCCCCAGACCCAGAGCTCGCCTCTCCCTCTGCCAGTTTCTGAGCAAAACTTCCATTTCGACCAGCATTCTACAACCTGTCTAGCTTGAGGACACCCTCGTCTCCCATCTCTCCAAGTTGAGGAGGTATGACCTGGTGTTTGAATAAGGAAGATCCATTCAGGGGTAGCTGGCCATAAACTAGAACTGCGAGTTTTCCAATAACTACTGGTATGTACTAATCATCTGAAACACTTGCCCCTTTGGTATATAAACTTTACCATGAATTGAAATATGATTAGAGATCTCAGTTAGGATTTGTTTTCTTAGGAATGAACAATGGTGGATTATAACTATAATACCATCTCCCTTTGCTGTGAAAGAAGCAGCATTCCTGTTACTATGTACACTGTGAGGCCAAGCAACTGGTGATAGGACTGGTCTGTGCTGGGACGACAGAGCCTCCCCTAGGTGCCAGGGGCTGTTCTCACCTATAGGGAGGGGGGGGGGGTGCCCTCACACTGAAGCCCAGAGAGAAAGGGAGGAGGGCCAAGGAGAGGTTCGGAGTGCCTCCGGCACATGTGGCCTGGGCCACAAGAATGTCAAGATGTCTAGGAAGGAATTCCAGTAATAAAATGGGATCTTCTGGTTGGAATCTGCCCAGAACCAGAAACTGAAAACCTCAGGAAAGGTGTCTGAGAAACTGCCAGCCCTTTAGGACTAGAGGGGAGATGATAGAGATCAGAAAGTATGACCTTGGAGAATGTGCTGTGGGAGCCATGGCTTCTGGAATTCTCTGTGTCATTTTCTCCTGTTGTTCTCCTTTGGGAATCAGTTACTGTCTTTGGACATTTCTAGCCTGCCTCAGCTGCTCCAAGGAAAAGCGGGGTTAATTAAGGTCCATCCCATGGTCAGGGTGCTAAAAAGGAAGAGTTATGTTTATTACTATAAAGATCTTGATGAAATAGACAATTTTCTAGGAAGATAAAAGTTACCAGAATTGACTCAAGAAGAATATTCTCCAAAAAGATCATTAGCCATGAAATAAATTGGGGAAAAATTGTGGAAGAAATATCTCTATAAAAGGCAATGAGCTCAGTTTTATGGATGACTTCTTTCTGATTGTCCTAGAGCAGAGAAAAAAATAGAAAACTTCCCAATTCCATTTATGAGAAATCTGGCAAATGTTATATGTAAATGCATTTATAATTTTATATAATATATTTAATACTATATGTGTGTATACACATATATACATACATGCACACACATACAGACCAAATCTTACTTATGAGTATAGATGCAAAAATCCCAAATTTTAAAAAAAATCCAGGAGCTATTTAAAGAATAATTCAAAATGACTAATGTTGTATTTATTCCTGGAATGTAATGCTGACTTAAGATTTGGAAGAATACTCTAGTCCACATCAGTATGCCACAGGGGGAAAAAGCCTTAAGAGACGCTAAGGGTATTTTTTAATGTAATATTTTTTTGTGAATTAAAAAAAATCTAGAAGGTGCAAATTTAACCTGTAATCAACCTCCTGTTCATGGTAAAACAATAGGGGAAGATCTGCTAAAATTTGAAAAAAGGCACCTGTAACTTCTTATCACTATCAGGATTGTACATTTTTTATTTCTAGCCAATAACATAAAAGTGAAATAGAATATGTTTTAAAATGCAGGAGATCAAATGATCATTATTTGCAGAAGATATGATATTCCACACACAATAATTCCAAGACAAAACCTACCAAAACTAATAACAGTTTAGCAAGGTGAAGAATTACAAGTTGAAAATACACAAATCCATAGGTTACCTATGTACAGGAAATAGCTAGTGAACAGTTAATAGAAAATACAATGGGGAAAAGTGATTCTGTTTAAATGAGTAGTGAAATAAGAAAAATGATAAACCTAAAAATCATCTTAATGAGAAAACACGTAAGGTCTATTAAAATGTTTTTTTTAACTTTAGTGAGACAGAAAAGAAAAATTGAAGAAATATCATGTTTCTGGGGAAAACTGGATATTTTTTCAAATTTCTTCCCCAACATTTTTTTATTGATTTCATTGAGGAAGGGAGAAAGAGAGAGATAGAAACAACAGTGATGATAGAGAATCACTGATCGGCTGCCTCCTGCATGCTCCACACTAGGGATTGAGCCCGAAACCCAGGCATGTGCCCTGACCGGGAATCGAACCATGACCTCCTGGTTCATAGGTCAATGCTCAACCGCTGAGCCACACTGGCTGGGCTCTATTTCTCACTGGCCAGGCCCCAACAAGTTTTTAAAAGAAGAGTTACACTGACAGGAGGGGAAGAGCCAGGCATGCAGGACTGCTCTCATAGGAGTGCACACCCTCACAATGGCAGTGCTGGGGGACACGGGACAGCAATCCCACCAACCACATCCACACGTGGGGACCTACTGTCAGAGGAAAACACATAAGCTTTAGAAACATGCTAGAACATGAACCATGATGCTAATTCTTGACACTGGCTTTGGAAATTGTGGAATGTAAGTGCTCTTTGTCTGCGACTGTTCAGAAGTCACTAATGAGTCCTTGAGGTGGAAGTCAAACAAGACTGCAAGTGCCATCTCATGGAGAGAGCAACCACCACGGTGTCCATGTTATCTGTGCCGCCATCCTCTAACTATGTGGAGCCTGGGGATCCGGCGTGGCCTAAAGCCGAATGACAAAAAGAGTATGGGCTACAATGACAGCTGTTAGATGAATCCCTCGGACAGAATATATGGCCCCAAACATGAGAAGTTATTAATTTATTATTTGGTAAAGGGGGCATCAGGCACCAGTGAGGAGGGGAAGGATTAATTAATTAACAGCTAAGGAGATTGTTTTACTTTTGAGGGGAGAATAAATTCTCAATGCAATGTAAGAGAAAATAATTCCAGATGAATAAAGAGTTTATCTGGAACTAAGTAAATGTAAAGAAAACTAATTAGAAAATACAGAACAATCGCAGAGAGCATTGAAACTCCATGAGAGCAGGGACACGAGTCTGTTTTGTTTATTGCTCGCTCTCTCCAGGGCTAGAATAGGGCTTGCCACATAGTAAGTGGGCAATAAATTAATGAAAGGATGAAATAATTAATTAATCATCCTTAAACTCTTTTCTCTATAAATTTTCTGGTTTTATCCTTTGTCACATTTTTACTACATTTTTTCCTTAATTACTACAAATTTTTTTAATTTTCATTATATCTTAAGAATAAGAAAGTGCATATGGCTTAATATATCTGCACGCACTAGGTTGCAACTCTTTCTCCTTATAGTTTAAGGATAACTCTGTACATTATGGTTCATGTAAATAATTTCCCAAATTTGCCCTTTGCCTTTTCACTTATTTGAATTGTTTACATACAAAAACAAACAAAACAAAACCAAAAAAACCCAAACACAACTTATTTATATGAGGTCAGTCAGTTCCATCAATTCTTTTATAATTCCTTTTGATTGTTATTATCTACAGAAAGTCCTCCCCAGTTCCAAATTGTTAAGGACTCTGGTCCAAGTTATTTCAATGCAGGGCTAGTCCTTCCTCCCCAAGGGCTAGAGACCTGCTTCAGCGGCATCTGATCCTGAGGGTTTCATATCCCAACCAGACTCATCAAACCCCCAAAGCTCCCCACTTCAGCGCACCCTTTTGCATAACCACAGGGTGAGGTCATGTGTTTAGGACACCATTTTTCATCACCATGGAGATGATGAGCCCTAAAAGCACCGGCAAAAAGCCTCCCATACAGGATGGAGCCAGGGAAGGAGGAGGAGGAAAGAGAGGAAGAACCTGCCGATTCGCCAGAAGACCCAAAGCCTATCCCAGGAGCTCAGGAGCTCACACTCAGGCACGCAGTCTCCTAGGTGTTGGATCATATGACCTTCGAGCCCCACCCAGCATGTAGCCACAACCCACAGGCAGCACTTAACCTCAGAAGATGACATCCCTTCCTGGCTGATGTGGCTCAGTGTTTGAGCATCCACCCATGAACCAAGAGGTCACCTGTTCGATTCCTGGTCAGGGTACATGCCCGGGTTGTGGGCTCAGCCCCCAGTAAGAGGCTCGGAAGGCAACTTTATCCTTCTCCCTTCTTCTCTTCTCCAAAATCAATAAAAAAACATATTTTTTTAAAAAGAATAAGATGATGCTGCTGTTCCTGTCCCTTTTAATCTCTGGGGCTCCTGGCCTGACCCTGGGCCTCCCCTAGAATTATCACTTAGCTCTATTTTCCTTAGAATATAATTCCCTGGTCCTGATCACTTCACTACATCATTCCTTTCCCTCAGTCCCATCCAGATCCTATTCCTATTCCTCTCTCCCCTCTGCTTCCAGGATAATTTCTCTGAGGCAAGAATCTGATTGCTTTACTCATCTTCTAAAATTAATTCAGTGATTAACCATTGACCTAACGGGGTGGGGGGGAATCTAAATTCCTTAGGATGCTATTCAGACCCTTTATAATCTGGCTCCTGCTCCTTTCTCCAGCCAACCACTTACCACACCCTTCTCCATACTCTGCTCCAACCATTATGTCCGGCATTTGAAAATGCTGTTTTTTTCATCTAAATAACTACTTGTTACCGATACCACTGGGCTAGGCAGAGCTCTCCATAGATCCTTTGCCTGCCACATTCCTGAGCCTGCCTTCATCCTGAAAAATCACCTTGCTGGAGTCTCTTGCTGGAGGAAGGGTTTCCGAATGCCCCGTCATCACTGTGGTCCTGGGGCATGAGCTCCATGACTGTTTATGTGAGAAACGGGCAAGTCTGATAGGGCTGTTCTGTGAGTCACCTGGAGGCCACCATCTCCTGCAGCTAAAAAATTCAGGGGTGGGTCGTGTCTGGAGCCCCGTATTTAGCAAACACGCACTGAGTGTTTGCTCCCCTCGGCACTCATTGGCCCTATAAGCTCAACAGGCACAAATCCGGCCCAAAGCCCTCTGCTGCTCGTGTGCATCTCCAGTGCCCTTGCGAATCTCTGCGCATGGTCGGTGGTGGGGGCCCTTTAAGAAGCTGTGCTGGGGGAGGAGGAGGGAGGGAGAGAGATGCACAGAAGTCCCAGCTTTCCAAATGGTTGCTGCTCTGAGGTCTCAGAAATGATTGTGCTTGTGCTCAGCACCCACAGGAGGGAACTGCTCCTCCCAGCACCTACACAAGCCTGTCTCATCCCAGCACACCCTCTGAGGACCCGGGTCCTGGAGGAGGAGGAGGAGGAGGAGGAGGAGGAGGAGGAGGAGGAGGAGGAGCAAGCTGATGGGAAACTCGGGATGAGGCAGAAGAGGCGCTCCATTGTTTGCTGGAAGGAGTTCAGACTCAGGCTGGTTCTGATTTATCCAAACGTGTGCCACTGCCATGACGTGCACCTTCCAGAATCAAAACCACCTGACACGTGTCAAAACACCAGCATCACTGCCCAGCAGCAGCCGTGACATCTCTCTGTGCAGGAAGGACCGATATCCGATCCAGCCACCACCTTCTCCTTCCCCCTCGCCCCAGGTGAAAGCCCTCCTCCCACAGCGGCTCTGGAAGGACTTGCGAAGCCTTAGTGAATAATTGTGAGAAATGCAGACGAGCAAAGGTCATGGATGAGAAGAAAGGAGGTGATGGAAGAGAAAAAACTGGCGCCCAGAAAATTCAGGAGCGAGCCCCCAGCTTAGCGGACTAACCCTATATTTACATGGATAGTGACCAGGAGAAGAATATTTCTATCACCCCTCAACAGGAACAGCACCTAAGAGTTCGTTAGTCTATAGCCTGACCACCCTGAATGTGCCCGATCTCCTCTGATCTCAGCAGCTAAGCGGGGTGGGGGTGGGGGGGACCCTGGTAAGTCCTTGGATGGGAGACAAATGTTCGTTAGCTCATGTTTGGGGGTGAGAAGGACCATGATTCTTAGTCCTGTGGTGTAGCTGGCAAATTCAAGATGCCGAGAGGTAAGCAATGCACCAGTTCCACAGCGGGTAAGACGAGGTGACATAGACCCAGTCCTGTCTCACTCCAGATCTTACTTCCTTCACAAGTCCCCTTATCCCCCCTCCTCCATTTCAGGCATTGTCCTCAGATTCTCTCACGTGGTCACTTGAGTAGCCTGGGCTCCCCTCTGCTCCCCCCACCTCTCCTTCAGCTGCTACCTCTGCCTCCTCCCTGCACTGCCCAGGGTCCTCAGCATCTTTGTGAGAAGCGAGCATCACCTGATTCACTGCAGTGCCCCTCGGAACCAGGCGGGCAGAGGGAGACCTCCTGCGGCCTAGCTGGGCTTCCACAGCCCATTCCGCCCATGTGAACGCGTATTCTGAACCCCACGGTGTGCCAGGCCTGGAGCAGGGCACCCGGAGGTGGAGCTCAAGCTCTAGATCCCTTCCTGACCCCACGACCTTGACCAGGTCATACCCATGTGCCCTCTGAATCCCATTCTGACCCAGGGAGCTGAGCCGGACTTCCCAGGAGGGAAATGTGGTGAAGGTCGGGCAGCTGGGAGAGCCCGAGGGGGAAGAGTGGGGGGACTCTGAGGTCAAACACAAGATCGGGTCAAAGGCTTGTAGGCAGTGCCCTGATTGGCAGAAGATGGAGGTGCCCGCCAGCCGAGGAAGTGGTTTGGGCACTTGGGATCGAACTTGTTGCTCACACCGCAAGATGTAAACATCCACTCGGCAAGGCAGACAGCCTCTCACCACATTTGGAAGAGTTTCTTTTTCACTGAATCCCACTGGGTTTTGAAACTCTTTAAAAAGCATTATGACTTTTCAGGTCCTTTGAAAGAGATTAAAGCAGGTGGGCCTGCGAACAGGACAATGGTCTCCCTCCCGTCAGGGCAGAGCGTGGAAATGTCTACCATGTGCGGCGATACCCGCCCTGCAGGAGCTGGCAGCGGCTTCTCCGGCACTAGGCAAACTCTGGAGCCTGGGCCGCTCCTTCCCAACCTCCCTGCCCCCCTGCAGTGCCTACCTCTCTGCATGTCCCCTGCCCCAGGGCACCAGCACAAGGGACAACATGCTGAGAGCAGCAGGCGGGGCCAGCGGGAGGCCCAGCACACCAAGAATGAAGCTTGGGTAAAGGGGAAGCAACCCCAGCCAGCTTGCCCAGCCCTGCGCCCCGCTGTCCTACTGCCTGCTCTGGTCCACTGTGACCCTCAGCATCTTTGAGTCCTGCTCTCTCTGACTGGGAACCTCTCCCGGGCTGAGGCGTCCCCAGCAATTAGAGCCCGCCTCGGCGTCGCTCTGCACTGCAAGAGCAGGTGGGCAGGAAGCATCCCGCCCAGAAAACTCGGCGGGCCCTCTGCTTGGGACCCCTTTGGGGTCTGCCAGGAACCAGTTCTAGGGGAGCATCAGGTACACTTGGGATACACGATCAGGGCCAGATGGATGAAACTACCCTTAAAACATGAGCAAGGTTACAGTCCAGGCCAGGAGGCAGGGCACAGGCATTGAGGGTGAACATGCCCAAGCCGTGCGGTGCTGGGCACAGCATGGGAGAGGATGTTGAATGTGGCGACAGAGCTCCCAGCTGGGCCGGTTTGGAGAATTAGCTCAGGGCTTGGGAGTGGAGAGGCAGGTGTACTGGGGAGGGGCAGCACCTGCGATGGGGCCAGAGCATCTTAACGTCTCTGCTCCTTCCTCAGACGTCTCTCTCCCTTTGGGCCTTTCCTCAAAGGTCAGCTCTCCATGAGGCTGCCTCTGGCCATCCGATCTGAAATTGAACCCACACACACCCAACACGCCCCAATCATCTCAGTCAGAGCCTGAATCAATATGTCCGTGTTGCTTGTGTATCCCGTTATTCCACCGACTGAAACACAGCACCCACGGAGGACAGAAAGCTCTATCTCTGCAGCTCATGGCTCCATCCTCAAGGCCTAAGCGATGCCCAGCAGGTAGTAGGCATTCGGTAGACATTTAATAAATGAGGAAGTGAGCAAAGGAGCCAGCTACATCCCAGCAGGTATGAGGTGGGGTCTCTTTGCTTCTGACTCTCAGACCAGCATTTCTGAGCCTGCGTGGGCCACGTCGATCTTCCCTCGGACCACGGAGCTGGGGCCAGCCCCAGGGCGGGACTGCGCCTTCCCTTCCGACTCTCGGGCTTGGCCGGGCGCCTAATCAAAGCTCCGAGTGTCACACGCTCTGGCAATTAGCGTCTTGGAAAAAACTCTTCACCAGGCCTCCTTCCTCATCTCCGGGACATTCTGGACGCTCAGCTGGCAGTGGTGAGCACTGAAGGGCCTTGATGGGGTTTTCAAAACAAAGTGATGATGACAATATGTGCTCTCGGCAGCCCTCCCCGCCCCCAGGCTCTGCCTGAGCAGCGGCTGAATTGCTCGGCCCTCCAGCCCCCTGGTTCCCCGGAGACTGGTCTTCCCTCAACGTGCATTCTGTGTGGGAAAGAGAGACCGCTGTTTTCCTAAGTCTTGGATGAGTTTACGTTTAAGTCATCTTACTCTCGGAGGCAGGAAACAGAGATGCCCCGGGGCTGAAGCAAACAGCCAAGACCTGGAGAATCACTAGAGACAGATTTTTAATTAATTTTACACCGAAATCCAAATTGTTCCATTTCATTCTGGACTAATAATTAACTTTTTCTGTGCCTCCCCTGTTGCCATGATAACCTGTCAACAAACAAGTGACTGGGAGGAGCTGGATGGGCTCAGGGGTCAAGGCTGGGACATCAGGCGAAGAAGAGCTGGTCCCCCTGTCCCACCAGCCCTCCATCACACCCACATCTGCTCCTGGGCCCCCCGAGGAGCAAACTCAGGCAGCACCTTCCTGCCCGGATTCTGGGCATTCCGTCTGCGCCCCCTTGCGGTACCCTCTCAGCTCACAGTGTGGCAGCTGTCACTGGGGAGAGAGTGATGCCAGAGCTGGTGGTCAGCACAGGTACCAAAACCTTGACCTCCACTAACTCTCTTACGTATCCATCTCCGTCCCAGGATTGTGAGTGCCTGGCGCCCAGCAGGTCCAGCCAGCACGCAGACCACTTTTGAGGAATGAACTATAATGGCAGCTCACATGTCCATGCACTTGGAATTTGCCAGATGTTTACATGTAATAACATATTTAATCCTCACAGCAACCCTACAGGTAGGGTCGTTATCCCCATTTTACAGATATGAAAACAGAGGCGCAGAAAGGCTAAGGAACAGCCCACAGGCACACAGCTAGTGGGTGGACTGGGATTGGAACACAGGCTTCCAAATCAGGAGCCTGAGTGTGAAGGTGCCCGTCCACGCTGTTCTGAGCCTCCTGCTTTTCCAAACCCCCAAGCGCACGGACGCCCCTCTCTGACTGGCATGCTCATGCCCTCAGACCTTCGCGGAGCCTCAGGCCCAGTCCTCAGAGACCTCCCTGACCATGCACCAGACGGTCCCGCTCCGTCTGCCCACCCCGGGATTGCCTCTACTTGCTATCTCGTCTTCCCTTCGCTGCACTCAGCGCTCTATGAAATGGCCCTGCTTACTTGTTGGCCTCCGTGTCGCCTGCCCCTCCCACGTTTCAGTAGCTAAGACGCTTCTGCTTACCGTACGGCAATATCCTGGCTCAATTAACTTTATCGAATGTGTGAATTAATGATTGTGCAAAAGAGGGCAAAAGCCGCAGGAGCAGGACTCTGGCCTCCCCGGGGAGGCATGAGCTCAGCATCCCTGCAGCAGCCACACCAAGTGGGGAGGGGAGGGCTCTCTATTCCCCTGCCCACAGCCTCCCAGCCCCAAACCACAGGTGTGCTTTGGGGCTTGTCTAGGGACACCCTACATCTGCGCTGTGGGGTCCAGTCGCCAGCCACAGGACCCAGGGAATACCTGAACTCTGGCTTCTGCGACCAAGGGGCTGGGCTTCCAATTTTATTTCACTTTAATTAGTTCACAATTAAAAACTGATACTCTAGTCAGTTATCGGAAAACTTTTAAGTATGTTGGGAACAATTGTCGGGTATGTGAGTCTACTTTTTCTTCCTTTAAAAAAAAATATTTTTATTAATTTCAGAGGAAGGAAGAGGGAGAGAGAGAGATAGAAACATCAATGATGAGAGCCACGCCGGCCAGGCTGAACCTACTTTTTTCAACACTCACTTTGATGAACTCTTAATCCGGATCAAGTATTGCTAAGGAAAATTCAGCATCTGAATTGAAATGTGCTCTCAGTATAAAATACACACTGGATTGCGAAGACTGAATACCAAGAGGGAATGCAAACTATCTCATTAATGTTTTTGTATGGATTACATGTGGACATGGCGATATTTTGCATATACTGGGTTGAGTAAAATATATTAGTAAAATCAATTCCACCTGTTTCCCTTTAGTTTTCAATGGGGCCACCCCATTCCATTCTCTCTGCTGCGGTGGGTGCTACAAGGCAAGAGCCAGGTTGCAAACAAGATCCTCAGAGCCTCCATCCGCTCCTCGGTTCTGCACATGAGGCCGTAAGGCCCAGAAGGGGCAAGACCTTCTTCAAGGTCACACAGCTGGCTAAGGGCACGGCCAGGTTAGAACACAGGGCCCCTGACTCCCAGGGCAAGGCTTTACATTCCCGTCTGTTTCCAAGCTTTCTTCAACCAACAATTTCTGGAACCTTCTGAGCCTCCCAATAGAAAGGAGCTGCTCACAAAGTTAGTGTTTCCCTCATCCTGTGCATCCGGTTCCTGCATTCTTCTCACCTGCTCACCCTTCCCCAGGGCTCCCTCCACTAAGGGTCTGTCAGGCCCTCAGCCCCTCACCCCACAGTTCCAGGGCCTGGTGCTGTCTTGGCTTAAGCAGCAGCACCGAAGGCTTAGCACACATTAGCTCCTAGCAAGAAAGAGCTGTTGCAACCACAGCCTTCAGCCAGAGCTCAGGTTCTCAGCCTCCTGTCTCCCACCTCAGAGCCGGGTCAAGCAGAGCCCTTAATCCTCAGCACTCCATGCCTGACCACCCTCAGGCTCCTGGTCAGGGCTGGGCAAACCCGGTCCATCTCCAGCATCAGTGGATTTCCTCCAAACATCATCACATCCTCCGAGGCCTGGGGGGGGCGGTGGGGGGGCATCCCTCCCGTCTGCAGCCCCAGCTCATTCTTCTCCAAAAGCAAACCCACCTTAGGGCAGTGAAGCCTTAATCCTTTAAACCCCACAACCCCGGAGGCAGGGCTGCCTCCTCCACCTCCTTGCCCTGCCCTGGGAATGGGAGCCCCTCCCCACCGCCTTGCCCGTGGCCTCAGTGCCCGGCCCTTTGTGTCCCAGAGCTGAACATTTGACCTTGGCGAATGCTGCCCCGTGTTCCCCCAGACAAAGGCATTCCAGCTATTTGCATGTGGCCTTCCCTTTGCCTCGCTCCCCACCAAGGCTGTTCCCCCTTCCTCTTAATTATGTAGTAACGAACAACTGTGCTAACCGAAATTGGGGCGGCTACTTGCCTCTAAAAGTCAATAATTAGCCCCACGGGAACAACAAATACTTGCAGAGCCCACCCCCCCACCCCACCCCCTCCCCTTGGCTGCGCGGGAAGCAGGCCGCCTCTCCGAGCCCAACTCCTCGGGTCCAATCTGGAATGCATATGTTTCCCTTCAATCATTCACTCCATCAAACTCGGGGCAGCCCGAGGGGCGTGGAGGCCGCTAGACTTCTCTGAAAGTCTCCGTGAGCATGAGCGTCCCCGTATAAAGGGATGTTGTGTTCGCAGGTAACCAACAGCCCCCCGAGCATCTGGGAACACTTTGAGTGATTGCTGGGGAGAGAAGAAATTTGGGTCATAACTAATGATCAACATCCCCTTTTAATCAAATGAAGCCGTCATAATGTGTCTATCCTCCAGGGGAACAAGGCCCTTTCACCTCTCCGAGGTCTGCAGTAGCATTAACCTCTTCGGGGAAGACTCTTGCCCAGGTAGGAGGGAAGGGGGGAGCTGGCGGGTACTGAGCACCTACCCCGGCCCAGCCCCCGGCTGAGCATCCTCCTGTGTGTTCTCTCACTTCTCCCTGGGCCTGTATCAGGTCTGTGGTTCTCAGCCTTGTAGCATCTGGAGGGCTGTTCAAAGCCCCAAGTGCTGGGCCCCACCTGGATTTTGGATTCAGTAAGTCTGGGCTAAAGCCCAAGTATGTGCATGTCTGACAAATTCCCGCGTGATGCTGACACCCCAGCTTGGGGACCACACTTGGAGAACAGGCATTCTCACCCAGAGGATGAAAATACCTCCTTCAAGTATCATGCCATTTAATTCTCATAAAAACTCTATAAGTATGGGATGTTGTCCCCATTTTCCAGAAGAAGAAACTGAGGATCAAAGAAAGGTAAGACCCTATGACCATCCTACGGTGTGGAAGAGCAGTGATTTAGAACCCAGGTCTGTCTGATGTCAAAGTCCTCGATTCTGCCCCAGTGGCAAGAAAGATGAGAAGTGCTGTAAGGGTTCAGAGTGAGCAAGTTCCTCTCTCCCTGTGAATCGCAAGACTGAGGTCCTCACACACCCGCACTTGCAGCCTGAATTCGGGTGCCTGTGCCTGCATTTGAGCCTGGCCTGCTCTACCACCCGTGTGTGCATCCCAGGGTCCTTCGGGGAGACCTCTTAGTCTTCCCTCTGATTCCCCTGCCCCAAGACAGGTCCCGCCCACCTGTCATCTGTCCTCTGTCCTCTGTGCTCAGCTGCCTGTCCTCTCCTGCCCTCAGTCTGTTTACCCGGGAGTCTCCCCACCTCTCCCCAGCTCCTCCAATGCTGCCTCTACTCCCTATCCAGTTCTAGAAGCCGCTTCCCCCATAGGCTCCCAGGGAGTCTCCAGGGAATGGCTTTGGGTTCCCCCACGTAGACAAGCTCATGCTGCTCAAAGCACATGCTTGCTTCTCAGCGGCGGTGTCTGAAAAATCCACTGCTGTCCCCACGCCCCGGTGTTCCCAAGTCCCCAACCAAGCCCCTCAGAAACATGGCTCCCACTCGACCTTCTCCCCCATTGGTAGGTGAGCCTAGTAGGGGACTATAGCAGAGAAGGAAGGGCGATAGTGGCTGTCACGGGGCGCTCTTGCTCTGTGCCTGCCATTGTTCAAAGTGCTTAAAGATAATTCACTCAGTCTTCACACAACCCTGTGAGGACACTGAGGTGCAGGAAGATTAAGTCACCTGCTCGGTAGTGCAGAGCCTGCACGTGACAGAGCCTGGGCGTGAACTGAGATCTTGCTCCTGAGCCAGAGTGTGATCTGAGATCTGGCTCTAGGGCCCATGCTTGCAACCGTGCTATATCTACGGAGAGAGAGAGAATGATTAATTCCCCGATTCTTGCCCTCCAGGAGGCCCTAGCTCAACCGCAAGGAAAAGAAGCGTTGGTGTGGCAGTGACCGTGACCATGGCCATGGCCGTGGCCATAGTGGTGGCAGTTGTACTGTTTAGGAAGAGGCGCATCCTCAGCGTCAGTGCTGAAATCATTGTGATAACAACAGTAACAGTAAAATGACTGCCATTGGGGAGGTGCCTCTAGCAAGATGTGAGACAGGATAGCGTGGTGGGTAGGGGTGCAAATCTTAGAGTCAGACTGGGTTCTGGCTCCTTTTCATATTAGATTGTAGTACTCGAGGCAAATCGCTCAGCCTCTCCGCCTCGGAGTTCTTATTTATGAAATAGGCCTGAAAGTCCCACCTACCTCGTGCATTTCTTATGAGAAGTAAATGAGAGAAGCCAGGTCAAGTACTTTGTACCTGGGACGCAGTACCTTCTCCATCAATGTCGTTAGGCAGGAGGACAACAGAGGCAGAAATACGGACACGGGACAGCTGCCTCTGAGGGCTGCCTCTGAGGGTGAGGTCATGAGAAGCGCACAAGCACCACGCGAACATAAGGAAGGGTTCGGAGAGGACAGCAGGACATGGGGCAGAGTCCTGGGAAGGACCTGGGAGGGCTTTGGGGAGCAGGTAGGACCTCACAGCAGGTGAGGACCACCTAGATTGCCAGGAGAAGACTGTAGAGGACAAGGTGCAGGTCCCCAATGCGGGCCTGTGCCTGCCCACTCCCACCACAATCCACATAGCCACCCCAACCCCAGCCTTTTCCCCCACTACCTGCCCTCCAGAGCCTCAGCCTGGCCACCAACCCTGAGTGTTGCACTGGCCATGTGCCCGCCTTGCCATTGATTCCACTCTCCCTCACCTCTTCAAATACTCCTTCTAGCCCCTCCTTTGCAAATAGCTAAAGTACCTCACGTAACCCTGTGTTCTTCGATGGTTTTGTTGGTGGACTCAGGCAAGGCTACTGGATGAGCTGGTTAAGAGGTTGCCAGTTAAGCTCTCTATTAATAAGTGTCCTGAGCCCCTGGGGCTAGGCCATGCATTGGAGCCAACCTCTCCCCTACTCTGAGTCCCGTGGGGACTCCGAGGGCCCAACTGCCATCCAGGAGAGAGCAATGAGATACTTCAATCAACTTTATTGACACAAGCCCTGAGTGGCACTGACTTAGCCTCCATGGGCATGACTATGACAGGGAAGGGTCCTGGGAACTTCTGGAAGCCCATCAGCCTTCCTTCCACTTAATGGTTCATCTGCTCAGGAACTTGAGCTGAGCCTCTTGAGCTGTTTTGTGCAAAGCACTGTGGGAGATATGAGATTACTCCCCATCTGCAGGAACTAAAAGCCTGTGAGCAGAGGTGTGGCAGGTTCTGCTACAAACATGATTATTTGAATGTAGTAAATGTAGTCAATATCACAAGCCAGGAACCGAACTCTCAGTGCCATAAGGTGGGAACGAAACATTCTGAGTGCACCTGCCAAGTGCCAGGTGTTGTGCTAATAGTTTTCATCTAGCTGACCTCATGAGCCCACACAGAAAACTCGTGAGGTAGGTCTGTATGTCCCCACTGTACAGAAGAGGAAACTGAGAATCAGAGAGGTTAAGCAAATCACCTGAGGTCACACAGCAAGCTTTGGACCCAGGGCTGTGTGAATGTGTGACTCTTCCCAGTACTCCAGTTGCTGCTCTGCAATGTCATTGTACAATTAAGAGTGGGAAAGGGAAGGGCACAGGCTGAGATGATCAAAGAGGCTTTTTAAAAGGGGCAAGACTTGTTCTGGACAAGGAGCGAGCTAGAGGATAATGGGTGGAGGTGAGGGGATGATGGAGAAGAGATCCCAGGAACTGTAACAGCAGGAACAGAGGAGAGGGGGTTGAGGAGCCCCAGGTGTGTTAGGGGGACAGGAAGAAGGCCCCTGGGGTGGCAGGAGGCTCTACGCCTGGTAGATGGGGTTGGAAGGGCTGGTCAGCAGGGTCTGCCTGATTTGGCTAGTTGCACTTTCTTCCAGATGCAATGGGAGCCATTGAAGGCTTTTGAGCAGAACTACCTGATGGGAAAATCTCCTTGGCTGAGCTGTGCTGGCTGGGTTGGTGAGCAAGGATGAGGGAAGAAACGCCACTTAAGGAGACTGTGCAATCCTCCCAATGTAGCAGATTTGCTAAACTAATTTCCAGGTGAGGGACACTTTTTTGATGTTTTTAAAATCTAAACTGTATTTCGTTAAGGTGTAATTTTCCAAATGTCAGGGAAAGTCATCCTTGGTAACCTCCAACTGTGACACAATTATACGGGACGCACAGCATCTCACTTCTGCCCAAACTGCAATAAAATACAGCTCTTGGTTCAAGAAGTCAGGGCAAGGAGTCTGAGCCACACTTCCCCTTAGCCATGCAGCTTTCTGCTGGAGAAATTCAGCCTTCCTTCCCAGGATCTATTTTAATAACATAATGAGGGCCCTGCAACCCCGTCCCCCAGCCTTCCCTGAGAACGCACCCCTAAGTGCCTCAAGATGTCCAAAGAACATCAAAGGAGAGGAGAATTATTCTTTGGATACACCATAGGATACAAATCCTGATAACCCACCGCTGGAAACAAAAACCCGGGACAGCTCCCGCAGTGCCCATAAAAAATATGGACTCAGAAGATTAACTGGCTCCCATGCTACAGCGCTTTAGCCAACCGTAACCTGGCATTTTCCATTGAAGAAAGAAAAAGGGAAAAGGGGCGGGGGGGAGATGCCTTTATTAATGCTGCTTGCCAAATTTCCCATGAGTCCTGAGGAAGGACTCACGTTAGCTTCCCTCTGCTTGGAGCCCCATGCTAAAAGCTGCTGCCTCCTCTTTCAAGTAAGGCCAACCTGAGGTGTCTGAAAGAGGTTCCCCTTGGAAAATGGGGAGCCTTCTTTCTGCCAAAATGCTTAACTCCTTGTTACTTCCACGCCGCCCGCCAGGCTGAGCACATAGACCAGACCTCAGGACTTCTCAGGGAACTTCCCATGCCTTCATCTTGAGGAAGATGTGTCCGGAAAGGGTTTACAGCTTTGGCACCCCACTCATGGAACCGCTGCCACTGAGATGTGTATAGAAACACCGGGAAGAACCCTATCCCTCGGCATGAGTGGGAAGGAAGACAGGCAGCTCTCGCTTCAGCCAGGAGGTCGCTCTCCCTGCAGAGATGGAGACGAAACTCCGGTGGGTTCTGGGGCCTCTGTTCGGCCTTCCACGCTGCCATCCAGCAGCTGGGATAACACAGCTGGCCTCACCTGGTCAGCACATCTTCCCGGGCAGCCACTGTGCACCAATTTCCCAATAACGTGCACTGTGGGTAAAGGATGTTGTTCCCAAATCAAAGAGAAGGAGCATTGTCTTTAAAAGAATATATACACTTGCCCTAACCTGTTTGGCTCAGTGGATAGAGCATCGGCCTTTGGACTGAAAGGTCCCAGGTTCGATTCCGGTCAAGAGCATGTACCTTGATTCCGGGCACATCCCCAGTAGGAGGTGTGCAGGAGGCAGCTGATCGATGTTTCTCTCTCATCGATGTTTCTGGCTCTCTATCCCTTCCTCTCTGTAAAAAATCAATAAAATATATTCTTTTAAAAAGAATATATACTTTAAGAGAGAGAGAGAGAGAGAGAGAGAGAGAGAGAGAGAGAGAGAGAGAGAGAGCCAAGTAACACAGAATCTCCTGTAATGCCCAAATGCTGAAATGCTGCCTTGGGACTCCAAGCCTTCCCACCTGCTAAGCACACGCACCTGCACACCTGTCCCTTGCAGTGGGACACACAAAGAAAGTTGGCCCATAGCTTCTACTGTGAATGCCACTGGAAGTGAGGCAGAAGAGGCCCCGGGTGCCCAAAGTCAATAGCCTCCTTGAACCTAGCAGCATCCTGTCAGCAATGTCTTTCAAGGGCCTCCTTTCAACCTCACTCTTCTGCTCACTCTTCCTCTTCCTCCATTCCAAACACTTTCCCTTTGGAGGTAAGCATGGAGCTTTACTCCATTCCCATAGCCCTTACCTCCTGCATCACTTCCAAGTGCGTTCTTGAGTTGACCCTCTGAGCTCAAGGGCAGAGACTGTCTTGTCCATCTCTGTATTTCTAATGAAAGGATGGCACAGAAGATGCTCCATAAATGCTTGCTAAATGGATGGATGGATGGATGGATGGATGGATGGATGGATGGATCAATCCATGAGTCAATGAATAAATGCATAAATGAATTCCCATGACAGCACTGAAGTCCTGACGGTGAAAAGTTCATCCCCTTAGAGCTCATTTAGAGCCCTGCATCTGAATCAAAAGGCCTTCCCCAGGTTGTCACAAATGCCCCACTACTTTGCCACGGCAGCAGCTCAAGGAAGGGAACCATTCGTGCTCCCTCTGTCCCCTGGAATAGGGCTGACTATCCTCTCAGAAACTAACATGGTCTCTCTGCTTGGGGACTGCAGTCTCCTCGGGGTCCTCCTCTGAGACGGAGACCTCCTTCGCATCAGGATCCTGGATTCATTTTCTCACAGGAGACCAATGCTCACCACAACTGTACTCAACAAACGCTCTGCCCCTAACAAACCTACCCTCACCTCAACACTTCCAAGAAGAAGAGAATTTTATTTCAGAAGTAGTGTATTTTCCCAAGTCTGAGATGGACATTTTCCCAGAAAAGATGCCTGTGAAAACAGCTGCCCTCAAGAGTTGCTGCATGATCCCAATGATGGGTATCTACATAGAAGACACCCCTCATGATTCTCTTCCAGGGGACAGCAAATGTATCCCTCCCGCCAGCTCCACCTGACAAGCAGAGAAGGGGTGGACATTCCCCTCCACTTGAGGCATCTCTCTGAATTTCCCCGAATCCTTGGAGTGAGTCATAGCAATGCCAAAGACACAGTTCCCAGTCTGGGCCTCTCCAAATCCAAGAGTTACAAAACTAAATAGCAGTGTCATGAGTATCTCACAATATTTGTCAGCATCTCCCAATCCACACTCCCATTATATAGATGAGGAAGCTGAGACCCGGAGCATACTAAGTCTGCCTCTCATTCAGGCTCCCTGCCCCTGGCTGACTGCTGAGCCCAGACACCTTGGTACAGTGTGAAGAACGCCAGTGGTTGGGCTGGGGCGAGGAGGCTGAGAACCTTGGAAGGCCACATTACCAAGCACAGGCTACCTGCTGAGGCCACTGAGTGGAGGAAATAATAATGGAGATTGAAAGGCATTCTGTAGTTGACCTTCCGCAACCCCACCGTTTTTCAGTAGAACCCGATAGGGATCAGTCACATCTGCTCTCAATAGCAAATGTAAAAAATGACCTGCAGCTTGAAGGTCTGAAAAACATAAACTTGTGTTAAAAGACTGACAAAAAAAAAATCATGCACTTCATAGCATGATGTCATTCAACTGCACACACATTGAAATAACAATCGTCCATCAGGGCCCAGGTCCTGGACCTGAGCTCTCCCTCCCGGGAATCATAAGCTGCCCCAGTCCCCCTGCCTGACAGCCATGTGGCTGGAGGACCATCGCAGGCCTGTGCAATGAGGGCGGGGCTATTTGGCTCTACAAGGCCCTGAGCTACAGCGAGTATCAACTTACCTCGCTCCCCACTTCAAACACTTGGGTAAGCTGCAGGAAGGCTGATGGGAAGCACATTCTGGAAAGCCCAGAACAAGCTCAGCTCTGCCAGGGACCTGGGAAGCAGCCTGAGCTGGCCAGAGGTCGAGGGGTCTTTAGAAGTCAGGCAGCTCCTCAGCAGCCACGTGGGCAAGGCCCCAAAGGCCACCACTCCGTGTGCAGGAGCCAATCAGAATGCTCCTGAGGCCGACCTGAAGGTGCCATTGTCCCATGCAGATGCAGTCGTGGCACCTTCGTCCCTGCACACTCCTGGCTCCCCACCTCTATGATCTCACTCTCATCTGGGCTATGTCCGGAGTTCCTGGTTAATGGGAACTCCCGAAGAGACCTGTAAGGGACTCCAGATAGCTCACTAGATTAACTCCATTGTGTGATCTTCATTCCATGCTTGTCAAAGACACTACCCTGGGCCAGGCACTGTGCCTGGGGCCCAGGACAAATCAGCCAGGTCTCAGCTTTCAAGGGCTCCCAGCCTTTATAGAGAGGCAAGTCTCGCCCAAAACATGCCTGCCCAGGACGCAAGTGAGACATCCAAGGACCAGAGGAGGGAGAATGGAGTGCTACAAAGGGAAGAAAATTTACAACTCCAGATTCCACAAAACTCTAGGAATAGATCAATTTCTAAGCTAGAGAAGGCTTCACTGCTTGCCTCAACTCTAAACCAGAGCCCACAGAGGCAAGGACCATCTGTTATCACTGGATCTCCTCAGGGTGGAGACGAAAGGAAACAGCATTCACTACATGCCTACTGTATGTTACATGCCAGAATGGGCACCTTCACATCTTCTACTTCAATGTTCCCGGCAACCCAGGCAGCGAGGTGGGACACGGACGCCTCGGTAGACTCATGAGGCAGCTTTGGTAGGAACATTTGTTTCTGCCTCACCTGGAAGAGCTCCCTCATGCTTCCCAAAAGGAGCAAAGCTCAGCCAGACCCTAACAGGCAGGAGAGTGAATTCTGGACCGACTACTGTCCCATCGAGTGGAGGCCATTTGGTGGCACAACTGTCTGGGTTCCGAACGATGTGCTGGCCTGGGACTTTCTCTACTGAAACTGAACGTCAGTGGCCTGGTGGCTCCCTCGCCTGTGGGACATGGTTTGATCTGTCAGTTCATTAAACACAGGGTGCTGAGATGATTGAAAATATAGCCTCCATCCTCAAATGGCTCATTAAGTTATTGGAAGAAAAGAAACCTGTAAGCAAATGTCCCAGCATCTGACAGCTGAGAGAGACATTTACGCAGAGAATGCTGGAGACACAGAGGACAGTGATCAGTCACCATGGAAGCAACAGAAAGCTTTATGGTGGGGGTGGCCCTGAATGGTTCCTAAGCTCCTGCGAGGTGCTAACTGCCCAGGGTAATTGGGGCTGAATAAGGTATGTCCTCTGCTCCCATGGCCCCACTCTCACTGGGAAAACAACACTCACTCATCAGAGAAAAGCAAGAGGTCAACCAGGGCAAAGGAACAGATACTGCTGGAGGCCAAAGAAGGGAGAGGCTGGAAGTCTGGCATATAGGAAGGCCACAGTTTGATTGCAGAATTGAATTCAATTGGGCAGAGATAACATAGGCGAGACCATGAGTGAAGTTGAAAAGAGCTGAGCCCAGCCAGTGTGGCTCTGTTTTGAGTGTCAGCCTATGAACCAGGAGGTTATGGTTCAACTCCCGGTCAGGGTACATGCCTGGGTTGCGGGTTCGATCCTCATTGGGGAGCATGCTGATCAATGATTCTCTCTCATCATTGATGTTTCTATCTCTCTTCCTTCTCCCTTCATCTCTCTGAAATCAATAAAAACACATTTTTTAAAAAGAGCTGAGAGAGAAGCACTCCAGTAGAGACATGCCGCCCACAGAGCCTAAGTTGAATGTGAACATGTGGACGCACCCAGTGAACTACTCAAACTGGGTTCCAGAGGGCAGACTGCAGAGCCATGGTGGGGACCCAAGCTCCATTCTCAGCCCCCAGGCCCGGGTTACCTTGGCCAGTACCTCAGGGCTCATCCTCCTGTCCTGAGCCCTCCCCAGTGGTAAGTAGCCTCCAGCAACAGACAGCAGCTGAGCTCTGCCCAGGCCCCCAGGAGAGCTCGGGAGCCGTGGAGACTTCCCCAAATTTGGATTAAAAAAACAGCTATTCACTGTCTCCTCCACAGGATACATAGCTTCTCTCTAAGTCAGCAGGAACATATCACTAAGGCTATGAGAAAATAAACAAAGGGAATCTAATTTCAAGGGACACTCGGGCTCCAAGAAGGAGAACAGCGTGCTCAGACGGGTCCTTTCCCTGCAGGGCATTTGAGCTGGGGGAATCTCACAGCTCCCATGCCAGCGGATTCAGGAGCACTTGCTGCCAATGATGGAACAATAGAGTCACACTCGGGGCTCCCAGGGGACACTCCAGCACTGGGGGCTCAAGGGTGTGTCCAGGGAAACCCACAAGAGAAGCCAAAGGAATTCAGCCTCAATTGAGCCAAGATCTCAAGCCAGCAGACAGTCCTTTGTCTCTCCCAGACTTGGGCTCCCCTTTATAAGCCTCTTCAGAGTCAACTGACACCTTAATTCCAGCCGTCCTACCTGTAAAACATCTGTGCTCTCCATGGACAAACCAGCTGCTATTTACTATATTTTGGTGGGGTCTATGTTGTCGGCAGGAACCACTGTATTCTATCGGGACTGAACCAAGTTGGGGCTCAAACAGGGTTATAGGGCATATAGACCAGTTACAAAACATGGATCCCAGGGTGTGGAGCTGGGTAGGTTCTTAGAAAGAAAACAGGAATACAGAAAGCATCAAAGCCACCAGAGGAGCAGAAGTTACCTAACTTGAGAAGCTTGTTTGACAGAGCTGTTGGCTGGGTATAGAATGATGGGTTGGCCTGACTGTTTTCTAATAAAGGAGAATTTCAGCAAGCTGGTGGTCCTGCAGCCTTCAGAGGGTAGTCAAGCTATCGGTTCATTAAATATGCGTTTGCCAAGGTCATTCAAACACAGGTCCTGTCTTCAAAGAGCTCACAAGTTATTATAAGGAGAGAAGAGAGTGGCTCTGATGGCTTAACAATTTCAAGTCAAAGAGGGAGATTAGCAAGGGCTGACGCCCTGTGACTCTCTAATCCCACAGAGGGCTCACAAATGTCAACCGCCTCAGAGAGCATTGCAAGGGCTCTGAAATGCTGAGGGATATGGGCTCCCTGGCTCTCAGAGAGCGAGCTGGTAAAAGGCGAGAGCTCAGGTGCCAGCTGTGCTCCTGGCTCTGCCAATGACCTGGCATGGGGACAAGTCCCTTCCCCTCTGTGGGTCTGTTGCCTGTGTCTGTATAATGATAGGCTTGGCCTGGGTGATAGCTGAGATCCTTGTCAGTGCTGATCTATAGGTCTACAACTTAGCAGGAAAGAGTCTTGATGAATCTGCCAACAGGTTAGAAGAATTGTCCTGTGCCCAGCCCCACCAAAGCGCTCAGATTGTGCCCTGGAGCTCCTTGAAAGTTTTCCTCCGTTCGATTCTCCTAAACCCAGAGATTTATAGAGACAGATGTGTAGATTAGAGATGGAGTAGAGATAGAAATGATAGATGATAGAGATAGAAACAGAAATAGAGATAGACTTAGACATAGTATAGATTCAGATATAGAAATATAGATTTAGATACACAGATATAGATTTAGACATAGATTATATTTAGATGTAGAGATATGTGTATAGACATATATACGTGTGTGTGTGTGTGTGTGTGTGTGTGTGTGTGTGTGTGTGTGTCCCACTGAGCACTTTCCCATAACCAGGGACAGAGGCACAGTACTGCTGGTTTTATCTGAGTTCATTTCCTACCTCCAACACACCAAACTCCTCTCCACCCATCAAGGCCCATCCCAAGAAGCTCCTCCAAGGAGACCTCCTTGACCCGCAGGAGAAACTGGTCCTCCTCAAAATCCCTGCAAGTTGCCATTCAAGCCATCCAGGACCCCAGAATAACAACCAATTGTTTAATTATCGTTTCTGGGAGTGATCCCACAGGTAGAAATTATTTTACACCTGCAGAGGTGGCCAGGGACCACTGTGCCTCTGGCTGAAGGTGCTGGCGCCCAGTCTGCTTCCTCTATCAGACGAGGTGCTTATCTTCAGGATTCCCCATCAAGAGTGAACCTGGATTCACACCCCAGACCAGACACCAAAATTAACTCAAGACTTGTTTACAAACCTAAATGCAAAGGTAACACCCTAAAGGAAAAAAAAGAAAATGTAGAGGATGTATTTAGAACTAAGGAAGAGGCAAATATTTTCTAGACAAAGCACAGAAAGCACGAACCATAGGGGGGAAAAAAACTGATAAATTGGATTCTGCTCACTGAGACGCACAAAAATGAAAAACCAAGTCATGAGAATGCAGTCGCAGTTACAGATATCTAACAAAGAGCTAGAATCCAGATTACATTTTAAAATTTCCATACGTCTATTTCTAAAAGGCAGCCTAAAATGAGAAAAGAAATAGATGCTGTACACAAAAGAAATCCACATGGCCAATAAGCATGCAAAAAGATGCTCCATATCATTAGCGACCAAGGAAATGCAAAGCAAAACTACAGTGAGTCACAACTGCACACCCGTGAGGGTGGCTGAAACCACCAAGACTCTCCATACCAAGTGGAGCAAAGGACACAGGACAACTGGCTCTCTCTTACCAGCACTTTGCTGGTGGAAAATGATGCAACCCCTTTGGAAAACTGGTTGGCAGTTTCTTATAAAGTTCAACATACACCCACCTTAGGATCCATGCAATTAATTACTCAAATGGAATGAACACATATGCCCACAAAAAAAGACTTACATGTGACTACTCCCAGCAGCATTATTCATAAAAGCTCCAAAATGGAGACAACCCAAAGGTCCATCAAAAGGGAAATAGATAAAGAAAGTGGGGTCGACTCATAGGGTGGAATAGTATGCAACAATGAAAAGGAATGGCCTGCCCTAGCCGGTTTGGCTCAGTGGATAGAGTGTCTGCCTGCAGACTGAAAGGTCCCAGGTTCGATTCCGGTCAAGGGCACATGCCTGGGTTGTGGGCTCCATTCCCAGTGTGGGGTGTGCAGGAGGCAGCCAATCAATGATTCTCTCTCATCATTGATGTTTCTATCTCTCTCTTTATCTCCCTTCCTCTATGAAATCAATAAAAATGTGTGTGTTTAAAAAAAAAAAAAAGGAATAGCCTGCTGGTACACAGAACAAAATGAATAAATCTCGAAAACACGCTCAGCGAAAGGAGCCAGGAAAAGAGGAGTTCGTGTTCCGATTTGATCCGATTTTTCTATGAATTCCAAGGACAGGCAATGAACCTATGGGTCAGCATTCAGAAGAGCGGTTTCCGTGGGGGAGGAGGACACAGAGGAAAGGGCACAGGGAACTTTCCCAGGTGATTAAAGTACATCGTGATGGCAGTGGTGGCTACGTGGGCACAGACATTTGCTAAAACTCACTGAACGGTACATTTATGTTCTGTATGTTTCAGAGGAGGTAAATACACCTCAGTTCTTTTCAAAGGAATATACTGAGTTAATAATTGTTTATAAAATGCCTTCTACGTACCCGACCTCGGGCTGGGGATGTGGCCATAAATAGGATGCACTTCCTCCCTCAGGAAAGAATATACGGAAAAAACACCCTTTTACTATTTCCCGCGTGCCTGGCCTCCAGTGATGGAAGCCACCTCTGGGTCCCGGCAATCACCCTTTGCAGGCATGCACATATTCTCTCTCTCTCTCTCTCTCTCTCTCTCTCTCTCTCTCTCTCTCTCTCTCTCACACACACACACACACACACACACACACACACACACCAGGGGCTCCTCCCCTGCTGCCCTGGGTCTCTGATGTGCGGCCATGAATAAATATTTGGGTCCCAAGAAACCCACCAGAACGGTACTACCTGCCCAAAGTAGCCTGGACAAGAAGCTTCCAGAATCAGTCTTCTGGGTCAGAAAAAAACAAATGCCAGCGTAAAGCCCAGAGTCCTCAAAGCAAGCAGCCCTCCTCCAGGGAAGGCGCTCGCTCTCCTATGAAGCCACAGAGGCCGCGGGAGGAGGGGGGAGCCCTTGACCTGCTGCCTCCCAGCCCCCCACCTACCCCTCCAGGGACAGAGAAATCCAAACAAAAGCCCATTCTCACAGGCAGCCCTTCCAAGAAAAACCAAGCTCTAGAGATGCCGGGTCTGGTGTGAATAAGGAAAAAATGCAGAATTCCAAAAGACAAGGTCCAAAAACATTTCTCCCACTGAGTGTGCTATGAAAAGAACGGGACCAGGAGGTGGACAGGAAGGACCCCAGGGCACCCCCAGCCCGCGAGGGGGGTGACCTCCAGCCACCGCTAAATTTCCTGGACAGAATGGGCTTTGCAGTGACCCGGGAGGTGCCCTATTACTTTCGAAACGTTAAATCCGACATGAGAGAACCTCTTGCTTCGGAGCTGTGACTCCTCATCTGTGGAGCGGGAATGCCAGCCCCACCCTGCCAGCTCCGGGGCGACGCACAGCTTCCCAGGGACACGAAGGTGAAGGCGCTTGGTACACCAGGACATCCCGGGGGCCCAGCCCTGATCAGCGTGCGGCCCGTCTCGTGGCCTCTGGCTATTTGTATTTTATAAAAGCAAGAGCCTGGGTTCCGATTCAAGCTCCAACACATCTCACTGCGAACTGGGAGAGTGGCTGCCGCACCTGCCGAAGGAGAAAGTTAACGTCGCCCTTGAGCTCGCATGGAAGATTAGAGAAATGCCTCTGGAACCCTTTGCAGACGCTCTGGCCCAGAGCCGACATTGGGTAACGGGGGCTGCTATAATCCTTACTATGGAGCGGGGTTCACCCACCTGCCTCCTGGACACTTAGAAGGAGAAAGTGGCCTGGCCCGCATGGCTCAGTGGTTGAGCACTGGACTATGAACCAGGAGGTCACGGTTCGATTCCCGGTCAGGGCACATGCCCGATTTGCAGGATCGATCCCCAGTGGGGGCGGCGTGCAGGAGGCAGCTGATCAATGATTCTCATCATTGATATTTTTCTCTCTCCCTCTCTCTCTCTTTCTCTCTCTCTCCTTCCTTTCTGAAATCAATAAAATATATTTTTTAAAAGAAGAAGAAGGTGGCAGAGCTCTCAGGATGGCCAGATAAAAAACCGGATACGTAGGCTCGATGTCTGAGAGGGTTTGTTAGGCATCCTGCCAACATCCTGAGCTGTGGCCATAAGCGAGTCCCCGTCAGGGCCAGCACTGCGCTCAGGGCCGCGGCCTGCATCTGGCACTTGGGGAAACAAACAGGGCAGGCGGATGGCATGTCCACTTTACGGAGCAGGGTGCTGTCACGTTGCTCGGGTTCACTTACAGTGGCAGGGGCCGCACTATGTGTCCAGGGTGGGCGGGGCCCGCACTGAGTCCCTCTGATGAATTCAGGGAAGGGTTTCCCTGGCAGAGAAAACATCGTGAGTCCAAATAGTGTGCGAAAGAGCCACGCCCAGGTTCAGGGGACTCCCAGGAGACCCGCTAGCAGGTTGGCTCCCAGAAAGCAAAGGGCAGGCTGTGCCCTGCGAGCCAGGACCTGAGGGCAGGGCCCGCAGGCGGGACCGTGGAGTTTGAATGTGCTTCTTGGGGCAGGGCGGGGAGGGGAAGGGGGCCCTAGGCGGCACTGGCCAGCGTGGTAGCCACTGGCCATCCGTGACTATTTAAATTCATTAAAATTAAGTCGCATTTAAAATTCAGTGCCTTGGTGGCACTAGCCACATTTCACGCACCCAGCAGCCACCTGTGGCTAGTGGCTACAATGTGTCTGTGCAGATCTAGAACATGTCCATCATTCCAGAAAGTTCTATGGGAGAGCACTGCTCTAGAATGGCCCCGCTGCCTCTGTGGTAAACACGATGAATTGGAGGCCAGGAGGCCACTACGAGAAGCAAAAGATCGCAGCCTGGGGCTGAGGTGGAGACCTGGGTAGACTCAGATTGGGGAGATGTTTAAGGGGAAAGGGACAGGGCTTGGTAAGCAAATGGCTGGAGGGATGGAGTGATGAAGGATCCAGACAAGTCCCCAGCAATGGCCTGTTATCTGCCATGGTGATCTGGGGGGGCAGGGGGAGGGACAGGGCAGCAGTCGCTCGGAGAGAGAGAGGCCACGGGAAGGAGGAGCAGGTCTGGGAGAGAGGCGAGGAGCTGAGTTTGGGACACCCTCATGCTCAGCACACGGTGCCATAGAACAGCCACGAGCCGGTCCAAAGGCAGAGGTTCCGTGGTCTCCGGCTGTGGGGTGTCGGGAAAGAGGCCGTGGGGCTGGGGCTCAAGCGCGGTCCGTGCTGGGTGCCCGAGGAGCTGAGGGCCGTGAGGGGCACCAGCGGTGGAGCATGTGCAGTGAGGCTGTAGGACGCTGAGCAGCGATGCTGAGAGTCTTGGGGCTCCAGGGCTGTAAACTACACCCTCTGTGCTGCGGGGCTGAAGCTGAGGCGGGAGGAAAGGGCTGTGGGATTGTGGGATCGTGTGCGGGGACCACGGACAAGGAAGAGCCTCCCTCTTTCCCCCAGGGTACAAAGTGTGTCCTCCGGTCTCCTGGGCAAACCCACAGGAGGCGCGCTTTCTGGAAGCAGCCTGGGCGTGGGGACAGATGGGCGGGTGGACGGCAAGCACAGGCACCCACTCGGGGAGTAGAAGCCGCTGGGCACCCGGCTGGGCGAGCTGGTGGGCAGCTCAGGGGGGAAGCCTGGGCTGTGCCCACCTCGGCCCCACCTTGCCCCAGTGCACGGGAGGCAGGGCACAAGAATGTTGCTCTCCGGAGCCGCCGGGACACTTCCTGTCAGTCCACATAATCGAGTATTACAGTATTTAAATTACAAATTGAAGATTATTTTTACAGGTGTCGTTTTAAATATAACATGCAATCCCTTGACATTACATCAGCCCCACCACACAAACAGCTGCTCCAGGCCGCCTGCACATGTGAGGCACATGGCTGACACTGGCAAGGGGGAGTGTGTGTGTGTGTGTGTGTGTGTGTGTGTGTGAGTGTGTGAGACCCAGTGGGGTGGGGGTGAGAGGCCACGTGACCGATCAAGTGTGTGTGAGGCCATGTGATTAGGACTGTATACGCGTGTGGTTATGAACGTATGTGTATGGATGGATGACATGTGTATTATGAAAATGAGTGGCAGTGAGCATGTGGGTCTGTGTGTGCATGTGAATTAGGGCGGGAGGGTGAGCACACTGCGGGATGCTCCGTGCACAGGTGAGAACCCTCAGGCAGGCAGCACCTGGCCGATCTCGGGCTCCCTCTAGAGAAGCCTGCGTCCGGGCCATGGGCCAGCTCCACTCCGGGCCGAGGGGCTGCGTGGCCCCAAGGTGGTGCTGCAGTGCCCTCCAGTGGACAGGCCCATCCCAGCCGCCAGCCAGGCCCACAGCAGATGGGAGAGGCGTGCCCAGCCACCCACACCCCAACTCCTCGTCACCCACCCACCCACACGGGTGGTGCAGGAAGAGCCTGCCCTGAGACCCCTGAGTCCCCAGAGTTGGGCTCTCATTCACCATCTGTGGCCCTCCAGCCTTCCCCCTGCGGGCCAGGCACACATCCCCCTGTTCCTCGATGGCCAGGCCCCCCCTCAGGGATGGCCCCCAGGTCGGCCTCTTCCAGGCAGTTTCTCCTGAGCCCCAGGGGAAAGGAGGTCCCTTCCCTAAGGACCTTTCTCAAGGCGCCGCTGGCTCTCCCAGGGACTCCGGTGGCCCGGAGGCCCCAAGGACGGGCCTGGGCCGGCCTGTCTGCTGCTGTCCCCGATGTGCACAGCGCGGCAGGTCAAGGAGACGATGCCGTGCAAACTGGAAGCTGCCCCTTCGCTCTCAGGTGAGAATCGTGAGGGTCTTTGGAGAGAGACGGAGGCAGAGCGGGGAATGGAGAGACGCAGGATCGATGCCACCAGTGAAGTCTGCTCTGGGCGCTGCCTGCAGAGAGGGCACCGTGCTTGGGCAGTGCGTGTGCGGCCCAAAGACAGCAACTGTTCTAGGAGGCTGTTTCCAAGAGGGAAGTGGGAGACCTCAGGGAGAGGCTTACACCTGGAGAAGAAAAATTCTCCAGGCTTCCACATGAGCAAAATGCTTTTTGTTGTTGTTGTTAATCCTCACCTGAGGATACTTTTCCATTGATCTCTAGGGAGAGTGGAAGAGAGAGGGGAAGAGAGAGAAACATCCATGCAAGAGAAACACATTGATTGGTTGCCTCCTACACCAACAGACCAGGGCCCGAGCCAGGGAGGAGTCTGCAACCAAGGTACGTATCCTTGACCAGAACTGAACCCGGGACGCTTTGGTCTGCAGGCCAACGCTCTACCCACTGAGCCAAACCGGCCAGGGCAGCAAAATGCTATTGGTGGCCATCGGGCCACAGGCAAAGTGCCGCAGGAAGCACTGCCTGCCAGCTGCAGGGCACAGCCAGGCCTCAGCTGGGTCTCCCAGGTCAGAGGGCACTGTCCTTGTATTGCCCCCAGCGACGGGCATCACAGAGGAAAGGAGGGCACGGGACCACCGGGAGCAGGAGGACAGGACAGCCACCCATGTCCTGACTGCCTTCCCAGGATCTCTGGCTACCTTAGTTCCAGTTCTGAGCTCAACCCTCCGGACCCACTCCGGGCAGCTTAGCGGGCCAGGCCCAACCCACAGGAGGTGTGGCAGTCTGGAGCAGACCACCGAGCCACCCGCAGAGGCCCAGACTTCTCCCTGCTCTGCCCTCCTCCCAGGAATAGCGGGCGTGGCTCCATGACCCTCTCCACCCTTCCGCAGGGTGTCGGAGCTCCTCGCTGCCCAAAAAGCCAAGGACGAGCGTGAGGAGAGACTCGCTGAAAACATGCAGCATCTGGTGGCTGCCTCCTGCCCTGCCTTCCGGTCCCCCACTGTCTTCCAGGTGGCTCTCCCACGTCCGTGACCTTTTTGTCTGTCGTGTCTAACTAAAGACTTCTTCACTTCTCTATGTTGCTGCCTCGTCTCCATTCACGTGTGTATCGTGGGACGTGCAAGAGACTCTTCCCTCGGCAAATACATCACAGATGATGCTCATCCGGGTCTCAGCCTTGACTTCGACCTCCTTGCAAAGCTCAGCTTCCTCACCGGCCCCTTCTCAATGCACATCTCACTGCTCTGAGGAGCTGCAGCTTCCAACAGGTGAAAGGTGGGTGGATGAAGCCGCCCCCAGCAGACATGGCTGTCAGAAAGGAGGCCAGAGCCACAGGGGACAGCAGGTTCCATTTAAGAAGACAGATCGATACCACCGTCACCATCACCCTCGTTTCCAATGGTTCTTGGATGCTTATGTATGTCAAGCCCTGTGCGAAGCACTTCACCCCGACTATCTCGCTGCTATTTCACAGCACGCCTACGAGGGCTCCGGCTGTTTTCCCATCGAGCAGGTACAGAGGGTAAGACTGGGCCATCCCTCCGGGCCGGTCAGCCTTGCTGCTCTCTGTTCCCACTTCTCCATGTGTCTGACCCGCATCTCTCAGACTGTGGGGAGCAACTCCCTGCAGGGCTCATGAAACAAATGTGTGGGTCGCAGAGGACGGAAGCATTTTTCAATGAAAAAAAAATAGAGTATTTCAAATACATCTTACAAAGCAGCAACAAGTGTTGTTCCCGGCACTTTGTTTTGGTTATATATGTGTGTACATACATGTAATACATCCGCACTTAGAATGCAATGGAAGACGCTTTTAAATATATTTCATACCGTGGGTATCAGTCAGAGTCTCTAAAGGCTGTTGTGCCAGACTCTGTCCACCATCGGAGTTTTCTGTGTGGGAAATTCTATCTTGTTCTTCCCACTTGGGATGCTATGGTACCTCCTCACGACCCCCCACTCCCTAGGTCTCTGCTGCCCTGGGTTACTAAGCAACCACCGCTGGGTCCTAGGGATGCTGCTGAGCCTGTAAGGGGCCAGGCTAACTGGCCAGAGTGCTGGGACCCAGGCCTAGCGATGCCTTTGCATCTGCCTCCTGCTCCTGTCTGCCCGGCAGGACTGATGTTCCCCCAGAGAGGCATCCCGGCCCCTTCCTCTCTGAGCTGTCAGGCTAGTGCCTTTGTCTCCAGAATTAGCACAGGTGCACCTGCAGGCGGGCGTCCTCATTAAACTATTTTCTACATCCTGATCCCATAAGGATGGCTCCAGGGGACCTTTCAAATAAGCACTTCATTTGCCGTGGCCTCTCAGATTGCACAGGGTGGTCCCCGCTCCATCAGCAGAGGCGGAGGGAGGCCTGGGCCTCGCTGCGTTTTCTCTGCCGCCCCGCGGCAGCTGGACCAGCGCACGCGGAAGGGGGGCGCCAGGGGCGGGGTCTCCCATGGCTTCTCCTCGCCTGGCAGCTGCTGTCCTGGTACCCTGTGGACAGCAGAGGAGCGCCTAGCCATGGGCAAGCCCCAAAGCAGTGCAGAGAACTTCCATTCTGGGCTGCTCCCCCTTGTCGGAAAGATGCTCTTTGAGAGGGTAGATTCACGAATGGCGGCATTCCAGGAGGACATGGTATTGCATGGGAGGTTCCTATACAACAGCCACCTGCTCCATGCCGGGAATCCCCCACCCCTGTCCTCTTTGCAGCTCTGGGCCCCACTTGCCCCAGCAACCTCTCACAGCCACCAGTCCCAGGAAGGAGAGGTTCCGAACGTCCCCTAACACCCACGGGACCAGGCTGAGGAGTCAGGGAGACACTTCATCATCGTTGCTGGTCTTGGGCCAGCAATTTACTTGCCACTCTCCTGGGAGACAGGGCCCCAAAGGGGGCACTTGTCAGTGACAGGTTGGGCATGCTGAGAGACAGTGAGGAAGGTCAGAGTCGGAACCATCAAAATTCAGAGGAGGAGGCTTGTGGGCAGGGAGACTGTGGACGTGCAGGGTTCCTAGGAGTAGGGACTCAGCTAAGATCTTAGAAAATGGCTGCTAGGGAGGCCACACGGAGACAATGGCAGAAATGGGTGTCCAGGCAGAGAGGATGGCGTGAGTAAAGAGGAGGAGGAGGAAAGATATAGGACATGTTCGGGGAACAGTGGGGGAATCGGACAAGCTGGAGCAGAGCCCGTTTATAGGGCGAGTAGGACATGGAGGGCAGAGCTTCCCGACCAGGTGCAGATGGCTACAGGCACAAGGGGACAGGGAGACAATACCCGTGGGGTTGGTTTGGGGGGCCCGGGACAACTGAGCACTGGGTCGGTGCCTCCAATTGGCATGAAGAGGGTCTGCAGGCTGTGAATTAGAGCATAATATTGAGATCACACCCCATCCCTTCTATATATATATATATATATATATATATATATATATATATATATATCCTGAATGCCCACTCTGCTGGACATTGTACCGAGTCCTGGAATTCAGCAATGAATCAGACACCACCTCTATGCTCAGGGGGCACATGGGCTAGCACAGAAGACCAGCAAGTGAAAATTCCTTTTCAACAGAACACAACCAGAGCCGGAACGGAGGTCTGTATAAGGCATGATGGGAGCTCAGAAAAGGCAGCTAGCCACCTGGGGGCCAAGGAAGGTTTCCCAAAAGATGATGAGGGAGCTGAGCCTCACAGGGAGAGGGGGAGTCAGCCAAGGGAAACGGGAGCGAGAAAAGAACATTCCAGGCCCAGGGAACAGCCTGAGCAAAGGCAGGGCAGCTGGGGCCCAGGAGACGTGTTGGAGGATCTACAGACAGACCAGCGCTCAGGAGTGATGCCAGCGCTTGCTCAGGTGCCCTGCTGAGCAGTAGAAACACAGGCAGGAGGGAGCAAGGGAGGATGCCGGAAGCCTTCCCCAGCACCAGTTCCCCGGCACCAGCTGTTTCTAAAGAAGAAAAGTGCACCTGGGCCCCAGGGAAGGAGGGCGCCGCTTGGTGGGGGCTGGGGAACGTGGCAGTGGGCCCCCAAGGCTGAGGCTGCTGGTCCTGCTGCTGACTGACACCCCAGCCCCGCCCCCGGCCCCCTGCAGAGGGTGCACCCTCACTGAAGAGCCCAGGCCAGAGCGTGCTGAGTGTCCTTCCGAAGAGCTTATTCTTAGCAAAGGTTTTCCTGTGACCTTTCTTGGCGAGGGAAAGACAAACACTTCGCCACAGCCATTCCCTGTCCAGCTTTCCAAAGAACTGCTCCCCGCTGGCCCCACGAGGGGGAACCCAGGGGTCGGGCCTGGAGAGATGCTGAAGGGAGGCGTCCAGGGCGCAGAGAAGAGGGGCCTGACTAAGCATCGCTGTGAGCTTGACTCGCAGGAAAGGAGCACTGGGTTCCATCAGGGTGTTCCACGGCAGACCCTTTTTTTCCAAAAATAGGGGTAAAAATAACCTCTCCATTATGGTAAAATGTGCTCATTAAGATCACCACAATGCACTTACTGAATTTGGAGAGATGGTGAGGAATTGCCCATCAATTCCACACATTGAAAGGCAAAAGCACATTTATCTGTATCTCTGATGCCTAAGTAATCATAAAATCTAATATTGGGGGACAGAATGAATAATTAAGTAAACAGGCCCTGGCCAGTTGCTCAGTGGTTAGAGCATCATCCCGCGCACAGGTTAGATTCCTGGTCAGAGTGCACAGGGGAGAGAACCGATCGATGTTTCTCTCTCACATCGATGTTTTTCTTTCCCTCCCTTTCCCTCCCTCCCTCCCTCTCTTTCTAAAATCAATTTTTTTTAAAAAAAAACATATGCTCAGGTGAGGATTAAAAAAGAAAAAGAGTACACAAGAGTAGCATATAGAAAAACAAGACTGATTCACCAGGGAAAGTGGAAGTCACCAAGGTTTGTGGGTGCCTGGTCCTTAGGCCCCACCAGCTGGCTCCAGCAGGCATCGCTACCAAACAGACCAGGCAGGACACACAGGGACCCGAAAAGTCACCCCTCATCCAAGCTCCAGAAGTCCCACTCACATGACACCCTAGGGCAGTGGTTCTCAACCTTTCTAATGCCGCGACCCTTTCATACAGTTCCTCATGTTGTGGTGACCCCCAACCATAAAATTATTTTCGTTGCTACTTCATAACTGTAATTTTGCTACTGTTAATGAATCGTAATGTAAATATCTGTGTTTTCCGATGATCTTAGGCTCTACAGCAGCAGTTTTCAACCTTTGGGTTGCGACCCATAGGTTGAGAATCGCTAGCAGGGTCGCCTAAGACCATCGGAAAACACAGATATTTACATTACGATTCATTAACAGTAGCAAAATTACAGTTATGAAGTAGCAACGAAAGTAATTTTATGAAAATTATTAGAAAGGTTGAGAACCACTGCCCTAGGCCATGTGGTGGCTCTTTTCATACAGCCATGCCCTGCTTCCCAGAGGGACGACGAACACTTTGAGACCAGGTTGGGGGGGGGTGGATGTTTACATCTCAAAATGCCTACAACTTTGATTGAACATGAGTCATTCTGGCCTTGAAAACTCTGTGGTCCAGTCCTCCATGCTGATCAACCATCCTCTCCGCACCTGGCCCCGCCCTCTGTTCTGACTGACACCTGTAGCCTCATCCAGTTCTGATACACAGCAGTTTGGCGATCTCTTTGGTCCCCTGCTAAACCAGGTCCCAGGAGTCCCACCTTGTAGCCAAATGGTTTGTCACGATACTTTCCTAAACAAATCCAATTCCTTTCTCAAGAAAATATCTGTACCATCTATGAAGAGGAAAATGTCTTCTGCTACATAAATAGGCATTTATTTCCTGTGCATTGGTCACAGCATTATGGTGTGGGCATATACTGAATGTTGTGAGAGCACAGAGAGGCATAGGCCTAGGTCAAGGGAGTCAGAAAAGATATTCGGAGGGAAGTGACATCGAAGCTGAGATCAAGAAAAGGGGGAGAGTTATCCAGGAATAGAGGGAAAGGGGTCCGAGGCAGAGGAAAAGAGCCCCAAAAGCCGAGAAGCAAGAGAGAGTGTGGCACATTCAGGGGATCACAAGGGGTTCACCGTGTGGGCTGGGTGGGGCATGATGAGGGGTGGGGAGCTAGAGATGAGGCTGGGCCAGGCCACACCTGATAGGTCAGGCGAAGATGTGCGATTTGGTCCAGAAGGCAATAGGAACCACTGGAGGCTTTAAGCAGGGCAATGCCACAATCGGATTTGCACGTAGAAAGATGACTGGCAGAGGCTGAAAAGTCAATTATTAAGAAGCAACACTCGAAATGGAAACCAGTGGGAGGCAACCACAGTGGTCCCCATGGGGAAGATGCCGGTGGCCTGGACAAGGAGGTCTGAGTGGTAATCAAGAGACAGGAACGACTTCAAGAAACATGAAAGAACCCAGCTGGCGTGGCTCAGTGTTTGAGCATTGACCTATGAACCACGAGGTCACAGTTCGATTCCCCGTCAGAGCAAATGCCTGGGTTGCAGGCTCAATCCCCAGTAGGGGGCATGCAGGATGCGGCCCACTGATGATTCTTTCTCATCATTGATGTTTCTAGCTCTCATCTCTCTCCCTTCCTCTCTAAAATCCATAAAAGTATATTTTTTAAAAATGTATATATGAAAGAGAAAGGGGACTGCCATCTCATGATGGGGGAGGAGGTGGGGGAGGAGTCTTGGGCAACTCCACGATCTATGAATTGGGCAACGAGGTGGCAGGTTGTATTGTCTGCCAAGATGGAGAACACAGAGGAGAAGGTGACGTTGAAAGAGATCTACTCCTCTCTCTCCCTGGCCCGTTGTGCAAAGACACGCATGTTCCCACCTGGATCAGTCCTGCTCACTGCACGTGCCCCTCGGAAGTCACCTGCCTAGAGGGGACCCAGAGAGGCCTAAAGGGGGAAAAGCAGCTACATCTTTCTCTCAAGCATCACAGGGAACCAATAAAGAAACTTTCATCACTGCCCGGCTGCCCTTGCCGGCCCTCAGCCTGCAGCTCCTTCAGAAGGGACTTCCGGGTCAGCCCACACCTGCCAGCCTGGCCCCGCCTGGTCCTGTGAGTCTCAACCACAGACCTCCTCTCCCGCAGCCTGAGGGAAGACGCCCTGGTTTGTTCTCGTCTACGCACGTGGCCATTGCTCAAGTCCAAGAAAGCCCAACACGATGGTAGTATCACTTAGCCAGGCTGCAATTAGCAGATTAGCGGCTTGTTGGTCTTGTCCTGTCTCCCACTCTATGACCTCATGGAGGTCCAGTGTGCCTCAACCCCGGGCTGCTCCGGGAAGGGGCCCTCGGCTTCTCTGGCAAAAAGAAAGAAAAAAAACCCAGCCTGTCACCGTGAGTTTCCCCGTTGTAGAGCTAAACTACAATTGATGTTCTGTCTCTATCAATTTCTCAGGAATGCCGGGACGCGGGCCCAGCATTAATGAAGACAGCAGAAAGGCAGGCATGCGCTTGGCCCCGCTCCAGAGCTGACGGAGAGCACGGATCCTGAGTAATTCCCGGAGACCTGGGGAGGCCTGAACAAGGCAAAACAAGCAGGCTCGGGGGTCAGACACAGGCTTGGTGGGACAGACAGATGCCAAAAAGGCTTGGGAGGGAAGTTCTGCCGGGAAAATAGCCTCGTGATCACCCCTTTTATGATCGGTATCATTTTCATCATCTGAGCGAAGCAATTTTTCTCCAGACTAAAAGGACATCCCCATAGGTATGTATATGGCAGTATATGATCACACACACACACACACACACACACACACACACACTCACACTCACACTCACTCACACTCAGACACACTCACACATGTTCACAACCACTCACACATTCTTACACCCAGAGTGTATATGACATGTTAGGGGACCAGGGCAGAGCCAGAACCACCTCTCAAGAATGGACTGATGTTATACCCTCATATTTTGACCAAATCCCTCCGCACCTCTCAGCATTGTCGCTCAAATCAGAAGCCCTCCCAGGTCACAAGTGGGGATAAGCCTTGATTAGTGTGGGAGGCCACACTGGTATCAAATTAAAAACCAATGAAAGGCTTGTCTTCATCTCAGTTTGAAAAATGAATAGAAGCTGGTCATTGGCTCCTGTTTTTCAGATAATGTCATCTGGGGGCTTCTGGTTTCAGAAACATTTTTTAATCACATATAATTCCTTAATCCTTCCAAACTGATCAGCTCCTTCTAAGTTTTCACTGGCTCTAGTCAAGCTGGAACAATTCAGCTAAACCATCACTCCCATCAAACCATCGTGCCAGCCCCTGGGATGTGGGGCTCTGCAGGATTCAAAAAATCCAGCAGCCTGGCCAGCGTGGCTCAGTGGTTGAGCGTTGAACTATGAACCAGGAGGTTACAGTTCTATTCCCAGTCATGGCATATGCCCGGGGTTGCGGGCTCGATTCCCAGTATGGAGTGTGCAGGAGGCAGTGGATCAAATGATTCTCTCTCATCATTGATGTTTCTATCTCTCTCTCTCCCTCTCCCTTCCTCTCTGAAGTCAATAAAAATATATATATTTTAATTTTAGCAGACTCCGTGGGACCCAAGGGTGATGGTGGGACATCTACAGCATTGGAGATGGCCATACCTGCCCCGCAAATTCCCAGGAGCATCAAGAAAAACAAATGGAAGGTGCTGCCCCTCCTCAATAAAGGAGAGCTAATTTTACTAGGGGTGTGATCATCTTAACCCTGTCCTGAGGGGGCTGAGAAGGTAGAATTTATTTCCAGGCTCCAAAGCCCTCAGCCCCTCGAGGAGTGTATACCCTGCGTTAGAAAACAGTGTGTGTCTCCTTGCTCGGAACGTCCTCACCAGGAATGTGCAACAAACACGAGGTGGTCACAACATGCAATGCCTCTTTCTTATATGTGCTGCCAGGGACTGCCGTGGGAATTTCATTTATAACAGTTACAATAACTATAGTGATGGTGTTGGTAGAAAAGGAAGGTAGATAGAAAAAGGACAAGAACTACAAAAAGAAAGAAAGACAAGGAGAACATGCAGAAGAGAACAGAAGGCCTTGCACATAGTAAATGCTCAAGAATTATTTCAGAAAGCAAGTTAAATGAGCACACACATCAGAAAAACCCCATGTAATACAACAAACACACTGGACCAGAATGGGTTTTTATGCCAAGTGGGGCCTCTTCCTAAGCCTTGCAACCTTGAAGAATACTGAACTTCTGTCTTAGTGAGTTTGACCTACATGACAAAGTGCCATAAACAGGGTGACTTACAACCAGAAATGTACTGGAAGACTGAGATTGGGGTGCCAGCGAGGTCAGGCTCTGGTGAGAGCTCCCTCCCTGGCTTGCAGACGGCCACCTTCTTACCATGTGCTCACATGGCCTTTCCCGGGTGCATGTGCACAAAGAGAACTCAAACTCTCTGGTGTCTCTTCTTACGGAGACACCAATCCCATCAGACCAGGACCCTGCCCTCATGACCAAGTTACTCCCAAAGGCCCCATCTCTAAGGCCAACACATCGAATTTGGGGGCTGGAGGAGGGACATAATCCTTAAACTTCAGTCTTCTTGTTTGCAAATATCAATTCTTACATTTGTCTCTTGTATTTCCTTCTACTCAATCACCTCTCTTGTCCAGAAGCTACACATTCTGGGCTGTTGTTAACAGTAAGTTCTGAATTTCCTGACAGGTAGGACACGTGTGCAGAAGATGCACCCTGGCACTGAGGCTGCCCAAAGCTGGAGGAGCCAGCTGAGGAGTCATTGCTGAATCAGAGATGTTCAAATATAAGCCACTGTGAACATATCCTACAGTCCTACAAACTTCTGAGACTCTCTAAAGATTATTTCAAAGAACAGGTGAATGACAGGCAGCACTTAGTTATGGGAGAATTTAGATCTCAGAGTTATATTCTCACTTCTGAGAGAAGATTTTAGAAAGCAGCCTTACGCTAAAGAGATATGAAAGAACTTAACAGGCCCAGGGCTATTTTCTGTGGAGCGGAGGCTTGAGACAGAGTGTGGAGACAGCTCTCACAGGGACGTGGCATCAGCCACTTTTCATGACTAGGGCTCTGTTCGCCTGTAGGCACTAAACATGGGGCATTCTGGGTTGTCTTCGTTACCCAAACTGCTGCTCAGGACTATCTGTGCCTTTTCCATGTGGCCTTGCATGGGAGAGCTCTGTGGGTGAAGATCACCCCATCAGGACCTCAGTCCTCTGATCCCCATTTTTTACTCTTTCTGTTCAAAGCACATCCCCATTACGGGGTCAGATGAGGCGCACAGGGCCCCCCCCTAAGCAGCACTATCAGGGAGCCCCAGTGGCTCTGACTACTCTTGTCCAGTCTCACTCTGGGCAATGGGCACTTGCCACCACTATGATGAGTCCCCACGCACCTTCTACAGCCTCCGCTACCCTGAAGGTCTGCTTGCTTCCGAACGCCTGGGTGTTCTTTTCCTCTAGTCCCTTCCTGAGAGGACAGTGGTTGTGCAGGTATGTACATGCTGAAGGATGAGACCCAGTGTTCGTAAGGCTGGAACTGGGGATGGAACTGCGCATTGTCCATTTCAGCCGTACAGTGCTTTCTTCAGGCCCCCGAGTGTGCCTCTAGCCACACTCTACTGTGATCTCTCTCTTCTCTCTCTTTTTTTTAACAAGACTTTGTCCCAACAAGACTGTGGGCAGCTACAGGGCAAAGATCCGTGTACCATTGGGGACTATGATTGCCTTGAAGGGGGTCACAATTTTGTTAAGAAGGCAAAATCTGCTGTAACAGGATGGAGTGTGGGACTTTGCCTGTTGTCTCAGAAGTGTGGCTAAGGCCCAAAGTCATGGACCAAGATGCAGGTCATCCCATATTCTAAATTCAGAGAGTCACCGCTCCCCTCACTGTTTGCCTGAAGGTACCAAAGCCAGCTGCTCTATACCATGAACTACCAGCCTCAGAACGCAGAGGCAGACAGAGGTGGTCGGCAAATTCAGGGTGCAATGTCCGGGGGGAAATGCCATGCCCTCCCCCACAAAGCAAGAGAAGGGAAGGACTCCAAGAATCACTTGTGCAGATTCGAAGTCGTTATGGGCTGAATTGTGGTCCCCCAAAATTCAAACGTTGAAGTCCTAATACCCAGTATCTCTGAATATGACCTTATTTGGAAATAGGGATATTGCAGATATAGTTAGTTAAGATGAGGTCAAAGTAGAGTTGTGGGGTCCCTAATCCAATATGATTGGTATTCTTATAAAAAGAACACCATGTAAAGAGATACACACACACACACACACACACACACACACACTCTCACGGGAAACACCATGTGAAGCTTGGCATCCACAAGCCAAGGAACTTCCAGAAGATACTAGTAAAAGAGAGGCTGGGAAGAGAATCTTTCCTGAGACCTCCAGAGGCAGCATGCTGCCAAAACCCTGATTTTGGACTTCTGGCCTCCAGAACTGTGAGACAGTAAGTTTCTGTTGTTCTGGGCCACCTGCTTTGGGGTGTTTGTTAGAGCCACCCTAGGAACCTAACTCAGAGGCATCTGCAAACAGGAGACGTGCGTCTCACCCACTTGTTCGAAGTCTGCTCCAGCCTGGGGAGGCAGAATTGGCTGTTGCAGCCTATGAGACAGTGTGTTTTATCTGGCTTCCGGCCACCGGAGAAACACACAACAAAGGAAAGAGGAGAAGATAGGGATTATTGGCGTGGAAGGCCTAACGACAAACACATTTGCATGTATTCCTACCCGGAGAGCCTGCCCTCCCTGTGGCCTGTGTGGTTTTTCTCCTGTGTTCCAAAGGGCAAAGCCAGGTGCTCGCTCCAGACACAAGGTCTCTCCTCCTCCGGGTTCCCAGAGTTTGGGCCACTGCCCCACCTGCCTGATCAGCCATCTGCAACATGTGGTTTCTCTGTCTGTGCAGAGGGTTGGCTGGGCTTTCCCGGAGAGCATGGACTGTACTTACTATAACTCTGGGTCAACAGCACAGAGGACATATCCTTTGTTAGCACCATGAGCCAGGTACCATGTTAAATACTTCATGTAGCCCAGCCAGTGTGGCTCAATGGTTGAGCGTTGACCTATGAACCAGGAGGTCATGGTTCCATTCCCATTCAGGGCATATGTCCAGGTTGCAGGCTTGTTCCCCAGTTGTGGAGTGTGCAGGAGGCAGCCGATCAATGATTCTCTCTCATCATTGATGTTTCTATCTCTCCTCTCCCTTCCTCTCTGAAATCAATACAAATATATTTTAATAAATAAAATAAAATAAAACATATATATCAGTAAACACAAGGGGAGTATTTATAATAGAAAAGGTACTATCTTCATTGAGTTCTTAGTCTTAAAAAAAAAAAGACTTCATGTAAATTGTTTCATTTGATTCCCACAAATTCCTACAAGGTATGGGTCTGATCCCCATTTTAAGAATGAGAAGACTGAGGCTCAGAGAACATACTCTTTCTACTTCTCCACCCTGCCTCCCAGCGTGAGAGAAGAGTTGCAAAGATTATGAAAGATCATTATAATTAAGATCCATGGACTTCAGAGCTAAAAGGAACCTTGAATAACAGTTTTCCAATCTCCTTCCCAGACAGTTGATGAACCTGAGGTCAAAGGGGGAAAACTGACTTACTCAAATGTGCACAGAGCTCAGCAGAGAAGGCTGCGTGTGCACTCTGGGCCCCCAGCCCCATCATAATTTAGAGGCATCTTAACCAAAGGCAAGATTACGGATGGGGAAGGGGCTGTTCATATCAGGGGACTGTGCGTGGTGGTCTGGGGCCATCACCCAGCTTCCTAATCCTGCATGCCCCAAGCCCTTCGGCATGGGACTCCTGTGACCATCCTAAGGATGCTGCTACTGGTAGGTGATGAGTAAACATCCTCATATGGCGTCCACACATCTGTCACCTTGAAACCCCAGATTCCATCAACATCCCAGCATTTGCAGACCTGACCTTGCTTTCCTCACTCTGTCCAATCCAGCGTCAAGCATGCAGAGAGAACACCCGGGCCACAGTCAACAATGGAAGGACCGAGCTAAAGCGGGAATATAAATCATAACTCATAAACAGTGTCAGCTTGGGTGAACGCTTTTAACGCACCAGCAGTCAGACCCGTCCACAATGTCAATGAGGAGGAGAATAAAGGATGTCCGGAGAGGCAGTGAGAAAAGGGGAACAGAGAAGCAGAGGGAGCAAAGACAACAAAGGAAAGACTTCCGAGACTGTCACACTAACAACCGGGGTGCTTGGAATCCAGCCAGTGCCTTCTCTCGGTGAGATCCCAAACCCATCCCACCCAGGTGGACCAGTAAACCCCGAGGGAGGGTCCTGGTGAGAAGCTGGCTTGGTGGCAACATTTCGAGGCCAGCAATGACAGACCCACTGAGCCCCGACTCCCCCATCTAACTCCTAGCAGTCCACAGGCACCCACGGTCCCAAAATCCACCAACTTCGGGTGGACGTTGCCCAGGCCCAGAACTGATGAGAAACAGACAAGGCTGAGTCTGAGGCACCTCTATCCCATCAAAAGCTAGGGTCACTCTGTCCTATGCCCAGTGCCCAGTGGGCCCGGGTCGGCTCCCGATTTCAAGTATCTTCCAGGATTCAAATACTGCACATACAGGGACTAGCATAGTGCCTGGCACACGGCAGGGGCTCACTACCTGGTACTTATGATTATTTGTAACTCCCGACTATTTACACCCCACTTCCTTTTCCTCTCGGTCACACTGACCCTCTCCCCAGCCTCCGCTGCAGGTAGATGTGACATGTGCCGGCGCGCTGGCCTGAGGAATGCAGGCAGAGTGCCCCGCTCCACTTCTAGGCCTGGCCCATTAAAACCTTCCATGTGTAATCTTCCCTCTTTCCCCATCTGTCAGCCAGACAGCCCAGCAGAGCATCCACAGCCCGGGGGGGAGGCAAAACCACAGACGGAGGAGCTAATGTCCCAGAATGAGCATGTCTGACGCCACCTTGGAGACACACCAGGAACATCAGGTCGGTCTCTGTGCGATGAGAAATGCGCCCGGATGGTGAGCAACTGAGATCGGGTATTTGTTTGGTATAAGCACCGATATTGCGCCCCCTAATGAGCACGCCTAGCCCTTAACCTTGGTTTCCCGAGACGACTCAACAAGGACCAGAGCCACGTTCTGTCTGACTCCTACTCTGGTTGGAGCGGTGACCTTCGGCCCGGCTTCTGGCAGCATCTCTGTGAGGCCTGACCCTTGTCTCTCCTCTCCAGACCACTGTTAACTGTCCTTGTGCCATTGGCCCAGACCTGCCTGACACTCCATCTTCACTTCCTGCCAATCCGAGAGCATCTGCAGCAGGTCCGGCCCTGCATCCCCACCCCACCCGCTTAGCTGGCTCCTGGGGAGGCCTCACGGCTGAGGGCAGGGGTACAACCACAGGCGGGGCCTTCCTCAAAATGGGCAGCAGGATGTAATGAAAAGGACATCCAATCCAAAGTCAGTCAAACCAAAGGGAAAACGCCAAGGCCACGTGTTAGCATGTTAGAATGCGGAAACACGGGTTATAATCCAGGAGCAGAGCCGCCAACACATTCCACCTGCCGTCTCACTGGGCTTCTGCCCAATCCTGGTGTGCCCCTCGCCCCAACCCCACGGGTCCTTCTATTTCCCAGCTCTTCCTCCAACCCCGGCACAGACTCATTTCTCCCTCTTCCAGCTACTGCCCCAGTGCCCATCTGTTCACTCCTCTCAGCTGCAGGCGTGGCACAGCTCTACGTCTGGGGTGGGTATAGCACGCAAAAGCTACTGGCTATTGAGGTGTGTGTGAGTGTGTGAGTGTGTGTGTGTGTGTGTGTGTGTGTGTGTGTGTGTGTGGTCTGGAACAGGGAGTGAGTCACGAAAAAAACACACCTTAAATACCCCTTTGGAGTGGGGGAAACTAGGAGGCCTCAGAAAGGATGTGTTACCTGAGTCAAGTCTCAAAACAATGAATAGACATGAACCAACGAGGGAACAGCATATGCGAAGGCCCGGCAGTCTGGAGCACAGCAAGGGAAGAAGCTGGGGAGGGTGGGAGGGTGGAGAGAAGGGCAGACACTGGAAGATGGGCAGGTGCAAGGGACAAAGGTGCAGCTGCCCCCAACCGTCCTGGAGAGAAGAGCCAGGAAACCATGATCTCTCCCCACCCTCAACACCCCCCGCTCCCGCCCCCACCTCCCAGCTGCAGCGTGCTTGCCGTTTCTAAATCCTGCGATTCTGTTTCTCTTTGCCCCAACGTGGTGACTCAGAAAATCCCTAAAAACCACCCTATGTTTCTCACGTCCGGCATCTGAAATCAGGCCGGAGGCAGAAATCAGGCTGGCCCAGGCCCGGCGAGGTGGGCCGCCCGGCTGTCCAGCGGGTGCCCTTTCTCGGGCGCTGTGTCTCCCTGCCAGCCGGTGGACGGCACCACCTTATTGCAGCCCTGCCTCCTCTGTGCTTCGGATTCATATTTGCTTGACACAAACCATACAAAGTTTCAACACTTGGAGACTGCAAAGTAAACCATTTGTACATACCAGGTCTGGTAACACTTTAAATAATAGGCCAGTTAGTTAATGCTGCACTACAATAAAAATTCCCATCCAAGTACACATTACATCCTCATTAATGCCAAGTGAGTGCAGCGTGATTAATGTTATGACAATGAATAACTAGGAGCCCATGATGAGCGCCAGGCTGCAGCAGCACAGTGGGGCCCAGGGCAGCTTCTGCCACCCCGGAGCACCCCGGGGTGCTGCCTGCCCCTCCACTGGGTGCTCCCAGCCCCTCCACATCACAGCTTCAGTAAGACGGGGTGTGCCAGGAAGCCCACGCGCAGCCAGCCCCACCCATGAGGCCGGTCGGGAGACAGCTGAGCGAGAGAAATGTCTCCTTAGCACATGTCCTTTCCTTCTGAGGCAAGAGCACGTTGGGGGCGGGAAACCAGGCCCTCATGTCCATGGGCAGGGAGAGTCCCTCTCTCACCCCCTGGACGAGACTGGGGCCAGAGCTGGTCGGCTCCTGAACCCAGGAGGGGTTGAGGGAAGTGGGCAGCTCTCATGGGACAATGACGGCTGTGTCCAGGGAAGGGTAGACTCGGTTGTCACTGAGAGGCCCAGGCCAACATAGGCCCTGCCCTCAGGAAGTGTCCACCAGAGCTGGAGAGGGAACCCCACCTTGTGGCTGGTCAACGGGCACTGTGCCCTTTCTCAGCATCTATCTCTAAGCCATGGGGAGCTGGCCCCTGGGATGGGAGATCAGGGGAGAGAGTAGTGTTTTGAAGTCTGCGATGATAGGATATCGAATAAGATGTTGACAATGGAGAAGTGAGAGTTACATTAGGAGACAGGAGAACTTTATAAACCATGGGAACTGCCCTCTGGGCTTTTGGAGTATGGAGAAGACTTGGTGACCCAAAGGGCAGCTTCAGCTCCTCCTCTAGTGTTCTGGAGTTGATGTGGCTCACCCCACAGGCCCACCTCACACCCATTGCCCACTTGGTTGAGGATTCTCTTGTGACCTGTGGGAGGCCCTAGACGACTGGCCCATGCCAGACTTTCCTCAAGTGCTGGCTTCTGGCTCACATCCTCCACAGCTCTACTGGGGCTGGGCTGGCCTGACCTACTATGAGCTCCCCTGGGCTCTGGGGCCTCTGTGCTCAGCACAGTCTCTCTCGACTACCGTAGATGCTCAGTACATGGTGGACCTGGGCTCTGGGAGGGGACCAGAACTCTCTGTTATTTCCTCTATGACATGGGCCACCACCTCTAATACCACTGGCCTGTCGTCCCCTCTACCCACTGTTTTCACAAAGCAAGTCCCAAAGTGGTGAGTCTCGAGGCTGAGACTGGAGCCCCAGATGGACATCAAGGTGAGGAAGGGTGGGTTGTCACTCCGAGTTAGGAAAGACCAGCTCAGACTTTCCACTTACATCAGAGCCAACCCTATTGATTAATGAGTTGCTGGGCTGACCGAGAAGGAAGGATGAGAGCTGCTAGAAGTGGGTGTTGACTTTTCAAACAACCATAAATTCCATGAGGGTGACAAAGGGCCTGCTCTGTAATTGTGTTCATTATTTACACTAAAATCTAATTAAAGTCATTGCGCTTTTTATTCATTAAACACACTTGCTGGCGCGGACACCAAGCCAGCGTAAGTGCTGCTAGGCTCCTTGTGGAAGTGGAGGGCCTCGGGTCCCGCCAGAGCCCAACACCCAGCCATCTTCTGAGTCAGACTTTCTCTGGAAAGGAAGACTCGGCAGAGAAAAACAGAAGAGGGTCGGGAGAGAGGCAGGGAAGTATCGCAAAGCTCCCCAGCAGCCTTTGCCCTTCCTTCCCCTCTGATGCAGGACCAATGGATTCCTTCCCCCAGCCCCATTACCACTGCAGGGGATCGTGTCTAGGCCATTGTGGGCAAAGCCAGGCACTGCCGAGTATCAGGTGAAGACCAAGGCCTAGGAAGAGGATTAGAGTCCATCAAACTCGGCAACATTTCCAGATGTGTCCTATGAACGTGTTTCAGTGGAAGGCTCTTTAAAAAAAAAATGAGATCTATCTCTAAAGTCATTGACATTCTACTGTGGATAATGGGAATTTAACCTATTTATAAAGCAAACTGGGAGCCCTTAGAAAAATACATGGAGAGGCCACTAGGGAAGTAGAGGAAGGTAGAATTCTTTCTAGTTGAGTTCAGAACAGCTTCATAAAGCAAGTTGAGAGTGATATGAGCTGGCTCCAAATGCCTGTTCCTCCACAGAAACATTGAAAACCTGTTAGAAGCAACTTTGTCAGAACTCTGGAAAACAGTCAAAATATTATCGCAATCAAGCAAACACTGAATGAAGTAAACGATTTTAAATGATAGGCAAACCCTTATCTTATACCCTACACACAATCAACTCAAAATGGATTAAAAATGTAAGACCTGAAACAATAAAATTCCTATAAGACAAGGGGAGAAATCTCCTATGGTCTCGGCAATGATTTTTTGACTCAGACATCAAAAGCAAAGGCAACATAAGCAAAAACAAAGAAATGGTACCATATCAAACTAAAAAGTTTCTGTACAGCAAAGGAAATAATCAACAAAATTTAAAGGCACTCTATGAAATGAGAAAAAAAATATTTACAAACTATCAGATAAGGGGTTAATATCCAAAATATATAATTAGTTCTTATGATTCAATAGTAAAAAAATAATAATAACCCGAATTAAGAATGGGCAAAAGACCTGAATAGACATATTTACAAAGAAGAAATACAAGTGGTTGACAGGTACATTAAAAGGTGTTGACTAGCAGTGGTGAAAGTGGGCATCCTTGTCTTTTACTAATTTCAGGGGAAAGTTTTTAATATTTGTCATTGAGTCTGATATTAGCAGTGGGTTTTTCATCAATGCTCTTCATGCATTCCATAAGGCTTGCTTAACACGTTATGTTTTTGTACTTGATAGATGTTCTATCTAGAACAATTAGGCAAGAAAAATAAACAAAAGGCATCCAAATTGGGAGGAAAGAAGTAAACCTATCTTCAATCTCAGGATCTTATCTAGAAAATCGCAAGGATTTCACACACAAAAAGCTACTAGAGCTAATAAAGTCAGCAAAGTTGCAGGGTACAAGGTCAACCTGCAAAAGATCAGTTGTGCTTGAATACACCAGCAATGAGCAAACGGAAAAGAAAATTAAAATGGTGGTGGAAAAAGACTTGACGTGGGGTGGTGAACACACAATACAATATAGAGATGATGTATTGCAGACTTGCACACCTGAAACCTATAACCTATATAGTTTTATTAACCAATGTCACCCCCAATAAATTCCATTAAAAATATAAATAAATAAATAAATAAATAAATAAATAAATAAATAAATAAGAAAATTAAGAAAACAATTTCATTTACAATAGCACCCAATGCTACAATAAAATACGTAGGAATAAATTTAACAAGCGAGGTAAAAGACATACATAGAAAGCCACAAAACATTGATGAAGAAAATGGAAGGAGATCTCAATAAAGGTTAAGACATCTGTGTTTGTGGGTTGGAAGACTTAATATGGTTTAGATGTCAGCATTATCCAACGGCATCTACCATCACATTCCTAAAGGTAACTGGAAGTTGAATAGCGAGCACCTGCTTCCCTGAGGGATTCCTGCCATTCTGTCTCTGTACCAAGCTTCTAACGAGAACCTTGGTTCATGTCAACAGGTTGGTCGTGGTGAAGTCTGAAGGTGACAGTGAACCTGCGTTTTAAATCGGGATTTGTTTCCACAGCCAGCATGTCACGTTAATGCATATAAAACAAAAGTCCACTATTTACCATTTGAGATGAAATGAACTTTTTTCCATACGCGCACACATGTGTCTGGACATATCACAGACAGTAGGACTTTGTAAATAACATAGCAATACATTCCCAGAAACCTTCAGCAAATCAAAAATCCATAAATGCAGACAGATTTGAACAAGTTCCCAACTTCCTCCTGTATTCCACTTCCAAGGAAAGCTCGTGTTTGCTCTGCCTTCTCTTCACACCCTGGCTGACAGTCTTTCCAACTTTCTCCGGAGTTTTATCTCTCATTTGATAAGAGACAGCCTCCCAAATTCCTTTTCCATTTGCCCAGATAAAGTACATGATGGACTCTTCCACATCACAGAGCTGAGCCAGTGCTAAGTGCAACAGTCTACTCTACCATTTGTTTCAAAATTCTATTTTTTAAGGAAGTCAGAGCTGATATGTTCAGCTGGGCAGGTTTTACACTGCACGATTCCAGGAGGGGCCACTCACTCAGAATGCGATGTGAGTGTGTCCTCTCTCGCTCTCTATCTCTATCTCTCTTTCTCTCTTACACACACACACACACACACACACACACACACACACACACTCTTTCAGACTTGTCCTCCAAAGCCAGTGTTGGGAGCAGAGAGTACACACTATGGAGCTGTGGCTGCGGGCAGCCAGCTCAGCTCTGTCTGACCGCATGGATGAGATGGCTCACGGTCCACTCCACTCCAGCCCTGCAGTGAGCCCCATTCAAACTCTTGTCTCGGAAGGATTACAAATGACCGCACACTTGGACCTCGAGTGAACACTGTAACTGTTAAGTCTACAAGGGCATGCTGCAATCCCCAGGTGGGTCTGGCATTAATCACCCATTCCCCCTCCCTGGGGCACAAGTGAAAGCCAAGGCCAGGCAGGACAGGGTGCCCCCTCTGTGTCTGCCCAGGCCTGGCACTCTGCTTTCATTCTGCTCCCCCTTGGCCATCTTCGGTCTCGGGTATCCTCCCTGCATCCCTGCAGGTCCCCGTCCCACCCTGTCTCATGCTGAGCCATGTGTCTGGCCGCACTAACTGGTCTGTCACTTCACTGTATCAGGGATGATATAATTATTGGACTGGATCCTGAGGCCATCTGTCATTTCCCTGAGTTCAGTTTTGAAAGCACAAAGCCTGGGTGCCTCACCTACCCAGCCTGCCATGCGGCATCTGGACTGTTCCAGGGCCCTGTAACCAGACCCTGATCGCTGCTGTCCTAACCCACACAGGGCAGGGAGCTCTGCAGGTGAGTCTCTCCTCCGCACAACCACCCCACTCACGCCCCTGCAGGAGCGGCTGGGCTCACACTGCCTGACGTGCCCTCTCCCGCTCTCCAGAACCCCTTCCTAAGAGCTGTTCCCTCCTCCCACCTCGAGACAGCCTTTTTCCTATTAAGAAATGCCTCCTCAGCATTCCTATATAATCATGCCATCTACACAATTCCATAATGAACTTCTCCCTTCCCTGATAGGGCTGGAAAGTTACAGAAGATGCAAAATTCATCTGTAAATGTCACCAAATGCCCCTCCTGAGCAATCCTCCCGTTTCAGAACCCTGATAAAAGGTGTTGGCGGCAGACTGACCCTGAGCACCAGGTGCGTGGCCCGAGCCATGTGCACTAGGTCTGAATCACCTTGAGACGACTTGCCAAAGCAGGTCCTGAGTGTCACCAGGCCAAACAGCCTCAGTAGAGGGCCAAGACCCCTGTGCAGCAGCCCTCTCCTCCCGGCCTCAGCGTTGTTCCCGAACTAAACCACAAGCAGGAAAGAAAGGGTCCCTCTAGATATTGGTTCCTCTGGGATCCCAGGATTCCAGGGTCCAAATCAGAACAGACTGACTCCAGTAATACTGTCAGGGATGAATCTGAGGTCTGCGAGCTGTGACGGGACCCATGTGTCCTCTAGAGGCCATGAAATAGACCCAACTCAGTCTACTTCCTGGTATGACCCTCGTGAAAGCCTCTATGTACTATTTTCCTACTACAACCTTTTGTGATGGGGGACACACATCCCCTGAGCCTTCTAGGGAAGGTTTCATCTGCAAAAATGTCTGATATTGAAGTCTGGCTGGTGGAGCCTGGCACCATGGCCTGACCCCAGGATGAAGCACTTGAGGAAGGAATGCAGTGTCGGTTCAGGACCCAGGAATTCTGGGCCAAGGCCTGTGCTTCCTAAGACCCCATTTCTTCAGCAATAAAAGCAGGAGAATGATCTAAATTGGTGTCTCTTAAGTACACATCAGAATCAACCTGGGAACTTTTTCTAAATATGACCCCACCCTCCAGACAATGTCAATCATTGGATCTTAGGTGACCTAGGCATAGTAAGTTAGAAAAGTTCCCCAGCTAATTCTCTGCACCCCGACAGCCTGTAGTTCCTTGTACAGAACTTAATCTCCCCAGGATGCTGTCCACAAGTTTGTTTCCTGACACCAGCCTGGTTAAAGTACTTGGCTATGACCAAGGCCAGCCTACACATCAGAGATAAAACCATCCCCCAAGAATAAGCCATCCAGTGGGGCCACAGCCAGCTCTGCCCAGGCCAGCACAACTAAGCTGGAGCGAGAGGTGTCCCTCACCTGTCCCCTCTTCCATGATTCCCAAGGCCCTGCCTTTATTTCTTCCCCATCACACTGGACTGACAGTTACTAATTCCCTCTCCTGGTCACTCAGTGGGGGAGGGGAGTCTATGTGTCTTCTATGTCAATGCACCACTTTCTGTCTAGTCATGCAGACTAGACAATTCAGAGTCTTCCTTCTTCACCTCTTTGCCATGTGACTTTAGGGATCTCCTGCCCTGGTAAAGAAAACCCAGCACAGAGGAGTATGTGTACATTTACTAGCATATTAAGTGGATCCACTGCTTTCATTGGAATCTCAAAAGGTTTATGGTCCAACAAAAGTAGATAGACGCTATCTACCAAGCTGCCAAATGATTGTCCTGCACCACCACTTTGCATTCTGACAAAAATGACCCTGAGGGCAGGGATTATGTCTGAAGCACCTCTGTTTCCCCATCATCATGCTTGGTGTCTGCCTCAGAGGAGGAAGTTCCATGCATGTTGACTTGAATTAGTAGCCACAGCCCAGAATGATTTCAACAGCATGGAAGCGATGCCTCCCTCATGGGCTGGAAACCGGGAGAAAACTTTTGGCTCCCTCCGAGCTAGATAACAGCCTCTAACTCTGAAGGAAGCCTTCCATGTGATCCACTTTGCCAATGCAAGCGAGCCAAGTGAAGATGCCTCCAGCCCGTGGGAGGGACTTGGGGACATGGTGCCAGCTGCTGCAGGTGATTCACTCTCAGGCATGACCGTGCACCTGTCAGTGCCAAACCATCTTTCCACTGAACCAACTACAGAATCAGGGCCCTGGTTGGATTGGGGGAGCCCAATTCCAAAATTCCCACCAGCCCAAAGCTTTCTGCCAATCATTACTCCAGTCTTGGGCTCCCCTACAGATGCCGAGCTGTATGCGTCTTGTTCCGAGATGTTTATAGCTCAAGTTCCAGAGACAACTTGGAGGGCTCTCAGGCTGTAATCTACTTAGGACAAAAATCCATGACGTGTCCTTGGACTCCTGCGGCTTCCCGGGGCATTCCAACTTGAACTTCAGAATATTTTATTTTCCTGAATGTTGTGTGTCCAGGTGAGAGACCCAAGAGGTGGGCCAGAAGATGACCAGATGAGCAAAAATGCAAAACATATATTTGTGAAGGGAAGATTCCAGGGTCCTGGAATCCCATTCCTCGGGTCATTTCCAGCAGCGCAATCCAAGCACGGAGAGATTTACAGAGGAACCAATGCCTCACTCATTACCTCGTGCCTCCCTGGGACAGAGGATGGGCAGGGCCAACTTCTCAATGCCCCAGGACCTGAGCTCAGTGCCTCCCGGACCATAGTGGTGAATAACATGGGTCAAGCCTACATTGGGATCCAGACATACTTGGGGCAAAATTCTCAGAAACCTAACTGCATAAGAATTGAACTTGCCAAAGCCGGTTTGGCTCAGTGGATGGAGCGTCGGTCTGCAGACTGAGGGGTCCCAGGTTCGATTCCGGTCAGGGGCATGTACATTGGTTGCGGGCACATCTCCGGTGGGGGGTGTGCAGGAGGCAGCTGGTCGATGTTTCTCTCTCATCGATGTTTCTAGCTCTCTGTCCCTCTCCCTTCCTCTCTGTAAAAAATCAGCGAAATATATTAAAAAAAAAAAAGAATTAAACTGCCTTCAAGGAGAAAATTGGTCCTCAAGCAGGAGTCACAGTGTAGACCTGGATATAAGGTTTCTGTGCCTTAGAAAAGGAGGGGTCTGAATGCACCTAAGATCTCTCTTCTGTCCAGTTACATGGATTTGTGTCTATTGTTTCTAAATCTTTAAGACAAGCTGGTAGCTGAGCAGGTCACAGACCAGTGCTCAGTGTCCCCACTGTGAGGGCACCTGCACATCAGTGCTGTGCCTGGCAGGACCACAGTCCCTGATGGGGGGGAGCAGGGCAGCAGGGAGGCTGTGGTGACCACAGAAGATGACAGCAGTCAGAAGCCCTGCTCAGCAGCGTGCCAGGGCCCGTGGTGAGATGGGCAGCAGTTCCTAGAAGCAGCGGAAGCACAAAGTAGCAGGCGACACACTTATGAGCACACACCGGACAGGCTGGGGATGCACAAATATCTGGTGGGGACTTTGCAAGGGAGTCAAGACCTTATGAACAGATGGGGGAAATTCAGATTATTGTGACTTAGTTCTCAATGTGGCTTTGTGTGCACAGATTGGGAAGCTGATCTCAAGTCTACGAGCAAGAAGTGAGGGTGCTGGGCTGCTCCTTTAGAAGGCCCAGATCGGCCTCCTGTGGCCTTACTTTCCTGACTCAAAGATGGGGACTCCATTAGAAAGCAGATGCGCACAGGCTGAGCTGCTTCTCCATAACCCTTGGCCTCTGAGCCCTTGAGCGAACCCAGTGCCTGGGCCTCCGATTAGAGGGGATTAAGGTGAGAGTTCCTGGCTGCTGCTCCATCACAGGGCACAGAGGGGTCTCAGGGGCCTGTGTGGGCTAGAGCCCTGGCCCCTCACTGCTGAGCAGGGCAGCCACTGGTGAGCACTATCTCCTGAGCCACACTCCCATCATGAAGGCCTCAGCCTCATGACCTCATCGAACCCTAATCGCCTCCCAAAGGCCCACCTCCTAATACCATCCCATTGTGGGTTAGGGCTTCAACAAATGAATTTGGGGGACACAAGCATGCAGTCCCTAACATCACTCTCTCCCTGGCACCCAAGGCTCCAGCTGCATAAACGTCCTTCAATTCCTTGGACCCACCATGGGCCCACCATGGACCCACCATGGGCCCACCATGGACCCACCATGGGCCCACCACGGGCCTATCACGGACCCACTATGAACCCACCATGGACCCACCATGCCTGGGCACATTGGCATCTGCCATTCCCATTGCCACACACGCTTTGTCCTGCCTCTCATCCTGGCTCCCTAGAGACATAGCATCCTTTTGTGGCCTCCAGGATTAGGTTAGGTGCCCTCTTGAGTGCTTGCACCATCCCCTGTGCCATCACACTTGGGTACTGCTCACTCAGCTGTCCTCCTCACCACACAGCATATACCAAAGAGGAGGCTTACGCCCGGCTGGCTCACTGTTGCACCCCCCAATGCCTGGCACAGGGCTGTACTTAATGCATATTTGCTGAGTAAAGTTGCAAAGGAGAGTACAAATTGCTCTCAGCTCTTCCCTCATCCTGAAGAGCCCTGGAGAAAAGGCATGGAGATTAACCAGGGGGACCTCAGAGACCATTTGAAAAATCCAGGTGTATAGCGCAGGATTCCAATATAAGAAATGAGAGTCATGGAAATTAACGGTGTGATGGTCAAACTTTCTGTGTTAGCAGGTTCGGTCTTACCGTTCAGACTGCAGGCGTCCATGTGACAGACTGTCCCTTCCTCCTATTCCCCTCCCAGAGCATGGCAAGCACCCAGCGCCACAAAGTTGGCAACCACAGCCCAAAGACAAGTGGGACTGTCGCAGGCAGACTTCTCTCTGGGGGTCTTTTGGAGCCTCGCGAACTTCTGTTGGACACACATATCCTGAAATCCCTTCACTGGGAATAAACATGCGCGCGCGCACACCGTGTATCTCCACTCCATCTCTCTCGTACATGGCACATGTCTATCCTCTTTATCATTCTCATCGAATCGCTATAAATAGCCTCTCCCCTCCTCCCGCCCCACAGCTCCTTGTCATTGCTGTTTTCCAAGACTGATGTCAATATCTGTCCATGTTTGTTCTTCTCTGATTTCCTCGCTGCAGCAGACATTTGGGGTCAGGTTGCTGTCTCCGGAGGAAGGCAGCGTTTAGAGGGAGAGTGTTTGCCAAAAGGCCTGGCTCTAGTGCTCAAATGTGGAGCCAAGGACCTGGAGAGGCCTGGTCCGGACGGATGACAGCAGCTCACGCTCTGACTTAGTCTCTTGACAGGTCCCCTCAGAGCCGACCCAATGGCAGCCTCCTCCGCACCCCCATTCGCCTCGCACCTGCCTTCCTTCCCACCCACAACCCTGCCCAGATGTTCTTCCCCCCTATCTAATGGTGAGGGTGCGACACAGCTCTGGCCACTGGCCTCCCAGGAGGACTTCCCTGACCACTGCCACACACATACACACACACACACACTCACACATATGCGCACACTCCTCCTGCCATCCAGGCAACACTGGTTTCGCTTTTCCCTGCAATCTCTCAGCACTGACCCTGCCGCTCTCGAAATAAAAGGATACACACAAAGCACCTGGAATAAATGACCGCACTCCGGGTAACGGAGAACACACCTAGGAGCGAGCTGTCTGAACTTGGCAGTGGCTGGTTGACAATGTGCAGACGACGCCACGTGCCCTGTGTTTATGCTTCACGCTCCAGAGCCAGCATGGCCTCAACTGCTCAATCTTTTTTTATCCAAGTGAATGAGAGGCAGGTTCCTTAACAAAAAAAAAAAAAAACCTGGACTGGGAGCAGGAGGCCTATTCTAACCACGCTCTGCTATTAACTCCCTGAATGACCTTGGAGAAATCCCTTGAGTGCTTCAGGCCTCAGTTGCCCCATCTGTAAAATGGGGATAACCTTTTCCCCGCCCTCTCACAGGATTCGTGAGAACCAACAACTAAGGACTTGCAAAGGTTCGAGGGCCAGAGAAATCAAGTCTCCCAGAGAGAGCCTTTGCGCCTTCCCAGCCCCTGAGAGGTGGCGATGTAGATGCCACCAGCTGGACTTACTTCCCCATCTGACTCCAGGGAAATGGTTCCCCGGTGCCTTAAAGAGAGAAGGAACGGAAATTACTTTTCCCCTCAGGACTCTGAGCCAGGCGTGTAGCCAACATTTTTTTATTTAATATCAGAGTCAAAAATCCTAAGACCTCCACATTCTTCACACCAGTGTCAACACTGGAGCAATCTGAACACACAAATCCCTTTTGCTTCCATTGGCCCTGAACTTGACCCTGCATAGGGCAGGAGGAGTCTGCATGCCCAGGAGCAAGAATCACGGGTCTTCGGCCTCGCTGGGGCCCTTGCAGGTACCCGGGGTCCCTAAAGTCCCACATGCGGTCCCAGCTCCCAGCCACGGAGTGACCGACCACAGCCTGTGCACTTGGGCGTGTGCCCTGAGGGACGGGGACGTCACGGTGCCTGGACGTGGGGCTGATTAAAGAGGGCTACGTGAATTGCCGAATTAAGTCGTCCAAAATTGGATAAAGCGATTGTGAAATCTGTTTTGAGTCAACCTATACATGTCTCATTGCAGGAAAATGTTTCGGTAAGAGTTCATGGAGGGGAAAAAAAAAAAAAAAACGGCAACTCATTGTTGGCTGACCTTCCTGGGCTCCTAATATTCAGTCCCCCAAAAGGCATCTTAGCCATGTAATTTCCAATATGGGAACAATTTGAGTTGCAATTAGGCAAATCTCAGAAGGTTCTGCCACTGATTTGTTCGTTCTCTCAGTATTATTCTATAGGACACACTCAAATACTGTGCCAGGTTCACGCAGAGGGCAGCTGGGAACGGCGCAGGGGGGCCGCGGGGGCCAGCGAAACGCAGCACTGCTTGGGAACAGTTAAGCCTCTGGAGCTGGGCACACGCCACCCCCCAGGGCATCTACTAATGGCCCGCTGGAGGCAGGGGCCATCAGCAAGGCAGAGCTCTGCCCTGGGTGACAGCGAGTCCCAGGCTCTGGGCAGTGAGTGGGGACGCCAGACCCTCTTCCTAACGGTTCCGCCTGGCGCTCCGCAGGGATCAGTAAGCGCCCCCGGATTCTCTGAGGCGGAGATGATCCCCACAAATGAAATGCCTCCACTTCCGGCTGCATGGTGCTGCTCACACCCCAGAGCCTGCCCAGAGGAACCCCTCCTCCTCTTCGTCCTTGTCCTGCACACACTCACGTCTCCCCTGGAAGCAGAGAGATAACCATCCCTGCTCTGGATCCTACCCTAATCCCCAGGCTTCTTACTCATCAGGGTATCACGTCTGCCAGGATTACTTCTCCATGACGTCCTGGGAAGGACAGAGAGGGGGTTCTCGCTTACCTATGATTCCCTGGGCAAGACCCTTCACACCGCTCAGCCTCAGTCTCCTCATCTGTTAAATGGGCTGAAGTTGCTCTACCTGCTATCGATGGAAAATAGTGGTCCTCTGAGAGGTAAGGGTTTGCTTCTGCTATGGTGAGTAGTGTTTTGTTTCTGGCTGAATGGATGGGCTGCTGCCTCTTAAAGATACTCCCACCTCACAAACTCATTCTGCCAAGATAGCTGTGGCTCTGTTTGGGGCCACAGCTCCCCTGAGGCAGACAGTGGGTCGTCTGCTGTCCTCTAAGCCACAGCCAGCACACACCCAGCCCAACCGGACCCAGTCAGCGACCAGACCTGTGTCTCCCTGAGCTGAGCACGGGCCCTCAGGGCTGCTGGCTGGGGGTCAGGAGAGAAGCCTGCACCTTCTGGCGGGGCTCGCTGCCCAGTGCACCAGCAGATTCTGAGAAATACCACTGGGCTGATAAGGTCTGATTCTCTCATTGGCCCGTTGCCCTAAGCCAGTGATCGGCAAACTCATTAGTCAACAGAGCCAAATATCAACAGTACTACGATTGAAATTTCTTTGGAGAGCCAAATTTTTTAAACTTAAACTTCTTCTAACGCCACTTCTTCAAAATAGACTCGCCCAGGCCGTGGTATTTTGTGGAAGAGCCACACTCAAGGGGCCAAAGAGCCGCATGTGGCTCGCAAGCCGCAGTTTGCCGACCAGGGCCCTAAGCTGAGTGTCCAGACCAGGGGTCCTCAAACTTTTTAAACAGGGGGCCAGTTCACTGTCCCTCAGACTGTTGGAGGGCTGGACTATAGTTTAAAAAAAACTATGAACAAATTCCTATGCACACTGCACATATCTTATTTTGAAGTAAAAAAACAAAACGGCAAAAACACCCACATGTGGCCCGCGGGCCATAGTTTGAGGACGCCTGGTCCAGACTGTGTCTGCACCAGCGCCTGGAGTTGGGCTCAGTCCTGGCCCCTATGAGCCCCTGTGCAGGGAGCGGGCCAGTAGGTCAGTGAATGAATGCAAGGCGGAGCAAAGGAACCTGGAAGTCAGGCCCAGGGAGGGGTCCGGAGAGGGAGGCAGGGAGGGCAGCATGAGGATTTCCCAGCAAAGGCCGCCCCTTAGGGGCCAGGTGGGGAAGCAATCTCCCACGGAGCCTCTCTTCTTTATGACCCTCTCCTCCTTCCTGCGCCCTGTCTTCCTCCCGGAGATGGCTGGTAGAGGGCTGGGGCGTGGTTTTTAATTATTGCTTGTGCTGTTCAATAGAGTTCACTCTGCTCCCCTTCATTACAGAACAGGACGTCGGAACAGTCTCACCTCCGTCTCCAGAATAAATTGTTTGGGCTGCTTTACTCGTGTGTGATCATCAATGTGTGTTTACCAGAACCAGCCGAGGGGATGCATTTTCTAGCGTGTATTCTGGCTACTGACAGAGTACCTGACACCAGGTGGATCAGCACCTCCAAGTCAGAGCCTGGGGTAGGGAAAGGTGCCCTGAGGTGTCCCTGCTGCTTCCCAGTTCATCGGGACATCTGCCTCCCAAAGCTGGGGGCGGGGGTGCAAAGCTCCTCCAGTTCTTCAGCTGTGAAGGCAGAGACCTGTTGATGAAGAGACTCTTCCCGGGTCACTGAGCAAGTGAGTGGCAGTGGGACAAGAGCCCAGGAGTTTGGACCCCTGCTCCCGTGGCCTTTCCCTACATCACGGCGGACGATATCCTGGCAAGGAGAGCTGCCTTCCCCTACAGTGCTGTTTACAAACAGGTGAGAACGTAAACACCCTACACAGGCACTTTTCTTAGACGAGGGGGGCCACGAATAGTTTCTGATTTAATCACAATGCCTCTCAGAACTTCACCGAACTAGACAAAACACGGGTTGGAATGAGCTCCACTTCGGCCATCACGCCCAGACACCTGTGGTCCCCCCTACGCCATAGGTTGAGCATCGACCTATCAACCAGGAGGTCACGGTTTGATTCCAGGTCAGGGCACATGCTCGATCCCCAGTGGGATCCAGAAGACAACTTTACTTTTGGGGATTGCTGCTCCGTAATAGGGCTGCCAGCGATGTGAATGCAAATGATGTAGCCGCAGAGTGTTTATGGCCTGGGCATGAAGGGGCTGGCGGCCCGATGGCCTAGCTCCGCACCCAGCAGCCCCCCAAGGTGTGGGGACAGGCGCCGGGTGGGCCTTCCCTTCAGCAGCAGGGAAGGTGGCACCCCTCCTGGACTACTGCATGGGCTCTCGGGGTCCTTCCGGCAACTGGAGCCGAGAGGTTCTCCCGCAAGTCTCCCGACGCCAGCACATCTGCCTGCCGGTCTGTCAGCCCTGTAAGCCTTTCGTGTACTTCCTGCATTCACCCAGACAGGATGGGAAAGCCAGGCCCAGAGAAAAGCGGGCGGAGCCTGTGGATGACTCCAGCCAGGTGTGTGGGCAGACTCGGAGTCCAAGGTGTGGCAAGTGTGGCCGAGAGCATACAAGCCCAGCAGAGACTCTGCCTCCAGACCCGCCGGACAGGGAGGACCCACAGTCACCGTGTGATCCGCACTGTGCCTGCACCTCTCGGGAAACGACAAAGATGTCCATGCCATCGGTAAATGACGCTGACTACATCACCCACCAGAGTGGCTGAGCTGAGCTACCTGATCCTCGGGAGCTTGTCCAAAAGTCGCACACGGACGAGTCTTGGACAACCTCAGTGTCTCAGCAGAGAACCCTCAGTGCTGAGTACAGCATGTCCCCTGTATACTTCATATTCCAGGTTCCCACAACAGTGAAGCCACCTGGCAACAGCATCCAGGGATAACCAATACATGGTCCTTTCAAGATGTGGGCGCTTATACAAAACTCTAAAGCTCTCCATGACCATCACAAAGCCCCCCATGACTCTCCGACTGTCACTTGTCGGTCTTTCTACAATCTCAGCTCACCCCAGCCTGGGTCCCGCCTGCTCCCCTCCATTTATGCTGTACCACAGCCACACCAGGCTCTCCTCCCCGACCTGCAGACAGGAATGTTCTTCCTCCATCAAAATCACCTATGCCCGGCTGGTGTGGCTCATTGGTTGAGCGTCGACCTATGAACCAGGAGGTCACGGTTTGATTCCAGGTCGGGGCACATGCTCGATCCCTAGTGGGGAAGGTGCAGGAGGCAGCCAATCAATGATCCTCTCTCATCATTGATGTTTCTGTCTCTCCCTCTCCCTTCCTCTCTGAAATCAATAAAAATATATTTTTAAAAAGAAACACCCACTTTTCAGGTTGCTGAGCTCACATTCATCTTCTAAACTCATCAAAGGCTTCCTACGAGAAGTCTTTTTCATCTCCTGATCAGTAACCATCGTCTTATCCTCAAAACTCCCAAAGAATTCCTTCTGTGCCTCCCTGATGGCTCTGCGGCCCAATAAACATTAAATTGTAATATCAGCCATTTCCCTAATCAGAAACCAGCCTCCTGTCCCCATTCGTCTAGAAAGCAAAACAGAAAGATCTGGGTCCTCAAGACTGTAGGGATAAAAGGCCTTCGCGCTCTTCTCTCCACCTAGTTATAATCCTGCTTCATTCTGGGCCTTAAAAAAAGCATTGGTTGATCTCTCCCCCTAACCCCTTGTATGTATGCATATAAGCATAACCAATGGACACAGACACCAGGGGGGTGAGGGCATGAGCAGGGGGGGGAGGGCAATGGGGGGAAAATGACACACATGTAATACCTTAATCAATAAAGAAAGGAAAAAACAAACAAAAAAATGAAGTTAAATAAATAAAACCAGACACACCTGGTTCAAAAATAATAATAATAAAAATTTAAAAAAATAAAAAGCATTGGCAACATGGCGAATGTTCCTCTGGGCCTGTAAACATTTTTACTCCAAACACATCAGCTGCAAAATGTTGGAGAAAGAGCAAGAAAGAGCAAGAAGGCCAGATCTGCTTCGAGCCAACAGCCCGGGGGTGGGAGCGAAGACCCCACTCGGAGCGAGCTGCCCAGCGCCTGGGTGGGCACGTGCAATTCACAGGCAAACCAAGCTAGTAAAATGAGAGGGGAGGAGGGGAAGTTTGGGTTCTTTTTTAAAAGGACCCCCAATGTTAAACATAAAGCCTCATGAAACATTTCACGGCTGGAATCAAAACATGGAAGGCCTGCACGGAGCTGTTTGGACCCTTCACTGCTACCATGGCCCAGAGCAGTTCACACCTCTCACACTAAGAACTTGGAGGCCTTCCCTTCCTCCTCTCAGCTGCCTGGGGTTGCGGGGAGAGCAATGAAATTAGAAATATAATGGCTTGAGATCAGAAGGAAGTTTACACAAGCCACACACGAAAGGCAGAACCCTGATTATACACCTCTGTCCTCCCTGATGAAGGGCCAAACCCACGCGGTTGTGAAAAGCAGGAAGGAACCATGAGCAGCAGATTCACGAACCTGGGTCGCTGTGTCCCAGCAATCTTTTGCTGATGTTAAGAATGCCTAGCTTTTCTGATGATATTGGTATCGAAGAATCATGAGGCTATGTTTGGATTTTGCACATTCCCACTTCACAGGAGGAACCCTTGATAAAGTGGAAGGCTTCTTGAAAGCTAAAACGTCATCAGCTTTGACACTAAACCTATACATAGGAGACACCGGGCTCATGAATATGCTAATGACTTTTCTCTGCTGTGGCCTGGCTTGGGGCATTGAGGTTGCATCCCTGGCTTGTACACCCGTTGTTGCTAAATCTCACCGGCTGGTAGTTTCCCAGGAACCCAGCAGCAATGAACCACAGATGTTACCGGAGTGTTTCTGAATAAGACAAGTCTCCCTGCAGAGTTCTGATGATTTCGTAGTTGGATAAATGTTCTCCTTAAAATGGAACAGTAACCCTACCTGGTTTGGCTCAGTGGATAGAGCGTCAGCCTGAAGACTGAAGGGTCCCAGGTTCCATTCCAGTCAAGGGCACATGCCTGGTTTGCAGGCTTGATCCCCATTAGGGGACGTGCAGGAGGCAGCCAATCAATGATTCTCTCTCATCATTGATGTTTCTATCTCTCTTTCCCTCTTCCTTCCTCTCTGAAATCAATAAAGATTTTTTTTAAAAAAATAGAACAGTAACCTGATAGTTAAAAGGTTATGAATACAATAGAGCTTTAACTATTTTCTAAATTAAAACACAACAGAACGATAAACCAGCCAATTATGGACCCCGGGGGCATCTAAATGGGTGTTAATGCCGCTGGAATGTAAGCTTCGTGAGGGCAGAGGCATAGTTTTGTTCACCGCTCTATCTACGATACCAAAAAAAGAGTGATGGGGCCATGGTGGGTGCCAGTAAGTATTTGTTGGATGAATTGGATGATTAATTCAATAATTAAATTTAATTGATGAAAAAGAGGATCATCTTAGGGGGCCCTCCAACACATGGCACTCACTAGGCCGACAGCCAGAAGCAATACGACGTGTCTATTCCCAGTCAGGTAACCCTGCCGAAGGCAGCAACCGTGGGCAGTCGAGTTCCCCCAAGGTCATTCACTCCCCAGCACTTATCTACTGAGAACGTGCCGTGTTCCCAGCCTTGGGTCAGGGCGTGGCCGGGACACCACTGGCAGAAGTGGCATCTTGAACCCATCCACGTACAGCGGTCCACGGAGCCCTGATTGGATTCCCAGCCAAACTGGAAGCTCGGGGCTGGCAGAGGAGTGCTGGGCCCGGCCATCCTGTGGGACCTGAACATCCCACCAGGGCACAGTGCAGGCATCCGGGCCCTTTGGCTCCTGCCCTTCCTCACATCTATGTGCTTCACCCCAGGGATGTGCAAAAAGCTGGGGGGAGGGTCACAGTGCTGTTCAGGACCAGAACACGTATGCAACAAAGCAAAGGAGGGCGTCTTAGAAAACTAGCAAGGAGCAGGTTTCAGAGGGCCCTGGATACAGGAAGCAGAAAAGAAGGAAGCACTTTAAAACCGCAAGTGACGTTAGACAAAGTGGTTAAGAAGATAAGACGTGGGATCAAATCAACCTGGGTTAGAATCCAAGTTTTGCGGATTAGCAGTCACGGTAAATTGGAGGAGTTAAGCTGGTGGAATCTCCGCGTCTCTGTCTGCAAAAGAGAGGCAACGCTCTGCGTGCATCGGAGTCAGCACAGGAATTCCCCGAGACAGCGCGGAGCACAGCCCGGCCCGGAGAGCCCTCCGTGAACCGCAGCTGCTGTATGAACGGCAGCTCGGGATCGGGAAGGACAAGCGCACCGTCCAATCTGACTGCTGCCCATGAGGACGCTTTGCCTGAGTCACAGGCCTGTCTGCCATGACCAACCTGTCTCCCCATGCCACCTGCTCTGCGAAGGCTCCCCCCCTCTCCAGGAACCCAAAATGCCATCTTTCTAGAAACTTCTCTGACAGGCCACCACGCAATACTGCCTTGCACCATAGAAATTGGTGTTTGCTTCAAATCTTCCCAAAGAGACCAAACGCTCTTTGAGGGCAGGGATGGCCCGGACACCGTCACAGCCCCCACCGTGCCTCAGAGAGCCAGCCTGGGTACATGTCTCTTCACTGAATCCAGGTGCACAGGAGAGTACAGGCCTTGCAGCCTGTCGGGGCCAAAAGTGTTCCCATTGCCTGCACTCTGTTCCCACGAACACCAGGGCTCCCTGCCTGCCCCCTCATGGAATGGAGTGGTCACTACAGGCCAAGCTCTGCCTGGGCAGGAGAGGACGCATGGCCGTGGTCCCCGGGCAGCAGTGTCAAGATCCCGGCCAGTAGCAGCGTGTTGGCCTTGGTGGTGCCCCTGCCTCTAGAAACCAAGCCATGGAAAGCACCCCTGACACCCAGCGCGGGTGGGCCTGGCTGAGCCTCCCACCCGAGGAGCCGGCCGGCAGCACCCACACAGTGCATGGAGCATCCCACTGCATCCTCCTCACCCAGGTTCCCACGAGAGCCCCTTGCTCTGCCCTCTCCACCACCTGCTCCAGGTGGGGCGATGTTGCCAAGACACAGTCCAGCCACCTCACCTCCCTGGCTGCAAGCCCCCACCCCCTGCCTTGTGCATGGACCTGACCCAAACAGTGCGAGGAGGGAGGATGGGGGTCTTCCTCTGTGGTCCGAAGGACTTGCGCTGTCTCAACGCACCTGGGGCTGCCTGACTCCTGGCCTGTGTCACCTGGAGACCCTTCCATGCACCTGTTCGCCTGGGTATTGATCCATCCGGCCCACATCTACCAGGAAGGGAATCTCCAAGATGAAAAGGCTGGAGAAGTAAGAGATGATGGATTCGATTGGAGCTGAGCGACCAGGACTCTAACTTGGGTCTGTGCTGATTTGTCATGAGCGGTCTCACACTGGTCCCGTCTCTCTCCCACATGTGGTTTCATGGATCTCTACTCTCAATCATATGGAGCCTCAGGCCCCACTACAAACCAGAGAGATGTGCTGTTTGAAGGCTGGATGGGGTGGGGCTAAAGACCACCCCACTCCGGCCCCTTCTTCCACTGAAGGCCTTGAGGAGGAGGATCGGCCAGATTCCTGGGTGCCCCTGCTCTGCCCACTGGGTGCTGTGATCCTCCATGGCCCAGCAGCTGTCAGAAGCTCAGCTCCTCAAGAACGTTTTCCCAGAAGAGCAGGGGCTGGTGACCTGGCCGCTCCTGACCCGCACAGCCAACCCCCTGGCATAAATGAAATCGCTCCTGTCGATGTAAGAAACACTCAAACCTGTGGAGAACTTTTGTGAGTTCATTTGAGCCAAACTGATGACAATTGCCAGGAAGCAGAATCTCAATGGATTGAGAAAACGCTCCGGAGAATGGCAATTTGCACCTTATTTTATATATTACAATTAAAAGAGGAGACATATGTGGGTTACGTGAAATCCATTGATGATAGATTAGGGAGGCGGGAGAGAGCAAAGCAGAGAAACCTCTGGGATTGGATAAAAAGTAAAACGATTGACATGATTCTTTTACTTAGGGGGATGCAGGATAGTTAACAGTCAACTATATATATATATATATGTGTGTGTGTGTGTGTGTATATATATATATATATTAAGAGAGGAATATGCTAATTATCCGTTACACCGTGAGGCATAACGACCGGCTGTGTAATGACTGGATCACGGATCTGCGGGAGGGTGGGGCAGCAAACTACAAGCAGCGGGTGGTAGAGAGCTACAGGAGAGGGCAGGGCAGCAAGCTATGAGGGGCAGTGGGCGGAGAGCTACAGGAGGGCAGCAGTGACCTACTGGCACACGGATTCATGCTCAAGGCTACTAGTATAGATATAAAAGGCAAATATGCAAAGTGTCCCCTCAGGAGTTTGACCTGAAGACAGGAGTTTGATCGCTCGCTATGACGTGTGCTGACCACCAGGGGGCAGCACATAATGAAGGAAGGCCCCAGCCAGCAGCCGGCAGCTGGGGAAGGAAGGCTCCGGCTGGCAGCCAGAAGGCCCCGATCGGCCCTGATCGCCAGCCAGGCCTAGGGACCCTACCCGTGCACGAATTTCATGCACCGTGCCTCTAGTAACTCAGTAACAATGAAGGGATTTGTGGCCTCCACTCTGGTGCGGTACCCGTGCTTTGAGGGTATGGAAGGAGGAAATTACTTCGACATTGCGAAGTTATGTTATCGTAGATGCAAAAAGACAATAGACAGGCTCAGTTAAGGTAAAGACTGACCTTTGTCAGGGAAGATGCCAGCCTAGGACATGATTACCCACCATAAACTGCCTTTAGTTAAAATTTTAATTTCAGGTGACCCTATGTGGTTACTTTAGGTCTCTGAGTTTGCACGGTCACCATGCAGGCCGTCCCTGAACTTGTCAGGTGTAGTATGTGGTCCCCTTACATCCACACTCCCACTCGGAAAATGCATCAAATGTGCACAAGGACGGATGGCTCCTGCCCCTCACAAGGTTGCCACCTCCAAGCTCAGCACCCATGCCCTGAGCTGCTGCCCCCGCCTGACCAGACCCTGAGATGGGCAGTGACCCCTTCGGCGGCAGAGAGACCCACCCCACAGCTCGGCCAGCCGTTCCAGCACCTCCGCCAGGCCAGTGCCTGTGTCCAGTGCCCACCCGCAGGGGTGGGAAGCCAAGATGCAGAGGCCTGCCCGGCCCCTTGAGCTCCCAGGCTCAGAAGGGGAGCAGACAGGGTGGCAAGTGCTGTGTGAGGGAACAGCGGGTGCTGGGGACAAGGGAGCTCTGTCACAGAGGAGAGGACAGGAGCCGTAAGGTGCAAGGGGGCACTCAGCCGGAATCCACCCTGGGGCTCAGCTCCTCCCAGAGCCACCGAGCCCTCTGCCCTCGACAGGCACTCAGAGGCCCCTCCGGCACCTACCTGCACGCTGTCCAGAGGCTGCCAGCCAGAGAGGCCAACGCACCCGAGCTTGAAAGGACCAACTAATCAAAACACCCCAAAATGAAAGAAACCAAGACAACAGAGAACAATAGTGCAAGGAGACTGGCATGTGGGTCCTGGCTCTAACTACCCTCGCTGTGTGACCTCAGCCAAGTCACTCAACCTCTCTGATCCTTTCTTTCCTTATATAATAGTAGTAAGAGCCTACATTTATTTTTCTAAATGTGTAGATCCCAATGTGCTTTTACATAAATGATCTTAATGGAATCCTTTCAAACCCCTTGGAGATAGGAACTGTCTCCCCCTTTTTACAGAGGAGGCATAAAGGGTCAAGCAGGTCAACCTTTATTCCAGTCAGGGGCAGCGTCTGGGCTGAAACCAGAACTCCTAACTAGTCCCTGCACTCCCGCTCCACCCTCTCCCTCACCTCCCCAAGCACCCTTCTTGTCAAGGCTGCCCAGAGCCTCCTCACTCAGGGAGGCTTCCTCCTCTTGCCACTTAAATGTCTGGCTTCTTGCAGCCTGGCTTTCTGCCGCCCGGACCCCTCTGGAAGGACAGCTCCAGAAACATTCACTGCTCGCCCTCAGAGCCCCCCAAACAGAGCATTCTCTTCTACCCGGCTCTGCAGACCCAACACCGCCAACAACAGCAGGTCCGGAGATAAACGCAGGTGGGGCAGGGAGGGTGAGGGGTCCTCCAGAAGCAGATAAACTTTACAGGAAAAGAGGGGAGGGGAGCGACCACACCAGCAACACAAGGCCCACAGCGGAGCCCAGTCCCCCGTGTCCCCGAGAGGGCGACGGGACAGTGCCGCTGCGGCTCCAGCAGGGGAAGACCACACCTGGCTCCAGGGCCAGGCCAGCTGCCCGCCCAGCCTCGTGGGCAGCACTGACTCATGGGGGCCCCAGGGGCCAGCCTGGCCCGGCTCTCAGCACGTCTGACTCACCGTCTCCTGCCTGAGCCACCGTACGACATTCCTTCTCCCAGAAACAACATCCATCTTTTTTTCAACTGGCAAAGGAGCTTTTTCATGTTCTTGGGGCTGTAAACCGAGCACCGAATTTTCCGCAGCTTTTCCTTGTAAGTATGCCTGTGGGAAAGTGAAAAACAAGTCCATTTTAGGGCCTGAACCTTTTCCTAGTCCTTGAGCTGCCTTAGTTTCTCTCAAGGTCATTCGCCCAGTGGGGGGTCGGGTGGGGGCGGGGAGTCAAAGCAGAAATGTTTCAGCGATACCATGGGTCAAAGTCAGCACAGGGCAGATGGGCCCAATGAATACTTACTCTACAGCAGCTCCCATTCCCCACCTCGTGCTGGTTGTGTGCCTGAGTCTCTCCTGTCTTTACAATAAGCTTGCAAAGTCAGAATTGTCATCCCCATTTTGCAGTCATGGAAACTGATGCGCATTGAGGTTAAGTAACTTGCCCAAGGTTAAGCATTGGAGCCAGGATTCAGGCTCAGGGACCAGGGCTTATATCCCTTGACTGAACCGCACGGCTTCCCTACTTTCACCCAATATGTCCAGGTAGAGAGCAGCCCCTCCTCCCACAACTCACACCCACCCACATTAAATGCAGTCAACTGGCATCCTCCATGCCTTGGCCAAGCTGTCTGCTCCATCATTCCTGCCCCTCCCAGCTCCTGGGGCCAAAGACCCTGGTTGCACCTCCTGGGGAAAGGCAGAAGATGAAGGAGACACCACCATCTGGTCTGGCATCGTGTCCTCCTGGGGAATTACTGACCTCTACCAACCTATGCAAGACTCCATTCCTCAGATCCCTACATGAACCCACCTGGGCGTAAAAGCAAACCCTTGTAGATAAACACCCTTCCGGGGACACAGATGGTCCTCGGGAGTGCCCCTGCTCATTTGCAGATGGGCATACCAATGTGCAGGTGGCCAGGTGGGCACGGCCCCAGTGTGAGCCTGTGCTAGATATTCTGGTTGGCCCTCCAGCCCCACCCTCCACCCCGCTCTGTGAGTGAGGAGGCTCAGCCCAGACGCTGCCCCTGGGGCTACAGAAATGGGCTCCCTTGCCCTCTGGCTTCCAGTTGGGTTTGGCCAGTGGGAGGTGCTAGAGGGCAGGAGGGTACTTGTTAGTCCCATCACCCTGCTGCCAAGCCGTGGCCACTTCCATCAGAGTCCCCAGCTCCTCTAAGGCTCCCTCCTCCCCTGGCTACCTCAACACCTGTAGCTCTGGGTCCAGCTTCCCCCTTCCTCTCCTTGCACCCCATCATTGCTGCATCATCCTTTCTGTGGCCCTTGTCCTTTTCATACTTTGTAAACAGCCCCTCCTTGGTTACTCCCGTCTGTTTCCTGCTGGGACCCCAGCGTACTGAGAGTTGTTTAGGGTAGAGTCACAGACTTACATAGGAAGAAGGCAGGGTGAGTGAGGACGACCTCTGTGGCTTTTCTTGGGCTTCTCTCACCATCAGAGTCGGAACATTCTACATGCCGCTCTTAGTGCATATGCTGTTCCTTTAAATTACTGAATACAACCTAGAAATGCCCACATTCCTGTTAGCAACAGCCTCAATCCCCTGGCAGCAAATCCCCCGAGGACTAAAGAGAGAAACCTTGGCCTTTGAGCCTTTGCAGGATCCCCAGGTACACACTCTCACACTCGTCCATGTGCCAGGTAAGACGGTGACCCAACACCGCATACTGCCTAGCATAGTTTTGGATTTAAGTATAACATTTTTATTGAAATCCATTCTCTTCTCTGTCTCCAACAGAACTGACTTGCTTTTTAGTCTGGACAGGTTTCTTCTTGATGGGAGAGATCAAGATGACTAAGACCCATGTCCTATGCTCAAGAAGCTCACAGGTCAGAGAGCCCAGTGTGTTAGGAGCTGTAAGAACAGAAAGGGTGACTCTCACACTGGCTGGAGGTAGCAGGGAAAGCTTCACCAGAGAGGTGTGACCCGGAATGTTATTTGACGGGTGGGAAGGAGCTCAGCAGGTGAATACGCTGAATGAGGCCATGGGAACAGCACGTGTAAAGGTAGGGAAGAAAAGTCTATTGCGTTCTTGTGCCGTAACCATGGCATGTGAGTGGAGCTTGCAACATGTATGGGGAACTGGTGGTCATCAGCCTGGAGAGTGAGGCGAAGGCCCTGTAACGGTGCTCATCATTCAGCAAGGAGTACAAGAGCACCCGTGCACCAAATTATAAATGACTGGGGGCCCAGTGCACGAATTCATGCACCTTAAAAGAAACTGTGGGGCCATGAGGCTGCAATGGGCACAGGGGTGGGTCTCGGCCCATCCTCTGCACCCCCACCCGGCTCCTCCCACCACGGCCACAAGTCCCCTGTCTGCCAGCAGTCCCGCTCCTGCCACTGCCGCTCCCACACACTGATGGCACTGGCCCCCCTGGCACCCGCTGACCGCATGGAGCGATTGGGGCCTGCACCAGCAGTGGCTGCAAGCAGGGCCAGTGCTGTCAGAAGGTGTGAGCACCAGCTGCTGCCCCGATCACCCCTCAGGAGCAGGGGGAGGTGAAGAATCCCTCAGGAATGTTCGGGGCCAGCAGCTGCCACTTGCACCCACTGACGGCGCCAAGCGATAGGGGCAGCTCCCACACCAGCAGCAGGTGCAAGCGGGGCCAGTGCCAGCAGCAGGTGCAAGTGCTGGGCAGGGCTGCGGTGCGGGGGAGCAAAGAATTTTCAGTAATCACCAGAGGCTCACCCCGATGACAGCAACCAGCCCCCCACCTTGGTCTGGTGCCCCTGCTCACCTGCTCCATCATCCCACCGTGGCTAACACCCACCATGTCCCACGCTCTGCCGCCTGCTGCCAATGCCTGCCATGTTCAGTGTGCACCCCCTGGTGGTTAGCGCAAGTCTTAGCAACCAGTTGTTTGGTTGTCCTGCCATTCGGTCTATTTGCATATGAGCCTTTATTATATGGGATCATGTCAGCAAAGGCCCATGTGCAAGGCTCTGCTCAAAGACCAGATGGCCTACTCAGCCAGTGTTGCTCAGTGGTTGAGCATCGACCCATGCACAAAGAAGTTACCAGTTCAATTCCAAGTGAGGGCACATGCCTGGGTTACAGGCTTGATCCCTGGTGGGGGGCATGCAGGAGGCAGCCAATCAATGTTTCTCTCTCATTGGTGTTTCTATCTCTCTCTCCCTCTCCCTTTCTCTCTCTCTAAAATCAATAAAAACATTTTTTAAGAAAAGACCAGATGGCCTTCTTAACCAGAGGACTATATGGTCAACTCATTTCTGGGTTCAAATGTATGCTCCAGAAAAATGAGAACTGAAAATCAAGAAAACACTGGTCACAATTTCTGAAGTTATTGAAGTGATAGATACTGTTGAGTGTACAGTCTATGAACTAGTGTGTATCTGTGCCAGCTGGTCACAAATAGCTCCCCAAAATGGAGATATGGATAGATGGGTAATGGATGGGAGGAAGGAAGAATGTATGGGTAGATGGGTGAATAGGTAGATGATTCATAGACAGAAGGAGGAAAAGAAACAAGGATGATATAGAATGAATAAATTCATACATAATCACAGAGCAATACGTTAAAAACAAATAGGTGTTCCCCACGCATTCATCATTCCCTACCATCAAACTTCTTCCTAACTTCGTGACTGAGATCTTCCCACTTGCCACAAAAACAAAAGTAATTTGGGAATGACCAACTGAATTGGAAGCCAAGTTCAAAACTCCCAGATCCTCAAGAACACACAGTGCTGACCCTATACCCTCTCACAGAAGACTCGGGAGGGAACCAGTGTGCCCGTTCCTGCCTCTTGTTGGCACCACTTCCCTGGACAATGTGGGGATCACATGTGGGGATCCTGCAAGAGACAGTGCCCCGGGGAACATCTCAGACTATAAATTCTGAGCAACATGACAACCGATGGAAGGAAACTCTTGCAACTCTGTGAACCACACATGGCTCCAAGGAAAGTCTGGTTCAGCTTTCAGACCTGGCAGTCCCTTCCTTGATGTCAGAAGGATGGTGACCGTTAAAAGACTAGCTTTTCCTTCCCTATTTTCCCCAAGAAATGGCCCCTGCGCTGGGAAAGCTGTATTTTCCCCACCTGTGGTTTCATGTTCACGCCAAGTCAATAAACTGAAATACAGCTTTGGTTCAGATGATTCTGAAGGAGGAAAAGAGCAATTTTGCCTTCAAAGGGACAGATCCTGAAGCCAGGAAATAAGAGTTATGTTTCCGGCTGCACGAGGGGTAGGCTAGGCTGCAGGCTTCCAGGGGCCAAGCTCCCCCCAAGTCCAGGGATGATGGGGGATGGCCCAGACTGTGGCGACGGTGGACACCGGTCACATTAGGAAAACAACAGGTCATTTGTGGGCAGAGCAGAGGCTGAAAGGTACCTGCTGGGACCATCAACTGGACCAGGAGGCAGCTGTCTGCTGGAGCCTCCAAGAGCAGAGAAAAAGGAGCAAAACCCCAAAGAAGGAAGGGTCCGTCACACAGAAAATGGTAAGGAGGGACAGGGCAGCCATGTGAGGAAGAGGGCAGGTGGCCCTCGAAATCGTGAGGCCTCCACTCAAGTCCCCACTTGACCTCCAAGTCCCCATGCGGCTCGCAGAAGTCATTCTGCCTGCCTGGGCCTCCTTGTTCTCATCCATAAAGTGGACAGAGTCGCCTCTGTCCTGCTTAGCTCACAGGCTCCCAAGAGAGAAAGAATGTGAGCCTCCTTCATGGTTTCAGCAAAAATCATCTTATAAGCATGTTCTGGAACAGGCAAACCATCCCCAATGGGATCTTGTCGTAACTGATAATCCTTGCAACTTCGTGGGCATCCAAGACAGACACCTCTCTTCCTGCATAAGTCCAGCTCCATCAGCTCTACCAGGTGCCCCTATTCTAGCTCAAACCTGGGCCCTCAGGCTGTCAGCTGTCCCAATGTCCCAGGCCCTGAGGACCGTATACAGCTTCGCCACATCCCGACACAGCCACAACCGAGACATGACAATGTTTAAGACCCACCCAGTCCGATGAATCACGCCTGGATCTTCCTCAGCCCAATGCTACACAGAAAGACATTAATGGCTTTTCATTCCCATGGGGACCCATGTTCCCCTCCACCTGGGGAAAGTCTGCAAGATGCCAAAAGGCTTATTTTTCTAGGATTAACACACTGACAGGGAGTCGGCCATATACATTGTTGAACATGACGAGCCAAGTACTTTTCTGTAATTTTTACAATAATATGAGGGAAGCTGAAAAAGAAAAGAAGAAAAGCCGCAGGTGTCAGGCTGGTTTGTGGAGGCACCGGCCAGCCTCCAACAATAGCAGCCATTCCCATGAACCAACAACACCACTTGCAAGACAGCTGCTTGATACATGAAATGGAGCAAATTACCAGGAGCTTCCTGAGAGGAGGGGGCTTCGGGAGGACACGCGTGTGAGCTCCCAGCAGCAGCCCCTGTGATGTGCCCTCCCCGGCGCTCTTGCAAAGCCAGAAAGCTCAGAGGAGATACTGCCCCAAACCCACACTGAGGTAGAGCATTTAAGCATCAGCAGGGGATGGGGTGCAGAGTGCAAGCTGGGACGGGTGTCTGGTTGGGGCCACACGTGTCCTACAGCACTGTCAGACATCCCATCCACTGGGTTTCTCTGTCCGCACCTTGAAACCTGATGGAGTGAGGCAGGTGGGGCGAACATGAAACCAAAATCTGAAAGAGATGAGGATGAGCCCAGCCCGTGTGGCTCAGTGGTTGAGCATTGACCTATGAACCAGGCGGTCACGGTTCGATTCCCGGTCAGGGCACATGCAGGCTCGTTCCCCAGTGTGGGGCGTGCAGGAGGCAGCCAATCAATGATTCTCTCTCATCATTGATCTTTCTCTCTGTGTCTGTCTGTCTGTCTGTCTCTCTCTCTCTCTCTCTCTCTCTCTCTCTCCATTCCCTCTGAAATCAATAAAAATATATTTTAATGAAATAAAATAAAAGAGATGAGGATGAGAAAGGAAGTTCAGTGGGAAGGGAAGCCAAGGATGAAACCAGATGTGGTCTGACTTCACGTCCATGCACAGTCAGGGAAGTCCCCCAACTCCTGTCCCACCCTGGGCCTGGCAGAGAGGGGTGGGACAGGACTTCTAGGGCCTCCACTGTCACTTGGCCACAGGGACCAGAGACGGGAGACTGGAGTAGGTGAGGTCATCGCTTGGGGAGGAAGCGAAGCACCCCAGGCTGAGAATCCAGAGTAGAGGCCTGACCTCACTCCCTCACGCACTGCCTCTGTCATCTTGGATCGGCCTGTCCCTGCCCTGGGCCAAGGTGTCCTCAATTCATGGGGATGTCGCAGAGACGAAGTGGGAGTGAGAATTCCCAGAAGGCGGTGGAGGTCTGGAAGCAGGTGCCTGGGAGCCAGGCCCCTCCATCTTCAATCCTACACTAAGGAGGGTCATGTGGGCAGTGGGAAAAGAGTCCTGGCTGGACCCAGCCAGAGGGGGACTCCACGCAGCAGGCCCAGGCCGCTTCCAAGTCAGCTCAGAGCATAGTATCTGCCACTGGCCCACGAAAGCAGCTCCCAGCCTCTAAGACCAGCAGTTCTCAAGCACATAATAAGCCAAGAAGGAGCAGCTGTGTCCCTCCCAGACCCCCAAAAACGAGGTGATCACCGGGACGGTGCCCCAGCTGACAGCTGCCTGGGAAGAGAGATGGACAGTACTTGCTCAGAGCTCCCAGGAGGTGCTATAGTCAAACATGCACTTAGTGGAAGGAAGGACCTCCTATGTGTCAAAGTCACCAGCCACGGGAGGATGCATTCCCCAGGCCCGCCCTGGGCAGAGTCCACTCAACTTCATCCTCATGCTTACACCCTTCACTCTCCCTGGGGCAAAAAGGGGTCGAAAAAAGAAGGATCTTGAAGGGAAAGGGGCTGGGGAGGGAGGAGTTGACCCAGAGTGTGCCCTGCACGCAAGGAGTGCTCAGGACCATGGAGGAGTTGAGGCAGAGCTGCTCAAGACTGGCTCAAGCTGAGAGCCATGCAGACCTGGTGTCTTGAGGGGCCAGTAAGCAGCTCTCTGGCTGCTGAGATCATAGGAGTGAGGAGAAGAAAGGGCCAGGCCAGCAGGCTCCCAGCAGGAGGCCAGTCAGGACACTCAGGACCAGCCCCGGCCACCCTCTCCCACCGAGAGATGTCACAGAGAGAAGATGGGTGCAGGACTAGGAGGCAAGGCCCTAGTCCGTCCTGGATCTCCCTCATCCTCTGTCCTCCCCACCCCAGGGTGCCCCCTCTGGCTGCCCCCTGCTCCTCCACTCTGCCCTTACTTGTCCACCTCCACCTGAGACCCTGCCTGCTTTGTCCTTCCCCCAGGGTCCCAGCGAGGTCTGTGCCTGGCCACTGAGTCACTGGGACACTCTGGGGGCTGGGACACAGAAGTGAATGGGACCCCGCCACCCTGGGGAACTCCTAGTCTGTGGGCCCATGGGAGCCAGGGAGGGGAGGGAGCCAACGGAAGGCAGTTTCCACCAAGAGCCAGGGCTCTGAGCAAACCATGAGACAAACAGCAAATATTTTACCACTGGAATAAAACTGAAAATGTCCCTGGAACCCACTTTATCCAGAATTTCCAAGGGAGTTTGGTGCAAGTGAGTCACCAAGGACACAATGGCTGGTCCCGAGTGCCAGCCCAGCTGAGCTCGGTGGATCCGTAAACAGAGCCCGGGGGGGGGGGGGGGAAGATGGTCCAAGCCCTCGGGTCCAAGCCTGCCCAGAGCCAAAAGGGTTGCCTCCATTCTTTCCAAACCCACCAACTGTGGGCAGCTCTATGCTCTGCTCAGAGGCTGGATGAGGACAGAAAACCCAAAACACAGAGCCGGCAATAAATCTCGGCCTGCTCGGACAGCGCTCTGGCGTGCCTGGGGTTCCTCCTCTCTCTGAAGGAAAGAAAAGATGCCTAACGAATAACAATCCCCAGAACAGAAGCCTGGGTAGGGAAGTTGGGTGCTCACAGACAAAATGTGTGCTTGAGCCCCCTCCCCCTCAGGAAAGAAGCGCTGGACACAGGCCAGCAGGCAGAATTGTCCTGTTCTGTTCCCCACACGCACCAGCCCTGGGAACGAACAGCCAGACCCCCCATGGAAAAGGTGGCTTGACTTCTAAGAACAATTTCCCCTTCGCAGGCCAAGAAATTGTTCCAGAAAACGAGGATGATTATAACAGTCAGTTACCACTAAATGTCAGCCATGTGTCGTCATTTGAGCCTGACAATGAACCTTCCAGAAAGAATTCCCATGTAACAGATGAGGAAACTGAGGCTCTGGAACACTGAGTGCCTAGAGCCAGGGAGCATCGATAGTGAGAGTGGGTGGCAGATTAACACATCAAAATCCCAATCAAAAGGCCACACTCCTGCCTCTCATCCTTCCTGAGCTCTCAAAGGGAAATGACTCTGATACTGAGGAAGCATACCAGAATAGCACAGCCTGGTGCAAACCCAGGAGGAGGGGTTAATTTAGCCCCGTGGCCATTGTGAAAATGATAATCATAATGGTAATATTGTCATAATAATATGCTCTTATTATTATGAAGTCTTCCTTGGTGCAGCAAAAATGTAGACTTATGGATACCCCCTTTTAGAGAGGATCCAAAACTTGATACTGAACTTCCATCTCATCCTGCGGGGAAGGAAGGACCTTCCCTTTCGTCCTGACTTTCCAGGTGAGCTGTGCTGGGTGTAGCCTGAGTAGTCAGGACCCTGACGGCACAGGGCTGCCTGGTTTATGACCTAAGAGTCTCCCCTTTCGAGTCTCTAAGAGACAGCCAGTTGGAGCGCATTTCCTAACGGATCTCCAGCTACGCCAGGTCCATGAAGGTGCAAAGCAGTGCCCAGCCCTTTCCTTCCTATGATGGCCAGAGAAAAACCGCTGTGCCCGCTCCTCCCGCAGGTTCCTCTGCTCTTCACCTGGCAAATCCTACACCTCAAGGCTCTGCGCTAGCCCCTCCTTTTCTGGGGAGCTTTCTCAACCTGCTTCACCCACAGAGGCCCCATCAATGCTCAAAGCCCGGCTTGCCTCAGTCCTAGGCCACTGGGTGACCGTGACTGGCTTACCCCTTCTCAGTGCAAAACCTTGGCCCCACGTGGCACGGAACTGGACACACAGGGGACTAAACAAGCAAACACCTGCTAAAGGGAGGCACAGGGTGACCCAGCGAAGTGCAGAGTCCATGGAGTGCCCTGAGCCTGTGGGCCAAGCAGTTGCTAGACGAGGCCCTTCCAGAGAGGGACAGAGGGGTAACGGCCGAGCCCTCTGACTTCTGCGTGTCTCTCCATCCTCGCTGAACTGGCCCTGGCACTACTATGGGAATCGTCCACTTCACGGGTTCCAACAGCCAACTAAGAGCAGAGCTGGAAAGACTCTCAGAGAACATCTGGTCAACCTCACACTGCACGTGGGGGAACAGAGGCCCCTGCTGGTGAGGGCCTCGCCGTTTACTCCAGGTACTGACAGAAAACTTACTCTTGCATCACCTGCCCCTATGGCTCTATCCTGCACGCCTGCTCAGCGCCCATGTGGCAGCAGGAACATCTATGGCAGCTTTAGTCACTGGGCATCTGTAGCTCCGGACAACACCCAGCCCCTGCCAGCCTGTGGATCGGGCTATGGTGAACTGCATTCGGCTTGGCCCAGCGCTGACTGTCGCAGCCCAGCCAGCCCAAGAGGAGAGCAGACTGCCCTCCGTAGCCAATGTCTGTCCCCTCTGGGGCACAGTCCCTCCTGGGCTACCAAAGAGTTAGCTCAATCCATTCAGTAAGCCCCTCAAAACCATCAGTTCCTAGTTCTCTTAGCTCAGAGAGCGACACTATGAAAAAGGAATTTCTCTGAGACTTGGGGAAATATCAGAACTTCAGATTAGAAACCCCGGGAATATGGAAGGTAGAAAGTCGATGGCTTTTCAGGCCCACCTTCCTGCATCTGATGATTCCTTCCTCGGACTGCACCTTTCCCCGAACCCCCAGTCTTGCAGCACACAGCTCCTCAATACACAGCTGCCCTCAGAGGGTCTCTTCACTATTTAGTTCCCTGATCATACCTTCATAAATTCAGCACATTCACTGAGCCCCCCAGGAAGGCAACATCCTAGGCCTCAAGCAAACACCTGCTAAAGGGATCAAGGAAACCAACCAACCTGGTCACAGGCGGGGAGGCAGAAACATGTGGGCACACTTAGGGAAGAGCATGACATACCCAGTGTACTCAGAGCATAAGGGAGCGGCAGGAGTCAGAATGAAAACAGTAGCATGAGGTCGGGTCACCAAGAGTGCCTAATGCCAGCCTGAGAGTCATCCACCCCACCCCTTGCAAGACATAGGTTTGGGTAGAATTTAAACATTCTCAGAGAATGAAGAGACTACCCCGGGGCATCCTCTGGAGTCCTGGTGAGGTTGTAGATGCTTTCTGGGCCTACATGGCAAACTGCCTCAGCTTCCAGACCACAGCTCAAGGGTCGCCTGCTCTCTGAAGCTTTTTCCTACTTCCCAGCCCTTTCCTTGACCCCCTGGACCTACGTAGAGTGTATTATTGCACCTGTGACACTCCCTTGTGCTTGATGGTTGGTTGGTATTTCTATCTGTCCCCACACAGTAAGTCTTTCAAGTGAAAAGACCATGTCTTCTTTATCTCTATCTCTTGAGTCCAGCAAAATGACTGGCATGGCATGCTGACTCAAAGGATGCACGTATGGATGAATGGATAAATGGGTGGGTGGATGGACAGATGGATGGATGGATAATAGACCCTATTTTTAACAATCAGAATCCATGTAAAAGACCTCCATTTCACAACAGTCATAGACTTCATGAACTCACCCTAAAATTACCACTTGCCAAAACTCTAAAATGGATCAAAGTATTTGACCCAATTGTCTCCGTTTTCCCAGGTCCCCTTCCTCTGTCTGTCTATCCATCCCATTGGTGCCCAAAACCCTTGGCAGGCTCCTCTGTAGAGCTGAGCTAGGGCATTGGGCCCAACCTCCCAAAGACATCATGGGAGAGGAAGAGCCATGGCTGGGTCCTGGCACCAGAACATCCTTCAGTAATTACACGGTTCCAGACAGACATAAATAGACAGATTAGCCTCTCTGCATTTTTCTCATAAAAATAACAACAGTTCCTAAGCACACTGGCATGAGTGTGGACATTAAGCATTGCAACCTGCTGTTCTTGGCAGTCGAGGGCTGGCCTTCCTTGCTGTTTCTCCCACCACCTCCTCCTCCTCGGGGCTCTTGGAGGGCTCCTCACTGCTGGCCCTCTCTACCCCTAGCGTCCCAGAGCAGGTTGGCAGCCAAGCCCTGAGACTGGCTAAGGACTTTTATGAGCATCGTGTCCATGGTTTGCTGTTCTCTTGGCGAGGTCTTTATCTGCTTTGAGTCATTATGTAACTAGAAATCCTGCACATGGGGTGAAATGACTATATGCCCCATTCTGTACTAGAGGAAATAGGGAGAATGTTTGTTCTATCTCTGCCCCTAACCCAGAAGAAGAGCAGTCATGGGCTACTCTAAGGGATTGGCTTCCCAGATCCAACATGCGTTGTCTACAAATGTTCCACCTACCATTTAGGTGTAATACTCCTAGGTAGGAAGGTGGTTTCCAAGTGATATGATTACCATTTATTTTACAAAAAACCATCCTAGGTCTGGAAACTGAATGAGAGACTATGACTTCCCATTTGAGATGTCCCAATTCAAGGCTTTGTTCACTAGATCTAAAATATCATTCAATTACAACGATCAAGTAAAGCTTTCATTGGCTACCCATCTACTCACCCCTCGAGATACCATGATAAATTAGACAACTATAAGATTCTGACTACTACTCTGGTCCTGCTGTCAGATTCAGTAACCACAATAACCTTATTTCTGGAGGTTAAATACTGACCTTTAGCATTTGCCACTCTGGAGTCTCATCATCCGCAGTGAAATCAAGAAAACCTTTGCACTGGCAATCTCTGCCCCCATGAACCCCTGCAGTGATCAATCATCACAAAGCTTTTCAAGGGTAATGATACTTTCATCACCAAAGTATTTCTCAATGACTTTGTAAAAATACTGACGTCTGGGTGACCCCTCCTATAAGGAGATGTGTGTGGGGGTTGCCCATGATAAACCGATTCCAACATTCCAATCTCTTTAAGCCTTTGGGTTTCTTGGTATGTAATATACAAGGGAAGTTCTCACATCTCAGTTTCATTTAGTGCAGGCCACCGTTGAATCCAGATTTAAGTAAAAAAAAAAAAAAAAAAAAAAAAAAAGGCAAACTGATGGAATCACTCCAAACAAGCTAACATATTAAATTAAGAATCTCTGGTAACTACATACATCTTCATCAGTGTGGCCCAGTCCAACATTACATAGCTTGCTCTCTAATCTGTTACCTTTTAATTCTCCTGGGGTGTATGCTTTCTCCTCCTGGGATGTACTTCATTCTCTTCCCTCTTAGGCATGCTAAGATCTGCCTCAGTTGTGGATCTGGAGGCAATGAAGGGAGCACGGGGTGGTGAAAATATGCCGTAAGGAGATTCAGCACTACATGGTCTTCAATCAATGGATAGAAGCCTCCTCAGACAGTGGTGGAGAAGGCTGCTTCCAATGGCCACGCAGGCACAGAGAGATTTAGGGAGTGGGTCAAATCTGAGTCAGCTGGATCTACCCCAATGCCCCCATACCGATGCTCAGATCGCACTCTTTCTTCAACAATGTCCTTACTTTCCCATAAGAAAGCGGGTGCAGCTGTGAATTAGATTGTGCTATTATCTGCAACCTCGCGATCAAACTTCATGGTACATTAAGCTACGGGGCAGTTAAAAAGCAGTTTGTTGAGGGCAGTCACGGAAGCGCTCTGATTCAACCATGACTTGAGCTGATAAGGAAAAACTGAGATTATTCACGTCTTTCTTTACAGTGCCATCAGAAACAGCCAGCCAGCCCCACCCCAAGCAATGCTCACACTAGCATTTCCACTGTATCATTCTGCGGCAGCAGCCATTTAAATTGCCAAAACCTTGTCTAGGTGCATCAAGCAGGAAGCGGCTTCAGACAAAAATGTAGATGTTTGCAAAACTGCTACAAGGACTAAAGGGAATAGATCAGGAAAGACCACCGTCAGCTCTCCGGTATGCCACTAGCTTTCGGAGTCAGGAAGTCCTAGGAATCACAGGAAACCACAAAAGATGAGCTGAGCAGGAAAGTGCCCAAAAGTCTTCCCTCTGCCTAGGCCTGATGGAGCAAAAGATGAGTCAACTTTCCATTCTCTTTATGAGTTTTCTACCAAAAAATTAGCAATACAGTTAGGAATCTGCACAAAGATACTAAGCTATTTTAACAGTATATACTCAAAACTATTGTATTATAAACTTTAAAAAAGCAAAACAAAAATGAATTTATGTCATTATCTCCAGCTACTTTGGGTCTTGGAATTAGGAAGGGCTCAACTTTCTTAAATCTCAAAGTTCTTTGTCACCTGCTCGTTTGACTTTGGTTTTTGTTCTTAATTTTTTCCCTTGGAACCCATGACTGGCTTTTCCATGGTTCTGGGATTTCTAGCCGCTTCTCCAGCCTTCCTGCCACCAAAGCCATCACTTTCCTAGAGAAAAGCTTTTATTGCTGACAATCACTTTCTGAAAACCCTGCAAAATAAACATATCTGACTCCCAAACCACATCCTTGCTGTCAGAAATGGCCCCTGAAGGGAGGCATTCACCAGGAGGCTCCTGTCAAGTCACTGACTGGCTTCCCCAGATACTGTAACTCATGCCAGCAGGGCCCACTGTGACCCGAGTCTCCTCATGTCCTGATTCTCAGACAGGACCCTGGGGTTTCCAATGATGGGGCAAGATCTACACTAATAAAAGAGAAAGATGCAAAATGACCATACCTTCGCGACGCCCACCAGCCAATCAGGAGTGAGTATGCAAATCAACCCAACAGATATGGTAGGTTAATTTGCATACACGGGCACCAAGCGGCCGGGGCAGGATGCTTGCATCATCGCCATGGCAATGACGCAGGTGTTCCACACCACCCCAGCCGCTCCGGGCCTCAGGGCAGCGTGGGAAGACGGAAAGGCAGCTCCAGGCCAGAGCACAGGTGGTGCTGACAGCCAGGGGAAGGAAGGCCCATTCTTGCACGAATCTTCCTGCATCAGGCCTCTAGTATATAAATAAACACCCACAGAGTAGAAAGTATTAAATGTGGGAAGACCTGGGAGCCCCCAGAGAGGATGGCAGCTCTCCTAAGTGATGACCAAGTCATGCCCCAAGAGGGACATGATTGGCACTGGTGGTCACACCTTGGTTGCTGTTTAAGGTGCCAGGCTGGTTGGCACCTTAAACAGCTGGGATTTCCTCTTTTGTTAACCCCAGCCAATGAAAAAGCATGAAGCCTTTTTATTTTTTTTTTAATATATTTTATTGATTGTTTTACAGAGAGGAAAGGAGAGGGATAGAGAGTGAGAAACATCGATGAGAGAGAAACATCGATTCAGCTGCCTCTTGCACACTCTCTGCTGGGGATGTGCCCGCAACCAAGGTACCTGCCCTTGACCGGAATCGAACCTGGGACCCTTGAGTCTGCAGGCCGACACTCTATCCACTGATCCAAACCCGTTAGGGCAAGCATGAAGCCTTTTTAGAAGCCTTTTCACACTTGGTCAATCCAAGGTCAATTGATGAAGAGATTCGTGTGCCTGGCCCTGGGCTCAGTTTGTGCTGTTGCAGGGGGAGCATACACAGAATGGCATACACAGCAATGTGGCCATCAGCCAGGGACCTCCAGAGCCAAGCCCACTCCTTCTTGGCACTCACAGTAGGGGGAGGCCAGGTTTCCCCAGCAGAGCAAAGTCCAGACCTCTTTGGCTGAGAGCCTTTGATGTGGGGTCAAGGAGTCACAGGCCAGGGAGGAGAGAAGGGATCTAGTTAAGGAATGGCCTGAGAGAGAAGGGACATCTCCCCACCATCCAGATATCTGGACTCTGATGATGGAAGGAGCAAACATGGCCCCTCACTGGTATAGGGGAAGGAGCACAGATCTGGAATCAGAGCTGCCTCCTATCAGCTGGGAGACTCCATGTCATGGTGGAGGACAGCAGTTAATCCTCTGCTGATTAAATGGTGCCTAGGTTCCTGCCTCTAGAGTCCAGGCTATAATTCTCATCTGAGTAATGGATGCAAGAGTCTCTGGCTGGTGAGGTACTCTCTCTCACTCCGCACCTCACACACCCCAACAACACAAACAGAGCCCAGGGCCAGGCACATGAATCTCTCCATCAATTCACCTTGGATTGGCCAAGTGAGAAAAGGCTTCTAAAAAGCCTTCATGCTCTTTCATCGGCTGGTGGATTAACAACAAAGGGATTCCCAGGACCCTGAGCTCTAAATCACCACTGAAATGAGACCATTGCTTTCTTTGACTGTGTTCTGCTGATAGGTTTTCTCTGGACCAGAGAACAGAGCCTACACCCTCTTCTGCTCCACCCTCCTAGTCAAGGACAGGCCCAGACACTAACTGGGTGCTTGGTGAAGCCACGATAGATGGGCAGACACAGACAGATGGGTGAAAAGGGGGCCTCGCTCTGCAGATCCTACCTTGGCCTGTCCTGGATTTTTCTTTCCTATTCTTCATCTCCAAGCTTTTACTTTGCAGAGAAATGTATTGGTAATCTCAGAGCTCCACATACTTCCCCGGAGAGCTTCAGCTCACTCCTTTACCATTAATCTCCAGGAGGTTGGCTCCCCAAGTGGCTCCATTTCCAGTTTTATCAGAAACAAAAATAGACTCTTGCAAACATCCCAGTCCTTGGGTCATCCGTTCACAGGCTTTGTCCAGCCCTGGCTGAGGTTCCTCTCTCTGAGCTCACTCAGAGCACCACGGCTGCTTGGGCACAGCCAGCTGGTTGACACTGTGGCTTGATTCAACACAGCATGTTCCTCCTTCAGGCCTTTACAGTGGCCCTTGGATATGAAACTATTCAGAGACACTGATGCTGTCCAGCCCAGCCCCTTAAACAGCAACCAAGGTGTAGACCACCGGTGCCAATCATGTCCCTCTTCGGGCATGACTCGGTCATCACTTAGGAGAGCTGCCACTCTTTCTGGGGACTCCCAGGTCTTTCCACGTTTAACACCTTCTACTCTGTGGGTGTTCCTTTCTATATCTTGCCCTGTCGTTGGAGTAAAAGCTTCCATAGGGTAGGAACTAGGTCTGATTCCACTCTAGGACCTTGCCAGAAAATATAACCAACATCCCTTCCATATGATTCTTATGAAAAGATCCCTCAAGCCAACAGAAATATTTCTGAAGGGGCTGACCAAAAAATGTGCACTCATGCTATGGGTTCTATAAGCTCATGGTGAATTGGGCCAGGTGATCAAGAGCTGTTTATCCAGGCTGTTTTGCTTGGCCATCACCTTTCACATCACCTCCCATTTTTCCTGAACTGACCATCGCCATCGTGTCCTCTGCTTGCACTGAGAACTGAGGTAAGAGCCATGTGAAACACTCTGACTTATTTATGGAACATACATTGTCCAATGGTTGACACAGTACCCCATTCTCCTCTAAGGTTTTTCCTAAGTATCTTACAGGTACTAGTTTATATCTATAACATCATACATATAGTATCTTACAGCTTATTGCTATCTTATAGGTATTGTTACTGGTCAGACTCCTCTATTTACCTTGGCCACTAAGATACTCCTGCCCATCATCATTCAAGGACACAACCTGAGGAGCTCCTACTTGACACATGCTCCCATGATGCATCAGGAAAAAGAGGATAAATCATGTATTGGGTCTTAAATATCAATGTGCCATCCAATTTGGGAGATATATGAGAGTGAAAACAGGAGCTAAATGTAATAAACATTACACAATCTTTTTAAATACTTACGTATTGACTAACATTAATTGACTAAAATTAATTTTATTCATAGACCATAAAATTGTTCTTACCAAAAACTAATTTCAAAAATGAAATTCTTTCTAAAACTATATTATATATACATGCATCAAATCAAAAATATCTTCTGTATGATGATAATCTAGACATTAAAAATAATGTAAACAATGTAATTTATTCCTGTTGCATATTCACTTATTTTTAAATATTATTTTTATTGATTTCAGAGAGGAAGAGAGAGGGAGAAAGAGAAACATCAATGATGAGAGAGAATCATCGATCGGCTGCCTTCTGCACGACCCTTACTGGGAATCGAGCCTGAAACCCAGGCATGTGTCCTGTCTGAAAATCTAACCATGACCTCCTGGTTCATAGGTTGATGCTCAACCATTGAGACACACTAGCTGGGCCATATTTGCATATTTTAATTCATTTCTTAGACATATTACTCTTAAATATTGTATCACTGAATTTTTTGAAGAATGTAAATGTTTTAGTATCACCTAATTATTTTAGATTTTTTTAAATAAAGTTGCCTGAAGTTTTCTTCAGAGGGCCAAGTTGTGATTAATAAATTTCAAATTGTTGACTTTTTCAGTTGACCCTTCCTCGTATACCACAATTCCCCAACTAAGAAAACATTCCACCTCCTGCTGCCCAGATATCTGGGAAGCTAGGAGACATTTGGCTAAGTGGAAGATATTGTCAATTTCAATTACTTTTTGTATTAAAATGAGTAAATATTTCACTTCAAATATCTTCACAAATGCTTTCCTTTTGTTCCGAGTAGTTTTTTTTGACCAAACATGTCAAATAAGTTGTCTCTATTCATGAACGTTTCAAATGGTTCACAAGTCTTAGATGCTACAAAATCATAAGCCTACTCGATTTTGTTCCACTGCAGGGCTGAATATACATTCACTTTGTTACCATAAGGGCGCCATCACCAGACTCCTCCCATACACCAAGATATCCCAGACACTCTTACAGAATTTGAATGTTAAATGTTGCACACCATTTGAGCTCTTACTGTTTTATTATTTCAGCTCCTCCCTTGCTTTCAGCAAAAACTCTTCCTTGCTTTAGTAGAGATAAAGCATGCAGCCTTTGTTCTCAATCATGGCAATTCACTAAAGGCTTCAAAAACAATGCCAGAGGGTGATCCATTCATTTAATTTTGATTAAATATTTCCAGCTGGTTTTGAACAAAATGAACCAACACTTAGAAGAATTGTTTACCCCGAATCTCAGCAACCTTGAAGGACGCTTAAGTTGATTCACAAGACAGTTCTTTGAAAGTTCAAAGATTCCTAAAATCTGAATAATAATAAGCAGCAAAAGGAGAAAGTACATACCACCATGCTGAATTAGTACCTTTACTCAAAAAATCAGTTTTGCCACAAGAAATTTTGGAGTTAAATTTTTCTGAGTACATATACAATCATTTAATTTTTGGAACTATGGCTTCTAATGCAACTGATAGAGCAACATGGTTATTAATTATGTGTGCACCCAACCAACTCCAAGTACATTCCTGGTCTATAAACACTGTGTTCTACCACTGTGTGTGTGTTTTTATTATCACTGCAAAAAAATAAAAACCTTCAATGTTCAACTTACATTTGCATGCATTTCAGCTGTTTTATCTTGGACAGAATTAACTTCCAAAAGCTTTACTTTGACTCCATAAGTTGGGTGAAAAGTTGAACCAGTGTTAAAATTAACTTCATGGGTATTCTACATGCAGCATCTTGAGACACTGATAAAATGCTGGCTTCATACAACTGTTTGAGAAGTTAGTTATTCTTCTGCTCATGGAGCCAACACATCCACATCTATCAATTCACTTTTCATCCAAGCCCAGGAAAATGAGAGAACTAACTTAGTAGAACAGCCATTGGGTCTAAATGAGTAATAAAATACCATGTAAACACACCTTTTGTAGCTATTAATCCTAATTATCTTTGGGCACAGACTTAACTACAAACTTTTGAGATGCTGATGCCGCTTTAACAGACACATTTGTGGTTTCTGGTTCCCATGTAGTCAGTGGTGTTTCTACAGCCATGGTCTCAACAAACACCTTTTGCAACTTACACATTAATCATAACTTTCTTGAGAGAGAAAAAACTCAGTACTTAATTTTGTCTGAGGCATGCATTTGGGGTTTTTAGCTCACTGTTACAGAGAAAGTATGTCACAACAAAAACTTATTTCAAGCATTACCATGCGTTAAAGTAAATAGTTAATAATTGACACCAAAAATACATGGGAGAGGAAAAAAAAAATTCTTGAAAGAGTACCCATATTTATTCTTGTTCACTGTTCAGAATTTCTCGGCCTCTGCTGCCTACACGTTTCACATACAGTATATCTCACATATCATTTCCCGCATTTTCCAGCGACCCCACTGATTTGTGGCCTGGCAGACGTGGTCTATCGCACAGGCGGAAGCACTTGCCATAGCATCACTGGCTGGTGTACCGAATGAATTTCCCCCCATCGCCGCCCAAGACCAGGAGTTCCATCGCGCTTTGCTATATCACGAAGCAAAAGTATCCTGCATGCTGCCCTAAAAAGATAGGTGTGACTTATGTTTGTCTGGAAAGGGAGCTGAGTAAATAGAAGTATAGTAAAGCAAGGGGTCTACATGGCCCTGGCCGGTTGCTCAGTGGTTAGAACGTCAGCTCACAGTATTCCAGGATGGTTTTGTGAGCCAATGGATGTGCCCACATTGGGCAAGATCCCCCTAGAAGAGTGGTTATATCACTGAGGCAGTTCTGTGTGGGGTTATTTTTTTTTCCACTCAAAAACACACCATAAATATTTTCTTTCCAATTGACTTGAAGATACTGTCATTTTTTATGACTACGTAGTTTTCCTTTAGAGTATAAGCCATACTCAGTTAACTGGCCCCTTAATAATGGACATTTAGGGGCTTTCCATTAATCAGGAATTAACAAATGTTCTAGTGCATTCACATACAGCTTTCCCCACTTGGACAGTTTCCTTTCTATAGTAAATTTTTCAAAGCAGGATCAATGGGTTAAAGGATATGAACATTCTATGGTTTGATATTTGTCTTCAAACTGCCTTACAAAGAGGTTGTGCTAATTTATACTCTTTTGAACTACGCATTTCTCAAGATCTTGACAAATACTGTTGTTTTTAAATATTTTTACTTATTTTTAGAGAGAGAGGAAGTGAGAGAGAGAAACATCAATGGGAGGGCAAAACAATCAGCTGGCTCCTGCACGCCCCCTACTGGGGATCAACCTGCAACCCAGGCTTGTGCCCTGACCAGGAATCAAACTAGCAACCTCTTGGTGCAAAGGATGATGCCCAACCAGCTGAGCCACATCAGCCAGAGCAATACTGTTATTTTTTTAGCCGATCTGTTTACCTTCACCAAAAGGCAGAACATAATATCTAAATTTTTAATCAATAGTTTTCATCATTAGCAAGCTTGAACACACCTTTTTTAGTGTTCTGACCTCTTTATTTCTTCCTTTTGAAAATTGCCTATTCTGTTTATTTGTCCATTTGTCCAGGCGGGTTGCTTTTCTTTCTCCTTTGGCTTTGTAAGGGCTTTGTGCATATTGGGCTTATTAATCCTACCAGAGGTGCCGCAAATATCTCCCCCAGGGTGTCCTCTGGCTTTAAATCTTAACCTGATTTTCACAAGGCAGATGCTTCTTAGTTTTAAGTAAACCTTACATAGCAGGAAACTATAGAGGGCTTTTCTGATTAAACAGTTAAATCTTTTAGAGCCATATGCTCCTAAACAGCCCACAGATAATGCAACCTTTCCTCTAGGAGCAATGATGTGGGTGCTGGAGAGAAGAAAACATGAATTAAATGTCTTCTGATGACACTGTGCCTCTTGCCTCTTATACCAGTGGTTCCCAACCTTTTCATGGCCATGCCCCACCTAAGCATCTCTAAATTCCTGATGCCCCCACTGTGACATATAATTCTTATGATTCAAAAAGTGAACTCTTGCCCTAACCAGTTTGGCTCAGTGGATACAGCATTGGCCTGCGGACTAAAGAGTCCCAGGTTCGATTCTGGTCAAGGGCATGTACCTTGGTTGTGGGCACATCCCCAGTAGGGGGTGTGCAGGAGGCAGCTGATTGATGTTTCTCTCTCATTGATGTTTCTAACTCTCTATCCCTCTCCCTTCCTCTCTGTAAAAAAATCAATAAAATATATTTTTTTTAAAAAGTGAACTCTTATTCACATGGAGGAAGCCTAAAAGGCCATTAACTTGGTCTAAACAAGCTTCCAAAGAACATGGCATCCATGAAAGAAAAAAATAATAATAAAGGAACAAAAGGACAGTAGAAGTACTGAGGAAGAAATTACTAAGAAATTGTTTAAAAATTAATAACGTGAATTGTTTTGAAAAATAGCAAATAAAGTTTCAAAACATATAATAGAGAACTGACATGCATAAATATGTCACAATATATATTTATATACTGCATATGAGGCCCCTATGACCATAAGAAATGCAAAAAATTCACTGTTAGTAACTCATTCTCAAATTGCCCCCTTAAAAAAATTGCCCCCCTGTGTGGCGTGTGCCCCACATTGGGAACCACTGCTCTATACTCTTCCCCATCCCAGCTTCTTCCCCTGAACTCCCAGCCCTCACTGAGGCCTGATCGAAGCCATCTGCATGGTCATCCCTTTCCAAGGCTCCTGCTTCTTAAAGGGGATATATATTTGAAAATTTAGTGTTCTCATTGGATCTGAGTTCTCTGCCTTCATGCATTTGTTTGAATAATCTTGAAGAACCACCAAGCCTCAGCATAGGTTTGGCTTGTGAAGGACGGCAAACCCATTGAAGTACCTCTCTGGTTGATAGTGATCCTGCTCTAATCCATCCCAAAAGGAGAGAAAAGACAGGAAGACAGAGTGGCAGACAGATCAGCTAGGGGAGAGCCCATGGCAGGGCTCTGCCAGCTCAAGGTCTTGCCCCGGCTCATCATGACTGTGGTTGAAATGGAGACTGTCATCTGTGAACAGGCCTGGCCTTCTACTGACAAAACCCAATCATTGCCAAACCTCAAAGGCCTCCAAGTGCACTGTGGCAAGAGTCTGCTCGAGGCGATGACTTCACCAGTGGAGGGTAGAGCCAAGAACCAAACTACTTTGTTTTCTGCTGTTTATTTTAAAGTCACGATTATGTTCTCTCTTCTTTCATGGACATCAAACATGTAGGAACATTGTGCAGGGACTTCAGGGGGAACTGGTCATTGGCAAGAGCACAGAGGAGATTTCAGGCAGGTGCTCGGAGCAGTATATCCATGGCAGAGGTTCAAAGGGCTGACCACACTTGGCTAGAGTTGCTGTCCAACAAGTGTGTCTAATTCCAAGGCTGTGGTCATCTGGGAAAAGTCACAGGGCACATGGTTCCCTATCCCTATGAGTAGTACTTCCCCCATTTCATACTCCGGATGAAATGGCTTATCTTCAAGATCAAGAGGTGGGGTTGAGCCCTAGCTGGTTTGGCTCAGTTCGTAGAGCGTTGGCCTGCAGACTGAAGGGTCCCAGGTTTGATTCCAGTCAAGGGCGCATGCCCGGATTGCCGGCTCAATCCCCAGTAGGGGGCATGCAGGAGGAAGCTGATGAATGATTCTCTCTCTCATCATTGATGTTTCTTTCTCTCTCCCTCTCCCTTCCTCTCGGAAATCAATAAAAATATATTTTTTAAAAAGAGGTGGGGTTGACATCTTCCTTGATCTCAGGCTCTTGCAAAAAGATACTTCTCCACTCTGTGCAAATCCTGGCTCTTTGGAGGATCATACCTTCAAGCAATCTACCCATTACCACTCCCTATCACTGCTCATTTATCAAAAACTCCAGTGTCAGGTGAACAATCATCTCCACCAACCAAAGTCCCTACGTGTCATCAATATCTACAGGATGACATAGCCAACACACGGAGGCTTAGGGGAGACCCCACGTAGAAGAAATGAATGGTGGACGGGCAAAGACAGCAGAGTCTACTACAAGACAGAAGAATCAATCTTCCTGTGTGATGGCAGCGATGGTTCTTCGGGGGCATGGCAGAATGAAGGCTTCCATGCATTCATAGAAATGCATCCTTCAATGTTTGTGAACCCCCAGAGTCAAGGATATACAAAAATGTTTGTACTGGATCCTGGCTTTCTCCCAAGTCACAAGTAATGACTTTTCCAACTCTCATTAGTTTTCTCCCACTTTGTGAACCATTTCGAGCCAGTTAGAGGAGCTGTTGAAATGGCTTTAGGAAGGGCCTATTCTTCTTTTCATATAAGATACCTGGTGAATTCATTTACACCATTGGTGCAAGCCTCTGCTGAATTCAATAGTCCCTCTTCTAATTTGTCCAAAACTAAGAACACTCATTTTCTTCTCCCACTTCAGTTTCTCTACATGTCTCTCACCAGCAGTAGCTTCTGGCATTCTTTGGCAGTCATTATTTTTCACATAGAAACCAAGTTTTTAATCATCTCATAAGAGGTGCTTACACCTTACACTTTGTATCCATGATGATAAATAGAGGACATGACAAGTGTCCTAAGATATTCCAGGCAATCTGTTGGGTACTAATGTTCTACAGTAGAGACATCTGTGCATTTTGCCACCTGGCATCTTTTCATCCTTCTACTGATAATTGTATCCTCTCACCTACTCTTAGATCCTGGGTTTTGGTGGGCTGCATTTCATAATCAGCCTGTATTCTAAGTTTTAAGCTTAAGCCAATTAGAAAACCACATCCCTGGCCACAGTGATAGGTTTGAGGAAAGATACAAGACCCACTATGAACCAGAGAGAGGCAATGAGATCTTGACTAGAGATTCTAGGAAGAGACTATTGCCACTTCTTGCTGAACTTGTATCGAAGGCAGTGGTCGGCAAACCGCGGCTCGTGAGCCACATGTGGCTCTTTGGCCCCTTGAGTGTGGCTCTTCCACAAAATACCATGGCCTGGGCGAGTTTATTTTGAAGAAGTGGCATTAGAAGAAGTTTAAGTTTAAAAAATTTGGCTCTCAAAAGAAATTTCAATCATTGTACTGTTGGTATTTGGCTCTGTTGACTAATGAGTTTGCCGACCACTGATCTAAGGGAATATGCAGTTGGGAGCTAAGGCAGGCATTTAGTATCCTGAGGGAGAGATCCTGCTTCCAAATGGAGTCAGCCAAAAGGAAGCAGAGTTGAGAGATATGGGGAGACAGAGATGAGAAAGATCCCAGATCCTGGTGATATTGGTTGAGTGAGGTCCTGCCTGAAGATAAGCCTGAAACCAGCCCAACCTCTGCTCTTTTCAGAGAAGTGGGCTGATAAGTTCTCTTTTAGCTAAAGTTAATTTGAGTGATAATTTCTGTCTCTGGGAAGCGAAAAAGCTAAAATGAATACAACCCTGTCATAGCTTAATCTCATCTCAGACTTCACCAGTCCACGGCAGATATCTGGTCACATCAACAACAACAGTATGGTGGCTCTTAGCTTCTAGCTGCACCAAACCTACAGGGACTCAGCACCCCCACCCCAAGGCTCCCTCAGTTATCTCTTGGTTTCCCCAGTGGGTACCTCAGATGTGTTCAGGAAGAGTTCTAGTCATGCTCTTTATAACATACTCTTATCAAATGACTGTGGCCAGAAGGTCAGGATAAATTAATTGACCTCATTATGGTCATTAGCAAAGGTGGAAGTAGAGTGTAGTTGGCAGTCTCCACTAAGGCCACTCAATTAACATGGAGGAGAGGCCATCTGTGAAGAAGGGAGAACCCTTATCAGAAGAACTGGGAAAGGAGAGCTGGGCAGACAAAACAATGGGGCCCACCATGGGTAAGGAGAGCCATCATCACCAACTGATGAGAAAACCGAGAGAATCGTTAATTGGCTGCCTCCTGCCTGCAACCCGGGGCACGTGCCCTGACTGGGAATCAAACCAGTGACCTCTTGGTTCCTGGGTCAATGCTCAACCACTGAGCCACACCAGCTGGGCTAAGTGCATTCTTAAACAATGGAGCAAAGACATGATCTCTTTAGCAACCCAACACCCTCCCAACATGAGCACCTGGCTCCCAGGCTCCCCATTCTGGAAACTACCATAGGACTGGGTCTCGACCCATGGCAGCCTCCTCCCCTGGGAAACAGCCATTTCATGGGGTTAAAATGGGATCCTTTGGCCCTGGCATGACCCAAATACTTCCTGACACACCCCCACTACAGCCATCCCCTGTGACTCCAACGTCCTTCAATTCTCTTACATGTTGTATGCAAATTCCCTTGGTCATTTAGACTTCCTCCCTTCATCCCAGAATTCCTTTACCTATTTCTATGAGTTAATGGCTTTCCTTCCACTTCGATCTCTAAGATTTTTCTTCTTCAAACCAAACTCCAGCCCAACCTTCAAATCTCAGACTCCTCAAAAGTAGGAAGCAGGAGACCGGGGCGGGAGTGGGTGGGGGAAGGAGCCGGAGCCAATCCTGGGAGGGCTCGCCTTGGTGACCTTGAACGAGTTCCTCCCCCTCTTGGGCTTTAGGTTGCCCTTTCAAACGCCATAGCACACAAGTGCCAACGCTTCCTCCATCCTCTGACTCACTGTAAGCGAGAAAGGTGCCCTCGCTGCCCTTTCCCTGACCCCAATCCTAAAACCCCTAATTCTCCCCCCGAAATCTGTTCCCAAGCTAGACCTGAGTGATGGGAAGAGGTGTTCTTGGCCCCAGGCACATGGGAGTCCAAGGCTGTTTCTTTTTTAAACATGAACTGAGTGACTCCTCAGATTTGGGGCTGAGGAGCAAAGAGAAAGAGGATATAAGAGAAGTGTCAGGGCTGATTGCCAAAAACGTTCCCCACTCCCAATTTTTTTAGCTGGGAACATCTCTAGGGGGAGAGGACCACATGGTCTTGATTTATAACAGCTTCACTCATCAGCTGGTATCCTTTCAGGCGCATTGGACGGCCAGAGCCTTCTCAGAGCCCCCCTCCCCCCCATCCAGGACTGGCCAGTGGCCAGGAGAGAGGCCCCGAAGCAGGAGCCTGTGAGCCCCCAGGAAGCTGCTCCTGCTGGGTCACATCCCCCTGAGCCAGACAGCTCTGCAGTGGATCACACATGACCAGATGTGGTGACACGTGGAGTCAAAGCCTTGAGACTGGGCCCAGGAGTGGCAGACACGTGTGTCCATGGATATGGATGACAACATGGACAGCACTATACACACACACACCCCAAATGGGTGTCACCTCCCCACGCACCGGCACATACACACACACACACACACACACACACACACACACACACACACACACAATACACAACAGTCCCTGGGTTCTGGAGAGGCAGGTCCCTGCAAGCGTGGTCTCTGCCTGCAGCTGGGACACCTCTGACTTCCCACCACCTGTGAATGGGGTGCTGAACCTGTGCATGGATGTGGATGGACGGACACACACACACACTCCTGAGAAGTCCATCATCATGAAAAGTCATTTCAGTTAATGTCCTTCTTCCCACTTCCCAACCCAGGTGCAGAGTTAAAGCAAGCACATCTGTGCCCCCCAGTGGCTGCCTGCAGGGGCGGGGTCTGTGCTCACAGACACCCTGGGCTGTGGCACAGCCTTGCAGCTGGCACCCAGGCCGCAGGTGTGTGTCTGAAATGACAAACGCGTGCCCTTAAACACCAAAGCCCTCGGGCACACAGACAAGTGTCGCTGAGAGCTGCGGCTAGTTCCATCTGGAGTGGGCTATTGGGGGTCAGCAAAGAGCTGTGGGAAGTAAAAGGAGGGGCTGGGGCCCAGTGGCTCCTGTGGGCTCCTCTCTCCGCTGATGGCTTGTTTCTAAGTGTTACCCTAAAGCCAGCAACGGCATAAACCCAGCCGGAGCCCCCCATCAAGATGCGTTTTCCCCCAAAGGGTCCTCCCAAGACCGTCCTTGCCAGGAAGTGGATCGGGGCCACGTGTCCGGGTTTCTGGGCCAAGCCCTGCCTGAGCGCTGAGCGTGGCTTCTTTGCCAGACAGGAGCGCCTGCAGCCCAGGTGCTGTCTGCACACGGCCACTCACAGGCTGAACACCAGCTCACCGGTCCTGTCCTGGGCTCAGCCTGTCCCGGGAGCTTCAGCCCCTAACCAGCACTGCTGGCCCACTGTGGGCGCAAAGGGTCAGCCTCCCAGGCATTCCCCAGGGACAGGCCCCACCCCCTGCCTTGGAGAGAGGGGCTCAGTGCCGGCAGGGATGCTGAGGTCCGTTGTATGATTGCGAAACATACCAATGGTAACAAAGAAAAGAGTCAAACCCAGCAGCTGGCAGTTCCCTGGACCAGAAAGTTCTAGAACATGCTGCTGGCTAGGGCCCACTGCTTCCCAAAACTCCTCCCAGCTACACTCACTTTCCGGAAAACTCCAGGGTGAGCTTCACAGATGATGACTCTGGAAGGGGGTTTAATCCAATACCTCATTTTCCAAATGAAAAACCGAGGCCCAGAGAGACAACAGGCCGGTCCAAAGCACGCGGAGCGGCCCGGGAAGCCAGGCTCTGACAGCCAGTGAGGATGCAGGCCGTGGAGACAGGTGGGCCTGAGTGCCATCCAGGCGCCACTGTGGCCAAGGGTCCACGCCGACTTCTCTGGGACAGCATCCTGGCTGGTAAGCGAAGACCGCCACCGGCCCACAGAGTGAGGTGAGCTCTAAAGGGGACACTACATAAGAGCCCCGCACACAGCCGGAGCTTACTAAATGCCAGGCTCTTTCCCTTGTTGCTCTGAGCACAGCTTCCCGACCACTTGACTGGATGGTACTCTGGAGACCTGGCCCAAACTGGAAAGGTTGCCCCAATGGACGAGGGCTCGTCAGCTCAGCGCCCACGCCCACGCCCACGCCCACGCCCAGGGCCAGGCCCAGGTGGAGCCCAAGCTTCCAGGGCCAGAGGAAGAGCCACTCCCTCCAGTTAGGGCCCAGAGCCTCCTCCCCTGCCCTGGTGCTCCATCTTGTCACAGCAGTTCCAAGGGAGCAGGCGCCTCCTCGCCGGGCGGCCCTCCCTGAGCCAAGGTGGAGGAATGCTGGTTCACAGGGCCATGCAGCCCCAGGGGTGGCTGAGCGGTTGGGCAGGACCCTGACGTCTGCAGACCCTGAGCCAGAGGAGGCACTCTCCAGGCTTTATGGGCCCAGAAGGCAGGGCCAGGACCCAGGGGCAGCTCCAGGTTATCGGAGGGTATCACACCTGCCAGGTCTATATCACTTCTCAGGGTCCAAGATGGTCCCTCTGTATCTTTTCGGCTCAGAGCATAACGAGCCATCTCTAAAGCTGGAGACTCCGATACAGGACCTGGCAGAGGATGGCCACCGGCCAAGGATCGCATGAGGAACTTCTCCAGTGGATAAGGAAGGAAGGAGCTGGCTTTGAGGTCCTTTCCAGACCCAGGGGTCTGCGAGGCCGCCAGAGGGTTAGAGCTCAACTCCATCAAAGGTTCAGGGCACGGATGGACAACCCCAAACATCACCCAGTAAGAAGCTGGTTGTTTTTATGAAGTTCAGAACTACGCCAGGTATGTCCAACAACTTAGCTGCCACTCCCCAGCCTGGAAAATCCAAACAAAAATGCCAGGCCTCCCTCCCCAACCCAGAAGTTGGAGACTCGCTGCCACGTGAGCGTCTGCACTGACCCAGTGAGGGAAGTAGGCCACCCAGTCGGGGGCTCCCTGTGATTGGCGCCTGCAGTGAAGCATTGCAGGCTAAGCCTCCCCGGACACACACGTCTCCACACCATTAACAAGCAGAGATTTCCCCAGGCTGGTCCTCACCGGGCTCGTTGGGCAGGAGGAAGGCAGCTTCCCCCGGACAAAAGAAAGTCACTTTGTCCCGGAACTTGCCAGAGCCAAAGTGGGCCATGTCTCTTCTCTGAGTCCTCAGACCTCCGTGCCAGAGTGGTGAGGCAAGAAGGGACACTGGGGGCCACTCCAGTCCAAGCCCCAACCGGGGTGCTGACCCTTGAGCCTCTGCCACAGGACCTGGGACCACTGAGTCAACACAGCCAGTGCCCGGGGCTCGTGAGGGATGGCAGTCTAGAGCGTTCTTCGCTGTGTTGAAATCTGCCTTCCTGTTTTCCCCACCACACCCTCACTTACTCCACAAATACGCATTAATCATCGGCCATGAAGTGAGCAGATGGTCCCTGCCCAAGGAGACTTGGAAGAGAACAATTCGGCCCTCCTGAACCCCCAGCTGCCGGTCCCCCCTCCCCTCAGCCTCAGCTACTCCGGCCGTGGAGTGGTTTAGAGGTCTCTACAGAGGAGGTGGGAACTTGGGTAACACCCCCAAGTGTTCCATCCAAGATTTGAAGGACCAGGTCTCCCAGGTCCCAGGGAGCTTGGCCACACCCCCTCCCCAGGTCACTGGAAGGAGGGGTGACAGGAAAGGGTGGGCCTCGAGGGCCTGAACAAGCCTCCATTGGGGGGCCAGGGAGTGCAGGCAGCACATGGGCAGCAGACGGTGCTTCGCAGCAGAGGAGAGAGGGGGCTCCCGTGAAGACCCTGGCCCACGCTGTCTGCCTTGTTCTTGGGTGTCTGGGAGCCCTGGAGCCATTTTGGTTTGATTTTGTCTTGTTGAGGTAGGGGTGGGGCAGGAATGACCGTGTCCTTACAGGTAACCTGCCCTAGTGGTTTTCAAACTATGCTTGATGGCTCCCCTTTGAGCTGCCTAGAGCCCTTTAAGGGGTGCTGGGGGAGTGGACTAAAGGGGGGGTAGGGGAGGGCGCCCATTCTAATCTATCCCATGCCTGGGGCATTTTGATTGAACAAAGGCTCCCATAGATCTTTTTTAGAAATTTTGGATCCCCCTTGCTTTTTAATAGAGAAAATAAACCCAGGGCCCAAGGAGGGAAGGGGATTGGCAAAGGCCATGGAATGGGATCTGGCTCTCCAGCCAGAGTTCCTTTCGTCCAATTCACCCAAACATTAAGGACCGCTGTAGGCCCAGGGCTGCACAGGGACAGTGAAGGTGAGAGGTGAGTGGTAATCACTCCCTGATTGGGAACCACGGGACGTGCAAATAGAGAAGCTTCTTCCTTGGAGGGAACCCGCACGCAATCCAGGCTTGGCCGGGGGCCGGGGGCCGGGGGCCGGGGGCCTGGGCAGGGACCCGAGCCGGATTGTTCCCAGGCCCCCACATCATCCAGCCCGGTTTCAGGGCCCACTCTAGGGCCCTGCAAATGCCTCGCTTTCCGGAGCCCGTCCATGGACCTTGAGCATAGCGTTGGTCCTGTGGGGAGTCACCTGGCTCAGGTATGGAATCCTTCCCGGCCCAGGGCCAGAAGGCGCTGGACAGAGCCCCGGCGGGGGCTGAGTCAGGCCAAAGAGGAGACATGGTGTCAGCGTCTAGATCGTGAATAATTTGCTGGAAGCAACTGAAGGCCATACACAATCTACAGCCATCAGATGTGGACTGTACATCGCTTTTAAACTTATTTCACTTTCTCCTTTGCCAAAAAAAAAAAGGGGGGGAGAAAAATGACACAAGTTTTGGGCCATGAGAACAAGCCCGTTTCCTCTGCACTGTGGCCCTGCTTTTCTTCGGGCCTGGGCTTTTATTGGTGTTTTGTCTGCGATGGGCTTTGGCCGTGAAAATGTGAACAAAATGAGGTAACTCGCAGTTAAATCTTCTGGCTATATTGAGGCTGATGGCTAATGGCTCTGAGTGTCGGCGGGATCGGCAGATAGGCAGGCAGACACCCCGGTCAAGTGGCCATGGGGTTGGGAGGGTTGGAGCCAGCATGTTCCACAGATCAGAGGCCTCAAACCAGAGGTCTGGGATGGGCAGGCTCAGGGAAGCAGGACAGACTCCCCCTTTGCTGCGGGATCTGCTTGCCGAGTGAGACTCACAGTCTGATGAGTCGACAGAGGGGCCCCCAATCTGTGTGTAGGACCCAGGGAATTTGCCACCTGAGAACTTAGAATCCACAAATGGACCACACAGTCCTGGGCAAGGAGAGATGGCAAAAAGGAGACCACATGGCTGCTATTCTGTAGCCCAATCTTAATCATCGCTGCGAAAGTGAAGAAAGAGAGAAGAAAGGGGGGCCTGGGATGAAGAGGACACAAATAATGACACAGCGTGCACATGCCAGCAGCCAGGAGGCTGAGGACTGAGCCAACTTGGATTTAGGAAAATAAATGTGACATTTCTTACACCCAAATGACATGAATCAAATTCATACTGGTTCCACATGTTTTTAAGTTTATCCACACCCAGATACTAAGCACCCACTTTTTATTAGCTCCTCTGCTGTGACCTGCTCAACCCCAGCAGATCCCCTATACACTCAGGGAGGGCCCGGCTCAGTGCCACTCCCGACCCCACAACAGGGACAGGTCGAGGCTCTCTGCCCCAAGGAAATCTGGGGGCGTGGCTGGGGGCTTTACATTTAGGAAGCCACCAGCAAATACCTCAAATACTTCAGGTCAAGATTAAACACAACTCTCGCTAGATAGATGTGGGCATGGTGTTTTTCCTTTCTTCCATTTATTCTGTGAGCTGTTCAAGTTCTGGGGCCACTTACTCAACATACCCAGTGCTCACCAACAGCTGTTTCTTTTCTTCTTCTGGAAGCAGAAGACCCCGTGTTCCAGCCCCCTTGCAGTTAGGTGGGGCCCCTGAACTAATTCTGGCCAATGGGCTATGAGCGGAAGTGATGTGTGTCACTACCCCATCAAAGCATAAAGAACAATTTGGGGACCCTCCTTCATCACCTTCTTCTCCCACTGCAATCACTTGTGCAGCTATAAGTAGCAGAGGCTCCATCAGCCTAGGACCATGGTCAGCAAACTGCGGCTCTCGAGCCATATGCAGCTCTTTGGCCCCTTGAGTGTGGCTCTTCCACAAAATACCACGGCCTGGGTGAGTCTATTTTGAAGAAGTGGCATTAGAAGAAGTTTAAGTTTAAAAAATTTGGCTCTCAAAAGAAATTTCAATCATTGTACTGTTGATATTTGGCTCTGTTGTCTAATGAGTTTGCCGACCACTGGCCTAGGACCTTGAGTGACTGTGTGGAGCAGAATCCCCACCCCCTGATCTGTGATGGACAGGAAGCATGAGCAAGAAATAAAACACTGTATTAAACTACTGGGATTTCCAGGTTAATTTTCACCTAACCTGATTACTATAATGGCCAACCCCATGAAACTTATCCCTAAAAACAAAAGTTTGGGTGGCGGGGGGGTGGGGGGGGGGAGGTCAGAAATTAGCAGAATGTAGAGAGCCTGAATGGAGAACCCAGGAAGAAGAGCCACAGAAAACAGTGCCTGGGGGCTGCCAACAGGAGCTTTACCAAGTTCATGTTCTCTGAAGGTCAATGCCACCCTGTCCCATCCCAGCCAGCACCTACCCCGCCCATCTAGAAATGTTCTCTACTCAGCTCCTTCCCCCCAACCCTTCCCAGTCATCCATTTGAGCTGCATGAGGGATTGGAGAAGTCTATGTGGGGATGGGGATGGGACCAGGTACAGAACTCAGGGGTCCGAGGGCAGACTGAAAACACGGGTCCTCTTGATCAAACCTATGAAGAGTTTCAAGCTGGCGATTGTGTGAGGCCTAAGTGTCAACCACCAGGAAATGGGGAGACAACAGACGAGGCACAAGCAAGAGTGAAAGCCTCACACGGGGTCTTGGTGCCACCAAGGCTGTGCCAGAGCTCTCTGCTCCTAAACTGCCCCCGGGAGCAGCAGTGGCTCCTGGAAAAACTCAGTGGACCACACAGCCAGTGCGCAGCACAGGTGCGCCCTTGACCCAGGCCTCCCCATCACCCAGTGTCAGATCTCAGCCCTTGGGTGGTCCAGGAGGTGCAGGCATGAGGCTGAGACCCAGCACCCACCTACCAGCTGTAGCCACCATCAACAGAATGCATGAGGAATGAGCTTTCTTAGACACCCATGCTCAAGCTATATGGCAACCCCAGGGCACCAGGTGGCCTCAGGGGTGGTACCAGGGCATCTCAGCAGCACCAGGCTCAGTGCTGGGGGCGGGGAGGAGACGTCACAGGCGGGGAAGATGACCAGTGGCTCAGGCTCCCTGTAGAGGCAGGAGAACCACGTCCCACTAGCTCAGTGTCTCTAGAAGACTACCCTGCTGGGCATGAAGACACACCCATCCCTCTCATCCCTGGCTCCTCCCATCCTTGGTCTAAAGAGACAACAGAGATGGGGAAAAGAGGTCCGGTCTCAGCCCACCAGTGACCTACTCTGACCTTCAGAGAAACACCCCTCCCTTACAGAGCCTGCGTCCTTCACAGTAAATCCCAAAGCTGGGTCGTATGATCCCAAAGGCACTGCTGGCTCCCGAGTCATGATTCTTCCCGAGAGGACCCCTATATGAGTAGGACAAGGCACCTCACACCTGCCATGGGCCGGAGCCTCCCGTCCAGCTGAGAGCAGACCAGGAGACGGAGCCACACCACGTCCCCTCCTCCCAGCTTTTCTGGGGCCAACTTCCTTGTGAGGTCCTGGGGCCGCGCTGCCCAGACCGCTGTGGTGTGATTTCCCGCGTGGGGGCCACCCCGGCCCCGGCGAGGGCTCTGCCGTGGACGCAGCCAGAGCCGCCGTCCAGCTGGCACTGCGTGGGTTCTCGGACAAAGGCCATGTGCAAATCACCCATAAAAATCCCTCTCCTGCTCCCCACCCAGCTTTACTGGACCCCACAGGATAATTTATGACGCCCACGTGAGGAAGACTTCATCCACCACCCAGGCCCATAAAGCCGAGGGTCTCCTGGTTGTTCCCACCACCCCCAGCCCAGGCTGGAGCAGGGGGACGACACCCTCCCACCCCCTCGCTCAACCACATGCTTCCAGCACAGACGGCTGTTTCACTTCCATGAAGGCCTCCCTGGGAAGGCGTGGGTGTCCCTGCCTCAGCACAGGGACATGGGCAGCGGCTCAGAGCTCCCGGCTCCATGTATCCCCATCACTGCCCGTAGGATAGAGCAAGACTGGCATGCTCACGTGGCATTCCATAAGTTATTTCCAGATAGCTATTTATTATGAACACTAGACTACTATAGAGTTATAACATCAAATAGCACACAAAGTCATACAATGAAAAGGCCTGCCGTCTCACATCGAAGAATCCGCTCATGCACAGAGTCCAGTCCCCGCTCTACAGATGCGGAAATTGCAGGAAGCGAGGTCAGGTGGCTTGTCTAAGGTCACTCAGCTGGCCTGTCACGGAGCCCAGGCCCTCTGACCACCTCTGACGGCATTTGTTACACTCTGCGTCCCAGTGCTGGGAGGTCCAGAGCGCCTCCTGTCTGTTCCTGAGACCACGCACCAGCGCTGGTGCACTGCCCACCGTAAAGAAAGACGTCCGCGGGGAGCTTGCCAGTCCTTCCGTGCGGGTGCGGGGCCTGGCGGCCGGCACCGCACCCACCAACAGGCCCCACTGCTCCTGCTTTCTTACGGAGCGTCCTCTGACCCCAGACGCTGGGAGGGACTAAGCTGGGCAGGGCAGTGAGACAGAGGGAGAGAGGGGGAGAGAGTTTTGAGTCTGGCACCCTAACAACCAGCGCAGACTCACGTGGGGAGCACAGCACCCAGTGGTTACTGGGACGGAGAAGAAAGAAATGATACCTTGTTCAGGGACAAACGGACGCGCAGCACCACTGGGCCCTGGGGGAAGGCCCAGCAGGGCCTGAGAAAGGCAGCCAGGACCTCCAGGGCCAGACCATCCCCAGTCACAGCAGGGTAAGATCCGTGCCATCTGCGCCTGTCCCGGCCAGAGCCGTGTGATCTAGGACAAGACCCGGAGTCATCTGAACCCAAAAAAGAAAACCAGATTCTAGGGATACTGACTTGTAGGAGAGCCCAGGATAGAACATAGTGTGGCCTTAACCAGAATCACGGAGGAGAGGGGAAAGGGTATCTACGATCAGGAAATTCTCCCCGCCCCGGGCAGGAGACCTCTCGGCTGCCTCCCTGACGAGCAGCCATGCTCACTTCTCTTAAATACTTTCTGGCATTCACGCCCTTAGAAGTCAGCTGATTCTTGGGTTGTGAAATTTATTCTTTTCTTATTAGACTAGAATCTGCCTTTTTTTTTTTATCATTGTAACTGATTCAAGTCTAGTCTCTTAAAGCAGTTTTTCCAACATTTTTTCCTCCACAACATGTAACTGATGACCTCCAAAAGCACACCCATGGGCGTTCTTCATTCATGTGGTCAGTCAATACATTTTATTGAGCACCTACTGGGTCCCAGGCACTAGAGCAGGATAGAGTATTAAAAAGACGAAAACCCCTGCTTCATAGACCCGGCATTTATTATTGCTTATAATAATAATAAGTAAAAGGCACACTATATCAAATGGAAACAAGTAGAAAAACAAATAAAGCAGGGAAGAGAGGGGTACGTTTTCAAATAGAGCGGTCAAGGGAAGCTTCATTGAGCAGAGACCTCAAAGAGGGGGAGGAGCGAGCAGGAGGTGCCAAGGCCTGAGGCAGCTAAGGCCGGGGCACGGCGGGCCCGGGCTTCAAGATGGACCCGATTCTATGGAGTCTAAGTGGACTCCACCCTTAGCTGTCCACTCCGTAAAGAACTGGGAACGAGAAGGACAGTTCAGAGATAAACCTTGAATCTGCTCTTAATTTTTTTTTTTAAGTACTTGATTATTAGCCACAGATTATGCTGACAACATACCTCACGGCGAAGACGGCTCCCCAGGCACACACCGTGCTGAGAGCTCTCCCTCCAGGACGCAACCAACCCCGCTCCTCTCTGGAGGAGAGGGGCGCCCGCTCACCTCCCTGGCTGTCCTCCTGTCCTCCTCTGGCCCCCCGCCAGCCTGTCCAGGCCAATCCATCACTCCCCGCCCTTTCGTAGCTCACGGTGTGCAGCCCACGACACGGAAGACGGAGAAGAGGCACGCGGCGGCCCCGTTCACACACCACTCAGGTTGCCTTCACCCAGACGCGTGACCTCCCCGTCGGGGAGTCAGCGCGCGGGGGGGCCCCCCGCCCCCTTTGCATCCACGTCACCTTCAATACCAGAAACATGTATCACTCGGATCTTTTCCTTTTTTTTTTTTTTTTCCTTAAAAAGATGTTCCCGAGAAAATCTGTATTTAATTTATGGGCCATTTATAATGGAAATAGACCATATAAAATGTACACAAATGTGTAGGGCCGTGGACGGGGCTGGGAAGGAGACAGACGAGCTGCGCGGTAATGAACGGGAAGGGTCTCGTCCCTGTTTGCCAGGTGCACGTTTGGATCGCCGGGACGTTCGTTAGGCTGACACCTCCGGGGCCGAGGCCCAAACATTCCGCAGGCCCGGGGAGGACGTCAGGACGGCGGGGCTGAGGACAGTGCCTCTCCCCGGGGTGCCGGAGCCCCGGCGCCAGGCCCAGGATGCCAGGATTGCACTGCCTGGACGGAGCGGGCCAGCCGGAGCGCCACCATCAATTTTCCGGAGAAACAAAAGCACTTCCAACCAAGCCAACCCCAAGCCGACGTGAGGCCGCGGGGCCTGCAAAGAGGTCGGCGGGCAGGCGCAGGGGACACCCGTCTGTGTGTCCCCACCCCTGCTCCTCGGCCTCCAGAGGGGGGATGGCCGGGGCTCCCAGGCCGGGGCCGCCTGCTCACGTCAAGAGAGAGTTACAGAGAACCCCGGGGTTGCCAAAAGCTATTTCCAGGGGACTTTGATCAACTGATGCTGTAATCTCTGAAGGGAAGCAGACTTCACTGGGAAGGTATTCTTGGGGTCCTGCCCAAGGAGAAGGCATACTTGTGTTTGGAATAACACAGCCCTTTCTCTCTCTCTCTCCCTCCCTCCCTCCCCCCGGCCATGAGCACTAATTGTGATGGTACACAAACAGTCTTGCGGAATTGAACACAGTGAGAGAACATAGGACATTCTGTCGGCCAGGAAAGCGTGTTTTCCACAATGCCCCATTCGGAGCCAAAATCCGAGATGGCGGCCATACCCCAGCCTAAGGGCCAAATCCCCGGCTCCAGCCTCCCTCCCCACCCCCCCCACAGGCCTCCCCCAGCCTCTGCTGCCCAGGACGCCCTGCCTCTGCCCCCATTCGGGATGGGACCCCATTGTGGGAGAGAGGGGCGGGCCCCCCTAAAGCGCATAGGGGTCCCTCGGATCCCCTCCATGCCCTGCTGAAGGGTGGTAGATTTAAATAATTTTTTCCTGGCATATTCTGACATGGCTTAGATCAATTACCTCATTTTTCAACAATGAAAAGATTAAACAGTTTGTTAAGGGTTATAAAATGATTTAATACGCTATTAAGCGGAGATGTAAACTATCAAAGTTTAAGTTTCCAGAGAGAGACTTAAATATCAATTATATTCGCATCCAATTTGTCCGCAGCGCCCCCCACGCCCCTCCCAGAACCCGCGTCCGGCCGCCGCGGGGACACAAGGCCCCCTGGCCCGTGGCTTTGACAACCCCGTTCCCCTGCTCTGGTTTCCTGAGAACTCGCCGTGGACAGGGAACCCAGGCTCAGGCCGCTCACACACTTTTTTCTTTTCCTGGGAATGGAGACGAAAATGGAATTGGGGAGCAATCCGGGCTGTGTCCTCGTGCTGAGTGACAGCAGAGGGCCCTCAAGTGCCTCCCGTGAAACCAGAGTCGGACTCTGACCTCTGACCTCCCCGGGTTCCCACTCATTCACCACTGGCAGCATTTCAAAGGAGATTTTTTTTTTTTCCTTCCAAATTACCTTCTAAGGCAAAATGAAAAAGAACCCTTTTCTCCATCTGTCTCCTCTCGTAGCATTCGCTTTTACAGACCCTGGTTCTTCCGTCTCCCTCTCCGCCCCCAAACAATTCACGCTGGAAACCTGCAGCCCCGAGAGTGACGCCCCTCGGTTTGCATGGTGCCCGGTTTCCATGACCGGGGTGCTGGGGGGTGGGGGGGGCACAGAGCGCGCATCCTGCCTGGTCCACCTCTTGGCCCCTGGGCAGATTCCGACCCCTGGGCCCCATCAGGAGGGTGACTCAATCACCCATGTTATCCACCCCGACCGCAAGAGGACGTCAAGGCCGACCCCGCCACGTGAGGCGCTCCGGTCGGTTGTCATAGAACACAGATGTGTCCTGTGGTCCGGCTCCCGTTCACTCCGCTGGAGAAAGCGGTGGGGAGCCCAGCACCAGCGAGGCAGGGCGGCCGGGTGATCAGACCAGGCTCCCTGTCCCTGCCGGACCCCCAGGCCCTCGGTCCCCTCCTTCGGACCCCAGCCAGTCTGAGAAGACACCCCCAGACCCTCGGTCCCCTCCTTCGGACCCCAGCCAGTCTGAGAAGACACCCCCAGACCCTCGGTCCCCTCCTTCGGACCCCAGCCAGTCTGTGAAGACACCCCCAGACCCTCGGTCCCCTCCTTCGGACCCCAGCCAGTCTGTGAAGACACCCCAGACCCTCGGTCCCCTCCTTCGGACCCCAGCCAGTCTGTGAAGACACCCCCAGACCCTCGGTCCCCTCCTTCGGACCCCAGCCAGTCTGTGAAGACACCCCCAGACCCTCGGTCCCCTCCTTCGGACCCCAGCCAGTCTGTGAAGACACCCCCAGGCCCTCGGTCCCCTCCTTCGGACCCTAGCCAGTCTGTGAAGACACCCCCAGACCCTCGGTCCCCTCCTTTGGACCCCAGCCAGTCTGTGAAGACACCCCCAGACCCTCGGTCCCCTCCTTCGGACCCCAGCCAGTCTGTGAAGACACCCCCAGGCCCTCGGTCCCCTCCTTCGGACCCTAGCCAGTCTGTGAAGACACCCCCAGACCCTCGGTCCCCTCCTTTGGACCCCAGCCAGTCTGTGAAGACACCCCCAGACCCTCGGTCCCCTCCTTCGGACCCCAGACAGTCTGTGAAGACGAGGAAGAAGGAAGCAGGGCTGGGAGCAGGGCGCCCCGCCCCACAAGAGTCTGGAGGAAGCTGCGGAGAGCGGGGCTGGGAAAAGGTCTGCAGTGCGACCGTCTCCAAACCCCATACGATTGCTCCCCAATGTCCGGGCGGCAGAAAGCCCCCATCAGGGCAAGGTTTCACTGCCATTCTGAACATGTGCACATTCCACACCTTCCCGGGACCAGCCAGCCTCCCCAGGGGAGCAGTGAATCAAAGCGGCCCCAGCCGGGACTGCTGTCCTCGGAACAGCTCAGCGGCAGGACCGCTCGGCCCTCCGGAGAGGAGCGTGTGGCTTTGGGAGTGGGGCTCACAGTTCCTCACAAACGAAGCGGGTTTCACTGTGAGGATGGCCTTTCCCTCCCGGAGAGGAGAGCCACGCCTGCACAGCCGCCAGGAGCCGCTGGTGCGGTGGACGGAGAGACTCCCCGGCCCACTGTGTGCGCAAGGACTGACCTCCCGGTTGGCCTGTCAAAGCAATGAATGACCCCCGGGTCACCAGGTGTGAGGGCCTCGGGACAGGGGGGGCGGGGAGGGGGAGGCAGCCTGCTGACTTCCGAGTTTCTCCTTGTCTTCCTCCTCCCGCCAGTCTGCTACAGAGGAGGGACTCAGGTTCACTTCCTTTGGACTTGGGGTTTTTTCCAATTGTGTGCCCAGACAGCTCGTGACGGGGGAGAGGGAGGTTGTAGCTCAGCCACGCCCAGGGCACCTTTGCCAGAGGCCAAGGCAGGTCCTACGTTAGAAGGTTCCATTTCTGAATAGTTAAGCTCCCCCGGTGCTGTTTCTGCAGCAGACAGATGCTTTTTCAAAGGGGGGGTGGGGTGGGGCACAGGGGAGCAATGGTGAGAGGGGATATGCAAGCATCGACAGGAGCCACCCTCCAGACCCCCCCAGAGGTGCCCCACACACATCTCAGAGCCGGGGGTGAGCTCCCCTGGGGAAGGTAGACTCGGGGTGCTGAGAAGTGAGAGCAAAAACTAAGTCAAGCCCGGCCGGCGTGACTCAGTGGTTGAGCGTTGACCTATGAACTAAGAGGTCATGATTCGGTCATGCCCGGGTTGCGGGCTCGATCCCCAATGTGGGGCGTGCAGGAGACAGCCGATCAATGATTCTCTCTCATCATTGATGTTTCTATCTCTCTCTCCCTCTCTCTCCCTCTCTGAAATCAATAAAAATATTAAAAAAACACTAAGTCATTACTATCCTCATGCTTGTCAGTTTCTGCCTTTTGAAAACCTGTTTGGGGTCTGAAAAGGGGCAGGAGTGGGCAGTTGGGATCCCAGGAGACGCAGGTGAGCTGAGGGCTCTGTGCGTGGGAGGGGCCTGGCCCTGTGTCCCCCATCATCCCCCCAGGTTTGTTCTCCCAGCAGAGCCCTCGGACCCCTGCCCAGGCCTCAGGAGGAGAGGCCGCACCCAGCTGGGCTGCAGGGCCGGCTTCCTGAGAGCAGTTATCAGCGCTGTGGCCGCAGTGCCTGTGGCTTCCCTCCTTACAAGGGCATAGCAGCTGCGTGTTCTCCTGCATGCACTGAGCCAACGCAACTGTGAGCTTCGGGGCAGCGTGTGAAAAGGGGGTGAACCGGCGTACTGTGTGGAATGGGGCCATCACAGTGCCGAGTGGTCTTTCCTCCAACAGCGTGTCACGCCGGCAGCAGGGCTAACCCCGCGCTCACCTTCCCACCCTGGACGCACCGGGGCAGCTTCCCGAAAATCGGGGTGAAGGAAGAAAGGTAGGTCAAGAGCCGCTAGTGCCCGAGGAACCCCTGAATCCATAGGGTGAACTGAAAGATTCATGGACCCCTCACCGGGGCCTAACACACTCAGCTCCCAGGAAGCACTTCCAGCCCCTGGCAGACCTGGCCCCTGGCCCTCTGTTCTTCAGGCACAGACCACGCAAACCTCAGGGACTGCTGAGGTCTGCGTGGGTGCACCCCAGCTTCCAGAGGGGGGACCGCGGGGAGGGGTGGCTCTGGTAGGAATGTAACCGGGCAACCACAGGGTCCGGGCTGCCTGTCACTACTTGCACCAGTTCAGCAGAGACAGGGTTGAATCATATGTGAGCGTCTATTCCCATCCTGCCGGCAGCGTGCGAGAGCAGCAGGTCAGCCACGAAGATCTGCTCTGCCCCCCGCCCCCAGAAGCCAGCTGCTCGGATGGGGAAGGAGGGCAGAGAGTGGGGAGGTCGGCAAAAGGGTGTGCAAGTCTTCCAAGGGCTAGTGATATGCAAAGGGGGTCGGCAAAGGGCTGGCGATTCTGGTTTCTGCCACAAGGTTGTTCATCTTGCCATGACGATAGGAGCTTCCCATGTGGCCCCGCGTCCCTCTCAGCCCGCCCTGTCATGTAACACATGAACTGTGCGTAAACTACCCTGGGTTCGGGCTGCTTTCCTACAACCACGGGGATTTCAGCCGGAACACTGGCATCTTGTTTGTGGACAGGAACGCCTGGGAACGGCGGAAATCAGGTCCATCGCTCAGTGAGCAGCATTTCCTCACATACGTTAGTTCCCAGCTAGTTCCCCGTGCTGTGGGGAAACAAAGCGCAGCCCGTTTCTGATGCGCTGCCCGGAGACCGGCAGCTGGGACCCGCCTCAGTTTCCCACTTCCTGCCGGAAGCCAGGCTCTCCGTGAGGTCCCTGCTAAGACCCAAGCGGACTGACCTAGCACCGCAGGGAACACGGACACCCCCAGCAGGAGGGACTTGCTCCTGGGGAACAGCTCCCCCGCTGCCCGCCTTCCCAGCCTTGGCCCAGGTGCCAGACCTCTATCCCCTTCTCCAAGGCTCCTCCCCCAGGTTCAAAGGCAACTCCGCCCTGCGCCTCCCCCAGACCCGCAGGTCCCCCACCTCGCCAGCCCTCCACACCTGCAGGCCGTAGGTCACACTCTTTAAAGCCCGGCAGTGAGTGCGGCCTGCCTGCTGCCAGCGCTGTCCGGGCACCATCCCAGCCAGCCGGCCCCACTCCCAGGAGGCCAACGAGGCCCCGCTGCCAGCACCAGCCATCCCCCCGGGCACCTGCCTGGTCAGAGCAGCTGAGAACAGCCCTATCCCAGCGAGCAATCCCACTTTTACCACTTTTACCAGGCCAGACAGGAGCTGTGGGTGGGGGGAGGGAGGCGGGAGGGCTGAGCCAAGCTCTGGCCTCGGTCCTTCCCACAGAGGAAGGGGTAGGAAGACCAGGTGAGAGGTGGGCCTGCGCCGGAGGCCCCCAGCTGTGAAGCAGCCAGACCAGTCCTGGGCCCCAGGTCGGCAGCACAGACACCGTCTCTAGGACTCCGACCCTCCTCACAAGAACACACACCATGCAGAATGAATGACTTAGGGGCAAGCATGTCCCAGGCCAAAAACACCCTCCATTCAACAAAGGACCCTCTTCGGGCATTAACCAACTCCTCTCGAACACGCTTTCCCTGCAATCACGCTACTGAGTGTTCGTCACACACCACTGAGTGTGCAGCAGCTTGATCAGATGGCGTCCCTGATGTCTTCTGGCCGAACTCAACTTCCTGAGAGAATGGATTCTGTGGGGGGCTGATCCGGGGTGGGTCATTTGGGAGCAGGGGCACATTTTGAGGCTGAGGAGAATGGGGGAGAGGAAGAGAAGGGCTGAACAAGGGGCAGAGGAGGAGAGCCGGCCGATCACAGTCAGAGGCCCAGAGGGAAGAATCGAGGACCCAGAACAGCCTCTCAGACTTGGCACTGTGTTAATGTGTTAGGGCTCCGTGGCTCACCATCTCCAGTTCTGGGGCCAGAAGTCCGAGACTGAGGCGTCAGCAAGGTCGCTGCCATCCGAGGCTGTGGGGGCGACGGGCATGTGCTGGTCACCTCTGGTCATGGCATACAGAAACACCATCTTCACGTGGCGTTCTCTCTGTGTGCGCATCTGTGTCCAAATTCCCCTTTTATAAGAACACCATCAGCCCAGCCGGCGTGGCTCAGTGGTTGAGCATCGACCTATGAACCAGGAGGTCATGGTTAGATTCCCAGTCAGGGCACATGCCCAGGTGGTGGGCTCGATCCCCAGTGTGGGGCGTGCAGGAGGCAGCCGATCAGTGATTCTCTCTCATCATTGATGTTTCTCTCTCTCCCTCTCCCTTCCTCTCTAAAATCAATAAAAATACATAAAAAAATGAAAAAAGAACACCATCATATTGGATTAGGGCCCACCCTAGTCCAGTATGACCTCATCTAACTAAAGACATCTGCAAGAGCCATATTGCAAAATAAGGTCAGGTTCTGAGGTACTGGGGGTTAGGACTTCAACACATGAGTTTGGGGGGGGGATGGGATTCAACGCAAACAGGCACCTTTTCTGGGTGGAAGTGCCCAGAAGAGAACAAGGCTAAGTGGCCCGGAGCAAGGCACTCCTCCTCAGATCCTCCATCTATGACATAGGATCGGGGCGGGGGGGGGGGGGGGGGGAGAGGGCGGGGTCCCTTCCCGCCTGCCCCTGGCCTGTTCAAAGGGGCCATGAGGACAGGCACCAGGGCAGGGGCAGTGTCTCAGCCGTGCCTGGCCTGCCTCGATCCTCTCTTCATTCCCTCACATAAGGTCAGAGGCCTAGCTGCCACACCCAGAGGGACACTCAGAGCCCTGGAGACGCGGGTAAGCCTCGGAGACCACAGCTGAGACCTCCACAGACAAGCATCCGATTGAACAATTCCGGTAACTTCCTGACTTGCCTACAGCTTGTCCTTTCAGGGACAGCAGCCCTGTCTCTGGCCTAGTGGGGCCCGTTGCCTTCAGAACAGAGCCAGACAGGGGGGCGCGCCTCCCAGCACCTATCACAGGCCCACAAGGGGCCTCGGACTGCAGAGAGGGAGGCCTCTGGTGGAGCGAGAGCAGCACCCAGTGGACGCCTAGAAAATGGCACTCTCAGGCCCTGAGGCGGAGCAGGAGGGAAGCCACCCAATGAGGCCAAGGACATGCACGTGGCTGTATCACAAGAGTTACACATCTCTGGGCTCCAAGCTGAGGCTCCTGGTCTAAGGAAGGGCGGCAAGGCTTCCCCCACCTTCACAGCCGCAGCCGTAGCCGCAGCCGCAGCCACAGCCACAGCACAGCCACAGCCACAGCCACAGCCGCAGCACAGCCACAGCCGCAGCACAGCCACAGCCACAGCCACAGCCGCAGCACAGCCACAGCCACAGCCACAGCCGCAGCCGCAACCGCAGCCGCAGCCGCAGCCACAGCCACAGCACAGCCACAGCCACAGCCACAGCCACAGCTGCAGCCACAGCCACAGCCACAGCCGCAGCCACAGCCACAGTCACAGCCACAGCCACAGCCACAGCCGCAGCCAGCATCAGAAACACTCCGTAGAGGAAGGAAGGGCTTTGGGTTCTTCTGGCCCCGTGTCCCAAGAGCGACCTCCTGTCCCCACCCCAGCTGAGTTCTCTGCCACCCTGAGCAACCCAGCAAGGCAAGCCTGGCCTGGCGGGAGGGAGGGGAGAGCGCAGGGAGGGGCTGCCAGCGCAGCCTGCGTTCCGACTGGGCCGGGCCTGTTCTTCCGTAGGCACATCTGCCCTGCCCTCTGCCCTCCCCTGGGGTCAGCCCTGAGCTTGGCCCTACGTGAGCCTGGTACCAGGGACACTGAGGGCTGCCACAGGCTGGCAGGCGACCTTACCGCCCACTGCAGGCCCCTCTGGGGGCGCCTCCAGCCCTGGTTGCCCAGCTGGCCTCCGGCTGTGGCTGTGCTGAAGGAAGATGTCTGGGGAACCCCGTGTCCCAGCGTCTGTGCTGGGCTGTCACATGGGCAACCACGTGAGAAGGCTTCAGAGGGGCCCTCCTTCAACGCCCCAGGAAACAGGAGACCATGGCCGAAACGCAAACAATAGCCAAGCAAGCCCCGGTCACGGCGTGGAGGAGCGCCAGGCTGCCCCGGGGCAAGGCCACTGGCGTCCACACGCCCTCCCGGGCACGTCTGCTCACCTTGGCATGAGCTCCCTCCCAGCTGCAGCGTTCTCACCTGTGCCCTGCCAGGGCGGACCTGCCAGGCCCAGGGAGCAGAGCAACTCTGCAGGGTGGACAAGAAAAGCCGCTGCAACCTCCAGGCTGGGGGAAGACCCGGCCCGTCCTCCCTCGCTGCCTGCGCTTCCTGCCTGGTGGGAGGGGGGTGAGCCCACGGGACCTTGCGCTCAGGTGAGGCTTCCGGCAGAAGGAGGTTGTTCCAGGTGAGAGCGATCGGGGAAGGAGCCTCAGGTGCGAGGGCAAAGCCACTGGCCTGGCTACAGTGCAGGTGGGTGGAAGGCCAGAGGGGAGCCTGGGCGTGGCTCAGACTGGGGTCTGGAGATTCAAGGATGGACTGCGCTGCCTGGAGTGTTTGAACAGAACAGATGAGCCTGGACATCAGATTCCTAAATCCCGAGCCTCCTCGGTGGTGTCTGAGCCTCTCTACCTGCTCTGTTCTGTCCTCCTGCCCTGCACACCTCCGCCGGGCTGTCCACCAACAGGAGACATGTGCCTCCGTCCCGCCACAACATGGGGGACGTGGCCCCGCCTCGCTGCTCAACTCTTACCAAGGCTTCTTTGGAACTTGAGTTTTTATGTCCTTCTTGCAGGACAAGAGATCTTCCCTCCGTGTGAACATAAAGGTGTCCGGGCTGGAGGCACCTGGGGAAGAGATGACCTGAACGATTCCATGTTCTGTTCCTATTGCATGTGGAGGTGAGCACTCCTGAATGGAGTGTAGGAGGCATGAGGAACCCAGTCGGAATGCTGGGTCTTCAGGCACTGAAACTTCTTAGTGCATTCATTCATTCATTCATTCATAGCCAAATTTGAATTACATGGAACACAGTCCCTTAGTACGAAGTCCTTATCTGCCATAAACTAGATCCTAAAGCAAGATTTGATAAGGTGACAGGGAAGAAAACAGAGTATTTAAGGTGAAGGAACACAGGCCTAAACGTGGGTAGGCTGTATGCAATCTCCAGTGCCAGGTGACTCCCTGCTGTTGAACTTGATCACAGAGGTAGTGTCAAATCTGGTGCCCAACCAGGCCCTCCGCCCTTAGGACGGTCTCAAGAGAACGTCATGGAACTAAGTATAAACTGCGGTGCTTCACCAGCTGGAAGTCACTGTTATTCTCAGCAGGGCTGGGCCAGTTCTCTTGTCCACCAACAACGGCCCAACGTTTAAACCAGAACCCTCTCCTGTTTGTCTGCAAAAGGAGGACGGGGTGGGGGTGATGAATAGCCACAGCAGAGAGGACTTGGAGGATAGTGAGATTATTCTGTATCATATTAGCATGACAGATACATGTCATCATCCATCATCCATTTGTCCAGACCCATGGAACGTGCAACACGGAGAGTGAACCCTAACATAAACTATGGACTTTGGGTGATTACAATGTGTCAGTGTAGGTTCATCCTTGGTAAAAAATAAAGGAAGGAAGGACGAAAGGAAGGAAGGAAGGAAAGAAGGAAGGAAGGAAGGAAGGAAGGAAGGAAGGGAGGGAGGGAGGGAGGGAGGGAGGGAGGGAGGGAGGGAGGGAGGGAGGGAGAAAGAACCACTCTGGTGAGTGATATTGACCATTGAGGGAGGCTACACGTGTGGGGCTGAGGGACATAGGCATATTCTCTGTATTTTCCTCTCCGTTTTGTTGTAGACCTAACACTTCTCTAAAAATCATGCGTGTTTTTTAAATAAATAGTAAAGACTAAATAAAAAATTAAGGAATGAGTGATTTCTCAAGTGCCCTCCAGCTTAAGTGTCAGATGACTCTGATTAAAACTAGATGCCCATTAAGCAACTCAAGAGGAATTGTGTCTAGAACAGCGGCCACCAACCTTTTGGACCTCACAGACCAGTGGTCCGCGGACCACCGGTTGGCGTCCACTGGTCTAGAAATCTGAACGCTGGCCGCCAGCCGGAGGAGGAAGAGCACTTGGGACAAGGACACCGTGCCCCCAGGGGGGACTGCCGGCTGGGGGTTCATCAGGGGTGGGCTGGGTCCCAGCCGTGTTTGAGGAGAGTTCTGAGGAGGAAGCCCGAGGAGGCTGCCCATCAGTCAGGCCGGGGAGTCCTCCTCCCCGCCACCGAGAGCCAGAAGAGCTAGCCCCTGCCCCGTGCCCAGACGAAGGACTTATTGATCCACCAAAGGAACAGTTAGCCAGCAGGGCTTTACTTGCTCGATAGCAATGATTTTTTTCCAGGAAGGGAAACCCACATAAAACGATTGGAAACACAAGTCCGGAATAAGTCCAGCTCCCACGTGGGAACTCTTTACCTGTGATGCGAAATTACATGATGCTGATTTGGTCTCAAACCTAATGCTGCCCCCAAGAAACTGAAACCCTGGAAAAAACATGGAGAACAAGGGGAAACATCCCTGCATCTGCCCTGCCCTCTCCCTTCTCCCAGCCCCACATGCTTGAACGGAACAGAACAGACAGGGAGGAGGCCCTGGGAGGTTACCCTGGACATCAGTGACCCCACGCTATGATCTGGGCGAAGTCCCAGGGACACACACAAACACGGTTCCCGACCTCAGGGTCCCCAGCTTGAAGGGGGGACACGCACACAGGAAATGAAAGAGCCTAACTAGATACTTGATGGAATGAGACAGACAAGTGGTTCTCAAACTCAGGTGTGCATCAGGGTCTCCTGGCCGGCTCCCTAGGCACAGACGGCGGGCCCCAGCCCCAGGGAGTCAAGGTCAGTGGGTACAAATGTTGCCTCCGACAGGTTCCCAGGAGCTGCTGGTGCTGCTGGGAGAGACTACACTCTGAGAACCGGCGACACAAACCAGTGCTTTCCACACCTCAGGGTGCGATGAGCCACCCTCAGTAGACACTGGCCATGGTCACCGCTGGCACATGCTGACGTCAGTGACCGATGGAGGCCCAGGGCTCCCCTTGCAGGCGCTTCCCTCCATTCACCCTCCTCCCCTCCCTCCCCATTCCAGAAGCTGCTCCAATCCCAACAAGTCCGCCGGCAGCTGGTCTTCAAAACGGAAACGATTATTGTTTTGCGAGCCCCACGGACGGCTCCCCACGCGACCCGCTCGGCCAACTTGGATGGCGTCTCACCTGGCTGATTGCAATGGCTTGTTGTTTGGCAGCTGAAGTGACTCCCACTTTTCCCTCCCAGCCTCAAGCCAGAGGAGTGTCAGTCTTCCAGGAGCCGAGTGTCTTGAAGGCACGCGGGGTGGCCATGAACTTCTCAGCAGGCGGCTGGAGCAAACCAGTGTGTTTTGTAGGTGCTGAGTAGGCATGGGCCCCCTCCTGACACAGGGTCATGGCCACATAAGGAAATAGGAGCGCCCCTCCCTCCCTGGGACATCTTTCGTCTACAGGCTTGTTCTAGCAGAGTGTGCACCCCTTTTTCCACAGACCTGTACTGGTGGCTGCAAGCACACAAAGCCTGCAGGCAGAAGGTCCCTCACGTGGAAACAGAACTGATATCCATCGGATGCTGTCTTACTCATTGGATACGTAGTTTCCCGGGTTGCCATAACAGCAGAAACATATTCTCTCACAGTTCTGGAGACGAGACGTCTAAAATCGAAGTGTCTGCAGGGCCAGGCTCCCTCCAAAGCCTCTAGGGCCGGATCCTTCCTCACTCCTCCAGCTGCTGGTGGCCAGGTGCTCCTTGGCTTGTGGCAGCATCACTATAAACATCACCTCCATCTTTACACGGCTTCTTCCCCGTGTCTGTGTCCAGATTTCCTTCTTATAAGGACCCGAATCATGTAAGGTGGTATCCTAAAAGGACACTGGTCATATTGGATTAAGGGCCCACCCTACTCTGGTATGACCTCACCTTAAGCAACGACATCTGCAACAACCCATTCCTAAATAGGGTCCCCTCCCGAGGTACCAGTGGTTAAGACTTCAGCATACCTTTTGGGGGACACAGTTCAACCCTTCACAGGCACGTGTTATGAGGCCATATTAAAACATATCGTCCCTGCTGAATCTGACCTGGTCTTTTGGAGTGCTTTCTTCCTCTGAATTAAACTAAAACAGTAAGCTATCCTATCTAATAAGAGTAATATGCAAATTGACTGTCACTCCAACACACAAGATGGCTGCCCCCATGTGGTCAAACATGGCTGCCCCCATGTGGACACAAGATGGCCGTGAAAAGATGGCCAGCAGGGGAGGGCAGTTAGGAGGGACCAGGTCTTCAAGGGAGGGCAATTGGGGGCGATCAAGCCTGCAAGGGAGGGCAGTTAGGGGTGACCAGGCCTGCAGGGGAGGGCAGTTAAGGGTGACCAGGCCTGCAGGGGAGGGCAGTTAAGGGTGACCAGGCCTGCAGGGGAGGGCAGTTAGGGGCAATCAGGCTGGCAGGGGAGCAGTTAGGCATTAATCAGGCTGGCAGCGGAGTGGTTAGGGGGTCATCAGGCTGGTAGGCAGAAGCGGTTAGGGGCAATCAGGAAGGCAAGCAGGCAAGCAGTTGGGAGTCAGCAGTCCTGGATTGTGAGAGGGATGTCCGACTGTCCGTTTAGGCCAGTGATAGGCAACCTTTTGAGCCTGGTGTGTCAAACTTTGCCAAAAAACTGAGCATAACTTGGGTAGTGTGTCACTTTGAGGAAAAAAACATTACTTTGCAAATGTTTCATCCTCAGGAGCAGCAAATGTTTCATCCTCAGCATGCGGCCACCTCAGCGGCCGCGTGTCATCAGAAATGGCTACGCGTGTCAGTGCTGACACACATGTCATAGGTTCGCCATCACTGGTTTAGGCCCTGCACCCTCTCTGATCGGACATCCCTTGAGGGGTCCCAGATTGGAAAAGGTGCAGGCTGGGCTGAGGGACACACACCTCCATGCACGATTTTCGTGCACCGGGCCTCTAGTTTACAATAAAATGAAAACTGAACTACAAGTCAGGCCACAGTCTCAAGATCAACTGTACAACAAGGGATCGAACTCTTGCCCACGCCACACTTAATAGCCAGAGGTAAATCTGCAAGGTCTGAAAAGCAAGTCAACGAGCAGGTTGGACACCTAATTCATTTATGCGTTCAACATACCTGAGGCCCTTCTGGGCACCATTCACCGTTCAAGGTGCTGATGACACAGCAGAAAAGGACAAAACAGACAGAAGTCCCGCCCTGACATAGCTTACCTCCCGGGAGGAGAGGACAGAGACAGACGAGTAAGGACACAATCTGGGCCGAGAGAGAAAAAGAAAGTGAGAGGAGGCGTACGCACAGGGTCTGCAGTTTTAATCAGGGTGGTCAACAGAGGGCCACCTTAGGGTGACAAAGGCCTGAAGGCAGGGCAGGGCGGGCCGGGCGGGGGGGTGAGGGGCAGGAGGGCACAGCAGGGCGCTGCTCCTCGCTGGACACAGGCCTTTGTGAGCACTCTGCTGCTCAGGCTGTGAGGAGAGCCACTGCCTTTTTGCAAAGCCTCTCTCTGATGACGGTGCTGAAACGGACCTGGGGGGTGAGAACCAGGGGGGCAGGAGACTCTTTGAGAGACCTGCACAAAAGAGGGGGTGACATCTTGGCCTGGAGTGCAGAGGAGGAGGTGGACATTGCTGGACCCCGGATCCGGGCTGTCAGAACCCACACACTGGCTGCGGGGGCCCAGATGGAATGAGTCTGGCCCACGAAGCCAGCGCGGGAAACACCCAGCAGAGTGGGAGGCCAAGGGCTCCGTTTGGGACGTTGTAAGCGTGTGTTCCAGCTGCTCTGTCATCTCGCAAAGAGCACTCTAATGAGGTGGGACGAGGCTCCAATAAACGCGGATCTCCTCAGAGGTATTCCTGGTCCAGACTGGTCCAAACTGCCTCGAGGGCAGAGAGCCGCAAAGGTGGCGGGAGGAATGAAAGGTAATTTTTTAAAGATGTGACCAGTGGGAACAGGAAAACGAGCGTTTAACCCTTTGTGCCCAGTCGCTCTGGTTAAAAGTGGTTAGTTCTGGAGGGGAATGTGGAGGCGGAGGGGGGTCTCGCTCATTTATACCTCCTGCCCGTTTTAATTTTTATTACCATGAGCATTATTAATTTTATAACCAAAAATTGGCAAGCATTTCTAACTTGGTTTTTAAAAAATCATGAGACTAAGAAGAATGCAGATTTCTATGCTCTTACATAGACGAATGTCCAAGATAATAAATGGTTTAAATTACTGAGATGTAGGCCGTAATTCTCTCCATCGACCTGCATCCGTGTGTCTGTGTATCTGTACATAGGAAAAGGCCTGGGAGGGTAGGTATAACCTCACAGGGGCTACTACCCAAGAGTGAGGGTGGGGAGGAGCCTTCGCCAGGAAGTTTTCACTTTTTACTGTAAAGAACACTCCTCGCAGCTCTTGCTGACTTTGAAAAGTACTTACCTGTGTTCTAATTTAAGGTTATGGCCTTCCCTACACTTTTCTTCAATTCGGCTTCACATCATCCACACAGGAATGACTGAATATTTAAAATCAATAGGCAATAGAAACTTTTCAGTCCCCCTTCTCTCTTATCCCTGCAAGGAATAAGTAGGTGACTCTATTAATGACAAACTCTGTTAAAGTTGTCTTCTCCAGAGAAGTGTCAAAATGTACGTGTTTTTGAAGTTAAGCATGACTCTTACAAGAATACAGAATGAACACATGACGAGTGTGACTTAACTCATGAATCAGAGAACCACCAGGATGGTAAACAGGCATTTGGGAACTGAGCGTTTACGGTCAATGAAGAAACAATTGGGAAATGAAGTTACCAGGTTAGAACCCAAACTGGTCAAAGTCCTGCAGGGTGATAAACCCATAATCCTGGGGGTTCTTGTTTCTACCATTACAAAAATCATGTGCGTCTCATCTGAACAAAAGCCTACCTACCAGTTGTATGTCATCTCGCAGAGCCTGGGCCCTCATCAAGAGCCAATAGAAAAATCACAGGAAGACACAGCCCTGAGAAGGAAATCGCCCCTGGGTGGCTCTGTGAGGCTGGGCTCAGTTTAAAATTGAAAGGAGAGGAATCCTCCTTTTGCCTTATTTATAACTGTTGGATACTTTTCTTAACATAAGATACAAATTTACATATTGGCAGCTGCGGTTTTCAATTTTCCAAATGCACTTTGCTCTTAATATTAATCTCCTTTTCACCATCTTTCGTGTCTGTTTTCAATCAGGAAGGAAGATGACGAACAAGCGATTCTGGAATTGCAATAATGTTCCATTATTAAAACGAAATAGATTTTAATATTATGTTGATAATCACCTGGATGGGCACTAAAACGTTTATGGGCTATTTAAACTTTGTATCAGGGCCCAAAAAAAAAGGGTCGCATGTCTCTTCGAGTTGATGGCAGCCACAACAAAAATCTGTGGATACAACCTGTTTATATGGATTTGGGACATGGCTTCGGGCAAGTTCCTGAATTTCTTAGCCTCTGCTTCCTGTTCTGTGAAAAATAAGACTTCACCGCGCTGCTGACAGATCCAAACCCAGATGCTACTTCTGCGCTCCTGTTTCACTCTGTGCATGCCGAGTCACTGGCCATCACTCCTGCTGTTGGACTTCTAGCAGGTCTCCGTTTTTGATCGTTTGTCTTTCGCTGTGTGGGCGTGTACGTTACCTTCTTGTGATTTTAAAAAGCATAAGCTATTTTTTCAATCTTACCAATTGCTTTGTTTCACCCCCAAAATTCAATCGTGTTTCTCATCCCTCTTTCCTTTCTGCAGAGAATGCAATGGTCTTCTGATGACCCCCAGCATTAGCTAGGACTTTTAACAAATCTCTCTCCCGCTCTGACTTGATGCCCTTTTTAACTGGAATCCGTCTCCCATAATTGACTGTCACTTTTTTTTAGAAATACAGAAAACTCCACAACGTGGAATTATGTAGAAGCTGTAAAATTACACTTAGCTCACACAGCCCACTGTTGATTAGTTCTTCACTTGCCTCTTAAAATAACTAAACCATGTGTCTGTCAACAATTTGTTTTTGTAAACAACCTGTTCACTCAAATCCTTTAAGTAAATATGCCATAAGAAGAAATACTACAACGTCAGAGCTTCAGAGGGAGACTGAACACAAGTTTCTATTTCTAACCAGAGGTTCTCACAGGAACCAAACTGGAGTGTGTGTGAGAGTGTGTGTGTGGTTGGGTGTTTGGAAGGACTCTCCCCTTTAGCCTTTAATTTGCCTGAAACACCTGCATTAAATACAGTTTGCCTGCAGGAAGACTACGAGACCCACAAAGCTTAAAAAATACAGAAACTCTGAATATATTTAGAACCACTGAATTACACACTTTTAATGGACGAACTGTATATGTGAAGTGTACCTCCATAAAGCTTTTTTAATGGCACAGAAAGAAGAAAAAGACGAGTAAACACTCAAGTCATTATAGTTTACGTGATTGCTGTAAACATTATAATTTCAAATTGCTGTTACTTATGTAAAACTGTTTTCATTGCTCAACTGATCTGTTTTTATGTCTGTAAAAAGTATTTGGGCATCTCGGGCTAAATGGAATTCATCATTTTTTTCCAATTAAAAAGTATTGGAAATATTTCTTCACTCAGTGACTTTTGACTTAGCATAAGTATTTTCAGGGACAGGTTAAAGAATTAAGCAAGAGATGGGTTTAAGTACTGGAAGCATAGAGTTAAGTTTGATGCGGAGATGAGTATTAGTGTTAATACTGAACTGATTTGCCCTGAAATATAGTCTGTCTGCTGAGAAAGACGTGAGCCTGCAAAGGGGGCAGGGCCAAGATGGTGGATGGTGTAGGGAGGGTAGAGAAGCCAGTGAAAGACAGCAGAAAAACCAGGCAAGTTTTAGAAAAGGCAATTAGACCATGACTAAAGCTGATGTGGAATGTAGTTTTCTCACTAGCCAGACCACAGTTTGCTATCACAAAGTCAGTCAATTGGCTTTATTCAGCTCCAGATTTCAGAAAAGGGGAAGAAAAAACAAAACTGCATGCTTAAGAGTTAGGAGTAATTTTCTAAGCTCAAAAGCAACTTAAAGCCACTTAGTCTCTCTTACCTTACTTTGTGAAAGATGAACCTTGTAATAAACCAGAATTTTCAGCCTTGTTTTTGTAGAGAGAAAAACTGGAAAACAATAGACTTTGGGTGCTTTTCTAGTAGAAAAAGGAATGTGGGCAATCTGAATGCTAGCACACTTAGAGGAATATCTTTAAGGCCTATATCAAAGGTATTACTTAGTCAATCAGAAATTTAGAATTGGAATGTTGTAATGCCTAAACTTTTGAAGAAGATAACGAATGAAAATATTATTCTTTAGTTATTGCCAGTAACTTGAGACAAAAAATAACTTAAGAGAAAAAAAAAAGTGTCTGGGTTCTAACCAGGAAGTGCTAACTGTGAACTTCACTAAATTTTTTTTTTGCTGCTAAAGGATGGAGAAACATTGAATAACAAATTCAACAACCCAAATTAAATTTCTTGGGTTTTTGTTTTTTGTTGGGTTTGTTTTTCCATATTCTATCTGATCCTAGTCAAGAGTAGGAAAAAGAAAATATGATCCAAGAGAAAATAGTTATGAAGCATTATTTAAGTATTTCATGTTTGGGGTAGAATGGCTTGAAGCTCTCCCAGGGTCTAGGGACCTTGCTTTTTATTTTATTTTTTTAATATATTTTTATTGATTTCACAGAGGAAGGGAGAGGAAGAGAAGGATAGGAACATCAATGATGAGAGAGAATCATTAATCGGCTGCCTTCTGCATGCCCCCTACTGGAGATCAAACCCACAACCTGGGCATGTGCCTTGACCGAGAATTGAACCATGACCTCCTGGTTCATAGGTCGATGCTCAACCACTGAGCCATGCCAGTCCGGCAGGACCTTACTTTTTAAATAAAAGTTTTCTTAAGGGGGATTTCTGTACATTTTAATGTAACTTTATACATTCTTTTATAACAAATGGAAAGATAAATTCTATTGGAAACTGTGAATAATTCCAGAAATATTGAGACTTTTCGTTTCCTTTCAAACCTCGTTTCCTTTTAATATTCATCCACCTACAGCCCAAATTCTCCATGTGTTTTGCCAGCTGTTCTTTATTAACTACAAACCGGGTGATTATTTCTGCTTCATGAGATCCCTTAAACTCAAAAATAAAATAAAATGTAAAAACGTTCCAGGCTGATCGATGGTGGTGATTGCAATGAGAAAGCCACAGAAGTTCCTCTGCGCCTTTCTCCTGACTGGGCCACTTCCACCCGGAACGGTTTCCAGGGCGATGATAAACCAGTCTGCGAGAGCCCAGGATGCAGGATCGGCATCTTTGAAAGCCAAACCTCAACGATAAAAACATTAAACATGTAGATGGCATGGCTGCCTTTGGCTTGTTCTCCCTTCAGCTTCATCGCACCAACTCGTTTATTGGCAGCGTCCAGATAGAACAGATTTATTAAAGCTTTATATTTACTAAGTGCTTTCGTCAGCTCCTCGTCTCTCTATCCACCTCCATCCCCCTCCCCATTTATTCTGTGTAAGGGTTCAATAAATGTTGAGGATGACAATAATTACTGTCATTATCTGCAGACAGAAAATTATGTTCACGTATGTAACACCTTAATCCATAAAGAAATTTTAAAAATAAATAAATAAAAATAAAAACGTCTAGCTAAAAAAAAAGAAAATTATGTTCAATATTTAAATCCTAACCTACCTTATCAATGATTTCTAGAGAAAATCGGTATAAGTTGAATTCTTTCAAATCGCTCTCCTGTAGGACATTTGTTTATTTTTAACCCCAAATAATACATCTCTCTTTCTCGCTACATAAAATAGCTTTGCTCTCAAAGCTAATGCCATGGGGAGAACATGGGCAGGGAACTCTTCTAGATCAAAAGAACTCAAAGAATGAAGGCCTGGGGTTGGGCAGGGGTGGGGAGACAGGGAGCAAAGGTGGGGAAAATTGGGGACATCTGTAATACAGTCAACAATAAGAAAAAAAAATGTTTTAAAGAACTCAAAGAGACATAACAAAATGCAATGTAATGTGATTAACTCCAGATCCAGAAATAAAAATCTACACAATACATTTTGGAAACAATTGGTAAAGTTAGAATTGAGGCTGGGTACGGGTTATACTATAGAACTGTTAATTTTATTAGGTATTATAATGGCATTGTGGCTATAAAGGGGGGGTGTCTCTATTCTTAGAAGATGCAGGCTAAAATATTATTGGGAAAGCATTATGGTGTCTGCAACTTATTTTCAAATGGTTCCGCAAAATGTTATATATTTAAATATAGAGAAGAAGCAAGTGTGAAACAAAATTTTAATGACTGGTGAATCTAAAGAGCGTTTACTGTATTATACTTCAACTTTTCTATAGATGTAAATTCTATAAATAAAAAATTGGGAATAAAAATATAGCAAAAAATTATTTTACTAAAAATATCACACATTTCTTTACATATTTTACTGTAATCATATATAATTATTATACATTGTTATTACTTATTTATACTTTGTAAAAAGCATACCTATTCAATATAAATACTTAATCTGAAATTAACTACCTTAAACCAACTATTTAACTTTTAGTGCTCATGTATCAATCTCTTCATCTTAAATATAAATCAAAATCACTCAACACCTACTTTAAACTAGAGACGGGGAGACGCCAGCTGTATGGATCATGAATTAATATTTCAAAGTTAAATTTTTCAATAGTTTCTTCTTTGTTTTTCTTCTTTGTCTAGCATAGTCTGCTTTAAGCTCAAAGTTGCATCTTGAAATCCAGGATTTAAGTCTAATACTTTCTTGAAATCTTCCAAAGCATCATCAAAGTATCCTGTACCAGAATCCAAAAAAAATGGGAGAGAGAGAAGCAGCTGAGTATTTTCTTATATAATTCATAGCAAAGTTTGGATACACATGCTTTTATATTTACGAGCTTTCAACCACTTCTATTGGAGAAATTTTTCCTCTTAATAATGATATAGGAATGTCTACATCAAAATAAGAGTGTCTGCCCTTTCAGAATAATACTTAAAATTAGCTAGGGGTTTACTTATTAAGATTTAACAGGTAAATAGCATAAATCATCATGAAATCTCAACAAAATTACATTACCTGTTTTAGATAATTACAGTAAAATTAGGCAATAGGAGATATTCTTTTCAACCCTTTAAAATAAAAAACAGTACCTTGATTCCAAGGACTTAAAACTCCTTCACTTTACCTCGTCTCGTGTGCCTTCAAAGATTTTAACTCAGAAAAGTTTCGCAGGTGATCACCAGCATTACCCTCAATTCGCCTTTGGGGATGTACAGGCACAAAGTAATTGGGTGACCCTCCCTCCGTTACCACGTCCAATTCCCACCCCAGCGTGCCGCTGTGGTCTGTAATGCCTGTTGAAAGCTTAAAATAAACTCAGAACAATTCCTCTGTTCCAGGCTCTAGACCTAAATTTAGCCCAACTTTTAAGACTTAACGATCACTACATTCGTTTTACAACCTTCAGGAGCTCTCCATTCAGCAAGTACAACTAAGGACCCAGGGAGAAAAGGAGGCTTACCCAGCCTATACAGAATCAGCCCTCGGTTGTAATAGGGAACTTCAAAATCGGGCTGGACTCCTATGGCCGCCGTGTAGTCATCCATGGCTTCGTAGAAATCAACCCTGAAGTACTTGATCTGCCCCCTGTTGTTATACGCAGTAGCCAAATCCTCGGGGCTGCATTCGCTGTAAACAAGAAGTTCACGTGAAAAACACCACTTTTCCTCCCAAAATTCCGCCCAGCTCCACCCTCATTCTCTTCGGGGTATTGTCAGACTTCATCGCCTACAGCGTGCAGCATCCACACTGAGAAACCCCGGGCACAGAGGGAAAGCAGTGCATCCGTTTTGTCTAACCCCGTGGTCTGCATCAGCAGGGTCGGAGTGTTACCATCAACCGGAAAAGCACACTCATGTGCTCAAAGCCCCTATTCACTGCCAACGTGTCCGGCTGAAATACAGTATCAAATTCACTGTTCGTTTTCTAAGCACGTGCCAGCAGGGCAATGACAGGCCAGACTCAAGCTGAGCGAGGAGGGAGCGTTAGAGCTGGAGTTCGCTATGAACATGTCGCAAAGTTCACCATCAGCTTTACCCTCAAATTTTTAAGTGATCCCAAAACAATGAGATCTGAAGTCATTTCCGCTGATAAAGAAAAGTCAAGCCTAAGTGAAAAGTCAACCCGCTGATCCCCAGGGCGTGCTTTCTGGGGAGAGAGCTGCCCTCCCCGCAGTTTGGCTGGGACCCTCCCCAAGGCCAGGCAGGCTTCCTGCTAGAGGGGAGGGCCCAGTGCACTTTGGGGCTCCTGTGTACGGAACCAGCTCTGCATCGGAGGGCTCCAGAGGCTGCCCAAGGAGCGTGACGTGATCACACATTCCCGAAAGGAAGCCCAGGCAGCTGTGAGCCACCAGCCCCACAGGTTACACAGCCCTCCCCTCCCTCACCCTCCACCCCAAGGCCCTGCTGGACAAATCTGCAGAGAACACTCCTGGGCTCCGCTCTGCATCAGAGATGCTTCTGTCTCCCTCTTTCTTTCCCAAAGGGATTCTCAAATGTGAACCAAACAGGGAAGATACAGCCCAAACGCACCTGTCATTTCTTTGCTATACAGTCCTCCGAACATATTTGTGACTGCCGTCAGTGTTATTAAAAGGTACTTCCCTTAATCTTGATCTTGAAATGTGAGACAGTTACTGGAACTACTGCTGCCAGAAGAGATGCTCACAGCCTAGCAGTGATGGGCAACCTTTTGAGCTTGGTGTGTCAAACTTCACCAGAAAAACTGAGCATAACTCGGGTAGTGTGTCACTTTGAGGAAAAAACTAACTCCAAGACTCTAGTCGCAAATGTGTCATCCTCAGGAGCAGCAAATGTTTCATCCTCGGCATGCGGCCGCGTGTCATCAGAAATGGCTACGCGTGTCAGTGCTGACACGTGTGTCATAGGTTCACCATCACTGGCCTAGAGGTCTCCGTCAAGTCTAAGTTTGCTAGCCCTGGAGTGGAACTAGCGCAGTTTTAGAAAATGTCTGTTTTGCCTGGCTGTTGTGAGTCAGTGGTTGAGCCTGTACCCATGAACCAGGAGGTCACAGTTCGATTCCCAATCAGGACACACGCCTGGGTGGTGGGCTCGATCCCCAATAGGGGGCGTGCAGGAGGCAGCCGATCAATGAGATGAATGATTCTCTGTCATCATTGATGTTTCTCTCTCCCTCTCCCTTCCTCTCTCTGAAATAAAAAACATATTTTTAAAAATATTTTTGAAAGAAAATGTCTGTTTCTATGAGCTATGACTGAAAGAGACTTCTGGATGCTACGAGCACCCCTGTGAAAACCAAGAGAACAAGAAGGCTCACTCCCTCCATCTATTATACCAGGTTAGCTCTACCCCGTAAAGAGTTTTAAGAAGAATGCAGTCTCAGGAGTCCAGTAAGGTTTTAGTCTTTAAATTTCCAAGCTTCAAAGCTTTGTTATAAATTTATTATATTCAGAGGATCATAGAATGTTTGATTCAGAATTAGATCTCATTACAACAAATCCTAAAAGCCTACTTTTCATGTGAAAGTTGTTTCATAATTTTAAAGATATGGGCTAATAGTTAGAGCTCCAAATGTTTTCTGTAATATTGATATTTTTATAATAACAGTATTTATGGTAATGTCATTGAACCAGATTACGTAATCCAAATGTGGCTATTTAGCGTTCGCTAACTTTAGCAAAGAAAAAACATTTGGAAATTAGGTTATGGCTAGGGCCATACCTTTGGATGTGAAAAGAAATTCAAAGTTTGCAAATACTATTTCAAAATGATTCAATGACCCAGTATCTTTCAAATAATTTTAAACCCTAAAAGGTACATGTACAGGAAAACGCTGAAGAATTCCGTTTCAATCCATGAGTTCCTAGAAGAAGTGCAGAACTGCAAGGAAAGGGAAGACTCGTTTTACAGATTTGAGAAACTGAGGCTGAGAAGAGGTGCAAGCTATGCGGCAGAGCCAGGATTGGAATTCAAGCGCACGGAGCTCCCTTCTAAACCACGCAGACTTCCTTTCCTCAACTGGCAAAGGGACAGAAATTCTATTTGCTCCAGATGCACGCGGTGCCCTCAGGCGTGGATGTGCCACCGAGGAAGAGAAACAAGACTGGATGGCATCAGTGTACCTGCTGCTGGGTGAACACTCTTTGAAACCTACTGGGTAAGTCAGAGCTGCGCGTCTCCCTTTGGACGGGGAAGCCTGTCCTATGGATCTGAATAGGATTTCTGGAGCCTGCAGAAACCCAGGGCAGCGGGCAGTTCAGCGCAGGCCTCGGAGCCCTGAGTGCAGTTTTGCTTGAGGGGCCTGTGCCTAGAAATGGCTGCTGGGCTGTTGTTTTTCAAGCTGAGCCCCATTAGCCACCAGGAGCCCTTCTTAGTAGGTGTCTTCTTTCTGAGTGATTGCAAAGGAGTGATTGCAAAAAAAGGGGGGGGGGGGAAGCCTATAGATTAGGAGACCTGATGTGCACCCTGGCTTGAACCATCTGCAGAAAACAAACCAACAAAAAAAAAAAAAACACTAAACTCTATTGACCCATCAGTAAAGCTCCAACCCTACTGGGCATTTGCTATTAAGGAATTATGTGACAAAGATATTGTGGTTATGTCTCCTTAAGAACCCTTAATACTTAGAGAGGCGTTTGGAACGCCCACAGATAAAGAACAGGAGTCCGGGTGCAGGGATGACACCGAAGCCGAACCGCGATGACCTGGAGGGTCATTACACGGTCCTCCTTCTATTCACGTTTTCCTCACAGCGCGTGAGGAGCCAGACCTTGCGGTGACGGTGTGGCTGGGGGGCTGGCAGAGCCCGCCCCGTGTCTCGGGGACCCCGCTGTTAGATGACGGGCGGAGTCCCCGAGGGAGAGGACGGTGACAGAGGGACGTCCCGGGTGAAAGACGGGCCGACGCTCCGGGGTCCCGACAGCCTCCAGGGCGCCCCAAAGCCACGGCCAGGGGCCGCGCTCCAAGACGCTCCCCTCCCGCCTTCCGGAGGAAACAAGCCCCTGCCCCGCCGTCCCCGCAGCGGAGTCCGCGCCGCCCTGGTGCTCAGGGGACAGAGCAGAGCGGCTGCGCGACCCCGGCGCCCACCTCGCGAGGACGCCGCCGGCCCCACTTCTCGCGATAGTTACCTCCCGGGCGGCGCTCCCGCGGAAGCCGCGCAGGCGCACTGGCGAATGTAAGCGGAGTACAGCGCCTCGGCCTCCGCGTACTCGCCCTTCTCGAAGTGGGCCTGGGCGAGGCCCAGGGTGGCGCCGCTTCCCTGCCCCTGCGGCCCCGACATCGCGCTCGGAAGTCTGGCCTGCGGGGTGGAATGCGGGTTGATTTCAGAGGCGGAACCGCAAAGCCACTTCCGGACCCGGAGTTTGCCCTCCGCGCTGGCCCCGGGGAAGTGCAGGTCCTTTGTTGTTGTTAGTCCTGCCGGCCTCGGTCCCAGGAAAGTAATAGATCGAACTGGCGCCCAAATCCGTGCCCCGATGCTGCGAGGAGCTTGCCCTTTGTTACAATAAGGGGGTGGGGGTGGGGGGAGCCATGCCGGAAGCGGAAGAATCCTCGGTTTGTTTATGAATGGGTAAGGGTAGCACCTATGGGGTTTCAGCGTCACCCCGAGCAAAACACCCCAGTTCTGAGTAGGCTCGGTTTAACCCCGAGACGCTTTGGGTGGAATCCCAGCCACTTAGTTGTCCCAGGGTCCAGATCCGAATTCAAACTGTTAATTAGCTCCAGGTCCATAGATTACAAACTTCTCAACCCTTTTGAACCTTTGGAATAGTATAAAGATTAATTAAATAGTAGTTTGTGCCGACGGTCTGTGGTCTATGCTGTTACTTTACATTCCTTGACTTTTTATGCCAAAAGGAAACCCACGTAGTAATTTAAATTTGTTTAATTCAAGTAAAAGTTATGTAAAATGAATAATCCAGAGGAAATTTAAAAACAATTCCATGTACATAACATCAAAAAGAATAAAATACTTAGGAATTAATCAAGGAGGTAAAAGACTTATATAATGAAATTTTGCAGAAAAAAAGACATAGACTTCCCATGTTCATGGGTTGTAAAAACAATATTTTAAACATGCAATCACAGATTCAATGTAATCCCTCAAAACCCCAATGATGCTTTTACAGAAATAGAGAAATCCATTCTAAATCCATATGGAATTTCAGGGGATCCCAAGTAGCCAAAACAATCTTGAAAAAGAACAAAGTTGAAGGACTCATGCTTCCTGATTTAAAATCTTACTGCAAAGCTCCAGTGATCAAAATAGGGTGGCACTGGCATAAGGCAGTCTTCTCAATAAATGGTGCTGGGAAAACTGGATATCTACATGCAAAATAATGCAGTTGGATCCTAACCTAACACCATATTTAAAAATTAACTCAAAATGGATTAATGACCTAAATATAGGAGCTAAAAATACAAAATTCTTAGACAAAAACCCTCATGACATTGCATTTAGCAATCTTGGATATGACACCAGTGGCACAGACAACAAAAAGGCTATCAACAGAGTAAAAAGTATTATATATATGCATAATTTATATATAATTTTGAGAAGGGGAGAAAACATCTCGAATCATGTATCCGATAAGAGTGGGGAATGCAGAGATGGAGATTCCATGGGGCAGGCTGGTGGGTGTGTCCATCTGCTCATAGAACACACTAGGGATTCTGACATGGCGTCCCCATCACACGTGAGGAGCTCTGGTCTGCAGAACACTGGAGGGTCGTGCCCTGTGACAGAGGTGCTGGGGCCAGGTTCAGTGGCCGTCCCTCTCCAACTCGCATGCCCGTCTTCCACAGAGTCCACCTACACTGGTACTTGGCCTGCAGAGTGGCATCATCAAGCCTTCCCTCCGCCAGCTCACCCAGAAATACAACTGAAACACGATGATCTGCAGACAGTGTTATGCTTGCTGCAACCCCATGCGGTCAACTGCCCCAGGAAGAGTGGCCACACCAACAACCTGTGCCCCACGAAGAAAGTCAAATAAGGCTCTTCCTTCCCCACAGGGTGGCCTTCTACCTGAGCCCCCAGGCCCTGAGGCCTCAATAAAACTTCCATTTTGTTAACTGAAACAGCAAAAAGTAAAATAATTTTTTAAAAACAACAAACACATATTCATACATATACACACAGGCAAACGTGCCAGTTATATTTCCATAATATATATGGAGCACTTCTAAAACTCAACTTTTCCCAAGTTGGTGAACTGTTTTGCATTTCCACCAGCAACATATAAGGGTTTCAATTGCTCTATAGCCTCACCAGCACTTGTCAGTTTTAATTTTAAATAGTATAGTGATTATTTTAAAAATGAATTGAGAAAATAAGAATACACAGAAGGGGGCAGCATAATATTGCATTTTAGAAACTCAGTAGTAATATCTTGGAGCTATATCATCATCAAATTAAATACTCTTGATTTTTCTCTTAAAAGTCTAGTAACATAATTTTCCTCTTCTCCCCCATTTCTAAATGAGAACTCTGTGTGGCCTCTAAGGAGTAATGCACTCTCACCTCCAGTCACCTGATATTTACCTAGTACCCTAATAGGTGGTGGTGGTCATGGTTTCTCCTGTTTGGTAGCAAAAGTGATATTATACATGCATCATACCTTATCCACTTTCTTGCCTTATCCACTCTTCAGTCTAACACCCTCCTAACCAACCGCCACGAAAATATTTAAATTAACAAATACCATGTTATCCATAAGTTCTAGATAAAGAAAACTTAAGATAAATACAACTCATTTTTTTACTTTAATATTTATTATTTTCATATTATTTCACTTAATGCCACATAAAACCAAAGATCTCAGCCCCTGAAATACAAAAATATAATTTCAAAGTGTGCTTTAGAAAAAAAAAAAAGTCTAATACAGTCACACTCGTGCAGGACAGCAGGCGGGTCAACAATGCTATGTTGCTTTTGGGCATAGTGCCTTACTTGTTTAGCTTTATCAGTAGGTTCTGTCACCTCAGGACTTTGGCTTACCATGCGACTTTAAAACTTCACATAGTTCAGACCAAGTTATATGATAAAGAACCAAGTTCTATGATAAAGCTTTACTTAAAGGGAGTCATTACAAGAACAGAGCAGAACTGTTTCCTATACTACCTTTAATATACTACCTCTATCCAACTTCTTTCCAGTATTTGTTATATATAGACAATTCTGTTCCCTATGCCCTTTCACCATGGGAGAGTTTGTTGTTGTTATCCTGAAAAATCCTTCATTGAATAAAACCAGTTCAGTCAACTCATGCTGTGATCCTTCCTCTAGTACCATTTTCAAGACAGACAAGGTCCCCAAAACATGGCAGATCACTAAAACTGTCACAGATACAAATCCCAAACAACATACTTAAGTCTACAAGGTGTTATTTTAGAGATTTTGGGTTCTATATTAAACTGAACAAGAAGACAGCCACTCAGGCTCTATCTGAAATAATTAACTGGAGGAAAAATTCTAGTGCTCAGGCATGGCTGAACTAGTAGCCAATGAGAAGGCCCCAAGAGAGAGTTCCCAATAGATGTGTTAGGAAAGGCTTGAGGAGTCAATAGCTGATTTTGGACTTGAAGCAAATTGTTTAACCTCCTCTGGTACAACTTTGCCCCACTCCCATGTTGCTTCTATGCCCTCGCCAAGACTTTTTAGTGACTTAGTAATCTTGCCACTATGAGAAAAAAATTTCTTATTCAGAATATTTCCATAGTATCATGTAACCAACCACAAGATAGATATAGATGATAGACAGACATGAAATAAGGTTGACTTCCATATGTTTTATATGAAAATCAGCATCATTATTTCATAGTCATAGTTTAACACAAAATTATATACATAATATGTATATGTGTATATAATATAGGTATTATATATATGCATAATTTATATATAATTTTGTGTCAAAATACAACTATGAAATAAAGATGCTGATTTTCATATAAAATGTATGGAAGTCGACCTTATTATGTACACAGTTATGGCTATGCATATATGCTGCTATGTGTTACAGTTACGCATGACTTGTCATTCCTTTATCCCACTGAACTGTGGCATAAGGGACAGAAGTTGTAGTTACTGATCTCCTGAGCCAGCACGCAGTGCTTGCATACGCTGCACATCCAGAACTGGTACTCGGTGATGGGGCTGCCTGTGGCAACGCATGTCGGCAGTTTCCCTTTCCCTCTGTGAACGTAAGAGGAAGAACAAATAATTACACTTCAAAGCTTCTAATTACTTAAAACTTCATCACATTTAAAAACTGAGGAATAAAAAATATTTCAAGGTAAACTTAAAAACTTTTCTTACAATGAGAAAATAAAGCATTAATATACTTCTAAGACTAAATAAAATAGGGTATAATGTTAAGGTAACCTACTTCAAAACTTAGTGCTCTAACTACTGCTAGTATATCACACTATTATACATATAGAAATCCAAACTTCTAAAAAGGTAGAATGACACTTACTAATTACAGTTAGCCTTACCCTTTAAGAAGGTTGTCCAATTCCGATTTTCTGTTATCTTTTGGCGTATGCTTGGTGAAGATTTCTATAGCAAGATCTTCATATTGCTGTTTCTGCTCGGCACTGAGGCTCTCTAAAGACTCGAGTTTAATAAAAGCTTTTGAACAAGTCCCAAAGGCTTCGCTGGCACAAGCACAGAGTGCTAGCAGAGAGTAGATCTCCACGGCAGGGATAATGTCTTCATAGTCTCTCAGGTGAAGAGCTGGGCAAGAAAGAACAATGTGGATTTTGCAAAGTATTTCTCAACGCGCAGGGGAAAGAACCTGGGCTGAGCTGTCTTAGTTTACTCTACATAAACTTTAGCAAAGTTAAAGAAAACAATGGTGGGAGGTCGGGGCACTAGCAGGAAGAAGTACGCTACGTGATCTCCAGGGTCGGTAACGCCAGCTAACAGCTCCAGTCCTGGAAATACAGATTGATGATCTATGAGGGTGTGATGTGCTGGTGATGATACGAGCAGCAGCCTGGTGACTTCACACTGGCCCAACCAAGATGCTATAGGAAGGCAGGTGGATGGTGACAGTGCCTACGGTACTGTCGTGGCCCATCTGAAAGCACTATGGTTCAGTCATTCATGTGTCCTGGTTTATAAGATAATTCTCATACCTATGCTCTTTTGGGATTAATATATCATACTGCACGTAAATAATCTTCTATAAATTACAGTACAATAAATATGATAGCATGTTACACAACTACTAAAAATAGTCACATAGCTCTCTTTAGCAGCATGGAAAGATAACTGCAATATGCTGTTGAAGGTAGAAAGCAAGCCCATGAACAACATATATTGTATTGATTTTTTTTTTTCCAGTAAAACTGTATACAAACAGCAACTTTATGGGTATGGAAAAATGTGGAAAATGGCCCTAGCTGGTTTGGCTCAGTGGATAGAGCCTCAGCCTGCGGACTGAAGGGTCCTGGGTTCAATTCCAGTCAAGGGCACATGCCTGGGTTGTGGGCTCAATCCCCAGTAGGGGGCATGCAGGAGGCAGCTGATCAATGATTCTCTCTCATCATTGATGTTTCTATCTCTCTCTCCTTCTCCCTTTCTCTCTGAAATCAATAAAAAAATATATATTTTTAAAAATGCCGAAAAGGAAGTTCAACCAAATGTTGGAAATGATTATTTGTGAGTTATAAAATTTTACTTTTTTCTTTGAATTTTTTTGTTTTAGTTGAAATTGTTATATAAGTATCATTTTTATTTTAAAAAGTTAAATGCTATAGAAATCTATTTAATATAAAAATATTTTACAACATATTACTGTTTTTAAAAAGTACACAAAAGTATAATCTGCTATACTCCCAATATTGTAAAAAAACAAATTTATTTACTTAAATATATTTATTTTATGTAATATATTTTATTATATAGATCATAGATTATAAATATATAAATATTTATATTATATATACACAAACAAAAGGACATGGCGATTAAGTGTTTTCTTTGAATGAATAGAATAATTAATGCTACAAATGTTCTTTTTGCTTATCTCAAACTTCTTGTTTTTCTGTGAATCGTACATATTGATTCCTATGTATTAAAAAATAAAAAGAACGTCAAAAAGAGGAATGCACAAACACATTATAGATAGCAAATCTCAAACATGAAAATAGATCCATGGGGAAAAAGGTGATATTGAAATTACTACAAGGGCAGATTAAAGGAGCTCGCCCTTCCTATTCAACTTATAATTCTAGACAGACTCCGCACGTTGGGGAACAGGCCCACCTGTCTTCAACGCACTGTCCACATAGCCCTCATAGAGCTGCCTCTGCGCCAGGATGAAGAAGTGGTAGGCCTCGGCGCCCCGCCACGCGTTATCTGTGAGCCGACTCGTCGTGGACAGGACCTCTTCCTCCAGCAAACCCGCCAGGGCCGAAGTGGCCTGCAAGGGAAGCACACCACGTTTCCCCTCAGCACAACCACAACGTCCTGCCAATGAAGACAACTTCCGAAGGTGCTGCATTACCATCTCTAAATTAGCAGATTTTATCATTGCAAACTGGCATTACAGACTTAATTTCTTCATTATAATTCATGTTTTATCAAGCTGATATGATCAAATTTTCTTCAGCTTTACCGAGGTATAATTTATATAATTTATATAAATATAAGATAGTTAAAGCATACATTGTGGTGACTTACTATACACATACATTGTGAAAGGATTGATCAAATTTTAAAACAGAATTGATCAAACTTTAATAAGAGATTCATTTGCATATTTAAATAATATACATAACCTAGAAAATTTTTAGGACTCACAGATTAGAAAGGATTTACTAAATAAGGAATTAAAGCAGACTGTAGATTAGTCTTATAGTAAAAACAGTTTTCAATATTTCCAAGTAAAATTTTCTAAAATTTGAGTACTAATTCCATATCAGTCATTCCTTTCCTCATATCATTCAAGGAAATGAATGCAAATAAGCAAATTAAACGGCCTGTCCAAAAAGAGAAGTTTGATTGTTTTTTCCTTAAACACTTCGGATGACTTATATAAGGTCTACTTACCTCCGAATTCTTTCCTTTAACTTTTCCTCGCTGAGCGTTTTTCATTTGCTCGTGGTACTGCTCTATCAATAAGGCTGACAGTACATACAGCTTCTTGACACATAGAGGTTTAGTTCTTTTCTTGGCCTCTTCATCTGCAATCTTTAAGCATTTAAAGAATTGGGGGAAGATATTGCTCAATCTATATCTGTACGGATATAATCATCTCTAAATTTAATTCTCTTTAAAAAGGAGGAAAGTCAGTAGGATGGAATATAAATATCCCTCATTTTAAATATTTTTAACCCACTTTCTTTTCCTTTGTACTGATAAGTACTTAGTTCCTTCTTAGTATTTAACCCTTGAAGTTAGCACTTACAAGATTCTTAGAAAATAACAGATGTCAAGTCAGAATGAAGAAAGCATTCATGGAATGGGTAGTATTTTCCATAACAAAGAGATTTTTTTCTTATTTTTAATATATGTTTATTGATTTCATAGAGGAAGGGAGAGGAAGAGAGAGAGAGATTGAAACATAAATGATGAGAATCATTGATCAGCTTCCTCCTGCATGCCCCCTACTGGGGATCAAGCCCACAACCTGGGTATGTGCCCTTGACTGGAATCAAACCCGGGACCCTTTAATCCACAGGCCAATCTTCTATCCACTGAGCCAAACCAGCTAGGGCACGAAGAAATTTGTTAAATAATGTTCTAAGTACACAGAGATAAAATGGCTTTAACATGGTATATCCTTCAGAAATTTTTATTTAAACAATTCTGAGGGAAAATTTTATTAAAGCAAATGGAAAAAGAATAGAATGTAAAATGTGCATACACTCATACTGTACTAGTCACCTTCCTGCCAAATGCATATTATGAAAAGTGTAATGTCTTTAAAACGTGTGCATTTTAAGGAACTCAAATTCTATTGTCAACAGGACTTAATTCCCAGTTAAGGGAAATTGTTCTTTGTGGTCCCTAAAAATTCTATAATTCTTTAACATCAGTATTAAGTAAACACATAATTTCTTAGGTATCAATAAGATGCTAATATTAATAAATAGCCTGTTAGTAAAGGTAATAATAATAGGATAACACATTGCTATAGTAGTAATAAAACCAGAGGTATTTTGCTACAACAAATATTTGTTTCCAAACAAAATGGAAAACATGTTCTTTGATATCTAAGAAAACGCTGGTAACTAGAACAAACCAAATACTAACAATATTACATACCTTAAACATCAGTTTAGCAGCATCATAAAAGTAATTGGCTTTCCGATAGAGTTCTATGGCATCAAGAGTTTTATTCTTTTCCAATAAGTGAGCTGCATACCTCGCTAACAGGGATCCAATTTCTTTCATATTATGATTTTTAGCCAATTCAACAGCTTTGTTCCACTAGGAAAAAAAATATACCATTCAGTTACCTAAGCACTTACAGTCACATATCATAGAATCCACACAATAAATCTTTAAGTTTATAATAATAATGCTATATTAAAATTAAAACGGTATGTTTTTTAAAATCACTTAAAATAAAAGCAATTATAAGTTTTACAAGTAAAATATGCATCAAAACGATGACATGATCTAAGACTTTGCTTTTGCTTAAGAAGTACATCTGAAAAGGAAAGCTTCAAAGTGGATAATCACATTAACCTTAAAATTCTAACTGCTCAAACTATGAGAGAGAAAAAGATGTGTGTAGTAAAACAAAATATGCAATTTCAGTTAAGAAAATATCCTATCAGATATAACATTCGAAAGATATTTTTTATAAAGCAAATGGAGCTTTATAAAATACTTTGGGAAAATACTTAAAAGAATGCAGGGATAGTGAACAATGTCAACAACAATTCTGCACTTCAATTTTAGTTAAATCCCAGCTCTTTAAAATATCAAGTATACATTTTCTTTTCAAGGCAAAAGAATATAGATTTGCCAAAAGAAATATTAAGAAAGTAACTCAATCCTTTCCTCTTGCAATAATCATTACCTGGTCCTTCTTTGGAAACAAAACCCAATCCTAATAAAATGCAGAAAATTATGAAATTGCTTCCAGATAAAAACTTGCCAGACTAAAGCACAGGGTTACTTCCTGTTCCATACTGAGCTAGCTTTGACTGCGTCACCCCTAATGGTGACACTTCAAGAGGTGAGGGAAGGCCAACCTTTTCTCAGTCCTCAACTAAGTAGGAGACGTCCCGTCTCCTTTCACTAATTTCATCCAAGCTCCCCACCCCCTACGTCGGCCACAGTTTCTGAGGAACGACTACGGTGACTTCACTTCCAGTTCCTTACCTGGTTGAGATGCACACAGGTATCTACTGCTGCCTTTGGTTGGTTACATTTCAAAAACGCAGTCACGGCTTGTTCACACATTCCAACTCTCACAAACATTTGTGCTATTTCCTGTAAGGACAAAACCATACTATCAGATTTCACAGACCAAGAACATCACTTCTACTTAACTAACAAGACTCCCTGGGAACATGTGCGTATTAAATGAACGGTGGTTACAGTGATTTTGCATTTAAACGGACAGAGGGACAGAGGCCACCAACCAGAACGGATGCTAAGCATCACCCTCTGTAAACCCATGTTCCCCTGCCTCCCACCGGGATCTGATTTTTAACCAGGACCTGAAGACACTGACTCTTTTCTTCCTCAGGGTGGAAACCAGTTTACAGAAACACCAGCCTGTAAAACAAACCCCACACTAGTGGTAAGAAAAGCCTTTAAGGCAAATGGTATCCTCAAAGGTAACTTAATTTGAGGCTTACGGGAACTCTCATTCACCGAGCTCCCCAATATCTCTATAAAGAATGCCCCAACAAGCTGGCCATTCATCAGGTCCGGACACTGGGCCGAAACAGCTCCCTCGGAGGGAGGGCGGTGGCGGGAGAGAAAACCACACAAAAAAACATCACACCTACTGGGCTGGACTTGCCACTTCCAGAATATTTTCTTTTCTTTCTGAATCTAATTGGCCAGAGTTGTTCTTTCCCCACCCCTACTTTTAAAATATTTTGAGAAATATCATAAAAGTACATTTTGTACCAACTATCTTTTAAGAAGTAATGCTTATATTTTCTGATTATAAACTAATACATTCTTATGGTTAAAATTTTTAAAAACACAAAAATGTGGTTACTCATAATCTTATTACCCATAGGAGACTGTTCTCAACAGTCTGATGGAATTTCCAAACATCTCTGTCCTCTGAATAAATGTGTGTATATGAGGTGGTGCGTGTATTGTAATCATACCATACAGGGTGGGGCAAAAGTAGGTCTACAGTTGTGACCATGTGAAACACAGAGTTTATTCTTGTATCACTATTTAGTAACCAGAGGCCCGATGCACGAAATTCATACAAGAGTAGGCCTTCCTTCCCCCGGCTGCCAGCACCGGCTTCCCTCTGGCACCCAGGACCTGGGATTCCCTCACAGCCCCGGCTTCATCCAGAAGGATGTCTGGTCTAGTTAGCATATTATGCTTTTATTATTATAGATTAGTAATTGCTAAATATTATTCACTTGTATTATATTCCATACAAACCTACTTGCCAAACTCTGTATAAGGCTTTGTATCCTGCTTTTCCCACTTAAATATTATGTACATTTTACCATACTATTAAAAACTGCTTCAAAACTTGATTTGAAATGTGTAGTACTATTTTAAGTTCTTAATTCTTTTAGTTATTTAAGTGTTACTATAGCTATAATACTTAGTATTAACTTAGTAACATTACTATTCTGGATACTCTACAGCAAGACTTTTTTCCGCATCATTAGACACACTAACAGACAACACCCACATGGGCTCCGCTGTCGCTGTCGTTATACCCCGGGTTACAGGTAATTTCAACTTCTTTCTCACTCTAGAAAACACACAGGACTGAGAATGAAGGTATGTGAAATGCCACTACCACAGGGATAACTGCTCTCATTCACAACAGAGAAAACGGACTTATCAGAATTCTATACTCACCTATTAGTTAAGAGACAAAATTTTTGTGGCAGAGCTCACAGCTGATCCATGTGCAGACCCTGCAGCTGAGAGCTGCTAACTCTATGGTGTTACACCGCTCAGTGGTGTACATTTTGGATAAAGCAAGTCAAATACAAACTCATTACCATCATCCAACAAGTAAAGATGCTTAAAAAGGACAAAGTTCCAGAGAACTTGTAGTTTCTCTTTTTTAACACTAAATATTTTATTGTTAATATAACCTAATAAAAGTCAAGCTCTCTTTTTTAACTTTTGTTACAGCAAATTTCAAACATACGCACACTAACTAAGCACCAGATACAGATATGTGGTCAGAGATTCAAAAGCAAATCTCTGACCACATATCATTTCATCTGTAAATATGTCATGATTCAGCTAACTTTTATAAGCAATTTTATAAAACTGGTAAGACTATACAGAACTGTGATCATGTTAAAGTAGCAGGAATGTTATTAGGTTTTCCTCCATTTTTATGTATTCTGTAATATTGATGTAATGTTTTAGCAATTAAAAGCATTGTTCCACACCTAAGAAACTAAGATTATAGATTAATTTAAAATTTTCCTTCCTACAGAGGATATATCCTGACTATAACATAAAAACCTTATAAAGTAAACTAACAACTTCAAAAACTTCAATTTATAATACCTACTGGAAGCAACTTGTGGTTTTCTGGAAGTGAATTGGCAAGATTCTCCAATCCCTCACAATCTTCTAACATGTAATAACATTCAGCTAAGCGTTCTTGGTTTTGGCCTTGTACATAATATTGTACAGCATTCAACCTATGGGAGAAAAAAGGAAAACTTTTAAAGCTAATGTGAATCTCCTGATAAATAGCACTTTCACCAAAAAATTAGAATTACTAGGATTATTCTAGTCAACATCTTCAGTTACAAAATGTCTTTGAAGCATATAAATTGGGGGGCGGAGGTGAAATCTAAAACTGTGACGCATGCTTTAGTTACAACATTCCCTGAATAGTCTTAATACTGTTTTAATCTGATGCACAGTGGTGCTTCCAAACACTGACATCAGTTGAAAAGCATCCTGCTCAAAATGAAAACTTAAGAATAAAAGCCAATGATTTCTGAAAGTAATCTACAATAACAAAATGAGCCAACATAAAATACAGCTTTTACTTTTTCGGAAATGAATCATAGAATGGCTTAGACTTGCACACTGTGGTCTCAAACAGGAAGAGCTGCCGGGAATTAAGCGCAAGGTTTTGGAGTTTGGAAACTCCAGAGTTACGCAGAGCTTATCTAACAACGGGAAGCATCTCATGCTCCCAACGTGAACCTAGAGCTTAGGATCCAGGAGGATGCTCATTCCCTGAGCATCATGTCCTAGGTAAGTGTGCAGGCAGCTACGTTCCACGGGCTGTGATTGGGTGAGTGGGTCCAGGCAGGCTCCTTACCACTTTTGTCGGTCAGCAAAGTAGTCTCCGATGGCATTGTGGGCTTGCTCAAGGAGACTGTCATCCGCATCACCAGACCCCGTTTTCAGGAGCTGGAGTACTCTAAACCAATCTCCCAATTTCAGCCGCAGGCCAATAGCAAGATCTCTGCAAACAAAGGCATTCATTCATTTACTAATTCATTCATTTGACAAATATTTATCAAGCGCCTACTATGTGCCAGGTCCAATTCTAGGGTACTGAGAACACACAGCAATGAACGGACAGACATGGTAATTCTCCCGACATTTTAGAAACTTATCCTGACCAGGTAGGAGGCAACGGGGAGAACCTGGAATCTGGAAAAGGAAACAATTTCCCTCCTTCTATTTTCCTGGACTTCCAATTTCCTCAGCAAAATAATGACTTAAATAATAATCACTTCTTTTCATCATTTTCTTAGACATGATCAGGTTTATTGAAAAACCAAACATATAAAAACATGTTTCGCTTTATCTTTCTTTTCAGGGCTTAAGTTATATTAAGGGCCTCTCACAAGTACAAATAATATTAATAAAAATTAGACAATGTTTAGAGCTTAAATGAAGTTCATACATTATTTTACATGAATCTAAAATAAAATATAAAGAGTAAAACTCAATCCCTAAATACATTTGATTTTTATTTCATGCTCCTTGACAACAGTAAATTAAATAATGGCCTAAACCCAAATAATGAACTGTGTAATAAATGAGAAAAGCCCCAGTCTCCGTGCTCAGATGATTATTTTTCCTACGCAGTGAAAAAATCTACCAGGGCCAGCTATTCATATGTGTGAAAACTAAGAAAACTGCCCCAAATTACAAGCCATAAATTAATGAGGGGCATGTGGAATATTTAGGTTGTACTCCAACCTGAAATGATTTTCTATAAGAAATGGTTTGGTACCGTTAATCTGTTTTACATTCCTCATTCATAAAAAAAAAAAAAAAAAAAAAAGTGATGACCTCAGGCAGTACCCCGGATGCCGGCACCCTGAGCACTGACCTTCTGTCCATGTCAAGATACATCTTCTCAGCCTCTTCGAACCTGCCGAAGTAGGCAGCCACTTCCGCCTGCTTCATGGCCTCGCTCTGCAGCTGGCCCAGGCGCTTCACAAACTTGATGCCTTGGTAGTCTTTGCAGTGCACAAACGCTTGCTCTGCCGTGTGCAAATCCAGCTTCTGGAGAGCCGCTTCAGCCAGCAGGCGCCTTCAGAAAGAAGGATCCGAAAAGTCTATGGCAAATTCCTGATAAACGAGTCTTGAACCAGAACTTAATTATTGTAACTATGGTTTCCAGTGACACACGGTGGGAAGCGATTATTCTCACACATTTTTATACCCACTTCATTTAGTATTATGCCTATTTTGAGGTCTTCCACATCTAAAATGAATTTATCTTAAAAAGAAGAATGAGAGCGGGAAGGCCATCCCGATGGAGGCTGGCAGGAGAGGGAGCCAGAGCTGAGGGTTTAAAAGCACCCACCAGTCCTAGCCAGTTTGGCTCAGTGGATAGAACATCTGCCTGCAGGCTGAAGGGTCCCGGGTTAGATTCTAGTCCAGGGCACATGCCTGGGTTTCGGACTCGATCCCCATTAGAGGGCGTGCAGAAGGCAGCCAACCAATGATTCTCTCTCATCATTGGTGTTTCTATCTCTCTCTTCCTTTCCCTTCCTCTCTAAAATCAATAAAAAAAAATTTTTTTTTAATTAAAAAGAAAACACCCACCAGCCACTTGGGGAGGGGTTCTACTCTACATACCAAAGTCGGGGGTGTGGATTGTCCTCTATGAACTGCGACGCATCTTCAATTCCCACCTTCTCAATCAATGCTCGACTATCTCGCAGAGACCGAATCTCAAAGTTAATTATGTAATCCTTGTTGGGATGTTCTGGATTCTAAACGTAAAGACGGAAAGAAAGAAATTCAAATAGTTGCCTTTGGAGTATATGTTTCTTTTTTTACAGTTTAACATAGAACTGCATCATAGTGTAGGCAAAACTTGGAAGCAAAAGAAGTCCCCCGTGGCGATCTTTTGAGTTACCAAGAAAACATGCCTCCTAGCTATCAGGCTGCCTGTGGGCAGAGGGGACAGTGGTAAAAGGGACACTCAGGCAGCCTGGTTTCCCTCAGCTCAAACAGTCTATGGTCTATTCCCGAGGCACTGCTGACTTCTTGTCCAAAGTGCTGGGCCTCCAGGAGAGCAGCAAACGTGGGGGCACGGCCTCTGCCCTCCCTCCTTCACCCCCCTCTCAGCCTGGGCGATGAAACGGTTGCTCTACTGCTGGTGAGCAGCAGGCAAACAAAAGAAAAAGAGCTGGTGCTCATCGCCACTTTTGTTTTGTAATTTAGCAATCTAACAACAAAAAAACGAAGGCCTGTCTCGCAGGGAAGAGCTAATGGCCAAAGAAAGGAAACAAGTGGTTATAATGAACTCAGCAACATTCTGCGTATTCCAAGTAATGAAAAGCGAAGCGTATGAGAGAGAAAATGAGAGCCCCCAGGTGTAAACAGCAATGGCTCCCAGAGACCAGTTCTCTGAAAAGCTGAACTGAGCCGCGTGGACCCCTGCTCACCCTGCCACGAAACCACTGCATCTAGAAACTGGGAAGTCCTTAGGGCTCTCCAGGCACAGAGGAGGAAGTAGTATGAAAAGAGCATGAGGTTGGGATTCAAACAGACCTGGCTCAAATCCTAATTCCGCTGCTTTCTGGCTGACAACTCTCTGTAGGGCCTGCCTACCGTCCTACAGCTATGAGGCCGGAGGGCAAGGGTGAAGGGTGAGAGGTGAAGCCTAAGTGCTGTCCGCGTCAAACATCAAAGGTGAAGTGTGAGGTGTCACTGCGACCTAGGATTATGTAATCTCCAATGGGAGCATCTGGCTCTTCTCCACGTGGAGAGCACTTCCGCAACCAGGAAAGAAAAAGGCCTGTCCCTGTTTAGATTGTGAGACTAGAACTGGCTCCATCTGCAGTTACTGTCCTGTTTAAATTGAATACATAACACCAGAGAATATATATTTTCCCTTTTCCTCTCTTATGAATAAAGAGAGAAGGCCTTTTGCTTGTCGTCTTTCCCAAAAGACTTAAATATGAGACTAAACAACTACCCTCTAGCTCACGCCAGTCTCCTTCCCGCTCTCTCACACCATTTTCACACCCGCTGGGGAGGCTGCTCTTCTCCCCGGACGCCTCACTAAGGAAGCAGTAACCTTTCTACACCTTCTAGGTGCCTGTGGGCTCATCACCCTTGACATCCAAATGGGACTCTGGGTGGGGCCCATCCCGCTGCTGCAGGTGGTCATGATTCAGGGAAGAAAAAACCTGGTTCATAATAAAATGGCTATAACTTACATACCAAACTAAAATGTGAAAACATGCTACAAACTGCAACTAACTTCTGGAAATTTAAAATCTACTACTTAATTCCAAAAAATATACAAAGTACATATAAAAAGTAAGTGCTTTGGATAAAATGAAGCTAAAAGTAATTCTCAAATGATGGTTAATGAAGACCAAAGTAGGGGTTTGAAGAGATATCTGGAACCAGAAATAGGTTATTTTTTAAAAACCTGGAAAAAATGAAAAGATGGTGAATTTTCAAAGAAAAGATTACTCAAGTATCCTAGAACCAGGAAAGGACTAAGTAAATTGTCAAAAGTTTCTTCAGGACCTCTTCGTTATTCATATAAAAATGACAACAACTAGCTACCATTTTTGAGCTTTTGGTCCTAGCACTGTGCTAAGTGCTTTTTAAACATTATAAATCAGAATCCTATCAAATAGGTATTACCTCTATCCATATTTGATAGAGGTAAAAAGTGAGGCTTGTAAGCAGGAAAGTGATGCTCTGAAAAAGAGGGAACTGTCTACAGGTGCAGTGACAGAGCAGGTGGGACCCAGAGAGACTGACTCCTCAAAGCGTACCCCTAACCGGGACCCCACACTGCTTGCTGCAAAATTAATCCTAGTCAAGCCAGCAGCAGAAATATAATTGTTTTTTAATAATTACCTTGTCCTGGCCGCAATGGCTCAGTTAGTTGGAGTGTCATTCCTACCAAAAGGTTGCGGGTTCGATTCCCAGTCAGGGCACATGCCTGGGTTTCAGGTTCGATCCCCAGTTGGGGCACATTCCTATGTGAGGCACATCAATGTTTCTCTCTCTTGCCCTTCTCTTCCCCAGTGAGGATTAAAAAAAAAAAAGAATTACCTTTAATATCTCGTCCAATAAAACAGATTTAATTTCTAAATCCTCAAAGTTGCAAATATGTCCAGAAGTCTGAATGGGTTCCTTTAAAGACAAAAACAAATATTATACTTAATTATATAAAATTTTCCTTCTTCAACATAAAGCAGAGGAATGAATAGCAGGGTGAGTTAACCACACGGGACCACAGCCAGCAGGTCCCCGTGAGTGAGAACAGTACAGCACGGTTTATGAAGAAACCCAGTCAGTGGTACGGTTATAAAAATTCATCCAGCTGTAAATCTCAGAGAAACCTAAGTGCTGGCCAAGCCAGACAACAAGCTCAAATTTAAGAAGAAGAAGGCTGCTCTGTTAAAGCTACTTAGCAATCACTTTCCACAGGCACAGATGCTCAGAGGACGCAGAGAATATGTAAAGGACGGTATCATTCCCCTGTAAGGCCAAATACATTAAACTCCACGGAAATGTTTCTGTTTACTTTCAGAAATTCATGCAGACAATACCAATAAACCTCTTGAGGAAACAAAGAAGAAATACCCAGATCTTGGTATTTGTACTGTTATGATTTATGTACCGTTAATGCTCATTTCTTGTCTTTACCTCAGGATCCAAGTTTCTGAAAACATACATTCTCGTTTTCTCCATCATTGCAAACAAATCAGGATTATCTTTGGCCCACTTCATATCCCAGACATCTTTTCGCTCCAATTTCAACAGCTCGCCAATGACTTGCTGTCCCGTGCTGTCTGTTACCCGTGCATCCAAGTCAAAGAAGGTTAGGACGCCTGAGTTGTCTATGATGGCAAGACGGCTACACGTAATGAAATCGGAGAAGGGGGAGAATGCTAACATTACTATCGGCGATCATGAATGTAATGATGACCAGCAATCCAGGCAGAAATGGCTTTAAATAAAAAGCTGACTTTAACCACGGTTTTACAAATCGGATAGAAGACATGGACTACTCTCCATTTTGCTTCCTTGTGAGGAAAAGATATCCAAGGAGATTAAAGCAACAGGCATATAAATAACTTGAACATTGCACTAGCATTTCTATGTTTTGCCCAATTAGAGAAAGACATCTAAACCAAATACAGTACCAAAAATATAAATATTTAAATGCAAATACAGTATAGTAAAACCACACAGAACTATAAGGCAAGTTTAAACACACACATATCTTTGCATTTATTGCATAAATCTAGCACTCCACACTGATAACGTCCACGTCTACTTGAGGGGGGCCCTCAGACTTACCTAGAGTTGCAGTTCAGCGATAACTGGTTGGCTCGACAATTAAGGGAATATTTTTGAATCAAAACAACATTAGGAAGACTGTATCTCTGAATGGCGCCAGATTCACGACCCTATGGAAGTTACTTTTGATTATTAAGCAAATTTCCACAATATTTTAAAGGTCAATATTAAATTACAACTACAGGTCTCTCTATATGTTCATAATTTGTTTCAAAATCAAAGTGATGGTATCATAGCAAATCCCGTTGTGATAGTGAATCATGTTACTGAGTACATATTTCTCTCCTAAGTTAACCAAAACCTTTTAAAAGTGGCAGGAGGTGATCCAATTGTTTTCATGTAGCATTCGAAAAAGAAGTAAAAAATCTAGTTCTTCAATAATATACACATTCTTATATCACAAGGAAGAAATACTTAGCGTTATTTATAGTTGTCTAGGGTCGTGGTCGGCAAACTGCGGCTCGCGAGCCACATGCAGCTCTTTGGCCCCTTGAGTGTGGCTCTTCCACAAAATACCATGGCCTGGGCGAGTCTATTTTGAAGAAGTGGCATTAGAAGAAGTTTAAGTTTAAAAAATTTGGCTCTCAAAAGAAATGTCAATCATCGTACTGTTGATATTTGGCTCTGTTGACTAATGAGTTTGCCGACCACTGGTCTAGGGTAATAATCAGGGTACATTAAAGGCTAAAATATAAAGCATTTACTGCATTACATTTCATATATAAGATCACTGGATGAAACAGTTGCTGCAGAAAGTCTATCTGATATGTGTCAGGAAGATTATCAGAAAGCAGTGATACAATCAGTATTAAATGTGCTTAAAAATGAAATAGAGTGTAAGTTCCTATGCAACTCTGTGCGGGCCTTAAGGAGCGAACCACGGTTTTCCAACCCTCTGTGCCCCAAGCCGAGCCCAGGCCATGGGGCACAGTGGAGGCTCCTGGCAGCCAGTCTTCCCCTGTCCCTTCCCTGCCACAGAGCAGCGCTGCTGTTGCACAGTGACTCTCAGGAGGGGCCGATCAGAAAGGCTGGGGAGAGCCAGGGGGTGGGGATGGGGGGATATTTTCTAATGTATAAAAGGGACATATGGGCGTTAAAATATTTAATATATCAACAAAATAAGATTTTGGTTTTGAAAAAGGTGGTCCTGTGGCTTAAAAAGTTTGAAAAAGTCAAAGTTCTAAAAACTGTTCACATTGCAACAGTGGGAAGAGGTGTTCAATGCAGAGGGCATCTTCTCCATCGAAACTTTTGGCTGATATTAAAACTATTTCAATGTGTTTCTCATAGGTGGGTTCTCATTTAGGAGCTAGGTTAATTTTTGTAATTGTTTTGAATTGCAAGTTATTATTTTCTGCAAATGTCAGAAACACACGCAAATGTTTACTTAAAAGCCACCCTCATATAGCAAAAGAGAAAAGAAGAGATTCCACAGACCTAAGACAAACTGCTGAAAACATACACCAAGTTCATTCGGTGAGGAAAAATGAATACCACGTTCTTAAGATTGTTTCCCCCTTAAATTAACTAATGGCTAAAGCACATAACTAGGACTGGACACAGACACCCTTAAGGCTTCGTTTCCATAATTCCAATTCAGTGACTCTACCAGCATTACTATGTCAAAGTCAACATTTATCTCTAAAATTAATATTTTCAAATGTCAGAACTCAAGAAAAGACACTATACACTGATGTTATTTGAAAAATTCAGCAAAAATTTGCCATGTACTTCTTTATTTTAATGGCTAGCAAACACACCACCTCTCCACCCTAAATCTTACAAAAGTAGCTGAGCCAAAGCACTTTCTCCAATGTAAACTAGCAGGCGACAAAGAGGAGGAAACCTCTAAACCTACGACCACCATCCAACCCGCCCCACTTCTGCTAACCCTTTAGAGGGCTCATTCAACCCAGTGTCAAGCTCTCCTCTCCCCAACTGACCCTCATTCTACTGCTTTTACAAACAGCTCTTTCCAAAAGATGAACAATTTGTGAAGCAATCTTTAAGACTTTCTTTTTTTTTAAGACTTTCTTATTTCTTATGTTGGATTCAATTAAACACAAAGTACCCCATAAGATGATATTCAAATCCAAAACATGATGCTTTGCTCTATTTTTACAATTTAAACAACTATTACTCAATTTTTTTCACAACTTACCACAATCAACGTCTTATCAGATGCAGTTAAGGCACAAATTGGATCCCTCGTGCCCTAAAATAAATCAATTTGTTATTCTTTAACAAATATTTATTAGGTGACTAATCTGGTATAAGGCAGTATGCAGTTCAACAATACATTTACTAACTTAACAAACTTTTACTAACCTGCTATGTGCCAGACACTAAACTGACACTAAACTAAGCACTAGAGATACTCGGATGAAATCTTTACCCTCAGAGATTAGTCAAAAGTCTACTGGGGCCTGGCTGGGCATCAACCAGGTTGCAGGCTCGATCCCCAGTAGGGGCGTGCAGGAGGCACCCGATCCATGCTTCTCTCTCATCACTGATGTTTCTATCTCTCTCTCTCTCCCTTCTTCTCTGAAATCAATAAAAATATTTTTTTTAAAAGAAGTTCACCCAGTAGTTATGAGATCACAGAGGAAGGAGCATGGAGGCAAAAACCTGAGCTTAGTCATAAAAGATGAACAGATGGTAGAAGGATCACCATGCCAAAATGGGGGAGGGAGATGGCCTGGCACTGTCACAACCTGGATGGCACTCAAGAGGTTACGCTTAGTGAAAGGAAGCCCATCTCTAAAGGTCGCATGCTATACGATTCCATTCATAAAACATTCTCAGGGTGTCAAAACTCTAGAGAGGGAAACAAATTAGTGGTTGCCAGGGAACAGGGATGGCGTAGAGAGGAGGTGTGAAAATGAAGAAGTGGCTAGCACAAGGCACACATGCAAACTATCAGGAATCGGATCATAGTTTAACAGTAATATTACCAGTGTCAATTTCCTGACTGTGATATTATACTACATTTATATAAAATGTCCCATTTAAAGGAAGCTGGGTAAAGAAGTTCTATGTACTATTTTTGCAACTTCCTGTGAGCCTACAATTATTTTAAAATAAAATGTTTTTAAAAATCAAAAGAAGAAAAAGTAGCAGATCTAGAAAATGGTTTTCAGAATAGAAAAAATTTTAAAGAATTATTAGGATATCTCTCTCTGGAAACAAATTATTTTACTGGTCTCAAAATAAAATTATAGTATTTCCAAATCTACACATATTAATGTTTGATGACAGCAATAAAATCACCTACTTGAATGGCTTTATTATAATCAAGCACTCCATCCACTGATCCAGAAGGATTATCATCAATATGATAGATTCTGGGGGGGAAAATCAGAATTTCAAAGATAATATAAAGGTTATACTATTTCATAATCTCTAGAATAGTTAAAGGATTGGATGACACCAATGAATATTTTTATCTTATATAATAAAAGGCTAATATGCAAATAGGCCAAATGGTGGAATGACTGGTTGCTATGATATGCACTGACCACCAGGGGGCAGACACTCAATGTAGGAGTTACTTCCTGGTGGTCAGTGCACCAGAAGCCGGGCTCACAGCTGGCAAGCACAGCGTCAGTGGCAGGAACCTCTCTTGCCTCCATGGCAGCGCTAAGGATGTCTGACTGGCGGCTTAGGAGGCGCCAGCCTAAGCCATCAGTTGGACATCCCCTAAGGGTAAGGTGACCAGACGTCCCGCTTTTGGCGGAACAGTCCCGATTTTTAACAATTTGTCCCGCGTCCCTCGGCATTTTAAAAAAGTCCCGATTTTTGGAAAGAATGCACGACAAGCTAGGGAATGGCGGGAGAACGGGAAGGGAATATACGGTTTTCGGTGGCCATGTGGCTATTTAGCCAGGATATGAGTTTTATATTATTTTTGTTAATTTTATAATGTTAAACTTTAATTATAACAAATAATTGTTGAGAACTGATTATCGAGAACTGCTTATCAAAGTTCGCATTGTTGATCAGTTGTTAGAATTCGACCACCATTGTTTGGACTAAATGAACAATGGCATTTTTTGGGATTGGCAATGACGAAAACATTTTGTAACTGTCTCTCAGACGATACACATCGTACTGCGTGCTAGTAAGCTAGTTAAACAAGTGATGTCATTACAAATCAGCTATTCAGATAATTTAGGTAAGTAATTTATTTATTTCATAAATACATAAATTTTCTTGAATTTAGCAGACAGTACTCGTATTATTTATATTTTATAGTGGCGGCAAAAAGTCTAGCACCAGCCTTGAAAGTGACACGACTTACATTACGGCAAATTCATGACCTTTTAAACAACGACAGCAATCTACTAAAAAAAATTCACTCAAATGAGAAATATGCCAAAGAATAAAATAATACTATACATAATTTTTTATTTATTATATTTGTAAATTGTACTTATGTTGAAATTTAAAAATATATATTACAATACTATTTTTGAATTCTATTAAAATTTTAGTTGCTCCATATAGACTAAATTTTTAATCAAGAACCCTCCCCCCTACCCGTCAATGGTGTCCCGCTTTACCAATGTTAACCCTTTGCACTCGCTTGCTTTTTTCTCGATTCCTTTATTTTAATGCTAACCGTGTCGAGTCACACTTGACATCCGAGTGCAAAAGGTTAAAATCTGGTCACCTTACCTAAGGGCTCCCAGACTGCGAGAGGATGCAGACCGGACTGAGAGACCCCCCACCCCCACCCCAAGTGCACAAATTTTGTGCACCAGACCTCTAGTTTAACATAAATGCTGTTATTTTAAAGAATTCTTGACAATGCTGAATCTTATAAAGGTAGAAATTATCTACCTATCAGGTGAGAGACAGAAGCCACGTGACCAGTGCACCCGATCTAAGACCTCGTCCATGCCTGTGTCTAAGGACCTGCCTCTCCTAGGGGAAGAACACTAGAATCACCCCCTCCTGTCCCGGAAGGATCCGCACCACTCACACACCAGCCTTAGCTGAATCACCATATTTCAGTAGAAGATCGTAACCCTAACTAGGTGAGAGGAGATGGGTGAGAATAGCCATTTCCTTATAAAAACACAAATTTCCAGTCTTCATCTCTAAGGGCTTTCTTTTATTACACCACTCTTACCTCTCTTTTATTTTGATAAATTTAAACAGATACATTTGAAAGATATTTAGATTAACTGGAAAATATTATTTGTGTTCATCAAAACAATTTACAGTTCTCAGGCATGACAATTTATAACTAATGCTGTGTGATTTTAACGTGAACTAGTTGAGGACAGCATTTGAGAGCTTGCTCCCTGGCATATGTTGTCAGTTCGGCTCAAAGAAACTTGTAAAAATTCTCTACAGGTTTTGAAGAAATAAAAAATAAATATTATAAATATGATACGGTTGAGCTTCTAAAAAATATGCACCAAGAGACATACCTTTCTCTCCCTTCTTTCCGAGACCGTGTCATCTGATTAATTTCCAACGCTGTGAGCTTCTTTGACACACGATATTGCCAGATATAAAATGCTTCTTTTGAAGCTGCTATCACATGGGTTTTGGTCATTGCAACAAATAATGGAACTATTAAAAAACATTGGGACAATTAGGTTACAGTCGCACAGAACCTCAGAATGTGCTGCAAAGGACGTCAGCGATCCCCAAGTTCAACCCCTCCTTTTACAGACAACATACCCCACACAGTCTGGGAAATCAGCTGAGAGTCAAAAGCTTGTAAAACCATACAAAAAAATGTTCATTCAAAATAGGTCAAAGACCTAACTATAGGACTCTTAGAAAGAAATGTAGGAGTAAATCTTTGTGACTTGGGTTAGGCAATGGTTTCTTAAATATGACACCAAAAAAGCGCAAGCAACAAAAGCTAAAGTAGGTAAAATGGACTTCACCAAAATTAAAAACCATGTGTGCTTCAAAGGACACCATCCACAAACTGAGAAGACAACCCACAAAACGTAAAATATATTTACAAATCAAATACATGATAAAGAATTATATCTAGAAAATGTAAAGAAATCTTATACTTCAGAGACAAGTAGCCCAATTGAAAAATGGGCAAAGGATCCAGACAGAAATTTCTCCAATGAAGATACACAAATGACCACTAAGCAAATGAAAAGCTGCTCAAGAGCATTAGCCATCAGGCAAATGCCACAAGGTACCACTTCACACCCACCGCACCTGCTAGAATCAAGCAGTCACACAAGACCTGAGTATTGACAGGATGTGGAGAAACGGTTGGACTGTACAGTGGTGCACAGCTAGCAGTTCCTCAAAATGTTAAACCCAGAATAACCATATGCCCCAGCAATTCCACTCTTGGGTATACCCAAGAGAAATGAAAATTTACGTCCACATAAAAAGTCATACACAAATGTTCGTAACAGCATTATTCATCATAGCCAAAAAGTAAAAACAGCCCACGTGTCCATTAACTAATGAATGAAAAATAAAATCCAAGTCCTTCCTCCCTTCCCCACTACCATTACTGCTTGGTGTAGGCATTTACTACACCTTCTCTCTGATCTCATATGTCTTATATTTCCTCATTAGTTTAGAAAAGAAAACCTGGCCAGAGTGGCTCAGTTGATGGAGTGACATCCTGTGTACCGAAAGGTTGCCAGTTCAAGTCCCAGTCAGGGCACATACCTGGGTTGCAGGTTTGATCCCCAGTTGGGAAGCTAACAAAAGGCAAATGATGGATGTTTCACTCTCCCATCGATGTTTCCCTCTCTCACTCTCCCTTTCTCTCATATCCTCAGGTGAGGATTGAAAAAAGAAAGAAAGAAAATTCCCTAAAGTCCCTTCCTAATTTAGGAATATATTCTCCTAAACATATAACTCTTTTTATATGTTCTACTTCTTAGAGCACATTTAGTGAAGCTCCTTCTGTGTACCCTTTAATGAAACAGATAGTCTCATCAAATCCATCCTACAGATAAAGAAATGTAGAATTAAAAAGTAAAATACTTGTCCAAGGTCACAAACAAAATACACAACATAAAATTAAACATAAACTCACACAAAATATATAAAAACAAAAAAGCCCTTCATAAAAGATCATTTTAGTACCTAATTTCTAAAGTAATGATTTAAATGGTACAAAAATTAGTATTCTACTCATAATTATTATGAAAAGTCACCATTTATATGGCCAGAATAAACAAATGGTGTTAATTGCAGCTGCCATTTATGGCATTCAGGCCACAGGCCAAATAAAAGACATTAAGGCAGTAAAAGACCTAGAAACTGAAGAAACTAGACTCATGGTATGATGTTAAATGAATAGATTAACAACTTGGGAATTCAAATTCAAGAATTTTTATATGCAAATAACTCAGTATAGTGAATCGTATTTTTAAAAAATTTTTCCTTATACTTGTCTAAGATTTTTCTATTAAAATGTGTACTATTTCCAAACCCTAGAGGGAGACAGAAGCCTTCCCTGTGGGAACAACTGGCTGAAAGGCAGTCCTGGCAAAGCTGGTGGGAGCTGAATGCAATGACTCAGCAAAGGCAGTCCTGGTGGGAGCTGAATGCAATGACTCAGCAAGCCAGGCCCGCTCTGCTCAGCTTTCAATGACCCCGTCGCTAAATCATAAGACGTTTGTGAATTCTTCGTAAATTTTCTCACAGAGACTGATGCTGTAATTACTGTCACATGACAGCCCTTAATGTGATGTAATGTTCTACAAACTATAACTGCTTTCCAATAAAACATCATTTTTATAAGCATATGAAAGCATTTTTCTAAACAATGTTTACCTACAATTATAAAATACTAGAGGCCCGATGCACGAAATTCGTGCAAGAGTAGGCCTTCCTTCCCCTGGCTGCTGGCACCAGCTTCCTCTGGCACCCGGGACCTGGGCTTCCCTCACAGCCCCAGCTTCATCCAGAAGGACATCTGGTCTAATTAGCATATTACGCTTTTATTATTATAGATACTCATGTCCCTTTATTTTGATTCATCCTAAGTAATCACAAGTTTGTCATTAGCCTGATTAATTCAAAATTAAAATGTTATACTTTACAGTGAACGTCAGACTTCTTAGATTCAAATTAAAAGCATTTGCTAACTCTGTGGCCTTATTCTCTCTGAACTGTAAATTGAAGATAATAATACCACCCTTTAGAGTTGCTTTAAATATTTAAAAAAATAATAAATATAGAGCATAGTATGGTGCCTGGCATAGAATAAATGCTTAATAACAATTTTAAAAGTCTGTATTTATTGAATTTTTCAAAATTATGCTAGGCATATATTTTAATATATTAATGATAGTTATAGTTATAATATATAACATAATTATATTCATATAAAATTAAAATATTACATCACAACCACACTCTCAGGTAGATAGTATTATTAACCCAGTTAATCTGGCTCCAAATCTATGCTCTTAACCACTAGGGGACACTGCCTCTCGTTAAGGGTTAGCCTTAGGTGTGGTTGCTATTTTTGTTTTACTGGTATTACCCACATAGGTTTTTATAATAAAGCCATATTCAGATCCACTAGTCAATACAAAAAAAAAATACAAATATATCTAAAACATACTAGTAGGTTCTTTTGAATCAATATGGCAGTAATTTCAGCAAATTGACATGGGTAGCTAACCCTATCAACATAAATGTGCTAGATCTCTATTAAAAGATCCACCCCTCCAGGTAGATTAGTGTTTAGTTTCCTAGAACTAAACCAGTAGGACACAGTCAGAAGAACAAATTTCAGCAGATAGGATAGTTAGGAAGAAACACACCAGGATAAAAGCACTCCATGTCCTTCTCAGCTATTCAATATCTGGAAAGAGAAACTCAAAATATCTACAAAGATTATTGGAAAAACATTTTAAGAAAGTAATATTCACATGCAGAGGACTGAAATAAATGTCTGCATCGGTAATGTTCCCCCAATTTCCTTTTTATTCACTGCTCAGCCCTTTAAAGAGCTGGTAAACTGAGGCTGCACTGAAATGTTTTCATTAAACGACCCCTCTCTGAATACACAGAAGGCTCGGTGCTTGTGCTGCGGCCCGTCCTCAGAAAGCTCCTACTTGCTCCCGCCACAACGGCTGCAGCACAGGCCCCGGACAGGCACTTTGCATGCCTTCATTCCCCTGCAAATGCAGTTTTCTCTCCTTAAATGTCACCTGAAGGAGTGCCCTTCACAACTCGGCTTAAATGAAACCTCTCAGTTGATAAGATGTCCCTGATGTCCTCACACACTGATATCCACTTACCCGGCACCTAGCACAACACCTAGCAGGGGACTGATGGCCATTGTTCAATGGATTAACTATATTTTAATTATTTATTTAGACATCCTACAGAAATGCCATAATTAAGTTCTTAGCCCTCCCTGTACCCAGTATAGTACATGAAACAATATATATTCATTGATGGTTTACTAAATAAATGGAATGTATTTTAAATATTTTCATATGTTCAATAAACATTTGTTATGGGGCAAGTACAGTCTTAGGTAGTGGGGATACAGAAATTAATAGATGTAGATCTTTAAGAAGCTCAAAATCTTATGGGGGAAGATAGAGAAGAAAATCAACAATCAGTGCAGAGTAAGTACTTGGAACAGAAGCACACCAAAGATATTTTGAGGGATCAAAGGAAGAACACCAAAAAAAAAAAAAAAAAAAAGGGTACCTAACTCCTACAGGTACAATACAACAGAGTCCTACGAACTAAAGTTCTTTTCAAAAGTTTCTATAGAAATTGACAGGAGGAAGAGTAAGCGACAAAACAAAAATTACTCTTTCTAGAACAACATCTGTTACATACTTTTTTTGCTTTAGCCTCCAGTCCTCATAATAATTTGACACAGAAACTTAAAAAAGAAATTTTACAGTATGAAAAAAAAAAATGTTGAGTCTTGGCTGAGTTTACTTTGGCAGTAAACCAATGAAAGAACTGTTTGTTAAAACTTCAGCCACAGAGACTGCAAAAAAAAAAAAAAGTTTCTAGACTCAAAACTACAAATAATCATGCCTCAAGCATTTCCCATTTGATGAAGGTAAAGAATTTACATGTGGCTTCATTAAAAAATAGAATATGTACAATCAAAATTGCTTTGAAGCTTATACTATCATCATTACGATTCTATGTTAAAACTTGATATTAAAAGAAAAAGAAAAAATAAGCATATAATCTGAAGGTTGATGAATCCACCCCTTAGACTTTGTTTCTAATAAATGAAGACATTCTGTGACACGTCTGTAATAACTTTAAGCTAAGCCTTTTAACAAGGAACACTAACATACACACACACACGTAGGGTATGCCAACAAAATGTATACACACACTTTGAATAATTACAAAGGCAGTGTTTATTAAAATACATTTCATTTTCAAAATTGAGCTGTTAAAGTATGTATACATTTTGGGGGGACACCATGTACATATACATATAAATATGCCCATGTAGCAACGAATTTAAGACATGAAATTGAGCAGTTCAAAATATAAAAGTGAGTTACCAAGTCCCTAAATATAAAGTATAAAATCTCTGAGGCCAGTAATGATTTCCCACATTTGCTTGTATTACCCAAAGCGCTCAGCACAATAAAACACTTAGAAGGCAGACACTAACATTTGATTGTTAAGTCCAAATGTGAAATCTGGAGGGGGAAAAATAAATGTCTAGTTCTCAGATTCAGAACATATGGGTTTTCAGCTTTTGAAATCTAATCATTTTTCTAATACCATATCCAATAAACTACCATACGCTTTCAAAGAAAACCATTACTTCTGGAAGTTACAGTGAAACAGTAGAAAAATATTTGGTAATGGTTTTTAACAAAATACTTAGAATAAGACTTGTAATTTTTTAATGGTTACCTTCATAGCATTTGGATACAGGGAATGGTATATCTAAAGTAACAAATATCTGAAAACAAAAACTCAGGCATTTTTAAAGTTGTCCCTATTAACAGACATATTTCATTGGAAAGTTCTGAAAAAGGCAAACTCACTTTTACAAGCAGCTAAGTGTTTTTAATAGAAGAGAGGTATTTACAGGCAGTTTATTAATAATAAAAGTGGTTTAAGGTTAAGGGCAAAATTCTTTCTATAATCCTGTTTGTTGCACACTAATCATTATGTGGCATATCAATCCCTATACAATTATAATTCCTATTTAAAGCAAATGATGACAGCATAGCAGTTGTGAGATTATTATGGCATTTAGATAAAGTAACCTTATAACTGATTGTATTTCCCAGGACAACTTCTGGGTAATTCAGTGAAATGATTGTTCCATGATGACAGGCATAAACTGCGCCTGGCAAACCAGGAAGTATGCTCCTCCTTGTTTTGGAGAATACCATTCTAATTTAATAATACCACTATTTAGTTATTAATTAGCTTTACAAATAAACCTTGATTAAAGAAGTAATAAATATTAACATTTCCTTACCAATATCAATGTATTTGGGATCCAAGGGTGTACCAATAGAATTACAAAGAACTAGCACAAACTGTGAAAAATAAAACAAAAGGTATCAGAACTCCTGCTTAAGGATGATAAAGGAAATAATGCTTAACATAGCATATCTCTTTTTCAAGTATCACTAACTGAGAGATAATGGATAAAATTGTTAAGTCAAAGAACAGCAGAGAAATATAATCTACAGCATTAAAAATAAAGAAATATTAATTAAATCTAAACCAAAGTTAATTTCTCAATATTGGAACATTGTGGTTTTTAAGAGGCTACTTAAGAAACACAAATACACTGGCTACTTTGATTATTTATTCTTGTAAAATTCCTGATCAGCTATAATATCAATAATAATTTTTTTCCTATGATCAGCTTTAAGAGCTAATTTAACTTGTTACCGTTGCACCAAATGTTTCCGTCTCGCTCTCCTCCTTTGAAGCAATATATAAATGATGGAGAAATTCAGAAAAATTCAGTGAATTTAGAAAAAACATAATCCAACCTAGTGAAAATGACTCAAAATGCCCATTAGTTAACACATATTCAAATAATTACCAATAATTCATATTAAGAAAATAATCAAGCATAATTCACACTTTACATCATATTATTTTTAAGTGATTATTTTTACTGTTAGTAATATTTTTCTGTATTAAGAATGTTATTTTCCGTAGATGTTCTCTTGATTAGGGTAATGATTTCAAATTAACCAATTCTCTATGTGCTATTACATATAGACTTTATCTTTCTTTTTCCAGCATCTCAAGTAAAATTTAATTTCATAAATATAATCTAAATGACAAAAGGTATACTACCATAATTTACTCTTCCACTACTTAAGCTTACTTACTGCCACAAAATACCACAAATAACTTGTATTTTTTAATTTTCTTATATTTGCTTGCTCAGACTCAAGTAATTCCGAGACTTCTTACTAAAAATACACTTCTCCCCTAACTTCCCATTTCTTACTCCCTAGAGTAATTATTTTCATCTTTTAACCCATCCTTTTGGTAAATACCTCCACAGATCTAAGGGACACGTTTATAATGGTACTTCTTGTTTTGTTCTGCTTTGTTTGAGTTGGGACTCCCAATGTGAGTGCGTTCAGAGGTCTTTTCTCCGGGCTCTTCCAATCTCCTACCTGGATGCTGTGTGTTTAGCTACCAGTGTTCTAGGAGCCAAGTGGGAAAAGACGACCGGGGACACAGAGCAGTAAACTTTGTATGTCACCGCCTTGCTTTCAGCAGATTCCCTCCCCTGACCTTACTGGGTGGCCTTCCGTGCACACACTCTTGTTATCCTCTCTGGAGAGTGACCTCGGTCTCCCTGGGTGAGGAGGGGCAGCTGCCTATGAGCTCAGCAGAGGGGAAGGAGCCTGCTTCTTCATATGCCTTTTGTTGTGTTTTGTTTCCTCCTTCCTGCATAACCTCTGCTGCTTCCAAACTGCTGTTCTGTTTCTTTCTTTCTCTGACCAGGTACCATCAAGAGCTGTGTCTCTTCGGGGCTCTGCGAGGTAAACTGTTGCTCTTGCTTTGTCCTCTGATGAGTTCGGCTTGAGCTCTCTTAGTTCTGCTCGGGCGATTGCCACCAATCCACCTCCGCTCTAACCTCCACAACTAGGTTGATGTTTCCTCTCTCTTTCTAGTCCCCATGGGTTTATGGCTTCTTTAAAAATACCCTGTTTTAGTGAGTTTCAGGGGGAAATGTGCCTGTTCAAATGGCCACTTTAAACCAAAAACTCTATACTTTTTCATGGGATAAAATAATTTATAACACAGCCAAAGACAATGGTAATCCGTTTTTGAAAAATTGACATGCTTCTGTAAATACTTAAGTTGTTAGCATACTTTTAAAAAGGGCATTAACTATATTATTTATTTTGTGCTACCAAACTGATTTTTAAAGCAATATAACTCTGAATAAAAGTATATTTCTCAACATCACAGCTATCCAGTGTTATATGGTCACTGTTATATAATTTCTTGGGCATTTATACTAGACATCTGCCTATTCATTTTTGCTTATGGGATTTTTAAGTTGGAAGAGGATTGTGGTATTTTAAATACATTTCAGAGACAAAAAGCTTCAGTACTGAACAGATCAATATAAAATGTCAGTGGATTAATTGACTGAATGGGGTCATATAATTTCCAACAGAAGTCTAGCCAGACATGACCAAGAGAACCACTACTTCGCTGGACCTGCCGGTGTAGAGGCCATGCTTGCGAGTAGGTAACTATAGCCCAATTCTGCCAAGTGGTTGGCCCATCTAAGTTTTTAATATCGAGGAACACCTACCTGAGGAAGATTTTCATCAGCTTTCGTAGCCAAAATGCAGAAATCTCCACAGGTAGTAATAGAAATGAGACTCTTCACATATTTAACGTATTTCTCATTGTTTTTCGTATCCCAAAATATAACACAGTACTCTGGGCGATCAGGTCTGGTATAAGCATAAACTATAGTATTTGAGCAATATCCCCACTAGGAAAAAAGGAAGGAAGAAAGGGAGGGAAAAGGAGGAGGGAAGAAGGGAAGAAAAGATGGAAAAAGGAGAAAAAAAACATTTAATACTGGGAAAGAAAAAACGTTATTACATTTTTACTATAGAAATATTACAGACATGTGGTTTATCAGTTCTGACAAAATATATTCTTCAGAAATGGATGACAGAACTGAACATTCAGCTTAATACCTTTTCTCATTAAAATAACAAAAAATCTAAGAGTAATACAGATGGTTATGAAAGAAATAAAAAATTGCAAAAATAAATTAGTTGTTTAACTGTCCTTATTTTAATGGTAAGATGTAGGCCTCGGTGACAATTTCAGCTTTTTCAATAGTCAGTAACAGCTGTATGGGGGCCAATAGGAAGAGTGACCCCTGTCAAAAGTTTAAATTCTGGTCCCCAAGCCAAATTCAAATTCAGATGCCTTGCTTTTTCCCACCCACCCACATTTTTTATATTTGTTTTTATCAGAGTAACATATGCACAGAGTTTATAGTCAAACTAGTAGCCCTGTGCACGAATCCGTGCACCAGTAGCTCTCTGTGGGGCCTGGCTGCTCCACGCCCTCTGCACAGAGGCTCTCCGCGCCCCTGGCCAGAGGCCCATTGCCACGGTGATGAAGCAAGCATTCCGCCAGGCTGCTCATGCAGCCTGCTCTCAGCGGCCGCCTCCCCGCCCCCACCCCGGGACTGGGGGACTCCAGCAGGGCTGAGAGGACTGGGTGCTGCCATCTTGTGGTTATGGGCGCCACCATCTTTGTGACGGAGTGACTGTTAATTTGCATATTACCCTTTTATTAGATAGGATTAGTCTACAGGGCTTATGTAAAACAAAAGCAAAATGCAGACACTTCGCTCCCATTATTTTCTCCCAGGGCCGCTCTTTACTACTCTTTCAGCTGTAACGGTTTCGGTATTTATTTCCATGTTGCATAAGAATTAATTACTCACACACTTAGTGCTTTCCCTTCCGGCTAACTCTCCCAATATATTTACATGTAATTTTGAACAAATCAATATTCAGAGTCCATATTATTATGACTGTGTGTACTATTCAAAGCTAAGCCACGTTTACTTTTTATACCATGATAACTTTTTTTAATTTTACTCTAATTTTAGATTTATACAAAAGTTGCAAAGATAGTACAGAGTTCCCCATACTCCTCTCCCATGCCCCCTATTAACATCTTACATCACCATGGAACATTTGTGACAACTAAGAAAGCAACACTGATGAAGTTCTATTCACTAACCAGTGGTCGGCAAACTCATTAGTCAACAGAGCCAAATATCAACAGTACGAGGATGGAAATTTCTTTTGAGAGCCAAATTTTTTAAACTTAAACTTCTTCTAATGCCACTTCTTCAAAATAGACTCGCCCAGGCCGTGGTATTTTGTGGAAGAGCCACACTCAAGGGGCCAAAGGGCCACATGTGGCTCGCAAGCCACAGTTTGCCAACCACTGCACTAAACCCATACTTATTTGGATTTCATCCGTTCTTCCCTGAGGTCCTTTTTCTCCTCAGAGCCCTATTGAGGACATCCTATATTTAGTCATCGTATCTCCTTGGACTTCCCAGGGCCACGATAGCTTCTCAGTCTTGTTTTGATGACCGTGACAGTTTGAGGTGTCCTGGCCAGGTGTTTTGTAGAATGTCCTTCAGTGTGGGTTGGTCTGATGCTTTTCCCATGCTCGGATCAGGATAGTCAGTTTTTAGGAAGACCACCACAGGGGTGAGGGGCTCTTCTGTCAGGTCACATCGAGGTGTGCAATACCCACGTGACATCCCTGAGGACGCGGACCTTGATCACCTGGACAAGGTAGTGTTTGCCAGGTTTCTCCACTGTAAAGTTACTTTCCTTTTCCCCCTTTTCATTCTGTACTCTTTGGAAGTGAGTCACTAAATGCACCCCACACTCAAATTGGGAAAGGGGGGGGACTACACTGCACTTCTTGAACAGGGTGTTGCCTAGTAAATTTGAATACTTGGTTAAGGAAGATTTGTTTGGTCTCCCCCATTTATTTATGTAAGTTATTTATATCAGTTTGCATTCCTGGACATCCTACCTAATAAAAGAGTAATATGCAAAGTAACCATCACTCTGCTACACCCAAAAGCCACACCCACCAGCCACGCCCACCAGCCAATCAGAGTGAGTACGCAAATAAACCCAACCAAGATGGCTACAGCCACAGAGAGCAGGAGGGAGGCTTGGGTTTCCCAGGCAATGGAGGAAGCCAAACTTTCCGCCTGCCCTTGCCGGCCTAGGCCTCCACTCAAGTCTACAAAGTTTTAATTATAGAAAGTAAACAAATCCAAACAGAAATGGCAGCAGCCACGGAGCTGGAAAGAGCGGGAGGCTAGGGTTGCCCCTGGCAATGGAAGAAGCAAAGCTTTCCACACACCCTGGCTGGCCCAGGCCTCCGCTTAAGGCTACAAAGTTTCAATTATAGAAGATACATAAACCCCAACAGAACTGGCTGCCGGCCACGGAGTGAGCAGGAGGCTTGGCTCCGCTCCAGGCTACAAAGTTTCAATTGTAGAAGGTAAATAAATTCCAGATACCAGGGCCTCCGCTTGGGTCGCCAGGGGGCGTGGCTGGCCTGCAAACCACCACAGGCCCCTTGCTCAGGCCACCCTACGCCCCAAGGGATCCCCCACCCTGATCTGGGACACCCTTCAGGGCAAACCAGCTGGCCCCCACCCGTGCACCAGGCCTCTATCCTATCTAATAAAAGAGTAATATGCAGATTGACCATCACTCCAACACACAAGATGGCTGCCCCCATGTGGTCAAAGATCCTGCCCCTATGTGGACACAAGATGGCCAGCAGGGGAGGGCAGTTGGGAGGCACCAGGCCTGCAAGGGCGGGCAGTTGAGAGGGACCAGGCCTGCAAGGGAGGGCAGTTGGAGGTGATCAAGCCTGCAGGGGAGGGCAGTTAAGGGTGACCAGGCCGGCAGAGGAGGGAAGTTGGGGGCAAACAGGCTGGCAGGGGAGCAGCTAGACATCAATCAGGCTGGCAGCAGAGTGGTTAGGGGATGATCAGGCTGGCAGGCAGAAGCAGTGAAGGGCAATCAGGAAGGCAGGCAGGCGAGCAATTGGGAGCCAGCAGTCCTGGATTGTGAGAGGGATGTCCAACTGCCCATTTAGGCTCGATCCCTAAGTCGGACATCCCTCGAGGGGTCCCAGATTGGAAAGGGTGCAGGCTGGGCTGAGGGACACCCCCTCCCTCCCCTGTGCACGAATTTCGTGCACCGGGCCTCTAGTTTTTTATAATTTGGGTTACAATCCAGTGTTACATCACTTATTTTGTTGCTCAAATCACTCCACCTTTGGCCATTGGGAGCTCTTTCTGACTGGCTCCTTCGTCTCTTTGGCCCACCCCCATGCTCTTGTTTTTTGAGCACTTCCTGACTTCCTGGAACTGTAAGATGCTCCAGCTATCTTGTACTTTCCCCACACTAGTCCTAGAATCAGCCATTTCTCCAAGGTTCTTTGCCCTTTAAAAATTAGATAGATAAGTCTTTTTAATAACAAATACTTGTAGTTTACCAGCTCAGTCTCATGCTTCAGAATTTGTTTTGAATCAGATGTTAAATTTAAGATAAAATAAAATACTCTTAATCTGCTTATGCTCATTGCTCCTCTGATCCTTTCTCTGCCCTTCTCTACCCTGCTCTGTGCCCTGAAGGCCGACTTCTATGAACTCCATTCCCTGGGCCACCTTGCCTTCTGGTGTGGCCAAGAGAAGACACCAGCGGTGGAGAGAGGGTGGAAGCATTTTCTCCCTCCCACCCCCATGCTGCCTCTGCCCTGCCAGCTGGCAGTGGCTCTGCTCCTGCAGAGGGCTCCTCTTGCACAGCCACAGTGCTAGTGGGTTCCAGAACAACACTTCCCCACCTTGCCCGCTGTTGCTAGTCTCTAGGTACTTGCTGTGCCGTCCCTCACTGGTCCCCTTAACCCTGGCCAGACCCCTGTAATAAGCCCTTCATCACTCTCAGTGACTCCTCTGAGTGTGCCATCTGTTTCCTGTGAGACCCTGATTGTTGGAGTGATGTTACTAGTCACATATAATTTCCTGGAAAAACTTACTAGTTCTAAGGTCTTCACACTAAAAAGCCTTCTTTTAGCTCGTCTCTAAAACAAACAGGCTATGTACAGATACAAGAAACATATTCTACTTTGAGCTATAACAAAACTATTTAGTAAAAGACAGCATTTTTTTACAACTGCTCATAATACTCACCTTATAATCAGGTCGAATATTTGCAAAATATATAAAACAGTCAACAGCTAGTGCAATTTTCAATCCACCTCCTTCCCAAGATAGTGCAGATATCTGTTTTCCAGAAACCCTCAAAGTGCCTAGAGACTGAAAATATAGTTCTAGTTAACCTAAAGTATCACGATAAAATAAAATACAAATTACCATTAATCACCTCACAGGGATCAAAACTGGTATGAAAATTATTTTGTGGAAGAGTGCTATTCACTTCAAAATCATTTTCCTAGAATTTTTATAATAAAAATCATACATATGGTAAGAGAAATTTACAAACTATAGCCAAAGAATTCAGTATCAAATTTTATCTTTATTTTTATGTGCAACTAAGAAAGAAAAAAACACATCGTTAAGTAAAATATTAAAATAACTGGTAAAAGCCTTGTGTAGCAAAAATACATATTTTTGAAGTGCATGGTGAATTTAAAGAAACCACCAGGATATCCAAAAGGGATTGAATATATTCCAGAGTTAGAAAATAAATGAGGTAAAAATTTATTAAGTTTGGTTACTAATAAGTTCTCATTTTCTAAATTCTTTAAAATTCACAATATATTACTTCTCCTTTTTGAAAATTAAATGTAGTAATAATACTATTGAGGATAACATGCATTTATGAAAAACAATGCTTATCATTTAATGTAGGATCACCTTTGATTAATTATTAAGATAGACATTTCTTAAAATAATTGATTATTTCACAACAAGTTAAAACAATGAGAAGTTTGGAGAAAGGACAGACAGATACATATATATATTATCTATGCACATGTAATATATCACAGTAAAAATCCAAAAAATTAATCTGAAACAACTACATTACACCAAAAACAACTCAAAAACCAGCAGCAAACACAGATGCATATTCAGATCACATGTGAAACATCTGGCTTTCTAAATATATAGGTTGTGCTATAAATTCCATGAGAAAACAGAACTATGAAGACTTATAATGAGGATCATTCAAAGACATACACCTGATATTTTTACTGAAAATGTCCCTTACAAAAAATGTGACAAGTTTGTACCATTTCCTCCATTCTTTTCCCCCCACCTTATTCACTGCATATTTAAATGGAAAGAAAGAGACAAAATCTTGACTGCATGTACCTCCCCGAACGGACTGTAGAACTGCACGATGTTGACGTCCCGGTCCTGCAGGCCGGCCTTCTGGGTGCCTGCCACGGCCAGCACGCTGCCGCTGTGGTTCCACTGGATGCTGACCACGCACATGTTCGTGTCGATTAAAACAGGGTCTAGTCAAAAAGAAGAAAGCAGGCAGCTGTGGTACAGCACTTAGCCTAGGGAACCTTATCATCTGAAGGCCAATTTTTAAACATTCTTTAGTTCTCCACATGACAAAACAATTCCATACTTTGGTCATTCTCGTGTCTCATTATCTGGCACCGCCCATTGTCAAAACAAACCGCGAGGCAGGGGCAGTCCGGCTCCACGTAGCCTTCGGCGCCGTGGTACCAGTGGATCCCAGCGATGCTGATGGCGCCGGTGACGTTCACCAGACAGTTCAGCTTCATTTTCATCTAAGAAAATCATGTTAATGTTCTGTGTTTTAGAACAGAGCAGCAAGAACAGAGCATTGTAGAAACAACACAGGAAATGGGGTTTTAAAATCTAGTTTCAAATGCAAGCTCGATCACTCACTAGTTTACCAACCCTGGAAAAATCACTTCCCCTGAGTTTCAGCTTTCCCCGTTTGCAACATGAGGAATGAAAAAACCTCAGAGTCGTTATGAGCCTCCAATGACAAGAGGTATATAAAAGTACTATGGAAATAGCAAAGGGTCATATAAAAGCTGCTGCTCCCACTCCCATTAATGAGTGGATGCATGGAATGCCCTGACCCTGACGAAAGGCAGCGCTGCCCACACGATCAGACCCTCACAGCTCAGTCACAGAAAGCCAGTCTTTCCTGAGATGGTACGACCTGAGCCCATACATTTTGCTTCTTTCCAGGCCTGATTTCTGTCCCTTACTGTTTAAGTCTTCATTCCTTTTACAAACAGCCCTTAGTAGCTTCCTACAGGAATATCTGTGCTCTCTCATGTAAACTGTGGCTTCGGGCCTGAGAAGACACAGCGATTAAACTGCTCATCTTCCCACTCATCATCCCTCAGCTCTGTGCACTGAAATCTTGTCCCTTCCAGCTACCTGAAAAAGGGAATGAAAAGCATCCATTTATCTTGACGCAACCAGAGGTGATTTTTTAATAAAAAAACTTTTTAGATGATTTAAACCTGAATTGAAGATGTTCTTTGTTTTGTTTTCATTGAATTTATTGGGGTGACACTGGTTCACACAACCATAAAGGTTTCAAGTGTACAACTCAACAAAACATCATCTGCATGGTGCGCCCATCTCCCAAGCAAAGTCTGTTTCCATCCCCATTTATCCCCTTTGCCCATCTGCACCTACCCCCCCCCACCAACCTCTCCCTCTGGCTATCACCACACTGTTGTCTGTGTCTATGTATTATATCTAGATTTTTTTTTTTGCTTAATCCCTTCACTTTCTTTCATCCCCAACACCCCTCCCCTCTACAGCTGTCAATCGCTTCCATGCATCCTGATTCTGTTCCTATTTTGTTCATTAGATTCCACATATAAATGAAATCATATAGTTTTTCCCTTTCTCTGACTGGCTTATTTCACGTAGCATAATACCCTCCAGGTCTATCCATGCTGTTGCAAAGGTAAGATTTCCTTTTTTACCACCCAGTAATATTCTATTATGTAAATGTACCACAGCTTTTTAATCCACTCATCTACTAATGGGCACTTGGGCTGCTTCCAGATCTTGGCTATCCTATATAATAAAAGGCTAATATGCAAATGGACTGAATGGCAGAACAACTGGTCACTATGACGTGCACTGACCATCAGGGGTCAGATGCTCAATGCAGGAGCTGCCCCTTGGGGGTCAGTGAGCTCCCACAGGGAAGCACCACTCAGCCAGAAGCTGGGCTCACGGCTGGCAAGTGCAGTGGCAGTGGCAGGAGCCCCTCCCACCTCTGCGACAACGCTAAGGATGTCTGAGTGACATGGGGAGTGGGCCTAAGCCATCAGTCGGACATCCCCAGGGGGCTCCCGAACTGCGAGAGGGTGCAGGCTGGGCTAAGGGATGCCCCCCCAAGTGCACTAATTTCATGCACCAGGCCTCTAGTTGTAAATAATGCTGCAATGAACATAGGGTGCATATATTCTTTCAAATTAATGTTTCAGGCTTCTCAGGATATATTCCCAGAAGTGGAATCACTAGGTCAAAAAAGAAGTTCCATTATTAATTATTTGAGGAAATTCCATACTGTTTTCCAGAGAAGACTTTCATGATTACACAAACCATCTATATATATAAAAGCCTAATATGCTAAGTGTCCAACCGATGGGTCGACCTTTCCGTCGACCACTCAACCAGTCGCTATGACGCACACTGACCACCAGGGGGCAGACGCTCTGACTGGTAGGTTAGCTTGCTGCTGGGGTCCAGCCGATCGGGACTGGGCTTGATGGGCTGGACATGCCCTGGAGCCCTCCTGCGGTCCCTCTCTGGATGGCCAACCTCCCGCGGTCCCTCCCGAGCTGGCCAGCCCCCATTGGCCCGATTGGGACTGGGCAAGATACCTGGATCAGCTGGGTGAGATGTCTGGATCAGCCGGCCAGGCCGAGGGACCCCACCCGTGCACAAATTCGTGCACCCGGCCTCTAGTCTATATATATATAAAAGCCTAAGCAACTATTATGATGGAACAACCGGAACCAGAATGACCGGTCAACCAGTCACTATGATGCGCTATGATGCACACTGACCACCAGGGGACAGATGCTCAATGCAGGAGCTGCCCCCTGGTGGTCAGTACGCTCCCACAAGGGGAGTGCTGATTAGCCAGAAGCTGGGCTCACGACTGGCGAGTGCAGCTGCGGCAGTTGGAGCATCTCCCAACTCAACAGCAGCATTACCACAGCATTACCAAGTGGCAGTGGTGACAGTAGGCACAGCAGCAACAGTAGGCACAGCGGGCCAGGATGAGCGTGAGCAGCGTGGCACCAGCCCCAGTTTGGGCTCCTCTCTGGCTGCCTGCCGCTTGGTGCACTGCTACATCCCTCAAGGGGTCCAGGATTGTAAGAGAATGCAGACCAGGCTGAGGGCCACCCCATTCCCGTGCACGAATTTCATGCACAGTTCCTCTAGTCATAAATAAATGTGTATATGTATATATGACAGATACATAAAATAATCATATAAAATTATATAAATAAAACTAATGAATATATGGGTATATACTTACTATAAAATTCCCTTGACTATCATAAATGTGTATTTCTCCATTTGCCATTCCAAAAAGTAAGGCTTTACCATCTGCGGACCACGCTACATGCCATAACTGTACACCTTTCAAGTCTTTTCCCCAAATGCGATTCCCTAAAGCAAAACATACAACATAATTGTTTCATTAAAAGTTCAAGTATAAAGGTAAATTATATAATTAGGCAGACATATTTAAAATAATCCTGAAGCCCTAACTGGTTTGGCTCAGTGGATAGAGCGTCGGCCTGCAGACTCAAGGGTCCCAGGTTCGTTCCGGTCAAAGGCATGTACCTTGGTTGCAGGCACATCCCCAGTAGGGAGAGTGCAGGAGGCAGCTGATCAATGTTTCTCTCTCATCGAAGTTTCTAACTCTCTATCCCTGTCCCTTCCTCTCTGTAAAAAATCAATAAAATATATTAAAAACAAGTTCTTAAAAAATAATAAAATAAAATAAAATAATCCTGAAAAGTGATTCACTTTTTTTTTTTAGCGCCACTATAAAAAAAATTTTTAAATATACTTTCTTACTTGAACTTAATTAAAAATAAATGATTCTGGAATGTCATCAAATTATATGCCAACTGTTTTCTCTTTTTACGTTTATTTTTCTGTCAGAAGACTAACATATAATAATTAATTTAAACCTCTAAAGATAAAAGCATCAACTAAGTCTCAATCTCAGTTCTGGGTGCGATAAGGCATTACCATCCACTGAACCGACTATCACCGCCCCGTCTTCATACACGATGCAGATCTTCTGTCCATCTGCAGTCCAGCTCATGCTGCGAACCACGGATTTATTTCTATTGTTGATCATTTCCTCATACCAAGAGCCTATTTGCACAAATAAAAGTACAGGTCAAAACTTCCACTTCTATTAGATGGTGCTGAAGATTTGAAAACATCCCATGGAATACAATGTGAAATAAACAACTGCAAAGTTTTCCACAACCCGAGACATTGAACTATAAAACCCTCAAATCCAACATAAACAAAATGAAAAATTAACTTAGACCTTGACTAAGATCATCACAGAAAACACAATAAATTCCCACTTTTTTCCCCTCTCTTTCTTTCTTCCTTTCTTTAGTTAATTGAAAAAAAAGACTTTAGTTGCTTTTGAAGGGCCAGAAAAACTGATTTTTCTCAAAGCCTGACTTTTCCCACTTGAACACACTTCAGATAATAACCAAGAAAACAAAAAACAGAGCAACCACAATAACTTTGTATGTACGTATAAAGTCTCCAATGATTAATTATAAGCACGTGAAATATAAGCACATTAGGTAAAAACTCTAAGCCAGCCTGAAAAACATTTAAAATAGTGTCTATCTCACATTAGCAATATCACATCACCAACGCTGAACGACAAAAACGTTGTTGTGCACGGGTTTGGAGAGAGGCATGACTTGTCTCAAGGTAAAACCAAATGTGAGGCAAATCCATGTCTACTTTGTTTTAGTTTTGGTTTTGAAAAGACTTCACCACATTTGGGTATAGGGAACTCTGACCTCCAGCCACGCAGATGATCACGTAAATTGGAAATAACAAGCCAGAGCAGGGTATTATCAGAGTCAGGGGCGAGGCCTGGGGACCCTACCTTAGGAAAAGACCAAGTTTATCCTAATCGACTATATTTTCACACTCCACTCCTTACACACACACACACACACACACACACACACACTTTTAAAAAATAATAATAAACTCATGTACTGTGGCATATTTTTTTTTAAATAACAATTTTTAAATGGTGTACTCTGAACATTTTCAAAACAACACACATGAATTAAGGCACACTTTTCACTTAAAAATGATGGCTACAGGCCTCCAGAGAACATGTATTATGAGTTGTTGTTTTTGGCAATAGTGATGCACCTAAATTAATCCTTCTCTCACACTCTCGTGGACAAAAGGCACAAATTGTGAGCCAGGAGTCAGAGGTGAGATAAAATCTGTATCCATGGAAGAAAAGGAAGCTAACTGACTCAATAAAGGAAATGAATTATTGCCTTCGACTTCTTAATAAATGTGTTTTTATCTACTGACCTAACTCCAGTCACTGGCCACATAGGAACTAATTCTTATTGGAAACCTGGAAAAACAAGAGCTACCTCCAGCAGAAACTATTCTGCTAAGAGTCTAAGTTAATTTTGGAGATAACCAACAGTCACTCTCAACAGTCAGTTCACTCACTTTCCTAATACAAGGTCACAGTTCAAAGGAAATGAAGTTAAAGGGGAAAGTAGAGAGAAATGAGTCCAGAAATATCACCCCTGTACAGTCAGAATGAACTCCTGTTGCTGGTTAAAAGGGGTCTGTTTCAAAGATGTTATTTCCCCATTCAAATACTGTAATCCAGCCTCCACTTTGTGAAAGATTAAGTAAACTCTCCTAACATACCTTTATAAAACATCCAAACAATGATAAGCCCATTTTGATCACTGGTAGTCAACTTTTGATATTGTTCATTCCATGTGACAACTTGAACACAACCTAAAAAAATATAAAACAATTTAGAAACTACAAAAAAGGTATAATTAACTTCATACATATTTTTATAAAAAATCCCAAAGAGCATGTTAAAATCAATACGGTTCCTGTCCAACTACCCACCCTTAATATTAGTCAAAAATATTCATAGGAGCCTGGCCAGTATGACTTAGTTGTTGAGTTTCGACCTATGAACCAGGAGGTCACAGTTCCATTCCCTTTCAGGGCCCACGCCAGATTTCGGGCTTGATCCCCAGTAGTGGGTGTGCAGGAGGCAACCAATCAATGATTCTCTCTCATCAATGATGTTTCTATCTCTCTCTCCTTCTCCCTTCCTCTCTGAAATTAATAAAAAATATATTTTTTAAATATTCATAGAATACAGTTACTATTATCACTCATTTTTTACAAGAATGGGTAATACTGTTTCATGTTTGTTCCTATTTCATGCCATCAAAGCACCTGTTACAGTCAGTTGCAAGAGCTGCCATGTAGCTGATGACAGAAACAAATGTAAGATTTACCAAACTGGCCAGACTCCCAAAGACTATAATGCCCGAAAGACATCATACTAAGTACTTAGTTGTTTTGGGATTTTACTTTTTTGGGGGGGTGGGGGGGTGTTGTTTGTGGTTATGTCCCCTAATCTCTCTTCCCCATTCCCTGTTTTCCATTCTATTAGTAACACACTTTTGAGCAGATCTTAAACCTCTGGGCTATATGAACAATTGACTTTTTTTTTTTTTTAGTTTTTGTAATCCCTAAATACTTTAGTGTATATTTCTTAAGAATAAGGACACTCTCTTTCATAACCACATTACAACTTAGGAAATTTAACACTGATACAATATTATTCTCTAACCCACATTCCACATTCAAATTTTATCAATTGTCTAAATAATGTCCTTCATAGATACTTGTTTTTCTCATTCCAAGACCCAATCTAAATTAATATTGCATTCAGATGTGCCCTGGCCAGGTGGCTTAGTTGGTTGGAGCGCCCTCCCATGCATCAAAAAGTTGTGGGTTCAATTCCAGTCCTAGACAGGGCACATACCCAGGTTGCGGGTTTGATCCCCAGTCAGGATGTATATCAGTTAATGTTTCTCACATCAATCTTTCTCTATCTCTATCTCTATCTCTATCTCTATCACTCTCTCTAATATATATATATATATATATATATATATATATATATATATATATATATTAGGTGAAGATTAAAAAAAACACAATAGTGCATTCAATTGTTACATCTCGTTAGTCTACTTTAATCTGGAACCATGGGACAAATTCTCAAAAAAGATTATGTCCTATCCATAGACAGATACAGTATTTTCTAATATATAAAATAACAGCTACTTTTTTCAGATTTATTGAGTATGTTCATTAATCATGTAATGTAAAAGTTGTCGAATGACTCTAGGCTATACTATGGCTCAACAGCAATGATTACTTGAAGTATTACCATTATTGAAAATGATGACAATTCTGCATGAAGTAGATGGTTTCTAAATGCCTAAAGATGAAATGTGATTAAAAAAATTACATGACTTACCACTATGACCGTCAAGATTCTGATTCATAGAAAGGTTATTAGGCGCTGCAAGACCCCTCAATTTTGCATCATCTAGAAAAACAAAAAACAGTAACAAAAACTATTACGGCAAATATGTAAGTGACAGGTTATAAAGATTTTGACATTTCTTGCTTTTTTTGAAAGGAGATCCTATTCCTGGATGACATTAGAAATATTATTTTTAAGTATGCCTCATTCTAATCTATTTTTCTCATGGTGGAAATATGGACAAGAATTCGTACACCCTTGCAAAAATATTATTCTGGCAAAATAAAGCAAAATGTATACAAGAACATTGTTTACTCAGCCTATTAAATAATTAGTAATTATTATTACTACTTACTCCTTCCCAAAAAAATCACAAATAGAAATATTGATGACATATAGATTGAAAAATCTAAAGCATAAGTGGGCTCAAAGAGCCAAGACTTTGGAAATTGGTTTTTACTAGACTTCGCAGAATTTTGTATTTATTCATTTATTCAGCAAATATTTATTGAACATCTGCACTGTGCTATGCACTGTGGGAAGTTCTGAATACAAAATGATGAACAAAATAACTAAGGCCTCTCCCCTCAGAGAACTTGTAGTCTACCCAGGGGATAGATATTAAATACACACACATAAATATATCAACATAAATGTACACATATGAAGACTTTCTGAACAAAGGATATTTAAGTTGAGACTGAGGGATAAACTGGAGATAGCCAAGCGAGATAGGGGCAAGGGAGAAGTATTCCATGCTAGGAAACAGCCAGTGCAAAGGCCTGGGGGTCCAGGGGTAGAGCCTTTGACAACTGAAAGAAGTCCTAGTTGAACAGGGAGAATGGCACAAGGTGAGGCAAGAGTGATAAGCACAGGAGAAATTATGAAGTCTTTGTAGGAAATGATAAGAATTTTAGATTTTATCCAAAGTGCAATAGAAGCCTTTAAAGGCTGCTTCCTTATTTTGTTATTCTTGATTACTAATCATACTATAGATAATACATACAATTTTAAAATACATCATTTCAGTAAGTTAATCTTCACTTAGAAAATCTGATTGTTACATGTAAAATATAGCCTTTTAAAACTTTTATTTAAAAATACAAATCTATGAAAATCTTTAAAATCTGTGACAGTGGAAATTATAAAAGTTGATGCTAAAAAATTCTACTTTCACATAACATATGTCTTAAAATATTATAAAAAATACTCTTTACTCTGAAAGCAATGCCGGGGAAAAAACATGAGTTCCTTCAAAACCACTACTTCTAATTATCCAGTTGCTGTCTCGAACAAGACAAGAATACACTTTTTTTTTAATCCTCACCTGAGGATATGTTTATTGATTTGAGAGAGAGAGAAAGAGAGAGAAACATTGATTTGTTGTTCCACCTATTTATGCATTCATTGGTTGTTTCTTATATATGCCCTGGTAGGGAACTGAACCCTCAATCTTGGTGTATCCCAACAATGCTCTAACCAACTGAGCTACCTGGCCAGGGCCATGAATGTATTTCTTAATGCAACTAAAACTTCCTGCATATGTTACGCAAGATTTTAAAAGTATATGTAATATACATACATATATGTATATATGTTTGAGAAACATAGCAGAAAGAAATTTTCTTTTAAGACAGTTAAGGAAACCAAAAGATTGAGAGGTTAAATTACTAAATATCAAGAGGCCAAATTCTTTTTGCACTTCCCATCAATAACTTCAGCAAAAGCCATCTGACCTTTCCGTTCAATATTCTATGAACTTTCCTGCAAAAAAACACTCTAGAAAAACAACCATGAAATGTTTGGGGTTTCGTTCCTCCCCTTTTAAAACCATTAAAATTGCATCCTGGCAATAACACGGGCAAATCTCAAGCCCATTTTCCACCACGTTCAAACACGTGGGCTTGCATTCATTTCTACCTACCCGTCTGCGTCTCTAACTTCAGAACCTTCAGTAATCCATCTTCACCCCCACACGCTATGAATCCTTGGTCCTTGTTCCAAGATATACACTTGAGCTTCACGTTGTTGGGAATGGCGATCTGAAAAGCAAGCAGAGCCACTCGCAGCTTTCTACGAAGGAGGTGCAAAGTGAGTCTACAGGAGGGGACACGCTGAAGAAAGTGCCCCCAAGACTATGGGTGCAGGCCCTGAACTGCGCTGGGCGCTGCCCGTTGGGAAAGGGAGGAAGAAGTGCCCACCAACAAGGGCACAGCAGAGGAGCCCGACGCGGGAGCCGCCTGGTGGGGTGTTTTTTTTTAATATATTTTATTGATTTTTTACAGAGATGAAGGGAGAGGGATAGAGAGTTAGAAACATCGATGAGAGAGAAACATCGATCAGCTGCCTCCTGCACGGCCCCCACTGGGGATGTGCCCGCAGCCAAGGTACATGCCCTTGACCGGAATGGAACCCGGGACCCTTCAGTCCGCAGGCCGACGCTCCATCCACTGAGCCACACCGGCTAGGGCCTGGTGGGTTTTTTAAAGGGCACGGAGATATAAATGCAAACCATCCGTCCACGTTCCCTTTCCACACACATCCTTAGGCTCCCCTTAGGTCATTCTTTTTTCTCTTCCCCGAAGGCCCATGATGGCCCGAAGAATTTAAGTCACCTGGATCGGCAACAGGTGGAGAAGGAACGACAGGGCAGCAAGCACCCACTGATCTGTCCAGCGGGCCCCGCTCCAGAACCCCGCCTGGGGCCGGCGAGGCAGAGTCCTCTCCGGGGACCGGCCGGAGGAGGTCCGCTGCTGGACCAGGAGGGATGGAGAAGCCGCGACCGGGACAGACGCGGGCAGAGGCGGGGACGGAGAAACGAGGGCGCCCCCTGGAACACTCACTCTCTTGCTCAGATAAAAGAACATCCTGGAGGCCCGAGGGGACGAGCCCCGCCGCCAAAGGCCCGCCGCCGGGGACTCTTTCTGGAGTCGCTAAGGGCCAGGACCAGCGGCTCTGGGAAGCTCCCGTCGCCCTGGCAACCGGCCGCATCCGGGGCGCCGGGGGACACTTCCGGTGTCGGGCGCGCGGCGCCCAGAGGGCGTGGTGCGCCTGCGCGGACGTCGCGGGGCCTGTAGGAGGCGCTGTCTCCGGGCCCAAGCGGTCATTGGGGCTTCAGGGCTTGTTGCTCTCCCCTAGTGCCTGGTCGCCCACCCTCAGCGCCCGGCCCCGGAGCCTCCGATGCCCTCAGCCCCCGCGGGCTCGGAGCGCACAACCTCGGGGGGGGGGGGGGGGGGCGCGCTGGGAAACTCGCGAGACGTGTCAGGGTCCCTCGAACCGGAAAGGCGCCCCGTCGATGGCTGAGTCTTTTGTGAGCCCCAAAGCCCAGCATCCTTAGTTGCCTCTGGGAGGTTGGCGCCTTCGGGCAAATGAAATGGCAAACACGCGTTTTCCAAGTTTGCAAAACCTTCCCTGGGGCCTTTGGGGATTAGAGAACTCCCTGGAGGGATTTGGAGGTTGGAGTTTGTGTTCATTCTGTTGATTGATTCAGAACTTTATTTTTAATTTTTAATTTTAATTCATCCATCTTTTTTTAAAAAATATTTCTTTATTGAGGAAGGGAGAAGGAGAGAGAGGTAGAAACACCAATGATGAGAGAGCATCATGGATCGGCTGCCTCTTGCACGCCCCTTACTGGGGACAGAGCCTGAAACCCAGGCATGTGCCCTTGGCCGGAATCAAACCTGGGATCATTCGGTCCAAAGGCTGATGCTCTAGCCACTGAGCAAAACCAGCTAGGGCTGATTCAGAACTTTTTAACAGCTTACTTGAGCTGTTACTCCAGCCCAAGGGTCCTTATAAAAATAGGTGTGGGCTTTGGGCCACTACAGCATATAATTGCCATTGGGGCATAACCCTCTCCATTTTCAAATAATTGAGGCATTTGGTATTTTCTTGCCTGGAGTCCACTGTTCAGTATTCTCTTCTTTCTACTTTATTTCTCCAATTCTCCTTTGTGCTTTTTGAATCCCTGGAAAGTTACAAAGCACCACTATTTGGACCAAAGGGCCAAAACTCTCATGAAATTATTGCCTCACACATTTTTCCCCCTCTGGTTTTCCCTTTTACCACGTTCTGCGGCTATTGATTTGTTGATTTGTATAATCTAGCATGTACGGTATGCAACAGTAGCTAATTTCCCCACCTAGAGTCTTTTCCCACCTCAGGCAAATAATGTGCAATCCTTCACCTGAGTCTGTTGGCCTCACCCAGCGCACTCAAGAATTGACAATGGTCCCGGCTTGGATGGCTCAGTGGTTGAGCATCGACCTATGAACCAGGAGGTCACTGTTTGATTCCTGGTTCAATTCCAGGTTCGATGCCTGGGTTGCAGGCATGCAGGAGGCAGCCAATCAATGGTTCTCTCTCATCATGAATGTTTCTATCTCTCCCTCTCCCTTCTTCTCTGAAATGAATAAAAACATATTTTTTTTAAAAGAAAAGAATTGACAATTGTCCTGCTGCCTTTCTATCAAATCTAAACTCTGGCTAAAATCAGATCTGCCTCCTAAAATGTCTTTCCTGTGGTGTCCTACTCTAAGCAAGGCAGTATGCTTTCTGCACCCCACCATTCCTCTCTGCTTCTAAGGCCATTTTACATATCCTCTGATGTCCCCACCTTCTTGGCCAAAGGCATTGATCAGGTCTTCCTGAGAAATTCTTTCCAAACCTAACCCCTACCCCATTCAGATAAAATAATGTATTTGTTTTCAAATGTATGGGTATCAATTTTTTCAGCACCAAACTGTAAATTCCTAAGATATGTTGGCACCTTCTCACGGGCTCCCTATACTGGACTCATGAATCAAATGAGTATTATCTAAGCCAGGGGGATTTAAGACATGATTAATCGAAGCTAGTTACTAATGGTCACACTCTTGAAAAATCATATCTAAATACTTTTCCTTAGTTCTTGAACATGAACTCTCATTTATTCCTTCTATAGCATCATTGCTCTGTGATATCTATATATATAAAAGGCTAATATGCAAAGTGTCCCCTTGGGAGTTCAATTGCTCACTATGACATTAGCTGACCACCAGGGGGGTAGCGCAGAATGAAGGAAGGCTCTGGCCAGCAGCCAGAAAGCCCCGATCAGCCTTGATTGTCGGCCAGGCCTAGGGACCCTACCTATGCATGAATATCGTGCACTGGGCCTCTCATAATAATATATTACTGATCCTGTGCTCAAATATGTTTGGAAAATAATACTGCTCTATGTCATGTCCTTCCAAAAATGTTGAGAAATAACAATATATGTTTCATAAAATATATACTGCCTTGACATGTTTATTTTTCATTTATTCTCTTTAAAGTTTATATTTTAGATTTTTTACTGTTTCTGGGTTTTGACTGTTTCTGTAGGGAATTGCAGTGCTATTTACAATAGCCAGGATTTAGAAGCAGCCCAAGTGCCCATCAGTAGAATAGATTTTTTTTAAAAAGCTGTGGTACATTACACAATGGGATATTACTCAACCATAAAAAAAGGAAATCTTACCTTTTGCCACAGCATGGATGGATCTGGAGAGTATTATGCTAAGTGAAATAAGCTAGTCAGAGAAAGACAAGTACCATATGATTCCACTTATATGTGGAATCTAATGGACATAACAACCTTACAAAACACAAAGGACAGACTGACAGCTGTCCGAAGGCATGGGAGCTGGGAGGCTGGATGAAATAGGTGAAGGGATTAAGAAAAAAACAACTCATAGACACAGACAACAATATGGTGATTACCAGAGGGAAAGGGAGATAGGGGCAGGTAGAAGAGGGTAAAGGGGGGATAAATGGTGATGAAAAGAGACTTGACACTGGGTGGTGAACACACAATATACAGATAATGTATTATAAAATTGTACACTTGAAACCTCTATAAATGTATTAACCAATGTTACCCCAATAAATTCAATATTCTAAAAAAAACAGAATTTTAAAATGTACATTTATAAAGGAAGAACACTGGGGAAAAATAGCACACTATTAGTAGTTTTGTACAGGTGATTTTTATTATTCTTTATATATTATACATTTAAAAATATCTGTGATGAATATATAATATGAATATAATTATAGAAATAACATACTTGTGTTTGAGAATAGAATGAGAACTTAGGAACTGAAAAAAAATGAAATGGCTCAATTAGTAAAGAAAGAAATATTAAACTTTTCATTCTATTTCCTACCAACCATTTCATAGTCATAACTTAAAGACACTAAAGTTTGCATTAAATTAAGGATCTGACATTTGTTTCCTTAGAAAAATAATACTGATTCTCCAGAAGATTCTTAAACTACGTACCCACTAATTCAAGCATTTTAATGGCAGATAATTAGCACCATTGGAACATACAGAAGTATTAAATACAGCAAGTTCTCCATATTTCCAGGTGAAACTTTTGAGCAATTTTAAAGATCATTTATATTGATTTTAGAGAGAGAGGGAGAAACATCGATGTGATATAGAAACATCGATCGGCTGCCTTATACCCCCAAATGGGGACTCCGAAACCTGGGCATGTACCCTGACTGGAATCGAATCGGCGATCTTTTGGTGCATTGGATGATGCTCAACCAACTGAGCCACACTGGCCAGGGTGAAAATTCTGAGCAGCTTAATGATGTATTTGTCCATATTCATTTGCTTGCAACTTCTCCAAAATGTCATCAAGTGGTTAGTTGTTAAGGCCAACACCATTTATTTTTAGACATTAGAAAACATACACACACTTTCAAACACTTCAATACAAAAGAAAATAGTTGCATTCCATTGTAAATAAAGAAAAAGAGTAAAAATGTTTTCTCAAGTCTAATGTAATCTAAAACTCGGAAGTTCTTTTTTTAGGAAGCATGATATAAAGCAGTAGTCTTCAAACATTTTTGCTCATATGCCCCTAAAATAATTTAACAAATAAGTGGTGTCTTGTGCATATTTAAGTTATATGAAAATTTCATAAGTTTTAGTTACAAAATATGCTAGTATAATTTCTGCTGTTATAAACATTGACTTTCTAAAATAAAATTTAAACTAACCTTTCAAATATATCCCATGTTACATTAAAAGCATACTAGATTGATACCTAGTATTCTTCTAAAATATTTAAAACAAAAGAATTTTTATTTCCTTTCTACTTTCTTCACAGAATTTTATTCTACTTTGAATCTCAGAAATCTTTTCTTGATCACTCTATTATACTTCTCTGAAGTAAACTTACACAAACAAGTACACACATTCGTACTGAAATTACCTTTCAATTAAATTTCTTTGACCATAAGGCCCCAATTTTTTTTTAAATCATCTGGATTGAATTATCAATACAACTATTATGAGCACATTATGGATCCAAACAACAAATAAGTTATAAATTTTGACATAAAATCATTACAAATAAAAGGTAAAATTTAATTGGAAAGGTATCTCTTAATGGTATGGATTGGGGTTGGGGGAATCGTGTTTATGAGGCCTTGGTTTAAAAATCTGTTGAATTGTCCCCTTGTTTGAATCTTTTCCAAGAAATGCACCTTAGTAAGATTCAGGAGACTTTACTTTTCCAAGAAATGCACCTTAGTAAGATACAGGCTATGTGAGAGGTTTGTGTAAAGTTAGGAGAATGGGGATACTGAGGTGAGAGAGAGGAAAAGAGATGACAAGTAGCATCTTAGGCAGATCAACTTAAGGAAGTGAAGGATTTGGAAACTGATCCTTTAAAACATTCTGTCTGCCACCCCTTCGCTCCCCCACACACGTCCACCGTACCCCTGAAAAGTTTCTGCCTCCTCCTCGGGGACCCCTGTCACAATTTGAATGCCACTCCTCTAAGATCCCTAGAGACAGTGTTGCTAAGCTGAGCCGCGCTAAACAATTAATTTCCCTGAATCACAACTTTGACTAAAGAGCTGATCTTGAACGTTTCTGACATGGTAACATGTTACATTTCAAATCTGCTTTTTGGCGGCTTGGCTAGCCAGTGTTACAGCTGTGTGTTATCTGAGCGATCGCACCCCATGAATCAGCTGACTCATTGTATGCATGGCCAGATTCCTAAGTAAGAAGCCATATACGGGCGTCATAGCATAATAGCTGGATCTGTGAAGAAGAGCTCAATTAGGAGCAGAGGCCACTATGGAAAAACACTAGGGAAAGAAATGGGTAGCTTTTACATGTCCATATTAAGTGGGTGAGACAGTCTCTTAAAACGTTTAAAAGGAACTCTCAATTTACAAAATAAACGCTGTACAGTATTACTATTGCTCATCTTAAAATTTAATGAATAGAGAGGGCCCTTATCCTGTGAAATATCCTAAAATGTCTGGCTCGTTGTAGTACCTAGGTAGGCCTTAAGCAGAAAACCTCCCAGAAAGGATATTCTTGGTGTTCAGTCTCTGCAGATACGAGACGACCTTGTTCTGGAATGTCAGTGTGGCTTCGCATCCACAGGCATCTTTTATGGAGACGAGTCTTGCTGCTTCCTGAATGGCTGATGACAATGACAGGACACGAAATGCTGTGGTTAATTAGAAATCGTGGCGAGTCTGGAAACCCATGACTCAATAGATCCATTTTTAGGGCCCACCTAATGCATTTCCTGGAAGGTAAAGGGGTACGGGAGCACACACAAAGAGGACAACATCCTTTGGAATGTTAATGTCACAGAAGAAACTGAACTAGGAAATGCTGGGGACAAACTGACAATTGTCGGAGCTGGGTGATGGTTACATGTGAGCTCATTCTATTTTCTCTATACTTTTGTGATTGCCTGAAATTTGCCAGGACATAAAGTAGATTTTTAAAAAGACAGTGTAGCGGGAAGCCAAGAACGCAGAGATAAGACAACAAATCTTGTGATACCGTGTCCTCATTAAAAAATGAAAACGAGGAAAACCTCTATTTGTGCAGCCAAAATACTTCAAGGTTTAAAACTAGATAATTCCTGATTTCCTATATGGGCTATTATTCTATTGAATTGTTTAAAATGAGAGTTCTAGTTCTTATCCATAAATACTTCGGGTTTTGGGTTTTTTTTATCTTTATTGTTGAAAGTATTACATATATCCCCTTTTTTCCCCATTGGCCCCTTCTAGCATGCACCTGCCCCTCCCTTGGCCCCCACTCCAGGCCCATAAATACATTAGAGCCCTAATTGGTTTGGCTCAGTGGATAGAGCGTTGGCCTGCGGACTCAAGGGTCCCAGATTCGATTCCGGTCAAGGGCATGTACCTGGGTTGCGGGCACATCCCCAGTAGGGGGTGTGCAGGAGGCAGCTGATCCATGTTTCTCTCTCATCGATGTTTCTAGCTCTCTATCCCTCTCCCTTCCTCTCTGTAAAACATCAATAAAATATATTAAATAAATAAATAAATACTTTGGAACTAAAGTTGCATTGACATTTAATCAAAGAACCTGGGAGACTGATAATGCTAACTCCTGTTTCTTTCTGTAATTCAGTGAGGCAGCTATTCCTACTCAATCTCATCGCCTCTACAATTGCCTGATAGAAATAAGAACAGCCTCCCAGGTCTGAAGTGCAGCCTTCCAATGGAGTAGTACTACTGCCCGAGGACAGGCAGGGGGCCTTTGCTCCTACATTTTCTCCCACATTCTACAAAGAGATGACAGAGGGCTGGGGGACAAAAGCACGCTTGAGTAAGTATAATCTACCTACCTGTCCACACCCTATTGAACCTTTTAGGGAGGGCCAGCTCAAACCCCATCTCAATCAATGAGTAAACCAGAATGTAGCTTCTGGATGTCGTACAAGCCCACCCATCATCCCGGTGCAGAGTATAAAATTGGTACTTAGGATACTTTTTCGGTGTCTGTTGCCTGAGAGACTATAAGCTCTGTGAGGGCAGGGGCTCAGTGGGATGTTCTAATGAACAGATCCCACAGAAAATCGGACAACTGAGATGTAGCACAATTGGAAGTTGAGAGATGGACTCATTCACAATAGCAGCAAAAAGAATAAAAGATTTAGGAATAAGTTTAACAAACGAAGTGCAAGACTTGTACACTGCTCACTACAAAACATTGGTTCCGCCCTGGCCAGCTTGGCTCAGTGGCTAGAGCGTCAGCCTGCGGACTGAGGGGTCCCAGGTTCAATTCCAGCCAAGGGCGCATGCCTGGGTTGCGGGCTCGATCCCCGGTGGGGGGCGTGCAGGAGGCAGCCGATCAATGATTCTCTCTCATCATTGATGTTTCTATCTCTCTCTCCTTCCCCCTTCCTCTCTGAAATCAATAAAGAAATATATTTCTTAAAAAAACATTGGTTCCTCTCCAGTTCCTTCCTCAGGACCTAACAGTACCTGACATGTAACAGCAGCTCCATGAATAGCTGCTGAACAAATAACTCAGTGAATGACTGGGCAAATGAGGTCAGAGCCTAAACGGTTATAAATCATGTCGGAATCCCATTTTCCAGGAGTAGGAAAAAAAATTCCCAAGAGTGATTTTGCTTTTTAATTTGAGAGAGAGAGAGACAGAGAGAGACACAGGGAGACACAGAGAGACACACAGAGAGAGAGGATAGAACCAGATCATGGGAGGAGTAGAATTATTTCATTCTGATGCCAAGTGGGAATCCCTGGAGAATTCCAACAGGAAGAACGTGCCTCAGACTTTAAGAGAGAAGAGCTCACTCCTAGGTTGTCCTACCAAATGGAATAGGATTAAAGGGCCAGTCTTTACCTGAACACGTCTTCTTGTCTTCATTCAGGGTGAAGCCAGTATGACAATCGCAGTGGTAGGACGCGGCCCCATCACTCACACAAAGGTGCTGGCAGCCGTGAGAGCCCAGAGCACACTTGTCACGCACTGACCAGGAGTGGCGCAGGGAGGGAAACAGTCACAGATTACCACGGGAAACGAAGCACAGACTTCTGGCAAGAAAAGCTTTGCTTTGGTCCCAACAGGTGTCATCGGCAACAAGTCTCCCCTGTTCCACAAGAAGAAAGCCTACTTTCTTGTCTCGTATCTCACATCCCCTTGGCCTGCCTTTTAGTGCATACACCCTTTCCTTTTTTTTCTTGCCCATATCTGGGGGTGCTGCTCTGTTTTCCTACCCACAGCACTGGGGCTGCACCGAGTCTTGATTATATTCCAGAACTCACCTTCAGAACTTTACTGATGACCACCACCGCCTCCAACACCTCCCACCATACATGGGACTTCTTTAACCCAAACTAAAATTATTATTAGGGACCCACCCACACATGGAGCTAAATTTGATGCTGCACAAAAAGGATCTTGAATGATGGAGGGCCTGCCCTTGATAGCTTACAAAGTGGGACAGAAAGCACTGACCTGCACACACACACACACACACACACACACACACACACACACAATGATGATAATGATGATGATGACGTGTATGAATCCGCCATCTTGTCTTTCTCTTCTACCTCCCTTTGCTATCTTGTGCCCTGCACCACGAGACAGTATAGCTTAGTGTTATGAGCACGTGTATCCCAGAGCAAGTACATGGGTTCAAATCCTGGCTCTGCTACTTACTAGCTGAGTGACTGTGGACAAGTTACTTAATCTGCCTGTCCTGTTTAGTGGGCGTATTCCTGGAGTAGTCGGCCTAGACTGAAAATTGCCTTTGATGTTTTGTGGGTTTTCTTAAATAAAATGTTCCTTATTTCCACACCTGTTAGTTGAAATGTACATTTGTTTTTGTGTCCTTTTCCCAGGACTCCAATGTTCCTGGCAGCTTAAAGTACCAAGGGGGATACCTGTAACGAGTTGAGAAGTGCACCCTACCTGACAGCCCTATCACCCTGAACAAGCCGGCACAAGCCAGTCCCCTTTTCTGCTCCCTCTCTCCACTCCTCCATCAAACTGTCACCATCCTCCAAGGCCCACCGCCAGTCCCACCACCTCCGTGCCGCTCATGTGGACGGAAAAGGGGCCACATACTAAACCTGACAAGCTCAGGGGAGGCCTGTGTGGTGGCCTTCCATACTCGGAGATGGAAAGTACCCACATAGGAGGGTCTGAAATTAAAACTTTCTAACTAAAAGCAGTTCAAGGCAGGTAGTCATGTCCGAGGGCAGTGTTTTTCCTAACAAAGGTCAACCTTCACCTTAACTGAGGCTGGCTGTTGCCTTTTTGAACGGAAGATAATGTGCCTGATAGCATACCTTTGGAATATCAAAGTCATTCTTTTTTCCAGACCCCTCAAAGCACAACCACTGCACCAGAGTGGAGATCGCAAACCCTCTCGTTGTTATTATCATGCTAATTGTTGACTGTTAACCATCCTATACCCGCCTATGGGAAAGAAGTATGTGTCTATTCCTTTTACTTTTTATCCAGACCCAAGGATTTCCCCATTTTGCATTCTCCATCCTCCCTAATCTATCACCGCTGGATTTCGTGTAACTCCCTTACATCTTCCCTTTTGATTCTAATGTGTAAGGTAAGTGGTAAACCCTGGCTGGTGTGGCTCAGTTGCTTGAGCGTCATCCCATGCACTGAAGGGTCACCAGTTTGATTCCTGGTCAGGGCACATAGCCAGGTTGCCTTCACATACAGGAGACAACTGATCAATGTTTCTCTCATACATCGATGTCTGTCTGTCTGTCTCTCTCTCTCTCAAATCAATTTTTTTAAGTGATAAAACTGCCATTTTCTGGAGCATTTTCTTCATCCATTCAGATTCTGCTTCCCAGCAATTGTTGTCAGTTTGGCTCAAATAAACTCATAAAAATTCTTACAGGTTTGGACGTTTTTTACGTTGACACTCACTAGAGATAATAAGCGAACATGCCCTCCATCCCGGCCCTTAGTTTCCATCAGTCCCTCTCCCTGGCTACTTAGTCTCCGCTTACTTGAGACATTGGGTCTCTTTGCCCGTAGAGAGAGGCAGAAACTTATGCTTTATATGCGCACAGTGCTCAGCAGTCCTGGGAACAACAGGTGCTCAGTTCTCTTTCATTGATCCCATTTTTTTCACAAAGGAAATTGGTGATAGCCATTTCCCTTCATCCCTCTTGTAAAGGTCACCTAATATATCTCCTCAAGGGAGAGGAAACTATACATAAAATCTAAAAAAAAATATATGCCAGAACTAAACAGCACCTGGAGAGCTGGGAGTTTCTCTTAGGAGTGTTTTTACATTATAAATGCCACTGTGTTCTGCCAGTGAGTTTAAATCAAGTTAATGAGGATTCGAGTTCGGGCATGGGCGCGCTAGCCAAGCCTCAGATGCTTCGAAGATTGATCATCTAGGAACTGTCAGGGGACGACTTGCCGCAAACTTACTGGAAGATCCGTGCGGGTCTAATTCAGTCCCTTACAAAGCCTCCTTTACTAACACGCTCCGGCTCTAAGATTAACGCCACGGAAAAGTTCAAAGCCAAGTTTTAATTGGAAAAAGATCAGTTCAGCCTATCACACCAAATAGTTCCTGTCCAACTGACTTCCTCTAAGGTTTCCCATTTGCTTTACAAGCCCCCAGTGGACAGAGCTACCAAATTTTCCTGGATAAGGACCCTCCATTCACTGAGCTTGCCTCATATCCCCCACTCCCCACCCATTTCCCAGTAATTTTCTGAAGTCATCCACGTTTGCTGATTCTGCTGCTGAGCTCATTGTCCTCTAGGCAATGCGTGCCTTCGTCTGTGAGCACAGTAGAATGTCTGAAGTCTGGTTCTTTACGTTGCCTTGAAGAATCTCTCTCTTGGGAAATTGCAAGTTGGTTTCCCTGCCCTAGGAAGGAGCCACGTGTGAAAGTGCTTGCTGAGTGTGCCTCACCTGAGCAGGTTTTGTTATCCTGATTCAGGGTGTAGCCCTCGTAGCATTCACAGTGATGGGACCCAGCTCTGTCGTTCACACAAATGTGCTGACAGCCATGTGTCCCTAAAGCACATCGATCTTGAGCTGCCAGACAAAAGCCCAGGAGAGAAGAAATTCAACAATATAAAAAAAGTGCAATATATTCCGTATATACAGAAATCTCATTTGCAGCTAGAATATGTCAGGAGCAAACCCCTTTCAAAGGCATCAGTTCCATTTGCTCTTATGGGAAGCCAGCTGAGTTCAACAAAATCCGACACACACAGTACTCATTCTTCTACCCTCCCAACTCCTTTTCAGAACCATCTATATTGAGTTTTCATAATCTAAATATATCATAAAATGCTTTCTAAAGCATTCCTTTTAGGTTTATTTGTACTTTTACTGAATCAGAGCAGTACCAACAGTTGGGTAGCTACTTATACTAGTAGATTCAGAAAGACATAGAGTTTGAAGAAAGTGTAGTTCAACCCTCGCCCGTTGTGAGGAAACTGAGTCCAAAGGAGACCCACTGACTCAGAACAGCATCAGAACTCAAGACCCAAATGCACTCAATGTACTTATTCTGTGAACTGACATGAGATTTTTTAATTATTCTTTTTTTAAAACTTTTCACTTTGAAATAATTTCAGGTATATGAAAAAGTTGCAAAAATAGTATAGAGAGGTCCTACTCTTCACCCAGTTTCCCCAGATGTTAACATATTAAATAATCATAGTGTAATTATCAAAACCAGGAACTTAACACTAATACAATACTACTAACTAAAATACAGATTAGTTCATCACTAATCTAAGCATTCCAATTTTGCCAATTATTCCACCAATGTCCCTTCTCTGGCCCAGGATCCACAAGGCATTAAGTTGTCACTGGTCTCCTCCAGTCTGTAATACTTCCTGCCTTTCGTTGCCTTTCATGACTCGGACACTCTGTAGGGCATCTCTCAGTCTGGGTTTGTCTGATGTGTCCTGGTGATTCTGAAATTTTAGCAAGAATACCACAGAAGTGCTCCTGTGCCCTCCGTACATGGTGTCAGGAGATGCATGATGTCACTCTATGTCCCTGGTGTTGATGTCAACTTGGATCACTTGGCGAAACTGGTGTCTGCCAGGTTGCCCCACTCTGACGTTACTCTTTCCCCTCTGTGAGTAATAAATATCCTGAGGGGTGTTATTTGATTTCAGCTGACTAAACTGTCATTAGCATTTGGAAAGACTGTTAGGGCTGGCACAGAGAAGGAATGAACAACACTCTTACACATGTGGGCTGGGATACATACATACGGCCTTTTCTAAGTTTTCTAACAACACCTGGAAGTGGGAAAAGCCAGGGTGGCAAGAGAGGAAAACAGGTGAAGTTTCCCATCAGTGTGGCCCGCCCCGGATGTGGCCCGCCCTCCACCACTGCTCACAGCCAGGCAGGCAAAGAGGGGGCAGCCGCGAAGCCTCCTTCCCGCTTACCTGCACACGCTTTCCGGTCCTCCTTCAAAGCGTAACCTTCGTGGCACTCACAGTGGTAAGAGCCAGCTCTGTCGTTCACACAGATGTGCTCACAACCGTGAGTGTTCAGAGCACACTTATCGATGGCTATCGAAAATGATCAGGACACGTGTGAACACATGGAAGCGTGAATCAATAATTATAGACCATACACAGATGCACGCACATACACACACACACACACACACACACATGCACATGCACGCACTCACGCGCAAACACACTCACACACAGCTGCGGGCAGCTCGGCACAACAGGGAGCCTACGGGGCTGGAAGCTGGGAACCGACTTTCCGGTCTCGGCTCTTTACTCACAGACCCCATGCATGGGTAAGTCTCCCTTCTTTGCGTCTTAATTCATTATCTTTAAAATAAGTAAGTTGAATTAAATGATCTCTAAGTTTTCTTCCCCTCAAACACTTTTTTTCCAGGACTTAAGTGGACCTAGATCCCATTCTTCATGGACTGTGTGTGAGTATTCCCATTCCACATGAGTGAGGACCTCTCTACGTTTTCTTCCAGATCCCATGAGCGTCCATGGCCACAGAGAGGAAAGGGTAGCTTCTCGTGTCATTAAATCAAATCCACGAAAAATTCCAAACCCTCCAAAGGACCAAGAATTTTGTACCATAATAGGCTGATTTATGTATCACCTCACTTTTCTTCTCCTTTTCCTTCTGATAAACAACAATACATCAGCCAAAAGTCAATTAGGAGAAGAGCTCAAGGCCAGGCCAAAACCTGGAGCGTATGTCCCCGAATCTAAGTCCCATTCAGCCCTCCTCGGGGATGCAGGCCTCACCTGAGCACGTCTTCTTGTCGGCGTTCAAGGAATACCCTTGGCTGCACTCACAGTGGTGCTTGCCGTTCCCGTCACTGACGCACACGTGCTGGCACCCGTGTGTGCCAAGCATGCAGGGGTCCACTGCTGTGCAAAGGAAGTGGACGACCGTCAGTTGACCACAGACTCGTAAACATTTCAGGTACTTTCTCCCGTGTCAAAAGGACATCGCTCTCTGGTTTCTTTCCGATTCTATCTTTAGTTCACTGTCAATTTTGACTATTTGTTTCTGCCCTGGCTAGAAATACCATCCTTAGACTAGTCATGTTATGTTACTAATTTTAAATTACAGATCTTATTGTTAACTTTCTGGAGGAGGAGGGGGAGGAGAAGGAGGAGGAGAAGGAGGAGGAGGAGGAGAAGGAGGAGGGAAAGAGTAGGAGGAAGAGGGTGGGGGGGGAGGAGGAAGAGGGGGAGGAGGAGGAGAAGGAGGAGGAGGAGGAGGAGGAAAGAAAGAGATAATTCTTATGGGTCAGGCAACTGGATATTCATTCAACGTATCCACCTACCCATGAAAAAATACTTTTGTTTTCCCAAAGCCAGAAACGGGGAAGACGATCGTGTATTTCCTGAAGTTCTATAAGCTAATTGTCCCATTGCAGCTGGAATCTGGTTTCTGGGGGTTCTATAGTGTGTGTCCAATCAGGATTCACACACAGGTGCGTTCCTCTAGGCCTAGAACTCGCTCACCCTTGGGCATATATGAACTTACAATGGGGAATGGCAGTGCAGGTAACTGCCTTCTGAATAGGCAGCAAACTTAAACATACGCAACTTCAGGGCCTCCGATATCAGGAAGAAGAATAAACTCAATCGCTCTAACACAAACAGGTAAAAAGAAAAACAACAAAATAAACAACTATATTAGCTAAACTGCATCTCCATCTTTTCCCTTCTAGAGCCGTTTATATCTCATTGGCTTTTTTTCCCGGTGAGAGGTTTTGAACGAAGACACAATGAATTTAGTCATTTCTGTTGGAGGGGGCTGGAGCCCCTGGGGCAGGTAACCAGCCTCCACTGCGTTGGCAATGGGACAAGCCTAATATTTTCCCAAGAAGAGCCTTTTCATGGGATGATCTTTCTAGTCCGTGAACTACAACAAGCTGCTTTTGCTCCTCAGTCTTTTCCCCCCAGAACAAGCGGGTCTTTTGTACCAGAAGGAAAAGATTGCCACTCACCGCTTATTACTTCATGGCCTTCAAGCCCAACCCCAGGTGCTGGTTTTGAGAGCCAACTTTGCCACAGACCAACGTCTCTATGGCAGGCTCTCACCCACAAGCACGGGGGGTCTTCCTGGGAGAAAGACAGCCATTTTCCTTTGGGAAAACCAATGAATGCCAAGCAGATGCCACCAAAACCAACGATAGCTTGTGAGAGCCCAGTGTCCTGGGACAGGAAAGACAAGGGGATCCCAGCCAGGTCTGGCTGAGGTGAGGCCAAGCTCTGCTCCAGACCAAGCTTCATCTCCCATTTCCTGACAGACTGGTGATTGCTGAGTTTCCCTTTGTTTAGATATAGAGTCTCCTTGAAATACACGGTTGTAATTATTACTTCACTGGTTTGTCTCATCCCCTCCGCCAAATTACTGCTTGATGGTAGGGAGGGACAAATTTCATCTTTGTGTCATCGGTGGTCAATAAATGCATGTTAAACAAATAAATGTGGGATAGATTATACAGCAAAAAGTATCTACATTTTAAAATTCACCTTAACCAGAAATCTGTCTACGCCTGCTTGGAGACTTCCATAGAGGGCTTCAAAAGATTATCTCCAAATGACCAAAAAAAAATAATAATAAAGCATGATGATAGATATAGATGATAGATAGATTATAAGAAAAGTAAGTTTAAAAATAAAGTAAAAAATATAGTATAAGTCCCACATTCATAATTCTGATCAGTGACTAATAATAAACTCCAGCCTCGAATGGATTCAGATTCATGAATTTGGCTAATTCATGCTAAAAATTCCAATTTCAAGCTCCATCCTAAAGGAAGAAATGAGGAGGACAGTAGGATTTAAAAAAACAGAAGGATTTAAAAAAACAAACAAGCCCTGGCCGGTTTGGCTCAGTGGATAGAGCGTCGGCCTGTGGACTGAAAGGTCCCGGGTTCGATTCCGGTCAAGGGCCATACCTCGGTTGTAGGCTCCTGGCCTTGGTCAGAGGCATGTGGGAGGCAACCAATTGATGTGTCTCTCTCACATCGGTGTCTCTTTCTGTCTCTCCCTCTCCCTTCCACTCTCTCTAAAAATCAGTGGAAAAAATATCCTCAGACGAAGATTTAAAAATAAAATAAAATAAATTTTAAAAACCATTATTATTGAAAGTATTACAGATGTTCCTCAAAAAAACAAAAAAAAAAACAAAACAAGGCCTGCTCCTTCTTCCTGTGAAGTGAGCTGAAATCCCGGTCCCCCTGATTCCTGACCCTGTCCCTCCATGAAGAATAGTCGGAGAAAGAAGGGAAGCTCAGAGCTGGAGCATCACTGATGTCCACTCTGCCTGCCAGTTACGCTGAAGCAGGCTGCCTGGCCCCTGCATGGACACACGCCGGCCCTGTCTTCTGCAGGAACAAGAGGCGTTCTGTGAACTCTAGACATGGGTAAACTGGAGAAAATAGCGGGGGAAATGCAGGGGTGGGCAGGAGGGAGGAGAGCAGTCTTGTGTGTTTTATTTTTATTTTTCTCTGACCCCATCAGGGAACAGCACGATCATTTATCCAGGATTATTTCCAGACCTTCCCATTTCTAATGCAAACATGGAGATTTCAGGAGCAATCCAAGTTATAGAGAAGGCAGCTCTATATTCCTAAACCAACCAAGTGTGTTTACGTTGGTAAAAAAAAAAAGACACAAAAAGCATTGCTTCTATTTACGTTTTCCATAAAATTTCCACCAAAAAAAAAGAAAAAGAAAAAGAAAACTGAAAGAATCCTTTTTTTTCTTCTGCTTCATAACGTTGGACTATAGCATCCTTGCTAGTTGCAAAGACTTACCGCAAAAGGTTTCCTGGAACCGAGAGGAAAGTTTCTCAATGACCCCGTAGGTCTCCACGTAGAACACGTGCTCGTCCAGGGGTTCACTGGCCATCATCTGGAGCGACTCCCGGTCGGCCCGGTCCACACCCACTGCGTAGAGCTCAATGCCCGCCGCCCGCGCCCGGGCCGCCACCTCGTTCACCTGGTCCTGGGGCCGCCCGTCCGTCACGATGATGGCTACCTTGGGGATGTGGGAGCCGGGCCCCCGGGCTCCTGCCTCCACCGTGAAGGCTTTCTCCATGGCCGTCTGGATGGCCAGGCCCGACATGGTGCCCGTGGACAAGGGTGCGATCCGCCCCACGGCCTGCTTCAGGGATTTCTTATCCGAGTGGGTCTGGAGGTGGAACTCGATGTTCACGGTGCTCGCATAGTTCACCACTGCCACCCGCGTGTCCGCCGGCCCGATGTCCAGGGTGTCGATGATCCGGGACACAAAGGTTTTCACTTTGGTGAACTCCAAGGGCCGCACGCTACGAGAACTGTCGATGATAAACACCAAGTCCAGTGGCCTGCTCTTGCAAAAGCCTGCGAGGAAGGTGTGGGGAACAGAAGTGACTAAGCAGCGATCTGACCACAGTCAGAAACGGGGCAATTCCTCACCCCCAGGATGCTCTGAGACTGGAGGTCAGACAAGGCAGCCTCCCCTACCTCCCAATGGCCCACTGTCTGCTATCACCCCAAGACCATCTCCCTTTGGGTGTTGACAGCCCATAGGCCTTCCGAATCCCCTGATGAGAATTCACACGAGGCTGTGAATTACATGATTTAATTTTCCTGATAGGGAAGATGATGCTACTCTAAGGCTATCTACCCCAATATCTCACCTGCAGGCTGGCTGAGCCCTTAAATTTCACATAGAGCCTCATCCCTTTGCTTCAAGTTTTGTACTCAAGGTTCCTCTTGACTCCCAGGAATGAGTGGATTCCAGACCCTTCCTGGGCGCCTTGGCTATCTGAGGCAATGGGGCAAAGTGTCCCTGAACAGTGTGCAAGGTCAACTGTCCGGGCAGCCGCATTGCACGCCACCCTGCCCACTTCCCTGGGGTGAACACTGCTCCAGAGTAGCCCTAAGTCTCCCTCTAGCTCAGTGGTCGGCAAACTCATTAGTCAACAGAGCCAAATATCAACAGGACAACGATTGAAATTTCTTTTGAGAGCCAAATTTTTTAAACTTAAACTTCTAACGCCACTTCTTCAAAATAGACTCGCCCAGGCCGTGGTATTTTGTGGAAGAGCCACACTCAAGGGGCCAAAGAGCCGCATGTGGCTCGCGAGCCGCAGTTTGCCGACCATGGCTCTAGGTGGTCATTAATTCATGGTTAGTGAACTCAAGGGCCCAACTAGCCCGAGCTACGTTGAAAGTAGAAAGAGGGATGACAACTTCGTCTGATTGAGGCATGTTAACTGCATTTCCCACTCGGTGGGTGTTTCTTGTTTAAAGAAGCAGAGATTGAGATTTGGTACCAATCCCACGTCCCCATCAAACCCTTAGTCACCTCTCTTTCATTGTTTCATTCACCAAAGTTTTTTGAGGGTGGGGAGAGGAAACACTTCCCCACTGCTCCCCAACCCCCCCCAGGGCAGTGGCCGCCACTGAGCTGCTGGGCCTAATCTAGGTCAGGAGGCTTAGAGAGAAGCCAGTTATTGAATGTCTTTTTCCAAGTCATTTCTCCTTTTCTTCCAACACACACACACACACACTCATCATACACACACACACACACACACACACACACACACCAAGTCCTAAATGGAAATAAGATCCCTGGATATTAATTGTCAATCAAAGTTCTTTCCTTTCCTAATAGGGGCTGGGAGTTGATGCTACTCTAAGGCAATCTACTCAAGTGAGTAGGGAAAAGGTAGATTCAAAATAAATTCCTAGGCTAAGCATGGGACAGGAATTATATAACTCTAGAGTTTTTTTTTTTAAAAAAACTGAAAATTATCCTTTTGGTTTTATCCTGCTGCCTGGAGGTATTATTATTCAGAAAATAATAATATCCTACCATCAATAACACTTTAGAGATCACAGGGTACCAACACAACAACCCTGTGAAGTCGGAGGTGCAGAGGTTGCTTTTAGACCCATTTTACAGACAAGAAGCCTGGGTCTCCGGGAGGGGTAAGAGCTAGAAGGTGGTAGATCCTGGATTGGACTCCAGGTTTCTTGACTCGCAGCCTACCGGGCTATTCCCCGCATGGTTACCTCTCTCCGAGGCAACGTTTTCCATCACAGAAGTCAGCATTATCTCCTGTACCTAGTAAACATCCCGCTACTCTGGAAGCTTTTTCTGCCACATGAACCAACTACTGACTCAAAGGGGAAATGGCATTGCTCCCAAAGACCCCCCTAGCCCTGACTCCTTCCTTCTTGGACCTCAGTTTGCACCAGGGAGGGAAGGAACGCACTGACGCCCGGATTGCCCTGACCACCCAAGCCGGGCTCTCCCTCCCACCGCGCCCCCTGCCAGGTTCCCCCCACCCCTCACCCCCACTCCGAACCCAGACAGTACCTGCAGCACCGGCCCCTCCAGGCTGGCCGGCCCCCGAAGAGGGCGCGCGTGGGGGGACGCCCGGAGCGAGGCGGCGCCCGGGGCTGCCCCCCGGGCCATGGGTCCCCAGCCTCCGGAAGCCCGGGCGGGCCAGGGGAGCGGGGACAGTGGGGGCTGCGGGGCTCGGCAGCAGCAGCAGCAGCAGCAGCGGCGGCAGCAGCAGGAGCAGTCCCGAGGGGATGCGCCGCATGGTGTCCGCGCAGGGTGATCGCTGGCAGGCTGGGTTCCTCGCGGCCCGGACCACGCGCACCGGCGGATTTAAGTGAATGGCCCGCGCCTGGACCAGCGGCCACGAGCCAGCGGAGCCAATGGCTGAGCAGCTGGGCCAAGGAGGCGGGGCCAGGTTTAAGCCAATGGCCCGCCCCCGCCCAGCGGAGCCAATGACTGCACAGCTGGGACAGGGAGGCGGTGCCAGGTTTAAGCCAATGGCCCGCCCCCGCCCAGCGGAGCCAATGACTGGGCAGCTGGGCCAGGGAGGCGGTGCCCGGACCCCCCCCCGCCCGCCCCCCAACACACACACACACACACACACACACACACACACACACACACACACACACACACACACACACACACACACACACACACACACACACACACACACACACACCCGGTGGCTGGGCCTCCGCTGGGTGGGCTCAGCCCTTGCCGCCCTCTCTAAACCCTGGAGGGGCCAGTCCAGGGCCTCAGCCCGCCCAACCCTCCACTCCCGCTAGAAGCCACCTGACCTAACCCCTAACCCCGAGCGCCTGGGGCCGTCCCTAGCGTCCCCGGGACGAGGCCCGGGTCCGCCCTCCCTCTCCGTGCAGCCCTGCCCCAAGTCTTGATCCTGCTCCCCACACTACATTCCTTGGCCTGGCCGAGGGACCCACCTTTTGCGGTGGGCTCTCGGTTAAAAAAAAAAAAAAAAGCCTCAGATTCTAGCAGCATGAATAGCAATGCTTTCATCCCGCTTCAAACATCTGCACACACTATTGACCTTACAGGGGTGGGCAAAAGTATGTTCCCCAGAATAGAATGGCAAACAAACATTCCCCAGAGGCCCTACTAGCTGAAGCGAAGACAAGGCAGCCTGCGAGGCGCTCTCCCGCCCACATCCTAGTTCTTCTCCGGCAGGTGGCCACCCGGTCTGGAATGTGTGGGTTCCTGACTTCAGGCAGGAGAGACTTCACTGCAGCGGGTATTTTGAGAGTAAGTTTATTGAAGCTGGAGACGGTGAAACAAAGGAAGGGTTTAGGATAGAAGAGGCCGCCACATCACAGCAGCAGGAGTGAGCCTCGATGGGGCTACCTAGACTGGGGGGGGGGGGGGGGGGGGGTGTCACATTAGTTAAAAAGGTATTTTCCACGATAGCACAGAGCTGGAAGCTGGCCAAGGGAGTCCTCCAGGAACTCAGTCTCCTGGGAGAGAAGTGATAAAAACAGGTGACTTTTGAGTGAGTCATAAAACATGACAAAGAACATGAATTCCAATGGAACCTTTCCGGTCTTCCTGCTTCCAGACATTGACCCTTTAAAACCCCCGCTCCACACAGTAACCTTAAAGTCACTTCTCTTCTTAAACCCCGCACCTTCACTTCCAGGACAACCCGAACTGTCCGACACACTTGGTTGCAGGCTCCAGGAGGGCAGTGCCGATGCCTGCACTGTTCGCTGCTGCATTCCCCTAGGCCAGTGGTCGGCAAACTCATTAGTCAGCAGAGCCAAATATCAACAATACAACGACTGAAATTTCTTTTGAGAGCCAAATTTTTTAAACTTAAACTTCTTCTTCAAAATAGACGCCCAGGCCGTGGTATTTTGTGGAAGAGCCACACTCAAGGGGCCAAAGAGCCACATGTGGCTCTCGAGCCGCAGTTTGCCGACCACGGCCCTAAGCTCTACCTCACCACCGGCAGGTTCAGTCTATGGTGGGGCTGAGACCTCAGGGAATGGAAGATGACACCACAGAGCTGATACCTAGCTCTTCCTGGGCAGGCCCATGAGCAGCAATGACAGTTTGTAGAAGAAAACACCTGGCATTGCTTTTTCCAAGAGTCTAAGGACGCTGAGGAAATGGCTTTGCTGTTTCACTTCACTGCCTGGCAAGACAGCTCTGTGCTGGGCGGTGCCCCCTTCCTCTGGCCTCCGCCTCCTGGCTCCTTCTCTGAAGCTCAGAGGGAGAAGCAACATAAAGTGCTAATGGTCTCTTCAGCACATCTGCATGTAGGCATATGGAAAATTTAAAACTATTTGGTTAGACTAGGGCATAAATTATGCTTAGTTTTCTTTAGAAAGTCACGTTAATACTGCTGTATTGTTTTTACAGTTCTAAAAAGACTATTTATAGTCAGCTCTGGCAAGGTTCTACTGTGGTAACTAATGACCCCAAAATCTCAGGGTCTTATCACAATAAAGATGTATTTCTTGCTCTGTTACATGTCCTTTGTAGGTTGGCTGCAACTTTTCTCTACATGGTCGTTCTGGCACCCAGACTTGAGGGGTGCTGGTCCCAATCTGGGGTACAATGATCATGTGACAAAGGAAAGACAGGAAGGAAAGATGGCAGAACAAGAGGACGGATCTTAATGCTTTTGCAAGGAAGTGGCTTACATCAATTCCACACAAGTCACACAGCCAAGCCATAAACTCAAAATGGATAAAAGACTTAAATGTACCGTAGGCGCAAAACCATGAAAACCCTAGAAGACATAGGCAGTAAAACCTCAGACATCTCTCATAGTAATATTTTTGCCAATACATCTCCTAGGGTAAGGGGAACAAAGGAAACAATAAACAAATGGGACTACGTCAAACTAAAAAGCTTTTGTACAGCAAAAGAAGCCATCAACAAAATGAAAAGGAAACCCACTGCATGGGAGAACATATTGCCAGTGATACATCTGATCAGGGGTTAATTCCCAAAATATATAAAGAACTTATACAACTCAACACCAGGAAAACAGAAAATCCAATTTTAAAAATGGGCAAAGGACCTCAATGGACACTTCTCATAAGAGGACGTACAGTGGCCAATAGACATATGACACAATGCTCACCATCACTAATCCTCAGAGATGCAAATTAAAACTACAGTGAGATATCACCTCACACCAGTCAGAATGGTTATCATCAATAAACCAACAAACAAGTACTGGTTTGGTGACACCCAGAGGGAAAAGGGAGTGTGTGTGTGGGGTGGGGGGGGGGGAGGGGGAGTATAGGTGAGAGAGTGGGCAAAGGGGTTGGGGGAGTGGGGATGGAGAGAGTTTGCTTGAGATGTTGGGCCCATGAGTGTGCAGATGATGTTTTATTGAGTTGTATACTTGAAACCTGTATGGTTTTGCAAACCAATGTCACTCCAACAAATTCAATGTAAAAATATGTAAAATATATATGTCTATAAGCTAGATGAGCACGTCACCACAGCTGCATTCTTAGCAAGATGCAGAATGGAATATTTTCAGGAGAGAACTTCAGCTGTGGCGCCCATAAGCTGCAGTTTGCTTCGGCTTTCTCTTTGGTTCCCCGCTGGAGGTCAAATGATGCCTTTCAACATGAACTGCTCTGATGAACTCATTTCCCAACTAAATGATCTCAACATTAAAGCAGAGCTTGCCACACTACCCGCATAATTTTTCTATCAAACCATTTATGTTAATTTATGACCTAAATTAACATATATAGTCTCTATAACATTAAATAATACTTCAGAGTCACTGGATTAAAGAAATGCTTTATAATAAAAAAATCTAGCATTATAGTCTCAAAGTATCAAAATCCATGGATGTCTGAGCTTATTATAATGAAAAATATTAGGCTTTATCAAAAAAAGGGTAATAGACTTCTTAAAAATGACAACAGTAAATTTTAAGAAATTTATTAAAGCATCTTATCACAAAATGGAAACATACAAATTAGAAACATGCAACCGTCATTTCCACAGTCAAGTTAAAACGTCATACATTTTTTCCTGTTTTCACAGCTGAAAACTTCAGATCTTATACCTAACTCACTCACCAGGAATATTTTATTCATTCCTCCTGAAAGTATCCAGGGCAGCAAATAACCAAAATGCAAACTATTATATAAAGGAAGTGCAAAGTTAAAAAAGAAAATGTGTAGAGAGCACCCCTCCCCACCCCCCAATTAAAGGCAAACAATGGCACTTTGCTCTTGCTTAACTAGATTGTCTTCAAAAACTACTAAAATGTAATAGACTTAACAAAACAAAAAACAACTGACTTCTAATAGATGTCCCAAAAGCTTGTTAGTGTTTGAAAATAAATGCTTACACAAGGAAAATGTAGTTTTATATCAAACAAGTTTAAGAGCCCTGTATTGCAGCATTCTGTAAAATAAACACGACAAAAAGCTGGTATAGGGTTTATTGACAAAGGCAGGATGTCTTCAGGCGGGTATGTAAGGAGGCGGTGGTTCTTTTTCAGGCATCTTCACTGCCATTTCATAGGTTGGCAAAACGTACTAGAGAGAGAGAAAAGTTGTATCAGACTCAATTCTCCTTTAAAATCCTACTTGGAATAATTCAGCTTTCAGATTTTATGTCCTAAAAAGGGACACACAACCCCACAGAGAAGAGCTGAAGAAACTGTTAGCTAAGCAGGTACTGAGAGGAGAGATGACTAGTAGCCTGGACCTTTACATGCAGATGAGACATCTGATCCCAAATGCTAGAGAGGGATGAAGGGAGGAGGGAGGAGGAGGGGAGGGAGGAATGGAGGGATGGAAGGAATGGCAGAATTTTGCTTCTGAACTAACCCTGGGGGGCTACCAAACACCTGGACAGGAAGCATGTGCCCTGCTCTTCCCACCCTTCCCATGTGACTGATCCAGTACCAACTACACCTCCGGTAGTTGCGTGTCTAGATTAAGGGCCCCAGGGAACCAGGCTAAAGGAAGCCTCCAATAAAATGCTGCATCCTGGAATTTCATCATCATCTACAGTCAAAGGATGGGTGCTTATTTCTTCTGGGGTAAAGGGCACATCTATGCAGGAGAGCAGCATTCTAACCTACTGACTCCAAGTGTGACAGGCTGCCCCTACACAGGCCACAGAGATTCTACATGTTGAAAACCTGGAAAGAGTCGAGTAGCAACTAGAGGGCCCCACGAGGTGAGCATCCCCAAAAGACTCGTGCAGCCCATTCAGTCATCTCCCCACAGAAAGTCAGCTTCTCCTTTGGATCGTATGCATGTTTTATGAAAGCAACACAACTGATGGTCCCTCCATCCTCAAGAGTTCCAGAACCCACAAGCCTGGCATGGGTCACACTGCTGTTTCCTGCCTACTCTCCCCCCAAAATGCAATACTCTTAGGAAGCACTTATGAATCAAACCTAACAGCCAAACTGAATAAGACTGGCAGTGCAGGCTGTCTCTCGCCCATGTACCCAGGATTCCAACTGGGAAATGCTCAATCTTGTGGATTTAAGCAATTCATGCCCTAAACCACAGTCATGGCACTGAAGAGAAAGTCAAGACCCAGGTTCTTGAGAATGATCAATAATGGCTAGTGAAGTTTCAATATATTAGAAGGTCATTCACCTGTGGAGGTGCTTCAAAGGCAGGGTACACAGCAATCTCTGGTGTGTTTCTGTTGTTGATGTATTTATAGCAGTTCCAAACACAGTTGATTAGATAAGCCTAAATGAATAAAAATAAAATTTACATATGCTAGAACTCAACAGACTACCTGTTCTAAAACTAAGGGGCCTTCTAATGCTTTCCCCCACGGTTCTCCATGGAGAAGGAAACTGACCCCCACAGGCCAGGCCCTATCTCCACTTGCTCTCACTTAATGTCACAAGTTTTATTATCACCATTTTACAGAAAAACTAGATGTGGGGTATCAGGTCTGATAACCATTGTTCTGCAGAAGAAATTCTATTTCTGAACCTTGGGAATTTTAACAATTTTCAATCCAAATCATGAACCACTTCTAAAAACATGACAATCCTTAATAAGGATCCTGGCATTTCCAACCATTCTCTGGAAACAAGAGGGAGGACATTCCCTGAAAGCTCTCTCTACTGCTGTCTCAAAATGAACAGTCACTTACTGTGAACTGTAGGGAGATAAGGCAACAGGAGGCTTAGATGGACAGTGTCACAGTCTAACTGGCCCCCAAATATTTAGTCAGCAACTCACCTTAAAAATGATGAATAAGACAAAGAACGCAAGAACAATGAACAGGAGGCAGCTGGAGTCCAATGCCAGGAGGTCATCTTTATAGGGAAAATCAGGCTATAAAAAAAAAAAAGGAGGGATGAAGAGGCAGAGCAGAGAGGATTTCTAGGGCAGTGAAACTATTCTGAACAATCTGTAATGAATACATGTCATTATACATGTGCCCAAATCTGTGTGGAATGTACACCAAAAATGGATTTTATGTGATAATGAGGTGTCAATGCAGGTTCACAACGGTAACAAATGAATCACTGTGGTTTGGGATGTGGGTAGTAAGAGAGGTTATGGGGGCGGAAGTAGGGGATATGTGGGAAACTCTCTGTACTTTTTGTTCAATTTTGCTGTGAACCTAAAACTGCTCTAAGAAATAAAGTCTATTAAACATACACACACTTATAATTCAGCCACAGCACCTGCACTCTGTGACAACCTAAAGAGCATGGCACAAATACAAACAAAAGGCCCCCAAGTCAGAACTGATATTCTAATAAAAACTTACAAACAGAATTTAACTCAAAGTGCTTTAAAGCCTCATCATTAATGCATGTGATTGATCACTTAAAATACATTTGTTTGAATATTCAGAAGAGTCCTAGGAGTCTAAATCGAGCTCACTTTCTTTCTTCTCAAAATCACTAAATTAAGAAGTGCTGATATTTATCTAAAGTCCATGGGCCATTTGGTTCTACCTGGGGAAAATAATTCATCTAAAAGCCAATCGTCAGTCTCCCTGCTCATTAGGAGGGGCAAAAGAAGGCATGCCAGGCGGATTACATGATTTGCTGCAGGCATACCACGTTCTACTGAGAAGGATCAACGATACGTATTCAAATATTTAGTTAGCATTTACTGTGTGCGAGGCAATGCGCTAGGTTCAAGGAGAAGGGCATTACAAAAGAATCGTTTAGGATGTACAAGGTGGCCAACAGACCAAGTCCCTTCCAGGCGGAGAGACCAGGTGAACAAAACAGGGAGAAACCAGAGAGGTCTGTAAAAGTAGTAGTAAACATTTCATTTTCATGGATTTCTATATAGCTCATGTAATCGTTTTAAACCAAGTTTTCCAATGAAAATGTCAACACAAATAATCTCACATTTTCATAAAAAAGTAGCACAAAGAAATCCCAAAGGACCAAAAAGAAAGAAAAATTCACACAAGAACCCCAAACTAAGTGTCCCTTGGGACAAAACAATTCTTTAAGCTTTTTCACCTGTAAATAAAAGGACAAACACACAATGGAACCAGCTCATGGCAGAAATGCTATGACTTTATTCAGAAGGCTTGCGATTTTCAGCCAGCGATGACATAAGCAGAGAACTGTGTTTAGGCAGCTGTTGACCAGGCCAACAGGCCCTGTGCCTGGCCACCTCTCTCCAGGCTCACCGCATTCCTCCCTCCATTCCTCTTGTGGCCAGCCACCAGTCCTCTTTCAGTCCCCGGCCATCGCCCATGCTCCTTCCTGCTTCGAGGTGTCAGTTTTACCCGGAACATTTTCCTTTGCACTTTCCCTATCTTAATTCCTACTTAGAATTAAATCTCGCTTCCCAGCTCAGGTCTGATATCCACTCACACAGCAGCCTCCACTTTCCCTTCACAGCTTTTACCATAATTTTAATTCAGTAACTGTCAATTTTCCAATTCCTTCACTAGAAAGTTCTACTGATATATCCCTAGGACCCAGCAGTGCCTTGCACATAAGAAGCAACCAACAAATGTTTTTTAGAATGAATGATAAATTTGGTGGTACACAAAATGGATTAGGCAGAAAGTCTGAAAGTGGGGTGAAAATTCTTGAAAGGCAGAATTTTTTAAGTGAACTTGCATCTATCTGGGCCCCACTCCTCCTTCTAGACCTTACTTTGGTCCAGAGTGTTCCCTGCCCCTCTGACATACAGCACTTAAGCTCCGCATTTACCAGCGTCCCGTGACAGCTCTAGTTCATTATCACAGATAACATCTTCATGTCCTGACTCCTCAATGGTTTGCTCCTTGAAGGGCAAGTTATCTTTTTTTTTTTTTTTTTTGGGGGGGGGTTCTTTATATCTACATCATTCACCAACAGTTCGCCTAGAACAGAATAAGCAAACAGTAGGCACTCAAATATTTGCTATGAAGGCCTGCAAAAATAAAAAGCTAATACTTTAATGAGTGCCAAGTACAGTCGAATTATTATACTTTTAGTTTATTCAAAACAAAAGTTGAACTATTCCTCAAATTCCATAATAACCATTTTTAGGGACTTCTAATATTGACTATCCAAATGGTATGGTAAGAAGATAATTCTATTTTCATCTTACTGGTTTCAACGTGGTAGTTAAGAGTAGTGATAGTATTTTAGAACACCTTAAAAAAAATATACAGGGTCAGTTAAAATAAAAATAGTGCCTAAAAAACTAAGAATTTAAATTTAAATATTTTACTTAAAATGGAAAAAAATAAATTTAATTAGCATACACACTTACTAATTGATCCAGATATTCTTTGATTCTTGGCAAGTAAGTGAGAGAACTGATAGCAACCAGGCAACTGAGGACGAAGTCAAAAAGCCGGTAACAGAAGAATGGAATAAGCCAACCCACTTGATACTGAAGAAAAAAAAACCACAACATCACATAAATGGAAGTACTCAGTACCGCTCAGTAAAAAGCAAAGTCCAAAAGTTGAAAACATAGGATACTTACAGAAATTGCTCCATATACCAGCATTGAACTGATTATAAACATAAGAACAGAGACGGCAAAAAGAACACAGGCATTATCTAAGAAAACAAAAACCAAAATCTAATTAAGCGACTTACACAAAAAGAACAAAACTCTTCATAACAAAATAACACTTTAAAGCTAGCTTACAAACATCAAAGTATTTTCAAGATTGGCTATGAAAAAAATCTAAGAGGGTAAAAAAATTCAAGAAGGTTAAAAAAAAAAATCTGCCTCAGCTTTTTAAGTAATGAAGCTTAAGCAATTAGTCCCTTTGTTTTCTTGTTTGTTAAACTGCTACAACTCACTGATACTTATTAAGGACTAGAGACCCGGTGCACGAATTCATGCACTAGTGGGGTCCTCTGGCCTGGCCTGTGGGACCAGGCCGAAACCGGCTCTCCAACATCCCCCGAGGGATCCCAGATTGTGAGAGGGCACAGGCCAGGCCAAGGGACCCCACCGGTGCAGGATCGGGACCAGGGAGGGACACAGGAGGTTGGCCAGCCAGGGAGGGACCGCAGGAGGGCTCCAGGGCGTGTCCAGCCCATCTCGCTCAGTCCCAATTGGCCAAACCCCAGCAGCAAGCTAACGTACCAGTTGGAGCATCTGTCCTCTGGTGGTCAGTGCACATCATAGTGACTGGTCAACCGGTTGACTGCCTGCCCCGTGGTGGTCAGTGCATGTCATAGCGAGCGGTTAAGCGGCCTTGGCATATCATCAGTATATTACGCTTTGTTTGGTTGAACGGGCAACCACTTAGCATATTAGGCTTTTATTATATAGGATGGCACATGAACCCGGTACCCTGCTAGGGAGACAGATCTCTGGCCAGAGTCTAAGATGTGCAAGCAGAGAATTATAATCCAAAGTGGCAAGTGCTATAATAGAAGCAGAAACAATCAGCTTTGCCTGGAGAATCAGGAAAAAATATATAAAAGAAATAACGTAAGTTGGGTTTTGTGATCTGAGCAGGGTTTAACTGAAGGGAAAGGCTGGTATTTCCTTAAAAGACATGTGTATTACACACAGAATGCTACAGATGCCCCCTTGTGCCTTAGATAAAATACATGATCTGAAATTAAAGGTGATCCTTAACTACTCTCCTCTTCCCAATACCCATGCTCACTGCTCTGCATCCTTCAGCTGGGCATCTCTGCTATATTCAGGTCTGTTTTCTTTGTTTCTCAACTTCCTCATATTGTTCCAAAGAAACACAGATACCACATGACCAAGAACTATGTATTTTTCTATTCTCTCAGCAGCAAGGGCTTTTGTAGAATTATAACTAACAAAAACTGATAATGAATGCATCCACTTCTCTGGAGAGTTACAATCCTCATGCAACATACAATGAACTTGTACTTCACACCTGGAGCTCTGGCCAAGGCTGGGAGCCGTTGTACAGACACACAAGAATCTCAATAACCCTGAATCCTTTTCTACACCTCCATTTTAAGAGAAACATACATGACCAGGGAAGAGGCTGACAGGAGGAGGTTCAGTAACATTTTATAACCTAAAGTAAAATTTTATAAATACCATAAATGGCCATTAGGAGCTAAAGTTTATTTAGCATTGTATCTTGGTTTTTAAATAAAAACAGATAACTCAAAAACAAAACAAAACAAAAAAAAAAACAAATGCCAGAAGGAATGTTTCTAATATGTTCTTGGTATTTTTTCTATCACATTTGACAAAAAAATTAAAGGATTATACTATACTTTGAAAAGACAATCAGGAGACCCTTTTTTTTTAAAAAAGCACCTTAGATACAAAGTGTGAAAAATTGTTAGAGCTTTCATAAACGTATGACGGATGCCCACAAACCACTACCTGGCTCCTGAAACAGAAGTCAGCCCTGAGGACAATGAATCATTTGAATTAACCACCAAATTTAAAAAAAAAAAAAAAAAAAAAAAAAACTTCAGAAATTGTTTAGAGCAGGTCATAAATGTAACGAAGCACACAACTTTACATAATTTATAATAATGTAAAACTACAACTTTTCTGCACCTGAACCGTAGAGAAGATAAATGAAAATACTGCTATCAGGAAATGCATAGGTTTAAAAAGGTAATATCTATGAATGTCCTAAGGTTCCTCTATTTTTAACTCTAATGTCATCTTTTTCCATCCAAACCAAAATATTTTTAGAATAGTGACCCTAAGCAAAAAATATCACCAGATATTCAAATAATTTGTATTTTATATTTACTGTAAGTCTTTTTGTTTCATGAGCAAATCTCCCATCCTCTGCTACACTTGTCAGCTGACCCTCAAAGGTTCACAGTTTTTTTGTAATTCCTTCTTGCCCTCTGATCTCCACAACACCAAAACAGGAGGCAAAGTATAAAATACCATTTCTAGCCATTACATTATCTGGCTAGAAATGCTCAATTATACTAGTAATCCTCACTGAAGTATCTTTGAAAAACCCACAAAACACTTTCCTGCCTCACCAAGTTGAATAACTTAAACAGAATTTAATTAATTCTCTTCAAAATAACGTGTGTGTGTGTGTGTGTGTGTGTGTGTGTGTAATTAACAGGAGATATTTTCACCTAAAAACATACCTGTCATTCTCTCAGATGAATAGTAATTGCCAATGACTTCATACTGAATGTTGACAGATGGCATTGAGTTTGGATGAGTTACTTCCACAGTCAGCAAAATTGCCATCAACAGGTTAACCACCTATGGAAGATAATTTTATCAATTATATTAGAGGCCTGGAACATGAAATTCTGGCACTAGGGGTGGGGGAAGGAGTGGTGGTGGTATCCCTCAGCCCGGCCTGCGCCCTCTCACAATCTGGGACCCTCAGGGGATGTAGCAGTGCAGCAGGCAGCCAGGGAGGAGCCAGAACCGGGCCGCTTGCACTCATCCCAGCCCACTGCGCCTGCTGCCCCCGCTGCCACTGAGTAGGGAGAGGCTCCCCAGCCGTGAACGCGGCTTCTGGCTGAGCGGCACTCCCCTGTGGGAGTGCACTGGCCACCAGGGGGCATCTCCTGCATTGAGCGTCTGCCCCCTAGTGGTCAGTTTGCATCATAGCAACTGGTCAACGGTTGTTCTATCATAACGGTCGCTTAGGCTTTTACATATGTAGATTATTAATCAGGCAGCAGTTTGCAGCACAATCTTTAAATGTCTTCCCATATTAAAAATTGTTTTACTTGAAGTAAGAAAGACATGTAATTGGAGACTACCTGTGAAATAAAATAATATGCAATACAATTATAAGAATATTTTTTAAATAAATATATGATAAAGTTAAAGTACAAACTTATCTGTTTCCAAGAAAAGATGACTGATTTGCTTCAATACAACAGACTAAAACAGGGCAACAATTAAACACAAGGGACCATTACAAATCGTTCGAGTCACAGCTTTAGATGTCTGGTATTGAAGAAGCTAGTTAATCCAATATACTTACTTACCCATCAGATAATGTAACAGCCATCGGGCAAATGTATAATGAGCTATCAGAAAAGCTTGAAACCCCTCCACAATATTTCCTCTCCAGTGATAGAGAACTATTTCCTCTTGACTAAATGCTATAAAGACTTCCCAAGATTTTGACGATGTCACTTCACATACTAGTCTTAATTCTGCCCTTCAAGATAATCTGCTCCCCCTTCTGAGTAAGTGCTCCTCTAACACCTACGCACAGCTGACATGTGCCTCCAAATAAGTCTTTTCCAGAGCAAACCCTCAGGTTCTTAAACTGCTTCTCTCACGAGCATCCTGCCAGCTACGTCACGAACTCCCCTTTGCTCTCCTCTACACACATGCCCCAGTTCGCTGGACACAACATTTAAGTGAGCTAAGATGGGCCTGGAGCGAACACAGGGGGTCCCAGCTAACAAATTTCAGTTAAGGCAGCCTGAAATCGCACCGGCCTCCTAAATGTTTTGAATGTTATATGAGAGTAACTCCCTAAAACCCCTAATTCTTTTCCACACTTGATCCCACTAGGCTGCCATCTGAACCTGTACAATTGCGTTCAGAGGCCCAAGCATAAGCCCTCACACATTTACAATAGAATTTTATCTTATCATACTCTTGCCTGTTAAGACGTTTCTCAATCTAGATTCTGATACCATACGGATTTCCCCTCTCCCTGCATCCTGCATTTGGAAATATAATCAGCATGTAATCAGTATTTCCATTGGCGAAGCCGGCTGCCCGAGGCTGCCTCTGCCCATTAATCAGTAACGTTTCCGTAAAATTCTTTTTCTGATCCAGAGGAACAACTTGAGACCTTGTCAAACATCTTGCTGAAATCCCTTCATAATTATCCGGTAAATTTTCCGGGGTGGCATGGGAGGGTTGTAACTCCATTTAAAAAGGAAATATTCATGCCTCTAGTTTTGAGTCCCTGCAGTATCCCAGGAGGCACCAGGCCGTTTAAATGCTCAAATTGGTACTAATGATTTCATAGAAAAAAATCGCACCTAGAATTGGAGTCAGGCTTTCCTATCTCGAGTTCACAGAATCTGTCCTTCTCCCCTTTTGAAATTTGATACTTTCAAGGAATGTTTGAGCCTTATCATCAGAAATTTTTGCTGTTGATAATTCCCACCCGAGGCCTGTTGATTTGTAGACAGAGTGTAAGGGGGGGGGGGGGGGGTGAGAGACAGACAGATGTTGGGGAGCACACAAGACTTGGTTGGAAAGTTTGTAAGGAGGACATCTGATGAAAGGGAAGTGTGTGGAAGGCCGCCTGCCATTTAGCGGCGCCCCTGGTTATTCCCTGACCTTTCCAAACAAATCTGTGCGTGTGCAGACCCCCGGGTGTTTACTGGAATCCTTAATCATTTTTTTATAATTTTTTTATTGTCTAAAGTTTTACATATGTCTCCTCTTTCCCCAATTGACCCCCTTCCCCCCCATCCATTCCCACCACGGGCAAGCCCCCACCGCCCCAGTGTCTGTGTCCACTGGTTATGCTAATATGCATGCATACAAGTCCTTTGGTTGCTCTCTAACCCCCCCTCCCCCCTGCCATTTGTCTCTGGATCTATTCTTGTTCATCAAATTATGTTGATCATTATATCCCACATATGAGTGAGAGCATGTGATATTTATCTTTCTCCAACTGGCTTATTTCACTTAGCATGATGCTCTCCAGTTCCATCCATGCTGTTGCAAATGGTAAAAGTTCCTTCTTTTTTACAGCAGCATAGATTCCATTGTGTAGATGTACCAGTTTTTTAATCCAGTCATCTGCTGATGGGTACTTACTTAGGCTGTTTCCAAATCTTAGCTATGGTAAATTGTGCTGCTATGAACATAGGGGTGCACATATCCTTTCTGATTGGTGTTTCTGGTTTCTTGGGATACAGTCCTAGAAGTGGGATCACTGGGTCAAATGGGAGTTCCATTTTTAACTTTTTGAGGAAACTCCATACTGTCTTCCACAGTGGCTGCACCCCTCTGCATCCCCACCAGCAGTGCAGGAGGGTGGAATCCTTAATCTTAATCCCTGGATGCCCTTGCCTAGAGGACAATGTAAACACATGTGTCCTCCCAAGATTGTATGTAAAGATAAAAATTGCAATAAAGGCTAATGAGGCAGGCAATCGAGGAGGCCTGGCTTCAGCGGCCGTTCCTTAGCCCTCTCCCCCCAGTGAAACTGTGTCTGAGTAATCTGTTCATCCGTCCTTCAGGAGCTGCTGGTCAGCCCCGGCAGACAGAGAGAGAAACATCGATGTGAGAGACACACATCAGTTGGTTGCCTCCCGCACACACCCTGACCACGGCCAGGGGTCCAACCTGAAACCAACGTACGTGCTCTTGACCTGAATCGAACCTGTGACCATTCTGAGGCTCCAATCACTGAATCACACCAAACCAACTACAACTATCATCAGAATTTTAAACAAATGGTATTACGTAGCTTTCCTGTCCACCCTGAATGATAAGTAACAGTTTTATCAGCACTTAAATTTTTCTAGAGGTGTTTATCACTCATTACACATTCTCTAAGACCAAGTCTTTATCTTTAAGATAAGGCTAGGAGATCTAAACAGTGTCACAATATCAAATACACAATCCACTAGTATTTCTGAAGATATACTATATACCAAGTATTCTGATGTATATCACTTCACTTTACTTAAGTGAAGTAAATATTACTCAAGTCCACTTGCAAATGAGGAAACTGAGGTTCAAAAAAGCGAAATAATTTGTGTAAGTTCACAGAGCTGACAGAGGATGGAGCTAGAATACAAATCTGGCTCTTTTTAAGACAGCCTGCTTCTTAGCACCAGAGGTCTTTCCAAAACAAATGATTACCTAAGGCTATAAAAGATTTATCCTTTACTCCCCAAATAAATGTTCAGTAACAAGCCTTCTAAGGTACTTTATCCTTCAACTCCGGAGAGGCCTTACAAGGGAAAATCCTATTTGCAAGATGGCTCCCAGCTGAAGGCTGACTTTTCCATTGTCCATTTTCATTGCAATGGGTGTTCCCAGTGCATACGGTACAAACATACGAGTTAGTATGATTAGATGCATTAACTATGGAATAATCAGATACATCTACCAAAGTTATTATATATTCTGTTTTAAAAAGCTTAGAATCAATTCGGCCAACTCTTTGCTAAACACAATATACTCATAGCTAAAAAGCTCTGCATAGAAAACCATTCTTATGTCAAAAAAAACATGCAAACTCAATTATTAATGAAGGACATGACACATCCAGAATATTTAGAAGTTTATTTTTTCCCTTTTTAAATCTTTTTTATCCCATATAGAATTTATTAAGAAGTCTTTTCTTACCCTGGCTGGCCTGGCTCTCACACAAAAGGGTCTCTGGTTCGATTTCCGCTCAAGGGCATGTACCTGGGTTACAGGTTCGATTCCCCGTCCTGGTTCAAGTGAGTTCAGGAGGCAACCAATGGATGAGTCTCTCTCACATCAATGTTTCTCTCTCTTTTTCTCTCTCTCTCTCTCTCTTTCTTCCTCTCTCTCTCTCTCTCTCTGTCTCTTTCCTCTCTCTCTACCCCTCGTTCCTCCCTTCCACTTTCTCTGAAAATCAATGGAAAAAATATGCTCAGGTGAGGATTAACAACAAAAATGTCTTTTCTTCTCTTCCATGGATAAGTCACAATCATCCACTATTATCTTCTAGTATCGACACCTCACATTTCATTTCAGTGTGAGTCATACCCCTGAATAATAAAACAAATCATGGGTCTAATCAAAAGGACCAAGAAATGGTGAAATAAATTTCAGTGCTACTTCATTAAAAACACACATTAGGTCACCATATTTCATTAGAACCCCACGTCACATTTTAAACTACTAGCCTGGAAACCCATCCTTGAGGCCCTAAAAGATTCACCAATACACACCCATCCTGTGCTTAAATACAGGCCATTCACTTGATTTCAGTTGATTATTTCTAAGTTCCATGTAGCATTTTTCAAAAAATACATAAAACTAATTTTATAGTCTTTAGATAGAAAATTTCTCTGAAAACAGCAAATATGTACAATTCCAGAATATTTATTCCCAATTCATTTTTCCCTTTATTATACTTAACAAAGAAAATTAACAAAAATGTAATTAAAATAATTCATCTCTAAATCTAGTATTATGGAGAGATATAGAATGCAGCAACTATGCAAATACGGTAACACCATGGGCAACGGACAAACCACTCAATGTGGGAATGGTACTAAAAATTTAGTGGGTCAAAAAATATTATCTTATTTTTAGAGAGAGAGAGAAAAAAATATATAGATGAGAAATGCCCCCCACCGGGGACTGGGCCCAAAACCTGGGCATGTGCCCTGACCTGGAATCAAAGTCAAGACTCTGGTACACAGGATGATGCCCAACCAACCGAGCCACCCTGGCCCACACAGTTTGCACTATACTTGAAAGCCTTTTTCACACCTTATATAAATAAACAAACAAAAACCAGAAATATTAGAGTTCACTTGTTACAAAGAAACAGGATCAGGCCATGGAAGCAGCCCTTTGCTTTCTCATTCCATTGCCTCACTCAGCCCAGAAGATTCTTTTGTGGACTGGTTTTTGTTTTTTAATTATTATTCTTGACTTTTCCCACAGCATATTTTGCCACAACCCAATATCTGTGGAGACTATAATTAAAACAATGTGTTTGCTTCAAGGCATCCCAACAGGGTCTCATAGGCAAAGAAAGGGGAATCCACAGGGAGCTAAGTCAGCAAAGAACTGTCATCAGATAAAGATAAAAATTAACTATCTTTAACATTTAATTCGTGGAGGGATTAAGCAAAATCCAACCAACCAGCCAACAAACCTCACAGACAACAGTACGGTGATTACCAGAGGGAAAGGGGGTGGAGGGAGGTTGGAGAGGGCAAAGGGGGATAAACAGTAACAGAAGGAAACCTGGGGTGGTGAACACAGAATACAAGGTACAGATGATGTGTTACAGAATTGTACACCTAAAACCTTTATAATTGTACTAATCAATGTCATCCCAATAAATTCAATAAAAATAAAATAGAAAATTTTAAAAAACTTATAGAGAATTTAAATTACAATAAATGTATATTATATGTTTTTGTTGTCTTTTACCCTTATGTGCAGTTACTAATGAGTTATTCCTCCTGTTTTTTTTGTAGGAGACAATTCATTTAAAAAATCTCTAGCCCTGGATGGCATGGCTCAGTGGTTAGAGTGCACCAAAGGGTCTCAGGTTCGATTCCTGGTCAAGGGCACCTACCTTGATGTAGGTTTGAACCCCAGTACAATCAAGGTCCATGCAGGAGGCAATCAATCGATGTGTCTCTCTCACACTGATGTTTCTGTTTCTCTCTCTTCTCTCCTCTCTCTCTCCCCCTCAACCCCCTTCCACTCTCTATAATAAAAAACAATGAAAAAAATATCCTTGGGTGAGGATTAACAAAAAAGTAAATTTAAGAGATATAGAAACTTTTCCAGGTGCACAATGAGAAAACCAGATCCCTCTGGCTGGGAAGCAAGGAAAGTTTCCACCAAGAAACATTTGAGCTAACCCTTAAAAAATTAACCAAACTGGCAAAACGTTCATGGTTGAAGCTGGGTGATTTTTATATACTACTTCACTGTTTTTGTACATTTATAATTTTCCTTCATAAAGTTTTTTTACCAGTTGAGGGAAGAAGAACATTTCAGGGAAAATAAATAGCAGAGAACAATGTGTCTGAGGAAAGATCATAACTTTGCAATAAAAACAAGCTATACTTAGGTAAAGGAATCCAGCCGGGGTGAGGGCCAGAAAGGAATCCAGCTTGAGGAGACCTGCCTTTACTTCTCTCCCAGCTACCTAACTTTAGATTGGTTATGTTTGAGGCACTCATGAAAAATTAGCCACACATTGAACAGACAATAGGGTGCACCCCAGAGAAAGATGAATAATTTCAAAATAAATTCTGTTGTCAAATGAAAAAACAATAGCCATATATTAAATCTTTCCCAGACCTAAAATTATTCCAAATGGTCAAAATGCATTCTTGGCCCTAGCTGGTTTGGTTCAGTGGATAGAGCGTCTGGCTGCGGACTGAAGGGTCCCGGGTTCACTTCCGGTCAAGGGCACATGCCCGGATTGTGGGATCCATCAGTAGGGGGTGTGCAGGAGGCAGCCAATCAATGATTCTCATCACTGATGTTTCTCTCTCCCCCTCTCCCTTCCACTCTGAAGTCAATAAAAATATTTTTTTTAAAAAACAAGCAAAAATGCATTCTTGTAGTACACCATTAACGATGACAGAGGACATCTCCTGCAGCAGAAATGAATGCCCATTTTCAATTATTCAATAAATATTACATAAAAATATACCACATAAGAAACTATTGTTTAAAATAATCTGTCTTCAAATTCTTTAATAAATGAGAGAGAAAACAATTTCAGAAATGCCAGAATTTAAACTGGAGCTCATTCTGAAATTTCATATATTATTTAACCCAGCTTTAAGTCAGGCGTGCTTCATTCAAATCTAAAATGCCAAAGACTAACACTTCAAGCCTGGTGCATGTAAGTGGCTCTGGCTCTTCCATATCCTACTGCACTCTTCAGTGCCACACAATTAATACTTTAGTATATAGTATCACCGTCTCTTTACTCTAGACCAGTAGAAACAGTTGCTAGAAAGCAATGACACAGTATCAGATACAGTCACTGATACGTGCCTGGGCCCGGGAGGGGGGAGGGCTCATCTCTAGGTCCCAGCCAGCACAGAGGCCATCCATCTCAAGAATCACAAATGTTCTCCCCCCGGAATAGAGGCGAATGTCACGGCAAGGTAGCTGGAGAGGGAAGTGACATCCCACCTCACCCATTTCCCTGTCCCCCGCCCCCCGCCCCCCCGTCCTTAGCAAAGGAGCTTCTGGCAACAAAATGCACTGTTAGGACAAATCCTTCATTTAGAGATATTTTATTACGCTTTTCTCTAACTGGTCTCGTTTTCTAAATGCTATATGCCTCCCCAACTAAAAGCCACACTTTTAAAAGTCACCAGCAAAACTGTAACAAAAACCAATAGCCTTTTCCAATCTCGAATCTGATTAGAATCTGGTAACTTTTTCATCCCGCCCCCCTTATTAATGTACCCTGAGTTTCATTTTTGTGTCTGTGCTCCCAAGTTCTTTGTCATACCATACAAATCTTGAGCGCAGATGCCATGTTCAAGCCAAGAAACACTTGGGAGAGCCTCTATGTGGCAGGTAATACCAATAGAAGAGATCAATGACATACGGTCCCAGTGGCTTATTCTTTTTGCATGGCCACCAGACTTTTCCACCCTAGATGGCCAATAAATGTCTTAAGATTGATTTAACTGTTAACTGCCACGATATTTTGAATTTAATTTAAAAGGTCCGCCACTTGCATCTATAGATGCTTATGGCGTGCAAATGGTTGAGCAGCTTATAATATTCTATTAACCAGAAAAGTCCACGCAAAGTAAAGACAGCTATGGCTAAAGCAGGGAAAAGGGAGATATGTGAAATGTTTACACATCAAGTGCTTCCAGAGAAAAAGAGAGTTAAACTCCTCATTCCGTTTTGGGAGAATAAATGCATTTTGAGATTTGTTGTTTTAGCTCCCACTTTTCCCTGCTATTCCTTTCATTTTTATGAACTGAGCCCATAGCATTAAAAAAAAAAAAAAAAAATCTGCCTTGAGCCCTGGCCAGGGAGCTCCAGTAGAATAGAGCCATCGTCTGCATACACCAAGGTTGTGGGTTCGATCCCCGGTCAGGGGGTCAGGGCACACACAAGAATCAACCAATGAATGCATAAATAAGTGGGACAACAAATCAATGTTTCTCTCTCTCTCTCTCCCTTCCTCCTTCCCTCCCTCTCTCTGCCCCCACCCCTTCCTCTTTCTCTAAAAAATAAATAACATTTTTAATATGCCTTGCAAAGAAAAAAAGCCAATTACATTCAGATGGTTGAAATTGCGGTGGTGGTTATTTCCTCTTGAGAAGTTGGAAATCCTTTGTTCCGTGAAAGGAAAGGCACTGAGGAGAAAAAGGAAGCTTGGGTTTGCAGGCAAGAGTACTCGACCACGGGACACTCCTTCTCAGTTAAAGCAGGAGGGAAAGGTCATCTCCTAGGGATGAGGGAGGCAGGGTAAGAGGTTTGAGGACTCTGAAGATTTCAGTGATCCTTTTAGGCGAACCGAGGCAGAGTTCAAGGCAAACAAAAGAAAGTAAGGACCCATACCCTTAGCAAATGGATTAGAAATAAAAAGAAAATTACAACGGCTCCTATTGCTATTAACTGATCAATGCCCCGTATGACCAATCAGTTAAAACACAGAACTAGAAATGAGCCTTTTCAGGGGGATGTGAAGGAACTACACCAGTAAAATGCTTCTAATATAAAAGTACAGGAAGTATTTCTTAGAAACAAGCAAATGAGCCTACACATTCCCGTTTTTGTTGTTGTTTCTAGTGTTCCTAATGAAGCACGGCTGTAAAAAAAAAAACAGGGCAGCCGGGAATAATGTGTAGATCAGATGCGGGGGAGGAGGGGAGGGATGAAACACGATCTGCCTAAGACTTAGGCCCCAAGTGAAGATGATGCTCATCTGGTGTTTGTCCAACAGTAATGACTTCAAGGCGCTGGGCAGGGAAGTAACGAGCACAGAGAGAGGCAAAAGGAATGCCTGTGATGAAGCTCTCCCCTCTTAAACTTATCAGAAACAATGCCACCACCTCTCCCTACCCCCCCCCCTCTCACACACACTCACTCACACACACACACACAATCACAAAAACATTAGGGAAAGCGGCCAAGTCGCCGACATGAGAAGTGTGTCAAAGCCTCTGCAAAGGCGTCACAACCCAAACGAAGACACACATGGAGAAGTCCCGGGCAAATCAGCTTCCAGATGCACGTATCCCGGAGATGATGTCAGAGTTCACGCAAGTATTAGGAGGGAACCGTCAATCAACTTGGCCACGACACACGTGATCGCCCAGGTCTCCATCCAGGGGACCCCAGCGCCCGCGGCCAGGACAGAAGAGGCCCTCGAACATGTCTCTTAAAGAGACGCCAGGCGCCTGCCTAGAGCTCGGGGGGGTGGGGGGTTAGCAGAGCTGCACCCCAAGCGGACCGAGTGCGGATCCCGACAAAGCGCCTCCTAGCAAAGGAGGCCCAGGAGCCGCAGATGGAGGCGCAAGCTGGACCTTTTCCCTTCCCGGCTACGCAGGCAAAACATATCGTCGAAACTAGGCTGCATGCGCTTAGAAACCCGCTCCTCATTGTTTCGTTAGGGAGAAAAATTCCAGGGAGCAGGGAGGGGGTCGGCGGGTGAGGGCGGCTTTCAGACCAAGGAAGTACAAAAAGGAGCTGAAACCTGGCAATTTCCAGAACTTCCCACCAAAACACAACACCCTCATTCCCCTCCTCCCCCTCTGCCCGCACCGCCTCCGCCCGGCCCGGCCCCGCTTCCCAAATCCTGGCCAAGGAACCACCTCCCCATCCCCACCCCCGCCGCTCGGATTCGGGGGCACAGTCCCCCTCCCGCAAAGTGAGGGCGCCCTAAAAAGAAGCTCCCCTAGGCCTGGCCGCCCCACCCAACACCCCGTCTTCAGTCCCACCCTTCCCAGGGAACACTCTCTCCCTCTCCCACTGGGACCCCCGGCCTCCCGCTCCGGCGCATTCCTCCCACACCCCCAGGGCCCTCGCCTCCCGCCCCGCCCGTCCTCACCATGTACCAGGTCCCCAGGATGATCGTCCCGGTGCGGACATGGCAACAGCCGCAGCACCGGGTGCTGTAGAACCGGTCGCTGCGGCTCCGCTTGAAAGTCATGGACACCATTGGGAGTCTCGCGGGCCTCGTTCTTGGCCGGGACCCGGACAAAAGCTCTCCGCGCCACGGAGGAACCCAGCTAGCTCTGTCCCTGTGTCCGACACTAAACGACGCGTCTTCCAGCCCGCCCCCGGTCCGGCCCAGCCAGCGCCTGCGCGCCTGCGCACTGAGGGCCGAGCGCCGCCCTCGCGCGACCTCGGTCTACACCTTCTTTCCCCGCCTCCCGCCTCCCACGGGCCAATAGGAGAGCGGAAAGCTCGCTGGACCCGACCTCTGATTGGAACAACTGGGGAATTGACAAGACGTCCCGCCCAAACAGAAGTGCAACTCGCCTCCGCTCCTAAGGGAGGGGAAGGGCTGGCCGGCTCAGAGGCCTCGGGTAGTTGGCGTTGGGTGTAGCCCCGTAGGTTACCATCTCCGAGACGAGAGCGGCAAGAGAAAAAGGCATTTAATAGGAAAAGGGAGAGACGGGATGGGGAGCTGGCAGAAAGGGTCGAAGGACTTTTCTGAGTGACGTCATTGCCACGTACGGCCTCGGGAGCGTCACGGGAGGGCGGCTGCTCACGTGACCTTCGCGCGCTGCCATTATTGGGCGGGGCGGGGCGGGGCCTGTGGAGGGTGGGCGGGGCTAATCCCCGAGCGTGAGCCCGCCCCCTGCTGGGGCGGAGATTTGGTTCCCCGTGTCCCTCACCCTGAGCCTGGGTGGTGGGAGCAAAGAAACACCATCGAACCCTGCCAAAGGCAACTCAGAGGCAAGAGGATGGAGACCAATGAGGATAATACAACAAAGATAAAGAGAGAGAGAACTGCTGAGGTGCTGGGTGTTTGCCGATCATCAGAGTGATTTTTATAGGAAAATGGTAAACACGTTGAAATGGACCAACAGTTCACTGGGTGTCTTCCCTACTGGCTCACCTTCCCGGCATTCTGATTCTAAGGGGGCTCTCCATCTTTGTGGAGCTCTGTGCAACTCTAAATTGTAGGTAACTGATAGCAAAACAAAATTCTTTTGCCCATTAAACCTCATATTGAATCGTCCCCCCTCCTTGGAAAAAGCCGTTTTGCATCTATTTGTAAATTCATTTCCTATTCCTGATTCAATATTATAAGTGGGTACTTAAATTCTGCTTTAACCTGGTTCTCACACCTGACTGGTCTCCTCAATGAGTAAATAAAACATTGGACACTTGTTGATTTTGTATCTGCAAGAGAGTTATGACTCTTTTCCTTTAAAAAAATATATTGTCGAGTCCAGCCAGTGTGGCTCAGTTGGTTGAGCATCCTCCCTGCACCAAGAAGTTCTATTCCCATCAGGGAACATGCCCGGGTTGCAGGCTGGGCCCCAACCCCAATAGGGGGCTTACAGGAGGCAGTAGATAGATGTTTTTCTCTCTCCATCTGCCTTCCTCTCTCTCTCTAAAATCAATAAAAACATTTTTTAAATATATATATTGTCAAATTAAGAAATGTCCAAACTTGTAAGGAATTTTTATAAGTTTTTATTTGAGCCAAACTGATAGCAGTGCCAGGCAACAAGATCTCAAATGATCTGGATGATGACAGTTTTGCAGTTTCTTTAATGCTTGGGAGGGAATGCAAGGAAGATTACTTAAAGGTGGGAGAAAGCAAGGCAGGGACTGGATTATAGGAGAGTAAAGATCATGTGTTCTCTTGAGGGTAGTTACACTTATTTGAAAGGTGGGTTAACCTAGATCAGTGATGGTGAACCTATGACATGCGTGTCAGCACTGACACGCGTAGCCATTTCTGATGACACGCGGCCGCATGCCGAGGATGAAACATTTGCTGCTCCTGAGGATGAAACATTTGCGACTAGAGTCTTGGAGTTAGTTTTTTCCTCAAAGTGACACACTACCCAAGTTATGCTCAGTTTTTTGGCGAAGTTTGACACACCAAGCTCAAAAGGTTGCCCATCACTGACCTAGATGCATGGAAGCAATGGACAGGGCTTGCTTAAGGGAAATAGAAACCTTTTACTAAGAAAGGTATAGCCCTGGCCAGTTTGGCTCAGTGGATAGGGTGTCAGCCTGCAGACTGAAGGGTCGCAGGTTTGATTTCAGTCCAGGGAACATGCCCGGGTTGGGTTGCAGGCTCAATCCCCAGTAGGGGATTCAGAAGGCAGCCAATCAATGATTCTCTCTCATCATTGATGTTTCTCTCTCTCTCTCCTTTCCTCTCTGAAATCAATAAAATTAATATTTTAAAAAAAGTTATATGCCTAGGGCATGACTAACCACCATGACTTACCCAGTAAGCAATTTATTATCAGATCACCCTGTGAGGTTACTTTTCCTAGAACCCCTTTTTCATTTACACTGCAGTTTAACACTTTGGAAGTACCTACACGTCCTTTTTAGGGAATAGAAAGGCCTTCCCGCTGCCAAATATATTCTTAGCTGGAGAGACCACAGTGAGTTCAGAGTAAAGGTTATTGCACTGGCATGGCTTCAGTGAGCACGGCCTGAAAGTATATGTTGATTTGTTGATTATTTTTCTCACCTACTAAAATGTAAATTCTGGAAAAGCAGAGACTTTGTTTACTTCCTCAAATGAAAAAAATTGTCCAAGGACAATTCTTCTAGTTTGGATAATACTTTAAAATCCCTGGGAGGCCATAATTAACCCAAGCTACACTAAAAGGTGAAGTGGAATGGTAGTAATTTAACTCATAATGAATTTGGACATTGCTCTACTATCAGGGAGTAGACTATAATAATGCCCCCCTGAAAATTTACATAAATTTACATAGCTCATACTGTGTTCTATGCATGGATCACTTTGTTTCTTTTGAATAATTTCCTTGCATCCCTTGGCCAACATCCCTTATATCTCAAGTAGCTGTAGGCATAGTCATTACCAATTAAATGTGAGCAGAATGATGTATATACAACTGGGTTAGGGCTTTTAGGATTTGAGAACTCAACTATCTGCTTTATTCACACCACCGTTTTTACGTGAAAGAACAACTGACCAGCAAATATTAAAATTCAGACATGCATATTTGGCATTCCATTTTTTGGAAATAAATGCAATTAAGCCTGTCCTAACCAGAATATTTGTTGCCAATGATAAAATTGGGCTTTCAAAGGAAAAAAATACAAAAAATAATTATATTCACCACCGTGAACTTAGAAATAGAGATTTTTTTCTGATGAGAATGGAGGTAAAATAAACTGTTACTTTTTTATGTTGTTTAATGTCAACATTTGAATAACTGCACAACTCAGTGAACCAACATTTCCCAGGTAACCAATGCACAATGTTACAAAACCATGCATAGTAAAAGAACCAGTCATTTTAAATGTAACTATGAAAAGGTCATTGATATGGTTTCATATTCTACATTGTAACTGAACTTTAGGGAGTTACTACTTACTAAGTTTTAGTGTATAATCAAGGAAGAATAGCCACGAATATCTAAAAGGGTTATTAATCCCTGGCCGGTTTGACTCAGTGGATAGAGCATCGGCCTGCGGACTCAGGGGTCCCGGGTTTGATTCTAGTCGGGGGCATGTGCCTTGGTTGCGGGCATATCCCCGGTGGGGGGTGTGCAGGAGGCAGCTGATAGATGTTTCTCTCTCATCAATGTTTCTAGCTCTCTCTCCCTCTCCCTTCCTCTCTGTAAAAAATCAATAAAATATATTTTAAAAAATATTAAAATACTCCTCCTTTTCCCAGCTACATAAGTGTGTGCTACTGAATTTTCTTTGTATACTTCAACTAAAAGAACATATCACAGATTGCATGCAAAAGCAGACGTGAGAATCGAGCTATTATTTTTATCCAGCCAAACATTAAAGAGATCTTCATATAAATATAAAATAATGTCACTCTTCTCATTCCTTTTGTAAATCTTAGAAAATATAGTTATTTTCCATAAGATTATTTTATGTTAACATATAATGGGTTATTGTTATTTTTAAATCAATTTATAGATATTTTAAATTATCTTAATTTTAATTTCTAGTATGGTAACTATCAATAGCTATAACCCACATAAATAAAAGCTCGTGGTGTCCTCTATCATTTTTAGAAGTGTAAAGGTTCTGAGACCAAAAGGTTTGAGAACCAGTAACCTAAGCCTTCTAACCACCACAGTGGACAATGGTTACTGATATTTGACGTGGGGGCTTGGAGGTACTAAGAGCTGCCCTCAGATTATTTTTTAACAGAAGAGGAAAGTGAGTTTAGGGTTTTCAAAATTCTTAATAGTGTGGGTTTACACAACTCTCACATTAACAGTTTGAATTACTGGCTAGTCAGCATTTGCCTGGACAAGAAGCTTGTCTGAATCTGTTTTTTCACCTGTAAAATGGAAATAAGATCTGCTCCCTAATGAAGCTTTAATTTCTTTGCTCTGATGAAAGCAGAGGCAATCATGCCTTGAATATTCCTACCACGATTTCCTTATTCATCTCCAGTCCCTCAAGGTACCTCTTGTCTGCTAACATTGGTAATTATCTCCTTTAGCCAAATTAAACATGTGGTTTCTATTTTTAATTGCTCCAAGGTATTGAAAGGAGTAATTGGTAAGTGCTGTCCAAGTATCTTGAAGATGAAAAATACTATGTAATTATCACCGTGGGAAAATTACTTTCCATGCACTTGGCTAAAATCACCACTTGGGCTGTGGGATTACATCTTAACCTTAAGGACTTCTGGCATGCACACAGTAAGTTTAGCATCTTTCTGTTTCTTCCCCTTTAAATCTCACAGAAGCATCATGAAGAATGCCAAATCAGTGAACTTGATGTTCAGCAAAACTAGGAGCAGATACCCATGGCCTTCAAAATACAAATCAGGGCTGCTAAGAGCAGCTGAGATTAGACAAAAGCCGTAGACAGGCCCACGCAGAGCTTAAAACACATCAACAGACCTGTTTCCCCAGGCCCGTGAGAGCTATCAAACCATCATCCAAAGGGCCCACGTCCTTATAAAAAGGGGAATTTGGACACTGACATGTACACAGGGAGAACGCCATGTGAAGAGGAAGGCAGAGATCGAGGTGGGGCTTGGAGGGACCGAGAGCTGCCCTCAGATTATTTTTTTTTAACAGGAGAGGACAGTGAATCTAAAGTTTTCAAAATGCTTAATACTCTGGGTGTATACAACTCTCGCATTAACGACCCACCACACCCTTGCAAAACCAGACAGCACAGCCCCATGGCTGACATTAGGACCAGATGCAATGATCAACTACCCAACACCCTAGTGCCAACCATCACAGTAACCACACCCCTAACACCCCCATGACTGATGGCTTTCCCCCTATAGAATCCATCCCCAGGAAGCCGTCAGGGGGCCAGGTCTTTGAGCATTAGCTCACCTGTGACTCGGTGCAGCACCATTTTCTTGGCTGCAAACCCCCTTGTATTGGGCTTTGATATGCGCAGGTGAACGAGCTCCCTGCGTTTGAGAGCAGCGTGGGCAGGCCTGGTTCCTTCTGAGAGCCGAGCGAGGGCATCTGTGCCAGGCCTCTTGCCTCGCTGCTGGTGATGTGCTGGCAATCTTTGGCATTTGTTGGCTTGTAGAAGCCCCACCTCAATCTCTCCCTTCACCTTCACATGGCGCTCTCCCTGTGTACATGTCAGTGTCCAAATTCCCCTTTTCATAAGGATGTGGATGAGGACCCGTCCTGATGGCTTCTGTTTTCCCTATAGTGCAGAAAGAATGTATTTGCCTCATTAAAAAAAATCTCAGTGGTGCCTTTACCTAAAAGTCCCACTTTCTCATTCAAGGAGTTGCAAACAACGTTTAAATAGAAACTTTCCATGGCTTTAGGTTGACAGTTTGAAAACTCCCCAGTTTCCCGAGGGAACATATCAAAATGTTTTAAAGGCATAAACTTTATAATTAATGGGTCTACTGGTCTGCTCCCAGTGCCCGCCCTGCTGGGAGAACAGCTCTCTCCGCTCCGACCCACAGCGAAAGCAGGGAGTAATGTGGGTACCAACTAAATCCTGCATCAGCGGCTGAAAGAAGAACTGAGATAACTCAGGGTGAAAACGTTATGTGTCAGTATCTTACACAACTTTACTCCTTCAAGAGTGAAAAAAACAAACCCAAAGCTTTCCCCATCGCTTTAAAAATGTCCTGAGCCACCCCCTCCCAGAAACTCCTTCCTTCCTGCAGGAAAACGTAGAACTAAGGGGTCCCCTGGTGGCCTGGCTGGCTGAGCGCCCAGGCTCCTCAGCTGTCACAGGCCCGGAAAACAAAGGGAAATCCCAGCCAAGTCCTCCCGGGCCTGAGCATCACGAATAGCCTCTTCTTAACTTAGCTAATTCATCGGCAGTGGCTCTATTTTTTTCTTTTCTTAATTTTTAAAAAATATTATTTAATTGATTTCAGAGAGGAAGGGAGAGGGAGAGAGAGAGAGAAACATCAATGATGAGAGAGAATCATGGATCGGCTGCCTCCCGCACGCCCCACCCTGGGGATGGAGCCCACAGCCCGGGCATGTGCCCTGACCGGGAATTGAGCCGTGACCTCCTGGTTCCTAGGCCCACGCTCAACTACTGAGCCATGCCACTCGGGCCTCGTGGCCTTATTTCTAAATAAGGTCGCATGCTGAGACACCGGGGGTTTGGATGTCAACATCTGAATTTGGGGGATACACATTTCAACCCAGCGGACCCTACGCCCAGGAAGCAGTCTGTTGCTGCAATAGCAGAAGAGAGCCTTCAGGCAGTGAAACCTGAGGGCTGTAGTCGAATTGCCTTTTAAAGTAACTTGAAGTAATTCCTCTCTCCGTGGTATGTCATCAACTGAACGTACAGCTACATGTATGGACGTTTTCAACTTTTTAGAACTGCTTTTTCATTTTGATTTTTTTTTAATAATTAAGTAAAATTGACATGTTTGCAAGGTCAAATCTACAAACGAAATATATTCACAGGTATCCAGCTTTTATTCCTGTTCCCTATACACCACCCCTCTCTCCTTCATGGATATATTTTTAATTAAAAAAGAATTTTAATCTAAGCACGTACGTATTTATGTTCCTCTCCCCTCCCCCGTGTATTGAATAAATAGTTGCATACTCAACACTCTCCCACCTTTTTTCCAGTTAACAGCATATTTGGAAACCACTCCTAGTAGTAAACAGAGATGTTGCTCATTCCTTCTCATAGCTGCACAGCAGTCCACTGTGAAGGTGTGCCATGGTTGATTCAACCAGGCTCTTTTCGATGGATTTTTTTTTTCCTTTCCAGTTTTTGCTGTTACAAATAGAGGCACAATCACTATCCTCTCAGACATATTTTTTGTATTTTTGCTGGTGTGCTTTTGGGCTTCCTCTTCAATATTATCACCAAGTGTTGAAAAATATGGCTCCAGCCCTAGCTAGTTTGGCTCAGTGGATAGAGCGTTAGCTTGCAGACTATAAGGTTCCCAGTTTAACTCGGGTCAAGGGCACATGCCCAGGTTGCGAGCTCGATCCCCAGTAGGGGGCGTGCAGGAGGCAGCTGGTCAATGATTCTCTCTCATCATGGATGTTCTATCTCTCTCTCCCTTTCCCTTCCTCTCTGAAATCAATAAAAAAATATATTTAAAAAAAACGAAAACAGTAAGATCTCTAAGATATTAGAAAAAAATGTACAGAACAATGGAGCATACTGTTCTATAAACAAAAACATAAGGAGGAATCTACACTAATAAAAGAGAAAGATGCAAATGGACCGTACCTTCATGACTCCCACCAGCCAATCAGGAGTGAGTATGCAAATTAACCCAACAAAATGGCGGGTTAATTTGCATATGCAGGTGCCGAGCGGCCGGGGGGTGGGATGGGACCTTTGCGTCATCGCCATGGCAACGACCCAGGAATTCCGCACCGCCCCCGCAGCTCTGGGCCTCTGGGCAGTGTGGGAAGGCAGAAAGGTGGCTCCGGCTGGAGTGAAGGCGGTGCTGGCAGCCAGGGGAAGGAAGGCCCATTCTTGCATGAATCTTCGTGCATCGGGCCTCTAGTGAAATATATATTTGTATTCATGGGTATTTGCATAAATATATTCTGCAAAAAAAAATACAAAACTGATAACTAATCATCTGGGAAGGGTGGGGCATAGGGTGCTAGGTGTACAGGGGACAAGGGTGGGAGAAAGACTTCACTGTGTACTTTTATATAGTGTTTCCAAGGTTGAACAATGTGAAGGCATTACCTCATCAAAAATGTAAAGACACAAAAAGTTCAAAAGCTACTTCATCAATGTATGTGTCAGCATCTGATTCTAGATTTTTTTTAGAAGAAGAGCCAACAACTGGGTGTGGTCTGGCTGCTTCTAAGTCCATCTGGGAAGCAGATATAATGTCTTAAAAGCTTGGTGTGCCAGCCAGCGTGGCTCAGTGGTTGAGTGTAGACCTATGAACCAGGAGGTCACAGTTCAATTCCTGGTCAGGGCACAAGCCTGGGTTGCGGGCTGGATCCCCAGTGGGAGGCCTGCAGGAGGCAGCTAATCAATGATTCTTTCTCATCATGGATGTTTCTATCTCTCTGTCCCTCTCCCTTCCTCTCTGAAATCAATAAAAATATGTTGTTGTTATTTTAAAGAAAGCTCGGCATTACTAAGCTTGTGTCGTGCAAGGGGAGTCCGACTCCTCTGAGGTTAATGGTCAGTGCCATCACATGAGGCTGGAGGCGGCGCCAGGGAGGGTGTGGCGGAGCTGGGCTAAGACCATCCACCACTCGCGCATCACTCGCCGCCAGGTCCTCACGGCGCTGAGTCCCCCTGCTGGGGTGGATCAGACAGGAAACGGACAGGATGCTGAGGGAACCAGGGCCCAGCCGGACTCTAAGCTCCCACCTTGGCTACTGCAGGGGCACCATTCGTGTGGCACACCCCGCTGGCTTTCTTCAGTATCTGTGTGTGAGTTTGTCTGACTGCTTGGCCAGACAGCTCCTGCCGGTCCGGGACATGTTTATAAATCGTTTAATATACCAAACCACCTAGCGCGAAGCCCCGCTTGATAAATATTTGCTGATGGATGGGCAATCCAGAAATGGGGTCATCGACCCCGGACCATAGATAAATGGATTATTTTGTCTGGTGAGAGCATCTATGTCAGAGCTCTGCACACCGGCTTCTGCCCAGCTTCGGCATTTGGGGCTTACATGAGTCACTTAAAAAAGGGACCTTCTGTGGCGTGTCTGAGCAGCGGTATGGGCGACCCACGTGGCTTTCTGTCCCTGCCATGAGTCACGGGGAGAATTGACGCACTCTACGAAACCCAGAACGGGGTTTGGGTTAGTCATGCTCAGAACCAATTTCTCCCAGAGGCCCAAGCTATTCCTGTGTGATTGATTGATTGATTGATTGATTGATTTTGAAGCACGAGGCAGCAAAACCATACTTGAATACTTCTCCTCTAACATAAGCGCTTTAGCCGCTACATTCTACCTTATTGGCCCTCTCAACCCTGCCTACCTCCCATCTGGCCGCCGACCCGCAACAAGAACACTGTGAAGGCCCCGTCTATATGCTGGGCTGGAATCAATGAAAATGAGTGGAAACAGTGGCGGGGAAACAAGAACAAAAGCAAAGACAATGAACTGAGGATCAGAGCCATGGAGTTCGCAGTCCGTAGCCCATTGGATGTCCTTGAGCCGACTACTTCTCTGAGCTCCCTGTAGCCATCTGTAAGGTGCAGGCCAGGGCCTAGGGGAGGGGGTCTCTGCCCTGCCATCCACAGGACACCTGTCCAGAGCCGCGTGTCCCTCCGGGGATGAGAACTGGGGAGGGCAGCATGGGGGGGGGGGGGGCGCCTGCACAGAGCCACTCAGCCTTCCTGGTGCCTTGGATTGGACAGCTGAGGTGGGGTTGTCCTCTGAGAACACAGGACAGACTTGGTTGTATTTGTTTAGGCAGAGACTGAGTTTGGAATTGTTCTCCTGGCACCTTCCCCAAGCCCTCTGGTTTCCAAACGAATGATCCAGATTAATGAATTGATTCTTCCAAAGGCCTGAGGGCATGAGGGGCAGCCTTTTGTGTCCCCAGCTCCCTGGGCGGGTAGGGGGGCCGGGGGGGGGGGGGCAGTGGAGGGCCCAGCACTGTCCCAGGAGGCGTGGGCCTGGCTTCGGTTCCAGTTCCACCCTTAAGTCACAGACTGACCTCAGCTCCCCATCTGTGCAATGAGGGGGCGAACCTTGGGAGCCCCAGCGCTGAGCTTGGAGGATCTGTTTGCCTTTCCTTCTTCGTCAAGCCTTTTCCCTTCCTTCCTTAACTTCTCAGGCTTCACATTCCTTTCCTCATCCTTGCAGATGGGAGACCTCGATTCTTTTGCGGGCTGGTCTCGGCTATTTCATGATCAGGGCCACAGTTTTCTCAATGGCGATGAAAGGATTTGACGAAGGGTCTCCAAGGCTTGCCCATCTCTGATGCTCTAGTCTTCCTGGGAGTCCGTGTGAAAAGTCCCATGTGGTGCTGGGTAATCTGGGCTGGGGCCACTCCATACACCCATCACAGGGGCCCTCATCCCACTCAGATGCCCCAGCTGTCACTCACCTACTGGTCCACCACACACTTCTCAGGAGGACTCCATGGAAATGGTTGAGAATGAGGCCAACAGGGGGAACATGTTGTGATGGCTTTTTGTAGGTGGCAACTTGGGTGAGTAACAGCCTCCACTCATTCAATCAAACATGATCTAGATGTTGCAGTGAAGATATTTTGTAGATGTGATTCGAGTCCGTAATTAGTTGACTTGAAGTAAAATAGATGCTGGTAGATAAGCTGGGGCAGGGGCGGGGGGCGGAGGGGGCCTGATTACATCGGTGGAAAGGCCTTGAAGACAGAGCTGAGGCCTCCCTGGAGAAGAAACCCTACCTGTGACAGGAGCGTCCCTCCGCGCCCCTGCGTCCCAGGCTGCCCTCCCTGATGGCCTTCCCTACAGAGTTCAGATATGGTCCTCAGCCCCCACAATCACATAAGGCAATGCCTTGCAATACATTGTTTTATTTTTCTTTATTGATTAAGGTATTACATATGTGTCCTTATCCCCCCATTGCCCCCTGGTGTCTGTGTCCATGGGTTAGGTTTATATGCATGCATATAAGTCCTCTGGTTGATCTCTCCCCCGTACCCCTCCCCTCCCCTACCTTCCCTCTGAGGTTTGACGGTCTGATCGATGCTTCTCTGTTTCTGGATCTGTTTTTGTTCATCAGTTTATGTTGTTCATTATATTCCACAAATGAGTGAGATCATGTGATATTTATCTTTCTCTGACTGGCTTATTTTGCTTAGCATAATGCTCTCCAGTTCCATCCATGCTGTTATAAATGGTTAAGAATTCCTTCTTTTTTACAGAAACGTAGTATTCCGTTGTGTAGATGTACCACAGTTTTTTAATCCACTCATCTGCTGATGGGCACGCAATACATTTCTTAATATCTACTTCCTACTCATTCTGTTTCTCTGACTGACCAGTACACTCTTCCTTGAGGCGTCTGGTTCGGCCTGTAGTCGCCAGGTTATTTCTGAAAAATGTGAAACGCGGCTCCCTCGTTCTCTAGGCCTGACCCTCATGACCTTGGCAATGTGTGGCAAACATTTCCGACCAGAATACATTTGCCTCTAACCTCAGCCACATTCTGGCCAAGGCGAGTGAGACTCTTGAACTCTTGCCTTGGCTGGGTTTCTATCACCTCACAAGTACTTGATCTTGGAGTTCTTTGTACATTTTGTGTTTATCCAATGCTACCTTTAATGGCAGAACCTTGTAAATACCTCTTCCTGAGAATGGAATATTCCACCAATCTCACCATTTCATGTAACGGCTGTTCCTGAACATCTAAAATAAAGACCAATGGCCACGTGTAGCTAAGCGTGTGAGTCCCCAGAGAACACCAGGATCCTGTGTCTGTGAGCTAAAGCAATCCTGCAAACGAGGACCCGAGGCCTGGAAAGGGACCCTGGAAGGTGAAACCAAAAAACTCGCAGCCCTTTGCCTTTTTACTTCCAAGAACTGAGCTTTTAATCATCTCTCTCTTCATCCTGCACATATGAACTTGCCAAACATCTGGACTATAATTTAAAAAATTTTAAGAACGCAGATTCCGTCCATGTTTGTCCCTGCTGGGTGAGCAGGGCATGGACAGGATGTGCTGACCTTTTTCTTACGAAGTATCACATGGAGAATATTGTCCTCTCCGGTCCAAGAGCACCTGCGCCCAGAAGATCCCTTCTTTCAGGGGTTGAGGGGCGGGACTGGGGAGCGAGGGGGTCCCTTGCACTAACACGGGCATCAGTGAACATGACATAGAAGACAAGCAACGTTTGTGGGGGTCTTCAGCTTTCAGACAATCCCGGGCGATGGGGCTCAGGGCTTGCGGAACTCCGGTGAGTGTGAGACTTAGGAAGGCTGCTGGCCCTGTCTGGTCTGCAGCCTCGCGGGAGGGCTGGGCCAGCTGCTGTGGAACCCTTTCGGCCCCCCCTGCAGCGTGCCCCTCTTCCTCCTGCACTCGCTGCATCCGTTCGCTTTGTGCTTCTGGCCTGTGCTGACATGGAAGGGGGGCCAGTGGCTTCCTCCCAGGTTACTCATCCAGCTCTAGATCCGGGGCAGCTGCTCAGGGCCTGTCTGGGCCTGGCAGGGCTGCCAGGGGCGAGGGCTGCCCGGCCTCTGAGCTGGCCCCTTGCAGGCTGCACCGATTCATCTGTCTCCTCCCACAGCTTGCAGCCAGGCAAGGAGAGCTCAGCTCCCAGCAGGGAAGGGCATCACCCCTCGGACACCCTTAGGCTTCTTGTCCTTGAGGGGGCAGCAAGCTCCTGGCCTCAGCTGGGCCCCCTCCACAGGTCACAGTGGGCATATCTGGGAAACTAACAGTTCAGTAAGGTGTGGCTTAGCTGGCATTTGCGGGGGGGTGGGTGAGGCTGAAGAGCCAGGGCGGGGTGGGGGGCGGGGCATAAGGTATAATCCTACCTAATAATAGACAAATATGCAAATTAACCGTACCTTCGCTATGCCCACGATTGGCCAGGAGGCATGGGGGGACGGGACTCGGTGTGGCTGGGGTGGCCGATTGGGCCAGCGTCTGCGCCATGGCTGTGCTGCGGCACAGAAGGGGCCTCTGGGGCAGCGAGCTCACGTCCTGCCGCGGACCATCAAAAGCGGGGGAGCTGGGTGCCTGTCCGCTCCGGCACCAGCGGACAGGCACCCAGCTCCCCCGCGATCGAAAGCATAAGCATGTAGGGGACCCTACACGTGCATGATTTAATCATGCACTGGGCCTCTAGTCACAATATAAATTTGTAACTTACCGGGGTGATACTTTGGGAAAACGTTAATGTGCTTTTCCTTTTTGCCTTTCTGAGTATGTGATATTCTCTAGTCCTCCCGAGCATGCACTTCCATGGGGGAGAGGAAGCTTGTTCTAGAAGGAACACAGAAAGAAAACCTTAATGTTCACCTTTTGACATTCAAAATACCATTTTTACAGCTTTGCTGATATGTATAGGCTTGAAATACAATAACTGCACATAGTCAAAGTGTGCGGTTTGATCTGTTGACATATGTGCACATGTGTGAAGCACCCTCTTTTGGGAGGTGGGGGGACTGAACGTTTTTAATAGATGTTTTTTCCTTCTTTTCCTTTTTTCTTCTTTCCAGAAAACCAGCATTCCCTGGTTTTATCATCAAGACAGAGAACGTATTCAGCATCCCAAAAGTTTCCTTGCTCCCCAACTCGGCTCCCAGGCAACCACTGATTTGTGTTCTGTCCCTATAGATTAACTTGTTATTTTCTAGAATTTTATTTTATTTTTTATTTTTTAAAAAATTTCTTCATTGATTAAGGTATTACATATGTGTCCTTATTCCCGCATTACCCCCCACTCCCCTATTTTCTAGAATTTTATACACACGCGGTATTTACATGTGTTTTGCCTGTTTTTTTTCACTCTGCATATTATTATTTTTTAATATTTTTAAAAGAGAAGGGAGGGAAAGAGAAACATTGATGTGAGAGCAGAACATTGATCGGGTGCCTCCTGCACACCCGCTACCGGAGACCGAGCCAGAAACCAGGGCATGTGCCCTGACCGGGAATCGAACCAGCAACCTTTGGGTGCACAGGATGCCCAACCAAATGAGCCACACCGATCAGAACTCTGTGATTATTTTGGGACGCACCCTGGATGTCGCATGCATCAGCAGGCCATCCCTTTTTGTTGCCGAGTAACATTTCATTGTATGCATATCCCACAATGTGCTTCTTTATCCCTGATGACCATGTGGTTGTTTCTGGCTCGGAGCTGTGACAAATAAAGCTGCTCTGGACATGTGTGTACAAGTCTTTGTGGGCACACTAGTATATGCTTGCATTTCTCTTAGGGACATTCCTAGGCGTGGAATGGCTGTGTCCTGTCATCACTGTGTTTTTGTCTTTTAAGAGACTGTGAAACTTTTCCAAACTAGGTGTCCTGTTTTAAGCTCCCGCCCCGCAGGCCAGGAGAATTCCAGTTGTCCCGCATTCTCGCCAGCACTTCTGATGGCCAGTCTTTATCGTTTTAGCTGTCCTACCGGGTCTGTCGGGGTGTTTCATCATGGTTGCCATTTGCACTTTCCTGATGACTAATAGCATTCAGAATAAGATTTGCAGCAAGATGTCACCCACGCTAGCCTGGCTATTGCTTGGGGTGAGGATTTCCTAAATTCCTTCAGACTGAAGCAAAATCCTGAGGTGGTTAGAACACGGGCTTGGCGTGGGCGGGCACAGGGCAGCCACCTTAGAGTAAAAGTGGAGGCAAGGCGGGGTGGGCAGGGACGAGGCCAGCGTGTGCTCCCAAGGGGACAGCATCCCAGACTGCGAGTCGCCCCTGTGTTGTGGTTGTGGATGGCCCGGGCCAGGGCCTGGAGAAGACGGGGCTGGAGCCAGGACGAGGCTGAGCCCCCGAGAAGTCCACGGGCTCCGCCTCGCAGTGCGGTTCGCTTTGCCGGCTACGGCCTGCTCACTCTGGGCCCAAGGAGAGGGATGATGACATAGGTCTCCGAGGTATTGGACCCCACCCTGAGGAATCTCTTCCTGGGTACAGACCGGACTCTGCCCTGACACTTGCGGTTTACTCAGCTGTGTAGAGACCCCCTCCTCTTCGGGGGCCAGGAGAGGAAACCCTGCATGGGTTGGACAGTGAAACCCTGTGCTTTGCCAAATCTAAAAAAAAAAAAAAAAAAGGAGGGGAGGGGGCAGGGCCAGTGGGTGTTGCAAACTCATGATGAACATATGGTAGTAGTTAGTAGCGTGCTGTCATTTGCCAAGTCATTCCAGAACCCTCCAGCCCTCCCTCCTCTCTCCCTCCCATGCTCCTACTTCCCCCTCCCCATCTCCCACTTCCCCCTCGCTCCCCCCACACTCCGGGCTGACTCGATCCCCTACTTCCCCATCTCATCCTGACCACCCCGCCCACCCCTTCGTCACGTGTGTTCACAGAAGTGAACAGAGCCCCCGCCCCCACTGCCACTCACATTGCGAAGCTTCGTTTTTTGGTTCTGTGGGACTTTCTTTGGGGAGGTGGGGGGAACGAAGGTTTTTAATAGATTTTTTTTTCTTCTTTTCCTTTTTCCTTCTTTTCAGAAAACCAGCATTTCCTGGCTCAGGGTGCTGTGGAGAATCCAACCTAAGTCCCAAGAAAATCAAAGGAAAAAGAAAAGAATTTATCCCCTGGTCAAACGGTCTTTTAAAATGTAAGGTGCTTTTTTGTTTTGTTTTGTTTTTTCGATGTCAATTCTAACTAAAATCTTATTTCTTTCCTGAATTCTTTTAAGAGGTGGAAGCACATGTTTGTCATTTTTGAGAAAAGCACAGTGCCTACCTTCCCCATCTGGCATCACGTGTGTTGGGCACCACATTTCAAAAGACAAATATATCACCACGTACAATAAAGACAAATGTTCCTCCAGGGAAAATGGAAGCCAGTTTGCCTGCAGCCCATGACAAAAAAATCGGGGCTCCCTGAGCTTGGGGTCCCCCAGCTGTGACACAAACCCACTGCATGTCCAGCATCCACCTGGGCCCCTCCGTATCACCCTGGTGGAACCTGAGGGGCAAGAAGAATCGGCACAGCAGTGAAGCTCCTGCTGCCCGCTGTGCGGTAATGAAGTCCTTGTCTGTGGTCCAGGAGTCTCGAGTCTTCCGGCAGCATCCGTGACACTGTAGCAAGCCACGTTCCCACATGGCAAGTAGGATCATTATTAGCGCCGCCACAGTTCTCGACACACACAGAACCTTGCACCCAGCAGCAGACAGTGCCCCATCCTCTCAAGCAATGCAGGGACGTGTGCAGGGACGTCCTGCAGGGACGTGCTGCGGCGTTTGCAACGCTAGGACCCACTGAGCTGGACACAGGCTGCTCCTGGCTGCTCTCCGACTCCAGGGGTTTCCGCATCCACGATGGTTCTCAGTTCTTCTCGCAAAGGGGGGAGGCCGAGGGGCAGAGAGCTGAGGTCGTTGCTGGGGTCACCCAGCTACAAGCGGCAGAGCCTGCTCGGCTGAGGTCTCCTGTCTCGAGCTGAAGTGTTCCTTCCATTTATTTGGGTAATCACAGCGAAGGAGATGCCTGTGAAGGGAGCCAGGTGCCCAGTCAGTGAAAATCCTAAGATGTTTCTGGTTCCCACTGGTCTTCAGGAAAGGCACACGAAACAGAAAGGGCAAATTTCTTGTTCTTGATCCAGGGCAAATTATATATCTTTAATATATATGTATATATATGGAGAGAGAGAGAGAGAGAGAGAGAGAGAGAGAGAGAGAGAGAGAGAGAAACATCAATAATGAGAGAGAATCATTGCTTGGCTAACTCTTCCTACTGGGGATTAAGCCTGCAACCCGGGCATGTGCTTTGCCTGGGAATCAAACTATGACCTCCTGGTTCACAGGTCAAGGTTCAACCACTGAGCCATACCAGCCAGGCCGGGGCAAATAATATTTGAGGCGTTTGGTAATACCTACCCAGTGACCCTCTAGAAAATGTTGCCTTGCCTGACCCTACGTATCCATGGTTACGGTTTTCAGTCTAGTAAGCGGAAACTATGCATTAACCAACTCCTCCTTTCCTTCAGCTGGTATCGAGGACAGAGGGAGATGAGTTCTCTGCTCTCAGAGCTCCCAGTCTTGTGGGGGATGGCGGGAGGTGGGAGGGTGGAGATCAGCAGGTCACCCCCGACCACAGTGTGATATGTCCCCAAACACCAGGGGAACACAACCCGTAACTAATTCTGCTGCGGGAGCGGGGCCTCACGGAGGAGGTGACATCCGAGGACCGAGCTGGGTCTAAATAACGTTGTCGGGTGGAAAGCGAGCGAAGGCTCAGCTTCCCATGTGCAGGTGCCGAGGTGTAGAGTTCCCCTGGCTGTTCTGGAGCCTGGGCCACCCTCGCCTCTGCCACGTGGGACCCAGATTTGACCCCAGAGCTGGTCTGGTCATATTTGGGAGGTAGCAGTGGTGGTGCTGGTTGTAAAGGTGGTGCCCTATGTCCCCAGGGTCCTAGGATAGATCGGGGGTGAGGGGGATCTCTTAGAACAGTTGTGAGGGTTTTTTTAATTGATTTTTTTATTGATTAAGATATTACATATGTGCCCATATCCCCCATTGCCCCCCCACCCCACTCCCGTACATGTCCTCACCCCCTGCTGTCTCTGTCCATTGGTTATGCTTATATGCATGCACACAAGTCTTTTGGTTGATTTCTCCCCCTTACCCTCACCCTCCCCTACCTCCCCTCCGAGGTTTAGTTGGGAGGGTTTTTGTCAAAGCATCCAGGGACCAGGGTTTCAGAATTAACGTGAAGGTGACCACTGTGTGCAGACAAGCCCATACAGAGACGGCAACTTCCAAATCTCAGATCACCAGCCTTCTACACCCCACCCCTGGTGGGGAGCGGGAGTCTGAGGACTGCAGCCGGACATCTGCATCGCCAACGGCTGAGGCCGAAGCTTTCTCAGAAGCATTCTGCAGGCCTGGGGGCCGGTGTGTCAGGGGCGTGTGGGAGCTCTCTGAGGCTGTCTTCCCAGCCAGGACTCAGAAAGGGTTAACGGACAAGAATGAAAGGAACGGACCAGGGTTGAGGTGTGGGCAGAGTTCAAGGAGGTCAAAACACCCTAGAGCCAGCATCCGAGGCGTCTGGAGGGACCAGGGGGCGCCTGTGCTACCTGTGTGGACGGAGAGGGGCCACATGCTGACTGACGAGCTCAGGGGAGGCCCGCGTGGCGGCCTTGCGAACTCGCAGACCTAAAGCGACCACAAAGGGTGGCCTGGAATGCAAACCTTTCCGTTCAAGAGCGGTTTGTAGTGGGTAGTCCTGTCCTAGGCCAGGATCTCCCCTGACAAAGATCTACTTCGATCTTTACTGAGCCTCTTGTCTTTTTGCATCTAAGATAACAGACCTGTGGCAGGTCAGGGTAACTTGTCACTTCCCTTTTTCCAGACCCCGCAGGGCACAACCAATGGCGCCAGGGCCACAGACCACACATCCCCTCCTCATGATGGTTACCATGATAGTCGTTGGCTGTTAACTACCCTGCACCCACCCATGTCAAAGAAGCATGTGTCTATCATTTTACCTTTTATCCAATCCCCAAGGATCTCCCCCGCTTTGCTTTCTCCCACCTCCCTGATCTATCTCCAACGGATTTTGTGTAACCTCCTTATGTCTCCTCCTTTGATGGCAATGTATAAAAGTATGTGAAAAACCACCATTCTCCAGAGCATTCTCCCCATATGTTGAGATTCTGCTTCCCGGCGATGGTTGACAGTTTGGCTCAAATAAACTCACAAAAATTCTTTATAGGTTTGAATGTGTGTTTTTTACGTTAACACCTGCAAAGAGGGAGTGTGTGTGTGTGTGTGTGTGTGTGTGTGTGTGTGTGTAGAAATGGGGTGAACACCTACCTCTTTCCCTCCTCCTGCCCTGCCCGTTGGTCAAACCCAAGTGGGAGCCAGAGAGCATGGCACGCGGGTCACACAATCCATGTCTGTCAGCCTTCCAGGGCAGATCAGGGCAGAGAAGGGGTGGGAAATGGGACCTAAAGGGAGAGAATGGGGACGGTTGGGAGGAGAAGCCACGCTCAGTGAGAGAGCTCACAAATTGGTGGGGGAGGCAGACACCACGGGATCCCCACGGTCCTCCCTAAAATAGGCCCGGGGGCTGTGCGGGGGTCCTCCCACCCGTGAAAAAGGATGAAACGTGTCTCTCAAGGATCCTGCCCGGCACCTAAGTGGCTCCAGGGCTGCAGCAGTTCTGCAGCCACACACAGGTGTCCTCATCCTCAGAGCCCTGGCCACCTGATGTCACACCCCGAGCCAGGTCCTCTGGCCTCACACGTGGCCATAGAGAGACAGCTACGTGGTCACAAAAACAACCGGAGAGGGAGAACTCGGAGACCTCCAGGTCGTGCGTCACGTACACCGCCCTGCACGTCAGCCACAGACGTGTCCTCGAGTCACTCTTGGTTCCCCCAGCGACCTGCTGACTCTGTCATCCTTGCCCGTATTGAAGCACCTTCTCTGTTCGCCACGGGGCCCACTGTAGATCTATTTCTCAGCTCAGACTTGCAGAGAGCACAGCTCTGTAAATTTTGCAGAGGGTAGATCTAATCTTTCTAGCAAGCTGCCCTCCCCTGAGAAATGCAAGCCACCTGCTCAGGGAGTTTATCTGATGCATTCCTGTACCTCACCCCTCCAGGCAATGCCACGGGGCAGCTGTCTCAGCTCTCCTCCCCTCCCCTGCTTCTCTGCAGAGTGGCCTCTGGGCCCCGGATGGGGTGGCTCTGTGGTTTGTGTCCCCTGGCAGAGGGGTGGGCCCCGGGGTGGGCCAGGTGGGTCTGATCCTCCCCGGTGTCCACGGCTGTACCTCCGGCCTGGCCTGGCCTGGCTCCGAGCATGGGTTTCAGGGAGGTCGCCGTGTGGGGAGCCCTGGAGGTCTGCGTCCGGGAGGGGGTCTGCGTTTGTGTGGCCGGCTGTTGCTAATATGTTTGTTTTGAAAAGCCCAGATGAGGTCTGTGCTGGGTGGTCTGGGACAGAGCTGAGCCCACACCCAGCCCAACGTCAAAACAGGAGTCGTCTGGCCCCAGGGTCCTCAGATGCCCCCCTGTCTCCTGGGGGCCGGGGTGTAGGAGCTGTACTCCGGGCTTCCTAAATGGACCCGTTCAGCCCCACCCCTTCTGCAGTCCACCTCAAAACCCCTGGCCCTGTGCCCCAGGGCATCCCAGAGCTGGTCAGTGGCTGTGGCCCAGGAGGAACCAGCCAAGGCCAGACTGGTCCTGCCAGGCGGTGGCCCTGGGGAGAGATCTCGGCTCTCCTGAAGAACGGGATGTGCCAGGGGCTGCGGGAGGGCCTGGCACCCTTGCCCCAGAAATGCCCTGACCCAGTCTTACCTCCCAGCAATCACGTCATCGGCAGATAACGCTTGTACTTAAGGCATCAGCCAAGCTGGGTCACGTGCACAGAAAAGATAGTGAGAGGCATTGGTGGCCGAACACATCACCAGCGTGATCGTGGCCACTGTGCTGTTTTTTTACAAGAGGCTCTGGGGCCTTGAACATCCGAATCTGGCCCCCAGAAGCCCTCCCTGCTCAGAAGCCCGGCCCCCAGCAGCACGCTCGCTCCGCCTGTCCTGTGGCCTGCGTCAGAGGCAGCTGAGTTCAGGCCCCGTGACATTTCTGAGCTCTGCGCTCTGCAGGCCCCGGGCCCCGGCTGAGAAGACAAGTGGGTACAACCGGTTCCTGGCCTCCAGGGCTCCCAGCCTCAGGGGGGAGGCGGACACATACAATTAAGGAAAATGACAATAATGACTGCTTTGGGAATGCTTTCCATGTGCCAGCATCCTGACACAGAGCATGTCTATTCCTCCTGACGCCCTGAGACGTGCGTGTCATCTCCAAGTTCGGGTGAGGAAGCGGAGGCTCAGAGCGGTCAGGGCCACCCAGCCAACACGTGGTGGAGCCGGTCAAGTGTATGGCTCCCGGCCACCCTGTCCCACCACAATGCTTCGGGCATCAGGGGGTCTCCCCTCCTCCCAGACCCCAGACCTGTGCGGGCGGCTGTCCGCTCAGCTGCCGTTCTCAGGCCCAGGACAATGTGGGCCCTGCCCTGTGCGGGTCACCTGTGCCTCCTGAGTCATGTGAGGGGCTCCCCCAGGGCCTCCCTGCAGCCTGCACTTCGGGAAGCAGCAGGAAAAGGGGGTGCACGCTGGCAGACCTTGGTGGAAAGCAGGAGGCGTGAGTGGGGGCCAGCAACGGCAGGAAATGAAGGACCCCGCCGAGAGGGCCCCCTGGGGAGTTTCATGGAGGGCCCTTTGCAGCATGCGGGCAGGATTAGGGGGATTACAATGGGGTCACTAGATGGAGCCCATAAAAATAGAGATGACCCGATAAACTTAAATTTCGTATAAGCAATAAATAATTTTTACCGATAACATTTGGGACATCCACCAAAAATTATTTATTATTGATCTGACATGCAAATCTAGCCTAGCACCCTGTAATTTTTTTTTCTGGCAACACGAAGCTAAGGACACCCAGGGTCAGCAGGCAGTAGAGAGAGGGTGGGGGGTGGGGGCGGCCCCCCTCCCAAGGACCTGGTGGAGCGGGAGCTTCCATAGGCAGCACCAGAGTTCAGCAAGACAGGGAAGCAGAGTGAGGGGGGCAGCAAATACCCCATCGCGTTCTCTCCCTGCCTCGAACCTCCTGTTGTACCTCCCTTTAGCAAGGGAGCCCCTCCATGCCATCCTCTGGGGGTCCATGGCACAGAGCAGGGCAAAGAATGGGCCTGAGAAGAGGGACAGAAAGATCCCACACAGCTCACACACGGATTTCTATCCACTCCGCGCTGCATCCTCCGTGTTTGCGGTCGATTTTACTACTGCCTCCCTCTAGGACCTGCAATGGCTCCCACGGCCTCTAGCGTTCAAGGAGTCTCCCTTCTCACCCTCTCAGACACAGCCCTGCTCGGAGCAGGCAGGACTCTGGGGAGAACAATGACTTCATTGAGGCTCATCCCAGCCCTGGGGCCTTTGCTTGTGCTGGGCCGCTGGGCAGTCATGGAATTTGGAGCCGGAAAAAGACCCTCTGGGGGATCTATGCGCCAGGCAGGAAACTGCCGGCTTGGCAAGGGGAAAGGACACACTTCAAGCGACCGCTTCTCCAGCCAAGCCACCCTCCCTGGCCTCTGAGGGGTCCCCCAGGCCTGCCCAGCCCACGCTCAGATGCAGCTGCGGCTCACCCCTGTCCACACGGGCCGCGCTGTCCCTACGAGCCGCCCGAATCCGTGTCCTTTTCCCTGGCCAGAGCCCACGGCTCCTTTTCTAAGCTTTCCCTTCAGCCCAGTCCTGGGAATGTCAGCCCAATGATTTTCTTTTCAAATTACATCCTTTGATTACAGTTCAACAATTTAATCATAGTAATTGAATCACGAAAGGCCTGCCTCATTTGGTACTTGCGGTATAATGAGAAAAACACACACACACACACACACAAACACAAGCTTTGGAACCAGACAACCTGGGTCTGTTTACATTTCTTTCCCCCAAAGAAATTTTTGTTGAGTTTACTCTGGTGAAAGAAATCCTGCCGCAGGGAGTGGCCCAGAGGGGTGGGGACCCCGCGTCCTGTCCCGGCAGAGGGAGGGCCTTTCTGAGGGGCGTTACCCCCTCCGCTTTCCGCACCACTTCCCCGGGGGCCTGTAGCATCTGAGCAGGATGGATTTTCCGTACACAGTATAATTTTTTATTAAAATCAAAATGATCAGACATCTTTTTCACATATTTTTTTTCTTACAAGGGCTTGCTAATTCAAATGACTGATGGTGCTTTTCCCCATGGAAGAAAGCATCTTCTAGCCTTTGCTGTTCTTCACTTGGGTCCCCGGATGCCTTTCCGGGAGCCTGCGAGCTCTTCAAACAGCGCAGGGGATGCCGCAGCTGCCTCGGCCTCCTCCCTGTGCTCATGTCCACTCAGGCTGCGGCCATCACCAGCACACGCCATAGCACCAGCGCGGGGAGGGCTTCCCTGTGCCATATACCACACATAGCCCTGCTGGTGTGGCGCAGCTGGTTGGGGCATCGGCCTGTACACAGGAAGGTGGCGGGTCCAATTCCCGGTCAGGGCACATACCCAGATTGCAGGTTCCACCCCTGGTTGGGGTGCTGATGGGAGGGGAACTGACCGATGTTTCTCTCACATCCCTGTTTCTCTGTCTCTCTATCTCCCTCTCTCTCCCTTCCATGGTCTCTAAAATCAATAAGCAAGCTCTCGGGTGAGGGTTTAAAAAAATAAAATGCACACACACACACACATCAGCTATGGATTTATGCTTGTTGATGGTGCAGCTTTTATAATATATTTGCTTTTCAGAAACAGTCCTTTTCGTTCAAAGCAATGCTATGCAGTTATCTGTTAGCATGTGTGTGTTTATAGATTATCCCTGAAAGAAAAGACTTGAAAAAGAAAATCACAGAATGTCTGGGGCAATAAGTCCCTTACTTCCTCAGGAACAAACAAGGCAGTGTAGTCCTCTGCCATCTGTTCTCCATGCTTCCAGAACTTTCTTTCCCCTTCCTTCTATACCCCCCACCCCCCACCCCCACCCCCACCCCCCCACACACATATTGCCAGCAGCTTTGGTCCTTTCCCCTCGCCAGTCTCTGCTCTGGCCCAGCCACCCTCTCAGCCGTCTCCGGAGCTAAAGGTCTTCCCCACACACAGGCCCTGAGGTCCACGTAGGACATAAGGCTCCATGGACTCATTTCTTTCTTTTTCAGAAAAAATTTTATTATGTAAATTGTTTCTTTTTTAAAAATCACTTTTATTATCAACTATGATGTACTGGACATAATTATGTTGCTATGCTTTTTATTTTACTTTTCAATATTATTTTGTATTCATTATAGGCGTATAGCATAGTGGTTAGACAGTCATATTTTACAGAGCGTCCCCCTGATATTTCCAGTACCCCCGGCACCATACACAGTTATTACAATATCGCTGACTCTGTTCCCTGGGCTGTACTTTACATCCCCGGGACTATTCTGTAGCTACCAGTTTGTACTTCCTCACCCCTTCACCTTTTCCACCCAGCTCCCCTCCCCTCTGGCAACCATCAGTCTGTTCTCTGTGCCTATGAGTCTGTTTGAAGTTTGTTAGTTTATTTTGTTCTTTAGATTCCACATAGAAGTGAAATGATACGGTATTTGTCTTTCTCTGTCTGACTTAGTTCACTTAGCATAATACCCTCTAGCTCCACCCATGTTGTCACAAATGGTAAGATTTCATTCTTTTTCACTGACTCATATTCTTAATCCTTCCAACTCAACTTTAATCTACCCCAAGCGCGAGCGTGCGCGCTCTCTCTCTCTCTCTCTCTCTCTCTCTCTCTCACACACACACACACACACACACACACACACACACACACACACTAGCACTGTGTGGAAACTTCAGGAGCTTCCTGCTGTCATCAGTCACTTGCTCATGCTTTTACTTTTTTTAATATATATTTTTTATTGATTTCAGAGAGGAAGAGAGAGGGAGAGGGAGACAGAAATCTCAATGATGAGGGAGAATCATTGATCGGCTGCCTCCTGCACGCTCCTTACTGGGGATGGAGCCCGCAACCTGGGCATGTGCCCTGACCAGGAATCGAACTGTGACCTCCTGGTTCATAGGTCGATGCTCAGTCACTGAGCCATGCCGGCTGGGCTTGCTCATGCTTTTTACTTGGAAAATCAAATAGTAGTAATAGCCGTGTCACATTCAGAGCTGTGGAGGTAAATACGGAGAGAACCAGCTGAGAGCTTGGGGAGGAAGAGGTGAGAGCCGGGACTGGGACAAGGGCCCCGCAAGCCAGGTGGCTCCGTACTTTCTGCATTCCCAGGGCGGGAATTCCGGAATGCTGGGAGCTCCGGGGCCTGGGGTCCAGGAGGCCCAGGCGCACCTTGGGGCCGGCCTTTTGTTCACACAGGCCTCACTGATTTCCTCCAGCTGGAGTGGGGAGAAAAATCTCTTCATTGCTAGCTCAGAGGCGCCCCCTGCAGGACATCAGCACAATCTCTTCCATGAACTTGGGCTGTCATTAGAGACACCTCAGGCCTGCTTTGCAAAATTCTCTCAGGGAAGGACATAGCTCAGAGGAGCAGAAAACGCTGGGAGAATACACAGTGATATCTCAGTGAATCGTCCCCCCGCCTTTTCGAGGAAAGCTGACTCATGTTGCACCAAATTACCTAGTAATGAGGGTGAGAGTCTGGAGGCACAGACTGAGGGGGGGTGTTGGGGTGGGCCAGTAGATGGAGGGACCTCAGAGGGAGCCTCTTGTCAGTGCAGCGAGGAAAGGAGGGGCAGGAGGACGTCACAGTCAGTGACCCTCCCAGTCCTGGGCTTCAGAGCTCCCGATTCACCCCATGTATACAAATGTCTGGCCCCGATGCCAGGAGCTGAGATGGAACAAGACCAGTGAGGGCCAGACACAGTGTGCTGGGCCCTGTAGGAGGGATTGACAAGGATCCTACAGCCCAGTGGGCAGGCAGCCTCACGCACTGATTCATGGGCTGTGATGGGCAGAATAACTGACGTGTGGATAAGGAAGTCTGACAATCTGATTCCTGTTTGGGGGGGGGGGGGGCGGGTGGAGCCTATGGGTTCTTAGAAAGCCTCTCGGGTGAGATTGGGTGTAAGCTGTCTTTGGTTAGGGAGTTGACAGGAGGTAGACAGGGAAATGCATTCCGCACAGAGGTGCCGGCTTCTGGACAGGAGATGTAAGGAAGGCTGGCACATTACAGGGGTGTGGATAAGGTGGAGGGCAGTGGGAAATAAGCTTAGAAAAACAGCCGGTGGCCAAATCACAAAGAACACGGAATGCCTGTCAGTGCGGTGTGTGTTAACTTTTGATGGAATTTTTATCAGGTTTACAAGCTCATGGTTTAAAGACCCTTGTCCCAATCCCAGCTCTCACCTCTTCCTCCCCAAGCTCTCAGCTGGTTCTCTCCGTATTTACCTCCACAGCTCTGAATGTTACACGGCTATTACTACTATTTGATTTTCCAATGTTGAATATCATTCATTGAATTCCCACTACGGAGCACGCGGCTTCCACTCCTTCCCACTATGCACCAACACAGTCCCTGTCCCTTCCCAAGTAGTTACATTACCATCTCAGTCAGAGCATTATTTTGCATTTACATTATTGCTATTTCAATGATATCCGCAGCTGAACAACAGTGTGCACTATGGGGACTTCTTCTTTCTTGCTTATTGTTGGACTTTTCCTGACATTAATCTTGGTTTGTCTGGTTAACTGGTTTGCTTTGTTTAGGTAAACCTCAAAGTGTTTTCAAGGTGCTCAGAAACCTGTGCTTCCTACCAATTTGACTTTCCCCAGAGTCCCTCCTGAAACCCTGCTCCCACCTGGAACATTGCCCTGGAGGCCTGAGACCCACGTCCTGGGACCTCCCTTCTCCTCTCTCCTGGCTTTGCGCTCCCTCGCCTTCCTCTTTCTTGTTTTGCATATATATATATATATATATATATATATATATATATATATATATATTTGTATTTTTTCAGAGAGGAAGGGAGCGGGAGAAAGAGATAGAAACACCACTGATCAGAGAATCATTGATCGGCTGCCTACTGCACGCCCCCTACTGGGGATCAAGCCTGCAACCCAGGCATGTACCCTTGACCAGAATCGAACCTGGGATCCTTCAGTCTGCAGGCCGACGCTCTATCCACTGAGCAACACCAGCTAGGGCTGCCTCCATATGTTTTGGAGCACCTCCCTCAGTAGCAGCCTGAGAAAAGGTGCATTGGAGGCAGATTTTTGACACTTGGCTATCTGGAAAAATCTATTTTTTTTCCAATTACCATTGACATTCAATATGACATTAGTTTCAGATGTACGGCATAGTGGTTAGGGAATGTCTTTGTTTTACCCTTGCAATAGATGTTTAACTAAGTTTTTTTTTTTTTTTTAAGGTGGAGGAAACTGCTATTTATATTGGTAATCTGTGAAGCTAGCTTGACAAGAAATCTGCCGGTTGGCAAGGGCGCCCTCATGTGGCATTGATGTGCAATGCCAACATGGTCTCACAGCTGTAATGACCCCTGAGAGGCCAGTGTGTGCTCTGAGAAACACCAGGCCTCCGTGGCCCCCTGGGTCAGGGCAGCAGCAGGCTTCTGGGGCGGGGGCGGGGGGGGCGGGGGGGGGGCGGTGGAGAGGCTTCTAGCCAGACCGAAGGCTTTGTCTCATTACACTCCACACGTTTGTACTAAAATATTATTGAGAATCCCAGTAAGTTTATGTGGGTCATAGCCACTGGTTATACTATGTTAGAAACTAAGGCTGAGGATTTTAAAAATATGTGTAAATCCATGTTAAAAAGCAACAGTAAACCCATACCAACACAATGTTTTAAAGAAAAATAACTAGATTTTTTTAAAACAAAAAGAGCAAGAAGGGTGGCATCGTTTTACACTTTCACAGATCTCTGTTACGCCGGGCTTCATGGAAGAGAGCTAGATTCCTACACCTTACGATTAGCTTCGGCCCTCAGTCCCTGCCGTCACATGTCCTGTGGCCTCCGGACACTCATGAGAGAATGCGTGAAAAGGCAGTTAACATCTGGGTATTGCTATGAAAACAGTTTGACCTCCGTACCCCCTGAAAGGGTCTTGGGACACCCCGCACCCCTAGGGCCCCCAGACCACTTTGGGAACTGCTGAATGAAGCATATGGTCACAGGCCTGGCTGGCCTGGCTCAGGGGTTGAGGGTTGACCTATGAACCAGGAGGTCATGGTTTGATTCCCAGTCAGGACACATGCCTGGGTTGTGGCCACGATCCCCAGTGTAGGGCGTGCAGGAGGCAGCCAATCAATGATTCTCTGTCATCATTGATGTTTCTCTCTCTCTCCCCCTCTCCCTTCCTCTCTGAAATCAATAAAAATATTTTTTTAAAAAAGAATATGATCACAGGAACCACAGCCTGGGTAAAATCTAGAACCTAAAGTCTGCGATGTTCAGGTTCCCTTTTCTCTGCTGTCCAAAGAGCCACCTTGCACGGAGATGGGCAGGGTTCCTGCTCCTGCGAGGATCTAGAGGCAGGAGCAGGGAGGAAACCTCCCCAAATGGCCACTCTGTCTGGTGAGGTTCTGACCGGCGGTCCCGTCCCAGGCGGGAGGGTGAGCCCTCGAGGGAGGCATCACTGCCATCTCTGTCAGCCCTTTCCACAGCGTTTCTCACCCACCTTCCTGCCGGGCCCCGTCGTGGAGCCTGGAGATTTCCAGACCATATACCCAAGCACCCGTGCCTGGCAGTGTCCGAGGGCCCTGCCTTCCGTCCGGGCTACTCCTGAACGCCTGCGCAGACGTGGGGCACAGCCGCTTTCCCCTCTAACACAAGGAAGCTGAGAACGGTTTCCTGATTGCCCCTCAGCCAACCCTTGCCGCCCCAAAGCACTGCTCGAAGGGCCCTGCCTAAAGGCTCTGCCTTCTGCCCCCCACCTCTGGGGCCCCTGGCCTGCTCCTCGCCCCCTAAACTCCACCAGGACTTCATGAGTCTCTCTCTTCACGTGGTAGGCAGTGGCCAGCAAAGCTTCACCCTCAAGAGAACTCTCCAGTGGTGGGGATTTCAGACAAATGGGAGCGCCCCCTGGTGTTAGGGGGCGTGTTAGGGCAGGAGATTTTGGGGTGCAGTCATAGCCACCCTCTCCCCTGGTCTGGCCCATGGCAGTGTCCACTGAGACCTCCAGGAAGGCGTCTTCAGTCCCTGGCGTCTAAGTCTGCTTGATGCTGCTGGCCACATCGCAGGTGCTCGACGTTCATGGAATTGGGTTGAGTTTGGACGCGTCTAGGCTACACTTTTTCCACCTTTAAAACCAAGGGTTGGACTAGAATTCTCAAGGCCCTCCTAGCTCTAAGGCAGGGGGTCCTCAAACTTTTTAAACAGGGGGCCAGTTCACTGTCCCTCAGACCGTTGGAGGGCCGGACTATGGTTTAAAAAAAACTATGAACAAATTCCTATGCACACTGCACATATCTTATTTTGAAGTAAAAAAACAAAGCGGCAAAAACACCCGCATGTGGCCCGCGGGCCGTAGTTTGAGGTCGCCTGCTCTAAGGTCTCATAACTGCATGTATGTCCCTGGGTTGGAAGATGGCTTGTAAATGAGAATACAGTCGTGTCTGTAAATGTTTGTCTCCCTGCGTGGAAAGAGTTATTGAGCACAGTGACCCAGAGCCCTGATGGTCTCCTGATTCGGCACGAGGGACCTCACAGGAGCCGAACCCTGCCCATCTGCGGACAGTTTTGTAGGTTTTTGTTTTGTTTTGTTTTGTTTTGTTTTTTTAATGAGCAAAGAAAAGGGACCCTGAGCTCCAAAGACATCCATTAAAAACATAAATAAAATCAGGCTTCAGATTTATAACCAGGGCCATGGCCCACGTGACCATATTCTCAATTCAGCAGTTTTCAAGATGGTCTGAGGCCCATTGGGGGTCCCCAAGACCCTCTCAGGGGGCCTCGAGGTTAAAACAAAGGCCCCTTGTTGGTTCCTCTAGCTCCGGACCGGGGACAAGCACCCCCAGACTCCTTTCCTTCACTCCTGGCCTTCTGCTCCGCCGGAGAGGCCAGCGTGTGATCCTCATCAAGGTCACCGGACCCTCCCCCCACCCCCACCCCCGCACTCCCCCTGGGCTCTGCGGCATTTCCCCAGACACCTGTGCATGGCGGCGAGAATGGTGCCCCCACCTGGGACACACCCTGAAGCAGCCCGCCACGGCTCCCACGGCGCCGGGTCTCCTGCTTCTGCTTTCAATGCGTGGGGGGTTGGCAACAGAGGTTCCAGAAGACAGCCCGTGTTTAAAACGTCAATGTGTGTATGTAGTTATGTGCCCAGGCAAACTCGAGCAGGCAAGTCGTGGCTGTGGTGGGACTTCTGGATTGCCCCGCCTGTCACCAGATGCCTCTGGGAGCTGGGGTGCCACTGTCCTTTCTTTTGAGAAACAACATCTCCAGAAAAAGACACAGCAGCGGGAGGGCCTCCCTGACTCCATCCTGCCCTGGCCCCTCCGACCTTTGCCCCCATCCTTGATCTCTCCGCAGGAAGGCTCTTGTGCCCTGGGGTCCTCCTGGGACTCTGATGTCTGTCCCTCCACCCCACCCCCCAACCTCCACCCTCCACTCCCCCCCCCCCACACACACACACACTCCTCTCCTGCCTCCACCTCTATTTGGTATCGGCCATTCTGTCATTTGACTCCAAGTTTGCCCCCGACTGCGAGGGCGCACAGCGGGAATGAAGCCCGATCCCCAGGTGACGCTCTGTGAAGGTGAAGGTGAAGGTGAAGTCTGTGGGTGGAGAGGTCGGTGCAGCCCGGCTGGCTGCGGGGTGGGCAGGGAGGTGGGGCGCCTGCAGTTCCTGCTCCGGCCGCATGGTGGGGCACCGGGCTCCGCAGCCACCGCTGACTCTAACCGGCCCGCCCGCCCTGAGCCTCCTCCTGGAAGAGGATGTCTTGGGAAAGCTGGGAAGTGGGTGATTGGGGCCGGGGTGAGGGTGAGGGTGAGGGTGGGGGTGGGGGTGGGGACGGGGACCCTGGGGAGGCGGGAGGCGGTCCTCCCTGGCAGGAACCCAGTGAGCGACACGTGGGATGACCAGAGGCAGTGGCCACCTCCTGGAACACAGGACGCGCTGCACATTTCCAAATGTGAGAATCGCCATTGGCGACCCCCCACATCCCTCACCCCCACCCCCACGGCCTCTCCACACCAGCTCGGGCCTGAAAGCTGCCATGAGCCTGCGCTGGGCCACTCAGCCGCTGGGTGACCCTGGACCGGTGGCCGCACTCTGGGCCTGGGGCCTTGTGTGAACGAAGCAGAGAGGCGACCCTCTGCCCAGAGGACGTGACAGACGGTGAAGGGCGTGTGGGTGCAATGGGGCCTCTGGAGCAAAGGCCAGAATCCCGCTGACCTGCCCCCCCAGAGCCCCCACAAGCACGCGTGTGTGCTGCCTCCTAGCCCTCAGCACCGTGGGTGGGAGCCAGGGGGTACCCATTGGTTACCCCAGCTCCAACGAAGTCAGGAGCGCACAGGCAGCTCCCGCAACGCCCCGGGCCGGCCTGGGACCCGTGAGCTCCCTGCTGCCTGGCTCATCTCTGCCCGAAACCAGCGGCTCTGCTGGAGGAGGAGGGAGGGCTGGCCGCTTGGCCTCCTTGCAAGCGCCACCCCCCCCCCCCAGCTTGTCAGTCTGAGAGAAGCAGACTTCCTTTCGTGGTGTTCGGGGACCAGGAGCGCCAGGGAGTGCGTGTCCCCAGTAGTGCTGCTTGAAACCAATTTCCCGGGGATGAGAGAGAGGCCTCCTGCCTCCCTTTCGCTTTGATTCGCGCCCATTAAAGCAAGCTGGAGTGATGGGCACCAGGGCCAGAGCCCGGGGTGCTGGGCAGCGCGGGCACCCCGCCCGTGGGCAGTCCTCACACTGGGCTCTGCCAGCCTGGGCTCTGCACCTCCCGCTCCTGCCCTCCTCGCTCCTGCCCTTTGTTTCCTGGTGCTCTCCCCACCCCAATCCTCACCCCAAGTCTACTGGAGGGAGGCTGTGGAGGGGCCCACATCGCCCACAAATTCTCCATCAGCCAGTAGTCTGCTCCTCGCCTGCTTCCCCACCTGCTCCCCACCGCTCCACCCTCATTTCTCTCAGGGGACCCAACAACTGGGTGGTGTTGCCCTCTCCTCATGCCTGTCAGCATTTGGGGGGACCTGAGCATCGCCCGGGGTTAGCTGTCCCTCCAGCGTGCGCCCCTCAGGTCTCCCCACAGCCCTCCCCGGCACTCCGGGCAGCCTCCTCCTGACCGCCCAGGCACTAACGCGCGGGCCACGCGGGGGCATGGCCAGCCTCTACTCCTGGCCTTCCTGTGTGTCCCTGACTGTCCCCAGGCGGTGGCCGGGCCTCCTCAGCCGGCGTGCGCCCTAGCAGTGCCCCTGAGCGCCTGGCGGGTGCTGGGCACACGGGCACTCAGAGTGCTCGCCAGGTGCCAGCCTCGGAGGCGGGGGCAAGGCTGGCGGGGGCAGGGCCTGGGCTGAGGCCGTGGGCAGCGGGGGCCCTGGAGTTACTGTGAGTGACAATAAACACCACCTGCAGAAGGAAAAGAAACAGTTCTATGTTTTTTTTAAAAAAATTAACTAACTAAATAAAAGAGGATCCCTGACAGGTCACCAGCTCCCCCTCCCCCACCCGGAGCTGCTGAAATCCATGAAGGGAGCAGAAAGGGCCTCTGAGTGGCCAAGCCTGATGTCACAACCCCACGCACTAACGCGCATGCACCTTCCCCTGAGCTGAACCCTCCGTTCTGTGTACTCAGGAATCCCTGCCTTCGTGAACATTCCTAACAAATGCAGGCAACCGGCCTGCAAAGCCACAGCACATCCAAGTGTCCTTAAACTGCTTTGGGCCCGCATCTGACAGCTCGGCCAGGAGGTGACAGCCGACAGCCGACAGCCTCAGGGAGGGAGGCGTCTGATCTATAAAGGGCTGCGGTGAGGCCTGGAGAGCCAGCAGCCTGGAGGCACGGCCTTGGGACCCGAGCCACCCCGTGACAGGGCAGTGCCCTCAGCCCATGTCACTGCAGCTCGGGACGGACATGGATGTTCAGCACGATTAACCCTGAGTCGCCAAGAAAGTTCAGTGATGTTCAAGGGTATGTAAGTTGCTAAGGAAGCACCTTCTTCCTGTTAAGTATGTTTCCCTCCAAAGCGCTTCCAATTCAGTTAAGGAAGCTGCGAAGGATACACCCTTTGCTAACTAGGTAACAGGCAGCTTCTTCCGCGCCCGCTTTCCCACGCACTTTGCCCACATGCCCTCGTCTGGGAGGCAGGGCACTGTATCAGCACTTAGCGACGAGGGCACGTGACTCACGGAGGGTCCCATGGCCCAAGTGAAAGGGCGAGTCTCAGGGTCAAGTGGCCTTGACGCGTCCCCTCTCCCCGCCCCCTCCCCCCCCCAGCTCCACTTCCCCACCTCTCTGCAGGGTGACTCAGCCCCCACAGGACTCCTGATGAGTAGCGCTGTCCTGATGCTGCAAAACGTCCTCTTCCTCAGCTGTCACTTTCCTCCTGGTCACACACACACACACACACACACACACACACACACACACACACACACCATAGCAGCCCAGGGCTGCTGGGTGTGACTTTGACCTTCACTGTGTCCCCATTAGCACTCCTCAGCCCTAGGCACCCCACCACTGATAGCATATGGGCTCAACCCCTGCAGCTCTTCAGACTGGTTCTTCAGGAAGGGCATGGGCCGGGCACGGATGCCATCAGCACCCCTAACCCAGAGTTAGCCAGTTCCAGAGGGGCCGTGTGGCCTAGTGGGCTCTAGGGTCAGATCCCAGCTGTGCCACCGACTACCTGCGCAGCCTTGAGAAAGTTCCTTAACCTCTCTGCGCCTTGGTTTTCCCATCTGTAAGATGCAGACGATGGTGCTGGGCAAACTCCCAGGGCTGCTGTGACCGTCACACCCGTTAATTTGTGCCTGGCACTTAGTAAGCACTTGACCAATCCCAGCTGCTATTGCTAATGCAAGGCCATTCACATAGAGCATCTCCATAACTGTCTCAGATCCTTTCCTTAGAATAAGACTGTTGCAAAGAATCTCAAATTGTCATACCAACCCAAAAAGGTAGGTAGGAGTTTTCCCATTTTTAAAAAAATATTTTTTTTATTGATTTCAGAGAGGAAGGGAGAGGGAGAGAGAGAGAGAGAAACATCAATGATGAGAGAGAATCATCGATCAGCTGCCTCCTGCACACCCCACCCTGGAGATCGAGCCTGCAACCCGGGCATGTGCCCTTGACCGGGAATCAAACCGAGACCTCCTGGTTCACAGGTCGATGCTCAACCACTGAGCCACACCAGCTGGGCAGTTTTCCCATTTGGTAGCTCAGGCTCCAGAAGCAGAGAGAAGGGACGGGCCGGAGGGCAGCGTGCCAGGTGGAGGCAGAACTGGGATTGGTGCCTGGGTGCTGTGTCTGCGTGTCTGTGTGCCCCCAGGAGGGGGCATTAGCAAGGGGACTGGGGGAATGACTAGGTGCGAGGGCTCTGCCGTCACGGTGGGGACAGTGCCTGTGAGGCTAGCCTGTCTCTCCGCCTGTGGCATCACAGCGGAAGGCACCATCTGTGACCAGAGGCGGCCCTCGCCGGACACCACACCTGCTGGCACCACGTACGTGGACTCCTGGCGCCCTGAACTGTGAGAAATACATGTTTGTTGCTCAGGAGCCTCGCAGGGTCTGGTGTGTTGTCATTTCATCCTGAACAGACCAAGACACCAGGTCTACCTGACGTCTGAGTCACGATCTTTCCCCGCCATTACGACTGCCTGTCTCAGCAGAGAGCCTCCTGGGGACGGTGAGCAGAAACGGGAGCTCCCACGTCCAAGTCCTGCTCGGAGAGGCGGAGTCACTCAATGTTCCAGGGTCAGCCCCCGGGGCAGAGAGTGTGAGAGGCAGGAGCGCACGCCCGTTTCTCACTAACAGAGACGCCTGAGAGGCAAAGACTGGCCATCACCATCATTCAGGGCTGTCTGGGGCTGCGTTGCTACGCAACCAATCATCAACCATCTTACTGGCTTCAAATGAGAGTGACCACTTTATCAGTATCCCCCACAGTTCTGGGGGCTGGCTAGGCTCAGCCAGGTGGGTCTCACTCCGGGTCCTTCATGTGGTTGTGGCTGGTGCCACAGTCATCTGCAACGTCTCCTCCCTCTCGGGCTGATGCTGGTGGTCAGAGAGGACCCAGTTGGAACCATGGGCCAGAGCACCTACATGAGGCCTCCCCGTGTGGCCTGGACTTCCTCACAGCATGGCGGCCGGATTCCAAGAGCAAGAGTCCCCCCAAACAGGGCGGAGGTGCCTGGCACCTTTCTGACCGAGCTGTGGAAGTCACAGAGTGTTGCTTTGGCAATGACTTCTACTCATCAAGGCAGTCACAAAGTCCCACCCCGGTTCAAGGAGGGGGGCCTCGGCCACTCCTCAACGGGAGAGCGTCAAACAGAGCGTGTGACACAGGACCTACCGTCTGTGAAAAATACAATCCGCCACATGGCAGGCTTTCCTGGAAGAACTTTCCCTTTGAAGGGAAAGAGCCACGAATGGTACATTGAGGTTCTAACAGTGGCCTCTCCCCACAGGCACGTCTGACACTAGCTCCTTCGAGGAACCGGCCACCAGAGACGTGGTTGGAAGCCAGATTTACTGCTCTGCCAACGCTTCATTGACATAAACAGGATTAGGCTGCAGTGACTTCATCCTCCGACTGTCCTCACAGCGTGCCATCTGCAGCCATGCTGTGCTCGGCCGAGCTGCCAGGGCCTGCGAGTGGGAATGCCCAGTCACCTCTGGAACACGTCCATCTGCTGGAAATCTCGCATGTCCTTGACCCCGACCAACCACAGACAAGTCTTAAATCCTCCCCGTATCAGCTTTTTTCACGCAGACGAGGCTGGAGGCGATTTTGCTTTTGAAGGTCCCGAGTCAGCCTGAGCCCAAGAAATGTACTAGGGGTACCGGTTAATAATGCGGATTTTTTTCAATAGCTGGAGTTACACATACGTTGATATATATGCGATTTGATATGCATGCTATTTTGTTGTATTGACAACAAGCTTCAAAACTTCATATGTCAAATTTGCTGAAGGTGTTAACATCATAGATATTTTTACGCTTAAAAATGTCGAATTTCATGCCCAAAAAAAAGAGCATTTGCAGGAAGTTTTAATTCATTACTTTATTTTGGGGAAAAAGTTATCATATACTTCGGGAAGCTTATGGTGAACATGCTCCATCTCAAGATACTTGTGAGCGCTGGTTTAAATGCTTTAAAAGTGATGATTTTGATGTGAAAGACAAAGAACATCCAGGTCAACCGAAAAAGCTTGAAGACCAAAAATTACAAGCATTATTGGAGGAAGATGCATGTCAAACTCAAAAACAACTTGCAGAAAGATTAAACGTTGCTCAGCAAACAATTTCTGATCATTTACAAGCAATGGGAAAGATTTTAAAGGGAGGAAAATGGATGCCACATCAACCGAACGAAAGACAAATGGAAAACCGAAAAGTCATCAGTAAAATGTTGCTTCAATGGCACGAAAGAAAGTCTTTTTTGTATCAAATTGTGACTGGCGATGAAAAGTGGATTTATTTTGAGAATCCCAAATGCACAAAATCATGGATTGATCCAGGTCAACTATCAACATTGACTGCAAAGCCAAATCGCTTCGGAAAGAAGACAATGCTCTGCGTTTGGTGGGATCAGGAAGGTGTCGTGTATTATGAGCTTCTAAAACCAGGTGAAACCATTAATACTGATCGCTACCGACAACAAATAATCAATTTGAACCACTCTTTGATCGTGAAACGACCAGAACGTACCAGAAGACACGGCAAAGTAATTTTGCTTCATGACGACGCACCATCACACACTTCAAAACCAGTTAAAGACACGTTAAAAGATCTTGCCTGGGAAGTATGAACCCACCCGCCGTATTCACCAGACCTTGCTCCTTCAGATTACCACTTGTTCTGATCGATGGCACACGCACTTTCTAAGCAGCACTTCAAAATGTACGAAGAAGTGGAAAATTGGGTCTCTGAATGGTTTGCCTCAAAACAAGCAAAGTTCTATTGGGACGGTCTCCACAAAGTACCTGAAAGATGGGGGAATGTGTAGCTAGCGATGGACATTACTTTGAATAAAGCACTTTTGATGTTTCTCTTGAAATTACCATGTTTTCTTCGATTACAAAATCCACCATTATTAACAGGTCACCTAGTGCTCCCTCTTCCCCAGCCCCTCTCCCTGTGGCCCCTGTCTCCACCCTGAGGGCTCTGGGAAGCCAAGCCAGCCAGGGCCCAGGGGGAGGGCAGGAGGCAGGGCTGCCCCAATGTGCAGGGCCCAACCCCCGATGAGCCTGGGAGATGGTTCTCAGCCCAGCAGGCTCCGAGGAGGGCACCCAGGCAGCTGGCCAGGGAGCAGGGGGGCGGCCTGACTCTGGGCAAGGTGACTGTGACTCAGACACCCTCGGGGCTCAGGACTCTGGGGATGGGGTGGGGGTGGGAACTACCAACCAAGAGAACTGTCTCCAAAATGCCAGCTGTTCTTGCCCACATCCTCTCAGGAGATTCCCACAACCATAATCCTGGTTCAGAGGTGAGGAAATCAGGCTGAGAAATAACACATGGCTTTGCCTCCGGCCTCAGTCGGGAAGATCTGGAGCTGGGGTTTGAACCCAAGACCGTCCGCCACTTTCCGTTGCACCAGGAAGAAGAGAGGAAGGAAAGAGGGAGTGGGACCCACGGGGCAAGACCTTGTTTGTTGGGAACCCAACCCGAGAGCTTTGTGGGAGAGCGCCCTGCCCTCACTGGGGTGCCCGAGGGCTGGGAGCCCCGACAGGAAAGGCCGGTTTCCTGCGGCCTCCGCCTCGGGCTCTGGAGCAGCCAGGCCAGACCAAGACCAGAGCTGCCAGCCACAGAGCAGCTCCCCTCAGAGCCTCTGGCAGGGGCACCGACCCCCTGACCCCTGTGCCCACACGGAGAGTCACTGATGTGTCAGACAACAAACGACCTTCTCCGAAGATACGGAGGCAAGAGGATGGGATTGCTGGGGTCCGGGTTCCTGCCCATCCTTCGCAGGCCCTATTCCATCTACACAACCATCACCCCTTAGGGTGAGGCTGGGCGAGGTGTCCCTGTGAGGAGCACAGCCCGTGTCCACTCCTGGGAATGTGGGAATACCGTGCACCCTCATCACCTCCCCCCAAAAGACAGAGTCTGGGGAGCCCTCCTAGAGGGATGAATGACACAGGAGAAGTGGCTGCCAGGGGGCAGTGAGCCCTGGTTTGCCCAGAAGGGCCCATCAGGGCCTCCTGGTGTCTGGCCCCACACCCACTCCCCCACGCAGGCCCAGCAGGGGCTCCCGGCCCCGTTCCCACGCTGCTCCTGCTGGCGCGGGGCCAGGCCCCGTCAGCGCTTTCACTGTCTGCCAGCTCAGCGCCCAGCACCTCGGGGTTCGGCCTGAGGGGAATCCGTCAGTTTCAATTACCTGCCGAGGGCGCAAATCAATGGCTCTTTCTTTCCTGAAAAGCTGCAGGCTCAGGGCCACAGCCCGAGACAGACCTGCCGTCTCTTCCCATGCAGGGAGCCTCCGTGAGCGCCTGGTGAACACGGAGAGGTGCCCGCCACACCCCCCACTGGGAACTGAAGCTCAAGTCCTTGACCGCGACCGCTGGTGGAGTGGGGCGCAGTGGGGGCGGGGGACTTGAACTACCTGGGGACCTGAACTCGTTTATTCATTCAACAGATACTAGTATGTTCAAGTGGCTACCACCCGCCCGACTGTGGCTGCCTGGGGCACGGTGGCCATCATGCCACCACGACAAAGCCCGGGGAGCGGGCAGGAGCAGGGAGGGGCCAGGCGTCACTCCCACCCTGTCTGTGGGGGAACTGATCCCTGAGGGACCCTCCAGCTCGATGCTCCTCTCCCAGCCCCACATTGGGGGTGGGTCACCTGCACCATCTCAGGAGGGTGGCTCCTGGCTGGCCCGCCCAGCCAGCCCAGCGGCGCTCTCAAGCATCCCTAGCACTCAGGGCCTCTCTGGTCAGCAGCCCGGCAGCTGGGCCTGCCTCCGCCCAGCAGGGCTTTGTCGGGGCCTCCGCAGGAGCCGGAGCCAGAGCCGGTGTGGGCACCCCCATATGCACCGCTGCAGCCCTCAGCCCACCTGGCCTCCTCTCTCCTGGCTCCCTGCCAGATTGAGGACTGATGCCTTCAGGACAGCTCAGCAAGTTCTAGAAGTCAGCGGGGGTCGCCGTGCCTGTCTAGCCAGACCAGGGCTTTCGGGGGGCTCGCAGGACAAAGGGGCAGCGGGAAGATTGAGGTGCAGATGACCATGACCCGGTGGGACAACCTGTGTGCCCTCAGGCCTGGACCCCCAGGGCAGGTCTCCCTCCAGCCTCAACCCCACCTGGAGCCCAGCTGCGAAAGGCAATGCCTTCTGGGCACGACCCCCGCCTGGCCGCCCCATTGTGCTCAGACTACGCTGGACCTGAAGTCAGGAGCCCCCCCCCACACACATGCTGCAGGGAGGAGCCGAGGCCTGTGCGCCTGAGGCTGCTCGTGCCACCGAGGGGTCATGACCAGGAGGTGACAAGAAAGGGCAGCCCAGCGGGTACCCAGCACGGTGTCCAGAACTGAACCGACACCAGACCCTTCTGTCCCAGACTCAGTGCCCCTATCACCCTCTGCCCTCTCCTCCCACGAGGAACTTTTTGAACCTGGGGACCTTCTGGCTCTGCCCAAGGTGGTCCTGGTCACTCGGCTGCACTGCAGGGAAGAGGGGAGGCAGGGAGGGGCTGCTCTGTCTGGCCAGGTGGGAGGCAAGGGTCTCCTTCCCTTGCAGGGACTGATGCTTCGATGTGCCACTCATTCAGTTATTCAGTAAGAAGGTACCCAGCCTCTTTCTGTGCCAGCCACTGTGCTAGGCGCTGGCCCGGGGTGGTGAGAACGCGGTGGACGGGACCGGCTAATGTGCAGGGGTGGGTGACTAATGCCAGGGATGAAGGAGCCCTTTCTCTGGAGGCGAGTGGGTGCCTGATGATGAAGCAGAGAGACACACATGCACCCCAATAAAACTCCTCTGGGAAGCTCTTTGTGGCTGGGCGGGGTCCCACACTTCATTATCTTTGTGTTCCCAGGGCCACCGTATGGGAATGGTTACCCTATGTCATGCTGGAGGAGGGGTGTGAGGAGGTCTGGGCGAGCAGGAACGAGCACCCCATACAATGATGTCACCACCCAATCACACATCCACCCCCAGATTGTTCCCCCCGCCATTGAAAGGGCTGAGGTTCCCCAGTGCTGAACACGCCAGGCACCAGCCGCCATAGGACAGACCTCTCTGCTGGTGAGGCCAAGGTCAGGCGAACACTTGAGATATTACATCCTCTTGGTCAGGCCCAAGCTTTGGGCTGCCCAACGAACACGCATCCTTCTCCATCATGCCTGCACCATGTGGCTGGAGAGAACCTCATGCCCTGCTGACTGACCTCACTCTTGAGTGGGCACCCAGCACGCTACCCCCCTACACATCCCTGGCATTTTCACTCCGCCTTCTTCTCTGTCCTCGAATGCCACGTATCCTTCAGCTAATCGTTTCGTCTCGCATTACATTGAGAAAATGGAAATATTAGAAGGAATCCCTTCATTTTTCCCACCACCCCAATTCCTACCTAAAGCCAACTCTGCCTTGAGCTCTGGATCCCATCCCTCTGACCTTCTCAATATCTTTGCTCAAGAAATTATTTTATTATCTTCCCTTCTGTATCATCATTTCCCTCTCTATTGGGATCTTTCCCATCAGCATATGTAAAAGCTATAGGAGCTCCTGTCTCTTTAAAAACAAAAATCAAAACAAAACAAACAAAATACTTCCCCCTTGGTGCCCCTTCCCCTCCAGCAGCCGCTGTTCCAATTGCTTGCTCTCTACTGCAGCGAAATTTCATTAAGAAGCTCTCTACAGCTCGGCCGGTGTGGCTCAGTGGTTGAGTGTCAACCTATGAATTAGGAGGTCATGGTTTCATTCCTGGTCAGGGCACATGCCCAGGTTGTGGGCTCAACCCCCAATAGGGGGCATGCAGGAGGCAGCCAATCAATGATTCTCTCTCATCATTGATGTTTCTATCTCTCTCTCCCTTCCTCTCTGAAATTAATAAAAATACTTTAAAAAAAAAAAGCCCTCTACATGCCCCTCTCCTCCTTTACTGCCGTTCTTTGCAGACCCACCCCGGCTGGGCTCCCATCACCACTCTCCTCTGACACTGCCCTTGTCCAGGCCTCCAGCCACTCTGCACGCTGCAGAAGCCACTTCTCTGCCTGCTTGTTGGATCTACCAGCAGCTCTGGAATGGTTGGCTGTCTCCTCATTGTTCTCTCAGCTTCAGTGAAAACCACCTCCCTCCTCTCTCTGCTCTCTCTCTCTCCCCCCATCTCAGGCTCCTCTGTTGGTTTCAATCAACCTCTAAATGTTGTCGTGCATCAGGGCCTGGTCATTCTCTACCTAGACATTCTCTACCTAGATGATGTCTGTAGACATCCTCTACCTAGATGATGTCATCTAGGCTTTGAAATCAAACGTATGCTGATGCTGAGCACAGGCTCATATCCACTTGACATCTCTGTTTGGACATCTCCCAGGCATTTCAAAATTAACATCGGCAAAACAAAACTTTTGATTTCTGTCCCCACCCCAATCTGTCTTTCCCATCTTGATAATTGGCACCAGCACGCACTGTTTCCCAAGACTATAGTCATTCTAGATCCCCCCTTTCTCTTTCTAGCCCCATGAGCTTCTCACCCAGTCCTGTAAACTCAACCCAAAACATCCCGACCCCAACTTTATTCTCCATCTCTATCACTGCCAGTCTCACCACATGACTGTTAAGAGACTCCAATCCTTCTCGTGTCCCCTACTACCCATTCTACCATGACAGCCAGCATGATCTCTGGAGATATGAAATAAGATCATGTCACTTCTTTATTGTTATTTGAATAAAACCTAGATGCTTTGCCATGGCCTAAAATTTCGTACAAAATGGGATCCTACCTGCCGCTCTGAGCTCAACTCTCCCCACTCCTCCTCTACACTGATCTTCATCCTGTTGTCACATTTGGGGAGAAGGGCCTAGTGCCACCTGAGGGGGAGCACTTCAGCTCTTCCCTCCGCTTAGAATATCCCTTTGCCTGCCTCAGCTCCAACATGGCCTCCATGAGAGGTGTCCTCTGACCTCTCCAGGCGCTCTCTCTGATCACCCAGCATCATCAAAAGGATCTGTCTACTTGCTTGTTGTCTCTCTCCCCATTCAGGTGGATGCTCTGTGAGAGCAGGGAACTTCTCAATCATGTTCCCTGCCATATCTCCTGCCCTGGAACTAAGCTACCACATTCATGGGTGTTCAATAAACAGCTGATGAATAAGTGAATGAATGGAGACCAGGCAGTGAGGATAGCCCAAAACAAAATCTGACATGGTCCCAGCCCCACCGGCTCAACTATGGAGGCACGATGGAGACAAGTTGGCATTTCTAATGCAATGTGATAAGCACTTTCATAAATGCCAGGATGGGTGGGGTGGGCTTCCCAGGGAACTCATGTCCAAGTTGAGACCTACCAGAGAGCAGGTAGGTGTAGGGGAGGAAGAGGATCGTGTCTCAGGAGGGGATACCTATACTTACAAAGAGCCACAGGTGAGTGAGAGCACAGTGAGGTGGTGTCCGAACCAGCACCTGCAGACCACCTGGCCTGCCTCACAGAGAAGGACGGTCCTGCTTCCTTCCTGGGCTGCTTGGAGAGGGGCCTCACGGAGATCAGATCATACAGTCCTTCACTTATGCCATGCTAACCCTAACCACTGGGCTCGGACAACATGCCAGGGCCTGTGCCACGTGCTGCGGGGGCAGACATAAAAGGCTCAGGTCCCTGTGGTTGAAGAGACAAAGCTGAGCTCTGAAGGTGAAGGAAGGGCCGGCCCAAGACCACGCCATGAGACCCCAGCCACTGCCTGCAGAGGACACTGCTGGATCCCTTGGCCACACACGTGCCTGGGCCTCCAGGCTGAAGCAGGGACACTCCCGCCAGCCTGCAGGGACTTGTTCCTGAACTGGTCCCACTGCCTGAAGAACCCGTCTTGTTGCTCATGGGCTCACGCACTCATTCAGTGCACAGGTATGCACGTCACCTCTGCGCTGGTCACATGCACACACCACACCTACCCTCATGACCTCATGCAGGCAGGGACATCCACCCACACGGACCCACCCCACCCCAGGCGGCGAGCCCCGGGTGCGATATTCACTCCTGCCCTTTGGAAGCCCCTGTGCTCCTGGGAGGACCACATGGGTTCCAGCAACGCTCTCTTCCCAAAACGTCTACAATATTACAGACAAACCGGAACATGGTTGATGCCATCTGAACTGCATAGATGTGATGGGGTACCAAGTAGGCCTCTTGGAAGAATTTGAGCCAGGTCCTGAAGAAAGTCATGGAATTGTGAGAATGAAGAGCAAAGGGTTTTGTTTTGTTGTTTAAGGATACTGAGTTCATCAGACTCTTTGGGCCACAAAAACGATAATGTGTTGATCGACTCACGGAATGGATCAGGCTTCAGGCAGCGTTGGATCCAGAGGCTGGGATGACGTCCACGGGGCTCTGTCTCCCTCCACAGATATTTCCCCGCTGGGTCCCACCACCATCCCGACCTTATCAATGAAGGGACACAGAAACTGTCTTGCCAAGAGCTCTAGGAAAAAGGCTTGAAGGATTCGCATGGACCTCGTGGGAGGTCACATGGCGGTTTCTGAACCAACCCTTGTGGTCAACGGCATGGAATTCTCTGAGGCAAGTCCCTACAGCCCTAGCCTCTTCCAGCCCAGTGGGATGGATTTCCTAAGAGGAAAGCGGCCCCTGGTTATCAGAAGAAGCGGGGAGTGGATACTCAACAGGGGTCAAACACCCCTGCCTTAAACATGATCCCTCCCTTAGTTATAGTACTCCACATTTTCAAACAATTTATTCACTTTGGTTGTCAGGAGATAATCTTGAGCCAGGGATGGCAGGCACCCTTGTTTTACTGTAGAACAAGAGCACTTCCAGACATTGAACTTGGTTTTTCTGTTCTGTAATAAAGGCCAGAGAATCCCCTGGGAGTCCTCTGGGCCATCTCCTCTAGAAGGACTAATGCCCTTGGCGCTCTCAGTAAAGCCTGCCTCAAGAGGGCTGGGGGAGGAGATGGGGATTAGAGCTGGATGCACTGAGTTTCAGGTGCCTTTGGGATAACCAGGTGGAAGTGCCCAGGAAGCAGCTGGGCATAGGAGACTGGCATTTCCCCTGCAATGGCCCGACACCCACGGCCATGCTGAAAGCTCCTGTTACCCTGTGTGTTAAAGTGGCCAGTCAGGGTGCATCCAGCCAGAGGACAGTGAGGCCAAAGCCCTGAGCACAGGCAAAGGGTGGAGACTGGGGGGGTGCTATATGCCAGGAGGTCTGCCTGCACATGCCTCCTCTGTGCCCGGGAGAGCCGAGATCAGCCCGGGACCTCCTAGGCCCAGCTGAGAGGACCTGGAGACCTGGATCTCTTCTCTCCTTGGTGTCTCACTGCCACCTCTAACATGCCACAGGGCTGTGTGAGCTGGTCTCCAAAGACAGCCATCCCCAGGATGCACACCTCCCGGCGCTCATGCCATGATATAATCCCTTCCACACAGGCTGGCCTGTGGCACGCACCATTCAACAGAATGCGGCAGAAGCGATCCTCTTAGCCTTTAAGAGGAATGGCAGCTTCTATTCCTCTTTCTTGGAAGGTTCACTATTGAGATACCTGAGTCATCATGTGACATGTCTGGCTATCCTGCTGAAGGGACCAGGGGGAGAGACCACGTGGAGAGGATTAAAAGCCAGCTGACCCGTCATTGTAGGTGGACCTCCAGTGACCCAGTCCCAGCCTTTATCCGAATGCACCTTCGTGAGAGACCCCCAAGCAAGACCAGCAGAAGAACCATCCATCTGAACCCAGTCAACCCACAGAACCACATGAGGCAACGAATTAGTAGTTGTTTTAAAGCCACTGAGTTTGGGAGGTTGCTATTGAGTGATAGATAACAAAAGCAATGTTCCTGTTGGGGAGATTGGCTGATATGCCAAGTCTCACTCCACCTTCCTCCTAGCCCTCCAACCTGACATGGTTAAGTCAGGTCTTGGTTAAGGACCAAGACAATAATCACACTGATCGCCATTCTGAGCAGGCAGGCCGGTCTTCGGACAAGTACAGGGAGGAGACCACACATGCTGTCAGATGCCAGGACTGATCTTCCAAAAGACATAAAAACCCAGTTCCCGCTGGGCTGGAGGCGCGAGCAGGGGACTGGATGGCTGCCCAGCTCTGTCTCTGGGTGCCGCCCAGAGAGGCAGAAGGGCTCTGAGGCTGAAGCCCGTGGTGAGACGGGACCGGATGGTTGAGCCGCCTCCCAGCCTGGCTCACCGGGAAGGGGACCAAGTGAGCCACACCCTATAACCTTGGCCTTGCCTGGGTCTTCCTGTGTTTCCCATCACAGCAGCCCAACCCCCCCTACCACAGCCTCCATGCTTCACCTGTCCTGGACCTGCTCCTTGCCGACTCCCAACACTTGCAGGCCTGACACCACCCTTGCAATTGTCATCACTTCTCTGTTCTGGGGAATCTTTCCTTCTCTTTCCCCCAGACCTCCAGGGTCACAGGGTCATTGCCACAGGTGGCCTGAGATGGGTCACGTATGACTCTTGTCCCACTGCTAGGCCGTGAGATTCTAGAGAGCAGCAACTACAGCCTCATCTTTCCTCCAAGACGTTCCTTATGAATTCAGTCATCAGTCACTCACTCAACAGCCTGCCATGTGCCAGCGTCTCTGTTCGGGACGGGGACATACAGCGAAAACCATCGTCCCTGCCCTGGGGTCAGGTTTGGTCCAGTGAGACAGGCAGACATGTAAATCGCAACGATGGCACGGTCATGTAATGCTAGCACAGGGGTGTGTGCCCAGTGCAGTGGGGACACAGAGCAGTCCCCACACCAGATAAAATCCACTCGTGATGACTGTCTTCCAGCACCCCAGAGGAGGCCGTCCTTGCCCATGTTTTGTACCTTGCAGTCCTTCTGAATTTTATGCGTAAGTCTGCACATTCACGTGTGCAAACACACACACACACACACACACACACACACACACACCTTTTTGCATAAGTAGTTACACAATCTCCTGTATCTTTTGTTTTGTTTTGTTGTTTTGATTTAACATATCATTCCATGTCACTGTAGAGATACCTCATTCTTGGCTAATGACAGCACAGTATCGTAGTATTCCATCATAAGAATGAACTATAATTTGTTTAATCACCTATCAATAGTCATTTATGCTTTTTCTAATTATTCACTATTACAAATAATGCTACAATGAATAAACTGCTTATGTAATTTTGAATGTTAGATGTCCATCTAACCTTTATTATTTATTTATTTTTAAATATATTTTTATAGATTTCAGAGAGGAAGGGGAAGAGAGAGAGAGAGAGAGAGAGAGAGAGATATCAATGATGAGAGATAATCAGTGATCAGCTGCCTCCTGCATGTCTCCCACTGGGGATGGAGCCCCCAACCCAGGCATGTGCCTGTGACCAGAATCGAACCTGGGACCCTTCAGTCCACAGGCTGACACTCTATCCTCTGAGCCAAAATGGCTAGGGCATCCTTTATTCAATTATTTTTAAATATTTTTATTGATTTCAGAGAGAAAGAGAGAAATAGAAACATCAATGATGAGAGAGAATCATTGATTGGCTCCCTCATGCACACCTCACCCGAGCATGTGCCCTAACAAGGAATTGAACCGTGACCTCCTGGTTCATAGGTCAATGCTCAACCACTGGGCCACGCAGGCAGGGCTAACCTTTATTTCTTAAGAACGCACCACCAAGCTTTACACAGCTTTTCTGCCAATCTCCTACCAGAACACCCAGCACCCGTGACAGAGAACTCCGGTGGGCAGAGGCGAAGGGGGAAGGAGACAGTACTTCATTTTAAAGTGCTTCTCTCTTTCCTGTTTTAGTTTTTAACTATAACTTAATATACACAATTACATATACATTTCGCATCTGTATGTTAAATATATTTTAAATAAATAAGATGTAGTAGCACCATCACACAGACATGAACCATATATATAACTAGTCTAAATACAAAATCCACCCAGGGGCCTCCGGGAGAAGGGCGGGCAGGAGACCCGGTGCCACCCAGGGTGGCCCGGGTGCATGAGCCTGCGTGTGGAGTTTCTGCTCTCACCCGCGGGGGTCGGGCTGTTTGCACTGCCTCCAGGAGGGCCTGCCTGATGCCACCGCTGGTGTGGGGGGTGCGGACTGAGCGCCGGCAGCACCGGGACAGGGGTGGGGCCCCGAGAAAGAGCCAGGCGTGTCGGAGGCGAGGAGGTGAGGAAGCAGGAGGCATTCCTGGGGCTGCCCTGGTGCGGGTGGGGCTGGGGACCAGGGCCGGGCGTGCGCACCACGGGCGCTGTGCTGCGTGATTAACGCGGTTCACCGGAGCTCTCAGAGGAAGTGACCAGAGGGTCCCCCTAGCAGTGATCGCTGGCGTGAGGAAAACTCTGTGTGCGAACACGTACACATGCACACACACATGCACACACACGCGCGCGCTCACCTCTGACCTCCAGCCCTTGGCTCCTCAGTCTGGCTCCCCAAAAAGGCATCACCCTTGGAGTCCTGGCATCAGACAGGGCGAGGGAGAAGGCTGCCAGGGAGAAAGGTCATGGGCGTGCTGGAACCCCTCCTGGTGTGCATGTGCGCGCGCGTGTGTGTGCTCTGCGTGGGTGTGCATGCACGCACACAGGATGCCAATTACCCTTTCCCAACCGAGCCCTCGGGAACATTCTCCAGCACTTACTATCCTCCACACTCATTACCTTATCTCAGGGGCCTGCGGAGCCTTTGACCCAGAGCTGGGTGAGGCAGGAAAGGAAGGACGGGGCTGGCAGGAGGAATTTGCCCTGTGCTGCGCCCCGGGCACCCGCGGGAGCAGACTCTGCCTCCGAGCTGCCTCTGGCTGGGCCCGCGTCACGTCGCTGCCCCCACCCCTGCAACAAGCCCTCTGGTCACTCTCTCTAGTCCCTTCCCGCCCATGCCTCTTCCACAGCAGGGCTCCTCTGAGATGTCACTCAGCTGTGCACAGCTCGGCTGGGCTGCCTCGGACGGAGGCAAGTTCTTTTCTATGACCTGGGAGGCCCTTTGTCGCCCCGGCCTCCCTGTCTAGCCTCCCCGGTCCGCATTCCCACCTCGCTGGGCACCTCCCACAGCCATTCCCGGAGGCATCGGGCTCCCGTGTTAGTTCCTATGGCTGATGTAACAAGCGACCACGAACATCGTGGCTCCAACCACCCAGATTCATCATCACCCAGTTCCCACCGTGCAAAGTCCAAAACCGCGTGGTGGGGGCTCCATCAAGGGCCGGAAGACGGCCGTGTTCCCTCGGGCGGCCCAGGAAGAACTCCACGCCCTTATCTTCTCCGGCTTCACCATGCCACCCGAGTCCCTAGTTGGTGTCCCCTTCCTCCATCTTCAAAGCCAGCAGAATAGCATCTTCCCACCTCCCTTTCTGACCTTTGCTCCCGCGGTCACACCTCTCTCTGCCTCTGACACCCCTGTCTCCCTCTGGCGAGGGCCCTGGTGACGGCACGGAGGGCCAGCCAGATAACCCAGTCTCCCGTCTGAAGAGCCTGGCTTTAATTCCATCTGCAAAGCCCCCTCTTCCTGTCTCCCTCTACTGTCTCCAAGTAGCCCCTCTTTGTACCTCCTCCCTCCTCTTCATCCAGAAAACGAAAGAAAAGAAGAAAACCCTCGTGTACATGGACACCCCTGGGCTGAGCAAGTCGAAGACTGTCCAGCACAGCCTGTGGTTCCATCTGCTGTTTGCAGCTGGGTTTGAACCTCACTTTTTCTGCTGGGCTTATAGCCTCCCAGTGTCCAGCACAGGGCCAGGCCTGTGGTGACCCCTGGACAGGATGAGTTCAGAGTGGGAAGGGGTCAAGGTCAGGGATGGGTCAAGGCTGGGGAGTGGCTGCAGGGAGGAGGACCCCTTGGGGCTGTTAATCCTCCTCCTTCCAGGGCAGGAATAAACTCCGCACACCCTCTGCCCTCCCCCCCTCTCCCACCGCCCCGAGCCCCACACCCCAAGCAGCATCAGTCACAGAGGCTGGGGCTGGTCAGGATGGGGTCCTGGTCAGCATCAGCCTGGCTGATGCCAATTAAGAGCCAAGAACCCCCTGCCCCTCACCCTGGGCTCAGATCAAAGCCCTTCCCCAGAAGACATAAATCTGCAGGGCCCGGGCCTCCGCTAACGAGCTGCTCTGAGCAGGCAGCGGGGTCCTGGATCCTGTTTCAGGCTGGGGCGCAGCCCGCCGAAGTGAGGAGCCAGCAAGGCCTGGGACCCCCCGAGCACCCCGTCGCCCCACAGCGCCCCGCTTTGCTCAAGAAATCCCAGGTCAGTGTCCTGGGGGGGCCTGAGGGACCCCACTGCGTCCTCGGGGCCCTGCTGCCCCTCCGGCCCCAGAGCTGTTCTCAGCGCCCATTGTCTGGCCGCACAAGAATTTTAACCGCTAACATCTGGGTTCAGGAGACTCCGGAAGAGCAAATGTCTTCACCTCCTTTGATTCCCTTCACACAGAGGGCTTTTTAAATTTTAATTTGAGGTGACCTCTGACCCGAGTTCCCATTCCCACAGATTCCAGATATTTCCTGTGCCCTCAGATAACCTCCCAAGCCAGCCCCCACCTGACCAGAAGCCCCTGCTAGGGGGCACTGCCTCATCCCCCCTCCCTCCCCACCCCCTGCCTCTGGTTCCCTCCCAACACTCCCCTCTTTTCCCAAAGGCCAAAGATGCCTGCAGCCCACCACCCGCCCCCCCAGGGCTCTGGGTCCAGCTCGGCCCAGCCCCCAGGAGGCCGGGAGCGCCTTTGGTCCTGCTGCCAGGAGTCCCGGACCAACCACAGACCCGCTGGTGGAGCCCCCACCCTGCACAGGTAACCTGGCCACCCAGGGACGATTGCTCCTAACGTACAAACGAGGGAGCCAACACTAGGGGCGGGGGGAGGGGGAGTGGACATAACAATCACAGAGCTAGAGCGTGGCAGAGCCGGCACCATCCGCAAGGCCTGTCGGCCATGAGGGTGCCCTCTGGGAGGGGGCACAGGGCTGCTTGTCCTGGAGCTGCTGCAGCCTCCTTGCACCTGGGGGTGACCAGCCCTGGAAGCACCGAGGGTCTCCAGAAAGCCACGAGGGCAGAGAAGGGAGGGGGAGGGGGCGGAGCAGGGCTGGTCAGACCCTCGCCTCCACCCCTCTTTCCAATAGTTTTGGATGGGGGACTAGATGGAGGAGCTGCCCCTGTGTGGGTCCCCTGTGTGTGCACCCCGACCACGCTGAGCTGTAGGGGGCGTCCCGGGCCCTGGGAACAGGTGCTCACAGCAGACAAGCAGGAGCGCTGTGAGGAGTGGCCCAGGCCCGGAGCCCGGAGCTGAGGGGCAGGCACTGGCAGGTGGGGCTCCCCGGGGCCTGGCACACAGAGGCTCCCTAAGTCAGCCCCAGGCGCCGGGTCAGGGCCCAGCAGCCATCCCCACGGCACGGCCACTCCCAGCCAGTGGCTGCGGTTCCCGGAGCCCAGAGCCCTGATGATCCGCCAGCGGCCAAGTAGCACCACCGGGCAGCCTCGCTGGCCCCACTGCCAGCCCGGCCTCCTCGCCGGCGGTTCGACCACAGGCCTCCTCGTTCCAGCCCTCCTCCCCCCGCACCCCCACCCCGCTCCCCTCCGGCCTCGTCATGTCCAGTGACTCAGCCCCCCTCCCAGGCCCGGCGCACACAGCTGACATCACCTTCCCCCAGCCCTCTCCAGCACGCCCGTGGGTCCTGGCTTTCCTCCGCTCCATCGTCCTCCTCAGTCAAGAACGGGGGAGCTGGTCAGGATCTCGGGGGGTATCTGAGCGTCCTCACTTTCCCACTGGGGAAGCTGAGCCCCTGGGCAGGCCAGGAGCCTGTGGCAGAGTGAGACCGGGCTCTGCCTGAAAGGGGCTGATTCGGGCTCCATCGGGGTGCCAGTAACGGAGCCCTCACTCGGCACCTGCCCCGCGGGGCCAGAAACCAGGATCCAGACTCCCTGGGTCCCTGGCTGCCCTGGGCACTGAGGCTCCAGGAGCAGCGGGAGGTCAAAGGATCGCCCCAGCCCCTGCCCACCGCCCAACGGGGAAGGGGCCAGTTCTTCCCCAGAGAGGTCACTTGTTTCAGAGACAGTGGAGACTAGAAGCGTGCAAACCCCGCCAGGAAGAGGAGACGGGGCCCCAGCTTCACAGAGCCTGGGGGGGATGGTGGATAAGGGGACCCTCCAAGGACCAAGAGCTGAGAGAGGAGCAGACCGAGCCAGGTGCAGGCCCGTCCTCGGAGAACACCTGTGCCTCAGGAGGTAGGAACAGCTCGCTGCTCCACCGGCGTCAGCATCCGCCGGGACCTGGTTAGAGATACAGCCTGCAAGTCTGCCATCTCCACCAGCCCCACTGAACCAGACCGCAGAGGTGGGCCAGCGAGCCCTCCATTGCGTGCTCAAGAATAAAGAACAGCCAGAGCAGCTAATAGGTCTGCTACCAGGTCGGCACCTGCCCATCCGGCCCCCCAGTGGGGCTCCCCTCTGCGTGCCCTTGCTGTGAGCCCCTCCCACCAAATCAGGCCGGCCTTCCACAGGCAGGACTTCCAGAGGGGTCTGGAATGAGTCTCAAGGCCAGAGACGTGCCCTGTGGGCCTGGGTAGCCCCAAAGGCACATCCCCACCCACTTGCCTGCCATGTTGCCTCTGTATTCCCGACAGGATTCTGCCTCAGTTTCCCTGCCTCACACTCCAGCTCACCATGGGCCTTATCTACCCTGGACCTCGCCCACTCCACTGGGCCCAGGACCATGCCGTGCCCTGTGCTGGTCTCCTCACGGGGACGCCGCGTCCTGCTGTCCTTCCCGGGGCTAACCGGGTCCTTTGCAGACAAACAACCATCCCCAACGGTACTGTGGCCGCCCCAGACCTCCACTGATTTCTCACGCCTACACCAACCGGAACCCCACCCTCCCACACTGGCCCTGCCTCATCGCCGTCTTTCTCCGGAGCCTCCTGGCTGGAGTAGCTGGCCCACCTTTCTCTCCTTACTGCTCCCTCCTCCTCACGGGCTCGCCTGTCATGTTCAAGATGATGTAACAACCAGCAGGCAGAACATCTTGGTGGCTGGAAGGTTGAGGTCATTCCATGACAGCATCTCCGAAGACATCCCAGTCACGGAGGTGCTGGAATGTGCTCAGACGGCCCGCCTGACGTTGGTCCCCGGGAATTTCTGCACATCGGGGGCCCTGGGCTCCCTCTGCCCCAGGCCGCCCTCAGAGACCTGGGAGCCAAGCTGACCTCCCAGGTCAGCCCTCCCCAGCCCCCTCTGCCTTCCTGCCTGGCCCTCCGCGGAGCTTCTTTCCCTGATCCGTTAGCTAGACACCGTGGCTCCGGCTCTCCCGTCACTGCCAGCCAAGGTCTGCTGTCCGTTCTAATGGATTTTTCCAGACAGTTGAACACACACCAGTAGGCACCGAACGTTTCTACTGGAACCATCTGGGATGAAGAAAAACCTTTCCAAAACACACGGTCTTGCTCCCCACCTCCTGGAACGGACAAAAGCAGACTAAATAAAGCCTCTTCTCGGGACCACTACATAATTATTACTTTTTGAGCCACTGTGGACGTGTTTTTAATAGCTCTCACTGCGGGAAAACACGGGGAAATGCAAAGAAAAAAGGAGGGTCCCGGCTGATAGCTTACCAACTAGCGGCGATGACTAATGATTTTGCGTTGTATAACTTTCTGGACTTTTTCCCAAGCAAACACACTTTACCAGTGTGGGACGCAAACTCAGTCCCTCTTATTTATTCAGTAACTGCTGGCGCGGCCTATGTTCATGTGAACAGGAAGCCTCCCTCCACACCCACTGCTACATGCCTACCCCCTCTGCCCCCAGGAATCTGGGAGCACCTGGGTCCTGGGGCAGTCATTCTGATTGCGAAGGGCAGCTGGAGCGAATGGGACACCCTGAGGTCCCGACTCCCACAGCTCTGGCATAGTGCATGGTATTGCGATGGCAATGGCCTTGCAAAGCCTGCTGGGATCATGCCTCGGGCTGGGCCTGCCCCTTGCCCAGAGTCAGGCTCCAAGGTTACCTTAGATCTCACACTTCCAAGTTCAGCCATGCTCTCAAGATAAGAGTGACCATGGCCTCCTGTCCCCACCGCCCTCTGGGCCCAGCCACATTGAGGCCCCGAGGCTAAGCCAGGTCACCAACACTGACCCCCTTCTTCCCGGCGCCATCCCCTTGGGGCTGTGGGCCTCTCCGGCTGGGGCACTCCATCCCAGTCTGCATCAGAGGAATTTCACCTCCGACAAGGAAGGGCCCTCTGTCCTCGTCCCTTTTTCCCCTGGTGTCCCGCGGCCCCCAGCCAGCGACCTCCCTGCAGGCACAGAGAGGAGCCTGCTGGCCTCGCCTGTGGGTGACCAAGAGGGGCCTTAGACCCCGTAGCCTGCTTCCCTGAACAAAGCCAGTTCTTATCCGTTGTCTAGAAAAAGAAGCTGATAACATCTTGCTTTAAAAAGAGAGAGAGAAAAAAAAGTTCTGACCTACCAGGCTGCCGTACACCCATTCTCCAGATGCGGACGTTGAGGTCATGCACTTCTTGAGAGAGCACCCGCCTCCAGCACCGAAGATTGATCACTAACAGGAATTTCTCAGGAATTCCTCTCCTGCTAGGAAGCACTGGCCTCCTCTCTGGCCCCAGCGCCCCAGGCCAGGTAACCACAGCTGACCCGACGGTACTACGTACGGGGCTCCAGGTCCAGCGGTGACCACCCCTCGGGTCCAAGGAGAAGGAGGGTTTTCGTTCCAGGCCAGAGACGACCCCCACTGCCTGGGCCAAGGACACATCTCGTCAACTCAGGGTTCATGGCAGGAGCTGGGGGGTGGGCCAGTCCACGCAGCGAGCATCCCCTTGGCCTTGGTGGGTGCTGAGGGTGGGCAGGCTGGCATGCGTGTATGGTTGGATGTTCTTTGAGAGAATTGTAAATATACTTGTCCCAGATTGAGAAAAAGAGGAAAGTGAAGGGGCCGGAGTGCTTGGGAACTGGCCCTCCTGCTCTCTCCAGCGTCCTCTCCTCCGCCCACTGTCCTCCCTGCCCCCAGCTGTGCGCCTCATGTTCGGCATTGGGGCGCCCCTCTGCCTTGCACTGGGAAGCACGGCCAGTGTTGGGGGAAGAGGGGGTCTGCACCTTCCTTCGCCCACTCCGGCGCTGGGGACGACACTTTCTGCTTGGGGGTCAGGACATGGAAGGCAAAGAGCTGGTGCCGCCTGCCCCGCTCCCCCGGCTTCTGGAAGCAGCGTGCCCTGCACGGAGCCGGGCCCAGATCCTCACGCCCAGAGCCAAACATCCAGTGCTTGGCCTCAGGCGGGGCGGACGGGTGGACAGCTCATGCGACCGGCTCTGCGGAGGCGGGAGGCCAAGGGAGGGGAAAGGCATGGACAGGAGCCCCTCCGGCGGCTGGAGGAGGAGCGGAGGGCTGGGCCTCCCCGAGAGGTGGGAGCTCCCCGGCAGCTGGGCAGGGCACCGGGACACCTGGGGAAGCCATCGCCCGAGGCCCTCCCGGGGGGCTCCCGGGATCTCAGCTAACAAGTGAGCAGAGGTACCGTGCGAAGTTCTCACCCTGACTCTGCCTTCTCGTGTTCCCAGGTCAGCCCTCCCCAGCCCCCGCTGCCTTCCGGCCTCCAGCCTCTCCCTGCCAGCCCATCCGAGCCTGCTGCCTCCTTCATCTTCTTAAAGTCCCAGTTTTATTAGGTGTCAGGGTGCTGCTCCCGAGCCTTCATGGGCTCCCACGCCTGATGAGGTGCAGCTCCAATCCCACAGCCTGCGTTGGAAGGTCTGTTGGTCCGGGACAACCTGCTGCCCCGGCGTCATTAAGAATAGCACCTCCGCGCCCGGCCAGTGTGGCTCAGTGGTTGAGCGTCCACCTATGAACCAGTGGGTCACAGTTCCAGTCCCGGTCAAGGGCACATGCCCAGGTTTCGGGCTCCATCCCCAGGAGGGGGCATGCAGGAGGCAGCCGATCAATGATTCTCTCTCGTCGATGTTTCTATCCCTCTCTCCCTCCCCTTTCCTCTTGAAATCAATAAAAATGTTTTTTTTTTAAATAATAATAACAGCACCTCGACTCGTGCAAAACGTGTCCCAGTTTGGGTAATAAACGATGCCGTCAACTTGCCTACCATCCAACTCCCAGCGCGACACGCCAGGCTGGGGTCCCGCCGTCTCTCCGTGAACCTGGAGTCCTCCGAGTCAGTGCTTCGTAACGCTGGCTGCTCATTGGAACCACTTGGGGAGCCTTTACTAAAGACTGCCGCCTGGGCTCACCCTAAAGCAATGTAATTAAAACGGAATCTCCCCGGACAGAGCGCAGGCTTTGGTGGTTGTTAAGCCCCGGGTAACTCTGGTGCGCAGCCAGGGTTGGAAATGATGGACCACGTCAAACAGGTGTCTTGGAACTCTGTCCCTGAGCCTGTCTCAGACGTGGTGTCCCCGACTGTTTTCAGGACTTGCTCCCGTTGTCTATCACCGTTTCTGAGTCCTGCCCAAGCCGCCAAGCCCAGTGCCCACATTACTTCCCCTCCGTCCGTCTCCACCCCTGAGCTGAAGGGGCCGCCCCTCCCCCCTCCCGCCCTCTCCCCCCACAGCTGCGCTATATTAAGCCACAATCTAGGTCCACGTGTTCCCTCCTTCATAGTCTGTGGGTCCCGTGGGGTGGATCATGTCTGATTCATCTCTGGGACCCCAACTTGCAGTCAAGGTCCCCGCACCTGGCTGAGTGGCTGTCACCCCTGACCCTGAACTTGGGCAGCACCGCCCATCACCATGCTCCCTCTCCAAGCTCACTTTCTTTCCCTGGGTGTGTGGCCTCCCGTTCATCCATCCACCCATCCATTCTGCTTCGTGGCGGAGGCTGCCTTTTCTATGTCCTCTTCTTGGTTCCCAGGACTATTGGAGAACTCATCTCCAGCCCCGGGCAGCCCATCGGACTGGGTGGCACAAAAACGGTACTCAGTAAATATTGATTGATATCAACTCATTAATGGACAAACAAAATGAGATAGATCCTTTCCATGGAATATTATACAGCAACAAAGAAAGGAAGTATGGATACAGACTACAATATAGATAAACCTTGAAAACATTATGCCAGACACAAAAGGCCATCAATGATCTGATGTCATTTATGTGAAATGTCCAGAACAGGCCCAGAAACAGAGAACCGATTAGTGGCTGCCAGAGGGTAGGAGAGGGAGAAAGTGGGACTCGCCCACATAGTTTCGAGGTTTCTTTTTTAAAAAAATATATTTTATTGATTTTTTTTACAGAGAGGAAGGGAGAGGGATAGAGAGTTAGAAACATCGATGAGAGAGAAACTTTGATCAGCTGCCTCCTGCCACCCCCTACTGGGGATGTGCCCGCAACCAAGGTACATGCCCTTGGCGGGAATCGAACCTGGGACCCTTCAGTTCGTAGGCCAATGCTCTATCCACTGAGCCAAACCGATTAGGGCTCAAGCTTTCTTTCTAGGTTAGAAATGCTCTGAAGTTGGACAGTGGTGATGGTTGCGCAACCTCGTGACCATACTGAAAACCACGGAATTGCACGCTGTGAAACGATGAGCTTACGGTATTTGAATTATATGGCAATGAAAAAGAAGGATTGCTGATGGATCGTCCCTCCTTGGCCCTGTTCTCGGACCTCAACATCCACTGGAATCACCGGGATGCTGGCTCAAAGCGCAGCTTCGGGGGCCTCACCCCGGAGCTTCGGAGTCCGCGGACGGGAGCAGAGCCCGGGAACCTGCATCCGACGGTGGCTTTCTCAGGGCCGCTTCCCTGCTCCCCGAGGACTTGGGTCTGAGCACTTAGGAGGCAACCTCAGAACCTCAGAAGACAAATAAAATTCTTGAACCTATTATTTCAGGGGGCGGGGGGGGGGGAGCTGAAGATTTCAAACACAACCGAAACTTTGTTTTTAGTCTGCTTCTTATTAAAAACAGACCGGGACCCAAAGAAACCCCATCAGGGGAAGGTAATGAAGTAATCATGATCATCATAAAAGAGCAGAATGGAAACACTGCCTGGCCTGGAGCAAACCACAAAAAAAAAAAATGGTTTTCTGCCTTCATTGCTCACCCGAGCCACTCAGATGAAAATACCCCCCACGCCACATGGGGAGCCTCATTTGGGGAAGGAGAAGTAAAGGTTAGCAAACCTCCCCTCGCTGCCCCTGCACGAGCCCATACCTACAGACACCCCCCTCCAGGGCCGGCCCGCTCCGTTTCGGTGTGCGCACCAAGATGCGGGCTTTCTCTGGGGTTACCAGGAAGCAGAGCTGTAAATCGGTATTAGGATGGGATCAAAAGGAACGTCTGCATGCAATTATTTGGTTTGCAGGCCAGCAGGCAGAGGCACGGCTTCCAAGCCCTGCCTTGGTCACGTGGCCTGCTCTCCCGTACAGGCGCACACAGGACTTCGGTCCCCACGACCGAGGGAAGACAAAGGCTTGGGTTTTTAATCACTGTTGCTCCTTTGTTCCAGAGTGAAGTCTCACTCCACTAGCTCAGAAGGGACCCCCTCCACCATCTCCCCGGGCTGGTCCTGAACCATGGCAAGAGGAGACCTCGCGAATAACCTCTTGCCCCGGAAACGGGCAGTTTCTGTCATTTGAGAGCAGGCATCCCTGGCTTAACAGAAATTCACTTAGCAGAACTGATTCAGGGGTAAATGAGCAGACGTAACCTTTGCGATATGTCTGTCTACTGAGCTGTGCTGGGCAATCTCACACCCATGTTCCCATTTCATTCAAATGAGCCATCCCAACAACCCCAGCACCGAGGTATGACGTTCCCCCCAGAACAGCAAAGAATCGGAGGCCCTGAGTGGTTGTATACAGTTCCCATGGTCACAGGGTAGGAAGTGGCATTGTTAAATCAAGTAAAAGACCTCCTCTTACGGTTCGATTCCTGGTTGGGCCACATGCCCGGGTTGTGGGCTCGAACCCCAATAGGGAGCGTGCAGGAGGTAGCCAATCAATGATTCTCACTCATCATTGATGTTTCTATCTCTCTCCCTCCCTCTCCCTTCCTCTCTGAAATCAATAAAAAAAAATCTATTAAAAAGAAAAAAAGTAAAAGACCTTAAAGGAAGGACCCAGGAAAGAAAATTCTGGGGAATGCAGGTGTCCTGAGAGTCCATCGTGTGGTGGCTGGCGGGCTCAGGCGGCTGTAAGTTCCACATGCACGTAGGAAAGCAAAGCCCCATTCGCCAGAGAACATCTGAAGCACTCAGCGCTTTGCCAAGCCCGGCACGCCCCCTTCATCAATGGGCGTAATACCAATGGCTTGTGTTTGGGAATGGATCTGTTAGCACAGAGGCGTTGTAGTGAGCGCATTCTTGCCGTCCTAAGTCACAAGGCTCTGGCCTGGGCCTCTGTCTTCCAGTCCAGCCTCATTTGTAGCTGCCTCTCCATTCCACTCTGGGTTCCAGCCGGATAGCACATGGCTGTCCCTTGAGGGCACCATGGTCCTTACTGCCTCAGGCCCCTGGCTCCTGCTCTCCCTCTGACTGCCCTTCTCCGTGACCCCGCCCCCCTCAACTTCATTCATTCCCTGTGACTAGAGGGAAGCTTCATGCGGCCAGGCACTTCGGTTGGCTTTTACACCACTCTGGAGTCTAGAACAGAGCCTGGAACATAGTCAACACAATAAATACCTGTTGAGAGAACCAATGAATAAACAGATGAACAAATAATATTTCAGCCTTCAGTTCCCACCTTATTGCCTCAGTTGGGCTTTCTCTGGGTCACATGCCCCTGGTTACATGCTCTGATGTCTGACCTACCGTTCTCTTTATTGTGTATATACATTTGTGTGATTATGTGTCTGATGAATGACTCTCCCACAAGACCTCCATGATGGCAAGGAGTACACCTGTTCTGCTCACCATGATACTCTCAGTGACGATTGTATGATAGTGTTGCGTAAATGTGTGATGGATGAATAAACGGCCAAGCATGTCTTAGGGAGGTCAAGACTTTCTGAACTATTTTTATTAGGTAGTACTCAGAGGAACGAAAAAAAATAGGTTGGGAATCAATAAATGGAAAAAGCAGTAATCTGATTTTTTAAATGGGCAAAGGAGCTGAATAGACATTTTTTTCCAAAGAAGACATCCAAAAGGCCATCAGGTATGTGAAAAGGCTCTCAACATCACTAATCATCAGGGGTGATCCACAGGGATGATCAGAATGGCTCTTATATCATAAAAAATAAACATAAAAAAAACACCAAAGAATGAATGTCTCAAGGATGTGGAGAAAAGGAACCCGTACAGTATTGATGGAAGTATAAATTGGTATGGCCATTATGGCAAACAGTAGGAGGTTCCTCAAACAACTAAAAACAGAACAACCATAGGATGCAGCAATCCTACTGCTGGGGATGTGCTCAGAGAAAATGAAACAGGACCTCGAAGAGATATCTGCTCCCTCTGTGGTTGCCCTATTCACAGTCACCAAGACGTGGAGTCCACCTGAGTGTCTGTGGACAGGTGAATGGATAAAGAAAATGTGATAGGTATATATTTATAGTACATAATATCCTATATAATAAAAGCCTAATATGCTAAGTGTCTGGTCATCTCATGACTGGTCGACTGTTCAATCAAAGCGTAATATGCTAATGATATGCTAAGGCCATTCAACCACTTGCTATGATGTGCACTGACCACCAGGGGGCAGACAGTCGGCTGGTCGACCAGTTGCTATGACGTGCACTGACCATCAAGGAGTAGACGCTCTGACCAGTAGGTTAGCTTGCTGCTGGTCCGGCTGATCAGGACTGAGCAAGATTGGCTGGACATGACCTGGAGCCCTCCCACAGTCCCTCCCCGGCTGGCCAACCTCCCCCATCCCTCACCTGCCGGTCGGCCCAAATCGGCCTCGATTGGGACTGGGCGAGATGGGGCTGGACACGCCCTGGAGCCTCCCACGGTCCCTCCCCAGCCCCAATCATGTACTGGTGGGGGTCCCTCGGCCTGGCCTGAGTCCTCTCACAATCTGGGACCCCTCAGGGGATGTCTGAGAGCCAGTTTTGGCCCGATCCCGCAGGCCACTTCCCTCGGGAGGGCACCTGATGCAGGGCTCATGGCTGGCAAGCACTGCAGTGGCAGCACGAGCCTCTCTGGATCGGGACTGATTGGGCGCGAGGTGGGCACGAGGCAGGCGCAGTGGGGCCGGGATGAGCGGAAGGGGCAGGTAGGAGCTGCAGGCGGCATTGGACTGCGGGTTTCGGCCCGATCCCCGCAGGCCACCCCGAGGGATCCCACCTGTGCACGAATTTGTGCACCGGGCCTCTAGTATATTTATAAGGGAATATTATTCTGACATTAAAAAGAGGACATTTGCAACAACACGGATGCACCTGGAGAGCATTATGCTAAGTGAAATGAGCCAGACAGAGATAAATACTGCATGCTATAACTTACATAGCATGTGGAATCTAAAAAAAGGAAAAAGTCAAACTCATTGAACCAGAGAGCAGATTGGTGGTTCCCAGGAGCTGGGAGTGGGAGAAATGGAGAGATACATGGTAAGGCAACAAACTTTTAGATATAAAATAAATAAACTCTGGAACCTAACGTGCAGCACGGCGGCTATCGTTAACAATACTGTACTGTATACTTGAAATTTGCTAAGAAAGTACGGCTTAAGTGTTCTCACCACCAAAAAAAAAAAAAAAAAAAGTAACAATTTGAGGTGATGGATGTGTTAATTAACTTGATTGTGGTAATCATTTCACAATGTGTATTTATGCCAAATCATCACGTTGTACACTTTAAATATATACAATGTTATTTGTTAATTATACCTCAATAAAGCTGGGAACAAAAATCATGTCTAAACGGCCAATTATTTTTTTCTCCAGAAGAACACATTCCTGGTTTTAGAATGAAAATCGGTGGGAAAATGAGGTTCATTTAAAAGTCCATCGCCTGGCAGCCATTCTTGACGGAGGGCCTGTGCCCCATTAAGTTTGGGGGCCTTCGTGAGATTAATTTGATTTACTGCTCATGCATTTCCTGAAGCACATGGTGGCGGGCAGAAGATGTGGGCTGTGAGCGCCTGGAGGGAGGTATAAAACCTTCCTAGGAGCCAAGGGCCGTTTCGTTTTCCTGGCTCAGTTTGCAGGGCTGCCTGGCAGACCCCGACGTAAACCTCAGCTGCATGGGGCAGGCTTAACGCGGGGACATGTGGAGGCCAGAGACGGGGCTGGGACAAGCCACCAGTTGACAAGTCCCCCCCGCAGACCACCCTGCCACTTCCTCTTTGCTGGTAAAAGATTTGTCATCTGCGCCCACGGGAGGTACTACCTCAGTCGTGGGGGTGCTGATGGGCACGGGAGGCCTGGTCTTCTGTGGCCCTGGGGACTACAGAGCTCCCGGAACCGGGCAGAAGCCACTGGAGCCAGAGCAGGCAGAATCCAGGTGCGGGGCGGCTGAGCTCACAGAGGGCCCCCAGTCATCCAACGCGGACACTGGCTCCAGGGCCGGAGGTCTTATTGGTCACCTCTATTTGGTGCTCACGGAGGCGGGGGTGTCTTTGAACACAGGCAGGTGTGGTTTTTTTTACCGGCCCTAGTAGGCTGGTGGGTCCTGCTGGCAGCAAGAAAGACAATAGTAAAAGCCCCTCACTCTTTTGTGTGTGTGTGTGGGGGGGTAGGTAGGGGACAAAATATAACATTCAGCATTTAACGCTTTTTAATTTTATAACCCAGTGATGTTAAGTAAATTTACAATATTATGCAGCTATCACCATTTCAGATCATTTTAATCACCCCAAACAGAAACCCTGAACCTATTAAACAATAACTCCACAGTCCTCCCCGCTCCAGCCCCTGGCAACCTCCATTCTATTTTCCATCTCTCTGAAATCATCTGCTCTAAGCCTCGTGTAAGTGGACTCCACAATCCTTGTCCTTTTGTGTCTGGCTTATTTCATTTGGCACAATGTTTTAAAGTCCATCCGGATTGGATCATGCGTGTGAATCTCACTCCTTTTTAAGGCGGCATAATATTCCGTTGTATGGATATACCACATGCTGTGTATCCATTCATCTGTTGGTGGCACTGGGTTGTTTCCACCCTTTGGCGATTGTGAATAATGCTGCTATGGACATGGTGTGCGAATAGCCCTTTGAGATCTTAGTTCCAATTATTTTGGATGTATACTCAGAAGAGAGGCTCCTGAATGATATTGTAATTCTATTTTTAAAAAATAGAATTAGTGCTGCCATGAACATGAGGTGCTAAGCAAAGTCACCAGCTGGGTGTGAAGTGGGGAGGGGACGTGGGAAATGTACGGAGAGAAAAGATCCTATATAATAAAACGCTAATATGCAAATTGACCAAACAGCAGAACGACCGGTTGCTATGATGCCCACTGACCACCAGGGGGCAGGTGCTCAACACAGGAGCTGCTCCCTGGTGGTCAGTGCGCTCTAGAAGCCAGGTTCACGGCTGGTGAGCCCAGTGGCAGTGGCGGGATCCTCTCTCCCCTCCACGGCAGCACTAAGGATGTCCAACTGCTAGCTTAGACCCACCTCCCCTCCCCGCCTCCCAGGGCTCCCGGACTGCAAGAGGGTGCAGGCCGGGCTGAGGGCCCCCTTCCCCGAGTGAATGAATTTCGTGCACTGGGCCTCTAGTATAAAATAATCACTTTAGAAAGAGAATATAAACTGACTAGGGAAACACTTTAGGATCACCAGGTTGTGTTGCATGATCATTTGAGGTTTGTGGTTATGAATTTAAAATGAAAATTGCCTCCAGGAATTGTGTGTGTGTTTACGTGATTGGTCTATCATCCTTTATGTACCATTTAGCAACTTTCTTTGACTGCTCCCGATGGGTGTACACACAGTATCCCATGGAATGGTCACCAGGGCTTAGGTGACCATTCCTCCAGTGACGGGCAGCTAAGTTATTTCCAATTTTTCACTATGATAAGGGAAGCTGCAGGAAGGACTCTTTCCCTGCTGCCTTGGGCACAGAAAACTCTTTCTCCAGGGATGTACCAAGAAGTAGATTTTCTGGGTCATAAGGTAAATGCATTTTAAAGTTCAATAGATTGTTCAATAGCCCTCCAAAGTGACTCTACCAATTTACACTCACCCCAACAGAATATGAGAATGCCCCCATAGCTTCACCAGCCCTAGGCTCATCAGACTTTCTATTTTGCTTGTCTGAGGGAATCAAGAATGGTTTTCACCTTGTTTTAATTTATACTCCCTTTATTATTAGAGATGCTACATCTTTTCATAGGTTTCTTGCCCACTTGGGTTTCTCTCTCCTCTTGTGAAATGTCCTTGCATATCCTTTGCCCTGCTTTCTTTTGCATTGTTTACTTTTTCATATCTACACTAATAAAAGAGTAAGATGCAAATTGACCGTACCTTCGCGATGCCCGCCAGCCAATCAGGAGTATGCAAAATAACACAACAAAGATGGCGGGTTAATTTGCATGTGCAGGCGCCAAGTAGCCAGAGTGAAGGCGGTGCCGGCAGCCAGGGGAAGGAAGGCCCATTCTTGCACGAATCTTCGTGCATCGGGCCTCTAGTCTATAATAATAAAAGCATAATATGCTAATTAGACCGGACGTCCTTCTGGACGACCTTCCGGATGAAGTCTGGGCTGTGAGGGAAGCCCGGGTCCCGGGTGCCTGCCGGCAGCCTGAGGGAAGCCTGGGTCCCGGGTGCCAGAGGGAAACCGGTGCCAGCAGCCAGGAGAAAGAAGGCCTACTCTTGCACGAATTTTGTGCATCGGGGCCTCTAATTGATTTATAACAGATACTTATATATCCGGAATATTAATTATCTGTATATTGTAACGGTTGCAACTATTTCCCTTAGTTGGTTGCTAGCTTCCAATGTTGTTTATGGTGTCTTTTGATGTGATTGACTTTATTGGTATTCTTGAATGGCTTTTGTGTTGTGTCTTATTTCAACAGGCTTTCTCCGCCACAAATCCATAAAAACAAGATATTTTCTTGTAATCCTTTGGTGGTTGTTTTGATTACACTTTTTATTCTGAGATAATTGTAGATTCACATGTAGGTGAACGAAGTAATACAGAGAGATCCTGTGTACCCTTTGCCCACCTTCCCCCAGTGGTGACATCCGGCAAAATTATAGCGCAAATATCTCAACCAGGGCACTGACATCGATACAATCGCGACGTAGAGCAGTTCCTTCACCTCAAAGAGCCCTTGTTGCCTCTTTACAACTATATCCACTTGTCTTTGCCCTAGTCCCCACCCTCGGCCACCCCATCCTTAACTCTGGCAACTACTAATCTGTCTCCATGTCCATAATTTTGTCTTTTCCACAATGTTCTTTTAATGGAATCATGCAGTATGTAAGCTTTTCGGATTGGCTTTCTTCATTCAGCATGATGCCCTGGACGTGTAAGTTGGTTTGCGTAACCATAGTTTGTTCCTTTTTATTACTGAGAAATATTCCCTGGCACAGACACAGCCCACTTTGTTTGACCATTCGTCTGTTGAAGGACGTTGAGGTTGCTTCCGGTTTGGGGCTATTGCACATAAAGTTGTTATGAACATTTGTGTACGGATTGTTCAAAAGTACAATCGTTAGGTGGAATGATTAGGCGCATGTTAAGTTTTTTAAGAAACTGCCTTCCCCCCACCCCACCCCACCCCCGCCCAATGGCTGTACCATTTTACATTTCCATCTGCAAAGTGTAAGTGATCCAGTTCCTTCACATCCTGCTGAGCAGCTGATGCTGTCCTTATTTTCATTTCAGCTCTTTTCACAGGTGTGCAGCGGAATCTCCTGTGGATTTAGTTGGCATTTCCCCAATGGCTAAAGATGTTGACCATCTTGCCACACGCTTATTGACCACAGACGCGGTCTCTTCAGGAAAATGTCTGTTCGTGTCTTTTGTCCATTTTCAAATGCACTTGTTTTGGGTTTTTTACTGTTCAGTCTGGAGGGGACTTTCTAGATGCCAGCCCTCCGTGAGATAAGTATCCTACAAATCCTTTCTCCTCGCCTTTAGCACATCTTCTGCTCTCTTTACTGGGTCTTTCACAAGGCAAAAGTTTCTGCCCTGCCAGTGTGGCTCAGTGGTTGAGCGTCAACCTATGAACCAGGAGGTCAAGGTTCGATTTCCGCCTGGGTTGTGGGGCTCGATCCCCAGTGTGGGGCTTGCAAGAGGCAGCTGATCAATGATTCTCTCTCATCATTGATGTTTCTCTCTCTCTCTCTCTCTCTCTTCCTCCCCCCCCCCCCCGACCCGAAATCAATAAAAATATTAGATTTAAAAAAAGCAAAAGTTTCCAATTTGGATGAAGCCCAGTCGTACTTTTGGCGTCAAGGCTAAAACGTCTGCTTAGCCCAAGGTCTCAAAGACGCTTTGCCTATGTTTGTTTTTCTCCGCGTTTTCAAGTGTGATGTTTCATATTTAAGTTTGTGCTCCATTTTGAGTTACTTTTTGTATAAGGTGCGGGGTCCAGGCCCAGATTCGTTTTTTTGCCTACGGATGTCCCATTGTTCCAGCACCATTTACTCCGAAGGCTGCCCTCCTCCCCTGAATTGCTGTCGCACCTTGTCAGCTGGGCACATTTCTGTGGGGCTCTTGCGGGGTCCTCCTTCCTGTTCCACTCACCTACACGCCTGGCCCTCTGCCAACACCACGCAGCCTTAGTTACTGCCGCTGCATAATGCCTGGGAAGCTGGGTAGATTCATGCTCACTTAATGTCTCTTTTACAGAACTATTTTAGCTCTTCTAGTTTCAGTACATTTCCACATACATGTTAGAATGAGTTGTCTCTATCTATGGAAAAAGAAATCATTTCACAAGCTTTCTTATTACAGAGCCATACAAAGAATCTATGTTTTCTAATTCTTTTGTATGTTTAAAAAAGTATTTTGCTCCTTAAGGAATCTACAGTTTTGTATTATGAATGGTGCAAAGCAGGGGGATCAGGCTTGATTTTCCGTTTCTGCAGTCATTTCTCCCGGCATTGTTAAGTGCATGCTTTTTCACTTATCTGAAATAACCAGTTTTATCGTGCTCTCATGTCCCATATACCTGAGGGTCTGTTTCTGTGCTCACGGCTCGGTTCCACTGGTCGGTCTGTCTGTTCCGATGGTGGTGGGGGTTTTATTCTTTTCTTGTTTTATTTACCTTCATTTATCCCTTTATTTAGGCCAGCGGCACTTTTTTCCTATGTTGTTTTAATTTCTATAGCGTTAAAAATATTTCTTGTATCTGGCAGGATGTTTCCCTTCATTGTTCTTCTTTTTCAAAGCAGTCTTTTTCTTGTGCATTTCCCCCATGTGAATATTATTAATCATCGCCTTGTCCATTTTAATTAGGAATCCCAGGGAGATGGTTATTGGGATTGTACTGAATTTATAAATAATTTCCACAATGGATCTCTTCATAACATTGTTTTCCCAATATAGTATATATCCCCCTTTATTTGGGTCTTCTTTTGTGCTTGTTATTAAGTCTTATGGTTTCTTCACAGAAGTCTCTGACATTCTTTTGGGGGCTCGGTCTTGAGTGTTTTTTGGGGGTTTTCATTGGGTTGTGAAGAGGATGTTTTTCGCATGTGTTTTCAGATTGGTCGCTATCATGCAGGAACATGGCCTTTGGCATGGTGTTCCCATAGGGCGCCCTGCAGCCCCTGCTTCTTCATCTCCCACTGGCCGTGACGTGGGAGGGGCCCGCACGGCGGGGAGAGGGGCTGGCCGGGGCCGCATATGCAGACAGAAAGGATCTTATGAACACACGGGAGTCTGCTGTTACTTTAAAGGCTTACCACGGGGACCTGGGCCCATAAACACTCAGACGAAGAGGTTTTATGAGTGTTGGGGCTGCACCCCCCCCTCCCTCTCTCCCACCCCTCCCCCTGCCGGCACTGAGCCAGGCCAGGGAACCTTTTCTGTCCATGGCAGGGATCTCTGAGCGTGTCACTTCCCCTTTCCCCACCCTCTCTGGCCATGCTGAGCAGGATCCTCACACACACACACACACACACACACACACACACACACACACTCACACACACGCACACACTCACACACTGGGTCAACTCCAGCAAAGCATGCCTCATCACTTCTCGTTGCTGACTCAGCTCTTTGGGGGGAGGCGGGGGAATCTTCAAACCAAGTGTCAAGCAATCACCTACATCTCTGGGGTGACAGAGCAGCTCAATGGTCGTTCCCAGAAACACACCCCGCAGCTCCGGGCAGGACGTTGTGGGAGTGCACAGGCCTGCTCCCTGCTCGCCGCCCCTCTCCTGCAGCAGCTCCCACCTCACCGATCCAGGCCCCGGGGCTGCGGGTTACCCTGCGGGAGAGCTGGGTTTAAAGGAGACACCCCAGGCAGCAGGAGAAAGGCCTCGATAGTCTCTGGGTGCTCCTGTCTGGGAAAAGGCGGCTGTGGTTCAGACCCCGGAGAAGAAAGAGACTCACGGCCCAGCGTGGCTTCCGTTTGTCCCATGGCGTGGTCTAGCCCCATTACTCACCCCGCAGGCCAGGGTGACACAGCCGGTGAGTGCTTACTCACACACCGCCTATCGCCTCGGGGTCTGGGGTCTGGGGTGTGTCCTTCCCAGGCAGATGGGGAGCCCCCTGTGGAGACAGGGCCTCATCCTCTGTGGCCCCAGGGGATACAGCAAGTGCCTAGGGGTAGCTGCCTGCCCTGCTCAGAGCTCCTGTCTCCAGCACATCCTGTTCCAACAGGGGGCCTGTGTGTATGGGGCAGGAGGGCTGTGCAATGCCCAGCCCTCCTGTGATGGTTGCACACGTTCCAAGCTGTCCGCCAGCCCATGCAGACAGCCCTGAAACTGGCCTCTACTGCAGGGTCATGTCCACCAGCCACACGAAGGACGGGGGAGGGGAGTTCTGCTGTGGTACCTCCACTCCTCTCACTTCCCTCCCCCCCCACTTCTGCTGGTCCAGCCCCTCCCGCTCAGGCCCCTCGCTTCTGCCCCCTCTCTCTTCTGGCCACGCTCCTCTCCCTCTGGCGGGACGCTCACGCTTGGCCCCCGGCCCCTGGCGCGTGTTGGCAGCGGCTCTGCTCTACCTGCTCTCGGTCTGCACGTGCCCAGAGGGAGGGAGGCGGACTTCCCTCAGATGCGGGTCTCCAAGATGAACGCTTCACTCCCTTTGCCATGACCGGCCACCTGTCAGCGTAGATCCACGGTGGGGATCTGCTCAGAGTCTCCATCTCTCTTCACCTTGAGTCCGCGCCCCACGAATCCCCTTGGCATTGGTACTGCCAGGGGCACGGGGGTTTGCCAGGCCTCAGATGTGGGATGTGGGCGATGTGGAAAGAAAGGAAAAACCCAGTGCTTCCCCACGGGGACGCGTGGGCACGGTGGGCACCCCCAGCCTGCCCAACCATCTCGCCTGGCCTTCTGGGTCTGAGCACGCGTTCCGTGTTCCAAGGAAGGGCGATGCTCGGGAAGATGGTCCCCAGCCCTTCAGAGGCGGCGGGACGGGAGCACTGCGGGACCAGCGTGGGACTGAGAAAGCCCTCCCAGCCCCCGGTGCTCCGCCCCCACCACACCTCCTCCCTGAAAGCTCTGGGGACAGAGGGTGCAGGCACGGGGGAGCCAGGAGCAGCGGGCCCAGAGCAACAGGAGAGCCCCCAACCCCCACCGTCCAGTCCAGGCCCCGGGCCCTGGCTCCCTGTTTCTGGGCACAGCTGTGTGAGGAGGGGCCTGGGAGGGCCGTCAGCCCCACGGCCAGGGAGCGCCATCCTCCTCGCTCCCTCGTTTCCATTCCCACCAAGAGGCCCAGAGGAACCCCAGGTTCCATCCATCAGCTTGTTACTTTGGCTGCACCAGCTGCGGGTCGCACCCCATTCCCATAGACGTGGTCCCTGTCTCAGCAGCACGGGGCTTCCCGGCCCTTTCCGCATGGGGGTGGCCCCTGGCACGGGGGCTGGACACTGAGGCTGGGGCTGGACACGGAGGCTGGGCGTGGACACGGAGGCTGGGCGTGGACACTGTGGCTGGGGCTGGACACGGAGGCTGGGCGTGGACACTGAGGCTGGGGCTGGACACGGAGGCTGGGCGTGGACACGGAGGCTGGGCGTGGACACTGTGGCTGGGCGTGGACACTGAGGCTGGGGCTGGACACGGAGGCTGGGCGTGGACACTGTGGCTGGGCGTGGACACTGAGGCTGGGGCTGGACACGGAGGCTGGGCGTGGACACTGTGGCTGGGCGTGGACACTGAGGCTGGGGCTGGACACGGAGGCTGGGCGTGGACACGGAGGCTGGGCGTGGACACGGAGGCTGGGGCTGGACACTGAGGCTGGGCGCGGACACGGAGGCACAACCATGACACACAGCACAAGGCCTACCTGCCTTTCCATCAGGGTCGCTCCGTGCTAGCAGGGCCAACACCTCTTCCTGTGCCGGGGCTGGAGGATGAGGAAGGCTGTGGGTGTAGGGGGCGCAGGAGCCTGACCCAGCCGCTGGGTGCCCCTCCAGCAGCCCAGCCGGGGCTGACAGGCTGCCTTATGTTGATGGTTACCGTTGTGTAGATTCCTCCTGCAGCAGGTGAAATCCATCTGCTGGGCAGACTCCAGGCCCCGGGCAGACTCCAGGCCCCGGGCAGGCGGCCCGAGGGGAGGCTCCGGCGGGCAGGCCTTCCTGCCGTAAAGCTCTGTGTCTGACAGGAAATTGGAGGAGTGAAGGGGGGGGACGGCTGTCCTTCCTTTCTGGTCTAAGAGCCTCTGGCAACTTAGCCTTTTCTTCAGGAGCATTTTCACGTGGATCCTGAGTTCTGGGTCTGGGCAAACCCCCTTCTGGGAAAGCAGCGTCAGAGCTGATATCTGACGGCGGCTTACACTCAGCCAGGCAGGCAGACGAGGGACCTCACGGCCAGCAGAGAGAGACGGGGCGGGGATGCAGGGGACTGGCCCAGCAGGCAGCAGGGGTCCTGGTCGTGGGCGGGAAGGTCGTGGGAGCACAGCCATGGGACCCCCACCCCACAGGACTGGTGGTGCTGGGCAGGTTACTGCCAGGGGATCGGTCGTGGACTAGGGGGCACGAAGCAGGGCAGGGACCTCCAAAGAGGCCCGAGGTGAGAATGCTGCCTCTCTAGTCTCCCGTCCCCGTGGGCAGCGGGGAGTGGCTCCCAGCCTGGCCCTTCACCCGCAGCACCCCAAGCTTGGGTGGGGCCACTTCACCTCCTGGCCACCTTCCGCCTTGTGCTGGGCTCCTCCGGAGGTGCTCAGAGGCCCTCAACGCACACACCTGCCGGGAACCTAACCCACCTGCCGGGAACCTAACTCACCTGCCGGACCCTAACTCACCTGCCGGAACCTAACTCACCTGCCAGAACCTAACTCACGCCAGCGCGCACGTGAAGCTCTGATGTTACAAACAAATGCCGTGCGGTCCTTCCCTGAAGGACTTCCTGGTGGGGAGGGAGCAGGAGCGGCGAATAGACGGCACAATCGTGCAAGGATAAGGGGGTGCATAGCCGGTCCTGGGGGCCCCGAGGGGAGGCCCCGCGTTGGGGTGAGAGCACAGGGCACAGGTGGCAGGGGGGCAGGCTGTGCATCCTGCAGGGACCACCGCCGCCCAGCCCGGCCCAGCCTCGGCCACTGCTCCCAGGCCCTCCTGGCTCTCCCCCCTTCCCTAGGGTGGCCGACAGCCAACAGGAAAAGGAGCACCCTCCCTCGGGGTGCTTCCCCCAGCGCTTGTTTTGGGCTGAGGACACACACCCCTCTCCGAAGACCCAGCCCATTAGCTGGGCCGGGTGACTAACCCTCTGCACCTCAGAAAACCCAGAGTGACTAATAGAACTCCGCGGAGTGGCCGGGTTCCCTGTCATGTGACCATCCGTCGCTCACAGGGGCCCGATATTCAGGTCACACATCCATGCTATTGAGTGCCTGCCATGTGGAAGGTCTCAGGCTAGGTGAGGCTCACCCTTCCCTGAAGGTAGGCAGGGTGTTGGGTTATTATCTCATGCTGGGTAACTAACCACCCAAAACTTAGTGCCTTAAAGCCACAGCCACATTTATTTTGCTCATGAACAGGACCCAGCAGGGCCACTGGGTCTGCTTGGCCTCAGCTGGGCAGCTCGAAGGCTCGGAGCAATAAGCAGTCGTCTGAAGGTGCTCACTCTCGTGCCTGACTCCTGGCTGGGAAGAGCCAACAGCTGGGGGCAGGATCAGCTGGGCCCCTCGAACCCCTGCCTCTCCAGCACCACAGCTTCTGGGTGGCCAGGCTGACATCTGGCCCCAGGGCCCCTGGGCATGTGCCCGGGCGAGAGAAAGCCAGACAAACGCTGTATCCCCTTTCCCAACGTAGAACCTGGGGTCACGCAGCAACATTGCTGCCTCCGCTAATTACAAGCATCTCATCAAAGCTGGCCCATATAAGGAGGGGACCACCTTTCGTTGGGAAGCGTGTCAAAGAATGTGCGAACGGGAGTGTGAACCTGCGATAAACTCACCGCACAAGACAAAGGTCATCGCCCTGTTTTTGCACGGGGCCCGGAATGAAGTGGCCTGTCAGTCACTCAGAACCAGGTGAGGACTCGTGGCCACGTCTTCCGGCTCTGAGCCCAGGCCCTCCTCCAACCCACCCCCTGGCTCGGTGACAAAGGGCTCAGAGTCCCTCGGGGCATCTGATAAAATGTATAGTGAATTTTCCCAGGGGGAAAAAAAAAAGCATACATGAAAGTGTGTCTGTAAATCTGTGGGGCACTTTCTGTTTCTGGCCCAGTATGTAAGAAGCCACAAGGCGCTACTTCGTCCTAACAAGCAAAGAGCTGGACAAACGGAAAAATCAACAACTCTTCTCGGATCGGTCAGTGAGGTGGGGTCACCGGGCAAACCCCTGCCCGCACCCCCAGTGAGAGAGGCCAACAGGTGAAGGCAGAGGATAACCTCAGTTTGCCAGAGCAGAACCCCAGCAGCACAAACCTCGGGGGGAGCCAGGGCCGGAACTGTAATTGACGAATTGCTGGAGGCTCCGTGAGGACATGGCTGAGAGAGAAAAACTTCCAGGGTCTGGGGACCCAGTCACCGGGGGTTCCCACATTTTTGTGAGTTTTTCCTCTAAGAGCTCACCAGGTTCCAGAATAAATAGTAGAGGGGAACCCCTCGTGCTTCTGGCAGGGAGGGGAAAGGAACCGTTTTCAAATACCCAGAGCCCTCTGTCCTTACCAAGGCCTGCCCTCAGGGAACGGGTTAACCAGGGCCTCCCTGCACTGGGAGAATGCAAGCAGCCAGGTGACTTAGCCTGCTCCAGCCATCCTGTCCCACCAAGTGGGGGAAATACCGGGAAGCACGTGTGACGTTCACAGTCCAGAGGTACAGCTCACTGAAAGAGGAGACCTGCCCAGCTGGTGCAGCTCAGTGGTTGAGCGCTGACCTATGACCCAGGAGGTCAGGGTTTGATTCCTAGTCAGGGCACATGCCCGGGTTGTCGGCTTGATCCCCAGCAGGAAACATTTTACACTTTGACCAAATGTCTGTGAAGCGTTTTCCCGTGCCTCATCTCGTTTGATCCTCACAGAAGTCCTGGAGTAGGTAGATAGGAGACTCGGTGAAATCCTATTTTCTTTTCATTAGCCAGAAAATGGAGATTTAGAAAGCTTAGAAACTTGACCCGACTGAAAAGAAGTAAGAAATGGTGGACCTTGAAAATGACTTTAGGTTTTCTCACTGCACAGAATATAGTCAAACACTACTGCAGTTACATATTTCACCCTTTGTTCTTCCTGCGTGATCTACAATGATAATCTGCTTCGTGTTGATATTTACTGCTGTGTTGCTGACAATTACCTGAAAGAGAAGTTGGGTGCTTCACTGGGCTGGAAAACGTTTAGCTAAGTCAGAAAGCAGGTCTAATTAATCAAGTTTATTCTATATCCATAAAAGGCTAAGTTGACTCATGCATGTGCCATACACATAAAGCTCTCGCTCATCTGTCATTGTTGATCGTGAATTTGGTTGACACTTCTGTTATAGAGAAAGGATGAATAGAGATATTAAAATATTTCTTCTTATTCATTTCCTTTCAATGTGCCCGAATTCGTGCACCGGGCCACTAGTCTTGACATAAACAGCTTTATGAGAGACTTCACATTTCTAGCTTACTTCCCTTAAGGCCCAGTTGGTGAAAGGTGATACAGATTGGAAGGAGAAAGGACCTTCCAATGATGGGGGCGCAACCCAGTGGGGTCTGAAGGCGAGGTCTGCCCTGGGCCAGAGCCTCAAGTGTTTTGTTGCTTTGGAATGCAAGATAGCAGAAGTGGAAGGAAGGAGCAGGTGACAAGGGTGCCAGCAGGTGTGGCTCATTCTTGAACACACCTGCGACACAGGGGGTGAGGATGACCCTGATCGGCACTGACGGCCTACAGTGGTGTGGCAGCGGGTGGCGAGTGGTCACGCTCACATGGCCTTGTGTGTGCCCAGCACGGTGGGAGCTGAGAACTCTCATCTCACTGGGTTCATTGGCTGGAGTTTTATTTATTTAACATTAATATGTTTTAATACACTTTTACAGAGATAGAAACATCAATGATGAGAGAGAATCATTGATCAGCTGCCTCCTGCACTCCCCACACTGGGGATTGAGCCCACAACCCAGGCATGTGCCCTGACTGGGAATCAAACTCTGACCTCCTGTATCCTGGTTCATAGGTCGACATTCAACCACTGAGCCACTCCAGGCCGGTGGCTGAAGTTTTGATAGAGAGATATGCAAAGCTCAAGTGCAGATGGAAAGAGCAAGATGGTAAAACCTCACCTTCAGTTGGGATAGTGACACTGAAGGACCAGCAGGGCTGACACACGGAGATGGATGGAAGTCAGGACACGCCTGGTAAAGGAAACACCCAACTTGTGGCCATGAAAACGCTAAGGTTCCCACAGACATAGTACAAGACTCTGAAAGGACACCTTGGGGGGCTCTCTGGGGTTGCTGTAGGCGTCACGGTGGCATTACTGTCGGGTCAGGGTGCTGATTACGGCTGGCCTTCTCCTGAGGGTAGAAAATGTCCCTAAGGCCTGGCATAGACATCCTCTGAAGTGTGGCTTTATTCCTGGCATGAGAGATGGGGGACCATTTGTCCTCAGACGCAGCAGTGGCCCAGGGAGGGTCCGGTAGGCAGAAGGAAAGTCAGCCTTGGCCTGGACTGAGGGGCCAAGGGGGGACATCTGCCCATGGGAGACAGACCAGGGGCCTGGGAGGGCGTTACAGCCCTGAGGGGACAGTGGGCTCCATGTCAGACTGGAAGTGGCGGGGTTGACATGGGAGCCCTGTGAGCAGGTTCGAACGTTGGGAGCCCCCCCCCGTGCATCCCTGTGCACCTGTCTTCCGTGTGTGCGTGACCCTTGGTTCTCCCTTGGGGTTCCAGGAGAGTCTGGGCATCTCAGCCTAATGCTGTTTCTAAGAAGAGCCAGAGAAAAGCTTACCACGCCTTCCTCATGATACCCAAGAATCGGTGCCAAGGCACCGAGACACTGTGCCAGGCAACCTCATGTCTCACTGCCTTGCCAAAAGCAGCAGGACCCTGGCTCTGCCTCACGCCTGCTTTCCGGTCTCTTGTTTACTAGGCAGAATGGAATTCACCCCAGAGCTCTAGCTGCAAGGGAGTCTGTAATGGAGTTTCTACATTTCTCACCACTAGTCCAGGGGAAGGCCCATTAGAAAGAGGACATGGATGCTCCCGGTCTATCAAACTGTCAGCAAATCTGACACATTAAGTCCACCTTTTACAGGTGGTGACACTGGGGTGTAGAAAGAGACGCATGTGAAACAGAGTCACCTCCCAGCACCTGGCCAAGCCAGGACTTACGCAGTGGGGTTGCCAGCAAATGTTTACAAACCAGTTCTCCACGGGCAGTTCCAACATGAATGTTAGTGGCTATTTTTCTTTATGTTAATGAATAAAACAAAAGTAAAACAACAAAGACATATGTTAAAACTTTGGCGCTTTCTTAAAATGGCCTGAAGGAACTTAACATTCAGTTCCTTCATTGCAAGCGTTCAATGGGCACATCTGGTTGGGGTGATGGTACTGGATGGAGCAAATATAGAACTTTTCCGTCATCCCAGACGGTTCTACTGAGAGCCCCGGGCCTGGAAGGAAGTCAGAGACCATGCGGAAGAGGGGTTCTGGGAGGGAAACAGGGCCCCACCCCAGGCCCAGGCCTCCCTCCTTCGCCCTCCCAGCCCCGGCCCCAGCCTCAGGCCTGAACTTGTTCTCAGGCTGCCCGCCCTGACCTGAGGCCTGTCTGCAGCCCTGCCCACCAGCCAGGGGGTGGAGAATGGAGCTTGTGGGGACTTGCAAGGAGCTGACCAGGAGCCAGCAGTTGCGGGAGCAGCTGAGCCTCCTCAGGCCGCCAGTGACGGCAGCCCAGCGAGGTGGAGTCCACCGGAGCACCTCCCACCTGCCTGAATCCCAAAGCGCTGGGAGGACAGAAACCTAAGCTCCGGAAGGGAGCTGGCTGGGGCCGGACGTGGTTCTGTGGCCCCGGGAGGGGCGGGCACCGCAGGTTTGTTTCTCTGAATCTTTGCTGCACCTCAGAGACTTTGATGTTGGAGGATGTCCCTGGCCACGCTGGCCTAGTGCTGTTGGCTCTGGGGTTTTGCTTTTATTTATGTTTAAATGCGTGTCATTCCATTGGTTCTGTAAAACGCAAAACGAGTGACCCAGCAGAAAAGAAATGGTCTACAGTGTATAGGGCAGGGGAGGCCAGAGCCTGTGTGTGGCTGGCGGGGTATCGCTGAGAGCAAAGTCCCACGCATCCACCTCACACGGCGAGGATTTGGTGCGCAGACACGTTAAAAATCTAGTCTGTATAGCCCTGGCTGGTTTGGCTCAGTGGATGGAGCGTCGGCCTGGGAACGGAAGAGTCCCAGGTTCGATTCCAATCAGGGGCGTATGCCTGGGTTGCTGGCTCGATCCCCATTGGGGGGGGTGGGGGTGGGAGGCAGCCGATCGATGATTCTCTCTCATCATTGATGTTTCTATCTCTCCCTCTCTGCCCCTTCCTCTCTGAAATCAATAAAAATATATTTTTAAAAATCTAGTCTTTACAGAATCTGTGTACTTCTCATGGGCTGGTCCTGCCGACAGACCATAGGCTTATCTTTGGGGCACCAACCTCTGATGCAAGTGCGGGCTGGCATTCCTAGGGACAAAGGAAGGGGATGTCCCCAAGCTTAGTGGAGACGGGGGTCAAATGACTGTTTTGGTGCCTCCTTGTTATTCAAAACATGTCACTGTTGCCGAATCTGATCTGAAAGTTGCTTGCGTTGTAACTTACCTCCTCCTGAAGACTCATAGCCCCCACCTAATCCTCGGGGACACCCATGTTTCCCTAACAACCTGAGAGTCACTGAAGCGGCCAAGTTGGCTGAGACCAGGAGAGAATGCTGGTGGTGTGTGGGGAGGAAAGATTCGAGAGATCAGACCTCTTTCACTTCCTTCAGGACCTTCCCAGTGTCTTCCTCGTACCTCCTGGCACCATCACCATGAATCCCACCTCATCCCGCCTTACCAGGGTCTCATCCATGGCTCCTACCACCTGCACCTGTGGCTTCGACCACGGCCAGGCAAGGTCCGTGTGTGTCCAAGGCCGGACAGTAAACACGCAGAAGGGCTGTGAGCCTGGCCTCTGGGGCTGGAATTGGTCCTGGTGGCCAAGACTGGTTTCCCACTTCCTCTCCTCCGTCTCCAGTGGCAGCCAGGCGGGGACAGGCCGCCTGTGTGTCCCAGAGCGCTAGGGGGCCTGGCAGCTCAGCACCACACTTCCTGCCCAGAGCGGGGCTCCCTGGCCACCGGCCATGGCCATGCACTTGGGGGCAGGGGGCAGTCGGAGAACAGTATGAGCGGCTGGGAGGGGCCACGGAAACAGCCTTGTGTTCGGTCAGCAGCAGCTCAGGGGGGGTGAGCGTGTCAGCGCGTCTTCTAGGAGCCTGTTTGGCTGGAGAGCGGTGGATGGTGGGAGCACTGTGCTTTGAAGTGGGGGGAGGTTGGGCATGCGGGGAGAATGCCAGCACCCAAGGGAGGCAGGAGGACCCAGGGGGAGATTTCTAGAGCTGCCGTGTGATGAACTCACAAACTATACCATTGCTGCCCTGGTCAGTCTTGAACACCGTGCACATGTGGGTACACACACACACACACACACACACACACACACGCACGCTCAGGTCCCTGGGCTGCATGAGGTGGCCTCGTGGCCTTTTCTTTCACCAGGTCTCAGATTACTTGTCCGACAAGGATGACATGGATTCTTCCTAGCTGCTAATCCCAGGGTGTGCTGACTCCCATGGGGTCCCCCAAATCCTCCCACCAGCCCAGGGGCAAGCTCCCGGCCTCCCAGGACTCTCCCCAAGGTGCACCCCTGAAAGAGACTGAGGCAGAGGGCAGAGGCCTGCGCCAGGGTTCTTCAGTGGGGTCTCTGGCACAGCCCGGCTGTGGCTGCCTTTGCCTGCATCCCAGCTGGTACCTGCGCCATGGGAGGCTTCGGGTAGGAAGGAAGAGGGGTCCCAGCCTCTGGCAGTCCCTCCAGTCCCTCTTCCCCAAACCACGACAAATAAACATATCCTGCAACAACTCCGGCGTGTGCCGTCAAGGGCCCTTTTCCCACCAGCTCCCACCCAAGCTGGCCTGCCTAGGGGTCCTGGTCCCCACCCCCAGCCCAGCCCACAGTGGCATGAGCACAGGTCTTCCTGTCTGCTCCTCCGTCTGGGCTTCTCCGAGCCCTCGGACTGGGTCGAGCACTGTTGATCTCCGTCCCACAGCGGAACTCAGCCCAGCACCCCCAGCCCCAGCCCCACCCCCGCGCTCCCAGGACGTCAATGAGTGTGGGCAGAATTTAATTGCCTGACAAGTTCAGATCCGCATCTTTGATCTGCGAAACTGGCAGAGCTGGAGAGAACTCGGGATTCTGGCGCAGAGGGACCTGGGCTTGTCACTTACACCGTGTGACCTCGGACAGTTGCCTCACTCCCCTGAGCCTGGCATCTCCTGGGAAATGGGACGGTCGCTGTCCCTAACCCACAGGGACCGTGTGCAGGCTGATTACACAACCAGCACAAGCAGCCCGGCCCGGCCCAGCACCTGGGGGCCACAGGCTTCCTCCGGGGGATCAGCTGCGCCCGGCGGAGAGGGGTGCAGTCCTGGTTCCGGGCACCCCGGTTTCTGTATCCTGGGCATAGTAAGCACTTGACGTATAGCCTACTCTCCACAGAGTCCTGGGAGGAAGGTATCATCGTCATCATCAACAGCGCCTTCTCTTAGCCCAGGAAACAGACAGAGGGTGTGAGGCTCGGCCAAGATCACCCAGCTGGCAAGATCACCCAGCTGGCAAGTGGCACCCAGCTGCTGCTCCAACCAAGGCATCTGGATGTGGGCGCCGGCCCCCCTAGCTTTGCCACAGCGCTGCCTGGAGCTCGCGCTAAGACAGGAAGTGGACAAGGAAACGTTCTTTGATGCAATAAAAAAGTGTGCCCGGCCGGCATGGCTCAGGGGTTGAGTGTTGACCTATGAACCAGGAGGTCACAGTTCTATTCCCGGTCAGGGCACGTGCCCAGGTTGCGGGCTCGATCCCCAGTGTGGGGCGTGCAGGAGGCAGCCGATCAATGACTCTCTCTCAGCATTGATGTTTCTCTCTCTCTCTCCCTTCCTCTCTGAAATCAATAAAAATATTTTTTTAAGAAAATGTTTGCTAAGCTCCCAGGAAAGGATTGGAAGAGGTGGCTCCAGCCGCACCGGAGGGTCCGGGAGCAGCTCCGGCCCCGGGCCTGCTGGGAGCTTTGCTGGGACCTGGCAGAGGTGGCCTAGCCTGTCACGTCCTCCACCACAGCCCACTCGCCTGGCAGGACATTTGAACAATGATTAACCGCGGCCGACAGGCCGGTGCAGGCTGGGGCGGCGCAGCAGGTGAGCTCACCCCTTGCACAACGGCTGCCACACCCGCCTGCCGGCCCGGCTCCGGGCGGCTCAGTGGGGCAGGGCCGGGCAGGCTCCCAGCAGCTGGGAAAATGTCCCCGGGAAGGACGGGGACAGCCTGCTGGCTGTGGAGACCTGATCGCCACCACGTCCACCTCCTGCCCCCCTCCCCGGATCCCCATCTCATAGAGCCTCCTCTGGGGGCTCCTGTGCGCCCCGGGCAGGCTCCAGCCTCAGTGCTCCGTGGGATCGGCCTGACTGGAGATTTCTCTCCACCCGTGTCCCTGGAGCGCACCCCCAGATGGCACCGGAGGAGGCTGGAGCTGGCCCTTGGAGCCCCCCAAGCTCCGAGAGCCTGCTTCTCTGTGCCTCTCTCCCTGGTCCCTGCAGGTTCCCCGCAGGGGTGCTCCCCGACCCGCCAGCCCCCGGCCCCCTTCCCCAGGAGCACCCGGCTGCTGGAGTGGAGGTAGGAGCTCACGTGCGGACTGGGCAGACCCGCCTCCAGACTCGCCCCTGTCCCACTCCACCTGCTCCTTGAATGGAGCCCTCCCGCCCTTTGTCCTACCTGAGCTCCGCGCCCACGCCAGGTCTGCTCCAGGCTCCGGTCTGGAGCAGCCTGGGATGTGTGCGGGAGAGGGGGCGCGGGGGAGGAAAAGACAATGGTCTCTGAAGGCGGAGGGGTGGCGGGTGCCACAGACGGGGCCGACCCTCTGCCCACCCCACCTCCATCACTCAGTATCCCAGCTGGTCTGAGGAGGGGTCTTAGGTCATTTGAGGGGTCAGTCAGCCTAACTGGGCTGCCCCTCCCCTTCCCCAAAGGGAGGCCCAGCAGGAGGTGCAGAGGGGGGAGCGTAGAACAGTGAGGGTCAAGGCGTTAACTCTGTTCCTTCCCTCCCGGCGACAGGGTGCCCACAAGCTGGCTGCATCCCTTAGGCCAGTGGTCGGCAAACTCATTAGTCAACAGAGCCAAATACCAACAGTACAACGATTGACATTTCTTTGGAGAGCCAAATTTTTTAAACTTAAACTTCTTCTAACGCCACTTCTTCAAAATAGACTCGCCCAGGCCGTGGTATTTTGTGGAAGAGCCACACTCAAGGGGCCAAAGAGCCACAGTTTGCCGACCACTGCCTTAGGGCAGACTTACAGACTTACGTCTCTAGTTCTAGGCGTCTTCCTACCCCTTGCCCACGTCGTCACAAACCCTTCTCAACTTACCCTGACCTGAGTACCACCTGGCTGGCTGACGGATTCAAAGAGCCTGAGCCTGGAGAGAGAAGCCGGTGAGGATACCATTGCTGTCGTCGTGGAGAAAGATGAAGCGGTGAGCCGGACAGCTGGTGACAGGGAAGGAGGAGCTGCAACCGAAGCAGATTCAGAAGCGAACCTGGGACTGAGGAGCAGGAGGGAGGACTCTCCGATGGGGTGCAGTCCTGGCTTGGGTAGCTGGGAGGAGGGAGATGCCCAGGGGCAGAGGCAGGTGTTTGGAGTGGAAATGATGAGTTCAGGGGGTGCCTTAGGAAGGCTATCCAGGTGGCTCTAGGCACAGGTGTACCTGCGGCCTTGGTTTCCTACCCACCCGCTTTCCCCAGGTGAGCCCGGATGTCAGGAGCCGCCTGGGAGCCACGCAAAGTGGTCCGTGCATAAAGGATTGCTGGCCTTTTTCTTCCCTGTCCGGTGCTTGGAGAAGGCTCTCAGAGGCATGAACTTGGCTGGGGGGAGTGCTGGGGGCATGCTGCATGCTGCCCCCCCCCCAACTTCTGGGAGGCCCCTATCCTCAGAGGGGCCATGCGTTCATAAAGCCAGAGCAGCCAGCCAATGACGTTGACAGTGGATGCTTTGGCCCCTCAGCCAGGGAGGCTGATCATGATGAGGTACCTCCATGTGGGGGACAGTCACTTCACATCTTCCTTTTAACCACCCGTCTCTGTGGCTTGCAGGAGGCAGGGGGTCAGAGCCAGGCTATCCTTTGTCCTGGTGTCAGGGCAAAGCCACGTGTGGGGCCCGAGAGGAGTAATCCCTCCCCGGGTCTTCATCTCCTTCCAGCGATCGCACTGTCCTTCCAGAAAGAAACACTTGATGGAATGGTTTTCACCTGAGTCACCGTTTGGTTTGCCTTCTCCCAGGAAATCCAACACTCCGGTTTTGCCTCCTCGCGGTTCTGACCACAGCCGGGCCTTCCCTCTCACACCCACGGAGCACGGGACAGTTAGCCCTACACTCACTGCCTGTGAGGGGCAGGCGTTTGCTCTCCCGCTGCCCACAGTGCATTGCCACATCTCCTCCTCCCGGGAAGCTGGCCTGCCTTCAAGTCCCCCACCCCACCGCACCCCTCCAGCCCCAGTCCACGGGCCTGGCATTCATTAACGTCTAGCCAAGGCCTGCTTCAGCCACTTGCTTCCCAGGCAGCCCAGTGGGCAGACAGCTGATGCGGTAGGCAGCTCAGGCCTGACCAACGGGTCGGTCACATCAGGTGGTCACGCAGCCAACAGGAGGAAGGGTGACACGGGGTCCCCCTAGCGTGTGGGCTGCCTCAGGCATGCTCAGGAACCCTCCGAGGCCCCCAACAAGCCCTGATAGGGCCCTGGGCAGTTTCACACGTGGGGGCCTTCAGGGCCTGGGGGTTCCGTGCCTGGTTCCCAGGCTCTGCTGGGATCCATTGTCCTAAGTGCCCTGAGGGGGTGGGGCACCCAAACCACCTTCTCCTGGGAAGATCCCTCTCTGTTGGGATTTCCCTGCTGACCTCCTGAGCCTCAGGCCGCCAGGCAGCCTCTGTGGCAGCAACTCACTCAAGACTGAGGGAGAAGGGGAGCCTGGATTCCCTGCCCCAGGGTGGGCCCAGCCCCAAAACAGCTCTGCTAAAGAAGTGTGACTCCCAGGGCCACTCTGACCATGCCCGGGACACACTCTCAAAGGTCAGGAGCCCTAGGGGTCATCGGAACAGGAAGTCCTCAGGTCACATCAGATGTTCCATGTCACAAACCCCCCATTTAGCCCCTTTTCAGGAAGTCATTGGCCTCACTGGCGGGTGGGGGAGGAGCATGGCATCGTAACTGTCACAAGCCTGTGGCAGCCAGCGGTCCCTCCGGCCAGTGCCCCTGGCAAAGGCCCCAGCAGCTGGGTTCCCGAAGCAGCCCCCACAGCAGCTCAGCGTGGGGAGCAGGCCCCTTGGGGGTGGGCACCACTGACCCTAAAATCACCAGGGCTCCCCAGGAAAAAGAGAGGGGGGGTGCCTGGCAACAGAGACATCACGACACTGCCGTGAGGGCCAGGAGGGCTCCTGCGTTCAGGACGGTGAAGGCAGTGAGGGGGCCTCACCCCCTTCTCTCTCTGTGCCCACCTCTATCTCCTTCTCCCCTAAATCCTCTCCCTGTGACCCCAGGCAGTGGCAGCCCTGAAGATCCCACCAGATAGACAGAACTCCTCCTCCCACTGCTCAAACCCAGCCCCACTCCCACTTGCCCGAAGAGAATCTGTGGGTCAGCGTGACGGCGGGCAATGAGGGGCCCAGCTGCTTCCACTCACAGCCTCGGCCTCCCCTGGAAGCTCCTAGAAACTTCTGGAAGTTTCTAGAGTCACAGGCAGAGCCTCGGGCACTCCGGGATCCAGTTCAGGGACTACCTCCTCCAGGAAGCCCCTGTGAGTGCTGACAGCCTGAGAATCCCCTGCTGAGAAAGTAATTAGGAAAAGCAGAAGCTGGAATAGCATTGGGGTGAGGAGGGGGAGGGAGGAGAAGCCACAAGGTCCGTCCTGGGGCTCTGGCTCCCCAGGAGGCTGGCTCATTGGTGTGTGGCCCCAAAGGGAAGGCCTTCCTGAACAGGACAAAGGGAGCATCCAAAAGGCCCAAGGGAAGCGACCCCACCCTGGAGAGGGGGCGCTGGGTGGGGGGGCGGGGGGAGGCACATTAACTATACTCTCTGAGCCCCCTGCCTAGGGGCACCCGGAGAGCTGACTAACTCTCCCAGGAGGTCACCTCCAAACAGGGAGGGTGTGCCGGGAATTAGGACTCACCAAGCCCATGCTTCACAGTCCCCTGGGCCCATCATGCCCGGCAACAGGCAGGGGGTTGTGGGGGGCTGCTCTGGCCACTGAGCCAGCTGCTACAGGGAAACTGCGCCTGGGGAGCCAGCACCCACATCAGCACCAGCCAGAGGCCAGGGTCCAGCCCACCCCACCCGCCACCAACTCACTTCCCACGGGACCTCGGTTTCCTCATTTCCTTTTTCCTTATATAGCTCTAGCCTTTTCCCATGGGGAACTCCAGGCCAGCCTGGGAGCCCTCTCTGACGCCCACAGCCCTCCTCCCCTCACTCCTCCAGGCTTAGAGCCGCTCAGCGCCAAGGGCAGGGAATCTGAGGTGGGGTTGGGGATGGGGGAGCCCTAGGCGCAGAGTAGCTATTGCAGAGGGGAGCCCTGGCGGGGTGATCAGTGGGGACCCAGTGGAGGGCCGGTTCCTCAGCTCAGCGCAGCCCCTCTGTTGGCCACCCTCTCTCCACTCCCCACTCTGCTGGCCTGGGGAGCCGGCCCCCCCAGAGCCACTGGGAGTCCTGCTGTGGGCTCAGCCCTGCCCCGGGCTTCCCAGGCTGCACACGCCTGGGGCCTGGCCTTGCAGCTGCCCCTCCTGGGCGCTCTCGCTGCCTGGTGGTCACTGGCCATGCTCCTTCCCCTCCGAGGAGCTCACTGCGCTGTGAGTCAGTAATGGGACACGGAGGACAGGGTGGCCTCATGTGATGGCTACAGTCACGGAGGGAGGCGCATCAGCTTCTCCGGGGCATGCTCCTTGCGTGGAGAGGAGGTCCTGGTCACGATACAGGGTCCATGGACCTGCAATGGGTTCCTGACAGCCTGCCTCGCAGCGGAGAGACGCTGGGCTGGGGGCAAGGAGACTGGGAGGGCTTGGTTCCCCCTGTGACTGGCAGATCACTCCTCTGAAATTCAGTGTCAAGGGTGTGGCATCAGAACCCGAAGAATCCCCCCAGTTTTGTGATTTCCAGAATCCCTGTATGTGGAGAAGGGCCGAGGGGCTGGCCATGTCCTGAGGAGGGGTGGGGAGCATCCAGCCCGCGGGCCGGGCTGTATAAGGCGCGTGAGATCATTGGGTCTGGCCCTGCCAAGGCATTGGGGGCGAGTTAATTAAATGTTTGACCGACTGTAGCAGGCTCATTACTAGGCTGATAATTCTGTGTGGCCTGCGAATGACGTTATAAACACCCAATGGCCCTTGGCAGAGAAGGTTCCTCACCCCTGTCCTAAAGGGTCCCTTGAGCAGCGTGTTCCCGGCTGGCACAGGGACCCCAAGGTGCCCCGCTGCCCCGGCTGGCGCAGGGACCCTGAGCTCTGGGAGGAAGCTTTGAAGCCAAGCAGCTCTGAGTCCGGTTGGTTCCAGCGCTGCCTCTCACTGGGACGTTATGTAGCTTTCTGGCCTGTTCTACTGTTGGGGTGACGTGGGCCCGGGGGAAGGAATGCACCCACGCTCTAGGCGGAGTCCCTGGGCCTGAGGGCTCTAGCTCAGTGCTTGCCCCTCCTTCCCCAGAGGACTCACCATAACGGGGTGATGGTCAGAGGAGGGCCAGGGCGCTGGGGAGGGGGTGCAGCTTCCAAGGGCTGAGATGAAGGTGGCCAGTCCCCTACCTAGGGCGTCCGCACTGGGCAGTCCGCGTGCCTGGAGGTGGGGTGGGGCCGGATGGGACCACTGGGCACCAGAGGGAATCCCCGGAGGGACAGCTGGGCCTTCCATGTCCAGATGCCTGGGCCTCCCTCCCACAAGGAGCCCAGAAGGAGTGTGGGCCTCCCCCCCCCCCCCACCCGGCTGCCTGGCCCCTGCAGAACTGCCAGCAGGAGGCGGGCGGTTAGAGGGGTTCGCAGTGAGCTGCACTTCCCACAGCCCTTGCAGTGTGTGAGGCTTCCTGCCTCCACGGCTCTCCTCCGGCCTCCACGTGCCCTCCGCCCCTCCCCGGCTGTCTACTAATGAGGCTGGAGTGGCCCACGGATGGGGGAAGGGCAGAGAGGGAGTTTGTGCGCCAATGGAGCCCTCTCCGCGGCTGCTGGAGGGAGCGCTGGGGCAGGGGGTGCCTCTGTGCGCTCGGGCACTGCACAAGGGCTGCATCTGTTTGACGGAGGGCCTGGAGCCCAGCCACCACCATGGCCACTCCAGGCCTCCGGGCACGGAAGCCTATGGGTCAGTGCTGATCTGAGAGCCAGGCTGGGCCAGGCCCAGCCCCAGTGCACGCTGGGAGCAGCTGAGTCTCCCCTTTGGGGTCTCAGACCCTCCCTCACCCAGGCGTCCTGGGAGGGGGATGCAGTAGGAGAGGACTCAGCCTTCGGGGGAGGACTCAGCCTTCGTCCTTCCTGCACACTCACCAATCCATCCACCTTCCCACACACACACACAGGACTCTGGGACCTGGAGACCCAGGACCTAACCTAGTTATGGCTCTGACATTCCGTGACCTTGACCAGAGCGCTCCCAGATTGAGCCCTCCCCCAATCAGCGCTTTGGCTCGGCGATCCCCAAGGGCCCTGTCCAGTGATCCCATCGCTGTGTCCTCTTCAGCCCTCTGCCTTCAGCACCTGTTCTCACCCGGCCCAGGCCCAGGGCGCTGAGTGAAACAGTGGACGAGCTGATGAGCGAGCAAATGAACGGCTGGAGTGCAAGGTCCTTCCTTCTCCCGCCTCACTTCCCATGCCCTGATCCCCCGTCCCCAGCTCCAGCCTGGCGGGGCAGGGCCCAGGTGTTTTTCATTAAGGGTTTTATTGCGGATTCTCAGGCTCTGGCTGAGGCTGCAGGAGCTACCTAATCCTCCACCCCTCCCCCAGGCTGAGCCGGCACCAAGGTCAGGTGATCAAGGGGCCTGTCCTCCTCGCCCACTACCAGCCCTTCTCAGGCCGCCTCTCAGGAGGTCACCCAGGGCCCAGCTCCAGGCTCCACGCCCACTCCTCCCACTCCTCATTCACACTGTAACAGCCAGGGCATCCTTCTGAGAAATAAAGCTCATTATTGCATCCCTTCTTTAAAATCCACCAAAGGCTGCCCTCTTTGTTTTTGTTCTCTCTCTCTCTCTCTCTCTCTCACTCTCTCTCTCCAAACAAAAACTGGCTCTGATTTGTAGCGCTTGCCAGTGCCCATGGTGTAAATATTCCCACCATGGCCAGTTCCAAACTACCAGCGTGAGGTCATGGGACTCAGTGCACAACCAGCTCTCACAGCTGGGAGAATGGCTCTAGCTCACCACCACCTATTCCCTTCACCCTTGACCTTGACCTACAAAGCCCTGTTTTACTGGCCCCAGTTGTCCCTCCAGGCTCATTTCTCACTGCTTTCCCACCCGCAGCACAGACACTGAAGTCTGAATGGCACCTCTGTGCATGGGTACTTGCCCCAAACACCCGTCTCGTGTCCTCGCCTGGGCAGCTCCTTTGATAACACTCTGTTCAGATGTCTCCTCCTCCAGGCCGCCTCTCTAGGTCCCCAAGCTGGGTCAGCCCCCTTCACCTGTGTCCCTAGTACTGCCTTGGACGTCTGTGTTATTTTTTTTTATTAATTAAGGTATTACATATGTGTCCATATCCCCCCATTGCCTCCATCACCCCACTCCCATACATGCCCTCACCCCCCAGTGTCTTGCGTCCATTGGTTATGCTTATATGCATGCATACAAGTCCTTCGGTTGATCTCTTACCTCCCCCCTCCTCCCCAGGCTTCCCGCTGTAATTTGACAGTCTGTTCAATGCTTCTCTGCCTCTGTATCTATCTGACATCTGTGTTATTTAATAGTGCATGTCGGGGTCGGGCCTGGTTAATACTTGGATGGGAGACCACCTGGGAATACCAGGTGCTGTAGGCTTAAAAAAATAAAATAAATAATGTGTCTCACCCAATTGGTGGCTCAGTGGCTGAGCATCAACCTATGAATCAGGAGGTCTCGGTTCGATTCCCGGTCAGGGCCCATGCCCAGGCTGTGGGCTCGATCCTCAGTGGGGGGCGTGCAGGAGGCAGCCAATCAATGATTCTCTCTCAACGTTGATGTTTCTATCTCTCTCTTCCTGTCTGAAATCAATAAAAACATATTTTAAAAATAATCATGCGTGTCTGTTCTTGCCATAAGCTCTGCAGAACCAGGGCTATGTTCTGGGGTCTCCGGGTCCAGCCCCTGGCCCAGAAGAGGCCTCAGTGATTGTGTTGAGGGTGAGGTGCATGGGGTGGTGAGCTCAGGGCCCAGGGCCCAGGGCTCCAGGAGGAGAGCTACCCAGGGGCCCCAGTTGCTCTCGGGGCCTTTCCTGGCAGAGCCCAGGGCCACCTCCTTGGCCAGCTTCCTAGGAAAGCTGCAGGACAGGAACTGGGGCGCTGCCCCTGCACCTCCCTACTGGGGGCAGGGGCCTCATCCCCCTGCCCCTGGATCTGGGCTCACTCGTGTCTCCCCAGCTTGCCCTCTAGCACAGAGGGGCACAGAGCTGGCTGGGGCTGGGCGGGGGGGAGGGGGACGAGCCCCACCCTCTCCCGGTTGTTTGTATCCTCGTGACCATGGTTTCCTGCAGGGCAGGTTATCATTATTGACTTTGGCACCAGCACCCAGGCATCAGGGAGGCCACCGTTTCCCAGGGCTGGGAATAGCCTTGGGGCTTGCCAGGCGGCCTGGGCCTAAGAGAGCCTCCTCCACTTTCTGCCCAGGTGGTCCTCTGTGGGCAGAACAGGTGAGACAGGAAACAGCCGTGGTCCAGGGGAGCGCCCGGGGTGTCCGAGTGACAAAGACCCGGGTTTGCATGTCGGCATGGCCACTCGGTAGCTGTACAAAGTACCAGCTTAGGGCCTTTACTTTTCCACCTGTAAAATGGGGTAGTAATACCGGCTTCTCAGGGGGCTGGGGAACATGAGAGTAACAGCCACTATGTATGGAGTGCTTGCAAAGTGCCCCCGGCAAAATGACAGTTTATTCGCATTATCTTACGTAGTCTCCCCTCGGCCCTACGAGATAAGAGCTGTTAGCCCAATTTCACAGATGAGAACACTGAGGTTCTGGGGAGTTTATAGTCACACAGCAAGTAAAGTGGGGTCTAACTCCAAATGTCTGCCACCATGCTATTCTGTGACCCCAACGTCAGAGGGTAGGTGTGTGTAGGGCCTGGCACATTGAAGCATGGAGTAGATGGTAGCTATTATTAGTAATTACTCAGAACCCTAATGTCGGACAAGTATCAGGAGATGGAATTTTCAAAACCCTCTTTCAAAGTCTGCCCCTTATTGAGCTTAGCATACACTTGAATATTAACACATTTCACTTCCTGGGTGTTTCTAAAGCGCCGCCGCCTGAGTTCCAGGTCCTCGCTCACTCAGGGACCCTCCGCCACGTGTCCTCAGCCACGCCCCCCTCCCCCACCTCCCACCATGCGTGCTCAGGCCAGTGCGCCCCTATTTCTCTCTCAGGAGGACTCTGGATCGCTTCAGCCTGGTGCTGACTGATGCGGGTCATTCGGCAACTATGTGCTGAAATACTGGAATTTCTGAGATGTTTCCACGGTTTATGGGGCCATAATATTTGAGGTGGGAACCTGGGAACCGTCCTTGACGCCTCCCTCCTCCTTGTCACCCCTCCCTCTCATGCCCCACACAGGCAGGGGAGGGAGGGGCGCGAGCCAGGCAGGTGGCCCCAGGGGGCACAGGCCCAACTCTGTGGTTTCTGAGCATGAACCTGGGGTCACAGTTTTTGGGGAGGGCAGTCAGGACTGTTGCGTTTTCTCATTGACCCAAGAGTTGTGCAAAACATCAATCCGCCGGCTGGGCCTGCCTGGCTTCCTTCCTGAAGGCCGTGACGGCGTCCCTCCCCAAGGCCACCGCTTGCTCCAAGCCTGTGCCTCTCCCAGGGACCCTGCCTGTCCCCCCACACCACAGCCAGAGCCATCCTTCAGAGACCAAAGCCCCTCCCTCAAAACCATTGGCACACTAGGCACCCACGCCAATCCATGAGGAACAGACAAAAGGCCCGTTAGAAAAATGGGCCCCTCCTGGTCCGTGGTTGAGCATTGACTTACGTATGAACCAGGAGGTCACTGTGCGATTCCCAGTCAGGGCACATGCCCGGGGTCGTGGGCTCGATCCCCAGTGTGGGGCGTGCAGGAAGCAGCTGATCAATGATTCTTTCTCATCATTGATGTTTCCATCTCTCTCTCTCCCTCTCCCTTCCTCTCTGAAATCAATAATAAAAATATATTTTTTTAAAAAAAAGAAAGAAAGAAAAAACGGGCCCAAAATATGCAAAGCAGTTCCCCTCTGGAAAAAGAAATGCAGGTGCCAAAAGCTTATGAACAGATTCCTCACCTCCTAGTCTCCTAAATAAATAAATAAACATCAAAGCAACCATGTGACATCATCTCCACCCCCACCCTCACCCCCGTGGGAAAAAGAAAATGGAGCCATTTGGTGACCCCTGTGGTGACTGGTGAGGGGTGGTCCCTGAGACTCCCGCAGGCGGAGTGTGGTGACAGGGGTGGCCAGCGGGAGAGACGTCTGCAGGGTGATGGTCAGGAGCAGCCCTGTGATTAGAACTGACCCCTAGGAAGGCGCCCCGGTGTAGACTCGGGACAGTCCTGTGTCTGAGTCAGACGATGCTGCGTGGTGGCTGTCAGTCCAACACGTTGGCAACAGCAAGGCCTGGAGATAGACGCCACCCCACGGGTGGGACAAGTCAGTGGCCTCCATCCACACACTGAACGCCCCGCAGACACTAGGAAGGGCGGGGTAGGACTGACCACCCGTGCTGAAGGGAACCATCCCTCTGGTGTGACTATTTAAAAGCACAGCCTTATCCTCAGACGTACACGCGTGGGGAGAACTTCTGGACGCACACAACGAAGGCCTGTCCGGTGGAATCGCCTTTGGCCGGAGACACAGGTGGAAAACTCTTCACCCACCCGTTCCTGCCCCGCGTGGGTTTCTCATCACGTGCCCAGAGAATTTTCATGTTTCAAATGGCACCGGGAGCTGCCTGGGTGGTGGGGTTCGAGCCTGATTTTGTTTTCTTCTTTATACCTTTCTATATCAAAAGAACCCACATCCATGGGTTCAAATGTTGCAAAACAAAAACTTTCGCTGCCTCGGGGGAAAGTCCATGTCCCTGAACTCACGCTGAGGTCTCCTGGCGCCAGCCAGCCGCTGGCTCCCAAGGTGTCCCGTCCCGACTCCTGGGTCCCCACCCACCTTCCACACCCCAAAGCCCCGTGCTCGCTCGTGCCTCCGGGCCTTTGCAGTTCCATGCTGTTCCATGCTGTTCCCTTTACCTGAGATACTCCGCCCCATCACCCCTTCACTTTGCTCCATTCGTCCTTCAGCCAGCTCCAGGGGCCAGCCCCGTCTGCCCCCAGTGGCCATCCTGCCCTGCCAGGCTGGCTCCCGGCACCCTGGCCGGTGCTTCTAGATGCCGTCAATGGCCTTTCCGGTCCCCCTCACTACCTCACGACAGCCTTGAAGGTAAAGCCAGGGCCCGGGTCACCGACGGCATCCAGGGCCCAGCGCCGTGCCTGGCTCACGGGAGGCTCCATCCGCTTTTGAACTGACAATGACTCCTGACCCGGAGGCACAGACAGCTGGCACCCCAGGCTCAGCCCCCAAGCTGGCCTGTGTGTGGGGTGGGATTCCTGGGCCCGGCCCCAGACGGCAGGCCTCGGGCCTCGGAGGCAATCTGGAGGGGCAGACAGACAACGCGGCCGCGCCGCCCGCGCGGCTCCAAGGTGGCTTTTATTTCCTCTTCTGCGGGTGCCAAGTCCCTGAACAAATATTTTCCTGGAGTGGAGGAGCGGCTTAGCTCCCGCCTTAAGTGCTGGAAACACCGCGGGGTCGGGCAGGTTCCAGGAACCGGAGGGAGACGGGGTCTGGCTGCAGCGGGAGGAGGAGGGTCATTAGGGCTGCCCGCCGGCTGTGCCCACCTCCTGGCTGAGGCGGGGCCTGCTCCTCCACCCGCCAGGCCCGGGAAGCCGCGCGCGAGGCTCTGCCCTGGGCCTCTCTGCCCATAAATTAGAATCCCCTGGGACCCTGAAGAAAACGTAGGCCACGTGGGCCTCCTCATTCCTGCTGAAAACGCTGCAGTGGCGTTTAAAGGAACTAATTAGGATCTCAGAAGGCCTTTTATAAGCTTCCCCCCACCCCCCCCCCCCCCGTTTTAACTTTCTTATTACAGAATAACATACAGGGTACACTCATCGTACGTGTATAACTTGATGATTTATTTACATATACATACACCCTGGTAATCACCGCCTCCATCAAGCCAGAGAACATTCCAGAGCACCTTTCAGAGAAGGTGCCTTCGAGGGCCTGCCTGGACGATACCACACCCCCCCACAGAGGTTCCGCCGGCTGCAATGACCACCGGCTCGTTGTGCCTGTTCCTGAACTTTATGTAAGTGGAATTGTGCAACGTGGGCTCTTGTGTGTGACCCGGAAGTTACAGTGGCACAGAGGACTCAGTGCCTCTCCCTGGAGACGCTTGGAGCCCATCCTGGAAGCTGAGCAGGCGTGGGACACAGCACTGACGAGGGGGCGCAGCCACACTCTCACCCATACCCCCCGAGTGGGTGCCAAGCTGGCGTGCGCGGCCGGAGGATAGGCACTGGGTGGGGGCGCAGTGGGGCTGGGGAGTGGGAGGGAGGGAGCCAGGCAGGGCTGTGTCCACTGCCAGGCAGAGCCAGCAGAACCCCAAGGCCCCCCAGGCTCCCCGCCCAGGGCCCGCCCCCACTCCTGGGCCAGGAACCCTGAGCCACCGAGGCCCTCCTTTCTCAGCTGCCCGCTGGAGAGGACGTGACAGCCCGGGCCCTCTCTGAGGAGCAGTCCCCTGCAGGCCCAGGGAAAGGACTGCTCTCCCAGAGGCTGCCTAACCTGAGAGGGGGCCTCAGACACCCCCTGGGGGCCCAGCTCTGGGGTGACTGCCTCCCAGCCCCACCCCTGACGGCCAGCGCAGAGGACAGCCTCGTCATAGGCCCTTCTCCCTCAGGCTCCACTTGGTGCACCTGTGGGAGGCTCATGGTGCCGCCCAGTGAGGTGGGACAAGCCTCCTAGGTCCCGCCAGTTTTACCTCCTAACAAGCTCTCAAACCGAGCCCCAAGGCCCCCCACCCCCATCCCCAGCCTCTTCCTGTCGCTGGGACTCCGTCCCCCCAACCCTCTGCAAGTCCTAACTCGTCTGGCCCTCCCGAGGCCCTCAGAGGTTCCAGGCGAATGGCCTGCCGCCTTCTCACCACGTCCAGCCTCGTCTCTTCCCGCACCTGCTCCCCGTCCACACCAGCACGAAGCCCTGTTCTTGCCCAAGCAGGGCCTCTGCCGGGAATGCCTTCTCGCCCTCGCTCGGGAGGCCAATGGGAAGGCCCTTCAAGACCCAGCAGAAGCACCGTGTCCGTGACCCAGACGCCGCCAGCCCACAGGGACCCTGTCACTGAGACCGCTCTCCCCCTCCGGTCTCCCCCGGACCGCCATCGCCCGGCCCACGGGCTGAGCAGCTTCGCTTTGGGTGTGAAAACCCAGCGCTATCCCGCGCAAAGCCCCGGAGACAAGCCAGGCAGAACGCAACTTCAGGCAGAATGGCCGCAGTGAGAAAGCCCACGGAGAGAATGGCTCATTCGTTTAGGAAATAACTGGAATGAACTTTTAGTGGGAGATCCAGTGAGTCCCTCATCCGCTATACACGGTGGAACGCACACACCCCCGCCCCATGGACGTGACCCAAAGGTCAGGGGACTTGAAATGGTGCTCAGTTGCTCGGTTCCAAGCGTGGCGAGGAGGGAGCCGGGAACACAGAAGAGGAGAGAAGGGGTCAAGGTCGTGGGAAGGGGGGCAGCAAGCTAAGGCCTGAGAGATGGGCAGAGAGAAATTCCTGAGGCCAGGGTACCCCAGGGACTTGAAGATGGTGTTTAAACCCCTTCACACGTGAGCGTCTTTACTGTTAGCCTCCAACGTTCAGTAAAGCCTGTGATGGCACCACCGTCCGGGCAGCGCCCTGGGGAAGGGACAGGGGTGTGACCCAGGAGGAGCAGGGAGCCCGAGGATTCAGCAGAGAGGGGGGCTGGCACTGGGCAGTTTAACCCATTGGGACGTGACAGGAGCAGGTGGCCCAGGAGGCTGGGGTCTTGAAAACTTGCTGGTGGAGGGGAAACCCCCCCCCCCCCCACTCTACTGCCACCTTCTGTGTGTGCACGGCCCATGTGGCCTCAGGACCCAGGCCCGTCCAAACCCCAGCTCCACCGCTCACCTGCATGCCTTGCTCTGGGTCAGCTTTTGTCTGTAGTGTAAGGCCCATGAACCACAGTGCCATCTTCGCCCGGTTATGAGTTTTCAGTGGGGAATGGAATAAGCCGGGTGCCCTGTCCAGCGGTGTCTGGCCCACAGGATGTTCAGTAAAAACATTAAGTCCAGGTGGCCTCTCCCAGGGACGGGCAGAAAGCAGGCACTTGGTACAGTCAGTGTTTGAATGATCTGAGGATAGTCCCAGCCTCCAGACCTTAGGAGCCATGTCGGGAGGGTAGCATCCTCCACGCTGTGAAGCCGCCCAGAGCCTGCCGTCCCTGCCCCACCCACAGGCCCAGGCCCCAGGAATGGTCCTTCCCGTGTCCCTAGGACACACCTGGGGTCTGGGGTGAGGGGCAGGCCTGCACCCAGGGCCAGGCTGCAGGGAGATCTGCCATGAGGGGCAGCTGAGGGGCTGGGTGGGCGTCCACAGCCTACAGGAGACTCTGGGTCAGGCTGGGCCGCCAGGTGCCCTGAGAACACGGGGCTCCTGCAGTGCCGAGCCTCTTCAACCCCCCAAATTCCCACTGCAACGTCAGGCTGGATGGCTGCAAATTGTGTGCAGGCAGTTATTTGTAGACCGTCTGCTGGTGAGTTCTCATCAGGGGTCCCAGGACAAGGAGCAAACAGAGGGGCCAGCACACTTGAGCCATAGGGAGCCTTGTGTCCTGTGGGAGGGAATGATCTAGAAGGAGAGTAAGGCAGAGAGCCCTGGGAGGGAGGATGGTGAGGGCTGACGCAGTGGGAGCAGGAGGGACCGGTGCTTCCTCACCAGGCCCAGCGCACAGCCCCGAGCCGGGCTACGCCTCCCCGAAGGCGACCGGGAAGGACATCGCCGGCCCAAGAAGACACGCGTCCACACGGCAGCCCAGAACGACAAGTACCGTTTATTCGAGCTACATGAACGGGCCCAGCCACAGGCTCGGCGCTGTCCCAGGGACCCGCAGAGACGAGCTCGGTCGCAGACCCCTTCCCCACCCCCGAGCCGCGCCCAGTCCCACATTCCAGGGCGGAAGGTCCCAGCACTGAACACAGGGCACGGGCGCCCCTGCTTGGGCGGTGCGTCTCTCTGAGTCACCCCTCTCGGAGCCGCCGACCGAGCAGCTGGAAGGCCGTCAGATTAAATAAGCAAGTACCGGGGTTCCCAGAAGCCCGTGAGGGGGGCCCGTCCCAGGTGTCTGCGAGGCCGGCCTTGGCTCCGGGCCTGGGTGGCCGTGACCTCGGGTCAAGCTGTGGTGGGGGCGCTGCAGCTTCGTTAGCCGCTGAGGAGTCGATGCTTTGAGCTTGGCTACGCGTACATGGACGTCCGAACGTGCATGACCTTGGCTGAGCCGACCGACCTCCAGAAGAATATTAGCAAACAAACAAACAAACAAACAAAACCAGAGCGACTCTGGCCCCGGATCCCACCCTGGGGCGGCTGGGGGTGGGATGGGTGGGGGATGGGGGCGAAGGCACGGAGCCCTCAGTTTCCCAGCATCGTCGTGGTTAGAGAAAAGGACGGTCACACCCGCTGGCCAGCAGAGAAGAGGCACAGGCCGCAGCGCTCACGTGACTGCCGACATTACAGTCTATCACACCGGGAGAAGCCACTGTGCAGGGGGAAACCCATGGGATTAAGTAGAGTTTTGCCAGAAGCAAAAGGCTATCCCTCTTTGGAACATTCCGGATCCCAGCCGGGCCAGGGCCGCCGGAGCTCATCGAAGGTGAGCCCGGTCCTCGGGAGGGGCTCGGTGCCAGGGGTGCCCGGGGTGCCCCTGGCCACCCCCCGGAGAAAGCGTCCCCAGAGGTGGGGTCAGAGAAAGAGCTGGGTCCGCGGGAGATTCCCGGTCCCACCGCCACCTCGGACCCCGCCGTCCTCCCTGGTCCCAGCCCGAGGCTCCAGGACGCGGTTCTCCCGGGGGCTCCTCCCCGTGGCCGAGCTCCGGGGCCCGCGGCAGCCGAGGCCCCGACGGGGCCAGCCACACGTCCCTACCCTGTTGCGCACGTGAGTGGCAAACGCAGAGACCGCACGTACACTCGGCCTCGAGGCCGGCTTCCAGATTTGGTTCTCCTAGTTTAAAAAAAAAAAGTCTTCTTAACCCTGATGCTGCGTCCTGACGGTGGAGGAGGGAAGCAAGATGGGGGAGTAACCAACTCAGCTTAACTTACATCAGAAGTAATAACGTCTACGGGACTAGGAACAAAGACTAGAGGAGACATGTGCAAAAACAAGTTGATACCTACGTCCGCCCTCCCCACAAAACCAAGCGAGCGCGCAGGGAGCCCCGAACTCCTCTCCCCGCCACTCAGCCGACGCCGCCCCCCCAAGACGGTGGGTCTCTCCCAGTAAGTGCTACAGGAGCGCCAGCCCCTCAGCCCCAGCGGGCCCTCCAGGTCCACAGCCGTGGGGCGCCCCCCGCTCCAGAGCTGTTCCAGGCTGGAGAAACCGAGTCGGGCGGTGAGATGCCAGGCGCTGGCCGGGGTGGAAAGGTCAGATGCGGAAAGCCCTCGCGCCCCAGGCTCCGGGCAGAAGTCAGAGAAGCAGGGGAGAGCCCCCAGCCTGCCCAGGACTCCGCGGGGAGGGGGCCGGAGGGGCTGGGAGCGTGGGGAGGCGGCCCGGGGGGCCCGGGGAGGCCGGCCTGCAGTTCTTCACGGAAGAGGCAGATGGGGGCCTGGCGAGCGGCAGAGGGAGGGGAGGCGGCTCCTGTCAGGCGTAGAACTCCTCCTGCTTGCTGGGTTTCTGGTAGGCGCCGCCGTTGGCTTGTTTCGGCTCCTCCAAGGAGTAGCTGCCCTCGTCCTTCTTCTTCATCCGGTACAGCATGAAGCCCACCAGGCACACGGCGCAGATGAGCCCCACCAGGCCGCCGGCGATGACCCCTGGGGAGGCGGACAGAGGCCGGCTCAGCGCAGCTGCTCCCGGGCTAAGCGGGCAGCCCCCACACCAAGGCTAAAGGCAACCCCGTACCCCAAAAGCAGCCGTCCGCCCCCCCGTCCCACCCACCCGAGAGAAAACTCACCTCCCAGCACTTCCTTCCTGTCCAGGAGGCCCTGTGAGGCCCCGGTGGCCCCGAGATCCACTGGGGATTCCTTTCGCTTCTCTCGTTCCTCGGGAGTCCCCGTTGCGCTCTCGGCGGACGTGTCGAAGGTGAAGTCCTACGGGAGGGCAGGGACAGGATCAGGCTGGGTGGCCGCATCCAGGCCCATGTCCGAAGCCAGCAGCGGATCAGGCCTCCCCGGTCACAGCTGCCACCCACTCAGACAACGCCCGACCCCGGACTTCTGGGACCACCAAGCCAGGCCCCTCCCGCCACATGGCGCTGGACTGTGGCGGAGATATGTGCACGGATATAGAGCACGAGTTTCAATGTGAAAATAAATAGGCTCGCTTTAGGGCAGTGGCTCTCAACCTTCCTAATGCCGCGACCCTCTAATACAGTTCCTCATGTGGTGGTGACCCCCAACCATAAAATGATTTTCGTTGCTACTTCATAACTGTAATTTTGCTACTGTTATGAGTCGTAATGTAAATATCTGTGTTTTCTGATGGTCTTAGGCAACCCTGCTAGCGGTTCTCAACCTGTGGGTCGGGACACACAGGTTGAGAACCGCTGCTGTAGAGCCTAAGGGGTGAGGGAAGGTGGGACCTCATGACCTTGTCTTCACGGTGGGCAATGGGACGTGCTCAGGGCACAGGGTGCTGGGTATGCCAGGCAACCAACCACTGTCCCCGCCCCAAGGCCTGTGCTCAACCAGTCAATAGGGGCCGCCAAGCCCACTGGGCACCCACCGTCCCGGGATGCACAGAGCCCACAGGGGCTGGCACTCACCTCCTCCCCAGAGCCCTCTCCTTTTGGGAACTGGGTGGCAGTCCCAGCCTCGGCAGTCCTCTCGGTGACCGAAGGACCTCTCTCCTCCGTGACGGTCGTGTGAGGGTCGGCAGGGTGAGGGTCGAGCGGGCCCAGGCCTTCGGGGGCCGAGGTCTTAGGGTGGTCGGGCTGCATGTCCCTGAAGGAATGCAAGGTGACAGGTGCCTGGGCAGTGGTGGCTCTGGTTGTCGATGCCCGGTGGGTGGTGGGGTGTGGTGTGGTCTCGCTGGGTGGGTGCGTGGTCTTTTCCCGGTTGGGAGAGCCGGGTTCCAGGTTGGCCAGGAGCGCTGTGTCTCGCTCCTGGTCTCCCGCTCCGGCGGGCAGGATGGAGGTGGAGGCGGCCATGGTATTGGCGCCGGTGGGCTCTGGAGCCGTGGGCATGACCGTCAGGAGCCCCATGTCCTTCCAGGTGAAGGAGGTCGTCTGTGGCACGGTGAAATCTGGCAGAGCGCCTGCAGGGCCAAAGCAGAGCTGGTTGGGGTGGGGGAGGCCGCAGAACATCCAAGCCGGCCAAGCTCCTACTGTGAGGACCCGGGTGGGTCCGGGGCCCCGGCTAGCACAGCCAGCTCTTCCTCCCGAGGAGCTCTGCCCCTGGGGTCGAGCGAGCTGAAGCTGAACTTGACTCTGGGGAGTGAAAAGAGCTGCCTCTGTCGGCTGCCTGTGCCTCGGGACGGCCTGGTCTCGGAGCCAAGAGACACAGGCCACCTGGGCAGAAGCCTTCCCGCACTGGCCGCAGCCCGCTCCCTGGCTGGGGTGTCCTCGGGGACCCGGATCCCCGTGCAGGCCCCTCCGTTACACCTGCTCTCTCCGCAGAAAGGTCCAGCTCCCACAGAGCAGAGGCCTCTGCCCTATCTCCCAGCCCCGGGCCCCTGCCCAGGCCACTTGCCCCCCGGATGGCCTCAGCTCTCTTCTGAGGTCCGGCTCAAAAGCACCTCCTCTGGGAGGCCTCCCTGACCCCCTCTAGCTCAGGGACTTCATTTCCCCAGGGAGAGGGGATGTGGGGAGGCAGGGGAACATTTATAAAGATACACACCCCACCAGGCTCTGTGCTGCCTTACAGCTAGTTCCCAACGGCCTTATGGAGTCAAGATATTATTCCCATTTGACAGATAAGGAAACAGAGGCTCGGAGAAGTCAAACAAGCTTCCAAAGGTTGCCCAGTGAGTCGAGAGGACAGGAGGAGCCCACGTCTGTCTGCAGAACCCACCACCGTCCCTCCTCGCCAATACATGTTTTCTCCTGGCAACTCGAACCCCATCCTTCTTCCCCGGCATCCCCACTCGGGCCCAGCCAGTGGGGCTGCCTGGCCACCGTCCTGGCCCACAGCCTGCTGCCGTCTTGTCTTGGAGTGACGGCCTCCTGCTGCTCACCTGCACCCGAGCCGGAGAAGTTATCAGAGTCATCGCCAGAGCCATCCTGATCTTCGGGGGGCACATTTGTAGCCACAATTTGCTGGAAAGGGATCAGAAAAGAGTCTGAGTGGAGGCTTGCCAGGGTGCTGAGCCCGTCCCCCTCTAGCCTGTCCCCACAAGGCCTGACCCCCCACCCAACCATCTCCCATCCAGGCCCTGGGCTGCTCACACACAGCACAGGAAGGAGCCTTGGTGGGTGTCTCAGGACTCTCAGCGCTGGGCAGGCTTTGCACCCCCCGACACACACACCTCCTAACGCTATGACAACACCGTCCTGTGTCAGGTGTTGGGGGTGCAGAAGCACACGAGAGGGGACCAGGCCCTCGGTCCACGAAGCTCCGTCTGGTGAAAGAGCCAAGCCTCAGAGAGCAGACAGAAGACGCTGTTCCTGGAACACGGGCTGTGGCTCCCCCGGGATCCCCCCAGCCCAGCCCACACTGAGAGTAGCTCTTGGGGCCACTGGCCAGGAAGCTTCGGGGTCGAAGACGGGGGCTTTCAGGGACCCCCAGGAACAAGGACACAATGTCCTGGCTCCAGAAAGGCAGCCCCCGGCGTGCTGGGGACCAGGATACGGACACGGAGGGCCCCGCGTGGCGGGCGGGGGGCAGAGAGGGCCCGGGCTGAGTTGTCTGTGCCGAGGCAGGGGTGGCCGCGATGCTGCTTCCCACAGCTGACCTGCTGTCCCATCCGCAGGCAGGACTTGGGAGCAGGGGAGGCTGATCTAGAGGGGCCCTGCTCTCGGAGGCACCGGGAATGGGCCTGTGGGGGAACAGCCGTCCCCGGCATGCTGCCCGCCGGGCCCAGAGGCTGTAGGTGTCCGTGGTCCTGAGGCAGGGGCCCCACAGCAGGACCGGGGAGCAGGCCAGATGGAGGCGGGACGCTCCACGCACGGCCGAGGGCGCATGTGCAGTAACGCGGGCTCCAGGAGAGCAGGTGGGGAAGGGAGGGCCAGCAGCCAGTGGGCAGGAAGGGCAGCTATGTGTCCTGTTCAGCAACAAGACTTTGACCCAAACAACCCTGCCGTGCAGTCTGTTTTGAAAGGACCCAGCATCCGAGCCAGAACCAAAAAGGGGCAACACAGGTCGGGTTGAGAGAACCCTTGGCCTTTGCCACTGCTGGTGGGGTGGCCCTGGGGACATGACTAACCCCTCTTACAGCCTCAGTCTCCCCATCTGTAAAACGGGGGGACAGTCATATCTCCATTCCAGGATTATCGCAGAAATCCAATGAGGCTATGCCCGTGAAGAACCTAACAGAGCCTGGCCGGCTGCAGGCGCCCTGCCGACAAGGGTGGCTGCCGGAACCCAGCTCAGGGCGGGGGGGCCGGGGGGCTTGTCTGGGAAGAGGTGAGATGGAGGGGGGTAGCGTTTCAGGAGAAGAGGGGGCAGGAGGGCGCCGGTTCACAGGAGGTTCTGTGCAGGTTTGTCAGAAGGCAGCCACCACCGAGGCTGGGCTCCAGGGAACTGGCCTGCTCGCCGGGTCCTGGCCACGGCCACATGGCCACAAGGCCACACGGCCACACGGCCACACGGCCTCACTCTTGAGTGGAGCCGAGCAGGGAGGGACAGACAAGCTGTGCGGCCTCCTCAGGCTGCCTGGGGCGGAGCTGGACCAGGCGGGGGCTTCCCATCAGGGGAAGCGTCAGACACGTGTAGAAACCGCTGGGCTAGAAATACCACGGCGCTTCCTTTGAAAGTGCAAGACCCACACGGTCCCTCCCCCACCTCCCAAGACAAGGGCTCTGGCCCCAGAAAGACCTGAGCTGTCACAGCCCATCTACAATGAGCAGCGTCCCTGACCGCCCCCTGCACCCCCGACCCCATCTCCCGTCTCTACTGTCCCCAGTGAGGCTTCAAACACCGGTCCGGCCCTAACCGGTTTGGCTCAGTGGATAGAGCGTCGACCTGCGGACTGAAGGGTCCCAGGTTCGATTCCGGTCAAGGGCATATACCTTGGTTGCGGCACATCCCCAGTGGGGGGGTGTGCAGGAGGCAGCTGATCGATGTTTCTCTCTCATCGATGTTTCTAGCTCTCTGTCCCTCTCCCTTCCTCTCTGTAAAAAATCAATAAAATATATTAAAAAAAAAAAACCCACACCGGTCCGGCCTCCGCAGAGCCCCTCCCCCCAAGCCTGTCCCCACAAGGCAGGCTCAGAGTGAGGAACCCACACCCCAACAAACTCCCATCCAGGCCCAGGGCAGCTGGGGGTGGGGGCAAGCATTCAGGGGACCCACCCACAGGCCCTCCGCTGTCCTGAGAAGGCCCTGGGGATGAGCCCATGCCCAGAACCCGCCTCCCTCCCTCGGAGAGGAAGCTGGACGTGGGACAGGGCCGGGGCTCCGTCCAGACCAGCCTCCCCCACGCTGTAAAGAGACCGAGTCTTCCCGCAGAAGCCGTGGGCCAGGCCCCAGTTCACAGATGTCGGAACTAGGCCTGCAGAGAACGCAACACCCTGGGCACCCTACCCTGCCCGCCTTGGAGGCACCACCCGGGACCCAGGCAAATGCCAGGGAGGCGCAGCCTCTCACCTACACAGAGAAGCCACAACAGGTTCGCAGTTTCCCAAGAGGGCCTCTCGTGACCAGATAAGACTTCGGATCTGCCCCGTCCCTGAAAACAATTTGTCTCCTCCGCTGGGCTCAGCTTATCCCTCCGTGGATCTTGTTTACACAACAAGCTCTTAAGCAAACACTTTCTCCACTGAAACCAGCTCCCAGGCCCCAGGGCAGCCTCTCCCTGCAGGGCCGGGTCTCCCAGCCCTCAGCGGGGAAGGGCTACGTGGCCTCCTCAGTCCCCTGCCCCTTGATGCCGCCTCCGGGATGGCCTCATCTCCCCGGGGAGGAAATCAGCAGAAACTGCTGAGTTTGAACTTGGATCGCCAGCTGCCAGCTGCCAGCTGCCTGGGGTGAGACTTGGGTTTCACTCAGCAGTCCTCTGTGCGAAGAATGTGTGGCCTCGTGTGGGGGCCCTGCCTCTGACACTGGTCCTCCCAAGAGACCGCTTGGCCGCGACCTGGGGCTCCTCGGGGACAGATTGGCCCAGCTTGGAACCCACCCGGGACGGGAAGGAAGGCAGGCCAGCCATACCTTTCATGGGGCCCTTGCACATCTCTAAATCCCAGGAAATTCAGCTTTTCATACGAAAATCAAACCCTGGTGGTAAATCAAGGTCGGAACCGCCACATACCGTATTTTCCGGCGTATAAGACGACTTTTTAACCCAGGAAAATCTTCTATACGCCCAGTCGTCTTATACGCCGGAAAATACGGTACTCGGTTTGCTCAGAGCAGGGACCAGGTTGCTCCTTCCCCACCCTCAGCACAGACCCCTGGAGGCCCACCCGCCGGAGAGGGCGAGGCCAGGCTTGGCTGCGGTGGGGCTGGGGGTCGCGGAGACAGGAAAGGGTCTGAAAGCAGGCCGTGTCCGACGCTGCCGTCTCCTCCGCACCTGCTCTCCTCCGCACCTGCCATCCCTGCCCCTCCCCGGCCCCAGGAAGCACCTGCCCGGCTGGCCCATCTGTCTGAAGAGAAACTTGCCTAAGATTTTCAACACGGCCATTGGCTCCAGAGAGCGTCACTGAGTAAGAATCCCTGCCCCTGCCCCAGAGGCAGGGGGGACAAAGGTGCCAGCCCCGATCCCAGGGGCGGAGAGGGATGGCATGGACAAGCACGGGGCCACGGCTGCCAAGGGCCGAGTCTTCGTCACTCGGCGGCCAGCCGCTCCCGAGAGCAAGTCGCGAGTCTGTGGCTAGAAGGCTGGCAAAGAAGCTTCGAGAGGCAGCTGCAAGCCAAGTCCTGGCAGCGCTCACCCACACCAGCCACACAGAGGGCCACCCTCCCGGGGGACCTCCAGCCGAGGGGCCCTGGGGCTGGGTTCTCCTCCATTGGGCATGAAAGCTCCTTGGCAGGGTCGCCAGGCAGGGCACCAAGTGGGCATCTCAGAGGTTCAAGCAAGGCGCTTCTAACTCTGGGGTGACCGCTCCCCGACCCCCACACCACCCTATCAACTGCAGCCATCAGGTCCCAAGCCCTGTGGTTTCCAGCCCACACCCTGAGTCACTAACGTGTCACCTGCTGCTTGACTCAGTGGTGGATAAACCACAGACCCTTTAAAAAGCACCACCGAGCCCATACGATCGAGTGGCTTCTCAGCCTTCCGATGCCGTGTGAGGAGGTCTGGCTTTGAGGTGTCACAGGCCCTCAAATTCCACACCTGTGGGAGCATCATCCAGGGGCTTTGGGGAGAAAGGCAAGTGAGAGATGGCCGGGTCCTGGTGATCTCCCAGGGCCCAGAGCCAGGCGGCTTCCGGAAAAGGGAGCTGCAGAGGCTGGGGCACAGAGAGCCACCCTCCAGGGGACGCCAGGGCCAGGCCTTGAAGACCCCAGGCAGGCGGGCGAGGATAAGACCCGCTCAGCCCGCGTCACGAACACGGGCAGCCTCGGCAGCACCCAGTGGACGAGGGCTCAGGGGTCTGTTGGCCGTAGCTGCCCTCGCCGTGGAGCTGGGGGGCACCGACCCCTATTCCCAGCAGCTCGAGAAGCAGGAAACGAAGCAGCCTCGGTCCTGATGCCAGGCCGGGCCTCCATCCTGCTGGGCTGGGCCGAACATGGCCACCTTTTCTTCTTCCTCTGCCTCCTCCTCCCCTCTCTTCTCCCCGTCCCCCCTCAGGTGTTCCAGGCGGTGAACAGGGTTGGGTAGGGGAGCAGGGCCTCTGGGACAGGACCAGAGCCAGGGCCGCCAGCGGGGAAAGGGCCCTCACCCGCGGCTGCCCCAGGCTGAGGCCAGCTCTCGGCTGCCTTGCTGGGTGACCTCAGCGGCTCCCTCCCTCGCTTTGGACCCTGGTTGGAAAACCCTAAACTGCCCGAGGGCTCTGACAGGCTGGCATCTGGGCACAGAGGCCCCAATTCCTGTCCTTGAGGCCCGAGAGCTGTGGGTGATCAGTTGGTCACAAATAGCCAGGCCGGGGTAGGTGGGAGAGGGAGGGGCAGGCCCGGGGCCCAGGGCCCAGGACGGCCCGATGGGAGTGGGTCAGTCACTTCCTCTCCCAAGGCTTCCTTCCTGACTTGGGAGCTGCCAGGAGGCAAGCAAGGCCACTGAGGGGGCACAGAGGTCCGGCTGTGGCCTCCAGACCCTTCAATCTGCCCCTGCCCACACTCCCAGGAAGGGGGGGGTGGGCGGGCGCCGTGCCTCAGGGCAGCGCCAGCATTTCTGGCCTGACAGGCAGTTATTTATCAGCTCGGTGTCTCCACCAGAACCAAGTCAAGCTGGGGCCTGCAGAGGGGGTGATGGGACTGGCCCGGGTGGGAGGGGTCTGGGGAGCAGGCAGGCTCCCACCTTCACCCTGAGACAGCGCTTCCCTAGGGCCCCCCAAAGCCCCCAACCCCCCTGAGCACTTCCACTGGGAGGAGTGTCTTACGGGGGCTCAGGGGTCAGTTGGCCATAGCTGCCCTCACCGTGGAGCACGGACCCCTATTCCTACCCCTACCCCCCCCCACACACACAACCCCACCTCCACGGTCCCCACACTGCCACCTGGACACAGACCTCGATGCTCTGGGGAATTCCAGGGCAGGGCAGGGGCGCAGGGCAGCACCCATCCTTAGCTTTGGAGACCCCTCTGCAGTAACGCTGCTCGTGGCACTGAAGGCCAGGGTTTACAGACGGGAAACCCAAGGTCAAGGTCGCAGAGCCCTTTCCCCTGCCTCGTGCAGCTGGCTTGGGGCACCCCGAGAGGCCAGGGATGTGTTGAGAGGGGATCCTGGCAGCCAGGGCCAGCCCTGATGCCCAAACCAGGTCAGAGCTGCCGCCAGCACCCCGGTCCCCCCTCCACAGGAAGGGTGCAGCCTCATGAAGGGACTTGTCTGAGAACAGGCCCCGCCGAGGGCTGCGTGCGGGGCCGGAGCGGGAAGACCAGTTCCTCTGCTTTCCCCGCCTGCCAGAACCCGGGCCGCTTGGAAAGATTCCGCTCGCTCGGTGTTGAGCAAGGCCGCCCGGCCCGGCCCAGGCGGGTGCTGCCCTGCGAGCCAGACTAGGAGTGGCAGGGAAAGTGACCGGCCCTCGCCTGGGCCCTGCTCCCAACGTGCGGGCTGACCTGGGAAAGACCCTGCCGGGCTGCCCACTGGGCCAGGTGCTCAGCCGAGGGGTGGCTAGGGGGCAACTCGTCCCGGGTCTGTGTCTGGGGAATCAAGGCTGGCTTGCCCTCGAGGGGCACCCGAGGGTGGCACACCACAAACATGGTCACTCGGGAGGGTGAGGTGGGGGATGTGGGGATGGGGGGGGGCTCTTGATCACAGTGACTCAGAGTCATCGATCTCAGCTCCCCAAAGGGGGTTGTGGCCCAGGCAGATTGCTGGAGAGGTCCCAAATCAAGGTGACCCCGGCGATGGGAACCGGCAGCCCACGGGGACAGAGGGAGCGCCAGGCGGTCCTAACGAGACGGCGAAGGCCGGAAGCTCCGTGCAGGATCCTCCAGACACCGCCCCCCCCCACCCCCGCGAGGGCCCCTGAAACTGCTCCCCAGCTGATTAATCTCCAGACTCCTCCAGGCCCGGGGGGCCTGTCACCTCGGGCACAGGGGCTTGCAGAGACAGCCTCCCCCCGTGCTGGCTAAATAAAGCGTTCTTCGGTTTCACCGGAGGCAGGAACGTGCAGCTTCTGGCACACCTGCAGCCAGAGCGCCCCAGCTGTGCGCACGGGGGAGGGAGGCGCGCTCTGTCACCCAGATGTCCCCACCGCGTCCCCTTTAGAGTAAAAACGCCGCTGGGGAGGCTAAGGGGTGCCAGTCACCCACGGGAGAGCGGAAACCAGCTCCGGGGAGAAGGGGGGGCTGTTCTGGAACGGGGTGCTGGGGTGAGCAGGACTGGGGTGAGCAGGACTGTGGAGGATGGGAAAGGACTGCTAAAGGGAAGCGGGTGGAGCCAAGAGCACATTTTCCAACCTGGGTCAGAAAGCGCGCCAGCCAGCTCCGTCCCCAGAAAGGAAGGGCCCAGTGAATTCCCTTCGCCCCGGCTGTGAGCCGCAGATGTCCTTGGCGTCTCTCCCGCACACGGGACAGTGACGGGCTAGTCTGCGACCTGCCTCTGGCGTAAGGCGCAGTTCAGAGCGGTCAGCACACGGAGGCCGCCGGGAGCCCCGACAGGCACACAGGACGGGCAGCGTGTCCTTGAGGGGGTCCCACGGCAGAGCGGAGCTGGTACTCTCTGGCCTGAGTGACAGGAGGCAGAATTTCCTAGAAAAGTGCCGAAGGAAGGGGGTCCGAAGGGTGGGGAAACCCTCAGTCTGCAGTTCTGGGCACCAGCCCACTGTCCCGCACAGCCGGGCGCCTTGCTCAGCAGGCCTGACCCCCCCCCCCCAGGTGCCCTGCTGTCTGGGTTCCGCGGGCCTCCTCCCACCACCTGCCAGCCCACGCACCCCTCCCCGGGTCAGGAGCCAGCCCCTGGCAGAGGTCAGACAGAGGGGAGCAAAGTCTGACTGCCAGGAGCCAGGTTTGCAGGCCCCGTGACGTCAGCACCCTGGGGTAAGGCCAGGCGGCCATTCACACGGGGTGACTACAGGCCCAGGTCATGGCCACTGGGTGGGGGGCTCTCTCCAGGGACTCTCTCCAAGTAGCCTGAGCCCCAAAGCTCTCCCCGAGACTTGCCCCTCTGAGCCCAGGAAGGGACTACAAATCATGCCACGTATGTTATTTCGCTGAATCCTTTCAAAAGCCCCTCTGAGTCACACAGAACATGAGAAACCCCAGCGTACAGATGAGGAAACCGAGGCTTAGCGGCAGATGCAGAAACATGCCTGGTTACACTGGGAGGAAGTGATGGAGCCTGGTATTGACCTGGGTGGGCCAGACTCCATGCCCTGTGCTCTCGCCAGCCTTCCCCCCACCCCGCTCCCAGCACCTCCCTCTGCTCCAGCCCAGGTGGGACTAATCAAGGCCGACTAGCCAGCCAGTTCTGGGTCCCATCCTGCCTGCCCAGCCCCAAGGCTTCAGGACCCCAGGCCCTACCCCAGAGGAAGGCAGACCCCTAGATGGGGGTCTAGCAGAAGGTTCCTGTTCCTCAGGGGGCAGAGGGAAAGGGCAGGAGGGGGCTCTCTGCTCCTCGCACAATTCCCGGAGCCCAGGATGCCTCAGCCAGTGCTGCCAGGCCTCGGGCCGGCTTCCTGGCTTAAGCCTTCCCAGGACTTTATAAGAACCAGGCCTATCCCAGGAGAACGGCACCTAGACCCATCCCCCGAGCCCCCGTCCCCCCACCCCAGAGTGCCTGCGGGGGATGGGAAGGGGAGGCGGGGCAGTGCCGAAGACCTTGCTCAGCCAAGTGGCCGGATCTCCTAGCCTGGCCCTCAGCCCAGCAGGCCTTGCTGCCCAGACCCTCCCCATGCCCCATCCTGAGGCGATGCGGTCACCAGGGACGGCAGCACCGCACCCCAGCGGTTCTCTTTGAAGTGACGTCAGAGGCTCCTCAAACCCCCGCAGCCTGGGGCCCCGCGAGCCCAAACCTGACCACACATCCGTCCAGGACACTCCCTGGAGACGGGACACCAAGGCCCCGAGCGGTTTCCCGGGCAGCAGGGATGCCGAGAAGCTGCGGGAGGGAAGAGCCGGTGCCGCCCTGTGCACCCACCACGGCACTGACACAGCCAAGGCCCCACACGGGTCAGGCGAGGCCCCCGGCTCCCGCGGCCCTCAGGTGCCGGGGCGTGGGAACGGAAGTCCAGGCCCTCCAGCCCCCGAGGCCTCCTGGTGCCCAGCACAGGCCAGATGCTGGGGTGGCCCAGCTCCCCTCGGCCCTCCAGAGGTCCCTCCCCATGTCCCCAGGTCCCATCCACCCTGGCCAGGTCCCAGAACCCGGTCTCCTCAGTAGGAAAGGTGGTGAATTCAACATCACTGCGGGGGGACAGTTCTCCACACCGCTGGAGATCGGTGGCACCCGCGTGGTCCCAGAGCAGGGCTGGCCTATCTGCACAGACCGACGCTCCTGTCTGGTCCCCATAATAGCCACCCTCTCTTACATGCACCCCTGGACCAGGCAAGGACCCCTCCACATTTGCCCAGGGCTTTTAGATCTGGTCAGGCCAGGTAGGGCTCACGACCCCCACGCTCGAGACAGAACTCTCCGGGACAGCAGGCAGGCTTTGCCCAGACACCCCCCAGTCCTGTCACATGGCCGCGAGACTTATGAACACTCAATGCATGACCTCACCTCTCGGCCCCCCTCTCCCCATTTCACAGATGGGCTCACTGAGGCCCATGCACAAAGTCACTCAGCAGTAAAGAGGGCCGGGGCTGGAAGCCAGGCCCCCAAGCCCTCGTCTGCCTTCCTGTGGTGCCCCCCCCGCCCACCCCCCATGGCCAGCACACAATGGGCTCATGGTCAAGGCTGGCTGGGTGAGTCTCTGCAAAAGGCCCGTGGGCCTGGCACCGTGACTCAGCTGATGAGCGGAGCGATAAACAGACCTGCCTTCCCCACTGCCCCAACCTGCCCACCGTGGCTTCCGTTCCTGCTAATGAGTGGCCCTGGGGCAGGCGGCCAGGGTGCCTGGGTGTGTGCAGAGAATACTCCCTGACCCCCACCCCCAGCCTGACCTCGCCCAGGGCCTCGTCCACCCGAGGTTCCCACACCGAGCGCCAAGTCCACCTCTTCCACGCAGCTTGCCCTCACTGCACCCCACAGACGCCCCTCGGGCAGCTGGTGCTCCCCAGGCAGAAGACCGGTGGAGGCGGCTGAGCCCACCTCCTCCTTCCCAGAACAAGGTCTCTCTGCAGCCACAGGGCTGTCAGAGAGGACGAAGGGAAGGGAGGCCCCTTGAGCAGGTGGGGGAAACTGAGGCACACGGCCAGGGCCAACCTGGGACGAGGACGGCCAGGAGCCCTGGCTGCCCTTTCCGGCGGGAATAATGCCGCAGACTCCTACCGCCCGGGGTGGAGGAGGGTCCGAGCTGCCGCTCTAAAGGGAGACGGCGGCCAGAAAGGGAGGGGGCGAGGAACACAGCCTCCTGGCTTCTGAGGAGGAAGTGGCAGGCAGGTGGGTGACAACCAGGTTTCCCCGAAAAGCTCTGGACGGCCCAGCAGGCCTTGCTGCCCAGACCCTCCCCATGCCTATCATCAGGAGAGCCTGGGGGGAAACCGAGTCAGGACTGTCCAGGCAAAGCCCAGCCTTCGCTGCAACCCGTGCTGCGGGCCGGACCCACCATCCCACCCCTGCGTGCACACACAGACACACACACACATAGACACCACACACACACACACACACACACACACACACACACACACACACACAAGGGCCCTGTGGGGCTGCACCCCCAGGTGAGTCCGTGGGAAGCGTTTTTCCCAGGGCTGAAGGCCAGCGGAAGAGCAGCCTCTCCATATAATTAGGCAGCCCACAGAGCCATAAACGCCAGATCTCGGGGTTCCCGAGGCAGGAGAGGGGGGCCTCGGAAAGCCTAGGAGTTCCCGGGTCAACAGGAAGCATGGCTGGGCAGACAAGCGAGCCCAGGAGAAGGTCCTGCCACCAGCCCCCCCTCTCCGGACCCGCCGGGCCCAAGCCCGCGCCTGGCGACTGCACTCTTCTTCCTCGGAGAGCCGGGGTCCAAACGCTTTCGGTCCCCAAACCTGCACAGCCTGGCAGGCAGCGGGACACCTGCCAGAGGAAGCCTAGGCCCCCCACACTACCCTGGCTCTGGACCCCACAGCACCGAGCCCGGAGGAGCGGATTCGGTGCCCCGGGCTCGGGCCTGGGAATGCAGCAGACCTTTTAGTGCCGGCTCCCCACCCCCTGGAGCTTCCTGAGGACAGGGGGCGGCAACAGCGCAGGCAGCTGGCCCTTCCTGGGGCCAAGGGGAGGCTCGCTGGTCCCGCAGAGCTGGAAGGCACAGTTGCTTAAGTGACTTGCGACCTCAAGCTCTACAGCCTGCGCCCCCAAAGAGCCTCCTGCGTCAAGGGGCAGCTACACGCCTGCCCTCCCTTCGCAAGGCCGCTCCGAGAGGTGCCAGGGTGCGCACTCCGCCCGGAGCCCAGCCCCGGCTGGATCAGCTGGAGGGAAATGACAGGGCGCTGAGCCTGTTCCAGGTGCAGGAGCCGGCGCCAAAAGCTCTCTTTCCAGACTCCCTAATCCCAGGCCTTCTCTCTAGACACACGTAGGCAGGCCCTGGGGGGGAGATTGGGGGGTGGGGTACTTTCAACCCAAGACTCCAAAATTGGTTGTTGAAAAGAAGGAGGAAATCAGAAAATAGTTTGTTCTGTAAAAGGACCAGGGTTCTGGGGCTAGACGTCATTTAATGGCCAAGTCCTCGTGTGTGTGGCTGCTCCAGCCGCGGGACCTGGAGTGCAGGGGGGCAGGAGGGGGACACCCGCACGGGAGCCAGGAGCCCTGGATTCTGGTAACCCAGCTGTGCCATGGTGCACGGCTCTCAGGCTTATTCTGCAAATGTGCCCCCACCCCCCTGCCCAAGAGGAAAGACAGTGCAGGCTGGCTGCTGTCTGGGGACAAGACTGAGGGTACCATCCGAACAAGGGAACTGTATGCCCCCCCCAACCCACTGGGCCTCGGGTGCACACTCCCCACCCGCCTCTCATGGGTCCCACTGTCTCCTGACCTAAACTTCCTGGGAGGAGCTCTTGCCTGGAACCCAACCCTAACCCAGTAAATTACCTAAATCCTAGGATTGCCCACAGCACTGTTCAGGCCACTGCAACGACCCCTCCATTCAAAACACGGACACATATGGTTCTTCAGGATGGAACCGCAAATACCCATGAGGGCTGTGCAGGATGCAGTGGGCTCCGTGGGGAAGACTTGACAGCCCATCAATTTATCCATGCCATGCACATTCACGTGTACACACACACACACACACACACACACACACACACACAATCCTGGTTCTGCCCCTTGGAGGGGCTCGGCTCTAGGGCTTCACCCACAAAATGGGGCAATGACAGAGAGTATGAAGGTTTGGGGTGAAGATGAAATAAGGTCGGGAAAGCCCTGAGCACTCTATGGCAGGTACTCAGTTAAGGATAACTATATCGACAGCTAACTTTCCCCGGGCACTTTCATTACCAAACGCTTTCAGGAATCCATTATGAAATGAACACGCAAATGACAGAATGAGGACAGGGAGAACAGGTATGTTACCCGCTTTTCACAGGACATCAAGATTTGGAAGTGAGGTGACTCACCCAAGATTACGTGGTAAATTAGGGGCAGAGTTGAGACTCCGTCCTGGGGCTCCGCTCAGCCCAAAGCTGCGTGTGGCCTGCCAAACAGTAAGGTGTGCAAAGACGGCGCACGACAGTCCAGACCAACACGCTGAGCGGAGGGAGCCGGGGCCCGCGCTAAGAACGAGGCCTTGGCCAGTCAGGGTTTACGGCCAGTGAGCCTCGCTGGGTCCAGGCTACTTGTCACTGGCAAGTCACTTACAACGCAAGCCAGGCAGAGGAGCATGGGGTCATTAGGTGCTCCCACCCAGAGGCCATTCCTCTCTGTTCACCAGGGAGCCCCTGACAAACTCCCTTCAGCCCTAGCTGGTTGGGCTCAGTGGATAGAGCATTGGCCTGCAGACTGAAGGGTCCCGGGTTCGATTCCAGTCAAGGGCACATGCCTGGGTTGTGGGCTTGATCACTGGTAGGGTGTGCAGGAGGCAGCCGATCAATGATTCTCTCCCATCATTGATGTTTCTCTCTCTCTCCTTCTCCCTTCCTCTCTAAAAATCAATAAAAATATATATAAAAGAAAGAAAGAAAGAAAGAAAGAGAGAGAGAGAGAGAGAGAGGGAGGGAGGGAGGGAGGGAGGGAGGGAGGGAGGGAGGGAGGGAGGGAGGGAGGAAGGAAGGAAGGAAGGAAGGAAGGAAGGAAGGAAGGAAGGAAGGAAGGAAGGAAGGAAGGAAGAAAGACTCCCTTGACAGCCTCTGTCATTCTGGGCACTAGCAGGGACACGGCAGAGGTCCCAGCGGAGGTCCCCGAAGGCACAAGGCCCACGTGTCTCAGATCATGAACATTACTCAGAGGTGAAACCCTTACTCTGAGCTGAAAACTCTGGTCTTAGAATTAACTCCTAACACAGCAGACCTGTTTCTTAGAATGGAGAAACGTGCCCATCAGAACGGAACGAAAGAGTGGCTAACTACACTTAAACACACCCATGTCGCTTTCGGCTGCTCCCAGACAGAGATGGAAGAGTTGGGGGACAAAATGTGGCAACCTGGGGGCACCCGGGCACAGGGGCCAAGCACTCTTCTTCGGAGCTCCATGAGCCCAGGAGACGTAAGATCACCTGACCCAGTGGCAGCAGTGAGGACCCTAGCATCCAGAGGGTCCATGATGGTTAGCGTTCTTCGGTTAGCAAAGGAAGGGAAGTAAATAGTCCAGGAAGCCCTGCTCAGAGAAAGAACACTTTTGAAGGTCCCATGGCTTCTTAGCTCCCTGAGAAAGCCCTGAATACTTCAGTCCCAAGGGATTTCAGAACCCCAGATTCTGCTGCAAGAGAAAAGGATTCCTCTCTGAAAGACTCCAAAATCCAAGCTTCTCACTAATTCTTTCCAGACCCCTCTCCCCTCCCACCCCCTCCCCGCCGATCTGGGTTAATGAGGTTTTATTGGAACCCACCATGAGCCACAGGTAGAGACTTACACCGGCTCCACCCTCGCCCCGGAGCCGAAGCCAGGGGTGACATCACCTCTGGAAGGCTGCGCGCCTGGCAGAAGCAGCGAGCACCGCCCCCACCCCACCCACTCGGCCCGGCCGCGGGGAAGTGTCTCTACTAGCCCCCATAATTAAGGCAAAAAGGAATTCTATGCCTTTCAAGAAAGAGAAGAGGGGACGCGAGAAAAAACAGCAAATAACCATTCGAGAACAAGCCATTTTCCTTGCGTGGCAGAAACAAAAGACCACAGAAACCTTTAGAGACAAACCTGTTCCCTTCTCCCGGGAGTGGCTCGGAGCAGCCTCCCCTCGCCCATTCAAAGGCAGCACACCCTGCCTCACCAGGCCCCAGGGGAGAGCTGACCTGCTTCCCACTGGGACCCAAGTGAACCCCGAGACACAGATCTATCTGTGTGACCTATGTATGAACATCGTCTCCCCTGTTGGGCAAACCCCGCCGCCTCTTTTCTCTCAGGAAACGGGGAGAGGTGAGCTCTGCGAAGGCGTTGGATGGCACCTTAGACACCCCCTTTTACCCAAACCTGGAGAGGAAGCGGGCAGGGCTGGGCAAGAGAACACAAACTAAACTTTAGTTAAAAGAGAGAGAGAGAAAGACCTGAGCTCCAAGCCACAGCCTTCCCTCAAAGCTTAGGGCTTTCAGTCTCAGGTCTCAGCTCCACCACCGCCACCAGGAAGCCCTCCCACCACCTCAGCTCTAAGGAGCCTCCCTCCCTCCCTCCGTTCCCCCTTGAGACTCAACTAGCCCCTGGGCCCTGTGTCTCCGTAATGTGTCCAAGTTTCTAGGCAAGAAAAAAAAAATAAATGCCCCACACTGCAGCCTCTTGCCCCTTCCCCACACACGAGAACTCTGAGCCCCGTGGTCCCCAGAGACTCTCAAATCCCATCTGCTTCCCTGTGAACGGTCACTCTGGGATCCAAGCGGGGATCTGCAGCCATCACATCTGCATTGACACGCCAGCCTCGCCCAAGGTAGTCAAAGCCACCACGGCCTCCGCCCCCCCCCCCCCCCCCATTCTGGCTGGAGAAAGGTGGAGAACCCCCATCTCAGCATCCCTGCGGAGGCCCCACCTCGGGCCTGGAGACAGTGGAGCAGCCAGGTAAGGCCAGGTGGGCCCGGGAGGGAAGCCCAGCACCCCACTCTCTTCTCCAGAATGGCCACTGCGATTCAGGAGGAAAGCTGAGGCCCACAGAGGCCGGCCAAGGAGAAGACAGACGTCAAATTCTTAAACCTGAAAGCCGGGGCAGCACTGAAGACCCTGCGCAGAAATCCTATCTGTCGCCATGGCTCCCCAAATAGGGTACCCCCCACCACCACCCCCCACGCACACACACAGCCCATCAGTAAGACAAGAGGCACCAGGGACCTTCGCCTGGAGTTCCAAATGCTCCCAAGCACCACAGTCACCTGGGAAGCAGGAGGGCACCTCCCCTGGACCAGGCCCTGGAACATGCCCCAAGCCCTCCCTAACTGGGGGCTGTGACTCTCGGGGCCGGGCCTTACAGAGGGCAGCGTGGCCGGGACGAGTCCAGATCCCACGTTCCAAGTGAAGGGCCCACCCCCGCCGAGGCTCCTTCCCAGCCCACGTGCCTCCCTGTGCCCAGCCGGGAAGTCGAGCCCTCCAGATGTGGTGGCGAGAGGCGGCCACTTCCGGAAGGGGGAGCGCCCCTCGCTCCGCACCTCCCCGCCCTCCGCAGCCCGGAGGGAGGGAGGGCCGGCCCGGCGCCCCCGGTGTGGGCTGGGGGCGGCCGCGGGCAGAGGCAACCGGCGCTGACACCTGGCGGCGGCCGGGGTCCCAGCCCCGGGCAGGGCCGGCGCTGCGGGGCGGTTCCCAGGAAAGGGTTTCAGGGGCCGAGAACAAAGCGCCCCCGATTGGGGAAGGCGGGCTAGCGGCCGGCGGCCAGGGCGGGAGACCCCTTTCGGGGGACCCTCGGGATCCTCTTTGTCGGCCAGGCTCCTCTCTCGGGGAGACCCAGCCCTCGTCAATGGTGGATGCCGGAGTCCTACCCGAAGGCCTCCCCAGCCTCGGGCTCCACATCCGTCCCTCTTTCCCCCAGCTCCACGGGGCGGGCCGAGGGACCCGCCTTCCCTCCCAGCGCGCGGCCCCAGCACAAAGCCGGGCCGGGGGAGGGGAAGGGCCGGGCCGGGTCCCCGCGCTCCGAAGCCGTGCGCCACCCCGCCGTCCCCAGCGCGGGCGCGCGCCCCTCGCGGGCGGCACAACTTCGGCCCAGAAGTTGGTCCCCGCGGCTCCCCAGCGCTTCGGGGCCAACTTCCCGGCACCTCCGCGGCCGGCTCGGCCCGGCTCCCCGCCGACGGCCGACGGCAAGCGGCCCGCAGCCCGGCCCCCGCTCCCGGGCCGACGCGCCCGCCTGCTCCCGCGGGGCTCCGCTGCGCCCGAACTTGCCTCCGCCCAAGGGGCCGGCGCCCGGTCTCGGCGGGTCCGGTTTGAATTAGGGTCTGCGGGAGGGGCGCGTGGCCGCGGTCCCTGCCTCCTCCCGGGTCACCGGTGGGCTGCCCGGCCACCGCGGCGCCTGGGGTGACGGGTTGGGAGCCGGTGACCCCGGGTGCCGCCGCAGGCTGGCGGGCTCCGGCGCCTGTTTTACATAATTGAGCGGGGGGGACGCGGGGGAGCCGGGGGGCCGGTGCAGGCTGCGTTCCGCGGGGCGCTCCAGCCCCGAACCCGGAGCGGCGGAACCCACCCGGCGCCCACCGACGGCGGAGGCGACTGGGGCGGGAGCCCGGGTTTCGGGGTTCACCGTCGCCGGGCTAGCGCGGGAAGAAGCTAAGTCCAAGGTTCCCCTCCCCCTCCACGTGCCGCCGCCGGCATCGGCGGGTCTGCCAGCCCGGCTTCCCGCCGCCCCCCAGCCCGGCCGCGGCCGCACTCACCGGGAGGACCGGCTGCAGGCGCAGCGCCAGCGCGCACAGCGAGAGCCAGAGCGCCGCGCGCCTCATGCTGCCCGGGCCGGCGGGGGCGCGGCGGGCTGCGCGGGTCGGGGCGGCGCGGGCGGCGCGGGGCTCGGGCCGGCTCCGCCGAGTGCGCGGCGCTCGGCTCCCTCGGGCGATGCCCCGCGTGCGGCTGTCCGGGGCGAGGCGTGCGGGGCCGCCGGCTGCAGTCCGCTCTCTCGGCTCGGATTCCTCCCGACTCAGCTCGGCTCGCGCCCGCCCCTCTCCCGCCGAGCTCCGCCTTAGAATAAACCCACAGGCCCGGAGCCGCTGCAAAAAACTAGACCCCCACCCCCAGCTCGCCAGGTCTCCGGGCCGGCCCCAGTCCCCACCCCCGGACCCCGCCCCCTGAGCCACCCAGCCCGGCCCCTTGGACCGCCCCACCCCGGAGCCGGGCCCCGCCCCCGCCCGCACCGCTGGGGTAGAGCCTCGCCGGGCTCCCGAGCCGTGGGCCTTGCGGGCAGGGGTTCCTGCGTCTCAGCTCCGCTGCTCTCGGGTGGTGGGGACCCGAGCTCACCCCCTTCCGCCCCGGCCCAGGGCACTGGGGGCGCCGTCCGGGAGGGGGCGGGAGGGAGCTAGTTGGTCCGCGACTGCGGGCGCCGGTCTGCAGCGCCCTCTGGGCGGACACGGAGCGCCCTCCAGGTGTGCTGGGCCCCCAGGTCCCTGAGGGAGCACTTCGGGCCGCTGTGCTGGATCCCGAGTGAGGGGGCCTTCAACCGAGGGGTCCCTCCCGCCCTTCTCCGACCGCAGGTGGGCTCCCCGCGCCCTCCCTCCCCAGCGCAGGTTCCCCCAGGTGCTTGCGTTCTGCCTGCACTTAACACGTTGGAAGCTCAGGAGGGGTAGTGAGAAAAGGAAAAAAAATAAGGAGTTTTCAGATCTTCCTATGGAAGACAGTGCCCTCTCTCGTGATCCTCGGAGCTAAAAGGAAAATAAACGGCTTGGTGTCCAGGGGATCGCCTCTGGCCTGCTGCAGAGGCACCTGTGGAGCTCCGGGTCTTCGTGGTTCCCTGAGCTGGGCCTCAGTGTCTCCATCACCCATCCGGCACCTCCGTGCAGAAGGCCATGGAAGGCCTGCGGGCGGAGGGCAAAGGGCCTGGAGAGAAGCGGCAGAGCCGCCCGGCCCTGCCTGCAATCTGTAAGGAGGGGAAGTGGTGCCAAATGACAGGAGGAGAAATGGTGCCAAATGACCTCCGGACCCGAACCTGGAGGCCACAGACGGTATCTTCCCCACCCAGCCCTCCAGGCAGCCTCTGCAGCCCGGACGGGGAACCACGGGCTCCTGAGGCTTCTTGGCCGCTCAGGCAGTCTCTCTCCAGTGTTTCTCTTTACGGAGTAAACATTCCTGGGTTATGCGGTTGGGGACAACTGGCCGGAGTCCCTGGATTCTCCCCACCCTCCCAGCAGCTTCCTGCATCCCCCTCTCAAGCCAAGCTCCTTCATCTGAGCACTAACAGCCAGGCCCCCCAAACAGCACTCCGCCCTGTTTTGCCCCTGCTCCTGAAAACCTGTTGGGCCTCAGGCAGCTCTCCCTTTTGGGGTCTCAGCTTCCCCTCTGTGTCCATGGGGGATGATAGATCCTCATCAGGGTTCTTGGGACCTGATGAGAGTCCCGGGTGCCTCCGTCTCTCAGGTCATCCGGCATCAGGGCGGCAGCAGGCTGGGCCCCTCCGCAGCTCAGGGAGTCCTGCTGGGTGAGAAAGTCCTATTGACAGAAAGCTCTGAGTGTCCCCAGGGGCCGGCTCCACAGTCTGGTTAGCTCTCTTGTCTTTTTAACCCAATGTGGAGGAAATATTGGTCAGTTTGGAATCTGGTCTTTCTCGACTGCACAAAATAAACAAAACTGGAGTCGGGAGGGTGTGATGGCGTTTTTTTGTATTGTAGAAATGACCAGTTTATTGTTTCTTTCAGAATAGATTTGCCCCAGATCCATGTGTATTCCTTTGGGCCAATTAGGAAGAGGCGGGGCCCCAAGGGTGACACATATACAGAGACGGGAAGCAGAGGGTCAGGGCTCGCCTGGACCCAGCTGACCCCTGGCCTGCTGTGATCATCCAACACATCGCGCGGAAGCCACGCGCCCCCCGCCGCCCTCCGCGCGGGCAGCACAACACTGTCTTTAAGTCCTACGTGTAGTGTGCACAGACTACATGGATGTACTATGAAAGGACATTTTCCTAGGGGAGGAAAACGGGATGGGGGCAGCGAGGAGAGCATTTAAGTTTATTATGTATTCCTAAATGCTTATGAGAACATATACCTTATCTAATGTTTTAAATTGGAAGTTATTTTCTGAATCAGTGAAGATGTTTTCAACCTCAAGTAACAGCTCCCATTCAAACTGTTTGAGTAATAGGGCAGTTATTGCGCCCGGCCAGTGTGGCTCAGTGGTTGAGCATTGACCCATTAAACCAGGAGGTCATGGTTTGATTCCCAGTCAGGGCATATGCCCCGGTTGAGGGCTCCATCCCCAGTGGGGGGCATGCAGTGATCAGTGATTCTCTCTCATCAGTGTTTCTGTGTCTGTATCCCTCTCCCTTCCTCTAAAATCAATAAAAACACGTTGTTAAAAATAGGACAATCATTGCATGTACCTGTCCCTGCATTATCCACTATACAACCCAAACCTCCACCGCACTGGAACAGAAGGCCCTGCCACCCTTCAGCTCTGCCCCCCCCGTGTTGCTCCATCCTCAGAGTGGTGGCAAGATGGGGCATTGTTTCCAGGCATCGCAGCTAACAGAGTCATGTCCACAAACAAGGCCACCTTCTCCTAGTGTTTTCCTTAGGAATAAGGAAATAGTCCCCTGAAGGTCACCCCCATACACACACACACACTCACACACACACACACACACACACACACACACACCACACTTCTTTTCCCACCTCACTGGCCTGAAGTGGGTCCCATGCCTTCATGAAGCCATCGCTAGGAAGCAGATCTTCAGTACCAGTGTGGGTGTAGATTAACCTTCTTGGATATGGGGAAGCCACTGCCACGGCCATTCAGTACTTGGACTTCTTAAAGAGTATGAGATGCATGTGAGGGCATTCTGCTTCAAGATGATACAAAACACACAAAAAATGGAATTATCACATGACCTAGCAATTCCACTTCTGGGCATACACCCCAAAGAATTAAAAGCAGGGACTGAACAGGTATTTGCACACCCGTGCTTATAGCAGCACTATTCACAATAGCCCGAAAGGTGGAAGCAATCCAAAAGTCCACTGACGAATGGATAAACAAAATGTGGTAAATACACACAATGGGGTATTATTCAGTCCTCAAAGGAAGGACATCCTGTCACACGCTACAGCCCCTGTGAACCTGGAAGACTTGAAGCTAAGTGAAATAAGCCAGTCACCAAAGGACCAATACTTGATGATTCCACGTATATAGAGCAGTCAAGTTCAGAGGCAGGAAACAGAAAGGTGGCTGCCAGGGATTGGAAGAAGGTGGAGGGGGCGGGGCACGAGGCATTCTTTTTTTTAATGGATATGGAGTTTTATTTTGGGAAGACAAAGAAAGTTCTGGAGATGGATGGTGGTGGTTTTTGCACAACAATATGAATGTACTTAATGCCACTGAACTGTACACTTAAATGGTTAAAATGGTAAATTTTATGCTATGTATAATTTACAAAAAATGCAAAAAAACAACAACCCTCAATTGCTAAAAAGTAAAATAATGAACACCTGTGCAACTACCACCCAGTTCATCAATTCTTAACATGATGCCTTTTTCTTTTCTTTCTTTATGAAATGAAACATTACAGATTCAACTGAGTTTCCTCAGTTCGTGTTTTGAGGTGTGTCCATGTTGACACATGTGGCTCTGGGTCATTTATCTTAATTGCTGTATTATAATTCATTGCATGCACATGCCGTGCTTTATGAATCCCTGGACATTTGCCTGTTTCCAGCTTTTCAAAGCTACACGCAACGCTCCAGCCAATGCCGAACCTTTGTCCTGGGTGCGCGTGAGCCTTTCTCCAGAAGCAGCCGGAGCTCTGGGGTTTCAGGAATAAATAGCGGCACCTTTCTTAGGCGCTGCTCAAGTGCAGTGGTCGGCAAACTCATTAGTCAACAGAGCCAAATACCAACAGCACAACGATTGAAATTTCTTTGGAGAGCCAAATTTTTTAAACTTAAACTTCTCCTAACGCCACTTCTTCAAAATAGACTCGCCCAGGCCGTGGTATTTTGTGGAAGAGCCACACTCAAGGGGCCAAAGAGCCGCAGGTGGCTCGCGAGCCGCAGTTTGCCGACCACGGCTCTAGCGATTTCTCTAAACACACTGCTTTCCAAAGGGCTTCTAGCAATCTGCACCCCCAGCAAGAGTTGTGAGAGCTCCCGTTTCTCTCCATCCTCCGTAGGACTTGGCATTTATTGGGCCTTTTCTGTGTGCCTGCCTGACGCAGGTAACGTGATACCTCATTGTCCCTGGGTTTTGAATGGCCCTCCCTTTATGAAACATTTTGCTGGACGGAGCCTTTTGTTGCTGACTGCTCGCCCGGGCACTCCTGGCGGCTTCCCACATCTGTTTTCCTCCCTTTTCCAATAAAAGCACTGCCGAATGTCAGCTGGCCGCAGGGCCACTGGAAATACAGACTACCTTCCCGCCTCTCTTACAGCTCCATGCAGCCACGTGATCAGGGTTGAGCGCAGCAGGGGTGTGTGTCTGTACCTTCGGGGAAGTGTCAGAGGAAGGAGGCACGCCTGTCTCCGTGCCTTCTCTCTTTCCTCCTGGCCGCAATGCAGATGTGATGGCTGTAGCTGGAGCAGTCATCGTGGACCCTGAGGCGAACTTGGGGACAGAGGCCATGCATGACAGAGGAACAGGCTAGAAGGAGCGAGGGTCCCTGGCCCAGGAAGCGCTACGCCAGCCCTGGGCTGCCCACCCAGACATGCACACGATGGAGAAATAGACCTCTGCTTTGCTTCCCTGGCGTCCTGGATTTTCTATCCCTTGCCAGCGAACCTAACCCTAACAATACACTCTCAATCCCGCCTTCTGCACGTGACCGACAGGGTGCCGGGAGGAGAGAGGTCTTTGCAGATGCCATCAGTAAAGGCCTGTAGGCCCTGGCCGCGTAGCTCCGTGGGTTGGAGCATCGTCCCGATACACCAAGGTGGCGGGTTCTATCTCTGATCAGGGCACATGCAAGAATCAAACAACGAATGCATAAGTAAGTGGAACAACAAGCCGATGTTTCTCTCTCTTACCCTTCCTCGCTCTCTCTCAAATCAATTTTAAAAATTTAAATAAATTAGCCCTAACTGGTTTGGCTCAGTGGATAGAGCGTCGGCCTGAGGACTGAAGGGTCCCAGGTTCGATTCCGGTCAAGGGCATGCACCCTAGTTGCCGGCACATCCCCAGTAGGGGGCGTGCGGAGGCAGCTGATCGATGTTTCTCTCTCATCGATATTTCTAACTCTCTATCCCTCTCCCTTCCTCTCTGTAAAAAAATCAATAAAATGTATTTTAAATTTTTAAAAATAAATTAATAAACACCCAGGGGACCCAGCCAGTTTCCCAGTCCTGGACTGCCTGTTAAATTCTGGATTTGACTCAAGACACCTAACAACCTCTGTACCCAAAAGCAGTGGAGACAAGAGGGCCTTGTTTGAGGAAGGAGGTGTTTTCAGAGTCTCCTCGGGGCCACTGTCTCGGGGTGAAGGCTCCATGGCCCCGACCTCCGTGGGGCTCTCTGGAAGCCCCTGTCCCACCCTACTGTGGGTGAGCTGGTGTCCACTGTGAGACGTGGAGAACTAAGGACTGTGGGACGTTTGTTGCTTTTTAAGCAACTAACATGTTTGTTCTTACGGATGTTAACTGCTCTGCTTTCTCTTGCACGCGCGGGTGGCTCTGAAACCACAGGTGAAGGGGTTCTTTTGCGTGGACTTGACAGCCTGTTCCTCACTTCCCGTCCTCACCCGCTGCTTCGCCCCCCCAACCCTCTCCCCCTGCCCCCTGCCACCCTGCCCTCCTTCACTGTGTCCATTTCTCATGAATAGTTTCCCACGCCTTCTCAGTTGCCTCTAATATTTGCTAGAATGTCAGCAGGGGAGAGGAAGAAGGAATAGATCACTGGAATTTACTAGTACACGTCCAAAGGGGAAAATTCACCTCCCCAAAGTGGTCCTGTTGGGAGACTGATGCTGCCCATCCCATCAGCTCAGGATAGCTGCCTCCTCCTCCTCCTCCCCCTCCCCCCTCCCCCTCCTCCCCCTTCTCCTTCTCTCCTTCCTTCTCCTCCTCCTCCTCCTCCTCCTTCTCCTTCTCCTTCCCCTCCTCCCCCCTCCCCCTTCCCCTCCCCCACCCTCCTCCTCCTTCTTCTTTTTGAGGCGGGTGGAGCATATTGCTTGGGTAAATGTGTCCAGAGCCACAGTGACGCCCAGCTCCAGGAAGCAACACCCCCAGGCCTTCCAGGTGAATGGGATTCCTGGAATTGTGCTCTCGGAGTGCGAGTGCGCATCTGCTGGCACCCAGCCTGAACGGGGGCCCTGGAAGGGGCCCTGCAGCAGCCTGACAGCTACCGGAGGACCTGCTGGGCCCAGCCCGGATGCTGGAGATCCACAAATGAGAACATAAGATTCTCAAGTCCGAGGAGGTCGCTCTCTTTGGAGAGAGACATATAAACAGTCATTATAACACAAAGAAGTGCCTGTCACACCAGCCTGTATTCCCGGCAGCCGAAGAGATTCAGAATACAAAGAAAACCTTCCAGAAGATTCCAGGGAGAGGGAGAAGCCATCAGAACTTGTGCTCAGATGAAGGAAGAGGACCTGGGCCGTGGATCAGTTTCCCGTGGCTGCTGAAACAAGTTACTGACTACAAATTTGGTAGCTTAACATGTGGATGAAAAGGGGCCACATACTAAACCTGACAAGCTCACAGGAGGCCTGCGTGGTGGCCTTACAAACTCAGAGACCAAAAGCACCCACATAGCACCGTCTGCACATTCAAATTCCTAACTAAAGGCAGGTCACGACTGGTAGTCACATCCTGGGCTTGTAGCTTCCTTGACAAAGGTCAGTCTTTCCCTTAAGTATGTCTGTCTACTGTCTTTTTGCATCTAAGATAACATGCCTTTGACATGTTAGAGCACCCCTCAGGGCACACCCACACACAGAGCAGGAGACCACACAATCCCTCATTGTTACCGTATTCCCCCCAATACCATCTCCACGTGCTGCAAATGGCAGTTATTAACCCTCCGCACTCACCAATATGAAAGTGCGTCTCTCCGTTTTACTTTTTAGCCAGTCCTAGAGATTTCCCCGCGTTGCCTTCTCCCACCCCCTTAATCTACCACCGATTAATGCCATGTAACCCTTCTTACGTCTCCTCGTTGGACTCTTAACATATAAAATAAGCTGCAAAACTGCCATTTCCAGGAGCATTTTCTCAATCCTGGCAGTTTTCAGCTTGGCTCACATTAACTCAGGAAAATTCTCTACAGGTTTGGACGTTTCTTACAGCAACAAAAATAACATGGTTTTATTCCCTTACTGCCTGGAAGCCTGAAATCCCAAATCAGTTTTACTGGGTCGAAACCAATGTATCAGCCGGCCTGCACTCCCTCCAGAGGCTCTCAAGGAGAATCTGTTCCTTACCTCTCCCACCTTCCGGTGGCTGCCAGCATGCCTTGGCTTGTGGTGGCATCACACGTACCTTAAGCGCCAACATCTTCAATCTCTTTCTGCTTCGTCTTCACATCGCCTTCTCTTCTCTGTGATAAAAACTCCCTCTTATGCTCTAAACGGTTTATCTCAGTGGATAGAGCATCGGCCTGCGGACTGAAGGGTCCCAGGTTTGATTCCGGTCAAGGGCATGTACCTTGGTTGCAGGCACATTCCCAGTAGGAGGTGTGCAGGAGGCAGCTGATCAATGTTTCTCTGTCATGTTTCTCTCTCATCGATGTTTCTAACTCTCTATCCCTCTCCCTTCCTCTCTGTAAAAAATCAATAAAATAAAATTAAAAAAAAACCTCCCTCTTATAAGGATACAGATGATTGCATTTAGAACCCACGTGGATAATCCAGGATAACCTCCCCATCTAAAGATGCTTAACTGAATCACATCTGCAAATCTGCAAAGACCCCTCTCCCTCCACTTTTATTTATTTATTTTGCTATGGAAGGTAACATACACAAGTCCCAGGCATTGGGACATGGCTATTTTGGGAAGCATTATTTAGCCAACCACCAGCAGATAGAGTAGGGCGAGGTCATGCCAGGTGGGAAACCCAGCGAAGAACGGGTAAGGAAGCAAGAATGTTCAGAATGTCCAGGAACCTGAGGGAGTGTGAGTGGCCTGGACAGGCCAGAGCACAGGCCCTTAGGCTAGAGCGGGGTCACATGGAGACAGCCTGTGTCGCTTTGCGTGCCACCGGTGGGCGGGCCTAGGCCAGAGGAGTCACTGAGCTTTCAGAGCTGAGGGACTCGATGACAAGTGGCACGTGTTAGGGCGGAAGACTGCAGGTGGGCACATAGGCAGGCAGCAGAGAGAAAGGACCAAGCCTGCCTCGAGGGGTGGCAGTGACGATGGGGAAGGGGCAGGAATGAAGATGATGGAAGAGGCAGAATGCGATAAGGCTCGGGGATGGATGAGGGAGGGGAAGTGTGAGATTTTGAAAACCAGTGGTAGTTGTCTTTCCATCTGGTTGATGTTAACAGAGAGGCCAAATGCAGGGTGCAGTGGCTGCGAGGACGTAGACAGCGCTGGGCGCTGAAGTCTTTCGTTAGCTCCCCCTGTGGCTCCTGACTCAGTTCTGGGTCATCTCCAGAGCAACCTTTGTTGGAGGCTTGGACCGGAAGCTCCCCTGAAGGTAGGTGTGCCAGTGCCAGCCACACCCTCCCAGGTGTCATCTGGCTGATTCACCCTGAGCCACTTCCTAGGGTGGGGTGGGGCTTGCCACAAACCCCCACTCCCCCCTTTCCTGGTCCTCCTGCCCTGACCTGGTGTTTGAGAAGCTTCGGGCTGGCTGTGACTCAGCCCCCTGCTGGGAAGAAGTGCTGATTCCTTGCTCTTAGGGCAGGAAAGCTGCAGGCCAGTTCTTTCTCACCCACTTACCCTCGCAGCTAGCAATCGTGGGCACTTTCCTCTTGCAAATTCTTAGTGGCTAATTTAGCTGTGTGACCTTGAGCAAGTAACTTAACCTCTCTGTGCTTTAATTTGTTCCTCTATGAATTGGAGAAATGCTAAGTGCCTACCTCAGATAGTTGTTGTGAGGATTAAATAAGCACCGTGAAGGGCTCGTACGGTACCTGGCACACAGGAAAGTGCTGCCTGAACATTCGTGATGTTGAAGATGTGTCCGTGGGGCTGGGAGAGGCAGACACACGTGGGTTTGAACCTTAGTTTTACAATCCTCTCCCCACACAACCTGGGGAAAGTCCCTGAAACATTCTGAATGCAGATTAAGTGAAATAATGCACGTTACCTGGCATCAGACCAGGGAAATAGAAATAATTCTTAGAGAAGTTAGGCAATCTCAAGCCCCCAGGGGAGACTTTGGAGTGGGTTCCGAAGGGATTGCTGAGCTTACAGTAGCCAGGCTATAGAAGGCATGATGCTATGTAGGAGCAGGTACCTGTGTGTGGGACACACACACACACACACACACACACACACACACACACACACAGATGAGCTTTACCTCCAGCCTCAGGATACCTATGCAAACTCACTCCTCAGCTGATTCCATCCCTGCATTCCATCACGGAGACTATTGGGCAGAGGCTGCACACGGGTAGCCCCCAGCTCTGCATTTGGCCTGTAGACGTTTGCTCTCACTGTGCTTAAAGGGAGACTTTTGCCGGGCCATGCGGGCTCAGTGGTTGAAGGTCAACCCATGTACCAAAAGGTCCCCGGTTCGATTCCCAGTCAGGGCACATTGCTCGGGTTTCTGGGCTTGATCCCCAGCAGAGAGCATGCAGCAGGCAGCCAATTGTGTTGATGCATCGATGCTTCTCTCTCTCCCTCTCCCTTCCTCTCTCTCTCAAACCAGTAACATTTCTTTTTTTAAAAGGAGATTTCCATAAGGGAATTGCACATAATCCAGCTTTCTAAATTTCCCCACTTGGCTCTCACTATGGCTCAAGGCAGACACCCACCAGGGATCCACGGCGGTTCTTTAATCAGCAAAACCCTGATTTGTTGGCAGATCTCTCTTTCCTAAAGCACAACCACACAACCAAGGGCTCTCACTGCTCAGCGGAAATAACGCAGGGGCTGGCTGTGAGGAATGGCGGAAACCAAGCGATGTCCTGACCCAGTCTGACTTCCACAACATTGCAGCAGCTGCTGGGTCTCTATGCTCTTCCAGTGGCGCAGGTGTGTGTGTGTGTGTGTGTGTGTATCTCCACCACGCAGCTTTTGATTTGTCATCTCCATTCTAGCAGCCGTATACCTCTGAGCAGAGCTACTATTACTTATATTAGAACAACAAAGCACACATTAAAATGCTGTAAAATTAATCATATCTTCAATAGTTTTCCTACTGAGTCAGTGATTTTTCTGCAACTTTAATCAAGAGCTTGTTTGCAGAAACATAAAAGCACTCCAAACCAAATGTTTTGAGGCGGTTATGTAGGCAAATTTAAAAAAAAACACTTTTTGTTAACTCACTACGGCCGGAGTCAGAGTCCTCACTGGCCCTGTGTGTCACGCACTCTCATTTAACCCTCACAATTTTAGGAGGTGGGTATCATTTCCCTTTCCTACACCACCAGGAAACCAAGGCTTAAGAGATAAACTGTTTGCCTAATGATGTAAAAGCGAAAGGGTTTGGAACCCGGGCATTCTAATTCCAGAGTCCAAACTGATGCATTACACCCTGATGTCCAACAAAATTTCAACTAATGTTAGTCTAGCAAATTCCTCAATTACCAAGTAGAATACAGGGCAACTTCATTTGGCTTAAGATACTGGTAAATAACTAGGAAAAATTTTTCTATTACTGTAACGTAAAAGTGAGAAATTGTCTACAGAACTTGGAGGTAGTAAAGTTCAACAAAAATTTTAAGCTTGTATGATCTACTAGAGGCTCGGTGCACAAAATTAATGCACTGGGGGAGGGGTATGTTCCCTCAGCCCGGCCTGCGCCCTCTCGCAGTCTGGGAACCCTTGGGGGATGTCCGGGGAGCGGGCCTAAGCCATCAGTTGGACATCCTTAGCGTTGCTGCGGAGGCGGGAGAGGCTCCCGCCACCGCCGCTGTGCTTGCCAGCCGTGAACTTGGCTTCTGGCTGAGCAGCGCTCCACGTGGGAGCGCACTGACCACCAGGGGGCAGCTCCTGCGTTAAGCGTCTGTCCCCTGGTGGTCAGTGCATGTCATAGCGATGTCAATTTGCATATTAGCCTTTTATTATATAGGACTAGAGGCCTGATGCATGAAATTCGTGCAAGAGTAGGCCTCGCTTGCCCTGGCTGCCAGCACTGGTCTCCCTCTGGCACCCGGGACCCGGGCTTCCCTCGCAGCCCCGGCTTTGTCCAGAAGGACGTCCAGTCTAATTAGCATATTATGCTTTTATTATAGTGTAGCTGTTAGGTTCTTAGCATCAAGTATCCCCTCAGATCCAATGTTCTGTGGGCAGTCAGGATATTATTCCTCCTTTACAGGTAACTTCAAGGCCTAGAGGGTTGTTTGCCCACATTCCTCAGGGCCCAACTTAGGCCTGCCTCCCTCCTTGGGAGCACCGGATGCCACAGAACTCCATTCCTTCTCACCTGTTTTCACAGACGAATTTACTGAAAGTCAGGGCACCAGCTCCCCCTCAGATATGTTAGTCGGGTCCTCCTAAGTTAGGTAAGTACGGTAGACAGTGAATACTGCTCCTTAGGGGTTTCTCTGCCCTCCCCCTAAACCTTTCTGAGAAACCAGTCATGAGGGCAAGAATACCACGCTTAGGTTACTAAGCGAGAGTGGGAGGATGTTATTATTGACTTCCTTTAGAGAATCTTAATTTCATCACTACAAAGTGGGGTGGGTCAACAATTTCAGAAGGGTTGATTTCAGCTCAGAATAAGAGCCAAATCAAGGTAACATGAAAACTGAGGATAAACAATGCGTACAATGAAAATTCCCTTTTAGTTTTATGTAATCTCCATTTTGGATGCTATCAAATTATGTGTAGTTTTTATAGCTATAGCAGGGACATGAAATGGGAAATAGTATTAGCATTAGTTGTGAATTAGGTTCTAGGTATCTTTATATATTCTCAATTCTTAAGATCAATGAGGATTTAGAACTAGTACTAGGGTAAAGCACTGAACTTTGATGAGTTTACAGACCCAAAGTGTATAAACACTCTATGTAACTGGACAGAAATCCTGAAATTGATCAAAATCCTGATTGATACCATCAGAGGATCAGTGGCTCCTGACTGGTGGCCATGCAATAAAAATATTTTTTGTTTTCCTTAAGTCAGAGCAAACTTGAACGGGCAATCTGAATTAAACTGAGGTACGAAGGGGTATTTATCTAGAGAAAAACACAAGACCAGATTTATTTCATACAATGTTATTCACACATTTTTCATTTTCTAATTTATACATAATATACAAAGAAGTGAAGATAACATTATTTCATATGAACCAATAAGAGCCAGGACTTAAGACAAACTGGTCCAGAAACAATCCATGTTGAAAGGAGACACTCCAGAGTAAAGCCTAAGAGGCTCTGCCCAGTTAAGTTCCTTTATTGTGAAATGCCATTTTCAGATTTTATCCAAACTCCATGCCAACTTTTATTAAAAGTGAAATCACAGGTGGGTACCCAAAATGGCAGACCGTAACATGTCTACAATGACACATCTTTTTCTAGAATAGGCCTCGAAGTACTGGGACGATTAGGTTGTCAAGACACAGGGGACCATCAGGACCCCAGAAGAGGGCTGCTTCCCAGTGTGCTCTTCTCTAGGACTTGCCCAATTTGCAGAGGTAACTGCCTGTGCCAACAGAGGCTACGGATAAAGGGAAATCAGGAATTCAACTGTGCAAATCCAAGAAAGTCACTACCAATCTTCAACAAGGACAACTTGGATCCTAAAACCATGAGCTGATTGATACTGGGAACAAAAATTGGACGTGGGGCCAACACACTAAGGCTGGCAACACCAAGGCGGGAAGGTGGGAGAGCAGCTTCGCAGGGGAAGCACTGCCACTGTGACTGGGACATGATGAACCAGGGTGACTCTGAGAAGTGACAGTGACAAGTGGTTGGATTTAATGGCCTCAGCATGGAATGTTGGGTTAAAAAAACCAGAGCAACTCAAATAAAATATGAAAAAGTATGCCTGGCACCCCAAACCTCATGCCATTATTTTTGGGTTCATGATATGAGCAGCTAAGTGATAAAAACCTTTATATTCAATATTGTGCTCAGAAGATTGCTTTTCTTCTGCAGACTTCCTAGTAAAAATCCCTTACATGTTCAATCTAGAGAGATAGCATGGTTCATTAGTTTTCAGCACTAAACATAAGTGGGTCAACATAAATGTTTTATACAAAATACTGACTTCAACAAAATACAAAGCACTTTCTTTATCTTTCAGAAACTGAATATACAAAGCAAGTTTTTTTCCAAAATATTTTCATAGGCAAAGGATTAAAAACGATTTTAATTATACACATATGGTCACAATTTTGCCTTAAAAAGATTGTTGGGAAATGTACATAAGGCCGCTTGTAAATGTACATCATGTTACTGTTATGTCTTATGTCCAGAGAAAAAAATGTTATCATACAGATTTGCTCTTACTTGGGAATAGGCTATCCAAAAATACAGTACTCTTCTGTACAAAGAAAAAAGTCACATCACATTTAATAAGATGGAAAAAGCATTGGCCTCCATGTTAACCAAATATCTCAGTCCAATACTTTCTATTATGCACAATACCCTGACTTCTTGAAAGGGATCCAAATCCTAGCATGTCCATATTAACTATTGTTATAAAACAAAATGTTTCTCATAATAAAAAGAAAGTTGGTTCATACTTCTGAAATCATATAAAGATAAAAAATTTTTAAAAAATCACTCTTGATTTGGAGAAATAAATTTACATTATACAACACTATATGCCAGGTCAAAGAGGGCAGGGACATAAATGTACACTAAAATGCAAATGTTTCCCAAAGAGATAAAACAAATTCCATTTACAGCATGATGGTTTACAAATGTACACCTGTACAACCAAGGAAAGCATTACTACTAAATTAGCAAGGCTTTTATAATAAACACTGAAACAAGATTTGCTTTTCCAAATTGTAACTTACCATCTATTACTACACACACAATGCATATATTTATAGGAAGCAAAAAAGGCTATCTGAATATGTAATCATGCTTAAATGTTGAGCTATCAAATTCACTTTTCAGTGGCCCCTCTTCACCTCTATCTGGTTCCTACTTTCTGAAATCTACTATGAAAAAGCAAAATAAAGCTCAACACTTCCTCAACATGTCCTTGTAATTCTATAAGCAAAACAATATACAAATTTCCACTCTTTTTCATTGCAAACCAAACCGAAAAGTTAAAATGGGACTTAACTTTCTGTTTAGTGCACTTAACTGGATGGAAGTGTCACCATGATTTTTTTTTCTATCTCTTACAACAATTACATATGTTAAGTATATACAATACTTCTGTACATTGCCAGAGACATTTTAGGGCAGTATTTGATTAAAACCACATCCACTGTAAATAATGTTAAGTTCTTTTCATCTCAAATCATTTAATTCTTATCTTACTTGCTGAATTTTATTTGCATGATTGATTGTGAATTACCAAAATACAACTTAACTTTTTAAAAATATGAATAATATTTATGTAGTTGATTGTTAATCTGTTATAAAAGGCTTCACACAAAGGACAAAAAAAAAAAAAGACTATATTTCTATATACATCTCTATAAACCTGTTGTGCTATGGGGTCCATAGACCTACCAGACTGCAAGCCAGTTTATTAAAAGAATACTGTACTTTTTCCTTTAAAAACTATTTTTGTGGCTTTACAAGGTAAAAATTTACAAAATATGTGACAGCTTTTTTTGATACAGTTACATCATATACAGGCATTCTGTGCTTTGCCAGCAATCCAATCTGATAGGTCTCCACTAAGGGCGAAATATCATTTATAATTCACCACTCCCACCCCCCAAATATACACAAGAACCTTAAAAAATTTACAAATGGATGAATAAAGTCAATAAATAGTTTTGCTTTAAAAAAAATTTTGAAGATTCATAGTTGAGTTGTGTTTTGATAATTCACAAAAGAAACGTTCTTTTCACGTGGTTATGGTTACATTATCTTCTTTCTCTTTTTCGTTTATAGCATTCCATTTGGTGGTCCTCCAATAGGCCCTAGATCTGGGCTATTTTTCAAATAGTATTTTTCCAACTTGGCCAGTATATGTTTCCCGTATGTGTATTTGCGCAAAGTAGTAATGTGAGGTCGAATCTGAAAAACAAATACTCTGCTTAGGATATGTTCTTTTAGTTTCTGATTTCTTAAAAAAGTGCCCCATATCCGAGTAATTTAGAATAATTGGGATTTTCAAAGAATAGCAGAGGGGCTCCAAGCACAGCAGGAGAGTATCTCTAGTGAACTACCACAGTCTATGAAGGCAGAATCTTATAACTTGAGACAGCTGGACAAAAATTCAATACAAAATAAAGCAGAAAACATAAACGTGGTCAGATTTGTGATGGCTAATACATTTAAGATGTCCAATATCTTACTAATAGGTTTGAAAATATAAATGAAAGAAATCATAACATTATCTTCCCATTTAGATCGGCAAGAACTTTATAAATAATTGGTAGTTATGAGATAATGTAAAACAGGTACCCTTTTCATATACTGACTAAATAGATGTGCAAACTGAGAGCAACTTGGCAGTACCTATTAAAATGTAAAATGTTTACAAAGCTTTACCTGCAATTCCACTCTAAATATTTTCCTTACAAAAACATTTATGCAAAGACATTCATATAAAGCACTGCTGATTACAGTTAAAATATTAGAAATTGCCCGGATAGCTTTGACCTATGAACCAGGTCTCCGTTCAATTCCCAGTCAAGGCACATGCCCAGGTTTTGGGCTCGTACAATAGGGGGCATGAAGGAGGCAGCCGATCAATGATTTTCTTTCATCATTGATATTTCTCTCTCTCTCTCTCTCTCTCTCTCTCTCTCTCTCTCTGAAACCAATAAAAAATACATTTATAAAACGGTAGAAAATTAATACATCAGCTGAAAAATTTTAAAAATCAGAAGGCCAAAAATACTTTTATGATCATACAAGATCATTTTCTCTTTAATATAAGGAGGAATCCAAAGAGATTATGTATGTTGTTCCATTTTTTAAATGACTAAATTTAGAAAAAGATCAAGAGTTTTTAAGTATTATTTCCTCCAGTGTTCTTTTTAATAGATTTTTCTATGGAACTTAATGATGTCTTTACAAAATTATTAGATTCTAGGAAGATAGAGAGAAAAAACAACCTGATTTAAAACAATTAAACAAACATAAACTCTGTCTCTGGAAATTATGTTATTGAGAAAATCTAATTAGATTTTAAAAGTTGATGTAAAATGGCAAATCAAGTATGCCGAAATAAGATGGGGAAGGGAAGAACAATGCTGAAGGTAGCTAAATAGATAAGAAATGAATTTGATTTTATTGAGCACATCACCTTAAGAATTTAATAAAGGGTACACCATACTAACCTAAAATCAGGGTATCATTTCATTCCACTACCCCACTAGTTATAACATATATTAGTGGCCCGGTGCACGAAACTCGTGCACAGGGGGGTGGGGGTGGGGTTTTTTCCCCTCAGCGCAGCCTGCACCCTCTCCAATTGGACATCCCTCTTGCAATCTAGGACCACTGGTTCCTAACCGCTCACCTGCCTGCCTGCCTGATCGTCCCTAACTGCCTCTGCCTGCCGGCCTGATCGCCCCTAACTGCACTCCCCTGCCGGCCTGATCTCGCCCCCAACTGCCCTCCCCTGCCAGTCTGATCTTGCCCCCAACTGCTCTCCTCTGCTGGCCTGATCGTCCCTAACTGCCTCTGCCTGCCTGATCTCGCCCCCAACTGCCCTGCCTCAGCCCCCACCACCATGGCTTTGTCCGGAAGGAATTCCGACGTCTGGAAGATGGCCTGTCGACCCGGTCTAATTAGCATATTACCCTTTTAGTATAGATTATATAGGATAGGATTGCTTAATGGGGGGAGGGGGGAAAAGGCCTTTTTCAACAGGAGATGTTCTTGGCAGACAAAAATACGTAATCCCTATATCTGGACTGAGAGCCAGCCATATGCACTATACTGCCAAAATGGTCATTAAAAAATTGAACCGCTTTCTTACACTGTACACCAAACAGTTGTTGTCCTTAAAACCCCTCCTCAGCCCCCACCTTAGATTCTGCCTTTGCAGTTCACCCAGATTTGGTTCTGATTGGTCGGTTTCTATGCCAGTCAGAGTCTCCGGGCCTATCTCTAGGCCTGATCAGAGAGGCAGGGCTGATCACGGAGGCCCGGAGATAAAGAGAGGCGCAGCTGCTGGTCAGGCCGGGAGAGAGAGAGGCAAGGGCTGATTAACAGCTGCCACGGAGGCTACGAATCAGACACTGCTTCTCTCTCCAGGCCTCTTCTCTGGGCCTGATCTGCAGCCTCCTCGGACTGCAGGACTGACTTCTGGTCCGTTGAGGCTTCAGTCGTTATGGACTCTGGGTTTTTATAGATTAGGATAAGGAAATTTAAAACCTAGGGAAATTAGATGCATAGCCTAAAGCCACACAAATTGAATCAACTGTTTTCAATGCTATTAAATGTATTACCTTGTGCATGATTATCTTTCTCTGAGCAGGTTCAGCCATATCAATCATCTTCTGAATCACATAATTGGCATACTGGTCCTTCATCATGGTGTATAAGGCACTGTGAGGACCGTCATTCTGGCAGCAAACTTCATCAATCAGTAAAGCTCTCTCAGCACGGGAGGCATGAGTAACACACTTTTCTACTACATTGCTGAAAATTAAAGCACATACACAAAAAACTATATTGTTACTCTTTTCTTTTAGCAAAATTTCCTTGACTTTTGAAGAATTTGCTCAATACACTGGAAGACAGAAGAATCAAGATGGGAATCTTTTATAATTCTCTTACAATTACTTTTAAAACAGATAGATATCATAGAAGGACACATATTGGACTTCCACAAGTTTAATTATGGGCCTCTTAAAATCATAATTAAATTGTAATTAATATTATAATTTTAAAATGGGGAAATAGGTTATTAATAAGGTTTGAGACTTTCACAAACATGCACTAAATAAATTTGCATTTACTCAGAGGTCTTGGGGACATAATTTTCTAAGTACAGATTTCAAATATAGGATATGTGGGCAAACTAATTTGTCATGTAGATTCTTTAAGAATAAAAGCAATGTTCTGCATGTGCTTTTTGACTCTACTAAAGAAAAGATTATATTTCAATGTTACATTCTATATGCATTTCTGTGCTTACTAATAAAAGCCAAAGAGTTGAAAGAACAGATCCTTAGAATTAGAAAATAATGCAATACCTGGCAAATTTGTGTTGACTCAGGGCTAAGACCTTTCCTCTGATTTCGGAAACAATTTTGCTCTTGTCTTCAGGTCGACCATGTTCCAGTACATGCTGAATAACGTAATTGCCATACTGATCCTAAGTAAAGACATTTAAAAATTATTTTAAGTCATTCCTTAAGAATAATGATTATTCTTTAAAAAGATATTAACCATTTTTCTAAAAAAAAAAAAAAAACACCCCCAAAACAGTTGTATGTAGTCAGAATATACTAGCTTTTGTCTGTGTGTCTACAGTGTATTAATTTAAGAAAATTATTATATCTTAAAAAAAATAAATAACCATTTAAATATATATATAAACATTTCATATTATGAGGGAGCTTACCTGGACCAACTGCTCTGTGTGTTGGTGGAGTTCTTCTAAGATAGGCAAGGTTTGTTCTGCAGTGCAGTGTTCTAGGATGCGCTGGATTACTCTGCATCCATAAGGATGAGTTGAAAGTACAAACACCTTAAAAAAAATGGGAAGAATTAAAATTTCCATTCTCTGACACGCTGAATTAATTTAAATAAAATGGTGGGGAATTCACATTTAATACATCATCAAATTTGTTGATATTTCCCCATTATAATACATATTTAATTTAAAAATTATGTGATTTTCAAATTGCATTAATCCATGGGGTGCTCAATTTAAGTGTTAACAGATATTTTGATTAAAAGGAATCTAAACAGAAGATGAAAAACATGTAAAAATGAGAAGAAATGTATTGTGGGGTGAGGACAGTGCACACTGTAATTAGAAACTATTAATTACAATGTATTTGTTACTAATTAACATTTGTCTTTTATTATATAGTTTTAAGTTTTCCTAACTCTTCTCCCAAGAAATTTGTAAAAAAATTGGTGTACAATCCTAACAGAGGTTATCTTATCTTCTTAAAGTAATGTAATTAAACTCATTTCTATTTCTCAGCTTCAAAAAAACGAAGGTATTGACAGAGGCAGAAATTAGGTAACAGAGGCAGAAATTAGTGTACATTCACTATTTTGTCTCCTATTTTTTATATGCAAGTACTGGGTATTATCTTGTGACTTATGAAAGATGTATTAACACTCAAAATCTAAAATAATGCCCCACTAACTAGGCTAACTAGGTAGAAGCCAAAAAAAAAAATCTTACTTGTCCTTTGAAAGCATCAATGATGAATTGTAGTGACTGTGGCTGAACACATTCAATACATTTTTGTACAACATGGTTCCCATTCTGATCTTTCACACATTTGAGTACATGACCATCTAGCTCCTTTACCATTTCACTCTGCAGAAGAGAAGATGACGTTTAAATAACTGCCTCATCAAACATAACAGGATTACAAATATTGAAATGAGAACAAAAGTATAATCAAAATTTTGTTTGCAATTTTTTTTCATATCCAAGTTTAACCCTCCCCAACAATGTATAATTTGCAGAAGCCAATTAAGGTGAAAATTACTAAAAAATTTTGCAAGATTATAGTTTGAATTATACCAGCTGAAATATAACCTAGTGATGAACTGGCCATATTTAAACTACTATCTTCACTGTGTACATCTTCTATTCATCTTTCTCAGCTGACAACTAAAGAACTCATTCAGAACTTTTTCCTCTGCTTAGCACTTCTCTTCCCCAAAATAATTATTTTAAATGACTGCATGAGTCCAGCAGCATGGCTCAGTGATTGTCATGGCTCAATTCCTCGTTAGGGTACATGCCCAGGTTGCGGGCTTGATCCCCAGTAGGGGATGTGCAGATGATTCTCACTGTTGATGTTTTGATCTCTCCCTCCCTCTCCTTTCCTCTCTGAAATCAATTAAAAATAAAAAATAAAAAAAATTAAATAAATATATATATATTTAAATATATTTTATTGATTTTTATAGAGAGGAAGGGAGGAATAGAGTTAGAAACATCGATGAGAGAGAAACATCGATCAGCTGCCTCCTGCACACCCCCTACTGGGGATGTGCCTGCAACCAAGGTACATACATGCCCATGATCGGAATCAAACCCGGGACCCTTCAGTCCACAGGCCGACCGACGCTCTATCCACTGAGCCAAACCGGTTAGGGCAATAAAAATATATTAAAAAAAAAAAAAAAAGAATCCAAAAACACTACCATTATTCATTAACTGGTTCATGTAAAACTTACTCCCAAGAGCTTTATATTTTTAAATATTAAAGAAACTTAAAATAACTTTAAAGTATCTATACCAGTTTGAGACTGCAGAGAAGGTCTAAGGTACTACATCATCAAATTTGTTGATATTTCCCCATTGTAACATATATTCAATTAAAAAATTATTTCCATCAGTTATAAAAAAAAATCCTAGTATGCGATTTTCAAATTGCATTAATCCTTTTACTTAAAATATTTAGACTTTTCCATCCAAGAACATGGTATATTTACCATTTAATTTATACATATTTTCTTTTAAAGAATTCTAAATCTTGTTAATTATAAATCTTGTTAATTCTTAGGTTACTTTTCCTGTTGAGTGAGATTTATAAAAACTTCATTTTTATGATATAAGTATAAATATAATCCAAATAAACATTGGAAATAGTAAAATGTATTCCCAATATGACAGAAAATCAAATAAGCAAGTGATGAGCCAAACTAGCTAGGGCTGCTGTATAACTTTTAATTAATAACTTACTGTTTAATACAGTTTAAAAATCTTTTAGTTTAACTGGAAACATGTAATATTTCACTCCAAGATTATTTTAAGATAAAAAAAGAAAGTAATTTAAAAACTGAAAAAATACAAAAATTTTGTCTTAACTTACAATTACCTGCTGGTCAGATGAAATAGACTCTAATGCTTTCTGAATAACACGGCAGCCATACATCTGCAAGGCCAAGGGTAGAACATGACCACGAATACGAGTAGCCAGGGCTAATTTTTGATCCAAACTCCCAAACTGACAGAGAGGAAAATAATATTATTAAAAAGTGACCATAATACTACTTTGCTAATCTTAAATAACCCACTGTTTGTAGCCTACTGAATCGACTTTTAAAATATCACATTTGGGTATTATGAAGGGAGGAGGCATTTAGGTAAAGTTAACAGACAGACCCAGAGATGCTTGAAATGATAAGTGTATTACTTTCTTTGGGGTCAAAAATTTGTTAACATACACCTTCACTTTTCATTTCAAACCAACAGACCCCATCCTATCTAATAAAAGAGTAATACGCAAATTGACCACCACTCCAAACAAACAAGATGGCCGCCCCCATGTGGTCAAAGATGGCCGCCACAAGATGGCCTGCAGGGGAGGGCAGTTGGGGGTGACTAGGCCAGCAGAGGAGGGCAGTTGGGAGAGACCAGGCCAGCAGAGGAAGGCAGTTGGGGGGGACCAGGCCTGCAGGGGAGGACAGTTGGGGGGAACCCAGGCCTGAAGAGGAGGGCACTTGGGGGAGGGAGACCAGCCCTGCAGGGGAGGACAGTTGGTGAGGACCAGGCCTGCAGGGGAGGGCAGTTGGGGGGGACCAGGCCTACAGGGGAGGACAGTTGGGGGGACCAGGCCTGCAGGAGAGGGCAGTTGGGGGTGACGAGGCCTGCAGGGGAGGACAGTTAGGGGTGACCAGGCTGGCAGGAGAGGGCAGTTAGGGGTGACCAGGCCGGCAGGAGGGGGCAGTTAGGGCAATCAGGCCGGCAGGGGAGCAGTTAGGCGTAGATCAAGCTGGCAGAGGAGTGGTTAGGGGGTAATCAGGCTGGCAGGCAGAAGCAGTAAGGGGCAATCAGGCAGGCGAGTGGTTGGGAGCCAGCAATCCTGGATTGTGAGAGGGATGTCCGACTGCCCGTTTAGGCCCAATCCTAGTAGGATCGGGCCTAAGTGGGCAGTCGGACATCCCTCAAGGGGTCCCAAATTGGAGAGGGTGCAGGCTGGGTTGAGGGACAGACCCCCGCCCCCGGTGCACGAATTTCGTGCACCGGGACTCTAGTCTTTAATAATGAATCTGAGCCATACATTCAGACTAGTTAATTCTCAACTATATTCTGACATAAACTACAACACAAGATGTTTAATTATAAACTAATAATCAGGTAAATTATAAACTAGAGGCCTGGTGTACGAATTTGTGCATGGGTGGGATCTGGCTGGCCTGCCCCGATAGATCAGATTGGGCTGGGCCAGCCGGGAGGAGGGGGCACAGGTGGTTGGCGGGCTGGCCCTGTCCCCGATCAGGGTGGGGGCCTGATCAGGGGCAGGGCCGGCCCGGGGAAGGGGCCTCAGGTGGTTGGCCAGCCAGCCCCGCCCCGGTTTGAACTCCGGGTCGAACTTCCAGTTGAGGGGACAATTTGCCTATTAGCCTTTTATTATATAGGAAGGATAATATCTAACAAATCCAAGTAAAGACTATCCTATTATTTACTGCTTCATCTAAGACTTACTCCCAATGCTTTGTATTTTCAGATATTAATCAGGATTAATATTAACCTTCCATTTTAAGGTAGGCCCATACATTTATCTGTTGGACATTTGGGTTGTTTCCACCTTCTGGCTATTCTGCATAATATTGTAATGAACACTTCTTTGGGTATATACAGTGTGGGGCAAAAGTAGGTTTACAGTTGTTCATATGGAAAATACAATAATTAATAATACAAGAAAAACTGTTTTGCCTACTCACAGCTATAAACTTTGCCCCATCCTGTATATATCTAGGAGCAAAATTGCTGGGTTGTATAGCAATGTTATGTTTAGTTTTTGAGGAGAAATGCCAAACTTTTCCACAGCAGCTGAAACATTTTACATTTCCACCAATAATGAATGTGTAAGGATTACAACTTCTTCACAGCTCCACCAACATCTGTTGTTTTCCATTTTTAAAATTACAGTCATCCTAATAAATGTAAAGTGAAATTTCACTGTGGTTTTAAATTGTTTCCCTAATAACTAAAGATGTTGAGCTTTATACTTATTGGCATTTGTATATCATCTATAAAAAAATGTCTATTCAAGTCCTTTGTTCACTTTTTGAGTTGTCTTTTTTGAACTTTAGTTGTTCTTTAAATAGTGTGGATATAAAATATTTATTTTATATGATTTGCAAATATTTCCACCCAAGCTCATATATTTTTATGTAAAAATGACTTTTACCCAACTTCCTGAGCTTTTCTAAGTATTGAGCATATACTTAGATCAGTGGTTCTCAACCTTTCTAATGCCGCGACCCTTTAATACAGTTCCTAGGTTGTGGTGACCCCCAACCATAAAATTATTTTCGTTGCTACTTCATAACTGTAATTTTGCTACTGTTAATGATTCGTAATGTAAATATCTGTGTTTTCCTATGGCTCTACAGCAGCGGTTCTCAACCTGTGGGTCGCGACCATCGGAAAACACAGATATTTACATTACGAATCATTAACAGTAGCAAAATTACAGTTATGAAGTAGCAACGAAAATAATTTTATGGTTGGGGGTCACCACAACCTAGGAACTGTATTAAAGGGTCGTGGCATTAGAAAGGTTGAGAACCACTGACTTAGATAGTTATACAAACATGTATGGATGCTTACCTCAAAAAACTTTTGTATAACATAGTTGCCAAAAACATCTGTCATTAATTGATATGCTGCTTGTAAAATTTCATTAAAAACCATCTGTCGCTCAGCTGGAGTAGCTCTCTCTAGTTTTTGCTGTATGAACCTACATGAAAAAAAAATTTAAATGCATGACAGTACACTGAAAACAAGATCCTGCAAAATTCATATGACTTGAGTACTTACACCCCTAATCCACACCAACACAATTATTTTCAGAAACAGTACTAACACATTTTCTACAGTAGACAGCCAAGGTAAGACAAAAAGATAAAAGTTATGAAGCATTTCTTTTACAACACCTTTAATTTAAAATTACTAGACAGGCAAAAATAAGAATGTAAAGATATTTAAGTTAGTTCCGGTTGTATTATAATAAAAAAGAAAATCACAAACATTTTACTGGTTATTCATGTATTTTCAGATATATATACAATAGTACTATCTTTTTAGAACAGAACAAAAGAACCCTTGGAAATAAAGCTCATCAAACGCAACTGAATTCCTTATAAGCTAGTCCTTGTGAATGATACAAGGTTTATTTGCTACTCTTAAGGAACTTGCAACTAGAGAGGGAGATAAAATTTATATACAGCTATTTAAATCTAGGCATCCTCAAACTACGGCCCGCGAGCCACATGCATTGTTTTTTTACTTCAAAAACGACCTCAAGACTAGCTGGTTTGGCTCAGTGGATAGAGCGCCAGCCTGCGGATTGAAGGGTCCTGGGTTCAGTTCTGGTCAAGGGCATGTACCTCAGTTGCAGGCTCCTCCCTGGCTGGGCCCTGGTCACAACTACCTCAAGCATTACAGTATATACATTTAATGTACAAAGGCACTGCCCTGGCAACTGTGGCTTAGTTGGTTGGAGCATTGTCCTGTACACTAAAAGGTTAGGGTTTGATTCTGAGTCAGGGCACACACCCATGATGCAGGTTCGATCCTCAGTTGGGGAGTGTGAGGGAGACAACTGATCAATGTTCCACTCTCACATTGATGTTCCACCCCACCCCCTGCCTTCCTCTATCTCTAAAATCAATTTTAAAAAAGCATGTCTTTGGGAGAAGATTAAAAAATAAAATGTACAAAGGCACCAAATATTTCTATAACAAAAGTGAATGTTGCAATTTAAGCTAAGTAACATTGAATATCTATAATAATTTGCTAATTAGACCGGACGTCCTTCCAGACGAAGCCGGGGCTGCGAGGGAAGCCCGTGTCCCGGGTGCCAGAGGGAAGCCGGTGCCTGCAGCCAGGGGAAGGAAGGCCTACTCTTGCACGAATTTCGTGCATCGGGCCTTTAGTAAATCTATAAAGGAACACAAAAGCATTTAACTGGTTTTGAACTTTTTTAAAAAAAAGATAATATATACATCAGGGATGCTTCAAGTCCACAAATGAAATAAAAAAATTTTCTTTAATATATTTTAATGATTTCAGAGAGAAAGGGAGAGGGAGAGAGAGAAACATCAATGATGAGAGAGAATCAATGATCAGCTGCCTCCTGCACGCCCCACACTGGGGATCACGGCTGCAAACTAGGCACATGCCCCGACCTGGAATCAAACTGTGACCTCCTAGTTCATAGGTCAAAGCTTAAATATTGAGCCATGCCGGCTGGGCGGAATTCAAAGTATTTTCAGAAAAATTTAAAGATGTTAAATGATTTAGTCAATGTAATAAAAATAATCCAATAAAAAGGCACTACTATATTTAAGTATTAAAAATTCTCATAAAAGAAAATTGGAAACTTAAAAATCTAAACCTGTATTTTTATTATTTATCCTAATATAAAAGACAAAATATAATCCATAGTAGGTATTTATTTTTTAAAAACTTTCAACTTTTATGCAAATCAAATGATTCTAGTCAAGAAAAATTTAGGCTTTTACAAGGTAGCAATTTCCAAGACAAAAATGCTGTGGCTCTGGCTGGTGTGGCTCAGTTGGTTGGAACGTCAATCCATATACCAGAAGGTTGTGGGTTCAATTCCCAGTCACATCACATACTTGGGTTGTAGGTTCGATTGTCAGTCAGGGAGTGTGCAGGGGCAACTGATCTCTCTCTCCCTCCCTCCCCCACCCCCCTTCCGCCCCCCCCCACTTTCCCTCTCATTCTAAAATAAATAAAAATATATCCAACAAGAGGATTAAAAAATTTTTTAAATGTAGTGGAAAGTATCAAAAATCATAATCACTTACCTAGAACCATGCTGGTCTTGAGAAAACTCAACTATGTGTCCAATCAAGTCTCTAAGTTGCAGGTTTGGGAAGCGGTTATTTCTGAAATCTTCCAATAATCTACTTCGGCCTGAAGGCATAATATCAGACCTATTGTACCGAAGCCTCGGAGGAGGAAAGAGCTGGCTGCTGGAGCTGAACAGACTGGAAGTGCTGGAAGCACTTCGATACTTTGCTTCTGCTCCGGGGGCTGCAGAGATATAGCGACCACTACCATTTGTCAGTCCTCCTACAACAAAGCAGCTGTGGTTAGCAAATAGTTTTGACAAAGTCATTCCTCAAATAAAAGTTACTTAAACTAAAAATTCAGTCAGTAGAGAAATTTTTCACCACACTAATTCCTATATGTTTTAACAAAGAAATAAAAATGGGAGGAAAATCTCACACACTTACTTAATGTGTGTGGCTATGAGATGGGGAAAAAAGAGACTAGAAAACACGAGGAAAAACTGTATTTGTTCTTGGCAGTTCAGTTTACAGCATAATTGTAACATCTATTATCATACACAAAACCTGCATTTGTTCTTGGAAGCATGGTTTAAAACGTAATGATAACAACTAATGTCACACATACTAGTATCAATAACAGAATACTGAAACTACCAATAAAACTTTCAGTTACATCAACAAGCAAGTTACAAATAATTAGCCAACTCAGGTTTGAAGCCACTGAAAACGAGTTTGACTAAAATTTATTTGGAGTATTAAAGGAACACTGAAGGCTAATCTAATCTGTATTTTTGGACTATATATAAAAGTGCATTAAGAAGTGTATACTTCTGTGTAAAAAAAATAATTTCTTAGTTAACACATTGATTAGTTTTTGTAAGTTAAAAAAACCACCACAATATTAGACAATAAATTCAAATGACACACTATTTTAAAATATTCTGTTTAAAAATACTCTCCATAAGTACTATTTTATAGACAAGAAATCACAGTAATACATAACATTTATTATTCCTAGAGCTCTAATACTGATCTTTAAGACAATGAATAAAAATCCTCTTTAACTTACATACCATTCTAAATAAGAATAAATGGCAGTCAATAGAAACAAAAATAAATATAAGCAGGAAATTATCCTTAATACATATAACCATTTAAAAGTACTTGACAGTGTCCTTTTAAAAAAGAAAATGTATAGAAAATTGCTAAATGCAGGTTCAGTAGTTCAGATTAACAAAAATCCACCATCAGCTTTATGCTATTGTATACCAACTATATGTAGAACAGTGCTGTATATACCACCAGGCCACAGGGTAAAGATGATGCCAAGGACACACTGTCGGTGCAAAGTTATAGAGAGGCCTAGGCCAAAAAAAGTTAAAAGGACAAGGAGCAGTAAAAATGTTATAATCCTGGAGTGAACTGCTTTACTTTCAGTCCCCAGCTTTATTCTTCTTCATTGAATTTCCCTTCATCCCTATTTACTCGAACCCTCAGCCCCCTCTCCAACATTAGTGCCATAAAATTACATCCACTCCCATGCTGGAATCCTGGTGTCTAACACATGTCTGTTAAGTATACAATAAATATTCATGAGTGTTTTATGTAATATCAACTGCCTAAGGGCCAGTTCTATTTCTTTCTTTAAAAGTGTGTAACTTAACAAGTCATTTTATACACCAAAACCACTAACATCAAATTCTCATGTTCATTCCAGTTATATCTAAAAAGTGAAAGGATTCATTGTCTTAATACTTGTCTCAATTTCCTATTAACTCTTCTGGTCCACTATTATTATTTCTATTTCTATAGTTCCATTAACTGTTCACAACAGTAACTGATCATTAGCCCATTCAAGTCTCTTAACAATTCTTTAACCTTTCTGCAGGATAGGGGTGCTATGATTAGCATTCCAATCTGTTTTTACAATTATATTTTCCCACTCAAAGGGCCTCTTTGATGGTGTCAATTACACTAAAACCTACAGCATCCTGCTAGAGTACATCCTCTATATTCTTCTTTTTAATTTATATTTTTATTAATTTCAGAGAGGAAGGAAGGATAGAAACATCAATGATGAGAGAAGCACTGATTGGCTGCCTTCTGCACACGCCCTACTGGGCACTGAGCTGCAACCGGGCATGTGCTCTTGACTGGAATCGAACCCGGGATCCTTCAGTCCACAGGCCGATGCTCTATCCACTGAGCCAAACCTACTAGGGCCATCCTCTATTCTTTAGTCTGGTTTTCACATCATTATTCCAAACCTATTTCTTACACAAATTTCCTAGTACTGCCCTAATTGTTCACTGCCCCCCCTTTATGACTATCTCTGTATTGTTGCTTATTATTACCTCAAACATAAAGACTCTTTTTCTCTTATCCTTAATACACTAAAAATTTTCAACACCAGTTCAATATACATACTTACTCCAGAAATTACCATGTCAGGTTTATTTGGTATCTTCCAAGTAGTCCTAGGAACATGCAACAGAATTTCTCCCATGTGTAGATATTCTTTAGTTATATTCTATCAGCAACTAACACCACACTCCTCATGCTCTCTGACAACTTAAAATGTCTAATGCTGTTAAACTGCCTTGATTTTAAAAAAATCTCGGAATTTCGCCTGGCCAGTGTGACTCAGTGGTTGAATGCCGACAGATGAACTAGGACAGTGGTCGGCAAACTCACTAGTCAACAGAGCCAAATATCAACAGTACAACGATTGAACTTTCTTTTGAGAGCCAAATTTTTTTAAACTTGAACTTCTCCTAACGCCACTTCTTCAAAATAGACTCGCCCAGGCCATGGTATTTTGTGGAAGAGCCACATTCAAGGGGCCAAAGAGCCGCATGTGGCTTGTGAGCCGCAGTTTGCCGACCGCGGAACTAGGAGATCACAGTTTGATTCCTGATGAGGGCATATGCCTGGGTTGTGGGCTTACCAGTAGGGGGTGTGCAGGAGGCAGCTGATGGATGATTCTCATCATTGAGATATCTCTCTCCCTTCCTCTCTGAAATCAATACAAATATATTAAAAAAAATTTTTTTTTAAATCTTGAAATTTCACTTCTAGAAGACTAATTAGTATTTTCACTTATAAAACTAAAAAATTACACTCAGGGCAGGATACCTTCTTTTCCTTACAAATTAAGAAGCATTTAAAACCTAATTTATAGACCTGGCCACTGTGGCTCAGTTGGTTGAGTATTCTCATGCACTGAAAGGTAACCAGATCGATTCCTGGTCAAGGCACATAACCAGGCTGTGGGTTTGATCTCCGGTCAGGGTGTGTGCGGGAGGCAACTGATCAATGTTTCTCTCTCTCTCTCAAATCAATAAAAACTATTTAAAACCCAATTTATAACATACATTAAACATTTTAAATTTGGTTTTTAAAACATTGAAAACACATCATCCAAAATCTATTTGGTTATTGAGGGATATTCTACAAAACTACCGGTCTATAATCTTCAAAAATGTTGAGGTCATTTGATAGTATTACTACATTATTGTTAATTTCCTCAACCCCCTTTGATAATTGTGGCTATATTTAAAAAAATGTACTTATTTTCAAGAAACATACACGGATGTATTTGTGAGTAAGGGACATTATGTCTGCAACTTCCTTTCACAAATGTAAGGAAAAAAACTGGGTGTGAGGGGAAAGGGAGATGCAGAGAGGAAGAAAAAAAAATGATGAAGTAGCCCTAGCTGGTTTGGCTCAGTGGATAGAGGGTCGGCCTGCGGACTGTAGGGTCCCAGGTTTGATTTCAGTGAAGAGCACATGCCCGGGTTGTGGGCTCATCCCCAGTAGGGGGGCATGCAGGAGGCAGCCAATCAATGATTCTCTCTCATCATTGATGTTTCTCTCTCTCTCTCCCCCTTCCTCTCTGAAATCAATAAAATATATATATATAAAAAAGATAAAGTAAATGTGGGAAAATAACATTTAGAGTATCTAGGTGAAGAATATGCTGGATTTTTTTGGTGTTGTTACAACTTTCCCATAAGCCTGAAATTATTCCAAAATTTGTTAAAAACAATCAGACAAACAGGTCATCTATATTCAAATCACTGCTACTGATAGTGTAAAGGCATAATAGTCCATTCAATTCATCACTGACATCCCCCTATCATTTACCACTTTTTAACCACTATCTAAATAAGAGTGTAGAGGACATGAAGATCTGTATTATAATTTCACAAATGAAGTCACTATGGTTCAAATGATGTGACTTACAGCTAGTCAGCCAGGACTCTTAGACCAGAGCTTATCACACAAGTGTGCTGCTCCTTATATGCTATTTACATAGTTATCTTTCAAGTTCATTCATGAAACCAAAGGAAGGCAAACACCTTATAATTATTCTAGTACAAATTATGACTTTATACGTTTTCATTTAATTCCCTTGAAAAGTATTGTTTTAGAATCCTTCCCTAGTAAATATCAGGATTCAAAAAAGATTTCAATACTGGGAAAATCACAGGGGAGAAAAACAATACAACAACTAAAACCACTTGACCACTCTTACTACTTTTCATTATTTTCCACCTCCTTAGGATATAGAATAATAGCTCCTCAACCTATCAGACCTGTGTGTTCTTTCAAAAATACAGTTTTCTCAATCTTATTTAAGACCTACTGAATTACCCTCAGTAAATAATATTAAAGAAACAACAACAATGTATCTGAAGGTTATTCTGATAGAAGGATATTCTGATAGAAGAGCTTCGCAGATAACTAAAATCAAGGTTATTTATAGCAGGTTGTCAGCTACTTAAACAAAAAATCATAACCCAAGTCAATTCTGGGTTCTGAAGAGTACAACTATATACAGGCTACTAGGCAGAGTCCGTTTCAGAAGGCAAACTTCTGGAAAGGTCAAGAAATGTTAACATGATAATGGAAGATGACTAGTTACTTGGAGTAGGCAAAGAATCAATGGTATAGAGTGGAATGGGTAACTGAAAAAAAGCAGAAAAAAGACAATTTTATGGCATTAATTTTAGTTACCTCTAGCTCCTTAACAGATCCACTTAGAATTTTTAGTTTAATATTTTTTCTATGATCAGTTTTCAAAATAAGTATATGAAACATTCAGCCATGGATAATCTGATTTATTAGTACATTTATCTGCATGCTGCTAGACTTTAATGAAGGAAAAAAGACTTCACAGCAGTGCTTTTCAATATGCACCTAAATCACTTTGGGATATTGATTACACATTTCTAAAAGGACAAAACTGGTCAGACCTTTGTTTTGAGTCCTGGCATCTCATTTTAAATAGGTTTTATGTGTTCAACATAATTGGTTTCTTTACAAAGCCCACTTAATATTCAAAATTGATACTTTTGTTAGACCCCGAGAGTCCATGGCATGTAGTTTTTTGCTGAGAAACAAAAAAGCAACTATCTCATCTGTGAGCCTAATTCAACCTAAATATCTACCTATTAATATGATCTTGTTTTCCTCTTATACACAGTAACTGTTTTTTAAAAAGGCAGCTACTATTTATTGAGCACTTTGTTGGACACCGAGATAGTAAACTGCACAAAACGCTACACTGTGCTGAACTGTGTTCCCCTGAAAGTTTGTCTTTTGTTTTAAGCCACTTGACTGAGGTAATTTGCCATAGCAGCCCTAGGGAACTAATACAGATTTTGGTACAAAGAGTAGGTTGCTACTAATAATTAGACCGAGAGTTTTTCCTTTTTACCATTATGTCTGCAATGACAAGCAGAGTTCAGGTCAAGAGAAAGCAAGTAGGTAGGAAGAAAAAAAATACATTAGGGAAATGATGGGGACACGATCAAAGGCTCATATGAACATGCAAAGGTTATGAGTTAATTATGAGTTAAAAGGGCGCTACTGGAAATTTCAGTGGGATAATCCTTTTTTGTTATGAAAAGTTTAGCATCTGGCTGCTAAATGTTAATAGAACCTTTATTATCAATAGAATCCCCACAACCTTTGTGACAGGCAAAAACTGTTGTCACACCTTGGTAACCATACTGGGTATTTTAAACAAGCACTCCAAGTGATTCTGATGCTGAACCCACTGAATCTGATCAAGTATTTTCTAGTCCTAACCCTGTGATTATCTTAACTGAATTAACTGGTGAAAACATTCTCGCACTGAAGCACAAAATCACATTTAATGTATTAGATAATGAGTAAAATTAATCATTGTGAACCCAAATTAGAACTAAGATCAGTAATTTTGTGTACAGAAATGAAACAAAGTAGTCCCTCCATATAAGTAATACTTTTGGATTTTCTTCTCAACATGTTTCATACTCATCAACAAGTAAATGACTTTTAGACACACCAAAAGATTGAAGCAGTGCTTGCATTTACACCACCATGAGAACCTGTAAGTAATATTCTGTTGAGGCTGGATATGCTGTTCTGTGGCCTGTCCTTGAGTCACTTGCATGATTAAACATTCTTACTTCATAAAGTAGGTAATATGTTTGGACTTTAAATGTCTAGACAAGAACTTTACTATAAATCTCAAGAGTAAACTAAAGTGAGAAAGGTATCTAGAAGTCTAGTAATCTTATACACAATTTAAAAACATAACCATGCCACTTTGAGATAAACAGTCTGAGAGGCTGATTAGAATATTGTTATTTATACATTTTGCAAAGTTGTTCAGTTCATTATAGGATAACAGAAAAAGCAAGGAAAGTAACAGGAATCAGAATTGTGTTCTAGCTTCAGTTCTGTCATTTACTGTCTCTTGGGCTCATGTGACCTATAATTTTATCATCTTTACTACTGGGCATATCACTCAGCCAGTCTATGTTAATAATTAGGATGAAATGAAATGATGAGCATGAAGATACTTTAGAAAACTATCAAGTGCTATTCAGTTATAGAGAACTTAATACTTAATGATAATAGTACTTCTAATGAAAGCTTGAAAAAAATCAGTTTTCTGCTTTAAGGACTATATATGAAACTCAGAAAAACCGCACACAAGTTTTGCAATCAATTTGAACATACTTGTTTTAATTCTTAGACATTTCATTCTAGAGAAGTTGACTATCCTGCCAAATGTCAGCAGTTTTAACACATGTAACTACTATTAATAGGAAAAATGATCTTAAAAGTTAATATTATCCTGTGTACACACTTAATAAAAATTTTGCTGTGATTAAGAGAGAAGATAGGTTATAAAATTTTCTAATCCTTAGCAAGCTAAAGTACTATGTGATTACTAAATACATGATGTTAATGAATCTTCAGAACCAATAGCCACCTTTCAATAACAAATTTCACTAAATACAAAGCTTGGGTTACATGTTTTAGTGTACTTTTCTTATAAAAAAACACACACACAAGCCCTAGAGCATAGGCCTGCGGACTGAAAGGTCCCAGGTTCTATTCCAGCCAAGGGCACATGCCTGGGTTGCGGGCTCAATCCCCAGTAGGGGACGTGCAGGAGGCAGCCGATCAATGATTCTCTCTCATCATTGATGTTTCTATCTCCCCCTCTCCCTTCCTCTCTGAAATCAATAAAAATATATTTAAAAAACCAAAAACAAACAAAAACAACAAGCCAGTTCAAAAATGAAAAGGCACAAGGGAAAATACCCATTTAGTTTGTCATGCCCTAAATTAAATACATATACAGAATACTGCTTTTACCCAAGAATTTCTGTATCAATCTAGTTACTATGAGCATAAAAAGATCGAAGTAAATAAGAAACCACTAACATATTTTAAAAGTTTATTGAAAGAAGGAAAGAGAGGAAACACAAGGAATAAACTAGTCAACTAGCTCTAGGTAGAAGAATAAAATAATAGTGGAAATCTTGAATGTTCTATCACAGGTAGTGAAGTATCTTGAAATAAGATGCTGACTTCTATCAGAGAGAATGACTGTAAGTAACAACTGCAGGTAGAAGACTTTTGCCTATCACTACAGATCAATACATGAGAAAATAATTCATGTATTATTCAACACTGAACCTGATGCCCAGAATCTGACACTGACTACTCTTTGCATTTCAAAATAAAAATCATTGAAGTTCTCTTTCCTTGTTCTTTTCACATGTTTCTGTGATCCACCAGTAATTTAAATGCTGCTTGTAGAGCTGAAGTCAACAGGCGAGACAATCTGAAGGAGCTTCAAAATGGCCCCAAAATGGTAAAACTTTGGGATTAAAAAAAAAGGACATAAAATTGATGTCTCAGACTGCAATAGACAGAAACATAACAACTAGCATAAAAATCCATCAATTTACAGGTACAATGATGACTGAAAAAACAGTCACCTTTAGATGTTGCTAGGACATCAACTCATTCTCAAAGTTAGAAAATCAAGGGGGGAAAATCAAGCATTGTCCTAACTCATATATGAACTATATATTTCATGGTAACCTCACAATTGATGAGGAAAGGTTCTTCTTATAGAAAAGTTCCAGCTAATAAATGCAGAAGGAGCCACAGAATTAAGAGTATCACCATTTTACAACTGCTGCAGAAATATTTAGGTAATGATCAAATGGACAACCTCACAATAAAGACACCAGACATGTGTCTCCTGATAAGAGTACAGAACCATATCCTGCCCAAGATGATAAACCAACAAACCAATAATCAGACCAAACCCCTAGGCTTAATTCCATTATACAGGAAATACAGATAAACAATGTTAATAAAGAGGAATATGTTAAACACTATCATTGCTTATTGCTATAAGCAAAGTCAAGAATATGGGAAAGTCAACAGGAACAAAGTTTCTTTAACAAATACATGGAAAGAAAAAGACAAAGGGGAAATGGTTCCTATAAAAAGACGTATCAAACAAATTTAATGTATGGACCTTATTTGGATCCTGATTCAACAATACAATTGGAAAAAGACATTTAAGTAATGACATTTAAGAAATTAAGAGTAATGAGAAATTACTAATTTTAAAAGGTATAATAATGACATTATGGTTATAATTGTTTTTAAAAAAGGAGTCGCTCTTTGAAATTTCATACAAGAAAATGGAGGAGCCTGGCTGGCATGGCTCAGTGGTTGAGCGTTGACCTATGAACCAGGAGGCTGGAATTAGATTCCCAGTTGGGGCACAAGCCCTGGTTGTGGGCTCGATCCCCATTGGGGGCTTGCAGGAGGCAGCCAATCAATGATTATCTCTTATCATTGATGTTTCTGTCTCTCCCTCTCCCTTCTTCTCAGAAATAAATCAAAATATGTATTAAAATGAAACATCTATCTTGGGAAGCCAGAAGCACTAAATGTTGCCATTAGGCTTTTTCTGTGAATTAAGTAACTAGCATGAGCAAAGGGGGAGCTGGTAAGAAAAAAAAAAAGTTAACATGTTTTATCCAATACTTTAAAAATGTAGCTATCAAGGTCTATCATTAAGTATGATTGTGTGTCTTAAAATCTCAATAACTTGGAACTAATTCCAAACAATTCTAATGAAACTGAGAACTTTATCTCATGATATTATACTCCTAATGTGTGAGCTCAGTAAAATTATTTTTAAAACGAATATGCAAATTCATTTCCACAGGAATTTTATAAATAATCACAGCTCTGATAACTTGATTTATAAAGAAATCCACTTAAAGGACATACAATTTAAAATAGTTTTTAGACCAGAGAGCATGTGAGTCTTGCATCGTGATTGAATCACAGGAAAGCAAAGGATCAACTATTTCCATGAACACTAAACCAAGAGCAAATTTATGAAATTATTTTCAATCCAGCAGAGTCTATTTCTTGTTAACAATACTGTCTGTCATACTACAATTAAAGCCAGAGGAAACTGGAAAGTATAAAAGAAAGTAATCTACAGGTAATTCCAATCAGAGGTATCCTGAAGTATCAGATTTCAAGGTGAAATAGTTTAACTAAGGGTACAAAGTATCAGGATAATGTAGAACTGCTGGCCCAAGTTATGATTTCTCATACTTGACTAGAATTCCTTCCTTAAGCATCTATATGGCTAGATTTTTACATTCTAAAATAAACACACCTAGATTGCTCCTTAATCATAGAGACATCTGAAAAGTAATTTACAACCCAATTTCTAAGCAACCTGTGTAGAACAATTAATGCTATTTATACAGGCTCTAAAGCACAACATAAGCAATAACAGTTGACAGGAATCTGACCTGAAACTTACCTATGAAAAAAATGACAGGACATGACATAATTTTAACAAATAAAACATAAAACTACTATGAAAGATCTAGTCTTAGTTATGTTCCAAATTTGTGTGTCCATTTCAAAGTTTCAAAGGCATGTTTTATAGAAAGGTGGAGGAAGTAGGTCTGAACAGAAATAATAGAAATCAGGAACTGAGAAGCTCCTGTGACTAAGAAATGATAAATGAAGGAAGGTGTTAAAATAAAAACTGATACATTTACATAAATAGTGCTGCAAAGCAGATCATAGGACCCCACCTGAATAAATTCATTATTTGTGTACATATATTCAATATCCCCCGTAGAGCAAAGGTCCAGAATTTGGGGTAGAGGACCAGTTTTTTAAAAAAAATCTGGCCCGACCAGGGTGGCTCAGTGGTTGAGCGTTGACCCATGAATTAAGAGGTCACTTATCTGACTGCCAGTCAGGGCAAATGCCCAGATTGTGGGCTCAATCCCTGGTAGGGGGCGTGCAGGAGGCAGTTGATCAATGTTTCTCTCTAATGAATATTTCTATCTCTATCCCTCTCCCTTCCCCTTTTTCTAAAATCAATAAAAACATTTTTTTATTTTAAAAATATTTTGCAATGACATAATTCTAAATGATGATTACTACAAAAGATATCTTTGTTACATGGCACTTACTGTACTAATGAGCTTTAGGAAAAAAATATCTATACTCCTATGATGAGGGGGAGAGGTCAAACATGTCTGCTTATAAGAACAACATCACTTTTTCAATTGGAAGTAGATTTAAGTCTTTCCAAGTACATAAAAATCAGCAATAGAACCTCTCACTTTCAGTTGAGGTAATTAGGATTACAAAAATCCAAATTCTAATTTTAATGAAATGCTTTTTAGAGGAGACAGGGATTCATATAAAGCCTCAGATATCCAAAAACCCTTCCAAATATACTGTTAACTACTTGGGCAAATACTTCCCAGAAAGGGAAAAAGGTAACCACTAATTCAATAATCTTAGGGTGGGGGCAATTTTAATACACAGATATAAACAAAGTTCTAAATGCTCCAACTTCAAGGGTACAATAAGCTTAAACCATTTTTTTTCTTATACAACATATTTAAAAGAGAAATATATGGACCAAACCCTTAAGTTTACCTCACAAATTCATATACCCTTTGGGTAAATGGCCAGGCATTCAAAGGCCAAAGCAAAAACCATTGTACTAAACTAAATTATTTAAAGTTAAATAACTATGTGACTAATTGCTTTTCTTCTTGTGTACAAAAACGATAGTGAAAATTGTCTTTCACTATCATGTACAAATAGTTGACTTTTCAGATGATCTAAAACACGTACAAATCAAAAGCACAGACAAGAAAAAACACACCACTGTATTTCATAAAAGAAACAAGATACCATAGGGGTCTTTACCTTACTGTACATTAGACCCTCATTTTAAATTTTCATGATAATAGAATTTTTTCAAAAGGCTAATGTCTAAAAGCAAAAGCAATTTGGCATGTTTTATCCAACATTAAATATTTTACACATATTATAAACACACACACACACAAACACACATGTATACATACAAATAAAAAGGGTTTTGGTTGTTTTTTTTTACCTAAATGCAAACTGGATGAGGATCCATGTGATGAAAGTGATGGCGGTGGCGTAAGTGAATGTCCTGGAGTTTGGCTTGGCAGAGGCATGCCTATTGGACTTGGAGAGGAGGAAAATCCCAGACTATTGTAAAATGGTTGCCCTATGGGTGCTAGGCTGCTACTAGATCTTTTGTACAAGTCAGAGCTAGTAGATAGAGACTCTCTCCTTGTGGCACTACTACTTGCAGAACTGCCAACTGAAGAAGAAATAAAAAAAACCCTAATTACATACAGTGTTAACTGAATAAAACCTATCCCCAACTCTTGCTGGGAAATAACAGAAGTGATCACAATAATTATTTTTAGAAACATTATAGAGAAGATAATTACTGTGATAACTATATATACTAACTTATTAATCATAAAAGGGTATAAATGCACCCCAATAAAGTAAGCAAATATTTAACATAGCAGTCATATGTTCATTATTTCACACATATTTACCACTGACACATATGATTACTGTGCTTTAATACCCTGGTATGATTTATAAACCCTGGAATTGTAAGTAGTCTGCTTTATGATATGCTAGAGAGTCAATTCCAATAAGGTTAAATTTTGTTAGTGTCCTAATCTCTGGAGCCAGTTCTCAGACTTCAACTCAATGCCAAGAAAAGACTATACTAATAAACAAAATATTAACATATTTCCCTCACCATTCACATTTAATTTGGTTTCTACCTTGTGTTCAAACCATAGTACTTTAAGTCCATATTGGCCCGAATATTAGTCAGCTGTGAAACATAGATGGCAGCTTATTCCCCACTACACATGCTCCTTATCCTTCAACAACTAAATTACAAAATATATATGAAAAAACTAAACTTTTAGAAAATAGCTCTCACTACTGTTATCACACCAAAAACATGCTTTCACTTACCCCTCAGGATCTTCCATTGCTAAGATTTTATTACTGGCCCTGTTAACCCCTTACTCAAGTAAAGACTGATCGGCCTATTTTTTCTTAGGTAATATATAATTATTTTAAATTACATCCCTTATTGTCCTACATACTGAATTCTTCTTACTTAATCCCAAATTCAACTATTAACCTCTACTTCCTTTTGTGCTCCACAAAAATCATAAAATAGTAGAATCACATCATCATATAGCTGTGCGTGCAATGAATAGAAAGCAAGATTTGACCGTTAACATTTATCTGGATAATCAAATTCTTTACCAAGTGTTTGAAAGGGTTGTTCAAAACTCCAATTCTTGTCTCACTTGGTATAAATATTTTCAAGTATACTTCCACTTATTTCTAAGCACTGTCCTTTTAAACCAAGTGCCTTTTTCATCTAAGGAAATTTCACATTACTTTTCTTAACCTGTCACGTTTTTTAAGAACATGCTCTATATTCGGACCAATATGGTAATTTGCTTCAAGAGAATGTTCAAGTTTATATTTGGAGTTGGTTTTCTAACCTCAAGTCAATTATAAGCAGATCATAAGGGTATAGATTAAAAAGAAAAATTAAGCAGAGTACATGATGGGTACACCAAGTTAAGCTTATAATTCAGACATAGAGAAACTTTAATTACGTTGGTTCTTGTCAAATTCAAAATTCTATAAAGAAAAAAACCAGGCTCCCACGGCTATATTAGGCAAAATATTATAACAATATTCATTCAACCTTTTATACCTGCCAGTGCAGTTTCTGAAAAACTGATGTGTTTTATTGAAAATTTTACATCTTAAGATATCATTATAACAGGGAAATATCAGGTAACTATATGCATTTTAATAGCAAAAAAATGAAATGTAAATGCTAATGTAGTAAATAGCTCTTTTGAGTTGGTTTTGTCAAAATTGTCAATGAATGCTACATTAACTATGCTAATTTAAAAGGACACTGTCAAAGTGATTTTTGTAAGACATGGCTACATTTTAAAGTCCTATTTATTTCAGTAACAATTTAACTGACAAAGACAATAGCTCTCTAATGAGAACAGTAGCACTATCTTTCTCCTGGCAAGTAATTAAATGAACCGTAATTTTGACACATGCAATATTTTTCTTCAAAAAGGAAAAGCCAAACCAAACATTTAAATGTAATTCAGAAATAACTTTAAACATATACAAACTAGCTCCTTTTTACTATATGCTTAAATTATCTGCAAGTGTAATATGAAACAAAGTCTATCTAAAATATCTAAGAAGCTAGACAATGGAGTCACTAATCATTAATCAACTGTGTATATAAAATGTTAAATTACAAACTTTCAATTGTAACAGCACTTTCTAAATAATGGGTATCAAAAGGATGATTTAATCACCGTATTACAATGGTTAAGCTTCTTGGCCAACTGTTTTATAAATTAGGGTATTTAACAGTTGTGCATTAATAATTTCATCATATAAGAGAATGACTGTGTATGTTATTGTGTGCATAAATGTGCACATACCGCAATATATTTTAGATTTTATATAGGCATGGAACTGCCATAATGTGAAATGGCAATGATAGATTTGTAAACATACATATCGTAGCACTTGAATGAATTTTCACAAAATGTCTAAGAAGAGGGAGATGGTATAAGACTATTACTAGTACTTGGGGTGGCAGTTGTTAAAACCCTCTGAAGCAAGATGAAACAGAGGTACCACAGACTGAAGATCAGAACTGAGTAAGCAATGTTTATAAGGAGGCATAAAGAAGGTAAGTTTTGGGGAAAGAGGCATCTGTAGGGGATATTTGTGGGAAACAAAATGTTCAGGCCAACCATTTCCTGAATGCAGGGGAAAGCTCTTTAAAACTAAGAGACAAATGGGCATTTGGAAGAATTACGTTAAGGGGCCCTACAAATCTATACCAGACTACCAGTGACATATTTTATTAGAAAAGGGTACACAAGGTTTATCAAAGCTCTTCTCTATTTTCCTTGGGTTACTTAGGGTTTATAATTTGTAGTTTAGGAACTAGTTATTTCAACAAATTTTGTGTGTTTTTTTAAAGTTATATTCTCCTTGATTTTCTTTGGCACATTTAGGATTATTTGGGGAAAATGCTTGTCAATTGTGTTAGAAGCAAAAAATTAGTCCTAACAGAGTCCTTGGGCTGGAGATAAGAATACTAAACTCCAAAAGGGATGAAAAAAAGAAAAGAAAGAAAAAGTAGAAAAATTAAATTAAAAGATTGAACGGTCTCCATGTTCACTAGGTTTTCCCTCAGAAGTTATCGTGCCCATTCTTTAGGCAATTTTGTTAGGCAAGGGTAGTCCCTATTGTATTTCATTATAACAAAAAAAGCATTTTGCACCTAAAAGTTTATAGCTGCTATTCAAGACCATTCCCCTTATAAATATTTAAAAAATTTAGAAGACCCTTCCCTAGAAACCTGAAAAGCCTATTAATAATGGCTGACACGTTAGTTTTGCCATTTTTCACACCAGAAAAGGATAAAACTTAATGAGTGGGAAAATAGACGAGAAGCAGTTTTAATGATTCTAAGATGTAAGAGAAATGAGGGTAAGCAGCTTTCCCCCTAATGCTTCCTGAATACACTGGAAACGTTAGAGAATGATTAATACAAGGTGTTGTCAACAGTGGGCCTCTTCTCACTTCACTCAGTTACAACATCAGTTTGTATGGATAAATTATTTATTTTGTGAAGTTATTTAACATTTGAATCTCTCAAGTATTACATATAAAATTAGGCCCTGGGAAAAACACCCTTTCAAACCAACTTTTAGTGATAAAAAGACTATTTAATCTAAAATAAAGGTAAGCACACTGGTAAGTTTCTTAGGGACTTCTGTTTAGAACATTTCATTATATTTTATTTTTATATATTATATGAAATAAAGAAAATCTTAAGAATCAGTAGCATTTAATAAGAATAAATAATCTGATAAGTACACAAAGACACCAGAAATTTAAGATGGCAAAAGTATTTACTTCCACAAGCATTATGTACAGAATAAGGAAGAGCTAGCAACTAGCATAAAATACAGCTCCAAACAAACCTACTAAAACAAAAATTACAATTTTTAAAGCCAGGGAAAATATGTTATATTTGAGAAAAGGATGGAATGCTTGAAATGAGTTAAATATTCATAGATGTTTACAGATTTGCAGGAAGTAGTTTGTCTTCTACAAAAACCAATAAACCAGTATTTTAATCCTGTCCTTTCTACACTACAAGCTATTTATTATTGCTTATTTTAACATTAAAAACATACATATACCGCTTATCATCTTAAAAGAAACTTACCTGATGAACCAAATCCACTCAGGGCAGAGCCTATAGCAGCACCCAAAGAACTACTGCTCCCAAAGCCAAGAGATGTACTTCCAGGTTGGCCAGGTCCGTGGGAAAATAAAGAACTGCTCTGGGAGCTATTAGTCAAAGACGTGCTCCCGTAAAATGAATTAGACTGTAGATTAGTGCTTGGCTGCTGTTGCTGCTGCTGCTGCTGTGGTGGCTGAGTGCCAATTGGCCGAAATAGACCATTTGTGCTGCCTGTAAGACTATTTGCAGTTCCTCCAGCTGCTGCTGCCGCTGCTGCAAAGTAAATTGCAGATACTTCTTAAAATACTCAGAAAAAATGTTCTAATTTAAAAATATCTCAAACAACATCAGAAAAATATTATTCCTGAAAACGCTAGTTACACTTACCAGCTTGTGCTGCTGCTGAACTAATTAAAACAGGTGTTGGAGCCATTAATCTCACTGGAGCTCCAAGGCCAGTTCTCGCTCCGGGGCCAACCACTAAGGCACCAGTCTGATCATAATAGGCAGTTGGAGCTAGTACTTGATAGCCTAAACAATATTAAAGTAAATGCTTAATGAAAACATTTATTGTAGAAAACATGCGTATTTATTTTCCCCCGAATATGTTTGTATCAAGCAAAAAACATAGCTATTGTATACTTATTTATATAAAACCCTTAGTTACTATATGAAAAACATATTTGAGAAGGTATTACTCAATGTGTGAAAATGTAGTAGAGCATAGGTTAAGTTTTAAACATTTGCACACCATAACCGTCTATAGACGCAAGCGGCGGACCTTTTTAAATTAAATTCAAAATATTATGGCAGGTAACTGGTTAACAAAGATGTCTTTCACTTGTGGATCACAAAGTGATAAAGTATTTTCCTTTATAAAAAATTATCAAGTGCTGATAATAAAAAATATTCCTATTTAGTCATTTCTGAGAGGAGGATGGATAAAAAGACTAAGAAAATGAGGTATAACACGATATAGAAATGTTTATTACACATTAGTTAAGTTCTAAACCAAGTGCCTCAATAACAGCATTCCCTTAGATTTTCATTTGTAAGCATCTCTTTAAAAACTTAAATCATGATATAAACAGATACCTTAAAATCATAAGGTAACAATCTATTTGTAAAGGTTCTCAAGCTAAAATTTGAATAAAAATCATGCAGGCATTAGTTTTTTTCATAGCCCTGAACACAAGGCAGGTGACAATTTGCATTATTCCAAACTATAGGAGAGTGAAGTTTACCTCTTAGCAGTCTTTCTCAGTGGGGATTCCTCATCTGAACCACAGAACAGAAAATAACTATTTTGCCAATTCTCCCAAGGATGATACATAACAAGTATCACTGTAGATGCACAGGAGAGAAGTTAACTACAAAGAGTGGATACTTTACGTCAATAGGGCTTAGTTTACTCCCAGAATTCAAGAGAAAGGCTGCCTTATACAGTAACAGGGACTCAAGCTCAATAGTGACAACCACTTGAAAAAAGGTACTGCCAACCTCCAATACTTTTAAGTTTAAACACTAAGACAACCACTTTCACGTGTCAAGGTTGTTTTTAATTAAATAAAGTAATTTTGACTGTTTTACAATTACAGTTTTATTATAATAAATATAAATTAGGACTAGTCAAAGGAAGAGATGCAAAGGGCAAAATCTAGGAGGGAACGCAGAGCTTCCAAGCACTTTCCTCATGAACTCCTCATGAAATGATAAATTTGAGAAGATTATTAGATATCCAACAGGAGAGTTCCAATAGGATATACAACTCTAAAGTTTAGGAAAGTTAAAAATCTGGGTGTTGTCAACATAAAGATAATATTTAAAGCTATAAGACAAGATGAAATCAAGAAAATAAAAAAGGGGTCTATGGATTGAGGGTACTTCACATTAAGAGGCTGGAGAGAGGAGAAACCAGGAAAGAGACTGAGAAGGAATAGCCAGTAAGGAAGAAAAAGAATTTAAACAATGTGGTTTCTTGAAGGCCAAATAAAAAAGAATCTCAATGAAGATTGAGTGGTCAACAATGTCAAATGCTGCTAAAAGCCATGAGTTGAGAACTGAGCAATGGAGTCAGCAACCTGGAAGTCACCTGATAAGGGACAAAAGCCAAACTGCCAAGTTCAGTAAAGAATGAAACTGAAGACCCACAAACAAGTACAGACAATGCTTTCGAGGAATTTTGCTGTAAAAAAGGGGGTGTTGAGAGTAACTTTTTTCTTAACCAGAAAATGTACTTTACCAGCAGAACCTGAGAACTTATTGTGAAATAAAACACAAAAAGTCAAAAAAGTACAGTGTTAATGATTGTAACACAAAACAGTACAACCACTATCCAAGTCAGGAAATAGAAACTGCCCAGGAACCCACCTCTCCTATGTCCTTGGCTCAACCACAGTCTTCTGTTTCCCTTAAAAGAGTTACACACTATCTTACTATTTATAACAATCTCTTGGCTTAGATTATTTAAAAGTTTTTATGTATAATTCATCCAAGTGGTTGTATACAGATCTTCCTAGTTTCCATTTCCATTATTATATAGCCCCTCACTGGATGGACACCAAAATGCATTTATTCAGTCATCACTTACACTGTTCCCAGTCTGGGGCTACTATCAACAGTGCTGCCATAAACATTTCTGTACATGTATCCTGAAGCATATGTGTACATATTTCTCCAACATATAGTAGTTGACACCCTGTCATAGAGTATGTACATTATTTTCAACTTTGGTAAATAATGCCAAGCCACTTCCAAAGTGGTTGTGCAATTTTACACTGTTACCACCTTGGAATTAAGAGTTCCCACTACTCCATGATTTTAATAATACTTCACGTTGTCAGGCTTTTTAAATGTGGCCAATCTGGGTGACTTCACAGATACCACCTTCTGTGGGTTCTACCTAGAGACCCTGCCTTCTCTTATCCATGGACTTCACTATCCTGAACTCTCCCAGGGTCTGTCCTTTCCCAGTCATGTGCCAGACTTGGCACAGACTCTGACCATGGCAGCCCTCTTCAAGTAGAAACCGTGGATGATGTAATAAAGGAAAAGAATTGAGAGTTATGAGAGGGTTATAAACAGAGATGAAGTAGCATTAGAGAAAAAAGAAAAACAGGTGAAATCAGAAATTAAGAAAATGGCCAAAATTGGTAATAAAGAAGCTTTCAGTTTTAGCCAAAAAGCCTGCACAACTATGGAAACAGAAAACACGAACTTTTGCCGTTAAAAGTATAAAAGTCATTTCTACAGCCACACAAACAAAAGTGATAAAATTCCCAGATGAAGATGGCTGCGCAATGTCTGCTATAGCAAAGACAACGTAGGCAGTTGACAAGATGAATCCACAAAAGACATTACAAACAATCAGAATTTCCAGTAGGAAAACATGGAAATGACTGAAGAAATGATTGATGACACATCTGAGGACATCTTTGATGGCCCTGATGATGAAGAAAGTCAAGATACTATGAATCAAGTTCTTGATGAAATTGGAATTGAAATTTCTAGAAATATGGCCAAAGCTGTCAGTTGCCTGAAGCTGACCATCTTACTCTACTTCAAAGGCTATAATATCGAATGAAGAAATTAAACAACACAAAGCTTTAGGAATGGATTAATTAAAAAAAGCCGTAACATTTTATTTATAATTATTTAGTTATAATTATAAACCAGGCATATTGCCAATTTCTTTTACAAAACACATTTATTTTGCAAAAACTAAGACCATGAGTGAACAGGTGTTTCCTAACCAACTGGTTTTATTTCTCGAAGGACTGCCCTAAGAATTCTGGGTTACTTTCAGCTGGAAAGATGCTACAGTTTATGCCATAGAGAAAAAATGGCCCTGGCTGCATAGAGTTGTCCCGATACACCAAGGTTCTGGGTTCAATCCCTGGTCAGGGCACATACAAGAATCAATCAATGGATGTATAAATAAGTAGAAAAACAAATCAATGTTTCTCCCCCCTCCCCCTCTTTCTCTATAATCAAGTGTGTGTGTGTGTGTGTGTGTGTGTGTGTGAGAGAGAGAGAGAGAGAGAGAGAGAGAGAGAGAGGGGGGGGGGGTAGGGAGAGAGAGATGGGGGGGGGGGCGCGGGGAGGGCTATGTTGAAAATTCTAATACATATTTTCCATCCCTGTCATTAAGTCTCATAAATAGTATTAATTTCAACTCTTGGCATCTGAATTGTAAATAATTTATTGCAAGGTAGGCAAGATTTTTCTTGATTTTTCACTCTTCAGTGTGACAGTCTACATTTAATATTTTAAATTTATTCAAATAGCCGGTTGCAGGTTCGATCTCTGCTGGGGTTATAGAGGAGGCATCCAATAGATATTTTTCTCTCACTCTAAAAATCAATTCCAAAATATTATCTATTAAAATTTCTACAATTAACCAACTATATACCTGGCATGCCAGTAGCAAGACCCTGACCAAAAGCCAAAGTTGGATTTGTTGCTGCAAGTGATTCTGCTTGTTGCCCTTGCTGGCCCTGATTGGGAGTAAGAGGGCGCTGACCTGTTCCAGCACGCAGAACCTACAAAGGACAAATGATTTCCTTAAAAACGAAATCATAAAGTAACAGATACATAAATTTATCTTGGACAATTTTGTATATATCACAAATAGCCTTTGAATATTCTTTGAACATATTTATATGCAATGAAGTGTTGATTTAGCATGAAATACAAAATACTTAACATCAAAAACACAATCCCTGACTCTTGACAACTAGAACAATCTATTTATTAAGCAACATGGAGGTTCTAGGTCTTTCAGAAAAATTATTTCTAGTATTTATGCTCTGACAAAATCTTAGATGAAGACAAGAAGTTTAATTTATGTTTTATTAGTCTTTAAGGCTGAACACTGAAACACAGGAAGCTTAAGGAAATAAAATATTATTAATTTAGTCTGTTACGAGACTGTAGTTGAGTGAAAACTTCTAATTGAACCAAGTTTTTAGAATTCAGAAGCTGCTTTTTAGGGTAAAACCTTGGGGTGAACAAAAGAACACAAGATTACATCAAAACAAAGCGAAAACTCTTAGGGCTGGTCAAATTTTACTACTTTGCAATATGTAGTTGTTTTAGTGATTAAACACAAGCACAATACACATTAGTTTCATAAAGATAAATATTTAAGTAATTCAGGATAAGGGGGATCCATTCATTGTAAGACCATCCTATAAGTAAGCCTCACACATGGGTGCATTATTCAGGTAGTTTGCCTAAAGAAGAAAAAAACTTAGATTGAAAAATAATTTTTATATGATGTTTTTGTATCTATAAGGACTGAGCCAAAAAACAGCTTCGACAGAACATCAATATATAGTATTAAACTATATTAAAGAAAATTTAGAATAAAAATTTAACTGGCAAGTAAATAACACTATACTTGTCATTAAACTGTTTCGTTGCTATAAATATGTTGAATTTGACAACCAGATATCTGGAATTTATCAACAGTTTTACATTTACCAAAATAGTTCTAGGAAAGTGCTTGAAATTAAAAAAAAATCTTTGTGATAAACATTTTGTTTGAAGAAGGTAAATCTAACCTTTAGTGAAAATATTTCATCTTTTCGTGCTTAAAAATATGAAGTACCCAGTAATCTTCTTTTTCTGGTCAGAACTATATTAAGTTAATACTTAAAATAGTAAGTTAAATATCCAGAAGAAAACTGAAAAAAATTGAAGTGACAATTACTTTGATAGGAACATTATTAGCACACTTTAGGAACTGAAAAGAAAATTTAATATTGCTAGAGGTTTCAACAGAAATGTAAAACTGAAATACAAGCAAATCTTTAAATTCATAGACTACGGATTAGAAAAAAATCATGTAATCGAGACTTGTGCACTAACTACACAGGTATGGACAAAAGTAGGTTTACAGTTGTTTGTATGGAAAAAGACATGCAGGTTATGATTATTAAAATAGCTTTGTAACTAAAAAGAACGTCACAATGGCGCAGTAAACCTACTTCTGGCAATCAGGTATATGCATCGCACATATTGAAGAAAATAAAAGAGAAAAGACACACATCTTGAACACAAAGAGCTCATACAATTTCAGAGCCGTTTCAGATATTAACAGAATGAAGGCAGGCCTATACCTGTTGCTGTCCAGGCTGAGCTTGAGATGCGGCTTGCTGATTTGCTGTGTTGTTTGCCGCAGCTGCAGCTTGTTGCTGAAATAAATTGGCTGGATACACCCCCCATGGAACACCATAATACTGAGGTGGAACCACTGCTGGACCTAAACCCCACATCCCCGACACACACACAAAAAGAAAAAAAAGGGGGGGGGGGGAAGTCACTATATTTTATAGATAAATGAGGTCAGTCACCACTAGATCAAAAAAGTTGACAGCATATAAACCTGTGTCCACTTACACCTACTATACCCTTTTATTTTTGCTTATTCTATTAGGGAGAAAGTCTCATTGAAACATTAATTATTAAGAGACAGAGTGAATATTCAAGAGCAACAGCAATGGCCTTAATGGAGAAATGTGAAGCTAAACTTAAGAGGACCAATGAATTAACAGGACAGTTAACTATCCAACATTCACTGAATGCCAGTTTATGGGTTTGATACTGACAAACAAGTTAATTAGAAAACGTTATTCACCAAAGAATTATAAGACCCTCTATCCTCAATTCATTACTTCCCTTAAAAATATTTTCTGACTATTGAAAAGAATTATGAAAATAAACTAGACACTCATCTTCTGATTTGCAATCTATAATATAAAACTAAGGAACATTCTGGTACCAATCTTGCCACAACTATACTTGAATAGCAAACCTTGAATTTTAAAGTATTTTTCATATTTAAAGTAGACTTAGTCACAATTCTCACAAGGCAACTGAAAATCACACAAAAACATCAGTGTTTATGTGGTTAGGAAAATGGGACTAGTGAGTCAAGGCAAGAAAAAACTAGTTAATATGAGCATAGAGGAACACAAATATAAGAAAGCAAACTAAGAAAAATAGAATTCTTACTCTTTTACTTAATTCAAGACAATGTTTGATCCCTAGAAAGTAAACAGCATCATGTACAATAAGCCCATCATTAAACTAATAAACAAGGTGTCATGATTCCTAAGAAACATGTCCTAATATTTCACTGAAATGGAATTTAGTATATCTAATTGGTAGATTTTTAAGAGTCAGACAACTACCAAGAACCTCTCTGTTCAAAACAGTACTCAGAAGCCATTAACAGCTACTAATAGCTTGTGGCTATTTAATAATTAAAAGTTGGATAGCCTAAATTGAGATGTGTTGTTAAGTATAAACATACACGGATTCTGAAGAGCTGGCTTGAAAAAAAGGGGAAAATATCTATTAATAATTTAAAAAACATTGATTATATATTGAAATTATTTTAGATATGTTGGACTAAATCAAACATATCATTGAAATTCATTTCATCTTTTTTTTTACTTCTATAAAGTGGCTACAAGAAAAATTTTAATTACATTATCTGGCTCACATTATATTTCTGCTGGATAGCACTGGTCTTAGAAAGCCAAAGTCCAGAATGCCTAGCATGCACATCTCAAAACTAATGACCTCTTAAAGTTGCTTCTTTCAGTTCCATAGATTAATGATTTCTGTATGAATGATATACCAGCACTTTACACACTAACATCCAGTTAAATGGCACCAAAAAAACTCACATGCTTATGGAATCATATGCAGCTACAGACCAAAAACTACTAAATGTGACAAATTAGTTTCAGTCAGCAAACTAAGATATTAAACAATATGAAATTAACTTTTTTTTTTTTTACTTCTTAAACTCCTGGAGAAAAAAAAAAAGGGCCCCAAACTCCTCGGCAAAGATTGTTCTCATTCCAGTGAACACACTTTTGTGGATGACATCACCCTGTGCCTTCCTTGGTAACCAACATAAACCATGCCGAAGACAAACTCATTTCTGTCTTTGTAATCAAGTCAACCTAAAACACGCCCCCCCCACCCCTGCCAAAAACTCCTATATATCAGCAAATTACTTTGCTGAGTGAGAGTGTGCCTGACAAGCACACAACTCTTCCTTACTTAAATGAGCAATAAATACAGCTTCAGTTTCTAAAAATATTCCTCCCCAGCTTTATTGTGATATAATTGACATGTAACACTATATAGTTTTGGTGTCTATTTCAGTTGAGTGGTGGTTTCAAGGTTTGACAGTTTTTAAGAAGTTCTTTCTAACTCCAGCCCATCTTTTGTCCCTCAGCTTACTTGCAAATTTCAGTATTGCTAAACAAACTTTACTTTTACATACTCATAACTCAAGAATGCAGAAGCACTTTAACATATACTTTCCCTGACCTGGGTATTTACAACACTAACCCATTTCATTTTTTGAAAAGTAACTTTATTTTACATTGTCTCTGGATCATGAATGTGTTTGGTCACAAGAATGAAGATTTGTTTGGCAATGTAAGATTTCTGAAACTAAAAAACTAAAAGGTAAACCAATTACGTATAGGAGGAAAGTTATCAGGCTTATGTTTCTTCTGTAGCATTACAGTTAAAAAATAAATTCTGGCTCTAGCCGGCTTGGCTCAGTGGATAGAGCATTGACCTGCGGACTGAAGGGTTGCGGGTTCAATTCCAGTCAAAGGCACATGCCTGGCTTGTGGGCTCAATCCCCAGTGGGGTGTGTGCAGGAGGAGGCAGCCGATCAAACTCATCATAGATATTTCTATCTCCCTCTTCCTTCCTCTCTGAAATCAATAGAAATATATTAAAAAATAAAATAAAATAAAAAATTCTGGAAACTTCAGCTCATTCTGTATAAATGTTTCAGTTGTTCCTAGGAACTTCAAATTGCCCAAACAGACCAAAATAAAGCTTATACCAAGATTAAAACTAAATCCATAATAAGCAACAAGGATGAACAAGTTACCTGCTAATGTTGCTGCTGCAGCCAATCCTGCTGCGGTATATGGATCAGTCCCTGCAGGAGCAGCACTAATAATATATGGATTTGGCACAAATGCAGCTGGAGCAAGGCCTGCTGAGAATACACCAGCTGTATTTAAAAGGGGGAGAAATAATGAATGAAAATGTAAAGTATGATTTTCGTCATTAGGTAAAAACATTTCTACTCTGAATTTGGGATGGAGGCGAATGTACTTAACAGTTTAAATTCTTGGGCATTTAACAATATATTAAAAGGTTCTTCACTTCTGAAATAGAGATTCTGATGGTCAAAGTTTTCACTTTTCCAACCAGGAAATAAATCAAAGTTAGCCAAAATCAGATAGGGATAAAAATGGTTACATGTGATAAAATGACATAAAACTATACATGCACATTTATTATGTCATATTCCTGGTTTTGGTACTATACTATAATTATGTAAAGTACAGCTGGGGAACCTTTAAAAAACCCAACACAGATAACACATACTTGAACTCTAGTAGCAACAAATGTGTCATTTTAATAATTCACATTAAAGACTAAAGGTTGGCATGGCTCAGTGGTTGAGTGCTGACCTATGAACCAAGGTCACAGTTCCTAACATGAAGGTCAGGGCATATGCCCGGGTTGTGAGCTCAGTCCCCAGTGTGGGGCGTGCAGGAGGTAACCAATCAATAATTCTCTCTCATCACTGATGTTTCTCTGTTTCTCTCTCTCTCTCCTTTCCTCTCTGGGAAAAAAAAAAAAAAGACTAAAGGTCCAAAACCTTAATGAAGGAATAAAATATTTTTAAATTTTTTCTTAGGATTTCTATTTTTAGACCACTTTAAAAAGAAACATTCTGTCCTCGCTGGTTTGGCTAAGTGGATAGAGCGTTGGCCTGTGAACTGAAAGGTCCCGGGTTCGACTCCAGTCAAGGGTATATGCCCAAGTTGTAGACTTGATCCCCAGTGTGGGGTGTGCAGGAAGCAGCCAATCAATGATTCTCTCTCATCATTGATGTTTCTCTCTCTCCCTCTTCTTTCCTCTCTGAAATCAATAAAAAATATTTTTACAAAAAATAAAAATTCTGACTTGATAATGGATACAAATAATTTCACTGGAATTTCCAAATGTTTGACTCAACTGCACATTGTGAAATAAAATTATTTGCTGACATCTTTCACTGAATTAGATTTTTATATAACCAAGGATACACACAATAATTAGAAACAGTTCTTCCCTAGTAAATCTTTACTCCTGCCATGTAATCTATTACTCTTTGATGATCTCAATGAGATGTTTAAAACAGTAATGAAATAACACTCAGTAAAAGGAAAAACATCCAAATGCTTTAACATAGGATTGAGTCTAATCAAAATGGTAACTTATAAAAACTCACCTATATGTGGCTGCTGAGCTGCGGCTAATGCATATTGCTGCTGTTGAGCTGCAGTTAACTGCTGAACTGTTAATGCATTAGTCCTTTGAAAGAGCTATTAGGGGAAATATTTAATACAAAAATTAGTCTCAAAGCATTACATTTCTATTTAGAAAACTGTGAATAGAATGTTTTACACACTTAGTTAAAAAAACTTTCTCAACTACAAAAACATTTATTCAATAAAACATGAAGTGTTCAATAGCACCCCTATTATTCATGTTAACGCCTCATAGCACTTCAGGCTACACACCAGTACATAGTTAAGAAGAACCTCTTTAAAGGAGGGGCATGCTTACCTGCTGCTGGGAATTGTAGTCAAAAAGGCCTACAGTAGCTCCTGAAGAGTCCATTGGTACCTGATTACCAGGATAGTCAAACTGTAAAGAATCCAGACCAACTTGTTCCATGGCATCCAGATTCTGAGTTTCAGGATTTGAAAATTCTTCAACAAGTGGTTTATTAGTTGTAGAATTAGGAAGAGGGCCCAATCCTTCTGGGGAATTAGTATTGGGGCCCAGGCGCTCAACTACTTCAGTTGGAGAGGCTTGACGACTTCCAGGAGTACGACTATACGAGAAAACGGAAAGGCATTATGAGTAAAAGTAACAAGTAACTCAAAAATTGAAATGGGAAAGCAGGAAAATCATAAAAAACACATGGTTGTAAAGTAGAGAGGGCAAATTAGGCATCCCAGGTCAATAACCATTTCACTTTAAAATATTATTTGTCTGTCTAAACTAAATTCTTCTTTAGAACTGACATGGTTTTATCTTTAAAAATTATTCATGAATGTTCTTTCCAATTCAAATAGCATAAAGATGTAACTCAATTTTATAGATAAGAAAACTGGACAATACCACAACTTAGGCTTAGATTACCTAAAATATTTTTCTCAAATCATAGACAAAATGAATAGTAGGTATAAAGAGCTGACTGTAAATGGCAAATATGGGAAAGCTCAAAACCAAAACTCCTACTATACTCCTGTCTACCAGCAGCACAGAATTTTGTTGTAATATTCTGCTATATATTTCAGAAAAAAACTGGCTAAAGGGATCATTATCGTCTTCAATACTTAAGGGTGTAAATGTAGAATACAGCAGAAAAAGGCAGTTGAACTAAGACCAATGGCGGACTCCTGACTCTGAATATGATTTTAAACAAATCATTTCATCTTCCAGGCCTCAGTTTCTTTACTGAAGAAACTAAAGATGACCTGTGGTTCCAACTTAGAGAAACAAACCAAAAACTATTTGTAAACCTCTCCCCCTCTACCCTATGACAGCTCCCCAATTTGGCATAATCTTTTTAATTCCAAATTACTCCAGTTTAAGTCATCAGAAAGAAATGCAAATGTATAACACTGATCAAAACTGTTTTTCTACTGACTAGCCTCCTTAACTTTCCCAAAGAAATTAACATTGGACTAAATTTTAAGCAATGATTCTTTTTATAAAATTAACATCTCTCATCGTCTAAACTTTCTTTTTACTTCTAGACATAATGAATCCTCATTTATAGTCTGTTTTTTTTTTCTACAGCAATATTTTTTTAAATTTATCTTTATTGTTGAAAGTATTACAGATTTCCCCTTTCTTTCCCCACTGACCCCTTCTACTCCCCAGCAGTTCCCTCCTGGCCCCTCACCACACTATTGTATGTGTCCATGGGTTATGCATATATGCATATAAGTTCTTTGGTTAATCCCTAACCCCCACCTTCCCTCTGAAATACTTTAAATAAGAACCTTTCCCCGTACATGAAATAAGTTTGTTTTGAGGAACAATGAATTCATAGTATGTTCATATATAAGTGCTTAAATGGCAATAATTATTTTACCTGGCTTTCAATGCCAGTTTTTACACCTATGTAACTGCCCCCAACTATCAGGTACTTTACATTGGGATAAATTTGCTAACACATACAGAACATTTTACAAAGCAATTACTGAATTATAAGAATGATTTCCCAGATATTTAGGTGAACTTACATTTTATTTAAAGATCAACCATTGTCATATAATATTAGAAGAAATTTCAAACTCCTTTCCCCTTTAAGCATACCTAACTTTTCATGTGACTATTCCAAAGGTTTATTTATCATTCAGAATATATGGAGGAGGGGAGTGAGACTGAAAGGATGTTCTTTAAAATCAGCCAATTAAAAAAATAAAAGGACAGTCTGCTATAGTTTTTTCACTCGTTTCAGTTCTATTCCGATAATGTATATACTGATGATTTATCAGTTAATGTACATATTAATGATATGCAGCACAGTCACCATATGGCTACAGCTATTAGTTTAAAATGTTTTTACACTGTCAAGTACAATACTGTGTCAAAAAATAATTCCTAAACAATTTAAATACATACTCCAAACTCAACAAAATAAAATGCTAATAAATGTAAAGTTCATATTAATATGGAAAAGTATAACCTCTTATACAAAACAATGCTAATTTAGCAAAAAGTGCAGGATACAACAGAAAAAAAGGTCATGTGCTATCAGTGGTGCTCTTTTCTTGCTATAGTTAATGGTGTATTAACACTTCAATTATAAATGTATACTCTGAGGGGTTTATAATCAATTCAGTTTTAAATGCATGCCCTTGACCAAAATTTAGATTAAACAACAGAAGAGCAAAATCAGGATAAGGTTCTAAAACAAATTGACTAGCATTAAATTTATTTCTTATCAAAAGAGGTTTCCTGGTTTTGGATGCTTTTTTGCACTTAGGACAAATAAAATGACACTTTTAAAGAGCCCTTGTTTCTCTGCTTTTGATAACTAAGGCAATGAATGTAAAAGTATACTACCCACATGTACCTACACTCAGTTAACTGATGTTCCACGGTTCAGAAAATCTCAAAGAAATGGCTCATTTTCAGGGACAGGCCCCAAAGCATCTGATTATTGAAGTATAAAGTATAGGAAATCATTACAAAGAAACAACTTCCTAATATTTAGACAAAGGTGCACCACCTAATCTAAGACCAAAGATTAGAAGAAATATTTGTTTAATTGCCATAAAGAGATAACTAAAAAGCTACAACTTATAGAATTCTGAGCTGAAAGCTAACTTTTTGAAGCCTCTAATATGCTCCCCACTTCCCAATTTCAGGAATATTAAGTATTAGCACAAACATATATAAAAGTCACAGATACTAAGAGCTAATTATGTTTCCTTATTTTCAAGATTAAGAATTAAATTGGAGGTAGGAAACACAAAACAGGGATAAAAATAGGAAACTCCACAGAAAAGTGCTTAAGAGCAACCCCAAGCCCTAACCGGTTTGGCTCAGTAGATAGAGCGTCGGCCTGCAGACTAAAGAGTCCCAGGTTCGATTCCAGTCAAGGGCATGTACCTTGGTTGCAGGCACATCCCCAGTAGAGGGTGTGCAGGAGGCAGCTGATCGATGTTTCTCTCTCATCCATGTTTTTATCTCTCTATCCCTCTCCCTTTCTCTCTGTAAAAAATCAATGAAATATATTAAAAAAAAAAAAAAAGGAGCAACTCCAAGAAGTCTGCCAGGAAAATTCAGAGATTAAATTTGAAATCCACTAAACTTTAGCAGGGATGAAAAAGTTACCATTTAGAAAGGTAACAGTAGCTTCTAACATTAACGCCTTCAATGGAATGCACTAGTTGAGAGAATATTTTTAAGAATTGTTTTTAAAAAATTGCTCATAACCATTAACTAATATTTCTTATTTAAAAAATTAAATCTTCCTCCAGAGTAACACAAGGTACAAAGGGAAATAAAATAAACCAAAACTGGAAAAATGTCTACGTCAGTTACATCAACTAGTAGTAATAATCCCTAGAGATATGCTTTTTTTCTTGAGAAAGTTAAAATCTTACTGAAAATCTTTGCAATCGGCATCCATTCCATTTGGCAAACCTCTGCCATTTATTTTAGAATCATCATCATCTCCTTGTTTAAGATCTCTGTTTTGGTCCTCCTCAAATGGAGAAGCCTTGCCTTTTTGATCTCCTTTCTCAGGTCCATCTGTTTCAGCATCTCTAGTGCCCTGAGGAAAAAGAATCTGTTTGATTCTGAATATTTAATAGAACACACAAAAAAGGGCACCATAAGGTGACCTAAAACTACACTATGGTGCATGTAAACAATAAAAACATTGAATCTTACTTTAATTTTGTAGTCAACTAATTTATCCAAGGCCAGAAAACTGAGTACAAACCAGTGATTTATAACAGAAGGGCTAAGGCAACCTTAACTATAGCGGTGCTGGGTAAGCGGGAACACCACAAACGAGATTACAATTCTACTTAATGCAGAGATGATTTTGTTTACTTACTTTCAGATCAAGTACTACCACAAATAAGCAATTTTAATCTTGCAAATTATGTATTGTAATTAATATGGTTTGATTTTTATTACATGGTTAAGAATATAAATATCCCCAGGGGTTCTACTGTTTCATGTATTTTAAGAAGTGGCCAAGAGAAGAAGATGAGCACTAATAGCTAGCCACACAATTTCCTTTAGCTCTAGGAAGGGCCAGAAAAATGAACTGATTTAAAGATAACCAAATAACCACTGAGCAATTATTAAATATTTCTTTATTCAAAATACTTACAAAAGTTCCCTTCCTAAATCGAGAATCCAATTTATCAGCAGGAGAAGAACTTAGCACATATTCTACCATGCTCACACCAAGGCCTCCACTTTCTGATCGCGGAGACAGTATTGCATTTACTTCACTGTTTCCATGAAAACCCTGTCCAGATCTTCTCTGTACCATAATAGGCTGGGACAGTGAATGGTCTGTTTAAAAGAAAGAACACAATTTCATATTTGTACTTTTAAATTAACTGAATAAACTTATCCAAATTAATATACTAAAATAAGAAAAATCGGTATACTGTTTTATTTTTAATGTTATTACAATCTTTATGAAAAGCTCTTGATTCTGCTGAGACTTACTGGGCACATGTCTTAATCCAGATAAAAAGAGCCATTTGTTAAAAAACAGGTAAAAGCCTATGTGAAGTTTTATATGTTTTGTTTTGTTTTAAATCTATCAACCAAAAAAGGTCAATGGAGAAACAATCTATAGGCTCAGTTGCCTATAAACTTAAAAAATGAAGCTTCTTCAAATTGATGGTTGCCAGATGGGAGGGGGGCTGGGGAAATGGGTGGAAAAGGTACAGAGATTAAGATGTACAAATTACCAGTTAAAAAAAGTCATAGAGAATATAAAGTACAGCATAGGGAATATAATGAATAATAATATAATAAGTACATATGGTATCAGATGGGTACTAGGCTTATTGGAAAGATCATTTTGTAAGTTATATAAATGTCTAACTATGTTGTACCCCTAAAACTAATACTGTATGCCAACTGTAATTGAAAAAGAAGTTATTTTGGTGATTCATAACAATTCAAAAACAAAAACCTTTAGGGATAAATCCTAAATTGGCAGAGCACTTCTCAAGTTCACTGTTATGTACTGGACAGATGCAGAACACATGGCAACACTGCTATAAACACAAACTTAGTTGTTTGTGTTTATAGCACAAACTAGTAGTAACACAGAATTTTCTATTCTTGGTGTAAAAACTATGTATCGAAGATGTATAAAAAATATTAAAAAACAAAAAAACAAAAAAAAAACACATCCCCCCCTCCCCCCAAGAAACCTAAGTATCGCTTAAAGGGTATTTTTAAAAGTCCCTTTTAGTTTTAAAAGTTTTCCATTTGTTTTTGTTTAACAAAAAATTATCCATCGGGTACAAATACCCTTTCTAAATATTTCTGTGACAAAAGAAAAGGCAGTATTTAAGCTCTGAGAGCAAATGAAGACAAATATAATAAAACATTTGAGGCAATATTCATACAGATTTGCAAAAAAAAAAAAAAACAACAGGATTTTTAAAGGAACCAATAGGCTGTCAGCTACCTCTGGCATTTTTGTGAACATGTTCAATACTCAATATGAGGTCTAGTCCTTAAAGGGCTGAACTATCACAGAGGTACTCAGTCTTTATTTCATTAACTGTAATAATGTTTAAATGATTACTACTTTTGTTAAACCATATGAAAACATTTCTATTTTAATACTTTTATCCATGAGAGATTTAGCCATATTGTTTATTTGATCATTCACCCATTCATTTATCCAGTTTGAATACTGATTTACTGTCTGTTGTATGAAAGAACAAACAAGATAGTCCCTACCCTCAAAGATATTATAGGCTTAATAGAAGGCAATCATAACAGAGTGAAAGTGCTTCAATAAAAACAATCCAGAATATTATTAGAAGGGAACAAAAGGCTATCAATCTTTTCTAGTCTCAGAGTAAACCCCAATAGGAAGGACAAGAATTAAAGAATTAAAGTGGGGGGGGGGAGTGAAGTTGGGGGTGGAAAGAGCATTTCAGTTAAGAGAAACCAGCATGTTCAAAGATCTGGAAGTGCCAGAACAAAATGAAATTAACAATCACAAGTAGTTCAGTTCAGCTGAGAAGGAAATATGAGTCTCCTGCAGTCATAGAAATAATCTTTCTTAGAACAACAATTCCTTTAGAACAGGAATGTGTTATTTATATTTGTACATGCTTGGAATTCAATAAAGTTTGTTCAGTAAATACAATAACTCCATTTCTCATGTCTCCTACTAAAAACTAATATTCCTTTTCAAAATTTTATCCATACAACTAAAATAATCAGGAGAGTGGTATAAGGAATTACCTAAAATTATAAATTAGAAATATCAGGAACAAATGTTGTGCTCAAGGTGCTTTGCTTTGGAATGCTTTAAAAAATATCTGGTTCTGGTAAATAAAGTTATTAGTCATTCAACTCCCAAAACAAAAATCAAAGCATGTCTATCTACCAAGTTTTCAAGCACATGTGATTTCTAGCAAAGTAAGTGCCTTTTGGGGGGAAAAATGTATCCCGGTCCAAATAAATGAATAATTTAGATTAAGAGTCCAATCTAATATATGTTAAAATCCACGGGGGGGGGGGGGGAAGGGGGAGGATTCCTTGAGGCAAAAGATCATATCTCATTTATTGGTTTGAGAATACATTACCACTGGCTAGGGAAATGGGTGTAAAAGGTACAGATCAAGCACTACCATAAACTGGTAATGCTTACTGGTTAAACTCAAAGAAAATTCTCATTATTTTAAGAAAAATTTAGTCTAAATTAGTAGTTACCAAAGCTTTCAATCTTTTTCTTAAATATGTTTTTTAATTGATTTCAGAGAGATGAAGGGAGAGAAATATTCATTGGCTGCCTCCTGCACGACCCCTACTGGGGATCAAGCCCGCTGAACCAGGGCATGCGTGTGACCAGAAATAGAACTGGCAATCTTTTAGTGAATGGAAAGACGCTCAACCAATTGAGCCAAACTGGCCAAGGCTTTCATTCCTCTTTCCATTTTTAATGTAGAGTATTAACTGCCAGAGAATAGAGTGAGGAATTGGGGAGCTGGGAGAAAATGGTTAAGGGATGGGGAACCACAAACTGGTAGTCACAAAATGGTCCTGAGAATGTATAGTACAGCAGAGAGAATATAGTCATTAATGTAATAATTATGTACGGTGTCAGTTGGGAACTTGTAAAGTATATGACTGTCTAGCCACTATGGTGTGCACATAAAACTAAAATAAAAAAATTAAAAAAAGGTACAGCCAGCGTGGCTGTGGTTGAGCGTCAACCTATGAACCAGGAGGTCACAGTTTAATTTCTGATCGGGGCACATGCCAAGGTTGCGGGCTCAATCCCAAACAGGGGGCATGCAGGAGGCAGCCGATCAATGATTCTCTCTCATCATTGATGTTTCTATCTATCGCTCTCTCCCTCTCCCTTCCTCTCTAAAAGAAATAAAAATATATTTAAAAAATTCATTCTGCTCCCTTTCTGGGAATTCTATCTTACTAAGAAGTTTACTTTCTTTTTGGGTGTGGCTACTGTCTTATAAAGCTAGATTAAGCTGCAATTAGATAAATCTGTCACTGTCCTCTAATACAATTTAAAATTTCTATGGTTAATACAGTCTCTATTTTAATGAAAATTCAGAATTTTAATAATCAGTTTTCACTTCAAAGAAAAACTTAGTAAAATCTTATTGTGACAAGCACTTCTAGTCAATTAAGTGGATCATTAGATAAGGATCAATTTACACCTGATAATGTGCATTACAATGACTAATGAAATCTTCAACCAAGACATCACAAATTTTCTCCAACTATTGCCTGGGAGTAGGCAGGGTTTTAAAAAAATTCAAATAAATTAATAATTCTCACACATATACCAAAAACTTACGAGAAGTTCCCCATGCAGTCTCTCTCCATTCATCATCCCCAAGAAAAATGCCTTTTTGTCCATCTTTTGTTGAATCATCAGGTTCCCAAAACTTTTTGGTAGGCAAAAGCTATTTGGGGGGAGAAAAATATTACATTTAAATTTCATTCTAATTACAAATAACTAATATGTAGAGGAAAGCAAACTTACCACTAATATGTACAAGTTAGTTTCAATGAAAATTCAGAATGACCTATTACCATATTTGTCTCAATAAAAAAATAACTTCCTACTTATATTTGAGTACTGGCTCTAATAATTCTAGACCTAAACATTAAATCAAAGTCAACATCTGATTTCTCCTGATTTTTCAACATTTTTCAAAACACATATTGGTTGAATGTCATGTAATTTTCTTTATAAATTTATCAAAAAAATAAATTTCTAAGATATAGGTAATACAATAAAAACATCTACACAGTGATAAAACATTTGCTTTTACTTCCAAATACTGCCCTTAGTTCACCTCCTATCCTACAGCTTCCTTGATGGAAAACATTATTTTCATTCCTACTTCACTTAATCAATGAAAGTAGACTTCACAACTCTTCCTAGGTCCTGAATAAAATGAGGAAGCTATAGATAATGGAAGAGATACACAAAAAAGATAACCAAATACATCGGAGATAACAATTTCAGAGTCCTGTGCTCTATCTATCCTATATTGCAACATACACAGCATATAAAAGTTATATTGATAGAGTCATTCACTGATTACTCAAAATGTACATTTGGCCAATTCCTAACCATACTTCAATATTCATCTCAGGTCTTTCCTCTTCACGTTCCCTGACAGTCAGGAGGTGGACTGGAAATAGGTTTATTTGAAAAGAACAGACTGGTTTTCTGAGACATGCATTTAGCATTTTAAAGCATTTGAAAGACTATCATCTGTCTCAGGCCAATCTTTCAATGCTCAGAATTAAACATGTATATACTTATTCGTGTTTGCCTCCTTAAAGGTATGGAGACCTTATCTTCAGAGAGTTCAGAAACATAAAATTAACTATAATAAAATAAATAGTAAAACTTGAATTGGGTCTGAGAGATTGAATTGGGTCTGAGAGATAAAATTATGTGTGTTGGGGGTTCAAAGTGTACGTGGAAGGTGAGGAAGACAAAGTAAATCATAAACAAAGGAACAACTTGAGAAGATGCATAGAGTGTGGAATAGGGTGTGAGATAGAGGAACAGATGCAGGAAGGTCAAAGTTGATGCTGATAAAGATATCTAGGTCAGATTATGAGAAGCCTTAAAGACATACTAAAGAAACTGCATAGTATTACATTAAAGCCAAAGAGAATCAAGAGAGGTTGGCAAGAGTGACACTGTGTTTAGAAAACAACTCAAGTTGCACATTGTAAGAATAGGGATATTCTAGATTATAGGCAAGGAAGTCAGTTTAGGAGAATTACAACAGGGTGAAGATGACAAGAACTGAAATAGTATGTCAGAAAGTGAGAAAATAGAATGGATGTGAGAAGCATTTAGGATCATCAATAAAATATAAATGCAAATGAAGATGGGTTGATAAAAAAGATAAAACTTCAAAATTTGGTTAACAAGGTAAATGGTTGTACTACTGACCAAAACAGAAAAAAAAAAAAAAAAACCAACAAAAAAAAACCACAGAAGCTGCTTTGAAGAGAACGGGAAAAATTCAACTTGGGCATGTTCCTAATCTACAGATATATATCTTTTAATTTTTAATTTTAAAGGAAACTAACTTCTGCTATTAAAAAATTAAGTTTTTGCATGTTTGCATTTTCCTGTATTGCAAATAATATGCATTTAAATTTTAGATAATAATCTGCTCTAAAAAGGATCCCAATAAAATACAATCTCTGTTCTTTCAATTTTTAAAAATCTCATTACATAAGTTTCATGCAAATATGGAAACAAAAAACAAAGCTAGTAATATAATACTAAAACAGTGTACTTAATATATTTAAATTGAACACTTACTCATAGTAAAAACCCAAGTTAATCTCTTAAAAATACTGTATAAACAGGCCACTTCACGAAGAAAAATGACAAATGATCAGAGAACAAAGAAATGCTCTTATCCCATACTTCATGAAGAAAATGTTTCAATATCAAAAGAAGAAACCAAATGAAAAATTGAAAATAAAGTTATAACACCTTAATAGAAACATTTATCCCAGACATAGAAGTGGTTAAAACAAACTAATCTTCTGAGATATTAAAAATAACAGAATCTCTTTAGAAGACTATTTCTGGGTAAGGTTCAGTAGAGTACTTTTCAGCCATAGATCACTGCTTTAAAACGCAAACTGCGCAAGTAGGGGGGGGAGGGGGAATCTATGTCAAGCACTAATCTAGTGTGCCTACTTTTTGCCAAGCACTATGCTACGTATCTTTTCATTTTGCAAACATTTCTAAGTTATCATGCACAAGAAAAGAATTTAGTAGTTAATAATATTAATACTTCTAGCAAAGGCTGTTACCATCATTCCAGAAACAGCTTTCTGTGACAGTTTAGACACTGTCATACTTTTAGAGAAACTACTAGCTTGTGACCAAAGGTAAGTTAAAAGGACTAAATATACGGAAAGGCAACAATTCAGGATAGAACAGTTAAAAAAGAAAAGATTACATTGATACATTGGTTGAAACTGCAATAAAAATAGAGATTTGCCCCTGGAGACTCTTTTACTGTAGTAATACATTACAGAAAACAAGGGCTGAGAGATCTTGAAGATCTGTAAGATACATTATCCCATACCACTTCGTATTTCCATAATTCACAAAAGCTCTAAACCAAGGTCAGACAACTCAGTATTTCTTGTCAACCTGCTCATCTGTCCTTCCAACTCAGAAATGATTGAGTGGACATACAAATTCATCCCTCCATGGTCCTCCATTTTATCAGTTATTTTCTTCAAGAAGCATTTATAGCTTGCCCTCTCCATCCCCAAAGAAAGCAGTCAACACCCTAGTGTACTATCTCAAAATAAATACACTCCTGCTAGTCTATACTATGAGGGGCACTTAAAGGTCACCAAACTAACAAAATTAACATAATCCTAAGGATTTAAAGGCCACGTGTCTACATTGGGTTTTAAATTAAGGTGTTCACATAAGATCCAATTTGGGACAGTTTTGAGAAAAGAGGTGATTGTGTTATTAATAATTATGCCATGAAAACAGATATGTATCTGGACTGTCTTGGCAAATTAGAATGTAAGGTGACTATAACAGAAGTTCATACAAGGTAGGCATAACTAAGATGTTAATAACTAAGTATGCAGAGAACAAGAAAGACACAATGTAATTCCCTTGTAGGACTTTTCTGTTAGTAAAAGATATCAATACTTCTTAATTTTTTCAAATCATACTATTTCCCCAAATTTTCTCCATTTCTAATATCCCTTAATGTCACCAGTAAACATTATATGTTGTTACTTCCAATATGAAGCAGTATTGTAAATAGTCAAGGCACTCATAAGTTCAAATTGCCATTTAAGCACTATTAATAGTCTTGGGCCACAGAATTAACCATTTTGAGCTTCAGTTTCCTCATTGATAAAGTAAGAAGAATAATAAAGCTACTGTCAAAGAGTTTTTATGAGGCTAGAATGAAATAACATAGCTGCTTAGAATAGCATCTAGCACATAGTAGACACATTACTGAAAATATGAATCTTTTAATACAGGGTGAGGCAAAAGGAGGTTTACAGTTGCTAGTAAGAGAAACAGCTTATTCGTGTATTATTATTATATTATTTTCATATGAGTAACTGTAAACCTACTTTTGCCCCACCCTGTATATACATAGTAGATAGCAGCATTAAAAATTTAAACCCATCTGTTTAATTCTAAGGTACTGTTTTTACATTCAACTACCACAGAAGATGATTCTTTTTAAGCATAGTGTAATCCATCAATGTTTCTGAAAATTTCCAATAATAGGCCACCACTAGATATAATGAATAAAACAGTTTAAGATATTATCATGATATTTGGCCATATGTGGATATTTATTATAGTGGATAAAGTTTAAGATAGAATTAAGATAGAAATTTATGCAGACAAAATTATGCTCAGGTATTTAAAAACTATTTGAAATAGCTGGTTTCCATTTTATATACATATATAAAATAGGTATATGCCTCTGCAGTATAGTTTGAAAACACTACATGGATTAGCTTTGCTCTTTTTAAGTCATATGACATAACACAAATAGGTAGGTCTTTTGATGAAAATGTGCTATGAAAAAAAATGGAATGAGTTTATGAATGAATGAATACAAACCTGTTTCTATTTGTGAATGAACAACTAGAAGAGACTGCCCTTTTGATGATGGGCATGATGTACAAAAACCAATACATATGCAAATAGGTCTATATGTAATACAGTGCTTTGTACATTAGAGGTTTACAACTTAAGACATACTAAGGACAACTTTATTTTTTAAAGAAAAAGTCAAGAATAGGCCAATCCATTAAAAAAGGATGTCACGTTAAAAAAATAACAAGCAATTTTAGAAAACTCAAGAACCAGAAATTTAAGGCTGCTTTTATTTATTAAAATGAATGAATTCTGGGATAAAACAAAAACAAAAAACCTCACCTGTCAGGAAAGGAGGAGAAGACTGGTGAGAGAGAGACAGGCAAAGAAGGAAATCCCAGAAGGTTCCCTGCTGCCTGTGAGATGAGGAAAGATAGAAAGACTTGTGGGAGAGAGAACCCAGAGACAGAAACCTGGGTAGGTTTCTTAGCTATCTCTTGGAGGTAACAGAATTAGTTGGTAAACTGTTAAGAAAAACACTTAATTAGTGAGTAACAGCTTATTTAAAAATACATTTTTACTAGATGAAGGTCATAGAAGCACTGACCTGCTGCTATCCACCAAAAAAGCAGGAAGTCTAAACCTAGCCACTTTTACTCTGCATTTCTGACATTTCCATTAAGAAAACCTAGATTTAAGCTTAGATCATTTAACATACTATTCATCCCAGTTTCTCTCTTTCCAAAAACCTCAAATATCCCTCCTCCATCCCCAAGTAACTAAACTCTTTCAACTACTGGTTCTGATTATGACTTTTTTTTTTTTACAAACTGCAATGATATCTTTGGATTTACAAATATTATTTAGAAATGAAGAAAAAAAAAGAGCCAATCTGTAAATATATACACGATGTAGACTTGGGAAGTAAAGTGCTGGGAGGGGGGTATGTCTAAATAGAATTAAGGTAAGGTGTGACTTTACTTGCTCTTAAAAATCATTTAAGTTCAAGTTTGTCACAGACTAGACTGAAATATTATTCAACGCTGCTTTTAAGATATGTTTCTTTCTAAAGACCAAAGAAAACAAGCAGCAGGGAAAAAAACAAAAGCCCCTTTCAACTGTTTCTTTTTATTCACCCACAGGGTAAATAATGCCTAAGCAGACTCCACTGCACTGTAGTGAAACTGTAGTTCTAACTAAAAAATTATTCCCTTTTTCAAAAAAATTTTTTTAGGGCCCAGAATTTTACGTTATGCACTGAACTAACAAGTTTACTTTGGCAATACTCATGCTTAAGCACCTTAACTCACCCTTAAATCAGTCCTCTGAAAATGACAAACTCTTTGGAAAACGCTGTTCTGGAGAAGGGGAGGGTTAGCTAGCTGCAGAGTGCCCTCTTGTGGTCCAGAGGAGTGACTGGACTCTTTTTCTGCATCTGAAGAGCACAGCATTGGATGGAGTGAGTCTCAGGAAGGTCTCTAATCTACCAAAGTAAAATAATCTCCAGGAGCAAGCAATTAATTACACATCTTAGGTCTGTTCACGATTATTTTGTCTTATCAAAGTTCACGCTATGTTAGTACTATAGAACATGACAAAATAAAGATGTGACCACAGGGTTTTCATCAACAATTAAGATTTTTCTAAATACTCATTAGGTATATGGAAAACTAAGTATTTTTGATGCCTTAAATAATATAATGATGAGATTAAATGGGATTCCCCCCAAGTCATGGATTAACAGGACTGATAAAAAGCATTAAAAAATTTAGAATGCCCACTGTGTGCTAATCATTCGAAGCTATCAATCTACTAAGGACACTAATATAAAACAATAAACTAACCAGTAATATAATAAAGTATATATAAAGACCTATAAGAAGTCAGATGAGGAAGTATAATTCCACTGCAGACAGCAATAGGACAATAATAGATAAGCATCTTTTCCAACAGAGTCTTGTAGAGGATTAGAAGTTTTTTTAAGCAAACAGTGAACAAGGAGAGATTTTTGGAAGAGAGAATAGTGAACAATTTAGTATGGCTAAAGCAAACAGCATACATATATAAAACAGAAGGACAAGAATCAAGAAGGCTCTTTTCTGAGCAAAGTATTTATGATTCACTACAAATATAATTCATTATTTAACCAATCAACTGGACACAAATCTTACTAAAAAAAAAGCTGAAAAATCACAACTACATAACTGTATATTTTAAAAACCTGCACCATTAACCACTAATTTTAAGATTTACAGTTATAATCGAAGTGAAATGTACATTCTTAGCATTCATAAATATTTACCTCTCCCATTCCCCGAGATTCTAACGCAAGAGCTTGAAAATCATGATTCATTTCATCCACAAATCAAACCTGTTGAATAACAAAAACAGAATTAGTAGAAAGAAAATTTTAAATAGTGGACTGCATCAACTATTTTTATATTATATTAAAGTTACTACTGATGTTAGCGTGAGTTGAGATGGGCAAGAACAGATTTCTCTATGAAGAGACAGGTTTTTCTAAACAGAGCACATAACAGCAAGCTACATTAAAAACTGTGTGCCAGCCAGGCCAGTGTGGCTCAGTGGTTGAGTGTCAACCCATGAACCAAGAGATGGCTGTTTCAATTCCCGGTCAGGGCACATGCCCGGGTTGTAGGCTTGATCCCCAGTGTGGGGGGTGCAGGAGGCAGCTGATCAATGTTGATGTTTCTCTCTCCCCCTAAAATCAATAAAAACATATTTTAAAAAATTGTGTGGGAAAAGAAAACCTACTAGTTTCTTGAGCAAAAGAATAGAAGGAAAATGAAGAGTAGAGAGGAAGCGAGCTCAAGTACTAAAGTGTAGTTATCTTTTTTAAAATATTGCAGTTCCTATTATAAAATTATTTTGCATTACATCGTTCAGTTAAGGTTTTTCAAAATTCCTCAGCATTTCATTATTTGTAGATCTCAGTGCAATAAAAAAATTCCACTAAAATTACTTGATGATATAATTCAAAGCAACACATAAATTAATCAGCTGTAATTATAATGCTCATGTTTTCTTAAGAATAATTCCTTTCCATTCCCCTCAAATGCAAACTAAAACATGTATTTCTATCTTTTCCACTTCCAACAAACAGTTGAAATTGCTTTTTATCTTTCATATGACAATGAATATGTTCTTGAGTCAAAGGCCCTTGCCTCATAGTGTTAAATATTGCTGGAGAAAAGCACTTAAGCCTAAAACAAATTCATAGCCCTCAAAGTTTTGGGCCTTACAATATAATTCTGTTATTTTTTCCAGTCAGTTATATCTCTCTAAAATTCCATAGCATTTTTACTTTACAAAGCACTCCTTCCTTCCTGTAATCCTGCTCTCTGTTGCTACTTTGTCCCTTATAATTCTTCTTTTTTACTTTCTTATAAGTATCCAGTTGCTTCTTCACAGACTGTCACCTCAACTAATAAATGCTAGTGTTCCCTTAGTAGTCTATCCAAAGTACTCTTTTTTCTATCCTTTGTTCTGAGCATGTTCTGAGCAATCTCTTCCACTCTAATTGCTTTGAGAAATACATGTATATTCTGAGGACCCTCACCTCCATATTCATATTTCTAAACCAAATCTCTCTCCTCTTCAAAATTTCCAACTATCTTTGACTTCAATAAAAACACACTCTACACAAAAGAGAAAAAATCATAGACTAGAAGAAAGATATCCAAAAATCACATACCCAATACAGGATCTGTATCCAGAATATATGAAAAACTTTTTTAAAAATAAGAATAACCCAATTTAAAAATGGGCAAAAGATCTGAACAGATACTATATCAAAGATATGTGGTATTGCATGGTCTCACTCATATGTGGAATCTAATGAACAAAATAAACTGATGAACAAAATAGACCCAGAGACATAGAAGCATGGAAAAGACTGTCAAACCTCAAAGAGAAGGTGGGGGAGGGTGGGTGGGCGGCAAGAGATCAACCAAAGAATTTGTATGCATAACCCATGGACACAGACAATAGGGCAGTGAAGGTCTGGGGGGGGGGGGGGGGGGGGGAGGCGCTAGAAGAGGTCAATGGGGGGAAAAGGGGACATATGTAATACTTTCAACAATAAAGAATTATTAAATGAAAAATAAAATAAAATAAAGATTAAAAGAAGGTTCAGGGTTAAAATGATGACACATAAAGGACCCATGAAATGCACTGACTGTAATGTTTGTTAATCTCTATACTGTACTACTTGATATCACTGAAATAAAGATCCTCAGGATCTTTGTGGTACCAGAAGGGCATTAAAAATGTTTTTGGTGTCTTGTGGAAAAAAAGAAAAAGATATGTGGCAGCAAATAACTATTCTTCTCTCTTGACTTGTTAGGAAAGCTGGTTCACTAACAGTTTTCACACAACCAACATTTCATTCATCCATTAGTTCAGTAGGCCTTTACTGGGCATTTTCAATGTGTAAGATTTTTCTTTTTTAGAGAGAGAGAGAGAGGAAGGGAGAAGGGAGAAACAGATGTGAGAGGGAAACATCCATTGGCTGCCTCCTGTATGCCCCCTACTGGGAAAATTGAACCAGCAACCCTTCAGTGCACAGGACTACCCCCAACCAGCCAGGGAAATGTGGAAGATTTTGTAAAGAAAACACTGAGTTAAAATATGACTTGTTCTCAAAGAGTTTAAATTAGCCTGATATGTTTTCTGGTAATTGGAGGAGTAGCTCCTATCAAACCAAACCCTCCTAGAGATAACAATAAACTCTGGACAAAATAAACAAAAATAAAGCCATAATTTAAAATAAATAAATAAAACAACTGAAATTCCTATAAACAACCCAGTTTTAAAGGCTTGAAGATCCAAGGAACAGAGTTTGGAACAAAGAGAGCAGCTGGCAACTAAGAAGGGAAGTCTTAAAAAGAAGGCAACCAAATTCTGCTCAGATTTTTAGACCATCTCTGTACTCCATGTGTGGAATACATTCCAAGCAGCCCGATTAAGGTGAAAATAACTAAACAAAATATCTGCTGCTGATCACCACAGAAGTCACAGAGTTTCAATCCCATGAAAACAAAAACAATCAGAAGCCAATATTCTCCATAGAATTTAGAGCATTTTCAATGTAAACATGCCTAGAACACAAACCAAAATTATTAGACATGAAAAAAAGAACAAAAAACCCCAAAATTATTAGACATATGTAGATACTGAAAAACTCCATTAATAAATACCAACCCCAAGATGACCCAGGGGTTAGAATTAGCAAAGATCTTAAAGCAACTACTATAACTTTGTTCAGAGATAAGAGAAAAACACATGCTACTAATGAAAGAAAAAATACAAAATTTCAGCAAAGCAAAACTATAGAAAGAACCAAAAGGAAACCCTAAAACTGAAAATAAATTAATTAATTAATTTTAAATGTCACTGGATGCACTTAACAACAGATTGGAAAAAAAGGGCTGATGAATTTGAAGTCAAATCAATAGAGATTTCCAATCTGAAGAAAGAGAAAAAGAGGAGAGAATGAGGTGGAAAAATTATTTGAAGAAACAATAGCCACAAATTCCCCTTAATTTCATGAAAGCAAAATTTACAGATTCAAGACAACAGTGAACCCTAGGCAAGATAAATAGGAAAAACCCATACTCATGTACATCCTAATAAAAATGCTGAAAATCAAAGATAAAAATAAAATCCTAAAAACAGCTAGAGGAAAAAACAACATTACAGAAAAGGGGAAAATGATATAAATGACCACTGACTATGTACTAGGAACAATCAGGACCAGAATATAAAGGACCAGACTTTAAAGTGCTGAAAGAAAAAAAAATGCCAAACTACAATTTTATCTGGTGGAAATAACTTTCAAGAATAAAGGCCAAAACAAAGACATTTTTAAATAAAAAGAAAATTCATTACAACAGACTTCTACCTCAAGAAATGCTTTAAAAGAAATTCTTCAGGCTAAAGGGAAACATACCAGATGGAAATTCAGATGATCAGGAAGGAATAAAGAGCACCAAAAATGGAAGAATGTGCCTAAGTACAGAAGACTATTTTTTCCTCTTAATTTTTTAAAAATACATAAGCCCATTTAAAGCAAAAATTTCAATACTGTATTATGAATTTTATAACATTTGTAGAACTACTACTTTACATGTACATTCAATATCCATTATAATAAATATTTCTAGCCATACCGTCATGACACTGAGTTTTAAAGCAAAACCCAGTGTGAGATAAAAATATTTTTTTATCACACACATACACACACATATAAAATTTTATATATATGTATATATATATACATATATACACACACACACTTTGGATATTTATATATACCCCCCAATTATCAAGAAATCTTAGTCTGAATGTGTCCTATCATTTTATAACATACAATCTAAATTCTTTATCTTAATGACACACTAATGACTTAGTATAGTCTACTTTAAACATCTTTGATTTCTAAGTTTCTTTAAATTTCCCCAAATTTGGACAAAGTACATTCATTCTGTAAGTTCTTCATAGGATTTCATATTGCTCTTGATTCTATGTCCTTTATATTCTTTTTCTAAGATTTACAATTATGATCTCATTTTCTCTTGTCTTCTATCTATAGCCCTTATATTTTCTAGATCGCCTAATAGTGAATCATATGAAAGCTTCATGATAATACTAACATGTTATCAGAAATCACCTAATATTTACACAACTTTCTAATTTCTTTTTAAAAAATATATTTTATTGATTTTTTACAGGGAAGGGAGAGGGAGAGAGAGTTAGAAACATCGATGAGAGAGAAACATCAATCAGCTGCCTCCTGCACACCCCCTACTGGGGATGTGCCCGCAACCAAGGTACATGCCCTTGACTGGAATCAAACCTGGGACCCTTGAGTCCGCAGGTCGACACTCTATCCACTGAGCCAAACTGGTTAGGGCAACTTTTTAATTTCTTAAGAATGCTACAAATTTAGTCCTGGCCAAACCAGTGTGGCTCAGTTGGTTGAATATCATCCCATGCACCAAAATGTCAGGGTTTCAGCCGATATATGCTTCTCTCTCTGTCTCTCCCTCTCCCTTCCTCTCTAAAATCAATAAAAACGTATTTTTAAAAAATGCTGCAAATTTAAATCCTATCAGCTTGACAATGCATCCACATAATTCTGACTTCATCATTCAATTTATAAAATATATTAAACTGGAGGCCTGGTGCACGGATTCATGCACACTGAAAGGAAATTATTTAGAAGGAATATTTTAATATTGCTATCCGCCCTTTCTCTATAACAGAAGTGTCAACCAAATTCACGATCGACAATGACAGATCAAAACACACGTGTGCGATTGGCGCCAGCGAGAGCTTTACTATGTATCGCACATGCGCGAGTCAACTTAGCCTTTTATATATACAGAATAAACTTGCTTAATTAGACCTGCTTTCTGATGTAGTTAAACTTTTTCCAGCCCAGTGAAGCACCCCAACTTCTCTTTCAGGTAACTGTCAGCAACACAGCAATAAATATCAACATGAAACACATTATTATTGTAGATCACGCAGGGAGAACAAAGGGTAAAATATTTAACTGCAGTAGTGTTTGACTATATTCTGTGCAGTGAGAAAACCTGAAATCACTTTCAAGGTCCACCATTTCTTACTTCTTTTCAGTCGGGTCAAGTTTTTAAACTTTCTAAATCTCCATTTTCCGGCTAATGAAAAGAAAATAGGATTCTACCAAGTTTCCTATCTACCTAACTCAGACTTCTGTGAGGATCAAATGAGATGAGGCATGGGAAAATCTTTCATAGACATTTGGTTAAAGTGTAAAATGTTTCCACCTGGCTATAAAGCAAGTCGTGTTCCTGGGCTGAACAAACTCCAAGGAGGCTAGTTGCTAGGGAGAGGAAGCTGGGCATTACTATGTGACGCCATTACCTTGGCAGCATTCGCTGCAATTTGGTGGGCTGTTACTCCGGGGTGGTGGCGGGGCCTGTGTCTCACTTGGGGGAAGCCGAGTGTTGCTTTGTTGGCGCCAGGTCCGTGGTGCCGTTTATTTGTACACTAGAGGCCCGGTGCACGGATTCGTGCACCGGTGGGGTCCCTCGGCCTGGCCTGCGGGGATTGGGCCGAAACCGGCTCTCTGACATCCCCCGAGGGGTCCCGGATTGCGAGAGGGCACAGGCCAGGCCAAGGGACCCCATTGGTGCACAACTGGGGCTGGGAAGGGACTGTGAGAGGGCTCTAGGGAGTGTCCAGCCCATCTCGCCCAGTCCCAATTGGCCGGAACCCAGCAGCAAGCTAACCTACTGGTTGGAGCATCTGCCTTCTGGTGGCCAGTGCGCATCATGACAGCTCCTGTGTTGAGCATCTGCCCCCTGGTGGTCAATGCAGGTCACAGTGACCGGTCAGACAAACACTTAGCATTTTAGCCTTTTATATATATACTAGAGGCCCAGTGCATGATTGTATCATGCACCTGTAGGGTCCCCTATACGCTTACGCTTTCGCTTTCAATCGCAGGGGAGCTGGGTGCCTGTCCGCTGGTGCACCAGGCCTTTCAGAAGCCTCCGCCGAGCCGGAAGGCCTGGTGCCGGAGCAGACAGGCACCCAGCTCCCCCGCTTTTGATGGTTCGCGGCGGGACGTGAGCTCACTGCCCCAGAGGCCCCTTCTGTTCCGCAGCACAGCCATGGCGCAGACGCTGAGCTCGCACCGCCGCTGGCGATGCGAGCTCAGCGTCCCGCTGGCCCAATCGGCTACCCCGGCCACCCCGAGTCCCGCCCCCTGCGCCTCCCGCTGGCCTAATCGTGGGCGTAGCGGAGTGATGGTAATTTACATATTACCATTTTATTAGGTAGGATATAGATGATATTAACCCCCAATGTGGTAGAGCAGAAATAGTATTTGATTTAGATTCAGAATATAGGAGTTCACAGTTTGACTTTTACAAGTGACTAATCCCTAAATCTTAACTTACTTATCTGTTGTGAAGATCAAAGAAGCAATGTATTCAAAAGTTCTTTGTGTTGCCCCACTGGTGTGGCTCAGTGGTTGAGCATCATGACCCATGAACCAAGAGGTCATTGGCTTGATTCCCCAGTCAGGGCACAAGCCTGAGTTGGGGGCCCAATCCCCAGGGCCGTGCAGGAGCCAATCTCTCTCATCGATATTTCTATCTCTCTATCTCTCTCTCCATTCTCTCTCTTTCTCTAATATTGTATTTGAAAAAAATACGAATCATCATCAAGAGCATCATTACAGACTACTCTAGGAAGAACTGACACTGCCTTGGCCAGTGTGGCTTGGTTGGTTACGAGTCAACCCATGCATTGGAAGGTTGCTGGATCGATTCCGGGTCAGGGCACAAGTCTGGGTTATGGGCTGGATCCCCACTAGGGCTATGCAGGAGGGAACCAATTGATGTTTCGCTTTCTCTCTCTCTCCCCAAATCAATTTTTAAAATCTTAAAAACAAAAGAAAGAACTGATAACTTTTTGAGGCTCTTCGGGTGCTCAGTGTTTATCTTGTTAGTATTCCAGCCTCCTGCCTTGCTGTCAGGTTATGTATCACTTGACTTGAAAGTAACAGTACCACTTCTAACATTTCTAATTAGGTTACTTTTAATTTGCAGTAACCTGTAACCTCAGATATCCAAGTATGGTAGATTTTTAAGAGTAAACAGGCTCTAAGAAGGAAACTGCCTCTAACAAACACAAAAACACATTCTAAAATTACAATCCTTTAGGAAAGCAATTTGGCATCATATCTATATCAGTGCATCTATCTCTTGAACCAATCTCCCAACTTTGGGGATCAATCCTAAGAATAAAACCTAAATATAAAAAACCTTTATGCACAAAGATATTTGTAGTTGTGTTGCTTGCAATCCTGAAATTATTAACTACAAACTGTCCCACAATAGGTAATACAGCACCACTATAAAATGGAGTATCATGCAGCTTATAAAAATATTTGAGTTTATAATTTAGAAAATGCTTGTATAGTAATGTTAAAAAATACTGAAAGGAAATAAAATCCATAGTTCTTATGTGATCAGAGTACACCAATTCTTTCATCTATTTATCTGAATTTTATTGCCTTTCTACAATAAATCTGTGTAACTGATGAGAGAAGGAAGATTTTTATTAAGAAAAAAAAAACCACACAAAACTTAGTAGTAGACTTAAGAAATTTTCTCGCCCTGGCTAGGTAGCTCAGTTGGTTAGAGCAGTGGTCGGCAAACTCATTAGTCAACAGAGCCAAATATCAACAGTACAACAATTGAAATTTCTTTTGAGAGCCAAATTTTTTAAACTTAAACTTCTTCTAACGCCACTTCTTCAAAATAGACTCGCCCAGGTGGTGGTATTTTGTGGAAGAGCCACACTCAAGGGGCCAAAGAGCCACATGTGGCTCGCGAGCCGCAGTTTGCTGACCACGGGTTTAGTGTCATCCCAATACGCCAAGATAGCAGGTTCAATCCCCGGTCAGGGCACATACAAAAATCAACCAACGAATACATAAATAAATGGAGCAACAAAAATCAATGTCTCTGTCTCTCTGTCTCCCTCCCTCTCAAATTAATCAATAAATAAAGAAGCATAACAAAAAACTTTTCCCCAAGAGTAAAGCACTGAAACTTTACTGAAGCTCTTTTTTGCTTACTTTCAGGTTTTCATCTGTGGTTCAAATACATGAGGTCATAAGGTCAAGAACCTCTGGATAAATGTGATAGGTCTCTTACCACTATGGATCAATTCTTTCGTTTGCCCAGTGCAGAGATCAACAAACATTTTCTCTAAAGAGCTAGATAGCAAACATTTTAGGCTTTGTGGGTCTCTGCTGCAGCTTCTGAACTTTGCATTTTTAGCACAAAACAGCCATAAACAATATAGAAGTAAAAGAGTATAGATGTGTCCTAATGAAATATTATTTAGCAACAGTGAAATCTGAATTTCATATATATTTAATGTGTCACAAAATTATTCTTCTTTTGATCACCCCCCGCCCCCCCCCCCCCACACACACACATTTAAAAACCAGTCATAGATAGTAGGCCAAACAAAAATGGGTAGCGGGCCAGATCTGGCCTGTAGATCATAGTTTGCTGACCTCTCCTTCAATGCATTTACTCTCTTGACTGCTTCACACAAAAAAGTAGACAATCCACTCTCAAATATGAGGAAACCAAAAGTTAAGCATCAGGGCTTTGTTTTCAACTTTTTCAATTATTCTATCTATATGCATTTTTTAAAATAATGAAGATTTCAGATTCACATTTAACCAAAGGTGATTTTATTATTTTCTTTATGTGATCAAGTAGGTTACAGGGGAAAAACTTTAAAACACTTTAGGGTCGTGACTTTCTATCAGTGTGCTGCAAAAAAATTTAAAACACGCCCCTGACTATTAGTTATGGCACTGACTCCTTTTCGTTTTTCTTAGACTGGCAATAAAAAAGAAGAAAGAAAAAAAGACAACAGCCAACACAACAATCAATAGCCATCTAGTGTGAATGAATCAAAATTACACTGATTTTTTTGTCAGATTGGCAACAAATATATTTTCTGATGTGCCACAGAAGTTTAGTAATTAGCTTATGTGTGCCATGAGATGAAAAGGGTTGAAAATAATAGGTTTAGAGTGCTACCATTTATTTCAAGCAAAAGAAAGAGAATGGAGAACAAAGTGGGCAAAACAATGGGACAAAAAGAAAATAAACACTTTCAACTGTCCTGCAATAACCTCCATATTCCCATAATAAAGTTGAAGGGGCATGGTAACACATATACCATTAAATGGTACTCAAAATGCCAATCAGCTATGTCCCATATGGCTACAAATGTTGGTATCATCTTGACGGGGGTGGGGGTGGAGAATAAGAATTTGGACATAAATTTGACAACTTTAGATCTTAGGGAGGAAAAAGAACAATCTTTTCTTCTAATGAGCAACAGAATATCTAACAATCAGTTACATAATATTGAACTGACTATGTTTACTTACAGAAAATGTATCCAGGAGTATTTATATATAGTACACAGTACTGCTTAGGATGTAAAAGAAACTTCCCAATATTACTTCCTTTAATAAACAATTAGCATCGCTAATATAGAAGATACGTAATAGAAACTTTTCTAGGGCTAAGAACCTGTGTAATCTTGAGATAAATTTGAATCAAGGTTTTTGAGATTATGATTCTGCTTCCTAGCAAAAGAACAGTGTTCTACTAAATTCTAAAATCCAACATTACAGGCATACATCATTTTATTACAATTCCCTTTATTGCACTTCTCAGATGTGTTTTTACAATTTAAAGGCAAGACCCTTTATCAACAAAAAGATTACCACTTGCTTGTGATCCACGTTTTATTGTGGTGGTCTGGAACCAAACCCAAAATATCTCCAAGGTATGCCAGAAGCTAATTTTTCTGTAAGCAGCATTATTACTAGTAATTATGTGAGAAAAAATAAAGCACATCAAATAACTTGGTTAAGTTCTGTCAGTTTTTAGATGTACTAATGTATGTTCCAAAAGGTTTACAAATAGTGTGAAGAACCAAGAATATGCATAAGTACTGTACATTTATATCATTAAGAGTACTAATATTTCTCGGTCAGCATCTGATCCAATTCCTCATCATATACCTATAATAAAAAATAAGTTAGGAGAAAAACCCATTTAGAGCTACAATAAATGGTATTAAAGCACTTTCTACCATGATATAACACTAATCACATTTTCAAATTATAGTTTTATTTTAAAGCCATAGTAGAAATTAAACTCTGGTCAGAGGAGGTAGGGTAGGAACTGTGTCACAGCCACCTAAATGCTCAATGCTGAATGAAAAATTTTAAGGTATTTTATAAAATGAAAATTCAGATCATGAAATCAACTAACATCTGGGGAGTGACCATAAGTGTCTTCATATATATTAAATAAACAATGCTCATTTTAATAAAGCGACAATGAATAAGGTTATTCCTCAGACTTTTGTAATGCTGAAGACACCAACATAAAATGACTGAAAGCAACTTCCCATTGGCACTACTTCTCCAAATTAGTCCTCTAATACCTAAAGGCTGTTGCTACCTTGTCCATAAATTACTAAATAACACAAAAAAATTAATTCAAATAAATATAAGTGAGTACACACTGAGTAACTTATACTACTTATAAAATATTACTATTCTTGGATATTTATTAAAAACACTACAAGGAGGCCCTAGCTGGTTTGGCTCAGTGGATAGAGCGTCAGCCTACAGACTGAAGGATCCCAGGTTTGATTCCAGTCAAGGGCACATGCCTGGGTTGCAGGCTCCATCCCCAGTAGGGGGCGTGCAGGAGGCAGCCAATCAATTATTCTCTCTCATCATTGATGTTTCCATCTCTCTCCCTTCCTCTCTGAAATCAATATATTAAAAACAACAACAACACACCACTACAAGGAGTGTTTTTAATGAACATCATCATCGAGCAAACAAACAGGTGCTGACATTCTTAAGAAGTACCTTGTCTCTTCAGTGTATTAAATCACTTTTACAAATTTGCCAAGAAAATTAATGTTTAGCAGTGCTTTTTTCTTATCCATATGAGAAATGTAAACTTAAATCCAGATTTAAGTATTTAAAGATCACTAGCCTTTAAAGATTTAACATTAGCAATTTCTACTAATCACCATTACCAAGTAATTGAGTTGAATCAAACACTTTTCTAGTGATATTGGACAAGTCACTCAGCTAGTGGTGAGTCAAGATCCATACCAACATGTTTTGATATTTGCTACTTGTTTGTCCATGTACTTCATGGAGAAATTATGTATGCTTGTTTTACTTGCATAAAGAACAATATTACTGACTCAACTATAATGAAGATAAGTTTTATGACAAATTTGGCAAGAATGGGTTATCAAGCATCTCGTGGCCTCTACGGCGCCCAGGGCTGCAATACTAGGCCTCAATGGGGACCTGGGCATGCCGGTAAAGGCGGGTGAAGAAGGCAAGGATGACGGCTTTGGGGAAGCAGAATATGCTGCCATCAACTCAGATTGGACCAGATCAATTCCTATCTGGACCACCTGGTAGAAAACGACCACCTCCACACCCGCCTCCAGGAGCTGCTTGAGTCCAACCAGCAGACTCACCTGGAGCTCCAGCCCCAGTTAGGGGAGGCCATCAGCGATGCCAGCCCCTATGCTCCAGGAGTCCCCAACCAGGCCCCAACCCTGATTCTCTGGGCCAGACTCTAGCCTGGGCACTCACCATCTGACTTAAGATACCCTTTCAAGGGTTGGCCTACAAGTCCCTTGGTGGCTCTGCCTACTTGAGGTACTTCCCTCTGTGTGTCTGGGCCAACCCCACCCCCATCCAACTTCCCTCTGGGGGTCAGGTGTGGGCCTGCAACCCAGCCACCTTGCCTCCTCCCCAATTCCTGAGCACTCTCTACTTTGCCCAGGCCTTGAATGTCCTCAACAACAACAAAAAGTATTATCAATATACAGACTCCCAGAAACCAGAAATCTTCAGACTCTAGTTCAAATCTTCTAAGATTAGAAATTATATTATTCCAGCACCAGCATTGAGACATTAAATACAAATTTACCAAACACTTCTGTGCAAGAATGCTTTAGCTATTTGAGGATAATCTTATAGATAGTCTCAAGGAATCAAAATAGGATAAGTATGCATATACTTACATATATGCAAAATATAAGGCCAAGAGATTTTTTCCTTAAAACTCTTTCAAAGGAGAATCACCATATATTTGAGTCCGTACAACGTATCTTGGATTACAAGTCATTATCTCAATTTAAGAAAATATTGTTTAGGGAAGTTCCTTTATTTTAAAAAACAAAATACTGCTTTGAGAAGATCTACACACTAAACAACCTCAATCAATGCCAGTTTTTGATGCTTTTTAGATATCTGAAAGAAGCAGATCAAATAGATAGATGGTAATAAAGATGACACGCTTTATAAAATTGTTAGATAATACAAAGTGGCTCTAATGAGTCAAAGATACATGTGGAATGACAAAGATATATTTTAAAATGAGCCTCCCCAAAACAGTATTTCTAAATTAGCATTATTTTGTTATTTACTAATCCATTGTCCTAAAAGTGGAAGCAGACATTATATGTTTAATGATGCAATTTAATGTGAAACAGAACCACCACCTATAAAGAATTATTGTCTCAAAAACAAATAAACAAACAAAAAAACAAACACCCCACTAGCCCAGTCAGTGTGGCTCAGCAGTTGAGCATCGACCCAAGAACCAAGAGGTCACTGGTTTGATTCCTGGTCAGGGCACATGCCTAGTTGTGAGATTGATCCCCAGTAGGGGGTATGCAGGAGGCAGCTGATGTTACTCTCTAGCTCTCTCCCTTCCACTCTCTCTAAAAATCAATAAAAACATATTTTTAAAAACCCCACTAAACTTCAATCATATAATGAAGCTGCCAGATCTAAATAATACTGTTTTATCAGAAATAGGACAGAGATAGAACAAAATCAATATATGATACAAGAAATTTCCCAGTCCAGTATAAAAAAAAGGAGAGGCGTGGTGTGTGTGTGTGTGTGTGGGGGGGGGGGGGGGGCGCGCAGGGAGAGGATCACCTGGCTTCACTAACATATCTATGACATGAAAGAAATTTTAAAGGAAGAGCGGACTATTATAAATACAAAGAGGCTTAAATATCAAATATACTGTGTAAACCTAGTTTGAATCCTGATCTAACAAATCAACTGTAAAATACTTTTTTGGAGAAAATCAGGGAAATCTGAACACAGAATGGGTATTAGATGATATTAAGAAAGGTGACACATGTTTTAGGCAAGTCTTCCAATTTTTTATTTTTAGTTACAGAAAAAATCACCAAGGAAAAATATAATATTAACCTTATTCTCTAAACATACTGCTACCTGAAACTCTGAGAAGAAAAAACATTTATCTTGCATCAACCTATGTAATAATGCTATACAGTGTTTCATTGGAAAAGCTTAAATATATTTCCATAAATTCACCTTTTCCATTACAAAAGCAATATCTTTTTAAATGAAAAAATGTCTATATTGCTAAACATAAAAATCTAATGTCAGAAACAAATTTACCCAGTTATAAATACAATTTTTATTTCAATCACATCTGTCAATAAAATGGCCTCAAAATGTGAACGAATGCCAAAGCCATGAGATACAAACATTCAGACACTTAAAATATCCGTAAGTCTTAAGAAAATGAAAAAACACAGACAACTTTCCTATCTTAGAAACCCAGCAAGTGTAAAGGTCACTGAATAAGGAAGCATGTAGAACTTGAGTTCAGGAGACAGGAAGCAACCTCCACTTAAAATTATGAAGATCCTGTCAGTGTCTATAAAAAGGAGACAGTCTGGTCACTGAGAAGATTGGCTTTGGATTCATACTTGGCCCAAGTCTCTGTTCATAATTATAAATACGTCTGCCAGCTACGATAAGTACCTACACAGGAAGACAAATTATCTCTCACCATCTGAAAGATTTATAAACAAGTACGAGAGGTTTAAACATTAATATGTGTTAAGACTGCATTATTTGGTTTATGTACGTTTAATGCCTAAGAATAATTGACCTATTGAAGTGACAACCTTGTAAGTCCAATTTAAATATGGCAGTAATTTAGACTGTTTTTAAAAAGTTGAATCTTACTAAATATTGGGACATCTAAGAGAACTTTGGACTCAGACAAATTAAGTTTAAAAAACTATGTATTAAAATTAAAGTTTACTTTTTTAAAGATGTTGAAGTATGCTAACAGCAAATCGAACTCAAAATAGCTAGACTTGTGAAAGAAAATGGACCTTTAAAAGCAAAAACTAAACAGCTTAAACTCTCTAGCTCTCTCCCTTCCACTCTCTCTAAAAATCAATAAAAACATATTTTTAAAAACCCCACTAAACTTCAATCATATAATGAAGCTGCCAGATCTAAATAATACTGTTTTATCAGAAATAGGACAGAGATAGAACAAAATCAATATATGATACAAGAAATTTCCCAGTCCAGAATAAAAAAAAGGAGAGGCGTGGTGTGTGTGTGTGTGTGGGGGGGGGGGGGGATTCTATATATCAGGATTCTGATATATAACTTGAATCTTTTAAATTAGAGAAAACCTCTTCTGGTACAAAAACTGCCCTCAAGGACACCAAAAGTGTCTAAATAACTTAATTTTACCAAAACTTGGAATTTTAAAGACATTCTTGCGATAAGGAAAATGCCAACAAATATTTATGATGACTGTGCAGATGAAACAAGTAATTTTTTTTAAAAAAGCAGGATATTAAACGACCAAAAACAGAAGCTTAGCCAATTAAAAATATGTATCTTTTATCTCAACAGGATCCCTACGCAGAATTCCCTAAATCATCCTCAACTACGCCGGGGTCACATGGTGTGGCCATCTATTAGACATGAACCTCAGCAGTAAACAGGCTTTTGAAACAGTAAACAAGCTCTTAAAATCCTTAGGTAACTCCCTTCCTTACAACTCTTGATAGACAATACCTTCGCAGGGATTACATTTCTCTTAAGCGTTTAAAAGCATTTTTCTAATAAAGCTTTCCCTAAAAACCTTGACCAGCTTTAAGTTAAAAAAAAAAAATCAATCTCACAAAATACAAAGTCCGGATTTTAATTGACACGATTGTCTTATTACACCCATTATGCCCGCAATACTGCCCCCCTCCAGACAAAAATAAAAAAAAATGTTTAAATACGTGTTATGAAAGTTAAGAAAAGTGCGTTTTCCCTAGCTATGGTCTCAGAAGGAGCACTAACTTTTACAAACGTGTCTGGGCATAAAAAAACCTTAAACCAGGGGTTTGCCCTATGCAGATGGGAAACTCCTGATCCAATGTAGCAAGCCTCGCATCTTTTCTTTGGCTTTCCTGTGCACATCCTCGAGGATCAAAATCTGTTCCAATAACAAAAAAAAAACAAAACCCAACATGCTCACTAAATGGCACCACCTCCCAAGTCGAACCCAAGTCGCTGTTTCTTTCATACCCACACCTGTCTGCCGCAGGCTTTTTTTCGGGGACACCCTCGGGTGCCCACACTGGTTCGCAGACCCACTCCTTCCTCTTCGCCCACTCCCAGCACGCACGCTTCTCGGGATCCACCCGGCCTCTCCCCGCTTCCCGAACCCCACGGCTGGGCGGGCGGGCGGACCGACAGACAGCTCCGTCTCTAACCTGAGAGCAGGGGGGGCCCCCAGCGCCGCGAGGCTACGGCGTGGGGGAGGGAAGGGAGCGGGAAAGCGGAGAGCCCCCAGCGCACACCCCCTTCCGGCACCCCCCCCCCCCGCCCGCCCGCCCCTGCATTGTGCGAGCGGGCCCAGGCCGCAGCCGTCCCGGGCGCCCGCAGGCCGCGTCCATCCGCCCCCCGGCGGGCTGCTCCCAGTCGAGGCCGCCACACAAAGCCCCGAGGCGCGGCCCCCGCGGCGCCGGAGCGCGGAGAGAGGGAGCAAAAGCGCGACTGACTTACGGGGCTGCTGCGGCCGCGCTGCCTCAGCCGGGGACACCGACCGTTGGGCACACGGCGGCGTCGCTCGTAGACGTCCTCCCCTCCTCCGCCTTCGGTGGCGGCAAGATCTTCTTTCTCCACCTACCTCCCTCCCCCCCACCCCACCTCCTCCTTCTCCTCCCCCTCCTCCTCCTCCGAACCACCGAGGTACCGAGGGTGAGACACAGAGACTCACAACAACATGGCTGCCGCCGCCGCCTCCCCTCCCCTCCCCCCGCCCACCGGGCGCGCGCGCAAGGCACTCCGGGAGAAAGAGGAGGCGGGCGCTCGCCTCCCCGCGGCGTCCGACGCTTCTCCCGCGCTCCCGCCGGGAGCTCTGCGCGTGCGCACGCCCCCTGCGCTCGCACGTTTCGGCCGCCCCGCCGGCGTGCGCTCCCCGCCCTCACCTTGCGGGCTCGCGGCGGGTTCTGGGCTCGGCGGCGGCGCCGGGCTGTAATTGTGTGCCGGGAGTGGGCGGCGCGGGCGCGGTGTTTCCGAACGCTGCGTTCGGCTGTCTTCCCGCGTGGGGGCCTCGACTTCCGAATTCGCTTCCCCTCCGCTTCCTCCCCGGGAGCTCGTTCTCCTCCAACTGCGGTGTACTTACGGCTCGCACGCCTCTTCCGGGGTGCTGGCACCCACAGGAGCCGGACAGTCATCCAGGCCTTTAGGTTTCACCCGAATCCTTTCCCCGCATCAAGATTATGGAGGCACCTTTTTTTTTTTTTTTAAATTTCAGAGAGAGGGAGAGAGAAATACAAATGATGAGAGAGAATCATTGATCGGCTGCCTCCTGCACAACCCCTGTTGGGGATTGAGCTTGCAACCCAGGCATGTGCCCTGACCTCCTGGTTCTTAAGTCCATGCTCAGCCACCAAGCCACACTGGCTAGGCATCTAGGAAGTCCTCGTTTTTATTTTACAAATCATACAGCTCGTTTTATTTATGAAGTATTATCTCTATTTGAGAAAAGACTATTTTTGCTACCATAATTCTTAGCACCTTTAAAATCAAAACATGCATGATAAATATCCAAACGAGGGACATGGTATGCAACATTTCCCAAACAAATTGGACTCTAGAAACATTTCTTCATGGAAAATCTCTTAGAGGTTTTGTGCTCTGCAGAACACAGATGAAAGCCCAACCCTTTAGTGATCTGACTCCACCTATCTCTAGCTCCTGATTCCCTATGCACAGTGAGCATTCCCTATGCACTTTCTTGCCTCTGAGCCTTCACATATGCTTTGCAATCTGGCCTTGCTCATTAAGCACCTTCTCCTTATAATTGGCTTCTCTTGTAGATTTACCTACAAGTTAAGGATGCACTCCTCTGCTACCATAAATATTAGATCGTTAAGGTGAACATTGTAATGGATGCCTCACAGCCATCCTAATCACTTGGGAGCTTGTGAGACATGGAGAATCTTGGCCCAACTACAGACCTACTGATTCAGAATTTGCATTTTAACAAGATTCCTGGGTCATTCCTCTACATGATAAAAAGTTTAAGGAGCATGGGTAAACCAACCACAGTCGTTTTATTTGGCTTGATAGGAAGTGGCTTTGTAATGGGTGTATCATCTGTTTTGAGACACAAAGAGGTGCCAACTCAGAGCATCTATATATATATAAAAGGCTAATATGCAAAGTGTCCCCTCAGGAGTTCGACCAGGAATTCAATCGCTCACAATGGCATGTGCTGACCACCAGGGGGCAGCGTGGAATGAAGGAAGGCCCTGGTCGGCAGCTGGGGAAGGAAGATGGAGGCTGGCAGCCAGAAGGCCCCAATCAGCCCTTATTGCCAGCCAGGCCTAGGGACCCTACCCATGCACAAATTTCATGCACTGGGCCTCTAGTCTGGGATAAAAAGCCAGTCTCTCCTGGATGTAAACAAGAAAGCATGTTGCCCCAATTCCTGCTGATAGGCCTCCTGTGACCATTCTCTCCTTCTTCTTTAGTAACAGGTCCTGTGGGCTGGAAGAGGCATAGGTTGGAATGAGTGTCCTGACTTTCCCGCATCATGCATTGTATCTTAGCACATTGCAGACCAGTAGTTTTATTGCTAGCTTTACCCAGTGGCCAGATAAGGTTTTATTGAACGAGTACAAAAAACTTTATACATAAATGTTAAAGGCATGCTTTAAAATTAAATACCCATTGCATTTTGAAGTTATTTATTACATGTTCTTACAAGCTAATATCTTTTTAAAGAATTCTCATGATTGGCCACAAGTCTTAGAATAGAAAACACAAGAGTTCTCATGATCCGTCCACAATGTGTTAGGAATGTGTCTACATGGCCTGTTGAGACAAGTAGTTTTCAACCAGAGTTGCATATCAGAATCACCTGGGGAACACTTAAACTAGATCAACTCCCAGGGCCCACCCCAGAGATGGGTGTAAACTGAGGCCTGGATATTGATATTTTCAGAAAGCTCGTCAGTTGTTTGTAATATGTAGCCCTTGAGAACACCAGTTTAGGCAGACTGCATCTTAGAGCAGAATGCCATTTTAATATTCCCTGTGCAAATGCCCATTTTCCACTGGGACTGCTTATGAGACTTCTTATAAACTTATTTTCTTTTTTAAAAAAATCTGTTTTTATTGATTTCAGAAAGGAAGGGGGGAGGAGAGAGAGAGAGAGAGAGAGAGAGAGAGAGAGAGAGAAGAGAGAGAGAAACATCAATGATGAGAAAGAATCATTGATGGGCTGTCTCCTGCACACCCTGTACTGGGGATTGAGCCCAAAACCCAGGCATGACCGGGAATTGAACCATAACCTCTTGGTTCATAGGTTGATGCTCAACCACAGAGTCACACTGGCTGGGCAATAAACTTTTATAACTAAGTTCAAATCATTCCAATTTTGATACCACTGAAATACTAATGTCCCCATTTGGTGAACATCATTATTTCCTGCATAGATACAGGTAGAAGATAGAGAGCTACATAGACAAGAGTGACGGGAACAGGAATAGGCTCAATCTGTCCATGCTGTTTTAAAAATACAGTGTTGAGTTTGGCCTTTAATAAAATAACTGAAGCAAATGCTCAGATGCATGTTTCTTCATTGCAAGAGAGATTGATTAATAAAAGGTTCCTCAAGGTTAAACAAAATTATAGAAATCCTTAATAGGACAGAGTAATTTTATCTAACGATATGCTTCAATATTGGTAAGTATTGAGTTTCTTTTTTCTTATGGAAAAGCCTAAAAAGTATGAGAGATTAGCACACTTTTACTTCCTTCTGCCTCTTCCCCGTACTTCCTACTTTTGCTTATATTATATTACTTTTTACTTTGTCAGGGTTTATAACATTTACATTCTATTTTTAGCCATCACTTACCTATTGATTTTTTTCATAATTTCAGTATTCTGTCTTTTGTGTGATGTGTTCCTCCCCCTGGCCCCTCCCTCCCCCCAGGCTGTTTGTTTAATGGAAAGGCCACTTTTTCTTCTTGCTACTCAAGGTTAACACAAACAAACCTGGCACATTTCTTTTTAAGTCAAATCTTTTTGCCCAGCCAGTGTGACTCAAAGATTGAGCATCAACCTATGAACCAGGAGGTCATGGCTTGATTCCCTGTCAGGACACATGCTGAGTTGTGGGCTTGATCCCCAGTAGGGGGCGTGCAGGAGGGAGCCAACCAATGATTCTCTCTCATCATTGAAATTTTAATTTCTCTCTTTCCCTTCTCTGAAATAAAAAATATATATATTTTAAATCTTTTTGACAGCTTTCTCACTCATCTGGGACCAGTGTGTCTTTCCTTCAGAGCTATAGTTTGAGTATTGCATATAGTTGTTTTTTTAAAATATATTTTTATTGATTTCAGCGAGAAAGGGAGAGGGAGAGAGAGATAGAAACATCAATGATGAGAGAGTATCATTGATTGGCTGCCTCCTGCACGTCTCCTACTGGGGATTGAGCTGCAACCCGAGCATGTGCCCTTGACTGGAATCGAACCCAGGACCTTCCAGTCTGCAGTCCAACGCTCTACCCACTGAGCCAAACCAGCTAGGGCTGGCATATAGTTTTAAGCCACTTTTCTGTAGCCTGAGAAAAACGTGGTAGGGGAGGCAAAGACTTTAGCACTAAGTTCAATTCTGACTGGAGGGCCTAGATTCTCTTCACTCAGTAGACATTCTCCTGAACATTCTTTGCCAACACCCAAGCCACCCAGTCAAGGAGCTATTCTGGCTATTCTGTTCCCATGGACTTCATCTTATTCTGTCAACTGAGTGTCCTGGAAGATGGCAAATCTTGGTGACGTCTGTTCCGCTGTCTGGCTTGTCCTGACGTGGCAGCCTGGTCTGTCAGAACCCTGTCTCAGTGCTAAAGCAAAGCAAGCCCCCTGCCCCCCTCCAGGTCTGAGCCCAGTTTCTTAAGGAAGTGTATGTGTGTGGAGGCTTGGTTTATATCCGTTTCCCATGGCCAAGATTATGAGGAAATTTTTCTTAGATGTCCTTACTCTGGAGACTTTGCATAACACAGAATAATCCCTTGCTCTCCAAGTGAAACGTCCAGTTTCACGTAGAGCATTTCTCCAAAGCTTTTCTTTCCAATCTCAAACTCTCCACGACTTCCTTCTGTCGTTCTGATGGGAGTATTCTCAAGAGCAGCATGGCTTGTGCAGGCTTGAATTTCGCTCCCTCCAGCCTTTGCAAAATACAGACCTTGACTGTCTATTGTTCTCCTGTGACAGTCCATAAAGCGACGGTGATCTGGACGGTGGCATGTTTTGGGTTCTGGGAAGAGTTGTTCTAGCTGGGATAAGCCATGGTGGCTGTGGGTTTGTTTGCTTGTATTCTCTGAATGCTTGTGTGTGAGGCCAGGGCTGTTGTCATCGTAAACGTTTCATTGACCCCTGGAGGAGAGGCTAACTGAATATTCGAGGGCGAGCCAGAGGCATTTCCCTGAATATGAACATACCTAGATTAGGTGGGGTTCTCCCGGCTTGTTTCGGTTTCTCAGGGGGGAAATCCTGGGTATTCCTCCAATTTGGGGCTGCTGGAGAGTAGGGCTTTTCTTGGCTCACAATAAGGAAGTTTAGGTCCTAGACACAGGGAGACCTATGACTGTCCAATGTCTCTAAGGCAAGGGCAACTCTGGACCAGGAGGCTGATCCTTCTCAGACATGCCACACTTCAATAATTCCCAGAGGATGACTTGCATACCATTGGGGTGACTCTGAGGCTGTGAGAAGGTGAGTCACGGAGTCAAATTATGATCATAAATTCAAAAATAAATCACCATCCGTCCATGGTGTCAAGGAAAATCGACTGGAATCCTGTACTTTATAGACTGCCAGGAAAGTATATTATGCTTTCTAATTTTGTCATTAAACTAGAGATATATTCCCTCAGGAATACACAATATCATAGAAAATTTCCCAGTAGTGCAGCAGGCTCTCTGTGTTATTGTGATTTATAATGTGGACAAAAAAGGGGTGCTTTAATAAATCTAACCAAAAGTTAACCTCACAGGGTGATCTGGTCATAAATGCCTACCTGGGCAGGTCATGGTAGGTAGTCATGCCCCAGGCATATAACTTCTTTATTAAAAGGTTTAAGCAAGCTGTGTCCATTGTTCTTGTGCATCTAGGTAAACACACCTTGGAAATGCCCACCTCCCTGTAATCTTTCATACAGTTGCTCACTCCTTAGTTCCAAAGGTATAACATAAGCTGCAGAATTGTCATTTTCCAGCATTTAAGATCTTGCTTCCCAGTATTGTCATCAGTTTGGCTCAAATAAATTCTTATAAAAATTCTCTACAGGTCTGGAGGTTTCCTACATTGACAATAATAAGAAATATATGTTTGGTGTTTATTGCCATTTCTGGAAGAGAGATCCCCAAACCCTTGGAATTTCCTTAGTGGAAGAGAAATGAAGATGTCTTTTGTTTATAACAAATCCTTTTTTAATCACACTGAGTTTATGTTAATATGGTGACTTTTGGAAAGCCCTTTAGGATAGGGGCTGGTTGCCTGAGGAGCCAGGCAGGTATTGAGAGAGTTTGGAACTTTCAGCCCCATCTCCCACCTCTGGAGAGCAGTTGGAGGTTGAATTAATCACTCATTGCCAGTGATTCAATCAACCATGCCTATATAGTAGGCCTCTAAAAACTCTAAACAATAGAGTGCTGAGAGCTTTCTAGATCGGTGAAGGTGGGGCTGCTGGGAGAGGGACACATCTGGAGAGATCAGGGAAACGCCTCCACACCCCTCCCCCGATTCCTTGCCCTAAGCCTCACCTCCATCTGGCTATTCTGAGTTGTATCCTTTCATTTTACTTTAATTTTTTCAAATTATAGGTGAGCCCTGGCTGAGTAGCTCAGGTGGTTAGAGCATTGTTCTGATACACCAAGGTTGTGGGCTCCACCCCCCATCAAGGCACATAAAAGAATCAACCAATGAATACATAAATAAGTGGAACAACAAACCGATGTTTCTCAAATCGATGTTTCTCTCTCTGCTTTTCTCTCTCTCTCTCTCTCTCTCTCTCTCTCTCTCTCTCTCTCTCCCCCCCCCCCCCGCCCCCCTCTGTTGAGTTAACCAAATTTGCGATTATGTCAATAGCCTTTCCCAATGAATAAGGAAGTTGGATCTCATTCTGTGGGTTAGTTCGCTTTAAAAATTCTATGATTCTCTCTTTTTAATATATATTTTTTATTTTTATTGACTTCGGAGAGGAAGGGAGAGGGAGAGAGAGGTAGAAGCATCAATGATGAGAGAGAATCATGGATCCGCTGCCTCTTGCCCATTCCCTACTGGGGACTGAGCCTGCAATCCGGGCATGTGCCCTGACTAGGAATCGAACCTTGATCTCCTGGTTCATAGGTCGACGCTCAACCAACTGAACCACACTGGCTGGATTCCTCTCTCTCTTACGAATCAATAAAATAATAAAAAATTAAGGGGTAGTAGAAGTGAGCCAGCGGGGCTTCATGGCTCAGAGGCAAAAGAGTCCTTGGAGCTTAGGAGAGAGAAAAGCAAAGGTAATAGCGGGGGTAGGGGGGTGTGTGGTGAGGGGCGGAGAGAGAAAGAGAAAGCAATACTCAGGGGCTCGCTCCCAGAGAGCTCTTTGCTGGTTTATTGTCTTGTCTTCCCGCCCTAGAATGGAAGCTCCTCGGAGGCAGGGATTTGTTGTGTTTGCTGCTATAGCCCAGCTCCCACCACAGTGCCGGACCTGGGGAAAGCACGTAAGAAATATGTGTGGAACGAGTGGATGAACTAACTCCTCATGGGAAGGTGGCTGCTCATACTTGCCTAAGTATTTCTGGGAAAAGCTTGACGAGGGGTTTCCTCCAGACCCTCCAAGGAGACACGGGGAGGGAGGGAGGGCGCTGCCTGGCTCTGCTCTGTCCTCACCAGAGTGGGCAGCTGCCCCCAGGGAAGTAAGATGAGCTGTGGGGGAGATGTTTATGTTTCTGGAAGGGCAGGCCTCAGGAAGCGGAGTCATCCAAACCAGTCCAGCGAGAGTGAGGGCAGGATTCTGCCCAGACTCGTAAAAATGAGGGAATCCCAGGGGCCTCCCGAGCCTTGCTGTCCGTTCCAGTGAGACTAGCAAAATGGACACGGTGGCAGCCCATAGAGCAGCAGTGTTCTTTTTTTTTAAACACAATGCTGATTTATTTATTTTAAAATGCTATTTTTATTGATTTTAGAGAGAGGAAGAGAGAGAGAGAGAGAGAGAGAGAGAGAGAGAGAGAGAGAAAGCATTGATCAGTTGCCTCCTGTATGCACCCTGACTGAGGATCGAACCCACAACCTGGGTATGTGCCCTAACTGGGAATCGAACCCTCAACCTTTCGGTGCACGGGATGCAGCTCTAACCAACTGAGCCACACCCGCCAGGTGTGTGGCTGAAGGACAGGGACGGAGATAGTGAGGGCAATGGGTCACTGTCCCAGCACACGAAGGACATAGAAGCTGTACCGAACCCTGCTTTGCCATGAAACCAGCGGCTACGGGGAAGCAGGCCTTACTTTCAGAGTCACCCATTGACTCAGAAAGTATTTTTTAATTCGGATATGAGCCAAGCATGGTTTTAGGCCTTTGAGGGCTGTTCCCAGAGCTGGAGGTTCCTGCGATATGGACCATGGGGCCACAGGGCGGGGCCCAGGCTGGCTCAGGAGAGTACCCAGACTCCCTCCAGGTCAGCTCCTCCTTTTTTCTCCACGGGGGAGGCCGCTGAGGATGGCCAGCCTGCCCTCCACCTGCAGCAGAGATCAGCATGACCTGCGTCCCCGAGGCTGCAAGGAGAGGCACTGGGCAGCTTCTGGAGGTTCCCATCACCGCTGCTCACCAGGGGACCCCTCAGCCCCTCCTCCTAACTGCTGCCAGCTCCCCAGGGGAGGAGGGGATGTCTCCACCACCGCTGCCCAGTTGCTCTGCAACCAGAGCTCCACCTGCTGATGGACTGGCTCCCTTCGCCACCCTGGAGCTGCCGCAGGCACTGGCTCCGGGGCTTGCTGGGGGCAAGGAAGACCGCTGTGTCCAGCGGGGAAGCAGAAGATGGAAGGAGATGTTTCTTCAGGGCAGGGTATTTGGGCCAGGCGACCTCCCGTAGAGTTGGGAGGGGGACAAATGATGAGCCAGTTGGGTCCGGAGTTTAGAAGGTAGCTCAGGCACTGAGCCCAGGGCCAGGCTGACACCGGCAAGGGGAGATCTTCAGCGTCTGCAGCGTGACAACCCGGAGGTCTTACAGGTTCTCCCTCATTCCCCTGGAGACACAGCAGCCACAGGCTCAGCTCAGACTTTCCAAAGGACTGTGGGAGCAGCAGGACTTCTGGGAGGACTGTCTTGTCTCTGGCAGCTGGAGGGGGTGAAATCGCCTGTAAACTCTTGGGAGCAAATCCGAAACAGCTCGGTGAGGCTAAGAACACCCAAAGGCTGATGTGATCTGGTTTCCATCATTTGGCGCTCCCTGCCTGGTCCATGCCACGCACCCTGAGTTTTGGTTATGACCAGCCAGGGGGGCTGTGGCTGGCCTCACAGGTAGAACGCAGGGGAGGAGAGATGTATCTTATGGGTTTGTAGACTTCGCTGTATCTTTTCCTCTTTTTTTAAAATGTATTTTATTGATTTTTTACAGAGAGGAAGGGAGTGGGATAGAGAGTTAGAAACATCGATGAGAGAGAAACATCGATCAGCCGCCTCCTGCACACCTCCTACTGGGGATGTGCCCGCAACCAAGGTACATGCCCTTGACCGGAATCGAACCTGGGACCCTTGAGTCCACAGGCTGACGCTCTATCCACTGAGCCAAACTGGTGAGGGCTCTTTTCCTCTTTTCTAAAAAATATGTTTTTATTGATTTCAGAGAGGAAGGGAGAGACATCAATGATGACAGAGAATCATTGGTCAGCTGCCTCCTGCATGCGCCCTACTGGGGATGGAGCCCGCAACCCGGGTATGTGCCCTGACCAGGAACGGAACTGTGACCTCCTGGTTCATGTGTCTACGCTCACCCACTGAGCCACACCGGCCAGGCTCCGTTTCTCTCTAAGAAAACTCTGAGCTCTGAGTGTAACCCGTGGCCATCAGAGCATATTTGTACATGGAACTTGTGAGAGAATCTAAAAATTAGATTAAACATTTTTATTTATTTATTTATTTTTATTTTAAAAATATATTTTATTTATTTTTTTACAGAGAGAAAGGGAGAGGGATAGAGAGTTAGAAACATCGATGAGAGAGAAACATTGATCAGCCGCCTCCTGCACACCCCCTACTGGGGATGTGCCCGCAACCAGGGTACATGCCCTTGACCGGAATCGAACCCGGGACCCTTCAGTCCGCAGGCCGACGCTCTATCCACTGAGCCACACCGGTTAGGGCAGATTAAACATTTTTAAATGAGGCCTGGGAATTGTGGCGAGACAAGCAGGGTTGCTCCAGGTGGTCAAGTATTTCACAAAACGAGGGACATGTCTGCCTGGGGGCCAGCACCTCGGCACCTCAGTCAGCAGCCTTGGAGGGTGCTGTTGGGACACGAGGGGTGCACGGGATGAGGCGGAGTCAGGCATTTCCTGCAGGACCGCGAGCAGGGGACCCGCAGGGTGACGATGGCTGGCGCTCACCATCTGGTTTGTGAGCACACACAGGGCGCTTCCTGAGCAGGCCCCCTGCTACCGGAGGGATGTTTGCCGGGCCCTGGAGCCCAGAGAAGGCAGGTGGGAGCAAGAGCAGGAAGTCTGACTTGGTGAATTTGCCTGTTGGAGCTGCCCCACCAGGCAGAAGCCCTCCTCACCATCAGGCTTTAACCCATGCCAGGCTGCCCCCCAGCACGGACACTCCCCTCACCCACTTGGGCTGAGACACCTGGGTCAGCCAGCTGTTTCCCACGTGACCCCTCCTGACCCAGTTAGGTTCCAGCATCCCAGGACAGGTTCCTCTTCCTTGGTAAGTTCTGGCGGCTACCAAGGAGCATCGACTGGGGAGGTATAAACCACAGAAGAGCGGAAGGCTGAGATTGGGGTGCCAGCATGATGGGTTCTGCTGAAAACCCTCTCCCAGGTCTCAGACTGTGGCCTCCTCGCCGTGTCCTCACGTGGTGGAAAGAGAGCCAGGGAGCTCTCTGAGGTCCCTTTTATAAGGACACGAATCCCATTCTTGAAGCCTTCACTTTCATTACATAACCTTTCCCAAAAGCCCCATATCCTATATCCATCACATGGGGGGGGGGGGGTTAGGATTTCAACACAAGAATTTGGGGGGTGGGGGTGCAAACATTAAATCCATTACACTCTTTTTTTTAATAATTTTAAAAAATATTTCTTGTTGGCTTCAGAGAGGAAGAGAGAGAGATAGAAATATCAATGATGAGAGAGAATCATTGAGCGGCTGCCTCCTGCACGCCCCCCACTGAGGAGGATAGAGCCTGCAACCTGGGCATGTGCCCTTGGCCGGAATCGAACCTGAGACCCTTCAGTCCGCAGACCGACACTCTATCCACTGAGCCAAACCGGTGAGGGCCCATTACACTCTTCTACCCAGATGTCCTCCTTACTCTGTTCAGGCTCCAACACAACTATTTGGGGGACTATGGCAAGCCCTGTCCCTCATTCCCTACATGCATGCCTATTTTGCTTGGTGCCATCAACTGACTTTTGGACTGAATTGATTAGAAGGGGAAGGGGGAAAACATAGGGGAAGAGAGGTTATCTTGAACATCTCACCAGTCTTGGCAGTGCCCCACTTGGTGGCATTTTCTCCCTGTGCGCAGTTTTTCAAGTTGCCTTTTATTTGGGGAACCTTGCTTGCACTGTTTGTCCGGTTCCCTTGTCTTGCTTTTCTCCTTTGGAGATTCCTCTTAAGTGCCTGTTGCCTCTCTGCTGTCTGTCCTCCCCACCCATTGCTGTCTTCATGAGACATCCAAAAGCGGCGTTCTGTTTTACTTTCTACACCGGTTCCATTTCTGCGCTCAAGCTCCTTCCAATGCCTGTTCATTCCACTACTACGCACACCCAGTGTGAGGGGGTTCCACACTGAGCAAACCTCCAACTTTCAGAGGGCACCCCCACTGGGTGTCCGGCCATTTAGCGAACTGTGTGGAGTTAGCGCAGACCCCACGGGCTAAGAGTTTAGTCCCACGAAACTGCCCACTTTTCAGATGCCTATCACCATCCCAGGGTGTTATCTGAACTTCTGACCAACCAGCTATCAATTGGGGGTTCCCATGGCCCCACCCTCATGTTTGGTAATTTGCCAGAAGAGCTCACAGAATGCAGGGAAACACTTATCCAGGGAAACTAAACCAGGGAAACACTTATCACTGGTTTAGGATAAAGCCGTGGTCGGCAAACTGCGGCTCGCGAGCCACACGCGGCTCTTTGGCCTCTTGAGTGTGGCTCTTCCACAAAATACCACGGCCTGGGCGAGTCTATTTTGAAGAAGTGGCGTTAGAAGACGTTTAAGTTTAAAAAATTTGGCTCTCCAAAGAAATTTCAATCGTTGTACTGTTGATATTTGGCTCTGTTGACTAATGAGTTTGCCGACCACTGGGATAAACAGGAAGGGATACAGATGAGCAGCCAGATGAAGATGTGCAAAGTGCAAGGTCTGGAAGGGTCCCCGGGGCAGGAGTTTCTGTCCCCATAGAGTTGGGGTGCCTCACCCTGCACCAATCCAGAAGTTCCCTGAAGCCCATCCTTGAGGAACTTTTATGGAGGCTTGATCACAGAGGCATAATGGATTATTAGTTCAATCTTTATTCCCTATTCCTTCCCTGGAGGAGAAGGGTTGGGGCTAAAAGTTCTAAGCTTCTAATCATGTTAGTCTTTCTGGTGATGGCCCCCCTCCCACCCCACCCCCAACCCCTCCTGTCCAGGAGCCCTCCAAGCATTAAGACAAGCGATACTCTTATCCCCCAGGAAGTTCCAAGGGATTTAGTTCTGCATAAGAGGCTCTTATCACCCCATCCCTCAAGAAATTCCAAGCGTTTTAGGAGCTCTGTGTCAGGAATGGTCCAAGACCAAACATCAGGATGAAAGGTGTTCCCAGCACCTCCATCACTCAGGGGATTATAAGGGTTTTAGGAGCTCTGTGTCAGGAACTGGGGTCAAAGAGCAAATAGTAGCAAAAACTGCGGGCAGAGACGAATATACATGTTTCTTATTATTTTACATCTACCATTCTCCTTTTACCCTTGCAGTAGTCTTAGGTAGTTGACAATTCTTTAACGTTTTCCTGTTAATAAAATTGCTGTGTGGTTTATGTCACCTGATTGGACTCGGACAGATACATATGGCTTCTGGGTTTTGTGATATAACACATTTTCCCCCATATTTTCTTGTAGGATGTTGTTTTTTACATTTAAATCCTTGATTCCTTTGTTAATCATCTTGGTAAAAGGCAAGAAATATGGATATATCTTACTATTTTTTTTTCCAAGATAGCTACCTAGATGTCTCAATACCATTTATTGAAGACTCCATCTTCCCTCCATTGATTTGAAAGGGCACCTTTATTTTTAACTATATTTCTATCTACATGTGTGTCTGTTTCTGGATTTTTAATTTTGTTCCATTGGCTATTCAATTGGGGGTTCCCATATTTGATAATTTGCCAGTATTATACTTTTAATTCTTAAAAATATTAATTTATTTATTTTAGAGAGAGGAAGGGAGAGAGAGAGAAACATCAATTTGTTGTTGCACTTACTCATGTACTCATTGGTTGATTCTTGTAGGCACTGAGGATCGAACCCACAACCTCGGTATAATCTTGGTGCATCAGGATGCTCTAACCAACTGAGCTACTCAACTGGCCAGAGAACTTTTAATTATTTTAGCTTTATAATATATTTTCATATTCTATAAGGCTAATCTTCCCTCACATTCTTTTATTTTAGAATTTTCTTGGCCATTCATTAGTAGGGCCTTTGGAGCTTAGGAGAAAGGCGAAGGTAATGCACCTGTGGGGCAGGGGGGAGAGAGGGGAGGGAAATGCGTGGGCGTGAGAAGGAGAGCATGCTAGCTGGCCATTCTTATTTGTTTGATTGTTTCCATAAGAACTTTAGAATCAGTGTGTCTAACTAATTAATGAAAAATTAATTAAAATTTAATTAATCTCCTAACCTAGATCATGGTTTGAGTTTCCATTAGTTCTAGGGTTCTTTTCCTGTCTCCATCAAGAAGTTTAAAAACGTTTAAAACGAATCTTGTTCATTACAGTTTAATTTGCATTCCTATAATTATTCTTAAGGTAGAGCATCTTCTTATGTTTTAATTAGCCATTCATTCCCTTCCATCCCCACTTATTTTGTTAATAGCCTGTTTATAACTTATTGCCAATGTTTTACTTGGGCTATTTTTTTATTCATTTATAAATGTTGACTTGTACATAGTATATAATCCGGATACTGTTGTCAGTTACATACATTGGAAATATCTTCTTCCAGTCTGTGGCTTGTTCTTCATTGGCATCATTTGATTTTTTAAAAATCTTTTTAATTTTAAAAAAATATATATTTTATTGATTGTTTTACAGAGAGTAAGGGAGAGGGATAGAGCGTTAGAAACATTGATGAGAGAGAAACATCAATCAGCTGCCTCCTGCACACCCCCTACTGGAGATGTGTCCGCAACCAAGGTACATGCCCTTGACCGGAATCAAACCTGGAACCCTTCAGTCCACAGGCCAATGCTCTAGCCACTGAGCCAAACCAGTCAGGATCATTTGATTTTTGAAAGTTTAATTTTAAAGTATAATAATATCTTTTATGGTTAAAGCTCTTTGGGTCCTGTTTTAAAAAGAAATGCTTTCCTACCTTAAGGTCAGGAAAATATTTTCCTATGCTTTTTTTGTGTTAACAAAGAACCGATAATTCATTTGAAATTAATGTACCTTATAATTCCTGTTTAGCAGGACACCAATTGTATCTGGCAGCATTCTTAGTAAGCACAATAATGAACTGATTTATGCAGAAAAGAAATTTACTAATATGTATTAAGTAATAACAACATCAATTTCTGGTGCCAGGTAGCGAGTCACCATGAGGTTCAACCCCATTCGTGACCTTGGATCGCAAGGAGCTGCAGCAGAAGTACAAGGTCCACTCCATGCCCCTCCGCAAGGACAATGAGGGTCAGACGGATCAAGGACACTCCAAAGGTCAGCAAAGCGGCAGGTCAAGCAGGTGTACAGAAAGACATGTGTCATCTACATGGACCGGTGCAGTGTGAGAAGGCTAAGGGCACACCTGTGCATGTGGGCATTCACCCCAGCAAGGTGGCTATCACCAGGCTAAAGCTGGACAAAGATCGGGAAAAAATTCTGGAACGCAAAGCTCCATCTCCACAAGTTGGAAAAGAGGCAGGCAAATATAAGGAAGAACTTATTTACGAAAACACAGAAATAAATATAACCTGTTATGCAACTGCGGCTTAGCTGTAGATTTTTAGCCTGGTGTGTATTCCTTTGAAACTTTTCAAGATGTCCCTGGAATATTTTGTTTTGTTCCTGTTCTGTTATTGATAAAATCTGTAAACCTACTGTTGCTATTTTGATTAAATGTATGAATAGAAGTTGGAAATGTTCCTTACAAAAGCAAAGCAAAGCAAGCAAACCAACAAAGCGTAATAACAACAGTTAAGCATCACTGTCGAGCATCATTTGAAATTCTTTTCCTATATGAAACTCATGTAATCTTAAATCCTGGGGCCCTGGCGGTGTAGCTCAGTTCATTACAGAGCCGTCCCAATGCGCCAAGGTTGCAGGTTCGATTCCTGGTCAGAGCACGTACAAGAATCAATCAATGAATGCATAAGTAAGTGGAACAATGAATGGATGTTTCTCCTTACTCTCTCTCTCTCTTTCTAAAAAAGAAAAAGGAAGAAATCCTGGACTCAGCAGAATGTAGTGACTGAATATAATCCTTGGTTGCTTCCCTTTGGTGACTATGCTAACGTATCAAGTAGCTTTTACTGTGTAACAAATTACCTTAACATGCATGGCTTACCATGGTAACCATTTATTAGTTAATGATTCTGTGGGTCACCATTTTGGGCTGGGTCAGTTCCTCTGGTCTTGGCTGGGCTCAGTCAAGCTTCTGTGGCCTTCTCTAGTTTTGGAGGCTTTCTCCCCACCCCCAACCCCCCACCCCAACACACACTCACATTTCTGGATTTCTGGCTGTTGGCAGGGGCAAACAGGGCCATTGGTTATATGTCTCTCACTATCCGGCTCGTTCCCATGGTTGATGTCAGGGTTTCAAGTGGAGCAAGCGAGGGCAAGCTTCAGTGTGCAATTACTTTTTAAGTCTCTCTGCTTGCTTCAAGATTGCTATTATCACATAAAGTGACGTGACGCCTAACTCTGGGTTAGTTCGAAAGAGGTCAATGGCATGAGAGCTTGAGACATGATAAATTTCCAGGAATTTTGCTTGATATCAGTCACAGGGAAACATTTACACATAGAAATTGGCAAACAATACAAACAAAGGCTTTTCCCCCTCTCCCCCCCCCCCCCCCCCCCCCCCCCCCGCCGCCAGAGAACCAGTTTACTACTACTATGTCCCTAGGCCTATCTGAGGACATGGGTACACAGAGAGCAATCATTGCCGCTATTTTTGAAACCATCCTAGAGAATGTGGTCTTTTTGTATATCGGGGAGTCACAGTTTTCAAGCATAACCATTACTGGAGTGGTGTGGTGTGTATACAAAGATAGCTGTGTATGTGTGGAGAAGTCAAGGGTTCACACTGCAGCGGTCATTTACGTCTTGTTCAGCATCCTTTAGTCTTTTGCGGTCAGACCCTGCTTGAACCCAGCTAAGCCACGCTCAGTGACAGAGTGATTTATCCGAAGGACAAACCCACAAACCGAGCTAATCCAGTCAGCATTATTCCCCAGGGTTTTTTTCCAACTGAAGTTGGGGGAAGAAAGTCCCTCTTACAAATTGTGATCACAGGAACCAAGAGCTGCCCGTGGTAATAATTACACGTTTGTGGGGGGCAGTCAGCCCAAGAGAGAACAGCTAACAGATCTGCATGAACGAGAGGCAGGAACAGAGAGAGCTGACGGAGACAGAGAGGAAAAGTCAAACCCGCTCCATCCCTTCTTGCCATTTGGTCGTGTCTAATGCCATATACTCAGTCTGAAGCAGGGTGAATTCATGTCTGCCACTTACACCCAAAGCGTTTTGGGCAAATACACAAACACGCGTATCTTGTTGCAGGGGTGGAGAAATTAGGACAAGGACGGATCAGCATTGCTGTGCAAAGACAGGATCTGGGTCAGGGCGTCGAGTTCATCCCTGGGGGGTACATTAAACAAAGGCCTTGGTAATATCATATGTAGCGCTCCTCTGAGATTTGTAATTCTCCCCCTTCCGCCCGCCCCATGTCAGTCCAAGGTATGGTTGTGGATAATAGAAATGACTCCAGACAACTGGAGCGGAAAGAGGCGGACGACAGGGAATGCGGTGATGACACCGCTGGGGGGAGGGCAGGAGGCTGAGCTTCCAGGAATGACGGCCCTGCCCGGAAATCATTATCCCCTTGTGCTCCGTCTCTTGGTAACCACAAAGCTAGCGCCCACCATTGAGATTTCTGCTTCTGCGACCACAGGAAAAAACAAAACAAAACAGAAACCAAATACCCCCCTGACCGTGCCCGCTAGCAGAAACGCCAGCCGCCACAGAAGCACGTCTCACTTCCCAGGCTCACTCCTAACAGGCAACAACAGTTAGCATCTTCATCTGCGTCCTTCCAGGAAATTTCCGCACGTACACAGACATGCATGCTTGTGTGTGTAGGCATACGTATTTGTATAAAACAAATAGAAGCGCACTGAATGTTGGTCTGGTTGCTAATTGATTTAAAGGACCTCTATTTAGATGACTTTTCTTTCTTTCTGTTGTTTGGAGGGGGATGGGTGATACCTTTTCTAAATGAGAATGAAAGAATATGACTAGGTTTGTTTGTTTGTTTCTTTCTTTCTTTCTTTCTTCCTTCCTTTCTTTTTTTTTATTAATCACTGGGTTTCTTAAACAAACACTTTGATCCCTAATTTTAACACGGAATCCGAGTCCTTGGGAATGAATCTAAAATACTTCGGAACAACATTAATAATTAAATAAGAGGCACATAGCTCTTGGAAAATCACTTTAAAATAAAGTGTTCTTTTGAGAGGAAACGTTAGATTTGTATATACACATCTTTTCCTCTTAAAAGCCAAAGTCTTTATACTTTGTGAAGGTGAAAGTGTATACTTACTAATTTTTCTTTCTCTCTACTCATTCATTTTTAAAAGGGCAGAATTTTATAGTTCTGTCTGAATTCTATCTCAAAATTTACAGAGAGCCAAGAGCAAATACGCCGTCCTTTTAAAAACACGGCCGAAAGGGAAAAATAAAAACAAATTTAAAAAAACGCCTCTAAATGCTAAAGGCTGAAAAACAAGCAAACACAAAACGATAATGACAACAAAAATCCCCAAAACTAAAAAACCTCCACAAAAACAAAAAGTATAAAAAGAAAGAAAAAATTCTGAATCTAAGAGTAAATAGCGTTTACGGGCTTGATTGCACATAAGGGGTAATCAGCTCAATGCGTCACCTCGTCAGTGCCACTGAATCAGACTCCGTGGAGTCCAGCGATGGGAGACAAAGATGAGGGAAAAGAACAATGGAAGCCACTTGGCAGAGACGGGCACCCGGCCTCGGCCTCGCTCTCCCTTCTCACTGGCACAGGCCTGTCCCCCAGGCCCCGGGGGGTGGAGTGAGGGACAGAGGAGGCGGGACCAGCCTGAGTCACTGCCTTTGTGTGGGGACCCTGCTGAGGAGCCCCATCTCTGGGTGAGAGTCATTGATCCTGGTTCACTCAGCACTGTTCATCATCACAGCCCAGGGCGTGGCCTCTGGAGTGTGGGCCTCAAACTGGGGGAGATTCCAGCCCGTCTCTATGGGCAACCAGTTCGTTCTAAAGGCAGCATCACCCAGCTTCATGCTCCAACACTGGGCCGTGCCCCTGGCTGGCCTGTTCTGGGAGTATGGTGGGGGCTGACTGGGAGGCTCAGGGAGGAGGGGTGGGGTCAAGCGAGGGCCATTTGGCTCAGAGAATGGGGGGCCCTGAGTGAGCCCTGGGGCTTGAGGGCACTGCAGCCTGGGAGAGGAGCTGGTGCTCCGGAAGGTGAATCTGGCTCCTGGTGCTGAGGGAACCGTGGGTGAGAGCGGCTCACCAGGGACCTGGGGGGGGGGGGGGGGGCAGCAGCAGGTCTGAGGGGCGCGGATGGGTCTGAGGCCACAGCAAGGCCGGGCTGGCCTGCTTCCTGGTTGTGGGTGAGGAGGCCAAGTCAGCCATGGCTCAGAGTCCGAGCCCAGGTGACCAGGGCTTGCAGATGGCCTTTCCTGGAAAGGGAGCTCTGAGACAGTGACATTCCAAAGGTTAATGAGGCAGCTCTCTTGGGATCCCTGGGGGATAGAAGGGAAGGACGCAGGATTGGGAATGCGGAGAAGTTGAGCCACAAGGCAGCCCCACGGGAAAGCTCAGCGACCCCACAGGGATGGCCCGGCAGGGCTGTGCCAGCTTGGGTAACGGGGCTGGCCTTCGTGTTCCCACACCGATCGATCGGTCTCCGCAGGGAAACCCCCTGGGAAAGGAGGTGGCCCTGTAACTGAGGGAATCCCAGAGGCATGCCGACAGCCGGGCCTTCCTGCCAGCAGCACGCCCGGCAGCGGAGGGGATAAACCCATCATTTCTGAGGGGACCTTGGAGGCCCGTCACAGTGTCCACCAGAGCAAGGAAACACGGCAGGGCTCATGGGAGGAGTGGGTTCGGGGAAGGCGATGAGTTCTGTCTGGACTCTCTGAGTTTGAGGTGTCTAAGGGATAGGCAGGTGGGTGTCCACTGGACAGTGGGTGTATAGGTCTGAAGCTCTGGAGGAAGGTCAAGGTCAGAAATACAGAATTAGCAAAAACATTAAAGAAGAGTGGAAGTCAGAGGAATCGATGGGGCGGTTGGCGTCAGAGAGATGGAATCTGAGCTGATTCGCTGGCAGCTGGTCCTCAGAGGGTCCTCAAAAGCGGAGGCATCTGGATAAGATCAGCAAGAAGCAGGGGAATTCCCAACTCGATTGCAGCTCTCTGAGATGAGTGAGAGCCCTGATCGCACACAACCTGATGGAACTCTGAGTGGCTGATGTGCAAATCCAGTGGAAATATGGACTGCATGCTGAGGATTAGCACGGCCCGGGGATGGGGATGCTCACAGGGGAGGCGTCTCCCTCTATCTCCCACATCCTCCCTCCTCCACCCCCTTCTCCCAGTCCTTTGCTCCGAGGCCTTTCAGCCCCTCTTCCCTTTTCTCTGTCTTTCCCTTCTCTGTCCAGTTCTCTCTCCTTCCCTCCCTCTGCCCATTAGAGGGCAGTAGCTCACAGTCCAGGATCCACTCTGAGCCTTTGCCTGTGCTCTGCCCTCGTGTGTGTGTGTGTGTGTGTGTGTGTGTGTGTGTGTGTGATGGTGGTGGTGGTGGTGGTGATGGGGGGGGGGCGGTGTTTGAGGGGGACAAACACCAAGAATACCTCAGGCCCTTGGGGCTCCTCACCCAAGAGTCAGGCCAGTACTTGCAGGGCTCTTGTGTGGTGGGAAAGGCATGCTCAGTAGAGAGGGCAGGGACTGCGTCTTCTTTGCCTGCTTTGAAGCACAGAGACAGAGTGGCCAGCTGTATCTGCCTTGAATACAGGGACAGATGGGCCAGGACCTACTCAACATCTCTGAATGGGCAGTTCCTTCCCTCTGCTTGTTCATGGGGTGGTAGGTCTACAGAGCCACAAGCAATTGGGGCTGGATCTTATTCCCACCATTTGTGTCCCAGGGTTTTCTTAAAAGGATTTTTCCTGGAAATAACAGGTTTCAATGTTGCCAGAGTGTCAAAGGCCCAGTGCTGGTCTCCAGGTTGCTCCAGTCTACCTCGCCTGGAAGCCCCACCTAGGCCTGGCCGCCTGGGTGTGAGTCCCCAGGCACTCCTGAAAGGCTCCTCGTGACTGACCACAAGCCAGTCACATGGTCAGGCCAAGAAAGACTAAGTTTTTCCAAGTCAAGGGGGAAAAAATGAAATAACCTGGTTGGGGAGGGGGCATGCTGGGTTGAAACGCCTACAACAGCAGGTTGGGGACCGGAGTGCTTGCCTGGAGTCAGGTCCCAGCTGAAACCCCTGCCTTCTCTCCCCACCTCTCCCCCAAACATAGGCGCATAGGCCAGCATCAGAGCTTCGATCACTTAAGGGGCGGCCTCGGCTCCTCTGGGCTCAGAGGGCAGCCCTGGCCAAGGGGAGGTCTGAGGAGCCAGGCCTAGGAGTGCTGGGATTTCAGAACCCTCAGACAGGTCACGTCAGCTACCCCTGTGCCTGTGGTGGCAGTACAGGGATGTCACATGAGGTGGCTCTGCCTTGGAGGCCCCTTCCTCACAGGCAGGTGGGATCCTAGAGCTGAAGGCTGCACTGTGTCGGATTCTGGAAGGGCTTCTGGAGTTGCTAACTGAAGCCCATAGAACCTCAGAGTCTCCAGGTCTCCCCACCCAGGAAAACCCTGCGGTGAGCCCTTCCCCACTCCACCTTCACTTGTCCCCTTCTTCCTTCCAATGCCTGCTGCTCCCAGCTCCTCAACCTGGCATTTAGGGTCCTCCTCGTTAGACACACTGCTTGGCGAGATGAATCATTAAAAAAAATCTTTATGCCCTGGCCAGATACGCCAAGGTTGCTGATTCGATCCCCAGTCAGGGCACATAAGAATCAGCCAATGAATGCAGAAATAAGTAGAACAAAAAAAATCAGTGTTTCCTTCTCTCTCTCTCTCTCTCTCTCTCTCTCTCTCCCTCCCTCCCTCCCTCCCTCCCTCCCTTCTTTTCTCTCTAAAATCAACAAATAGATTTTTTAAAAAGTATTTATAGTGGGGGTGTTTGGGAAGGGAACGGGGGGAGAGGGTTGATGACAAATATGTGATACCTTAATCAATAAAGTAATTAAAAAAAGTATTTATAAAACCCCACAATCCTTATGTTCTCATAATGTTCCTCGGGTCACAGGTATCTCCACATCTGTGTGGTGAAGAATTAAACCTGGCCCACAGAGAGGTCTGGCCCTTGCCCTCAGCTTCTGAGAAGTAATCTCTACGTCCGTGGAATGTCATGCTTGATCCCAGGATCTGTGTTTGCCTGGGAGCCTTGGACCTGCCTGAGAATAATAATGTAATTTTGGATGGCAACCGTGGATCATGGAACACCAGCTCGACCTCCCGATGGAAACTGAGGTTAGCCACATGAGCAGTCAACCATGTCTATGTGATGGGACTTCACATAGGTTGAGAACCCACAGGTTGAGAACCACTAGCAGGGTCGCCTAAGACCATCGGAAAACACAGATATTTACATTACGATTCATTAACAGTAGCAAAATTACAGTTATGAAGTAGCAACAAAAATAATTTTATGGTTGGGGGTCACCACAACATGAGGAACTGTATTAAAGAGTCGCGGCATTAGAAAGGTTGAGAACCACTGCCTTAGAGCAACCTGACCTGGTGGGTATTGTAATTGACAGATGTGTAGAGTGACGTTCAGAGACCTTGTCCCAGGCCACACAACTATGAAGGACTAGAGCTGGGATTTGAATGCAGGCATCCACTCCAGACCCTGTACTCTTGCGCACCTGCCCCTTTCTGCTAGCGGAACAAGCTTTGCCCTGCACTATTCGGACCCTCTTTTTCCACCATCTCAGTTCTTCGGAGTAGGGCTGGTGCAACTTTCATTGGAAACTTGGGGAAACGGGGACTTTAGTGCTTGTCTGATGAAAGAGGTGTAGAGATTCCTAGGCTTGTGTGTGCCATTGCTCAGCAATCGGGTTTTGGGCTCAGAGCGCTCATCCAACTGTTATTGCCATGGAATTGGCCAACAGGGATTTCTGCTAGAACGCCCCTTTCCTTAACCTTTGCTGGGCTTCACTGACACACAGCTTCTGCAGACGCCGGTCCTGGGCTCTGAGCTGGACGGGGGCTGGTAGATCATTGAAGGCTCGGAACCTTCTAAACGCCACGCTCTGGCTCTCTGGCCTCTGGCCAAGACTCCTCAGGCGCTATAATCATTAACTGCAGGAGGGAGCCCATCGGACAGGCACACAGGTATCGGAGCATCTGCTTCTGCTCAAGTGCACACAGCGACTACCGAGGCTCTGCGATGGAGAGAGGTGGGGAGAGAGGTGGCGGCGAGCAGGTGGCAGGGCAGGAGCGGGGTGCCGGGGGGCTGAGGCTGAGGAGGGAGATCGGCCTGTGGAGTGGCGTGTCCCTGATCATCGGCAGTATGGTCGGCTCTGGCATCTTCATGTCACCACAGGGGATCCTGGTCTACGTGGGCAGCCCCGGGGCCAGTCTCGTGGTCTGGGCGGTCTGTGGCCTGCTGGCCACTCTGAGTGCCCTGTGCTTCGCTGAGCTGGGGGCCCTGGTTCCCGAATCCGGCGGGGAGTATGCTTACATCCTACACACCTTTGGCTCCTTGCCAGCCTTCCTGGTCATCTACTCGTTCGTGCTGGTGGGCCGCCCCGCCTCCATCGCGGCCATCTCTCTGAGCTTCGCCGAGTACGCAGTGGCCCCCTTTTACCCTGGCTGCTCCTCCCTGCCCCAGGCGGTGCTCAAGAGCATGGCTGTCACTTGCATCCTGCTGCTGCTGCTGGTGAACTGCTGGAGCTCGAAGCTGGCCACCCAGCTGAACGACGTGTGCACGGTTGCCAAGGTGTTCTCCTTGCTGGTCATCGTGGTGGGCGGCGTGGTGGTGCTGGGCCAGGGGCGAGGCCGCACCGAAGCCCTGCTGTCCGCCTTCCACAACACGACGCAGCAGACCGGGCGCATCAGCATGGCCTTCTACCAGGGCCTGTGGTGCTTTGATGGCTGGAATACCCTCAACTATGTGTTGGAGGAGCTCAAGAACCCACAAGTGAGTCCATGAGACTGCTTTGGGGTGTGTGTGTGTGGGGGGGGTGGGGGCGAAGTCTCTGAGAATCAGCAGTTTCAGTGATCGTCCTTTGAGCTAAAACCACGAAAAATTGGTTGAAAACAGGGGCGCCCTTCCTCTACTCATGGGAATGGAATCCAGCCACTGTCCACTCTGATTAGTTTATGGAATTACATAGAAACTAGAGGCCCAATGCATGAAGATTCATGCAAGAACGGGCCTTCCTTCCCCTGGCTGCCAGCGCCGCTTTCCCGCCTTCCCACGCTGCCCAGAGGCCCTGAGCGGCTGGGGCAGTGCAGCACACCTGCACGCTGCACCTGTGTATGCAAACTAACCCACCATCTTTGTTGGGTCAATTTGCATACTCACTTCTGATTGGCTGGTGGGCATCGCAAAGGTACGGTCAATTTGCACCTTTCTCTTTTATTAGCGTAGATAATAATCCCTTCTCAAGTAAACAGAGGCCTTCACAGTATCATCCCCATGGTCTCATATTGCTGCCCTGCGAGGTAGGCATCATCATCCCATTTTTCATGGGGGAAAACCGAGGCTTAGGACGGAGACGTGATGTTGAGGTCATAGCGCTAGCAGGAGGCCATGCTTGGTGACTCGGTTTGATATCTCTGGGGCTGCTCTCTCTGTAACATAGTAGTACACACTTCATTCATACTTGCCATGGGAGCCACCATAGGACACAGCGGCATGGTTTGGGACAGGAGAGTGGGCCAGTCCTGCCTGGCTCACCCACCTGAGAACCTTGGGCTGGTTAGTCATTGCCTGGTGGGAGTGGGTCTGCAGGCCCCCCTGACCCCCTTGCCTCCCGGGAAGCATGTGGAACACTTGGAGTCTTCAGGTGGTGGGGGAGCTGAGGCTATAAATACATTTGCCTAGGATGCTATTCGTTTTCTTGTTCCCGGCAGGAGTTTTAAGTTCTTATAGGATGAAGCGGCCAGTCATTCCCTTTCTGTCCTAGATTGGCTTTAGGGCCATGAGGGCTGTCAGCTCTCAGCCAAGACCCCCTGGGTAGGGGTTTGGGAGGCCCTGTGAGGGGTCATGAGTAAATAAATGGCTGCATCCCAAGACAAGTTTATTTACAAAAGCAAGCAGCAGGCTGGCTGTGGTCCATGGGGTTGGAGTGGGAGATTAAGGTACTTGAGAATGAAACCAGAAAATGTCTCTGTTCTTGTGTCTCTGCCAGGAACCTGTCCGTGGCCCAACCGTAGGGCTCTGCAGCTGTCACAGCTCGTTAGCTGGTGGGTGGGCTGTCCGGGATGAGTCAAGTTCAGAAGCACAACCTCTGACTCGGCACGGGGCGGGGTCCGGCATGGTGGGTGCTCACCCGCTGAGGGCACCCTACTATGAGGCCCACAAGAGGGGGCACCCTGCCTCACAGGGCCCAGGCAGAGCCATATTTCCGGGACTGGGATCATGAGGATTAGTTGCTATGTGCACTCTGTGGCTGGGGCAAGTTCTTGGCCCTCAGATCCTCAGGGTTTAGAACTAGAAAGGAGATGGGAGGACCCAGCTCATAGGAGAATTTATTGTTACCTTATTTGTGTCACTGTCACAAGTTTTCCATGGGACCTGCTAGGTTGGGTGACCTACCATCCTGGTTGCTCAGGACTGAGGGGTCCCCAGGGATGCTGGACTTTCAGTGCTAAAAGCTGGAAAGTCCCCGGCGAACTGGAATGAGTTGGCCACCCTATCTGGCCCCTGCCCTTCGGACAGGACAGGGCAGACGGAGGCTTGGATACAATAAAGCAGGTGTGCTTGTTGGGGCTCTGCCGCTACTTGCTGCTGGAGTTCAGGAAAGGAGACCACCAGGAGGCAGAGCAATCTAGTGGGCTTCCTGGAAGAGGAGGACTGATGCGTTTTGTGGCTAAGCAGCCATATGGAAGCAGTAGGAACCTGAACCCAGAGACCAGAAAGAACAGGGCGTTTGTGTCTGAAGGAAAATGGGGGGCGGCCAGGCTGCTGCTGGAGTTCTTCCCCTGACCCCTCTGTCTCCTAGGAACCAGGTTCTGGGGGCCTGGGCCTGGGGTGAGGGCAGGCTCTGAGACGCTACTTCATCCTCAGTGCCCCGTGTGCTCCCTCCCGCGCCCAGATCCAAAGTTTTCTGTGAGCAGATCTCACCCCTGGCAGAAAGCTCTGGAAATTGCTCTTCACATTATATTGAAGAATGGAAGATACACTACGCAGGGGGAGATGCTGAACTGGGGGAGGGTCCTATTTAGGGGAGGGGGAGGAGGTCTGCCTGCCCCCACGGTGACAGCTCTGTGCCAATCTGAGTGAGAGCTCCCTGCGTCTTGGCAAAGAATGACCTCTTCTGGTTTTGTTTCATGTCACATTGTAAGTGTCAGGAACATGTCCTGGGGTGCCGTTGGGTACTGAGGGGAAGGTCTGGGCTCATCAGGGCTTGCCTGCCAGGATAACCCAAGGTAAGCTCAGTACCTATTGGGTGACCGTGGGTCCGCTGGGCACCGAGGCTTCACCAGTGCAAACTGGTCCGAGTGCCCACAGCCCCTGTGTCCAGTGCCCTTCTCTCCCTTCCTCTTTGCTGGCCTGGCAGAAAGGCAGACAGCGGGAAGTCCCATTTGACAGATTCCCCAATTTCCAGTTGAGGGGACTGAGCGTCAGAGAAGAACCCGTGAGTGTAATGGCCCTCAGCCTGGGTCTGAGTCCTGGGGCCCCCAGCCCCCGGCAGGGTTGGCCTGGGGGCCCTGGAATATTCCAGCTGAAGTGCTCAGTGAACAGCTGCCTATGCGACCTTTGCCTGTCTGGTCTCTCCCCTGTGCCTCTGCTCTGTGGTGGCCCCTGGTAGGAGTCCCTCCCCCTCCACCTGCCTGAACCTCTCCCATTCCTCAAGGAGAGCCCAGTGGAAGGCCCTGCTCATTCCAGACGTTTTGGTGATGGCTCCTCTCCCCTCCCCACCCCCGCTGGCCGCTCTGTGCCTCCACTGCTCTGACTGGGTAGGGCCCCTCACCACCGCCCAGTGCATCTGCCTGTGTGTGTGTGTCCATGCGGTGGGTCTCTGAGCTCATGGGGGAGGGGCACGTGGCCTGCGTGGCCCCAGGCCCTGGCACCTGCTCTGCAGCCGGGATGAGCTCAGTGCTGTGCTCAGGGGCCTGGGAAGGACCTCACGGGCGAACATATGGCCTCCTCTCTCCGACTGTACAGCAGAACCTGGTGTGGGCGCTGGTGATCGCCATCCCCCTGGTCACGGGCCTGTACCTCCTGGTCAACATCAGTTACCTGCTAGTGTTGTCACCCAACGAAATCCTCTCCACTGACGCTATGGCCGTGAGCTGGGGGTGAGTGACGTGTTCCTAGGCCGCCGGGCAGACACCAGGATGGGGGAGGATAGTGCCCCATGGGTGTTAGAACTTCCTCCGCCCGGCTGGCGTGGCTCAGTGGTTGAGCGTCAACCTATGAACCAGGAGGTCACGGTTCGATTTCCGGTCAGGGCTCAATCCCCAGTAGGGGGCGTGCAGGAAGCAGCCGCTCAATGATTCTCTCTCATTGCTGATGTTTCTATCTCTGTCTCTCTCTCTCTCCCTTTCTCTCTGAAAATCAATAAAATATATATATATTACATAAAAGAATTAAAAGCAACTTACTCGGATGTCTCGCTTGCTCGGTTTCCAGATGGGGCCTGTGACAGTCTGCCAGGCTGCTGCTGGAGTTCTTCCCCTGACCCCTCTGTCTCCTAGGAACCAGGTTCTGGGGGCCTGGGCCTGGCTGGTGCCCTTGGCTGTGGCACTCTCAACATTTGGCTCTGCCCACGGGACGTTCTTCAGCGGGAGCCGTGTGTGCTACGTGGCTGCAAGAGAAGGCCACATGGTGAGCGAGGCGGTCTGGGAAGGACTGCGAGCTAAGCTTTCTCCTGCCGGGAGCCTAGCAGGGAGCCCGAAGCAGGACTTGCCCTCTAGACACAGCCCCCTTCCTCTGAGAATGGGGCTCCGTGCATCTGCATCGGAACTCCAGTCCCTTTACTTCCGGCTTTGGAGGGTCACCGTGCTGGGTCACAGGAGTGGAGCTACTGTGTACCCTCCGGCCACTCCGCTGGGGCCCTCTCGGACGCTCTGTTAGCTTTGCTGCAATCATGCTGCACCCCCGCATCTCAAAGGCTTACAACCACCAACGGTTCATGTTGCCTCGAGTTGGTGGATCAGGCTGGGCTTGTGCTTGGGTGTTCTCATTCCAAATGTGAGTCCTGGGGCATGTCTTGCCACAGCAGCTAGCAGGGGCTCAAGACACCAAGCCAATCACACGAGCACAAACAGAGTCTCTACTCCTGCTAAAACTTCATTGGCCAAACCCAACATCAAAGGGTGGGAAACTGTATTTCTCCCCCAGAAGTGGGGAGATGGAGACCGAGTGTTTGCTGAACAATAAAACAGTCTACCAACAATAACCCACCGTCCCTCTCCATGCTCCAGGCACACTTGTCCTGCCCTCTCCTCCATCCTTCTCCATCTCTCCCCAAACCCACGTCCGTCCCTCTTCCCATCCTGGGGTGAGCAGTAGAAAGTCAAAAGACCTGGCCAGGCACCTGCTTCAGCCTCCACGCTCCCGCCCCACACACTAAGCTATTTGGGTCTTGGCTGGTCTGTGGGGACAGGCCCCTCCATCCTGCACCCTGAGCCTGGTCACCCCAGGCGAGCCACAGACCCACATCGGGAAGCCGTGGGAACTGGGGACTGTTAGGTTGGGCACACTGGTGTCCAGAGTGAGTTAGGCAGGGAAGCGGACTGGCAGCTTCCCCAGGCACCGTCCACTGTGGCTCCCCTGGGGAGTGCCTGACACCTGCCTTTGCTCCCCAGCCCCGACTTCTGTCCATGGTTCACACCCGTCGCCTCACACCGACTCCCGCTCTGGTGTTCACCACAGCGGTGACTTTGGTCCTGGTCATCCCAGGGAACTTCAGCAACATCGTGAACTTCTTCAGGCAAGTGAGACGGCCCGCCCAGGCTGAGTATCTCGTGGGCCCTATGTGTACACACTGAAACTTGTACCTATGCACATAACTATATACATGCACACGCGGGAAGTCCCGTGTGTGTGTGTGTGTGTGTGTGTGTGTGTGTGTGTGTGTGTGTGATCTCCACTATAAATATCCACACACACACTTACACACTTCTGGGAGCCCAGGCACACACATTTCAGCCATTCTCCTCCAGTTGTTTCCAAAATTAAACGTGGCTCTCTCTTCTCCTGCTCTGTTTACAAAAATTCAATGAGACAGATGAACCAGGAGGTCGAGAGAGAGGCGAGTTAAAGGCTTGTGTTGTCTTTCTCACTTGTATTTTTATTGCTGTTCCTCTAGTCCAGTGGTCCGCAAACCGCGGCTCGCGAGCCACATGTGGCTCTTTGGCCCCTTGAGTGTGGCTCTTCCACAAAATACCACGGCCTGGGCGAGTCTGTTTTGAAGAAGTGGCGTTAGAAGAAGTTTAAGTTTAAAAAATTTGGCTCTCCAAAGAAATTTCAATCGTTGTACTGTTGATACTTGGCTCTCTTGACTAATGAGTTTGCCGACCACTGCTCTAGTCTGTCACTATTCAGGCTTTATTCACACGATGGCAGCCCTTGGTTCTGCTGTGATTTTTCCTTTGGAGTCTGGTCTGCATCCTGGACTCTGACCCAACATGTCTCTGTTGAACGCAGGGCAGACCCACAGGCAAGCACAATGATTGCAGCAAAGTGGGGAGATGATCTCCCCTTGATCACCTTCCCTGGGGCAGAAATGACGGGCTGTTGTGCTGGCCAGGTGTAATTTGGTAGCCTCATTTGCAGCTGGTTTATGGGCAGGTCTGCAGGCAGAGGGAGTTCTCAGGGTAATTTTTCAAGCACCACATGTCCCTCCTTTTGTTGTCATAAGTGTAATGCATCTTTGAGAACAGGAGATGCAGTGCCTGATGTGACTTTCTTCAGAACATTAAGTAACAGACATGGCTTTTCTTATTTTTTTTTCCCTGCGAGAAAAAAAATAAAAATCATTCTATGGTGAGAATAAAATCAAATCTATGGTGACCATAGCGGGTCTTCAGACTGAGACTGGGGAGTGTGACTGAGAATGTCCCAGCCCAGAGTGAGGACGCTAGGAATTCACTGCATCTCAGCTAGGACCCAGCATCTCCGGTCTTGACCGCCTCAAGAGATGGCCTGGTCTGGACCCTGCCTCCAAGGCTAGGTGGAGTTTTCATCAGACCTACTCCAGCCACTCAGTGACCGACACTGGGAAAGCAGAAGCCAGGATTTGTCTGGGTGGGGGGATCGGCTACGAGGGTGCGGGTCCCTGAGAAGCTCACAGGCTTCCCTTGAGATGCCGTCAGACTCTCTCTTTTGGAAAACAGACACTCCTCCCTCCCCGTGAAAGTTGTCCTCCTCTGTCCAGCCAGGGGCAGTCAGAGGCTTGATCAGGAACCACGTGGTGAGGTGTTGCCCCTTGGTGCCAGAAGGCGAAGGAGGCGGAATGGGCCAATGTTGACCCTCCAGGGCATCCTCGTCCTCAGTGCCCCCGCCTTGCCTTCTGTCCTTGTCTTCATGGATCAGGGGAGCTGGAGGTGGCTGCAAGGCCCTGGATGAGCTTGTACTTCTGCCCCAGGTTTGTGCCTGGTAGGCCAGCCTGTGGCAGGGCCTGGTAGTGAGTGACTCAAGTCTGCCTTTCAGCTTCCTTGCCTGGGTCACCTACGGAGCTACCTTCAGCTGTCTCCTGTACCTGCGGATGAAGAAGAAGAACCTACCCCGCCCTTACAAGGTAGACGTTGGGGTACACATTGGGCTTTTTCAACCCTAGGCTGCTGCGTGAGGCTGGTCGTTGGACCACAGCCTCTTTCAGGACCCAGAGGGAGAGGGTAAGGGGTGGCCACTGTCATCTCTGGTAGAGAATTTCTCTATTTCCTGGGGTGGGGGGTGAGGGACATCTGACTCACACGGCATTGATTCTGCTCGCTGGGGATTCACTTCTGTGGGGGACCCCATGGGAGAACAGTGGGAGCCAAGTGCAGGAGGAGGCACGCACACAGCTGGACTCACAGAGCACAGAGAGGACTGGGCTGGTCCCAAAGCTTCTGCTCCCTGGAGGGCCCTCTGTGGCCCAGCAGGTGACTCCCCTGGCCAGGCAAGGTGTCATATCCAGGCAGGGCCTGGAGGGGAGGAGCTGGTGGCAGGTGGAAGCAGCAGGCAGGCAGGTGGCAGGAGGCACAGAGCCCAGGACCACCTACCGCCTCCCAGGCTCCTCTTCATCACCCAGGGCTCTGCCCATTGCAGGTCCCCACCGTCATCCCCGTCGTGGTGCTCCTTGCTTCTCTCTACCTGGTCCTGGCACCCATCATGGACCATCCGCAGATCGAGTTCCTCTACATCTTCCTGTTCCTGCTCAGCGGGTTCCTGGTCTACTTCCTGTTTGTCTACTTCCAGCACCAGCCCCAGTGTTTGCAGACGGCCACCCTGCATCTCCAGCTGCTCCTGGAAGTTGCTCCAGCCACTAAAAACGTTGGCTAACCAACCAAAGTACTTGTACGCAAGCATATAAGCATAACCAAAGGACACAGACAATGGGGGGGGGGGGGGGGACATGTGCGGGGGTGGGGGGTGGGGAGGAGTGGCTGGGGAGAGGTCAATGGTGGAAAAAGAAGACATGTAATACTTTCAGCAATAAAGAATTTAAATTTTTAAAAAATTGACTGATGGGCTGGGCAGGTCTGCTCTGCCCTCTTTACTGCAGATGACTCTGTCCTCACACGAGTGGCCTGGCCAGCCTCTGTAGGTGGACTGTGTGCGCATAATTCTAACAAGCCCCTAAAGTGCCAGGACATGGTGTTGTGGAGTTTTGGGTTAAGCACCCAGCACAGCGTCCCCCTCTCCCTCCCCTCCCCTCCCCTCCCTTGCGCCTTCTCTGAGAACCGCTCCTTCAGCCCAGGACCTCACAGCTGCACTGAATATAGGAGTAAACAGCATCGTTAGAGCCAGTTTCCCATTAGCGGCGATCAGATCAGCGTTTCACCTATGCCAGCTGATCTGGTGGAAGATGAAAAGGCAGAGAAACACTTAGATGGTGAGACACCAATGGGGTGGAAAGAGCCACTTGGCAGAGACGGGCACCCGGCCTCGGCCTCGCTCTCCCTTCTCACTGGCACAGGCCTGTCCCCCAGGCCCCGGGGGTGGAGTGAGGGACAGAGGAGGCGGGACCAGCCTGAGTCACTGCCTTTGTGTGGGGACCCTGCTGAGGAGCCCCATCTCTGGGTGAGAGTCACTGATCCTGGTGCACTCACCACTGTTCATCATCACAGCCCAGGGCGTGGCCTCTTGAGTGTGAGCCTCAAACTGGGGGAGATTCCAGCCCGTCTCTATGGGCAACCAGTTCGTTCTAAAGGCAGCATCACCCAGCTTCATGCTCCAACACTGGGCCGTGCCCCTGGCTGGCCTGCTCTGGGAGTATGGTGGGGGCTGACTGGGAGGCTCAGGGAGGAGGGGTGGGGTCAAGCGAGGGCCATTTGGCTCAGAGAATGGGGGCCCTGAGTGAGCCCTGGGGCTTGAGGGCACTGCAGCCTGGGAGAGGAGCTGGTGCTCCGGAAGGTGAGTCTGGCTCCTGGTGCTGAGGGAACCGAGGGTGAGAGTGGCTCTCCCGGGGACCTGGGGGGTGGGCAGCAGCAGGTCTGAGGGGCGCGGATGGGTCTGAGGCCACAGCAAGGCCGGGCTGGCCTGCTTCCTGGTTGCGGGTGAGGAGGCGAAGTCAGCCATGGCTCAGAGTCCGAGGCCAGCTGACCCAGTGTTCATGTTGTGGTTCATGGAAATAGGGACGTGGGGAGGAGGGGCGCTAGAGGAAAGGAGGCGTTTCACTGTGTCCAGTTGGAAATGGTGTGGGACTTCCCTGTGGCGATAATCAGGGGGGTTTGCCTATCTGCAGCTCAAACACCATCAAGGCTGAGATGCATACCTAGGAGTAACGGGGAACAGCAGCCTTGGAAGTGAATGCGAGTGTTGAAGACAGTTTTCCACGCCGGAACTACGCTGTTCAAGGGAGTGACCAACGTCAGGGAGATCCACCAGGCCTGCTTCCAAACTGTCCCCACCCCCCACATATACACGTGTGCTCACTTCCTGCTGCATCCGGTCACAACACTCACGCCCCAGGCTGCGGCATCAGGAGGGAGCCACACGGAGGAGCTCTTAAAGAACTGGCCTCTTCCCGTGGGGGTGGGGCCTGGTCAGAGGATAGCCAGCTCCTTTGCTGTGTGGGGCACGTTCACCACCTCCTGTCCCCAGAGCCACCTCCTCTCCTGACCCACCACACTCAGAGTCTTGGCTTTGGGTCTGGCCTGGGTGGTGTCTCAACAAACCACCAGTGCTTGGAAGGCCGAGGGGCTGTTTGGGGGCTTTGTTTCCCCATCTTGCACCGTAGTTCCCCTGGGCCCAGGCCCTGTCTGCTGGGACCCACTTCCCAGGGCCTGGGGGTCTTATTTTTGAATGGCCCTGGGGCTGGCTGCTGTCCCCAGCTGCCCATTTCTGGTACTAAGTGATGGACATGAAGGCCATCTAAACACTTGACCTTGCCTGTTGACCCCTGGGAACCTTTCTGAGGCTACCTGCACACAGGTTTACTGGGTTCCCTGCTCCTTTCTCCCTCCCCTCCCTGTCCTCATCCCCAGCCGTTCAGCCCCTGCCCTTTGTCAGTTGCCTTTTTGTGGCTGCCCTCCTCTGAGGCTGGAGAGACTGGCATCGTCACCTGATGCTTTCAGGCTGATGGGCTCTTGCTGGGGAGAAGCTGACAGGACCTCCCAGGAACCCGCCGACAAGGGAGACGTGGAGCTTGCTGAGCTCCAGCGGCGCGAAGCACAGTGTGGGTCTGGAGCGGAGACACAGTGGCTTGAGGACTAGCTAGCACAGGGCCCTTTCCGGGCTTGGCCAACGCTGGCCATCCTCTGGGGCTTAGCTCAGGTGTGGTTTCCTCCAGGCAGCTGCCTCTGGGCCCAGGGCTGCCTTCCTCTCCCACAGAACCCTGTGGCCCCTTCGAACCAGCACAAGCCACCTTGCAGGGGAGCCTCTCTTTGTAGGTCGGCCCCCCTCACGTGGCCGTGAGCTTCTGGAGGAGAGAGACTTTGAAAGCAACTTGTGACGTTCTCGGGGCTAACCATGCAACACGGCTCACTAAGTCTTGGCTGAACCGCGCTCTCCGGAAGAAAGCTGGGGAGTAAGTGAGGAGGATGCCCTGGCCCCTGGCTCTCTCTCCCACAGGGGTGCCCAGGCACTGCCAGCTTTCCTCTGACAAGAACATCGTTAGCATTTATTGAACACCAGGCTGGTACCAGGTGGGGTTCTTCTCATTCCACGTGTATCAACTCTTTCAATCTTTACAAATATATAACCGGAGGCACAGAGAGGTTAAGCAACTTGCCCGATCTCACACAGGCAGAAAGTGGTAGAGCCGGATTTGAATTCAGAAAGTCCGCATTCCAGAGCCTAGGCCAGTGGTCGGCAAACTCATGAGTCAACAGAGCCAAATATCAACAGTACAACGATTGAAATTTCTTTGGAGAGCCAAATTTTTTAAACTTAAACTTCTAACGCCACTTCTTCAAAATAGACTCGCCCAGGCCGTGGTATTTTGTGGAAGAGCCACACTCAAGGGGCCAAAGAGACTCATGTGGCTCGCGAGCCGCAGTTTGCCGACCACTGGCCTAGGCCTTAGACACTATTTTGCCCAAGGATAATGGGAATTAGGAAAATGTGGCCAACTTATACTGATGCCAGTGGTAATAATAATACTCATATCAAACCCTACCTCCACTGTAGATACCTTCCCATCACATTACTCCTATCTAGAACAATACCTCTTTTCTTTGGAGGAACTGAGCCTCCCAGCGTTCCAAGCATGCAGTTCTAGAAAAGGCTGCTAAACATGGTACCCCACATCCACAGGTGGGCATGTGACCCAAGTGGGGCCAATGAGAACCTTCTCTGGGATTTTTCAAGGCGGTACTAATCGGTGAGGGGAGCTCCTGCTGGCAGGTGACGCTGGGAGATGCTCCGGCTGTGGGAGAAGCCAGACGGACAGACAAAGAAGCTGGTCGGCGAGAGCTGCAGGGTGAGAGAGCAGGAGAGCACCTCCTCGCCCTGTCCTGGGTCTTGAGACTCAGCCAGCACATTCCGCTTTGGCCTCATCTGGTTCATGTCTGGTTTCTCACCCTGGCGACCGAAATAGCAACGTAGAGTTTACAGAACCCTTGCATAGGAAATTGATTCTTATACTAGCGGGAGGAGGCAGGCAGGCAGGCAGGCAGGGGCCGTCTCCTATTGTTATTTCTCAGAAGGCGAACTGAGGTTTGGAGCAGCGAAGTGATTTGCTAAGCGGCGAGTGAGTGGCAGAGCTGGCGAAGCAGCCAGTGGCTTCCCGTGGGCCAGGGTTGTTTATTTTTCTGGCCTGTGCTTCCAGGGGGCCCAGTGGAGCGGGGGGAGGGGGGATCTCAGCCCCACACCTCCCTCAGTTCTAGTGCCTCACTATCTCAGAACCCCGGGCTCGGGAATCCACCCACCCAGCACCTCGTCCACTTCTGGGGACCTTGATGGCTTGTAGGGAAGCTCCTGCTCTTGCCAAACCAGATTGGGGGTTCTGTGTCTGGTCTGAGGCCCAGTCCAGGGAGGAGGGTGGGGTAGAGGCATCCCCTCTGGCCTGGGGGCTGGAAAACTGGAGGCACCTGTGGGTTGGGAGCTTGGAGATCCAGCTTAGGGTTGCCAAACGCCAGCATCAGCTACTGATGTGAATCCTAGTTTAGAATCTTCTTAACCATGGCAAGAGCCGGGGTCGGGGAGGGAACTTCCTGTTGACTGCTGGCTGGTCTGGGGGAGACATCCTTCTGTGGTTACTGTGAACCCTGACATCTCTCACTCTTCCCTGAGGCTGACTCATACCCTTGCCCTTTCAGGGTTAGAAGATTGTGCTCCCTGGAGCCCAGGGTCACTCCTCTCTGTGGCGGGGCCTGGATGCAGCCTATGGTAACAGCAGCCCACCTGATGTCGTCTCACCTGCCCACAGCTTGGGTGGCACCCCATTTCACAAAGAAAGAAGCCAGGCTTGCAAACGTTAGCAAAAACTAAAATAAAAGAGAGGATGCTAGTGAGGTTTGAACGTCAGATAAACAACTGTAAAAAAAAGTATTTTCAGAGAGGAAGGGAGAGGAAGAGAGAGATAGAAACATCAATGATGAGAGAGAGTCATTGATTGGCTGCCTCCTGCATGCCCTCTACTGGGGATCGAGCCCACAACCCGGGCGTGTACCCTGATCGGGACTCAAAACGTGACCTCCTGGTTCATAGGTTGATGCTCAACCACTGAGCTACCTGGGACGAGGGTCTCAGCTCAAGGAAAGAGCCAATTCGCCCTTCCTCCACCTTTCTGTCCCATATGGCCCCTCCACAGCCTAGAGGATGTCACCTTCCTGAGGGTGATCTTCACTCAGCCCACCGAGTCAAATGCTGATCTCTTCTGGAAACACCCTCAAAGACACACCCAGAAATAACATTCTATTTACCAGCTGTGTGGGCATCCGCTAGCCCAGTCCAGCTCACACGTAAGTAAAACCAGCCATCACAGCCCCCATTATCATGTTCTACTCCTCTCTACTCCAGTAAAATCTTCGAAAAGACTACATTGCCTAGTTGGAGGCACCTCGTGTTCTTTTGTTGGTTTTATCTCACACTGTGGAGCATTTTTGAATAAGTCTCTTCACCTCTCTGTGCCTCAGTTTCCCCATCTGTAAGACAAGGAAGTTAGTCTTGCTTCATAGGAAATTGTAAGTATGAAATAAGAAAGTGTTTGGCATGTTTCACTAATAAACTCCACTAACTTTAAACTTTATAAAAGAAAGAAAGACAGGAAAAAAAGAAAAGTGTTTAGCAAACGTCTCAGGACTTGAGCACCTGGCGGGGGCATGTACACTCCCTTCTGGTGGCCATCAGAGGGTGGGAAAGGCTAGCTGGGCTGTGCTGCCCATACAATGGACCACATGAGAGGGCGGGGGTGGGGGTGGGGGGGGGCGGGGAGACTGGCTGCAGCCACAGGGCCTCTGCCACTTGGGCCATATGATTTGTTTGCCTCTATGGTGTTGGAGGTAAAGATGCCACGTAGAGTTTGTGGCCAGTCCCTGTGGGAGAAACACAATGCAGACCTTGGGTTCTGGAGCGAGGCCATGCCCTCTGGGTAGAGAACTAAATGTCTTTTGAAAAACAACTTCTGCATACTTCTGGGTCCTGGGACAGACAGTACCTCTGAGCACAGGACACTGAGTGAACATGCAGCTGGAATTACCCCTCAGGACCCGAGTCCTGTCAGAACGACCACACGGTAAGGTTGAGTGGGCCCAGCCACAACCCACAGTGAGATGGGAGGCGTGCATCTCTGAGCGTGAATGGGACCAGAAGGCACAGCAAGCAGGAAGCCCAGGAACCCTATGGCACCCACCACAGTCACATCCATGCCCCTCCCCCACGCTCATGGCTGTAGGGAGGATCTGAAACGACCAGCTGATGAAAGAGGACAAACCCAAGCTGGCTTTGTGGGTAGGTTCCCTTGGTTACATGGGAATCTCTAAACAACAACAGGGTGTCTGTGTGCGCACCCAGATGTCTGTATAGGCTCCTAATAGATCTCCAACTAACAATTTTTGTTCCTTGGGTCCATCTACCACGTAGCAACCAGGATGATCTTTTAGAGCATAAACCTCAGTATTTCACATGTTGTATTAGTCTGCTAGGACTTCCAGAACAAAATGCCACAGACTGCGGGGGTCTAAGCAACAGAAGCTTATTTTCTCACAGTCCTGGAGGCTGGAGGCCCAAGATCAAGGTGTTGGTAGGTCCGGTTTCTGGTGAGAACTTTCTCCTTGGCTGGCAGGCGGTGGCCTCTCGCTGTTCTCATGTGGATTTTCCTCGGCACACGTGCTCTCCTGGGGTCTCTTCCTCGTCTTATGAGAACACCGATTCAGGACAGACCCAAATCCTTTAAGTGGTCTACCAGGTCTGCATGACCTGCCTCCTGCCTGTGCTCCAGTCTCATCTGGCCAACTCTCTCCTTTTCTGTGTTCTCAGCTCCTCAAACACGTGGGCTTCTTCCCTTCCTAGGAACTCAGTACCTGCTGTTTCTTCTGCTTGAATTATTCATTACCACCCTCCTCCACTGTGGTAGCCTGTGTAATGCCTATTTATTCCTCAAAAATTAGCTCCTGCCTGGCCGGTGTGGCCCAGTGGTTGAGTGTCCACTCATGAACCAGGAAGTTACGGTTTGATTCCCCAGTCAGGGCACATGCCCGGGTTGTGGGCTCCATCCCCAGTAGGGGGAAGGCAGGAGGCAGCCAATCAATGACTTTCTCTCTCATCATTGATCTTTCTATCTCTCCCTTTCCCTTCCTTTCTCTGAAATCAATAAAAACATATTTAAAAAATTAGCTCCATGTTTTCCTCAAGAAGTTTTTCTTGATCCTGACACCAGGTCAGGGCCCACACTTATATCTTCACTCCGCATGCCTTACTTCTCCTGTGGCATTACACCATTGTCACTAAATCTTTAGCTGTGTAATTCATTGTTTCGTGTCTCTTTCCTTTCCATAGACCAAAAGCTCCGAGGTAGGAGGGACCATAGTTCTTTTGTTCACTGCTGTATCTTCAGCAGCTAGCACAAAGCACTATCCACACAAGGTGTTTAAAAAAATAGCCTTTTAAAGAGCTAATTCACAAAGGTCAAAGGTAGATTCCTTACTGAACTTTCAGGTGAAGAGAAGAACCAGCAAGCATCAATCATTTAAAAGCTCTCTCCCTCCACGAGCCTCTTCCTTGCCAGGAAAGCCAGGCTGATGAGCCTGATACCATCTTGGCCTATTTTGGGAACTGCACAGAAGACTCTAGTGAAAACCTCAGTGGTGAATGTTACATTTCCATCTTTGCCCAAATCGCTCCATCAGGGCAGATGGTTTTCAAAGATAGCCGAAGCAATTTGTCCCGTGCTTCTTTGCAACGTCCCGTGACTTTGCTGCTCCTTCTGAGAAGAGGGAGTGTCCACTTGTCCTGTCCTTAAACCTGGGTTGGCCTTGTGACCTGCTTTGGCCAATGGAGTTGAGCAGAAAGTGATGCTATGTGAATTCTAGGCCTTGCCTGCAAGCGTTAGTAATAGAGTCTTCTCCCTCTCTCGTAGAAAGCGCCCAAAGACCACCGTGTAAGGAAGCTGGGTTAGCCTATTGGAGGGTGAGACCAAGTGGAGGGGAGGCAAGGTGACCCGGCTGACCGCCAGCACCAAGTTTCAGACACGTGAGCGGGACCCACGTGAGCGGGACCCTTAGGGCCTTGCCACCCCGCCAATCCTCCAGATGAAACTAACCAGGTGAGGAAGCCCAGGAGAGACCAATAAAGGAATTCACAGAATTCAGAGAATAATAAATCTTTGCTGGGTGATTTGTGACCCAGGAATAGCTGAGCGGAACATCAATCCTCCTGATTTTCCATAATAATCCCATTTTTCCCTTCTCTAGACAGTCATGCCCTCCCTCCTGACTCTCCTACTCAGTATGAATCATCAGAGTGCTCCAGAATGTCCATATCTCCAACTGTAAATCCAAAAGAAAGGACAGACAAGAGAAACGATTCCAGCTGAACCTGGATGGAAGGGCGTTGTTTGGAACCACATTCTTGGAGAGGTGGCCACATTCACTCACCTAGGACAGTGGTCGACAAACTCATTAGTCAACAGAGCCCAATATCAACAGTACAACGACTGAAATTTCTTTTGAGAGCCAAATTTTTTAAACTTAAACTATATAGGTAGGTACATTGTTATTAACTTAATTAGGGTACTCCTAAGCTGGCCTTTGCTAAAATCTCAAGGGGCCAAAGAGCCGCAGTTTGCCACTGACCTAGGCTATGGGGCCCTCAAGGTGGGAGATAGAGGCACATCTCATATGCCCTGGGCAGCAGTTTCTGAACTCAAAATGCAACCCAGGATTTTTGTCATAGTCAATGCTCCCTCCTATGACACAGGTGTTTCTCCTAGAAAGTCTCCCACATGTGCCCATTGGCCTACCATTTGCACCATAAATCACGGCAGCATTGTTTATCTGAGAAAAGCATGGAAATAATCCAAATGCCCAACAACAGGAGAATGGACAAATATTTTAAAAATGGAACCTAATACAGGTAAAATGAGTGAACAAGAGCGACGCGTATTAACATAGCTAAATCCCAAAAAGCATCATCGAGCAAAAACAGCGGGCTGCAGAGCTTATGTAAAGTCTGATAGGATTAGTGTGAAAATTTGAAACATTCAAAACACTCTTTAGGACCCACTCATACATAGTAAATATATAAATACGTGCACGGGGATGAGAAACAACATATTGGAGGGAGGGAGGGTGAGGAGAAGGATTGGGGAGGGGTACACAGGAGTTTCATCTGTACTGAAATGATTAGAAATAAATGCGGGAAATTCAAAGATGGGCAAAGCTGGGTGGCAGATGTTATTCTCTATATTTTTCTTGTGCTTCAATCATTCTGTGATTTAAAAAATCTGAAAGTGCCCCTTCCCTCCTCTCACTGGCCAGGCGTACCTTTTCTTCAGCCCATTTTTCCCTACCTTGTAAAGTCATACAACATAAAGAGGTCCATGGGATGCTTGCTTTTCTTTTCTGACACTGGAGCTTTAAGCCAGAGAGTTTTAAAGGGAAAGGAAAGTTGCCCCCAGCGAGTGCTGTTTTTCCCAATGTGGGCTCAAGAAAGGATTACGGAGGGAGTGAATGATTTTGGCAGGACTTCCTGACTCAACTGGGCGTTGCCAGGCCTGCCGGCAGGTCTCAGGGGTAACCTCACCATTGTCCCGTTCACACGGCTGGTTGAGTTTCCTTAACGCACGGCAGCCAGGTTCCAGGAAGAAGCATTCCACGAGGGCAAGCCCCGTTGTGCAAGTGCTTCTCAAGCTGCAGCTTGCATTGGACTTACTGATGTCTCCGGGCGGAAGCTAGTCACCTGGGTAAACTCAGACTCATGATGGGAGGGGACCACGCAGGAGATGGATACATGAAAGGGGGGGGGACGGGATGTAGTTTGGTGAGGGCACCCAAGTTGCAATATACCACTCAGTTCAAACTTTCTCTGACCTCCTCAGGCCCCGCCCCTGTGCCTACCACCCTGGATTGAAACAGTCATTTTACTGGTTATGACTGTTGTTGTCCTGCATTGCCATTTATATTTATGAACTGGAGCTCCCCTGAAGACAGGAACTCCTTGTAATTTCTCCCGGTAACCCATTGCTGGCACAGAGCTTGTTTGCATAATCTGTGATCCAATGAGAACAGCAGTTGTCATCACCTCCTTCATATCTGCCAAGTTCAAGGCCTGTCCCTACCTCAATTAGATGTAGGCAGGTCAACAGCTGTCTGAAGCCAAGTATACTAAGTCCCCGAGTCCCTTAGAGCAGTGGTCGGCAAACTGCGGCTCGAGAGCCACATGCGGCTCTTTGGCCCCTTGAGTTTTTAGCAAAGGTCAGCTTAGGAGTACCCTAATTAAGTTAACAACAATGTACCCACCTATATAGTTTAAGTTTAAAAAATTTGGCTCTCAAAAGAAATTTCAGTCGTTGTCCTGTTGATATTGGGCTCTGTTGACTAATGAGTTTGCCGACCACTGCCTTAGAGCATGGCAGCTAGGTCCTCCGCTGAGGTCCTCGCATGTAGGAGACACCTAACATGTTAGTGGAATGAATGAATGAGTGAGCAAACTTCCTAGGCATGGCAATGGGATTGCCAAGGTTTTAAAGGGAACGGAACGCTTAAAAAATTAACTCTTAGTTTCTGCAGGTAAGGCCCCCTTGATTTGTTAAAAAGGGAAGTCATCTAGTTTCCAAGGCATCCGCTTCTTAAACATACACTGTGACTGAGCTGAGCGGAAGTCACATGACTCCACACTCCACAGAGGAAGCAGTCCCATCAGAGAGTTGTCCAGAGAGAGTTCCCGTGTTCTCCTTCCTGATTGAGGACCCTTGGGAAGAAGTTCCTTTAGCTGAGCCCTATCCCACTGACCTGTCTGGCAGCTGGAGCAGAGGCAGAGGCCTGGGCCGGTGGGGTGAAGTGTATCCGTCAGAGACGCCCCACAAATGTGTCCTGCTCCCCAGGTTCCCTGGTTCTGAGCAGTGGGTCCGAATATAGGCGCCTTCTTGTGCTATAAATAGTCAAGACACATCTTCTGTGGTAACACACTGGAGTGTGGAAACCTATTGTGAATTTTTAACTCCTCCCCTATTGCAAAATTCTGACCTCATAGAGAACAGGAGAAGTGAATCACCTCCGAATAAATACTCTGATTAGATCATCTGCTTTGCATTCAAGCCTAAAAAAGGGAAGAGAAAAAACCTGGGTGGTGTTGCCCTCTGGACTGCCCTCCACCTTGCTGAACGCTCACCCGCGCTCAGCTGTGAGAATAAGTTACTCTTACCTAAGCTCACATTTCCCTAGGTTCCATCCTTTGGAATATTTCATCTTTGGGCCTCGGTATAAGCAACGCACATAAAAGAAGACCCTGAATAATGAAATTAAATAAAAAGGATTTTTGTCCTCTAAAAGTTTTCCCCCACTTTATGAAAAAAGTAACTCCTATTTTTAGCAGGCGGGCCCCCCCCTTGACTTGCTAAAAATGAAATTCATCTAGTCGGGGACCACACCCTGGGTCTGCTGGCCGCACGGCGCCTGCTCTGCCTGTGCCTTTCTGGACAGCACAGCAGTTTGCTTTTAAATTCGGAAGTTCTCTGGCTTACCTAGGGCGTGTTCTCTGGTTCCCCAGTCCCCACTGCCGCCTAATGTCTTACACACAGTTACATTACCCGCGGGACCCCTCGTCCATTTCTGTTTCCCACCTCTGAGTTCTCCCTCTCATCTTACAAATGGAGACACGGAGACCTAGGAAGGATGATTCGCCCAGGGCTGTACGGCTGGGAATTGCAGAGCCCAACACGCAGGTCTCCAGCCTCCCGGCACCAGGCTCTCTCCCCCCAGCTTTCCTGCATCGACACACCACTTTCCCGTGGTTTTGGCTACATTAACAAATGCATGTGCAATTTCAGCATTTGCCACAGAACCAGCAAGCATTTGCTGGGGTGGATTTTGTAACGACAGCGCTTATGTAATGGCAAGTCCTTGTGACCTTCCTCTTTCCTTTCTGCCCTCCCCTTCAGCAGGCCAGACAAGCCTCCCCCCACTGTTGTCATCAGGCGAAGCTCACGGGCTGCATCTGCTGATGGCTGCTTCTCCTTTCCCTCCGATGGCTCCGCATAAAATCAGCACAGGACACGTTTCAGATGGTGCAAATGGGCAGCTCCTTCTTCTGGAAAAATCCGGCTTGTTATTCAAGGCCCTGCTCAAGTGTGACCTCTTGTGAGAAGCCAGCTCCACCCTTCATTTATATATTAGTGATAGCATGTCCCACAGTGGGGTGTGTGTGTGCTCCCCCTTACATGTTAGTCCTAAGCCTAACTTACCTTTTTTTTAAATAAAAAAAAAAATCAATTACAGTTGACAGTCACTATTATGTTAGTTTCAGGTCTGCAGCGCAGTGGTTAGACATGTATATAGCTTATGAAATGCCCCCTAATAATAAGCCTGACTTATCTTTTGCGTCTTCACCTCCCCTTCTCCACTCCCTCCCCTAAATCCACGTTTACTGAACTGAAGTCAGAAGATTGAGATTGACAGGAAAGTTCCAGAAAACAACCGACAAGCCCCACTTTTCTATCAAAATTGGACAAAGGTTAGGTTTTGATTCTCTTTTTACGGAAAGGAAAATGAATCATCATGCAACAAGGCCCGCTCAGCCTCTATGATCCAAGAAAGCCTATTTGTGTATTCCATAATTATCTAACCACTATGCTGTACACCTGAAAGTGATACAATATAAAATAATATTGAATGTCAACTGCAATTGAAAAATAAAATTAAAGAAGAAAGCACCGCTTAGCGTTGGGATGAGAGGTGGGCAGGTAGGGAGGGGCTGCTGTTTTGGGGGACAAAGGAAAAGCACTGGAGGTGCCAGGTCTGGAGAGCAGTGATGGAAAGTGGACGAGGAGGCTCCAGATTGTTCTAAACCACAGTGTGCATCTGAGTGTCTGTGCCCCTCTGAAACCCAGCATTGAGTTTAGGAAAAAGAAAGAAATCATACCCGTAGGAAGATGAGGAGCTCCAGGGGGGTCCTATAAAGGTGACTCCTGAGAGGATGCTGAGGGAGGGAGTACCCAGGGAGCACCATGAACTTGTAGACATTTTCAAGACTGTCCAAGACAAATATAATGTGAACTACATGTATAATTTAAAATGTTCTAGTGTCACATTAACACATAAAAACATAAAATTACTTTGAATTATATATCCAATCTATTAAATCTCAGATATTTAAATCCATGTCTACTATACTCAAAATATTATCAGGTCAACATTTAATTAATATGAAAATTATTAATGAACTATTTTACATGTTTTTCCTAAGTCTTCAGATTCTAGCATGTTTTATAGTTATAGCCCATCTCAATTTGGATGCTAAATTTGCATAAAAAGTACCAAGTCTGTATTTAAATTTCATAAACTTTCCAATAGGAAAAAGCAGATTCACATACCCAAGTTGTTTTAAACATATATAAAAGTTGCCCAATAATTGAGTCAAGCATTATTTTTTATTTATTTTTTTTGGTGATCCAGTATTCATTTAATTCCCCCCCAGCTGTATTGAGATATAATTGATATGTAACATTCTATAAGTTTATGTTGTACAATGTGTTGATTTGATACACTTATATGCTGCAAAATGATTACCACCATAACTAACATCTCCATCACATCACATTATTACAATTTCTTTTTTGTGGTGAGAACATTTAAGGTGATATTTGGTAATTGTAGTTAATAAGATTGTATTACATACATGATACATGAAAGCAGATGATATTTGTGGTTAAAGTTGTTTTACAATTCTGTACATTATAATCAGGGAACAATGAAGTCCATTGTTATCTAAACTATCAAGTTTCCATAGCCTTTATCTCTCCTAATCTCTTTTATAAGTTACTCTTTAACTAGGAATTATTTTTTTAAAAGTGTATATGAAAAGTTATGTGTGTATAAGTATATATGTGAAAAATTTCTAAAGAATTTTGTAAAACATTCTTTTACAAAAATATGTGAAGGTAATATTAATAATACAGCTATAAATACATTCCATGAAAGATCGCAAAATAAAAATAGTCATAAAATTCAAGCTTTTAGGTTAGATAAGGTTTTCTAGAATCATATATATATGATTGTCACAAGGTGGCGCTAAAATCTAATGAACATTCCAGTCTGGTCTTCTCTGGAAGGAGTTGGGGGGTGGTTTTACCGGCCTGTCGGAGACACTGGACAAAATGAAGACCAAATAAATTAAGCTGAAGATTGGAGATAGATTAACATCTTTCTTTTGTCTCAAGGATAATTTCCCTCTCTCCCCCGTGTGGGTATTTGTCATACAATGAATCTATGTTTTTTTAAAAAAGTATATTTTATTGATTTTTTTTACAGAGAGGAAGAGAGAGGGATAGAGAGCTAGAAACATCGATGATAGAGAAACATCGATCAGCTGCCTCCTGCACAACCCCTACTGGGGATGTGCCCGCAACCAAGGTACATGCCCTTGACCTTTCAGTCCGCAGGCCGACGCTCTATCCACTGAGCCAAACTGGTTTCGGCTGAATCTATGTTAATAAAGTTAAATATTAAAATGATTTGTTCTCATAGATAATCAGTTTTATCCTTGCTTTTCAGTGGGAGTGTATTGGGAAGGGAGGAGACTAGCACCTAGTGAATTTATCCTGTGACTGGAGCAGTCTTTGAAGTAGCCCGTCTCCACAGAGCTTGCACTGGACAAAAGTATCCTGGACCCCAAAAATGAAAACCATGAAAAGAAGTTGCTGCAGAACATGGATTCTTCTATTTGTTTACTTTGGCATATTTACCAACTGAATATTTTAAGAATGATTTTGATATTGAGATTCAAGCTTGAAACACCTCATGTAATATATCTGAGAATCAGAAAATGAGTGAATTAAATCCTTCTTCCTGATTCTTTAAAAAAATTTTTTAAATTGATTTCAGAGAGAAAGGGAGCAGGAGAGAGAGATAGAAACATCAATCAATGATGAGAGAGAATCATTGATCGCCTGCCTTCTGCACGCCCCCCGCCCCCCAATGGGGATCAAGCCCAAAACCCAGGCATGTGCCCTGACTGGAACTCGAACCATGACCTCCTTGTTCGTAGGTCGATGCTCAACCACTGAGCCACACCAGCCAGGCTGATTCTTTGTATTTCAGTTAAAAAAAACACACCACCAAACATGTACTACAAACTTTTAATTGTTTGATTTCTTAAAATATTTGAAGTTTAAGAACATGGCCAATATTTCCAGCCTATGTTAAGACCAAAGGAAGTAGTGTTAATACTACAGCTATAAAAGGTTTTGACTAAAAGAAGAAACATGCAGATAAGAGTTTTCTACTAGGCCAGTGGTCGGCAAACTGTGGCTCGAGAGCCACATGCGGCTTGCGAGCCGCGGTTTGCCTCTCTGTTGACTAATGAGTTTGCCGACCACTGGGATAGGGGCTTAATCACAAGGAACAACAACAGCCTGTAATTATTGGAATCGAGAGTCTAGGTCAGTGGTCAGCAAACTCATTAGTCAACAGGGCGGCAAACCACGGCTCGAGAGCCGCAGTTGGCAGATCACTGTACTAGGCCAACTAAAAAAGAAAAGACGGAAAAGAAAAAAATTTCTCGACTGGAGCCCTAATGAAACTGAGGGTCTTTATGGTTTTTTTAAAAATTAAATTTAGCGTTAAATCCTAGCTCTAGAAATGATATCTCTTTCTATACTCTTCAGAGACCTAGCCTTGCCCCTGGATCATCAGAAACCCGAGGCAGGAGAAGACAGTAGCTGGACTTCATGGTCATAGGTCTGGACCTCTAATCGGCTAAAGACAGCATCTTGACTTAAGTTATGTCTCAGCTCCAGAGCCCGTAGGTGGAAGGATTCCCTGGCTGCTTTCCCATGAAACCAGACAGAGGGATGCTGAATAAATGATTTATGACTCTTACCTCATCTCTAACCAATCAGCTCCCAGCACGACCTCGAACCCCCTAACCCACAGGGTCTTATGATTTTTGCCCTAGATAATCTGTAACCTACCTGCGTCAGGGATGGGGTTTCTTTTCCGCATTAGCTTCCCATGCTCCTGGGTGGTGCCATTCATAATAAAATAGCCAGTCTCTCTTCACTGTAACTCTCAGTGCTTGACTCTGCTAACGCCGGGTGAACGAACGACTTCTGTTCGATGACACTAAACCAATGATCAGAATAACTCACTTTCTCCCATGGGATCCCACTTTGGAAAAATGATTTATTTGTTGACGGTTCAGGTCCTTGGATCTGAAAAACAAAACGAGAAAGCTGGGCGCACTGTGGAGCTAATCCGCTCTGAAGGAAGTCCTTTGAATGAGTTGTTCTCCAGGGTGGGCTCTAGGGTTCGCAGCATAACGTCTTAGTTGACCTGGTTTTCTCTCTGTAGTATCCAGATAGAGACCTGACCCCAATTTATGAATCAGAGGTGAAAACAGCAGGGCTCCGCTAGATGACTGGATAGTTGTTAAAGCAGAGTCCGGAGTTTGAGGGAGGAGACCCCCCAGAAAGTTCCAATGGGTTCCTGAACATGTAGGTGAATTCTCCATCCACTTACCGACTTGTGCAGACTCTCAGGCATTGTGCTAGGTCTTCAAGAAGCTGAGATAGGACAGAATCCTGGCTCTCCCAACAGCTGCCAGTCTTAGAGAGGGAGGCCGAAAGAGGAAACAATAATTTGATGTCGTGGGTCCCTCCTGTGCGGAAAGACCAATAGGCATCCCTCTACAGCGGATAGAGCCCGACCTGCTCAGTGGGTGCTCTGGCCCCCCACCATAGGCCCACCCTGAGTCCCAACTTCCTCCATCAAGTGCAGCCACTCTAAGCTAGTCCCAGTCGCTGAAGTTTGTCCTCCGCTCTCACACCTCTCTGCTTTTGTTCCTGCTGTTCCTCCTTCCTGGTCGGCTCCCCCTGCTCCCCCTCCCCCTTCCCACCTCTTCTACGCTTTGAAATCCCTTGAAATCTGTCCTTTCTGCAGTCCTCTCCTGCAGGATTCGTGGGATGGATGAATTAAGTCTCAGTGTGCGACAGGAGACGAGGGACCTTGCACCCCTTCAGATACTAATTTGCTGGGTCCCTATCTTCAAGTTTCTTCCCTCGGCCTCTTTTCCCCCAGTGGGGTGTGGGGTGGTTAAATTTTATTGTACTATCTACTTCTGCCACCAGAATCCGAATAATCCTGCAAGCCAGGGCCCAGGCTGTCTTTTTTTTTTTCTTTTTTTTTCCCTCTCCCTGTTTCGTAACACCCTCCAAGTGGACATGAAGTTCTGCAGCCAGCTTCACCCTTCTCTTTTCACTGTTCCACCTCCCCCTAATTTTCATCTAGAGACCCAGGCTGGGGGCCGGGAAGGGGGTAGGTGGTAGGACTTGGAGGAGCCTCGGGGCTTTGAGCTGGTTCACACAGCTCACAGCAGTGTCTCCAATCACTGGGTCCAAACCTAGGGCTGCCCCGGGGAGTAACTGGGGAAAGGGGGATGGGGTGGCCCACTAGACCAGAGAGGGGCCGCTTTTAAAACAAAACAAAACAAACACACAAACAAAAAACACCTTGCTTGGAAACAAACTGTGTGTGTGTGTGTGTGTGTGTGTGTGTGTGTGTGTGTGTGTTTATATAAAAACAAGCCCTCGTTAAAGGTGCCGCCCTCTTCCCCCCCACAGGTCCGACCACCCGCTGGGAGTTTGCAAAGGAAGAGGGGCATTTTGAGTGGGATGGAGTCGCCAACGCCCCGCAAAATGCCGCCTCTCTGAGCACCGCTCGCCCAGGCCCCATGGACTCCAGGCGGCCAGCTCCCGGGCCGGGCCGGGCCGGGCCGGGCCCGGCGCAGTAAAAGCTGCGGTGAAGGAGGGAACCCTGGTGTCCCCAGAGCCCTGCAGCGCCAGCCGGGGCGTAGACTCCCCAGCCACTGCCTCTCCCAGCCCGGCGGCCAGGGCCGTCAATCAAGCTCGCCCGGCCCCGCCTCAAGGCTGCACCAAACGGCCAATCAGAGGCGAGCTCCGCAGCGATGAGCTCAGTCGGCTCGCTTCCCATTGGGCGGCTATATTAAGAAAGTGGCCGAACTCTTTAAATAGCGGGCGCTAGGGCCGCAGCCAGCGTCTGCCACCGCAGTCTGGCCGGAGTCGAGTTCTCTCCCGCACTGTCGGCGCGGCCTGGAGAGGCCCGGAGGGAGCTAGGCCGGGGCCGCTGCCTGATCTGCGATCTGCGATCTGCGCGCACAAAGGCGCCGACTCCGGGTCCGGGGCGAGGAAAGCGGCCGCCGCCCGGGAGCAGCGCGGAGATTCCCGGCGCGCCCTATGCCCCCGCGCCCCCACCGCTCCCGCCGCGGCAGCCGGAGCGCACCGAGAGGACGCGCCACCGCGGGGCCTGGGTGCAGCTAGCGACCCTTGCCCGCCCCCCCGCCCCCAGCCCGAGGTGAGCAGTGAGCGGCGAGCGCGACGGCAGCGAGGCGTTCGCGGGCCCCCTCCTGCTGCCCGGCCCCGGCCCGCTCATGGCGGCCATCCGCAAGAAGCTGGTGGTGGTGGGCGATGGCGCGTGCGGCAAGACGTGCCTGCTGATCGTGTTCAGTAAGGACGAGTTCCCCGAGGTGTACGTGCCCACCGTCTTCGAGAACTATGTGGCCGACATCGAGGTGGACGGCAAGCAGGTGGAGCTGGCGCTGTGGGACACGGCGGGCCAGGAGGACTACGACCGCCTGCGGCCGCTCTCCTACCCGGACACCGACGTGATCCTCATGTGCTTCTCGGTGGACAGCCCGGATTCGCTGGAGAACATCCCCGAGAAGTGGGTGCCCGAGGTGAAGCACTTCTGCCCCAACGTGCCCATCATCCTGGTGGCCAACAAGAAAGACCTGCGCAGCGACGAGCACGTCCGCACGGAGCTGGCCCGCATGAAGCAGGAGCCCGTGCGCACGGATGACGGCCGGGCCATGGCCATGCGCATCCAAGCCTACGACTACCTCGAGTGCTCGGCCAAGACCAAGGAGGGCGTGCGCGAGGTCTTCGAGACGGCCACGCGCGCCGCGCTGCAGAAGCGCTACGGCTCCCAGAACGGCTGCATCAACTGCTGCAAGGTGCTATGAGAGCCGCCCCTGCCGGCTTGGCCCGCCTCCCGGGCCGTTCCCCCCCGCCCCCGGAGGACCCCACCGGACTGACTGCCCGGCGTCTGCCTTCCCGCCCGGAGTCCGGCGGCTGTGACTCTGGCGCCGAGGATCGGCGTGGGAGGCACCGGGCGCCCCCTCTCCAGTGTCTGTGTGCGTCCGGCTGCGTTGCACAGGCCCAGGCGCCCCACCGAGTGCCAAGGGGCCCCCTGAGCACCCTTTTCGGAAGAGCCCAGCCTCTTCAGAGTGTGTGGCTGTATGTTTGACTCCCCGCACCCCGCCTCCCGCCCCCCCCCCGTGCTACCCCCCCCCCCACCCCCCGCCTCTGGTCCCGGGAGAGGAGCTTGGTGCCCCGGTGCTGCCTGCCGCGCCCCATCAGATGTTCGCCGTAACCAGCGAGCGCCTGCTGTCTCTTGTCTGTAACATAGACCACGGGGACTGCGGGAGGGGAGGGTGGGGAGGGGTGGGGTGTTATATAAATATAGATATAATTTTATTTTCGGAGGTAGGATGGTGTTATTTAATGGTGGTGGTGGGTGGAGTGACAGGGCGCTGGAACAGCTCTGGGTCAGGCGCCCATCCAAGCAAGAACAGGACTTGGTCATCTTTCCAACCCCCCCGGGGAAGACATTTGCAACTGACTTGGGGCTGAGAGGACACAGCTTCCAGATTGACGGTCTCCTGCACGCCGGCCTCCAGCGAACCCCTCGCCAGCCACGGGCAGGAGGAGGGAGAGTGCGCTGCGGGTTGTTTTTGCCATAAGCGAACTCTGTGCCTGTCCTACAAGTGAAAAATTGTTCAGTTCAAGAAACCGAGGTTTTTGATTTATTTAAAGGCTTAAAACTTGTTGTTTTCTTTTGAGAGAATTCTTTGCACAATTGTTTCATTGACACATAATGCACTTGTCATTTGTACAAGACAGTAGCATTCTGACCACACTTATACGCTGTAACCTCATCTACTTCTGATGTTCTAAAGAAAAAATGATGATGACTTCTAAAATGAGAGGAAAAAGAAACCACTAATTTTTATTTTGTTTTCTTGAAAAAAGTGGCAACACGGTCTTGCGATTTTTATTTGTGCAGGTATGCGCACTATTTTGAGAAAGGGCAGTAACAAGTATTGGGGCCTATTTAAACCCCCCACCCCCTCTTTTCTTCACAAGGCAGTGTCTAAAGCTATGTGAAAATTTCTCTGCATCTCTGTACAGAGAATGAACCTGCCCCTAGCCTTCTTCCTCCCCCGCCCTTCCCCACCCAGTGGTACTTCTACTAAATTGTTGTCTTGTTTTTTATTTTTAAAATAAACTGACAAATGACAAAGTGGTGAGCTTATGATGTTTACATGAAAGTTCTATAAGCTGTGTATACAGTTTTTTATGTAAAATATTAAAAAATTATGATGACATTTATAAAATGGCTCCTGTGGTCAGTTTTTTTCCTGTTTTATTGGATTTATTGGGTGACACGGGTAAACAAAAGTATACAGGTTTCAGATGCACAATTCTACAACACATTATCAGTACACTGTATTATATTTTTACCACCCCAAGCCCAGTCTTTTTCCATCACCATTTATCCCTCCTCTACCCCTCCCCAATCACCTTACTGTTGTCTGTGTCCATGCGTTTTTTTCTTTTTTGCTCAATCCCTCCACCCAGCTCCCCAACACCCCCTTCTGTGGTTTAATAGTGTGTAAAAATAACCTAGTGATTTGGGGGCAAGGGAAGAATTCTGCCAGCAAGGTCTTCTCTTCCCACCAACTCCATTTCCCTGATAGTATTTGTAGTAAGTGCGGATGAAATTCCTTTGGGATATGTGGGGGTTGGGTGGTCGTGGGAGACCCGGGTGCTCTTGTCCCAGTCCCAGAGGAAGATATTACCCAGGCACCCAGTGTCAAAACTTTCATTTTTTTACTGCACATTTTCCTTTACGTTAAATTTTCATTTCATTTTTGTTTTTATTTTTAAAAATATATTTTATTGATTTTTTACAGAGAGGATTAGAGAGTCAGAAACATCGATGAGAGAGAAACATCGATCAGCTGCTTCCTGCACACCTCCTACCGGGGATGTGCCCGCAACCATTGTACATGCCCTTAACTGGAATCGAGCCTGGGACCTTTCAGTCCGCAGGCCGACGCTCTATCCACTGAGCCAAACCGGTTAGGGCTCACTTTTGTTTTTAAAGTATTTATAGATTAAACAATACAATAGGCATGTACTGTGTATAAGAAAGGTTAAAACAGGGAATCATTTGGGGGTCTGGGTCGGATTAATTAAATGTACATTATTTCTAATGGGGAAAAGTGATTGGGTTTTTAAACAGCCTTCCATGACGAATTACGTTCGAGAAACGAGGTTCCACTGTGCACTGTACCCCCATGAAATTGCAGGTTGTTACTTTGGGGCTGGAGCTCCTGGAAATCAGGAGCTGGCTTCTATCATTAAACTTTCACTGCATGTGTGTCTATACGGGACCTAGAATGCTTTATTCTAAGTGCTGAGATGGCCACTGTATGAACAGAGCACTGGAGTTTGCGGGGGGGCGGGGGGGGGGAAATGGGGGAGGCAGTTACTCAAAGTTGGAGCAGTCACAGTTTAAGATTTAATCCTGATGAGCTCTAATTTCAGACACTTCGCTGGCTGCAAGGGGTCTCAGAACCAGACAAGCAGACATACTTGGAGACCACATGAGGATCCTGTGCAGGCATGATGACCTGCCGCCTCTCAGCAGCTTCTAGGGGAGGTCCTTTGATCGTGCCAGCCTCTCCCAACGCCCTAAGGAGTGTGGTTTTTGCTTTAGGAATCAGCACTCTCTGGGATCCTAGCACTTAGTGGCTCCCCCTCCTCCCCTCTCCCCACACCCTGGGCAGAGCCCCACAAGATCCATTTGGAAGTTTGCTTTAAAGCTTCAGGCTTCTGTTTCCCTCTTTCCCCAGACATCCAGAGCTTTTGTTGAGTGAGGCAAACCTGGTCGCTGGTGACCTTTCACCCACTTCAACACCCAGGGAACGGGGCCTCCCGTGCAGCCAGACCCATTGGCCAACAGAGGGGAATTGTCTGGGCGTCCCCAGGCTCAGAGCGGGGAGAGGGCCCCACTCACCTTCCACCTCCCAGCTCCCATGTTCTTTTCTTAGTTTTAGAGACAAAACTTCCCACTGAAAAACACAACGTTGACTTGCAGATTTTATAGCTAGCAAACGCTGCGGTACCAGGGCGTGCAGGACTCCGAGAAGAGCTCAGGCTTGGGCTCGCTGCCCAGGACTCAGCTTTGCCACCAGCCAAGAGCCTGGAGACCCAGCCCCCTGAAAGGGCCTTTTCTGGGGTTCCGGCCTGCTCCAAGGTGCCTGGTACCTATGGATGCCGGCTTTCTAAAACAGATTGCAAAGACAACCACTCAGATGACGCACGGCGGCCTGGCTGTGCTTGCTTTATAAATGCATGGCATTTAATAATCCTGCCGGAACACGCTCTTCTTGCTGCATTAGGATCCAACTGGAAAGTACAGAGATGAATTGCTGTAGGCTGGAAAATCAATTAGGAAAAGGAGCTAAAACATCTGGTGTTCCTCTTATGGATATGAAAAACCATTTTGCACATTTCAAATAAATGTGCTGATTTCATTCAATTGCCTGTTGGGCTGTTTCATGGAGAAGAGTGGGGAGTTTTATTGATCCTGGGCATTTTATAGCAAGGGGCGTGGGCTTAGGTTCTCATTTAATCTTAATCCTAAACCACTTTGGACTGTATTTCTAAGGCCCTTTTTACATGCGGCGCAGTGTCCTTACAATGGTGGTTTTCAGCCTTAACTATGCATCCGCATTACGCGGAGGGCTTACACTCACCGATGGCTGGGCCTAGCCTCCATGGTTTCTGACACAGAGTGTCTGGGATGGGGCCTGAACGTTGGAATTTCTGACAGAGTCCTAAGTGATGCTGCTGCTGCTGCTGCTGGTCTGGGGACCGACCACACTCTGAGAAACCCTGGCTTAGACTAAGGTGGAGGCCTTTCAATGCTCAGAGCGGGGAGGTCATTTAGTTGATAGTAGCTCAGATTTCGGGGGATGCGCCCTGCAGTCCTGACGTCCTTACCCCAGGGAGCACAGCCACGCTGAAGCCCGATCTTCTCTCCACATTGGCAAAGGGGGGGTCTCACGCCTTCCAGAGAGTTGTTTGTGCCACTCCTGGATGTAGACTGCAGCAGCTCTCTGGACTTCAGTCAGCCCTGGCATCTGCTTCCTCAGCTCTGCTGAGACGAGGGGCACAAAAGCAAACAGCAGGGACAGGGCCCCACTCACCTTCCACCTCCCAGCTCACATTCCCCCCTCCCCCCACCTTTCATTTTAAAGACAAAACTTCCCATTGAAAAACACAGTCCTTGCCCTGGCGGGCCAGGCTTTCCGGGAGTACGTTCACTAAGACCTGACGTACAGCTCGCTCAAATGAAGGCATTAGGCCCAGGGCACACCAGGAGCAAGGGAAGTTAGTTGGGGAAGGCGTCATGGAGGAGGAGACATTTGGACTGAGTCTTAAAGCTCCTAGGAGTGGGTGATGTGTAGATGGAAGGCACAGCTTCTTTGTATATTACTGGGGGAGGGGGGTGGGGTGCTGGCCTCTGAGGACTAGAACTCACGTGGGTGCGGACTATCTTCTTTTAACCCTCAGCATCCGTTTCTCCAGTGAAGAAGAACTAGGTTACCCAGCCAAGTTAAACACAGCCTCTCCCCTGGCCTCCCTGGCCACACACTGGCCAGGAGAGAAGGTGGTGATGATGGTGTCATTGTTTTCTCTGTGCCTTTCAGGTGGACACAAGGCCTCGCTTTGCGATAACTGTGTTCCTGGGAAATATGCAGCTTGGGCTCAAGAAGGCTGTGCCGCCACCACAAAGGGGCCTTGGCCCATCTTCTGGCTGGATGAGGAATCTGGGCACTCAGAATATCCCCCCAACTCTCAGAGGCCCCCTTTCTAGCCTGAGAGGTAAGCGTCTGGAGGACCCCAGTTCATTCCTTCCTGTTAATCCTCTTAGTCCACAAATATTTATTGTTGTGCAATAAAGGACTCTAATAAAGGACTCTAATAAAGGACTCTGTGCCTACCATGATACCAGAACTTGGGACCCAGAGGACAAATAGGGAGGCATGGTCCCTCCCCTCACGGAGCTTTCAGCCTAGTAGTGGGTCTCAACAAGTAATAGAAATGGCGGTGATAATAGCTAATACTTATTGACTGTGCAACAGGCCCTATTCTAAGCTCTTTATCATTTTATTTAATCTCTGTTAATGATCTATTATTGCATAACAAATTGTCCCCAGAATGAATGGATTAGAACCACATCTATTACCTCACGGTTTCTGCATGCCAGGAATCCAGGCACAGCTTAACTGGGTCTTCTGGCTCAGGGTCTCTTTTAAAACGGTAACCAACGTGTTGGCTGGGGCTGGATTTATCTCAAGGCTTTAACCTCAATAAGTAGCAGTGGAATGAATTACTTAATTAAAGAAAAGGCAGAAATTTAGAGAGCCCCAACTTCTAAAAAACCCAAGGAAGTGACCACGGTTGGGAATAGCTTCTGTGGGGAATGAGAAGAAGGTGTGTTAAGATTGGGCCTCACAAAGATAGTCCAACAATCTCGGGTACTGGGAACGAATCAAGCAGGTACATTACCCCGTTTGGACATGATTTATGTGGAATGAGCAATGACAAGTAACCGACTGTTTTCATGGCAGAAGCTGAGGCCAGGGAAGTTGGGAAAGTGCTCCTGTAAGGCCAGGCAGGGCGCTGATAACACCAACTGGGAGGCGGCCTTCTCTGACCCCACCCCTGGCAGGGATCACCACGGGATTGGCCCTAGGAGCTCCCTTCAGAAACGCTGAGGGTAAGCCTGGGGCGAGCAGGCAGCGGGAGCACATTCCCAGGGCAGCAGGCCACCTTCCGATGGACCACGTGGGTGGCTGGGTGTGCTGAGCTGCTGTCACTGGACGCTGAGCTGGAGTTTTGGAGGAAGCTGGGCAGCTTTGGATTCTGGGTTGGGAGCTTGGCACCAGTGGCCCATGTTTTTCATTCTAGAAATGATGACCTGGAAGTGCAATTCTAAGGGCTGTGGCAGCCGGCCTCGGGCTTTGATGACTCCCTGTGACCTCTGTCCTCTGGCTGTCATGGGAGCCATTTTTCTTCTCCCTTCAATCCTGAAAAGGGAAGAAACCAATGTTACCAGAAGCACATGTCTCATCGCTTTGTTAATGATTGATTTCGTATGATTCCAGCGCTTGTTTGGCCTCCGGGTAAACAGTTGAAACCTTCTGGAGGCACCTACCAGGAATGCAGGAATGCATTTGCTATTAAATGGTAGAAAGGTTATAAATGGGACTCTGACAGAATAAAATATATTATTTATATGGGTGCTTAAAAATAAGTCGCTTGTAAAGTATACACTCTTCAGTGATGGCCTAATATGGGAAAGTGTGGTATCTGGTCACAAAACCAGGCTGACTCTGTACATGGGAAGATCCATCCATCCATCCGCCTTTCTCTAGGTTGAGCAACCTTGTGTCTAAAAAGTTTTTCCAAGGAAGTCTAGAGTTATAGGCCAAATGGAGACCTAGACTTCATGTACAAGATAATGGCAAAGTAAATTAGCCAGCCTGGGCTCTCTGAAGGTGTGGGTAGCTGTGCCAGGGGAGAATTACACACTGTATAGTTGGTCACCTGCCAAATCTGGGAGAACAAATAGAGATGAAATGCAGTGAAGGCATAAACAACTCAAAGGGAACACGAGTGGTAACTGTGCTGAGAAAGCCATGAGTTTTCCCACAGGCTGATATGATCTGACTTCCTCCTATGTCATAGTGACCAACGGGTCAGCCGTCTCGCCTGTTAACCAAGGGAATTCAGAAGTCCCAGCACCGTGATGAGCAGGGTGCAGAGGAGGCCCCGGGACCAGCATCAGCTTGGACCGTGGGCCCACCCTAGGTGGGCATAACCCTCTCATCCTCAGTTGGGTGACGGAAGAGATTGCAGCTCATGGATTTTACTGGGGACCTCAAGAAATAGGGGTAGGAAGGTAGCATCGAGGGTGTGCCCCTGCCCCTCCCCCGCCCCCCCCCCCCGCCCCGGTATAGCTCTTATCCCACTCTATTGTTCATCTCCTTCAACAGCATGCCAAGTAGTGTCTTTGGTGGGGAAATCAAGGATTACAAGCAGGAGCCCCAGCTCTGTCTACAACTATCTTTGCATTCTTGTGCCCATTGCTTCTCCCCTTTTCTGTCTTAGGTTCTTTATGTGTAGAATGGAACTAGTTTTGAAGATTCAGTAAGGTCAAACCGAGTACTTGGCACAAAATCCAGCTCAAAGGCCTCAATAAATTGTGATTACCTCCCCTCGAGTGGATTCATCTCAGTACCTTCAGCACAAAGTAGAAGTGGAGTGAATCTTGTTGAGTGAGTGAGTGTATAATAGTAACAACTCTGTTGTTTATCAAGGACCTTTTCAACCGTAAGCTCCTCAGGGTATCACATCATGCTCATTTCTGAAACCCCGGCATCTGATGCAGGGTTGGGCACATAGTAGGGGCTTGGTGACTCGTAAGCTACTGAGTAATCGCTCACGTTCAGGGGTTCCTTGATAAACTGGAGAGTCTCAGGGTAGCATGGGCTGACTTGGCACTCAGGGAAGAAGTGCCCGCCACTTGAATCCCAGATGTGGCGACAGCAATCAAGCCCCCTGAGTACTGAGGGGGAGGCTGCAGGGGTCTGGGGACCAGCAGGGTTTCTTCCTAGGAGCATGGTGCTCATGAGTCCTCAGCAGGGGCTGGATGGGCTCTATGCTAGTCTGCCGACCCAAGGACACATAATGAGGAGCAAGGTGGCCAGGGTGTAGAGCCAGGGAGAGCCTGCCCAGCCTCACCTCACCGACATGGCCACAGATGAAAGGAGAGCCTGTTGCTTTTCCAGATGAAGTGAATGCCAGGAAAAAATGCTGCCCCCTCCTAAGTGATCAAGAAACATGTGCCAGAAAGATCCATCCTTTAGTCCTGTGTGTGCAAGACCCGGGACTCGGGCTGCATTTGTAACCCGAGAAAGCAAGTCCCTGCCTATTGTGCAGCTCAGCAAAACAAAGGGAAAGCAAAGCAAGGAGGAGACTTGATCATCTGACACAGCTGTGCCTCTGAGAGCAAGAGCCCAGTGCGCTATTTCTGCAGGAGTTTACCAAACTCACCGCAAGTGAGCTGGTAATCGCCTTACGTCTGGGCAAACTGGTTCTCCTGGCACAGAGGTAGGAGCTGGGCTTAACGAGACTGCAGGATCAGACTGGAGGAGGGCCCTTTGTTCAAGTTGGCTCCAATTAAAAAACATTTTTTTATTTTCTTTTCTTGTTAAATAAGAACAGAAAAATTGTAGCATCAGGGGCGGAAGCATAGGGCAGGGGTGCAATATGGAAATTCTCATCCAAGAGGAAATCCCTCTGTGTTCATCCTCCCCACATTTCAGCTTTTTCAGAAAGCTGAACCTGAACTTCAGTTCCTGGTAATGCTTGACCTTGACGGGATCTGGGGCTGTGTCCTGGGGAGGCCTGGCTGCTGACTGGAGACTTGGCCGTTCCCAGTGCGTTTTGGCAGGTTTTCTCCATGTGACTTGGCAATAGATGTCTAAATCAACCTAACTGTGCTAAATTCCAGGTTCCGAGGAGTCTGGGCCAAACTTGGGGGTGGTCTGTGACCTGATGACCGCCAGGTCCGGGGAGGTTGTGCGCTGGTGGTCAGTGGAGGAAGGCAAGGCCAGCAGTAATCGCTTGTCTTACCTCGTCTGAAAGCAGAAAGTCTGATTTTAGAGCTTGTGCTAGAAACGAGTCTGGGATGGAGCCCTGTGTTGGCTTTTGACACATGCTCTTCAAACCACACCAAATTTGTCAGGCTCCTCTTTGGTGACAAAACCAAGAGTTAAAATGCCATTTGAGTTCAAGGAGGCAGGCTTGCACTGGACCTGAACTTGCTTCCTGGAGGGCAGTGGGCTGACCACTGATGGTCCAGGCATTGGCGAGGCTCGACTGGCGAGGGCCACCAGGAATGGGTTCAGGCCCCGAGGACAAACTTTCTGGGCTCAAGGACAGACAGGCCAAAGACTTACATGTGGGATTTGACCCGCCACCCCTCTGGGCCCCTGAGCCCTGGTAATTGGTACGGTTCCCCCTATCATCAGCAGCCCCGTGACCTGCCTGTGTGTGTGTGTGTGGCTGGGGGTTAGGGCTCGTGAGCAGGGCAAGGAGGCAATGCTAATGGGGTGGGAGCTGGAGGATGGGCTCAGGATTCAGAGCCAGGGGCATTTGAGAGCCCTTCCTCTGGATAAGCAGAGTCTTCCTCTTTTGGGGAGACCCTCTGCATCTTCTGATACACAGTCGTATGCCTTCAGGAGATAAAGCCCATTTGGGTCTAGCTCATCTTCTGGGGTGTCCACTGCTCTGAGCCCAGAGCCGGTGGAGGAGGAAGCGTGAAGGCATACCCTCTCCCACCAGCTGCCTCAAATGGAGGTCTTGTGCCCACGCCGCGTCTCTCACCTTACCTGGCTTCACCAGCCTTGCCCAGCGAAGCTGACTAGAGAGCATCAGGACCCAAAGGCTGCCCGGTCCATTCTACACATGTGGGCTGTACACCTACTGTTTGCCAGGTCTGTGTGAGCAGGTGCTGGGGCAGATAGCAGAGCAGCCGGCTAAACTCCCATCCCTGGGTGCTTTCTCTGGATATGCTTCCTTCAACATCTGGGTATTTCAGTGAACAGGGTAAGGGCAGGGGAGTCATAATTGGAATGCTCCAGTATTTTTGTCTTTTGGAAGTAAACATGTGCTTGAAGAGCAATCGTGTTTCAATTTGGTGTGGGTAGTAGACTTTGGGGCCTAGGCCCTGGGGTAAATATCACCTCCTATGGAAAGCCTTTCCTTCACTTCTCAAGACAGAATGGGATAACCCTCCTAGGTGCTACCTCCAGCACCTTGCCTTCCCTTTACCCCAGCACCTGCCCATCATATTCCAAAAGCCACCCACCAGCCCGTGAGACCCTGAGGTTCAGGACTGTGCCCACCATACTGGCTGGGACATGGAAGGTGTGCATCGAGCATCTGTTGAGTGAATGAGTTGAGTGATCAAGTCTGTGTGGAGCTCGAAAGGCAGAACCAACAGGATCCTTTCAAGAGGCGGATTTTGGCTTGAAAGAAGGAAGAATACTATAGCAATCAGAACAGTCCCCAGAGATATGGGTCAAGGTCATGAGCTCACTGTCATTGAACATATGCATGGCACAGCTGGTTAACCCCAGTAGAAAATATTGTGGAAGGAATTTAAGTATCAGATGGTGGCGCTCTCAAGAGGCAAGACCAGCTGAAGGTGTTGCCATGAGGGAAAGGGAAGGGAGGGGGCCTGCAGTTAGCTAGGGGGTGCTCCTGGGAGGGGTCCCCATGAAGGGACAAGCCTGGGTTTTGTTTCCACTAGATCTTCAAAGCAGATCTCAAACGTCATCCGCCTTTCCTGACTTCCTCTAACTCCCTCTTCTGCTCAAAACACATTGTTCCTTCTTTTATTGCCAGTCACATACCTCTTTATTGTAGCTGTTCATTAATTATGTGGCTCCCATCTAAAATGTGATCTCCTAGAGTACGGGACCCTGTCTTATAATTCTTCTCTCTCTCTCTCTCTCTTTTTTTGTTGTTATTTGCTTTTTGTTGTTGTAGTTTTTTGTTTTGTTTGTTCTTGGGCCTGTCTTATAATTATTTGTATCCCAGGCACCTAGAGCTGGGTGGGCCTGGCACCGTTGAATGACAAACTCAGTGAGGGCCTTCCGTGTAAGAGAAAGAGCTCATGGGCTTGCTCTGGAGGCAAAAGTAACACAGGTGAAAAAAAAATCCAAGGAATAGTCTAATATTGAACTGCATGACTTTCTGGGACAAAGGTTGATTCATGAGGGAGCTACCTCGGAGGCTGATGGCCTGCAAGCCATCTCCGAAAGGTGTGGGGGAAGGCCTGAGGCAAGATGCTTCTTCCCCTGCTAGAATGGAAGCTCCAGGAGGGCGGGGCCTTTATTCACCGCTGGGTGCCTGGCAGGAGGTAAGTGCTCAATTCACGTTTGTGGAGTGGAAGCACTTTGGCTGTTGAAGTTGATTTTCCTGAAGCAGAAAGAAACCGTGTTGATGATGAACTTATCCTCAGACTCTCAAGGTGATCTGTAATGGGAAGAAGGACTCACTCAGAAGCAGACAATCCCCAGAGAGGGTCCGGACTCAGGGGCATGAGACCTGCGCAGCCGAACCGAGCCCATTGCCCCAGGAGGGCCCTGCGCATAGTTTGATGGATGCTATTGCCCATTTGAAATTCTTAAGTTTTGAACAGGGAGCGTACGCTTTCATTTTGCACTGGGTCCACAAGTTATTATTATTGTTCTGATTTATTCCTGAGAAGGTTTTGTTACACACAGAGAGGAAGGGAGTTCAGTCCTTCCTGGCCATCGCCTTCCTCCTGCTCCTCTCTCTTCTTCTTGGGGAGGATGTGTGTCCTACCCTTTTATCGATGAACTTGAAGGCCTTCTTGTCTTTGAAGACCTTGAGCAACTCCATGGCATGCCACCCACAGGGGTCAAAGCCACCCACCTCTCCCATTACATCCTGCATGGACTTGGTGTGCTTGGTGAGGCGCCATGGCCAGGGGGCATCACAGAGCCACGGCTGCTGCTCTTTAGTGACTGCCGTGGTCCCCGCAAGTTATGTAGCCCGTCCTGCCCACAGAGGGGACACTGTTAATCTCCAGCATGGGCCACAGAAGCAAGGGAGAACCTTCTGCTCCAGATACCCACCTGGCAAACTGACTTGCCCTGTGGGCTCTGGGCAGGTGCTGGGGCAGATAGCAGAGCAGCCAGCTAAACTCCCACCCCTGGGTGCTTTCTCTGGATATGCTTCCTTCAACATCTGGGTATTTCAGTAAATACCCAGATTTACTGAAATAAAAGCAGGTGGTGGCTCCTTTTTCTTGCCTGGCCTGCATCTGCAGCTGCTTGGCTCCATCAGATGACCTCATGACCTCAGGGAGTGGCAGAACAGCCATAGCCAGTGACCTCACACCTCTTGCTGCTGCCAGCGGGGCGCTGTCACCGGCCTGGGGATGGCTCTCTCCCTCTGAGTCTGACACTTTTATGGCACATTTCGTCAGCAGTGGCCTCACCAGTATACTTCTCACAGGAACGTCCCACCCTACCCTTTCCGGAATTCGGGGCATTTCGCTGGCTTGGTTGGAGGACATTAAGTGCCACCCCCAGAGTCCTCTCTGCTGATGTCAATCTCTTCCAGTCCTTTAGGGCTGAGTCTAAGGAATGTTCTAGCTAAGAATGAGTTTATGAACCACTGGAGCACCTTCTCAGGGTGGGAGTGATCTCTTCCCTCCCTTTGGTTCAAGGTCAAGGACTCTGATCTTGGTGGGCTGGGGCCCTCCCGAAGCATCCGAAGCCTTGTTCGTTTCTCTTGGGGATACCAGCAGTCTTCATGCCTCTAGGGCACCTGGGGGCAGGGTCTCACAGGGAGAGCGCTCTTCCATCCCAAGGCTCTGTGCCCGCGGTGTGTCTGGCAGGGTGGGCTGGCCACTGTAGGGTCTCACTCAGTCCCGAGGAAAGCCGCCTTCCTCGGCGTCCTCTGCACAGGACGGGCCGGGTGGCTGGGCTTTGGAAAGGGGACCCTGAAAGCCGGACCCACGATGCCCAGCTCCGGCTGCTCTGGGTGGAGCCTGGGACGGGCCAGCAGGGCTCCTGGTCCCCTGGGCCGGCTGCTGTGAGTCTCCAGGTGTATTCGGGGCGACCCTGGTGCTGTCCTTCCCCGAACCTTCCTGGCTGAGGGCAGGGCTCGCTCGCAGGACAGGTGCGCATCAGACTTCAGAGGAGCCAAGCACAGTTGCCACTGCTTCCTGGGAAATGGAAAAGTGGGAATTCAAGGTCATGAATAGAAAACAAAGATGGTGAAGGTAGATTTTTTTTTTTTTTTTTACAATTTAAAAGTCTATGTCCAATAGGAGTGTGAAGACCTGGGCTGGGGGGCGGGGCAAGCTGGGAGAGGTCAATGAGGGGAAAGGCGGGCTTATGTAATACTTTCAACAATAAAGAGTTAAAAATAAATAAATAAAACACTTTACCACACATACAAAGTCCATGTCCTTATTAGAATTACGACTTTTTTTTTTCTTTCTGTGAGACACTACTGTTTTACATTTTACACACTGTCAGAGTGTGAGGGAGACCCAATCCAATGCCCTCACTCTAAAGGTGGAAAACGGAGGTCTGTGGAGGCTGGGGGGCTGCCCAAGGTCCCACAGCTCATGAGGAGCTGAAGTAAGAGCACAGGTCACCTCCCTCACCCCAGGTCTCTGTTCTCTCTCAACAAAAAGTTCCCAAGATATTTCAGTTGCTAACTAAACATTCACAGATATGTTTTCAGTACCAGGGCAGTGTAACCTCAGGAAGTTCTCTGGGTGTTTGTTCTTTCGTCATTCATTCGTCATCAGCTCTTTATTGAGCAGCTGCTTTGTGCCGGGTCCTGTGCTCAGTCCTAGGAATACCAAGTAGAACATGTACGGTCTGTGTCCTTAAAGGCACTTGTACTAGGAGTGCGTGCATGTGTGTGTGTGTGTGTGTGTGTGTGTGTGTGTGTGTGTGTGTGAGCCCAACTAGAAGCCCCCTCGGTATAATCCTGAACAACAGATCACTTGTCTGAGTTTCAACACCTCCAGTTAGGAAACCTGCTTTGAGAGCGCTTGTGCAATGACTTTGAAATCAGAGTGGTTAGCAATCCCAGTGTCCCGTTAGGTGGAGGTGTCTTTCTCTTCTTTATTTCAAGCCAGAGCTGGAGGCAGATTCAAGGGACCCGAGTGCCTGTCACAGTGGCTGTTAGAGGTGTCTATGCAAATGACCAGACATGACTGATGTGAAATCCCTCTCTCTCTCTCTCTCTCTCTCTCTCTCTCTCTCTCTCTCTCACACACACACACACACACACACACACACACACACACACACACAGCATGCCGAGCCAGTCCTAAGAGCACAGAATATCAATTCTGGACCGTATGTTCCTTCTTTATCAGACTCAGATCAGTTGAACTACTTGCTTAATTAGTTAATAACCAAATCCAGATAGCTAGCAGATTCCTTAAAGGATATAAACGTTCAGTTTACTCAGGAACTGAACAACGGGAAGCAGCTTCCCTTAGAAACGACTTCCTCTGAAATGTCACTGCGCCTCAAATGACATCTTGGGGAGGCATCAAGGCCGCTGTGGTTTCCTGCGGTTCCTTCAGAGAATCCCAGGAAGTCACGGCTGTTATGGAGGGTTCCCAGTGACTGGAAGTCAAAATCAGATGGCCCCAGATGCCAGTTGCTCCCTCTGACAAAGGCCTGAGACACCCCAGCTGGAGCTGGAGCAGGTGTTGGGCAAGTCTCCAGCCCAAGGGGTCCCCAGGAGCTTGCAGGGTGGTGGGAAGGATCCAGGGTGTGTTCAAAGCCCAGGGCCCCACCACGAGATGCGTTGGGTTAAGCATGGGATTACTGTTCTCCCTTCAAAGGCCATCAATAAAAGCTGCTCAGGAATGCCCTGAGGGCAGGAGGCTTTGATGCTGCGGGAAGACAGGCCCCTCCCGCTCTCTATAAGGAACTCAGCCCATCCATGGACTCAGCACCCGGGCTCCTTGAGCCGGAGAGGCCTCCAAGCAGACTGAGCCCAACTTCCCATTGATGGGTTCTTTCCAGGATATTCTGACCCTGCTTGCACTCCTCCAGGGAAAGACAGGATGTGGGTGCCAGCGTTGGACAGGGCCTTCTCACAGGGCACGCTGCCTTCCTGTAACATCCATTTGGGGGTCTCAGCCCTGCAGTCTGGGGGCTCACCCGGCTCTCTGCTGCCACGTGGAGGTGTGAGTCTGTGTCTGCTTTGCTCCAGGCCAGCCAGCCACAGGGCAGTGCTCGGCCCTCCCTCCCAGGCGTGGCTGGGAAGTCCTTGACCTCCTCTGCACCGGGCGGGCGCTCCTGAAAGGGTGAGGTCCCCACTGCTGGGGAACCCGAAGCCCCAAAGGCCAGTTGCAGACTGAGCAACGCAGGGCTAACGAGGCTGATTCTCCCTGGCTCCGAGGCGGCTCAGCAACCTGGAGCGTGGAAGCCACAGTGTTTGGATTTCCTACCAGCTGCCTTGGTTAGCCACCCCAGGGCTGGGCTCTGCTCTGTTCCTCTCAGCTTCCTCCCGTCTCAACTCGAGTTCTAGCTGGAGGCAGACCACGTTCAAGGTGTTTCAGAAATAGTCGAAGTGTAAGCCATGGTGCCTTCTGCTTCCCTTGGTCTTGGGAGCCCCAGCTGGGGATCGGGGCACCAGGCTTACTCAGCAGTGTTCTGGGCATGCACCCATTTAGGGCTGCTGGTCCGGTGAGCAGTGGGAGTAAGTGGAGACCTGTGGGCTGGGCTAGGGCCCCCAGCTCCATCTCAGCGCAGGCTCCACCATTAATCACTGGCTACTCGGCTTGAGTCTGGATAAGAGGCGGAGGCTGGGCTGTGTCGCATTGCAGCTGGGGGAGCTCCCAGGGTAGAGGGTGACCCTGACACCCCTCCCCCGCCCCCCAGGTGACCCCGGAGGATTGGGCAGTGTTTGCCTGGAGTGTTCCTTAAGGAGCTCACCCAGACACATGGCCCTTCCCTTTCACCTACTCAGCAGCATTTCTATTCAGCAGAGCAATCCTGAGGCAAATGATTCTCTCATTGCCTGCCTAACTGGATGAGCAAAACCCCCAGGGGTTATTTGGACAAGAGTATAAACGATCTCAGGAATGTGACCCGGCCTCCTAAGTACAGGGGGAAATAACAAGAGCTTCTGGAGGTCTTTGGGGACTCAGTGGTGGGCACTGGGGGGGGGGGGGGTGGATGACTCTAACGGGTCCTGTTTCTTAGGCGCCAATAGGGCACCACCTTAAAACAGGAAGGACAAAGGGCCCACCTGCCCAGCAGCCACCTGGGGAAGCCGGGCAGGCTGTGTGCGCTAAGGAAAACGCTGTTTGCACTTCCCTTCAACACACAGCCATGACTGGGGATTAATGTTTGTGCTTGGTGTGTGTGTGTGTGTGTGTGTGTGTGTGTGTGTGTGTGTGTGTGTTGAGCTGATCACTATGCATTTGACGACCTGAAAGAACGAGGAGGCTTTTTGCCCCATTCACGGGTGGGGAGACCTAGAAAAGACCCAATGTCGCGTTCCAAGGCCCAAGCCCGAGGTCAATTTTCCCGCTGATCAGGAGCCCACCCTGAACCATCCTGCCAGGCCAGCGATGGCCCTGGACGGAGCTGCACTCAATAATTCAGACTGGGATCGACTGCCAAGGATTCCGGTGCCTCCCACATTACCTACTTGGCGAGGAGACTGGAAGGGGCAGGTCACCCTGGGGTCTGACTGCAGTGTCTGCTCGAGGGGACGGCTGGGGAGTGCCCTCAAGCAGGGAAGGAGACTCGCTCCGTAGACTTGCTCTCAGGGGAAGTCATAGGTCTGAGCGTGAGCTCAGTTCAGCCTGGGGTCTGTGTGAAGAGCAAAAGCCCATGAACTTGGCCTCTGCCTCAGACGGGGTGAGGACCCTTCCCCAATCTGGAGACCCTTTTTAGGGGCAACTGCCCTGTCTCGATCCCAGCCCCCCAGCCCCCCTCCTCCCCCCCAGTCCGAGGCTGCTGTCCAGGCTGCAGTCCCCCTGCCTTTTTCCTGAGGAGCAGAGACGCGGCTACTATGCGCATGGGCCCTGCCAGCGATCCGGGTGTCTGCACACCGCGAGCAGGCCAGACCGGGTCAGAGCAGAGCAAGTTCACGTGCAGCCTGGAGAGTCGGTTTGCAGGGCTCCGTGATGGCTTTGTTTCCCAACTTTTATCTCCAGCTCCAAGAATGGAAGCCGGTACAGCCTAGACCCTCCACACATTTTTGCTGAATGGCTGGATCAAATAATACATAATGAGCCAGCTTCTCCACCTCAGTAAGCAGACACCACAGCCTTTCCTTGGTGACTTCTCAAATTGCAGGGTCCTGAAATAACCACCATTAGCAAACACTGTGGAAGAACATGAATTACATCGCCATAGAACACTCTAGTTATAACGCGGCCTTTTCGTTTTTTTTCCTTAGGACCTGTTTTATTTGCTGCTAAACAGAAATATGACCTAGGAAACATTTGTCTTGTTGATTTTATAGTTCTTTTCAGAGCTCTTTGTGTTCACACGTGACTCTGGCATCTGACCTTTACGACAGTCTTGGGCGGTCGGAAGGATGGCTCAGCTTTGTTCGCGCTGCCTCACTCCTGAGCACGTCGAGGCTGACTGCGTTCCCAGATCCACGCAGCCGAGAAGGCGCTGACCTGAGGTCCAGGCCTGAGGCCTGTCTACTGCCCTAAGCTGGGGTGGCCGGGCCATCAGAGTGTGTAATTTTCCCTTTGTTCCACCAAATGAGAGGGGCACTCAACCTGGCCCTTCTGGAAATGCTGTTATAAGCCAGATGCAGGCCCCGAACGACTCTGCAATTACCAGGGAGAGGGTATAATTTGGGGAACTCAGCCTGCCTGGGTGGGCTTTATTCTGGAAAGCTCGCTGCGATGAACTCTGCTATTATCAGACAAGATTCTGCGTGGGAACCAGAAGCGGTGGTTCTGACACTGCCCCGGCTCAGAGCCAGGCTGCCGTCTGCGCCGCTGGGTCACTCCTGGGTTCTGTGTCTAAGGCCATTCTCCCTGAGCTCCGGGAGAAGGCTGCCCAGGGAAACCCAGGCGTGATGGCCCCGGGGTGACCCCGGCCCCCGGGGCCTGGTGATGGCCACTCTCCCCTGGGGGTGGGGGCTGAGCCTGACCCTGTGCTTCCATGGCCCGCAGTCGGCTGCTGCTGGAGGAGGTTCCTTTCCCGTGCCAGCCCCCAGGCCCTGGGCCGGGACTCCACACCGGAATCCCGCTTGCAGCCTCGGTGGGTGGCTAGCTCACCTCTGATTTTCACCCAAATGCACCATCCTTTTCTGTCCCAGTTTTCAAATCTGTAAAATGGGCGTTTGAACAGCTGCTGTGTGATACTTCCAGGGGGTGCCATGGAGACCGGCACGTAGCGAGCGCCTGCTCTGTGTGCCACGTCATCTGACTTATTCTTCAAAGCCACCCACTCATACCCCCATTTCATGGATGGAGAAGTTTATACATGGCGAGATGCAGTAACCTGCAGGAAAGGAAAAGAGACCCGCTCTGATGTCGGGAAGCCGCCCTTCCCTTCACGCTCACCCATCTTTTCTCCTATTGGATCTAGGCAACCTCAGGGGATGCCAACCTCACACAGGGCACCTGAGACCAAGCAAGGCCACTTCCTGATTTTGTCTTAGCACAGACAAGAAGAATGTCATATGCCACCCACAAAATACACCCCCTACTCCCAGCCACAACGCGTGACCACAGCCGCTTTACCGAGCACAGCTTCGTCTGGTCATAGCCCTCCTTGCGGAAGATTTACTGAGGCGCCTGGTCATACACTTGCCCCGCTTTCTAACAACATCTGGTAAAACAAACTCCCGATTCCTTACAGCTGCCTCAAGCCACCCCACCAAACCCAAACTCCATCATTGGTTCTTTGTAACACCCTCTTCCCGAGCCCCCCTGGGTGTGAGGGCTCCCTCGCTGCAATGAGTAATAAGCAGGTGTGAGCCCGGTGGCCGTGCTGGAGGGCGTGGACCCTTGACCAGGGCCCCACAGTTGATGAAGGATGGACAGTGGGTTCAAACTGAGGAGTCAGGCTTTTAGATTCCGGAGCCTGTGTATTGTCACGTGGACCCCCTGTCTAGGAGAGCCGTGAGAAGCAGTAATATCTGCACAGTCAAGTCCTCTGAGGCGGCAAGGGAAGGACCATCAGAGCTCATGGTGGCCTTGACCGTGGCATTTCACTCGGAACTTCCCATAGGCTCAGAAATCGTCACCGCTAGCTAGTGGCGTTGCACTTGCTGGTTGTTTGAAAGAGGAAACAGTGAACGCAGACACCCCTCATCTATGTGGTCACACCCCTTGGACAGGCCAGCAGCATGGGGATGCCCACAGCCTGCAGAGTGACTGCCCATCCCCCGCCCCCCACCCCCGGCACACCCCATGGCCCAGCCTCTTGGTGCCTGGCACATGGAGGCTGCCATGTGCTCTGTTGGCAGGGCCAGCTGAAAACCTTTCCCCAGTATTGTCCTTTGTTCCTGATGATGTCCCTACAGCAGTGTCCCTGATCCCAGCAGGACGTTGGCCCGAGATGTAAGGAAACGGCTAGCTGTTCTCAAGACCCCCTGAAGCCCAGTGGTCCATGCACCCGATGGCTCTTGGCCTAGACTTTGGCATAGCCCCCACCTGGGAGCATCTGGCACCGATAGCAGGGAACCAACCTTGCCTCCGCAGCTGCTAAGATAATGACAGTTGCTGTGGTTGCTCGTTACTGGCACCATTCGTAGTGATTGTACTGTGTCAGGACCTTTTGCCTACTTCTCTGATCCTCATAAAAGCCCCGTCAGGTGGCTATTATTAGTCCCTGTTTACAGATGGATAAACTGAGACTTGGGAAGTTTGATTCGAATCTGAGCTGACAGATTGCAAGCAGCAGAGCCAAGACTTGGGTCCAGATCTGTCTCCTAGACTATCCATTCCCCCCACCCTCCTGGGCTCTGACTGTCTGGCTGTCCTACACACACCCAAGTGCCTGCACAGATCATGCAAGATGGCAGTGGACCCAGTGCAGTGCCCGCCAAGACCCCCGTGGGGACCAGGAGGACTTTTCTCCTAGTTGCGGGGACTGCTGCTGGCTGACAGCCTCTCTGGGAGCTGCCCTTTGCTGAAGCCTTGCCCAAGGGGACAGCCCACATCCCGCCTCCTTCCTTCTCACAGGTGGTCATCCTGACACACTCCTTAGAAAACTTTTAGCTCGCTCTCCTTCATCACAGTCTGCTTCTTGGGGACCCACCTGTGACAAGGATATCTTGCAAGATTAGCCGGGGGGGGTTGTAGATTTACCCACTGGCTTTTGCAATGTCTGGAGGACTGTGGTGTCCCCAGCAGGAAGGACAAGCATCCCCGTGTCCTTGGCATCGGTCAGCGTGGGCTGAAGGCATCAGTCAGCGTGGGCTCTAGGCTCTTACCTGTTTAAAAGGAGTTCTCTGCCACACAGGATTGCTGAATATCTGTTTAGCAGGGAAGCCCAGAACTAACCCTTTCTTAAAAAAAAAAAATAAATAAAAATTCTCGCCCGGCCGCTGTGGCTCAGTCATCCCATGCACCAGGAGGTCAATTCCCAGTCAGGGCACATGCCCAGGTTTCGGGCGCGATCCCCGGTAGGGGTGTGCAGGAGGCAGCCGATCCATGTTTCTCCCTCATCGATATTTCTATCTCTCCCTCTCTCTCTCTCTCTCTGAAATCAATAAAAACATATTTTTTAAAATAGAGATTAATTGCAAAAAAAGTAAATAAATAACAATTTCCAAATTAGAGGGCCTGACAGTCCAAGATTATTTTTAAGGCAATTGAGGAATATTCACCTTTATAGTTTAACCCCTAAGGCACAATAAGCCATTTATAATGCCTTAACTAGAGTAAACAGCATGGTAGTAGAGATACTACCTGATTCTACAAATTGGCCATCTATTTAGTTCCATATGCCAGCCTCTGTGGCGGGGGTTAGGGAGACAGAGGTGAACAAAATCATTTCTGCATTTGAGGAGCTTCCTATCTTGTAGGGGAGGTTGATATCAAACCGATCATAATAAAAAATACAATGATAGCTTTAGTAGGCATTAATTGCCATACCAGTTCAATGAAAATTATGAATAGGCCAATAAAAACTGTTAGAAAGAGGAGTATGATTTAGGAGTTTGCTCATCTTCCCCATTAGGTCCAAGCAGGCCTTGGCTGTAACCGCATGGGGCCGGGGACACCCAGAACCTTTATGGGAAAGCTTCCTGAGCTTGATTTGTGTGTGGAAGTGATTGATGACTCTGGCCCCTTCAGGCCGCCTGCCAACGTCTTAAGAGTTATTGCCTTAAATATTAGTTGGTAGTATTTCTTTCCTACTTAAAAATCTGTAATCCTCCCCTTCTACCCCCATTGCCTCCTGGATAAAGTTCACCCCCTCTTCTCCTACTATTCCCCGTAAAGCTTTCCTTTGTGGTCCAACTGGTCCACTCACGGAACCCAAAAGTCAGGGGACTGTCTAACCATCCGGGTCTCCTTGCCTTTGCTCTCCTGGAATGCCTCTTCCGCTTCTCTTGACTGGTCTAACTAGTGCACATCCTTCAGGCCAGCCAAAGTGTTTCCCTGAAAACTCCGACCTGAAGTGACCTCTCGCCTCCGACAGGTCTTGTATTGTCCGTTTGCAGGACAATGAAGCCTCATGACCATGGTGACCCTTCGTCATGGCCTTGACCTGCCATTTTATTTTATTTTACTTTTTATCAATTTTTAGAGAGAGAGAGGGAGGGAGGGAGGGAGGGAGGGAGGGAGAGAGAGAGAGCTAGAAACATCAATGTGAGAGAAACATTGATTGGTTGCCTCCTGCACGCCCCCTACTGGGGACTGAGCCTGTAACCCTGGGCATATGCTCTGAGCCTGGGAATTAAGCCACGACCTCCTGGTTCATAGATCAATGCTCAACCACTGAGTCACAGGGGTCAGGCTTGACCTGCCATTTTAATGTGTTCTGTCACTCAGCTTTCTGGGAAAACCGTGTCCCTAAGAAGACCTTGAACTAACCTGGAAGGGTGGGCTGGGTGTCCCGAGAAGTGGCCTGTGGGCCTTTTTTCTTCTGAGGGGGGCGGGGAGGGGGGCCTCGTTGCTTTCCTCCGTGATGCGATTCATGGGGCCAACCTGGAAGCGAGAGGGAGCTGTTCCCTTCATCTCTTTACGGAGTTTTGGCACATTTGGCGCCTCAAATATCGGACAGAACCAAGCCTGCCACTTTGGGGGAAAGAGGCAGCATTTTTCACTGTTGAGAATACATTGCTCCAAGTTCCTTTTCTTTTTAAGGAAAGCAATACATCAGGGGGAGGGAAGAGCCTCTCTGTGACTCTGTCTTGTTTTTCTGGGAACAGTGAGCAGAAGCTGGCCTCGAGCCCAAAGAAGGAGAGAAAACGCTTTGCAAGATGCGAATGGCCTTGCAAACGCGAGATCCGTGTGTGGTATGTGCCCTGATGTGTGTGCGTGTCTAAATGCCTGGCCATGCTGTTCCTGAACTTTTCCCAAGTGGAAAACGGGCCTGGAACGGTGCAACTAGAACTCTGCAAGGAGCCCAGGCCAGCCCCTCACGGTCCAGGGCAGGAAGCGGGTCCTCACAGAACAGGACTTGCGAGGGACACAGTGATCAGCGGGACCCTGGCTCATCTTTAAAAGGCAGACACGGAACCCACCAGAGTACAGCCTGCTCTGCCTGGCTCCCAAGACCAAGGGTGTGCCCCGGGGGCAAATTAAACTGCTCCTCGGCTGTTGCAGCCTCAGCAAAAGCAGAAACCACAGCGCTCCCTCCCAGCGCGGCCAAGGGGCCCGGGCCCAGCCACTGCGGAGAGGCTCCTGTCTGCCTGAGCACCTCGCCCAGACCGCGCACATGTCCATTCTCTGCCGGGGTGCTTGGGTCTCTCCTGCTGGGGCCCTGGCCTTGCTGAGACGGCACAGAGGAAACCGGAGTGCCCCTCAGTTCACAGTGTGTCTGTCGGCACTTTCTCTGGAGAACCTTTAACCTTGGGGTGGGAGGAGACTTGGACTCACGCGAGCAGAGAGGGACCCTTGAGTCTGGCTCTTGACGGCACCCCCAGCCCCAGTTGGCCGTGGGAACTTGGCCTTCATGCAGGAGAGAGACCTGATGGGGTTCCCAAGGGCTGCCCCAGGCAGAGGAACCCACCGATTCTGCCTCTGCCTCCTCCCCCACCCCTCACCCCCTGCCACCCTCCCCTCCCAGGTCTGGGATCAGCATGCACCCAGACTCTTGTCTGGGGGTTGTTAGCTAGCAACCCTCCAGCTGCCTGGGCTGGCGGAGACAGGGAACCTCCTCAGACAACCTGCTTTGGCGGAGACAGCCATTTCTGGGCCAGACGTGCACTTTAGCTCCCACTCTGTAATTAAGGACGAAGCAGCCATGAGCAGCTGGGCCGTGGCCGCCCTGGCGCTCAGCTCTCTGCCCGTGGTACTGCCTGGCCTGTGTCTGGCCATGTAGCGGCTCAGCTGACCTCATGTCCCTCCCCTCCCCTCCCGAGGGGTTGCGTGCTTTACTCCCAGAGATGCTGGGGTGAGGCAGAGAAGTAACCGAGTCCCCTGTGGGCACAGAGCACCAGACCTGCCCTTGGGGCCCTCGCCGGGGAGCCCGCTGCTTTCCCGTTCTGCTAATGGGCCCCGGCCACGGACCCTGTGCAGCGGCATTTCTGGCGGGCTGGTCCTTCCATGATAAAGGGCCAGGGACCAGGGCTTCCCAACTACAGCAGGGGAGGCCCCAGGAGGCAGCAGAGTATTGCCTTGGTCTCTAACGTGGGGTCATGGAAGGAGGCAGTCCAGACAGGGCAATCAATGAGGCGCCCTGGGGGAGTCCCACGGCCTATGGGGGGGGGGGGACGGAGACATTGCTATACAGGGTCTCCCAGCTGGAAAGCCCTATGTTCTGTGAGCCCCCTCTTTTAAGGGGCTCAGTGGAACTGATTTCCAACTCCTCTTGTCTCTGTGTCCTGAGCGCTTTCTGCAGCTCTAAGAGTCTGAGCAGCCAGTTGAAAGCTGCCCTGAACAGCTGGCTGGGGGGTGGGGAGGAGTGAGAAGAGGGAGAAGAGGGGAGCGGGGCGGGGGGGCTGGGGTGGGGGGGGAAGGTGAGTGAACAGGAGGAGGCTGCCTTTTGAGAAGGATCCGGCCCAAGCTTGGGGCTGTGGACACCCGGGCAGCCCCAGCTCTGTGCTTTTGAGGTAACGGTTTGGATGCCATGGTTTCTGGCACCCCTTAGGAAATGAAAGACACTTCAGAATTCAGGCGTCTGGGCGAGGGGCTGTGGCCCACGGAAGGCACCTCTCAGCTTGCAGTCCCGCCCAGCCTCCCCCACAGGCACCCGCTTCCAGTCCTGTGGGTGGGGGCCGGGAGCACGCCCAGAGGGAAGTGTGCAGCCCAGCATCCGGGCTTGCTTGTGTGAGGGAGGTCCAGCTAGATCGGATAGATTGGAGAGCCCCCCATCCCCAGCTCCGAAGGAAGTGTTCACAGAGTGGGCTGCATTTGAAAGTTTTCGGGGCAGCTTTTAATCAGTCAGAGGAGGAGTCCCACCAGGGCCTGTCCCGACGGCCCCTCCCCCTTTGTGTTGTGCAGCTAGGGAGACTGAGGCTGGAGCGGCCAGGGTCCTGCCCGGGTCACCCATCGGGGTAGGAGCCCCTAGGCCCTGAGGTGCTTGGCGGGAGGCAGGGCTCCTTGCTGCCGAGGCCAGGCCGTTTGCTGTGCCCCCTGGACCAGGCTCACAGGCCACCTCTTGGGTGTCTGGCTGGTCCAGCTCTCTGCGCTTACAGCGCGGGGCCTGAGGCTGCTGTCCAGCATCCCGGTTTGCTCAAGGCCTCAGCCTGACGTCTGGGTCCCGGCACGGGCGTGGCATGGATTCTGGAGTGCGGATGGTGGGTCCCGCACGACCCGGGGCTCAGGCAGCCTACAGCATACTTCCACTGAAATGTGAAAGGGATGGAGCCCGGGCTTTGCCACAACAGGTCTTACGGCCCGGGGTGCACCTTCTCTCCCGTCCTGACGCCCCCTCTCTCCCAGACAACAGTGTGAGCAAACCAAGCGAGCCCTCGCCCTTTTTACTACTTGGTCTGAGGACAGACTTGTGGGCCAAGGGGAAACCCAATTACTGTGCCCTTTTGTCTTTTTTGAATTCCTCCCTAATCTATCTATTAAAAAACAACCTCCAGCAGGCTCCTCACTAAACGGGCTTTAAGCAGAGGCATTAGCCACGTGACCCACCCTCCCTCGGGGCAGGCACGCAATTTATCTTTCAGCACAGGGAGACTTAACACACCAGCCTAAGAACAATGGCCATCAGCCCCCTCTGTCCCCATGAGGAGGAAGAGGCAGTGCCAGGGGCTCTGACCCCATTAGGGACTTCTCCGGGGCAGCTTCCCTAATGGTGACATCGTAACTAACATGAATCAGTAGAGGGGGGCAGGGGAGGGAGGCACACAGGATCCCCCGGGGCTGAGCGGAGCTGGCGAGGGGGGACCCCTCCTTTTCACGGAGCAGCCTGTACAGATCCGCTCAGCCTCTTTCTTCTCCCTCAGTGGTAACCCACCCCCCAAGTCTCCTTCCAGATTGCTGCCAGGAGGAGGGTATCTCATGGGGTGTCCACTCCCCTGTGTTGTCCTGGAGGCAGTTTCTGGGGCTGCCCTGAAGGGGCGGGGGGGGGGTGTTAATTGATAGATCCTCCCTTCCCCCAACTGATGGACGGAGTATGACGTAAACTCCACCTGCAGCCGGACATTTCCTGAACACCTTATATGGACTGTACATTGAACCACCAATCAGCACCTGCAAATACCCTAAGCCCCTGATTCCTAATTCCCTAGGTGCCTAATCAAGTGCCTTGTATGAAACCACCAATCAGCGTGTGCTGAGTGCCCTAAGCCCCGTCCCCTCTTTTCCTCCCTTCAAAAGGCGCTTACACCCCGGCTCTCTCTCTCTCTCTCTCTCTCTCTCTCTCTCTCTCTCTCTCTCTCTCTTTCTCCCCTTTTCCCCTCTGGAAGGCGGCCGGCAGGGTGATCTCCAATAAAGCCTGTATCCTGGTATCCCATGGTCTCCGGCCCTCTGCTTCATCTTTCATTAATATTCCTGTGGTTGGCACGAGGTTGGCACCTAGGCACTTCGGTGGCACCTATGCACTTGGCCCTGTAGCCGTTGCTGCCCTGCCCCACCACCGCTGAATCATGGGCCGGACCAGGCCACAGACACGGAATTGAATCCATTCTTTTTTTCTTCCCAGAGGAAATGGGTGCAATTGCTCTTCCTCAGCCCGACTTGGGAGAAGGCCGACTCTTGCCCTGGGACTCGCAGTGCTAGCCCCTCCCCTGGGTCAGGCAGAGTCAGGCTGGGCACGCCCGGTGAGCCAGGCACTTTCTGCCCGCCCAGGGCATCACCCACGGCTCCCTGCTCTGCCCCGGCCCTGCCTTCGGGCCCAGTGCCCAGGGACCTGTTCAGGCTGCAGAGGTGGTACTAGGAGCAGAATTATGAGTGAAGCTTCCCAGAACCGCAGAACCTCAGGAAAAAGGACCACGTAGCAATTTAAAGCGGTCGGATGTCCACATAAGAAACGTCCAAACCTGTGAGAATTTTTGTGAGTTTATCTGAGCCAAACTGACGACCATTGCCGGTGAGCAAACGCTCAAAGGATTACGAAAGTGCTCCAGAGAATGGTGGTTTTGCACCTTATTTTATACATTACACTCCAAGGAGGAGGCAAAAGAGAGATACAAGAAATCCACTGGTGACAGATTAGGGAGGCAGGAGAAGGCAAAGGGTCGGGAGGGCGCGGGGAAAGGGGGAGTCTCTGGGATTGGATAAAAAGTAAAAGGCATAGACACACTTACATTGGTGATTCTAGGGTAGTTAACAGTTAATTAACATAACAATAACAATGAGGGGTTTTTGTGCTCTTGGCTCTGGCGCTGAGATCTGCCCTGAGGGGTCTAAAAAAAGGAAATTACGCTGACATTCCAAAGGTATGTATCATAGATGCAAAAGGACAGCAGCCAGACTCAGTTAAGGTAAAGACTGATTTTTGTCTCCAGCCGGTGTGGCTCAGTGGTTGAGCGGCTACCTGTGAACCAAGAGGTCGCAGGTTCAGGGCACGTGCCCGGGGTGTGGGCTCCATCCCCAGTGTGGGGTGTGCAGGAGGCAGCCTATCAATGACTCTTTCTCATCATGGATGTTTCTATCTCTCTCTCCCCATTTTTTCCTCTTTCTGAAATCAATCCTTATATAATAAAAGGCTAATATGCAAGTAGATGGAATGGCCGAACAACCGAACAATCAGTTGCTATGATGTGTGCTGACCACCAGGGGGCATGTGTGGAACATGGCGGACTTTGGCAGCGGTGGGATGGTGGAGCAGGTGAGCAGGGGCACCAGACCAAGGTGGGGCGTGGGTCACTGTCATTGGGGCAAGCCTCTGGTGGTTACTGAAAATTCTTTGCTCCCATGTGCCGCCATCCCGCCTGGCACTCGCACCCGCTGCCGGTGCTTGGTGCCAGTCCTGATCACTGGGCGCCATCAGCGGGTGTGAGCAGCAGCTGCCAGCCCTGATCGCCCTGAGGACTTCTCCACCTCCCCCTGCTCCTGAGGGACGATCAGGGTGGCAGACAGGGGACAGGGGGCCATGGCCGCAGGGGCTGGGCAGGGTCACAGAGGATGGGCTGAGACCCGCCCCTGTGCCTACTGCAGCCTCGCGGCCCACAGTTCCTTTCAAGGTGCACGAATTCGTGCACTGGGCCCCTAGTAAAGATATATTTTTAAAAATGAAATAAAATAAAAAAGAAGGGTAATAAGCAAAGGTCAGGGGTGCCCTGGCTATTCCTGTGAAGACCCGGCTTGGCAAGCCCACTGCTGCCTGGGAGGTGCGGTGACTTCCCCCGGGCTCATTGGGGCGAGCCAGTTCTGGCCTCTGGGAAGGATAGTGCTGTCTCGATTTTTGCAGACACAGAGGGGCTCGCTCATGCTCGGCTGCACTGCAGGGGGCTCAGGCTCTGGCTTCCTGGGGGGCCTCTCGGCCAGGTCCTCAGCGTTTCTACCCCAAATCCTAAGGTGCAGCCTCCTGTGTCAGGGGCCTGGCTGGGGCTTGGAGAGGAGGCAGCCAAAGCTGGGGACCGGGAATCCATAACCGCTGGGCACCGGCCCTGGGCGAGCCTGGCGGGCCATCCCCAGGAATAGTCTGTCCAAACAGGGCCTCCGATCTTTAGGATGGAAGGCTCCAAGGCTGACTTTGGGGTCTCCTGCCCTGTCCGGGAGAGGGCTGACCCTGCCAGAAGTCTGTGAGGCCTTAACCCAGCTCTGTGGTCCTGGGACCCTCCCCCTCCTCCCCCCTCCCAGGGGCCCGTCCACATTCCAAGTGCTTACTCAGGACTTAGAGGAATAGGCAGCTTCGTCCTAGGGCTTCTCTAGGCTCAGCACTGCTGTTTAAGGCCCTCTGGCTGGGTCTGATGTGCTCAGCTCCAATCTTGTCCAGTCACACACACTCCTCCTCCTCTTCCTCCTCCTCCTTCTATTAAATGTATTGGCGTCAGAGAGGGAGGGAGAGATAGAAACATCAATGATGAGAGAGAATCGTTGATTGGCTGCCTCTTGCCCACAACCGGGCATGTGCCCTGACCAGGAATCGAACCGTGACCTCCTGGTTCGTAGGTCGATGTTCAACCACTGAGCCACACTGGCCGGGCTAAAAAAATTTCTGTTATGAAATGATTAAACACACAGGAAAATTGAGACAATGGTATAATAAATCCCTTATACTCATCGCCTAGATTTAACAACAATTAATATTTCGCTATATTTGTTTCATCTACATTTTTACTTACGTATTTAGAAACGAACTACTGATGTACATTTTACCCTAAACGCGTCAGTCTGTATCTCTAAGAATAAGAAGCTTTCTACATGACCATATTATCATTGTTGTAACATCAAAATGAACAATTTCTTAGTATTGTCTAACACCAAGTCTGTATTCAAGTTTCTGCAAATGTCACAAAACTGTCTTTTGTGGTTGGCTTCCTTAAACTAGAATTCAGGCCAGACCCACATGCTGCATTAGGCTGTTATAACTCTTAGGTCTCTTACAACGAGGTCTGCACCGTCCTTCCCAGGGCACAGTCAGGCTGGAGAAAGCAGGGCAGTTGCCCAGGTCACGCCCAGTCTCAGGACCTGTGGGTTCCGTGGGCAGGTGCCAGGAGAGGAGTCCCCTGTCGGCATCACCGAAGAGGTCCAGGGGCACTTCCTGAAAGCCCAGAGCTGCTGTCCCTCCTTGGGGAGCGGCTGTGACATACAGGAAGACCTCCCAGGACAAGAACAAAGGCTTTGAGCCCCCGGCAGTTACGCCAGTCCGCCAGGGAGAGAAGAATACGTAGAGTCTCTGGGAAGGCCTTTGAAGATGAAGGTCAATGACTCAAGGCCTGTCAGGGCCATGACTCTGGTACCTCTGATCCCTCTGAGGGCGGGGCCTGCTGGAGCCCTGGCAGCCTCCCACCCACACACTGTTTCCTTTGATGGACGCCGGGCCCTGCCTTGGGCTTCTCCGAAGGTCCCCTCCCTGGGAGCAGCTTCTCTTCTGGCTCCAGTGCGTGGCAGCTGCTGCGGCAGCTGTGACATTGTCCAGACCCCTTCCCTGCTCCCCATGGGGCTGCATCTCCCGCCCCACCCCACCCCCCGGACCCTGCTCTCCAGGCTGCTCCCAGGTCTGTGGCTCTGCGCATGTTCACTGCAAACAAACAGGACTTCCCAAATCAGCCTGGCTACTGGCACTCACAGGGGAGGCCAGGCGTGGCTCGGGAGGAACTTGTAAAGCAAGGCTGTAAATGAAGAGATAGCATTTCCCCCCCCCGTTAGATGGGAAAAAATAATTGAAAGGATATAACCCCCAGTGTGGCCAAGGGTGTGGGAAAAACAGTCTTTTGCTTTCTTGGAAGAGGATAATTGGCCAGCCTTTAGAAAAATAAATTGGCCACATCTTTCAACATAAAAAAATGTACACGTCTTTTCATCTGTTCTTTCATTCAACAATATTTACCGAGTCCCACTGGGTGTGAACACTGTTGGGGACACGGCAGTGAATCAGACAGACGAGGTATCTGCTCCTGGGAAGCTTGTGCTTTAGTGGGAAAAACAGATTCTAAACAAAGCACAGAGAAGGTAAGTCACTCACCCAAGGTCACACAGCATGTAGATGTAAAAGGTGGAATTCGGGCCCGTGCATTCTGACTCCGGAGTTCGTGCTCTTAAACGCCGCACTGCATTAACAGATAGGCCCTGAGATTTTAATGTTCTCTAGGTACAATTTGCTATTTCTAGAGCGGAGTCTTGAAAGTCCCCCCGGGACATCTTGGCATTCACGGGAGCAAGAACAGCTGGTAATGCCTAGCTCTGGCCTCCTTCTGTGGCTGAGGAACTCTGTCTCCCTGTGCTGGGATGGAGAGAGTAATCCCTTCACTGTCCGGCTAATGCCCATGATGACACGCCACCACATTGCAGGCCTGGGAGGGCCGCTCCAGTCCATTCTAGATTTGGAGCAGGGCTGGGGGGCGGGGAGGGGGCATTCAGGGAACAGACTGCACAAAGCTCTTCTCTCTCCCTTACTTCCCATTCTCTCTCTATCTCGTTAGGATGAAAAGACAAAAGCGATTCCAAGGAAATGCATGAGAAGTGTCCCTCCAGCTCTGCTCATGTCCTGGCAGAAGGATCACACCACACCACGCTCTGGGGCTGGTGCCCACCTGGAGACGGACCGGGGCCCGGGCGCCAGGCACTGCTCGGGGGTCCCCGGGAAGCTCCAGGAAGCCGCATGAGGTGTCTGGCTGAGACACGGGCTGCTGCCAGGCAGCTTTGCGCATTTGGTGGCTTCACTGGATACTCATCAAAAGCTTGGCACAGACACTGCCCTCCTCCAGTGACAGCTCACACTTTGGAAAGCATCAGATGGCTCTGAAATGTGATAATGTCCTCTATCAATTTCTGCACACAGGACGATATATTCCACAGCAAGAATATTTGTGCCGGCCTTCTGGAACGGTCCGGGCGTCCAGACAGATAACCCCCTGCTCCCCGGAGCAAGGTCTGGTGGTAGATGGGGCCTAAGTGGATGGGACAACGTGGGGGAGAAGAGCTCGTAGGAACGGCCGCCTCTCCGCACCCCATTTGTGGGGTGGGGGAGGGGAGGATTCTGGGACATTCCTTAGCCGGGCAGCAGGCACAGCTGTGACCCGCAGCAGCTGCGGAGCCCGGAATGGGTCTGAGCGTGGCCTCTCCCTCCTTCGGCCTGGCAGACGACCTCCTGCTACATTGCTGGCGTTGGGGGGTAGGGGCAGGGCTCTCACTCAGGTTTGAGCAGGCACAGAGGGAGGGGGTGCCATAGGGGGTGAAGGGCAGTGGGAACAGAAGTGCCGAGGTGGCATCCTGCCTGGTGTTTGCGGGGAATGAAAGGAGGCCACGCTGGGCTGGGCGTTTTGATGCATGTGTGATTGAAGCCTAACTCCTGCCTAGCACCTAACTGCTGGGAGAGGCATGCTGGGTGGAGCACACCCTGGAGGCTGGTGGTGATCCAGGTGGGGGCCATCTGGGCTGGACAAGGAGGGGTGGCGGGAATGGGGAGAGGGGAGCAGTGGGCGGGTCAGTGACTGGGCAGGCGCATAGGGTTAGGGCTGCGCGGCTTCCCGCTGTCCTCCATCCTGGTGCAATAATATGCACGAGGCTATGCCTCCCCTGCGGGGAGCTCAGCGAACCCTCAAGTGTCCTGGAGAATGTCTGGGCTTTGTAACCAGGAGTCCAGTGAAGTGTCTCTTAGGAAAGGTGAGGATTCTTCTTGCATGATGCCCTGCAGATTACGGACGAGCGTCCGTCCGAGTGAGTCATTCCTGGGTTGGAATGCTGGGTGGGTCCTTGCTCCGAGCCACTGCTCGGGTGCCCCCGGGCTCTCCCAGCAGCCCTTCACCTAGGCCTGCGAGGGTGAATAACCCACTGCGGTATTTCCCTACTTACGCTCCACCTTGTCTCATTTTCGGCTGGTGGGAGCTTATTCAAGTTAGCTCTTGAGTCCTTCGGAACCAGCCCACGGTTTTGGTGTTGGTATGACAAGAAGGCTCTCGGTCACTTCCTTCGTTGGACCTGAAATCAGCTATTTCTCCAAGTGGCCCTGGTTCCTTTTAGTGGGACATGGCACTTAGAGACCACAGTCTAGGTATGTTTGTATCCCTCCAACAATAGCATAATTCAAACAATTACAAACCACCTTAGTGGCACGAGGGAAATAGCTAAGTGTCAACAATAATTGGCTGATTAAATGGCCACTAAGAAGAACACTGTAAAAAAGAAAAAAAAGGAAATGGTATATCTATATTCAACAACACAGAATAACTCTGAAAAAAGTGGAATAAATGGTATAAAATAATATGTATAGCATATTCTAATATATACCTATTCATGTAAAATAGCACACACATAGTCTGGACAGAGACATCTGGTAGGATACATACCACAATGCTAATAGTATACGGTATACAACAATATGCAGCATATAATGGTTTATAGCATATAATATACAATAGGACACAGTGTGTAATAGTTTGCAGTCTCTAACAGTATACAGCAGGCATCCTCAAACTACGGCCCGCGGGCCACATGCGGGTGTTTTTGCCGTTTTTTTACTTCAAAATAAGATATGTGCAGTGTGCATAGGAATTTGTTCATAGTTTTTTTTAAACTATAGTCCGGCCCTCCAACGGTCTGAGGGACAGTGTACTGGCCCCCTGTTTAAAAAGTTTGAGGACCCCTGGTATACAGTATACAATAGCAGGGGAGGCAGCAGCAAAGAACAGTACATAATAGTATACACTATATAATAGTATGCAATATATAACACACTTTCAGGAAAAAAAATATAGGCTAAATCTTCATGATTTAAGGCTAGGCAGGGTTCTTAAACTTGACAATAAAAGCATGACCCATAAAAGGAAAAATGGATGAAGTGGACCTCATCAAATTTAAAAACTTTTGTTCTATGAAAGACCCTATTAAGAAGGTGAAAAAATAAACTACAAACTGGGAGAAAATATTTGCAAACCACTTAGTCAATGAAAAAGGCTAATACTTAGACTCCATGAATAACTCTTAAATTTCAACAGTAAAACACACACACACACACGCCAGTTAGAAAATGGGTAACAGACATGAAGAGAGGTTTTCCTAGAAGAGGATATAGAGGTGAAGAACACGCCTACAAAAATCTACTCCTCACCATTAGCCATCAGGGAAATGCAAATTAAAACCACAGGGAGAGCCCTAACCGGTTTAGCTCAGTGGATAGAGCGTCAGCCTGCGGACTCAAGGGTCCCGGGTTCGATACCAGTCAAGGGCATGTACCTTGGTTGCGGGCACATCCCCAGTAGGGAGTGTGCAGGAGGCAGCTGATCGGTGTTTCTCTCTCATCGATGTTTCTAACTCTCTATCCCTCTCCCTTTCTCTCTGTAAAAAAATCAATAAAATATATTTAAAAAAACCAACACCACAAGGAGATATTGTACGTGCCTGTCAAAAGGGCTAGAATGACAAATAGTGACAACACGGTCACACGGCTAGAAAGGGGCCTCCTGGTGCCCAGCCAGAGCTGCTCTGCAGCCACGACAGGGAGGACACTCCAGGGCAGATTCGCCTCCAGAGAGTGGAGCTGGCCTCCATCTAGCTGAGAGCCTGGCTCCCGGCTCCACCTCTCCGGACAACTCAGGACAAGCTGCTTCTAAAGTGAATTTATTTTGAACGCCCAGCCTGGGGGCAGTCCGGGATTTCATGGGGACTGAATGACTACTTTCCCTTCTTTCATCTTACTTGACATTCATGCTATTTAGGACATAAAGCATATAATATTAAATGGCCCGATGAAAGTTTTAAAATAATCCATCTTTAAAACTATTTTGTTTTTTGTTTTGTTTTGTTAATCCTCATCTGAGGATATTGTTCCATTGATTTTTAGAGAGAGTGGAAGGGAGAGGGAGAGGCAGAGAGAAACATGGATGTGAGAGAGACACATCGATTGGTTGCCTCCTGCACACAATCCCTACCAGGGCCAAGGAACGTGCAACTGAGGTACGTGGCCTTGACTGGAATCGAACCTGGGACTCTTCAGTCCGCAGGCCGATGCTCTATCCACTGAACCAACCGGCCAGGGCTAAAACTATTTTCAATTCAACAAAATAATAGCTTGTCTGTGTGTCAGGCCTATGCTAAACCCTTTATGTGATTACCTAACTGAGCTCCTACCACCCCTTTGTGAGTAGGTAGGTTATTCTCTTTCGACAAAAGGAGAAATGGCTTCAGAGAGAATAAGTGACTTGCCTGAGGTCACACAGCTAGTGAGTGGCAGGATCAAGACATGAACCCAGCCATACCTCATTCCAAACTCTCCACCCCATACCGCCCCCAGACAAGGCAGATGAAATGCCAGTGTCACTGTTGTTAACTCAGGCAAGATATATTGCTGGAACACACACACCCGCCTTTCCATGGTAAACACGTTCTTCCATTGGTCAGAACTTAGTTGCTTGAGCCCCACCTAACTGCAAGGGAGGGTGGGGAAGTGTGGACCCACTGTGTGCCCAGGACACAGGAACTGGTTAACACAATATGGTGTCTCAGCCAAAGCCACTTCCCGTGACCCCTTCTTATTCTTCACCTCATGCTCAAAGTCAATGTCAGGATGCCCTGATCAGGATGCAAACCAGCCAAGAACAGAAAAGCTGCTCCTTGTTCTCGGCAGAGCCAGGGCAAGGCACCACGCTTCCTGCAGAAATTTAAAGGGTATATTTTTAGTTCCTTTTGTCCCGCATCCTTTCTTGTCCTTACATAGAGAAGCTTCGTTGGCTGGGCTGGGCTGGAGGCTGGACGGGAGTCCAAGAGGCCTCTACCGCCCCCTCCTGCCTGGGCGCTGGGCTTCTGCACTCCTCACTCAGTGCTCCATCCCCCCGCTGAGCTCCTTGCTCCACTTTGCCAGGCAACATGTGTGAATAGCCTGCACCACCTCGGCACTGGTACCCACCTCGCTGGGCACCAACTTCCCCCCTGTGCCCACCCTGCCAGCCAAGGGCCTGCACAGGTAGAGCCTGAGGAAGGGTCTCCAGCAGCCCAGGCAGAGGTTCCACGAGCTCTTTGCTGCTGCCTCCCCTGCCTCTCTCTGCCTAGCTGACCGGCAAGTCAGCCTACTTCACAGACAACTCAACGCTCAGAGACGTCGGGAACCTGCGCTGATCTAATCACGCAGTTACCCTCTCAAGCGGCAGCAATGCCTGGACAATACCCTTCGGCGCATGGAGCAGGACTGTTGCCCCCGATTCTGATGTTTGGTCCTTAAAGGCAGCTAGGAGCTCGCCCGGATCGTGCCTGCCTCCCTGCAAGGCTGTATTCCAGAAGCAATGACCTGTCTTGGAGGATCATCTAGTCCAGCGGCCGCCAACCGGTGGTCCGTGAGGTCCGAAAGGTTGGCGACCGCTGATTGGTTCACACGTTGGATTAGGCGTGCTGTCCACGGAGCGGGGAGCCAGGAAACCCGGTTCCAGGGCTGGCTCAGTTATGGACTCTTTGTGACCCTGGACAAATCCTTTGTGAGCCCTGGGCCTCAGTTTCCTCTCCTGTGGAATGGGAATAAGTAATGCCCGTTCTTCCCACCTTGCAAGGTTGTTGTAGACAGTGTTTTGGGGGCGGGAGGGAGAATTCTAAAAAGTAGCCCACACATACAGACAGAAGACTTGAGATCATGATGTCCTTGGGGCAGACTGACCCAACAATCATTCCCATTCCTGTTTTCTTCCCTTCAGCTCTCAAGGCTAGCAAGGCAGGATGCTCATTTTCTTAGCCCACCACGTGCAGCCAGGGGTGCTGGCCCTGGGGGTGTGCTGGAGGCTCTCGGAGGACTTTAACTCTCCCGATGAGAAAACGACAACAGAGCAGACAGAGCTGGCCTGGCGCTTCTTCCTTCTTCTTTCTGCCTTGAATTCTGAAGAGATGCCAGGAGCTAGGGTGTCACCTGGGACCATGAAGAGACCTAGGGCCTCTCCTAATCAAGGACCACCCCATCTTACTCAGAAATGACTGTGTGTGTGTGTGTGTGTGTGTGTGTGTGTGGGTCCTTCCCACCCCAGGGAGACTGATTCTTGAAGTAGACAAATGAGCGCAAGTTCTCTGGGTCTCTGCCTTCCCAACCTTCCCCCCATCATCCTTGGAGAAAGGGCTCATGGTGGAATCTGGGGTTTATTCTTAGAAAGCTGGTAATATTAAGCAGAGTTTCTATTTTAGAGGAAAAGACTTTCACAAGGGATCTTTCAAAATTTTCCATTTGATACCTATTTAAGGAAATACCAGACAGTCCCTTCAAACACAGCTTGGGAGAGGAGGCACTCTCCACTCTGCCCCCATCCCTGCCCCCGAGCCGGGGGATGTTCTGTGCAGCAGCACTGGCTTCTCAGGGGACCATCCTGGCCTGAGGGACTGTCATGGGCCAGCCCTGGTGATCATTCGTCAGGTGGTCCCACCCTCATGCTCACTCCTGCCCTCTGGCTGGGTCAGAACCAGAACCAGCAGTTGATCATCTGTCAGATGATCCCACCCTTATGCTCACTCCTGCCCTCTGGCTGGGTCAGCACCAGAACCAGCAACAAGCGCCTGCTGGCGACTCCAGGAAGGGCTGGGCACGCCCACAGGGACCCCAGGCCTTCGGTCTCCAGGACTGTGGACCTTGGACCCCGATCCAAGTCTTCTGGCTTCAGATCCCACCTCCTTGTCTTTGCACAGCATGGTTCCCGAGGATGAGTGAATGGGTGGGAGGGAGAAGTAAGAAGGACCTGTCTATGAACTTACTTTGTTCAGTCTTTACCCACTTCCGTCACCAGACCCAACTCTGAGGTTCCAGAAGGAAAGGAAGAAATGAAAAGAAAAATGCCACATTTCAAATGGTTCCCACAGTGACTCATTTCAGAAGTGGGGTTTCCTCCTTTTTCAAAATGGAATCAATACCGTCTTTCATGAAAACAGTCTTTCTTCAGCTGCAGCCCTGACCCACCCTCCTTGGCTCTGCAGGATCAGAGAAGGAAGCCAAGGACCAGCTCTCCCCAAGGGCGGGACCGGCAGGGCAGAGCAGGAGGGGGTTGCTCTTGGAAGGGAGGAAGCTGGAGGGACCCTCTGGTTTCTTCAGGAGGGCCCTCTACCATAGATAACCTCATCCCCTTTGAATCCCAGGCCCTCTCCCCACCCAGTAAGAAACACCAAGCAGGGGACTCTAGGACTCACTCATCTTCTTGGAGCACCCTGGCCAGCAGATGCCCAGGTGGACTCCATCACCCTGGGGAGACATTTGGGTCTTTCCTCCAGACCCCCACAGCGGGGTGGGTCAGTGGACAGTGTAGGCAATGGCTCATGAGGGAGTTTATTCCAATGTCTCTATGGTTTTTTGGGGGAAGAGATGAAGAAATTCAAATGTCTGCATTCTGTTTGCCATGGTCTGATACCCATTGGAGTATAGTTAGAATGTGTGCCTGTTCGGAGCACTTTCCTTGGATGGGAAAATTAAACACACTTAGGCCCATTTACTCGCCTCATCAGCTTCAATCATTTCACAGGATGAGAGAGATGTAAGTCCAAGAGGGGCACTTCGTTCTACCCACCCCTCCACTGAGTGTCCTCTACCAAAGTTCAAGCTGTGCTCGAAAATGCGCAGAAGCTTTCCCGAAAGACAAGAGGACAGTGTTCTGTGCAGAGGTGCATGGGAGCCAGCAAGCGTGGTCTGCTCGGGACCTGGCAGTTAATTCAACCCTGCTGGGCACCGGGAGCCTGGGGAGTGGCAGGGCTGCAGTGGTAAAGAGCAGACCGTGTAAGGTCTCGTGAGCTACATGGAGACGTTCAGACGTTATCCAGGGGTGCATGGGCGCTCTTGAAATGACATAAGGGGGGAATGAGCTGCTGAAATTGACATTTCACAAGAAATCTTAAATCCTCTACCTGAGCGTATAGCTGCAATTTTCCCTTTTCTCCAAGGACTTAAAATGCTTCTCAGATCACAAGCTGGACTGTGATTGCCCAGATGACGAAGGATGACTTACCGATCCCCCAGGGGGAGAGAGCCCCGTCTGGCCTGTGTCTCTGGCAGGGCCTGGCGTGATGGGCCACCCAAGCAGATGCCACAGAGAAGGGGCCTGACCTGAACCCCCATTGTTGACAGCTATGGCTAAGTACAGTCTTGGCAACAAAGGCTGATGGCCCCAGGGTGATCTCAGGTGTGAGTAGACTCCAGGGGAGAAGGCTCATCCTCATTCTTGGGTCATTGAGTTGGGTTGGCTACCGAGTTGGGTTGAGTTTGGGCTTGGCCAGAAGACATAGCAAAGAAGAGAGTAGAAGGAGAAAAGTGGCTCTGGAGGTGGGGGTGGGCACAGAGGCAGTCCTGCCCCGCTTCCCCCAGCCTCACCTTTCGGGCTCCAAGACCCTGGGAGCTTTTGTAGGAGCGGCTCAGAGCCCAGAAGAAAGTCCTTCCATTTCCACAGCTGTAGGCCCACACTCGCCTTTAGCCCACGTGACGGCTACCATCCGTCAGTCCAGAGGCCAGGGCTGGTGCCAGGTCCTATATCCAGGGGCCTAGCACAGTGCTGGCAGCAAAGAGGGCATCTGGGAAAGTTTGCCCATCACCTGGATGGGGACAGGCTCCCTCTTCCTCAGCCTGAGCCTCAGGTCTGAGACCCCTTGGATCCCAGGATACAGTTCTGGACCCCCTCTGAGGTTGTAGGACTTGGTGCCTATGAATCACCCCTTGGCCAAGAGCCACATCTGCCCTCCCTCCCACCCCCACGCTCCTACCATGATGTCCACTCACTCCCCTTTGTTTTCTCCCGTTTTTCCTGCTGTCAGAACATTTCCATGCTTCACGAGGAGGGAGACACTCCTGTCCTGTCCGCTCCCTGCCCCTCCCACCCATTTCCTTGTTAGGTGATACATGTGCTCCTTGATGAGCTTCCTGAGGACCCAGCCAGGACCCCATGAAGGCCTGTCCCTACCTCCACCCCTCAGGCACCGTCCTGGAGCAGCCAGGACCTGCTGTCCTCCCCGGGGATCAGCAAGCAGCACCAGGCTCCCCAGGACCTGGAACCCCGAGACAGGAGCCGGGGCCATGCCTTTCTCCCCCAGAGTTCACACCATGCCCGTTTCACTGTAAGTAGCAACCGCACTAATAAGTGCCCCCCCCCCCGCCCCCCCCCAGAGCTGGCAGGAGCCTCACCAGGCAGCAGGCGAAATCTGAGTGCAGGGGCTTGAAAGATCAAAGTCAACCACGTCTTTTGGGGGGCGGGGTGGGGAGATCGGGTTGCAAAGACTTCCAAGAGGGAGGAATGAATCCTGCCTTTATTTCGCTGGCACCCGTGCTTTCATCTGGGGCCAGGGGTGTCCTATCCCTATTGTAGCCTCTTCCCCAGATGGAGAGAGGGTGTCATTTTCTTACCATGAGAGAGTTAGACTCTGAATGGGATACCGTTCCTAGTTGGCAGGGAAGAGGCAAGGCTTGAGGAGACAGCATTTGATGGAGCCCACTCCATGGCAGCCACGGGGTATGTGGTCAAAACCTCCTCCTACTCCCCCTACCCCCACCCCCCACCCATAGTGAGGCTGCTTCTTACACAAGGGGAGGCCAAGTTTGATTTTCCCTCTTGCCAGTGGAATAACTCAAGGCCAAGTTCTGATCCTAACCTCACCTCCCTGGGGCCAATAGTTGGCTGTCCACTCCACGTCGGATGCTGTTCACCCTCCTGCCAAGGGGCACACAGTCTCTGGGACAGACCTGAGGAGCAGGAGATGTCACTGAGGAACAAGCGACAGAGCTCAGTGTGAGAGAGACCTGAGTTCCAGGTCTGGCTGTGTGACCCTGGGCAGGTACATCTCTTCTCTGAGTTAGTTCTCCTTCTCCTTCTCCTTCTCCTTCTCCTTCTCCTTCTCCTTCTCCTTCTCCTTCTCCTTCTCCTTCTCCTTCTCCTTCTCCTTCTTCATTGTCATCAACGTCATTTACTGTGCACTGTATGCCAAGCAAGTATTAACTTATGCAATTCTCAAAACAGCCTTATAAATAGATATTCTTATTTAAGATAGAGAAACGAGCTTCACCCCGGCATGGCTCAGTGGTTGAACATCGACCTATGAACCAGGAGGTCACGGGTTCGATTCCCGGTCAGGGCACATGCCCGGGTTGAGGGCTCGATCCCCAGTGTGGGAAGTGCAGGAGGCAGCCAATCAATGATTCTCTCTCATCATTGATGTTTCCATCTCTCTCTCCCTCTCTGAAATCAATCAAAATATATATTTTTAAAAAGCAATGAGTTACAGGGAGATGACTAAACTTGAGTAAGGAGTTAAGACAGGATTTCAGCCTGGCTCTGTCTCATTCCAAAGATGGTGTGTAATACCACGTTGGATGGTGGTCCCTCAGAAGATAGGCCCCATCCCAAGCCCCAGGTCCCGAGCCTGTGATTTCTGTAGAAAAAGGGTCTTTGCAGATGTAATTAACTGTGGATCTTGAGATGAGATTGATCATGGGTTGTCAGGTGGGTTTGAAACGCAGAGACGAGTGTGCTTGGAAGAGACGGGAGAGGAGAAGACAGAGGATGAGAAGGCCACGTGCAGAGGGAGACCAGCTCAAAGTGACGCCGCCGCATGCCAAGCAATCAATCCCTGGAGCCACCGGAGGCTGAAAGAGGCAAGAGAGGAGATTCCTCTAGAACCGTGGTGGGCAAACTGCGGCTCGCGAGCCACATGCGGCTCTTTGGCCCCTTGAGTGTGGCTCTTCCACAAAATACCACGGCCTGGGCGAGTCTATTTTGAAGACGTGGCGTTAGAAGAAGTTTAAGTTGAAAAAATTTGGCTCTCCAAAGAAATTTCAATCGTTGTCCTGTTGATATTAGGCTCTGTGGACTAATGAGTTTGCCGACCACTGCCCTAGAACCTCAAAGGGACCACAGCCCTCCTGACGCCTTGGTTTTGGACTTCTGGCCTCCAGAACCGAGAGAATATACATTTCTGCTTTAAGCCACTGAGTTAGTGGTTATTTGTTACGGCAGCCCAGGGCGCTCATACACTGTACAATGCACACAACGGCATTTTCCTGTAATCCAATGGTCATGGAAAATGTCCTTGCTGCAGCAAACAGTGGAAAAGTTTCTGAGCGCTCCTAGGTCCTCCCAGGCTAGCTGTACCCGGTTGACATCAGTCCTGTTAGCACATCCAAGTGGCCCCAAGCCACCTCCCTTGGGAAGCCTCTCTGCAGGGACAGAGCGATTCCCACAGACGGAGCCAGCCTGGGCCAAGCGCTCTGTGCTCCTGGCAGCCGCCCTGCCTGGCGCTGCCCCTGGCTCAGGCCGCTTCCAGTTGGAGCCTCCCTCTCAGTGGTGGTGCTGCAGAGGAGAGAGCGAGCCAGGCCACTGGGGGTGAGGTGGGGGCGGGGGGGGGGGGGGCATCGGCAGGGACCAGTGTCCCAGGCTATTAAGGAGCCCGAGTCACTGAGAAACATCTCATGACTCCCGATTGCCTCGGAATCAAGTTCAAACGCTTCAGCCTGGAATTCAAGACTCGACGAACTGGTCCCAGGCTGCTGCCAGATCCCCGGTCCCTGGGGATCCCGGATGCTGACCCAGCTGCCGAGGCCTGGCTCTGCGGCCCAGATGACTGCCTGTGCATCCTCACCAAGCTCCGCTTCCCGTCCCGGCCTCCATCATTCTCCCTGTGAAGCCCGAGCAAGTTGACCCAACACAGCTTCCCTGGGGCTCCTCCTCTGCTCCAGCGGGACAGGCAGGGACAGCCTGCCCACGTCCCTCCTGGCCCAGGAGCCGCTCAGAGGCAGTGCCTGCTCCCCCTCAGTAACTGCCCTGGCTCAGCACACAGTAGGTGCTCAATCAGCGTTTGTTGATGGGGGCTGGGCTGAAGGGACGTAAGGGAGCTCCTCCCCAGACAGAGCACCATTGCTCTCCCGGAGGGCTGATGCTGCTCCTGCACTCGCAGCTTCCGTCCTCCCTCCTGGCTCCTGCTTCGGTGTGATCTATAGCTTAGCTCACAGATCCTGCTTTCCCGGGGCACCCAGCCCATGACGTGAGTGCCCCCTGGAGGGACGCACAGTAGCCACCCAGGTGCCTTCTGTCTCCCGGTGCGGGGCCCAGCTCAGGGTGGCCAGAGTCTGCCTTTTCTCCCTCGAGCTTTTATCCCGCCAGCGCCTCGAGACATGGCCAGGGCCTCTTCCTGAGGCTGCAGGATCTCCTGCAGGTGCAACCAACCCCCCCATAACCCCCCACAGTCTTATCCTCCAGGGGACACCTTGTTCTCTGTTCCCCTTTCTAATCATAGAACTAGATGTGTCCTGAATCAGGTCGCCCACCAGCTGCCCACATGCTGGGCCTTCAGCCTTAGTGAGGTGACAAACGATTGTTTGGTCCTAACTGGGACATTTTTAGAGGGACACGGAGCCTGTGGTATTCATTCTGAGTCCAGGACAACGGATTCCATCCCAGCCCGCCTGACACCACCTCTGTGACATTTCTCTACTCAGTGCAGAGAGCGAGCACCTGCAGGGGTGGGTCATTTTGGAGGAGAGAAGGGAAAGGCAGGGCCACAGCTCTCTGGGGAGGGCCCCTGGGTCCCTGTGAAGGGACTGTGTGCCCAGCCTGTTCCCATCCCAGCTGACACACGAACCCTGCAGCTGGAGGTCGGGGGCCTGGGCGTTAGTCCTGGGTCCGTGTACGTGGAGCCAGCCACCTCCCGGCCTGGGCCTTGGTTCACCCCTTTTGCCAGCTGGGCTACGTCTGCCCTTCCTGCCTCACGGAGCCTGGAGAAGCCTCAGGAATGACGCGGGGGAGGGCTTCTGTGCCCTGCAAGACATGGCCCCTCTCGTTTCGGTGTCTGGGTGAGAGGCTCTCCTAGAGGACGGACAGGTGCAGGGCTATTGCAGGCCCCCAACCAACGCTCTCTCCCACTATTTCCTTCTGGGGACCTCCCCCTGAGCGCATGTCTCCGGGGTGTTAACACCATCTATGTCATTTCTTCCTCAGAGCATTCTGGACGCAGTGGAATAGTACAGGGGCTGGGAGCTGGCCAACAGCAAGAGCAAAAGTAACTGAGCAACGTCCACCAGTGAGCAGGAAGCAGGCGCGGAGAGGGCGGCGGGCCAGCAGTGGGCAGGGGGAGGGGGGGAGGGAAGCAGCCGACCTGCCTCCTCTTGGGCTGGCCTGTGGGCCCGGGTCGGGGGCTGTTACAGGCTCCCCGAGGGCCGCTCAAGGAGACCAGGGCAGGAGAAGACCGGGGAGGGCTGAGGTCAGCGACCCCGTTCACTTTCTGATAATTTTAGCCACCGGGGGAGGAGGCTAAATCTCTCCGAAGCAATTGTCTTAGGTTTAAATGGGCCCCCAAGGGAGGCTCCCGGCGGGCGGCACAGGAAGGCCAGCAGGGGCGGGAGGGACTCGGAGGGTTAACAATAGCCGTGGGCTGCCTGGGCCCCAGGAAGGAGCAGCCCCAGATCCGAGAGAGGCAGGGGGGACAGCCACATCCCGAGGAGGCCCAGGAGGCCACTCTCTGATCTGGAAGGCCGAGGGATGGAGCACGGGAACGGAAGCGCGGGAAACACGGCCAGACGTAGCAGAGAGGGCCGGCCGGACTGGGCTGCAGCCCATGCTCTTGGGGACTTTCCACCGGATAAAACAAGTGTTCTCCGCGCAGAACGCGGGGTCAAGGGCCATAGATTGAAGAGCGTTCTGTTTGCCTGCGGCCCTGTAGCCTCTGTGTGTGACCTCGGATGGGTCCGAGGTGCCAGCCCCTGGCCGCTCCTCCCTCCGTGGGGCAGGAGTGAGGGCTCTTAGCAGAGGTGTCACCAGGCACCTGCCCACGCGGGCGCAGTCTGCGGGGCTGTAGTCTGTTTAGATGAAGCTGTTCTGATCGCTTAGGTTCTGGCCGCCCTCGGTGATCTGCTCCATGATTCCCCTCTCAGTTCAGGTTCGCCACGGGGCTCAGGGGAGCTCACAAGGGTCGCCTCTCTTCTCAGAGCAAGTGTGGTGGCACCAGATGCAGGAAGACACTGCAGGGCACGTGGGGCCCTGTGTCTCCCAGCAGATCTGACCCCAAATACTCTGCCGGGGATGCCGGCCAGGGCAGGTCCTCGGGAGCACAGCCGGTGGGTCCAGCTAGTAGGCAGCAGAACTGGAGTTTGGGTCCAGATCTGCCTCATTTCGGAGCCTATTCCCTTTTCCCTGGAGAAATATTATGGGAGACCCTCAGCGGCTGACCCTTGTCACCGGTGACTCCCCACTGTCCCTCAAACCCATAACCCAGACAGTCATGTCATCTGCTCAAAAAAGCGTAGACGTGTATACGGATTCCATTTTGTGATGAGACAGGACCACAATTGGCCATGCCTGGTCTTCCGAGCCAGGAAAAGCCAACTCTGTCACCTGCTCGCTGTGTGACCTCAGGCCAGTCGCTTAACCTTGCTGAGGTTTGCTTTAATCATTTGGTAAAAATCAATACCCTCTACCTCCTGTAGTTGCCTAGAGAAACACACAGGATATATTTATAAAATGTAATTGAAATAGACACTGGTGCACAGTTTTTTTTTTTTTTAATTAACTCTTATTCTAAAATTATCTCTCCCTCCACCCTTTCTATAGGGGATAAGGACAGCTTGACTTACATAGGGATCGCCACACATTTAAACCACATCGGCATCTGTGGGTGACTCAACCCTTCTGTCTGCGAAGAGAGAATAAGCCCCTGACCCATTTCATGCGGCTGCTTTGCAGGATGACTAATAACGGCGCTCATAAAAACCTCTGCTAAATGTCAGATCCGCAAAGACATTCGAGGAGCGTAGGATTCCTTCCAGGCTGCACAGCCAGCGGGGGACAGAGAAAGGAGAACTTGGTTGGTGTGTGAGTGTGTGTCTCGCTCATCTCAGAACTTCACAGGAAAAAGAACCCACCCCCAGGAGCCTGACTTCTGACCCCCGGGGAAGCCCAGACCTGGAAGGCTGGAATTAGCACAGGCACGTGAGAGGGTGGAGGACTGCTTGGTCTGCGGCTCATCTGGATCCTTCCTGGGAGCGACACTGAGGCAGGAAACCACGAATCCTGCTTAGAGTCCTCAGTGCCCTGGGAAGTGGGCTCAAGGGGCTTTGGGATCCATGCCAGGCCCCTGGGATTTTAGAGAGGGAAGCCTTCCCCAGGCCCCGGGGAGATCGGGAGTTTGGACGGACAGGGAACTCACTCTCAGCATAGCATCCAGTGGCCCCCCGAGCCTTGTGAGGACAGAGGCTCCAGGCCCGTGAAGGGGGTCTCTGCACAGCCCACCCTGTCCAGCCCTCCTCAACCTGAAAAGACGACGGGAACTGGCTGGGTGGCCTGGGAAACAAAGCCCAGCCCAGTCTGCATCCTGAGATTTTTCTCTTCATGTTATTCCGTAGCCCATTTTCCTCTCTCGCTGATCCAATAACAGTGAACATGCTCGAGTGCCTATTCTGTGGCAGGCACGGTTCCAAGGACTTCATGCGTGAGTTGGTTCACTTAAACCTAACAATTCCCCTCGAGGTGCCTTATCAGCCCCGCTTTCCAGTTAAGGAGACTGCGTGATGGAACAACCTGTGCAGCTCAGCCAGGACGGGGACCTGGCCCGGCACTCAGGCGGTGTCTTGAAAATGTGTAGTCCATACTTAAAGGGCACGCACTGCCCCTCAGATGCTGTTCCAAGCGGTTAAGTGACTTAATTCTTCTAAGAACCCTGTGAAGCAGGTGTTATCCTTATCATCCCTGCTGCACCCATGTGGAAACTGAGGCACAAAGTGTCCAGGATTTGCCCATAGCCACACTGCCCCGAGTGTCAGCTAGAATCTGTGTGTAACCACCACACCCTGCTCCATGCGGGGGGGGGGGGGGGGGGGGGGAGGAGACCTGGAAGGGGGGCTGCCTTTTCCCATACTTCCTGCCTCCTGGAGAGAAGGAGTCCCTTGGGACAACCAAGGCCCCTCTTAGCTTTCCTGGGATGGCCCACGCAGTCGCCCGAGCGATGTTTACATTTCTGACACCATCCTACACACTAGACCAGGAGACTCCCGAAAGCTGCCCACTGACCCCTGCACCCCCATAAATGGACACCCGACCGGGTCCAGGGCTCAGATGGCGACTCTGGCCTTGCTGGGGGAAACCAAGGGCTGTGCAGGTTGAGCTGATCCTGGACTTCCCCAAGGTCACATTGCTGCCTCGATCCCCTGGGCCTGAAGCTTAGGGCGCGTCCTCACTCTGGGTAATGCTTCTGAGGCCAAGATGAGACGGGAAGCATCCTGGGTTCGGTCCTGACCCGGCGGGTGCGACTGGATCTTGATCCCTCCTCCATAAAATGCGAGGGCTGGTCAAGTATATCTAATTCTGACGGTGTTCTCTACTATTTCCAAACTGTGTTCCGTGGAACAAGGCATTGGTCCAACCAGGGGTTCCATAGTCAAAGAAGTTTGAGAAACACTGCCTATCCTGGTCCACTCTTAGAGATCCACAGTGCGTGTCAGCACGTGCTCTGAGAAGTCCTCCTTTAAAGGCATCCCTTCATCTGACTTAAATGAGCATCTCCCGGATGTGCATGACCACGGAACACTTTTTATAAACTTAGCATCTCTTAAGCCTTCTGCGGAGGGGATGCACAGCAGTTCCCTCAGTGAATCCCACTTCCTCTGGCATTGACCTGTGCTGTGTTCCTTCCAGGTGTAAGCCCTGCCCTCCAGCAGTGCAAGGCCTGGAGGGGGGGGGGGAGGTATGGGACACCCACAATCTGGCCTAAGAGCCAGAAGGGAGTCTAGGGAGGAGGCTCGGACATTCCCATCCAGGCGTCAGGGAAGGAGAGGAGGTGGCCTGGGAGGCTGGCCTCGATGGCCTTGTGGAGTTGGCTGGACAAAGACGTGCATGTCTTGGTCTGCCAGGCTGAAGGTGGTGTGGGGTAAGGGAGGAAAGGGCTCCTCTGTGATCTCAAGCACCCTGACCTTGAGCCTGAACCTACCAACTCCACTCAGCAGGGCAAAGCCTTCCAGTTAAGTGGGCTCAGACAAACGACCAGCCATTCTTGTTAAACTCATTCATCCTCCATACGTATTCCTTCTAATGCAGTTTTATTCTTCCGGAGAGTCCTGCTGCATATATTTCTCTGTCCCCTGTACACTCCAGGGATACTTTAGGGCTCGTGAAGGAATGGAACTGCCCCCCTCATGAATCTAGCTCTGACAGGGGGAGAAGTTAAGGGACTAATGTTTCAGGTATACTGGGCTTTGTTCACGTATTTTTTTTAGTTTTGCAATCAACACACACTGAGCATTTACTCTGTTCATTCATTCTTTGATATTTTTTCAATCAATAAACATTTACTGAGTATGTACTTACTCTGTTTAGGTGTTACGCTAGGTGCTAGGGACCCAGAGGGGGCATCAAACATGTCCTTTTCCTTAAAGAATCCCAAACTAGTGGGCCTCAGGAAGGCATTGCCCTTGTAATAGGACTACGAAGCTTCCACGTGTCACAAAAAGAACTTGTGAGAAGCGGCTGTGTTATTGTGGGAAACCGGTGAAGGCAATCTAGGGTGTCAGGTACAGGAACTGACAAGTGTACACGCGTCCTGGGCACTCCTGGGAGAGATCCCGAGAGCAGGCCAGGCCCAGGGACTGCTCTGCGGGAGGAGACAAATATTCATGATAAGGAGTGAAAGGCAGTCCAGGCAGCGGGATCAACCTGTGCAAAGGTACTGGGGCATCGAGAGCTGGAATGTGAAGAAGAGCAAGGAGTTGAGGGCCCAAATCTTGAAGTATCTCTTAAGCACGTTAAGGAGTCTGAACTTTATCCTGAGGGCTTTTAGCAGGAAGGAGACTTGATAAAATACATGTTTTTGTGAAGATCTCTCTGGTGCGGGTGAAGCGTAGTCAGCCTGCAGGACCGTAGTTGCTAGAATGAGGAGATGCTCCTACTTGGCTTGGGCCCAGCCCAGCGGGAGACAATGATGCTCCCAGGGGCCAGCCCAGCCCATGGGTTTGGGGGAGACCTCTGAGGCAGGTCAGGGGGCAGCTGTGCTGGGGAGATCCTGGGAGCACCCACCCTGACGGGCACAGCCCTCTACCCGCTAGAACCCGCCAGGCAGCGAGGACAGAGAGGGCACAGTTTCTGCACCACAGCCCGAACAATAGAGGCAGGAGCTCTCCAGGCCTGTCCCGGGGGCATGTTTCTGTGCAAAAGCGGGCAGTTTCTGCCCTGGGACAATCCCTTCGCAGTATTCAGGCCATTAATTATCCCTTATCTCACCGAGTAAGGGCCCATGTGGAAATCACTCCCATCCTTCTGCTCAAATTTTATGCTGCTCTTTATTCTGAACAGGAAAAGAGCAGAAAATAGAACTGTTTTCAGAATGGATGCCAATTTGAGATTTCCCCCTTTGTTTCTGAGTGGTGGAAACAGGAGGGGGCGGGGGCTCTTTCTCTGAGACTGCGGGGGTGGGAGCGGGCCGCCCGAAGCGGGTGTGCTCTGGGGAGTGACCTCCCTCGCCCACCCAAGGGGGGCATCTGAGAGCCCACATGAGGAAGCTGAGTGTCAGAGAAGTTTGTTCACCTGCCCCAGGTCACAAAGCAAGCAAACAGCTGGTGATTCCAAAGCTTGTGCCTGAGCCACCGAGCCACCTGTCTCAGGCGACGCTCTGCGGGCCCGGGTTGGATCTGATGGCCCAAAGCCAGGGCTGCCAGACACCTCTCTGAGGACGGCACCTCAGAAGCTCCTGGCAGACAGGCCTGCATTGACTCTCGGTCTCCCTGTCTGTGGCAGAGACAGCCAGCAGGCAGTCCCAGGGCCGGCTCAGCCTTCTGAGCTGTGTCCCCATCACCTGTCCCGGGGGCTGGCCAGGGCAGGCCTTAGTGAACAGTGTTGAGTGTATGACGGGACTGGGTCAGATGGCTCCCTGACGGTCTAACTCCAACAGCGTTGCATGCAGGCCACGGGGTTCAGAAGGTGACCTCCTGGGGGGGAGGCAGGGGATTGGTGCAGACCCTTGCTGAGCAGGTAGCATATCCTCTGCTCCAGCAATAGGTCCAGCTCTCCCCTGACCAAGCCCACACTGCTGAGGGTGAGGCAGCTACTCCTCCCAACAGCCAGGCATAGATGCTACTCCTCCCAACAGCCAGGCATAGATGCTACTCCTCCCGACAGCCAGGCATAGATGCTACTCCTTCTGACAGCCAGGCATAGATGCTACTCCTTCCAACATCCAGGCATAGATGCTAGTCCTCCCTACAGCCAGCCATAGATGCTACTCGCCCCCGACAGCCAGGCATAGACACATTGATGGGCTGACCCAAGAAGCTCTCACGTGGAACCAGACTTTGGTGGGCTGGGCAGGAGCAGGCGACAGGAGGGAAGCCAGAGGGCAGGTGGAGCCTGGGCCTGATGGCCTGGCAGCAGGTGTGGCGGCCGCAAGTGTGTGTGGTCAGAAGGCTTGAGGGTCGGGACAGGTGGCAGGAACCGATGACAGGAGTCTGGCCCTGGCAGCCAGGTCCTGAGGGCCTGAGCCCGGGGCAGAAAGCCAGGCACACTGATGTTCCAGGCGTGCTGTAAGGAGCAGCGGGCGATCTGCGTGGCGCCGGCCCTGGGCGCATGGACCTGGCCTTCAGACCATCCTGTGTTCAGCTTGCCCTTGGCTGTGGAGCTACCCGGGGAGCCAGCCTGCTGAGGAGGGCATCCCAGACCAAACCGTAGCAGCCACGCTGCCCTCCGCAGAGCCGCAGCGATGGACACAGGGCCGGCGCTGTGGCAGGAGGTGTCTCAGGGGCCGCAGCCTTCGGTAGAAAGCCAACGCGGGACGTTTCCAGAGAGGAGGAGCGGGCCGGGCGTTTCACTCCTCCCTGGCCTTCGCAAGCACACCGTTTGCCAAGGATCAAGGATGGGCGCCCACCTGGGCCTGGGCGCCAGGAGGGACAGAGACCCCCCCACAGGCCTTCTTGGGCAGCTCTGGGGTCTAGAAGGACTGATTCTGGTGGGGAACTACGAGGTGCCTGTCCTGGCCACCAGGCTGTGGGGGCCTCTGAGCCTCCCGTGCGGGGCCTGGGAGAGGGGAAAGGGCCGTTGCCGCTTCGTGGTTCCAGTGTCTGTCTGGGGTGACGAACACGTTTGGGAAAGAGTGGCAATGGTGACGGTCGTTAATGCCACCGAACTGTGCACACGGCTAAAATGGCAAATGCTATGCTGTATGTGTATGTATTTTTGCCACACTAAAAGGAAAAGAAAAACCTTGTCAAGGTCCTGGGGAAGAAAGAAAGCCTGAGAAACGGTCACGGACGGAAGGAGACGATGGAGACATGGCAACCAAATGCATCGTGTACCCTGGGTTAGGGCGTGGGGCGGAGAAAAGGAGCATGCGCGCCCAGGAAGGAAGAACTGTGCACGTCGCCTAACGTTCCTAGTTCAGTGAGTAACGCTGGGCCCGTGCTCACTTCTGAGTGTGACAAATGTTCCGGGTTACGTAAGATGTGAGCATCCGAGGGAGCTGGGTGATGGGCCTGCGGGAACGCTCTGTACCATCTTTGCAACTTGTCTGTGAGCTAAAATTATTCTGAAATGTAAAGTTAAATAACACACCACAGAACAAAACAAAAGCAGGACCTGGCTACCCAGGAGAGCTGGGGCCTGCGGTGACAGGGGGCCTCTGGCTCTGCCCGGGAGAGGGAGAGGCCGGGGGGGGGGGCAGGCCTGGCTCTCAGCTGGCCGGAGGGATGCTGCCAATGCTGTGGAGAGGGGCCTGAGCCGGAGGGGAGGCCGGCGAGAGCAGGGAGCGCTCCCCAGTGCCCGAGCCCAGGCCGCAGCTTGTCTGTGAGCTTTGCTGGGTCTCCTGTTCCCCTCTTTGTTGGCGCATCTCGGTCTCTGCCTACTGACACCGTGGGCCCGGGCACAGGGACACCGGTGTCCCGAGCTGTGCTTTCCCGGCACAAAGTGGTCACGCGGCCACGGCTGGCCACGTCCTCCGAGGACAGGCTGCAGGCGAGGTCCTTAGAGCAGGACCCCTGTCCCCAGTCACTTATCCGCGGACAAAGGGGCAGGACAGGGAGGAGACCAACAGTACAGGGACGTTCATGGAGTGCCTCCATGCAGGCACAGCGGCAGGCATTTTCCAGGAGGTTCTCCTGGATCTCTCTACAGAGCCCGAGAGAACCTGGCCATCCCCACGCTGCAGGCCAGCGTCAGGCTGAGAGAGGCCAAGGGCCTGCCCGCCTGCATGGGTCAGAACCGGGGATCAAACTCCTCTGTCTGCTGGGCTCCGGATCCTGTCTTTCCTGCTCCAGGCGGGACGGGGGGTGGGCCCTATCCAGCTCTCCAGGCCGGGGCCATGGCCAGCCTGCGGACAGCCTGAGCTTCCAGGAGCGTCAGGTGACAGGGCAGAGGGCAAGCTTGGTGACGTCATTCTCTGGAAGGGGGCAGGGCGGGTGTTTGCAAGGTCAGAGTTCCTCTGGACAGAGGGGCAGGGCGAGGGGGGAGGAGTCAGAGTAAGTCATGTTGGGGTGGGGGTGGGGAGGGGGGAGCTGTTTGGAACAGGGGAGGTCACAGCCCCTGGGGTTCTGGCAGGAGCTAAAGTGGAGCCCAGGCCTGCTTGGAATGCCTGCCCCTCCCCTGCCCCCCCACGCCATGGTTTCCTCCGACACTGGGTTGTCCTTGGAGGGAGCACACACATCCCAGAAGAGGCCCTGGATGCAGACATGTCCCCTCCTACCCGGCCATCCCCCGGGCCTTGCTTCCATCTGACCCCCCCGCCCCCCATCCCCTCGGGAGAGGCTCCCTGTGCATGGCCTTGGGGAACTTGCCTCACCCTCAGTCATTGCCACACCCACACTTTCAGGAGTGGTCTCCTCGGGGGACTGTTCTCGCCAGCACTGTGAGCCCCAGCAGGCCAGGGGGTCTTCTTGCCCTCTGTCCCCACCATGACTGTCCCTGAGCTCAGGGCTCAGCACAGAAAGAAGAGCAGGGCTGGGCCTGCTGGGCATCCTGGGCGGAGACAGGAGCCACACGTGGGAGCCCCGGCTGCAGCCCAGGCCCAGCCCGGGCCCAGCCCATCTCGCTCTCTGAGCGCAGGCTCTTCTCTGAGCCCCACTCCCCGCAGCCAGAGAGCACGGTGAGCCCAGAACGTTCCGTAATTACAGGCTGTGGGTGCCGGCTGGGACTGTGCAAAATGGACCAGTGTATTTCCAGAAAACACGGAGTGATCTAGAAAGCTATGACCACCCCTCCAGTTATTCTTAGAAATCCCAGAAAGCCGCTGACTGGCTCACCCTTGGAAACGGGACTCGAGCAGGAGACGAGGGGTGGGGGACACCCCCACGTCCCTGTCCTGAGCCAGAGCAGCCTGGGGCGGCTTGAGAAGGCGGGCAGGAGGGACAGGTTGCAGGGTCTGTGTCTGGGGAGCATTGAGGTGACCCAGGCCCCCCTCCCTGCCATCCGGCTGTCTTCGTGGCTCAGGCCTGTGTCCTCTGCTTGCCTCTCCTTTCGAGTCATTTTACCCAGGTTCCCCTGGGCCTCTCTGGAGACCAGGAGATCATGGTTTGAGGTCCCTAACCCTAATTCCTTGCCTTTGGCCTTGGGGAAGTGTGAGCCAGATTGCAGCCACCCTGGCTTCTCCATTCAGCAAAAGGGCTTGGGGTGGGCGGGTGGGTGGGGGGACGGGGAGACTCAGACACTGCCTGTGGCCCGCTCTGAAGCTCCAAGTCGAGTGTACAAATAATTCTGCAGCAACAGGGTGAAAAGGGCCCCAAAAGGGGGCAAACCATGGGTAGGATGGTGTGGAGAGAGAAGTTTGGTACAGGTAAGTGGCTGGGCATGCTTCTTGGAGGAAGGGGCATTTGCCTGAGATCTGAGGGTGATTTTTTTAAAAATCTTGAGTATTGAAAGGGGAGCAAGCTAGTGAAGTCCCTGAAATGAACAGCCGCTGAGGGGGAGTGGGGCGAGGCCCGGACTGTGCCAGCAGACCTGGCCTGAGTGCCATTCCTGAGGACAGGCCGCGTGGCAGGAGTGTCCTTCCTCCCCGAGCATATTTCCTCACCCGGAGAGAAGGAAAGTTGGGAGGATGCGGTGAAATAACACGTGAGAGGATCACCTGGCCCTGGGGGGTGGGGGGGAGGAGGGGCCCTGGGGGCCAGGCGGTAGTCACTCTCACTTGAGTCTGAAGTGCTGATGACCCACAGAAGCTCCAGGCTGCCCCAGGGGGTCTAGATAGTTCACTGGCTGGTTTGAAGGGACTCGTTGGACATCAAACAGCTGAGCTCTAAAACACCACCCTAGGGAGAGAGAAATAGGGTTGCTCCTGGGCGCCTTCCTTAGGGCAGGTGACCGGGGCTGTCTGCATGTCGGGGACCACAGCCCAGACCCTGCGTCCCAGCCCCGCTCTGTAGGAACGGTCACTGCCACTCCAGTCCTCCTCCTGACAAGAGACTCCTTCCTGTGTCCTGGCTGGAGGCACGCGCCGCCCCCCCCCCCCCCCCCGCCGCCCCCAGCCAGGACTCCTCCCACCAGGAGCAATTTACATTCAGTAAAGCAACCTCTGTCCACATCAAGGCCCTCTGCACCTCAAAGTGGCCCGGGCCGGGCGCTGAGGGTGCGGCTTCTGCCTTTTGCTGTCCTGATTTCACTCCAATCCACAAGGAGCTTCATAGGAGCACACACGGGTTAATGGCTCTGCGGTCTGAACTAGCCCTTGGCCTGGGAGGGCTGTGTCCTGACAGCGCCCAGGAGGGAGGCGAGAGCGGAGGGAGAGAACCTGACCGTCCACATCTGCTCCCTCAGGCTGACAGCGCTGGGCACGGGATGGGCTCGGCCACCTGAGCTAGGATTTCACAACAGCTGCCCCTTGGGCAGGGACGATGCTCTGCAGAGCACACCCACGCGAACTCAGGGAGGAAACTGAGGCCCAGGGAGCTGGTGACCACCCTGAACAGACGCCAGGATCCCTCCCACAGGGCACACCCCACGGCCCCCTCTGACCGGGTGGGAGCCAGAGCCGGGTGGAGGTGGCAGGATGGGGAAGGCTGTGGGAGCCCAGTTGAGGAGACAGACCTGGGGGGCCGGGAGTGGGGTCGAGGAGCCTGGGGCTGAGCAGAGAGGAGCTTAGGAAGCCTCTGAACTGGCTCAGGGGTGGCCAGGGGTTAAGGAGGGCTGGGGCGGGAGGGAAGTGGCTGTGGCCATAAAAGGGCAACGTGAGGGATCCTTGCTCTGTGCTCTGGGTCTGACTGTGTCCGTGACAGCCTTCAGGGTCCTGGCCGCGACACTGCCCCATGGCCCTGTCCGGGCCACACAGGGTCTCTCCGTCTCACCTCTCACTCGTGTGAATCTACAATGAACTCGGAATTAAAAGTGTGGTTTAAAAAAGAAGAAGAAAACCTCTGAGCTGGGTTCACAGAGGGGGTGTGAGGACAGGGGCCAGCCAGGAGGTGACACAGAGCCGAGGGGAACAATGTGTCCAGCGTCCCTCCAGGCACCGAGCCTGCCCTGGGACAGGGAGTCCCAGGCTCTCGGCTGTGAGCACAGAGACTTCTGGGCCCGACAGAGTGAGCATCTAAGAGGGAGGGGCAGGGCTGAGGCAGGCAGAGAGGATGCTGCCAGAGACCTTAATGAGCAGGGGCGCCGGGCGGGGGGCAGCGATGGTGTCTGCCCTAGCGCCCAGTGTGGAAAAGCACTGTCATTCCAGCCCCAGAGGAGGTGCCAGCCATGCTGAGGACAGGAGGACTGCCGGGCGCCGCTACACCGGGAGTATTTACATTCCCACAGGGAGGACTCACACCCGATGCCAGGCGGGCGTGGGTGCAGGCAGTGCTATCAGAGGGTGCTCAGCAGACTCAGGGCTCCGCCGCCTGTAGCTGGGACAGGGGTATGCGGGCTTCCCCGGCTTTGCTCACTTCAACCCCACCGAGCACCCACAGGGTAGCACGAGCCGGAGGAGACGCGCACGCACTGCCCTCTCTCCTGGGCAAGGGCTAGGGTCTGACGGTGGGGCAAAGGCGTAAAGGCCACCACCATGGGAAGGAATCTTTAGACCGAAAAGCGCAGCGGGTAGCTCCATGCAATGTGACAGAATCTATTACGGGGTAATTTACGTATAGAACAATGGGGCTGGAGTGGACAGACAACCAGCTGGTTTTGGCAACGTATTCTCTACCACCGGACCCCTGTTACAGTACCGTTGTATTGTAGAACTCGGCACTAATGATTGACAAGACCCGGGGACAAGAATGCAGTCGCACCCGCCAGGGGCCCTACCTCCTGGCGGTCTTGTAATCGATAATTGCTGATAATCAATACTCTTACTAGTTTGATATTGATGTCACGCCATTCCGGCTGTTGCTAACAAAAAAATGTGATGGCTCCCTTTTAAGGAACACAGGTAATCATCGACTAGAAAGCTTTGATATGGTTGCTAAGGACAGTGAATGTGGTCAAAGGTCACAGCCTGAAACTTAATAAAACGAAATCCAGGACACAGGTGGAGTAGGTTTTGTTCACATCTACATCTGTACAGGTTGGTGACACCGAAAACAGGAAGGTGACTCCGGTAGCAGGTGAGATCGACTCTGGCAAATGGACCGATGGGCCAGGAGCTCTGTTCAAAGGCACAAGGTCTGTGGCTTGCAAATGAGGATGCAGAGGTTCCCTAGACAGAGCCCCGTACTGAGGTTCCCTTTTGCCCCCCCCCCCTCCAGCCCAGCCTCTCTGGCCCCCGGGTTTGCCTGAGATGCCCTCCCACATCGCCAGGCCTCCACCTCGGTTTCTTGTCAGCTCCCTACTGTGCCTCACACGCGGAGCTCTGAGCCTCTCCTCTGTGCAGACGCAGTGCTGGCCCTGGGCACGCAGACATGAGCCGACACAGTCCACCCCTTGAGGGGCTACAGTCTGGTGGGAGAGACATGCATAATTAAATGAGGTCCTCAAAGAGGGTCAGGTGGGCATGCCCCCCGGATGGCATCTTTGCTTCTGGGTCTGCCAGTGACCGGGACATGTTCCAGACCAGGCAGGGGAGCCCAGCACCGAGGACCCATTCTCCAAGGGTGCTGAGGGTGTCTGCCTCTGATTCTGGTGCTGTTGGAGGAGCCATTTTGTCCACTGGGGCGGGGAGACTGACCAAGCTGATTGTCCTTGTCCCGAGAGCCTGCCCAACACTCCACAACCAGGTCTGCAACATTGCCATCAACCCTGCCTGGTGCTTGGTGCCCAGGCAGATCCAGGGACGGGGGCAGATAGGAGATGGAGGTGGAGAGACCCACACGCTGACCCACTTAGCTCCTGGCCAAGCAGGCGCCAGGTGAACTCTCAGAAAGCCAGAGGCAATCAGACAGCGGGAGGGGGCCCGGCCCAGCCGGGCTGCAGGCTGGTGGGAATGTTGACGTGGGGGAGTTCACCTCACAGGAGAAGATTTGACCCACCCTTTCCATCGTTTGGGGATGTATTGGAGCAGGGAAAGCTGCTGGAGAGGAAGAAGGAAGGCCTGGGCAAACGGTGTAGTGTACAGGACAGCAGGAGACTCCCCCTTAACCACCTGATGGAGCGTTTCCTGCGCCGCCTGGCCACCAAGGAGGCGGCGTTACCTCCAAGGCACAGAAGGTGAAAGCGAGGCCAGAGAAGATACAAGACCCACCCAGACACTCAGAGCCAGGAGCCAGAAGAAATCAGCTTCTCAGCCGAACTGGACGCGGGGCAGCTCAGGGGGCTGGAGAGGAGAATGCTTCTGGAGACACATGGAAAGATGGCTGGGACGTGGGCCAGGGTCTGGCTGTGGAAAGTCGCTGACCAGGGGGTTCCCACAGTGGTGCTGGTTGAATGCTCCACATTGCACACGTGACTGAAAAGGCCTGCCCCTCTAGGGACTCTCCCTTTGGCTACTGGCTTGAGCTTTGCTTCCGGGGGGAATTTTCTGGAGCAGCAGGTACATGCGAGAGCACAGGCCTGGGCTCCAGCGCTTCCGAGCTGGGTGGCCTTGAGGAGATCACATAAGCTCTCCGGTCCTCAGTTTCTTCATTGTGGCACAGTCTGATAATACGCTGCCGGCTGCTGCAGGATTAGTGGCGCTGTATGCAAAGCACTGGACACATGATCATGCACAGTAATGAGGAGCTATTAATACATGTCAGCTGCTGGCTGCAGCCATCTCCTCCTCAGTGGTCCCGGCTTCAATTCCTCAATCACCTTCGAAGAGATTGCTCCAACCTCTGCTAATGCTGCCGGACGGAGATCAGTCTCCCAAGGATCTGAGGCAGGGCCCTCAGGCTGGGAGATGCTCCGAGCATAAGGACATTGAGTGGCTCCCCCCACCCACCCTGCATCCACACATTTCACACAGCACAGGAGAGGAGCTGCCGATGGAGACAGCTGGTCCCGCCGCGTTCCCTCTCTCAGGAGCGATTAGCCGTGTCATACATCCATTTGTAATGAAATGGAAGTGTTTTGATTCCTCTGGGAAGCCGGGTTTTCTCCCAAGTCCTTGCTGCTTTCATCCGTGGACTTGAAACAGTCCATTCTAATCTCAGATGGAGGGGCAGCGGTTATAAGGCGCCCCTGAAATCAGATCACCAACTCAGCGCCCGGGGTGAGCGGGTGAGCGGCAGCTTTGATGGCTGGGAGGGAGCGAGTGGTCCCCAGTTTGACGCTAATAGCCCCCTGCATTATTGAAGAGCCATGTTTCAGTGGCAGACACACTCGGGGAGGCATCCAGATTGCAGGCTGGCGTGCCAGCTGCTTCCCTCACTCCTCGGCAGTGGAGCTCTGTGACCCAGCGGAGACACTAAAAATAGGCACCTGACCAAGCTGTCTGTGCAGCACACCCACCCTCACCACAGCCTGGTTGGAGGGCAGCTGCCATGGAGCTAGCAAATATGGTGAAACCACCACTTTCCAGTTCTTTCAATGGCTGCTCCTCTGATCCAAATGTCTGAAGAAGGACCCCCAGGAATTGTACATCTGAGACCTCAGCTCACTACGGGCTGGGCTGCGGCCTATGTTCTCATACCCCTCTGAGGAGGACACTGATACCAAGGCTTTGGGGCCATTGGGTCAAGGCAAAAGTTGGGACTCAATTACCGTACTTTCCGGTGTATAAGACGACCGGGCGTATAAGATTTTCCTGGGTTAAAAAGTCGTTTTATACGCTGGAAAATACGGTATATTGGACTATATTGATGGGATTAGATATAATGGATTAGATATATTGGACTACTGTATTTTCTGGCATATAAAACGACTTTTTAACCCAGGAAAATCTTATACGCCCAGTCGTCTTATACGCTGGAAAATACGGTATCCCTGAGAATTTGCTGGAAATGTTGAGAAGAGGTGGGCAGGCTAACTGTGCTTATTCTCAGGCTTATGTTTGAGCTGGATAACCTGGCCAAACCCTCCTTCATTCATTAGAATGATGCCAGCCACTGAAGACAAAACAGTGAGTGAGGACAGATGGGAGTCCCAGGTGTGGGAGATGCCCTTCGAGATGGCCCACAATGACCCCTGCCTCCTGTATTTATGTAGGTACGTAGCCCCCTCCCACATTGATTAGGACTGACCTGTGTAACCAATAAAATATTATGGAAATGATGGAGTGGGCTGTCTGTATTGAGGTTATAAGAGATGTTGTGGCTGCTGTCTTGCTGGCTGACATAATGGCAATGTCATGAGATACCTTGACCCAGAAGCACCCAGTTGCCCTTGAATTTCTGATCAACAGAAATTGTGAGATAGTAAGTGTTGATTTAAGCAGCTATATTTTGAGAAACTTTGCTACATGACAGTAAATACCTAATACATTGCTCTTCAGTGAAGATCGCAGTCTGGTGGAAAACTAGACATAGATCAAATAATTACACCAATAACCATAAATGTAAAAGCATGAACGTTGCTAGAAACGCCTCCATTAGAAGGAACTGACCTAGCCAGAGAAGTTGAGGAAGGCTTCTGGAAGTGACAACCGAATGGAGGCTGGCGGGGGGGGGGGAAAGAGCATTCCAGGTAGAGAAGCCACGTGAGCCAAGGTCCTGCCAGGCTGGGGAGGGAGCCAGAGGCATGGACAAGCATCAGGGAGGCCGTGAGGAAGAGAGGTACACAGGTGGGCCCAGGAGGGTAGAAGGGCCTTCTACCACTGAAGGATTTACTCAGCTGAAGTGCTATGCAAGCCCCCCAGGGTCTATAGACATGAGCAACATGCTCAGATCTATGCTTTCAGAGGTTGGTTTTGTTTTATTGTTGTGTGTGTGTGTGTGTGTGTGTGTGTGTGTGTGTGTGTGTGTGTGTGTTGATGTTGTTGTTGTTTGTTTTAGTTAATGTGGAGCCTGGCTGGGAGATTTGAGGGTAGATGGGGCGTGTGGCAGGAACCCAGGAGAGGGATGGGGTATGTGGAACCAGGTGGTTTAATTGACATGGAGAGATTGAAAGATATTCATGAGGTTGAGGGTACTTGGTAATGAAATTGCCATGGGGGCTGAGGGGAGGGAGGTGCCTAGGAGGAGTTCTAGGTCATACAGCCATGGGTGGTCTGGGGATTGAACCAGTCCGAGAGATCCAGAGAAATGCACTTAGACTGGGGTTCCGTGAGCCTGCCACGCTGTCCAGGACATATGTGCCCCATGGTCTCGAAGACATGGGTCTGCCCGCCCCCTGCCTTTGGGCATGGCCCTGTCCTATCAGAGCTCACAATCCAAGGGAGCAGAAGACACCCATGGAGGGCATAAGGAGGGCTTAGCAGGTTGGTTTGCTTCCTTCCAAAGGGGAGATCTGACAGGACAAGGTCTAGAGCAGTGGACCCTGTGGGGCCTTGAAGACTTTTCAGAGGGTCCAGTAGGTAGAGATGATTTTCACAACAATACTAAGACATCAGTTCCCTTTCCACACTCAGTCTTTCTAATGATGAAGTGGAGTGTTCCAGAATCCACATGGTTTTGCAGCAGAAGCAGATTCGATCAAATGGCTGTCTTCTATTGATTCAGACATTAAAGAGTTTTGTAGGACTGTAAAGTAGTGTTGTTCTTCTCACCAATAATTTTGTTTTGGGGAAAGACAGTTTTCATTAAAATATATGTGTTAACATATGTAATAATTTGTTATTGTTTTCAAATAAATGGATAAAATGTCACTGCTTTAATTTTTAACTGCTAAAGATTGACTGATATAACCCATCTAATCAGAAGTTCTGAAGGCTTTTTTAAAAGAATTTTCTTTTTAAATATATTTTTTTATTAACTTCAGAGAGGAAGGGAGAGGGAGAGAGAGGTAGAAGCATCAATGATGAGAGAGAATCATTGATCCGCTGCCTCTTGCTCATTCCCTTCTGGGGATTGAGCCTGCAACCCGGGCATGTGCCCTGACTAGGAATTGAACCATGACCTCCTGGTTCATAGGTCGACGCTCAACCACTGAGCCATGCTGGCTGGGCTAGAGTATTTTTAGAAACAGGGATGAGAGACCAAAAGGTTTGAGAACTGCTGATCTAGAACCAGGAGGACCTTTGAAAGAGGAGGCTCCTCTTTCATCAGCAGCCGAGTCCTTAGATGTCATGGGGTAACCCAGCTGTGTTGGAAACGTGTACTTTACACATGAATGGCTGTGGTGATCAGGGCGATGACCCCTCCCATCCATAGTGGTCAGGAAACCATTTGCTTGGTTGGTAACACATACAGAAGTGTCACTTGTCTGCAGGCTGAAAATGTGCTGTGGAAGGCAAACATTAGGAGGACCATAGCCCTGTCCATGAAAGGTGTGCTTGAGAGTAACTCTTCTAAATGCTGCTTGTCTTCCCTTACTTGGGGAGTTTCTGGTCACCTCCCTCTGCTCACTGACACTCGCCTGTTAATTAGACTATAGACACTGACTTTCCTAAGCACACTAGAGAGATTGATCCTATTTCCCCCTGAAAAAAGATCCTTTAGCCGCTCCAAATCCACTTGAGAAAATTAAATTCCAAATCATTAAATCATCAAGGTGCTCTGTAGTCTAGTCCTTCTCAGAATCACTACTTCCCACCAGCCTCACTCAGCTACGGGAAGGTTCTGGAAGTCCCAGGAACTCTTTTTAAAAATATATATATTTTTTAATTGATTTTTTCACAGAGAGGAAGGGAGAGGGATAGAGAGTTAGAAACATCAATGAGAGAGAAACATCGATCAGCTGCCTCCTGCACACCCCACACTGGGGATGCGCCCGCAACCAAGGTACATGCCCTTGACTGGAATTGAACCTGGGACCCTTCAGCCCACAGGCCGACGCTCTATCCACCGAGCCAAACCGGCCAGGGCGGGAACTCTTGTTTATGGGTCTTTGTCTATGTGGTGTCCACCCTGCACCCCACTTGTGCCTGAAATGCCCGCCTCCTTTCTTTCTTCTTCTAGTCCCCCAGGATTCAGCTTAGCAGCATCTCATCTGGGGAGCCCCAGTGACCCCCTTCCTACCAAGGCCAGTAGAATGCCGTGCTCACAGCTGCATCACCAGCTCCAGGGCTGAAGGGTCACCTGTGCAAATCAGAATGTGTTGGTCATTTATGGGCGGTGACCATGCTGATTGGTCAGTTTCTTGTTCTGATTGCTTGTTGCCCGTGCCATTCTGGTTGTTAAATATTTTTTAAATCACTGCTTTCAAAGGCCTTGAAAGGAAGCACTCAGTCAATATTTGTTGAATGAATAAGCAAACAAAGTGCCCTGGCCTCCAAAATGACAAAATGAGTTGGCTTAAGGACTCAGCACTCTGGGCCCTGACCTCAGGGCTGATGACTAAGGCGCTTCTCCTCCCCCTCCCGCCCTTCCCCCAACATCCTACATTGTCCCGTGGTCTGAGCCCCTCAGTCAATTAGTTTTCTCCGAGCCACACAATAGCAAATGATCAGGGTCCGAACTCCTTTAATGGACAGTGTTTCCAGCAGGCTGTCTCTGCACACACCCTTAGAAGCAGGGAAAACCCCTGCCTACAGGGAAATGCATCCTATGGTTTCTTGGTCAGACACATCCTTGGTCCAGAGGGATTATTACCAAGGCCTCACCCTTTGCCATTGTAATTTAACAGCTCACACATTACAGGTTAAGCTCCTGACTGAATGAATTGCAAAATGTTCCAATTACTTGAAACAATTATGCATTGCAGTCAATACCCTTTTATAAATTGCTGGGAAGAATTGCATTCTAAATCCAATCCAACCATTACCTCCATGTGGAAAGACCCAATAAAACCCCAGTGGCTCTGGATCAAGACACTTTCTCACTGTCCATCACACCTACTCGCTAGGGTCACCCCCGACCCAGGAGAGAGTATGACGTAGTCATTTGGGTGTAGCTGAGCCATCTGCTAGTATAAACAGGAGCACCCCTGCACAGAGCAAGTCCAGACTCCTTTCCCCGGCAATGAAGCCTTTTATGCGCTCCCCTCCAGCGTTGCCTAACCAAGTCCACTCTTCCCTACCCACGAAGGTCAAGCCCGCCATCCTGGGCGTGACCGTGTGCCAGGGCTGGGTGTGCCTATACAAACACTCTCTCAGTGTGTCAAGAGGCCCACTGAAGACTTGGCCACCTGTTACATAATTGAACAAAGATGTGAACATGGCAAAATTAAGATCAGAAATACCCACACTGGCACCCAATGGTATTAGATTGGTTATGGCTGGTAGAGGGCAGATGCATTGCAGCCTCATTTTTTTCATTCATCACTGCCTGCTAACATGCTAGACCAGTGGTCGGCAAACCGTGGCTCGCGAGCCACATGCGGCTCTTTGGCCCCTTGAGTGTGGCTCTTCCACAAAATACCACGGCCTGGGCGAGTCTATTTTGAAGAAGTTTAAGTTTAAAAAATTTGGCTCTCAAAAAAAATTTCAATTGTTGTACTGTTGATATTTGGCTCTGTGGACTAATGAGTTTGCCGACCACTGGGCTAGGCTCTCTGTGGGTACAGGCCCCAGCACATCACACACACACACACACACACACACACACACACACACACACACACCAGTTTTCCTTAGAAAAATCAGGAAACGCAGCTTCACAGGAATTCTCACAACAGTAAAAACTCTCCGAAGAGGGATGCGTGAGAAGCCCGTTTCTGCCCAGCTCTCCACAGACCACGAAGACAAGCCTGGGATGCGTGCTTTTCAGAAGGTCTCAATTCTGGGCCCAGGAGTGAAAGGGGGGCCTGTGTCAAGCCGCTGGCCGTGGCTCAAAGGCCTTCTGGACTCTCCCCTGGCCGCCCTCTGCTCACTCCAACGGTGGCCAGGCTGTCAGGCCGCCAGGCGTCAATGCCCCAGGGCAGCAGGCATGTCCTGTTGGCGGCCCACAGGCAGCCTGGGCGCCGCCGGCCAGGCCCATCCCAGGCGGAGCTCTGTGCTCAGCCAGCTCCTGCAGCTGTTCCGAGAAGGAAAGCCGAGGAGAGCAGAGTCTCGGGTGATTGATGGGCGTGTGTTTTTCTCTTGCTCCTGTGGATTTTTTTTTTTCAGTAAAAAAGAAAAGGCTTATTTCTCCTTTTTCGTTGATTGTAATACGGATCAGATCTCAGCTCCTCCGTGGCCTTCGAGGAATGGTGTGAGGAGCTGCCGAATGTTAACGAGAGAGGCTGAGAGGAGGCAGAGGAGGTGATAGGTCGCTGTGCGCCTGTGACTGCCGCAGCCGGCTTCAGGGCTGATCGACCCCAAAGGAACCCATCTGCGGGTTTCCGGGGTGGCGTGGATATGGGCATGGGGTAGTTTGATCTCTAGATGAGCCCGGGGACATAAACGCTCGGTTGTATTACAACCTGGAGGGTCTGGCTCTATGCATTGCCAGGTTTGGGACTCCAGGTAGCCTATCTCCCTGCCCTCCTGCCAATTCTCTGTTTCACCTTTCTCAGGAAATCCTTTTCGGCGCCTCTCAGTTTCACCTGTGGCCTAGTCAGTGCCTTCCGACCCGGAGGATTCTCTTCTCACCTCCTGTCTTGTTCCTCCTCACACCGTTCCCCGCAAACTGGGCTCTGCCTCTTGGTGTGAACTTGGACCCACAGCCAAGTCCTCTGGTCCTCAGCTTTCTCCTCTCAAGTGGGGAGAGCAGCGTCGTCCACAGGGCATTATTTGGGGGAGGCAGAGAAGACAATGTCAGGAACGCACCAGCTATGCTCAGAGCAGTGAAATCTCAGGTGTTATTTCTTTCCCCAGCACCACCTCCCTCTCCACCAAGACAACTGAAGCAAGAGGTGCGAGCAGAATAATTAGGAACGGGAGGAGGCCTGACACGGGATGGGCTCCTGTTCTAACCAGTGATCTGACAGTTAACTGACGAAGGCCCTGTCCCGTTTTCCTGGCTGGAAAGAGATAACAGGAGAGGCTCTCAAGTTTGGCTTTTGAGACGAAACACCCAGAGGTTTTAAAAGGACAGGGCCGGGGCTCACGGCCCAGAGTCTGACACAGTTGGCCTGGGAGGGGCTAGGTGTGGACAGAGGTTTGGAAAGCTGTAGAAGTTGGTGAGTTTGAGTAAGGTGGAGCAGGGGAGAAGATCTTCATCCACAGAGCAGGGGACCCCGACTACTTATTCTACCCAATGGTCCTCTGTGGCCTCTTCCTATGGTCACTGCAGGCTCCTCAAAAACCCAGGTGGCAGGGGCAGGTGGGTGGAGGAGGGGGCTCTGTCTCTCCATGTTCCTTAGTCTCCATCTTTGTTTTTAATTGAATTTATTGGAGTTAATAAAATCATATAGGTTCCAGGTGGACAGTTCTCTAATCCGTCATGTGTATATTGTATTGTATGCTCACCACCCCACCTCAAGTCCCTTTCCATCACCATTTATCCCCCCTCTACCCTCCTCTACTTTCCCCACCCTCCTTCCCTCTGATAATCACCCTACTGTTGTTTGTCTACGACTTAGTCCCCAGCTTAAATACATCCTCAGAGTTTTCTCGTAGAGACGCTGACATCCAAGGCCTGGTTTCTCAGTCGGTACAAACTCTGAAATGCCCTTTCCCGCAGATCCCACAACCCCCTGCTCCTCACATACGTATACAGATGTGGTCCAAGCCACATTGTCTGAAACACATATTTACAAACATGTCGTCAAGAACTGTGAATGGTCTGAGATATTCCCCCACGTGCAAGCTAAGGGTGAGCCTGCCATAGTTTCTGTGTGTGGGGAGGCGCCTAACCTTGACATCACTTAGTTCACTTTTATCCACTCAGGAAAATTCTTTGGGCACCTACTGCCAGCCTGACCTGGGTGTCATGCGATGGTACCCCCATCTTCAGGAACCTGCATACACCCACGGTAGAGAGATGGAAACTCAAAGTTCCAGCTCCTTCCCCACCCTACACACCCGCACGCCTACCTGATCAGGCACCCAGACCTGTCCCCTTCCCTCAGCCCTCCCCTTCAAAGGCGTGGAAATGTACTATGACTGTGAGTTCATGGTCAGAGTTCCGAGGCAGATGTAAAATAGAGCCGCGGCGAGCAGAGGATGGTGCTGAGTACCTTCAGTGTCCTGACGCGGCCCAGTCCCACCGCCCGGGGGAAGCCAGCGCCGCTGTTTCTGTTGACTGTCTGGTGGTCAGCACCGCAGTGCAAACACGCTCAGACCTTTCCTTCAGGGCTGGTTCCCCGTGGGCGGTGCTTACCGACTTCCTGCCGTGAAAAGGGGTCAATTTAGCACAGCGATTTTCAACCAGGGCAACGCAAGAATTTTTAAAACGTGTAACACCTGACTATTGAGCCAGGGGCGCGGACCTTTTCCCCTTAGCTTTCCAAATAAAAAAATGACAGCAGCCAACACAACAATAGCCATCGGTGTGAATGAATAAAGATTATACTTTTTTTGGGGTCTGATTAGCAAAAAATTTTTTTTTTTGGTGTGCTGCAGAATTTTAGTGATGAGTTTATGCGTGCTGTGTGATGAGAAAGGTTGAAAATCACTGATTTGGTAGTCTACTTCTTTCCCCCTCGGCATCCGGTTCTTTCCTAGTTTCGTTGGTTTTTAGTTCTGTTAGTGATCCTTATAGCTTTAAATAATGAGCTGAAGACGTAATGCTCCATCAGCTTTGCCCAGCGTGTCCGGGCTGCTCACTTTGTAAAGAGAAGCAAATGGTGACCGCCCCTCCACCTTTCTCTCCCTCCACCCCACGCGCACGCTCCCAGGCAAGGCCCATGTGAGGACACAGTGAGGAGACGGTGGCCGGGTGCAGCCAGGAAGAGGGCCCTCGCCAGAACCTGACTGTGCTGGCTCCCGATCTCAGACCTCCACACCCAGACTGTAAGAAAACACTTCTGCTCCGTACGCCCCGTCTATGGCCTTTTCTAACGGCAGCCGAGCTGAGACAGCATCTTAGTGGTTCTTTTCCCCACAATCCCATGGTGGGTAGCAGGTGGTAGAACTGGGCGGCACGCAGGCCTGGGGAACAGCCTTCCCCACCTTGCCCAGCATGGGGTCTGTGAGGGCCGCTCCCCCCACCCCCAAGCTAAGAGCGGGTGGGAAGGGCGGGTCAGAAGAGGCTTCCGTGGTGCTCCCAGGTGTTTGCGATGGGATTGATGAGCAGCAGGTGGGGCGGGGGCTGCCGGAGCACACTGACACCCCCACCTGGCAGTGTCCTGAAGGGACGGCCAGAATAGCGGTGTGGTTTTGGTGCTTATAAAACGCCGTGGCCTCTAGATGCTCACAGTGAGGCAGGCAGGAGAGACAGTCTTCACACACACCCATTTGACAGAGGGAAACACTGAGATCCAGGAAGGGGAAGGGGCTCATCCAAGGTCACACAGAAAATACTGGGATTGAAGCAGAGCCAGGCCTCCCAGCTCTCGCCCTGACCCCGCCGCCTTCTGCAGGGCCCAGGGTGGCAGGCCCAGGGAGGGTAGCACAGGACGCTAACATTCTGTCCCTTAACATCGAAGCTTCAAGAAGGGAGTGGTGTGACGGTGACAGAGGAAGAGAAAGAGGAGGCTGGGGCGAGTGCCGTGGGGCCTGCGAATGACGGTGGGGTGCAGGGTCCTCTTCAGCCCCCACAGGATAGGGCACGTTTGGGCTGGGGTTGAGGGAGGCAGAGAACTCAGAGAGCAGCCGGAAGACTGCACCCCACCTGGCCTCCAGGCCTCTCCAGGATGGCCACACTGGCTCCTCGTGCCCTCCACCCCGCTTCGTCACACCTCTGCTTTTGCCCAGCGGTTCCTTGGTCTCTTACATCTCGGCGTCCCGCCAAGCGCCCCCTCCTCTGGGATGCAGCCCACCCTGTCCCCAGGGTGCCCTCATGGTCCTGCGCTCTCCCCCAGCTCCTGACCCCAGGAGGCAGACACCTCGTCTTGTTTTTCCCCGTCCCCAGCACCTGGCTCGGGGCCCGCACAGAGCAGGTACCCGATACACGTGTGGAGAATAAATACACAAATGGACAAAATAAAGAGGAAATAAATGGGCCTCGTAACTCGGGGCTTGGCTACGGTAGGGCCCCAACCTGGGTTTGTTGAAGCCAAGCAGAGAGGCCCTGACGGCTGAGCTGTCCTCCACACACACACACACACACACACACACACACACACACACACACGAACATCCTTCCAGAGCACTCGGAACACTTTGAAGAACTTCTGCTTTGTCCAAAGAGCCCTGCCCTGGGCACTAACCCCCCAGCTCTCAAAATGCACACTCCCAGGGCCCCTGCCCACCTCCCTGCACCCCTCCCTGCCTTCCCTCCCCCCTACGCACAGCTCTGGGTAAAACAACTAGGACCATGATCCCTCCTCACCCCTGACAGACACTCAGCAGAACTAGGAATTGTCTCAACTTCCCACGTTGATTTCAGAAGACCCTGATCTTTGTCAGCTGCCCTAGTGAATCACAGCCGGGCTGGGCAGCCTTCCTAAAAATAGCCGAGAAGCTTCGATGAAGAGAGAGGCAGGCTTCTACGGCATGTGCGTCCCCATGGAGCCAGCCTGCCCTGCCCAGGCTTCCCCGGCACCCCCACCCCTCCTCCACGGCTGTTCCCGCCTGCTCCGAGCCCCAGAGGCCTGAATTAGTCGGCGCAAAGCCACCTCCAGGAGAGCCTTTAGATCCGCCCCGTGATAGATGGGGAAACTGAGACCCACAGGGCGAAGGGCCAGAGGCTGAGGCCTCCTGGTTCCCAGCGAGCAGCGCTGCGGACTGCAGCCTCTGTGGTTGGCAGCCAGCTGGGGATGGGGGTGGGGGGGGCTTCCTCCTTATAGAGCCCCTGGCTGGGCTGGGCCCCTGGAATGAGCCCTGGTCTAAAGGGTCCTCAGCCACACCACAGATCAATGAACTCCTGCAGGAAGGAGGAGCTCACCAGAGAGAGGTGAGGTAGGGGAGCTCACACAGGGCTTTCTGCTCCTCGAGCAGGGAAGACTAGGAATGGCCCCCAGGATGGAGAGGGGTGCCGTTACAGAGGCAAAAGAAGGATGCTTGGAGCTTAGGAGAAAGAAAGGCAAAGAAAACACACATGGGGGAGGAGAGGGGAAAGGCTTGGCCATGCTCCAGAGAGAGAGAGAGAGAGCCACACTAGGGCTTCTGTCTTAAGGGCTTTTATCTGGTTTCCCAAGGCGAGGTTTTAGGGGCGACCTCAGGGGAGGAGCTCAATAGGATAGTCATCAGCTTTTCCAGGTGTGTCTCCTCGGGGCTGTGGTCTCCACTGATTGGCCAGCTCCAGGGCAGGGATCATGAGTCCTTGCAGCTGGTCCTGATGCCTGCCAGGCTGTCACCTGGGTTGGCCTTGCTGCTTTTCCGGGCCCAGAGCTGAAACACACGGAGGCCTAGATGTTAGCTCTGGTTTGGCCAAAACTTTGTCTCTATGGTCAACAGCCTTCTTCTTGGGGAAAAAAAAAAAGTTTATTGATATCAGAGAGGAAGGGAGAAGGAGAGAGGGATAGAAACGTTAAAGATGGGAGAGAAACATTGATAATTGTCTTCTGCACACCCCACACTGGGGATGGAGCCCGAAACCCGGGCATGTGCCCTGACCGGGAATGGAACACTGACCTCCTGGTTCTTGGGTCGATGCTCAACCACTGAGCCACAGCAGCTGGGCTGTCCTGCCTTCTTCTTAAGGCAGAAGCTCTTCTGACAATGGCTTGCCAGTCCCAGCTTGGGCTTCCGCCAGGATGGGGAGCTGCCCACCTCTCAGGCAGCCCATTGCAGGGTGCACGGCCATGACTGGCCAGCTCCCCCTGCCCCCCCCCCGCTCTCCGCAGTGGAGCCGACCCACGCCTGTGGCCTCAGCTGGCCCACTCTTCAGCCCTCGGTCCCCCTGGGGCTGCTGGCAACCAGGCCTGTCCCTCCTTTGATCCTGGACACCCTGCCACTTCATTCTTTCGCTAGTTCCAGAAATAGCCTTCCTCTTTGTGTGGGGAGCCATTTAATGGCTCTTTCACCGAGCGTGGCGGTAGGGAGGAGGCCTCTGTGGAGGCAGACCTTCCTCTGGAGGCTTTGCCGACCTGGCCTCGTCCCATGCCTTCCTCCGGGCATCAGACGAGTGGGCACCAGGCAGGTTTGGATCGGTCAGAGGCACCGAGAGTGGCGCCCCCAGGGGCCTTCGATGGTGCAGGCACTGGTGCCCGCTGAGTGCGGAGGGGCTGGGCACGCTGGTCGGCTCGCACAGTACCAGCCCTTGCTTCCCCAGGGACCAGGGGCGCTGCAGGGCCTGAAGAAGAGTGTCCCAGTGAGCCCCCCCCCCCCACCCCCACACACACACATTCGTTCTGTGGAGCTCCAGACCAGCACACGCCTGCCCTCTGGCCACTTCCAATAGCCCACAGGCACCAAACTCACATCCATCCATTCAAACCTCTCAGTGACATTATCTGGTGAGCACTGTTAGCCCATTTAACAGATGGCAAAACTAAGACTTAGTTTGATGTCACCGGGAGAAAGCCACCTCCTTAAGCAGCAGTGCTGGGATCCAAACCCATGTGGGTGACCCTCGGGCTCAAGTCCTCTCCACAGGCCAAAGCCACATCCCACGTAAGGTGCTCCCTCTGGAATAAGGGGCAGAAGTTGTTGGCACTGGGCTTTGCCTTCAGCCTGATCCCTACGAGACTACCGGAGGCCAGGGGCAGCAGGGACACCAGCCTCCGGACCTCCGTCCCCACCCCCCCCACCCCAGCTGGTCAGACAGTGGGGCCCAGGGAGGCAGAGCTGGCAGCCAAACAAAGGGGTCTGCATTCAGCAGCCACTTCCTCCCTGCACAAAGCCCTGCCCCCACCCCCACAGCCTCAAGGACCCCCAAAGAATGCTTGGAATGCCGCGGGGCTAGACAGCCTCCTGCAGACAAGGGGAGGCTGGCTTTGTGCCCAGTCTACCAGGAACAGACTGACCCCCCAGTTAGAAAGGTCACCCCCTGACCTATGACCCTGTGCTTTCCTCCTGTCTCTGGGGGTGGCTGGGCTTCCCTCCTTGAGACCCCAAGTGTCCTTTTCATGCCAGAGGGACCTGGCCCCAAGTTTGTAGCAGCAGCTTTGGAAAAGAGAAGAGGGAAGTGTCCACAGATAGAAGCTCACACAGATGGCCCCCAAAGGTTGAACTGTACCCTGAAGTTATGTATTGGCTACCCAGTGCAGAGGCTGCCCGGGGTCCCTGGTGTCCCCCTCCCTCAGTACGGAGGCTGCCCGGGGTCCCTGGTGTCCCCCTCCCTCAGTACGGAGGCTGCCCGGGGTCCCTGGTGTTCCTTTGCACAGTCAGCCCCTAGGCAGTGGCAGGTCCAGTCCCCACCTCACCGGCTCCCCCAGCGCTGGGCTCACTCAGGGCCAGAGCCTCCCTGCTGGGAGCCCCAGCTGGGAGCCCCAGCTGTCCCAACATGCCTGGGAGACAGACAGTGAGATGAAACCTAAGGGGATCTGAGAAGGTGAGGCATGCTTAGAAGGTGAGGAAAGAGGAAGGTGGTGCTGGGGGTGGGGGAGAGGATTGTGATCTTGATTGCCAGGAGTTCGGAAAGGGGGACCTTTGAGAGAAGACGAAGGAGATAAGCCTTGTGGGGAAGAGCATTCCAGAACAAGGACAGCAGTGTGAAGCCCTGCTTATCCGGGGCCCACAGGAAGGCAGAGCCATCCAGGGGAGGCTCCCAGGAGCAGAGGCCGGGAGGCGATGGGGCAGAGTGGGGCCTGGTGGGGCCTGAGGGCCCACGCTGGGGGCGACGGGTGCCCCCAGGGGGTTTGAGCAGAGGATCCTTGGGATCAGACTCTCGGGTGTTACAGGGGCCTCTACTGCCCTGCAGACTAGACAGGCGTGGGGGGGGGGGGGGGAGGGTACGGGGAGGGGAGGGAGTGAGGAAGCTGCAGTCACCTGGGAGGCCCCAGGCCCAGCACCCTGCACACATCTCTGCCTGTCCCCCAGGCCTGGGGCTAGTAGTTGCAGGGTGACAGCCATTCCATGCTGTGCTGGGGGACCAGCAGCACAGAGACACGGTGCTTCTCTCAAAGAGCACAATATTGAGCCTCTCTGGTGAACTCTCTGGGGACACACCTTCCCTCTCTTCATCTGGCTCGGTGCCTGCCTGCCTCGGCCCCCGAGAGGCCTTCCTGGCTGCTCTGGCCTGTGACGTGAGCACCCAGCACCCTCCTCCAGGGCACAGGCAGAGCTGGGCCAGTGGTTGGTGTTAGGTCTGATCAAATAAGGGAATCAATATCCCTGCCCCTGGGAAACTTACCTTGAGATAATTTTGAAACCTACATTCCCTTTCGCTTAGACCACATTCCATTTGCTAAGACCAGTCACTTTCCCCTCTGGACGTGCGGGGGATGCAGGCCGCCCAGAGAATCCCCCCCCAAAAAAGCCCGTCTAGAGTCCTTTAAAACCTGACTCCCCATCCCTGGGTGCTGGCGCCCTTTTGGGGCTCAGCCCATCTGGTACCCATATGACCTAATCAATTTGAGTCTTCCCCACTGTTGGCCTCCTATGTTCCTCCTATGGCAACCCCCACAGTTTGGAGTCCGGAGAGGCCTGGGGGCCCAGGAGCTGGTGGTCAGGAGGGACACGGTCAGGGGTTCTTGGTAGACTTAGAGCCAGGGCCCAGTCCCACCTGGACCTTGCCAAGGGAGGCTGAATGAATGGATGTGAGAAGGAGGGGGGAAGGGGGCCCATGTCCACACGCCCCCCAAAGCCAGAGAAACATTTTCAGCTTGCCTGTGACTCACTCTTCCTCAGCAGAAAACTTTGTTTTTTCCTTCAAAATCACAGACTTCCACTTTCAGACAATGCCGTGTTCTCAGGAAGTGAACATGTTTTGTTTTTCGGTGCAAGCTGTTGGCGGTGGTGTTTGTTTTAGAAACCTTCTAGGGTGATGGGGTCTGCAGGCCAGGCTGCCCTCACACCAGGCGGACACTAAACCGAGGGGCCAGATTTGCCAAATGCGAGTACTGCTCCAGCCCTAGCCCATTTGGTTCAGTGGATAGAGCGTCGGCCTTCTGGGTTTGATTCCGGTCAAGGGCACGTACCTCAGTTGCAGGCTCCTCCCCAGCCTGGGGCCCTAATCGGGGCTCGTGCAGGAAGCAACCAATCGATGTGTATCTCTCACATCGATATTTTTCTCTGTCTTCCCCTCTCTCTTCCACTCTCTCTAAAAATCAATGGAGAAATATCCTCAGGGGAGGATTAAAAAAAGGAGTATAGCTCCATTTGAGTCTCGGATGAACAACTAGTAATTGAGTATGTCTCATGCAATATTTGGGACAAACGTGGAGTAAAATAGTTATTCATTTATTTGCAATTCCAATTGAACCTGTATTTTACTTGGCCACCCTTCCCCTAAGTCCACCGATCATGTCACTCTTGGCCACTAGCCTCCGGGGGTCCCCGAGGCCTGTCCTGCTTCTGCTCTTCTCCAGCCACCGGCCCAGCTCAGCCTGGGCCCCTAGAAGTGGGCAGTGGTGCCCTCAAGTCATAGGCCAGACTGGGGCTTTAGAAACCCACGAAGCCAAACCCAACATATCCCCGAACCTTGCCCCAACCCCCATTGGCTTCTCACCGCTCCTTCCTTCCAAGTTCAGGAAAGACTGGCAGGAGGTGCTGTCCCCCGCCCCTTACAGCGTCCCCCCCGTGGACTCAGGACCCTCCATCTGGTCTTTAAGGAGGAGTTCTGTCCTCGCCTCAACCCCCCCGAGGGAGGCAAGCCAAGGGGTGGCCCTTCAGGAGAGGGCTACCCAGCCCCCACCCCGAATCCCCACACCCCTTCACCCCGGTCTCAAAGCCCTCCAGGGCTCTTGACCCCCAGAGCCTGCTCCCCTCAGCAGCACCTGCCTCCCGGGGCAGGTGTGGAGCGGGGTTTTCTCCCATCTTTCTGGCTCAGACACGAATCTGGAGTCCTGCTTCCACTGGAAAGCGTTCCATCGTGACCCAAAGGAACGTGTTTTTGCCGCTTTATGGAGTCCTAGAGCTTGTGGGTCACGGCTTACTCCTCTGGAAGGGCCTCTGGACGCCTGCTCTCAGGGTGGCCCCGGGCAGGGAACGACACGAAGAGGCTCCCGTGGCCTCGGCGCTCCGGCTGGTGAGAGGGAGGCGGGGCACGTCTCCTCGCCACGCGGTGATCCCAGGCTGAGAGAGCAGGGTGGGCTTCTCAGGGGAGGCAATGCCTGCACCGAGTCCCCAGAGGTTCGAGGAGTCTGCTGGGGCAGGAGAGGAGACATGGTGTTTCGGAGCAGGGCAGGGTGGGCAAAGGCCTGGAGGCCTGGAAGCCAGCAGCTCTCTGAGGCAGAGGGGCGGGGGAGGGGGCCAGGAGGGCGGCAGGCACATCATGGAAAGCTTTGACGGGCAGCTGGGGGCTTAGATTTCATCCCGAAGAGCCGAGGAGGGCTAGGAAGGGCTGCAGGATTCAAGGCGAGACCGACCTCCCCTGAGCAGTGAGGCCGCCGGGAAAGGCCCAGGTTCGAGGGCTGGGACCCTGTGTCCTTGACCTCCTCCCCCCTCCGCACCCCCACAGCCCGGGCCTTGCAGGCGGCAGGAGCTGAGCGTCTGCGAAGTCACCTGGGGTCAGGACAAACAGGAATCCCTGCCCTTAACAAAGAAACAGACAAAACGCAGGCCTGACTCCGGAGACGGCTGCGTCTCTGCCCCTCCCACCGGACACCCCTTCCTCAGGCTGCACCCCTTCTCCCTCTGTGTTTCCACCTCTGGGCCCAGGTCCCCTCCCCTCCTGCACGGCCCCGAGCCCGGGGTCAGCCATGGACGCCCAGACTCCTGGAGCCGGGGCCTGCCCGGCAGCCCGGCCGCCGGTTCCCGTCTCTTCCTGCTGAACACTCCCCACATTGTTGGCCTTTGTGTCCTTCTTCCTGCGCCTGGGCCCCTCCAACGCTACTGCCCTGGCTCGCTCAGGGGTCATCCGCCAAACTGGGACTGGCGCCACGGGGTGGGGAAAAAAGAGCCCCTAGGACTGAGAAGGAAAGACAGCAGGCACCCCCCTCTCCCTCCCCCGCCCCCCAAGACTTGGCCGGACCCTCCTTCTGGCGACAGGGACTCCCGCGACCATGCCCTGGGCCCATGCTCGCCAGCACTTCATGAGGGCATCCTTCTCTGGCGCCAGCCTGAGTGCCCGGGGGCAGTGAGCCCTGCGATGTCCCTGGGCCCCCAGGCAAAGCCAGAGCCGACCTCAACCACAGCAGGTGTCACCTCATGAGCTTGGAGTGGAGCCTGCCTCCCCCCGTGCCACTCCCAGGGGCTGGGACAGAACACACATCACTTGGTGACATGGTCCCCCGTCCACGTCCCCTCCTCTGGCGGGCAGAGCGCCGAGGAGGACAGACCTGCAGACTGCGACCCCTCACAGGTCCCAGCGTGTCTGCTCCACTCTCCTGATCTCACCACCAAGGAGTCCAGGCTCAGAGGGGTCGTCCTCTGAAGTCCCAGAGCTGACAGCCAGGATGGGGACGGGGACGGGGACTGGGACTGGGACTGGACTCCTGCTTTCCCAGCCTGTGCTCTTCCCCCTCCGGGGACACTGGCTCCTTGAGGGGCAGGGTGGGCCCCGGGAGAGGCCTGGGGATCGTGGCACAGGCCTGGCTCTGCTGCGACTTCTTCTGAGGTTCCCGCCAGGCCCGTTCTGGGCTTGGTGACCTCCTTCCAGCTCAGAACCCCAAGGAGTCCAGGTTGGGGCTCCTCTGAGTTCTGCTCACCCAGGCCCTGGCTTTCGGGCCTCCATGTTTCACTCTGCGGTGTCCAGTGTTAGTAAGAATCCGCATCTTTGCTATCTGCTCACTCTTGATATCTGATTGGGTTCCTCATCCCACAAGGGATGTGTGACCGCCTTGGCCTGCCTCCAGCAAAGAATCCTGTTTGGTTTACCCAGAACCCCATTACTTCTGATGCTTTCCTCTTAGTAATTTTCCATCTACTCATCCCCCCCCCCCCCCCCGCCATTTCTTGGCTATCCATCCCCACTTTTCCTTGCATTCAGAGTTGAGCCCACTCTCACCCTACCCATGGCAGTGGTCCCCATAACGATTGCGAAATCCCCCTGAATGAAGTCTGCCTTACCGTTCTTTAACAAGTACCATGCATACATTTTCCTTGAACATCTCTGTTCTCACCCGAAGCCCCTCCCACTGCCCTGCCACCCATGACCCAGGCCACAGGGCTACAAAGACTCTGATTCAGGCCTTGGTGTAGCCCTAAGACTGAAATCACCGGCACCCTCCTCCACCCTGCGCCTTCCATTATTTAGTAGCTGTGAGATCTGGGTCAGGAAACGAACACTCTCTGAGCCTTACCTAGAGATGGCCGGAATTATTATGATTCAATGAAATAACCAGGAAAAGTACCTAGAACATAGAAGGTCCTTCGTAACTGGACCTAATTATCACAACCTCTGCTCCTTCCTCTTGTTCCCAGCAGGGAACTAGAGCCCCAGTCTGCACCACCCAGGGGTCAAGGGGCCTGCCCTGAGTCTGTGACAGGCACAGGAAGCCCTGCTCTAGGACTGTAGGCCTCCCCCCACCCCATTTCTAACTGCCTCCTGCCACACCCCCAAGGGAGCAGAGGTGCTGTGCAGCCTACCTGTCACCCAGCACATCCATGACTCCCCAGTTCCCAGGGTCAGAGTCCACTGGTAGCCATCAAAACTTAGGGAAAGTAGTAGACAGGATAATGTCCCCCCCCCCCCCCCCCCCCACAAAATAAAATGTCAAGTCTCAATCCCTGGAACCTGTAAATATTACCACAGTAGGTTGGATTATATCCCCAAAGGATATGTCCAAGTCCCAACTCCTGGTACCTGTGAATGTGACCTTATCTGGATGGCTTGCAGATATAATTATGTTAAGGATCTCAACAAGAGGCCATCCTGCATTGGGGTGGCGGGGGGGGGGGGGGCAGGGGGGAGCCCTGTCCAATGGCTGGTGTCCTTATAAGAGAAAGGGGGAGATCTGACACATACGAGGAGAAGGCCATGTGGAAACAAAGGCAGAGATTGGAGTGATGTGGCCACAAGCCATGGAATGCTGGCAGCCATCAGAAGCTAGAGGAGGAAAGGAACAGATTCTCCCCCGGAGCCTCCGAGTGAGCGTGAGCGCATACCTGGTGATGCCTTGATTTCAACCTAGTGAAACTAACTTGGGAATCTGGCCTTCAGGACTGTGAGAGAATAAAGTTCTGTTGTTTTAAACCACCAGGCGTATGGCTATTCGTTGTAGCAGTCATAAGAAACGAGTACAGGTGTGGCAGGCAGGGGCGCCCGCAGAGCCCTCTCCTCAGGGGCGTATCCTCATTCAGGGTGGTCTCACCAGGTCAGCAGCCTGGCCAGCCCTCACCCTATTCCCTCAACTCCCAAGCCCCAAACAGAAAGGTGGTCTCGCCACTAAGCCTCTTCCCACAGAGCTGGGCTCGTGGTGTGGGGTGTGTAGGTGGACATGCAGACACCTCTCTCCAACCCCAGTTCCTGGGGTTTCATATGAACCTGGGTGATCAGGCCCAGTTCCTGGGGTTTCATATGAACCTGGGTGATCAGGCCCAGTTCCTGGGGTTTCATATGAACCTGGGTGATCAGGCCCAGTTCCTGAGGTTTCATATGAACCTGGGTGATGCCACCTGGGACCTAGGCAAGTGCTGCCAGCTCGTGCCCCTGGTTTCTGCCAGCCTTGGGTCCAGGAGCCAGGCCTTGGGGTCCTAAGGAAGGGAGGCCCAGCATATCTGAAAACCTGTCTGGCCTTTCCCAACCTCACCCTTCCCACAGAAAAACGCCTCTCCTCTTCAACCTTGCCACGCCCTGCTCCACCCTCGGTGTCTGGGGTCTCTCTCTCTCCGGTATGCTTTGTAACCCATTTTTCCCAGGAAGACCCCAAGCCCCAGATTCATGCAATTTAATCCCGAGACCCACATCAGCCGGCAGGTTCTGAGCCACCATTTCTGTAGACTGGAAACCTGAGATTCAGAGCTTCCCCAAACGAGACCAGGGCGGACCAGCGGTTCTCAAGGAGCCACTGCCTCCTGGCCTTTGCTTATGGAGGCTGCACCAAACCCACAATGCCCAGGGGGGAGCTTAGTAAGGAGCTAACGGCTTCCCCTTCCTGTCCAGCTATTGGCTAGGTTGCTTGCTTTCTTCTGGTCTGCAGGGAACAAAAACAAGTCATGTTCCCTTAAAAATAACAAATAGCAAAACCTCCAGTCAGAGCCAGTAACTCGTGTGTCTCAGGGGACACAGCACTTTGACCCCCCACCCCCCCACCCGCCCGCAAGGCGAGGAGAGCTGAGGGCGTGGCTATACCACACGCTTTGGAGGGGACAGAGGTGAGCAGGGAGACCAATGTCAGACATGAAAGCACGTGGTTTTGAAGGCCACGGAGAATGCAAAGCCAGGTCCTCCCCGTACCTGTTACCCTCCCAAACCCAGGGACACGCCGTGCTCACAGCAGGGAACACAGCGGCACCCATGGACCGTGCTTCTGTCTGCGTTCACATTCTCCGGACTTCTGCGTGCCTAGCCGCGAGGCCGTCGGCCAGCCGGGCCTGCAATCGCACACAGCTTTTGGGTACCAGCTGTGTCTTGTGAGACTCCAGCAAGACTGTTGTTAGAATTGCACTCCTCAATGGCCACAATCAAAAGTCAAAGCAGACGCTCCTAGCCAGCTAGCAGTGAGCTTTGCAAATAGATGAGCACACAAAAACCGCAATTCATGAGTTCAGCAACTTTTCTTTTGCTGCTAAAAATATCAGCCTGTGAAAACCTCACGGTGTGGGAGGAGATAGAGTCAATTGCTGAGGATCTACAAGCGGTTTGTCCGTTGCTACCTTCTCCCTCCCACCGCTGCCAAGGGCACTAGGCTTGGCGAGCGGGGCTGAGCCGGCCTTGGCGAGGGAACATGGGAGACCTCCACCTCAGGCCCCCAAGGGCCAGGGCATCGGCAGGAGGATAGGCGGGCCGCACGGCTGGGGAAATGTGAGGCTGTAGACAGGAAACATGGCCAGCCTGGGCTGATGGCAGGACCAGGGCCTGGCCAGCCCCTTCCTGGCACCTGGCCTTTGAGCACCAGCACTCAAGGCAGCTGCGCCGGGCAAGGTTGGCCTCCGGGCCCCCTCACAAGCGAGTCTGCTTCTTTACCCGGCTGATTCCGCACTGGGCAGCTCAAGGGAACCAGACAAGACCGTCCCTGCTGATCCTGCCCTTGGATGGGTGCAGCTGGCCCCACCACGCTGGACTGGAGAGAAGCCAGAGCACTGGGTTCGAGTCCCGACTTTGGGGTTGACTAACGCGGGCACCCGGTGGAAGTCAGGGGCCTCTTGGAACCTCAGTCCCCTCATCTCTGCACCGGGATGTTACTGTTGACCTTGTTTGGGTTTTGCCGGGATGAAATGAGAACATGGGGGAGGGAGGGATGTTATTACTGGCAGAAAGAGAGCCATTTCCCTGCTCAGTAACGTGGAAAATGGAAGCGTCTGGATGCCTAAGGACAAAGGCCCACCGGCCCTTTCCGCCCGCCTCCTCACCCCCGCATTGTTGGGAGTGTGTTTTGCTTTCTCTGGGACTTCCAGAACAATGGGTTGGTTCTGTAGCTATTCACAGCCCCAAAGGGGGCCTGGAGGGCTGTTTACCTGGCCCAGTCCTGTTGCCCCGAGGCTGGGCAGGAAGCACAGGGACGCAGTGTCAGCCCCAGAGGGTCTCCAGCTCCAAGCCTGTTGGGCTTATTTTAACTCAGCAGCTGACGCGGTCAGGAGGCCAGGAAGTGCCTCCCTCTCCTACAGCTCTGCGCTCCATGTCACCCTCTGCCCTCAACACAGGCCCGAGCTGCAGGCCCCCGGCTCCCCAGCCACACTGCTCCCACCTTGCCGGTCCTCAAAGGCAGTGAGCCCCTCTTCTAGCACCCCTGGGCCCGCAGCTCCAGGTGAGGGCAGGGCACGGGGAGGAAGCCTCCTCCCCGCTTTGCTCTCCAGGCTCAGGGCTTTGACTCGGGGCCTCAAAGCACTTTATTCCCAAGCCCGGTGCCCCTGGACCCGGCTCTTCCACAGGGGCCCCTGGCCCAGGCCTCCTCGGTCGTGTCTGTGCCACCGCCTTCCTCAGCCTCCACCCCGTCCCTCCAAGGAGGACAGGGACAGCTGAGGAATTCAAGTGTGAGTGACTGTTAGTCATCTTTTAATGAGTGCGGGCATGGGGCCTATTTGCCCAAGAAGTTTCTGACGGGTTACTGGGGAGGGCCCCCAAATCCATCCCGTCCCGTCTTTTTCTAGCCAGCCTTTTCTCTCTCGATCTTTGCTCACGTTCTTCTCTCCATTCAGACGCTGCCTGTTCCTCCTATTCTCTGTTCTCAAAGAACCCGCCAGAATCCCACCTCCTCCAAGAAGCCTTCCCTGCCCAGAAAGGGGACGTCAGAAAGGGGAGCGCGTCTGGTGCAGGAGAGGACAGGAACCCGGTGTTGGGCTCTTGACATAATCCCATTGGACACCTAAGTACGTGCACCTGTGGCCCTAAGCGGGTAACGGAGTGACCACGGCTGCCTCCGGGTGAGCGGCCCGGCATTCACTCAATCTGGCGCACGGACTCGCACACGTGGCCCGGCCCAGTGATAAGTGCTGGGGAAAGGCAGAAAGCAGTGTTTAGCGCTCGTTGTGTGCCCAGCTTCCCCAAGCAAGAGCTGCTGAGCTGGGTGTGCAGGGCGAGGAGGGGTGCGCCATGGGGACTGACTGAGACACGGGGCAGCCTGGGGTGGCCCAGGGCAGGCTGAGGATATGGGGCTCTCGGGTGATGAAGAATTGGGGAGACTATACATTGATACCCGTTTTCTCTGGTCTCCCCCCTGGCCTGGGACCTCCCTGAGAGAGGGCCTGGCCTACAGCCTCTGACACTTTCGGCCATCTGACCGTCTCTCTAAAGTGGGGACCGTGTGCCCTCCCCCCCGCACAGTGTTGTGAAATGCCGGGCACACAGGTGCCAACAATTGCTGCTGCCGCTGATACTCTGCAGGGCAGGAGGCCCTACACGGTGCCCTCCGTGAGAGCCCCAGGCACGCACCACAGCCAAGGGGTTTTTCATTTCCCAACAGAAATGGAAACTGATCCCGTCACACGGAGAGTGTACACTGTTTTTTGGGGCCTTTTCTGCGTTCTGGGAAGCAGAACTCATTACGGGAGGGAAAACGCGGCTCAAGTTTCTGTTTCTGTTCTGTTGTAGAAGCAGTTGCTTTCGAAAAGCCAACACACCCAGTCACATCCTTTCGTTCAGCAGAACGCGAACAATGGGGTCAGAATTCCCACTAAGGAACCTCTTCCCATCGGGATGTCCAGGGCGGGTGTTCCTGGGAATTCCCTGCACTAGTTGGCTGGGGGTCTCCAGTCCCTGGACAGTCTCTTCGCCTGAAGGTCTAGCTCCAGACGTGACCAGGCCAGAGGAAGCCAGGCCCGTGGTGGGCAGTTAGACAGACATGAGCAGAGCAAGGCCCATGGGCCAGGAACAGGTCACCAGGGTGGAAAGCCCCCGGGGGCCTAGCCAAGGACCACTGTAGGGGGGGGGGGGCTCGTCCCCTGGAGACCTCTCCTCCCCTAGCACATCACTGGTCATGCGCTGTGGACCCCTGACCTTTCCTCCCGAGAGATAACCTCTGGGCCTCAGTGGTAGTTCAGCTCCAGGCCCCAGAAAAGCAACAGAACCAGACAAGCGGCCCCACAGCTGACCTCGGGACCAGCTGCACTGGGTAATGACCCCTCGCCCTGACGCCGACCAATTAGCCAGCGGAGACCTAGACCCTGAAAGGCCACACCTGGAAAGCTTGGGAATCTTCTAGTGAGACCTTCCCCTGGGACCTCCCCTACACCCTCCACCCTTAGAACGCTTAGGAGTTGGGGGTGAAGAAGGCTGCACTCGGGGACCGTCGGCCTGGCTGCTCCTGGGCCGGCTGGCGGGGGGCAGGGGGGCGGCAGGGAGGCCTGGAGGGTCCTGGGTAGAGAGGATCAGAGCCGGCATTTGGGCCCTGGCCCTTGCAGTGAGGTGTGTGTGTGTGGCTTTACAGACAGACTCCAACTAGGCCGAGGCCAAGACGGGAGCAGGGATGTCAGAAAGGGGAGCGCGTCTGGTGCAGGAGAGGACAAGAACCCGGTGTTGGGCACTTGACATAATCCCATTGGACACCTACGTATGTGCACCTGTGGCCCTAAGGGGGTAACAGAGTGACCACGGCTGCCTCCGGGTGAGCGGCCCGGCGTTCACTCACAGTCTGGTGCACGGACTCGCACACGTGGCCCGGCCCGGTGATAAGTGCTGGGGAAAGGCAGAAAGCAGTGTTTAGCGCTCGTTGTGTGCCCAGCTTCCCCAAGCAAGAGCTGCTGGGCTGGGTTTGCAGGGCGAGAAGGGGTGCACCATGGGGACTGACTGAGACACGGGGCTCTCGGGAGATGAAGAATTGGGGAGACTATACATTGATACTCTTATATTGGCTCAGTATAGAGGTGCAGGGTTGAGGCTGAGAGCAGAGTGGGAAGAAGGTAGGAAAGGAGGAGTCTTTCTGTCGACCCACCCCCAGCCCCACACTCAGAAAGACCAAAGTCCTGCAGGCCCAGCCTCCTTAGAAAGCTCCCCAACCATCTCTGGGCCAGCGAGATTCCTGCGGGTCTCCCCTCCACCCCAAGTCTCTTGTCCGAGACCTCCTTTGAACCTTAGTGTGCTCCCTAAGAGAAGTCCTAGTCCGTGCGGTCTTCCCATCTCCCTGCATTTCCTGTGAGAAGTCAGGGACTTGATACAGCTGCACCGTGGGCAGCGGGCACAGGGGGAAGGAAGACCTTCTAAGCCCGTGGTTGGCAAACTGCGGCTCGCAAGCCACATGCGGCTCTTTGGCCCCTTGAGTGTGGCTCTTGCACAAAATACCACGGCCTGGGCGAGTCTATTTTGAAGAAGTGGCGTTAGAAGAAGTTTAAGTTTAAAAAATTTGGCTCTCCAAAGAAATTTCCATCGTTGTACGGTTGATATTTGGGTCTGTTGACTAATGAGTTTGCCGACCACTGGGCTAGGCCCCAGGAGGGTGCTTCTCTCTGGCTGATGGGGAGACTGGCAGGCCGAGCCGGGCAGCAGACGGAGACGAGCAGGGGCCAGGTGGACTGAGGCCTTGCGGCAAAGCTGCAATGGCTGTGCTTTTGAACCTTAGGGCTAGGTCACATGCTTAGAGCACCACCACCCACGCAGGCGGAGGAGGCCGCGTGAGAGGAACAGGCCAATCAACAGCTCCCAGCCCTGGGGCCAGTGGGCGGGTCTTCCGGAGCCTGTGGACGCAGGTGAGTAACACACGGGCTGGCCAGGTCAGAACCACCTGAAAGGCATTTCCAGGCCCCGCCCCACCGTGGCCTCTCTCTTCCAACCTCTCCAGTGTGACTCTTTTAAGTAATTCTTTTTTCTTAATATATATATTTTTTATTGATTTCAGAGAAGAAGGGAGAAGGAGAGAAAGATAAAAATATCAATGATGAGAGAGAATCACTGATTAGCTGCCTCCTGCATGGCCCTCCACTGGGGATTGAGCCCGAAACCCAAGCATGTGTCCTGACCAGGAATCGAACCATGACCTCCTGGTTCATAGGTCGGTTGATGCTCAACCACTGAGCCAAGCTGGCCGGGCTCCAGTGTGACTCTTCAATCCCTTCACAGTTGGGTGTTTTGTGGCGGGGGTTGACCATGAACTTGTAAAAGCCAGGTAACGTGTCCAGTTTCTCACGATGATCCACCTGGCTGGGAACCTCTGACCGGAGCACTCAGCGCTGCGTCATTTCCCCCGAGGGCACCTGCTGATCCCTGGCACGGGGCACGGGGCACGGGGCACAGGAAGAAGGCTCAGGGCAGTGCTCCCTAATCGGGGGTGGTGGAGGGCGGAGGTGGGGTGGCGGCCTGCTGGGAAGGCTTCTCTTGCCCTGAGGCTTGCAGCTGCCCCAGGGTTGGCCGGGTACAGTGAGTGCAGGAGGAGGGTGCGTACAGTCAATGTGGGAGGGGCCTTGTCTCAGTGGTTTCTGGGCCCGAGCCCTGGGCTCCCCACAGCTGTGCCCAGGGCCCTGAAGGCCTCGACTTTTCCAGCTACAGGTGTTTCTCCTGCGACTCTCCTCTGAGCCATCGCTCACCATGGTAACCAACCCGTCATGAACCCCAGCAGGAGGTGGCAGTGACACCATTCAGGGCCTCAGGCTGACTGACAGGTGGTTCTTACCCCTGAGGCTCTGGCAGGTGGCCCATCCCATCACCTGCATCCGGGAGACAGGTGGGCATCCCCAAGCAACATGTTCGGGCCATGAGCCTGTGGGAGGTGAACCCGAACAGAAGCATCTTCAACGCTCTGGGGGAGTGGAGAGAAGAGAGGAGTCTACGGCTGTGAGGGCCGGCCACGCGGTAGGCACCGGGCATGTGGAACTCAGGTGCCCTCCACAGCCATGGCCAGACCACCATCCCATCTTATAGAGGAGGAAACAGGCTCAGAAAGGTGAAGTCCTTGCTCAAGGCCACAGTTGGTGAGTGTGTGGCTGTGTGACTGATCTGCACCACTGATCTGTGACTGATCTAAACCAACAGCCATAACAGCCCTGTCCAGGTTCCCAGGTCTGAGATGGCCTTAGCACCATGTGGCTTTCTGGTTCTGAAATTCCTGCTGAATGCGGCCAAGTGGAAAGTCCTCTCAGGCCTCCCAGGCTAAGCCAGGCTTGGCGGCCGCCCCAGCCCTCGGCTTTCTGCCAGTCCCAGGTTGGTTCCCCGTAGGGACCTCCTCACGCCCTTGTCTGGGGCTCCTCCCGAGCGCAGGGAACTCCACCGGACACAGCTGAGGCTGGGCGGCCCCACACGTGCCGAGCCCGGAGCGGAGGGAAGGAAACGGGGCTTTCCCCGGGCTCCGTGAGCACCGGCTCTTGGCTCTCTCTGCCCAGCACTCGCCGCCCACCTCCAGGAATTCCCTCAAGGCCAGGGGACCTGGACTCTGGGCCGTGAGTGGGCGGCTAGCTTCCCGGGACTGTCCAGCGACAGGGCTTCCCCAGGACGGCTGATGAGATCATCTGCCCTTTCAGACCGAGCTGAGATCCTCGGCCTCCACGGGCGGGCCTGGGAGATGTCCTGCCTGACTCATCGGTGGGCCACGCACCAGGGCTTCCGGCCGCGGGAGAAACCAGACAGAGCGGGCCATTGTTTGCCCGGAAGCCTCCGCGGGCACTGCGGGCTCAATGGGGTCACTTGTGTTCCCCCCCGGCTTCTCCAAAACCATAGCCCTTTTGGGGAGAGGGGGGTCCACCAGGCCTGGCTCCCTGCAAGGGGAGAAAAATCAATATCCAGTCCCCTTTCTCCCCTCGGACCCTCCCACCCAAGTCCCCTAAGAATACCCCTGATACGGGACCAGGGCCAGGCCTGGGAGACAGCAGACATTCTATCTCCCTCCTGGCTAAAAACAGAAAATCAAGTAAAAGGGTTGTGGATCAACAGGAAGAGACATAGCTCGGATCTGCTTCCACCATCATCTCTACAGACCCTTCTCTAGGGTAGGAATCCCAAGCTCCCCACCTGTGAGGACACACATCCACAGGGGCGGGGGCAATAGGAGGGAGGGCTGAGCATCTGCCCCTGGGTTTGGACCAAGCTGGGGGCCCTCGAATCCCTCCAGGGGAAAAGAGCAAAAATCAATTTTTGAGAGGAATCAGAGACATGGAAGAGAATTTGCAGACAGGAAGACCTGGATGACTAACAAGCTCATGCAAGGTTGTCCACCTCCCCAGTAACCAGAGAGATGTAGGTTAAACCAGGAGACACTCTTACACCCGGGAGATCTGCAAACAGGACCGAGATGGAGAATATCAAGTGCTGCCAAGGATGTGGGGTGAGGGAGCCCTCAGGAGCGCTGGTGGGAGGAGACCAGGCAGGCAAGTGATGAGTAAGCAGGCAGGAAAATCATTATGCAAGTTCAGTGTGCACGGACAGGTGCAAGGAAGCCCACTCCAGCCGAGCTCACCCCACGGGGCCTGGACCAGGCCCCAGGACACCACCGCAGGGGACCCATCCCCAGGGGAGTGTCAGGCAGCCACTCCTGGCGACACCCTCTCCAGCTCGAAGGCTTCTTTCCTTTTTTTTTTTTTTTTTTAAATATTTTTATTGATTTCAGAAAAAAAATGGAGAGGGAGAGAGAGAGAGAAACATCAGTGATGAGAGAGAAAATCATCAATTGGCTGCCTCCTGCACATCCTCCACTGGGGATGAGCCCACAACCTGGGCATGTGCCCTGACCGGGAATCGAACTGCGACCTCTTGGTTCATAGGTCGATGCTCAACCGCTGAGCCACACCGGGCGGGCTAGCAGGCTTTCTTCAGCAAAACCTGGAAACCAGGCCCCAGGGAGGGCCCTCAGCCCAGGCCAGCTCTGGCCTCCCGGCCTGGAGCCCACACTGCCCAGCTGCTGGCTGCGGACCTATGGGGGATTAGAATCAGGGCTCTGACCCCAACACACTGCCCAGCTGCTGGCTGCGGACCTATGTGGGATTAGAATCAGGGCTCTGACCCCAACACACTGCCCAGCTGCTGGCTGTGGACCTATGGGGGATTAGAATCAGGCCTCTGACCCCGAAGAAGGCAACAGCCCCCACTCACTTTCCAAGCTCCAGCCCGACATCCGACCCTTCCGCCTCACTGCTGGCCTCGTTTCCCGGCTGTGTAACAAATTACTACCCGCTCAGCAGCTTGAAACATCACCCCTTTACCATCTCGGTTTCCCTGGGTCAGGAGTCGGGGCACGGCTTCGCTGGGCCCTTTTCTCAGGGTCACACCAGACTGTCATCAGGGTGAGCTGGGCAGTGTGCTCCTCCGGAGGCTCAAGTGGGGAAGATCTGCCTCCAAGGTCCTGGGTTTCCTTGCAGCAGTGTGCCCAGGCCTTCTTCTGTCCGTCAGCTGGAGGCTGCCCCCAGGTCTTAGAAGCCACTGGGGTTCCTGACGGGGCGTCCTCCATACAGCTGTTCACTCCATCCAGCCAGCAGGAAGGCTCTCAACCAGGACGGGCCCCATCCCTGCTGGAAGGCTTGCACCTGATGAGACCCGGCCCACACAGTCTCTGCTTTGAGGAACTCAGAATCAACTGATTCGGGATCTTCAGGACACCTGCAAAATCCCTTCACTTTGGCCATCATCGCCAGCCAGGAGCAAGTCGCAGGCCCGCTCACACCCAAAGGGAGGGAATTATACGAACATAGGGCAGGGGTCATGGGGCCACCCTAGGTTCTGCCCACACACTGACCGCCTTCTTGAAGGACAAGGCCCCTAGTCTGCTGAAAGGAGACGAACCCTCAGGCAGCACAGAAGAGCCTGGGAGACACCACCTTCCCAGGGCAGGGTGGGAGAGGGCAGGGCTCTGAGCCCCCAGGCGGGGCTGAGTGTGGAGGAGGCTGGGAGAGAGGAGTGGGAGGTCCCGGGGGAGGCCTGGCCTCTCAGGCCATGAGGAAAGGGCGAGGGCAGCAGTGAGCTCTGGGGGTCCCACGGGTGCCACTCAATTTCTCCATGTCCAGCTGAGAGGCACCGAGAGGGGCCCTCTCCCCTCCCGTGTCAGCCCCTGGCATTGGAGCCTCGTCCTCTGCCCCCACATCCTTGCCTCCCACTCCCTCTCCCCTTGGCTTTCACAGGCACCTAAGAGGTCGGCTCAGGGGCAGCTGGGAGGGCGCTGTACAGTCGGCTCAGAGACAGTGGGAGGATTGTCGCTGGGCAGACGTGACCTCACCCGGCCGGGCTCAGCTCATCCTGCTCCAGGGAGGAACACTGTCCAACAGGAACAAGCACCCACTATGCTGGGGTCAGACCCGGCAGGGACCCTCGCTGCAGGGTCAGAACCTCTGGCGCCTGGGCCCCGTCCTGGGGGCCCCCCGCTCCTGGCCTCCATGCCCTGCTGAGGGACAAGGTACTAAGACGCGGTGGCCCCGCAGGCTAGAGCCCTCGGATGTGCATCTCCTGCCCAGCTGCCTGCCGCCCCCAGGTCTTGAGTACTTCTGTCTGTCCTGCCCCTTGACCACTTCTGATCCCTTTGTACCTGCCAAGCTGTGGGCTGGAGTTGGGGGCTGTTGGGGTACCGGCCTGCTTTGACCGGGCCGAGGACTCCCAACCCTGTGAAACTCACCAGACTCTGAACTCTGGACTGTGGGCCTGTCTCAACCGCCCTCTCATTCTGGCCTCCGTGCCTCTGTCCGTCTAACCTGAGAGCTCCCAGGACCAGCTCTTGCACTCAGATCCCAGACCCACGGTCACCCCCAGCTTCTGCTCACGCCCTACGCAAGCAAGGAGTCCAGGGCAAGGCATATGCCATCCAAGGGGGGCGCTGGCACGGATGACCCCTCGGTGCTGTGCTGAGCAGGCTCTCTTGCCACCCAGGCTTTGGCACACGTCAATCTGCTGCACTTGGCCTTCATATGCAAATCACAGACTACCTTTACTCGCTCAGGGGCGGGGGGGGGGGGGGGGGGGGGAGACGTTAACAGAAGGATCCTGGGCGGCTCAGTGGGTTATCAGGAAGGCTGGAGAACCGGGCTGGGAACAGGCAGGGACCAGGGAGGGGGCACAGCTGGATCTCAGTGGGGATGGCGTGCTAGGACCTGCCACCCCTGGACAGACACTGCTGGATTCTCAGTCCTTGCAGCATTCCAGGGAGAAGGGCCCGATTGGTCAAGGGTAAGTCCCAGCCATCACTCTGGCCGAGGAGGGAGATGGGACAGCACCCCCACATCACCTTCCAGGGTGGGAGGAGGGGAGTCACCTTCTTGGGGAGCCCTTTAGCTGAGGAAAGGTCTGGCCACCGCACTTGGGGTGAGCTCCCCTGGCCGTGCCCATCCTGGCAGGCGGGGCCCTGCAGAGCGGTCAAGGTCCCTCTGACCCGTCCGTCCGAGGGAGGCTGGGAGGCAGGTCGCTCTCTGCCTCCGGCCAGCACACTGTTCCTTATATGGTGATGGCCAGTGACTGCGTCTAGTCCCAGCCCTGGGCCCCCCACCAAGCGGCCCAGGCCATGCTCCAGGCCAAAGGTCCCGCGTCTCTCACCTGCGTTCCCTTACTTGAGGGCTCTGCCTCTGGCCACATTTGGCACCTGCTCACACACTTAGGCTTAACGAAGTGGGTTGTTTCTGCTCCTTGAGCAGATGGCCACCCTCACAGCCATCAGATGGGGGCTTCTTCTGAGACTTGAAGCAATTCCCTATTCAAGTGCTTGGTGGCACCGAACGAGGACACAGAGCTGTGTCCCCAGAGCATCCCTGGCTAGGCTGGGCCGGGTGGGGGGTGAAGAACCCGAGCAGCAGCCTCCCCGGCGGCCCCCCTGAAAGCAGCCAGGACCTGCAGGGCTGTGCGGGGAGGCAGGAGACACAGCTCCTGGGTCCCCATCAGGGGCGTGTCCTCTCTCCCATGTTCAGGGAACCATGGCCGGCCCCCTGACAGCTCTGCTCTGGCCTCTGGCCATGCTGACTCAGCCCGCCTGCTCCAGCGACGTGAGCTCCGAACCTGGACCTGGAAGGGGTCCCTGAGCGCCTCCCCTTCCCGGCCCCCCCCCCCACACACACACACCTCTACCCCATAAGGCTCTGGGGGTCTGAAGAAGAGGCTGCAGCTGTAAGAGGTTCCCTCAGAGCCTTCCAGACCCCCCCACACAGCGGGCAGCAGGCTTTCCACGGCTGCCCACCTTCCAGGAGGAGCTTGCCCCCCTAGAGAGGGGATCCGATTGCACATTCCTGAGGCCTGAGTCACCGGGTTCCGGCTCTGGCTGCAGGAATGTGTTTATGCTCACCGAGCGGAGGGAGGCGGAGGGCCTCGCAGAGGGTCGGCGCACACCACACTTTTGTTCCCCTGTATCCGGCGGGCGAGAGAGGAGGGGCCCTCTCCAGGATGGGGGGGACGAGGGTGTGACCTCGGGAATTACGGAGATGCTGTTCTGCAGGGGCCCCAGAGGACCACGGAGGGGAGGCCAGAACTGAAGGCTGCACCTGGCCCAGAGCTGGCTCTGGACCTTCTCCCCCGGGGGCCGAGTGGAGAGGGGCTGGTGCAAGTGGGGCCTCCCCTGGGGTGCCCTGGGGAAAGGGACTTGCCCCCTCACTCCAGAGGGTCTGAGGGCTTGCCAGGCTCCGGCTGCCCCTGGCTCCACCCTGAGTTGAAGCTGTGACTCCTAGCCCCTCACCCCATCCCACCCCACCCCGTCCAGGGCTCTGTGGAGAAGTGGATGCTTCTTTTCTGCCTCCAGCATGGGCCACCCAGCTGTGGAACGAGTCCACACACTCCAGTGACACCAGCGGCAGTCACCGAGCGCATGCTCGGAGTCGGTCCCCGCCCTACGCCCTTGCTTTACACAGGGTGAGCGTGTGTCCTGGGACAGTTTGCTGGACGATTACTAATAGCGCCTTCTTTCATTCTCCAAGTTCCCTAGTTCGGAAGTTAACTCTATAGTCACCCTAACTTTATAGATATTATTTTACTCAATCCCCACAATGCCCCACAAGAGGGGCCCTGCTGGGGGCCCCATTGTATGATGCAGAAATTAAGGCTCAGAGAAGAGAAGTCACTGGCCCAAGGTCATACAGTTGCAAGTGGCAGATCCAGAAACGTAAGAACTCGGCTCTCGACTTCAAAGCCTCTTTGCTTAGCCACAACATCAGATTTCCTCTCCTCAAATCCTTTGATGCTTTGAAGCTGAGAATCTAGTATCTCCAAATAGTAGAAAAACAACAATTAAAGTCCTGGAGTTATCTTGGCGCCCTTCCCAGGCCCCACATTGGCCATCGCTGCCTGGCTATTCCCTTTCCGAGAGATCGCGTGACGAAGCTGGTTGGCTCATTGCCAACGGCAGCATCACTGTCATCAGATGAAGGAGCCGCATGGTGCCTACGGGGTGCCAGGCCGTTGTACAAGGTACGGTCACCCAATCTGCACACCAACCCTGCAAGCTGGGTGTTGGTCCTCTTTCCACAGAAAGGAAGCTGCCCAAGGTCAAACACGGAGGAGGCAGAGCTGGGCTCGAACTCGGGGTCCCAGTGAATTCCCCATGGGGCGCCATCTTGGTGCATCGGCTATGGAAACTCAGCAATGGGTTGCTGTTGGGGCTACAAGGGAATGGGGTTCTAACGGGTCCATGGTAGAGTTGGAAATGGCTAAATCAGGGGCATGGACCCACAAACCCACAAGGCCACCAGGCAATCTGGCTACCAAGGAGCCAGGATGGTCTTGCTCAAGGGGACAGAAACAAGCCCGTTGAGTGGCCGGAGGCCCACCCATAGATGGCTTCACTTGCTGATGCTCCTTTAAGAGGTTTTCTGACAGTGTTTTCATTTCTTTGGTGGGAAAGATCAGATGTCTCTCAGAACAGAGCACGGCCACCTTGAAGGTAGAGAACAGCCATGACTGGAGCCCCAATCTCCCCACACCAATGTCTTACCCAGAGACCATCCCACCGAGAGAGAGCCTCTTCCAGCCCAGCACGCTGGCCTCGAGGGAGGACGACGTACAAGCAAGCGTGTTCCAGATGTTCCAGGGAAAACGGGATTTGGAAAAAGGATGTTTGTTCAAAATTTACCAAAAATAGAGAACCGAGAAGAGGAAGATGCAACCTCTTGACCCATGTTAAAGGCTATTTTCCAGGAACAGACAATGTCACAAAAGGAAAGGCCAGTGGCTTTGACCATATAAAAACACCAAGCTTTGGTACAATAAAAACCTCCCAAACAAAAAATAGAAGTGACTAACCCACCAGTAAAACACATACGCCACAAATACCACAATGGCAACATATAGAGAGCTCATCCAATGCTTTTAAAACAAACCCATCAAAACCTTGTTAGATAAACAGGTGAAGAAAGCAGATAACGGACCCAGAAGTTTTTAAATGGTTTAAGAAACATGAATACTTTTGTTTCATTGATGACCATATTGTTGTAGGCCGTGGGAACGGTACCAGGTGTCTGACCGGTGGGGCCAGACTGGACCTGGGTTCAGCAACCTCGGTACCTGAGTTGAGTCAGAGCCAAGATCACACTATTTCAGCTCCAGCCCCAGAAAATATCCATGACCCGCGATGTGCTAGCGGAGGGAAAAGTCTCCCTGGGGACCAGGTCCCACCCTACAGTTGTCCTTTGCCAGGCCCCTGGGGGCTTCCCCATGCTGGTGACCTGTTCCTGGCCCATGGTCTTTGCTCTGCCATGTCTGTCTAACTGCCCACCACATCATATTATAATTCTGAAATCCCATCATTTGCCCTTTAGCTGATAGGATCTGCTTCACGGGTGTCACCATAAGCTGGTGCAGATCCACGGCACTGGCTCTCCCAGCCGTGAGCTGGAGGCGGCAGATAAGCCAGGGGCAACCCTTCCAGAAACACACTGATGGAGTTGACCAAGGACAGTTCGCTGGGAAACATAGGTGTTTTGGAATTTTCTCTGGGGAAATACTTAGAAAATCGAACAGAAAATTATGGGCAAAAATGATTAATAAAGGCAATGCTGAATAGCAAAATATGGACGCTCAGATGCTCCAACGTAAGGTAAAGGATGAAATACAGTACAGGGCCACCCGGAGTCCCCACCCTGCCCCTCGCGGCTCTCTCTCAGCGCCCCCAGGGCTGGCCAGCGCAGCATCGCTAAGCAGAGCAGAGCCCCCGGGGAGGGACGCCAGCCCCAAGCATGGCCCTGCTGGGGCCCTGGAGCCAGCCAGCAGGCAGAACCAGAGCCTGCCCCGCCACTGTCCCGTGTCCCCGCCACGCGTCCCTTCCTCCAGGGGAGCTGCCAAGAAAGAGCCCTCTGCTCCCACAAACGCAGGCGAAGTGGTCCCTTCCCACCTCTCTGCTCATCCTTCCCGCCATCAGAGTATTCCTGCGATTGTCCCTGAAGGCCCCATTTTCCTGCGGTTCCCACGTGGGCCCGGGCTCCTTCCGAGCATGGAGTCTTTGCCTCTGCGTCCCCTGAGGGAGGCCCACGTTCCCTGAGGCAGCCCTGGGGCCTCAGCGACTGGACTCTGGCTGGGATTTGGGCCCCTGGAGTGTGTCCAGGGTCCGGCTCAGGGCCTCCCCTCAAGGCCACATCACACGGCTGAGCCTGACTCATCCCTAATCTCCAGGTGAAGAGAGAGACCCAGAGGAGGCAGGGCCTGGAGACCAGCCACCCAAAGGTGCCTCATCCCCCATTGCGGGGTCCCTGGGCTCCCCCATGTTATGGCATGGGCTTGCAACACGGGGTCACAGGCCCTCACTCCGCCTCAGCCCTGCATTTACCCAGCCCAGCAGCACACAGCCATGCTCTGGAAATCCCAAGTGAAACTGTCATAGGTTCTCAAAGGTCAGGACCTGCTTCCTGTTTCCAAGACTGTCACCACCTTTCCCAGGCCAGGCCAGAGGGCCGCAGCCTCCTCAGCCCCGCCCGCGGGCTCTGGGTCCGGGGCAGCCCCCCCACCTCCCCGTCACCCCCAGGGCCGTAGGAAAGCCCATTTCTTCCCTGTGACTGTGCTCAGTGTCAGGCTTTCTCCATGAAGACTAACTTCTTCAGGCTTATCACGTGTGCCTTAAGCTTGTCTTCTTCCAGGTACGTCTCCTCCTTCTCCAGTGGGTGGTGCGGGGGTCCGCGGAGTGTCTTCCTTGCGGACGGTCTCAGATGCTTGGGAGGGAAGGGACAGAATCTGGGGAGGTGAGGAGGGGTGGGCAGTGGCGGGAGTGGGTGGGGGTGGAAACCAGAGATGAACACAGGGACCCAAAGCCTGAGCACGGTCCCTGGGGGCCTGTGGCCTCCGGGAGTGACTTCCCTGCTGGGAAAGTTGCTGTGTTTCTGCTCAGACTCCTGGCCTCGTGGTCCCAGGGAGATGTTGGGATTCTGAACCAGGAGCCCAAGCGAGAGGATGGAGGAGCTGTCACAGCCCCGGGCTGAGTGAGGACTCGGGGCCAGCCTGGCCCACACTCCCAGCCACCCTGGGGCCGGGGACATGCACCCTCGTGGGCAACTCTGCCACCGCAGGGAGACAGCAGGCCTCACGCCCAGTTGGCGACACGGGCCTTCGTCACCCCAGTTGTCCCGGCCACCCAAGTCAAGCAAGTGAGATCTGGGTACTTTAACGTCAGATCTGGATCCAAACCAAGGCAGGAGAGGGCTGCGATGGGTGACAGAGGCCACGGGGGCTTGGAACCTTCTCTGCCGTGTCCTATTTTGTTATTTTTGCAAGAAAATGTATTGATGGACTACTTGGGTGATGATGAAATAATAAAGTTTTGTTTTTCAAAGGTCAGACTTGAAGAACTTACTGTAAGCATGTCCATTGTCTTACAAGAGACTCAAAACACGTTTCTTTGCAGAGATGGGAACCGCCTGGTTCACCCAGTGCTCCCCACTTGCTGAATGCTGTGGTGTCAGACCTGGCTCCTGGGCCTCAGTTTCCCCATCTGTACCATGAGGAGGTGGGCCCGACAGTCTCCAAGGTCCTCCCAGCCCTGACATCAGGTACCCAGAAGCTTCGGGTGTGAGGCAGTGGCGGCCAGTCCCGGTCTGGGGCTCCCCTCAGATGCAAGCCCTCAGAGGCGTGGGCCGTGGGCTGGGCAGTGGTCCCGGGGCCATGGGCTGACAGCAGAGCCCCCTGGGGGCTCTTTGGGTAGGTGAGCTGAGCTGTTTTCCTGAGGACAGTTAGGACAGGTCCCAGAAAGCCTTGGGGGTCCCCCAGCCTCAGGGCAGTTGGAGCAAACGCTGACATCGCCCCCGTTAAGTCCTCTCTCTCCCTGAGTTTGGAATCTAGCAGCCACGACCTGCATGTGTCATTGACAGAGCTGTTCTGGTTGGGACATGGCCCCAGTGACCCTGCCCCCACACCCATCGCTATGACAACAGCTCAATAGGGTTCCAAGGGCCGAAGAATCCTGCTTCCACTGAGATGGAGGCTCGCTGAGGTCAGACAAAGGGGGATTAATAGAGCCCTGTTCTCGTTAAGCCACAAAGCGCCATTATTCCGCGTCGCAACACCCTACCAGGAGATGCCTCAGCCCTCAGAGCCGTCCCAGCCTCACCCTGAGCCCGGAGCAGGGAGGGGGAGGGAGAGCAGAAACAACCAGAACGTCCAGCAGATGGTTCACGTACAGCATGGCACCGGCAAACAACCCCACAGTTTACAGTCATTCACATGACAGCGTTGATTATATTTAACACATTAAAGTCCTCACGATACACGGAAACAGGTCACGGAAACTGTCAACAAGATGCCATTTTTTTTGTAAAAAAAATCATATACATATGTACACACAACAAGAATGCAGGAGAAAGTATTTCAAAAAAAATGTTAGTAGTAATTATCTTTGGAAAGTGTGATTATGTTTAATTTCTTTTTTTAAAATTTATCTGTATTTTCTCTTTTTAAAAAATATCTTTTATTGATTTCAGAGAGGAAGGGAGAGGGAGAGAGAGAGAGAAACATCAATGATGAGAGAGAATCACTGATCGGCTGCTTCCTGCACACCCCACACTGGGGATCGAGCCCACAACCTGGGCATGTGCCCTGACCGGGAATTGGACCGTGACCTCCTGGTTCAATCACTGAGCCACGCCGGCCAGGCTATCTGTATTTTCTATAATAAACAGTTCTTTTATATTTCTGAAAACTTTTATTCTCCTTAAAAATCGGCTCTGAGAATTCGAGGGTGGTTGTTCTTTCCCTCTGTCATCCAACTCCGGTGAATGGAACCCCATGAGAAAGCATTGTTTAGGAGCATCAAGTTTTCTTGATAACTAATATTTTATCAATTCAAATACTTTTTAAAAAACTTTGTTCTGTTTTCACCAGCATGAAATCGCTTCTCAGCCTTTTGGCTCAGATCAAGGGGAGTACATTAACCAGTATTTACAGAAATGGTTCTCAACAACAGCGCATGTTCTCAGAATACAAGGAAAAGAATGTCTCCTTAGCTCTGTCACTGTGAAGGGTCCAAGTTCTACCGCCTTAGATAAAGGCTGATCTCCACGGCTATTGGCTGAGAAGTGTCACCTTCGGGTGACTTCATTGACTGAGTATTTAGGGTTAGCACGCAGAGGGTGAACTTCATCCCGGGGGCAGGAAGGGAAGTGATGTGTTTTGAAACGTTTACCACACAAGGACGATTTCATGTGGCAACACTGTGCGCAGGAAAGGACGGGGGTCTGGAAACCCAGGGAAGGAAGTTGTGCTGCGAAGAGATAGGTTATCAGGGGCATTATACACGTGCCCTAGTCTAGCCGATAAACCCAAACACACTCTCCCTTTAAGAGGAGCCGTAGAACCCATGCATTTCTGGCCGCGGAGCCAGGAAAAGCGATGCCTTGCCTGAGCTGTAGATACCTGTTTGTCGCGTGGGCCTGGGGATCTTGTAAAGCATTGCATTTTCCTCTTTGCTTGGCCACTAGGAATGCAGTGATTCTGCACACTGACTTTACCTTTGGCTTCATCTCAGAGACATACTTTGATTTTGCCTAGAATTCTTTATTCCTGCTACCCTTTTTATTATTTGAATTTTTATAAGTAGCATCCAATTGTTTTTGGAAAGAAGCGGAGTATGATAAAAGAATGATTTAGAAGTCTCAGCTTAAAAGAGCAAAAAGGAATCAATCACCGTTTTGGTTTGGGCATGGTTCTCTCTGTGAAATATTTCTTTAAAAACTGGGAAGTTGCCCTAGGTGGTTTGGCTCAGTGGATAGAGCCGTCGACCTGCACACTAAAGGGTCCCAGGTTCAATTCTGGTCAAGGGCACATGCCCGGGTTGCGGGCTTGATCCCCAGTAGGGGTCATGCAGGAGGCAGCCAATCAATGATTCTCTCTCATCATTGATGTTTCTCTCTCTCCCTCTCCCTTCCTCTCTGAGATAAAAAATAAAACAAACAAACAAACAAACAAACAAAACCTGGTAAGTCTATGACACCAAAAGCATAAACTACCAAAGAAAAACTAGGTTGGCTGGACTTCATACAAATTTAAGACGTTTGTGCTTCCAAGGACACTACAAGAAAAGAGAGCTCACAGAATGGGAAAAATACTTACAAATGATGTATCTCAGTGGTTGGCAAACCAGATCGGTCCCCCCACCCCCATCGAGGGTGGGCCAGCTGGCTAACCCCCCGCAGCCCCTCCCCCCCGCCAGCCTGGCCCAATGGGCCCCATCGGGGCGGGCCAGCCAGATCCCACCCGTGCACGAATTCATGCACCGGGCCTCTAGTAATAATAATATGAAGTGATGTGAAAAAATACCAAATAAAGTTTCAAAACATATAATAGGAAACTGAAATGAATAAATATGTCACAATATATATTTATATACTGTATATGAGGCCCCTAGAACCATAAGAAATGCAAAAAAATTCACTGTTAACAACTCATTCTCAAATTGCCCCCCTTAAAAATCAAACTGCCCCCCTGTGGGGCGTGTGCCCCACGTTGGGAACCACTGATCTAAACAGACATTTCTCCAAAGAAGACATATGAATGGCTACTAAGAACAAGCAAATATGCTCAGTATCATTAGTCACCAGGGAGATGCACATCAAAACCACAATGAGATGCCACTCCACATCCATGAGCATGGCTATAATGGAAAAGACAGATATGAACAAGAGGTAGGGAGGCTGTGTGGCGGCCCCCAACTTCTCCATTTCAGAAGTCAAGCAGGCCACCCCACCCCCAGAGGACCCTGCTCCGGGCTCTGATTTTCAGGACATTCTCAGGCCTCACCTCGTGGTGGACGCCTGCCCTCCAGCTCCCCCGCCCCCATTTACTTCTCCCCCACATTCTGGAGTCTTCACAGCCCAGGCTCCTTCAGGGTGACCCTTTCTAAACTTGAGCTTGGGAGCTTCCGTTTAAACTCCCAAGCGAGGAAAGGAGAGTTATGGATGTTCCCGACGCTAAGCCTTGAGTCTCTCTCAGGACGCCTTTCGTTGCCAAGGAAAATGAAACAGATGTCTTGGCAGTAGCTTCAGTGCTTCCTGCCAGACCAGGGAGAGCTTGTCTCCAGTGTAGATGCAGCCAAGAAAGACAACCCCCAGCTCATGTCATTCCCAGGAAACACGCACACACACACACACACACACACACACACACACACACACACACACACGGGCTCCTTAAACCTGGGAGGCCGCCCTCCCAGCAGCCTCCCACCAGGATTTCAACATCAGCTGTAGAAATGGGCTGCCCCCCTCGCTTCACTCACCTCAGGCCTTCCACCTTCCCCACCCCAGCCCGCCCTCCCGTTTCCCACCGCCCCCTGCTCCCCATCATCCAGTGACTCTGGGACCCCTTGGCCTGGCAGGGAAGGCCGCCTCCCTTGCTGGGCTTGTCCCCGTCATGCCTGCTGAACCCCAGGTGAGCTCCCTATCCAAGGGCTTGTGGAGGCATTCCGTGTGTCTCAGTCATGTGGTCCCCACGCGGCAGGCAGCATCTCTCCTCCCTGGCCCTCTCCCTCAGTCCTGAGCAGAAAGGGGCGGGGACAAACCTCAGAAATGCGGAGGTTTGGAAAAGCAGCTGGTTTTCCGGAGCCTGAGAGGCCGGGCTCGCTGAGAAGAGCTCTGTGTGAGGCTGCGTGGCCACGAGAAAAACAAGCCGCCAGTTCTTGCTGGCTGATTGGCAGGAGCGCAGAGAGGACGGACGTCCATCCATGAGACACAGGTGATGCAGGGCCCCTGCTCCCCGGCCGGTGGGGCCTGCTGACTTGGCATGGAAACCCCATGAGTGGGCAGGATCTCTTCGCCGCCTTCCCTCTGAGCAGGAGGGGAATCCTGTAAGTGCCCACCTGGATGCCCGTGCCTGGGAGGCCAGGCAACGTCTATGAGGACAATGACTTGAGCCACAAAACAGTGGGCTTGGAGCATCAATCCAGAGACAGCCGCCAGGCGAGCCCAGGACCGCAAGCCAATGGGAGGTCACATCCTCCTGGGAACCCGCGGGCACCTCTCTGCGACCAGGCCAGAGACCGGCGGGGACCTGCGTCCAAAACCCACACCAGCTGACGGCCGGGAGGACGGCACAGACCTTCACCACAGTGGGAGACCTACAGTCTCCCCGCAGGAGGGACGGGGCAGGGGAACCCAGCGCGAATACAGAACTCGGAGAAACGTCATCATTTAGGTAACAATTACAGATACCCTACCACCATAATACATGTTTGCAAAGACCAGGTAAGCACTGACCATCTCCGTGGGGAAAGTTTTTTAAGTGACAGAGAGCAGAAGTCACAGGTTCCCACCCTCAGACCCTATGACGGGAAATAAATGACAAAGGACAACGAGAGTAACAGTGACGAAACCTTGGAAACAGAGGCACCAACATGCCAACACTACTGGCATGCAGAACGGGTGTTCGGCTGTAAACAGGAAGTCCAAGCGACAAACTCAGGCTTGGTGAAGATGAGGGAAAATGAGGTCACTGCGTGATAACATCGGCGCAGGGTGGCCAGAACTGTGCGAGAGGAAGTTTTGGAGCCTTTAATGCTTTGATGACAATCAACCACCGAGAGAAAAATAAATAAATAATTGATGTCATTCTAAAGGGAAAAAACAACAATAATAAACAAACAAACAAACAAAAAAACCACCTTAAAAACTGAAAAGGAGCCCTAACCGGTTTGGCTCAGTGGGTAGAGCGTCGGCCTGCGGACTCAAGGGTCCCATGGTCGATTCCGGTCAAGGGCATGTACCTTGGTTGCGGGCACATCCCCAGTAGGGGGTGTGTAGGAGGCAGCTAATCGATGCTTCTCTCTCATCCATGTTTCTAACTCGTTTCTCCCTCTCCCTTCCTCTCTGTAAAAGATCAATAAAATATATATATTTTAAAAAAAAAACATGAAAAGGAGAAATGGATACGAAAATTAAAATAGAAATGAATTCAGGAGATGGGGAAAAAAAGTGAAATAGACCTCTAAAACCCAAAACTGGACCTCTGAAAAGATGAACACATTTCTGACAAATATAACCCATAAAAAACTAGACAAAACCCCTGAGAAAGGAAGATGAGGCCATAATCACGACGACGATGATCATTTATAAAATTGTAAGAGAATATAGGCAATAACGCCCAGGGTTTCGAGAAGAGGAAATGAGGCACCTTGCGCAAATCTCCGAGCATGGCGTCCTATAGGGCGTGTCCACGCGCATGTGGCCGAGGGACGAAGTTAAACCTGCCCCCTCCCTGTCCAAAGCCTGCGGCAGGACGAGGCTGTCCTGGGACGCAGAGGCCCACACCCGGACCCTGCCCGCCCCGCCCGCGGGGCCTGGGAGCAGCCTGGCTCTGCCCCTTGAAAACGGCGCGTCCTGGAGCCCAGCCGGCTAAGTGCTGTGCCCTTTCCAACGCCCAGGGAGGGCGTGTGGGACCTTCAGCAGGACCGGGACTGCCAAGCCCGCTCCAGGGGCCCGAGGGGACCACGGACGCACCTCCCAGGAAGGCTGTTTCTTGAGGCCCAGTGTAGCCCAAGCCCCTGGAGCCTGATGAGGGCTTTGGGCCCGCCCGGGTGTATTTTCCTGCCCCTGAGTTCCCTCCTCGTCCTCAGGAGCCAAAACCACAGCTGGAGCTCAGATGCAAATCCAGAGCCGAGTGGACCTTGCACGGCCTCCCTGGTTCCCGGGAGGGCGGCTAACCTCGGGGTCCGGGGCAGAAAGCAGCAGCTCAGAACCCGGGCTCTGGCGGGGGTGTGGCGGCCAGGACAGGCGTGTGCACAGGCGGCCAGGACAGGCGTGTGCACAGGCGGCCAGGACAGGCGTGTGCACAGGCGGCCAGGACAGGCGTGTGCACAGGCGGCCAGGACAGGCGTGTGCACAGGCGGACAAGGGCCGCCCAGACCAGTCCCCGCCCTGAGGAGCCAGAAGGTGAGGTCTGGGGAAGGAAGAGTCCTCTTCCCCAACAGGTCCTGGCTGAGCAGTTACTGCCCCCGCGGACTCCCCCTGGGCCCGGGCCCCTGGGCCTCAGTTTACACAGCGGGACGCTCCCTTTGCCTTCACTCCACGCAACTGGAGGCCCCGGGCCCTGCACGGCAGCTCCTCTGGGTGAGCTCACTGTCACAGAGACACCCGTGCACTGTCCCCCATCGTCCCCGGTGCAGAAAAGAACGCCCTGACCAGTGCTGGAAGGAGTCACGATGGGCTTTATTGCAGGACCAGAGCCACTGGCTCGCCAGCAGGGCCACAGAGATGCCTGGCGAGCACCAGGGCGCCGAGGAGGCCGGCCGCAGCGGAGGAACTCACACCTGAGTGGCAGGTTCTGTCTGTGACCCGCCCCCCCCCCCAGAGGGCCAGCCCCGCACGGGTGCTCTCTGCTCCCAGGTCACATCAGTGGGGGTTGGGGGGAGGCAGACAGGGAGGGGCAGGGCGCTGGTACGGGGTGCAGAGTTGAGAACTGGGCAGGTGAGAGCCCAGGCAGAAGTGGCCCACCCCCCATCCCTCCAGCCCCCCTCCTTCAGCAAGGGCGTGGGCAGGGCGGGGCGAGGCGGGGCGGCGGCAGTGAACGGGAGAGGCCACGGGGCTGAGGCTGTTCCAGAGCCACTCAGGGCCAGGAGACGGGGCCCTGGGAGCTGGTAAGGCGGAGAGGAGAGGAATTCAGCTCCCAGCCCCCGCCCTGCCCACTTCCTCTCACTCTGGCGCAGGTGGAGAGCAGGGACAGCTGACGGGTGAGAGAGACGCACGACAGGTCAGACGGAGTGCTCCCACCACCCTGGGCCCCAGCGCAGGGCAGGGACAGGGGACCAGAGGCTCTTATGGCAGCCAGCCCCCGGCTCGGGCAGGGGGCCTCCCTCAGGGTTGTCTGCTGGCCCCGAACAGGAAAGGTCTGGGGTCCTGGTCTCACCCCCCTTCCCAAGCCTCCGCCAGGCAGGACAAGCCACGGGACGAGAGTGGTTGCATTTCACAAAACACCGTGTTTCATGAAACTGGGTCTGAGCGTGAAGACTCCATCATGAGAAGGCATGCTTGGCTCGTTAAACGTCATTCATTCACGGAGGGTTCCTGAGCGTCGCACCAGGCCCCGGCCGTGCCGGGCGAGGGGTCCGAGAGGAGACTAAGGCACTGGCCCTGCCCTGCACAAGGCCCCTCCTCCCGGGAGGACAGGGAGGCCTGGCAGCACCTGCCGCTGGACAGAAAAGGCCTTCGGAGCAGCAGCTGGAGCGCCTCCTGCTGAACGAAGCCCACTGGGCACAGGAGGCGCGCGCCAGGCCCAGGACCGGCCGAGCCCTGCAGGGCGCGGGGATCACAGCTCAGAGCTGCGGGCTGCACCGGCTCTAAGGCCAGAGGCCCCAGGGGGCCAGGGTCTGTCTGGCCAGGTCTCCCCTGGGACAGGAAGAGAGGAAGACCTGGGCCATCCAATCCCCAGGAGGGCTGGCCTGATCTCTCTCAACTGGACACAGGAAAGCACCCTGATAGCACCTGGGAACCAGAGGCGACTCAGGGACGCCCCAGCCCGCCAGGCTCCCCCAGGCACCCACTCTACATCCCTTCCTGGGGGACCCTCCCAGAGCCACAGGCCCAGGAGCCATGCTGCCCCCAGCCCCACCCAGGGTGGCAGGCGCTCCGCCCTGTGCTGAGTGGCAGAGCCGGTGGGCACAGTGGACACAGCGTCTTCCTGCCCCCCATGAGCTGCCGGGGGTTCCCCGTCCCAGTCCATCCTGGGGCCAGGCTCCCGGTTAGCCAGCATCCCCACCTGCTCCCCCTCCACGTGCTGTGGCCGAGACAGCTGGGCTCAGTTCCTCTGGGGACCCCCTCTCTGTACCACGCAGGGGTCCGTGACCCCACGGGCCAGAGGAAAAGGCACAAGGTAGGACAGGGGTCCTGTGACTTCGGCTTCCCCGCTCGGCACTAGAGATCCGGGCCTGCGAGGCACGGCCCCCACCTCGCCACAGGCCCCCCCACGGGAGCGGGGCTGCCGGCCGGGGGCCCGCACAGGGCAGGGCGGGTCAGAAGAGGCTGGGGGCGGCCTGGCCAGGCGCGTCGTGGTCCCGGATGTACTGCAGGATGTCCATCTCGTCCATGGCGTGGATCTGCTGCTGCTGCTGCGGCGGCGGCGGCCCGGCCGCGGCCTCAGACGGGCCGGCTCTGGGGGGAGCAGCTGGCTTTCTGGGTGGCGCTGGCTTAGCTGCCACGGGCGGTTTGGGCTTAGGCGGGGGCTGGGGTTTGGGCTCAGCCCCCAGGTTCAGAATCTGGTCCAAGTCCTCTTCAATTCTAGGGAACCAGAGGGAGACGCCCTGAGCACAGCCTCCTGGGGCCGGAGCCACTGGGGGCGGGCAGACCCCCCCCCCCCCCCCCCCCCCCCGGCCATGACAGTGAGGGCCCCTCCGCCGCTGCTCCTCCAGCTGAACTTGGTCCGGAGGGAGCTTAGCCCCTGAAGTGAGCCGTCCTGGTTCTGCCCCAGGCTCTGCCCCAGGCTCCTGCCCTCAGGCAGGTCTGCCCTCCCCCCCCCCCCCCCGCAGGCCCCTCAGTGGGCCACACGGGCGCTGGGCAGAGCCCACCAAGGGCTGGAGCCACCCCAGCCAGGGCCCCCCTGAGACTCCACCGTGGCCCTGGACCTCCCAGCCCATGGAAGCGGGTGGGGGGGGTAACAGAGGCCGCAGCCATGTGACAGGCACACGGGCCGTCGCGGGAACCGCACGGCGGTTAGGAGTCAGGGCCACGTCCGGCCTCGGCCTCTAGGCTGAGGGAGCGCCTGCAGCCAGCTCCTGGTGGAGGGGCTCAGAGCCCGGGGACCAGTGCACGATGGGGGCCCACTCAGTCCACCCCACCCACCCACTAGCTGGGGCGCCAGGCCATCCCGGGAGGCGCTGCTCAGGGACAGGTGGCTCCTGGCAGCCTCAGCTCAGAGGTGCCCATGCCCCCCACGGAGCCCTTCCGGGGGCAGCCCTGCATCCTCCGCTGGAGTCCGGGGCCCAGGAGCAGCTCAGGGGACTGCATTCTGCTCAGACGGGGGCCCTGAGCCACGGGCGGCAGCTGCATGCTGTGTCACCGTCGGGAGCGCACTGGGGCGGAGCAGCGCCTCTGAGCTAAAGGCGCCCGTGGCTCTGCGGCGGCGGGGGGAGGGGGGGTGGTCTCCCGCGGGGCGGGTGGTCTCACGGGCCCCCTTTCTGAGCGCCGTTTCCAGCCGGGCTCTGCGTCCCGGCTAACAGGTCCCACGGACGCAGTGAAATGTTTCCCCCTGAAGCCACTCACGTGCTCAGAGGCCTGCTCAACAGGTGCCGCCCCAGCCGTCCGGCCACAGGGCCCCTTTGAAGGTCACCCCTTTGAACACCCCCCAGGGATGTGGTGTAGACCCGGGGCCTGTGAGTGCTGCGCCATGGATGCAGAATCGACGGCGCCAGGAGCTGCCCGTGGGGACGGGCTGAGCTCCAGGCGGCAGAGGCTCCCTGGGCGGGACACACCCCACCGGGCCCTCTGCCCTCCAGAGCTGACCGTCCTCCGCTTCCCTGTGCCTCAGTTTCTCCCCTAAACACGTAACAACCCCGGCTCCTCCAGCCTGCCAGACCACCGGGGCGAGGCCACGGGGCAGCGTGAACAGATCAGGGGCGCGGGGAGATGCAGACACAGGAGGAGCCCGCCTGGGGGGGGGCTCGGACGCAGAGACCGTGCCATGCCCGAGGCTGCTAACGCCCAGGCCAGTGCCTCGGCGCCACACGGCTGTTCCCGGAGAGAAACGGCTCAGCTTCCCGGGGACCGCCGGGCCGGCCTGCATCCCGGGGGCCGGAGGCTGTGATGCAGAGACGCCCGGTGCTGAGCACCCCGAGCCCCGGAAGCTGCCGTCCAGCCTCTGCTCGTCCAGGTGCTGGAGGGCCCCCGAAGGTGTGGGAGGACGGGACACAGGGAGGAGGACCTGGGTGCCAGTGCCCTCGGACCCCTCCCACACTCCATCTCCTGCAAAGCGGAGGTAACAGCACCGAGCGGAGCAATGGGGAGCACTGAGGTCAAGTGCGAAGAGCCCAGCACGCAGCGGGGCCCGCAGCCGGCGCGCCGTAAGCGGTGGCTCTCTGGGAGCCCGCGGTCTGCCAAGCCCCCTCCCCAACAGACCTGCCTCGCTCTCCCCCTTCAACCCTCCTGCCGGGCCCCTGTGGGCACGGCCGCTGTCCCGGAGCTGCAGCTGCCAAGGGCCGGTTGTATTTGTCCCCAAGCCCTTTTATGCCAGGGGTGCTTGCCCTGCAATTGAAACACTGCTATTCTTGCCGAAACCGGTGTGGCTCAGTGGATAGAGCGTCGGCCTGTGGACTGAAAGGTCCCAGGTTCGATTCCGGTCAAGGGCACGTACCTTGGTTGCGGGCACATCCCCAGTAGGAGGTGTGCAGGAGGCAGCTGGTCGATGTTTCTCTCTCATCGATGTTTCTAACTCTATCCCTCTCCCTTCCTCTCTGTAAAAAATCAATAAAAAAATTAAAAATTAAAATTAAAACACTGCTATTCTTTATGTAAACTATCAAAGGACGAGTGTGGAGGGAAAAGAAAATGACTTGGGCGTAGTTACCTTCCTGGAACCCCCCGGGGGCCAGCTGCCCCCCACCGGCGCTGCCTTCCCAGGCCAGGACCCTCCCTCAGAGACCAAGGCCGGTGAAACGCTCCCCCGCTAGGACCGGTCTGTGGCTCTGCCCAGGCCACTCTCAGAGCTGGGAAGCACGCGGGGGGCGGGGGTACCTGAACAGCTCCTCGGAGGCCTCTCCGTAGCCCCGGCGAGGCGCGGGCCCTCCTCTCGCAGGTGCTGCCGGCAGCAGTAAGGGGTCACCCAGGGGGACGGCCCCTCCGAGGTCAGGATCATCAAACAGCGTCAGGGCTGCGGAGAGGGGAGCAGCAGAGCCGTCAGAGGGAGCCCTGCCCATCCTCCGTGGCGGGGGGGGGGGGGGGGGAGGAGGGGTGCCCAGCCAGGGACAGGCAGAGCACAGAACCAGAGGAATGGGGCCAGGGTATAAGGGCCAGGTGCTCATTGGGACCAGCACACCTGTGTGACAGGTGACAGGTGCCACCTCCCACCCCCAGTCAGCGGATGGCCCCACTTGGTTCAAGTCCAGGTGGACGTCCTGGAGGAAAAAGCGATGGCTGCACCCCAGTTTCCCAAGTGCTTCCTGAGCACCACCCAGGGCCAAGGGCTGCTGCCTGTGGGGATGCAGGGGTGAGCTGACACCACGCTCCCCACAGCCCCTGCCTCCGAGGAGCCTGGGTGCAGCCCCTGCCTCTGCGGCCCTCAGGAAGGGACCACGGCCTCTCCACCTGGGAGAGCCCTCCTTCTTCAGCAGACCAGGAAAGTGGCGCTGACCTTTCGGGATCCAGCTCAAGTAGAGCCCCCTCCTACAGGAAGCCTTCCCTGATGTCGCCACTCAGACCTGTTACACACTCAGGCTCTCCTGTAATTGTCGGGAGACGTCCCGTCTCCTGTGGGAGGCCCCGAGGCAGGAGTGTGTCTTGCTCATCATTATGTTCTTGGGCCCAGCCCAGAGCCTGGCCTTCGGTGGGTGGTCACCAAGTGTTGGCTGAATTAATGGGTGACATCCATTCCTGGCCCTGGAAGAGGACCCGGGCAGGGTGAGGAGAGGTGAGGAGAGATCAGACCCAGGGGCAGGTGGAGAAGTCCTGAGGACGCCCAGCTTCCCTTTTCCATCTCTGCCCAGCACCCTCCCGTGGGGTCGACATGGGTGACAGAACCTCTTGTCACAATCCTAATCCTGGAGTTGCGGAAGGAACGCCCGGGGCAGTCAGCATCCACTTTCCACCCGTGCCCACGTCTGGCCACCCCAATCCCAATCCACACTTCTCAAAGCAACAGAGAAAAGTCCCCTCCCCCACTCTGTGATGAGCAGAACAAACACACAAGCCCAGAATGTTCCAGGCTGTGAGACACGAGGCACGAGACAAGGTTTCTCCAGTAGAAGAACATCTGAGCCGAGTCTGTGTCACGTCGAAACCTGTTCCCATGAGGCAGGTCCACAGCCACTCACAGAGGCTGGGCTGGTCACCCAGGGGGCACCAAGGGGGACAGGAACACACTGGGACTCCACTTACAGTCCCTGGGGGGTGCGTCCTCTGCGGCGCCCCCCGCGGAGAGCTTCCTGCTTGGGCTGAAGAGCTCTGCATCAGGGTCCACCTCTTCGTCAAAGAGGGTGAGCCGTGGCGAGGGTCTGGGCTTCACCGCTACTTTGGGGCACTTTTTTGGCTTCTTGGAGCTAGAGAATCACAGATAAGACTCAAGGTTAGGACATCTGAGGACAGCCCCGCCGGGCAGCCCAGGTGGCCATGTCAGAGCCACACAAGACACTAGGTGGGTTTGAACTTGTGTCCTGAAGGGCCTTTCCAAGGACCTGACATTGGAGGTGGGAAGACCCTGATACCAGAAGGGGCCGAGCCCAGTACCCTGGGAAACACTGTCGGGATGCACAGGAGGAGAGGGTGGGTGTCTGGGCTACGTGGCCCGTGGCCAGAGGACCCGCAGCGGGAGGGGCCGCTCAGGCCTCAGGCTCACCTGCGTGGTCACAGGTCTCCTTCCAGAGGCTGTGGGGGTGGCTGAGCTCAGTGCTCCCTGGGGTGCAACTCAGTCACTCCGTGCCACTTGGAAACAAAGTCTGAGGCCACACACCTCAGAACCCAGCTCCAGGAGAGAGAATAAAGGAGCCCTAGTAAATGTTCCATTCCCCATACACACCCTCCCATCCCTTGAGTGGCATAACCTCAACCTAGGGTGCTGTACTCAGAGTGTCCACAAGAGGGCATTATTGCAACTCCTCCATTATTGGGTGCTGTTCTCAGAATGTCCAGGAGAGCACCAGTGTAACACATCCCTGACCAGGATGCTGATCTCGAAATGCCCACGAGAGGGCGCTACTGCGCCTAATCCCTTACCAGGGTGCTTTTCTCAGAATACCCACAAAAGGGCGCTATTGAGCCTAATCCCTAACTAGGGGGGGCAGTTTTCTGAATGACCACAAGAGGATGCTAATTGAGCCTAATGCCTCACTAAGGTGCCGTTCTCCAAATTTCCACAAGATGGTGCTACTGAGCATAATCTCTTATCAGAATGCTGTTCTCAGAATGTCCAAAAGAAGGGAGATTAAAAACGGCCACAGAGTAAGTGGATGTTACGCAGACATAGGCTCAGGACCAAACTGGAATTACAACTAAATTACAAAAAAATCACCCTGAATAATCCACTCAAAACTAGCCTGAGAGAACCCTGATAACCAAAAACGGAAACTGGAGACTGTATAGAGACTTGTAGGAAGGGTGGAGGCCCAAAAGTGCTGGCTGGACTCGGGCGCAATTTAGATGAATTCCTTACTAGGGTGCTGTTCTCAGAATGCCCAAAGAGGGCGCTATTTAACGTAATCCCTAACTAGGGTGCTGTTCTCAGAATGCCCAAAGAGGGCGCTATTTAACGTAATCCCTAACTAGGGTGCTGTTCTCAGAATGCTCACAAGAGGGCTTTATTGCACCTAATGCCTTACCAGGGTTCTATTCTCAGAATGCCCACTAGAGGGTCCTATTGCACCTAATACTTTACTAGGGTGCTGTTCTCAGAATAAACACAAGAGGGCATTATTACACCTAATCTCTTACTTGGGGGGGCTGGGGGAGGGGGGTCTCAGAATGCCCACAGCAGGCACTATTTCTCCCAGTCCCTTACCAGGGTGCTGTTCTCAGAATGCCAACAAGAGGGCGCTACTGCACTTAATCCCTTAATAGGATTCTGTTCTCACAAGGTCCACAAAAGAGTACCATTCACTTCTGTCCCCCTGAGCAATCCCCACCTCCTTCAGGAAGCCCTTCTGCTACTTAGAGCCCCACTAGGCTCTGTCACCCCTAAGGGGTCCTGCTCTGGGCCAGGAGCTGCTGCGGGAATCCAGGAGGGGCCGGAGGGAGCTCCGGGCGGTGGGGGTGCTCTGTCCTGGCCGGGTGGTGGTTACGAATGCACATGCACACTCCTGTGGACTGAGCGCATAGTTCTGCGCACGTCACTGTAGGTTATGCTGCCAGCACACAAATAAAGTTGTGTTTAGTTTAACATGATCTAATCCCTACCCCTTATGCCTAAATGAGCCGTTGGAAGGTTCCTGAAAACGAGAATAAGCTTTTTACTGGAAACAGGATTTCTGGTTCGACTGCCTGCCTGGCGGGCAGCTCCCTTGGACAGAGGTCACCGCCTGAGCTCCTGTTGGCAACACCACGTGGCGAAACTGCGTGTACAGGCTGGTTCTGCCCCCAAACGATGGGAAGATTAACCAGCAGCAGTTAAAAGTAGCGGAGGGGTGCCGGAGGGCAGTGCTCCAGGCCGCCATCCCCGCGGGCTGCATTTAGAGGCCTGGGAGGGTTTCAGCTCCCAGCGGGGGTGGGGAGAAGCTACACAAGCCAGAAGCACCTGTCGGAAGGCCGGGGGGGGGGGGGGGGGGGGGCGGGGGGGAGCACACCTCCGCACTCAGGGCCCAAGCCCCGGCCAGAGGGTCTCCGTCAGGCTCCCTGGGCAGATGAAGACACGGTGGTTCAGAGAGGCTAGGGGTCTGCTCAAGGCCGCACAGCAGGCAGGGACACTGACGAGAACCGAGGGCGGTCACGGTCCCCTGCTCCTGCCCCTCCAAGTGTCCCAGGAGCAGGAATGAGATACGGGACAGGGTGGGACACAGGCTCGATCCTGCTGTTGGGGGAGACAGCGCCCACTGTGAAGGTAGAGAGGGAGCAGAGACGGGGCGGGGGCTGTGCCGGGAAGCCCAGGCACCCATTCCGTTCTCTCTCCGTTCTGGGCACAAGCCGATGGGCTCACGTCACAGGCCACCAGGGCCACGCCTCTGCCTTGGCGCCAGGCCCAGGCCCTGCCTGGCTACAGGGAGAGCCGAGAGCCGCCCAGGCCCCATCCTCACAGCAAGGGCTTTCCCGAACCCTCAGCGCCGCCGGCACACACCTGGGAGAGTCAGGGCGGCTGCTCTGACTGGGGTGCTGCCCCCTTTGTCTCACGGATCGGGCAGTTAGACCAGTTCATGACCCACAGCAGTGGGTGCCAACGACAGGCCGTGGCTCTCAGGGCAGGCCAGCTGAGGGGCCCCGGCCGAGACCTCCCGAGTCACAGCCTGGGGGCCAGTCTGGAAGTGTGTGAGCCCCCGTGGAACTGGTGATCAGGCAGGTGTGGCAGCTGCCGGACCAGCCTGGGGCCTGGGGCTTGGCCCCACCGCTGCCCCTCAGTTCCCCTTCGCCTGGCCGGGCTCCCGGGACAGCGGGGACCGCAGCAGGGAGGGCCGAGGGAGAGCCGGGCCCGGCCCCCCCGCCCCCCGCCCAGAACCTCGCAGGCCCGGAACAGCTCCTGGAGAAACAAGCTCACGTGCCACCCAGCAGAGGGCCCTGCGGCAGCGGCCCAGGCTCCCGGACCAGCCCTCGGAGGCGGCATGGAGGAAGGAACGCTCCAGAGAAGAAAGGGAGCGAGAGCAAAAGGTGATGGTCTCTGGTGAAGCCACTCGGAGGCCCCCACGATCTCCTTTCTCCCGCCGCCTCCTGGATCCGGGAGCACAAACCAGGCCTGACGCCCCTCCCCGGGAGTTCTCCTCTCAAACGGGACGGGTGTTCTTGTTTTCCTCCCTGGACAGGTTTTCGATCTTTTGTCATGTTGGGTTAAAGTGAACCCAGGGCCCATGGGGCTGCACAGTCAGGCACCCCCCGCCCCCCTCGTGCTCCGCCCCCCGCCGCCTGACTGAGCAGGAAATAGGGACCCTGGCTGGCCGAAAGCCCCGGGGTCCTGTCCTGGTGGGTCCCCAAACGTCAGTCTCTGGGGCTCAGTAGTGTGCCTGGTCCAGAGGGATAAAATATCAAAGGGAAAAAAAGGATGGATGGACGGATGGACAGACAGATGCACAGATGGCAGAAGGAAGGAAGGGGGGAAAGAAGGACAGACAGACAAACAGATGGACAGACAGGGTGACAGTAGTCTTTTGTCCGGACTTATTTCTTCCTGCTCCCCCAGGGAGGAGGGGGAAGGGAGTGAAGGGAGGGGGCTCCCCAGCATCACTCCGAGACTCAGACACGCAGCTAGGAAGCCCTGGGCTCCCGTGCCTCCTCCAAAGCGCGCTCAGCCCCTCCGGCTGGTCTCTCCGCAGCCCCGGCTGCCCGTCCTGGGAGCAGTCAGCCTGCACTCAGCCCAGCACTCCCGAGGCTCCTTCCCAGAGAGAACCTGTGCGGGCGATGGCGGCAGAGTGAGTGAGCCCGGCCACGGTCCCCGGCCTCCCAGCGGCACAGCCACAGAGGGCTACACACAGGGCAGCGATTCGGGAAGAGGTGATGGGGACGCGGGCAGCAGCCCGGGGGCGCTAAGGGGGAAGGGAGACTCAGGCACAGGAGCCGAGACCCTCATTCCGAGAGGGTCTGTGGGGGTGTGACTTGGGCACGGCCGGAACCTGTCCCCGTGGACGCTTTGCTCAAGGTCCCTGGAGAAATGCTCAGGGCCTGGGGGAGGGGGGGCGGGGGGAGCAGCCACTGTGTGTGTGTGTGTGTGTGTGTGTGTGTGTGTGTGTCGGGGGGCGGGGGGGGGGAGAGGGGGGACAAGACCAGGAGAACATCAGAAGGCAAAGTGGGTAAGTGTGGGTGCTGAAGTGGTCAGCGGGCGGAAGAGGCGTGCCTCGGGCGATGCCAGGTTTCTGACTCCGGCGAAGGGTCAGGCCCACAGGTGTGAGGTGAGCCGCTCTATCCCAGCCCAGCTTCCTCCTCGCTCACTCACAGTCGTGCGCACGTGGATGCAGGCTGCTCCCACGGGCCAGGGCCCTGGGGTCCCGCTGTCCCCCTCCGGCCCTCCCCCGTCACCGTCCACCCAGCTGTCTGCGGGAAGCACTGCCCAGCTCTGCATTCCCAGGAAACACCCAGCTTCACCACCCAGGCCGCCGCCCGCCCGGAGTTGGTCCTTCCTCCAGCGAGTGTGGGGAGCCCAGGCCTCTAGGAAGGCGAGCTCCGGGAACCAGCCTGTCCCTGGCGCAGGCGAGAGTCCTCAGGGATGGGGGCCTGGAGGGGGTCCCCCAGTGCCTGGGGAGGCGGAGGGGGCCCCCCAGGCAGGGTTCGAAAAGGCAGAGGCTTTCCCGACAGAGTGTGAAGTCCATCAAGAGCCCTTCCCTACTCGGAGGGGCACAGCCGAGGCCCTGGCAGGAGCGGGGGCAGGGGTCTGGGGGGAAGCTCAAGAGCAAAACTACTCCGGCCGTGAAAAAGCCCCTCTCCGCCCGTGAGAGCAAAACCTACGGAAAACAGGCGCCGAGCAGAGCCTGGCAGCCCGCGGCCGCTGCCCCTATGGACCAGCACAGAGAACGCAGAAGCCCACGGATCCATCTGCAAAACCGAGCCCATGAGCTGAAAAAAAGCCAAAGTATGGAATGGCGCGTGGGACACATCCCATTTCGGCAATAAAACAGGAATACCCCAAAGTATACACCTTCACTGTGTGTTCCATTTTACATGCTAATCGCATCTTCTTCGAGTTAAAATGAAACACGCTTCTAGCGGCATCTTGCCAGCAGCAGGCAGGGCCGTTCTGGCAGAACTCCACCCTCCTCAGAACCGCGAAGTCTCCAAAACAGAAAGTTAAATACAAAAACCATGTATGCCATGGAAAGCGACACGGAGAGGCCACTAAGTGGGGAGAAACCGCACAGAAAGGCACGCGCGCTGACGTCTGCGGCTGCGCGGATCGCGAGGGTCGCGCTGGGCCAGGGATGCACACAACCCCCCAGGCGGGGGCGCAGACGGTCGGGATGGGCCGGGTGAGGGCTTTTTCTATCGTGAAGCGCTTTCTAACGGTTGCGAACTGGTCTTTTCCCTGATCAACACCAGGTCTAAAGGACAAAGAAAAGCCCGGCCGGTCCCTGCTCCCGGCTTTGTGCAGGCGGCTCCCAGCCTTCCAGCCGCGGAGCAACAGCGCCCTCCCGTGGCCGCGGCGGAGAACACCGAGGCGGGAGCGGATCCAGATGCGCGCTTGGGGGTGTGGGGGCGGGGCGCGGGGCGCGGCACAGCTGGGAAGGCGGGGCTGCAGGGGCAGAGGAACTGAGGGCACAGGATGGAGAAATACTCATGCAAAGCCTAAGTCATCTGTAAAGAACAGCAAGTGCCCCACCAAAGGACAGGCCACCTCGGTGTCCCGGGAGAGGCCGGGGGACACCTGACTTCAAGGTGCTCCTGCCACACACAAGACCCTGGGCAAGTCCCCACTCAGCTCTGTCCTCAATGTCCCCCTCGGTGCAAAGGGGATGCTCCCAGGGCCTGGCCCAGCTCTCGGACCGCTGAGAGAGTGGACTCGAGGGGCAGTGCAGGGAGGTGGCCCTGAGCCCCAACGCTGCTGTTTGTGGCTGACTCTGGACGCCCACCTTCAGCTTCCTCAGACACAAAATGAGGCCGTGCTGGTATCGGCCTCCGTTCCCCAAACCAGACCCACCGTGGGCCTGAAAGCAACTGGTGCATCTTAAAAAAATTAAAAGAAGGAATAGGATAGGAAACACTTATTCCCGTCAATTCTGATCAGTTCCCAGCATTTCATAATCTCTCAAAAAAAAATGTGAGCTGTTATTATTATTCCTGAAGTGGTGACAGCACTGACTGTTGTCACATTAACTGAAAAGCCGGCAGAAGGTCTGAGGCCTTGGGGACCCCTCTTGGTGCTAAGCTTTCCTCGGATCCAGAAGCGAGGCCCTGGAGTGCAGGGCTAGGGATGGTGTTGGGGGACAGGTGGTCCCAGGATGGCGGACACATTGCCCGACAATCTGCTACTGATGCAAAGAGGAAATCCAGGCGGCCATGCCAATCCCAAAGAGCACTTTCCTTCCCACAAAAGGAGCCGCTTTGCTAGGCATGCCCTTAGGATGGCACAAACCCCCAAGTCTATCTCAGCTTGGCACTGTGTGCGGCCACTCAGAGCAGCAGAGCACGTGAGTTCAAGCTCAGCCCCAGTCCCATTTTACTGAAAAAAGCCCCAGAAGGGCGTGCGGGCCACGTAAGGCTGCTAGGAAGGTTATGACAAATTTCTCCTGACATAACCCAGCCGCCCTCACTGTGGCTCTCAGCCAGTGTATGTGTGTGTGTTTGCACCTGCACATGCTTGCTTGTGTGTACATGTGTGTGCACATACGTATAAAGGGGACACACTCCACTGGCCAGGGACCCTGGCGCACTGTACCCCCTTGAATCACACACCACTGGCACCTCATGGGTCACCAATGCCCAATGCCCTCTGCACATGGGATTCCCGGGAGCCTTACAACCACCCTGTGGGGCAGCGGGGCCCAGGGAAACAGCTACAGACGTGACAGCCCAGGGCGCTCCAGTCACCTGCCCACGTCACCGGCTGCCAGGGATGAGCTGGACAGAGAAGCCAGGCCTCTGGGCTGGCGGGTGGGGTCGGGCACCCCGGGCTTCAGAGCTGCTGGGGGGCTGGGGGCAGCTCTGCCAGGCCTCCGTGCAGAGCCAAGCAGTCACGGTGGGGGCCACCCTGTGACCAGGGAGGGGCAGGTGATACCTGAGCCCAGCCCCCAAGACACTGGTGATGTGACACCAGTGCCCCAGGCCGTACAGGGTGATGGCCCCCGGTGACAGCCCAGGGAGATGGGGGGAAGGAGGAGCCGTCCCCAGAGAGCCTGGAGCCAGCCAGAAGGGGGCGCTCCACGGATCGGGGAGACCTACCGCATGATGCCTAGGGGGTCCAGGGCCTCCTCCTCTTCCGAGGACTTCCCCGCGTCCTCTTCCTGGCCAGGGGTGGGCGGCCCCTCCGCGCCCTCCTGCTGCTGGAAGAAGTCGAAAGCCTCCCCGTCGTCCCCGGCCTGGCCGCCGGTGTCCAGGACAGAGACACCTCTGCGGCTGGGGTCTGCCGCCCCCGGGGAGCTGGTGCCTGTGGGGGAGCAGAAAGAGGCGTCTGACCCCGACTGCCAGGGCACCAGTGCCTCGCCACACCCGAGGGGCAGGACCTGAGGGTGGACGGGGGGCAGCCGAGCCTCGGAGGGTTGGCGGCCCGGTGAAGCCTGGAGTGGAGCGGGTACATGGGAGCCTCAGAGCGCGGCGCAGGCAGGGGCTCCCCGGGACCGCTGCGGCCCAGGCCGGTCCCGGCCTCACTCTGGGCCAGGGGAGCCCGCAGGGACCCAGGGCAGAACCTCGGGTACCTAAGAATTCCAGCAGCTCCGGGCTGCCGGCCAGCTCAGCGTCCTGGGAGACGCAGCGCAGGATCTCGTGGAACACGGCCCTCCTTTCCCGGATGTCGGACTCCCCGACGAACAGGACCTTCCTGGGGAGCGGGGGCAGGCTGGCAGCTGGGTAACGGCCGCTCAGCTTCTGGTAGAACTCCTCGATCTCGCTGTACTTTTTGGAGACCTGGAACGAGAGAAGCACGTGGGTTCCTGAGTGCAGAGGGGAGAGCGGGCTTCTCCCCTGACCCAACCAGAGGCCCTAAGAGGGGGCGGGCTGTTCAGAGTCCACCCAGGGGCAGCCGTCCCAGGAAGTGCGCCCTGGCTGTGCCTCCTTCCTGACCGCACCCCCCTCCCCCCCACCCCAGCTGCCGGTCTCAGGCTCCAGTCCTTATCCCTCCTGATCACTCCTGGCTCAACCATGGTCTTAGGGCCCCAGGAAAGGGCCGTCATGGCGGACCCGGGCACTGACTGTCACAGGCCCAGGCGGGGACGGTGGATAGAGGGAGCCCAGCCTGCAGGTGTGCGTGGCCACCGCTTCCCTCTAGGCCCGTGGTCGGCAAACTGCGGCTCGCGAGCCACGTGCGGCTCTTTGGCCCCTTGAGTGTGGCTCTCCCACAAAATACCACGGCCTTGGGCGAGTCTGTTTTGAAGAAGTGGCGTTAGAAGAAGTTTAAGTTTAAAAAATTTGGCTCTCAAAAGAAATGTCAATCGTTGTACTGTTGATATTTGGCTCTGTTGACTAATGAGTTTGCCCACCACTGGGCTAGGCCGTCAGTGCCTGCGTGAGATGACCTCAGGTCTGGCTGGCCGACAGGTCACCTTCAAGCGACAATACGCGTCCCTTTTCTCATCACGGCTCTCTGACCACTCTCCTGGGAGTCAGCCGCAGCCTTCCAGTGGCGAAGAGCCAGGTGCTTCCAAGTCAGTTTCTCTGCCATCAGCCCGGCCCCTTCTGCACCCCGGTACCTCCAGGAAGCAGCCAGGGCTCCCGCTGGCCCTCGGAAGGCGTCCTGCCCGTCGGAGTCACCCTGGGGCAGCGCTCAGCTTCCCGCAGAGCCAGGGTCCGACGGCGGCCTCCTCTCAGCCGCTCTCCGGAATCCCTCCCGCAGCTAGATCACGCTCTGGCTGCCTGTTTCCTCCCAGGGTGTCTCCGCCCCAAGTGGCTCCGGTCTCCCGAGGGGGAGCTGCTATAGGACCGCGGACAGTGCCCGACGTGGCGCTCAAAGGAGAGTCACCCGCTCTGCGCCCGACCCCACCCCACCAGCGGCCCAGCGGCCTCCCTCGGCCTCCTCGACGCCTCTGTGTTTTCCCCATCGTCGGGCCTGTGTCCCCACCTTCTCTGCGGGAACCTCGAACAAGACGACGCGAACATGCTCACTTCTACTCCCAGGCCAGGGCGCCTTCAGGAGCCCCCGGGCAGAGCCCCCAGCTCACCAAGAACTGGACGACATCCTCGGGCTTGTGCCTGGCCGACTTGAAGGCAGCCAGCCGGGTGACCACCAGGATCTGGTACTCCACGTGGCCGGACATCATCTTGCCCCGCACCTCCTGGTGCTGCGGCACGGCCAGGTCAAGGCCCGTGTGGGCATTCTGCACGCGCCTGCCGGAGGGGAGAAGGCAGGGGAAGCTCAGCCTCAGGCCCGCAGGCTTCCCGGGCGAAACCGAGGCGGGGCCCGGCGGGGCGCAGCGGGCCTGGGTGCCAGGCTGCTGCCCTGGCCTGGCTCAGCGGTCACAGCGCCAGGCCACCAGCCCGGCCACACGCCAGGCCCGCCGAAAGCCTGGCTTCCCAGGCCGGCGCCCCCGTCTTGGGGTCGTTCAGGGACAAAGGCTGTTCCCGGCAGGAAGGCAGGTGAGAGCAGAAGTGGGCTCGCGAAAATCATGGGCAGCTGAGCGTCCCACACAGGCACAGAGCAGGCCTCGGTCAAGTGCTGCTGGATGGAGGACGGTGTGAGTGCCCGTGGGGATGGTGGGGGGAGGCCGGGCCTTCCTGGGCACATCCCCTGCGGGTGGCCCCTCGCGTTGGCTGGTGCCTGCCACCAAGAAGCCGGGGGCACCCAGGACCCCACCTGCACCTCCAGCCCCTGGGTCCTCGCGGGTGGGGCTGTGTGGACCCCGCATCCAAGCCACGCCCCCACGGGTCTGCGCGTGGCTGAGAGGGTGCCTGCTGCTGGCCCTGCGCCTGCCGGCCAACCTCACACCCTGTTCTTACAGAAAGGGAAACTGAGGCTCAGCGAGGAGGCGACTTAGGTGGCACCAGGGAGATCTCTTCGGCCCACGAAGCCGTGGCCCGCGCCCTCGCTGTATTTTGCAGAGGAGACCCGGGCAGGCTCTCACATCCGCACTGACTTAAAGGGTCCTGTTTTCCAGACCTGGAGTTCCAGGGAAGTTCGTTCCAGCTGGGGAAAGGACCTTTATTTCTGTAGTAAAGTTGGCGTCTCTGCCCAAGATCTCATGTAGGGGGAACAGGGGTGGAGGACGTGAAGATACGGGAAGTGAGTCACTTTACAGATGGTGAAAGGCAGGAAGGAGCAGCAGGGTCAAGGCGGGTCCTGGCCACCTTTCGGGGTCCATCCTGCCCTGGGTCCTCCAGGCCTGGAGGGGGGTGTAGAGGGGGTGGGGGCCCTCCAAGGCCGCTGCTGTAACTTGCACTTCTCCGGAGCTGCCTCCTTGAGCAGCTGCTCCTTCTTCTCACCCTTCCCTGGGTAACAGCCCCCCTTCCTGCAGGGCGTGGCCTCACTCACCCCCTCCCAGAAGCCTGGGTCCACCCCTGCCCTGCGTTCCCACGGCAACCCGGACTTCCTACCCCTCCCAGCACCTGTCCCCGCGGTTCTGCGTGCATCTCCCTGTGTCCCCGGCCCCAGTGCTGAGCAGCTGAGCGCCGACGGGATGCAGGGCTGGATTTTTGTGCGAAACAGAAATGAACGGGGAGGGAAGCGGGGGGAGGGGAGCCCTGTTCCACTGGGTCTTGGGTGAGCTCGTGACCCTCCCGGGCCTTCATTTTCTCTATCTGTAAAACGGGGACGCTAGATGCCGCCCCCTCTTCTGCAGGGCGGTGGAGGGGCCGAGCCCAGAGCACTGGCCGGAGCGCTACAGAGGCCGGCCGGCCGGCGGCGGGTCACCCCCGGGGGCCGCCGTCTCCGCCGGCTGCTCCGCCCGGGCGCACGGAGCCGCGGCTCGCGCGGGCCCGGACTCCACGACGCGCAGGACGCGGTATCGGGGCGCCCGAGCCTGGCTCACCTGGAAGTGACGAGCGCCGGTGGGCACTGCATGACGGCGGCTGGGCGGGGCCTGTCACGGGACCTGCCGGCGCCGGCGTCGCCGCGTCCCCGCCCCGCGCGCACGGCCGGGCTCCTGCCCTCGCCCGCCCCCTGGTGGCCACTGCGCTGGGCCAGAGGCGACGTTCATTGATGGGCCTTTCTGATACTCCTGCCCTGCACCCCCAATGAATATACAAACAAGTGGGACAAATCAATGTTTCTTTCTCAAATAAATTTTTTATAAAAAAAGTTATCTTTAGCTCGTCATAGATTGGCACCTTGAAGTCCTTAGTCAGATCCAGGCCTCTGCTACTTTGGGGGTTGTTGATTATCCAGGCCAGTGGTCGGCAAACTCATTAGTCAACAGAGCCAAATACCAACAGGATAACGATTGAAATTTCTTTTGAGAGCCACATTTTTTAAACTTAAACTTCTCCTAACACCACTTCTTCAAAATAGACTCGCCCAAGCCGTGGTATTTTGTGGAAGAGCCACACTCAAGGGGCCAAAGAGCCGCATGTGGCTCGCGAGCCGCAGTTTGCCAACCACGGATCCAGGGGAAAGCCTACGTCCCTGAAGGAGATATATATAGAGAGAGCTATGATTTCTAGAGCTAGGATGTAAAGTTAAATTTAATCAAAGCCACAAGGACCCTTGGTTTGCTGGTGTCCTTCACAGGAATTCCCAGAATGTCCCGGTTCAAAGAGAAACTATCTGGTCTCCCTGCCTTGGGGAGAGTGTCGGGGGGACAATGCCACCAGTGCTCATGTCCCTAGAGATGCTCAGAGAGATGCTAGGAGGGTCAAATGGGGGGACATGTAACCCAGCAAACAAGATAAACTGGACCCCTGTGTGTGTGTGTGTGTGTGTGTGGGGGGGGGTCAGCTAAAGAAACAATGGCCTAACTCCAGAGGCTTCCCAGTGGCTCTCCTGGAAGAGGCTGACAGGGAGTGCTCAATAAAAACTGAAAAAAAAAAAGTCTTTCTTCTGCTAAAAAAAAAAAAGTTATTTTGCCACATGTTAAAAAGGTGAGGAAGACTTTATTCAAGACTATTGCAATAGGAGAGCGCTGAGGCTCATCTCTGAACACCGCAGGGACACGTGGGGACTTACAGCCACGGAGTAGGGTGAGGACAGGGCTGGGAAATCCCCGGAGGAGACAGCATGGGCAGGGGGAGTCTTGCCTAGCAGGACTCCTGCTGAAGGCAGGCCAAGGACTCAGAGTCAAAGCTGGGGGATGAGGCACCTGGTCAGAGAGCCAGGCTGATCAGAGATCCAGGCTGGAGGAATTCTTTCTAAACTGACTCAGCAGCATTCTTGCAGAGTGGCCCAGGCAGGACGAAGTGTGTGTGTGTCTGGGGGTGGGAGGTGGGGAGGTCAAGGTCTAGTGGAGACCAGTGCTCAGAGGAGTCTAAACTTTGCCAAGGAGTCTGTCACCCAAAGCTTCCCTCTCACAGAGCCGCCCACACTCTCGCCCTCTCTGTGTGCAGTCCCCTCTCCGGGTACCCTCCTGCTCTGGTCCTCCCTTCCTAAGGACACCCCCTCCCAGAGCAGCTCCCCACACTCTGGGAAGAGGAGGTAGGGCTTCTGCTTGACTGTATTTTCCCCGAGAACCAGCCTCCCCTCCCCACCCCACCGCCCTGGAACTCAGATCCACAAACTTCCCACTTCTTTGCCACCACCTATAAAACACTCAGCCCAGGGCCGGGCACAAAGTGACATTTAGTCAGTGTGTTTGCCCCCACTGGGGATGGGAGCCCACAACCCGGCCATGTGCCCTTGACTGGAATCAAACCTGGGACCCTTTAGTCCGCAGGCCGACGCTCTATCCACTGAGCCACACCAGCTAGGACTCTCTCATGGCTCATTCATTCATTCACACATTCAATCATACCTGCCGAGCTGGGCCTCTGCGCCAGGCCCCGTGCAGGCTCTGGGGCGTCTCAGGGAAGGGACTCTCCCGCCCTGGCTCTCCGTGTGTCTGTGGACCTGCCGCCTGCAGGTCCCTTCCCTGCCCCTTCCGCCAGGCTCTGCCTCCGTCCCCCTGTCTGCGCACTCTCTGTGCCTGGCATGCCTCTGATGGCTGCCTTTGGGGCCGCCGCTGGATCAGGGCAACGGGGTTTAGAGGCAGAGGCATGCAGGCTGTAACAGACCCTCCCATATAGACTCACCTCACCGTGGGATGGGGAGCAGAGACCCTGACACCGGCCAAAGTGGCTCAGGAACGGAAAGGCTGAGTCTGGAAACAGGGCCAGGGGAAGCACACAGACCCTCCACCTGCTCCCCATTCTCTCCATGGAAAGCCCCAGATGCAGAACCGAAGCTGGGGTGTAGTGGTAGCACACATTAGCGGTGACCAGCAGATGGCAGTGTCCGCCAGCCCTCTGCCTTTGTCCCAACCAGAGGGCTCAGAGAGGTCCCCTGTGGAACTTCGGGGAAGGAACCCACCCTGCTCCCTTCTCTGTCCCCTCCCCTCCCCCATGCAAAGGCCCAGAGCCCAAGGGCAGGTCAAGCCAGTGGCCGGGAGCCTGGCTGCAGCCCACTGGGTGTGGATGCCAGAGCTGTTGCCGGGGGTAACCAGGAGCAGGGCAGCCCTGGGAAATTCCTCTGAGGCCAAGGAAACCCAGCCTGAGCATCAGACAGGAAGTCGAGCCGAGCTGGAGCACTGCTGGAATCTTCCCCCCCTGTGGCCCAGGCAGCCCATCCAGGCCCTTCTGGGGGAGGCATTTGGAGATCAGTACCGCCAGGGGTAGTGAGGGCCAGCAGGCAGCTGCCTCTGCAGGTAACACCACCACCTTCCCTCCCCGGCCCTCCCAGCGACACCATCCTCAGGGCAGAGCTCCAGCCTAACCCTCTTTCCCGCTCTGAGTCACAAAGGCCAGGGACCATGGTAGGTCCAGGCCGAGGGCAGGCTCCTGATAGCTCTGAATGTGACAATGTCCCCAATGGCCCCATGCCCACCTCAGTGGGCATTTGATTGTCAGCCTCACTGTGCATTTGAGGATCTAAAGCTAGGTAGGGCTGAGGGGCTTGCAGCCCGAGGTTAGAGGCAGGATTTGAATTCTGGTCTCTTTAAAAATATATATTTGTATTGATGTCAGAGAGAAAGGGAGAGGGAGAGAGAGGTGGAAACATCAATGATGAGAGAGAATCATTGATTGCCTGACTCCTGCACCCCCTACACTGGGGATCGAGGCCGCAACCCAGCCCTGACTGGAAATGGAACCGTGACTTCCTGGTTCATAGGTCAATGCTCAACCACTGAGCCATACTGGCTGGGCGAATTCTGGTCTCTTGACTCTCAGGAGCATCAACCAGTAGCCAGGGGGCATCTGTTCTATCTTCCGAAATAGCGCTTTTTTGCAGGGACCCAGCACCCCCCAAAAGTGGACGAGGCAGAGGGTGAGTCCTCATCACGCCTTATCTATGGGGCGCCCAGGGCAGAGCTGTGGTGAGACCTTCTGTGCTGCCTGGAGAGCTAAGGAACAGGAGCGCAGAGGGGACCCGCCATCCCAGGTGGCTGTGATGCCAACTAACAGGGTGCTGATCACTTGCCCACCTTGGGGACTTGGCTTCCTTAGAACCGTGCACGCATCTCTAAGGGACGTCCTTGTGCACATGCCATCAGACATGAGGGACTGGGGTTGGCATGCGGCTTGAAGCTGAGTAGACTGTCCCTGCAGCTGATCCAAGTTCTGGTGCCTGAAGGTCACCACAAGGTGACTAGCCGGCAGAATCCAAGACTAACTTCCTAAGTGGCATGAGCTCATGTTCCAGACAGGTGTTCCCAGGTGGCATGGAAAGTCCCACTGCGAAGTTGCCTTGGAGATGTTGTGGCTCTCGTGGGTCTGGTAAGACAAGACATCGTCACATTCAGAGCTATTCAGGCTGTCTGGGGCGGGGAGCGACCGGTCCCCGCAAGCACTGCCTGGGTAGCAGTTTGTTAGGATTCAGGCATGGCATGGAGGTTGGCCAGTGGTCGGCAAACTCATTCGTCCACAGAGCCAAATATCAACAGGACAACGATTGAAATTTCTTTGGAGAGCCCAATTTTTTAAACTTAAACTTCTTCTAACGCCACTTCTTCAAAATAGACTCGCCCAGGCCGTGGTATTTTGTGGAAGAGCCACACTCAAGGGGCCAAAGAGCCGCATGTGGCTCGCGAGCCGCAGTTTGCCGACCACGGGCCTAGACAACCCCCAAGTTTCTTCCAGATCCTGGAATTCTGTGTCCTGAGTCAGAGACCAAATCCTCGGAGAAAGCGAACAGCTTCTGCAGGGGAGGGATTGAGCAGCAAAAGTGTTCTCCGAGGTAAGGATCTGGGGTGAGAATGTGGGGACCAGCCCTTCCCACCCCAGTCAAGAAACACCCCCCCCCCCAAGCCCACTCCCTATCCCCTGTGGCTTTCCCCCTCCTCCCCTAGGGGAGCCAAACTCACCTCCTCTCTCTGAGACAGCCAGCAGGAGTCTGGGATTCTGGAGGTTGGGGGTGGCCATTACACGGATGCAGGATGAAGTTAGAACTCGGTGCCAGCTCGCTCCCAGCCTTCTCCCAACTTCTTGCACCTGCCTCTGGGCTCCTCAGCAGCTGCCCAGTGACTGCCGGGGCAACACAGAGGCCAGAGGAATTCCCCTTCAAAATGCGCTTAGCAGCAGGCAGAGCGCAACATCCAGGTCTCCCTCCTGCCTGGCCCCCCACCCAAGGCCCCTGCCGCCCCCCAAGAGGAAGCCCCACGCTGAGCCTTGATGAGCCTGACCAGTGGCTGGTGACGATACCAGGGATACCTGTGGCGATGCCTGGTCGCCTGCTCTCTGAGCAGTCTTGGCCATCCCAGTGCCACACCACCCTGGCCGCCCAGACCTTCCCAACCTAATCTCACACCTTTCTTCTTCATCCACCTGATGGGCCTGGGGTCTGCGAGGAGGGACCCCTGACCAGGCCTCTCCTGCCCCTCCTGTGCCCCTGTTTCCCAGTGGCCTTGTCTCCACAGTGGCCGGGATGGGCCTGGAGTTCGCTTGGGAGGGAGCAGCTGATGCAAGGGAACGGGGTCAGAGTGCACCGCACCTGGCACCTGCACCTCCCGTGGCTTTGGGTCCTGAGAATCATGTTGACGCTGATCACCCACTCCAGGTGACCGTGATGCGCCCGTGATGCGCCGTCTAGATTTCCAGTTCGGTAGCAAATGCAGTTTTCAAGGAAAAGCACGCACCTGCCCTGCTTCGGGTGTCCGCTGGGCTCTGCCTAACCGCAGCTCATCATTCCGCTGGAGGCTCCCGCACTCAGGGGAGTTCCGGCTGCCGGTGGAGCTGAGCCCCACCCGCCTACTACCACCCTCCCCTGCTCCTGCCCCTGAGACTTGGCTCAGGAACTTCCCCTGCCGGCTACGGACACAAATGCCCTGCCGCTCGCGTGAGCGCGCTCCCGGGAGCCCCCTCCAGCAACCCGGGCTCCCAGCGAGCGACAGCCGCTTCAGGGGGGCGGGGGTGAGAGAAATACAGAGGCACCCTCCCCCCTGGGGGTCTTAGCCGCCCACCGGTTTCTGGCTGCACCCCAATATACCCGGTGGCCCGTTTCCGTTAGCCAGACCCCTAGAGGGCTGGCAGAAGGGCATCACTGTCGACGCGCAGAGAACTTGGGGCGCCACTCCCGCGCGGGAGTCTCCTCGTCACCCCGGCGCTGCCTTCGTCATTCCTGCGCTCTTTTGAGATCTGAGCTCCCGCTTAAGCGCGCGTTCCGCGCCCAAACCTTTGCTCTCCGAGCGTCAGTCCACAGCCTTCTGTCTTTCCAGCCTGCCCGTCCAGCTGCTCGCTCTCCTCCTCACGGGCCCCCTTCCCTGCTCCGGCCGCCGGCTCCGACCTCCGGGGGCTGTGGCAGGCGCGGGGAACGGCCGAACTGATGATCAAAAACGCGTCTTTGTGGTCGTCCTGCGCGCCTTGGCCACGGGCTCTCCGCACCGACGGGCGGGGCCGGGCCGAGCCGGGCCGTCCCGCCGCCCCCACCTCCGGCGCCCCGGCGCTCGAGGAACAGAGCGGGCGCTTCTCCGCAGGGAGTGGGAGGAAGCCGGGTGGGTGGCGGGTGCGCGAGGTTCCCCGGAGCCCCTAACCCCGGAGGGCGCGTTTGGCTCGGGTGCGGCGTGGGCGGAGGGGGAGCGGGGTCACCAGGCCGCGGGGAAGGGAGGCGGGGCCTGGCTCCGTGCGGGAGTCTCTGGCCAGCAGCCCTTGCGGGTCCAGAGTAGGGGCGCCGCGACCCGGTGCGGGGTGGGGACGCGGTGGGAGGCTCCCGTCCCGGACTCGGCGTCAGGCGGGAGCGGGGGGCGCAGCGCTGCCACTGGAGCGTTCAGCAGGGGGCGCTGCTCCGGGCGTCGGCGGGGGTGGGGTGGGAGGGGGGCGCTGCTCGGCGCGCACACTTCCCCCATTATTAAACACTATGTTCAAAAGGCGCCGGGGGACTTCCCGGAGCCACGGAGCTCGCGCCGCCCGCCCGGCCGGCCCGCGGAGCCCATGGACCTGAGCGCGGCCGCCGCGCTGTGCCTCTGGCTGCTGAGCGCCTGCCGCCCCCGCGACGGGCTCGAGGCCGCCGCGGTGCTGCGAGCGGCGGGGGCAGGGCCGGCCGAGAGCCCGGGGGGCGGCGGCGGCGGCGGCGGCGGCGGGCGCACCCTCGTCGCGGCTGCGGGCGCCTCTGCCGCCCCGGCCGCCGCGGCTCCCGGGGCCCGCGCCTCGCGCCGCGCCCCCGGCTCCGGCTTCAGGAACGGCTCGGTGGTGCCGCACCAGTTCATGATGTCGCTCTACCGGAGCCTGGCCGGGAGGGCTCCGGCCGGGGCCGCCGCCGCCTCCTCCTCCTCCTCCTCGGGCTCCGGCCGCCACGGCCGCGCGGACACCATCACCGGCTTCGCAGACCAGGCGACCCCAGGTACTCGCGCCTCCGCTGCGCCCGTCCGTCCCGTCCCGTCTCGGCGGAGAACGCCGCCGGCGCCGTGCCCCTGCGCCATGCCACTCCGGCCGCGGCCTGCCCCAGCCTCAGGTGCTAGAAGGAAACTTCGCCGAGGCCCGTTTTCCCAACCTGCGGCGCCTGGATCGTGGCGGGAGACGCGGCAGCTCCCGGGCCGGCCCCAGAGGGCTGGGTCCATCCCTCTTTGGGGTTGCCCTGGCCCGGCGGCCGGCGGCCCCCTCGAGGAGGCAGGCAGGCAGGCTGAGCTGGAGACCCGGAGAAGCCAGAGGAGGGGGTCTGGCTGAGAGGGACTGCGTAGAGGTAGTGGCCGTGGCCTCTTCTTCGATGGCAGCAACCTAGGAGGCCGCTCCCAGTCTCTTGGGGGCTGTACAAATTGGGGGTAACTCAGAGGCATGAGAGAGAGAGGGAGAGGCAGGCATCAGACCAAAGCAAATGGCCCTTGAGCGGCTGGCGGCATCACCAGGTACCCAGAGGCCCGTCTCTGCTGCGTCTGGGTGCAGGTGTGTGGCTGTGGGTTCCGGGGCTGGGCCCTGGGCCCGCTGGTGGTCCAGGACTCAGAAGGGCCCAGCGATGGGGCAGGAATGCAGGCCTCTCCAGGACCAAGCACCCCACCTTCCTCCCTCCCCCCCCCCCCAGGCCCTCCAAAGGTAGGACTGGGTGAGGCCGTGGTGATTGCTGTGTCATCTGGATTTTATTAATCTCTATTGATGTCATTAAAGCAGATAGATAGGGGAGATTTAAGTAATTTCAGCCTTAATTCTAAACAGCCAGAGACCCAGCATGAAAGGCAGGAGAAAAGGATGGGAAATGGGGATGGAAAGTAAGTATTGACCAAGTCACCCACCCCGCCCAACACACACACACACACACACACACACACACACACACACATTGCTTTTCTTGGGGTGCAGGGAAATCCTGGGCCCAATGCCCTGTAGTCTGGGGGGAACTTTAGGGCCTGGCGCGCCCCCAGGACTGGAGGCTCCGGTACTCATAGGAAGGCTGGGTCCTGGCCCCAAGGCTACTGTGTGGGCTGCCAGGTGAGGGGAGAGCTGGGGTGTGCAGGGCCCTAGGCTGGCAGAACCACCAGATGCCCTTTCTTCGGTTGTTCGGCCTGCCTCAGCCTCCGCCTCCGCCTGAGCTAAAGCCTTTCCTGGGGCGCCAGCTTGGCTGTTGAGGCAGGTAAGGCCGCCTGTCCTTCCTCCCTCTGGAGGGAGGGGCTGCAGTGGCAGCAGCTTGAAGCAGGGAGAGGCTGTAGGGCAAGGTCAGAGAGAGTGCTCCAGAGCCAGCCCTGGGGAGAAAGCAGGCCGGGCGTGTGCGTGTGCGTGTGCGTGTGCGTGTGCGTGTGCGTTGGGGGATAGCATTTGCTCATTGAGGCTCCTGCCTCCCTCTCCATCCTGAGCTTCACCTTGGAGCTGGGCTTCTGGAGGCCCCAGGAGGCCACTGGCAGCGCCCTCACCTCAGGCCTCAAGAGCCGGACCTCAGGAGCCGAGGGCCTGGCCACGGTGGTTGGTGAGCAAAAATCTCCACTGGTGGGGGGAGTCTGCGCAGTCTTTGGGGCAAAACGAAACCAGATGACCCTCTTCAAAGGGGGAATTTCTTATCTGCTGCTTGGTGGAATTTCAACTTTTTTTTTTTTTTTTCCTGAGCCCCCAAAGAAAAGAGTGACTGCGACGAGAAATACAATTCGGAAGCCCGAGCTAAGTCATAGCAGAGAGAAAGAGGAAGCCAGCGAAGGGACGGGGGTCCTGGAGGGGAGAGACCTCAGGGTGGCCAGGCAGTCGCATTGCCCAAACCCTTCTGATAAGGCCCCTGGTGCTTCCTTTGCGGCCTTTCTCCCTCCATCGGAGGTGGAGGAAACGCTGGGAGAAGCTGATCGCGACCCGCAGCGCTCATCGCTCTGAGACTTTGGGCCGGACCCGGGTCTGTTTTCCTGGGGCGCAGCGAGGAGGCTGGGCGCACTGGAGGGTCTCTGGAGCCCTGCTGACGCGTCCCCTCTGGACGAATCCGCCTGGGAGCCGGCTGGGACGTTCAGACCGGGCTGAGGGCGTGAAGGAGCGGTTTTCAGGGGACAAGAATGTTCCGTTCCGTACAGCCGGGACCCCGCGGCTCCTGTAGGTGCTCGGCAGAGCAAAAAGGAGCGGCCCCCGTATCGCTCGGGACCCCGGGCAAACAGTCTCCGGGCCTGGGGAGGGGCGCACGACTTCGGATGCGTCCACCAGGCCTTCTGTCCGCCTCCAGCCGAGAAAGTCTGGCCTCCGACTTAGTCCCCGCAAATCCGTGGCTCTGGGGCAGGCGGCGGGACTGGAGTCTTGGTCTCGGCTGCGGGGGCCGGGGAGGGAGGGGTGCGCGTCTGGCCGCGCAGCTCAACAATGAGTGGATGCCGGTGGGCTGTCGGGGTGGAGGGGCTTTTGGCCCCATGGAAGTCGGAGCTTCCTTAACTCTGAACCCGGCGGGCAGCTGCGGGCCGAGGCCGAGACGCGGGGGCGGGCGCCGGCTGCGGCGGGCCTCACTCCTGTATCCTCGTCGGGCCTTTGGCAGTTAGGAGGCCCCCCGTCCAGGAGCGCGAACTCCGTTCACACTCGGCTCTTCCTCTCTCTGTCTCTGCCCGTCCTCTGCAGACGAATCGGCAGCCGAGACCGGCCAGAGGTTCCTGTTCGACCTGTCCGGCCTTTCCGACGCGGACGAGGTGGTGGGCGCGGAGCTGCGCGTGCTGCGCCGAGAGCCCCCGGAGCCCGGCCGCGGCCCGCCGGAGCCCCCGCCGCTGCTGCAGCTGTCCACGTGCCCCGACGCCGCGCGCGCGCCCGGCCTGCTGCACTCCCGGGCCGCCGAGCCCCTGCACGGGGAGCGCTGGGAGGTGTTCGACGTGGCGGACGCCGTCGGGAGCCACCGCCGGGAGCCGCGCGCCCCCCGCGCGTTCTGCCTGTTGCTGCGCGCCTCGGCGGGGCCGGCGCGGGGGCCGCTGGCGCTGAGACGGCTGGGCTTCGGCGCTCGGGGCGGAGGCGGCGCGGCGGCGGAGGACCGCGCGCTGCTGGTGGTCTCCTCCCGCACGCAGAGAAAGGAGAGCCTGTTCCGAGAGATCCGCGCCCAGGCCCGCACCCTCGGGGCCGCGCCGGCCGCGGAACAGCCGCCCGACCCGGCACCCGGCACCGGGGCACTGACTGCCGTCCTTGGCGGTCGCAGGAGGCGGCGGACCGCGCTGGCCGGGGCCCGGGCTGCGCAGGGCGGCGGCGGCGGCGGCGGCGGCGGCGGCGGCGGCGGGGGCGCGGGCCGCGGCCACGGGCGCAGGAGCCGGACCCGCTGCAGCCGCAAGCCGCTGCACGTGGACTTCAAGGAGCTGGGCTGGGACGACTGGATCATCGCGCCGCTGGACTATCAAGCGTACCACTGCGAGGGCGTCTGTGACTTCCCGCTGCGCTCGCACCTCGAGCCCACCAACCACGCCATCATCCAGACGCTGCTCAACTCCATGGCGCCCGACGCGGCGCCGGCCTCCTGCTGCGTGCCCGCGCGCCTCAGCCCCATCAGCATCCTCTACATCGACGCCGCCAACAACGTGGTCTACAAGCAATACGAGGACATGGTGGTGGAGGCGTGCGGCTGCAGGTAGCCGGCGGGCCGGGCGGGGAGGGGGCAGCCGCGCCGCCGAGGACCCCCTGCTGAAGAGCAGCTGAGGGCTGGGCCTGGCGCCCAGGGCGGGTGCCGGCCGGTCGGACTCTGGCCCCGCGCCCGCCCGCACGGAGGAGAGAACGCGCAGGTTCACACTCACGCCCGCAGCTCGTTTCCGCATGCACCCGTTGACAGTGACTGCACCTGCAAGCCCTGGGCGGAGATGGCCGCGCTGAGGGTGTCACAGCCACGCGCACTCGGCAAACAGGTGACCGAGGCACCCACTGCCTCCTCTGGGGGGAGGGTGGTGTTTGTGTTCATGTTCAAATAACAGACACGAAATCAGGTGGGAACAGGCTAGGGAACCGCCGGCTCCAGAATGGGGGAGCTAAAGGGGTCCCTGCTTAAGTTGGATCTCACCCCTCTTTGTTTCTGGCTGGGTGGCTGAGTGCTGGGGTGTTGGGCCCGGGGACCGCAGCGTCGTTGTTTCTGAAGGTTTGGGGCACACCGAGGCCTGCCATTCTGGGAGGGAGCAGCTGCAAAGGCCTCGTCGCTTTTCTTTGACTTTTAAGGGGGAAGGTGCCCCTCCGTTTTGACAGGGAGCGTTTGTCAGAGCACGTGGTGGATCTTCCTAGATCTCTGCCAAGGCCGGCGCCCTCTCTCTCTTTAAAAACCAGTTCCTATTGGGAATGATCTAGAAAGCAGAAAAAAGATTCTTCTTTGGGAGGGGGAGTGACATAGGGGAGAGGTTTTAAACTGCAAGTCTGATCTGACATGAAAGGGGCGAGGTGGCTCTGCAGCTCCTAAGCTGGGCAGCCAGGGGTGGTGGCCGTGCCTTGGGGGGCTCTCAGGGGGAGGCTAGTGCAGTGTCTGGGGATGGGGGCCGGAGGAAGTCATGGCTTTTCCTAGAAACCTGCCGGGAGGTTTTCCTGGGGATCTGCGGGGAGGAGGCGCTGGGGCTTGAGAGAGGCAGGGCCGCCCTGGGCGGGCTCCTGCAGAGGATTCTGGGGGCAGGCGCAGCCCCTCCAGCGTGCTTCCTCAGAGTGGGCGACATGTGCTTGTGCTTAGCTATCAAGTCTGTGCCTTACACGCTGCCACTGTGTCGTTGCTGTAGTTTTTGGCAGTGTGATCCTAACGGGGAGTGAAGCCACACCAAAGTGCTTTTGTGAGCATCCAGCTCCCCGAAACCCGGTGGTTCAGAGCAGGAGGAAGGTCCTCGCTGTCCTGGCTCTGTCCTGGGGCATTTGCAGGGGGGCTCCCTTCCGGAGGGCCCGGCCTTGGCGTGGGGAGCAGAGGTGGAAGTCTATCCCCCAGGCCCTGACTTTGCCACACAGCGCCTTGTGGATGGTAGAATGCCTGTCCACGTGAAAGGGCAGCTCAAACACGACAGCCTTCGTAGTTTCAGTTCCGCCTGCGAGTCCTTTGTGGGCTGTGTAAATGGTTGGCGGAGGGGAGAGAAATAAGTTGGGGTCCACCTTCTGGGGCTGGGAGGACTCGCGTGAAACTCCCCGCAGCTCCTGAGTGCTCCTGTTTAAGGCGGTGCTGGGTGTTCGTCTTTAGGGTCCCTGAGAGGATGCATTCTACCCGTCTTGTCTTGGATGCTGAGGCCCAGGAACAATTATACACATTTCATTCTTAGTGATTACATTCTTATGGGGGGCGGAGAGAGAGAGAGAGAGAGAGAGAGAGGGGGGGGGGGAGATATGAAAGATTTAGATACAGCTAATTTATTTAAGGGCCCCACCCGAGTCTTTTTTTATCCTGTAAAATTCCCCCAAAGGAAAAGAAAACACATTTATAATGTGAGTTTATATGCTGTGGCTATGTGGGCAGCTATAAATAACCAGAAAATGCAACAGTTTCTTCAGGTTAAAATCCGCGCCCCCCCCCCCCCCCCAAGTGCCTGCTCCACTTCATGTCCCCCCGTCTCAGTGGCTGGGCCTGGATGGCTTGTGACATTTATGGATTTTGCCAGAGAAGCCCCACTCCTTTTTAAACTCTGATTTTAATAACGACGGCCTGGCGATTGCTCCGATGCCTGTCATATGAAGACTAAAAGTTGTAATGTTAGAGGTTTTAAAAAGGGAGTTAATGAAGAACTATAGCTAAATATTGCCCTGAAGAAATTCTAGGGTACTTACTCTTTGGACAAAAACAAACATTTGGATTTTTTTTTTTTAGGGACTAGAAAAAATTTGGGAGAAGAGGTTAGGATTTAGCCTGAGCTTTCTGTGGCGGGTAAAACTCCTCCATTTCCTTCTGACGATCTCCTTCTACCACGACCTACGTGACAGGAGGAGCTGTCTTCCTGCATCTTGAGCCCAGGCTGCACCTGGGGGTGGGGAGGGGGTGGGGAGGGGTTGTCCCTGGCCAGTGACAGTTCCTTCGTGGCCCTGATGCCTTCAGTGTGCTCTTTGCTTCCCACACAGAAGGAATGCCTCGTGAGTTTCCCCTGGAGCTGCAAGGCACCACAGGGACCACCCGTGCCCCGCGCAGCTCTGCTCAGCCCCGACGTCTCCGAGTTAGACATAGGGGAACGGAGAGGGCGTGCTTCACTGTGGAAATGGCAGCACAAGGGTTGCCACGTGTGGAGGCGGCCGGTTTTGGCTGCTGAGATCGGGTTAGACCAGCTTCGACAAGGTGTGGGGAAGGGGTTCTGCCAGCACAGTTGGTAGTGCCCTGGACTGCCTGCCTGCCTGCCTGCCAGGCAGGGGGGAGTGGGGTCCAGTCACCCAGCTGGGGGCGCCGCGCCTCACCGGTGGGCGAGCTGGCGGCTGGCAAGCAGAGTAGTGTGTCAGGACTGTGAGTAAAGGCAGCCCCCCACCCCCCCGCCTCCCCCCGTCACCGCAGTATTCCTCCGGTAGCAAATCGAGTTTCTCATTTTGTTGGGGAGAACTGTGCGCCCCTGTTGAGACCATCTGAACCACTCTTCCTGCGAGAGAGGAAGGCTGGGCACCCCAGCTTGGCCCGAGGGGCTGGTGCACCTGCCAAACGCCGACCCGGTCTGGTCGCTGCTGCTGGAAAGCAGGCTCCGTAGGAAGGGAGACCCCTACCCTGGCAGGCGGCCATGCCCACCGCTGCCCAAACGCTTCCCTGGGCCGAACGCTGGCTTTCCAAGCAGTGGGGCTGGGTCCTGCGAGAGCGTGGCGGGCTGTGTCCCCTTGGCTTGGGGACGCCTTCCGTGTGCACACGCAGGCCTTCACGTCGCCGGCCTGGCCTTGTCTTGCTCGCGCGGCGTGGCCAGGAGAAGAGGTGTGACTGTGTGGCAGCGGAGACACGCCCGCCCAACCCAGCGCAGTGACTTCGCGAATCCTACAAATCCTGGGTCCTGTCCGCAGTTTCACTCACTCAGGGCAGAAACTAGCTGGGGGCTGTAGCCGGGTTTTCTCCTTGGAGCAGGGAGAAAAACGGAACGCTTGCCCAGAGCAGCTTGTGCACAGAAAAAGGCAGACTCTTCCCCTGCTTGGATCTGGTGTCCAGGAAATCCCGTGAGGGGGCCAGCACCATAGCCGTGTCTGGCCACCTAAGTCATGGGGGGCGGGAGGGGGGCGGGGGGGGGGGGTGGGTTGCTGATTCCCGGGAGCGGGTGTCAGTGGGGATGCAGACCTTCCCAGGTGGAAAGCAGGGCCCTCTCAGTGGGCTGCGGGCCAGGGGCCTCACGTGGGCTGCCAGGGGGCCTGGCGGACGGACGGAGCTCTGGAAAGCAGCGGGGTGTCCAGGGAGGGCAGGGCCTGCAGGGTCCTCTCAGAAAGTGTCAGGGTGGGGAAGGAAGGAGGCGGCGGACACGTGGACCCAGCAGTTAGAAAAGGTTGGGAGTGAGCGCGTGAGCGAGAAGCGCCTGGATCCCTCCGAGGCTGTCTGAGTGGCGCCACAGTCTGGCCCGCTGTGGGCTTCGTGTGCCCTGGGGTGAACTGCCCCACGCAGCCACCTGCCCGTTCAGGGCCCCACAAGGCGCCTCCTGAGAGGTCTGCACGAGCCGTGGACAGTCTCCTCCCGCCGCCGAGCTCAGTGGCGTGGTTCTCAGGAAAGGTCCCCTCCTGACCCCAGTCCCAGAGCCGCCTCTCACAGCATCACCGCTCTTGCCTGTGTTCACAGTCCTCTCCGCTTCTGCTGGTGTTTCGTGGGTACCGCGTGGATTTCCACCCGGGGCAAGGCCGGCGCAGGGAGGCCAGGACCTCGGGGCTGGGGCTCAGCTCACCAAAGCCAGCACCTTCCCTGTGTCCCTGCTGAGGGGCACTGCCAGCCCAGCTCAGGTTTCCCTGTGCGCATGGAGCGATGGGCAGAGCCACCCTCGGGCTGGGATTGTCCCGTGGCCACGTCCTGGGAAGGCTCCACCTGCTGCTGGTGCTCCCCGGGGCAGCGGAGGAAAGAATGGGCTGTGCCTTGTTGGCAGCCCAGACAGGGACCTGGTCTGTCCCGGAGCCCCTGGGCCAGGCAGGCCAGCCTGTCGAAGGGTGGACGGCTCCACCAGGTCCCCAGCAGGTCCCCAGCCCCATGGCCATGTCTGGTCCAGCTTGCCGGGGCGTGAACCAGGGGTGGGTATCAGATGGCTCCTCCTCTCCTGCCTGATGGCCTGGAAATGGGGGCAGAGTTTAACATGGAGAAACCCTAGAAGCGGGGAGTGAAAAGATGCTGTTTCTAAGTTCCCAGGCAGCCGGGCCTTCTGGCCAGTTAGGCCGGAGCAGGCTCCTCCATCCAGGCCCAGAGCACGGGGCTGCACAAGCAGGTAACCCCCGGGAGGCTCCAGCTGAGAGAAGCCTGTTCTTCCCAGGAGGCCACACTTCCCGTCTGCAGAGTCACCTGCGTGGACGGGGCTGCAGGGAGAGGGTCGGAGGGTTGGCCCCCATCATCTGTGGGGGTGACTGAAGGCTTGGCGTCTGCCCTGTGGGCTTCATTCACTCAGGGGTGTTTCCTGCTCATGCTCACGCACCAGCTTCACCATCATCGCGGGTGCCGGGCCGACAGCGGGCCTGGGACTCGGCCGGAGACCCTCCTGGCCAGGAAAAGTTCCGGTTGGTGCTTCGTGGCCGCAGCAGCAGTAGTTACAGCAGAGCCACCTGGGACGGGGCAGTTGCAGGGCGTGAGGTCATCGAGAATTCGTTTGCATTTCAGGTCGGGCTTATACTGAAAAGTGCATGGTCCGTGGGCAATGGTTGGCTTCCTCCTGCCATGCACACCTCCCGGAGCGGTCCTGCGGGCCCGCCCTGCGTCTGTGCTGGCAGAAGAACGGGCTGCCTTTCCTACATCCATCCATCTCCCCCCCCACCCCCCCCCCCCACGGAGGTCAGGCCTCTCCCCGCCAGGTGCTTCTGCAGGCCGGTGACTGTGTGCCCGGGATGACCCAGGCCCAGCGGGCTGGTGTCTGAAGCACAGTCTGCACTCTTTTTGCCCGACACATTCCCTTCTGCAGAAACTGCTTATCCTTTTTCCTAACGGGATATGAAATACGTTGTCTGGAAAAACGAGGAAAAGCGCCTGGCAGTGGGATCCCAGCGCTGTTAGGCCTGACGGTGTGGACCTCCCGGGAGGTGGCCAGCTGCCCGCTTGGCATTTCTGTGCTCACCCACCTTTTGGGCGCCGGCACACAGGCGTGTGGCGAGGCAGGGGCTGGGGGTCTGGCCAGGCTGGAGGTGGGCCAGGGGCCGTCTTCTTCGCAGAATCACCTGCGCTGTTCTACCGACCTGCGGTGGCAACCACCACACCCAGGTAGTTGCTCCATCGCGGAACGGGGTGAGGTGCCTGTTCTGGGCCGAGGCCCCGCTCAGACACCGGACTGCCAGAACCTAGGGCCCCTGCAGAACCTCCCAGGGCTGAGGTGTGCTCGTGGACACCAGGCTCCCTGTGAGGCTTGCTCAGAGGAGTCCTGCGGATTAGAGGGAAACACGCTGATCCAAGTGCACGGGCTGCACGGCCCTCGAGGACGCTCCCAGGGCGACTAGCCGGGAAGGGCAGCATCCAGGCCAGTGAGCTGGAGGTTTGGGGGAACTGCACACAATTTGTACCTGTTGTATGTCTTGTCCTACCATCGAGCCTGGCTTTGCTCGGACCTCACACGTGTGGGCAGTCCTCACCTGCAGTTGTCAGCGGGGTGAGCAAGCCCGAAAAGCAGGGACACGTTATATCGAGGGCTTTCCTTGTCTACATACTGGTCTCTGAGTGACCGAAGGCTGAAGAGCAGGGAAAGATTCCCGTGTCCGTGTCTGAGTGTCCCCCGTGGCTCGGGGCAGCCGCTTGGCTTGCGGTGAGCAGGCGGCTTGAGGAGGGGGTGCACCCACGAGCCGGGCTTATTTCTAGGCAACTTATATTTCTGGGTCAGGACCCGTCAGAGTCAGAGCAAAGCAGCCACTCAGCATTCCGTTTAGAAAATGGTGATCCAGGAAGCAAGCAAGCTCGGCATAAAGCTTGCCTGGCTGGGAAATGCTCCGGCGTCCCCGGCCAGGCACAGAGACGCTGGGAAGGGGCATTTCTCTGGCATTCTCCACTTCAAACACATCGGAGCGCACACGAGCATCCTGAGTCTTCCTCCTCTGCGTTTTGCTTTACACTGTGGTGCCAGCAGCTCTTAGGTTTTCTGTGACAGAGAATCGTATTTGCATCACTTTAGGTCTTTTAGCTCGAAGCATTTCCCCTCGGATGGAAAGTTAGTGCATTTTTTATGAGGACTAAGTTGCTGGCCCTGGGGCCAGTGTTGGGGCAGTTCGTTTGGGCATCATTCTAGGCACCGGAAGGTTGCTGGTTCAACTCCCGGCCAGGGCACCTGCCTGGGTCGCAGCTCCATCCCTGGGAGGGGGCCTGCAAGAGGTAGCTGAATGATGTTTCGCTTTCATATCAATGTTTTTTTCTCTCTCCCTTTCCCTTCCTCTCTCTCTAAAAATCAATAAATAAAATAAAAGATGGTGACCGCAACTTGCCCTTTAGCAGATGACAACAGGGGATTCTGAAGCTTTTTTCTAAAAATACATACAATGAAGCAGCTGTTTTCTCCATAAAGGTTTCCGCAGAGCTCCTGCACCCGCGTGCCAGGTGGTACGGTCTCCATAGGGCCTGGGCGGGCAGCAGCACCGGACGTGACGGGCCCCCCACCCCTTACCGAGCACGTGCACATCAGTGACTCACGCCAACACTGATTTTAAGGAAATGGGCAAAACTCGAAGTGACAGCAGCGCCATCACAGCTCAGTGACATGCCATTCCCTCAGCCGCTATAGACAACATTAATCATTTGGGGGTGATTAGAAAGCCCTTGCATCTTGCATTGACACTCACTGCTTCTCTGCTTGGTTCTGGAGTAAGAAGGGGAACGGGTGTGGTTTTTAAACCCTCATTTCACTCAAGCCGAAATCTCCTTTGTGGGCAATCTTCCAGAACTGCTTTGGCCAGAGCAGGACTCCATGGCTGGAGATGGGGTTGCCTCCTGGCCCCCCAGCCTGGCCCTTGGGGCGGCAGGAGCTGACCTTGTGAATGCTGCCCGTGCCAGGCCAGCCAGCCGGGCAATCTTCAAGGGCAGGGACAGACCCACTGTGTACATGTATTCTCAAGTTTAAATAGATTGTACATATCGAGATGTAAATGAACTGTAAAACAGCAATCTCTATTTTTCTTGACAATTACATAGCAGTATATATTTGTTACACACGCTTGCATACTCTTCAGTAGCCATTTTGATATTTTGTACAGATAAGCTGATTAAATATTTTATGGATAAAACGCCTCCTGCCTGGTCTTGGGAGAAGGACTCTTTTGGGACTTGTTATTCTGGGTCAGACTCGGACTCCTCGGCCCGGAGAACAGTGTCAACCACGCAGGCGCCGGATGGCTGCACGGAAGCCGGGCCACCGGGAGCGCTGGGTCCATCAGCCCTGACGCTGGTCTCTCCCCCTCCAAGCAGCTCAGGCTGCGGCTGCTGCTCCTGGTCCTGTGACTTGTGTGACGCTGGGTGGGACCTGACACAGCCTTACACTCTACATGCCACTGCAGGGCTCAGGGCAGAGGGGCCAACACGCAGTGGAGAAGGTTTTCTGGTTGGAAAGTGAAGCAGTCGCCTGTAAGAGTGCTGCCACTGCCAGCAGCTGGGGTGTGTGTGCGTGTGCATGTGTGTATGTGTGTGTATGTGCATGTGGTGCAGAGCTGCTCCGAGTGCACACAGCCTGCTGCCCTGGGACCCGGCTCAGTTCAGAGCGGGGGCGCCCTCCACAGGCTCTGAGCTCCGAAGCCCGAGGCCCAGCTGTGGCCGCCGCCTCTGCAAGGCCGACGGTGGGGTGTGGGACACCCGCCGCCCTGCAGCTCCGGCAGGGCCCTTTCGCTCAGCGCGCTTCCAGACAAGTACGAGGATCCGCGCTCACTCGGGGACACGGCCTTGGACCCTGTGGCCTCGCTCCTAGACCGGGGGCCGAGGACCCTCCGCACAGCTTGCCGCCGCTATTGGCTCACAGTGACTTGTCGGTGACGAGAGAGCCCTCATCTGTTCCTTACGTGTTTCTGGGAGAGGGTCAGTGACAGCAGCGGTGGTGGGAAGGACCTGCTGCCAGGATGGCTCCTGCGGGATGGGGGTGGGGCCTGTGGGACCCAGCACTGGGCAGCGTGATGGCAGCGCGTGCCCATCCTGTGTGCTCGTGTCCCCGAGTGCTAATGCCAGTCCCTGCGGAGAAAAACTCAACGAATCTGCTCCCTTTTTGTTCCTTCATTTCATTACTGCTAATTAAAGGAGTCTCTTTGGGATAAAAAGTGTGTTCCCCTTTAACCAGCTCATAGGTAGGAACGATAATTGTATAAGCTTTATGACCCTGCCATCAAAAAATATAGTCTTGCCTGGCGGGCGTGGCTCAGTGGTTGAGCGTCAACCTATGAACCAGGAGGTCAAGGTTAAATTCCCGGTCAGGGCACATGCCCTGGTTGTGGGCTTGAATCCCAGTGTGGGGCGTGCAGGAGGCAGCAGATCATTGATTCCCTCTCATCATTGATGTTTCTCTCTCTCTCGCCCTCTTCCTTCCTCTCTGAAATCAGTAAAAATATATTTTTAAAAAAGTGTAGTCCGTGTCATGCTTTGCTTGTAACAATCCTCGCCCAGCTCTTCGTGTTCTCATTTTCCAGTCTCTACTTGACCCAGCTGCCATTCTGTGGTTAGAGGGTTACTCTTTCATCAGTCACAGGGAGGAAGGAAAGTTGGGTGGGGGGCACTGACAACATTACCCTCCTTCCCAAACACGGAGAGAGCACGTCTGAGAGGCCCTGCGATGCCCAATGTGGAGGTCGGCTTCTCGCCCCCTCCCCTTTGCCTGATGCCTGGTCCCTGTGCAGGAGGTGGAGGCAGCGATGAGCACCGCTGAGGACAGGGTTGCCGGCCCGGGTCATGGATGCGCCTGCTCCTGTGTCCGGGGACGCTCCACACTCTCTGCTCAGGAGGCACAGTGATGGGGAGAAACCCGTCCATGGCGACGTGTCCCCAGCGCGGAGCCACCGGGAGCCCGTGGGCGACTGCCGAGCCCTAATGACATGCAGGCGCGGCCGGCAGCGGTGGCCGCAGGAGAGGCCCAGCTGTTCGGGGCCGGCGGAGCGGGGAGGTTTGCAGAGGCGGGATCCCAGTCCCCCCATGAGGGAGGGAGCCCTGCAGGTGCACCCGCACCCCTGGCTGCGACGGACGCCCAGTCACAGGGTCGCATTCCCCTTCCCGGGAAGAGGAATTTTCCCAGGGACTTACCCGGCCAGGAAGGCTGTCCGGGCGTGGGGAGGTCACGCAGGCCCCTCGGCCACAATGTCTGAGGAATGCACCAGAAAATGAAAACACGGGCTGTCCCAGAGCGGCCTCCTGGATTGCGGCTGTAATTCACACTCGGGGGGCTGCATGGGGTTAGTGCTCAACAAACAAGAACCACATATTGGGTCGCTGCTAATCCCCGAACGCCACAGGTTTTCTAATCTTCCATGGGAGAATGGGAGCAACAGTTGCAGCCGGAGGGGACAAGAATGGGCCATGAGGTATAGCGGCCTTACTTTCCTGTCGTCCTCCCTCCCCCCCCCCCCCCCCCCCCCGCCGTCTCCCCGTGTCCTCGAATCTGTGACTATACCCTCGTGTGCTCCATCTGCAGGCACACCTTCTCCGAACGCACTGCCGAGGCGTTTCCCTCACCCTGAAAACGGGTCTGTTACACCTTTCCTTCTAAAACTACTCACATCCCACCACCTGCTCTTCGCTTCCCTGCCAACCCTGCTCTCTCCTGCCCCTCCCGACTCCCTTCCTAGCCCTCCACGCCTGCCAGGCTGCCCACGGTTGCCTCCAGGAGGCAGCATGAGGCCGTGGAAAGAAGGCCGGGAAGGCTGGCTCTGGAGGCCTGCATTGAATCCCAGCTGTCAATCTTGAGCAAGTCACTTACCTTCGCACCTTTGTGGTCACCTGTGACGTGAGTATAACCATAACCTCGAAGGGCTGCGAGGCCTAAAGGGGACACCCTGAAAGTGGGGGGCCTCGCGCTTCCTTCCCCAAACCCAGCCAAGTTCACCCTGTCCCGGCACCGGAAGCAGCCTCCTCCCAACCCTCCGGGGGCTGGCTCTTAGAACCCTGGCAGGCAACCCACAGCCTCCTGTGCCCTCACCTGCCCTGCTCTGGACGCCTCGCATCTGTGGAAGAGGACATACTCATGTCGGCCCCCCTCACCGGGACCCAGGAGACCCCTCACCAATCTGTGGGGCACAGGCAGGAATCTGTGCCCTGGGAAGTGGACAGCTCGTGTCCTTGGACGCCTGCAGGAGGGCTTCGGCCTTAAGGCCTCAGAGACGGGTTTGTTCACAGAGCACACTTGGTTTCACGCAGTTCCAGCCACAGGTCGCTCCCGAAACCCCACCCCCACAGGAAGGAGGAGCCAAGTACAAGGGAAGGCCAGGAGCAAAGGTGGTGTCTGCTGTTACTTAAGAAATGCTTGGCTTCCGGCACCTCTTCTAAATGGACTGTAAGCCCCCTGAGGTGATGCTGGAGCATCCTGGGCTGTGCGCGCTGGAGTCCTGCATGGCCGGGGGCCAGAAAGCTGAGCCAGGTGAGCAAGCATCGCCCCTCACCCCGCACGATGAACCAGAGAGGCTAAGACTGCAAGAATCCAGTTTCAGGCTGCGTGACACCGCAGAAACCGAGCTATCGCGGGGTCCTCCCCTGCACCAGAGAGAAGAGAGAGGGAAAGAAAAACAAGTTCGCCATCACTTCCCTTTAGGGACCGTTTCATAGAGTGTCGACCCTAAGCCAGACGGGGTGCTCAATGCCACATGCACAACCTCCTCTGCCCACATTTAAAACGAACAAAACCCTCCCCAAATCCAGAATCCTAAAACCGAAGCAAGCACTTTCACAGACGAAGAGACGGGTGGGGGCGGAGGTGGGGGGGACTGGGGGAGCGGTTCAGGGAGGCTAAGCCGATGTCACATCGCAGACCTATTAAAGGGCAGAAGCAGGGTTTGAAGGCCGGTCTCCATTTACTGCTTAGATAAGAAATTCACTTTCTGGAACAGAATGAGACAGACACAAAAGGAGAGAGCCTGCTTTTATTTAAATAATTTCTTTTACAAATTTCAAAATCACCTGGAATGTACACAAAGGTTGCTAGTAAAATGCAGGGAACGCTTTCCCTCTGAGCCATGAGCGAGCTGCCCAGCGCATCTCAGCGCATACGGGGCCTTCTCCCGCTTTTCCACGTCCCTTCCTTGCACGTCCCCTCCTCCCAGCTCGCCTTTAGACCCCATTCGAGTTGTGCAAATCGTCCCAACAATGGTTCTGTAATAAAAACATCGGATCCAGAATCAGGTGTTGCTGTATATTGTCATGTCTCCTTAGTGTCCTTTAATCTGGAATTACATTTTTTCTTTTTAATCCTCACCCCCAAGGGAAGGAAGAGCCAAATCCAAGAGAAGGCCAGGAGCAAAGATATTTTTTTCCATTGCTTTTCAGAGAGGGTGGGAGGGAGGGAGGGGGAAGGGGGGAGTGAGAGACAGAAACATCGATGTGAGAAGGACACATCCACGGGTTGCCTCCCACAACCGCCTTGACCAGGGGGCGGGAAGCGAACCCACAACCCAGGTATGTGCCCTTGACCGGGAATTGAACCGGTGACCCTTCAATGCGCAGGCCGACCCTCTAACCACTGAGCAACACCAGCCAGGGCTGGAAATAAATTTAATTTTGATACAATGTAGGATAAAGAAGAATCAAGCCTTTGGAGGTCACTGGCTGTCCAGGGGTTGAGTGGGGGAGCAGCTGGCGAGGGCCCTGGCCACCTTGGGCATCAGACCACGAGAGCCACAGGGGCTGGCTGCCTCTGGAGAGCCTCTCCCACGGCCCAGAGCAGACCGAGAACCAAGGGCACTAGGTAACCTGAAGGAAGTTCAATCTTTGACAAGGACCACCCATGTGGCTGACTGGGACATATACACAGAAATGCTTCTGGAAAAATAGACTTTATCCATCACATCAATATTAGTCTTTTATTTTTACTATCATGACAGTTAATACTTATTATTATTATTATTACCACCAATCTTTATCTAGGTACTCTTGGTCAGGCATTGTGCTAAGGGCTTTAATGTTGTCATCTTTAATTCTTCCAACAACCTGAGGCATGCATGATTACTAACCCCATCTTACAAATGAGGACAGTGAGGCCCGGAGAAACCAGATGAAGTTGCCTGAAAATCACACGGAAGGTCAGGCCTCAGAGTTCTCTACCTTATCACCTCCCACATATGCATGCAGACATGTAGCCTTTTGTTTAATTCCTAATGAGATAAAATGAACTTCCATCTCCTGACATCCGATCCTTCCTTCTCGAAGGCAAACACTGAGAAGAGAGGCTTTTCAGTTTCACAGGGAGACTCTGACCAGAGTCTGCCTCGGAGAACTGTGCAGCTGGTACCCCTCCTCCCCCGGCACACGGCCACCAGGCCAGGCAAGCTCATGAGCGCTGGTAAAGCATTTATGTCAAAAATTTATTTGGTGCTTAGACGATAAACAGGAAATAAGAGCCAGTAATACCTTACTTTGTCATTTCACTTTTAACCAGTTTTTAAGTTCTGAAGAACAAAATGAGACACAATTTCATCCATGTGGGCTTTGGAACGTGGAGGCATGTGGTATAGTGACCCTGAAAGAGAAGCTGGGATGTTAGTCTTCGTTTCAGTGGGTACGATTCTCCCGGGACTTGCTTAAGTGCTCAAGTTAGTACCACTGGGCGTCTCCTGTCGGCCAGGCAGGTTGGAGCAACAAGTCCCAGCTGCTAACACCAGAATCTAGAACAAGCACGTCAAACTCAAAGGCTAACACGGGCCAAATAAACGAGGCATGCGGCCCACGGGCCGCGAGTTTGACATGCTTGGTCTGAAGCCTCCCCACGCAGATGCCCTGAGGAGTTAGTGTGCAGCCTGAGCTGGTGGCCTGTGTGTGCCCAGCTCCTCTCTGGACCAAGAGCACTCCCTGCCTGGAACTTGGGCCTTCCCGTCTGAAAAGTCACTTGCTCTGATGCAGAGGCCCTGCCTGCTAGTAGCTTGTCCAACACTCACCACGGGGTTGGCAGCAGATCAGGGCTGACTCCGCCATCAGGGGGCTTCCGGTTCTGAGAGGAAGGCCAATGCCGCATTGTCCGTAGCCCGGGGGATTCCTCCCGGAGAAAACCAAATGCTGCTGATGCAAGACTCGGTGCGATTTGTTGGCTCCTGAGGCCCCAGGATGAGTTGATTTGGGGAAGGCAGCAATGCTGTGAGCCAGCCTGGGCCAGAGAACAAGCTTCTTCTCTCCTGGACCTCCAGGTGTCCGGAGAAGGCAAATTTACATAATTGAATGGCTAATTTTGGTCCATTAGTAAAACAATTTCTTCCCAACTAATATGCTAATGCGGAAACGGAACCATCATTGATAGTTATGTTCTATTCAGCCATTTAAGGATGCCCTTGTGGAAATTACTTTCTAGGAGGTTGTCAGAAGAATGGTAATATAGCTAAGGCTCTATCCTCAATGCCTAGCACAGTACTCGGCTCACTGCTTTGTCCTCAGTGGAGTTCCAGTGGAAAAAATCACAGAAGGGGCAACTGTGTATGGTAGGTTCGGGCTGATGAGAGGCAGTCGGGCCTCCCCAACCTGGCTCTGGAGGAGAGGAGCCTGCAAGGAGCTCACCACCCGGCAGGCCCAGGCTCGGCACGGAGCTGGCTGGCTGTGGTGTGGCGGGAGGCATAGCCAGGATCCGTCCACAACTCTTAGCCGGTTAGCTGAGCAGAGGGGTGCCTGGCAAACTTTACTCCGGCTGATGCAGATGGACCAGGAATCCCACTCCTCAGGGAAGCTGCCCAGAGACGGACACAGGCAGTGCCTGCCCGATGTTGGCTCTGCGTGGGCCCGCGCCCCCGGTGGCCAGGCAAAGGGCTGCCGTGGCGGTCTGTGATGTAGGTCTGCGGGCTGTCCTGGTACCCAGCCTGATAGTGATGGTCTCAGCAAGGTTAGTTCGGGCTGCTCTTCGGCTTCTGTCCTGAGGGAGACTCGGGTCCCCTGGCAAGATGCACTGTTGACCACGGCCTGCCGCTGGAACGTGAGTGTCCTTCTCGTGAGCGTACACACTTCACTCCTGACGACACACCGGACGCTCCCTGACCTCTCGCATTTCCTAACCTCCCCTAGCAGAGCCTTCTCTACAATGTAAGTCAATTAGAATCACTGCAGTTAGCCTTCCTCTGGTCTGCAAGGGCCCTGCCTACCAAGACAAGCTGCATGGCGCGCTTGGGCAAACATCAGAGGCCTGTTTAGGGCAGTGGTCGGCAAACTCATTAGTCAACAGAGCCGAATATCAACAGTACAACGATTGAAATTGCTTTTGAGAGACAATTTTTTAAAACTTAAACTTCTTCTAATGCCACTTCTTCAAAATAGACTCGCCCAGGCCTTGGTATTTTGTGGAAGATCCACACTCAAGGGGTCAAAGAGCCACATGTGGCTCGCGAGCCGCAGTTTGCCGACCACGGGTTTAGGGCACTGTGTTCCCGAGCCTCGGAAAATGTGTGACTGAACCTATGGCCTATTTCGGCACCAGTGTTTACTGCAGCCAGGAGCGTGGGACGTTGGGAGCGGGTAGTTTTTAAGCCAAGAGGGTCTCACGTTTTTCTCTCTTCCATAATCAAACACTGAAATCAAGCATTTACCTACGGAGTCTACTAGTTACTACTGAGAGTCAGTGCACCACGGCCCCGATGCACCAGCTGTCAGTCCTCGCTTCCTTATGTGGCGATGTCCACCTTGGACAGGTCATCCTTCAGCCAGCCCGCGACCATGTCAGCCATTTCCTGGTACGAACGGAGGATGAAAGCGTGAGCTATTTTCTTCTCACAGAGCCGAATATCTCCTTCTGGGAAATCTTTCTTTATGTCTTCATAGTACTCTGTTGGACACCAAGCATCTATAGTTCCATAGTAAAACGTAAGCTAAAAGACAAGACAAAAACACGGGTTAGAAAACACTTTCCCCTCCCAGCACAGATACGACACCAGCAACTGGCAAGCGACCTGCTTTACCAGCCCCCATGCCTGGCCCTGGGAGCCGGTCCCAAGGCTCCCTCCGGAGCAGCTCTCTCAAGGCTGTGGGCCTTCACGGTTTGTGGGAGTGAATTAAAAGGCCTCGGATGGGAAGAAACCCATGTAGGGAGAGCCTTGTGTGACAGACCACCCACGATTCACGGAAAGGACTCGCCGGCAAAGCAGTGAAGGTGGAGGCTGGGCTGGTCACTGGAGAGATGGCAGAGAGAACGGGAAGAGTTACTGAGACGAAATCACCGCCGAGTGACTAGTGACCATTCATCACACACTTAATAGTTTCCATACAGCCACGTGGTAGGCACGTGGGACATGTTTGCTGGATGCACGCAAAGATGAATCAGACAGACTCGGGCTTCTCCGTGAGGCAGGTGAAATGTGACCGGAAGCCCGAGCGTGTCTGCGACATTTCCACAAACAGGCTCGTACGGAAGGAGTGTATGCTGACTGGGGGGGAGGTGTTACAATCATACTTTGGTGACAGCGAGCAGGCTGGATGGAGACAGAACCTCCTGTGAGGCATAACTAAGATTGATCTACATCTGCCCACGACACACACACACACACACACACACACACACACACACACACACATATACATTTGTACACACATATATAAATATGTATATTTATGCACACATACACTTATAGTAAATACATACATATGTGTCTAGCTTTAGGCTGTTCTTCACTAAAAACTATGTTCTAGTTCTTCTGCATTTCTAAAACAAAAAGGCAACAAAAGTGAAATCTTATTCAGAATGGCACATAGTGGACACTTTTAGCAAAAAAAGAACTAAGTTTTAAGGACCCTATGCATCTGTTATCACTGAAAAACAAACAAACAAACAAACAAACAAAAAACCAGTATGCCTGGCTCCAGCCCTTAAGTGGCCAGTCACACCCACTTGTAGTTTCCATAATACATCAAATTCACTCGCTCCCTCCCTCACTCAAACCCTTATTCATTAATCTGTTCAGCAAACACTTAATGAGCATCTGCGCTGTATTAGGAACCTGGAAAACAGATAATAAGACGCAGTTGCTGGTGGGGGAAGCTTAGAGGCACCATGTACACAAGACAACGTCAGAGCCCGGATGAGGGATGCTGGCAGGAAGCAGTGGCCAGGAAAAGGTTCCCCAGAGAGCTGATGCCCGAGTTGAATCTTCAAGTTGGGGGAGCACGCAAGCAAAGCAAAGAGTCTGAAGGAGCATGGCGTGCTTGGGAATGGGAAGCTATTACATATGGCTGGAATGTAGGATGGTGGAGATAAGACCAGCAAGGGAGAGAGAGAGAGAGAGACCGGGTCATGAACTTCTGTTTTATGCTAAGGAATTTATTGGGGTGACATTGGTTAATAAAATTATATAGGTTTCAGGGGTACAATTCTATAATACACCATCTGTATATTGTATTACGTGTTTACCATCCCAAGTCAAGTCTCCTTCCATCACCATTTATCCCCACTTACCCTCTCCTACCTCCCTCCACTTCCTGTCCCTCTGGTAATCACCATATTCTTGTCTGCCTATGAGGTCCCCCCCCCCTTAATCCCTTCACCTTTTTCACCCAGCCCCCGACACCCACTCCCCTCTGACAGTGGTCAGTCTGTTCTCTGTATCTATTTCTATTGTTTGTTAGTTTATTTTGTTCATTAGAGTCCACAGATGAGTAAAATCACATGGTACTTGTCTTTTTCTGATGGCCTAACTACTCCTTGAAACATCTCCAATGAGAGGTCTAGTTGGGTGAGCCTCAGCATTGGGGAGATGCCACCCCTTCCCCGTGTGTGAAGGTGTCAGCCAGGTGAGCACGAGGAATACATGGATTACTGTGTGGGATACCTTCCGGGATCAAGAGACCAGTCATGTCCAAGTAGTTATGGGGTGCACATGGCCTCCGGCAGGCACAAGGAACCTCAGTACAGAGTTGATGCCAAGTTGATGGAGGAGTCTAGATTCCCATGTGTGCATCTGATTTTCTCTCTCGATCCTCCTTGACCAGTAACCATGGAGAGTGTATTTGGTTAAATCTCTAAGTCCGGTGGGGTAATGTCTTTCTGTTTTTCAAATTCTTCTTCGGGCCACAGTCACGGAAGGGCTCTCTATGAAAATCTTGGCTTCCAAATAGCAACTCATATCTAATGTCTTTACATACACTGGCTCAAGATACTTCCCGTTCCCTATAGATTATTAGTCACAGATCTGAACAGTGGACTCTGCATCTGTAATCCTAAACAGGAAACTAAAAAAGTATGGGGTGTATGGAGGTAGTAGGGGAAGGGAGGACAGGTGAAGGAGAAAGAGAACTGGACACCAAGGCACGGTGGTTAAAAGCGTCCACTATTAGGATGTCAACGTGTAAAAACGCGTCACAACAGATAATAATGAACTGATGGAAACTGAGAGGAACGTGCCAGGCCCTGTGCTCAGCTCTGCACTCACTGAGTCCTTACAATAATATCTGGGGAAGGTATTTTACGTAAAAGGAAACCGAGGCTTAGAGAGACTAACGTGCTTACACTGAAACCATCAGTGAGTTGTAAAGCTGGGCTACCTAAATCCAGAGACAGCACTCCTAATCAGCACCGTTCACTACTGCTTACAATCAACAATGAGCTGATCAATGTCATTAAAACACAAAACCTGCAGACCACGAGGTCTGACACCAGATGTGAAAACTGACAAGCGACGGTGGCACACACACGACTGCCTTTACTTAACGCCTCTGCAGGTCTGTGTAGTTCTGGGCGCTGCATGCCACGGGGCGAAGACCGCTGTGAAATACTGGAAATGTTAACCAAGAATCTCAGGCTATCAGCAGAATATCTACATTCAAAGGCTGATAAGAAAAGAAGTGATTTCCCATAGGTTATTTCTCCCTGGCACTTGCTTTGATATGCATGGGAATTGATAAAAAGCACACATTATTGAGATGGAAATTACCCTGTGCTCCCAAATTGCTGTCATATTAAGCAATCCATTTTTCTATTAAACACAGTTTAATTTTCTCAGTCCTAGATTGTGATTCCCAGGAGGTGGTTTGCTTTCCTCGTGTGCTTTCGGCAAGAGGTGGGATTAGGGCTACTCTGGTCTCCGTGCTCACCACGTGATTTTCCTTCCACTCCCCAGGATGCCCCTGTGGAGACATGTCCCTGCTAAACGGCCCTGCAAACTGCTGCAGCCGCCGCCACACAAAACCCACATTTGCCGCTCCTCATGTGCTATTTTTTTTTTCTTTTCACTTTTTGCTCCTGAAACTGACAGTCACCGACTACTCTAGACTTATCTCCATCTAGTGGTGGCTAAGTGGTTGACATTCAGAAGTCAGACAGTCTTGCCCTGCGAAGCTCCGGGTTTAGGTAAAACATAGGCGTGTACAAACCGGCCCTTAAACACAGCAGGCAGAGAGGGGTCTGAACAAAGCGCAGGGGCCCAAAGCAGGGGAACCTACATTCTGCCCTGAGAGAGTCAGCAAAGCGTTACTATACAATTTGAGTTGCTGGTTTTTATGCATCAACAATAGAGAATTTATTGCAGGAACAACAGAAATATTAGAAACCATCTTGTGACCCAAGTTTATAAATTTGATTTTGCTAATAGCTAACAACAAAAATGACTTTTAATGATATACCAACATCTTAAAATTTTAAATGTGAAAAAGCCATACACACAACTCTCTATTAGTGATATATATATTATTCAGCCATAAAAGGAGAAGGACATGCTGCCATTTGCAGCAACATGGATGGAACTTGAGGGCATTATACAAGTGAAATAAGTCGGTCAGAAGACAAATACTCTGTGCTCTCACATATATGTGGAATCTAAAAACCAGTGAACTCATCGTAACAGAGAACAGATTTGTGGTTGCCAGAGGCAGGGGGTGGGAGTGGGGGGACTGGATGAAGGGCATCAAAAGGTACACACTTCCACTTTTAAGTCATAGTTAACAGTATGCATTACATATCTGCAAGTTGTGAAGAGAGTAGGCCTTAAAAGTTTTCATCACAAGAAAAAACATGTGCAATTATGTGAGGTGATGGATGTTAACTAGACTTCTTGTAGCGATCATTTCAGAGTATACACATACACCAAATCATCGTGTTGTACACCTTAAACTAATACAATGCTACATGTCAATTATCTCAATAAAACTAGTAAAAAACCTCTTATCTGAATTACTGCTCTCTATTCAACAGTCCAGTAGGACCGTTGGCACTATAGGAGTTGCGGGTCTAATAAAAGAAAGTTTTCCATTGTCTTAGACTTCCATTTATTTACTTTTTCTAGGCAGTCCTGGGTCTCTTGCCTACATAGTCACTATCCTCAAAACCCTTCAATACAGAATGAAAATATCTGGGCAGGGATGTGTGGGGGCAGGAAAAGTGAGCCCGATAATCTTTTTAAAGTACTCAGGGGCACATCCGGGCTATCATGAGTAATAATCTCTTAATGAATGCTTAGTACATGCCACATACTCTTGCACCATATTTATATGAGTGATGGCATATTTTTGGAATAGCTGTATGAGAACAGATACATTAAACCATTTCACTGGTGAAAAAAGGAGGCACAGTAACTTTCCCAAGGTCATCTAAATAGCAAGAGGCAGAGATGGAGCCTAAAGCTCAGGCTGTGGCTCTCAGGACTCTGTTCCCCAGTATACAGCACCCCCCTGCCCCCCACCCCCATCATGCTCCACTAGAGAACTCCTGGGCAGTAACATAAGTGCCACGACGAAGCGCTCAAGGTCAAAGTGACTCAGATATTTCCAGGATGATTCTGACATTTGGAACAGGCTTCGCATTAAACAGGCAGAACTAACACAATCGGTTTCAGAGCGAGGCCTGGCGGCAAGGCAGTCCTGGTGAGCTGGTCCTGGGCGCGCTCCTTACGCTCCGCTGAGCAGGACCTGCGCATGTCTGAAGGATTTGCATGCTCAGATCTGCAAACACTGCAGAGGTTTGTTCCCAAGAAAACATGCACCTCTGGGCTCAGGTGGGCTGAGCAGGGTTGGGAGAGAGCCACGGCAGAGGCATTCCTGTTCCTGGGGATGCTCTGCTCTGCCCCTTTCCCACACCATGCTATCGCCCTGGCCTGGCCCTCTGGGGGCCAGGGCAGCGCCACTCTGCAGGCAACCCCGCCGGCGCTGCCCACCTTCATCAGGAAGCTGTGTCCTGTGACCTGGCTGGGAGCAGCTCCAGGGCCCTGTGGACCGACAGCGATGCTCAGGTTCAGCCTGGCGGTAGCGCACACAGCTGTTTCCATAGGCCTAGGCCAAACGTGGTCACGCAGTGTAGAATTTCCCTCCTAAGTGAGTTTTAAATGAAAACTTCAAGTTTCTAAATCAAACACAAACTCACTTCCCTCGGAATGAGACACATCCCTTACAGCTCAGAACAATGACAGAGCCCGGAACGCTGACCTCCCACTTGCCTCAGACACGCCAGGTGCCTCATAAAGCGGAGCATACCCCAGGGGCTCCCAGAGGAATCGGGACCGGGTGGCGAAAATGTACAGGTGACTCTCTTACTCTGGTTTATTCCATCCTGGTTCTCATTCCCGGCCCTCCCCCACCACTTCCGTCTTATTCGAGAGCTCTTCTCCCTCCTCCCACCCTTCAAGCTCTGTTCCCCCAGGTCAGGCTGGAGACTATTCTCTGCCTGTACTTCCGACTTCCTTAGGTCACCATGGCCCATGCTCAGGCTCCCGATACATCCTCATCACCCCAAGTCAGACCCAGCCCAGGCCACTCTTCCAAGCTACCCACATGCCCAGCTACCTGCCAGAATGTCCACGTGGATATCCCACGGGTGTCTCCAACAGAAGTGCCCAAATGACCACTTTATCAACCATCTCCCACAACTTGCTTCTCCTCCCATATTCCCTATCTTGTCACCAGATCTAATACAGAGAAATAACCATAGACTCCTCCGTCGCCATTCTCATATCCCATTAATACTAAGTGCCTTTGATTCTACAGGTCTTTACGTCCATGCCGGTCAAAGGCTGGAAGTAGTAGCGGTGTGTGTGTGTGTGTGTGTGTGTGTGTGTGTGTGCGCGCGCGCACCCGCGCGCCTGCACATGCAATGTAAACTTGAATGGAAAAAAGATTACATCTTTATTTTTGCTAACCTCTAACTATAATTTAGTATTTCCTTCAATTATGAATACAGCAACAAACCACAGTAGTATTAGTAATACCTATATTTTGTCACCTATAATATTATGAAAAATTTCAAATGACAATAAACTCATTGTAGATAACAGAAAATAACTTATGCTCATCAGTACAAATTTACAATAGTAATTTTGACTGCTACTGTATCTCGTTATTTAATGTGTTAATAAAGATGTACATGTGATATATATCACAAATTTGTTTTAAGCTATTTTGATAACTACAAGGTAATTTTTTTTGTAATCTCACACATTTATTTTATGCACTCAAGCATATTATTCAGAGAAGGGGACCATATACAAGAGCCAGAGAGACCCATGGCACAGTAAAGGCTTGGAAGCTAAGCTCTCGGGGCTTCCCCGTCCACCCGCTAGGGTAGATGTATTGACTGCTCACCAGGCATCACCCACTGTGCCAGGCCCTAGGGATACTGAGATGAGTAAACACCGCTCCTTCCCTCAAGGTGGGCGAGAGGGGAAGGCAGGCCACATAAATACTGTGTGATGGATGCAACAACAGAACGTGAAAGAGGGAGCCATGGGAACCAAGGGAGGGACATCTAACCAGAACCAGAGCCTGGGAAGGCCTCTTGGCGATGACAATGGAGCCAAGTCTTAAAGGACAGGTAGGGTTTAGTCAGGTGAAGAAGGAACACACCCACCATGCCACAGGCCACAAGTAACTCTTCTGGAAACAACTGTGGGTCTGCAATACTTGCTCCAGGAAAGGGAAGTAACTTAATGTAATCTTGAAGCACTACAAGTAGGAGGTTTGATACTGTATACCAAGTCTCAAGACCCAGACAGGAAGGAAGGAAAGAGTGAAGGAAGGTAGGGAGGAAGGGAGGGAGAGAGAGGGAGGAAGGGAGGGAGGGAAGGAGGGAGGGAGGGAGGAAGGAAGACAACCAGCCCAGTAGAGTTAAAAGGCCAATTTTTCTCAAGACGACAGAAAGTTCTCTTCATGTGGACAAGGAAAGCCCAGAGGCGGGAATCTGAACTCAGAACCAAAGCCTACTGATGGTCTGATAGCTTTGTGGTGGGGCTGCAGGGACTCAAAAGCCATCCGCACGATGCAATAGAGAGACTATTTTTAGGCGAACTTTCCTGGCACTTCCTGACTGAATGGCACAAAGATGTGTTTCAGAATTATTTCAAACACAGAATAACTGAGATATAGTGAATGATTTCTGCAACAGAATGTATGGCTCAGAACCTCCCCACTGGGCAGTCCTAGGTAGGTGTGAGGTTTCCGAACGGCCACGTTTGGGCTGCGGTGGGACAGGGCACCCTGACGGGAACACCTAGACTAGGGATCTGTCCAGTCCTGGGAAGTGGTTCTCAGTGTGACTCACGGTCAAGGTGGTTGGGAAGGCGGAGTCAATGCCCACTATCTTCCTAGAACTACACGCCCTTTTGCGTTTCCTTGTTTTCTCAAGCAGATGGGGACATGAGCCCACTCCACTTCGCCCAGGATTCAATTACAGCATGCTTCCTCTCTTTTTCATCACAGAAACAAAAAGTTCCCGTTTCTGTGCCTTGTTTCACTTAGGAATTGGAACTTCGCTGTTACAAAGGCTAATCAATGAGTTGTGAGGTAGTTTTGCCCCATTAAACAAACCAATGCCCTGCTTTCCCAAATTCCACCAGTACATTTAACGCTATCTTACAACCAAAATAAAGCCAGTCCCGTAGCTGGGAAAGTTTATTTCGTGACCGACTGTTAATATTGACCTTGAAACGCCTGCCATCTAGCATTCTATCCCCATGTTTCTCCCATGCAAGTTTCAGTAAACTCACAGCCCTGACACGCAGTTACCACGAGCAGACCTCTATCTGGGAGTGATTACGCCGGCATATGGATTTAACTTAGGGCAGGAATAAGTTAGCACCTTCCTCTGACCTCTTTCTGAGCACAGCATACAAAGGGAATCCAGGAATGATGAGTATTTTACAGCAGCTGGCTCCCACAGGTGGCAGGATGGGCTTGGACACACGAGGGTCGAGTCAGTCAGCAAGTGTGAGATTTGGAAGCGAGCATCTGCCAGTCTTATTATTAACTGGGAGGTGAGTTGTTTTTATGAACTTCCAGCCTTGAGAACTTAAATGCATTTCTGAAACAAATTCATTTATAATGTAACGGAAAAACAAAATGCTGTTTTTCTTGTATTTTCCCATCCTTCAACGGCTGAAAACAAGTTGAAAGCCTGGAGACAGGTCCTTCTGAGGCCCCAACCTCCCCGGTCAGCTTGTGGGGGTTTCCTTGTGGATCCAAAATTTCAATCTCTACGCAACTGCTATTCGAGAAATATGATGACCACCATGGCCAAAGACAAACACAAACTGGCATTTCAAAAAGTCCTCTCTGGGTGATGCTACTACAGATCAATATTGTGAAAAAAACCTTTTTTTAAATGTTTTTATTGATTTCAGAGAGAGGAAGGCAGAGAGAGAGAGACAGAAACAGCAATGATGAGAGAGAATCATTGATTGGCTGCCTCTTGCACACCCCACTGGGGATCAAGCTTGCAATGTGGGCATGTGCCCTGACCAGGAATTGAACCGTGACCTCCCAGTTCATAGGTCGACACTCAACCACTGAGCCACACTGGCTGGGAGTGAAACTATTTTTTAAAGAACATACACTTCTTGCTTTAAGATAACTGTATTGGGAAGTAATAGAAATGTGAATTAACACTGTAGGCCAGTTTAAGTCAAATGTCTCAAAGTTTATGAAGGGACTGTAAACCCAGTAGGTTTCCCTTGCGGACTGTAGGCTCCTGGGCCTGTAAGAGCCGGCCACTCGGCAGCTGTCCCAGCTCAGCACTAACCCCCAAGCTCCAAGTTAGCGAGCCCAACACAAAGATAAAGGCATACGTAGAACAAACATTTATAGTAGCTACATTAAGAAAAAGTATAAAGGAATGGATAAAATTATTTTTAGTAATATGTTTTACTTCACCCAAAAGATCGTAAGATACCATTTCAACATGTAATCAATATAAAAATATTGATGAAATATTTTACTTTTTTTTGGTACTAAGTTTCTGAAATCCAAGGTGAATTTTACACGCTCAGTGCATCTCAATTCAGACTAGTCACAATAACCACGCGTGGATGGACAGTGCAGCTCTGTCCTATTCAGGATGGACAGACAGACAAATGATGCCATGGGAGTACCAGAGCCACCTACAGGCTGGGGTGCTTAGAGCTCACAGATTCAGAGGCTGGTGCTTCCAAATGTCTGTGTAAGCTTCTATTATTTGCCACAGAAACTCACAAATGCTAAATGTTTCAATCTTTGCCTTTCTGCACCTGCTTGTATAGGAAACCGGTCTTGGTGTCAGCAGGACACTCGTACTCTAATGCACCGGAGAGTAAGAAAGACAGGCTCACTGAGTCACTGGGTTGTAGTAATGTTGGTTGTCTTCCAATGTCTTACTGACATTTTAACATAACTCATTTATTCTGTAAGTATTACTGAGAATCTTCTCAGTACAAGGCCCTAGAGAGGAGTATGGATTCTAAAAATAAACCCAACAAAAATAGGTGGCAAAATATATTTAATTATGCAATCAGCTTCACTTACTTTCTATGCAACATTCAAGGAGAGCATTAATTTTAACTAGATGTAGAACTCTATCTGAATCTAACCCTTGAGGCCTTACAGAGATCTGAACCAATTTCAGTCTCTCGTCTTCAGTAAGTATTCTGCCCAATGACGTACTTCCTTGCAGTACTAAAGTGATTACCTTAGATAAGTGTTCCTTTATGGTTTCGTTGTCTCTCTTCACCACCTCCATCATTTCCTGGCCCCCAAGGTAGGCAATATTAGCTACATTAAAAAAAAAAAAAAAGCCAAACACTTAGAACAGACTGTACAAAACAACTGTCAAATTAATTTCAGTAAGTTCCCATCCCCCCTCTTCTTTTGGCAAGTGCTCCCTGATGGGAGAAGGGAGGCCCAGACAGGCGTGTGAGGCAGGCAAGGTGCGTGTCTCTGGAAACAACAGCACGTCTCACAAAAGCACCTGTGCTCCCTCGCCTGGCTCGCTCATCAGCTGGCGTTAGCAGGAGATGGCCTAATGTCAGGCACCACAGCAGGTAACGTGCGTAACTGTACCCGATGGATGTTTTATGATGTCAGGGTTACAAGCACAATTTTTTACAGATAAATCATTAGAAGCACACATCTTTGCAGATTTTTGACAAAGGTAGCATTTCAGAAGATAGGTGGTCTGTGGTAGGCACAATTCTATGACACAAATATTCCTCGCCCTTCTGTAATCCCCTTTTGAGTGTGGGTAGAACCTGTGAATATGATGACATTACTCCCAGACCAAGTTACGTTTTATAGAGCAGATGACTTTAAGGAACATTATCCCGGTCGCCCTAACCTCATCACACGAGGCCTCCAACATCCGCGTTTCCTCTGGCTGGTGCGGGAGGGAAGCCAGGATTCACAGCACTGATCGGGTAAGTGCACCACAGCTGGTTTGAAGAAGCTCGTGTGGGAAGGGCCTGACAGTGACCTCTAGGAGCTGAGAGGGACCCCTGACTGACAGCCAGCAAAAAAAGGGGGACCTCAGTCATAAAGCCACGACCTGGGTTTTGCCCACAACCTGACTGAGCTCGGAAGTGGATTTTTGGATACGCAGGGGCTTCAGGGAGGCTTCCGAGAGCCAGGCGATGGTGATTGCTGAGCTGGGTGAGAGTTACATGGGAGGCTTGCTTTATGCTCCTTCGTGGAGGTAAGCATTTACGTTGTGAGCACTTTCCTGTAGTATCATTGTTGAATCAGAAAAAGTTAAAAAATTCAAATAACTTGTAAGAAATCACATTTTTAAGAGTAAAATTTCCATCAAGGAATGTATCTCACCCCACCTTTATTCCTACTCTATTTTTCCCCCCTGATAATTTCTCACCTAAGTAGACTTTTTAAAAAGAAAAGACAGTAAAATACCAGTTGGCCTTTCCAGTGATTGCCTCAAAGAAGTCATCTTTTTCATTCCTCAGAAATGCTCACAACACAACACAGTGATCAGAAACAATACCAAATAGAAGTGTAATTTCCTAAGGGGAAAACACATTTCTCTTGGCAAAGACTCTCAACAGCATTCCTGGAAACCAGCAGAATTCAGAGTCTCAAGCACCACAGTGAAGGAAATATCTAGAAGCAAGAGTAATGGAACCAAAAACACGAGAGACAGAGAATGATTTAGAAGAATCTTATTGCTTAATTTTGTTTCATTACAAATCTAAATACAGGTGCTAAAAAAACTCACCGAGGAGTCTAATATTCTTTTGTATTCCCTATATCATCTTCTGCAATATGTGTAATGTTCGAATATTACTGTAGGACTTAAACTCATGGTAGAGTGGCTCACAGTTTAAAATAGCTGAGTGAGGGCTGAAGTTGGAGATCAACAGGACACTCTTCTCACAGGTCAAATGCCATCACTGAGTTCTCCAATCACACATAATCCACAAAAGACGGCTGCCTTCCACTTAACCCAACTGCCCATCTTATGCCATTTTGTCTGTCTGAAAAAACCCCCACTCATCTTTACGTCCAATTTCATTTATCTTCTCCTCCCTTACTTAGCTCGGCAGGACTAACCTCTGCTTTCTTGGTACCACTCACGCCCTGTGTCTGTGTTCATGACAGCCCTTCCTGTCACACAGTGACATTCTCCACCCTTCTCGCCCTCCTCTGTGGGAAGTTAAGTTAAGGGCAAGGGCTCTTTCATCTGGTCTTCTCTCCAGTGCGCATCTAGGTGCTGGGTCCACGGCAGGTATCAGTAAAGGTTGTAAAATAGGAAGAGACTGAGGAGGAGGTAGCTGGGCTGGTTGCTGATTTTTTTTTTGGTGTGTTTTTCTTGTGTGTGTGTGTGTGTGTGGGGAGGGCAGAGGGGTCTGGAGGAAAAGCCCGCTTCCTTCTTTGAACTGATCACAATGGAGGCCAGAAATGGAGGCCGAAGCACCTGACTTTGGTAACCAAGCTGGCAGGGACGGGTGTAAAATGGGGACAAATCATCGCAGGCAAGAGGGAGAGCCTAGGAGCTGCTGGTAAGACTGACCAAACGTAAGCACATAACCCACTGGTCAGTGCAGCAGAGAAGAGGCAGAGGGTAGCAAATCCACATGAATGATAAAACAGGGGGTTTTGGGGAGAGGTATGAATACTTCCTGAAGCGGAACTTTGGGCAGGAAACCAAGTTTCCTGCTGTTTGGTGGTAGGTAGATTCCCTAGTGGAATGCCCCAATTTGTTTGGTTTGGCCATTATATCGGGGAGACAGGGCTATTGGTGCTGCCAAGGGAATTACTGGAGATGGGCAGTTTAACGGGTGAAGTCTGCAGGCAGGAAATGGGCCACATGAAGTCTAGAGGGGCAGAAGTCATCGTGTGAACCTGAGATGACAACATGGAAATAAAGGTCTATGTGCAAAAGACAAAAGAGTGAAAATCTAGAAAGAACCCACATCCCCGATGGCCCCATTCAGATGTTAGTTACCTCCAGACCCGTGGCTGGAAAACTGCGGCTCGTGAGCCACATGCGGCTCTTTGACCCCTTGAGTGTGGCTCTTCCACAAAATACCACAGCCTGGGTGAGTCTATTTTGAAGAAGTGGCATTAGAAGAAGTTTAAGTTTCAAAAATTTGGCTCTCAAAAGAAATTTCAATCGTTGTACTGTTGATATTTGGCTCTGTTGACTAATGGGTTTGCCGACCACTGCTCTAGACTATCTACCTCTAGATTTCCTGGTGCCTGAGAAAGATAGGTTCCTGTTTAGGCCACTGGAATATAGCTTTCTGTTATCCATAGCTAAACCCAATCCTAGCCGAGCATAGCAAGGAAAGAGGGGGCCTTTGACTTTACTGGGTAGTTCTGGTCATAGCACAGGGGCAGCTGCTGTCCTTAACCTCCTGTGAGATTCTGGCACTTGACTTGGGGAGAAGGGTGGTATCATGCCTTGTCTACAGTCGGACTTCCCTGCGAGGAGGCAGAGGGAGGATCTGACTGAAAACGAGCCTTTCCCGGGGCGGCCCCTCCCAGCACATGTGACTGGTCACGGGGCTGGCAGATGTTGCTGAGTGCAGGGGAGTTAGGGAGGTGCAAGCCCAGCAGGACCGTGTGGTAGCAGAGGGACTGAGGACAGACTGGGGAACGGGACGGCCCTGAGACACGCGTGTCCCTCACTCCAGCAGAGCTCCATCCAGACAGGTGCTCGGGCGGAGTGTGGCCCTCGGAGAGCACACCCCGGAGAGCTGGGCCGAAGGTTCAGCAGGACCAGAGGTGCCCAGAAACCCAGGGCAAGTCTTCTTCCGAGGGGAGCTCTTCGGTGTTCTTTATTTTTTTTCCAGATTGCTTTCCAAATGTGGCTTTTAGCAATGTGAGAACCAGACTTAAAAATGTAATCCTCCCATTCCAAATTTCTGCAGAACTTAGAGGAATGTTTGTTATCCACACAGTGTATTATATGTTTCTCCATAAGCCAAGAATTTGGCTATTATAACCATCCATTTAATCTGTAAACAGATAATCTTATCTATGTGACAATGAGTTTGCCAAAGTGAAACACACAACTCAAAGTGTATGATTTAAAAAAAAATAATATAATTTTTAAATATATAAAATTTTCTTTAGAAAAAAATTAGTAAAACCTCGTCATTTAATTCTAAAACAGGTGATATTCTAGTACCATCTCTAATCATCTTTTGCTCTTAATCCTAATACAGTCCACATACACACACAAAAATCTTTTCCTTCATTGCTGAATTGTAGGCTAAACTTCCATGAAGTATTAAAGTTGCAGCTGGCTTTCATAAATGGATTCTCCTAACCTACATACATCATGAGAAAAGAGGAAACATGGAGTCTATTATTTAATAATGTTTATTAAAAACATTATTCTGGCCCTAGCCTGTTTGGCTCAGTGGATAGAGCGTCGGCCTGGGGACTGAAGGGTCCTGGGTTCGATTCTGGTCAAGGGCACAAGCCTGAATTGCGGGCTCAATCCCCAGCAGGGGGCGTGCAGGAGGCAGCCAATCAATGATTCTCTTTCATCATTGGTGTTTCTCTCTCTCTCTCCCTCTTCCTTCCTCTCTCTGAAATCAATAAAAATATATTATAAAATAAAACACATTATTCTGGGATTGAGTTAGATGTATTCTGAGGACTTTGTGATTCTTTAGTGCAGCTTATGTGTCAGCTCACTGAATGGTTCAGTTCCTTCCATATCACTGTATGTGTTTTCAAAAGTTATTTCCATATTGACTAAGGAAAGGAAAGTTTCTTTTACAAGAATGTCTACAGGAGGATAATGTAACCTGCCAGGAATACCTCTGTCTCTGCACTGTTTTTCTAGTTAGGTAACTGAAAGGAATTAAAACACCAATTTGGCCTAACTAAGGAAAAGACCCTAGAATATTTTTTAAAGTTAATTATCTTGACCTGCGATACTGCTAAGCTAAAATGTATTTGCTTTTAGCTTTGATCAGAAAATCCAATTTAGCTGTCTTAGTGAAAAGTCTATTTCTCATGAAACAGAAGAACATCTATTCTAAGAAAAATATGTAGTAGCAAACATTCCAGCATGAAAATGAAAGAAAACCCCCATGTATTTTCTTTAAAAAGAACACTGAAAACAACCTAGTGACACAAGTGAACGGACTGGACACTGGTAAAGTTTCCAACACATGCTAACCGAATGCGGCTGCTCTGCTCTGAAGGCTGGGTGGGAAATGGGGCTTCAGGACTCAGCCCAGGGAAGAAGGTCGAGGCCCATAATCTTAGTTTGGAGGAAGGGACATGCCATCTTTGCCAACAGGCAACAGCATTTGAAAGACTTGAATATGTTGGTTCCTTGAATTTTTCAGACCTTACAACAACAATAACAACAACAACAACAACAAAATGTGTGCACAAACCGAAGGCTACAGAAAATCAGTTTCCATCTCGACAGGCAGGATTTATTATCCACTACTTGGACTGGCAAACTTCCTCCGTTTGTTTCCGTAAGATTTCTCCCGAAGCACAGACATTACATAATGTGCAAACACCGCAAGGCCTCAAAGTCAAGCTGGCATGTTGAAGGTCATTGTCTGGATGCAGGCCACAGAGAAACAGGTCTGCAGGGGGACGTCCAGAGGGCACAGTGAGAAGGGCCCCTGAGAAGGACCTTGGACCTGGTCTTCCTTTCTCTTGATAACCCCTCTCTTGGTGTAACCTGAAAACCAGGCCACCGACTCAAGTGGCCGATTACCTTCACCATTCATGGGATACAAGCTTGGGAAGAGTCCACGAATCACCTGCAAGGGCCAGTGTCGTATAAGTATTGTTTCCTCTCAGCAGGGACCTTCTTCTACTTGTAATAAGCAAGGTAACAGGAATCACTTAAGGGACGGCCAGGGCAAGCCTGGGCAAAGGTGGCTTCTGCTGTAGTTGTTTGCAAGAGGAGGCAAGGGTGACATGGGACTCAAAGGGGATGCTGGGAATAGCTGGCTAGGAGGATTGAGATGCTTGGTTAAGGAGCACCTGAGAGTCCCTACTAGGAGACTGAACCAAGAACCCTAAGAAGAAAGAAGACAGGTATTCTAGCCCCTTTATCTTTACCCAAGGTTATACAGACTGAGTGGTCAATGGGGGAAAATACTCAGAGACCACTGCAGTACTGGTTACCTGAACATCAGAAGGCCAGGTCTAGAATGAAGAGGAAAAAAAAAAAATCAGAGGAGGAAGGGTTGTCAAAAACAGGAGGGCTGTGCTTCACATGTTTGTTCACAGGTTGGTTGTTTGGAACAGAGATGAAGCAATGTGGCTGAGCGGTGGGTTTGGTTTACACTTACAGGGTCTACTTTGCATATAGTATACCTACTATGGACGTATGGGAAAGGGATCCCAGGGTTCTCCAAGCAACAATGCATAGAGCTGGAAGGCTCTAGCTGCCGAGTCACGGAGAGGAATGTGTCCTGTGTCCAAACTGTCTCGCTCCTTGATGCCTGCACATGGGGCTGCTGGAAGATGCAGCAGGCCAAGTCACTGCAGCTTACAAAGACTACTTCTCTCAAGCTGCACTTTCACAACACATTGTTAACCTGTTTTCACTAACCAGAAGAAATTCAGAGGATTTTCACATAAAAACAAAACAAAAAAACATCACCACACTGATGTTGGTCTTTCGTAAAAGTGAGGTGGCATAACGCGCACTTTTGGGAAGTCTGAGTCTACTATCTGATACAGGCCTCCCCTGCTCTCTGGAAGTAGAGCATTCCTTTCTCTCAAGGGCAGCTTATGAAGACCACTTCTTTACAAGGGTGTTTATAATTCTGGTATAAAAAAAAACTGGAAAACATCTTTAATAATTACCTGTTTTGATTAAAAACATGAAACACTTGATTATTTGTTATAGGTAACATACTACAATCAACCCTCTGTATCCATGGGCCACACATCTGCGAATTCAGTCTCAGGTAGAAAATATATTTTTAAAAAGCACAGAAAGTTCCAAAATGAAAAACTTGAATTTTCTATGTGCTGAACAGTATTCTAAATGCACTCAAATGAAGTGAGGTGTAGGCATACCCTGCAGTAATCTATATGCAGATATAGGTTATATGCAAATATTACACCATTTTATACAAGGGACTTGAGCATCTTGAATTTTGGTATCTACGGTGGGTCCTGGATCCAATCCCCCATGGATACTGCAGGACAACTGTATATAGGTCATTAAATACACATAGAGAAACAAGTAAAACTTTCTTATATCCTATGTCCTGATTTTGGTTTAGAAAATATTTCCAAGGAGACATAAGGGAAGTACAGGTTGTTGCCAATCTAATGCCTATAAAAAATCCTGATGTTTTGGGTGGAGTGTTCTATAAATGTCTATTAAATCCTGTTGGTGGATACTATTATTGAATTACCCTATATCCTTGTTAATTTTCTGCCTTGTTCTATTAATTGTTGAGAGAGGGGTGTTTCAGTATCCATATATGTTTGTAGATTTGTCTATTACTCCTTTCGGTTATGTCAGCTTTTGCTTCTTATATTTTGTAGTAATCTTATTTGGTGCATACACATTTAGGACTCCTATATCTTCTAGATAGATTGCCCCCTTTGTTACTATTATGTAATGTCCCTTTGTCTCTGATAATTTTCTTTGCTCTGAAGTCTGATACAGGTCTCCCCTGCTATAGGTCTCCCCTGCTATCCGAAAGTAGAACATTCCTATGAAACCTTTCCTAAGCCAAATGGCACAAAGTGAAGAGTATCTCCTGCTTTCAAAAGTTCCCGTTGTGCAAAAGTCCAACATTAGTGTGGTAATGTTTTTTGTTTTGTTTTTAAGTGAAAATCCTCTGAATTTCTTCTAGTTAGTGAAAACAGGTTAACAATGTAAGTATTTTGTGAAAGTGGTGCAATTTGAACTTTGGAAAGTGGGGGATACCTGTATTAACACAGTCATTCCTGGTTCCTTTTGACCAACATTTGCATGATATGTATCTTCCCATTCTTTTACTTTCAATCTACATAAATCATTTTATTTGAACTGAGTTTTCTGAAGACAGTATATAGTTATGTTTTTTTTTATTTCACTCTGCCCATCCTTGTCTTTTAACTGATGTATTTAGGCCATTTACATTTAATGTAATTATTGGTATGTTAGAGCTTGTGTCATTTTATTATTTTTTTCTATTTTTTTGTTTCTCTATGTTCTTTATTTTGTCTTTCTATGTATTACTGAATTTCTTTTTGTTTTGTATTGTTTATCCTCACTCAAAGATATTTTTTCCATTGATTTTTAGAGAGAGTGGAAGGGAGGATAGAGACAGCGAGAGAAACATCCATGTGAGAGAGACACTTCGGTTGGGTGCCTCATACATGCACCCCAGCTGGGCCGGGGATTGAGCCTGCAACTGAGGTATGTGCCCTTGACTAGAATCAAACCCGAGACCCTTCAGTCTATGGACGGATGCTCTAACACTGAGCAAAACCAGCTAGGGCTACTGAATGTGTTTTAAAATTCAATTTTTATTTACTTGTGGTGTTTTTGAGTATCTCTTTGTATAGATTTTAAAGTGGTTACTCTAGGTATTGCAATATATATGGTCTATTGGTATTGATGTCTCACCAGTTTAAGTGAAATGGAGAAATCTTACTTCCTTTTTTGTTCCTTTACCCTCCCCTACTTATAATTGTCTTAAATGCTTCTTCTGTATATATTTAGAACCATATGAGTGTTATAATCTTTGCTTCAACTGTTAAACATAATTTAGAAATCTTGAGAAGAAAAATATAATTTCTCACTTTTTTTCCTGCTGTTTTTTCCTTTCCTATTGTTTCAAGATTCCTTCTTTTATCACTTAATGTTTAGAGAACTTCTTACAGAGATTCTTTTATGCTACATCTTATAGTTACAGATTCCTTTGGTTTTCCTTCATCTGAAAATGTCTTAATTTCCTATTTTTCCCCTGAAGGGTATTTTCACTGAATATATAATTCTGTATTGATAGTTCTTTTCTTTTTGCACTTGAAATATGTGTCATTTCTTTTGGCCTCTAAAAATTCTGATGAGAAACCAGCTGTCATTCAGATTTTTCTCCATAATTAATGTATCATTTCTCTCTAGGTGCTTTCAAGACATTTTCTTTGTTTTAGCATTTAAAAGTTTGGTTATGATGTATTATGGTGTGGTTTTCTTAGGGTTATTCCATTTAGAATTCATCTAGCTTCTTGAATCTATAGGTTTATGTCTTTTGCCAAATTTGGGAAATTTCTATTTATACTGTTCTAACCTCGTGTCTACCAATTCTTTCTTCTGTCCCTTCTACTTTCCTGGTGAGCCTTTACATTTTTAATTTTTAAAATTAGTAATTTTTAAATCTTAGTTATTGTATTTTTCAGTTCTAAAATTTCCATTCAGGTTTTCTTTAAATCTCTTTCTTGACACTTTCTATTTTTTTCATTAGTTTCAAACATGTTCACTAATTGCTCATTGAAGCATTTTATAATGGCTGCATTAAAATCTTTGCCAAATAATTCTCTGCCATTTTGGTGTTGGCATCTATTGTCTTTTTTGATTCAAGTTGAAATTTTCTGGGTTTGATTCCCAGTCAGGGCATATACCTAGGTTGCTGGTTTGATCCCCAAGTATACTTTGTACAGAAAAATTCTTTCTCACCTTTCTGCAGCAAGAGTGGAGAAATAGCAGGATAAGGTTTTAAAATTAAAACTTGAAGAGTCTTTTCTATCTATCAAACAGAACTCCCCTCTCTATTCTCATTTTATTTCTAGTTTTAAACTTTTGGAAGAAAAAAATCCAACACAGAATTCCTTGGTTGATATTCATCCATTGTCTGAGATTATTTTCTTAATGCTTTCTGATTGAAGAATAAACCCATATATTTTAAATGTGCTTACCAAGGCAGAATGGCTCCAACACACTCAGGACCGAAAATTCACTTTGCATGTTCATCCTTTGAAGGGCCATTCTGATCAGCCAGGACTTGACTGTCTCCGGACATGGTTTAAGTAGTAAGTAGCTAGAAACATAGAGAGCATATCGAAGCCAGCACAAAAATGGAGTGGCAATCCTGCCGTTGGGTGACTCGGACATTCGCTCAATTGTTGGAAAGAGCAGAAAGGATCGAATTATCTACAAGAGAAAGCATATGTTGATGAAAAGTTTCTTAAGGGATAAATAACCTAATGATTTATTGTTTCTTCTATGTAGTATCGACAAATGACTGGGTTTTGGAATATGACTAAAGATGTGTTCAGACTAAGAATCACCACCCACTGCCATCTTAGCCCACAGCCAAGCTGGCTAGGATTATTAGGATGTCCCTTGAATTGGTGGGGTTAATTTTCAGGGTGAGGAGGAAATCAGATTCCTAGGTAACTTCTTGACTGTGATAGCAATTCAGAATCCCTTTGAAGGGTTGATGCAAGTAGACATATACTATTTTAGTAGTTATAACAACTTGATTCAATGATATCAGAAGAAAGTAGAGCCACATAAAAACTATCTAGTCAGCATTTCTTTTATTGATTATATTTGGGGATAGTCCACTTTTGAAAACCTCCTCTATTTCTTAATCTTACCAGCCAAAGAGAATCTTTAATAGGACCAAATATATTTCTAACAACGGATTCAACCTTAATAAAGTGCAGGCGAGGGACAAGTGAAGCTGGAAATCTCTATCTACATGGGAAAATGTTTAAGGACAAAAATATATTTTCAACTGAATTCCTTATAATATCAGGAAATATATTTTAAAAATATCCCAGAAGAAAAAAGAGCATCACTAAACATCTTAAATTTACCATCCTACCTAATAATAGACAAATATGCAAATTGACCGTACCTTCGCTATGCCCGCGATTGGCCAGGAGGCACGGGGGGGGGGCAGGACTCGGGGTGGCCGATTGGGCCGGCGGGACGCTGAGCTCGCGTCGCCAGCGGCAGCTCAAGCTCAGCGTCTGCGCCATGGCTGTGCTGCGGCACAGAAGGAGGCTCTGGGGCAGCGAGCTCACGTCCCACCGCGGACCATCAAAAGCGGGGGAGCTGGGTGCCTGTCCGCTCAGGCACCAGGCCTTTCAGAAGCCTTCGCCGCGCCGGAGGCTTCTAAAAGGCCTGGTGCACCAGCGGACAGATACCCAGCTCCCCTGAGATCGAAAGCAAAAGCGTGGGAGCTGGGTGCCTGTCCGCTCAGGCACCAGGCCTTTCAGAAGCCACCGCCACGCTGGAGGCTTCTGAAAGGCCTGGTGCACCAGCAGACAGGCACCCAGCTCCCCCGTGATCGAAAGCGAAAGCGTGTAGGGGACCCTACACGTGAATGATTCAATCATGCACTGGGCCTCTAGTTATTAATATTTAAAAATTAATATATAAAAACAATTTTTATGAGGAATCGGAAGTCAAAACAGTAAAGCACAATCCCCTATCAAAAATAAAGTAACAAAATGGAATAGAGCATCAATGTTAACAGATTGTAGAACAGAAAATGAGAATGAACACAATGGTTTTGCTTTTTAAAAAGAAACCCTTTTATATTGTATGGTATAACACATACTGAAAAGTATACAAAATTTAAATGTGACATTTAACAATAATTTATAAGATGAATGGTTATGTGGGTCAAGAAACAAAACCCAGCCACGATGGCATTTTGTAATCACAACTCCTTTTCTGCTCATACCTTAGATAACCTCTATCCTGACTTCCTGACTTTGCTTTATATGAATACTCATCATCCCTTAATATTGTAATCACTTCCTTGTTTTGCTTTTCATTATTACTTTTCATCCTGCCACAGAATGAACTGTTTTGTCCCAAATGTATATGTTGAAGCCCTAACTTCCAATGGGACTGTATCTAGAGATAGGTAATTAAGGTTAATGAGGTCATAGGGTGGGGCTGATAGGATTACTTATCCTTATAAGGAGAGACCCCAGGGAGCTGCTCTCTTCCTCACCACACACAAAGAGGAGGTCTGGTGGCCTGGTGAACACACACAGGGAGCAGGTGGCCATCTGCAACCCAGGAAGAAGACCCACCAGAAACCATGCTGGCATGTGGCTCTTGGACTTCCAGCCTCCAGAGAAAATAAATGTCAGCTGCTTAAGCCACAGTCTACGGTATTTTGTTATGGCAGTTCCAGCAGACGAATACATATATCCCTTAATACTATAGTTAAATTCTGTCTGTTAATGAACTTTATATAAATGCAATCATACACTAATACACTACATTTTTAAGGTTTTATTTCCTTGACTCAACATTGCCTATAAGATTCACCCATGTTGATATATGTAGCAATAGATTATCTTTGCTATATAGTTTTCCATTATATGAACATACCTCAACTTATTTAATTTACTGATAGATATTTGGGTTGTTTTCAATACAGAGGAACTATAAATATGCTGCCATGAACTATATATTTTTATACATGTCTCTTGGTGCATGTGTGCATGTATTTCTGTTGACTATATCAGCTCGAAGTAGAAAGAGTGGGTCATATGGTGTCCATATGTTCAGCTTTAGTAGATAATTCCAAATAGTTTTCCAAGGTAGTTGTACCAATTTACTCCCCTAACAACAGACATGAGAGTTTACATTATTTCCTATCTTCACCATATTTGGTACTGGCAAACTTTGTACTTTTGACTCACCTGGTGTATAGCGGTATTTCATTATGGTTTTGATTTGTGTTTCTGATGAATAATAAGGTTGGATAGCTTTTAAATGTTTACTGGACATTTTCTACATCATCTGAAGTACTTATTCAAGTCTCTTGCATATTTTTCTATTAGGCTTCCTGTCTTTTTTTTGTATTGATTTGTAGGAGCTGTTTTTTATTCTACATACCAGTCCATTTTCTTGTGTTAGTCCTTGGCTTGCCTGTTCAACTCGTATTATCCTTAAGTTTGATGCAGTTGAGTTTAACAGTTTTTTCTTTTCTAGTTATTGTTCTTTGTGCCTGGTTCAAGAAATTCTTCTCTAACCTCAAATCATGAAGATATATTTTCATTAAAAATGTTTTAGGAATTAGATAATACTACCTCTTATCTGTTCTACAGTGTGGGTTTAAGCCTTCATTGTGTTTAGCTTCAGTGTGAGTCTGTTCCTGTGATTTCAGGTATCAGTCACTTGCCATTTCCCTTACGTATTACATTCCTCCCTCTGGATGGGCTGAGTGCACTTTTCCCGTCAGAATCTTAGAGTAAAGGTGGGTTTTGGTGGACTTGGTCTCTTGTCGTTTTTCATAGTAACCTGTTTGAGGGCATTGCCCAAACATTAAACTTGATCAGGTAGCACCTGTAATTCTGCCTTCATGTCTCTCCTATTAATAGAGAAAAGGGATTTGAGGGTGAAAACTGTGGAGGACTCTTTTCTTTCTAGCCATATCCTCTTGTTTTCCCTTGGTCATATCTGTCAGCTAACTGCTCAGCCATTTCCTGTAGACTTTTCCTTTGCTCCCAACAATGACAGATCATTTTTGGTCACAACAACTCGACCTCTACTAGATTTCCTCCTCTGTTACGTAAGTAAGAATGTACTGTTCCCTGAACACCAACATGGCCTTGATGGAGAATAAAAGACATTCTTTGGGAGGAGGGAATCACAGCCTTTTCAGGTGATTTTTAAAATCCTGGATTGGCAACAACAGATTGCAAAATACTCGTAACACACTTTTCAAATGGATTCGGGGTTTCAGCCAGAATACAGGAGTTTCTCCCACCTTGGCATCTGCTCAAGCACCAAGTAGAGATGCTGCATGGACTGTGCTTAATAAAGGCCTTCTGAGGCATCCGCGGAAATTATAATGATATCAGTGTCCACTCCAGAATGTCAGGGATGATCCAGAATCCTCCCATCAGAGCCGGTTGCCGGAAGTGCAATGGGTTTATACCAGTGGTTCTCAACCTTTCTAATGCCGCGACCCTTTAAGACAGTTCCTCATGTTGTGTTGACCCCCAAGCATAAAATTATTTTCGTTGCTTCTTCATAACTGTAATTTTGCTACTGTTATGAATCGTAATGTAAATATCTGTGTTTTCCGATGGTCTTAGGCTCTACAGCAGCGGCTCTCAACCTGTGGGGCTTGTCACAAATCGCGACCCACAGGTCACTGCAGTGGGTGTCTGGAGCTCACACAGAAAGTGACTTTTCATCACACTGTCTGTTAGCAGTTCAGTCCAGGGAGCTGGCATCCCACTTGGACACCAAGCAGCATGCTTTACAAATCTGAGAGGTAGAAATGATGGCAAGTTTTCCAGCATCTGGAGTGCTGCCACAATTAAGCATGGATGCCACCCCTTCACCTTCAGAATTCTTCCACCATCTTTTGGGTAGTTCTAATAACACGAGTCCTTTTATTCCTGCAAATGATATTGGACTAAACAAAACTTAAGAGATTTCAACAGGGGTGGATTCATAAAAATCCATCTGTGGTGTTTAGAGAGGTAGCGTTTCCCATTACCCTGCCAGGCCTCCCAGCCGAGGGGCTGAGAGAAGCCACCTTCCCTACCCTGGGAAGAATTCTCCGTCAAGGCTGAGAGCAGGCTTCTTGATAGCAGCTGCAGCGGCAGCAAAGGAGATGATGAAGAAACAGACTTCTCAGCCTCGGCCAAGCACAGTCCCACCTGGCTCTATAAGCTATGGTAAAGAAGCCAGGTCGGTCAAGTTCAGTCACTGCAGGCTCCTTGGCAGCCAGTATTCTTCAATAATACCTCTAAAAGCTCTATGGCCTAGTCTTTCACATTGAGGTTTATAATCGACCTGACACGAGTTTTTGTGTGTGGTATGAAATATGGGTCTAATTTAATTCTTTTCCATATGGAAACCCAATTGGCCCAGCACTAAGTGCAAAGGCTGCCCTTGCCTGCTTTTCTGCAGTGACTCCTCTGTCGTAAATCCCGTGTATATGCAAACAGGTCCTTTTCAGGGCTCTCCAATCTGTTCTACCAGCCTGCTTGTCCAACTCAGCGCCGAGGGCACGATGCCTTATTTACTAAAGCTCATAATACACTTGGATATTGGGTAGAGTAGGCTAAACCCCATCTTGCTCTTCAAAAATGTCTTGGGTAGTTTTGGCTCTCTGCATGTCCATAAACATTTTGGAATTGGCTATTCAAGTTCCACAAACATCTTTTTGAGATTCTGATTGGAACTATACTAAATTTATAAATTAATTTGAGAAGAAGTAATATCTTTACAATATTGAGTTTCCCAACCCATGAACATGCGTAGTTCTCCTTTTATTATAAATCTTTAGTGACTCTAAAATGTTTTATACATTTTACAGGTAGCTGTCATGTACAACTTTTGTCACATAAGTAGGTATTTATTATTTTTATGCTTTTGTAAATAGGATATTTTAAAAACATCATTTTCTGAGGGCTGTTGCTTATATAACATAGAAGATATTTGCTTGTTGATTCTGTGTCCAGCAAGTTATTAAAGTCCCTTACTAGTTCTAATAACTTGTCTGTAGATGTTTTTGGATTTTCTAAATACAAACTCATACCATCCACAAACAAACAGTGCTGTTTCTTCATTTCAAATAGCTATCTCTTTTATTTATTTTTCTTACTTTATTGAGTTAGCCAAAATCTTAATACTCAGTAGAAATAATTCTGGCTCCGACCCAAAAAATATCTTCAATATAATCACCATAAAGCATGATGTTTGCTGAAGGTTTTCTATAGATACACTTTGTCAGATTGAAAAAATTTCATCCATTTGTAGTTTGCTAACTGTGTTTGAAAATCATAAATGGTTGCTGAATTTACCAAATATCTTTTCTGTACCCATTGAGATGATTGTGTGATTTTTCTCCTTTTATTTATTAATCTGGTAAACAACTGATTTTCTAATGTGGTTGGGATTGCGGATAAAAGTGAGTTAGCAAGCTTCAAATGAGACATTCTAAACCACGGGGCTCTTATATTCTTTGGGCTTTTTAATTTTGAAAGTACAAAGGTAATTTTGCTTATTTTCAGGTTCCTCAACTAAGTCCTATAAATGATACCTGGAAAATCAGGTGTCACTGAATAATGCAATTTCCCCTAACTGGAATTTAATCAACTCTCAATCTCATTTTCTTCTCCAGGTCGCTTTGAACCATATTAGTAAATAACCAACCAACTACTCTCAGGGATCTGGTTAAAAATGAATTCCAAGGAATAATATGAGGTCAGTATATTTAATCCTAATCCTTTTAAATAATCTGCATTTATAACAGCACTGCAGATTATAAGAGAAATTATTCAGACTAGGACTCTCAGGTGCTACAAATTCTTCATTGGGAAAATAAAACTAAATTATTGTACTCTGTTTATGAAAGCAGACAAAGATGCTAAAACACAGTACAAATATTTTAAATGGGAGAGTTAGAAATAAATGTTTTTGTGACACCCCCCGCCCCCCACCTCTGAACAATCAACTAAGGAAAAAAGATCTGTTTCCCCAAAAGCCTGGTAATTTAGTCTTTTATGATAACTCATTGCTCAATTTAGTTTCAAGTTTATTCACTTCAAAATAAGGATTCCTTGTGTTTATTGCAACATCTTCAAAGATTTAGAGAACATAAATGGTTAATACAGTTACTGTCACACTAATAAATGCACCATACGGATTCCATACTAGTTATGTAACCCACATACATAAGGAACTTCAGACTGATCCAATCAGCTGGCAGAAAGAGGAAGCAATCCATTACTTCAGATAAATGATCCATTACTGTGACCCATGTTAAACAAAACTGCATGCAAGGGGAACTCTAAAAATACATGAGCAACTACAGGGTTGCATTTGGTTGATCCATATCAATAACAAATTGAAAATTAAAGTGTACTCTGAAATCATGGGAATGCACCGAAGCAATGAGGAAGTTCTAATATGTGCTCTGAATGCATCATTGCCTCTCAAAAACATAAGAAGACCAAATACTGTTCATCACAACTAATATTTAGTTGGTGAGACTAGGTTTTCCTCTTTTGTCTTTGGAGAACAACAGTTATTACCTGTTGGGTGAAACTTATACTTTTCCTAGATATCATAATAATAATTTCAATGAAATTTATAGTCCACATTTGATAGGATAAGTCATAGTAATAAAAACTTCTTTTATTCATATAGCAATCTATTGGCCAAAAAATCACCGAGGTCAAGGAAGTATACCCAATTTTATAAAACAGCTGTGCAGAGAAGGTTTCCAAATCTGTGTACATGACAAAACATTTTCTTATGTTACTGTCTCATTAAAGAAAGAACTTCTAGGCTGGCCAACTCATTCTACTCTAAGGAAACATTTTCTTATATTTCACATTCTCATCTGAAATCTACCAGAGTCAACTTTTGATAATGAAGCACAGCCATGCTCTCTTGAATAGTACAGGAAAGTAAATACACACAACGGGACTTTCTATAGAGTGTGCTTTCTTGGGGACTTGAGATAGTACTTTGATGTTAATTTTTTCCTGAATTTATTATTATTAATCAATTTTCAGAAAGGAAGCTAGGAAATGACTTAAAGGTAAATAGTGTGATGTTCACAGGTGGTTTCTGTGTATTCTGTTCATTAAATAGAGGCATTAAAAAAAACACAAAGAGTAAAATCTAAAAAACCCTCAATAAACCTTACTATTCAGATAATTTACACATATGCATCCATTTTTTTCCCCCTGGGGTAAAGCAATGATGCCCATGTTATGAAGCCATGATAAATGCTACTTCCACATCTTCAAAAGAACAGCATTACTGCTACTTTCCCTATCTGCTGATTAGCTGAGTCCACCTGCTGCAGTAATGGCTAGGTGCTTCCCCACTGCACAAGTTGGAAACAAGCAAACAAGGCACACAGTTTTTCCTTTTATATGATTCCTTTTATACATTAGAGAACATCCTATCTAATAAAAGAGAAACATGCAAATTGACCATACCTCTGCTACGCCTACAAGCCACGCCCACCAGCCAATCAGGAGCGAGTATGCAAATTAACCCAACAAATATGGCGGTGGCCACAGAGCTGGAACCAGCAGAGGCTTGGGTTGCCCCTGGCGATGGAGGAAGCCAAGCTTCCCGCCCACCCTGGCCTGCCCTGGCCTCCGCTCAAGGCTACAAAGTTTCAATTATAGAAGATAAATAAATCCCAGATACCAGGGCCTCTGCTTGGGTCGCTGGGGGGCGTGGCCGGCCTGCAAACCACCACAGGCCCCTCGCCCAGGCTGCCCCACGTCCCTAGGGAGCCCCCACCCTGATCCGGGACACCCTTCAGGGCAAACCAGCTGGCCCCCACCCCTGTACCAGGCCTCTATCCTATATAATAAAAGAGTAATATGAAAATTGACCGTCACTCCAACACACAAGATGGCTGCTCCCATGTGGTCAAAGATGGCTGCCCCATGTGGACACAAGATGGCTGCCACAAAATGGCCAGCAGGGGAGGGCAGTTGGGAGGGACCAGGCCTGCAGGGGAGGGCAGTTAGGGGTGACCCGGCCTGCAGGGGAGGGCAGTTAGGGGTGACCAGGCCTTCAGGGGAGGGCAGTTAAGGGTGACCAGGCCTGCAGGGGAGGGCAGTTAGGGGCAATCAAGCTGGCAGGGGAGCAGTTAGGCATCAATCAGGCTGGCAGGGGAGTGGTTAGAGGGTGATCAGGCTGGCAGGCAGAAGTGGTTAGGGGCAATCAGGAAGGCAGGCAGGTGAGCAGTTGGGAGCCAGCAGTCCTGGATTGTGAGATGGCAGTCGGACATCCCTTGAGGGGTCCCATATTGTAGAGGGTGCAGACTGGGCTGAGGGACACCCCCTCCCCCCATGCACGAATTTTGTGCACCGGGCCTCTAGTGCAATATAAATCAGAGAGCCCTCAAAGATTTAGTGGCTAGTAGTCAAAGCATAGACCTAGAAGTAATTTCAGTTTAGTTGATCTCTTCTCCCCATAAGGCCATGTTTTCCTCTTGTTAGGGTAAGACTATTCATCTTATTTAATCACCTGTATAAACTGCAAATACAGTTCTATTTGAATGGTCAAGAGCTTGCTTTCTGAGATCATATATTCTGTCTTAACAATTTCATCCATCAACAAGACAGGAAATGCCCCACCGTAGGGAATTGCTTAGAATAACAACAGTAGTGATAGCTCACTATCTACTACACTAATACACTTTATATATATTATCGCTTTCAACACACACAACCATACCAAGTAACTGTCTTCATTCCATAGATGAGAAAACCAAGGTTTAGCTACAAAGTAACTAAGATGAGGTATTTTAGAGCCCATGCCATTAACCATTACGAACACTACATACTTGCATACAAAAGAATTTCTGACTAATACTTATCATTTGGTGACATAATTCCCAAGGGCTAAGCCAATCAGTACCATTATTGTTAGAGACAGGCCAATACTTACAAGTGTTTCGAAACATTCAGCTTCAGAAACAATTAACTCCATACCATACGAAGTAAAGCATGAGATGCGTTAACTATTGATAACTGTTAAAAAATTATGCCATTTAGGACTGCCTGACCTGGCGCCTGCCCAGCTCCAAGGACAGCACAGTTGGTGCTGGCCAGGGACACTTGACTCGGTGCCCACCCAGCCCCAAGGACAGCACTGATGGTGTCGGCCAGGGACACTTGGCCCAGCACCCACTCTGACCCAAGGACAGCACAGATGGTGCTGGCCAGGGACCCCTGCTTGGTGCCCTGTGGAGCCCCCAAGACCAGGCTGATGGGGCAAACCAGAAGAAACTAGGGCACACCCATGTCCTGGATGCCGGGGCCCTTCAGTGAATTGTATGCCAGAGGGCTCTGCGGCCTCACAGGGCATTGCACACCAGAGGATCTGTGCACCTGTCCCCAGCTGACCCTGAGCACCTGCAGCAGACAACTGAGGGACCAGAACCGTGGAGGAAGGGAATACAACTAAGAGCAAGACATTAAGGACATAAGACTCAAGGAAGTCCCAGCCTCTGGGCTAAGGAATCCTGGACAATTGGACAACTAGGTGCTTCAATTTCTCAGACCTCAAGCAGGTCACCCAGGTACTGAAATTGTCAACAACACACGTTACATGAAACAAATACAAAGAGACAGCCAAAATGGGGAGACAAAGAAACAATCCCTAGAGGAAAGAAAAGGAGGAATTGCCAGAAAGGGTAATAAATGAAATAGAGGCAAACAATATGTCAGAGAAAGAATTCAGAGTAATGGTAATATGGATGCTAAACCATTTGAATGAGAATTTTACCAACATCTGTAATCAAGAGGAAATGAAGAATGACATAGATGCAATAAAAAATACAATGGAAAGTTTTATCAGTAGACTAGAAGAAGTGGAGGACTGAATCAGCAAGTTAGAAGACAGGGTAGCAAAACACCCAATCCGAATAGCAAATGGAAAAAAATATTAAAAAGCAGGAGGAGAGTTTAACCCTTTGCACTAGCTTGCTTTTTTCTCGATTCCTTTATTTTAATGCTAACCGTGTCGAGTCACACTCGACAGCCGAGTGCAAAAGGTTAAGGGAACTTAGGGACAACATGAAATGAAGCAACATCCACATAATAGGGGTGCCAGAAGGAGTTGAAGCTGAGAAAGGAATAGAAAACCTATTTGAAGAAATAATGACAGATTTAGGTGCTCCATAAATAAATACCCTTTCCAAATTAAAAAAAAAAAAAAAAAGAATGACAGAAAACTTCCCTGATTTGGGAGGAAAAAAATGTTTCACAAGCACAGAGAGTCCCAAACAAGAGGAACCCAAAAAGACCCACACCAAGACATGTCGTAATTACAATGGCAAACGTTAACGACAAAGAAAGAATCTTAAGAACTGCAAGAGAGACAGAAACTTACCTATACAGGATCTCCCATTAGGCTATCAAATGATTTCTCAACAGAAACAAATCAGGCCAGGAGGGAATGGAATGAAATATACAAAGTAATGAAAGGCAAGGGACTGAACCCAAGAATACTCTACCCAGTAAGGCTATCATTCAAAATTAAAGGGGAAATCAAAAGCTTAACAGACAAAAAAAAAAAAAAAAGGCTAAGGGAGTTTATTACCACCAAGCCAATAATGCAAGAAATGTTAAAGGGACTGCTGTAAAAAGAAGAAATAGAAAGGGAAGAAGGAACACAGGAATAAAGAATAAATATGACAACACACAAGTACCTATCAATAACAACTTTAACCATAAGTGGATTAAATGCTCCAATCAAAAGACATAAGGTAACTGAATGGATAAGAAAACATGACCCATATATATGCTATCTACAAGAGACCCACTTCAGAACAAAGAACTCACACAGACTGAAAGTGAGGGGATGAAAAAAATTTTTCAGGCATATAGAAATGAAAAAAAAAAAAAAAAAAGCTGGGGTAGCAATACTTATATCTGACAAAACTGACCTCAAAGTGAAGGCCATAACAAGAGACAAGGAAGGCCACTTCCTAATACTAAAGGGATTGATACAAGAGGATATAACTCTGGTAAACATATATGTATCCAATGCAGGAGCACCAAATACATAAGAAAACTTCTGGAAGATATCAAGGGAGAGATAGACAGTAATACAATAATAGTAGGGGACTTTAACCTTTTGCACTCAGATGTCAAGTGTGACTCGACATGGTTAGCATTAGAATAAAGGAATCGAGAAAAAAGCAAGCGAGTGCAAAGGATTAATACCCCATTGACATCACTAGATAAATCTTCTAGACAAAAAAACCAACAAAGAAACTGCAATCCTAAATAACACACTAGATCGGATGGAACTAATTGACATCTTCGGAACATTTCACCCCAAAGCCACGAAATATACATTCTTCTCAAACGCACATTGAATATTTTCAAAGAGAGATCACATATTGGGACACAGGCTAAGTCTCTACAAATTCAAGAAGACTGAAATCATATCAGATCACAATGGCATAAAATTAGAAATCAATTACAATAAAAACAATCAAACACTTGGAGGCTAAATAGCATGCTATTAAACAATGACTGGGTTACAATAGAGATAAAAAAAGAAATAAAAAAATCCTGGAAACAAATGACAATGAAAACACAACAATCCAAAACCTAAGGAACACAGTGAAAGCAATCCTGAGAGGGAAGTTCATAGCATTACAGGCATACCTCAAAAAACAAGAAAAAGTGGTAATAAGTTATCTAAACCTACAACTTAAAGAATTAGAAAGAGAGCAACAAGAAAAGCCCAGAGTAAGTAGAAGGAAGGAAACAATAAAGATCAGAGCAGAAATAAATGACATAAAGAATAAATAAATAAATACAAAAAATCAATAGAACCAAGAGCTAGTTCTTTGAAAGGATAAACAAGATCGATGAACCTCTAGCCAGGCTCACCAAGAAGCAAAGAGAAAGGACCTAAATAAACAAAATTAGAAATGAAAGAGGTGAAGTAACAATGGACCCCACAGAAATACAAATGATTGTAAAATACTACGAACAATTCTATTCCAACAAACTGGACAACCCAGATGAAATGGACATATTCCTAGAAAAATTCAACCTTCTAAAACTCAATCAGGAAGAATAGAAAAACCTGAATAGGCTGATAACAACTGATGAAATCTAAGCAGTAATTAAAAAAACTTCCAGTAAACAAAAACCCTGGTCCAGACAGCTTCACAGGGGAGTTTTACCAAACATTCAAAGATGAACTAAAACCTACCCTCCTCAGATTATTCAAAAAAAATTCCAGAGGAAGGAACACTTCCAAGCTCTTTCTTTGAAGCCAACATTACCCAAATCCCAAAACCAGATAAAGACATTACAAAGAAAGAGAATTACAGCCAATATTCCTGATGAACATAGATGCCAAAATCCTCAACAAAATATTAGCAAATCGTATCCAGCAATACATTAAAAAGATCATACACCATGACCAACTGGGATTTATTCTGGGGATGCAAAGGTGGTATACTATACACAAATCAATATACGTGATACATCACATAAATTGAAAGACAAAAATCACATCATCATATCTATTGATGCAGAAAAAGCACACAACAACATACAACACCCATTTTTGATAAAAACTCTTAGCAAAGTGGGAATAGAGGGATCATACCTCAAAATAATAAATGCCTTACATGAGAAATCTACAGCCAACATCATACTCAATGGGCAAATACTAAAATCATTCCCCCTAAGAACAGGAACAAGACAGGGATGCCCACTTTCACCACTCCTGTTCGACACAGTATTAGAAGTGCTAGCCATAGCAATCAGACAAGAAAACAGGAAGGCATCCAAACTGTAAAAGAAGTAAAACTGTCATTATCTGCAGATGACATGATATTGTACATAGGAAACCCTAAAGACATCATCAAAAAGACTACTAGATTTAATAAAGGAATTCAGCAACGTGGCAGGATACAAAATTTATACCCAGAAATCTATGGCATTTTTATAAACCAATAATGAACTCACAGAAAGAGAAACTAAAAAAATAATCCCATTTACTATTGCAACAACAAAAAATTAAGATACCTAGTTCTTGGAAAACTAGAAAACTACAGGACATTGAAAAAAGAGATAGAGGAAGATATAAAGAAGTAGAACATACCATGTTCATGGATTGGTAGAATCAACACCATTAAAATGTCCATACTACCCAAAGCAATCTATAGATTCAATGCAATCCCCATTAAAACACCAATGGCATATTTCACAGACCTAGAACAAACTCCAAAAATTTATATGGAATAAAAAAGACTCCGAATAGCTGCCGCTATTCGGCAAAAGAAGAACAAAGTTGGAGGGATCAAAATACCAGATATCAAGTTATATTACAAAGCCACTGTTCTCAAACAGCCTGGTACTGGCACAAGAACAGACATATAGACCAATGGAACAGAACAGAGAACCCAGAATTCGATCCAAGCCATTATGCTCAATTAATATTTGGCAAAGGAGGCAAAAGTATACAATGGTGTCAAGACAGTCTCTTCAATAAATGGTGTTGGGAAAACTGGACAGATACATGCAAAAAAAATGAAACTAGACCACCTACTTACACCATATACAAAAATAAAATCAAAATGGATAAAAGACTTAAATGTAAGATGGATAACTATAAAAATCTTAGAAGAATCCATAGGCAGCAAAATATCAGACATATCCCGGAGTAATATGTTTACTAATACATCTCCTAGGACAGTGGAAACTAAGAAGAAAATAAACAAATGGGACTGCATCAAAATAAAAAGCTTCTGAACAGCAAAAGAAACCATCAACAAAACAACAAGAGAGCCCACTGCATGGGAGAACATATCTGCCAATGTTTCATCGATAAGGGTTTAATCTCCACAATTTATAGGGTACTCATACAACTTAACAAAAGGAAGATAAATAATTCAATCAAAAAGTGGGCAAAGGACCTAAATAGACACTTCTCAAAAGCCAACATAAAGAAAGCCAAGAGGCATATGAAAACGTGTTCAAAGTCACTAGTCATCCTAGAGATGCAAATCAAAACAACAATGAGGTACCACCTCACACTTGTCAGAATGGCTGTCATCAACAAATCAACAAACAACAAGTGCTGGCAAGGATGTGGAGAAAAGGGAACCCTCATACATTGCTGGTGGGAATGCAGACTGGTACAGCCTCTGTGGAAAACAGTATGGATTTTTCTCAAAAAATTAAAACTGGAACTCCCATTTGACCCAGTAATCCCACTTCTAGGAATATATCCCAAGAAATCAGAAACACCAATCAGAAAGGATATATGCACCCCTATGTTCATAGCCCTATGTTCATAGCAGCGCAATTTACAATAGCTAAGATTTGGAAACAGCCTAAGTGCCCATCAATGGATGACTGGATTAAAAGACTGTGGTACATCTACACAATGGAATACTATGCTGCCGTAAAAAAGAAAGACCTCTTACCATTTGCAATAGCATGGATGGACCTCGAGAGCATTATGCTAAGCGAAATAAGCCAGTCAGAGAAAGATAAGTATCACATGATCTCACTCATTTGTGGAATATAATAAACAACATAATCGGATGAACAAAAATAGAACCAGAGTCATAGAAGCATCAGATTGTCAAACCTCAGAGGGAAGGCAGGGGAGGATGAGTGTGTGTGTGGGGGGGAGGGATGAGTAAGAGATCAACCAAAGAACTTGTATGCATATAAGCATAATCAATGAACACAGACAGTGGGGGCGGGGGGCTGGGTTGGGGAGCAGGGGTGGGCCGGGAGAGGACAATGGGGGATAAGGGGGACATATGTAATACTTTCAACAATAAGATTTTTTTTAAAAAAAGTACAAATGAGCAGGTACGAAATAGTCCTAGGGATGTAAAGTACAGCATAGGAAATATAGATAACATTATAATAACTATGTATGGGTGCTAGATGGTAATAGATTTATTGGGACGATCACTCTGTAACTTATATAAATGTCCAATCACTGCGCTGTGCACCTGAAACGATACTGTACTTCAACTCTAATTAAAAAAATGAAATTAAATTAAAAAATTATGCCATTTCAATAAGCTTTGCTTAAGATAAATGGCATTCTTGAAATTGACCATTTTTTACCACTTTCCATTCATGCGAATTACTCTCAGACCTCCTGGGGCAGAGATTTTTCTATACTTTAATTACCTTAATATAAAAAAACAAGCCATTTCATGCATTTAATCTACATGTCAGGGTTGCTAATTACATAGAATGCTTGCATATTTATAGAGATATTTATATAACTTATAATTGCACTTAATGGAAACATAGTTTCAAAATTTCCCTACAGACTATTCTTCTCAAGCTTTTGCCATTGCATTTACTTTTAATGCAAAATGCTCTTCTGCTCAGCCTACAATTTCCTGAAATGCACTCTGAGTCTTTCGGAATCTCTAAGAACTCAAACAGAAAGAAGGGTGCCCACAGGCCCGCTGCCGATCACTCTTCACAGCTGCTCTGTGGTCCCACGAGCTACGACAGAGCACCTGTCATTCCGAACTGAACGGTGTTCCCCAGACAGCCTCAGAATTCAGTGATTGGAGACAACACCAAACCCACCCTCATGCCCACAGCTACAAAACTCCCACATGATACTAGCGTCTTGGGCAATATCAGCTTTTTCTTGGTTTCCAAAGGCAAAGCTACACAGAATCTGAAAGGACGACTTTGCTACTAAAAAACTGCTCTTTGGCAATTCCCTAAACTTGGAGCTGGAGTACTCTATGTGTTCCGGAAGCAAAACACTGCATTGTTTGACAACGGGTCACTGATTTATCCATTAAAAAATGCTCCATGGTATCTGAAAATGCTGTATGAGGGAAATGGCAATCAGGTACTCCGTTTCCAGTTCAAATATTAGTGAGCAACTACAAAGTCCATTCACCTCAAAAGGGGTAAAGGACTCTGATATATTCAACTTACGCTCAAATGGTTCAGAGAGAAACACACACACACACACACACACACACACACACACACACACACACCAAATGGTTCTGAGAGAAATACACACACACACACACACACACACACACACACTTTTGTCCCTTGGTATCCGTAGGGAATTGGTTCCAGGAACCTCCAAATGAAAAAATTCATTAGATGCTTAAATCGCTTACATAAAATAGGGTTGTTGCATATAACCTATGTACGTGCTCCCATATACTTTAAATTATCTCTAGATTACTTATACCTAATGCAATGTAAATGCCATGTAAATAGTTGCTATACTGTATTATTTCGGGATCAACTCTCTGGAATACTTTTATTCTAAATATTTTTGATCTGCTATTGGTTGAATCCACAGATGCGGAACCCGCAGATGAGGACCAACTGCATATACACTTGCTCTCCCTTCCCCTGTCGTGTGTGTGTGTGTGTGTGTGTGTGTGTGTGTGTGTGTGTGTATGAGGGGGAGAGAGAGAGAGACAGATGGAGACAGATGGGGTGGGAGAGAGGCAGAGCAAATGAGGTTAAATATTAACAGTAGTAAACCTGGGTTCAGTGTAGATGGTGTTCTATGTACTATTCTTATTCTTGTAACTCTTCTGTGAGTTTGAAGTTATTTCCAAATAAAATGTCAAAAAATAAAGGACAGTCCACCACTGCCCTCTATCCCCCAGCCACGGCACTTCCAACCCCCTTTATCTGGCTTCCCCTCTTTTTATCAAGGGAGAGTCACCTTTGGGCATACTGATTCATGCATATCTGTATGTTTGTTACCATCTCCCCTTAGCAGGCCGAACTCCGGGAGGACTGAGCTTCCTTTGTGCTCTAAGTCTGGAGCAGGTGCAGTGGTAGTGCACGGCGCATGGCAGCATGAATGGGTTTGGTGAGGGGCACTCAGTCCCGCAGGATGACTGCCCCGTCCAGTACCTCCAAGCGAGTCCTCCTCCCCATGCCAGCTCAGGCCTAGAGGGTTCTGTATAAAACTGAAGGAGAGAGCTTCCTGACCTGGGTACACCGGGCAGAGACAGGGGGCAGAAAAGGCCACCATGAAGAGGGATTAAGTGGAAGTCCAAACACTAAGTGCTGACGCTCGCACCTAAAAACCCAGCCTCTTCAGCCTCTTGTGCTGTTTCGCTTCAAGGATGCTGCCCTCAGGCAGGAGATCTGATTTTTTTTTTGTCTTTTGAGAAACTGAATGGCTCCCGAGAAAAACATACAGGTGACAACATTGGGGAGCAGCCCCCAACATGTCAGGACACCTGTCCAACACCCTGCAGTGATGCTGACTAGCTGACCAGACTCACTTCCACACAAAACCTGCCAGGATTTTCAGTGCTTCTTTCTTAAATATAAGCAGAGAACGAAGGAATGTCAGGATTTCAGGAAAGCTTCAATGACAGTAGTCAGATTAACACAAACAAAACACGAACAAAGGGATTCAGATGAATAGAGACAACGCAGGAGTACAGCAAAACTCCCAAAATTTGTCGTCCTCAGAGAGTGTGAGTGAGCCATGAAATAGTAGAAAGGATAACACAAAACGGGAACAAAAAATAAGAAATTATCTCAGAAAATATTTGCATGAAGGCTGAAATCCAAAGTTCAATGAGATGAATTCCAAGATATAATTGGGAAAATAACCCATATTTTTCATGTATACAACCAAAAATTAAAAAAAAACACACCAAAAAAACAGAGATGGACAATGGAAACTAAAATAAATCAAGAGAAACATTTCTGGAGAAAACAAAGAGAAAAAAAATACTAGAGAAGTTTTCAGTATGTTAGCATAACCAGTTTCCAGATGAGAAAGGATAAACAATCCAAAAAATATCATCGTAAAACATAATAATGGGGATGAAGATTCTAAAACTGTCCAGAGGAAAAACAGGTCCCAAAAAGAATACAAAACTCGAACTGGCACACTTCTCAGTGGCAAAGCCTGAAGAGCTTGAAGCGAGGCAACAGCAGCTGGTAACAGTGGAGGCGGGGGTGGGGGTGGCAGAGCAGCTACTGCAGAGCAATCTTCCTGCCAAGAACATTAGGAAAGCTGGAAAAAGTATTTATTTAAAGTGCCTTTGAAAGCATCAAAGGCAGAGGTGATCCGAAAGGCCAAAATTCTAGAGAACAATGAAACTCAGAGAGGTGTGCTGAAATAGCTCTTCTTCGTTATTTACCCATCTGCGAGCAGCAGCTAAAAGAGCAAGAAGCTGAACGGGGGTTTCTAGAAGTTTCCTTTGGCTCAAGTGTCAAAACGTGGGTGTTGGGTGCCCACTGAAGAGAAAGCGCCCTGGGCTCTCAGTGGGACCTAGCAGGGGGCCACCCCCTAGACACAGTGATGAACAGGAAGCAGTCCCCATCCTCACGGAGGGAGCTCTGGTTTCGGCCAGTCCCGAAGGCATTCAAGTCACCGGCCCTTACTAAACTGCTGGTCAACAGCAAAAGCAAATCCTCCCTGGAGGGAAACAGGAGCCTCCTATTGTCTTTACAACTTTTCATATAGAACGATGGGTATTCAATTAAAAACAACAACAACCCTCACCAAGCCGTGATGGGTCATTTTCTGTGTCCATCTGACAGGCCATGAGTGGCCAGATATGTGGTCAAACACCATTCTGAGTGTGTCTGTGAGGGTGTTTTGGATGAGACTAACATCCGAGCTGAGAGGCCAAGCAGAGCAGATTGCCCTCCCAGTGCTGGTGGGCCGCATCCAATCAGTGGAAGGCCCGAATGCACAGAAAGGCACCATGAGAGAGAACGCCCTCTGCAGCTGCCCCTGACCCGGAACACTGCCTTTTCTTCTGCCTTTGGACCCAAAGGGAAACATCAGCTCTTCCTGGATCTCGGGCTTGGCTGCCTTCGGACTGAGCGTACACCACCAGCTCTCCTGGGTCCCCAGGTTACTGACTACAGATCTTGGCACTTGTCAGCTGCCGTAATGGTGTGAGCCACTTCCTTCTGGTTAATTTCTTTCTGTAGATATACACGCATCCCATTGGTTCAGTTTCTCTGGAGAACCCCAACTAGTACAAAACTTACTGGGGGACAAAGCAACAAGACCAAAAACAAGGAAGAAAAAAGCAGGAAAGAAATGCAACTACACGAGACTTAGATAATAGAATGATGATCAGAAACAATCTTTATTTTTATTCCAAATATATCATCTCTTAGTTTTTATATTTTAAGAATAAAAAGTAATTATACTTTAAAAATTATTGACAGTACAAAGGAGAATAAAGTCAGAAAGAAATTTTAAAATAACTGTGATTAATATAATCAAGTTAAGTGACAAGATGTAGAATTTCAGGAACTGGTAACTATAAAAACAACAAAATGGAAATTCTATAAGCAAAAAAATGAATAACTGAAATTGAGAATGCCATAGATGGGTTTAAAAGCAGTTCATACAGAGTTAAAGTGAGGATAAGAAAATGTCTAGATTGAAGCAGGGAGAGAAAAAAGTTACTGTAAGTTATACCTCAATTTAAAAAAGAAAGCCTCGAAAATCTAATAGGGAAGATCAAATAAATATGCAATGCCTACCATACAAGGTAGAATATATAAGAATTATGAGAAAAAGGGTTACAAAGAAAGGATGGTAGAAATAATGGGAAGAATTGGGAAAGAGTTCTTGTAGGAGTTGATTTCATTTGAGATGACTGATTTTAACAGATGGACAGAGGCACCAGTTAGGTGGTAGGTAGAAAAAAGCAGAAATAAAGTGGACAACAAGAAATAATAATAGTTAGGAGGCAGCACGAGGCATGCTTAGGGCAGGGACAGGGACTGTGACAGAAGGAGACACGGTGAGGCCACCTCCCTCAGAGGACCTTGAGAAGAATTCCCCTGGCACCCAGATAATTGGGATCTGTCCCTAAGTTTTTATGAAATAATCATTCATACGACATTACTGAAGCCCTCAGAGCCTGTCTCCTCTGCCCCAGGGCACCAGGAGCTCCCAGCATGTTTCTGAGGGTGGTAGGTTACGGAAGAGGAAAGGCTGGGTCTCTAACACTCGGTTTGGCTTACTGCAGAGGCTCCCATAACTACACTGGTGAGGAGACAAATTAAAATTGTTGAGATGGAGCTTCTGAACTTGTTGACAGGCTTCATTGATGTGTACTCCCTCTGGATCTGTAGGGCTGACACTGGAAAATGATTTACTGTCTGGTTTCCTAGGGACAAGTTGCCAGAAATGATGCTGGTTTCAGTCTCTATCCATTCATCAATATACCTCTCAGAGACCTGATAATCTGGCATTTCCCCAACCAAACACAATCAGTCTGACCTGGCCTGGAATGCAAGGTCTCAAAGCAACCGTGTTTTATTCTTGGGAAGCATCTTTCACTTGGTGCCTGCTAGGCTTTTTCCACTTCGGGGAATTTTTGTGTGGCCTACGATGCATATTGTTCACAGATTTTCCACCCGAGCAAGAAGGGAGGGTAAAACAGCCTCATGCACACTGGGTAACCATATTAGAGAGCCCTTTCCTTCTTTAAAGATCACATTCATAGTTTTCATCTCTACAAGCTGATAGATCTAAAAAGAATCTTCTCGCTGAGATAAACAATAGCCACCAAAATAATTTCTCAGAATTTTGCTCATCTGTTTCCACTCTCTTCCACGTTTATCTCTTTTCTGTTATGCTCTGTCCACTGACACTCTATGAATTTGCTCTTCTGTGAACACCCACTTAATTAGCATAACAAGATCTAAATGTAGCAAGGTGCCAGCTATGTCTTCCAGACCTGTATCCATCCAACTGCAAGGGTATTCAAAAAGACAACACCTGCCCTAGCTGGTTTGGCTCAGTGGATAGAGTGTCAGCCTATGGACTGAAGGGTCCCAGGTTCGATTCCGGTCAAGGGCACATGCCCGGGTTGTGAGCTCAATCCCTGGGAGGGGGCGTGCAGGAGGCAGCCAATCAATGATTCTCTCTCATCACTGATGTTTCTATCTCTCTCTCCCTCTCCCTTCTGCTCTGAAATATATATTTATAAAAGACAACACCTCTGCCTTAGCATGGGCCATCTACTCATATCCCAGAGCCTTTAAAGTCTTTACCTCTATGAACCTCATGGTCTGATGAAATGTGAACATGCCTGTATTTAAAAATACGTTTTTATTTATTCTAGTGAGAGAGGAGAGGTAGAGAAAGATCGATGAGAAAGAGAAACGTCGATTGGCTGCCTCCCACAAGCCCACCAGCAGAGATGAGCCTGCAACCTGGGCATGGGTCCCAAATGGGAAACAAACCAACAAATCTCAGTGCATGGGACAAAGCTCAACCAACTGAGCCATACCAGCCAGGGCTGTGTTCTTTGAATAAGGTCTGCTTCTGTCTAGTGGTAGGATGAATGATGATGCCAATCCCAACCTCCGATTTTATCACGTTCAAGTAACAATCATGAGGCAGGTCATCAAAAGGCATGCCTGTTCTACAAATTGAGTACAACAGGAAGATTAGGTAAGATAGGGGAAGAGGCTAGGATGGCTGCTACTGGCAAAAATGCTGCTTCTGACTTAGTGCCACTCCTGGTCTTTACAGTGGGTTTTACTGCAGGGATACCATGAAGTTCACCTGACCAATTAATTTCCCTTGTATTTGTTATCTACCATGGTGTAACAGATGATCAAAACTTTCTCCTGAACCAGCTTTCTGCTATGAAGTCATACATCAAATTGTTTTTATTAAACAAAGAAAATGCATAATCATTAAATAACTATAATAGTGAAGAAATATCTATAATAACAAAAGCGTAATGTGCTAATTAGACTGGATAGCCAAACTACCTTCCGGATGAAGCCGCAGCAGGGGGCGCTGAGGCAGAGGCGGTTAGGGGTGATCAGGCAGGCAGGAGAGCAGTTAGGGGCATCAGGCAGGCAGGCAGAATGGTTAGGGGCAATTAGGCAGGCAGGCAGAATGGTTAGGGGCAATCAGGCAGACAGGCAGGCAGAGGAGTTAGGGGTGATCAGTCAGACAGGCAGTGGTTAGGAGCCAGCGGGGGCCTCTAGTATATATATATATAATAGAGAATTAAAGGAAATTTAAAAATTAAATTAAAAAAATCACCCCAAAATTCACCACCCAAACACAGCTACTATATTCATTTTGGTAATTTTACTTTCAAACTTTTTCATGTATGCTTTCTTTTGATGTATATTCTCTATGTAGCTTCACATCTCTGTTAATATTCTATAATTAACTTTTATGTATTACAAGGCCTTTTGAAAATATCCTATGTAATAAGAGCTAATATGCTAATTAGCAGCAGAATGACCTTCCGGACGAAGCTGGGGTTGCGAGGGCCGGCCGGGGCTGCAAGGGCTGAGCCCCTTGCATGAATTTCGTGCATCAGGCCTCTAGTAATGTTAATAATTCACATTCCATACTCTACTTAACCTTCCCTTTAGAGTCAGACTTTAGGATGCATTCAATTTTTTTGTTACAACAAATAATATTTTTGTACCTGAGTGTTTTCTATCATTGAGATTTTCTTAATATAGATCCCAAAGAAAATAATTAGTAGGTTCAAGGGGTATGAACACATTTTATAGGAGTTATTTTTTTCTGATAGCACATGATCCTAACTAATTAAAAGAGTAATATGCAAATTGACCATCACTCCAACACACAAGATGGCCACCCCCATGTGGTCAAAGATGGATGCCCCCATGTGGACACAAGATGGCCTGTAGGGGAGGGCAGTTGGAGGTCATTGGGCCTGCAGGGGAGTGCAGGGGAGGGCATTTAGGCGCAAATGGGCCGGCAGGGGGAGCAGTTAGGCATCAATCAGGCTGGCAGGGGAGTGGTTAGCGGGTGATCAGGCTGGCAGGCAGAAGCGGTTAGGGGCAATCAGGAAGGCAGGCAGGCGAGCAGTTGGGAGCCAGCACTCCTGGATTGTGAGAGGGATGTCCGACTGCCTGTTTAGGCTCGATTGGGCCTAAACGGGCAGTCAGGCATCCCTCAAAGGGTCCCAGATTGGAGAGGGTGCAAGCTGGACTGAGGGACACACACACCCCATGCACTAATTTCGTGCACTGGGCCTCTAGTCATTGTATAAAGTAGAACCAATGTAGAGGTCTACCTCCAATACACCCTTACCTCTAACTCCAGAGATCACTGTTATATGCCCCCTGGTGTTTACCTGTTCAGACTTTCTACAGAAGTATACACACACAACACTGAACTTTTCTTTTAAATATTGCAATAGTAGCAGCTCATTTTGATAACTATTGAGGGACACTCTATTACATATTAGTAAGTACTACTATCCTATCTAATAAAAGAGAAACATGCAAATTGACCATACCTCTGCTATGCCAAGCCACACCCACCAGCCAATCAGAAGCAAGTATGCAAATTAACCTAACAAATATGGTGGCGGCCACAGAGCTGGAGAGAGCAGGAGGCTTGGGTTGCTCTGGCGATGGAGGAAGCCAAGCTTTCCGCCCGCCCTGGCCTACCTTGGCCTCCGCTCAAGGTTACAGAGTTTTAATTATAGAAGATAAATAAATCCCAGATACCAGGGCCTCCCCTTGGGTCGCCAGGGGGCGTGGCCGGCCTGCAAACCACCACAGGCCCCTCGCCCAGGCCGCCCCATGCCCCAAGGGAACCCCCACCCTGATCCGGGACACCCTTTAGGGCAAACCAGCCGGCCCCCACCCGTGCACCAGGCCTCTATACTATCTAATAAAAGAGTAATATGCAAATTGACCATCACTCAAACACACAAGATGGCTGCCCCCATGTGGTCAAAGATGGCTTCCCCCATGTGGACACAAGATGGCCGCCACAAGATGGCCAGCAGGGGAGGGCAGTTGGGAGGGACCAGGCCTGCAAGGGAGGGCAGTTGTGGGTGGTCAGGCCAGCAGGGGAGGGCAGTTGGGGGCGATCAAGCCTGCAGGGGAGGGCAGTTAGGGGTGACCAGGCCGGCAGAGGAGGGAAGTTGGGGGCGACCGGGCCTGCAGGGAAGGGAAGTTGGGGGGGACCCAGGCCTGTAGGGGAGAGCAGTTGGGGGGGAGCAGGCCTGCAGGGGAGGGCAGTTGGGGGGGACCAGGCCTGCAGGGGAGGGCAGTTAGGGGTGACCATGCCTGCAGGGGAGGGCAGTTAGGGGTGACCAGGCCTTCAGGGGAGGGCAGTTAGGGGTGACCAAGCCAGCAGGGGAGGGCAGTTAGGGGCAATCAGGCTGGCAGGGGAGCAGTTAGGCATCAATCAGGCTGGCAGGGGAGTGGTTAGCAGGTGATCAGGCTGGCAGGCAGAAGCGGTTAGGGGCAATCAGGAAGGCAGGTGAGCAGTTGGGAGCCAGCAGTCCTGGATTGTGAGAGGGATGTCCGACTGCCCATTTAGGCCCTTTCCTATTGGGATCGGGCCTAAATGGGCAGTCGGACATCCCTTGAGGGGTCCCAGATTGGAGAGGGTGCAGGCTGGGCTGAGTGACATCTAGTATTTAATAAGCAGACTACCATATGCTAATTTATTAAGTACTATGTCACACACGGTGCTACCTACGGAGTATTTGATAGATTTTTTATTAGCTAGTTCTTCAGTGAGTTATCTGTTCATGTTCTTTGTACCTTTATCAAAGAAGCTGTTATAATAAGTTAATGTTTGAGCCTAGTGGCTAGGAACATGGACTTTGGAGTCAAACACACAGGGGTTCAAATCCTAGCAGATGCTTACTTAGCTGTTTAACCTTGAGCAAGTTACTTTTGTCCTTTTTAAGTCAGTTTCCTAATGGACACTATGGGAATAGTAATAGCCCTCCCAGTGTTGTTAAAAGGATTAAGTAAGATCCATAAATTATAACCATAGTAATATAATAATAACCATAGTAAAACAGCTAATAATTCAATCTTTAATTACTTTAAATATCTACAAGAGAATTCAGTATCTTAAATAAATTTTTACATCTTGATAAATAATAGTGCAAAACCAGCAAGTTATCCTTTTTGTTCTTATCTTTATTATCTTCTCTGATCTAAGCACGGACACTCAGGGATAGGTTTTAAAATGACCCATATAAAATTACAAACTCTTACACCGGATTTTTCTATAACAAATACCTTATTTTAAACAATTTCACATTCTGCTTTAAGAAGCTAGTTATTGAGTTATAAAGGCAATCTGTGGTACAGTTAGTATGTTAAGTACTCTCCATACTACCCTAATCTTCAAAGGCATATTTATTTTTACTTACTTTCCCACTTTCCTGAAATTTACAAATATATTAACTTCTATAACTGGAAAGAAAAACCTTTAATTTAAAGAAAGATCTTGAAAACAAACTGTAAAAAGACATTTTAGGGACAAAAAAAATCTGATCTGGGCTGTATCGGCTGATATCAAAGCACTGCCATTAACTTTATCAGGTGTGATAATGACATGACAGTTATACTAGTATAAGAAAAGGTCCTTTTAAAAGATGCACACTGAATTATTTAGGGTGAAATATTATGAGGGCTATATTTACTTATTTATTTATTGGTTAATCCTCACTGGAGGATATATTTCCATTGATCTTTTTAAAAAAATTTCTTTATTGATTAAGGTATTACATATGTGTCCTTATCCCCCATTGATCTTTTAGAGAGAGTGGAAGAGAAACATTGATGTGAGAGAAACATGAACCCCAACCAGGGCCCAGACCAGGGAGGAGCCTGCAACCAAGGTACGTGCCCTTAACCAGAACCGAACCCGGGACCCTTTGGTCAGCAGGCCGATGCTCTATCTACAGAGCCAAACCAGCTAGGCCTATGAGGGCTATAATTTACCAGAAACTATTTAAGAAAAAAAATGAGGTAAAAGTAATAAAATATTAGTAGCTATATTAATCTGGATAATGGGTAGCTGAAGATTCATTACACACTTATTTTTATTTTTGGGCTTAAAATTTTTCATAATAAAAGTTTTAAATGATCCATTAAAAAAGGAGTCTCTTTCCTTTCCATCTAGAGTAGCTTAGATAGCTATATTTATGCTTCAATAAGGTGGGCTACAACTGAATATACCTTTAAACTCCTTACACACCTCTCCTTGGCCATGCCTGAGTTCCCCATCCTTACAACACACTAGGGCACCAGTGATTAACTAAAGTCTATCCCGAGAAGAATATTCTGAAAATCTGTTACACTGCCACATATACAGCTACCTCAGGGCCCGAAGACAATAACATAGACATAAGAGCTTGCTGGAATGCAGGAGGCCACTGCAAAACACAAGATTGAGAACTTGTACACAAAAGCTCAGGGTTTAAACCAACTTCTGCTGACACACCTCTGTTACCTTTGCTGTTTAAATCTTGGAACTTAAGACTTCAAAGAAATGAAACTGAAACCTATGGTCCCATCCAGGTTGGACCTTGGTAAATCAAAGAAATGAGAAAATACATCTTGGTAGTGCTGTTTTCCCTGAACAAGCGGATGTCAGCTCCTTTGCTCTAGGGGTCGCTGTGCTTGGAGAGAAGGTCATAGGTGGAAAGAGCCAGAATACATGAACTATGGAAAAACCCTCCTTTAGAGGACTTGATTGGCATCCTCCTCCTTCCAAGGGATGATCAAAGCCAGAACTGACATGTTCTGGAAGGATCAGGACAGATTTAACTGTCCACTGATCTCAATACATCCCATGTTCCAAGCCTTTGGAGAGCCCAGCCTTGGTGGTCCTCAAACTTGAGCATCCATCGGAATCCCTGGCAGCACTAGTCAAAGACACCGATTGGTGTTCTCAGCCCTAAAGTTTTCGATGCAGTAGGTCGGGGTGGGGCCCAATAACCTGCATTTCTACCAAGTTCCCGAGTGATGCTGACGCCACCTTGAGAACTTCTGGCTTAGCCAGCTGCACGAGTGCCTGTTGTCACCCATTCCAGCCTATTCACCACTACCCACAGCTGCTCCTGGGCCAGGGAGAGGTGGTGAGAGTGTTCAGGCAGTAAATGCAAGGTTTCTCTGGCTAGCAGCCCCTTCACTTCATTCGCCCTACCTGTCCCTTTAAACACATCTCACGAACTCCCAGTGTCCTGGACCTGTGAGAGGATGAGGGGAATTTTCCACATCTGACAGTATCACGGATACACAAATACTCAAGTGATTCAATATTTAAATCTGAAGAGTGTTCAGAAATTCTCAGATGAAATGCATTAGATAAAGCACTAAGTATTAACATGCATGAAGAATGTTCTATTATAAACCCCTGTTTTCACTTTCTTGCAGCCTTCCAAAAAATTAGCCCTTTGTGGTGAAATTTTCCATGCTTGGTTTCAGCCCAAAGGTGATTTTTTTCTCAAACTTTGAGAAAAATATATTAAATCGTTCTCTGAGTTATGAAAAGATGAAAAAAGCCCACACAATTTTTCCACTTTGAAAGCAATTTCAGGATTTTAAAAAACACGCAGATAACTAAAAATGGCTGAAGTTGAAAAGTTGAAACTTTCCATGTGTCTAGTTTTCAGCAAGGCAGTCTCCTGGGTGGTTCAGAAAAGATAATGTGTGTGCACACTCATAAACATAACTATATCTTGAAATAAATCCATAAGTGATTGAACAGCATTTTATCATACTCAATACAAACTTTCCTCAGCGTAGGGGATTTATTGTTTTCTGAAACTGAGAGCCTTTCACAAACCAGAGTGCATAGTTAGTTGTTGATTACCCGATACCTGTGGTTTCCACACGCCAGGGGTCAATAATGTGCCAGGTGGACACAACTGTGGAACTACTATGCACTGTTTCGCAGAATACACCAGTTCCCTTCACACTCCCCTTCTGCCCCAGCTCAATTCTAGGATTCTGAGCACTGTCTTCTGAGTTCAATCTCTGCCCTTGGCCCATGCCTCAATACCAACTCCCTTTATCTTCTCTGCTCCAGATCGCTCTCACATGTTCATATTTCTCCCTGAAAGCATCCCCTACTTCCCACTGAATTCCTCCCCCACCCCCACTCCTTGTATTTGAAGAACTCAAATATTAAAGAACAACAATAGAAATCTTATGTTTAGGTCAAATAGATTTTGGTGGTTTGTCAGGGTAACTTATTGTAGCCATCTGTAATCATAACCCTCCTAACTAATACTCCACTTACAAGCAGATAATGGAGGGTTAGGAAACAGAATGCAGAGTCTTAGTTCTGCCATTTACACATAACTCCATGGAGCTTGTCTCCTCATCTGTGAAGTGGGAAAATCAGGTTATTAAATGACCTTGTTACATGGGAACATGTTTTGTAAGTTTCAAATGAATGTTGGTTATAATTGTTAGTAATGGCATCGCATCAAATTTAAAAACTGTTTTAGGTTTCTAGATTCAAATGAAGAACCAAGTATAAGGTGAAAAAACACTTTTGCAAGGATGCAGTCAAAGATTAAGAAAAATTCAATTTTCCTAGTTTTCAAGTGTGCTTAAAAGACAAACAGAAGGAAATCCGCTCCAACAAATGTTCCAACATCTCTCTCTGCATTGGCTCCTTGCCTCGGCATATGTTAAATTATCTCCCACTTAAGGACAAACATATTCTCTTGACCGGCTTCTTCCCTGTCATTTTGTCTTCTCTTCATTGCTGGCCAATTCCTGGATAACTGCCTATTTATCACCTGCGACTTGCTCTCATTAGTTCACTAAAAATGCTCTCTGTGAAGTCATCATCAGTGACCTTCCAATGACTAATACCTGAAGCCTCAAGTTCCCTTTCTCTTTAACCTTCGTTACACTCAACTGCGAAACCTTGTTTCGGTAACCTATTGCTACGTAACATGCCATCCCCCAACTTACGGTTTAAAACCACTGATGATTATTCTTCCTGACTTTGTGGGGTCCACAGTTCAAACAGGGCTCAGCTGGACTTCTGCCCCCCATGGCTCACTCCCTGGGCTGCACTAGTAGCAGATGGACAGGCTGGAAGGCCCAAGGTTTCGCTCATGAGAGCGCCTCCTGATCCGCTGGACGTCTTACGTGGCAGCTGGCTTCCAAGAGGGAGGACACAGAAGCTCCCCAGACCCTCCAGGCGTGGAAGTACCAGAACATCACTTCCACTGTATCCCATTAGTGAAGCCTAGTCACATGGCCGGCCCAAGTTCAAAGGGGAAGGATAAGAGACTTCCCCTCTGGAGAGAGGAATGGCAAAGAATCTGTGGCCATCTTTAATCTACCACATATCCACAACTCTCTTGACATGTTCTTTCTCTTCTCTTAGCTTTTGTGGTATATTCTAATCTATCCTTTTTTTTCCCCCCTTTTTTTACACTGACCCGCAGAAAGATATACATTCTACATTTGTAATCTAGGACATCAACACACACTCCTAAGAAGTGAAACAAAAGTTTTGCAATACCTATCTTCATTATAATCCAACACACTCTAACGTTTGCTATTCTTAGTTACTCTGTTTTATTATATGTGTATATTCAAATGCTGTTTTGTTTGCAAACATATGCTTCTCTCCTCTGAAGAGGAGAAGACTCTGCAGCCTCATTGGGGCAGACTTGGTCATGTAACTTGCTCCATCCAATGCAGTGTGAGGAGTGACACAGTCACTTCCAAGCCTAAGTTTTAAAACACAGTGTGTGGGTCACTATTTCCTTTTTTATCCTCTGCCATGAGACTGGAATATTCCAGAGAAGTTGCTCCATCAGTGTGGATTCTGGAATAAGAGCGCATGGAGAGAGGGGGCAGCCTACCCTCAAAAGGCTTGTATCATGAGCAATAAATGAATCTTTGTTGTTAAAAGCTACTGAGTCACTACAGTGTAGTCCTCCCTGTCTTGATTGACCGCTGGTTGCAACCCTCTGAGGTGATTTCAGGACCCACCAATGGACTGCAGCCAATCGTCTGGAAAATTATGATACCTTTTGCCTTTTCCTCTTCTTCAGACTCCTTGCCACCAAACAGTCATTCCCCTACTAGGCATCTATGACCTGTTTCTTTTGTCTCTTAACAACTTCCCTTGGCAAATCGCACATGCTGTCTTATTTCTCATCTGGACTAGAAAACTCGCCTATCACTTGGTTGTTCACTTTTTATTCTACACTCTCTTCCCATTTCATTCTTCTTTGCAGTAGCGATTACTTTCCCGGATGCAGGACTATCATCATCACTGGTCCTTCAGTGGCTCCTCGCTGTCCAGAAAGTAGAGTCCAAAGCCTGTAGCCTAACCGCTCTGGTCCCTGCACTTCTATGGGCCTAGGGTGTCACCCCCCCCCCCCCCCCCCCCGCCGCACCCGTTGTGTACACTATGCTGCATCCCCATCAGACCACTCACTGCTCTCTTCATGTGCCCAGTGATAAAAACCATTTCTCCCTTTTCATACTGTTTCCACTTCTTACAATGCATAGCAACTCCCTATCACCAAAATATCAAATTCTCTCCTTCTACTCTGACCCGTCCTTCTCCAGCTCAAGCACCAGCTCTTTCATCACACGTTGTCTGATATTCCCAGTTGGCAGCCACCTCTCTCTTTAAAACACTCACAGCCTATGGTACTTCCTCATTTACCTCCCATTTCTTTCCTTTAAAAAAAATTATATATATATATATATATATATATATATATATATATATATATATATGTTTTTATTGATATTTAGAGAGAGGAAAGGAGAGGGATAGAGAGAAACATTGATGAGAAACATTGATTGGCTGCCTCCTGCACACCCCCTACTGGGGATCCAGCCCACAACCCGGGCATGTGCCCTGACGGGGAATGGAACCAGTGACCTCTTGGTTCATGGGTTGACGCTCAACCACTGAGCCACACTAGCCGGGCTGCCTTCCATTTCTTATCACTTAATATAGGGACAGGACTCTGACAACAGTATTTTGACAAGTGAATTACTTCTTACTGTCCCCCTCCCTCCAGAACACAGCTTAGTGAAGCTATCTGGATGTTCTCAGGAGCATCTCTAACTTTGTAGACGTGAAGGTCCATCGGAACAGTGAAGCGCACATTCTCAATAATCTCATTATTTGCAGAATATCTGAACTTACAATTTTTCCCTTATGTAGATGATATGTACTCTTGAATCAGCACCTACGTAATCTAACATGCTATTCTAACCCTTTCAGTACAGTTTTCCAAGCTTCTCAGCTGTGCTTGCTGTGTACTTTGAGTCTCTATACTTGTGAGTATCTAAGAACAAGAATGGGGGTTCCCCAAAGAAACAAAAGACAAAGAAGTTCTGAACAATAACAAATCCATGTACTTAATTTTGTCAATTTTACACATTTATCTTCATTTAAGACCTGTTCATTCTTACTTGAGACAAAATTCTGTTATCTATTTCCTTTACCCACAGCAAATTAGTAGCAACAAATTCTAAGTAGGAAACAGAAGTGGCACTTAATAATACTAAGGGAGGAGACAGAAAAACTGTAAAATAAACAGACACGAGAAATATATATTTTTAAAAAGCACTTTCAGAGAAAAAATTTTAGGACATAGGCAAAATCCCTGCAGTTGTATTTTACTGTGTAGTATAATCACACTATCAAAATGATGTCCTTGAATCACGAATTCCTCCATAATTAATATGCATTGTTGAAGAAGGCAGATCAGTAAATAATATATTTTAGAGGAATTTTTATCTAATTTGACAAAACAGTACAGTGGTTAAAGGAGTGAGTTTAAGTAATATGGAAATTTCATTTAGAGAGCAGATATTTTTGTCAACTGGACAAAGGAAGCTCTATGTTATTGTGCTTCCTTCCCCTCAAAGGAAGGCCAAATAATATTAAAAAATTAAGTTTTGAAGGATCTGATACCTCTGGAAGGAGAGGAAGTAGGATCATTAAATATTATATACATTCTTAAGAGGAAAATAAAAGTGAAATTACTGAAGTTCACTTCACGACTCAGTGCAGAGCCCAGCTCAGAATCAAGGGCTTTCAACTCCCAACCTTGAACTTTATACAAACAATTTATTGGCAAAATCAGATGGTCCATTTTAAACATATGAAGGATTGATGTTGAGAGACAGAAGAGTCTAGATACAGGGATAGGACTCCTACTTCTTTGTTTCCAATTGCTAGAGCAATCTTCATGGGGTCTCTCATTCCTGGAGCTGAAATGTGATGAGTCACATGAGCATACTCTGGGAATAGCTGTAGGCTCTGCTAGTATCCCAAGGTTGAAAGAGCTATCAAACGACTTCCTAGACTCTCCGTATACCCACAGCTAATATAATATGCCCCACCCTGGAGTCAGACAGAGCCACGGCTGAGTCCTGGCAAGGCACTTTCCCATCTATAAAATGAAAGATGGGACTAGACTGTCTCTAAAGCCCATCTCCGTGCTAAGATCCTATGAGTCTAAAATCGTGTTTATTATTGTAAGTCACGACTGCTACTATTTAACAGCCCTCTAATTACCTAGTTTCTCATGCTCTTTTAAAATTCTTTATTCTGGACTTTACTGTCAAAGCATATGAAGAATTTCTATAATTCTATGTACCAAATTTGCTTAAAGAAAAAAATATTTTAATTCCAGATTTTAAAAAAGAGCTATTTTTTTTTAGTATTTTAAAATATAGGTCAGACTATGTTAAAAATGTGCAATAAATCTCTAATAATGATTTTAAGACCAAAGTTTCCTATAATTAGTTACAAAAATATGGTAAAGAAGTGAACCAAAATAAAACCAAGTAAACCAGCTACTAAACTACACATATGTCCTTAAAATCTTATGGGAGTCAAATATTCCAGTAAAAATAACAGAAGAGATGGAAACACAAGTTTCTTATTATCACACTTCATATGTTATAAAACATAACAGTTAACTTATTTTTGGCAAAATGATTAGGGATTGCAACACTCTGGCTTACACAAACTTATTTGATTGTCAAATGCATCTTAAATGGAGCGTGTCATGCTAACTTCAGGCATGCAGGCACTGTGCCGTCTTAGAGTAGCCTAGAGACACTGACATTTCAACACTTCAGCAGGGATCATACCACCAAAATTAACTGGGCCAGGTGTCTAAAGAGGGGTGGGGGGACTTCAACAATGTAGCTAATTGAAACCAGATAAAGCTTTTGAATAACAACAAAAAAATCATACAGATGGTCACCCTCCACCCCGGGTGACCTTTATGGACAATTTATTGCACGAGTTATTTTCTAAAATGCACCCTTCTTAAGAAAACACAGTTTCACATGCCTCTCTGAAAACTCTATAATCACAGCGTGAGTTATGTGTCCACAAACAGACTTGAAGGTTAAGCTCATGTTTTCTCTTCCTTTTCCCTTTTCCCTACTATTCCTACAAGGGCAGGAGCACCTGAAGGTGGAACAAGAGTCAGAAAGTCCTAAAGCTGAAGAAGCCCTAGGAAGCTACACTGACCTTAAGGTGCCTTGTACTTCTTTCCCGACAGACACTGTGAATGAGAGTCAAAAAGGGAGGTGGACTCAGAACAAATGGGTAGAACAACTCTTCTCACAGATGCATGAGAGAAATGATGCACTACATGCAGAACGGGTGTGGAGCAAACAGACAAAAACCTCAAGAACAGATCTGTGATTAAGTTAATAAACGGAAGGACACAGAAGTGAATATTTTCTTCCTGGTGTCTATACAATAGTGTACTACTCATCAAGGTTCTCCAGAGAAGTGGAAGCAATAGGAGATACGTGGAGATGTATTATATTATATGGAGATTTAGTGGAGGAACTGGCTCATGCAATTAGCCAATCTGCCATCTGCGAGCTGAGAAGCACGAAAGCCAGGGGTGTAATCAGGCTTCAGAACTGGGGGTGCCACTGGTGTGAGCCCTGGAGTCTGAAGGCTTGAGAACCCATAGACCCAATGACCTAAGGCAGGAGAAGGTGGATGTCCCAGCTCAGGAAGTGAGAGAGAAGGAATTCACCCTTCCTCAGAGTTTTTGCTCTCTTTTGGCCCTCAAAGGATTGCATGATGCTCGGTCTTCTGTTCTCAGTCTACTGCTGCAAACAGTAACCTCTCCTGGAAACATCCCACAAACTCAGAAGTATGTTTTACCAGCTGTCAGGGTGTCCTTACCCCAGTCAGTTAACACATAAAATTAGCCATCACAAACAGTAATGCTATTATTATTCCAAATGTGCAAGTACTCTTTTAAACATGTTTTTAAAGCTTTAAAAACACCCAGAACAACTAATAACGAAAATTATATTTCATATCAGTTTGCTACATTTTATTTGACAGGACCAAGTCACTTCCTAGACTGGGAAATAAGTTATGTGTGTGTTTCTACATGCTTGGTTGTACACCACACTAGTGAAATCCTAACTGTAGGAGTGGTGGGACACGGCCCCCGGGGATCCTTTCCTTCTCATGTTCATGCTCTAGTGTAATCCGCTCCTCTTCGGTGAGGGCTGGACCTAGTGGTTTGCTTCTAACAAACAGAATACCATACAAGTAATGGGACTACCATTTCTGTAATTAGGTTACAGTTGTGACTTCCATCTTGCCAGCAGACGCCTTCTCTGGCTCTTCTCCCACACTTGCTCTTCCCACGGGTTAAGGAACTGACGGTGGCATCCAGCCAGCCATCAGGGATGAACCAAGACCCTCAGTGTAACAACCTTCGAGGAACAGAGTCCTGCCAACAACCAGGCAAATGAGCTTGTAAGCAGCTCCCTCTCAACTCGATTTTTCAGATGAGACCTTTTGATTAAAGTCTTATGAAAGGCCCTCGAGCAGAGGTCCCAGCTAAATCATGGCCAGGTCCTGGACGCACAGAAACTGTGAGAAAATAAACGTGTATTGTTTTACATGGTTAAGTGTTGGAGCAGTTTGTTACACAGCAGTAGATAACTAACACAGCAGTTAACCCAATGACGGAGGTAATAATCCACGGTCATTTCCATAATAACAGTCACTAATACCTACAGCAAACTTTTAACTGGTAGGTACCCTTTCTAATTCGTTATATCATTCCTCAGAAAATCCTTTAAAGAACACATTACCCCCATTTGACAGATGAAGATCAGAGGTACAGAGAGACTCAATAAATTGTCCAAAGTCACACTGACAAAAGCAAGAATTTGTGGATATATCTGAACTTCGGTGTGGTGCCAGGGCTCACAGCAATTGTGCGAACAGAACCACTCAGTGGCAGGGCTTGTAAAGATGGTAACCTCCTGACACAGAGGAGAGTCAGGAGGCACAGAAGAGAACAGAAGCCATGCAAAAGGAAGGAACCACTTCCTACCTGGCCTCCTGATGACCAGGTTCAATGGCACTCATGCTCCCACACACCCTGCAGTTATTTAGCGGTTATCACACCCATGGCTTAGTCTGTCTCCTCCTTCAGACTTCAGACTTTCTTACCTCAAAGACTGCCTCATTCTTTGGGAAGTTCTCAAACCACAGCACGAGGCTTGATATATGGCTAATATTTAAAACTAGAGGCCCGATGCATGAAATTCGTGCAAGATTAGGCCTTCTTTCCCCCAGATGCTGGCACCAGCTTCCCTCTGGCACCCAGGACCCGGGTGTCCCTCCGGCACTTGGGACCCGGGCTTCCCTCTGGCCGCCGGCAGGTACCTGGGACCCAGGCTTCCCTCGCAGCCCCTGCTTCGTCTGGAAGGATGTCAGGTCTAATTAGCATATTATGCTTTTATTATTATAGAAGATGTTTGTTGAATGAAGAAATAATTTATGTTGTGAATTGCATCCATTCAATGGGTTATTTCAATGGTATGAAGCTTTGTTTTGAAGTCTCTGGTAGTTCGCCCTTTCCTGAGCACTTTCAATAGGTCGCTGTGTCTCCAGTGTCTCTGGCACATAGTGGCACCTAATAAGTATTTCTGAATGAATGAATGAATGAATGGATGAATGAATCAATGAGTGTCTCAAAAAGCCTGCCAAGCTATAGAACTGATAAGAATTCATACTTAAGCCTAAATAAAGACAGCTGTTTTCCTATCAATGATGATGATAAATTTTCTTCCTTTTATAAAGACGCATGAACATTTGCAAAATACTCTCCCAAATAAAGGTAGATTCTTGTCTAAGTCTTACCTAGTGACCGCTCTTAGATATTCTTTCATAAAAGACAACAAGTTACACGCAACTCAAGAACTCCAGATAACCCTAAATTAAAAGGCATTCGGTTGGAAAATCCCTACCTCCTTCAGCATTATTTTTTCAAACATGGAAATTGCATGAACATACACTTCCACAGGCCCACAGTAATACGGGAAAAAGGATAAAGGCAGCTGCCAAGTATCCTCTATCTGTTCCATTTGTCAATTAAACAAGAGACACAGGGACAAAGGAAAGCTGAGGGGATCTGTGCAAGTGCACAACCGGGCGCCTACAGCCGCCTCCTGGGCACACTTACCGGGAGCTCAGGCGCGTGCTTCAAAATCTGAAGGGCCATATAGCTGCCTATTGAATGGCCGATGACCACCAGCTTGGTTTCCTTTGGCACATGAGTTCTCAGGAAAGCTACCTTATGTTCTACTTGACCACGGAGTCCATAGATGTCCTTAATTTCTTGAGCATTTGGATCTAAAACCAAAAATATAAGCATGTTTTTTATTCAATAAGTAATAAATTCACTGGGAAAATATTTTTAAAATAACAGTAACAGTAATAGTAATAGTAATTACCAATTAGGTAAAGCCTACAATGTGCTGGCTAGCACGTTAGGCACTACTTAGATTACCTCAACAAAAACCCTGGATAGGAAGTATCAGTATGTTCATTTTACAGCTCACAAACATCAGGTGATAGAATGACAGACACATACTTATTGAGTAAGAGGGGGAGACTCAAACCCAGGTCTCTCTCTCCTCACAGCCCACGAATTTTCAAATATTCCAAGACTTTTCAAATATTCCATGACTATTCCATAAATATTCAAATACCCCTAAACTATTATTAGTTTAGGCCCATGGATCTCAGAACCCTCTGCAGGATTTGTTATAACATTGACTGCTGGGCCCCACCACAGAGTCCCTGGTCCAACAGGTCTGGGCCGGCGCCTGGGGATCTGCATTTATGACTTTCCAGGAGATGTTGACGTTGCTGGTCCTAGGGCCACATGCTGAGAACCACTGGTTAGGCTAATTTATATTCTCAATAAACAACGAAGAAACCCCATGACATGCTTCATTTTTTTTTATTTTTTTTTTTAATAATCTGCTTGGCTGAAGAACTCAGACTGTGGAAATGCTGTAAGCTGTTTCTTTTAACCAGCACAGTCCTGACCTGAAATAGCCTCTCGTCCTCTCACAAATGAACCGTCCTCTAGATTCTTCAAGACTAATTAAAACTTTATCTAGCTAATCTTCAAGAAAAAGAACTGAGCCTTCCTTTGCGTTTGACCAGTACTCCACTCTGACTATAATCCTTTCCACAACTGTACGGGTGCCTGTTTATTTCCTCTCTTCGGCTGTGAGCTCCTTGAAGGCAAGGTCCATCTCTTCACCTCTGCGTCCTCTGTGACTAGCACAGGGTGAGTATTATTTATTTGATTAACAAAAATATGTAATTAGGGCAGTGTTAACTATCTAAAGAATAGTGTATAACAGAATCTTAGACTGTTATACAATTGTTTGTACTTCTCTATAGTTTAAAAGACTTTCTCGAAATGAAAGTTTTAAAGTGAGAATGCTCTGACATGCCGCTCCTCGCTATCCTACATTAATTTTATAGAGAAACCACCATTCACTTCTTCATTACTCCCAACGGAATACAAAAGCGCCTGAGGACTTTATCTAGGTCCGTGCTAACCACGGGAGGCAGAGGGTGAGCACTGTCTCCAGTTCCTTGCGCTTACTTAAGTCACGGGTGCAAAGGTCTCCCTTTCACAACGGTGCCTGGAGTTTTCTAAGCTGACGAGAAAGCACACTCTCGCCGTTTAGGCCTCGACTGCCCCCGGCTCCCAAAGTATTCTGTAACCTCCTTGTACCTAAACATTGGTGGGATTCTGTTAGCCTTCAAGGCATGCCGCACAGAGAGGGGATGGTAGGCAGGCGCTATACTCAAAACCGCCACCTTACTCAAAAAACTTGGTAAACTCCAAACATGTCTTATAGAATAGTTTTTCATTATTATTCTCCAAACAGATGGTGAGAGACAGGGTAATCAAATTATGCTTTCCACTTGACTAAAACCAATGATCTGGAATTTCAACGGGGGAAATGATGGGGGTGGGGGTGGGAAGAGAGAGAATAATAGTGAGAGATGGATTGATTCAGCAAGGAGAACATAATATTATAGACTTAGCAAATAGTAAGAGCAAAAGGCATAAAAGTGCTAGGTGTAATTTTGGATTCAGCTATGATGTCCATGGCTGCCTGTGGTTACAGGGAGAGGCAGAACAAATAAGGTTGGAGAGGAAGGCAGAGACTGGATCAAGGAGGACACTGAACATCACCAAGGAGTGTGGACCCCACAGTGTGAGCAGTGAGAAGATATCTAAGGATTGTGACTGGAGGGGCAGTGATCTGGCCAGTGTCACATGACCTTACAGGCACTGCTCCTCCCTAGTCCTCCTGTGCTTCCTCCTCCTGTCTTCCCTGAGGCTGGAACAATTTGCTTGTTAACTCCTCCCTCCTACTTAGAGACCTCCTTGTTTATTGCTAGTGACTGTGAGCCCCTGAGACTTGATTGTCTGATTGTCTCTGCCTCGGGCTCATCTAGTCATTCCACTTTTAGCTCCAAGTCCTTCTGCTAATCACAGTCCTGGCAAGAGAGAAAGCTCTACTGGGTTTTCTCTTTCTCTTTCAGGTTTGAGGGCAGGAACTGGAGTGGTTTAGTGTTTCTTTGGATAAGCACGACCCGGGTTCATCATTAGTTGAAAGACTGTGTAACTTTTTTAGATAATGTTTTATCAGCTGAAACTAAACCACTATGATTTCCAGCTTTTATGTTATACTTTTTGAACAAATGACTTCAAATAGTTGATAATGAATCTGCCATCAAGGAAGCTGACTCTACAGTAAATCAAAGCCAGAAAGAGCTTATACTTCTAATTCCTCAAATTTTCTTTTCACACTCTTTTTCTGAGTCACCCCCTTCTGACATTGGTGAACATCTGTTCTCCCAATTATACTCAATTTATGAGCGTGATAATGTGGTGCAGCGAGAATATTATTTCCAACTGTTCATAATTCTAACATGTGCTAATATGAAGCAAAACATACTTTTAACACTTGATGTGTGGTTATAGCTTATGTCCTTTCTCTCAATGATTACATATATTTCACACCATAGTTTGCACGTCAGAAAACCTGTACTTTAGAATAATAATCTTGGATGATGAATAATATATCTGTCCTGACTATCCAAAGCAATGTACTCTAGCATGCATTCGCAAGCATAACCTCCAACATGTAAAACAGATGAAAGGGTGGATGGGGGGACTCGGGAGGCCGGGAGCTCCACCCGCCCGTCCCAGAACTTTTGGGCTACTCAGAGCACGATGGACAGGCACTAACCCGAAAGGCGGCATTTCCACTCCTTCGGAGACCTCTGCGGCTCCACGCATAATAACCTAGTAGGTTGTCCATAAACCCTTGAAGTGATGAGTTACCCTTTCACCCCCTCTAGAAACCACAGCTTCCTTGGCCCTGTGGTGGCCCTTTGGGCTAATGCCTCTAGATGGCACTGTTCTCATTAGGTAGCAAAGGACCCAAGCTTTAATTACGAAGTCATTACCTCAATAGTACACTAGCAGTTATAAATAACAAGACATCAATTCAAATCACGAATTAAAGGCATTTCCCAGAAATTCAGGCACGTACCAGGTGGCTTCTCCTGGTTTTCCGCACCAGCGTTTACTGGTGAAGGTCTATGGCAGTGGCTCTGAAAACATGGTCCCAGGACCAGCAGCATGCACATCTCCTGGGAACTTGTTAGAAATGCAAATTCTCAGGTCCTACCCCCCACACCAACTGAAAGGACCCTCAGGGCGTAGCGCTCTGTAATCTGTTTTAATAAACCACCTTCTGGGATTTTGTCCCATGCCCAAGTCTGAGAGCCCCGGATCTAGGGTTGCCCTTCAAGAATCCATTTTCAGCTTTCCAAGTTGCTATTCGTGTTCTGCTAGAATGTTTGCTTTATTGAACCTAAAACTGTCCGTGGGCATATATGAAAAAGTAACTTAAGACAATAAAAATGTATCTTTTACAATATTTCATAGCAGAGCAAGTATTTGCTGTACATTTTATTCACTTTCAGTCACACTTCAATATGATGGGTTGTTGAAATAGATGTTTTTCATCAAGGCAATAACTGAAACATTCAGTTTCATGTCACCACTGAACTTAGAATCACTCACTGCTAGGTAATCAATGTCTACCTATTTTTCAAAGTACACCCTAGTCCCGTGGTCGGCAAACTGCGGCTCGGGAGCCACATGCGGCTCTTTGGCCCCTTGAGTGTGGCTCTTCCACAAAATACCACGGCCTGGGTGAGTCTATTTTGAAGAAGTGGCTTTAGAAGAAGTTTAAGTTTAAAAAACTGGGCTCTCAAAAGAAATTTCAATCGTCATACTGTTGATATTTGGCTCTGTTGACTAATGAGTTTGCCGATCACTGCCCTAGTCTTTCAGCAAAGTGTAAACATCTCTTAAGTAGGCTATATTCCTAGAGGGATACATACATACACGGGCACATACATGTAAACAGAGAGAACAAGACACTATGAAAGAGGCACATAGAAGAGTGTTTATGCAAGCATTTGCCATGAGTTCCTTGTTTCATCTACACTCCATTTATCCTGTCACAGCAGGAAAAGGGTCACAGACTAGAGGGTGTGACCTGCGACCGTGGAAGGTGTAATCTAGAAATCAGCTCAGAGCACTAAGCCTGACAACTCGGCCTCATTAGTACCCAGCACCCGCTGGGGTGTATCAGGGTGACCCACCAGCAGCACTCGCTGAACTGAAGACTGAAGTGCTGGCTTCCTGCTGAGGTCCTGCTACTCACTAGCAGCCCACTTAGTTCTGCTGGGTCTTCCCGTCCTTGAAAAATAAGGGTTCAAGGTGGGATTTGATGGAGACACTTTTAGGTCTAAGATTCCAGAATTCTTTTTTATTTCTTGAAAACTATTTTTTTTCAACAGTGGAAACTTTCCAACATACACAAAAGTACAAAGAGTAGTATAATAAACCCCCATGTACCCAGTGTCCACTTACTACAACTATTTTTTTCTCTTTTTCCAGCTTTCCTGAAGGATGATTGAAAAATACCAATCATACATATTTAGGTTATACATGGGATTACTTTTAAAGGTGCACAGTGTGATGACTTAATAAACATATACATTGTGAAATGATTACCACAATCCAGTTGATTGATATATCCATCACATCACATAGAGCAGGTGAGAGCCTGGCATTGAGGCTTTGATTAAGGAGGCCTCCATTTCCAAAGACACTCATCTTGAATAAACATACAGCCAGCTGTACGTCCCAGCGACTAGCAAAGAGCAGACAAAGAACTAGGCCACCCCACCCATGAGGTCCCTACTCCACCAAGTCTCTTGAAACCCATGCGCGGTCTCTCCTTTATTTACGCCCTAAGTCCCCAGGCGGTAAGCAGGCCTGTTTATCACTCATTCTCTCTAAGTGCCAGTAAGAGCTTCTTTAGAGTAAGGACCAGTGCTGAGGAGCAGGGTGTATGGCTTACAATAATTTTTCTCCACCATTCCTCTTAGTACCACTCTGGAAATGCAGTGCATGCTCAGCCAATATACGGCTGATTACTAGTTGGTAAATGGAGGAGTCCTAGACAAATTGTTTAATCTGCCCAGATTTTTACAGAAAATTACCTGTAGAACAATGAAAATGACTCTAAAAATCCCAAAATTACCAAAATGCGGCATCCTGGGCCCAATGCCGCAGGCAGAGGTCTCCACTGGTGTAACTCTTAACCTTAGCGGGCTCTCCCTCACTGTAAAGGAAAGCACATGTTGATAAACACGTACCGTCCGAAGCTGCATGAATCTTCTTGTCTTTGGGGGCCACAACATGCCCAGCGTGACTGATAATCCAAACTGGGAAGCGTCTGTTTACTGAAGAGTATAAAGCCTTTGCAAATGGCACATAGAAGGCAGAAAATCCTGGGTTACCTGAGAAAAGAAGCACAGGCCTTAGATTAACCAAAGCGGTAACACTCACTTAAGATGACGTGCAGAATGGAAAAGGATTTTTTTCCCTCCAACAAATCCGGTAACATTTACACATACATGTCAGTTTTAATATCCTTTATACTTCAAGTCTGGGAATGATCACTTAGACAATATCTGCCCCTGCTTTGTTCTCCAACTGTTTCACATCAATTCTTCCTCCCCATGCCTCAACTTAATAAATGAAACCACCAATCACAACCCAAATACTCAAGTCCTAACACCAGGAGTCATTCTTGGTTTCTCCTTGTTTTTCACATCCAGTTCACCAGTAAGTCCTGTCAACTTGGCTTCCAAAATACATTTCAACTTTGTCCACTTCTCTCTGTTCTTATTTATTAGCACTTTCAGTTGGGTTTCCTGGACAGCCTTCTCAATGGGTCTTCTATCTCGTCCCCTTGAAGTCCACTCTTCAGAGCACCCAGAGAGTTATCGTCAACCCTCAGGTCAAACCATAGCAGTTCCCTACTTAACCACCTTTCCGTGGCTTCCCATTGCCATCCGCGTGGTCTAAATCATTAACGCTGCCCGTGAGCCCCTTCAAGATTTGCCTTTGCACAGTTGCCAAGCTGCATGAAAACAAGTTAGTGTTAAGAATCATTCACAAAGAGAACTTTAAGGAGGCTACTAAGTGTTCCCTTGTCATTTATCACAAGTATTTATATTGTAAACAGATGTATAGTTTGATCTTTTGGGGAAAAGGCCATCAAGTAATACAAGTGGATTTTTCTTGTGTACGTACAGAGGTATTTTTGACGTGGGTTTGCTACAGAGAAAGAACAAATAAATGGTCTTTTAAAAAGAGTCAATCCGACACATCTTTAGGGAGAAAAGACAGTAAAATGGGGTTTTCACCTTGGGATCATCATCCTTACGTCCTGATAGGTACTAGTCCATTTCCATCAATATCTATTTCTCTAATCAATTTATCTTTCTCCTGGTAGGTTTTCTCCTCTTGGCACTCACATGACATGGTTTTGCTGCACTGATTTCTTCATTGTCTGTATCTTTTAGTTTCCTAGATAGGTAATGCAGCAAAGCGGATTAGGGCACAGACTCCTGGGCTGGAATCCTGGCTTTGCCACTTACTAAGTGTCTGACCTTTGGCAAGTTATTAAACCTCCCTGGGCCTTGGTTTCCTTGTCCATAAAATGAGGATAATAATCATACTATCTCATGTGAGAACTAAGTGAATTAATGTAGGTAAAGCACTTACACACTGCTCAATACGTAAGTGCTGGACAAATGTTAGCTATTCATACTTTTCATCACAGTCTAGCCATGATGGCAATGGATGATGGCCTTATCATCCACACTGCTCTTTTGTTTCTGTCACAGTCTAGTTGCAAATTGTTTTTTGTTATGGTGTTGGTACCATCTTTGCTAAATAGGTGAAAACCTCCTCAGGTGCAATAATATGCTCTTTGCTCAGTTGACTGGCCACCGTGTAGCTAGAGAGAAAGAAGGGAGGAGGGTGTATCAGGAAGGGGGCTCTTCCAGTATGGTGGATGTGAACAACACTGTTTCATTATTATTTTTCAATATATTTTTATTTATTTCAGAGAGGCAGGGAGAGGGAGAGAGAGACAGAAACATCAATGATGTCCCCTGCACGCCCCCTACTGGGGATCGAACCCGCAGCCCAGGCACATGACCTTGACTAGAATCAAACCCAGTACCCTTCAGTCCATAGGCTGATGCTCTGTCCCCTGAGCCAAATCAGCTAGGGCCATGTTTTATATTTAAATCTTCAGTGAGTGTGGGATATTTTTTTAGTATAAAGTACAAAGTAGCAATCCAACTTCTTTCCAAGTGATTAGCCAAGTGTCCCAAGTCCATTTATTATATAATCCATTCTTTCTGCATTGATTTGAAATGTCTTCTGATCCAATTCTGAATTCTTACACTAGCTTGCTAATTCTGATTCCAAATAAATTCCACTTATTTTTTTCCTTTTCTCCTCTGCCAGCACCAGACTGTCTCAATTACTGCATTGTGTTTTGAAGGTACAGCAAATCCCTTCTCTTTATTTTTTTTCCTAAATTTTCTAGGCTGGTCTCCTAACCTTTGGAATTATTTTCATGAGTTTCAATTTTAAAATAGCTCTTTGGAATTCAGATTGAAATTTCATCTCATTTATACATGAATTTAGAAATATTTGATATATTTTTACATTACTGATTACAACCTCAGAATGTGTTATGTTTCATATTCAAATGTCTTATGTTTCTCAGCAAAGTTCTATAGTTTCCTTCATATGGCCAGAAAATATTTAACATTTGTAAATGCTATAACTTATTACACGACAGGCAGTACTTAAGTGCTTTACATATATTAACTCATTGTCCTCACATGAGGTACTACTATTATTTCCATTTTACGGATAAAGAAACTGAAGTACAGAGAGGTTAAGTAACTTTCCCAAGTCACACAGATGATATGTGATCAATAAATATTTGATACTGAAAGAACATGCAAAAGAAAATATTAATACTGAATTTAAAAAAGAATATAAATTACCTGGCGTAGGATCTTTTATATACCCTGTTTTACTTAATCTTACAGTAGCTCTATAAAGTAGTTGACATTATCATTAGGAATAATAAATGGACAGCCACTTGCACAATACCCGATACATAGTAGTTGCTAAATAAATGGTAGCTACTATTACTATAATTATTATACTTTAAAAAACTTTTATTGAATAAATTAGACATGTAACATTCTGTAAGTTTAAGCTGTTGGCATGTTAAAACTGGTCTACCATTAAGGAGAATTCAAAGATAACAACTACATAATTTAGATGCAATAGTTACCATGACAGGACGGACATATAAAACCATGAGCACCAAATAATGGAGTTGCTATAAAACAATATTTTTTTAGTTGCCAATGATTTATTGACTACTTAATATGTGGAAGTCACTGTGTTAGGCACAAGATAGAGAAGGGCCCCTTTGTAATTTACATTTTCGTAGGAGAATATATACACATAACTAAATAAGTAAATAAGATAAGAGTGTGATAACTCACTCCTATGAAAGAAATAGGATTGCCTGGCTGGTGTGGCTGAGTGGTTGAGCATCGACTTATGAACCAGGAGGTCATGATACATTCCCAGTCAGGGCACATGTCCAGGTTGCGGGCTCCATCCCCAGTGGGTAGCTGATCAGTGATTCTCTCTCATCATTGTGTTTATATCTCTCTTTTTCTCTCCCTTCCTCTTTGAAATCAATAAAAAAAAAATATTTAAGAAAAAAAAAAAGGATGATGTGATAGAGAAGGAAAGAGATTAGGGAGGCCTGAGAAAAATGTCTGAGAAGGTGGCATTTAGCTAAGACCCGAAAGATGAAAATCAATCCTGTAAGGATTTGAGAGAAAAGCCTACTAGGATTGGAGAAGAACAGGTGCAAAGGCCCTGAACAAATAAAGAGCTTGGCTCTTAAAGAAACAGAGAGTCCACAATGCCGGTAACATGACGTTCCAACTTATAACAGAGGTGGACAATGTAAGGCAAACTGTTTAAATGCCATTGCATACTTCATCACTTAAACATTATGGCTTATGTTACACTTTATGAACCATGAACTAAACTTCCTGGCTAGGAAACCACAAAGCAAATTAAAAGGGTCTTGTTTATACAACCAAAATCATCAGATATATGTCTGTATATATATAAAACTCCAGGTGTAGGGATGTTTGAAAACATTCCAATACAGTAATACAAGTAAGACATTTTATCAAAGGATATCAAAATGTGTTATAAACACATGCGTGAACACACACAGTCAAATGCTAGCCAGCTCTGAGCAATGTCTAGCAGAGCTGTGGTGACCCTCGCAGTAACCTCGTAACTACTCAACATGGCATGTACACTTAATGTCTTCCAGTTAGTCCTGCAGGGGACTAGCTTCCATGTACCCAGTCAATGTGGCGTAGCATCTCTATGGAAGGTTGTCACATGGACAGAATTCTGGGCTTGTCCTTAGAAGCCTTCTGCTCCATCTCTAATCAGTGCACTCACGACACAAGACATGTCACATGGTTCTATTATCCCCCCCTGAGAATTTTAATGATCCAATACATCCTACAGTGGGTTCTCACACTGCCTTCCTTTGCTCATTTTATGTCTTAAAGTCCAGGATAGCACTACTTAACAGAAATTCTGCAACAAAGGTTCACTGGGAAAGATGAAACTAAATGAAAAGTTATTCAATGTGGATTCACTCCTCATTAACGTTGCTAATTTAAAAGTGATGAATTAATTTTGCTAGCTGCAAAAGCAAAGTAATTTAAAATGAAATGTTATGCCAGTCTATTCAGAAATGGATTAAACATGATGTCTATAATGGTTTAACAAACCTTGAAATACTGTCATCCGAAATTTCCCCAAAGTATAAAGAGACTAGCCTCCCAAACCCTCCCAAAGCAATTCTGAATGCCACAAACTCCTGAGCAGTACCAGCCTATAGCTCCCATGAACACCAAGGAAACGGGCCAAGGGCAGCAATGAGAATAGAAGGGCAAGCATAAAAGAACACTAGGACACTAACTGTGACCTGATAATGGCAAAGCACTATAAAATAATGAGACTGCACACACACGTTTCCGCTTCCCTTTCTCCAGATCCTAACCCTGGCTCCTCCCTGAGGGACTCTCTTCCTTCACTGTTCTCTAACACCTCCTACACCTCACTGAGAGCAAAGACTTTTGCAACACAGTATTCCTAGAACCCAGTACAAATGAGTGAGCGATGAATACCTCTGAGTGGGAAGTAGAGTGAGCTGTCTGTTCCACTTACCAGTTCACCTTATAACAACCTCGCCTCCTCCAAGACGGGAGCCGTCTACTTCCATCTATCAACTCTTCAGTCATTCTCACACATTCCCTGCAAGACTTGACCCTTAACCGGCAGTTTCACTTGCCAGTCCGTGACCGAGATGATTTCAAAATCTGGGTGGACTGGCCGAGCCAACACCTTTGTCCCAGAATTGAAATAATTCTGAAAGGCATCTCAGTCCCCTGCTAGGCTGGTTAAACACAGCTTGCCCCACCCTGAGTTTCTGGTTCAGAAAATCTGGGACGGGGGCCAAGAACCTGCATTGCTAACAAGTTTGCAGATGATGCCGCTGGTCTTGACACCAAGTTTAAGAAGCACAGGCCTAGAACTTTTCATTACCCAGAAGTGGTTAATATCCAAAGCATGCTACTTCACCAGCTGTTCAGCTTCACCTTCTTCCCTTATAGACCTCACTCCCAATACACATGCTACTTGGTCACAACGCTGCTCAAATTTTTTCTACTTGTTTTTGGTTGATAATTCCTTTCATCCTGCATATCTGCTATTTCCAACGCTGACCACTTTCCTCAAAGCCCCAGCCCACCCTATGCCATCCTTATTATGAACAGATCACCTCAAATCTTATTTATTTTAGAGAGAGAGGAAGTGAGAGGGAGAGAGAGAGAGAGAAGCCTCAACTTGTTGTTCTACATATTTATGCATTCATTGCTTGATTCTTGTATGTGCTCTGACGGGGATTGAACCCACAGCTTTGGCATATTGAGACAATGCTCTAACCCAGTGGTCGGCAAACCGCAGCTCGCGAGCCACATGCGGCTCTTTGGCCCCTTGAGTGTGGCTCTTCCACAAAATACCACGTGCGGGCGCGCACGTACAGTGCGATTGGGTTAGAGCAGTGGTCGGCAAACTCATTTGTCAACAGAGCCAAATATCACCAGTACAACGATTGAAATTTCTTCTGAGAGCCGAAAACCGACTTCTGCGCATGGGCCACGAAGTTTCAATCGCACTGTACGTGCGCGCCCGCACGTGGTATTTTGTGGAAGAGCCACACTCAAGGGGCCAAAGAGCCGCATGTGACTCACGAGCCGCGGTTTGCCGACCACTGCTCTAACCAACTGTGCTGCCCGGCCAGGGTCTCAACTCTTAATTAACAGAAAAAACAGAGGTCAGGGAGCAGGAACTACTTTGAAGACTCCCTTCCCCCTGCTCCATGGCAGTAACCAACTTCACCTTCTTTATTCTAGCCTCAGGAGGAGACCCCTCCCCCAGTCCAGGAGAATGTTCCTGCTTATTCTCTCAATCCTATATTGGGCTGTGTCCTCCAAATCTCTGCTCCATCAAATAGCACTTGTCAAGCCTCTAATTTCAAACTCTCCCTCACTACTGGCAGAGCATATGCATTTTTAATGTCAGTAGATACCAGCAGACTGCTCTCCTAAAGGACTGTTACATCGTGGCAGGTGACTGGGTGCATGTTTCAGGAGAGGTTAACCTGAGGAGAGAGTTGGGGTCAGGACCCTTGCCCAGCTGAGAACAGAAGCGCCCGACTGCGAAGACGTTAGATTACGTGCTACTAAACACTGAGACTCTCAACCTCCTTTGCTCTTGGCACGAGCATCAGCAGACAGGCTTCCCCCGCTTCTCACACAGGATGCTGGGAGATTTCTTCCTGGGAATATGGAGCAATCCGAGAAACGGCTGCAGATACTGAAAGCTGGACACTCTCCAATGAAATGCTGGGTCCCTACTCATCACCCCAAGCTGAGGATGACCTCGGGCGACCGATCATTCTGTTCTGCCCAGAACTATTGTGGTTTTAATAGCAAAAGTCCCATGCCCTGGAAAACCCCTCACACCAGGATGGCAGGTAAACCCTAGGCACACCTGCTGATAAGCCCCGCCCCTAAACACAGAGCTTCTAATCATTCTTTGTCTTCCTTTTAGAGATGAAAGGGCAGTCAAGGATTACCAAAACATTTGTAGGGAAACAAATACTAATGCAAATACACAGAAAGAGCAACACAGAAAAAACTAACAAATGCAAGAAGCCAAAGACAATGAGAATGTACCCACAACACAGGAGACTATAAAAAAGAAGAGAGCAGAACTCTTAAAATTGAAGTATATGAGTTTCTTGTTTAAAGGAGTCCACTAACACCCAAATGTAATGTATGGAAAAACAATCATACCAAGGTCTTGAACTGAAAAGTTTCAGAATCTTAGAACAAAGATCTGAAAAAATGTTTGGTGGGGACTTCAGATACAAAAGATCAAAAACCAGAATGATATCAAGGCAGCTCTGAATTCTGGGAAACAATAAAAATGCCCTCCGAATTTTAAGGAAACATTATCTCCAACCTAGGTGTCTAAGTTATTTTCTGACATGCTAGATCTTTTAAAAGATGACTACTTCCCACACATCTCTTCTCAGACAACTACTAGAAGATGTGCTCCACCAGAAATAACCAAGACAGAAAATATGGGGTCAGGAAACAGGGAATTAAACCCAGAGAGAAGAGAAAGGAATCCTCAGGTGGTTTGTGCAGCAGTCAGTGGCCTGGAGAGCAATCAGTCCAGATTGGGGCCAAAGAACAAAGTCCTAGGAGGGCGATCACCCAGAAAAAACACACCAAAAACTGATTGATAACTCAAATGGATTGAGGAGATTTTTTTCACTTGAAGAGAATAATTTTAGGATAAATTAAGAGATTAAAACATAAAAAACTAAGCAAATGAAAAAGACAATCATTAACTCAGAGAAAACAAAAAGGTACAAGAATCTACACTAATAAAAGAGTAAGATGCAAATTGACCGTACCTTCGCACCACCCACCAATCAGGAGTATGCAAATTAACCCAACAAAGATGGTGGGTTAATTTGCATACGCAGGCACCCAAGCGGCGGGGGCGGGACGCTTGCGTCATCGCCATGGTGAAGACATAGGCGTTCCACACCGCCCAGCCGCTCTGGGCCTCTGGGCAGTGTGGGAAGGCGGAAAGGCGGAAAGGCAGCTCTGAGCTGGAACAGAAAGGCGGCTCCGGCCGGACTGAAGGCGGTGTTGGCAGCCAGGGGAAGGAAGGCCCATTCTTGCACGAATTTTCGTGCATTGGGCCTCTAGTATAATCATAATACCCTATAGACTTAACTATCAAATATACTATGATTGATACAATATAATAAGCTATAACATATTTACAGTTTCATTTTCAATCTTTAAGGATGAGACAGACATATCTATATATATAAAAGGCTAATATACTAAGTGTCCCTTTGACCACCTAACTGGTCACTATGATGCACACTGACCACCAGGGGGCAGAAGCTCAACGCAGGAGCTGCCGTGACATGCACTGGCTATTTACAAAGAAACGGCACCACAGACCTGGCACCCACAAAGCAACCTCAGCTTCCCTCAAGTGGGACACAGGCCCCACCACCACCCCAGAGCGACACCCCACCAAATCGCAACCAACGCTGCCAAGACCCCCTGGCGCAAAATGCAGCCCACAGCCCAGCCCAGCCCGGGAATGGTGGCTGCAGGTGCCGGGTAATGACGTCACATAACAATGCCCGGCTTCCTCTCCTTAACGACTAGCCTGCTTGGAGTTTCTTCAGCCCAGGAACATGACTTGCTTAATGGCCAGGTGCAAACATTTCACACTTTAACCAAATGTCTGTGAAGCATTTTCACATGCCTCATCTCATTTGATCTTCACAGAAGTCCTGGAGTAGGTAGATAGGAGACTCAGTAGAATCCTATTTTCTTTTCATTAGCCGGAAAATGGAGATTTAGAAAGTTTAGAAACTTGACCCGACTGAAAAGAAGTAAGAAGTGTTGGAACTTGAAAATGACTTCAGGTTTTCTCACTGTGCAGAATATAGTCAAACACTGCTACAGTTAAATATTTCACCCTTTGTTCTCCCTGCGTGATCTACAATAATAATCTGCTTCGTGTTGATATTTATTGCTGTGTTGCTGACAATTACCTGAAAAAGAAGTTGGGGTGCTTCACTGGGCTGGAAAACGTTTAGCTAAATCAGAAAGCAGGTCTAATTAAGCAAGTTTATCTACATATATAAAGCTCTCGCTGGCGCCCATCGCACACATGTGTTTCCATCTGTCATTGTTGATCGTGAATTTGGTTAACACTTATATTATAGAGAAAGGGCGAATAGCAATAGTAAAATATTCTAATTAATTTTCTTTCAATGTGCACGAATTCGTGCACTGGGCCTCTAGTGTGTGTATATGTGTGTGTGTGTATGTGTACATATATATATATATATATATGTATACATATATATGTATATGTTTATTTATTTTTCAATTCACTTACAATTCAAAAAGTGCCTTGAATACCTACAATCAAGTATCCACCCCTTACATTCTATTGACAGTGATCCCGTAAAAGTCACAAATGACACAGTTGCCAAATCCCAGAAGAAGTAAACATTCTATACTAAACTCATAATCATCTTGAAAAGAGACAAAAAAGTTAGTTAGAAAACTTTGAAACAATATTTGACAAAGTTCTAATTATTCTAAAAATTGTAAAATGTGAAAACATTCCAAAATTAGGTATATGTATACTTACAATTGTGATAACTATATAATAAACAACTTAAGTTATATAAAAAATGCGTATAAGGAAAAAAAAGCTCAGCCACCCAACTACTAAGGGTGGTTGTTATCAATGATTTGAGTGATTTTATTTCCTTCCATAAGCCTTTCCATATGTACCAAATTCTCTTTGAGATCAGAAGTAGTTATAAGTATCTATATAGTCTCCTTATTCAGATTTTCAAACTTACCAGGAATAATGAAAATGAGCAGCTTGGGCCTGTTGGCACTTTGATCATTAAAGAGGTCAGTCCAGGGCCCACATTTTAGAACCTGGGTATCAACTCCACAACATAAAGTGAATTCCTCATGCACAGGAACTTCTTCCTTGATTTCTGAGTTCATTTCTAAACAAGGGAAGAAAAACAATAGCAAGAGTCACTAAAATGTAAAACCTGAAGCCAAAGACAATATTCAAGAATAAAAATGGCAAATTTCAACATACCTAGAAGGAATGCCACAAGGACATATGGGAGGTAGATGACTATTCAGCTACTATGGATTATAGGATTGCATAAATATATGAATGAAGCAAACACCACAAGACTAGAAAGAAGCAGGGAGACAAGTCCTTGATGAAATAATACTACAGAGGAGTGTGGGTCAAAATCAGATTAGCCTTTTGTACAACTGGGGGCAGCCATCTTATGTGTTGGAGTGATGGTCAATTTGCACATTACTCTTTTATTAGATAGGATAATGTGGTGCTTGAAAAATGCAAATATGCTTACAGAATTCGGGGTGAGAGGATTAATAGAGGATTGGGATCAGGCCTAAACAGGCAGTCGGACATCCCTCAAGGGGTCCCAGATTGGAGAGGGTACAGGCTGGGCTGAGGAACACACACACCCATGCACGAATTTTCTGCACCGGGCCTCTAGTTAAATTCTAAAATGGGTAGGTGGAAAACAACAGGATGAGACAACACCATGAACTATTTCCTGAATCCTCCAGGTATGCGGAAAAGTGCAGTCCCAGTGATTTACATCACTCCTCCACCTCTGCTCTGCCTTCCCCGTGTCCATCAATGGGACCACGTCTCAGGCGTTCAGTGGTCTTTCTATCCTCCTCCTCAGCTATCCTCCTCCCATTCCAAGTTCTCCAGAGTCCAGATTCCCAGCCCCTTGGGGCTTTTTCTCCTCTGACCACTTTTCACCGACCTTGCACTCTAGTTGGTCCTCATGCTTTTCGCTCCTATAACTTTGCTAATCTTTGGCTGCTCAGCTACTTCCGGAATGCTTCCCCTCCTTGCGCCAGTTATCGATGTATTACCTCGGCTCCAAATTCACTCTTCATGGCCTTCTCTGGAAATATGGATCTGGGCCTTTTAGATCTTTCTCCTCTGCCAGCGGACATCACGTTAAGCTTTGTCAGAAGAGACGGGACAGAGGAAGGGCTTTCCTTTTCTGGTGTCAACGCATCTCCCAGCAGGTTTACGGAGCGCTTGCTTCCCCCTTTCCCCTTCTGCTTCTCAGGCTGTGAAGTCTCGCTAGCACAGTGGTTTCCAGTTGGAGACTACTGTGCCCCCACAAGACATACGGCCATATCTGGAAGTAGTTTTCATTGTCATAACTAGGGGAGGGTGTACTACTGGCATCCAGTGGGGAGAGGCCAGGGGTGCTGCTAAACACCCTGCAATGCACAGGACAGCCCGCGTCCCCCCACAAAGAATTATCTAGCCCCAAAGGTCAACAGTACCAAGGTTAAGAAAACCTGCTCTAGTGGCGCCCACAGGGTACAGCTTTCTCCAGCATTCTCTCTCTCCCCAGCTCTCTCCTCAGGCAGCAGCAAAGTAGCACAAGTCCAAGGAGTAGGCTTGTGCCCCAGACCAGGTGGCTGCTCCCCATACCTTCTCCTCAGCCCACAGTCACTTGCTGGAGGCACTGCCCAGCTGGCTTTCTAAGAACCACCTGACCTTTGTCCCCACAGCAGCCTGGACCCGGCCCAGCAGCGCTCTAGGTGGCTGCAGAGGAGTGCCCCGTGTGGCAGTTTCCACAGCAGAGCCCCCAAGTTCTCTGTACCCGCCTCCTGCCTCCACTCACCTGCGCCCAAAGTTTACGACTGTGGTCCTTCCATCGCAGACAGATTATTGGTCATAATTTATCCATCTGCTTTCTAACATTCCTAAAATCTCACTTTCCTAGTCTGATGTTATGTTGCCTCTTCCATTTCTTCATTTATGCCTTTATTACTTTTACTGTCATTTTAGTGGACTTAGGAATCCACTGATGTTTCAACCCCCAAGTGTAACCAAAAGCTCAAAACTGGTTTTCTCAAATAAAGCTACTTAGAAAATAAAAAAATTCTCACTTAGAAAGTGGGGACTCCTTTTAATTCTAAATACGTATAGCGACTGACTAAATAAAAGTATCAATTCACCTTTTCTTATGGATTGATTTTTTTCTTCACTAATAAATGTCACTGTAGCCCAAACTCTAAAACTATCACAAAACACAATATAATTATGAAGGTCCTATGAAATTTATAAAGTTATAACCACTATATATTTAGCTGCTATACACAGTATTGAATTAGAAAATTGACAGAAAAGGCACTGACCAAACTTAATACTTGCACCTGGAGAGAATCCACATTCAACTCACAAACGCTTAACTTCAAGCCCAAGACATCTCAGGAGTTTGATTAGCCACAAGATTAATGAGAAATCAAGTAGATATGAAATTTAAACATAGTCTATAAAAATTAGAAAACAAACTAAAAGCAACTTACACTCTAAAACACCTTGATTAAATACATAACTGAGAAACATGGAGTTAATGTATTTATTTATTAAGTATCTTATTTTACTTCACTCTTATGCTTCTGAATGCCACACAGCCAAATAAAAAAGCAAATGAAAAGAGAGTACGAGAATTCAGATTATTCCTTACCCGAGAATCCCAGGTAATTCAGTCCTGCAAACGAGTGTCAGATGAACAAAGGACAGGGCTGTAACTGCATGCTAATAAAGGCTGATGGCCCCACCTGCAGCCAGTTGTGATAAGCAGCAAGACTCAGGCTGGATAAAAACCAAGTGTGGATACAATTTCTCCAACTTACGCAAGCCTTAGATACCTAGATATTGGTTTCGTATGCTTATATTAATGGGTTTCTAATGTTATTTAGTAAAATAATTTTTTTTCAGTTATATCTTATACAAACCTAGGCAACGTATAAAACTGAAAAAACAGACTTTGATCAGTATACATTTTAGAGATTCAAGTTTATAATATTTATTATAAAGCTAGCCAATGAGAACAATGAAGCTGTACAGATGAACAAAAACATTTGAAAGTGAAGTTATTTCGCTTCAGCATGCAGTATTGTCTGCACTTTATTTTGGCTACTCAGCTTTACCCATTCACGTAAGAACTACAAATGAGAAAAGCTTTTTAAAACTTGTGTTTCAATGTCCAGATAGTTTTCAATTAAACTACATTACACTTGAAAGAGAGGTAGTGGGCTATTTATAATATATATAAGGCAAATAAAAAGTTCCTGAAACTTCTTCTAATGATAAAAACTTTACATGTAGTATTTTGAAGTGTAAGTGTGGCTGTGTTATTGATCCATTCTTAGAGCAGAGCAGACACCTGGCATGTGTCTGAGCCTTGACTGGAAATTAATTTGTGCTATTCCTGGGCACTAATATTAAACCTGCTTGTAAAATATTTAGTGACTGGACAAGTGAAGATTAAAATTTTAAAGGCCCAGGGAAGAGACACAAAATTTGTAATTGCTATCAAAACACAATAAAAGAAGTACAAATATATACAAAAAAAAAATGGCAGTGGAAGCTTTATTTCAAGTTCCATTTTTAAAAAATTTAACCTGTAGCAAACATGAAGACGCTGGTGATCTCTACATATGGAATGTTTGTTACATAACAGAGGTGAATCTGGGAGTTGTTTTAATTAGAGGGGTTTGTGCTGTTTAAAATGTGCATACGTTAAAATTAAGTTTAATCTTGCTTTAACAAGGAAAGTCTAGCCCAGTGATCGGCAAACTGTGGCTCTGTTGACTAATGAGTTTGCCGACCACTGGTCTAGCCTGTTTTGAAAGCACCTTCCATTGAGAACAATCTGAAAAGCCAGAGAATATATGGGGGGGGGGGGGGGGGAGGAGTGAATCTGTTTAACAAAAACAGTAACCACTAAAAGAATTGTACCAGAATGTGTAATAACAAGTTGATAAAGGGGGAAATAGGAAACATAATATAAAAATGAGAAGAAATCAGAAAATACTGACAGGCATAACAAATAAAGAACAAATATCAGCAATAAGTTAAATGTAAATAGACTATGCTAATTGTATAAAAAGGTGAAGATGGTTAGGTTAAAAATAAAACAAGTAACTATATGCTTATAAAGTAACTTATAAAAGATACACATTAAGAATAAGAACAGCCCTAGCTAGTTTGGCTGAGTGGATGGAGCGTTGGTTTGTGGCCAAAGGGTCCAGGGTTCAATTCCGGTCAAGGGCATGTACCTTGGTTGCAGGCTCTTCCCCAGCTTGGGGCTCATGCAGGAGGCAACCAATCAATGTATTTCTCTCACACTGATATTTCTCTCTGTCTTTCCCTCTCTTTTCCACTCTCTCTAAAAAATCAATGGAAAAAATATCCTCAGGTGAGGTTAAAAAAAAAAAAAAAGAATAAGGACACACAAGGAAATAAAGGGAAAGGACAAAGAATAATATACCATACCAATACTAATCAAAGGAAAGATGGTGTAGCTATACTGAAATCAGACTTAAAACATAATCTTTAAAGAAGTATACGAGAGATAAACAGAGACACTTCACAATGACAGAAAGCCAATCCATCAGACCATAACAATTATAGATGAACATGCACCTAATACCTTAGCCTCCAAAGGCACAAATTAAAAACTGAAAGAAGTAAAAGGAGAAATAAATGAAACCATAATGTATAGTGGAAGATTTAACACACCTCTTAGTTCCTGACAGGATAAGAAAAAAATATCAGCAAAAATATAGAAGATTTGAATAACGAAATCAAAATCATCTTGCTTCAAAAATCAACCCTACCCACCCTACAGCCTGACTTCCCAGTTTCCATACGGAGTAACGTTATTCCTCCAGTCACCTAACTTAAAAGCTTCTTCAACAGCTCCTGCTGTATTCTGGAGGAATACCCATAGACAAGAAAAAAAGAAGCCAGCAAAAGAACGAAAAGGAACAATTAGAAATGAGCATGAACTAAGATATATAAAGTCATGTAACCCAGAGGGGATGTTTTAAGAAAGGGAGGGGCTGGTAATGAAAAATTTAAAAAAATATAAATCTCTAAAAAGAGCAAGAGAACTGAGGCAATAGTAAGAACTCACATTTTTAAGAGTACTTTCTATCATATAGGCACTGTGCTAAACACATAAATATTGTATCATTTAACCCTGACAACAGTCCTATGAGATGGGTCCTATTAACTCTATCCCAACAAAACATGTGAGGAAAAACTTGATTGAAAGACACTGCCTACGGCACACACTGGTAAATTAGAATGTGGCAGAACCAGAATTTGACCCCAGGTGTCTGAATGAGCTCATGTTCTTTGAGGGAGGTTAGGTGAATTATACAAGGGGACCTCCTTGTAGATTTTTTTTTTTTTTGCATTTTCCTGTGCATCATAATAATTTCAAACGTTTTTAAAATCCCAACAACACATTTATTTATTGCAATTTGCATAAGTAGAATGAAAGAGAAAAAGTGGGAATTTGACCACATAGGCCTACATGCCTCAAAACATACAGCTGAAGTCAACACATAACACAGATGCATAAACAGAACCTCTCTCCCATCTTTCTCCAGAATCATGTCAGAGGAAGTGATCATTTGCTATATCCCGACATGATGATAATCTCACTGCCTGCAACAAAACCACCTTCTTTTTCTGTAGTTTTTTCATTTGTGAGGTACATTCTCATCCTTCTCATCTTCATCATCCTCACACAGCAGGAGCCTCTCCAAACAGGCAGTACAACCAATGGAGTAAGAAATTGAAAGTTAAAAATTATATATTATTTGTCTGTGGTCATAGGGCTTTAAAACGGCCCAATCAATTCAACCATCTTCTGACTCCTACTCCAGGAATTCGCAGTCACATACTCCTCTGAAATTCATGCAATACTGCAGAATCTGAGAAATCGCGTAATATTGTAGAGTGGGGATGGGTATGATGTGTTTCACATCAAGATTCTATGAAACAGTCTCTTGTTCCTGCTTAATACGTGGTTGTGAGACTAGTAATTTCACAACTTTTACATTTTGTCTAACTTTGCCAGTTCAATGACAACAGACTAACCTCCAGTAAAATTCTTCTCCAACTTGTGCAGCCGGGTCAGAAGAACAAGCTTCTATGATGAATATAAAATTCATTACCCCTGCTGAGGAAATATCACAACTAAAGCACATAGTACACTCACAATGAATTTGCTGAATTATCTTTACCTGAAAAAAGGGAAAACATTTTTTCCCCCATAACTCCTTTGCTTCTTCTAAGCCTGTGGATCAAGGAATAACGTGTCCCAATCTGCATCCTGTCTTTTTTTTTTTTTTAAGATTTTAAAATTGATTTTTTTTTTAGAGAGAGAGAGGGGGGGAGAGAGAGAGAGAGAGAGAGAGAGAGAGAGAGAGAGAGAGAGAGTCATTGATGTGAGAACAAAACATGGATTGGCTGCCTAGGTGGGGGGATCGACCCACAGCCCAGCATGTGCCCTGACTGGGAATCAAACCATCAACCTTTCAGTGCACAGGAGGGGGTCCTGATCAACCAACTGAGCCACATCGGCCAGGGCTGCATCCTGTCTTTCGCAGAAAAATAAAAACCCAGAGTGCGAGTTTACAGTTAAGGTGTTCAGGATAAGTGAAAAGCAGTGTGAGGGCTAAACGCCTGGTGCAGAAAACATCAACAGAGCTGTGAAGTGTGTGTGTGTGTGGGGGGGGGGGGGGGGGGGGGGGCTCATTCTTTGAATGCTTACTAAACCACTGTTGTAAATACTAGATGAATCATCTGTTGATAAAACCTTATCCAGTGGGTACGAATGTGCCCCCCATTCACAGATGAGTAAAACCGAGGCACAGACTACCCCAGTAGAACCCCAAGATGCACCATGAGGCGTCTAGGCACCAGAAAGCCCCAATGTGTTCCCAAAACGCTGCGCTCTGAATTCCAGGGAGCAAGCTCCGTTTTTGAATTTGGCGCCCCAGAGAGAGTTATTAAAGCAACGACGGCTGCACCGCGCACCGGTGGGGAGGGAGTGTCAGGTTCAGAGACCGGCCCGGTGGTCCATCTCCAAAGGGACCTGGTGAGACACACGTAGGAGCGATGAGCGGGAGGAGACGGGTCCTCCCCGGAACCCTGAGTTCACACCAGCCGCTCGAGGACTCCGCTGATGGGCCAGTGCGGAGGGGGAGCCCCGCGGAGCAAGAGGGCGGGCTCAGGGCTCGCCGGAGGCTTCATCGGGGAAAGAACTCAGCTCTCCGACACGTCTCCCCGGGCCCCTGCTCCCCAGAGAGGCCGCAAGGAGACCCCCCACAGGCATGTAAGCGCTGGGTCAGGGCGGAAGGCGGACGGCAGTGGCCGCGCTCCGAGGAGCGGCGGCTGGGCCAGCAGCCAGAGGGGGTGCGGGCCCACGTGGCTCCGGACCCCGGGCGGTCGCAGCGCTGGCGGCGGGGCCTCTGCGAGGAGCCCGAGACGGAAGGGCACGCCCGGCCGGCCTTCCCCGGGCCAAGGCACCCCAGCGCGGCAGGCCCAACCTCACCTGTGCGCCTGCGAGGCCGCGGGCTCCGCCGTGACGGTCCGGGAAGGCGTCACAGGCGGAAGTCCGGGGCCCTCTGACGTCACAGCCCCGCGGCGCACGCAGCTCCCGGGGGCGGGGCCTTCAGGTCGCGCGCGCGCGCCGGGCTGGGTGGGAGGTCGGGGTTGTATGGTCCTGCTCCCGGGAGCCGGCCGGCAGGGTGCTGCTGTGTTGGAAATTACTCTTCCCTTTCTTTTCTTTCTTTCTTCTTCTTCATTTTATTTCATTTTAATATATTTATTGATTTTTTACAGAGAGGAAGGGAGAGGGATAGAGAGTTAGAAACATCGATGAGGGAGAAATATTGATCAGCTGCCTCCTGCACACTCCTACATGGGATGTGCCCACAACCAAGGTACATGCCCTTGACCAGAATCGAACCTGGGACCCTTCTGAGCCAAACCGGTTAGGGCTCTTCTTTTTTTAATGGTTTTTCTTTTTCTTTTCTTTTTTTTTTTTCAAGATTACTCTTCCCTTTCATTTGAATAGCACCCCCCTCTTCTTTCAGTCTTCCATAATCTACTCCTTCTGGCTTCCCTTCCCGTGTCCCCCATTTCTCCCTTGGTGTTTCCTCCATTGTTCTTTCCCTCCTGTCCTGGTGGCCTCTCTTTCCTTCCCCACATGCACAGGGAAGCTGATTCTCAGTTGACTTGATTAGCGTGACTGTAGCCAGCCTATGATCCCCAGACTCCACGAAGACAAAGGTCTCACTCGTCTTGTGAACTGTTGCATCCTCAGCATCTGGCACACAGCAAGTGATCGGTATATATCGGTCAGAAAGTGCAGTAGTGAATATGACGTAGTTTTATAGGGGGGGAGGGGTAGACCAGCCAATCATCAAAGACTCTCACCTGCAGGTAGAAGGAAGCCTTGTTCCCCTTGCATTCAGCATCCCAGTGATACGAACCACCATCCAACCAGTTGTTGGAGGTAGACTGGTCCTTTTCTTCATCACCTCTCTCCCTGTTCAGTTTTACTTTCTAAATACAGTACACAACACCATGGGTTTAGAAAAAGCCACTCACAATGTTAAGAGCTTTTCATGAATCAACTCAGTTTTAGTCCTCACAGCAACCCCTGGAGGTCAGAATTAATATGTGATCACAGAGTCTGGAAACATAGACAAATACACAAAATAAATGAGTGATTACATTATATGAGATGTTTGCGGTGTTGTCTCTCCTTACTAATGCACAGTTCAGTGTGTGCAAAAATCCCAGTGAACGTGTTCACAAATGCAGCATCTCTTCCAATCCTTGCATATGCATCTGTGATGCGTCGTCTCAAGTGACTTATGCCCCTGATTCCATTACATAAGCTTCTGCTAGAAAATTTAACCAAGGGGGTTCAATGTTAGGGATTCCAGCCTAGCTGGGAGGATCTAGCTTATAGTCTTTCTCAGTTGCAGCCAAGTTGGTTGGTCAGGGCTGTAGACATCACAAAGTTCCACCGAGACTGAAGAATCTACTGCTAAGCTTAATCATGTAATTGTTGCCCAGACATTGTTTCTCACTGGCTGTTGGCTAGAGGCTGACCCATTTCAGGGGCATCTGGGGACTCATGGTAAAAGCACTCCGTGGCTGACTCTGCATTTCATTGATCTAGGAATGTCCACAGAAAGATGCAATGTGGGTTTTCTGATTATTTAACTTCATGGCTGGGTGGCAAAGAATAATGTAAGGAAAGAAAGCTTCAAAATATAAGTTGAGCCTGGCCATCATGGCTCAGTGGTTGAGCATTAACCTATGAACCAGAAGGTCATGGTTTGATTCCCAGTCAGGGCACATGCCCGGATTGTAGGCTTGATCCCTAGTATGGGGCATGCAAGAGGCAGCTGATCAATGATTCTCTGTCATCATTGATGGTTCTATCTCTCTCTACCTCTCCTTTCCTCTCTGAAATAAATAAAAATATATTTTACACACACACACACACACACACACACACACACACACACACTAGAGGCCTGGTGCATGAAATTCGTGCACTGGGGGGGGGGGCGGTCCCTCAGCCTGGCCTGCACCCTCTCGTAGTCCGAGAGCCCTTGGGGGAGTTGGACATCATTAGTGCTACCGCGGAGGTGGGGGAAGCTCCCGCCGCCACTGCTGCGCTCACCAGCTGTGAGCCCAGTTCAGGGCTTCTGGCTGAGTGGCACTCCCCCTGTGGGAGCACACTGACCCTGCATTGAGCGTCTGCCCCCTGGTGGTCAGTGTGTGTCATAGTGACTGGTAGTTCTGCTGTTTGGTCAATTTGCATATTAGCCTTTATTATATAGGCTATGTTGAAACTTATGTAGAATAGGCTAATTATGGAACTCTAAGGAATGTAAATGACCAGAGGAGAACGTTTTGTCAAATAATAGTAACAGGTAATCTTTATCAAACACTTACTGTGTGCCAAGTTTTGTGCTGAATGTTTTACATAGGCCCAGAAGGGGAAGAGAAGCTGGAGGACAGAATTCAGGATGATAGTCTCAGGTACATGGTCCCCCTTTTGCCCAGTCCACAGAGACTCATGTCTGAGTCCTAGGGAAAAAAGGATTTTAGCAGGAAGCAGAGAGAAATCACTTTTCCCATTCAATCTGAGTGATTTGGGGATGCCCAGGCAGTGCTCCTTTAGGAACCACTGTGACAGAGTATAGGACCAAGGAAATCCGCTTCTTGTTGACCAGAGAAACCTCATGCAGAGTGCCATAGATGTGACATGATTTCAGGGGACCGTCCACCCCATGCAGCACACATAGGGAGGAAGTTGCAGGGGAGGTAGTATCAGAGCCTCTCCCATTTCACGGGCAGCACCACTGTAGAGGAAGAGGGGGGAAAGGTTGCATTTCTGATATGGCCTGCATAACTCTGCAGGGACTCTTGAAAACAGTTCCTAGAAACAGCCACAATTGTTGGGGACCATTTAATGGAGGTAAGAGAGTAGTTGGGGTCACTTTGCAGGAGAGATGGAAAGGACCACAATAGCAATAAGAGTGAGACAGAGAAATGGGTAATGCTTAGATCTTTATGATAGGAAAGAATATTTCTGGTGGATGTGTATGAGAGTGTTAGAAGGATCTGCACTTATTAATAAAATGTGTTCCTATCTTCCTTACTATTCCATTATACAGGAAGTTCAAATTATTGTTTTAGACACCCTTTGAACTAGGATATATAGATTGAAGATTATGTAAAAAGGAACAAGAGGGAAAAAAGAAAAAGAACAAAGAAATAAGAAAAAATAAAACTTTTTTAAAAAAGACTTTCAAGGTCATTCACCATATATTATGTAATTGCAATTCCAAATGTTTTGTTTTAATCTATCAATATGATCCATTAGGCCCCCTCAATAAAACCACACCATAAAAGAAGCTTTTAGTGGCAGGGCAGGGTACAGATAAGAAAAATATGGGAGATGTCAATCAACTATCTCTATAAATTAAAGACATGCAATGGGAGCAAGAAATAAATCCTTGTTGCTGTAAACTGTTGAGATTTTTGGTTGTTTGTTATTGCACATGAGCTAGCAAAATCAATGCTGCATGTATTGAATAAATATATATGTATATATCCTATTTTCCTATTTATATGCTATATTATATATGCATATTATAAAAATATATTATATACACATATTATGTAAAATATATTACATATGCATGCTATATCTAAAATAACCTATATAATAAAAGGGTAATATGCAAATCGACCAAAGGATGGAATGACCGGTCACTATGATGCACACTGACCACCAGAGGACAGACACTCAATGCAGGCCCTTCCCCCTGGTGGTCATTATGCTCCCACAGGGGGAGCGCCACTCAGCCATAAGCTGGGCTGACAGGATGTCCCACTCAGCCATAAGCTGGGCTGACAGGATGTCCCACTTAAGCCATCAGTCGGACATCCCCCGCGGGCTCTCAGACTGCTAAAGGGTGCAGGCTGGGCTGAGGGACACCCCCTCCCAAGTGCACGAATGTTGTGCACCAGGCCTCTAGTATAATATATCATGTATACCTAAATATGATAAAGTTACATCTTTTGAACTCAAGGTATAATGTATGCTAATTAAATTATTACAAAATTTATAATTGTGCATTTGCTTTGCTTTATGAGCCATTTGTGGTGATAACCAAGATTTGTTTGATGCCAACTCTTTGGTCCAAAACATTTCTCCATTACAACTTTATTTCTTTGAGAAAACCCCAGTGTTCTATACTCATCAGCTTTGGGACATGGTTCTAGAAATTTATTTGGATGTTTGCAGTTTTTTAATTCTGGAATTTTGTTATTTCTTAAGCCAGTGGAAATGACTTGTAATTAATGACATAATATGTCTTTATAAATGTTGTCTCTTACAGAAGAAAAAATATAGTTTCCTGTAACCACCAGACATACAAACTGTATGAGATATGAAGATAGTTTTTAAAAATATTTTAAATAGGGAAAAGAAAATATTGTAATTTTTTCTTTAAAGCATCATCAAGAAGTCAGGAGGTATTCAGACTCCAAAACATGCATCTTATTTTACACCATAGATTAAGATTTGTGCCTTGGATTTAGCAAGTGCTCATATATTTTGCAATTATTTTAATATTATGTCTTATGGAACACTATTTATTGATAGATAGAAGCAAAAACGTAAGATGCCAACAGTAGCCAAAAATAGTATTTTTTTTCCATTTAACACCCTCTGCCTCCCATTGTCATTATTTTACGTGGCAAAGCTGGCATAAGCGAAAGTTTGGTTAATTGTCTAATTTTGTTCTTATAAACCCCTCTATATGTTAGAACAAATCTGAGTTTTAGTATGCTAATCTCTGAGTAATCAAATATGCCTAGGAAAAAAATAATCTGCAGGGAAACTCCATCTACGGACCATATGATTTGCATTATTAGTATTTTCCATGTAATAATTCTACACATTGTTATCATTAGCAACACTATTTCAATCACGAATATCACCAAGTTCAGAAGAAATCATTTCTGAATTGACTCTATTAGACCATGATCAAGAGGAAAAAATACAAGACCGAGTTTTCCTTTAGTGTTGTATCTGACATTTTTAAATAGACTCATTTTCTGTGGTTTCATGTAACCTATTACATTTGTCACTGGATGGCAAGGAGGCCTGTCTCTCATTAGCACTTCCGCTAGTACTTGAGAAAAATATCCTGGAAGAAAAAAAGATTCAATTTTCCTCCCCAGATTTGGAAGCATTTGATTTTTTTTTTTCTTTTTGGAGAATTTCAGTGAATATCATCTCTAATTTTAGTTGAATACCCCGCACCATATGATGTTACAAGATATAACTAACATACTATCCGCCTAGAAATATGTTTCTCTTTGATCCTAAAAATGGCTTTTGATTAAAAAATTGGCTCTCCATTATGTTAAGAGTGAGATAGCATATAAGTGGTGCTGGAGGAGACTGATCTATAAAAGACAGAACAAAAGAATAGGTCAGAATTAAATCTGTTACTTTTTTTAATCCGTCTCTTAATATTTTCCCTCTTTTATGTGTATCTGAGCCCCAAATATCCACAAATTTGGAATGTGTTTATACTGGGTTAGGGGTGTGTGTGTGTGTGTGTGTGTGTGTGTGTGTGTGTGTGTTTTGTCTTTGCAGGGAGTTTTGGAAAGTGTTTTTATCCCAGTTATCTGCCTTTCCTTCCTACTTCTCCCATCACCAGAGATGCTCTTGGCATCTGTTGGTGGTTCTCTATTGGGATGAGCCAGTTAGGATGAGACAGTATTTCCCTGCACCACTCACTGATGAACATTTCCTAGAGTAAGTGCTTTCAGGTGTGAAAATCAGATGTGTCACTCCAATGCTTAAGATTGTTCATTGGCTCCCTCTTAAAACCCACACTCCTCTATCCAGCATACAAGGTCTTCATAATTGTGCCCTAATCTCCCATTTTGCCCTTGGACTCCCTCTCCAGGACTCTGAACTACCTAGAGATCCTCTACAAGCTATATCCTGATCCCTCTGTTTTTACACATCCCATTTGTGGGGTCTGGGAGGCTAATTGATTCCTTTTGTTTTGTTTCTTTAAATCAAATGTTAAAACTTTTCAGTGAAGCCTTTCTTGCCTGCCTCAGAGATTGACACTGTGAGGCTGCCTTCACAGCTGTGGACTATGTACCTCTGAACTTCTTTTACCTGAGAAATCAGGGGTTATTTATTGTGTCTAACCTGCCCTTATTTGAGATATTCTTACATGCAGCAACCCTAATCTTGACTAATATACCTGCAATAAAGCAATGAACAAAATGCATGATATTAGTATCTCTCTCTATCTCTATCTCTATCTCTATCTCTATCTCTATCTCTATCTCTATCTCTAGCTCTAGCTCTAGCTCTAGCTCTAGCTCTATCTCTAGCTCTAGCTCTAGTTCTAGCTCTAGCTCTATCCATATCTATCTCTCCCACTGTTTTAATTCCCAGTAGGACACATTACTTGTGTCCTAATCCTGTAAAATAAAAGCCTAATATGCAAATTGTACCCTCAGGCTCAATTGCTCACTATGACGTGCACTGACCTCCAGGGGGCGGCGTGGAACATGGCGGGCCTAGGCGACACGGCACTGGCAGCGGGCGGCAGTGGAGGTGCTGCCGGCCCTGATGGGCCCCGATGAGAGCAGGACCGTGGCGGGATGGTGGAGCAGGTGAGCGGGTGGCGTCAGGCCAAGGTGGGGTGCCAGGTGGAGCTGCGGGGCTGCGGGCATGAGCTGCGGCCCGATCTCCACAGGCCATCTCGAGGGACCCCACCCGTGCATGAATTCGTGCACTGGGCCTTTAGTCTAATATAAGTATCATACTGAGTCCTGCCAGGGCATGACTCTTGAATTGATGGCGGGGGTGCGGGTAAGAGTGTGCTCTTCCCAAAAGGTTATTTTGGTGTCTCTCATAATAGATACGAGGCAAACATAGGACAGAACAACTGTAAGAGGGAGGCCTGTCTCACCTTCAATGAGCCTGAACCGAGGAGGCTATGTTCCATAAGGACACTTCCAGGTAAGGCATGTTCAAGGTTCCCTTTGTACCCCTGGATGCATACAGGCAGGAGCTAAACTGAGTGGGGCATAGTAGATCACAAAGTGAGAATGAGCAGTCATAGCGTATACGTCCATTTATTCCTCTCTCTGTGTATTTTAAGTGTTTATCTGCACCCAAGCATTATTCAGGAGAGCGGAGGCAAGAACCTGTGTCTACCTTGGGCCTGTGGGTATGCAGAGGCCTTCTGAAGTCAGCGTGATGGTAACTACAAGAATCAACCATGGACCACAGAGTAAGGGAGAACTCAGGAGGAAAGAGTGAGTGAAGGGGCCAGCCACCCCTTGCCCCAAGATTGCCTGCTTCCAAGGCAGGATTCTCCAATAGGGAATATTGAATTTTCTACCATTGTGAACATGTGTAATGTTAGTTTTAGAAAGGTACACGGAGGGCATTTAGTCCAACCCTTTCAGTTTACAGACGGAGAACTGAGATCCACAGAGGTTGCGTGAACTCACCTATGTCAGTGGCAGAGCCAAATTCAATGTTCTTTCCACCATGCAAGATCAATACCAGGTGATGGAACAAATCCATTTTCAACGAAATAAAATACGTTTTAAAAAATCATGTGTTTGTGCATTTTTGTGGAGTATAAACCCTCAGTTTTTAAAATCAAATTTTCAAGGGCATCATGAGCAATGGCATGAATAGTAAAATGTTGGGAGGATGGCAGTTTTCATGACAACTTCACCTGTTTTTCCAAGTTCCTATGAATGAGATTCCACTAAGTAAGTATCTCTCACCCACTAACTCTAACTACCCACTGGTTTTCTCCTGAAGGAAAGTAGCTTTTATTCTCACTGAAAACATCTCCTTTTTGACATGTCACCTTACTTGTACTTAAGGCTTTGATGAAAAATACATTTAATACATACAGTGAGTGTTCAATTCAGAAGCATATGATTTTTTTTGTATCTGATCCCACCTGTCTAGAGATGAAAGTGTGTTTTTATCACCAGTGATTGCATTGAAGGGACCAGTACTTTTCAGGCAGTTCAGATATACAGTATATTTGTTCTTCATAGCGTGTACTCAGTTCAAAGTGACAATTTGAACTTGGTAACTCTCTCATTCACTATTTCTTTGAAGAGATAAGCAAGATTGACAAACCTTAATGCAGACTCATCAAGAAAAAAAAAAGAGAGGCCCCAAATAAATAAAATCAGAAATAAAAGAGGAGAAGTAACAACTGACTCCACAGAAATACAAAGGATTGTAAGAAAATATTACAAACAATTATATGCCAACCAATTGGACAATCTAGACAAAATGGATAAATTCCTAGAAACATATAATCTTCCAAAACTGAACCAGGAAGAATCAGAAAATCTGAATAGATAAATTACAACTAATGAAATTGAAGTAGTAATTAAAAAAAAATTCCCAGCAAACAAAAGTCCTAGACTGGATAGCTTCATAGGTGAAAAATATTCCAAGAAGAACTGACACCTATTCTTCTCAAACTTTTCCAAAAAATTCAAAAGGAGAGAAGACTCCCAAGATCATGTTACAAGGCCAGGATTATCCTAATTCCAAAACCAGATAAAGACACTACAAAGAGAGAAAATTATAGGCCAATATCCCTGATTAACACAGCTGCTAAAATCCTCAACAAAATATTAGCAAACTGGATCCAGTACTACATGAAAAAGATCATACATCGTGATCAAGTGGGATTTATTCTGGGAATGCAAGGTTGGTACAATATATGCAAATCAATAAACATGATACACCGCATAAACAAAATGAAGGATAAAAAAACACATGATCATATCAATAGATGCGAAAAAAGCTTTTGATAAAATCCAGCACCAATTTATGGTAAAAACTCTCAGCAAAGAGGGAGTAAAGGGAAGATACTCAATGAAATAAAAGCCACATATAACAAACTCACAGCCATACTCAATGGGCATAGAATGTTTTCCTTGAAACAGGGATGTCCACTTTCACCACTTTTATTTAACACTAGTAGCCCTGTGCACGAATCTGTGTGCCAGTAGCTCTTTGCCGCCCTTCTGTAGCTCTCTGCCTGATGCCCCGCCCTCCTGTAGCTCCCCCTCCCCCCTCCTTTCCCATAACTTGCTGCCCTGTCCCCTCCTGTAGCTTTTCACTGCCCACTTGTAGTTTGCTGCCCCACCCTCTTGCAGATCCATGATCTGGTCATTACGCCCCAAGGCGTAATGGATAATTAGCATATTCCTCTCTTATTATATAAGAGGATAGTACTGGAAATTCTAGCCACAGAAATCAGACAAGAAGAAGAAATAAAAGGCATCCAAATGGGAAAGGAAGAAGTAAAACTGTCACTATTTGCATATGGCATGATTCTGGAAATAGCCCAAGTGCCCATCAGTAGATGAATGGATAAAAAAAACCTGTGGTACATTTACACAATGGAATACTACTCAGCCATAAAAAAGAAGGAAACCTTACCTTTTTCTAACAGCATAGATGGACCTGGAAAGTATTGTGCTAAGTGAAAAAGGCCAGTCAGAGAAAGACAAATGCCATATTATTTCACTTAATATGTGGAATCTAATGAACAAAATAAACAAACAAAATAGAAGCAGTCTCATAGATACAGAAAACAGATGGACAGATGTCAGAGGGGAGGGGATTGGAGGACTAGGTGGACAAGATGAAGGGATTAAACAGGAAAGAAACACACAAACTCAGACACAGACAATGGTATGGTGATTACAGGAGGAAAAGGGATGGGGAAGGTAGAAGAAGGTAAAGGGGGATAAATGGTGACAGAAAGAAACTACTTTAGATGGTGAACACACAATATAATATACAGGTGATGTGTTATAGAATTGTACACTTAAAACCTATATTATTTTAGTAACCAATGTCACCCCAATAAATTCTATAAATAATAAAAAATAGAAATATTTGTTTGATAGAGAAGTGAAATCCAAATGATTTTATTAGTAAGTTAGAGGTAATTAAATTGTCCCTATCAATGTACAATGTATTCACTAGATCATTAACTTTTAGAAGGTATCTATACTGCTTGTGCTTTGATATATAATTAACAAGACATAGTAGCCTATATTCACCTTATATTTATTGTATATATGGCTGTTTTATAGCCAAAAAAGTGCCAGATTTCACAGAGTAGCATTTCAATTTATTAGCAATATTATAGAAGAAAACAAAACTCAGATTTTCAGAAAATCCCTCTTTCTAGTCTCAATATATATTCCTGGACCCCATCTAGTGCAATAGTTGTTCCTGGCACTTAGAGATTTTGAATCATCTCCACAGATGTTGCTCTGAGCAGTTCTACACACAAGTGCAAAAGATTTTACACAGGCTCCATCCAAGAAAAGCTTAATTTCCTACCAGCTTATTTTGAGTCTCCTCCCCTCCAAACTTCATTGTATGTTCTCTTATGTTCTGGATTAGCTAAAAGGTTTTAGATGAGCTGTTGGTTAAGAGAGAAAGCTGCTAGGATTTCTAGCAGACTAGACATAATCTCCTTTGCCAAAGACTCATTTTGAAAACCATCGTAATTTTTAATGATGAAGTGTGGAACTCTGAAAAGCTTTGCTTTAAAAAAAAAAAGAAGGAAAAAATTTCCCACAACATCCTCCAAAAATTCACAACCGATAAAGTATGCTTCTCCTTAATTTACTCCTCACTGACTTCCTAGTTCCCAGAGGCTGCATGGTCTCTGCAGCTGGCATTCTGCAGTGTTTGCTACATGGGCATAGGTGGACTGAAATAGTAATCCAATGGTAATTGACAGGACACTGATGGTCTGATCCTATAGAGCTTCAATCAATGTTCATATGGAATAACAGCCAGGAAGGTCTTTTGTCCCAGATGAGAAAGCTGTCTTCGTAGTTGGCTCTAAGTCCTGCAGGAAGCACATGTAGCAGTGAGATTATTATGAAGTTAATTCTAAGAATGTGAACTATTTGAGAGCCAAAGCTATGGATAATATCAAAGGAAACTAAGTACATGGAAACGATATGATGTTTGAGGTGAAATATCTATGGAAAATTTGAAGCATCCTTTCCTTGCTCTGGCTCATGGTGGGTTTTCGATTGCTTTCACAGACATGGTTCCTGTCTGAGGCTCACAGCAGTCTCGTGGGGCAAGTGGCTCAGAATGTGTGCCCTTTGAGGGGAGAGGAAGGATTAACTGACCTCTACGGTTTCCAACATTATTGGCAGGGTCCAGACTGAAAGACAGACCTCTGGACTCTTCACCTGGTGCTCTTTCGTGTGACAACATCAGAAGATAAAACTTAACACACAGGAAGAAAGAAAAAGGGGAATGAGTTTAATTTCATAGGTTGTTACAAATGACAGTTTTATATTAAAAATATTTTCAAATATATTTTCAAATGTAATACATTTATTGAACATTGGAAAAGACTTCCTGGGGAGAAAATGTCTTGATTTTTATAAAAAACTAGAGGCCTGGTGCATGAAATTCATGCACGCAGGGGCCAGGGGGTTGGGGGGAGGCCCTCAGCCCAACCTGCACCCTCTTGCAATCTGGGACCTTTCGGGGATGTCCAACTGTCGGTTTAGGCCCGATTCCACAGACATCCCTCTCGCAATCTGGGACCACTGGCTCCTAACTGCTTGCCTGCCTGCCCAATCACCCCTAACTGCTCTGCCTGCCTGCCTGATCACCCCTAACCACTCACCTGCCTGTCTGAATTCACCCCTAAAACTCAAGATTTTTATTTTTAATATTTATATTTCTTCTTTATTTTTTATTTTAAAATTTAAGCTTCTTGAGAACATGAGGCATTTAACATTATTCCATACTAGAGGCCTGATACACAAAATTCGTGCAAGAGTAGGCATTCCTTCCCCCGGCTGCTGGCACTGGCTTGCCTCTGGCACCCAGGACCCGGGCTTCCCTCCAGCCACCGGCAGGCCACCCGGGCCTCTCGGGCCTCCCTCGCAGCCCTGCTTCATCTGGAAGGTCATCCGGCAGGACATCCAGTCTAATTAGCATATTATGCTTTTATTATTATAGATTCCTTACAGAGAGCTAAGCATGGTAAACACAGCAAATACTTCATACTTATGGGCTTTTATACAAACACTTTCCAACCAGGAATGTTTTAATAGGCAGTCTCCAAAACTTTGAACTGTAAAACCTAAAAGTAGAGTGCTCTGATTTCAGGCATCAGGTGCTATTAGCAGGATTTCTATCCCAATTAAACTCTAATTCTGAGCTCTCAACAGTCTGGACAAACTGCCCTTCACTACCTCCAAAGTTTCTTATTCGTCACCATCCCATTTTCCTCCACTTCAAACCAAGGTAACAAATGAAGCCTTTAATTCTGATCTTCCTCACCGCAAGGGAACAGCAAACCTCAATCGAAATAATTTCCCGCCAGAGGTCACGTCCAAATACTGCGAGACTGAGGACTATAGGGCTGACTGTACATGGGCAACAACAGGCCCACGTTCTAGCAGTAGGCGCCCGGGCGTCCTCCACAATCCCACAATCCTCTGGCCGCATACTTCCGGTTTTTCTAGCTCCTCCTTAAGTGGTGTTTCCTTCAGTGACGTTGCAACGTCCAAGGCCTGTAGTTGGAGAGGATTTTTCTGTCCTTGACATTGATGGCTGTTTACTATTTGGAATCAGTGACATTTCGGGAGGCCGGCCGCTGCCATGAACATGTCGGTCCCAAGCGCCCTCATGAAACAACCGCCCATTCAGTCCACGGCTGGCGCCATCCTGGTTCTGGTTCGCAATGAGAAAGGTACTGCGCTGAGCCGGTTTCCAATCGGATCCTCCTCTTCCTTCCCCAGCACACTCCAAACCTACCCTGGGTCGACCACCCCAACCCCACAGACCCTTAAGACCTTCCCCCCTATTTCTTTGACTTTCCCCCATCAAACTTGTACCCTATCGAGTTGCCTAGGGGCGCCCCTAACCACTCCCTGGGGGCAGGGCCAGCCTGGGCAAGGGGCCCTCGTGTTCTGGTCTCTGGTCATTCCCGTCGTTTCGGTGTTATGGTCTCTGGCTTTTTATATATGTAGATAGATAATCAGATGTAAGGTGAAAATGAGCTTTGTGGGCTAACAAAGCCCTAGGGCAGTGGTCGGCAAACTCATTCGTCAACAGAGCCAAATACCAACAGTACAACGATTGAAATTCCTTTTGAGAGCCGAAAACCGACTTCTGCGCATGGGCCACGAAGATTCAATTGCACTGTATGTGCGCACCCGCACGTGGTATTTTGTGGAAGAGCCACACTCAAGGGGCCAAAGAGCCACATGTGGCTCACGAGCTGCGGTTTGCCGACCACTGCCTTAGGGGGAGGAAATTGTAACATTGACTGTACTGGTTAGGTGAGTCTATTTTCATCTCTTACTAGAGAGACTCTTAGCATATAGTATTCCCATACGCAGTAGAAGCTCCCGCCCTTTCAGACTTGGCTGGGAGTTTGCCTAGTCACTAGGCCCTAGAGGCTTGGTGGCCGTGCTCTGGGTCACCAATGTGGGTTTACCAGGAAGCCTGAGAAGCCTCCTTCTGGGGCTTTAGTTGTAGGCAGACCAGGGAGAGGAGATGCTGAAAATAAGGCAAGGCTTTGATAGGACTCAGGAGGCATGCACTTGGCTCTCATCATTGTTTGAAAATCTCCTGATGCAGATCCGAACCTAATACCATTGTCCACTGTGGCACAGAAATCCCTTTCCAAGGTCCGGATTGAGTCTGCATTTTTATCCTTGGAGATAAAACGAACAGGTAGAAGAAGTTTCCCAGGGCAGCAAATGGGAAACATTCTTATGTGGCCGTGCTTCTGTCTGTTTCCAGACATGCTAGGGCTTGTGCCTCTTGAACTGTAGAATAAAATCCCCATTCTTATTTCGTGGCTCTTAAGAAATGACTCTAGAAACTCAGCCTCTGGTTCATCTGGTTACATGTGGTCAAAATGCTTAAAGAACATGTGTGAAAGGCAGTTAAATACAACAGCAATTAAATCAGCACTTTAAGAAATGGTTTTGGATAGTTAAATCTCTTGAATCTTGATGAAGTGATTAAACCATATTCCAAGATACAATTCAGGGACTGTATGAGACCATACGAGTCTTTTGCCAATCCCATTTGAATTTCATAGCATGGTGGCCTGTGTTAACAGAGTTGTTAAAATGCAAGTTACTAAGAGCAAAGCCTGGGAGAGGAGCTATGCCAAGTTGAGGCACTTTTCCTTTGGGTCCCTCAGAGTTAAGAGAGCTTTGCATTTCCCCTGTATCTGGGGCTGGAGCATGAGCCAGGGCCCGTGTTGACACATAAAGCAAACTCTTTTAGAACACAGAAGGGGCTTTAGGAAGTTAAGTGTAAATGTAATAATGATGGAAAGGAATCTCATTTATGACAAATCAACACTTGTGAGTACAAATTAGACCAAATCACTGAGCTACTTTCTTGAACAGCATTATTTTTATTCGCTCTGAAGTAGGGTTGGAAGAGTACATCTCCTCTCCCAAGCTCCAGGTTTGTAAGTCCAATGCCAATTAGTCATCTCTACCTGCATGTCTCCAAAACACCTCAAATACATGTCCATGATCTTCCTGCAAATGCCCAGTTTTCTTTTCCTGATCCTGGCCAATGTCATCCATCACCAGCCATTACACTCCAAATCCTGGAACCATCGACTTCAATGAGTATTTGTTGACTGCCTCCCTTGGACCTTGCCCTGGGAGAATATTTTGATATGCATTGTCTAATCTTTGACTTTTTCTTCTTCTTCACACCAGCCCTTTACTCCTGCTTTGCCATATCCAACCTGACTTCAATTTGATCACCTTGATTGCCACACAGTATTTCTTTCCTCCTCCTCCTCATCCTCTCAGCAGATGGTATCCCAATTATTAAGTTTTTAAAACCTCTCCATCCATAATAAAGTCCACGCCCAACTTGCCATCCCAAATCCTACAGGATCTGGCTCTGACCCAATGACTTCGCTTTCCCTACTTCTATGCCTCACTCCAAAAACTCAATCTCCACCAAAACTAACTGGGCCTTGCTCTACCATGGTGTCCCGCTCAAGATGTTCCATTTCCTTGGGGGGAGCCTTCCTCTTGTTCTAAACTTACTGAATCCTACCCAGCCTCGAAGGTCCACCTCCTATCTTTCCAGTCTTCAGTATCTCCTTAGATTGTAATCATCTGCCTCTCCTATACTTGCAGCATGCTTGCTTTGTATTGTGATGGTCACAGCCAGCTCAGAAAAACTCAGTGTGATGTGCCAGAGGGGGTAGGCTCTATGTAGAGTCTGTCTGGTTCCACTACTAATTTAAAATAGGGGCAATACATCATTGATGATAATCCCTATGATCTTGGATTAGCATGCCCTGGATCTGTGGGTGGAGACTATCCCAAACCAACGCATCTCCAGGAGCTTTGCTGCTTGATTTAGCTAAAGAGGAAAAAGTTATTTGGAACACATAAATGTCTTGTGAAAACAAAACAAAGCAAAACCTTGGGCTAAGTACAGTAAGATCACCGAGGGAGCTCAAAGGGAAAGGTCACGGAGCAGCTAACTAGGTTGAGGAGGTTTAGCTGGAGAGGGTAATAAAAGGAGATGACTACAGCAGTGATAACATCAAGGCAGGTCCCGAAACCATTGGCACATTATTTGTTGGGCTGCATTAGGTAATCGTCCTACTTTGCCACAACTGGCATGAAATAAAATAACATGGCCAAGATTTCTATGCAAAAACATGGAGGCAATCGTGGTCACAGGTGGTGGTAGAACTTTATCTGAACTCAGATGATGTTTCATCCAGGGTAAAGTTCAGCAGGGTGAAAATACAAAGAAAGTAGAGCAAAACTGGGACCCAAACAACATCAATGTTTTTCTAGTAAAGCAATGCTGTATGTTAAGTAATACTGACATTTGAAGTCATTTATACGATGAGAGATAAAAGTATTCACTAAACTAGTGGTGCCACTGAAATAGGCCAATGTTTCTCCCCTGAAGATGTTGTTGTTTATTTAATGAGGACACCTCTGTGAAGGTGTTCCTACTCCCACGGCCACCCTGCCCAGGGAGTCCCTCCCTCCTCTGAACCGCAAGCATCAGTTACAGCATTTCTCAGACCGTATTTACTATTTACGTTTTAAGTGTTTTTTGTTTGTTTCCCCTCTAGATGGAGGGCTCCTTAGAGATTCTCAGGCCATTCCTTAAGTGTTTTTGCACTTTTGCCTGACAATGAAATTCTCAGTTTTGTTTTGTCTTTTCATAGTTACTGTTCCTTAGTAAGAATGAGAGGAGAAAATGTAGAGTCAGATATGGGAAAGCTTGTCGGTACTTCCATGAAGAGGGGAGTCTGTGGCTTCCCCCTGTGCATCTGGGTGACTTACCCATTCAGGTGATTGCTCCCTCCCCCAGGCCCAGGTAATCTACTTTCTGCCTCTATGAATTTGCCTCTTCTTGGTATTTCATTTAAGCATAGGCATACAGTACTTTTTCTTTTGTGTCTGGCTAATTTCACTTAGCATAATGTTTTCAAGGTCCACATTGTAGCATGTGTCAGAACTCCATTCCTTTTTATGGCTGAACAATATTTTGTTCTGTGTGTATACCACATTTTTTTAAATCTCTTTGTCCATCTATCGATAGACACTTGGGCTCTTTTCACCTATTGAGAATAATGCTACCCTGAACATTAGCATTAAATATATTTGAGTCCCTATTTTCAGTTCTGTGGGGGCATATACATATGAGTGGAATTGTTGGATCAAATATTCTAGGTTTAATTTTCTGATGTAATAACCAACTGTTTTCCAGAGGGCCTCTACACTATTTTATATTCCCACCATCAATGCACAAGGGTTTCTATTTCTCTACATCCTCACCAATCCCTGCTATTTTCTTTTTTATTATTTTTTAATTATAGCAATCTCCTTGTGATTTTGATTTGCATTTCTCTAATGACTAGTGACATTGAGCATCTTTGGCCATTTGTATACAGGCAATTTGTATATTTTCTTTTGAAGACATATCTATTCGAGTCCTATGCCCGTTCTTAATTTGGGTTTGTCTTTTTGTTGTTGAGTTGTAGGAGCTTTTTATATATCCTAGACATTAAGCTCTTATCAGCTATATGATTTGCAAATATTTTCTTCCATTCTGTGGGTTGTCTTTTTACTCTATTGACAGTGTTCTTTGATGCACAAAAGTTTTGTCCAGTTTATCTATTTTTTCTCTTTTGTTGCCTGGGTGAGTGTTGGTTTAGATTTTTGGAGAGATTATTTGTTGATGTTAGGTAAGCAGGATGGGCTTTGCTGAACATTTAGAACTTTGATCATGACTAGACCAGACTAGAAATAAACTTGTTTATGGACCCACAGCACAGACGTTCACTCTGAACGTCTGGCAGAAGTCTGGAGAGTCCAGATGTCACCATTGTCTCATCAAGGGATGCTCTTTGGGACCATTATTCTTTCAATGAGTCCCAAATGGCCTCAGTTTATCTAAGTGGCTGACTCAATTAGGGGGGGGAAATTATCTGCAGCTTGTTTTAAATCTCAATTTTAGGGGACTTGTCCTCAATATCGTAATGCCTATTATAAGAGGCATAGCATCACCAGTTTTACAGTTGATTTTTCTTCCTAGAGATAACCTTGGGTTCCCCGCCCACGTCCCCTCCCCCCCCCCCCCCCCCCGTTTCTGAAGGGGACAATAAGCTTGGGCAGTAATGTGCATGTATATGTTCATGTGTGTATGTGTGTGTGTGCATTCATATAAAAGCATTGGGCTCTGGGGATGCAGGTGAATTCCCCAAGTACCCGAGAAACACAGAAAGCCATCTTTGCCTTTTCTGGACTTCACATATAATTTCTTGCCGTGTTTAGGAAGCAAAATCACAAAGTGCACCCAAGAACCCATGGCAAAATTTTGGGGGCAAAATCTCCTTAGTAGGGTCCATGACAGATACCCTTTCTTTCATAGTTTGTGGAAACTGCCGGCATAGTGACTTAATCAGTACAACAGTTTAAAGACAAACTTGACACGAGCCATATGATTTCACTACATTCATCTTCCCATGCAAGCGATATCAACGTGGAAGAAGTGTTCTGAAAGAGCAGAATTGGAAAATATTTAAATAAGCCATTAGTCCTGCCAACTCAACACCAGGGCATCTTGACCGCACATTTGGAACTACAAGAAACAAGTCATAAACCTCTGAACTCTGGGAATGATTACGTCTGGCACGAGAAGAGGCAGGGTGGGGCCCGTCAAGGCAGCCACAGCTGATTCTGGGGTGCTTTTCCAGCCTCGCTGGGAGGGGGATAAGTGGGGCCAAGGAGCCTGGACAGCCATTTATCAACTGAAGGAGAAGGGCAAGGGCCACAAAAAAGGGTAAGAAGAAAACGAGAAAGAATGGGTCCAGAACCAAAATGCTGCCAAGGGCAGCTCTGGGCAGATGAAGGAGAATAAAAGAGGAATAAGGCTGCTCCCCACTCCCCTGCAGAGCCACCCCGCTAGAAATAAACGTGGCTGTGAATAGTGGGAGTGGGAGAATCCGGAAATTTTATAAATTGGTACTTCTCCAACTTGAATGTGTTTCAGAATAACCTGAGGATCTTGTTAGGATGCAGATTCTGATGAAGGTGGCCTGTGGTGGAATTCTAACAAATTCCCCTTTGAGTAGCAAGGCTCTATCAGTTAAAGATCAGGTAGAAAAAGAATGAAGAGGGAAATGAAGGAGGGATGGAGGGCTGTAACCCCAATACTATTCCTGTGGCTCTGCCATGGAACCGCTCGCAGAGAATGTCCTTTGGATTCTTTTGCAATAGTATCTCCTTAGTGGGGTCCATGTCGGAATTGTCTCCTGTGAGAATTGTAGCCATTTACTTCTCTTGAATCTGGGTGACAAAAAGTGACACAGAGTGTTGGAGTGATCCATTCTCCCCATTTAGTGGAGGGAGACACTGACTTTAGGGTAGCAAACCCCTCACAACAGAGACATCAGTGTTCCATGGAAAGGGCTGGGACAGAATAAGCTACATGAAATCTAAATGTCTAAGTGAGCAGAAACTCAGCCCCACCCCAAACCACCTTCATCAGCATTTGCATCCTAAGACATTTCTCGAAATACCTATTACATTTTCGGGGGGTGAATCTGATAAGAGTTAGAGGAATGCATATCCCTCCAAAGAAGCACATGTGTGCTGCTCAGGAGAGCCAGCACGGGCTTGCCTGCCCCACCGCCCCCCAGAGAAGAGAGTGCAGCATCTATCTGCCGTTTCTTCCCTCCCTCTCCCTCTTCCCACCCCAACGCTGCAGGAGCTATAAGATGGCAGCTGTGAGAGTTCCTGAAAGCCAAACTCTACCCTCTTTCCATGTCTCTCTTTGATCATATACACTTCTAAAACATGCTTTACACATTTCTTTTACTGTGGATTTGCATGTTCATAACTTTTGCCAATTTAAAAAATTGTGTTTCTATTTTCTTATTGATTTGTAAGAGCTCTTTATATATCAATACAATTAGGCCTTCCTTGTATGTGTGTGGTTAAAGTTTTGGACATATGGCCTTCAAAGATGCAGATTCTACTTCTGCTCTTTGGGCATCAGTTCTGTGGGTCACTGGAGTCCCACAAATATTAATGCTGCATAACAAGCACCCAAAACTAAGTGGTGTGTTGAGAACAAGTAGAGGTTAAATGGGTATCACCAACAGGTGGCTAAAGATCTCATGAATATTTAGTGCCTCATGGAAATTTGATGTATCATTTGTTTCATGAATATTGCGTGCCTACTTGGTTCTTCCATCCATTCCAATCTGTTTAAGCATCTGTATGTTCTACGTTTTTGCCTAACGTTTCTCACATGATACCTATTTCTAAACTAGCTTTATCTTCCTTATTTATTTGTTTCTCTCTTTTTTTTATTGTAGAGTTGAATTTTTTTAAAAATTGCAACCATTCATGACCTTCCCCAAGGCAGCTTGCAAAAGATTTGGGATGTGATACAAGAGGCATATTATACAACTAAAAGCCGTCTTTCTTTCTTGAACTGAACTTTGTCTCTCAATCTTGACTTGCTCTCTTGTGTTGGGCACCAGATAGCCTGGCTAGGGAGATCAGCAGCATTCCTCCAGTCGAGGCCCGGTAAAGCCCAGATGTTAATTGCCAGGAGAATTTGTATGTTCTGACAGCAAGACGGGGGCTCCTTGGAGGCCATCCTGAGGCCATTCTGGCGCAGCCTCAGTGGAAAGTATGATTGTTCAGAAATTAGCACGGTTGTGAATGGCACCAGATACTCACTGGCACCAGGTGGTGGAAGGGTGCATGGTGGCACCCCTACTCAGTTATGTGTTAATTCTGTATAAAGAGAAAACTGTGATTGAGATAAAGATTGGAAACATAAACAAATCCCATCTCCTAACATTTGTGACATCCCGTATAATTAATGGGCACAAGTGAAAACTTAAATTGCCCTCATAAAATGAAAGTAGTTATTGGAATAAACGTTATTCCTCCCACTTAATAGGAATCATTAGGCTTTTATTTTACATGGAAAGGGGGGGATCAAAGGCATTAAAGACCCATTATTTAATGACAAAGCAATGTTTTATTGGGTTTTCATGAATTAAAATAGATCACAGTCTTTTCAAAGTTCAGAAACAAAAGTGAATAAATTTAGGAAGAGGATGTAGCATGGAAGGGAAGAAAATGAAAATACCAGAAGTTCTATACTTAAAATAATAGTTCTTTGCCGCTCCTCCCACTCTTGTGCTTGATAGAAACACAGAGATGAATCGTTTTCATTAGCTAAGCATATTCTAATGTTCTATTGGCTAAATGGAAATCTTATTATAGTCCCTGGTGGAATAATTTAAGCTAGTATTCTTTATGTGGCTGTGCATATAAAACCTAACTTCAGACCTTTAAGCAAGATCCAAATCAAACAAAATTAGTTAATTTCATCTTTCAGTAAGACATTGTTCAACTAACACACAGGTGTACTCTTTGGAAAGAAGCCAGACAGAAAAATACTTGAAACAGACTACAGAGAAATTACTAGAATTTACTAAAGACCATAGGCTACAGTTTTAATTACTTAAAGAGCAATTTATTCAAATAGCCAGGAGGGTTTAATCTCAGCTGAAAATGTTTGGGTAGGTTCCATGTTAGTTTCACCTTATTCTAGAATCTAAATCTTGTATTTTTTTTCCTTCCCAAAGTACCATATTGCTTTTTGGGTGATGCCAATAAATACAAAGTTCTTATTAGTTGAAATATGGGCAAACAAGAAATACTCACTCACTGTCTAGATACTCTTGATCTACATGTCTAAAGTACTTAGGATAAATGATACCCATGCCTCTTTGTTCTGCAAAGAGAGCCGAAAATCTCCAAAGATTAGATTTTCTTGCAGAGCTTCCAATAATAATACTTGATTACACAAGCAATTGATGTAGTAATAATTTCAGATAATAATAATGCTTAGCACTTAAACATTTGTCATCTTCAAAGTGTTTTAAACAGTTTAACCCTCTTAAAACCCCAGTGAAATAAGGAAGTCAGCAAGCAGTCCATTATTCTTACTGCTCCATAGTCTTGAACTCAAACCACCAAAGTGTTTGCTTCCTCCTGTATCACTTGGATCCAGCCCGGTGGATGAATTGTGAAAAACATTTGTTTCACCGTTTCATTTTATCTCACACAATCCAGGAAGTTGGCAGAGCGCTGCTCTGTTCGTGTTCTCATATTTATTTTTTTACATGATAAACATTAGTTTAATTATCTTAATGTCACAAAAATATCTGGTGGGTACCTTCGGTAACACACCTGAGACACAGCTGCAAGGCCTCTGCCCTCTAATTCTAATTCTAATTCTAATTCTAATTCTAATTCTAATTCTAATTCTAATTCTAATTCTAGGAAACTGTATTTGCGCATCCTCAGTTGTTATGGTAAGTCCCTCTGCCTGAAAGACAGTTGAGCAATAAGAGAAACTTTGAAGCCCTACCCAGTTAGGCTCAGTGGATAGAGTGTCTGCCTGCAGTCTGAAGGGTCCTGGGTTTGATTCTGACAGAGGAAGGGCACATGCCCAGGATGCAGGCTTGATCCCCCAGTTGGGGGGCAGGCAGGAGGCAGCAAATCAATGATTTCTCTCTCATCCCTTCTTCTCTGAAATCACTAAATATATATATATATATATATTTTTTTTTAAAAAAGAGGAACTTTGAAAGCATTTGTTTATTTATTTTTTAATATTTTTTATTGATTTTTTTTTTTTTAGAGAGAGGGATAGAGAGATAGAAATGGATAAAGAGAGAAACATCACCGATTGACTACCTCCTGCACGCCCCCCACAGAGATCGAGCCTGCAACCCAGGCATGTGCCCTGACCAGGAATCAAACCAATGGCCTTTTGATTCCTGGGTCAGTGCTCAATGGTTGAGCTACAAGGCTGGGCTGAAATCATTTAAACCTCATCTACATGGAAGAGTTTGGAGTTTTAAACAAAATTATTCAGTTTTAAGAGGAAAGAACTTAAAGATTTTTGGTAAAATTGAGTTATTACTTGACTTTTACATCAATTTGAGAAAAGACTAATAGAATGCAATCATTGCTCCTAAAACCTGCTCCTCTTGATGCTGAGTTTAAAACTCTTCTTGAGGCTTGGTTTAGAGAATTCCAAGGGATAGTTACTATATTAGCCACGATAAAATAGAATTTACGGTGATAGCAAATGAATTGCAGGACCCCAGTGGCTTAACACAACAAAGTATTAACTGTTCCTTGTGAGTCAACAAAGAAGTGGGATGGAAGGGGGGCCCTGCTCTTGGGATCCAGCTAATGGGTGCTCCACCATCATGTAGCCACACCCGTTTGGAACACCCCTCATCCATCAATGCAAAGGAAGAGAGGAACAGAGAAATCACAACTGCTGTTCTATGACTAGGTCTGAAAGGGACAAGTATCATTTCTAACCAGAATCCATTGACCAGAAGTAAGCTAGAAGGAGAGTAAATGGGCCACATGGTGAGCATTATTGCCTCTGCCATAGTTACTATGAAATCTTTGTTATATTTTATACATACTTCACATTTTATGAGATGTGCAATCTGTAATATATATACACACACACACACACACACACACACATATATATATATATATATATATATATATATATAAATTTATAGACATAAAGCACATTGCATGTATTTTATTTATATTTAAATGTAAAGTAAAAATGTATATTTCCCTTCTGATTTCCATGACCATTTTAAAGGAGTAATCCCATCAGGAAAACCATTTGCCCCAATACAAATACAAAGAACATTAAAGAGCTGACTCTAATGTTTGGGCTATGGAACACTTACCTTCATCACTGTAAGTCTATTGGGTGGAGAGCTTATCCCATGCTCTTTGCATCTTCAACCAAAACCCACACTGCACACTCTCCTACTGAGACAATTCTGACAATGGGGTTTAATGATATTGATGCTGAAGCACAGAGGGTAAATGCTATGTCCCAACCAGTCACCACATTTAATTGAGAGACAAGCCAGGATTCACTAATATTTTGCCTGCAGCATGGTATCCACAAGCTCAGGGTCCCGTATCAAGAAAGTATGTGCTAAAAAAATAACCTTATTTAACGGTGGTGGGGGCGGGGACAATGGGATCTGTTTTCAGGCCATTGTAAGGTTGGTCAGACCACTGAGGGAGCATGGCTGAACATCAGTAGATGCTAACTGGAGCTTAGTGCTGCTGGTTGAGCCCAGACCATGGTGATGGCTCTCTCTGCCTAGCATTTCGGTTCCCTTTGCCCCTCTCTTGGGTTAGCCCAGATGCCTGCTGTCTGAAGAACTGGTGTGACGATAAGCCAGACCCAGCCTACTCTTCAAAACTCTTCCCTATCCCCTCCCTCAGGGAAGACCCCTTAACCTCCCTCTCACTCTTGTTTCTTGGGTTTTTCTGTCCCTCAGAGTCTTGCCCAAGGTCTGGGATTTGAGCCGTGTTCAGACACTGGGGAGCAGAGGTTAGGAGCCCATGGCTGCAGGTCTGAGGAGCTTTAATTAGAGGCTTCTCCAGACCACCCGCCTGCCAGCCTCTCCAAGCCCCTGCCGTCTGCATCCCAGAGGGGCCCTCGCCGCTGTGGGTGGCAAACCACAGCAGGACGCCTGAAGGTAGTCAAGTGGGCCTGAGGAGGCCATCAGACCTCAGCTGGTTTTAATCCTGTAAGACTGAAACTTAACATGCGAAGCAGGCAAGATAAAAAAGTGCTGTGGGGTGGCATCAGTGTTCCATGTGGAACTCCAAGTCCCAACATTGGGTCAAATTCAATGACGTTAATAATGAGGCTGATAACAGTGATGCTAGCAATCATAACCACTGCATGATGGTAACAGAGAAAGAGCAGAAGCCAAAGGGAGAATCCTGATCCTCGTCTGGGGCTGCCTGCTGCATGCGTGTTGTCCTTGATGACTGAACAGGAAGCCCGAGTAATGGCATCCAGGGACGGCGGGGCCTCCTGGCCCAGCAGCTCAGCTGGAGGCGCTGCCCATGCATCTCCACAGTCACCCTCAGGTCCATGTCTGGTTGCCCAAAGCTGAGCCTGAGAGTCCAGCCAACATTCCGCTGCCTCCTCCCCAGCAGAGTTGGCCTGAGGTTCCTGGAGACACTGGCCTAGAGAGCCCGGGAGCATTTGTCTGGGTTTCCTTCCGAGGAGACTTTGGCAACTGGAGACAGGATGACCAATTCACAACGAGAGCCAGTGACCCAGAGCAGACAGATGACGCACCCGAAAAGCATGTTCTCATTCCCTTGTGTTACTTGGTAAGCTCGGTACCAAAAAGACAGACCTTCCTCAGAGCTCCGCACGCCTTCTCCTGCCCCACAGCGCAGTCCGCAGCTTGGCCACCACGCCACAGGCTGCCTCTGTACCCCCCTCACTCCTCAGGGCTGTCGTCTCCCCTCCACACCCTCCTCTCACCCACTCTGGTTTCAGAGGACAAGCTGGGTCCTCTTTCTTTCCAAGGCCAGTCACTCTCCTTTGCCCTTGGCTCCCCATTTCCCCCATTTTTCCTCTTTTCGAACCATCCAGTTTTCTGCTGTGTATGTTTAGCAGCTCTGCCCCCTTGGCCTATGGACATGCTCCAGTCATTCTTGTCGCAAAACAGAAATTCATGATATCATCTCTCTCCCATCTCCATCCTCTCTTCTTTCCTTGCCTCCCTCTTACATTCTAGCTGCCCCATTTTTTTTATGTTTTATTCTTTTTTGTTGTTGTTATAGAATATATGTAACATAAACTTTACAATTTTAAGTGTACAGTTAAGGGTGGTAAATAAATTCCCATTGTACAGCCATCACCACCATCGGTCCCTCTCTGAATCGCTGTAAGTTGGCTGTTACCTGCACCACTGAACCGCACCTGCTCTGGCTGAGCTCATCAGCAGCCTCCTGGTTGCTGGATCCAGTGGAAGGCCATTTACATCTTGTCTAACTGACCTCTTTGAGGCCTGTGCCGCTGTTTGAGGCATTGCTTCCTTTTGGAATGACTGATGCCTGGCATTGTGGCCTCTCATGCTGTCTCTCGTCCTCACCACCCACCTGGACACACTCACTATCCATCACAGGTCCTCTTCCTCTGCCTTAGATTCTGCAGCTCCTTGGGAATGCACCTCCAGCTCCCTGTGCTTCATTCCACATGTCAATTATGTCTTAGTTCTTTGGCCGGGTCCCTTCAGTGCAGGACTCCCCTGTACCAAGGCTGAATGTCAACGCCCAAGGTCTTTCTCAGCAGGGAGTTGGTCCAGAAAATATTCTGGAACATCTCCCACCTCAAATGAACTTCTCTAGTGTCCATAACCCAGTAGCAACAGGTACCTGAGGGGTGTCTGGTTGGTAGAAGAACTGGACACGTTGGGAGAGTTGGTGTCTGATGGCACAGACAAGTTAATTTTGTAGTTCTTATGAAGCAAAGAAGAAATCCCCAACTCACTGCAGGCAAAACAGATGGCCTGCAGATGTGGGAATATATACTGACCTCCCATCTTTGCACCATCCTCAGGACTCTCCCTGATTCCTCTAAGCAGAGCTGGGTTCTGCAGCTGCCAGCCTCGTAACCCGCTACTTTAGAAGACAGGAGGAGAGAGTCCCTGTGTTCAGGGAGCACAGTGTGAAAATGAAGGCTTTCCACACCCCCGAGGGGAAAGAAAAGAGGACGGAGGATAGGCGTGGGCAAGAGCACGAGCTGGTGAAAGGCCCACAGGGGCCCACTTGCTTCTTGTCTAAATTTAACAGTAACTGGCATTAACCCCGCCATACAATGACCAGGAACACACAGGCCCTGCCACACAGGGGGGCTCGGAGGTCTCTATAGAATGAGATGGACCTATGGACCTGGGAGAGTTTTCCCTGGGAGTTGGCTGACTCAGGGCCTGGTGACTGCAGAACCAGCAATAGCCACCCAATGTCAGAATACGGTGGCTATACTTAGCCAGCCCTGGCGGTAACTGTTGGCATCTAAGGGAAGGATTTATTTTTGAGGGTTTAGTATAGTTATAATTGTAACCTGTTGTATGGTCAGTTCCCACAGGGACTAGGAAAGACAAAACCCTTGGGAATGATTGGTGATCCTGTGTAGGGAGCACCCCTCCTTTCTCTCTCTGGACAATTCCTGCTGATCTTTCAAGACTCGACTTACGTGTTCCCCCACTGTGGGAGGTCTTCCCATCCCTGACCATGAGTTTCACAGGCCCTCTTCTGTGTTTCCTGGGTATGCCCTTCTGCAGTATAATTTTTTTTACATGTGTCATAATCATCTACTAATATCTCTGTCTCATCCATTGGACTGCGTACTCCCTGAGGGCAGGGCGCCTGTTTCTGATGCCTATCAGAAAACTCTGGATAAATAAATGACTGATGAATGAATGAAGATTTGCAGTGACTGGTTCTCAAGAGTAAGACTGGGAAATCGTTCCCTAACAATGGACACACATTGTTGGGTGTGTGGGAAGCCCCAGATGGTTAAGGAGCATCTAGAGCTTACCAAGCAAGAGAGTCACTGGGTTGTGTAACCAGGGCCTCTGCGAAGGAGCAGGGGTTATTTCACCAAATGCTCTCTGTGAAATAGCAGGGAGCATAAATTACTGGCTAGGTAAGGACCTGTTTCCAGTGTATGACCCAGACTTACATAGCACTAAGCTGGACAGGCAGACATGTGTTTGTTTTGTTCTGTGTTGTTCTGAATAATTTTATTACTTTTTTTTCCCCCCAAGTGACTGATCGACTTAAGGAGATAATCTCTGATAAAGGCATCTCTATAACCTAATGAATTCACTAAAAACATTTAAAACCAATTGCAGGTCTTTGTCAACAACTATGGCCAGTTCACTTATCCTGGGTCAGACCATTGCTTAGTCTGAGATAGAGCCCAGGATTGCCAATGTAATACCCCCTCGATCATACCAAAGGGTCAGAACGTAGGTCCATGGATGGGACAAACATTAGGCCTTTCTGTTGCTATCAAATCAGTTGTTTTTATACTTATAAAAAGCCCCCTTTCCAAGCCTATAATGACAGGAAAGTTAGATTTTCTACATAAAAGAAGGAGGCCCCAGCAAAGGGGAGAAGGCATTCAAGTTCTGTGCATGTTGGGGCAGAAGGAGGGAAAGATTGATGGGGGAAATGGCCAGGTCCTCACTGAAGTGAAACCCTATCATCCTGGCTCTGAGACCCAAAGGCTTGTCTGGAGCAGGGGAAGAAAACAGAGCCCAGCACTCAAGCCTGGTGGGCTACTTAGCACCCCAAGTTGGAAGATCCAGGGCTGGAACATTCTCACTGCTTTTGCATTATTTCATTAGGCTGTTGACAAATAAACACATGGAAACAATCCACAGCCGGGCACTGATTGGCTTTTCCTTCAGAGGCATGGCTGGCCCTGGTCTTCTGTGAAAGATTACCTTAATCCCTCATTGACATCTGACCCAGCCTCACATTTTCCAAAGTCTCTTAGTCATGCTTTTGAGAGGAATTTGACTGCTGTTCCCTCTACATGACTTTGCACACAGTGTTCACTTCTCCCTTTTCCTCTGTCCTTAAGGCAGGCTGACAGCTGAGCTGACTTCCACAATCATTGTCCTTAACATAGAAGCCACCCCCTCCGTGGTGGCTCATGCAGTAGCCTCACCATCCAGGAGCCATATTTTCCAGAAGCACACTTAGCTCTCCTTTATTGATTATGTGTGCAAAACTAGAATCTTCTCCGTCAGAATGTAAACACTTAGGGTATCACTATTATGTCCCATCCTCCCTAACATTTTCCTGGCTACACAATGGGTCTCAGTCTACACCTTTTCACTCTTTGATTGAGGGTCTAGCAGCCTCAATCCTATATAATAAAAGGCTAATATGCAAATTGACCGAACAGCGGAACAAACGGTTATTATGACGTGTACTGACCACCAGGGGGCAGATGCTCAATGCAGGAGTTGCCCCCTGCTGGTCAGTGTACTCCCACAGAGGGAGCGCTGCTCAGTCAGAAGCCGGGCTCATGGCTGGCGAGCACAGTGGCGGTGGTGGGTGCATCTCCTGCTTCTGCAGCAGTGAAGGACCCCTCGGGGGGATGTCCAACTGCTGGCTTAGGCCTGCTTCCCCCAAGGGGTCCCGGACTGTGAGAAGGCACAGGCCGGGATGAGAGACTCCCCCCCAGTGCACGAATGTCATGCACTGGGCCTCTAGTAGTATATAATACACTAATTTCTCTTACATGCATTTGGAATGATATTAGTTATGTCCCATCCTTAGGAGACTAGGAAAATGGTCATTAATTTTCTGAGTTCTGTGGTTCAGAGGAGCAAGGCTGGTTGAGAAAAGCAGGCAGAAGTTGGGGTAACCAGTGGCAGAATGAGTGCTGAACCATCGAACCTTATTCTGTCCTCAAGGATGGTAATTGAACTCCTTCCTTTTACAAGGCAGAGGAAGGTTCACTAAGAAGCTAGTGAAGCGTAGGCATCATGGATCCTCACTTGCACAGGGAATCCTTCAAAGGCACTTATATTTCTAATTTTAAAATATTTATCTTAAATGGACCTTTCTCTTCCCTCCAATGGAAAAGGCTTCAGTCCTCACAAGACCGGTTTCTCCCCTGATGCCTGTGCTGAGCTATGAGGGGTGGAGGTGTGAGAAATGTTGATGTAGGTTCTGCCTCTCCTAGGAAAGAGATGGGACATGAACATCAAAGATGAATAATTACTAGAGTAACTCCCAGACGTTTTGATGGTGCCTTTCCTACCCAGGGTAAGTTTAAGACCAGCTGTTTCTGTTCCAGCCACAGTTTGACTTCTTAGAATTGAACATCCTCAGCTGGTACAGCCATTGCCTGGAGTGTACACAGGATAACTGGAGGGAAAAACTTCAATCACCTTGGCCTAGCCAGTAAAAACTATTGATCTTGGAAAGCCATTGTATTAATCAATGTAACTTTCAATAACTTTTCTAACAAAGGATCCTACAGACTCAGCTGCTTAACTCAATATAGCTCCATTTCTTGCTCACGTAGTCTGATGTGGATTGGATTGCTCTCTCGCATGTACTCTTCCACACAGTGACTCAGGGATCCTGGCTCCTTTATATCATGATGCTGCTATTTTAAATACATTGACTGAGAGAACCCTGGTGAAGGCACACCAGCCCTTTACTGTCTTAATCCAGAAGTGGCCCACTTCACTTCTGCTCGTATCCATTGGACAAACTCAATCATAGGCCTCCACTAACTATGGAGAAGGCTGGGAAATGTCATCTCTTATGCTCTGGAGGAGAAAAATAAGATCGTATCTGGTAAACCTGGAAATGATTGTTTCTCATTGCCTTGAGAATGGTGATGGGTGGCTCTTCTCACGGTCTGCAGAGGAGTGAGCTGGAGGTGAGGAAAGAATTGTTGGCTGCACAGGACTGGTTCTGGAGAGACACTGCTAAACTGGGGAGCCCTTTGTTGATCTGAGATGAGATTGGTGGGCTGTGGCTCAGATAACCTCTCCCCTGGAATGAAACCATCTCTCTGACATATGAATCCCAGAGAGCTTCAAACCCTAGTCCTCACAAATGTGCCTCCCAGGGCATTTCCTTGGCCCTGTCTGGAATCTGGGGCCATGTCACCTTTCAGAACTGATGTTGGAAAGTTCCTCAGGTTGAACTGTTCGCTCCCATAGTGTGATCAGCAGCCTCGAATCAGGTTAACTTAGCAACCTGCACAGCAGTTTTCCACCAGATCATCGTGAGCGGGGGCAGGAGGTGTTTCTTGGGCATTTGTCATTCCGTATGTGTTTGCACAGGCTTTCCTTTGAGAGAGCATGCCTCCTCAACCTGACAGTCTGTTTATGCACAGGCTTCCTGATACACTGTGCACTAGTTAAAACGTCCAGTGTGGAAAGTATTATGACAGCTATGCAACCACCATAGATTAGAAGCAGCTATTGCTTCAGATAGGATCTGAGTTACCAGGAAGTTGGGCATGGGCTGGATTAACAATTTTATTATTTTTTTCTGCTCTTGTTTATCATTTTTTACCCTTGGGAGGTGAATTCTAAAGTTCTGTGATCCTCATGGCGTGTCCCATGGCATTGACATCGGGGATCAGATACATGGCCATGTAAGAACTATTTATGGCAGCAAGCAAGCTTTTGAGCATTGAACTTTTAAAATGTTTCATTCTCAAGTTTTGGCTTGTTACTCAAGAGGTGGAGATCCCTTTGACAAAAACAACAAAGCAAAGCTAGCTAAGCATTCAGACAGCCCATGTCTGGGGACCTTGACTTTGTGTGTTTTGAGTCCCTTAACTATCCATGATTGTTGAGTATGGAACCTCGGCCTCCCGCAGGTTCCCTTGTAATCTTATCTTACAATACAACATGGTTTTGTAATGAAAGGTAGCCAGGTTCCCACGAACCCATACAGTTTGTGTGAAGCATGAAAGTGCTTGGCCAAGGGGGTTTGTCAGGTTGGAATTCAGCCCTCCCTGCTCTCTGGTACTGGGCTCTGTCAGCCCAGAGGATGAGACACCTCTTTGTAATTCAGAAATGGGCACCCTTTAGCCCAGAAGCACCGCACAGTATGTCTTCCATACCCCTCACCATGCCTGGTGTTTCCCTTGCCCTCAGCTTCCAATTGACATTTGGATTTCTTTAGTGACACCCAAGGAGACAAAACCAGAGGTGGAGGAATTTCTCCCCAAATACAAATTCTCTCAAGTTTCTGAAATCCTTTACTTACTTACAGCTTCTTCAGTGATATTGCTGCCCACAAAATTCAGCACACATGAAGGATTCTCTTGCACATCCATACCCTATAGAAGTGTGATGTACAACATGACAACATTTTGTGACATTCACTTCTGTTTTACCTCCCCATAGGGTTAAATATGATCTCCTTCCCTCTCCACTCAGCCAGTTTGAACAACCAGACTGTTTTGTGCTCAGTCCCTCAGGAAAGAAATGGGAAATCTAGGCAACAGAGAAGAATCAAAAATTGTCTTGATGTGCATTTCCAGAAGCTGACACTTTTGGGAGAGTGGGGAGGACTCCGTGTGTAGACAAGATGGGAGGACACCCTGAGTGAGAGCAGAGATTCCCACTCCTGGTCTTTAGAGAGGATCTGCCTGGTGAAGGAGGGTTGGTAGACAGCTCTGTGGTCTGCCTGTTGGTGATTTTGTCTGGGAGGATTCCCCTGCCCCAACATGGCACCAAATAAGCCCCAAGTCCTCAAGGGTGGCACAGGAAAGCTGAGAGAAGAGTCATATCTAAAGGGTCTTATGCCTGGAATGAGGATGCTCTGAGGCCCTGTGGTGCCTGAAAACGGTTCACCAGATGGGGTGATGGCACATTAGCACGAGCACGATGCTTCTTCCCACCCAGTCCCGTGGCATGGTGTAAGCTTCCCAGAATACAGACACAATCCTGAGGAAAACTCTGGGGAATGACACTCAAAATAAAGTTATAGAAAAACAGGTGAATTGCACACCTCAACACTGAGCAGGGATTCAAATGTAGGAGCTGTAGACATTCAATCCTCTTCCTACCTTTCCCTCCCTACCACCCCTGTACCCCATCTCTATCCTCCTTTCTGTATTTCTATCATGCACCCACACTCTGTGAAGGAAACCAAGGAATGCTGTGGGCTGCTGGGGTGGTGGGTGGGAGTGAGGGGCCATGGGGCTGAGCCCAGATGTTATTGAACATAAAACTAGTTTGAGGAAAAGCATCTGGGAGTGTCAGCTCAGCTTGGGTCTTCTCACATCCTGTAGCCTGTGGCCAGAGCGAGATGCAGGCTCAGGTTTTTGCATGGAGCAAGTTCTCTGGCCCTGCTGTCTCAGGTATCCACCCATGGAGATGTTTTCTGGCTTTTCATCCTACCCTTCTCTGTTGGTTCTTTTTTCTCAGTCCGTAAACTCCACAGACATAAAACAAGAACCATAAAGCCCTCCTCTCACATGTTGACTTCTAATTAGCTTTCAATTTCCTTTCTCCCTTCTCATGCCACTGTTTCCAAGGATTGCTAATGCCCTCCATTTCTGCACTTCCCCACATTTCTTAACGTACAGCACTCCTGCTTCTACGCATCTATGAGCACCACTGTTGCTAAAGTCACCGTTAATTTTCTAATTCCCCAACCAGACTTTTCTGCTGCATTTGACAGTGTTCATTATTCCCTCATTCCCTCATTCATTAAGGCTCTTTTTCATTCATGACACCTTCTTAGAACTTCCTCATGAGCCCAATGTCCTCAGTTCTTTGGTTTCCTAGAGTTCTCTCTCAGGCTGCCTTCTCTTCAGACAATAAATACATATTCCAAACCACCTCATCCCATAGTTTTGGCTGCCACCTACACCGATAGCATTTTAAAAAAAGTCTTCAGCCCATACTTCTCTGAGCTTTTGACGTCAATTGCCTACTGGACGTTTCTATTTAGATGCTCTGTGGGCATCTTATTGTCAACACAAGCATACCTTCATGATCTTATCTGCAAAACCAGCCTCTCAACAATCGGTGAAGATGCTATTCCTTTCTTGCTGAACCCCGGAAGTCATCCTCATTCCCCCTTTTCCCTCATTGATCAAGTCAGCTGGCCACCAAGTCTCGTCTCTTACTCTTCCACATTGCTGCAGGCCAGTCCAGGTCTCATCACCTCTTCTCTGGCTGCTGCAGTCACCTCTTTCCTGGCCTCCCTGGGGGCAGCCTTTCCACAGCAAATCCATCTTCGCTGTTGCAACCAAGATGTTTGTTTTAAAGTGAGGCCTTTGTTTTTATTATCGTATTTCGCTTTTAAAAATTGTGGTAAAATACACATCATATAAAGTTTACTATCTGAAGCATTTTTAGATGTACGGTTCGGTGGCATTAATTACAGTCACATCGTTGTGCAACCATCCCCACTATCCATTTCTCCAACATTCAAATGAGAATCCACCATGTAATAGAGGCTCAATATGTGTTTGAGGAATAAATGACAGAGGCGACCAAATACCTCTCGAGGAGCAGTTCTCAAACATGGTGGTCTCGAGTCCCTTGCAACTTCAAAATCATTGAGGACCTGAAGCTTTTAGTTATCTATTAATAGCTACCATATTATAAAGAAAACTGAAAAGTAGAAAGTTATGAATACACTGAAAATACCAACCATATTTACATGTTAATAAAAATGTAAAAATTTTTACATAAATGCAACTCCTTTCAGAATAAGGCTGATGGAAGAATGCAGTTTTCATATCTGCTTCTACATTCAGACCGTTGAGTCACAGTGTTCTGGTTGAAGTAAATTAAGGAAATCCAGGCATATAGTTGGGAAAGGAAGGAATATTTTAATGGTCTTTTAGATAATTGTGGATACTCTTCTGTGATTCTACACCAAAACTCAACCAGCGGTGGTTTCTTAAAGGCTACCAACACCATGGAATCTGAAATCACATGAATGAACTTCTTGTACTCTGTTATACTCTTCTATTGGTCTGTCTTGCCCTTTGAACAGAAATTTTACCCATGCACAATTTTGTAACAAACTATTACATTGGTCATTTTGAAATCATTGGTTGGCTGAGTTAAGCCAATCTTCCACATGTTGACTGAGACATTTCACTACACGCTATCAAAAATCATATTCATTAAATAATCACTCATCTTCTTAGAAAGGTATTTAGGTATTGGAAACCTTTCAAGTTCATAATGGCAGATGCAAGATTTCCAAAAGTCTGATTTTAATTTAGAAGCTTGAATTTTATCATTGGGGACAAAAACTGTGAGTTTTCCTTGAAATGACAGCCTCATTTCATTCATTTTCTTAAAAAAAAAATACACACACACACACACACACACACACACACACACACTGACTTCAGAGAGGAAGGGAGAGTAGAAACATCAATGATGAGAGAGAATCATTGATCGGCTGCTTCCTGCATGCTCCCCAACTGAAGATCGAGCCCATAACCCGGGCTTGTGCCCTGAATCAAACTGTGACCTCCTGGTTCATAGTTAGACGCTCAACCACTGAGCCACGCTGGTGGGGCTCATTACATTTTATTAGGCTCCCTGTGGACTCCGGAAGGTAACTCTAACATCTTTCTTGGGGAAGGTGTCTGAGTGACAGAGAAAACACATTTTTAGCCGTGCTGTGGCCCGCAGCTGACCGCCTCCTCGCCCTGCTCTGGTCACACACGGAGCAGCCTGCCTCACTACCCACTTGGGTTAGCTCAGCCATTAAACTCTGTTTGAAGTTTTATTTCCCTCTGTGCTTGCTATCTCAATGGGCAATCGCTCCCAGGACATTTTGTAACAAATAGCATTTTCTGCTGAGAACACAGGGCTGCAGCCGGGTCCCATTTGAGAGCCTAGCCCATCCCTTCCCCCAACATCTGAACCTCATTCTTGACCGCTCCTTGTTTTTTTTCTCTTTAACAATGTTACTTATTCCTGAGGGCCTCACGTGTACAGAACTGAGGTGGACATACGCCTCAGTTCATGTCACACTACCACCAAGCCTTCCTTGTCTTTTGTTTTGTTTATCCCGTCTATCCCATCCTCTCCCCCTGCAGGATCCCACTGGTATGGTAAGGCTGAAATGCCATGTGTTGCCCTGACACCCCAGAGGCCTAGCTGTGGGTTCCCCCACACAGCGGGAAAGGCTGCACCCCACCTGGTCCTCACCCGGTGGGTTTCACCTCCCTGACAGCCTATGGAATTATTCAGACAAGCCCATCACATCCTCCTGGGGGACACAGGCGCCCCACCCCTCACTCCCTACCCCAGCCCCTCTGGCTCACTGCACTCCTGAGCGCAGCCCTGGGTGGCCCTGCGTGGCGTGTGGTGCCTCCCCCAGGCTGAGTCCGTGTGACTAATCACTGCCATCGGTCTCTGCGCAGTGTCGGGGAGCCCTCCTTCACCAGAGGGCTGGACAGCAGGCGACGGGAACAGCACTCAGTGCATTCAGTGCCTTGACTTCCAAACCAGCTTCTGTCATTTTACCTGGACAAACGCATGGCCATCCAAAGTGCACGGTGTGCTTGGCCTTCGCATGAGGTGTGCGGCTATACAGCTCAGTTTCTTACTGTAGCTCTTGCTCTCAGGGCCCCGCCACATCCCTCTGTCCCTCAGGGATACTGCGCCTTTTGTGGCGTTTGGAGGGCTTCCTCTGTTCTCAGAGTGGGTGGGGCAGGCTGGGAGTGCAGGGTGATCACCCACCTTCGGCCATCGCCCCTTCCTCCCTCCCAAGAGCAGCCCTCAATCAGCAGTCCTGGGAGCACCCAGCTTTCTTACCACTCAGGGTGTGCTGGGCAGTTCCCCTGAAGGCGGAGCTGTCCCTGCTCAGCAGTTTGCCCCTCTGGGGTTTTCCTCCAGAGGCCTGCGTCCTGTGAGCTACCACTGGCCACTGGGCAGGGGGAATGGCCTTCGCAGCTCCTGGGAACCCGCTGCTTTGCTAATGGATTTGCTGCCAGGCTCCTGGGATCTGGCTTTAGGACAGCTGAGCACAGGGAAAGCCTGCACTCACTCTTGGGTGTCCAGTCCTTATGGTCTCTGGGGGGCAAGAGGGAGACAAGGCGTGGGCCAGGCAACACCACGGCCAAGAGGAGCTCAGCTGGGAAACTGAGGCCAACTGCCTTTTGCGCATCTAACACTGTCCTGTTTGCTTTCATGTTTTCCCAGACTCGGGCCCTAACCAAGAGCCTACAGGTGGCCCCGGAGGGAGGCAAAGGGGACAGTACAGTGCCCAGCCTGAGCCCAAAGAGCCCGGAGGGGAAGAACTGGTGCCCAGGGGCCCCACAGAAGCCCGTGTTTTCATTACTAAGCAACTTTAGGAGGAGTGTGTTTGGGGAAAGAAGGGTGGGGGGGTAATAAGTCTGCAGTAATGGCTGCCATGTGGAGGGAAGGCAGTGTTACCCAGCTCCGAACTAGAAAACATGGTTTATATTTTCAACAGTTGGAGAGAGAAATGAAAACGGAATATTTGCTGCACCTGTGAAAACATATTTGATCACGATGGCAAGTCCAGCATTCTTAGTGTGGGATTCATATTTCATAACTCGTGTTCAAACAAGAAAAATGATTATAATGTTAAGTATTTCCTGAGTTTATTTTGATGGATGACAGAATAAGTACTGTATCTTTCACTCATTAAAATACAGATTGGTGTAATTTAATAAATGAACTTAATACACAGATGTTCCAGGCTGTTGTAGCAGGGTGTATATTAATCAACTTCTTTATATATGATCCTCTTTTATATTTTTTAAAGAAACTTGCAGGAGCCAAGAATTTATTAGATTTGCATGCTCTGGGACGGGGATCCAATGTCAGGTACACGCAGGAGTGTATTAAGATGAAACGGAGCCAGAGTCTGCAGAAGGGCCAGGCCCCCCAAAGGTCATCCCCAGGCTCCCGGCGGGCGCCCCGGGTTGTCTCGCAGCCTGTCCCGCACCAGGTCTGCTGAGTTTGCTTGCTGCCGCCACTGTCCCACGGCCACTCAGAGGTGCCTCTGAAGATCCAGGTGGGAGGTGGTGGCCTTGGGGACTTTGGTAGCCCAGACTGGACAGCAGCTCTGCCTGCAGAGGAGGCCTGCAGCTCACAGGGGTCCCCAGGACACTTCTCAGGGTCTCCGGCCGCCCCCAACGGCCTCCCAGGCCAGCGTCGCCCACCCTCCCTGTCCTCGCCGTCTCTCAGCAGCAGATCTGGGTGGTGCTTTGTTCTCTGTGTGCTGGTTTCATGGGAGGGAAGCCTATCTCGCTAAGGAGACCAAACTGATGACCGGAGCTGCGCCTACTCCGGCTCCCACACTGCGCTTGGTGAACCCAAAGGGTCTGTGCCGGATCCATGTGTCAGAGCCAGGCCCTGCCTCCCGGCTGATGAGGCTTGGGTGGGAGAACCCAGAACCCCAGGTCGGCCACTGTAGAGGGTGCAGGTTGGGACAGGGAGGCAGCATGAGGATGCGTTAGTGCTCTGGCGAAGGACAGAGAAAGGATGAGAGAGGCGACTTCGTTGCAGTCACCCTCTTCTCTTCTTGCACATCCTGCTGGAGAGTGACCTCAGGGTCAGGGAGGTGGTCCCTGACAGAGGGGGGGTTGGGGGAGGTGCCTCAGGCCGGCAGCTAATGTTTGCAGCCTGCTCTGTCCACACAGAGCACTTAGCTGCCTCTCAGACCCCCTTGGACACTCTCGGTGGTTCTGGAACTATAGTTAGATTGTTTGATGCACCCCACTGGACAGGGACCCCTGCAAGGCCAGGGGCCACAGCTCACCCAATTTATGTAGGCCCCCCTCCCTCATCAGAGTTTAGCCCAGGCCTCCCCTCCCCTTCCCCCGTCGCCCAGGTAGGTCGCGCAGGTTGGTTTGTCAGGCGCATGCACGTGAGATGAGCCTGCCCCCCAGAACTTGGGCACTGGTGTCCCCCAGCTCCCCCCAAGGATGGGTGCTCCCTGGCAGCTGCAGCCCGAGCCAGCCCGTTCCCCCAGCAGCCCCTCCGCACCCCTCGGGGGCTCATCAATCACGCGGCAGGTCCTGCGGGTGGGTAGTGGCGCTGCTGTCACATGCCTGTTTGCAATAAGCCCCGGCCATAATCATTAATCATTCATTGAGGCTGTGGTTAGCGGCCCTCCGTCAAGCGGATGGTTTCAGGTTTTCCAGGCTAAGTGCCTCTCCAGCATCCTCCTCAGCCCTTTCATGTGCGGCCATTTGATGTTCCCTGCACGCCGGGCTGGCCACCAAGCCCAGGCTCTGTTGGTCTGCAGGCTTCCCTCAGGGCCCATGGGAGAGTCCTGGGCCCCAGCTTCACGGCTGCACAGGACATGGAGCTGGGAGGACGAGTGTGTCCCGGGCACTTGCGGAACGCCCAGTTTCCTGCCTGGCCACGGGGATGTGTGGAAAGGGGAAGGTACTCACTCGGTCCTCTGCAAGCGAGACTGGGTTTATTTGGGTTAGGAGGACTGCAACAGGGTTTCTCAGGAGAATAGCTGCTCGGAACTGGGCGGTGGGGTGGGGAGAGATGTAGGAATCATGGGAGCAGCAGCCACAGCGGGGGAGCTCTGTGTGCAGTGCTGCTGTGTGGTCCTACTGTGTGTCTGAGCTGGCCCTGAACGAGACTGAAGCCATCGGATGATGACCTAAAACAGCGGCAACAATGAAAATCTTTTTGGCCGGAAGAAATGTGAGAAACACTAACTTTACATCGAGTCTGAAGTTGACTGTTTTCTTACTTGCAAAGATGCACAGCACAGAGGACTGGATGGAACTGCGGAAAGTGGGACTAGCGCTCACCTGGGTTCAACCGAGCCTTCCCAAGCGCCTCCCAGGTGCCAGGACCTCTGCCACAGGGGGAGGAAGTGCCCTGGAAATGCACAGACCGAGGTGCCCTGGACACACACTCTCACCCAGGGCCCCGCCCCTCTGCTCAGCTCCCTGGGTAGGGGTCCTGTGTCCCGAGCCGCCAAAGGCAGGGACTGGGGGACAGGGGTTGTCAGCCCTGTTGAAATGTGAAATCGACATTTCATTTCAGTCTGATGTTACGGAGGCTGATACCCCAGCCCCCATGTCAGTGTTCCCCCCAGAAAATGTTTCTTGCCAAGAAATATATTTACTGCGTGTTCATCCATTGAGGCCCTGCTCTGAATAAGGAAAATGCTGGGTGTTCAGCGTCAAGAGAGACTGCACCTGGGTGAGGGGCTCAGGATGGCTGCATATGGCAGGTGGGACTTGGCAGGGCCTGGAAGGACAGGGACGACTCTCCCAGGCAGAAGTGGGGCGGGAGGAGCTGCCAGGTGGATGGCTCAGGGGCATAAGGCACAGAGGACCCCCTGAATCACTGGCGACCAGGGTCCTGTGCCAGATAGAGGATGGGAGACGAGGCTGGGGGCGTAGGTGGGTGGGAAGCCTGGTATGCCAGGCTGAGCCTCTAGCCCTGGGGAGCCGTGTTCTGCTCCCAGATCGCCACCCTGCCGGCTTCATCCCTGTGTCACTCACACCTCTCATTCCTGCCACACAAGATATTCTCTGCCACCGGAACAGCCTCTCTCCTAAGGCATTTCTCTCCTTTCTTGTCTCGCACCATCTCCTCCACTCGGGAAACTTTTCCTCTCTCTGCCTCCTGGAGAACTTTTCTTCATCCTTCAAGATCCAGCTCAAGTGCCACCTCTTCTGTGCAGCCTTCTCTGATTGCCACGATCTGCACGAATTACTCCTCCCTCTGGAATCCCACAACGAGGAGCTGGTGTTGCTGCTGTTCTCCACTCACTGAAAGCAAGTTTGGGGGTGGGGGCTGGTGAAGAGATCTGTTTCTGCCATGCACTGCCTGGGTAACCACCTCTCTATCCTCATCTGGAAGAGGAAAAAATATTGCAAAGAGTTTTCGAGTAGCAAATAAATGGAAGAAATCAAATGACACCTGTCAAGCCTGCTACAGAGCCTGGCCTGGAGTAGCTGCTCAATCCAGGCTCCGCATTCTGTCGCTATCACCGTCAGTCAGTCAGCTACAGTACGTCTCCACAACCAGGCTGTGAGACCCACGGGGAGAGCCCCTGTGCCCAGTACCCCCGGTGCCTCGTGCAGTAACTGGCAACCTGCCTCAGCTGCATTCCTTCACCTTGGAGAAGGAGCAAAGCCGTTCAGGGCGATTTGTAGATGTGGAAATCAGGTTTGTTTGTTTGTTTTCCTTATGACTGTTCTGATTAAGCCAGAAACTTCCGGAAGTCATACAATTCTCCTATCCCCAGAGAAGGATTTGAATCAAGTATCCTCTTGCTGCAAGGAGAATTAGAGATAATTAGGCCAGTGGTTTTCAAAATTTGTAAAGGACTGGAACCATTTTTTCCCCCAAATGAAATTTTATAGGGAAGCTTAAGCTACACAAGCAGAGAAAGCATTATTTATTCATATATTAATATTTATTATTGATTAATGATAAATTAATTAAATCACATTTGCAACTGTATTTACTTTGTCATTTATAAAACTATAAAAGCTCAATAAGATTGTTCTAATTTGCACAAAAATGAGAAATTAGGCCTGCCCTAACTGGTTTGGCTCAGTGGATAGAGCGTCGGCCTGCGGACTGAAGGGTCCCAGGTTCGATTCCAGTCAAGGGCATATACCTTGGTTGTGGGCACATCCCTAGTAGGGGATGTGCAGGAGGCAGCTGATCGATGTTTCTCCCTCATCAATGTTTCTAACTCTCTATCCCTCTCCCTTCCTCTCTGTAAATAATAAAATACATTTTTTTTTTTAAAAAAGAGAGAAATTAGGCCTTGTGGTGATCCTTCTTTCAGAATCCAATTCATTTCCACATTTCATTTTGTATTCACAGTCTGGAAAAAAACCTTAATTCACAGCGATGAGTAGGTCCAAATGATTACTGTTTGGTAATAGTTTGCAATTTCAATGCCCTTCAGCTAGTTAGGGGGCAGGAGGAGCTCACCAGAAATGGTCACATACATTATCGTCAGTCTGCACAGTGACAAATGGCTGTCCCATCTTTCACACTTTTACCATGGCTAAGTAAGTTTTTTTAATATAAAGTTTTAAAATAAAACATTTCTCAGAACTGCAAAGTAACTTCTTGGGTCCTTAGAGCCCAGAGTGTATAATATGAAATAGCAGGTGAGTAAACTGAGGCCTGGGCAGTGACAAGGACACGTCAAGGCCATACAGAGACTCGCTGGTGAGCTGGGGTGAGAACCAAGGCTCCTGCCCCTCAGTGCAGGGCTCTTTCAACTCCATTCTCCATCCCTCTTTCCTCATTTGTATCAGCAAAAGAGGGTTTGTGTTGCTATTTGTTTTTAATAAGTTAGAAACTCCACCTCGAGAGCTTGATTTTGATTCGAGGTCTCCTTAGATCCCGGTTGTGAGCACAAAGCAGGCTGCTTCCTGGAGTCACTGGAGGGGAGCAGACTCAGAAATCGGCCGTGTCTGCTCCCCTCTCATAGAGGATTCTGCCCTGGTGATGGCTCATCGGAGTGGATTCGGCCAAGGGGCCTACATAGTAATGTTGACTTCATGTTTGTTCATCTGTCAGAAAAGTAGAAAGCAAAGCTGGTAATTTGTGTTAACTAAGCTCTTTCATTATCAGAGCTCCAGGGAAAGGGTGGGGCACAGCACATTTTCTCCCACAGCTGTCCCGGATCCCAAGGATGATTGGTGTCGTTAAGGAGAAATTCTAATAATGCGGAGCGTATGGAAAAGTTTAAGGCAAAGATGATGGGTCATTTTCCAAGTGTTCGGGTTGCATATCGAGAGCTGTACAGGTTCTTTTCCCAACTCCGGTTTTTCCTGGCTGGGCCCGCCTCCCAGTGTGCCTCCGGGAGCTGCGGTCGTGGCCTCTGTGAAGTCCCAGCTCATGGGCAACACCTCCCCAGTGAGGAAGAGAGTCATGGAGGGACCCCACATTTCCCGCTCTTCACCCAAGAAGGCAAGAAAAAGCCTTGCTCTGGAATGTGTTGGATGTTTACTCACAGCTGCTACAGTCTCTTCTTCCGCCTCTCACTCCTGACCTCGGTTTCTGATTGGCAGGTGCTCAGCACCCAATTCCCGGCAGCATTTTAAGGGTGACCCTTCTGTCCTAAGGCAGCCCTTTCTGGGACTGTTTGCAGAGAGAACAGGCTAATGGCCCCCCTTGGACCTCTCCATTCCCAGGCATGCTTTCTTCTGTTCATCCAAGAAGGCTTGAAACCCTCACCAGGAGACAGCCTCTCTAGCTGTCGCTGGAATTGAGGTGGGAGATGCTGAGGCCTCAGATGAGGGAGCTAAAGGTCTGATTGCCATGATGGGGCAAGTGGCTGGCATTGCCTCTTCCTTGACAGCAGATATTTTGATGGAGTCTAGAAATCATGAGGGCCCCAAGAGGCCCGAACTGTGGAACAGGATCACTGAGAAGAGAGGAGAGGAGAGAACAGGGAAGCTTGAGGTCCTCAGATGGACTAGGCCTCCTGACCTATTTTGCTCCAGGAAAAAGCAGGAGGGGAAAGAGCCTGATGCTGTGGAGCATTGTGAGGTGAGGCTATTTTCTGCACCTCGGGACAAGGGGTTCAGACCATCCTTACCTAACAAGGGTGACGTTGATTCTTCAACTTTCAGCAGATATCCTCTCTTTGTGAAAAGGCTTAGCTGAGCTTTTCTAGCAAATTTCAGACAGGATTTGAGTCACACAGAAAGTGATTTACCCCCACACCTGTAAGAACACATCTGTGATGCAAAGCAAAATTCTAATTGGTCCTCAAGAGTAAATGCAGAAGAACAGAGATTTTGTTCCTTGTTAGAGATTAAGGCATTTCTTCCATATAAATAATCTTTGTTGATCTGAATGATGTTGCATTTATCGCTTAGATGCAGGGACCTGTAGTGGAAGAGGGTGAGAGGAATGTCAACTTATTGGTCTTCAACATAGTCACCCCATTGACCTTGAGTTTCAGCAGGTCCAGCATGGCTGAAGACACAACTTGGGCTGATGTACTATAACCAAACTTAAAGGAAAATGTCACCCTTTGAGACCAATACGTGCATCATTGTGAGGGCTGCTGATCATGGGTGTGGGTGACAACACCCCTTCCCCACGATTTTCTTGGCTAATTAGGAGCATCTCAGTATGGCCACGACTCCCAAGCATTTGGAGACAAGGGAAAGCTGAACACCTCTCCCTTTATCAGATGCAAATCATCTTTCTGAGGAGGTTGTACATGAAGAGTTAAAGGCAAGCCTGACAAAATAAACCGGGGTCAAGATGTTTGCCAGTGAGTCTTTAAAAAGAAAAAGAATTGCTCTTTCTCATGGAGCTTTGGTTGACCTTTATGTGTGAGGGGGTGGAAGTGTCCCCAGGAAATCTCACAAAACCCACAGGAAGCTGTTGACAGGCTCCCAGGGAACTGGGTGTTTGTTTATATTCTGCAGGCAGAGAGTAACAGATGGGCTTTGACAAACCTCAGGCAGAGGGGCACAGTCTTCCAAAGGCAGGTCTCTCACCTTGTGTTTTCTCACTGGTATAATTACAAGCCCACACTGCAGTGTTTCTGGGCACCACGGTGGGGTTTGATGGCCATTTTAAAGAAATTATAAAGGGCAGCCAACGGGAGTCAGGAGCCCTGTGTGTTTAGGCAAGTCACATAACCGTTCATCCTTGCTTTTCTTCTTTGTAAATAACCAAAAAGCCCCATCTACACCACTGTTGTGAAAACTGGATGGGCCACTGGAGCTGTGAACCACTTTGTAAGTAAATCGGAGTCTGCGATGACACAGCTGCAGGAACTCAGTGGGGCCATAACAGAGAGGGCAGGCTGGGCAGGGCTGTGATATCACAGGGCTCGATCTCAGGAAGCCTAGGTGAGCAGGGAGCCATTGCATTGACTCCAGAGAGTAAAGGCATTGTCTGTGACTCCAGACATATGCTATCTTCATGGGAGGTCCACTCCTCCTTTGCATTCCAGCCTTAGAGGTCTTCTGGTCCAATAGGAACAAAGAGCAGCTACGAGATAGACCCACTGTGCTAATCTCCCCAGGGCTCCCTGAGTATGTGACCAGAGGCAACACCTCCTTTCTGAAATGTGTAGGGTCCAGCACATTGAACCAGAGGTCAGAGGAACCCTCCCATCCCTGAAGTCCTTGCTGCCCAATTCTTCCTATGGCGCATGCTAGGACATCCAGTGAGAACTGCAGGGGTGGGCTCCATCAGGCAAAGCACAATTGGCAGTAGTCCAGAAAAACTTTTGAAGGTGGCTTGTCTTTTCATTGACAATTAACCTGAAATGAAATCATGAAAGTTGCTGAATTCTGTGCAGTCTGGGGTGCACTTGTCTCCAGTGTTCAGCTGGCTTGGCCATGACTCAGGATCATAACCTCTGTGGGTCACCAGAGCAGAGGCTGCAGAGCCCCTGAAATCCAAGTCTGGGCTGACATCGGGCCATTCGTATTTTTGAGATCCTTGAAATTTCTGGGCTGGGTATTTGGCTAATGGAGGTGGTCAGCATCAACCCTCTCCTCTCCATGCCACCACCATCAGAGAAATCTAGGACTCTGGTCCAGTTAATTCCCCAACAGAGGTCAGAGTTGGAGCTCTCCAAGGTGCTGATGGCCAGGCCAACTCCCCCAAAGGGCGTATATTACACTGCAAATGTGCCATGGAGACCACCTAAGTCAGCTGGGGGATCTTTCTTTGCCTCCATTCTTATGACACAGAGGACTTTATGATACCCTTGAATGGAAGAAGATGGAGCTTAGGTTCTCCACTTTGGGGTGGGAAGATTGACCAAAAGCTCTGAGCAGACCTGAGAATGTCAGAGTGATGCACCTTTAAGATACTTGGAGGAGCCTGGCTTAGGAAATATTTTGAAAGTAGCTATCCTTGAGCCAAATTTGACCACACCAGTCTATTCTCATAACCTCTGAGAGGTATAAAAATGCTTCTTTTAGCAAGAGTCTAACATGAGGGACAACTTGGGACATCCCCTTGGTAGACTGTTGGTGTGACCACTGAAATCAGTTGGGGGCTGTTTGAGTAGTTAGGCCAGAGAAGTCCTGAATTATAGAAATAATTTTATCACTGGGAGAGTCCTAAGAGGCAACATCAGCAGGACTTGGTGATTATTGGATGTGGCAGGGGGAGGAGAGGAATGATCCAAGTTAATGGCTTGGGAAAACTGAGTAGATGGTAATGCCCTTTGCCAGGAGAAGTATCGGGGTTTTTTTTGGGGAGGGGATGATTAGTTTATTCACGTTGAGTGTGAGGTGCTAGTGGTACTTCCAGATAGATTGTCCAGGAGTTGGGTACATAGTTCTGGAGCTCATCGAGAGGTCAAGGCCCGCAATAGAGATATGGGAATCATCCAGGAAGAGGATATGGTTTAAGAGATGAGATTAAGTCAATCAGGGAAAATGTGCAGAGTGGGAGGAGAGGAGGAATGAGAACAGAACCTTGGTGGAGCTACATCTTCTGGGTGTGCTGAGGCAGAGGTGCTGCTAAGTGAGTCTGCCACAGAGCTCGCGTCTTCTGCTCACAGACCGCTTCATCACCAACCCGACATCATTCCCAGTACCTCCTTTCCACTCTCCTCTGACATATATACCATCATGTGCCCAATAAAGATGTTTTGGTCAACAATAGATTGCATACATGACGATGGCCCCATAAGATTATAATGGAGCTGAATTTCCTGTAAGAAATGGAAGGATCCATGGTTCAGGAGGAATTCTTTTTTCTCTGAGGGAGCAGTATCTGCAGGGATTGGCCACAGATTCCCTCTCACTTACAGCACCTCAGTTTTGAGTGCACAGGTGACATCCCAATCAGTCAGCCTCTGACCTGTTTCACACAGAGGAACCTGTCCCCCCAGTGCTACACACTCAGAGGGCTGCTCCAGCCTCCCAGATGTAGCGGGATGGTCTTCAAAGAAATTGCTGTAAATTCTTTGTGGAGGACCCAAGACCCTGTACAAGGACACAGGTCGAGAGACGCTACCTTCACAAGTATTAAGTGCCTCTGCCACTGTAGTAAAAGGTTTCGGAGGCAGTGTGGGGTCAGCCTGTCCTTGTACATTGGAAATGTTTTCAGATTGTAATGAGGTAAAGCAGTGATACATTTTATTGTATTTTTTTTAAATCAGTTCAATGTGGGAGAGAGCCCTTTGTGCTAGAGAGGATCAGTGGAACCAAAAACAAAGAGGGCTTGTGGGACAGTGTTTATGAAGTCTACATGAGTGTGCAGTAATGCTCTAGTCTTTCACATCAATCACCGCCTCGCTGAGTAAATTCCAGTCCTGCAATATCCATTCTTGGTAAGTACCCTATACAGGTGTACCATCTTTTATCTTTTATACCATATTTTTACCATGTCTTTTCTATGTTTAGATATGCTTAGAAACATAAATACCACTGTTACTATTGTGTACAGTATTCAGTATAGTAGCATGCTGATAGACTGGTAGCTAAGGAGCAGTAGGCTATATCATATAACCCAGGTGTGTAGTAGGCTAAACCACCTTGATTTGTATAAGTGCACCCTAAGATGTTCATACAATGATGAAACCACCAAATAATGCATTTCTTAAAATGTGTTCCCCTCGATAAGTGATGCATGACTATATATATATAGAGAGATATGTAGATATAGATACAGATATAGATATATATAGATATATAGGGGATACAGATAGATTTATTTTAATGAATTCGCTCATGTGATTATGGAGGCGGACAAACCCAGAATCTGCAGGGTTGGCCAAGAGGTTGGAGACCCAGGAGAGAGTTGATGTGAAAGTCTCGTGTCTGAAGGCGGTCTGGAAGCAGCATTCCTTCTTTCTTGGGGACGCTAATCTTTTTTTCCTCTTAAGACCCTCCACTGATCGAATGAAGCCCACCTATATTACGGAGGGTAATCTGACTTATTCAAAGCCTACTCATTCAAATGCGAATGCAACCTAAAAAAAACACACACAAAACCTTCACAGCAACATCTAGACTAGTGTTTCACTGAATATCTGGGTACTGTCGCCTACTCAAGTTGATGCATAAAATTAATCATTACAAGGTGAGATACCCAATGGGAACCTAATACCCAAGTCCAGATGAGGTTCAATAAATAACAAATAAAGAATAACCTATTCCTTCCAGGCTGCTCTACTGGCCCAGAGGCCTCTCCTTCTCACCCTGATCACCACGCGCATGCACTCAGCGTATGGAGGGGCAGGGCTGTTGGTGCCCTGGTCAGGGGTTTGTCCATATCACCATCTCATCACATTTGCTCGGTCCAAGATGATCTTTCTGGTTTCTCCCGTCTCATTCTCACGTCAGGCCCCCTTTCCTCTGACACCCCATTTTGGACACCCCTCTTCTTTGCCCTCTACCTGGAGATTCTCCTTCACATTGGATTCTGGTGTTTGACACATTGCACTTTCCAGCAGCAGGTAACGGAAGCCTCGGCTCCCACTCTGCCCCATCCTGTCTCACAGGTATAGGAAGATTATAAGACAAAAAAAACATTCTCATTTCCATTTCAAAGTTGGAAAATGTGAGATGGAGAGGAATTGAATTACTTGCCCCCAAAACATCTTTCAGAGAAAATCTAGGGCTGCCAACAATGGGGTTTTCTGCCTACTCACACCATTCCCCATCTGTGTCGAAATCCTTGGTGCATTTTTCAAGCTTAGTGTCCAAGACATCTCCAGCCTAATAAGAATAAGGTGCCCTGGGCTGGTTCCCAGCCAGGGCGGGAGTGAGCAGATACGCATTCCTTTGAAGCCGGTTTCAGATTCTGGAATGCGTTCCTGGAAACCACACAATCTCAGGAGAGATTCATCACCTCCTGGCGCTGCCTGAGGACTAGGTCAGGACAGGGGCCCTGGACCCCTGAATGAGACAGTGTCTGCCCAGCTTAGCAGCTTCCTGTGTGGTGACTGCAGGATTTACTCAGTCGGCCTGGGCCAGATCTGGCTGAGGTTCAGAGTGAACCCCCTCCTTGTCTCTCCCCCCATCCTCCTCTCTCCTCACCCCCATACATACTCCCCTACAAAGCATGAGGGTGAGGTTTTAAGTATCGGGGCAGGAGGTCCAGGAACAGAGGCACAGTAGAGAAACTCCTCTCACGGCGTGGAACTGGAGACATTCTCTCGTCCAGCACCGGGGAGAATTGGCTGCCCCCCTTGCATAATGACACTGAGGTGTCTTAGGAAGGCAGCTCTGTCAGGGGCCTTGAGAACATGCCTTGATTATGCTGTTCCCTTCCTGGTGCCCTCAGGCAAGTCACCAAGTCAGAGAAAGGTGATGCCAGATGTGCCCTCGGGGATCACCTTGCTGTTCCTCTCTCTGTACAGATGCGGAGGCTCGAAGAAGTCACAGTCATGGTTAAGGTCCCAGACTGAGGTGGCAGAACCAGAACTAGAAATAAAGCGTCCCGAACGATATATTTTCCGTTATTGCCTCCGTCCCTGCTTGATTTCGCTGGTCCTCAGATTTTCTCACCTGTCAAATGGGGGCCGGTAACATCTGCCTCTCGGGGCCATTGTGAAGCTCAAATGCAATCATGGATAGAAAAAGGTCTAAAAAGGTGAAAGTGTTATGTCCTCTGGGGACTCTTGGATCCCAGGAGTGGCACCTACTTATGTGTCCTCATCTGGGTATGTTTGCCAACCCATGTCTGACAGAGCCCAGCAAGGATGGAGGGATGAATGCCAGGGCGAGGGGGCCGTGAGGATGCCCTGCTGGAGCTCATGGGCGTGTCATAGTTGGTGTTAAAATACTGAGACACTTGGTGCCCCATTCTCCCTGTGTGCCCTCTTCCTCTGTGGCCTCTCCCCCCAGTAATTGCTGGACCTCTTCACAGTCCACCAGTTAAAGGGTAGACTGCTGGCAGAGCAGGAGGTCTCTGAGGGCCCCGATCCAGCCCTACTACCAGTCGCCATCCATTCCGATTGGTCAGTGCTCGTTCCGTGTCATGTATTTTGGTTACCTACTGATATGCAGCAAACCACTCTGAGACTTAGTGGCTTCAGACAGTAATTTCTTATTATTGGTCAATGTTCTGTGGGTGGACCGGCTTGGAGGGATGGGTCCCCCTCGGGGTCTCTCCTGTGACTGCAGCCAGATGGTGGTCAGGACTGACATCATCTGAAGGCTCAGCTGGGCAGGGCATCAAACATGGTTCATTTCTGTGGCTGGCAGTGGGCTCTGGATGCCAGCTGGGAGCTCAGTGGGGCTGTCACCCAAGGGGAGCACCTGCATTTGGCCTCTCCGAGTGGCTTGGGCTTCACACAGCACGGTGGCTGATTTCCAGAGGGAGCATCCCAGAGCCAGCGTGTCCAAGGCAGGACGCAGAACGGATCTCATGGCGTCTCTGCCACAGTCAACTTGTCAAAGCCGTCCAGGGTCCTCCTGGATCCAAGGGGGCGGGAGCGTGCCTAGATCACCGTGCAGAAAAGCATGCAGGTAGGAGAGAGAGATTGTTCCATTTATCTTTGGAAGATATAATCTGTCCGTATCACTGTGGGAACAGCTCACCAGGCTGGCCTTCAGTCTTTCTGGTGTCCCCCTGCCCTTCCTTTTACAACCCTTTCTCCCCCACCCCCAACAAGACAGGCCCCTGTCAGCTGCGTGGGAGAAGCCACTCCCCACTCCTGAGCTCCCTCTCCTCTTTTCAAGTCTCCATCAGAGAAAAGAGCTGACAGTTCTTCACACTCTCGCACTAAAGCCCTCCACAGATACTTCTGACCATATTAGCATCAACTATGATAGCGTGCTCCATTTTCTGACCACACCAGAGGGTACTATTGACCTCAGGAGTGTGAAAACAACCAGTGTGAAATCTCACTCCCCTCTCCCCCACCCCACCCATGTGTGCTGCTGAGCAGGGGCTGTGCCGTGGCAGGAAGCATCGCTGTCAGAGGTCTTCCGGAACACTTTGGCCCCAACAGACACACAGTGGTGAGTCATGAATGAGCCATCTGAAAGGGCTTGGCCTCCCCTGACCAAGTCCAAGCCTATGTCCTTGACATCAAACCCTGACTGCTGCATGCGGGTCCCTGTCTACCTGAGCTGGGTCTGGATAATCCCTCCTGCTGCTCAGAAAGGCTATACGTGGAATCACCCTCAACCATCATTATTCTCTAGAGCAAGGGTGGGGAACGTCCAGCCCGTGGGCCATATAGGGCCCTGGACATTACTTGGTCTGGCCCTGCCAAGGCATTAGGGGTGAGTTAATTAAATGTTTGATCAAATATAGCAGGCTAATTTTTAAACTGACAATTTTGTATGGCCTGCGAATGATGCTATAAATATCCAAATGGCCCTTGGCAGAAAAAAGGTTCCCTACCCCTGCTCTAGAGTTTGCCTGTTTTCCTTCCCCCACTCTGAACTGTGGGTCTGTCTGCAATCCGAGTCTCTGCCATGTGCTTCTGCCTAGCACTTCCCTCTGTCGAAACTTGGCCAAGCTGTCTCCGGGAGAAGAATTCGTATGACCTTCCATTCCACTGAGGAAAAAACAAGTGGCTCTTGGTCCTGCTCCCATCCAACCAAACCCCGATGTGCTTTTTAGCGGAGGAAAAATCTGTTATTCATAAAGAAAAACAAAGGATGATAAATTATGGGACCTTGTAAAATACATGAGCATGAAGCCACACTTTCTTCTGGATAATTGAATTTAGAGTGACACCGGCCAGGCTCTGCCGCTTGTGCAGGAATGCCAGCCTCCCGGGTTGTTTCTCATTCTTTCACTGCGATCCCCCCAAGGCCCGGCCAAGTCCGAGGGCCCCCGCTGTCTCCAGGCCAGCACGTGTTGTCATCTTGTCCACAATTTCATGACTTGCTCTGAATTAGGAGCTTCATTAAAATGATATGTCTCTCCCCACGTTGTAAGTGACAAGTGACCTTCTAGCAAAATGTGGCCTCATTAGACGACAGGAAAGAATTAAATATCAGGATGCAGGGTGGTAACATTTTTGATATTTATGAAGGTCAAGTGAAAGGTGAGTAATATAACAAGAGTATTCCACTTAAAGTCAGACCAGTGTTCCCGGAAATCATTGCCACGGCTGCTCTTGGGCGCTATAGGAAATGGGTTTTCTGTCGACTTTGCTTGGATTGCAAGGTTGTGGGCTGTCCACGGTTTGCATGGAACCACTTGCCGTATTTTAATTATAATTGCAAGACTGGTTTGGGGAAAATGTCCAGAAATAACTTGTTTCTGCCAACCATCATCATCTTCCGTTCCGACCAATTCCCTGGTTAACTGGTGTTTTGCCAAAAAGAGGTCTCAGGAGATAGGCAGCTTTGCTCATCCGAGAATCCCTGCGATCTGCCTCTCCTGGACTTCTTGTCTCTGCAGACCTCGTGTTTATCTCTTCAGGTAATAGAAGAAATTTGGTTCTCAAAGCCATGCTCAGAGCAGTCCTTACTCGAGGGAGTGAGGAAGGGTGAGGAAGGGGCTTTGGGTCTCAAGGAGCTTGGCACTCTGATTGACGTGACCCCAAGATCTGAAGGCTGTTGGAGCAGGAGGTGTTGGTGGGATGAAGGATGCTGAGACTCACTGGGGGTTGTCCATTCGAGGTCCAAGAAGTTTGTGCTCTCAGGTCCCCAGCATCCTGGGGATTCCGGGGGTAGGGTCTCCATGCAGGACCGTGCAGGTTTGACTCAAGGATACCCAGTCAAAGGGATGAGCAGTGGGTGAGTTCTAGCTTGTGTTCCGCTTGCCAGGCTTTTGATGCTGGGCTGCATCCATCAGGAGGATGGACCATCCGTGAGTCAAGACAGGTCCCCTGCCCGATTTTATAAGTAAGAATAGTTTGGAGCACGGCCACACCCATTTGTTGATGTGTCATCTGTGGCAGCTTGGGTGTGACAATGGCGGAGCTGAATAGTTGTGACAGAGACCTTACGGCTCACAGAGTCTAAAGTATTTACTATCTGGTCCTTGACAAAGAAAGTTTGCAGAGCTCTGCTCTAGAGGTGAGGCACCTTTTTCTAATTTGCAGAGTCTCTGTCTGCCTGCCAAGCCAGAGTTGCATCTGAGAGATAGGGGCTGTCTTTTTCTAATTTGCACAAAGGTGCCTTCTGGGCTAGCAAGGCCCCAAGGAGGAGATCCCAGTCATGTCTACGAGGGTGGGAGCTCAGGGGAGCCAGGGCTCAGGCGCACGGCCTCACCCTGGCCCAGCGCAGGCTGCCTGTAGGCCCCAGAGCCAGGCCAGGCAAGAGCCACAAACTTGTTGCTCAGAAAGGCTGTTAGGGAAGGGAGGGGCTGGTCGTAGCAGCTCCCAGAGGTAAAACAAATGCTTTCCTTGTTGTTTTTCCAAATAACCGTGAAAGAGAAGGTTTGTTTTTAGATCTTTGTCGCTGGCCGCTCCATAAAGAAATGCAAACTGTCTCATGGGTTATCAAGCACTTGTTTACACAGCGGGGCTGATTGACACGGTTTATTTTTCTGTGGTTTTTCTTCTAAACTAAAGTGAAACATGAACTAGAGAATTCATGGAGTTGCCTTCTCCCTTTGCAGCCCAGAACTTGCAAAGGAGGTAACTGTTTCACTTGTGAGCATATCATCTGCCCCATGTAGCCCCAGTGGCATTCACACGAAAGGTCTGGTCAGCTACACCTGAAAACCTGCAGGGTCCCTCGTCCTCCCCAGGGACTCACTGGACAAAGGAGGGCCAATGGTTGGTAGACTAGAAGGCTGGAAGGGAACTCAGAGTCATCTGGTCTTTTGACACCCCTGGCCTCCCTTCATTGAGCACGTGGGAATCAGCCTCAGTGAGGTGCACCTGAGGCCTCATGGGACCAGATGCTACCTTTTCTGATCAACCTTCAGGGGTTAGGATTCAGGGTCCAGGCAGGAGCCCCTCATGTCAGGAAAGAGTACCCATGGTGGTCCAGATCTCGGGGTGCTGGGCCCTGGTGGGAATATTAGTGTCAACAATTTCTGCATGCCCAAAACATGATCATTTTTTAAGCTATTCTCACTCATGATCTCATTGCTCCTCCCCACTATCCTATGAGGCTGACACTATTTTCCCACATCCAAGTTGTTAGGTATAGTTTAGACATCATCTCAAAAGCATCTGGATCGATGGGATGGAATGATGCATCTAATAGCCTGCACAGGTTAAAGGAACAACACAGATGCTTGTTGCTTCTCTTGATAATAGCAGACAAATTAAAAACCCACCTCTGGCCTAGTTAACTGTGCAACAACTTATTTTGTAAAAGTTGACTTCACAAAATCCGAACAGGAATGGCCCGGATAAAGAAAAGGTCATGAGGACAGACCTGGGGGGAATTTGACCAGAGATGAGGAGGTGCCTGATGGTAATGCCACAGTAGGCTGCATTGCATGGGACACAGAGCCTGAGGCTGCTAGATGCCTTCATTGCCCACCCCCCTGTGGAGATAGTGGGAACCCTTGAATTTGGCCTGGATGTGTTGTACATGACATATGAAATGCCAGGATTTGTTTTGGAGCCTGCTTTTCTCAGGACTGCGTGCCATGTTATCCTCAGCCCTCCATACATGCTCACACATCCCCATACGTATATATGTGGTATTTCTCAGTATATTAGGATACTCAGTATGGGCTCTGGAATATTTCGTGGGACGGTGGTTGGATCTGTTTCACTCAACATCTTTCTCACAGGTAAGACACATCAACTAGCCTCACTCAGCAAGTCAATTACTTCCCCTGAAGCAAGTGGGGAAGTACAGCGCTCTTAGGACTCACATAACTGATTATGTGTGTGTGTATGTATGTATGCATGTGTGTGCAAGCATGCATGAATGTGCATGTGTGCACATGTGTTGGTGTGCATGTATGTGACCTCCTCATGAGAATTTTGCTGCCTTCACTGAGGGGACGTGCGTGCAACGAGCTGCAAAAGACATTTCAACCGAAATGAGGTGGAATTTAAAACCTGGGAGAGAGTGGGAATGTGGGGACACTTTCTGAACCCATCTCTTGTTGTCTGAGTGGCAGGGGAGGAAGTGGATGCTCTATCCAGGTCTAAAAGAGAACAAGCAAAGTCCTTACACTCAGGGTGTCTCTGGAATCAGCGTCCTGAGCAAAGCAAACACTGTCCTGGGCAGCTCAGGCCTATACTCCTGGGCAGAGCAATTCTGGAAGGAGGGCTTGTCTTTGGGAGGCTGGTGGTTGATCAGTGCCTGAGCGATTCTTCCCTGTCTGCCTCGCCCGCTTCCTGGGGGTTGGGTGAACGAACTGACTTTGGTGGAGGCCACTTTAGTCAGGGCCCCAAAGCACAGAGCCGCAGTTTCTGGAGTCCAAGAGAGAGGATTACAGTTTTGGTGCTTTTTGTAAGCTAAGACCCCAGTTCTTGGATTGTATCAGCTGAAAGAACTTTCCAACAATCAAGGGCAGTTGCCTCCATTCCCAGGGAAAGACAGAGAGGGTGGGCGGATACTCCTCAGTGAAGTTGCTAAAGAGTGTTCCTATAAGGCATGAGACCTAAGAAGCCAACTGCAGAATGAGAACATGCAATCTGGTGGTCCTTCATAAAATCCCCCTTCCTCCCCCCGCAACCCCCACAAAAAAAAACCACGATGAAAGACATGGCCTTTAAAAACTAATGACACTGCTCATTTTTAGTGCAAAAATAATAAAGCAGGAGGATGGAGGAAAGAATGGTACAAATTTAGAAATTTACAAGACAGTTGATTATCATGTATCTTGTAAAAGAAGTGGTTGTTCATCCAAGATTAGAGTGATTCCGGCGACCTGGGCCGACCCTTGGTTCTCTTCTTCAGCTCAAAGGAGAGTCGCTCCTGATCAGTCAAGGTCAAGCCAGTCCTGCTGTGGTGATGGGGAGGGTCTACAGAAAGGTCCCTCTGGGAGGTGAGGCTGCTGCCTTAGGTTCTGTGTACCTACCTCCCACACACAGCCCATTCCCAGTGCACATGAGGGCAGCCAGGCAAAAGGAGGTGTCCCCCTCCCCCCAAGTGCTTCATTGCAGAGCAGACCTCAAAGGCCTGCCTGGTGTCCTCCATCACCCCTCCCCTCCCCCACCATGTGTGTCCTCCCTCTGAGATAATGCTGGTTGCTGGGGTGCAGTCCCACCCTTTCGCTGCTGCACAAAGGGCACGCTCAGGCAACCCAACAATAAAAGCAACTCGAAGGAAGGCCAGCTGTACTTCTAAATAAACATCCCCAGCACATTAATCTGCTGAAGGTTTTAATGAGGGGAAACATAAAATTTCAAATAAAGGGCTAATGGGAAATATGTCCGAAATGTTGGAACTGGGGATGCTCTACAGTAGGGAACTGCCCAGATCGACCCATAAAACCACATGTAACTAGCAACCGATTGGGTTTTAAGGCCCGGCCCTCTCACTCCCACACCTGAGCTGTATATTTTATCCGAAGGGCTGTTTCGTGTCCCAGAATCAGCCCTGTTTGCAGGCGAGCTGTCACAGTTTTATGGCCTCGACTTTAAAGAGCAGGACATTTCTTTCCTGGAGAAGAAGGCTAATAAGAGGGAAAAGGCAGGGATTATGGGCTCTCCCACAAATCCAGGCTCGCAGATGCGCCTCTTTTCTGCAATCAAAGTGGATGTTTTCTTTGGACCCAGCTAGGAGGGCCCCTCCGCACATCCCGGGAACAGGAGACATGTGCCAGGCCAGAGGACAGAATGGGAGCCAGGGGTGAGGAGAGCAGGTGTTCAGCTCTTTGGGGTACCTGCTCCTCTCCCCCTGTAGGACAGGGAATTTAAAAAACGACAAGGTGATTTTCTTTCCTTTCCTTTTTTTTTTTTAGTGAAAAATGGGCAATGGCATATGGTTAGCACTGCTCCCTGCCCTGCCCTTCGCCGCCGTCCATGATCTGCTTTCTTCCCGCTCATGGGGCTATGTGGAGCTCTATCTTGCATATTTTCCTCCTTGCTTTGTGCCAGGCCCCTCTGGCTGCAGGGGGGACCCTCTTCCCCCACTCCCCAATTCCCCGCCTCCCTCCCATAAGAACCTTTGGAGCAGTGGAAAGAGCTTGGATGGGGGAATTAGAATGGGTTCATATCTCACTCTGCTACGTAGCAGCTTTGTTGGACCTCAGGCAAGTCACTGAGTTTTCACGTTCTCATTGGGAAAGAAAGGGAACCCCCACCATCACAGGTACATTGTGGCCATTACCTGTTTGGGTGGAGCCTGAAGGCCAAGGGTCACAGTTAACTGCTGATCGTGAACAGATACCCTTCCCGCTCTGAACCTCAGTTTGCTCATCTATAAAACGGGGCTAATAAGCCCTCACAGGGTTGCAGGAGGATTAATTGGGATATGCACAGAAGTGCTTGGCAGAATCCCTGCCCCACAGTAAGTCCGAGGTGAGAGTTGTTTAAGCAGAGACCAGGCTGCTTGGCACTCAAACACCAGGAGGCTAAAGGTCCAAGGAAGCCAAATCAGGCTCTGCATGTCCCACACCCCTTGCTCACGATGGAGCCCTTGTTTAATCCCAGTTTCAGCCCGCTCCTGGCCCTTGGCTGTTTCTTCCCCTCGGGCCGGCTCACCGGCTTTGGGCCCATCAAATGAGCTTGGTTTGCCAAGTGGGGGGATGCTCAACACTGTCTAGGGCAGTGGTCGGCAAACTGCGGCTCACGAGCCATATGCGGCTCTTTGGCCCCTTGAGTGTGGCTCTTCCACAAAATACCACGGCCTGGGCGAGTCTATTTTGAAGAAGTGGCGTTAGAAGAAGTTTAAGTTTAAAAAATTTGGCTCTCAAAAGGAATTTCAATCGTTGTACTGTTGATATTTGGCTCTGTGGACTAATGAGTTTGCCGATCACTGGTCTAGGGATTTGGCTTGGATGTCCCTTGAGCCGTTTCTGCCCCTGATGCCGTAGACAGGACCTCCTGTGCGAGCTCTAGTCCCTGCATCCCAAACACCAGCTCTGGGCTGCCCCACCTCCCTCAGGTGAGTCAACTTCAAGAAGAAATGATTAGTATGGGGCAAGGTGGGTAGACTGGGGGGGGGGGGGACCACTTTGTAAAGTATGTGATTGTCTAACTATGCTGTACATATGAAACTAATGCAGTATAATATTGAATGTAAGCTGTAATTGAAAAAAAAAAAGTTTAAAGGTGGGTGGGGAATGAGATCATGCTAGATCTTTGCCTCCTACTCTGGGGGACCACACTGTACTCACCCCAGTTTGACAGCTAAACAGAACAAAACAGACACAAACGCACTTGCTAGCTGCAGTGGGAAGAACGGCAGCACTGCAGGTCGTGCCCGTGGTGGGAAGTGTGTGCCTCTCCCAGGGCGTGGTCTTGGTGGGTCACCCCTCCTCTAGGCTGGAGTCAACTCAGCTCACCCGCCAGCCCACTCGGGGCCTGTCTCCAGTGACTGCCTGTGGCTCTTTAGTTTCTAAAAATATATTTTCTTTTTCGTGTGTGTTTCCATCTCCCAGTGAGACTGAATGTGTGGAAGGTGGATACCATGGCCTTAACCTACTTGATCCCTCTTATTGCCCCTCACAGGGCAGAACCTTAAGAGAGAGTGAGGTAAGGCAGCCCAGGCCACATGGAGAGACCACGCGGGAGGTGTTCTCCTGTGCTCCCAGCTCCTTCCAGGGCTAGACATGCGAGGGAGCGGCCTCGGGACCGCTCCTGCCCACGCCATTGCCTGGCTACCACCACATGAGGCTGCTGGATGAGAAACACCCAGTGGAGCCCAGTCAACCCCTACAATCATGGGAAATAATCATAATAATAACTGATCAGAGTTTAATACCGTTAGGTTGGGGTGACTTGTTGAGCAGCACTGGACACCTGGATCACTGCTCAGTTAAACATCTCTCCTGGCTGTTTGTGTGGTCATGAGAGCCATCAGCCATGTCCCTTGGAGAGGCTTAACGTGCTACCACCAGCTAGTGCTGGGTGGTGGGTCCCGGTTGCAGCAGCATCCTGCCCGATCTGCATGCCGGGCCTTAGGACGGCCAGGGACCTTGGGCTCCGGGATTCCCCTGGCTGGCCCCTGGCCTGGGGAGGCCTTGGCTGCCTGGCCCTTGGGGAGCGACCCACCCTTCCTTCTCCGGCAGAGCTGGGAAGGTATCCAGGGCCAGCTGTGCGCTTTGGAAAGTTACTTCTCTGGCTCCTCCGCTCTCTCTCCTGTGCAGGAGTACAAGCTTAACCTCCAGTTTTAGACCCTGGAAATCCAAGGGTCCCTATAAGATTCAGTGTTTTTCAGGTGCAAGTTCTTTATTTGGCTTTTAGCAAAGGAGTACAATAACAAACCCAAATATGCAGGTCCTCAGGGGGTGAATCTGGGAACCGCAAGAGTAAGGGGGTTTCCAGTTACCCTCTGGCTTGTGCTCAAAGTCCTCACACTCCCCGAAGAATGGGTGTGAAGGCTCAGGCTACACAATGGTCTGGGAATGGAGACTTGGAAGAGAGGACTGAGGTTCCCCAGAATCACAATGTACGCTGTTAGCGAGCGAGCAGGTGGCCAGACAGAAAGGAAGGGGGCAGGGCTGGAACGAGGGTGTGTGGTAAGCATTGTACACTCTTTCAAGAGACTTTTTCAGCAGCTGTCCTCATCTGCCATCCCTGCTGTGGACTGAGTGTGTCCCTCCGAAATTCACCATTTGAAGCTCTGGTCCCCAAAGTGATGGTGTTTGCGATGGGGGAGAATTAGGTTTATGTGAGGTCATGTGGGTGAAGCCCCCATGATGGGTGAGCGCCCTGAGAAGAAGAAGAGACCAGAGTCCTCTCTGCCATGTGAGGGCAGAGCAAGAAGGTGGCCATCTGCCAACCAGAAAGGGGGTTTGACTAGTGTCAAATCTGCCCAGGCACCACATCTGCCAGACCTTTCATCTTGAACTTACAATCTTCCAGATCTGTGAGAAGTAAATATTTGTTGTTTGAGCCACCCAGTGTATGGCATTTTGTTATTGCAGCCTGAGCTGACTAAGACAAGCTCTAATGCCCTATTTTTAACTTTGTTGTGTGGATCTGGATGAACTTAAGAGATGATCTGCTCCAGCTCGATCTCGAATTCACAAGAAGCCCGATTTCAGTTTACAAGGGAAGGCCCTTGTAGCTTGGGGACTTGCCCAGGGTCACACAGCTGTGTGGAGAGCTGCCCTCCACAATGTGGGTGGTCTGTCACGGCAAGGCCTTGGCTTTCGAATCAGAAAGGCATTGGCATTTACTGGTCCTTGTCCATCTGCCCTTAGGAAAGTAGAGAACAGAGACAGTTTACCCAGGGAATCCACCAAGCAACCCCTCTCCCCCCTTGAGAAAAGAGGGGATTTCTTGGCAGAGGTTGGTTCTATATAGGGATTGGAAATCCCTAACATGTGCTCAGGATTCCAGGCCACTTCGGAGGAGTAAGACAGAGACGTAAGTAATCATGCCCCCCTATAGCAGAGCCCAGTCCCCTTGTAGCTCTTGACTTCACAAGAAGCCCAATTTTCAGTGACTCTGCAGATAGACTACTGAAGCTCAAGTTCTGACTGTCACACTGCTAGGCTGTGCGACCTTAGGTAAGCTACTCAACCTCTCTGTGCCTCCGTTTTCTCTACTGCAAAATGAATAATAGTAGTAGCTGCCCCATGAAATTGTTATTTCACTCTCTTCCTATCTTAGAAAAGCTCCTGGTTATTCATTGCAGTGCTATGGATGGTCCTTACTTTTATCTGAACTTTAGTTTTGATTGTAACCAGCCTTGAGGAGCGTATAGCCTACAGAGGTTGTGCAGTGGTGGTTTTATTTTGACAGCACGGTGTTTAATAGCAATCTGAATTTGAATGGCTGGATGGGGCACACACTCCGCATTTTGCCACACTCTCCACCACTTACATTTCAGACATTTATGTGACTAGCTAGGCCCCTGTAGGCTCTTGGGTTTGTAACTTATGGTTTATTAGGAAGGTAAACTGGACAGATTGGGACGTAGCATTCACGGGTGCAAAAACTCTGGAAAGGGAGGTGATGTCGGAAGTCAGTGAGACCATGTTTGGGGTGCACCATGGTAGTGGCAAAGCCACGACCCGTCCCCTTCTCCTGCTGCTATGCCCACAGAAGCCAGAGGAGTTTCAAACAGTGACTGCCCACAAACAGGCACTTACATGCGCACGCCAACATTTCAGTCCTAGTCGAAAGGCTGGAAATGACCAATGTCCCAGCTCAAGCAGAGGGGCAGGAGGAGCCCCCTCTTACCGAAGGAAGCATCCGCCTTTCTGTTCTACTCCTAAGGCCGTCACTGATTCGATGAAGACCACCCACATTAAGGAGGGCGGTCTGCCTGACTCAGCCGACTGATTCAAATGTCCATCTCACCCAGGAACACCCTCCCAGACACACCCAGAGTCATGCTTGGCCAAATGTCAGCGACCCCATGGCCCAGTCAAGGGGACACACAAAATCAACCAGCACACACCCTCACAGATGCACCCCCAGTTTGGAGCTGTACCAGCCTGCGGCTGTGAGCAGCCACGCTGACGCCTCGGAGCACTGGCTATCCCTGCTCCCGAGCAGGGTCGTGCATTGTGGCTCCCGCTGTTCGGGGGCAGCCGTCCGCTCCAGGAGGGGAGCTCTGGGACGGAGGCTTCCCTCTGATGAATGGCCCACAGTGAGCAATTTCTCTTTGCTGTGGGCTCCTCACAGGATGATTTTCTCCAGATTCTGGTGGGATGGAAGGGCCATTTCAACACCTGTCACAGTAGCTGGGAAGTGGAGGCTGGCTGTGTGCTTAAAGGCCCTTTGTCTTCCGTCCCACCTCCGAACGGTGCTCTGAGCGGCGGGCAGGCATTCCCTTGTCCTCAGACACATCTGTCTTTCACAGGCCCAGCTTCTTAGTTGGTGAGATTTGTCCTCATCTCTGACCCCTCTTTTGCACTTGTATCTCCTGTGTCTTTATTTTGGCCTCTGGCTGCTCCAAATCCACCATCCGGATGGCCCACAAGGCCTGTCTCATTCTGGGGTCCAGCATCAAGAGGCCCAATGCTTGCACACTTAAGGCGTGGCCTCCAAACGCTCATTCTGTAATAAAGCTGATTTGAGGTCTTCATTTGCCTATTCTCATGTCTATTACAAGTTGGTTTGGAATTTTGGTAGGGAAAGAGATGTGTTATTGATTAGAACCCTCCAACTCCACATGAGCTTTGTAAGGATTAAGGAAATGAATCTGTTATCTATGAGTTCCAAACATTTTTTCCTAGGTTTTCATTTGCTGTTTTATGTTTTTCTTCTTTATCTGGGTCAAATTTATCAACCTTGCATTTTTATGATTATTGAGGTCTTGTGTCATGCTGAAAAGGGCCTTTCCTCGTTCTGGATTATAAAATACTAGAGGCCCAGTGCATGAAAATTCATGCACTGGAGGGGGCGTCCCTCAGCCTGGCCTGCCCTTCTCACAGTCTGAGAGCCCTCAGGGGCGGGAGGTGACCCGGCGATCAGGGTAAGGCGATGCCCCCATCACACCTCTGCTGCTTCCACTGCTGGCAGTGCAAGCCTCGGCTGGCCCTGGTTACCTGAGCCTCAGGTGGCCCTGGGCGGCTGGGGGGCAGAGGGGACTGGGGCACTCTGGAGACAGGCATGCGGCGGGGCTGAGGGAACTGGGCACCGCCAGCTTGTGGCTGTGGGCGCTGCCATATTTGAGGGTGTGGCAGTCAATTAGCATATTCCCTCCTTATTGGCTGAGGGCGTCGCCATCTTTGCAATGGCACAAGGGTCAATTAGCATATTCCCTCTTTATCAGATAGGATGTTTTCCTGTGTTTTTTCAGGTACAAACCTGCTTTCATTTTTCATGTTCAATCCTTGTGAGCCCTACCTGGTACTACTTGCTACCAGAGTCTGGATGGACCCTGAGGGAGTGGGACTTTGGGAGGTGGCAAAAGATGGAGGGCACCATGTCTGTGCTTGGGTTGGTGCTGGTGTGTGCAGTGATGTGGCAGTCGTCGGTGTTGTGAGCAGCCACCGTGGGGAGGAGGGAGAGCTGGGGTAGCCTGCTCTGGGGCCCTGAGGCAGGGGCTTCCCCAGTCCACTCTGGGAGTTGGGTGGCAGTGGGATTGGAGCCCGGACCTCCTAACCACAGAGCTTCTTTTCTGGGCTCTGAGGTCTAAGCCCCGCTTGGTTCCAGTCGAACCAGAAAGCTCAGGGGACAACAGTGTTCCTGGGCCCTCGCTGCACGTCCCCGAGGTCTGCTGCGAGGCCTGGGCCCGGAGGAGCTCAGATGCCGCTCTGGGTGCAGGGTCTACGGGATGACCGGGCAACCCAGGCAGGGCTCAGCCATGGCCTCTGAGCGGAAAGTGGTGATTTGCCTCCTCTCTTCTGAGCAAAATCAACAACAGGCTGCAAATGTGGGATCACTTAGAGACAAAGTCTTCCTGCCTCTGGTACTTGTTACTCTCTCGGGTTCCTTTCACATGTTGCAAAGGAACATGCCTCCGGGGAGCTGTGCGTCTCTCCTCAGCCCCACGTGACTCAGCTGCCTGAAGAACAGGTGATGAGCAGCTCAGCGCCTGGCACCTGTCTGCCAGCTGTCCCTCCCCTTTCCCACCAGGCCATCCTTGAATAATAAAACATCCCCTAACTTTCTTTGTTTCTCATAATCATAATTAAACACGGAGGAGTTCTTTGGTCCTCCTCTGTTCCTTTTTATAGGAATTAGGTGAGTCTGGATGAATGCGAGGATGCCTTCTTCTAGGTATTTGGGTGCCGTATATTTAAATTTTATGTAATAAATCTTGTACTATCTCTTGTCCGAGGGATGTGGTTAATGCTCTGTGACCTTTGGTTGATGTTGTTTCCTGGCTGTCTTCCCTATCTGCTGGGTACCACTGATTTCATAGTCTCTAAGCTGAAAGGCACCCCCGCCTGGACTTGTGGGTTCCATTTCCCAGGAAGTCACGATTAGTATAGGCAGTTCTATTCCTTTGTGTAATAGATGACTCCTGTGCTCTATCCCAGAGCCACTTGGAAATATTCCTTGGGTGCCTGCTGTTTTGGATTATCCGTGCTTAACTCTTCCATTAATGTATGTAGTTAGGAATTTCTCCCACTCTTTTAGTTCAACGGAATCAAAGGGATAAGAGGAAAATGTCGGATTAAGCTGATCCACGATAAGGTGTGAGTAATAATACAGCACTCGAGCCCCAGAGAAATTGGGGAAGGCTATTTCATTGCAGAGAGGGGTCTTATTGACTGAAAGGAAGGGTTCAGTTGTGAAATCACAGCTAGGTGGGCAGAGGAGGGAAGAACTATTGTCAGGGTGGGAGGAGACGGACAGGTAGGGCTCTTAAAGACCCTCACTCCCCTCTGTTGCCCTAGGACCAATCAATGCAGCACCTACAGGCTGAGTGGAGACGTTCTGAACTGGGCATTTTCAATATTTCCTCTGTTTGGGAAATTGGCTTAGGTGCCAGCTCCCCACCTCGCAGCAGCAGCAGCAGCAGCAGCAGCAGCAGCAGCAGCAGCAGGAGCCCGAGACTTGTTCTTCGTGACCCTGGCTGCTGGAGTTGCAGTTGTCTGACTTCAAGTCATTCAACCAAATGCATCCATTCAGAACTGGAGCAAGAGATGCCAAGAGGCAGGAGCCTGCCCTGATCAGTTTGGCTCAGTGGCTAGAGCGTCAGCCTTTGGACTCAAGGGTCCCAGGCTCAATTCCGGTCAAGGGCATGTGCCTTGGTTGTGGGCACATCCCCAGTAGGGGGTGTGCAGGAGGCAGCTGATCGATGTTTCTCTCTCATCGATGTTACTGACTCTCTATCCCTCTCCCTTCTCTCTGTAAAAAATCAATAAAGTATATTAAAAAGAAAAAGAGGCAGGAGCCATTTAGGATTCTCTCTGGCAGAAGGGGGAAGCCCCCAGCCGGGTCCAGGTCCTATGCCCAGTGGCAGCAGGGACTGAGACGTGTGTCCAGCCTTGCCGTCGTCATGTGCAGCCTGTTTCCTGATCCTGCATCTCCAAGTTTCCTGTGGGTTCTAGAAGGTACCTGCTGTCCTTCCTAAAACTCCTCCCTCTGCTTGCCAGAGTCGGCTTCTGTTGTTTGCAACCGTGAATCCTGGGAGGTATCCCTTTCGCTCCCCAAGACCCGAGCAATTTTCCCTGGCAAGAGGTCATGTGCTGATAAATCATCTCCTTAGGAGAATGAAGTCCCTGATTTGTGATGTCTGCTGATTTCCATGGTATATGTACTCCCACCACGGTCAACTTTAAAATGTTAACCTTTAAACACCCAACTAGTAAGATTCCTGAATATTTAGCAACTAGTGGCCTGGTGCACGAAATTTGTGCATATTAAATGGGGATTAATTAGAGGAAATAATTTAATATTGCTATTTTCCCTTTCTCTATAATAGAAGTGTCAGAGATGAAAGAAAATTAGTAAAAATGTATATGAAAACCTTCCTCCTGTCAGAGTCTGGGGTGCACCACGGGACCCAGAGTCAAGTCCCTGCCCACCCACATGTGCCTCAAAATCTCGTGAGACCCAGACCTGGCCGCCCCCCCTCCCCACATTGGACTAGATCCAGACCAAGCCAGTCCCACCCTTGTCAAGCCCCGCCGGGCAGGGAGCGTAGTCTCAGGTCCCCTGGCCTGGCACCAGGATGGGGGGGCATGGCCTGAGGTCCCCCATCAAGCCCTGCCAGGCAGGGGGGTGCAGCCTCAGGTACCCCGGCCCAGCACCAGGAGGGGGGCACAGCCTCAGGTCCCCCATCAAGCCCCACTGGGCAGGGGGCGCAGCCTGAGTGCCCCCAACCCAGCACTGGGGGTGCACCTTGAGGTCCCCTGTCAAGCCCTGCTGGGTGGGGGTCACGGCCTGAGGTCCCCCGTCAAGCCCCGCCTGGCTGGGGGCACGGCCTAAGGTCCCCCAGCCTGGTGCTGGGGCGGGGGGAGCAGCCTGAGGTCCCCTAACCCAGCACCAGGACAGGAAGCACACCTTGAGGTCACCCGTCAAGCCCCACCAGGCGGGGGGCATGGCCTCAGGTCCCCTGGCCTGGTACCAGGGTGGTGGGGGAGGGTGTAGCCCCAGGTCCCTGCTGATTGCTCGTTAAGGCTCCTTATGGGAACTTGGCCTCAGCTGTAGGGGCAGCCATCTTTGTGATGGAGTGATGGTCAGTTAGCATATTCCCTCTTTATTAGATAGGATTGGCTGTCAGAAGCCAGGATGGGCCAACTTTGGCACAGCACTGCTGAGTCTTACAACCAAACAGCTGAGCATCTGGGCAGGAAGGAGGCCACCAGGTGTGGCTTTGACAGCCAAGGTAGGGGTTTGCCAGACTCAGACTCGGACTGGGTGGAGCGTAAAGAGGGCGGTGGTGAGCAGTGATGTGTCCCGGATCTGGGGCCGAGAGCTGAGGCAGGAGCCCTCGGGCAGGGCAGAGCCTCTTTCTTCTGTGCATAGAAGAGACACCTGTCTTGGCTTTTACTCCAAACCTTAGCTGACTACTGCACAGAATTCCGTGACTTTGGGCCAGCTGCTGCTTCCACCTGGGCCTCAGTTTCTCCCAACAAAAATCGGGGTGTCGCTTGCCATGCTAATATCAGGGAGCGCTGTGTTCAAAGCAGGCGGTCTGTGTGGAGAGTCGTGGTGGGTCAGCCCTGCAGGGACAGCTTAAGACTTCTGGGGCCGCGGCTGAGGGATCCCGTCTCTGGGGCGGCTGCTGGCTTTGCATCTGCCGCATCTGCGCGGTGCACGCCTGGTGTGTGTGCCTGTGTGCGTTGTGTATGATGTGGTGGAACTGGGCCCTGGGGACATCCAGCCCAGGGTGGCTCCAGGCATATGTCTTGGATTACCGGCGCTCAGCGGGTGAGCAGACGGCGGAATCCTGTGTGAGGGGACAGGAAGAGGAATTGAATGTTTAGTAAGTAAAGGATGGACAAAACATGCTACAAGAAATGTCACTGGCATGGGCTGGCCTGCTCCCTGTGGCGTGTTGTTGACAGCGTTTTGCAAATAGCCTGATTAATCCGTGTCCTCTTGGGACCTAGAAGTTCACAACTGGAGTTTCGGTTTGTTCCTGGGACTCAATGTGCTGTCCAGTTGCAGAGAGAAACAAAGGGGCTCTGCCTGATTTCCTGGCCCCACATCAGAAAAGCCCTGGAAATAGCTCCTGGGCCTTTAAGAGCCACTGGTCTCCACGCACCGGCAAAGCTTGTTTTACTCAGCCGTTCTGGAACACCTGGTGCTCCTGCCCCGCCGGGTCCCAGCCCCCCTTATGGCACAGCCTGTGATCTCGGGCGATGCCACCTGCCCTACCCAAGGGACTGAGTCCACTCATGTGCCTGCTACCTTCCTCGCCTATCGAGGTATTTTCTCAGGATGAAACCCTAAGACGTCTGGATGGCTACTGAGGTCCTCAGTAGCAATGTCTTACGTTTATGGACCACGTGAACCGAAGACTCTATTTTATGGCAACTGTTTCCTCCCAAGAGGACTGTTGTTCAGCTCACATTTGCTGGCACCACCAGATCTTTCTGGCACTCTTGCCTCTGGCCTCCCCTGGCACCTGTCAGGTCTTAAAGCTGATGGGTCTGATGCCTGATGGGTTAAAAGGCCAGCTGTCACCACTTGGCCCCAAACAGCTCTCTGCCGCTTGTCTGGCACGAGTCCTCAGATCCCGAAGCTCCCCACTAGGATGGGCTCTAAATCTAGTATGACTGGTCCTTAGTATGTTCCCATGTTAGGACACCCAGAGGGATGCCAGACATGCATGCACACAGAATGGAGACCGTGTGAGCACACAGCGAGAAGGTGGCCGTCTACAAGCCACGGAGGGAGGCCTCAGAAAACACGGAAACTGCCCACACCTTGATCTCAGACTCCCAGGCTCCAGAGCTGTGAGACAACAAATGTCTGGCGGGTAAGCCCCCCACTCCGTGGTATTGGTTATGGCAGCCCAAGCAGGCTAGTTCATTGGGCCAATCACTTCTCCCCGAAGGTACCCAGGGCTTAAGTGCTCCATTCCATCATTTTTCGAACACTCCCTCCCCCTCTGAGATGCAATTTTCCTATCCTTCAGGGCTCTGCCACTTTTTTCTTTTCTTATATTTTTGCCCAAAACAAAACCAAAATAAAATAAAATTCCGCCCATCTCTTCGGTCTCCCTTGAATGAGCCTGCCCTGATGGTCCAGCTGGCACGAGTGGCTCTCACTCTGCACTCCTCCCACCGGTTGGAACTCCAGTTTCGTTTCCCCCTCACTGTGCCTCCTCTTATGGTGGGACGGGCACATTCCTCCCTCCTACCGCACGCTGGGTCTCTGTGGATGGAAACGTGTCCTGTGTGCCCGTATCTAGCACAGAGCCCAGCACATTTCAGGTACCCGGTGATCACTTTCTGCATGGCATTAAAATATCTCTGCACCCACCAGGGGGAGAGGAGATGTGAGCACCTGCTATTTCCCAGCTCTTGGGATGCTGGGACCAAAACCGCAGTCTCTGCTTCGGTTCAGGGAGGGCTGTGTGGTGGAGGGAGCCTCTGCGGTGGGCCTTGAAGGATATGTAGGAGCTGAAGTCATGCCTCTGGGACAGCGAGGGAGCAGAGGGCTACCGTGTCTGAGTTTCCGAATAATTTCACCAGAGTCTGCCTCCACGGCACAGGAACGCTGTGACCTGCACTCAGAGGGACCTCAGTAATCAGGATGCGGACGGAGACGGGCCATAGGCTGTGGGCTCTGCTGCCTGGCCGGGGGGGGCGGCGGGTGAGGTGGAGGTTCCTTCCAGTGACCCCAGGGGAGCTGGAAGGCACAGGCGATTGTGGGGCCGCCTAAGCCAGGACCTTCCTCGGGAGTTGGGGGCCGGCGTGGCATCCGTGCCAGACCACCGTGCCCATGTCACCGGCCTTTACGTGGGGTTTGTCAAGCGTGGGGCGTCCGTCAAGACGCTCCAGGGCCTTGGGGAGAAGGGCCCCCTGGAAGGGGAGCTTTGACACCCTCCGCTCTGATCTGAACACAGGTTTTTAATTTCCCTGTAATTTGCCCTCTCCCCCGCCCGGGCTGGCTTCCCTGTCATTTCATTTCCTGCAGGATTCTCAGCTTACAGCGGAGGTGAGGGGAGTTGACCTCTCCTTGCCCCAAAGCTGAATAAAATACAGACCAGATTTTTGTGAATAAAAATAGGCTTGAATACCAGCAGCCAGTCACTCTGGCCTCCGCTCAGCTCAGCTGGCCTCCTTCTCTCCCACACACCGGCCGGCAGGTCAGGGCCAGGCTGAGCGGGCGGGGGCCCCTGGGCAGGAGCCCGAGGGCAAGGTGTCAGGCAGGAGGTGAGGGGGCAGGACCGGGCGAGCGAGGCCCGTGTGGGTGGCGTGTGGACAACTTTATCCTCTCCCCTGAGGGACGGCGGTGGGACGGGAGGCTCCGCACAGGTTGCCCCTGCCAGGAGACCAAGGAGGAACGATCGCAATGTCAACACCTCGTGGGAAAGAAGTTTCCGTCTGGAACGTTTGGGAAAATTCCAAGAGGGAGGCAACTGGAGCCCCTACCAGCAGAGGGGAAGGGATTGTGGCTTCGGAGCCAGACAGACCGCGCGTCTGTCTGCTCCTGGCGCTCCTGTGCTCGGTGGTGTGATCTTAGTCAGGGAACTTAATCTGTGCGAACCCCAGTTTCCTCATCCGTAACGTGGAGACAGGAATCCCGTAGGTTCTGTAGGTGGGCCATGAGAATGACATACAGCAGCCGGCGGGAAGTTCTCGGGACATGCACGGTGAACCCTGACCCACCTGTGTCTGGTCACTGAGTCTCACTTGGAGGTCAGAGGGCCGTGGGTGGGTGGCATTCCCTCCCCATCGAGGGCAGCCCCGGCCCTGGGCCTCCGCAGAGCCTGATGTTTCCGGGTTTCTTTAGAGTTTGGGCTCTGTTTCCCCCTGGAAGGAAAGCCCTTGAGAGCAGGGGCCCTGCACCCACCCCTCCTGGCACAGAGCAGGCACTGGATTACGAGTTATTGGGTAAATGGATGCAAAAATGACAGCTATTACTTTTACCGCGTCAGGGTAACTTTTTAACATATTAATTTGTTTTTATCTCCATAAATTAGCATTTTGATTTATGCGCTTTCCTCCGTTTTCCATCCCGTTTGAAGCGGTTGCCAGGCTGTGGGCTTCCTTGCCTCCGGGGAGATTTGTGGCTAAAAGCAGAAGTTGTCTGGACAGGCACTCCTTCCTGGATCTCGTTTCCAAAAAGTCTAAAACCATTGAAAAGATTAGTGTCTGGAGGGCTTGGGGAGAGAGACCAGGAGGGAGAGAAGGAAGGAGGGAAGAGGAGAGACAGATCTAGATGGAGATAGAGAGGAAGAGGGAGTCAAAGGGAGAAGGAAGGGGAAAAGATACAGAGAGAGATAGAGAGGCAGAGATATTCTGGAAGAAACTTAAAAAAAAAGGGGGGGCTCCCCATTATCACCCCAAGTCCAGAAGGAGATCTCTGGAGCCTGGCTGAGGCAGGAGGAAGCTCTGGGGTCTGGGAGTAGCCATGGAGGCTACCATACTCCCTGCTATAGCACCCTAAGGAGGCGGTCAACACCCAACAGGTGGCAGTGAGGTGCCCGAGGGAGACAGGGCTCCCAGTCCCAGCCATGACACCTGAGCAGCAGCGTGGGCCACTGTGATGGGTGACTGGGCGAAGCCGGCCAGGGCTCTGCCCCCTGAGGCTGCTTACACCCCTGGAGACAGCACAGCCCCAGTCCGGCTGAAGGTCAGTGTGGCTGAGTCCAAGCTCAACTGCTCCCTTTCCTCCATACTATTATTGAGTCGCCGAGTCCTTTTAAGGGTGCGCTGGTGCACCCCATGCCCAGGCTTGGAGAAAGGGTTTGGTAGGTGTGATCAGTGTCATCCCTGGTCCTAGACACAGCAGGAACGTGCCACCCACACACTCACTGTCACACCTGGTCTCTGCTCAGTCCAGGGCTTCACACATGGCAAAGGTCAGAGGCAGACTGTGTCCGGTATCCCACAAAGGCCACACTGCTTGTGTTACAACACAATTCAATCCAGTAGGACACTTGGTATGTAGATGAGGTGTCCTATCTGCCACCCTTCATGGCTCCCTCTCTAGGGCTTTGCAATCCAGGAGCAGGGACAAGCAGGGCACTTCAGATGGGAGCAGTTGCCCTCACGTTGGCTTCTTGCCCAGGGCCAGGCATTCCTTAGAGGGAGGCCAGTCCTCTGTCTGCGGCAGGCCTGCTCTGCCATGAGCTTCCGGGACAGGCTCAGGCCCTGATATGTCTTGTCCGTGTCTCCAACGGCAACCGTTCTCCTGGGCTCTATGTGGTGTTGAGGTTCCATCCTCCCTCCAGCCTTAGAATTGAACTCCATCCAGGCAGGCCACTTCCCTCTGTCCTCAAAGAACCAGCTTCCAGTTCCTTCCCCGCTAAGACACTGTCATGCTTGTGTCACCTGATGCTGTCTCCTCTTGCTCTGAAACACAGAAGAGATGTTACGAGAGTACAGGCTCCAACGTCAGTGACCAAAATCGGTATTAGCTTCCTGTTGCTGCTGTAACACATCACGCTTGGTGCCTTGTTCCCTGTAGAAGTTTGACACCAGGCTAACAGAAGGTGTCAGCGGGGCTGTGTCCTGTTCGGAGCCTCTAGGGGAGAGTGCATTCTTTTGCCTTTTCTACGTACCTGAGGCCACCTGCGTTCCTTGGCTCATGGCCCCTTCCTCCAATGTCCAAGCCAGCAGGGTAGCCTTCCTTTGCCCTGCTCACAAGGACATTCTGTTTGAATAACAGACAGGTGAGCCAACAAATGCAGCCTTACCTGTAAATGAAGGGTGGGCTCAGGGAGGGAGCAGGGAGAGAGCAGGGCATGAGGCCCTCTGAGGGGTGTTACCCAAGCCAATGCTGGGCTTAACTCCTCCACTGGATGGGGACAGTGGAAACCCTGAAGGCAGAGACTGGGTCTAACTCATCCTCTTCCTTCCCTTCAAGCTAAGTTCACTGCTTTGCACCATGTGGACACCCAATAAATATCACTTACAATGAACTGACTCAATTCTTGCAAAGTCATTTTTCTCTCCGGGGCCATGGCTGCTGAGCTGTGATGTGATGGGATTCAGGGACTGAGCCACCATCCTCAGGGCTGAGCCCTGGCCCGGACTTTCTTTGTTGCGATGCATTTCCTCCATCAGAGGCGAATACCAGGATTGAAGCTGGGAGCTCTACGTCCAGTCATGGGGCGCCACCAGGAGCCCCCCATCCCTCCAGCCAGCAGGGAACTGGATTTGAGCACTGCCCTTGGGTTCAAGCAGGACTCCAGGATCCCTTGGGGACTGAGCAGTGATAGATGTCTCCTCCTTTCAATACCTTCATGAAATAACACACTGAGAGCAAAGGGATGAAATTGAGCAAGTGAAATACTTGGCAGAGTGTCAGGAAGGACTTTCGGGGCAGATCTATTAGTTGTGCCCCAGGGGGAGGGGGCTGCTGCCTGAGTCTGAGGGCTGGGGCGGGGGAGGCTGCAGGAGGGAGCATCCTGGGGGCTCTGCCTCTGGGCCTCGGCTCTGAGTCTGGCTTCTGGTCAAAAACCGTGCCTTGGGGCTCCCACCTGGTAGGGCCCCTGGGCTGTGACCATCTTCTGCCCTCTAGCCTCAGATGGTTCTCCTTCATTCCTACCTTTGTCGTCTTCACAAAGTGTTTCAGAATGGGGACCCTCCAAGGGTTCTAGGACCCACAGACTGCGGGGGAAGGCTGATCACAGGGATCTCTGAAGCCAGAAACCACCTCCTAATGGGGCAGGCTACGGACAGAGCTGGACTCTTAGGGGTGATGGTGTCTATGTTTGTGGAGGGAATGAATGAAGGAATGGCATAGAAGCTGGATGGTGAATCGAGGTGCTCTTCTGGGCCATTATCTTCCTCTTAGACTGGAGAAGCTCAGCATCCTAGCTCCACCTGAGCTCATGCAGGACCAGGAAGTACAGGGGCAGCAACACATTCGACTAGACCCATGGTCGGCAAACTGCGGCTCGCGAGCCACATGAGGCTCTTTGGCCCCTTGAGTGTGGCTCTTCCACAAAATACCACGTGCGGGCGCGCACGTACAGTGCGATTGAAACTTCGTGGCCCATGTGCAGAAGTAGGTTTTCAGCTCTCAAAAGAAATTTCAATTGTTGTACTGTTGATATTTGGCTCTGTTGACTAATGAGTTTGCCGACCACTGGACTAGACTATCCTCCATTCTTTGAAGGACCCATCTCCAGGCCACCATTCAAACCAGGGCTGGCAACCAATTAGTGCAACGTGGAATCAATTCAGTGAATGGAGACCCACCCAGCATGAAAAGAAAAGATATAGAATCAAGTACAATGGAAAATATCAAATTATACCTCAGGAATAAGGGTGTTACTTTGTGGAAAATGTGCTTTCCTTCCCTTCAAGCTAAGTTCACTGCTTTGCACCATGTAGACACTTTTGTGCATGATGTATAGTCTGTTACATGCGGATTGCAATGTGCAATGCCTTTAACTGGAGTCAAGGTAAACAAGGTTAGAGCATAAGACTCGTGGGGGGAATCCTATGCTACCGCTCTGACCAGGCAACTCATTTACTATAAATAAAGATGCAAAAGCCACCCAAAAGGTTCGTTTTCTAAGTCATCGGGGGCAAGTGGAGGCGCATTGGCTGGGAGTTGTGAGGCCGGGGTTCTGAGCCTGGATCTGTGGAGTATTAATTGTGAATCTTGGGTGCATTGCTAACCCTTCTTGTGACCTCAGTTTTCTCCTCTCTCCTATTGGGAGGTTCCATTGTGTCTGTGTGCACTGCTGCCCTCTGGTGGTAAGCTCTGTAACTGACTTCCAATTTGGGTTTGTTGATGGGCACCTGGCTGTCCAGATTCTAGGTTTCCTTGTTAGAAGGGGCCACATGAGCCTCACTGCCAGGTGGAGTGTATAGCACCCCAGGTAGGTTGCGAGGTCTTTGCAAATACCCTTCCTGGAGTAATGCTCTCGTGTGATGAGTATTGACCTTTCACTCAAAGATCCATTTGTCAATGAATATTGAGTAACCCCTTCACAGTGTATGAAATTCGGCTGCAGGGACTTCAGGTCATGGCATTAAAGGTAGCAACCTTCTCCAGCCTCGTCAGCTGCTGGATTTCCAGTGTGGGAGTTCATTGTGGGGACACTTGCCTGGCATTGCCAGGTTGAAGGTCAGTACTTCTGGGGTGGCAGCTGTGAGGCCCCGGAGTCCGAAGACAGTAATGTTTCTTCTTGACCTTGGCCCAGTGGCGTCATAACCAAACATCAGAAATGCTGATCGGGTTCCAAGGGCTGAGGCTTCCTCTCAGGGGACCCACCTTGCAGACACAGGTATGATGAGATCCACTTGCTTTGGGGGACTCAGCTGGATGCCAGGCACCTGGATGCATCTTGTGGGTCTAACAGTGGTTTTTCTTTTTGTTTGTTTGTTTTTGTTTTGTAAAATATATTTTATTGATTTTTACATAGAGGAAGGGAGAGAGATAGAGAGTTAGAAACATCGATGAGAGAGAAACATTGATCAGCTGCCTCCTGCACACCCCCTACTGGGGATGTGCCCGCAACCAAGGTACATGCCCTTGACCGGAATTGAACCTGGGACCCTTCAGTCTACAGGCCGACACTCCATCCATGAGCCAAACCGGTTAGGGCTAACAGTGGTTTTTGAAGGTGCTGATGATGAGATGAGATGTTTGGGACATAGAACTTATATGTCTCACCGCTTTCCTCAACCTCTTCCCTTTTCGATGCGATCAGTACCCATTTGCATCTCCAGTTAATGCTCTAATTAAACTCCCATCAGTTTTTGACTCAACCTGTTGCAAGAAAAGTGATTTTCGAAAGAAATTTCTTACTTCAACAGCCTGCTGCATTGTTCTGAGATTTGTTTCTAGTACATTAAAAGAAGACTGAATGTTCCCAGCATAGACCGTGGATTGAAAAAGGTCAGCTGTCTGCAGGAGTCATGCATCGTCAAACCCTCAAAGCAAATACCAGGGACCATTGCATCCAATAGGTGCTTAATAATTGTTCAGCAAAAGTTTGCCTGGACAAACGAATAGGTGGAACCTCAGAGATGACTTCAGATGAAGCTCCTGCGCTAGGAGGGCACAGTGCTGCGTGAACCCACTGTTACATGACAGGACAGCGCTGCATGGAGCCAAGTCAGGGTATTGAATCGATGAGGTTGAAAGACCCAAGTAAACATTCGGCAAAACGGTGTCAAAGCACTCTTTAAAACAATCACAGATTATTGAGCTGCTATCTCAGGGGGCCCGAAACAGGAGTGTTTTATTTTTAAACAATTCACTTCCTTTCCGACTTCAGGAATCCCCAAGATGGTTTGGTTTTGAGGACATTACCAGTCAACCGCAGCCAAGAAGCGATTAGCAGATGCCTGCTCCTTAGACATGGGTCTGCCTTCTGGGCTGAGTTCAAAGCAGAGTTCTTAGCTTAATAATAAGACAGGATTAGTTTTCCTTTCAAACTTCCCATGCGGGAACCATTCTGGGGAAAACACGGAAATATCCATGGAAGTTTGGGGGCACAAGTGAAGACTTGGAGAAAACGTTAAATGCCTCCTGAAGTTCTTGTCTACATCCTCTCGGAAGGAATCTTGGGAGAAAACGTCCCTATTCTTCTCTCGATGGGGATGGTGGCTGTTCCTATTGGGTCAAAAAAGCAGGGGCCTTACTCCCCCCAACCTCCACGCAATGTGCTGAAGGCGGTTCCCGTGCTTGTGGAACAGGGAGGAGGAGAGAGCAGCTTCCCCTAGCATCTATCGCCACGTCCACTGACTGATCGGACTAAAGGTTAGGAAGAAATACTAGAGATCTACAAAGAAATTTAGAGCCGCAATGGACAAGCCCTGCTTTAAGAAGACTTTAGCCAAGATTTGGATAAATATTTTATTCCAATGGCATATATTAATTTTAACACATATGAAAAAGATATACAACTAATATATGTGAATATTTGAGGGAAAGACTAAAGAAGCCATTTAAGTAAAAACAAAAAGAGAAAGAAAGGAAGGAAGGGGAAAAAAAAGCATGTTAATTAAAACAACAACTCTAAAATAGCCCAGCAGGTGTGGCTCAGTGGTTAAGCGTCGACCCATGGACCAGGAGTCCATTCCTCCGGCTTTATCCTGAAGGAGACGCAGATTCCAGGTTGGGGCACATGCCCGGGTTGTGGGCTCGATCCCCAGTGGGGGTGTGCCGGAGTCAGCCAATCAATGTTTCTCTCTCATTGATATTTCTACCTCTCTACCCGCCCCCCCCCTCAAATCAATAAAAACATAAAAAAACCTAAAATAGTAAAAACTGTGGTGCTGGAACCTCAACAGTGAAGTCTGGGAACAGATCTGAAGGGAGCATGAATTTGCTGTCCTCACAGAGGCCATGTTCAGAGGCCCTTGTATTCTGGAGTACCATTGGGGACACGTACTCAGCACTACCACCTACTTGGGGGAAGGCTCAGGTACTGTGGCTGTGTTGGAGGAAGCCTCAAGGGCACGGCTGCTCTCTTCAGTTGTGGGGAACATAGTGACTCCAGGATCTTTCTAGTCAAGTCCCTGTGAGTCCCCCATGAAGACCCCGAGCAGGCGGTGAGTGTGCTCAGGAGAGTGGACCTTCTGTCAGACTGAGACTCACCCTCAGAGGGAAGCCCATAGCTCCAAAGCCTTCCCCTCCCCCCACCTGTCAGGGGCATCATTGCCTAGCCCTGGGAGAACCTTCCACCAGGGCCATCGCACCTCACAGTGGCTCTGAGCAGAGGACAATAACAGGTGTCTTCACAGACTCAGGCTCCCCCACCACCCGGAGAAGCAGGCTAGCCTGTGAGCCCCCACTGTGTCTCCTTCAGGATGAAGCCAGGGGAGTGGGCTCAGCCTTGACTCACTTTCCTGAGTCTTGGCGATAAAGGAGTGTCCTGGGAGCACACGTAAGGGGACAGCTTAACTGTGGAGGCCCTTTTTGTGCGCAACTTCATCTTGACTAGAGAATCCACTCCTGGGCCTGGCCTGGCTCGGGGCTCTGGCTCTCAGAGTAGGAACTCGGAAAGTGCCCAGAGCTGGTGCTGGGGATGCCATTTGGTGGTCTGGGACTTGCTGATTGCTTTCTCTGTCACAAAGCCTTTGATTTCCACCGGCTCATGTGTACACATGTGGGTATTCCTGGTGGCCTGACCATTGAGCATAATTAAAAGAAATGATTGGCTTTCTCTTGATGCAAACATCTGGTTTTACTTGAAACAAGATGACTTAGCTGTTTCAGAAACATTCTTGTAACCCTGGATTCACATTTTCTTCTTAAAATATATATTTTCTCTGTTAGGGCAGCATGTTAATGTAAACACTCCGGGTAACTGACAACCGACAGTTTCAGAAGTATGTGGGGCTCCAAGCACCGGAGGAACCGCAAGAATGATTGCGTTTTTGATTTGATCACTGGAAATCTGTTTCAACAGTCACTCTGATTTAAACAATTACTCTGATTTATACTCCAAACGCTGTAATTTGCAGAAAATGTAACCATGTGAGGACATTTTTGTAGAGTATGTCTTGGCAACTTTGTTTTGTTGTGATGTCATTCCCTTCGGCTTCAAGGGAGCACTGAGGGACCCGGAGAAGGAAAACAGGGTTCTCTCGGATGGGCTTCCCTGACCGCCAGGGGAAATGTTGTCAAATCTGACCAGCCCCCAGGGCCAGCTCTGCAGGGCTAAGAATGCCATCCGGGAGAGAAACGAGACCCAACGTTTCCCAAAGATCAGAGAATTAAGGACCAGGAGAGGGGTGGCTGGTTGAGTCATCACCTCGCTGTCTACAGTTAAGAAAAGCAGTGGGCAGCCTGCTCTGGTATCACGGTCATTCTTCAAAGCCCAAGTTGGCAAAGTTGGAGGACTGATAGAGAGCATGAGGTTTAATCCCTTCATAGCCTGGAAAGGAAGATCCAGAGAGGTCAGAACACTGCCCAGGTTCTAGAGCAAGTGCCAAAGCCAAGGCCAAGGCCAGGGCCAGGTGCCTGGGTTTCTGATTTATTGCGCCATTAAAAGGTAGGCATGGGACTTCAAGTTGGTCCCGTTTTATGTACAGAGAATGTGTCTCAATAAAATGAGAATACGAAGTCACAAATCAAAGAAAAGTAGGCAGTCCATGCTTTGTAGGGTGTAGCTGAAGGGCACTAGTGTTCAAATATTAACTATTTATACCTCCCACTGCCCCACCACCAGCTCCCCATCCAATGACCCCCGTTGGGTCAGTGCTGCTGGGCGTAGCCTTGGAGGGCAGGTCCGTGTGCCCTGGCTCTGTCTGCTGCCTTGGTGGTAGCTCAACTGCCACAGGCATTGAAGGGTGCTTCTTACACGAGCTAGCACTATGCCTGTGGTTTATCAATTACGTTTCCTTTGGTGTGGTTTCTGCCATGTTGGTCCAAAAGTGGACTCTGAAGAGAAATGAACCCAGAGTCCCAGTTGGGAAATAGGATAAAAGACCCATCCTTCTGTTTTTCCCCCTCCAGTTGTCCAATATATAGGATATCCCCCAAAACTGTATTCACATACTTTGAATAATTATAAAGGTAGTGTTTCTTAAAATATATTTCATTTTCAAAATTGAGCTATCAGCTGTTCACGTGTGTATACAGTTTTGGGGGACACCCTGTATTGGAGCCTCCCATCTCACCTTCTGTGTGTTCCCCCTCCTCCTAATCCCTCAGAATGGGAAGGATTAGACTTCTATCTTTTCCTTCATCGACATGGTACCTGCCTCAGCCAATCACTTGGCCAGTCTACACTACAGAAAAAAATTCTATATTCTGAGTTTCTTCAATTGATGGGCTTCCTCTCAAATTTATACTCACCTCTTCCCTGGATCTCTACCCAGAACTCCAGATTTGCATATCTGATTGCCTTCTTCACACTTGGATGTCTAAAAAAAAACCCAACATCTTAACATTAACATAATCAATCCCAGAAATATTTGTCTGTGCTGCACCCCCTCCCCAACATCTATCTTGGTGAACAGCACTGCTGTCGACTCAGTTGCCCAGGCCAGAATTTTAAGTCACCTTGACTCTTTTTTTCTCTCACACCCCACAGCCAATCCATCAACAAATTCCATTGGCTGTACCTTCAAAGTAGATCTGGGGCCCCAAACACTTCGCACCATCTCCACTGTTACTATAGGCACCTGAGCTACCGTCTCTGTCCCTTGGACCACAGCTACAGCCTCCTAGCTGGGAATCCTACTTCAATTAGTGTCCCCATGGAACAGAGGTTCTCCTCTGGGGGTGATTTTGTCCCCCAGTGGACATGTGGCAATCTTGGAAAACATTGGGTTGTCTGTACTGGGATGGGTGTGCTTTGGCATGTAGTGGATAGAAGCTAGGGGTGCTGCTGAAAATTCTAGCAGACACAGGACAATCCAGAACAAAGAATGGCCTGTCCCAAAATCTTGAGAAACACTGCCATAGATTGATTCTCCTAGCACAGTAGTCAGAGTGATCTTTCTAAAGCATAAATTAGATCACATCACTCCCAGAATAAAAATCAGATTTCTTTCTGGTGCAATAAGAATAGAATTTGAGTTATTTATTCTAGTCTTCAAGGCCCCATAGAACCGACTCTCTGTAAACCTCTCCTGTTTCCTAGTTCTCCATTCTGCTCATTCACAACAATCCAGCAGCAATGATCCTTTGCCTTTCTCTCCAGTTTTCTAAACTTGTTCCTGTCTCAGGACGTTGGCCTTGCTGTTACTTCTGCTTGGAACAATGTTCTCTGGACCTCTACTCGGCTGTTATCTAATGACTCAGGTCTCAGATGAAATGTCATCATGTCAGTGAGTCTTTCCTGACCTCTGTAAGTAACACAGGACCTTCTGAACACCCAGGTAAAACACACACACACACACACACACACACACACACACACACACACACACACACACACATCACCCAACTTTATCTTCTTCATAGCACTGCCAATCCCTAATCTTGTCCTTTGTTTGTTTATTTATCCTCTCTCTCTTTCCTCTAAGTTTCTGGAGGATAACACAATTCTTCTGGAATAGGGCAGAGAAGGGGCTCAGTAAATACTGCTCCCCCGACCCCCCACTGCCTGCCTGATGGTTAATGTGGTGAATAGAAGCTGGAGTGATTTAGATCATCCTTTCTTCTCTTGTCAATGCTCACTTTTAGGCCTATTGTCTTACTGTGAAATCGTATTTCAATAATATGAGTTGAATGTTAACTCTTTATGCATTCCTGCTGTAAGAATATTAGCCACCCCATCCCACCCAACCCAACCCATATACACCTTCACAGGTCATCTACAGGGAAAATCAAGAGAAAAAATTTAATGATTATTTTTCACAATATTTCTGTTACAAATATACACAAAGCATTCAACTTATTATTTAAAAAACCCCTCTTCTTTAAAAATCGCCCACTTCTTTCAGGAGGCAGACTCCATCCTCCCTTTGCTTCTCCTGGTGGGAAACAGGACATGCCATAGCTGGTTGGCCTGTTTACGCTGGCCCCAGTAACTGGGCACTGGTCAGCTAGCCTTTCCCTGTAGCACAGTCATTGCCTAAGGCTGTTTCTACATTGGTGAGAAGAATTTGTCTCCTTGCAAATTAGCAGAGAAGGATAATTGCAAAACTTCTGGATTCTCAGGAGCCATTTCAAATAACAGGTTCCCCTTCGCCAGGGGAGAGCCAGAGATTTTGCCAACACAGTAGGTGAGTTTGCAGGAGTGTGCCTCTTGGGCGTGTGTGCATTGTGGTCAGTGGGTATGCACAGGTCTGTGTGTGTACATCAGATGTGTATCTATGCCTGTGCCACCCCAGAGGTCAAAGATCAAGAGTGGGAGAGGATACGTTGTGTATTAACCCAGGAAGGGTAGTGGGATGAGCACAGTCTCATTTCAATGAACTAATAGCAAATGTGGATAGGTGGCAGCTCTTTGTAGCTTAAAAAAAAATCCTTATTTGCAAATGATCTGGGTTTACATCCATTTATTAGTTTGTTTTGGAAAAGTTATTTAATTCTTCTGGGCCTCAGTTTCTAATCTGTTCATTGTAGCCGACAATTCATTTCTGACAGTTCAAAAGTACCAGAGGCTCAGTCTCTGCCACGATAAGACATCCCCTCCCTGCCCTCACCTTGCTTGCTAAGAAGCATCTGCTGTCCTTGCCTGATAGCTCTGGGGTCTTTATGACTCAGATTGGGGTGTGGGTAAAGGGAAAGCATTGGAGCTTACAGGGTTTCCATTGTAAGTGGCAGGTGCTGAGAGCAAGGATGGAGCCAGAGGGGGAAGGGGAGCAGGAGATGGAGCCTCTGCAGCTTGGGTGGGAACAGTTTTCTTTATATATTTTTTAAAAAAATATTCTTATTGATTTGAGAGAGGAAGAGAGGGGGGAGAGGGAGAGGAGGGAGGGAGGGAGGGAGGGAGGGAGGGGGAGAGAGAGAGAGAGAGAGAGATCAATAACAACGATGAGAGAGAATCATTGATTTGCTGCCTCCTGCAAGCCCCCAACTGGGAATTAAGCCCGAAACCTGGGCATGTGCCCTGACTGGGAATTGAACTGGGACCTCCTGGTTCATAGGTCGATGCTAAACCATTGGGCAACCCTGGCCAGACCAGTTTTCTTGCCCATTAGGGATGAGGGTGAGAGAGGACTTGGGGCACCTGTCAAGCAGGTCACACACACACACACACACACACACACACACACACACACACACACACGAGTTCTCATCATTTTCTCCCTCATCTTTCTGGTTGTCTTACCCTACCCCTCGTTCAGTTGGGAAAACCTTGACTTTAAGGAGCAGTGTTTTCTGTTGCTCGTGCATTTCTGCTTCACATTTGGGTTTTGACAGAGGCCTTAATGCGCTGGGAACCTGTAACTCTAGCACAGGGCACCCTCATAAGGGTCCAAGGACTAGTCACTGTGTGGTCAGCACCTTCTCACACATGCAGAGAAGGGGCACAGAGACAGAGGAAGGAGTGGGAATGGAGAGCTGGAGAGAGCCAGGTTTGGGTTTCTGGGGCTTTCTCTTGCCTAGCTGGGTTTCCGGAAGGCCTCCCTATGTTTCTGCCCTTTGATGTCACGAGATCCCTCGTTACCTTCCAATGTGCCCTCTTTTGACTTACGCGTTTGAGTGGTGTTCTCATTATAGCAATCTTGGGTACTGGCAGCTTCAATGTTTAGGTCATGCCTCTGTTCTCAGCATAAAGTCTGGTGCAGGAGAGCTATGCATAAATAGAGAAAGCCCGTTTGCTTTGGGAGTCCCACAGGGGCTCTACTCATTCAAAGGTCATTGAAGTTAGGCTAGAAGCTGAGTTCATAGTTGGGAAAGCCCTAGTTTCAAGGCCAATTCGGAGGCAAGAAGGTAACCACAGGGAAGGAGTCTGAGAAGCATCTTGGAGGAAACTGGAGGGCAAGTCTACAGCCATGAAGAAGAACATGAGAGTGACAGGAGAAGATGTGACTTTGGGTGGTGGGAACACGGTGCAATGTACAGATCTTGCAACATAGAAACCCACATCTGAAACCTATATGTTCATGTTGACCAATGTTACCCCAATATGTTTAATAAAAAAATAAAAGTAAATAAAAATTAAGAAGAGCATGTGAGCCCCAGGCCCAAGGAAAGGGAGTGGGGGGAGAGCCTGAGGGGCTTAAAATCCCAGCAACTTCCCAGGATAGAAACCTAGGGCCAAAAGTCACCAGGATGGTTCTCTATATCCTGGCTAGTCCCCAAGACCAAGGACACTTGGAGAAAAGGCAAGCCTAAGACCTCCCAAAAGTGTTCCTGGAGAACTTTGTCCTGTACCTGAAGAATCCACTTCAACTCAGAAAACATGTTCAGGGCTGCAGGGATACCCTAGGACAGTGGTCGGCAAACTCATTAGTGAACAGAGCCAAATATCAACAGTACACAACGTTTGAAATTTCTTTTGAGAGCCAAAAACCAACTTCTGCGCATGGGCCACGAAGTTTCAATCGCACTGTACGTGCGCGCCCGCACGTGGTATTTTGTGGAAGAGCCACACTCAAGGGGCCAAAGAGCCGCATGTGGCTCGCGAGCCGCAGTTTGCCGACCACTGCCCTAGAAGATAAAAGATACCCTTTCTCTCCCCCAGAGACGCCACAATGGCACAAGGAGAAGCTGCTTGTCCCATGGAAAAGCCGTTGGACTCAGGCGGCAATAGTGAGGACAGAACAGATGTCAGCCCTCCCACCAGCCTGGCAGGTCTGGGGCAGCCAGCTCAGAGGTGCCTGCACAGACACCAGCCCGTCTCCTCTCTGGCTTGGGCCCTGGAGGTAGAGAGGACGCAGGGAAAGAAACCACGGCTGGAAATGGTAACGGTTATACCTGGAGGGTGAAAACGAGTGGTTAACTGAGATCCATGACACATGCTGTGTGTTATTATTTTATATTTGTGTTTGAACGTCATTATTCCGGGCTGTGACAGAGAGGTATGTTCAAGATAGAATTTCTGCTTTGCCTGAATAACTAGCTTTTTGGCTGTGGAAGTGGCACATTGTCAATGGTCTGTATTTTGGCCTTCACATTGCATTTCCTTCCCCAGTGTGAGGCAGTAACCAGCCGCATACCTCCTCTCAGCCCGCTCCACGGCTCATCAGAAACATTCCTGTCCTCACACCAGAGTCATGACAATCCTGTTGGGGCAGAGACCTGGCACTCAAGCCCCTGCGCTTCCCTGGCCCGTCTGAAGCCCCACCTGCAGAACATGGCCCCCGAACTTTCTGGAAGAAGAACGGAAAGGAATTCTGATTTGTTGAGAATCTTTGAATCACTGTGACCCAAATAAGTGCTTGTTGTTACGGTGACAAGTTTCAACCAGGATCCTCTGGGCATGGGATGGCCCCGCAGGGGGATGGACACAGAGTCCGTAGGCATAACCTCCAGCAATTCAGACCACGGCCTTTGGAGTTAGTCTTGGGTTCAAATCCCTGCTGCATCACCTGCTAGCTGTGTGTCTTTGGGTAATTTGCTTAACCTCACTGAGCCTCAGTTTTCTCACTTGGAAAATGGGGATAATATCAACGTCAGAGGGTTGCAGTGAGGATTAAATGAGAAAACATAGGCAAAATGCTTCTCTCAATGACTGCTCCCTGAAAAGCATTCGCTTCATTAGTGTCAGTGGTACTGGTGCTGCGTTTGCACTCTGCCTGAGTTTTATAGGCTGCTGCAGGCAGCACGGCGAGGCAGGGGAAGCTCGCTACACGCTTTAAATAGCATCCAGGAAGGATCTTTCCCCTTTTGGAGATGCCAGCCAAAGAACGTCTTATTTCCAGCCAACCACCTTGTTTGTCCAGCTATGGAGTGCGGCCTCTTTATCTGAGACAGAGTCCTCCCAGCCCCATTTTTCATATTTACTTCTCAAGAAGTCCAGCCAGAGGAGGAAATTAAGTTGTGGCTTGGTTGCAGCCCAAGATGCAGACGTGTTTCCTCTTCGATAGGCGCATCTGCCCTTCCAGTGGCCCCGGGAAACAGGCAGGAACTGAGAATCACTTACGGTCACTGGAGGAACTGATACCCTTTGAAAGAGGGTTGAGAGTAATGCAGATGTCACGTGATATGGGCTGTGCGCAGCAGAGAAGGAACACACCAATTAACCAATGGAATGCGGGGCATCCAGAGAACTGCGGGGGCTCCGAGAGGCCAAGGAAAGCAGCAGAGTGCGTCCCCGCGTGGCCAGGACTCCGCTGCGGGTGGTGCCGAGTCTAGTCTAGAGGCTTCGACGGGCTCTGGGCCATCCTCCCAGTTCTCTGGACCCTTATTTTCTTTCTAGGTGGGTACATCTCTCTTTGAACTAGTAAGTGTCTACATCAGAGCCCAAACACCAAGCCCAATAAACCCCCCTCCCCACTTTGGGAATCTCGAGTCCCTACTCAGGTGTGGCTTTGTCTCACGCTGCCTCGGTGGCAGGTGTGCCTGAACCTGCCTCGCTTGTTGAATTACCAGCTCAGGTGGGGACACTAAGTCTTACCCAGCTTTGAATCCTGAAGGACCCGCTTCGCTTTGGCCCATGAGGCAGGAGTAGATTTTCAGTGGGCGTCTACTGCGCCCAGTGAAGGATCTTTGGGAAAGTGTGCAGTCATCGGCTAGCAATGTCTGCCTTAAACAAGGGCACACTCAGTGTAGGGGCCAGCAGGGGGATGGACACAGAGTCCATCAGGGACAAGTGCCCGGGAAGTAATTTAGAAATATCTTCAAAGCGAATTGCCAAATGAAGAGTGAACAGAACAGGTGGGGGATGTGCCTTCCTGTATAGGTCGCTTAGGCAGCGTGTTGTAGAGTAGGGGCTAGAAAGCTATCTTTTGATCGGCAGCTCTGAATTCTTCCTCCAAGTATCATTTGCTCTTGCCCCTGGACTCAGAGCGTGAGGGCTGTGGGAAATCACTACCAAAAGTGGGAGAGAGACTCTGATAAAGGCCAAAGCTCCTTCTCCGGCTCCTGTTTGATCTGCTCTGAAACAGGAGCATCTGGAGCCAGCCTGCGGAAGAGACTCAGCTGAAAAGAGGCAGACTAGCCCGGGGGACCAGAATTTGATGCACGTTTCAGCTGGGGATTGCTCGTCACATGTATTCTCCATCCAGAAACCATTTGTTAATCAATGAGGTGCTTTTTTTTTTTTTTTTTGGTATGTGACTCACATCTGGAAATGATCTGTCCCCAAAAACTGATGCTCAGGAAGGTGATTAAAAAATTCTGATTGTGCCCAAATGAGTATGGAAATGTTTAATAAGGAGCCAGGGGCTAGGGATGCCTGTGAGGCACATTTCTGAGTCCTCCTGGCCTGGGCTTCACTTGGGGCAAAGGGGCCAGGGGGTTAGGGAGGTGCCGGTGCCGTTTGTTTCACAGTCTGTTGCGGGCAAGCACTCGCCTGCTCCCCTGCTCCCCTGCTCACTCTTCACCTGGCTTCCTGGAGCTCGAGTTCCCATTGCTTGATTTGAAAACACATCACTAGCCTCCTTTCCCAGGGTGGAGGGAGGGAAGGCAGGAGAGCGTGGCTGTTATAGTGTTGGCATCTCCCAGAAACACGTGGATCCTGGGGCCTGGGGTTTACCATCCATCCTCATCCTCGGAGTGTTTATGATGACCTGAGGTCTGTTTGAGCCTGAAATCCCATATGACTTGCTCAGGATCATAGAACAGGCCAGCTGGCTCAGGGCTGGTTGGCTGGACCTCTGCCCAGGAGAGATGGAAATGGTACCTATCACCAAGGTGAGTCAAAGCAGCCTTTTGTTCTTGCTTTCCCGTCCCGTCCTGCTCCTGTTGAGGGTAGGGAGGAAGCAGGAGCGCAGCACTGTCCAGCATGCTGCCGGCAAGGCTTTCTCCCACTGGCCTTGCCTGAGGCCCGCTGGTGTCAGGGGCAAGGAACCCCCTGAATTGTAAGGTTGGGTGGTGAGGTCTGGGGAGAAGATCCTCATTCTAGAGAGGATTTGGGGCCCGAGATCAGCCCCAGGTCTTCGCTCCACACGAGAACTCGCTCCAGTGGGGAATGCACAATCAGCTTCATACCCAGGGTGTGGGCAACACTCTGTAAATCCTGTCTTGGGCTGAGCATTTTGGCACATTGTGAGCCTTAGCTCAATTTTGCAGGTTGGCTTGGAGCCAGTCATGGGCCTTCCCTGCACCTCAAGGTTGTGTAGAAAACAGCAGCCTCCCCGTGCTGGGACCGCCAGTGTGCAGATGTTGCCTCCTCTCCCTGGAGTGGCTGCAGGGGCAGAGGAGGCTGGGGGTGAGCAGCGGGGGTATTCAAGTCAGGTCCTTGGAGGCAGGAGCGATCTACCCAGCAAACTGGCTGCCTGCCTTGACCCCTTCAGCTGATGTGGACCTGGGGGGAGGTGGCACAGGGAGAGAGGGGATGGACAGGACACATGGGGGTGCAGGAAAGGGTCTGAAACAAAGACCTTGCCTTGTTGAATGGATGCTGCTGAAGGCAAATGCAAATGGGGTTACTACTCCGTGCCTGGTCCCGAGCTGGGGGTGAAGATGTTGTGGGATGACCCTCGCAAGCTGGGAAAGGCGCAGGTCTCTTCCAGGCTATACGCAGGCAGGTGGCCCCTGTCGGGAGTGGCTTGGTCCTGTGGCGGCAGCCCTGGTGAGGACTCCAGAGCCCAGAAACTGAGCTGGAAGTGTCTTCAAGTAACCCTGTTGGTCTTGGCAGGCAGGCCCTGTGGGTCCCATTCATCAGGATCACCTCTGAAATTCCCCGGGTCCTCTCTCTGGAATGAAACAGAGACAGCACGCGTGTGCCTGGAAGTGTGTGTCCCCAGCAGTCAGGGCCCAGGCCGGTGGGAGTTCTTTGCAAGAAGTGGGTTTTATTTCAGCTTAAATGAGATATTCCCCGGAGAAACCCAAGCCTGCGGCCTGTGCTGAGGGAACGCCTTCTCCTGCAGGGACTGTGATCGCTGCTGCGCCCACCAGACCGGGACCCTGCAGGCCTGGCCGGGGGAGATTAGATATCTCCGGAAGTTACCCTGGTAAAAGCCCAAGCTGGGAGGGACATAAGTGTTCTGAGACCCAAATACCTCCAAGAACAGATTTGCGTTGGTTTTGTTTTCTCCTAGAAGAGTATCTGGCATGTAGCAGATGCTCATTAAATGTTTGTTGACTGAGAGAGTAGAGCCCCCTTTCTGGGCCTGTATCAGCACCGTGGCACTGGCTGGAGTAGGAGGCAGGGAGCTGAGGGAGCCGCATTTGCGCTCAGGCCTGGGAGTGTCGGCTGACGGGCCGAGGAGTTCATCTGAGAGCAACGTCCTGCGATACACGCCTGTGGGGATTTCCAAAACTGTTCCAGAAAGGCCGCCCGCGCAGAGTACAGGCCTATGTGGATCTGTGTGCGCAAGCCCATGCATGGCGTCTTTATGCAGGTGGTAACAGGTGAGCTGAGGCATAGTAAACATTGTAAGAGTTTATTTGAGCCTGTGAAGAGCTTGTGGAAGTAGCTATGTACCAGTGGGTTCAGATGCACTTCAAACTTTTAATAGCTGGCATGGCCTTCCTTGTGCCAGTGGGGAGAACAGAAGTTCTGCTGTCACCGATAATGAACTTGGGTATGTAATTAGGAAAACATGTCTGGCTAAGGTGAGTTAGCGGTTCAGTAAAGGGGTCCCAGGGCCGGACTTGCAGGTAGAAAGGGCACTCTGTTGGCTCTAGACAAGCTGCGTAACCCCCTGGAAACCTGGGCTGGCCTCCCTCACCTGATGCCAGGTTGGTGTAAAGGTGAGACGGGATTACGTCCATGCAGTGTGCCGGGCGTGGGGAAGTTGTTAACATTGGTGCCATCATTTGTATTGTACAAATGGCACACTGTATGTTTCCAGGCATGGCTTTGGAGATCACACGGAGCTAGACTTAAGCCCAGTTTGCTGTTTATAAGTTGCAAAGGGAAGCGACTCCACCTCTCTGAGCCTCAGTTTCCAGATCTGTAAAATAAAGACGGGTTTGCTCTAATACTATGAACACTGCCTTGCACCCAGGAAGTAATCTATGCATGAGTCCCATTATTATTATTCCTGATGATGATGATGATGGTAACAGGAGGGACCCCTCCGCAGTCTAGCAGAACCTGAGGCCTTTAGAAATCACGTGGTTAGATTGTTTCACTGTACAGATGGGGCTGCGGGGGTCTGAAGATGTGTGACATGGGACTGACTTCAGGTGGCCCTGGCCTTGTGCCCCGAGGGGCCCACTGGCTCACAAGGGAGCTGGGATTCGATCCAGGAGGCTGGGCCCTGGAGTCTGTTGTTTCTGTGTCCCCTGTTGGAGGATGGGGCCGAGGGACAGAGCTCTCTTTTCCCTTCGGGGAGACCTGGGCTGAATACTGGAAACGGTAAGCACGGACATTTTCTCTCGGCAAGAGGGAAGTCTGGGCTCGCAGCGGGCCGGGCAGCTAGGAGCGGCAGCTCGCCCTGCATTCCACGGCGGCCACGCGCAGTTGCTTAGAAGCCTCTGGGGAGCATCATTAATCATGGTGTGGCCCCTCCTGGGGACCAGCCCCACCTCGCCCTGCTTCTCCTCTCTCACTTGCTGGATTCTCACCCAGAAAGGGAGCCTGGCTTTCCCTTGGAGGGTGGGCTTCGGCACCCCCGAAGGTGTGTAGTTGGGACCAACTGTGCTCCTGCCAGGGACCTGGGCCTGGTGAGCTCAGAGGGGATGAGATGTGCGAGGCCCAGGCCTGCCAGGGCGAGTGCACAGGCCACAGGGCCAGGAGGAGAGGGCTGATGGCTCAGAGGAACGGGGTCCCAGGGGAAAGGGGAACTGGGTCAGAGAAGGCTTCCCAGAGGTGGGGGACTCTGGGAGGGGGCATGTCACTGGGGAAGGGGAAGAGTTGGGTTGGGGGCTGCTGGCTAAGCCATGTTACGAACCCCTTCCTCATGTGTGCACACCTCAAGGTGCTGGCCACAGAGACGCTGTGCTGGCTCCTTTATTCATCCCGTGTGCTCGCACCACCCTGGCCCTCTGTGACCCCATGGGGCAGGCCCCAAAGCACATGGGAGGCACTTGAAGGGACCAAAGAACCAAGGACGAGTAAACAGGAGGCTCCCTGCCTGCCCTTGGTTCCCCTGCAGAGCACCTGCAGCAGAAGGGCTGGCCAAGCCCCAGGACTGAGGTGTGGCCTTGACCTCGCCCAGGCGTGTGCCTCTGCAGCCCGCACAGTCTCAGGTTCCTCTCTGGGGCCTGGTCTGCGGCCATGGGAGCCCTCAGCACCCTCCCTCCCACACCCTCCCACACCCTCCCACACCCTCCCACACCCTCCCATACCCTCCCACACCCTCCCACACCCTCCCACACCTTCCCACACCCTCCCACACCCTCCCACACCTTCCCACACCCTCCCACACCCTGCCACACCCTCCCACACCCTCCCACACCCTCCCACACCCCCCCACACCCTCCCACACCTTCCCACACCCTCCCACACCCTCCCACACCCTCCCACACCCTCCCACACCCCCCATACCCTCCCACACCTTCCCACACCCTCCCACACCCTCCCACACCCTGCCACACCCTCCCACACCCTCCCACACCCCCCACACCCTCCCACACCCTCCCACACCCTCCCACACCCTCCCACACCCTCCCACACCCCCCCACACCCTCCCACACCTTCCCACACCCTCCCACACCCTCCCACACCCTCCCACACCCTCCCACACCCTCCCACACCCTCCCACACCCTCCCACACCTTCCCACACCCTCCAACACCCTCCCACCAGGCAGGACCAGGGGAGATACAGGGCAGTGGCACAGGGGGTGCCTGCCCTGACAGGTGCCCCTCGCTCTTCAGCTACCCCGGCCTCACTTTGGTTTAAAGTGACCTCAAAGCAGACACTGCGGTATTTCCCGGGAGCCAGACTATGGGATGAAGGAGTCTTCTCCCCCTTCCCCAAGGGGCCCCTCTCCCCTTCCTCTCCAGGATGCGTGAGTGTCTCAGGGGGTTGCATATCCCGAAGAATTTTAAGTTTGATTTTCTATCTGTGGGCAGCTGGGAAAGCCGGTGGCGAGTTTATGTCCCAGGGCCGTGGGCTCCTTCCTCCCTGGCCCCTGAGCCGGCCCCAGCCTGGTGGGGGCACGGGAGGAAGGTGGCCAGATCCTGAGGGGTCCATGGGCTTGAAACCTAATCTCTCTTGGGGCTGTTTTATATCCTCACCTCCAGCTTTATATTTTGTTGAGAACCGATCACATTCTACGTTAACACTGAATTCAACAGCCATAGAAAAAGTGCTCTTTTTTTTTTTTTTTTGGTCGTTTTGACCTAAGATCATGTTGGTGCCAATTTCCTTTAAAATAATTCATTACCTGTAGGCCACTGGCGTGAAATCCCAGCCGAGCCCCGCGGGACCCTCTGTCTGTAATCCCGTGGCCTCCCCTCGCGCGCCCTCCCCTCGGGGGACCTTGGCCCCTGTGTTTATACACTAATGTTTTTTCTCACACATTCATTGTGCGGCTTTCCTTAATTTGGTGTCCCGCCGGGCGCCCGCGGGAGGCCACTCAAACATTATGTCAGGGATCTCAAAACCGAACCCCAGCGCTTTCTTCTGCCAGCGGCCGGAGCAGATGTGTGGCACACTTTATTAACTCAAGTACCCGCGAGTTGAAAATTTCATTAGTTGGAGGGGAGGGCTAAGTCCCATCCAGAGACCTGGTCTGGACAGATTCTTTGTGTCAACCTGACCCCTAGCAAAACGGATTATTGTTCTAAGTGAGACAAGTGACCTAATGTTCTGCCTGTTACGCACACATGGTCTGTAACCTTTTAAAATATGAGTGTGGGAAAACAGCGCATTCTGCCACAGCCCTGACCGCAGATTCCTGACAGGTGGCAGCCGGGCGCTTAGCAACGGCAGACGAAGCCCGGAATTATCCCAGGGCCACCGTGGTTCCCCTTGGCCAGGTATGGCCGGGTCGGGAAGGCCTGTTGTGGGGAAGGAGCCCACAGAAGCAGCGCCTGGGCCCCAGGGTTCCCCAGGAACAGACCAGGATATGTCTTCAGCCAGGTGGTGAGCTGGGCAGGGCGCAGGAGCAGCCACCTCCGCACCCTGTCCGCGTGGGTCTGGCTTTCCAGCAGTTTTGGGGGAGGGTGTGTGGCCACAGAATCCTGGAGGGGGACAGGGGAGCACTGGATTGGTTGTTGTGTACAGAGAGTTCACCGAGGCTCCATGCCAGGGGTTGGGTGCAACCAGATCTCTGCTGGGAACACTTGGCACAAGCCACCTGCTCACCTGCTTGCCTGGGCGCCTGCCCTCCCCACTGTGGCCTCCTGCTCTGCCTGTTAGGCACACATGGTCTGTAACCTTTCAAAACAGCACGCTCTGCCTCATCCCTGACCACAGATTCCTGTCCCGTGGCAGTGGCTCCGTGGGCAGAAGGAAGGCCATGCTCTGCTGAGTTCGGCACCCCCCGAGGCCGCCTCAGCGAGGCCCTGAGCTGGGCCTGTGCAGGAGACAGAGGTGCCCCAGCTGTGGCCTGGGTGTGCCCTGGTTGGGGGTGACAGGGTGGGTAAAGGGCCAGGTCACACAGGAGTACAGTCACCGTGAGGGTGTGGGTGGAGGAGGGAAGCGGCTCTGACTTGCGGAGGCCCTCGGCGGGAAGGGTTTGAGCAAAGCTCAAAGAGGCCAGAGGAATGGGCTAAGGAGGAGTCCTGGAATGAAGGGGACACGGTGTGGGCTGGAGTTTTTGGGGTGCTAAGAGGTGGCTATAATCACCCATTATTCGCTCTGGACTGTCTGTGTTTGTGGCTCAGACACAGGGTGGCGCCTGGGCTGAGAGACCTTTCCACGTAAGAGGGCTCAGGCGGCCGTGTGGTGGCACCGAGGTCTCCAGCGGGGCCTGGGGTGGTCCACCCTTTGAGATCCCAGACCTACGGCTGCATAGAATGCCCGAGACCCAGGGGCGCTGTCCCCGGCCTGGGCTCCCTCTCCCCAGAGTCCCCGTGACCTGGCCTCCCGGAGAGCTGAGGAGAGGGCTGCCCAGGCCCCTACCTTCTGACAGACACAAAGCAGAGCTGGCTGTAAAAACTTAATTAAATGAAATATTTTAACAAGAAATTCCAGGAACAGAATGCCCTGCTTGCAGGCAAGCCCTCTGAAATAAAAGCTGACAGGAGGTGTGTATTCTGTCCAATCAGAGACTCAAGGTCATGCAGAGAGCTAGCCTGTGCTGGGCAGGCGGGTGGGCCAGGCTGGCCCCTGAGTAGAGCCGGGTGGGGTGGGGTCAAGGCTCCAGGAAAGAAGGACTCCTGACCCTCCTTCACCCATGCAACATACCTTTCTGAGCATGGCTGTGTGCCAGGCTGCGTGTGCAATGCCTCCAGCAGCCGCCAGGAGCTCCTGTGCACCGGTGAGAGGGAGAGATGACCCGATGAAGAAACAGGCTCAGGGACATTATGTGACTTCCTAGACTGAGGTCACAGGTACGACTGAGGCAGAGCTGAGATTAGAACCCAGTCCTGCTGGCCCCCAAGTCCAGTCTCGCCTTAACCTGACCTGCCTTTTCCTCCACGAAGTAATTACTGGCTGGTCTGAGGCAGGGCCACCTCCAGGGCTAGGCTGGGCAAACCTTCCTTGGGGGAGCACAACCAAATCCTGTTTTCACGGGGGCTGAGTGGAGAAGGGAACCTCATCCCCCCTCTGAGAGGGCCTGCAGACTAGATGGTCCAGGCTGAGGGTGCTGAAGTGACCAGCCCGTGTCAGGCATGGAGGGAACCATAGACCTGATGGAGAACAGTGGAGCTCCACTGTGCATAGACAGATGGTCAAGGCCAACAGAGCTCAGGAGAGGGCTGGCAAGTCTTAGGAGGCTTCCTGGAGGAGGTGTGACTTGAGAGGACCCCACATATTCCCTAGAGAGTCTGGGGAGGGAGTCCCAGGCATGGGAAGGGGGTTAAGTGAAACCTGGAGGTGGGTGAGAAAGCATGGCGTGGAGCCAAGGAGGCAGAAGGAACCCAGCAATGGAGGTTGAGTGGAAACTTTATCAGCTGACTCCCCAAGGAAACCCCATGCTCAAGTATGTGTCAGCCATAATGAGGTGACAGGAAACATCTGTCCCCCATGTCAGACTGGGGCTTCTGTGAGGAAAATGTATCATATATATTATATACTATCAAAGAGAAAACCACGAGCCCCAAATGGTGTCCATGATACCAAACCTAGACAATACCTGACCTCATTGCAATTTCAACCTCTCCCAGAAATATAATCTTAATCAACTAGTCTGCAATTTTCTGGTCAAGGACCAGTAAGGTAACCATCAGTGGGTGGGCCCTCTCCATCCCCTCCATAGGAAGAGGAGGCGATCTGCATGATAAAAACCTTGCATTCCCTTCTCCAAAAGATGTCCTGGCCTAAATATAATCCTTTGCTTTCTTTTGCTAATATCTTGCCCACCTTTCTTTCTATAAAAACTCCATTTTGTACAGCCTCAGGGAGGGCCAGTCAGGTGGCTGGATGGGATGTTGCTCAATGATTCATGACTGCTGTCGGGGAGCTCTCTAGAATAGTGGCCCTGGCTAAGAAATGGCCGGCTGCCCCAATGACCAGACAAAGGACTCCTGGAAGGCCAGGTTTCCACTGGGGCCTCCCAGGATTCAATGGGTGTTTCCAGAAGAGAGCAGTATTTGACTCAGTAGACTGAGTAAAGCAGATGGTCCTCACCAATGTAAGTGGGCATCGCCCAATCTGCTGAGGCCTGAATAGAAGAAAAGGTGGAGGAAGGGAGAACTGGCCTCTCCTTGAGCTGCACTTCCATCTCCTGTCCTTGGACATGGGTACTCGTGGTTCTTGGGCCTTCGGACTAGACTTACACCATTGGCTTTCAGATTCTTAGGCTTTCAAGTTCAAACACCACCGGTTTTCCTGGTTCTCCCTGTTGCAGATAGCAGGTAGTAGGATTCCTCAGCCTCCATTTCCTAGACAATTCCTATAATAAATCTCTTATCGCTCTCTCTCTCTATCTTTTCAGTTCCATTTTTCTGGAGAACTCAGACTAATACATCCATCCTTTCCCCTGCCTCTCTCCACCAGATGTAACTTATCCTGAATTTTAAGTTTATCATTCCCCCTCTTTAAAACTATCATCCTAGAAAACAAATTATTTGGTTTTAGTTGATTCTAACTTTATTAAAAGGGTATCGTGTTGTGTTTAATTTTCTGGGACTTACCTTTTTACTCCATATCACACTGGTAAAATTCTTCTCCACAGTTGTGTGTAATGGTAATTATCCTTCGTTCATCTTAACTTCTGTCAACATGATACAATCAATTTGTCCACTCTGTGTGCAGGCACTTGACATACATGATTTCATTTAATCTTCATTATAGCCCTGTAACATAAGAGGGAACCACTTTCTACTCCTGTTCAGAGTGCCTCAACCTATCCTTCTTTCATGATCCCCATTTTAAAGATGAAACTAATGGTTAGAAAGGTTAGGTAACCTTCCTGAGGTTACATAGTTCACCAATAGTGACACTTAAATATGGCCTCAGAGTTTAGGCTTCTTTTGAAAAGAGAGACATATTGACTGCCCCAGGCTTCTCGACCTCAGTTCAGTAGAGCTGCATGCAGTACTCCAACCTCTCCCTACTGTTTCCCCCCATAATTTCCCAATGCATCATGGGGCCAGCTAGCCCAGCCCCAGGACAAGAGCTTTAAGGCTTCTGGAGTTATCCTGGGCCCACTGCTCTACAGGGACCTATATGCCAACCTGGTTGGGTCTCACATAATGGATGAGAAGGAGTGGAGAGTCTACTCGGGCAACATGAGGAATGTTGGTGGAGCTGAGCTGTTGCTGAGTTGTCCTTCCTCAGGTCAGACTCTAGTTTAGAGCCTACACTCTGGGGGCCTCTGCTCAGTATGGCTTTTGGTACAGTTGTAGCCCTAGCTATAGTTTTAAAACCAGGATGGTTCACAGGTCACCAGCTCATAGACCAGACCAACTCCAAGGCTTGAGTTATTCTTCTCACCCAAAACCAGGTCTCCATGGTGCCATCAAGGGATAAAATTGACACCAGGGTCAGAGCTTGGTGCCTAGTGCCCAGTATCACTGACCTGAAGCACTGCTCACACCTGAGGCTTATGTGAGTCTGTTTGTAAAGAGAAGAAGGGCAGGACCCTCTCCTCGTAGAACATGTGTACCTACTCCACCAACTTTTATGAGGCCCTGGAATGTTATTTGTTGTTGACCACTCAACCATCCCACCTGCAAATGGAATTCTCTGAAGGGAGCTATAGCTGACCTCTTACTGTGAAACAATAAGACAAGGAGATGAGCTAAGAGGTGGGGTCTGTTTCTGCACATTTATCTCTGGTTATTAGACACTTTTAGAGGGAACATCTGTTTGTCCACTCTGGCTCCCATATTATTGCAGGCCCCTTTGAGGTCCAGCTTGGTCCCTTCTCTGACTGAATGGGGACTAAGTCATAAATTAGAGCCACAAGAGGGACCTGGAATATGAAGTCAGAGGGGGCTTTGATCATCTCACCAAAAAAAAGGGCAATTGGGCTCCTTAGCTGACCAGCCTTCAAGTAAAAATCAAAGAGAATGGAGGTAGTTTTGAATTCACCTGGTGATGCCCACTCCCAACTGACCCATTTATTACAAGGCATAGTCTGGGGACAGCACGACTAGTCTAGGCAGGATGTGGGAATCAAATCAAAGTACACAGCTCAAAAGTTCTTCCAAAATTCTATGAACCTGGGCTAGGTTCCATTATTTCATTTATCCTTTGGTTTTAAACTTTGGATATTTGTTTTACAGGAGAAATATCTGTGTTTATAGCAGGACTTTCCACGTTATTGCACAGTATGTTCTTAGGAGATGGACACGTTGGCTGACTCTCAGGACAATTGGCCAATTAATAATTGTACAAGAGGAAAAGCTCTGTTTTCTTGTTTAGTTTGTAAAGATACTTATAAGAACATCAAATCAATACAATAATTGGTTAAAATATTCCTTTTTTTAAGAAAACATTTTATTTTTTTATTTGAATAATGTATTTTATTGAATCCATCATATCCAAAATATTATTTTTTCTTTATTGATTAAGGTATTACATATATGTCCTTATCCCCCCATTTCCCCCCCCCACTCATGCCCTCACCCCCCTGGTGTCTGTGTCCATTGGTTAGGCTTATATGCATGCATACAAGTCCTTTGGTTGATCTCTCCCCCTTACTTCCATCCTCCCCTACCTTCCCTCTGAGGTTTGATCGATGCTTCTCTGTCTCTGGATCTATTTTTGTTCATCAGCTTATGTTGTTCATTATATTCCATATATGAGTGAGATCATGTGATATTTATCTTTCTCTGACTGGCTTATTTTGCTTAGCATAATGCTCTCTAGTTCCATCCATGCTGCTGCAAATGGTAAGAATTCCTTCTTTTTTACAGCAGCATAGTATTGCATTGTGTAGATGTACCAGTTTTTTAATCTACTCATCTGCTGATGGGCACTTAGGCTGTTTCCAAATTTTAGCTATGGTAAATTGTGCTTCTATGAACATAGGGGTGCATATATCCTTTCTGATTGGTGTTTCTAGTTTCTTGGGAAATAGTCCTAGAAGTGGGATCACTGGATCAAATGGGAGTTCCATTTTTACTTTTTTGAGGAAATTCCATATTGTTCTCCACAGTGGCTGCACCAGTCTGCATCCCCACCAGCAGTGAAAATATTCCTTTGGATATTGTTTCTCTAGCCCACATTTCCAATTTAGTAGTCTGCCAGATATTTCTGCTTAAACATACCACTGAAACTTGAAACTCACCATGTGACCACACAGTCCCTTTCTAGCTCTGTGAATTCAGAGTCTCTGAATCCCTGCCTTACACTAAGAATATCCATCTCCCCAACACACTCCTCCTGTTTCTATTGATGCCCACAGCTCTTCAAGTTATGCAGCTTCAAAATTTCATAACTCTGAAGTCTGCTTTACTCAATATTCGCTCTTGCTCTTCTTATCTCTCCCATTCTAGGCTCCAAAGACTTACCAAGGCAGCTCTACTTCTGGCAGCTTTTGAACCTGGCTCTTCTATTCTAAACAACCAGCCTTCTGAGTCTGTTGATTGTGCCTTCATGATGCTTCTTGTATCCAAACCCTCCTCACCATTCCCAGCATCTACTAAATGCTCAGCATCTTCTACTTGGGCCCTGGCACAGTCTCAATGAGATTCATCCATTTACAGTTCACTCTGCATGAGTTGCCATTTCAGTTTTTTATAAGTCACAACTCATAGCACCCTCCCACTCAAAAACTTTCATTGGATGTTCTCTCTTTCTTTTTTTAGTAAAGAGAGTAAGATCTGATAAAAATGGCACTTTACTTCTCTACAACATTAAAAGTTACAAATCTTTTCACATCTGATGTTCATGAACAGCCCTTCAAGGCAGGCAGGATAGATATTATTCTCATTTTATAGACACAAAAACTGAGGCTCACAGAGGGGAACTCGGTTGCCCAAAGCTATAAGCAAGTAAAGACTGTAGCCATTAATTGAACTCAGAGGAGTATCCTGATACACAGTCAAAGATCAAGGAAGAAATCAAATGAAGCCCCAGCCATCCCAAGAACCCCTGCATCTTCCCACTTTATTGAGAATGATGAAGATATTGTAAGCCAGCCGGGAGCACCTCGTAACGGGTTATCAGTCAGGGACCTGGGAAGGTGGTGCTGTGTAATTACATGACCATTTTAAATTTGTGTCAATTTTTTTCCTTTCAGCCCCAGATAGACATATCATCATATGAGCACCAGGAACCGTGGACTCCTCCTTCCCCTTCAAATTAAGTCATAACTCCAGGCCTCCTTTCAATTTAAATGTTCAGTAGATTCTGGCTGCTCATAGCTCATCAGGAAACTCTGGGATCTGGGCCTAATTTCCCCCCTTTTCTCATACTTGGAACTGACCCCTTATATACTCATTCATTCATTCATTCATTCATTCACTTATTCATCTATCCATTGATTCATTATCCAATAGACTTTTCCTGAGCACCAGATCCATGCACTGCCATGGATTTCACTTCCTAGGGCGCTTTCTGGCTCTTCAGTTCCAGGCTGAAGAATCCTGCAAAGTTCCCAATGGGCTAACGTGTTTTCTTTTCCAGGTAACGTGTGCATTTTAACAGTGGGCTCCACCAAGAGAATGCAAAGGCTTTATGGAAGAATGGTGGAGGTTGAAGGCATTTTTGGATAAGAAGGGCCTTCTCCAAACAGGCCTCATGTAAGACTTGGGGGGTGATCTCTCATTTCCTGTTCCCCCAAAGTTACACAGCCTTCCTTTGTTCTTCAGTGCCATGGAAAGGAAAGCCATGTTTAGTTTTCCCTACTAAAGCTCAGCTAGGATGTTGTGACGGGACCTCTCCAATGTTTACAATCAGAGTTTGAAGCAAGAGGATGTGGCAAGGGAAATCCTCGGGTCTTAATTACACTTGGGATTGTTAGATATTACACTTGGAAAAATAAGGACATTCAAGAGAATAAATAAGTGCGGATCCCAGAAATGTGAGGAATTCATATCCCTCCGCCTTCTCTTCTACCCTTACTTTTTTTGCATTCAATGGATCCTGACTGGGCTTCTGGGAGACTTCTGGGGTTGGGTTATCTCAGAGCCTAGCAGAGAGCCTGGCCTGGCAGAGGCAGAGGGTTGGTGAGCAAGGTTGTGGGCACACGAGGACAAATGACATGCTCCTCGGGATCAAATTATGTGACAACCTTTGCAAATTGTTTTTCCTTTCTACTTGGCAAATACAATCCCTGAGATCAGTTACCTATTTTTTCTTAAGTGGCAAAATATTTCCTTTCACAAATTTTCCCTTTTCCCTTTGTCACTCTAAATACAGTGTGTTCTTCTGGGGGTTTTGAAACATCAGACATATGAATCAAAACCCTCATTTTGCTTTCAAGAGGAATGAACCATATGAGAGAGATGATACATAATAAAGAATTCATTTATTTGTTCTCCCTCCCCTTCCCCAAGTTTAACAAAATAATTTGGATACTGATTTCCTTTAACTTGCAAAAAAAATGTTTCCCAGAGTTCAGAGACCTTCAGAGACCTGCCACCAGCCTCAGTGCAGGTCTAGTTCCCATGTGCTTCTGCTCACAGTCAGCTGCCTGCTCCAGGACTAGCTCAGTGTATAATCATGTCAATGCATACAGTTTGATTTTTTTTCTACTATATGGAAACTTAATTGGAATAGAAGAATAAATGAGAATTGCTTTACACAAATTAGAAGGTGATAGTTAATTCTCCTGGAGCAATCTTTAGATAACGGCTCATGTCATAGACTGTGGTCGATTGCAGCTCTTCTAGTAACCCAATGATATATATCAGAAACATGTGGTATGTTTGAATGGACAGGTCAATCAATCTTTGGGACTCAGCAATGAATTTTTCATAGTAATCAGAGAGTCGGTCTGAAAAATTCTGTAGTATATATTTGAACTGCTGGTGGTAATCAGAAATGATTTCCTTCATTGCAGCGGTCCAGCTTTTAATTATTTCCTGAGCGCTGGTAAAAAGCTCTACAATCTTCTCTTTCCCTTTTCCATCTGCATCGACAAGAATGCTAAGATATTTCTGGATTGTTTTCTGCACTAATTGCTCAGCTTCACTTGAGAGTTGGGAAGCAATGCCAGCAGCATTGACAATGTATTTGGAATGGAAGTACTTAAGGACATGTACTAACTTCTTGACCAGGTTGATTATCTTTTCTTCAAATTCATAATATTTCAGTGTCCAGCTGACCAAACTTGAATCAAGATATTCTTTGCGAAGATCCTTTATGTACTGATGGAACTGCTCTAACCCTTGAGATGCTTCTTGAAATTTGTTTTGAACAAGTTCATTTAACTTACCAAAGTCAAGGTCTAGGTTTTCTTTCAGGAATCGAGAAACATATTGAACACAACTGTCGAAGGTGATCTTGATCTCGTGTTTGATATTCTTAATGATAATAGTAAGTCTCTTCATCTTTAAGTGGTTAATTTCTTCTCTTATGTATTCAAAAACACCTTCTAAATATCTCTGAAGATCACCTAGTATTACGGTAGTTTTGTTTGATTTGAAGGCATTCAATATCCTTTGGACCATTTGTGAGAAAGAGTTCAACTGCTTCCCATACTCCAAGGTTACATTTGTTAGTTTAAAACTTCTTGAATCAAAAGGAAATTTAATCCTTAGGTCCTTTATTAATTCAGATTTCTCCATCAGGTCTTGGACATAGGAAAACAGCATTTCTAACCCATTGTGGATTTTTGAATGTACCTGCAGCAGTACCTTCCCTACTCCCCTCATGACCAAAGTAGAGAGTTCATCTGCAGTGTTTGTGAAGGCTCTTCCTGGGAGCTGGAATCTTGTGAGATTCAGGTAATCAATAAGCCAGGCAATCACCTGCCTGACTATTGTTTCCCATTCCCTAGTAATATTTATTAGGATGTTAAGCACCTTATTTTGGAGTCTCTGGAGATCGATGTTGCCCTCCTGATCCAACAGATCCTGGTAGGTAATCTGGGCCCTCTCACTCCACAGCTGGTAGGTTCTAGCAGCATCTCTGGCCACCCTCTTGAATTCGAGTGTCTTGTCCACCTTGTCAATCAGAATCAGTGTTCCTTGGTAGGTCTCCTCAGCCTTGTTCTGCAGACTTTTTCTCAGTTTCAAAGAGGCCTCTCTCAGATTAAGTCCTGTGTACTCCTGGTGGCACTTGTTGACATAGTTATAAAGGGCCCCTGTTGCCTTGGGCACGTTGTCTTTCAGAGAACTGAGCAATTGAGACACTGCTTCCTTTTCCCAGTTAACTTTCATCTGAAATTTCTCATTAGATTCAGAGTACGGGTGCCTAAACTCAATTTTGAATATGCTGAGGTTTTTATCTGGAGACGACTAAAACCAGAAAAAAAAGGATAAAAAGAACATGTTTTCAATTATCCTGATTACATAATATACTACACTAAAACTTCATTAGCAGTTAAAAGTAAAGATCAGAGGGTCTTTCACATTCTCAAGGGAATTTATCTTTCTTATGTCAGTTCATGTGTTTGTCTTACGGTTAAACAAGTCTACTGTTGTTAATTCCTCTTTATCACGCGCCTCAGAAAGGATAAAATTATGCATGGCATTTATACACAGTAACACTTCACATTAAGGCCTTCCCAGGACTGAAGATCAGAGGAGGAGCAGGGGGAGGGGAGAAAGGGGAGAAAGAGATGGGAAAAGACGAATTCAGAGAAAAAAAGTAGTAGCGAAACAGGCCAACGTCCAGAGCCCACCCAGCAGAGATCTAGAATACCAGCAGCAGGAGCCATTCATTTTTCCAAGCCTATGACAAACTTTAGTCATAGAATCTCATAGCTTCTTCTCATCTACAAAATGGAATGGCATTTTAGATTTGACCCCGGAGAGCTTGCAAAGTACAATGAGACCAATCTGGGATATCTCATCTGAAAATTCTCCAGAAGCCACTGTCTGGAAATATACTCAGCATATGACACCATTTGCTCATGCCTCAGGTGGTGAGCCATAACCCTCCTCTTTCTCTATTTGCCCAATAGTAGTAAAGTAACAATGGTGAAATGATGTCACAGATACATCTAATAATTAGAATCAATAAAAGACTCATTGTAATATTTCCCTGAGAATCGTCCAACCTGCTCATTGCTGTATTTCACCTAATCTGGGAAAGCCCCGAGCAAACACTTTGCACTGAATTATATTTATCTGCCCCAAACCTCTACTCCCCATTAGGTGGGACTCACCTGAGGGCGGTAGTAGACATTGTATGTTAAGGTGTTATTATCAGATCCCAAGTCCAAGACCACCGTGCCTATGGCTGGAGAGGCTGCTGAGTAGTAGACATTTTCACGTGCACGGCAGTGTATATGGACGTCAGTGAATGCGGGGCTGGTGATGTCCAGGCGGATCTCTCCTTTCCAGTCCCTGCGAGCAGAAAAGCAGATGAGCCATCATGAAAGGGGAACAAAGGTGGCAAAAAAATCACAATGATCTGAAAAGGAACTAAGTTTCAATAAAAGTTTTATACAGATATCTTTGGAATTTGGCATCTTCTTTATATTCCGCGTTGATGTCACGGTGTGTAAATGTTCCTTTACCCTCATAGACAAACATGCCATCTTCAATCTTGTATGTTCCCATAACTGTAAAGGAGAGATTTTTCATTTGATTAATAACTGTAGAACACAAACATTTTCACTGTGAAAAACAGGAGAAATCTATCTTAACTCAAATGTTATATATATATACACACACATATATATATATGTATATACACACACATACATATACATAAATATATACACATATACATATACATATATATACACACACACACAATATATATATATATATATATATATATATATATATATATATATTTGAAACATGCAGCCACATTTTTAAAAAAATAAATAGGAGACATTATCAGTCCTAAAGTCATTACAGAAAATTCTATTTTCTTTGAACGTGTTCTTCTTAAATGTCAATAGGTTTCTGTAGGATGTTACCTGTCGGTATAGATGAATCTCTTCTTTTAAATTTGCTATAGAGAGTAATTGTGCCTCTAGTCATATCTAAATACATCATTATTGATTCACGACTCTCACTGAAAACAGATAACATGTAGAATTCTTATACAGGAGGAGTCGGGACATTTCCTTACCTTTAAGGTTGTATTCCAGGAACTGTATGATTGAACTGCAGGTGGAATCCAGGAATGTTTCAACATGATCGTCTTTGTTTTTCAAGCCAGCATTCCAAGTAGCATTATACAGGGGAGAGGCCACTCCGATGCGTGCCGTCAGTGCTCCAAAGGAAGGGATGTAAATCCCAGCAGGTATAGAGAACTTAATGGAAGGAATATCAATAGTCTGCTCAGGCATGGTGATGTTTGGGAACCTGAAGTCTGCAATCTGGCCGGCCATCTCATTTAGATCCAAAACAGTAGCACCAACAGAAATACTGTTTGGATATGTAAACTGGGGCATAGTTAACTGAAATCCAGGCACAGTTATCTCAATAAAGGGAACTGAGGAGTCTTCTGGTCCACAATACTTTGTTAACACATCAACCTCAGGGAATTTCACTTTGGGTAGTGCTGGTACATTGAGGGCAAATGGCGAAGTACTTAGCTTCTTGTAGATCTTTATTTCACTGAAGTCAAGCGTGTAGGATGGAACCTGGAGATCTGTAAACGGGACTTGGAATGCAGGTGTGAGGAGAACTGAGTTCAGATTATTTAGCCTCAGTCCCGGAATAACAAGTTTATCAGCCAGTTCTTGCACAGGGACAGAGAAAGTATAGCCCTTGGGGTTTTTGGTGTATACAAGGGCTGTTGAAGCATGAAAATACTGTTTCCTATCCTTACTGGTGGTTACATCCAGCTTAAAAAATTCCCATAAGGTCTTGTCATAAACAGGTAGGGCAATGCTGTCGAGGAACCTTAGGTACCCGTCTAAGGAACCTGCAATGTCAAGGCGTGTCTCGTCTTGGTCATTGGAGAGCTGTACATCGTTCTGGAGAGACAAGGAGTGAACCTGGACCTCACCTTTCCAGCTGGCCTTCTGGTTCTCAGGGTTAACATTCAGGGACATTTCCTGGCCAAGGTGTTTGAGATCAAGGAAGAAACTGAGCTGACTTGCATGGACCTGAGCAAGGGCTGACATTTTCCATGGGGAGAGTTCCAGGGTGGCTTTGCCTGAATGCTCTCCGGATGTTAAGGGGTACAGTAGCTGAAAGTGGTTTTTGGTGTTGTGTTCCCAGGTGGCATATATGCGTCGGAGAGAGGCTTCTCCGGCAAAGCTTTCTTTTACTTCAAGGTTCCAGAGTCTATCAACTTTGGAAGCCCCTTGTAGCTTCACTGAAGACCGAGTCCCCTTGGAATTTAAGTAAGTGCTGACCTCCCCGGCAATCATTCCTGAATATTCCCGTAAAAGGACTGAACCCTTGATATCTCCTTTATTAGATAATTCAATGGAAAAGTAAGAAGTGAGGCTTTCTAAGCTGAATTTGTGGTCGACTGTCCCTGTAGCAGTAGAGTGCAGTTTGGTGGAATTGAAATCATACTTTAATTCAATGGAAGAAGAGACAGTAGGTTTTGACTTGGTATTGCCATTCAGTTCTTGCTTGAAATTCATCCTTAGGATTGGAATTTGAACGTTTGCTGTTGTTGTCACTGAAGCTTCCATGGTTTTCGTGGTTAAGCTAATGGTACTATCATGATTGCCTTCCACATATTTGTTACTCAGAGACAAAGCTGTGGCTAACTTCAACCCTCTTTTCCTTGTCAAACTTGAGGTGCCCTCTAATTTGTACTGCAGTGCATCAATAACTGAAGAGGAGGAAGAAAGGAACTGAGCAACAATATCTGATTGGTTGTAAAGTCCGATATTTGTATTCAGTGTAATGACACTGGATTTAAAGGAAAAATCATAGGTAATATTGCCCATGGCTGGAATTAAAATGTTTGGGATACTTAATACCTTCAATTCTGGAAGAGAAAACTTGAGAAAATTCCTAGGGACTTTAAGGGCTGGCAGCTCTAGAGATGGCAGGACTATTGCATAGGAGGGCACATAGAAGCCAGAATTTGGGGTGGTGATGTTGGGGGTGCTGATCTCAAAGCCAAATGTCCACATCTTTGCTGTGAATGGAGATAGTTCAGTGTTGACTACTGGAATAGTGTATCCAGGAATCTGAAGGGTCATGGGTTCCTTGTTCAGAGATTTTTCAACCGTGTACTTATCAAGCTTAATTTTTGCTTCATTATAGGATTTGGTAAAAACATCTAATGCCTTGCTTCTGACTTTCTCAAAATGTCTGTTAAAGGACTTGATGTTCCGATTGATAAACACATAAAATACGTCCAAAGGAATTGGGATAGAATGTTTGTCTTTGTTTTTCTTATACTGAGCCTTTACACTTAAATCAAACGATTGCTTTGTTGTTTTCAAGAATTCCTTCAAGCCTGTTTTTTCCCATAAGGAGAAATCTTTCACCTGGGGAATTTTGAATCCTGTATAAGGTAGGGTCATTTCAGGAATTGTTAAAGGACTGTTTAGGAAATCCAGGTTGGCTTCTCCACTTAATCCTATATGGGCGTCGGTGCTGTTCTCATTGTTTCCAGCAGAGAAATTTTGATTGTACTTATACTGATTGAACCTGGCACTGGCTTGCCAACTTGCTTGCTGGGCATTGGGACTCAGGAACAGTGCATAATTATTCAGGAAGTCTATTTTCCCTGTCAATCTTAATGGAAAAATAACTTTCAGATTTCCTTCATTGTTTGTGGATGCAGTAATTTCAAATGGAATTGCTAAAAAGAAAAGAGAATTTTTCAAATTTCCACTAACTTTTCCATTTAATTGAGCATCATGGTTGCCAGTTACCTCTATCTTCCTTTCTCCAAGCTGTGCTGTGCCTTTAGCAGTGAGAATACTGTGGCCCACATGCTGGGATTCAACTTGTGACTGGATTTCCAATTGATAATGGTCGAGAAAGCCAGATTCATAAGCCAAGGTTTGGTTTAGTCTCAGGTGTTTGCTATTGATCTTATTAGAAAATTCAAAGGAAGTGAGGAGTCCTTTGACAGTGAAGCTAATTTGTGATTCACGTGTTCCCTCATCTGAGAATTTGGGGCAGGCCAATTTCCATGATGCTCTCCCAGAAGAAGTCCATGCTATCTGTTGAGCGTCCCACAGGGACTTGATTTCATTGTGTAGGTCAGCCTGACTGGAGAAGTCCAATTTGGGGATGTTCAATTTGTGAAAGTACTTTGTGTTGCTGTCCAGGTTAATCTGATTGCTTATCTTGATTAGCACACCATTACTAAGCTCCATTGTATTTTTTTCTGTTTGCAAACCTGCCACTGTGTTTGATTTCCCCTCAATAGCATTTTCAAAAAATAGCACTTCACTCTTATGCTCCGTGTTCAGGTACTTGCTGGAGAAACTCACAGATTCCTTCAGAACAAGTGGTTTCATCTTTGGGTACAAAAGTTGGGCATTTGCTTGAAGATCAAATTTGAGAACTTCTAATTTGGAGTGTCCTTTGGCAATGATGGAAGCCGTAATCCCTGCCTCGTTCACGGATGTCGTTACATTGTGAATGTCAGCATTCGCATCTAACGTGAAAAGGGGAGATTGGATTTTCAAAACGCTATGCAGCTTGCCAAAAGTAGGCACTTCAATTGTCTCTGAGATTTTGGGAAGCTGGAATTCTGGTATGTGAAGGTCAGGAAATTGAAAATCTTTAAGGTCAAGCTTTGGGATTACGAATTCTGGAATTGTGATTTCTGATACATGGAAGTCTGGCAGAGTGATTCTAGCAAGAATGGTGTCCGTGTCTATCAGATCCCTCAGGTACACTTCTGGAACTGGCCACTGCAGCTCACTGTTCAGCATCTGGTCAATGATTCTGATAATCTTTGCTTTTATTTCTACCAAGTCAATTGTGAAGGAAGGAACGTGGAAAGTGTCGAGGACAGTAAATTCTGGTGTGGAAAACCTGGATGGGACTTTTATATCTTTTAACTTTTTGAAATTTATCTGAACTGATGGAACCTTCAGATCTGTCAGGGGTACTATGAACTCAGGAGTCTGATACGTAGCTTCCTGAAGGACCCGGAGACTGACTTCAAAGGCAGGTATGGTCCCAAAGATGGTTTGGATTTCAGGAACAATGAACCCTTGTTCTACCAATGCTTTCAGGTTTTCAGCCCAGCCTTGGATAGAATACTGTTCTGCAAAGTCAGTGAGGTTCTTAACAGCAAGACTCCACACGTCAGAAATATAAGTAACAATTGTGTTGTAAATTTGGCCTACTAGGAACAGGTATCGCTGAACTTTCTGTTGAACGTCCATCTGATACATTTGGTCTCGTATATCTTCTAGGGTCTCTTGGAATTTGGCTTTCATGTAATTTAAAGATGGTGACCTGAAAGCCTCCTGTAACCAGTCAATGAATAAGGTTATTTTGGTACTTTTTAGGGTTTCCAGATGAACTGAGACTGCAGCCTTGACATCTTCCACAAACTCTTTTAGTGCTTTAGCTTTCTGTGGAAGGTCCAGAGCCTGGATTTCCCCATTGATTCTCTGAGTCACCTCACGGATTTTGTTATTGGTCTCATCTATGAACTGGTGGTAATTAAATGATCTTAATTTATTTATCAACATGTCAAGGAATCTGTTTACTTTTTCAATGAAATTTTTAAAAGACAATGCTTTAAGTTGAGTGACAGCATCATCAACAAACCCAACCAATTTCTCAAAGTGATCTTTTATCCCAACTTGTTTTAAGACATTGCCCAACTTCTGAACAGTCTCCTTCAACTTATATTTTTGGGCCAACTGTACTGATTTATCCATTAAAATCTGGATGTGTTGCTCTATTTTATACATATTAATTAACTTGAGAACCATGTTTCTAAAAGCATTGATTTTCTCAGTTACTTCAAAATCTTCAATGAAATTTCTAACATAGTTTTTGACATGCTCAATCATTTGCTTTATTTTTTTAAATGAAATTGCAGTCCTCAATTGATCTAAAAGCATTCTGACATCAATAGCTTCAATCTGTTGTTTTAACTTTTCTGCAAGGTGCTGCATGTCAATATTCTGAATTTGTGTCTTGAGCTGTTGCAATTTTTCTTGTACCCAGATTCTGATTTGATACCTATCAGTCACATTTTGAATCCAAGATACTGTATTACTTCCCACTTTGTTAAAATCAATCTTTTCAGCAAATAAATATAAATCGTGGATTACTTTTACTAAAGTTACACGGATATGATAATGTTCATCAAGAATTTTCAATTTTTCAATGATTTGATCAATAATCTTAGCAATAGCTGCCTTAAAATCATGCAAATCATAATTATCTTTAATATACTGATCAACTTGTATCACATATGTTTGTAGTTGAGATAGTTTTTCATTAAAGTTGATTTGGGCATTGTCCAGTGCAATTTTTAGATCATTTTCTGTAATTCCATGATTTTTTAGGAAAGCAGTCAGTTTCTCCTTGGTTCTTGAAACTTGTGTCTCCCAGTTGACTTCATTCAGCTGTGAGAGTTTGTCCAAGGCTGTTCTGTATTTCATCACAAACTGATCAATATCGATATGTTTCAATTCTCTCTGTATGGCTTCCAATGCATTTATAATAATCATTCGACTCTTCTCAAAATGTTCTGGCAGGAGGTTAAAGAATGGGAGGTTGATGATGTGAACATCTTGGTTCTTGTCATATTTTACAGAAGCAACCATAGTGAATTCCTGGGGCTGGTCAATAGTATTCCTCATCTCCAAAGCATCGATTACATTGACAGGATCACGGATTAAAAATGGCACTTCAATCGGGGAGTCTAGCATGGTGAGGTCAGCCAGGGCGCGCCCAGTAAGGTCCATACCAACTTTATCTTTGGTATTGTAAGCATCAAACTCCTGGGTGTATTCATATTTGTTCACCTGGGTCTTAAGTTTCCAGGTGGCTGTCTGTTCAGCTGGAGTGAGCAGGGCGCCGACTTTGTGCTCAAGGGCAGTGCTGACGTGCCTTTTGGACTTGAGATGGTGACTGGTGGATCCTGTGTAGTCATGAGAGAAAGTTAGGGACAGAGGTTCTGCTTTCAAGAGGAATTTGCTGTACAGTTGCCCAGTGTGTTCTCCCCAGAGAGCCAGTTTGCCGTTGCTGTTTGTATGTACATCAACGGTCATTGTGAACGGGGCCATCACAGAGTGGAAAACGTTGCTGAAATGCAGTGAGTCCGAGTTGTAGCTCGTACTGATGTCGGTGGTGGAAGACAGCCCGGCGACGTTCGTGCTGAGCCGATGGCTGAACTCTGTGTTCTGCACTTTAGCTACCGTGTCTGCTTTATAGCTTGCTGACAGGTCTGCATAAGAAAGGGTGTAGATGTGTTTTATTTCATCATTTCCGTAGGCTCCTTTTATGTTCCCACCCACATTCAGCTTCAGGGGTTCTAGCCGTAATTTCGCGTGGTTGGTCAGATCCAGATCATTGAATTCCAGGTCATTGTTTAAAGTAGTTACAAGAGAATAGGGCTGTAGTTGTAGATTAAACGTTTGCTTATACGACTTGTCGGAGCTATAAATGTTGTCCAGTTTTGAAGAAAAGTCTAGTGACAACCCTGCAATGTTCAGACTGTGTATGTGGTGGAGTTTCATTTCCGCATATGAGCCCATCATGTCATTTGAAAGCTTAAGTCCCTCCTGGTTAATTTTGAAGTTGAAGATATTTTTGCTGTCGACACCCAGAATCATGGCCTGATAGGCACTTCCCAGTGACACCTCTGTGAGGGCAGCTTTCCCATCTAGACTGAATTTTGCATTGTGCTCCCTGAAGCGACCATTTGTTGTTAATTTCACAGATGCCCCAGAGAGCCCAAGGGCTGCATTCAGCTCATTCTCCAACATCAGGGGGCTATACTTCAAGTTGGTCGTTGCGCTGGTAGACATCCCATCTCGGGCAATCCTTAGTGTTGCTTTGTGAGCACCGGTATTAATTTTGTTGGTGCCCAGGATGTCAGCATTTAGTTCAAGACCCTGGGAATTCAGGGATCCAGAAAGCAGGGTGAAGAACCTCAGGGACTTGTAGTCAGCCTGGTACTCAGAACGCAGCGATGCCCTTTGCGTAGAGAAGGCCAGATCTACTTTGTTAGAAGTGGCAAAGTCCTCGTACTGCCCGTTGGTGTCAGATTTCACAGTCAGCTCGTAGTTCTCGTATTTCAGGGAAGCAGTATTTTTAATGATGCCATCTTGCAGATCTGAGCTGGAGGTGAGGGAGAATGTTCCATCTTCATATCTTCCTATGATCTGATTAGTGCCCTGGAGGTAGGTGGAGTTAAACTTCAGGTTGGACTCTCCGGTTCGCTGGCCAGTGGTAGGATCCTTTTGATAAGACAGGCCATATGCACCGTTAGCATAGAATGAAGAGACTCTGAACTGCCCATCAATCTTGACTTCCTTGATGTACAATTGCTCCTTCTGTTTGGAGTCCAAATGCACGGAAGCGGACATCTGTGGTCCCCAGGCACTAGATGCATCGAATGTTAGCAAACCCTTGGAGGCTGGATTGTTTCCCATCTTTTCTACATGGCTGAGTTTGACATTGGAATCCAGAAGTTTGTGGTGTAGAGATCCACCGCATGATAATGTGAACGTATTCCTGTGGTTGTATGTTGTTTCTCCAGACCCTAACACAAAAAATGAAATCATACGGGTTAAATTAGGCGATACATTTCCAGAACAATTTCTATGTTGTCAGACTTTCAATAATAAAGCCCCATTGATCTGGGTCGATTGTGTAACAGTCTCCTCCACCTCTACCATAAGCATGAAATCTGATTGCAAAGAGTATTCCTACAGGAAGACTTCCCTGACCACTAATGACGTTGCTGGGTTTCGTTATTAAGTGCTTCCTCTGTACCTTATGCTTATACATGATACCCTATCATAGTACCTCTTAGAGTGAACTTTAATTGCCAGTTTACCTGTTTTCTCTGTTACGGCCTAGTAGACTACTTAGTATATTTTATATGTTTAGCACATATTTTTATTGGTTGAATAGATGAATAGATATCCAAGTAGCAAGAAAAATATTTGTAAAAAGCCCAAGTCTTTTTTCTCCCTGGAGGAGGCTATCCCATCAGAGCCTGCAATGAATTAGCCCTGTGCACCCTCTACCCAAGCATGACCCACCTTGTACGCTGTACGACAGCAGGTCAACCGCAGAGTCGGCCTTCATGTGGTACCGAGCCTGAAGGCTAAAGTGGTCTGTGCTGGTGTTGCCACCAGTGTAGGAGGCAGACCAGTTGTACAAGTTGCTGTAGAGATTTGTGGAGAGGTCTAGAACCCCCAGGTGAGGCACCCGCAGTTCATACAACTTGGGGATGGTAAAATTGGGGAGTTGGTACTCTTGAGGCGGCTGGTAGAATCCCAAAAATGGCAAGCTAATGACTAGTCTCTGAACAGTCTCCAACATCTTTAGCTCTTCGGAGGATTTGCCACCCAAAGGCAAAGGAATCTCAATTTTCACACTGTTCTTGTTGAAGGTGTATTTGACCCGGCCATCACTGAAATAAAGAACAAAGACAATGTCCATAATCAGACATCAAGAACTCAAAATTCTCTGCCAACCTGATCTTCCAAGTGGTAGTGCGTGCACCCCGTTTCCAAGCCCATTCTCACTTTTCCTCATGCTACTCCTTATGCCTGAACCCCTCTGCTTGTACGTCCACCTATCAGACACTCACATCCATTCCAAACCCAAGAACCACTTTCTTATCAGTACCAACCTATTTAAGTCACAATTAACTTCTCTTGTTCTGATAGTGACACAGTCCCTTGCACCTATCTCAAAGCATGTCATAATTCTGCTTATACAATTAGAACTTATTTACTTGCACTTTGTCCATGTCTACATGCTATCTTCCTGGGAGGAAGGGTTACATTTTTAGATTATTCTTCTCACTGCACCTAGTGTAATATCTTGCACATAGGGGACCGTTAATCCATATCTGCTATACTGAATTCAAGCAAGTCGACATGTGGAAAGAACACAGGTGTGGGATAGAGTGCTAGCTTCCACTGATGGTGGAAGTGTTTCTGAATTCACCTTTCTGATGTTATCTGTGCAGTGATCTCTGCTGACCTCACGGAAGTAAATAGCAAATGAGAGAAATACCCAAACCAGTTTGCAATCTCTTCAATGCCATCCACAGATCATGGCCTATTATAATAGCTTGTAAGAATAGAGTAGGATGGCAGACTTTTAAATGTTGTAAGTAAATCAACTGTTCATTGCACTACTCCAACAGGGACTGGACGCCGCCCATCCAGGATTCTGACATGCACTAGGAGGAGGCTTGCTAAGACTGATGCTAAGGTCCATGGTCCTGTCTTTTCAGCACAGCACAAAGAAGACTGCTGGTCAGAGGCCCTGGTGGTGAAGGAAGAGGTTCCTGGATTCTCTGAAGCTGCCACTCTTTCCCGCTTGTCTTCAATAGGCGTGTCCATGTGAGTGTTTTGGCAGAATTCGGCCCTTTCACACTTATTTGGTCTAGCAAACTCTGTGGCTCAGCCACACACTATGGAAAGGCCCATGTGACACAGGCCCCTTGTTTCCTTAACCCTGAAGATCATACAGAGAAGAGTCAATCTAGGAAAGACTATTGCCTTTTACAGCTCATGCTCAGATTTTTAATTTTATTTCCATGAAATAAAGCAAAGCATTACGTGCATTTTCCGTAAATGTAAAGGTGGCCCGAGCAATTGGGAATCTGACTTCACTATGCGGATGAAGCTATATTGCTAATGTGAAATACTCCCTCAGAATGCTGCCTCTCTTCCGTGTTCAGTGACTGCTCCTCCCCTTCTGAGCTCAACGGCAAACTTGTAGTCAGCAATTCTGCTAGACACTCTTGAATTCTTCACAAACAATTATGAGTATATTCTGATCCTGAACAAAGGGGGACTTTACTTATAATGGAGGAAAACTGAATGGCTTTCACGTTCAGGTTGCAGTGAATAAAACATATTAGGGTGAAAGTACTAGAATCCTCGTCTATTTCTTAGCTTCTTTCTGACTGGATTGGCATTCACATTCTGACCTCATGTTTAATAATGCAAAAATGCCACAGTGTTGATGCTTCAGTTATAAATCTCTTTAAAGTGCTTAAATTATTTCCCTTAAAAAATGTGAATTAGAGTCTATTCATGCTAAGTAAAATCTTCCATTTACTTTGTGTGGTTCAAGAAATTTTTCTATTTACAATAAATAGCTAAGATCTGGAAACAGCCCAAGTGCCCATCAATAGATGAGTGGTTAAAAAATCTGTGATACATTTACACAATGGAATACTATGTGGCTATGTATAAAAAACAAGAAGGATCTTTTAACCTTTGGGACAGCATGGTGGGACCTGGAGAGTATTATGCTAAGCGAAATAAGCCAGTCAGAGAAAGACAAGTATCACATGATCTCACTTATATATGGAATCAAATGAACAAAATAAATGGAGGAACAAAACAGGTCCAGAGGTATAGAAGCATGGAACAAACTGACAGATCCCAGAGGGGGAGAGAGATGGGAAGAGATTAGCCAAAGAACTTGTGTGCATACATGCATAACGTATAGACACAGACAATAGTGTGGTAAAGACCTAGGGTAGGACAGGAGCAAGGGGGTGGGGGACGAGGAGGGGCCAAGTGGGGATAAAGGGAGACATCTGTGGTACTGTCAATAATAAAAAATGGCCCTAGCTGGTTTGGCTGAGTGGATAGAGCATCAGCCTGTGGACTGAAGGGTCCCAGGTTTGACTCTGGTCAAGGGCACATGCCCAGGTTGTGGGCTCGGTCCCTGGTAGGGGGCGTGCAGGAGGTGTCTGATCAATGATTCTCTCTCATCATTGATGTTTATGTCTCTCTCTCCTTCTCCCTTTCTCTCTGAAATCAATAAAAAATATTTAAAAAAAGAAAGAAAGAATTTAAGAAAATAGAAAAAAAGAAAATTTTCTGGTTTCTTTTTATACCTGTTCAAGAAGAGGTTTTCTGGAATGTGGAACTCTGGCAGTGCCATCTTCTGGTTCAACTGTTTTAGGTAATCTTGCAAATTCTGGGCATAAGGAAGATGCACGAATGCCTTCTGAAACCACGTGTTTGTTGCCTACAAAATAATAGACATTTTCAGAGCAGTGGGCATAGAAAGGCCTCAAACTGCAATTAACATTAGGTGATAATCCATATTTGACAGATCAATCACTAAGCAGGATGATACACTGAAAGTTAAAAATAAATTATAGAAAATTATACATTTTTGTCAGTCATGGATCACTTCCTGTATTTTATTAAAGGAACATATAACATAGTCAGACTCCTAGCCAGTGTCCTGACGCTTCCTTTGATATCTTTGTCTTGGCAAACTCTTCCGCTTACTAGTATATTTGTTTGGCACTTATCATCTACAGCCTTGGGTAACCGGCTAACCATGCACGCATGCTCCTTTTCTCCCCAGAAAATTCCCTGGGGGGCAGGAAGCATGCCTTATCCATCTTTGGATCCCCTCCTTCACCTAACTCAGGACTGAGCATGTAATTAGCACTTATAACCATGTATTTATTGACTGATTTGTACTTACAACCATTAATTTGGAACCCATGTGCCGGAAAGTCATGTCTGTTTTAGGAACTCTGTGATCCAAGAGACTGTTGGCATACATATGCAACCTTTTAGAATAATCAGAGAGATCCATGGGGAAACTGGAAGCTGCTTTTTTGGTATCTACATTGGTGCCCGTGTTCCATTCAAATTCAATCTTCTCTTCATCTGAAAGCACACATGTGAAATAGTTGTCAGTGGTACCAGGTCAGCTTCTAACCAATGGCTCTCAACACTGCACTCAAGTCCAGAGCGCTCTCAGAAGCGCTCCTATGGGGAAGAGGTACTCACCATAATGCCATGCCAACTTCTTGGAAATTGTTGAGCCGTATGCTGTGGCAGAGGAGTCCATTTGGAGGAGCAGTTTTGTGGGAGTCCACTGGGCGAGGGCTTCACTTCTGGCTTCTGCTTGCAAACGGGGTATGGAAAGAACACCTTTGATTTTGCCTTCTTCCTTCTTGTCATAACTATTGGAAAGAAAATCAGTTGACATCAATGACTTTGTCCATTCCAGGAAGATACACAAAATTAAACAGAAGTTCGACTTGTGGTGATAAAAATGAAATACATGGATGGCTCAGAGAAATTTCCAGAGATCAAACTCGTTAACTTCTACAGTCAACTTCGGCACAAATTCAGGACTTTCCAGGGAGATATGGGAGAAAGAGAAGGTTTTCATAAAACGTTTGAATGCTGCTCTAACATTTACTAGCTCTACTGTCTTGGCCAAAGTACTTAACCCCACTGAGCTACTGTCTCCTTATATATGAAACAGGGAAACTTGTACCTACTTTGGAGTTTATTAGAAGAACTGAGATGATTTCTTTAAAACACCCAGCACATTGCCTGATGAATAGTTAAGTGCCCAGTAAATGGCAAACAGATCTAACTGGACATGTGCAGAGGGTCAGAATGTTGAGGGCTCTGCCTCTTGGACTGTAGACCAGGAATGATTGGTCTGGTCAGCTTTAGAGCTGCAAAGGAAGACAGGAAAGAGCTACGAGGGCCAGCAGCTCCAGTCAGATCACCCCAAGCCTTCCTTACCTTATGTGGCCTGTGAAGGCGACCTCAGTGATTTTCTTGTTCTGAATGTCGATGGTGAGTTTGTAAGATGTTTTTTCCTCAGCAGATTCATCACTAACTCTGAGGACTGTCCCGAGGTCAATGTCAAAATCTGGAATTTGTGTTTCACTGGTCAAAGTCATAGTCTGCCGGTTATATTTGATTGTCATCGTGGCCTCGGTCTGCTTTACACCTGAAAGATTGCAAAAGATGATTAAGACGTGTATTCAGAAGCTTTGTTTGGGATGGAAAGAGAGAAAAGGGTAGAGAAACACCAAGTACTCTATGGGCTTAAATGAGGAAACACTGCAGGATTTTATCCTAATTTTTTAACTCAGTGGTGCTCATGTACTTGTTCAATCTGCAAATATTTATCATATGCTAGGCACTGCTCTTGGCACTGGGGAGTGGGGAGAGGGTTCTTGCCTTCATGGAGCTCACATCCTGGTATGGGAATACAGATAATAAACAAGTAGTTATTTATGTCAGATGGTAAATAATATTGTAAAGAAACTGCAACTGGATATGACAATAAAGTTAGAAAGAGGTGCTATTTCATGTGTGGTGGTCAGGGAAGTTCTCCCTGATAAGGGGATATTTGGGCAGAGAATTGAATGAAGAGAAGGTTGGAGCCATGGTACATTCTGGGGGAAGGGGAAGAGCATCCCACAAAGGACCTGCTGTGGGAAACACTCAGCATGTTCAGGGATCAGTAAGGGCTTGAGGTCCTTCTGTGTCAGGCAGATGTGACAACTCTATATGACTCTCCAATGATGCCACCCTCCCTGGTTACTTTTCCCTCCCTCACCTTCTTTCCTCCCTGACTCCTTCTTTCTTTGTAACAAGGTTTCATATTTCCTTCAACTCAGAGGTTTACCCATTTTATGTCTTTTGTCAAACTGTTACATGACATTTTTTTAGCAGGCACCCTGTGGATTTGTTTTTCTAGTTTAATTTTGGAGCACACTATTCCTACCTAAAAAAATCTTTGGAAGTGAACATCTAAATTTGCCCCATCCCCTATAATGCTTCTCTAGTGGCCTTGCCCATCTCAGTAAATGCCATCTCCATTATTCAGTTGCATGGGCCAAAAAAAAACTTACAGTCGTCAGATCCCTTTTTTCCTTACACTCAACACCCACTATATCAGCAAGCCTTGTCAGCCTAGTCTTCAAAATATGGCCAAAATCCAATCACATCTCAGATCTCCTAGGCCACTGCTCTAATCCAAAGCCCCACCATCTTTGGCTTGGATTACTGCCATAGCCTACGTACTAATTTCTCTGCCTTTGTGCCCCTAGAGTCTTTCCTCAACATAAACATAAATCAAATCATGAAAACTCTCCTTGGCTTCTTATTTCACTTAGTAAAAGCCAATGTCCTTATTGAAACCTACAAGGCTATTCTTTCCCCACCTCCCCTTTCATTCTGACCTCATCTCCTACCATTTCCTCCCCACTCTCTCTGCTTCAGTCATACTAGCTTCCTTCCTTTTCCTCAACCATAGCAGCCATACACCTGCCTCAGGGCCTTTGTACCTGCTGTCTCCTCAGCTTGTAAAGCTTTCCTTATGGCTTACCCCATTACTTCCTTCAAGTCTCTCTTCTATGCTCTCTCTAGTGGTAAGACTGTATCATTCAAAATGGCACTTCCTTCCCGTCTCTTCCTACTCCCAACATTCTCTGGACTCCTCTAGGTCCTATTTTTCTCTTCAGCACCAATCTGACATTCTCAATATTTACTTATTTGGTTATCCTATATAATAAAAGGATAATATGCAAATTAACCCTAATGGCAGAATGACTGGAACGACTGGTCGTTGTGACAGGCGCTGACCACCAGGGGGAAGATGCTCAATGCAGGAGCTGTCCCCTGGTGGTCAGTGTGCTCCCACAGGGGGAGCTCTGCTCAGTCACAAGCCGGCTGACAGCTGTGAGCACAGTGGTGGTGGCAGGAGCCTCTCCTGCCTCCGTGGCAGTTCTAAGGATGTCTGACTGCAGCTTAGGCCGCTCTACGCAGGGAGTGGGCCTAAGCCATCAGTCGGACTTCCCCCAAGGGCTCCTGGGCTGCAGAGGAAGTCTGACTGCCAGCTTAGGTCCATTCCCCCAGGGAGTGGGCCTAAGCCATCAGGTGTACATCCCCCAAGTGGTCCCGGACTGTAAGAGGGCACAGGCTGGGCTGAGGGACCCCCCAAGTACATGAATTTTTGTGCACCGGGCCTCTAGTTTACTATAAACTCCATGAGGGCAGAGACCATCTCCACTGCTTACTGTTCTAGCCTCAGCTCTAAGAATAGGCCCAACACATACCAGGTACTCAGTACCTATTTGTTATACACATTAACTTGAAGATGTCCTCCTTGTGAGTTCTGGACCTGAGACTGAGGGCAGAGATGGAAGAGCCATTTTCTAGATACTTACCTTCTGCCTGAGCTACAAACTCCAGTGTGTCCACCTGGGCCCCGTCCTCTTTCTGGAGATTGTAGATTGCACTGGCAGAATACTGCTCCACTTCTCCCGTAGGCTGCAGTTCCAGTTCATATCTAAAGATGCTATAATGCATAGAGAATGGTGTTAGAGCTTTCCATGACGATGAGAACATCAACAAAGCAACTTAGCCTCAATAGCAACAAAAACATGGTCCTTTTTTAAACATTGACTCTTCTCCTTCACTAGTGATGAGCTTTATGGTCCCTTTCAGTCCCTCCAGGAGCCCAAGGCAAGGACAAAGCCCAGGATTCCCAGGGTTTCTGGACAAGTAGAACAGCAGGAGTTGCTGGTTGTGTCAGCAAAGCTGAGACCAAGCAGTGGAAGTGGGGTAGGGGTTTGAAGACAAGTTGCTTTTAAGCAAGGCGAGGGCTTTGGACAACAATGGGCTCCAGAAAAGGCCGCCCCAATGTATCTGGAGGCTCAGAAACACAGAGTTAGAAGCAAATTGGAATCTGTGCTGTGATGCCCTCATCTAATGCATAAGGAAAAAGAGGGGGCACCTTCCACAAAGAGATGCTTTTACTACTTATTTATAAATTTATTTATTTAATCCTCACCCAAGGAGTGAGGATATTTTTTCTATTGATTTTTTTTTAGTTAGAGTGGAAGGAGAGAGAGAGAGAGAGAGAGAGAGAGAGAGAGAGAGAGAGAGAGACGGGGGGGGGGGGGGGAGAGGAAACATCAATATGATGGAGACATATCCATTGGTGGCCTTCCACTTGTGCGTTGACTGGGAATTGAACCAGCCATCCTCCAGTTCGCAGGCCGATGTTCCAACTACTGACCACATTGGCCAGGGCCAAAGAGATGCTTTTAAAGAAGTGTTTCTCAATGGCAATGGGTGTAGGTCCCTCAGGGGAGTATGAGAAAATCAACTTGGCTATTTATTTTTTGAGCTAAGACTTCCCTCAGTGGTCATGACTCCTCACCTTCCAATACTGCCACTCCCTTCCCTCCTATGGAAGAACCCAGTCCTAGACTCAAAGTTTAGGCAGGAGTTTGTGTATCCTTCAGGTGTGCTGGGTAGAGGATCACTGTTTTAAATAATTAATAGATGGTGCAAATCCCTGAGGCTTGTGAAACAGGCCTACAATACACAATATTTTTTTCCATTGCCCTGCTAGGTGTCCATAATGTAGAAGGTAAGCAGATGCTGGGCAGGACATTGAGCATGGCTGACCTGGTGTCTCCGATCAGAGGAGAGTAAGAACTGGTGTTGGAGTAAGTGCCCGTGGTGCAATAGTTCAGGCCAGTAAAGAAAGGCTTGCAAGTTGACCAGGAATTCCTGTTCTCCGTTAGAGGTGGAGTCAATTCCGTTTTGATGGTAGAGACCAAATGCATTGTGTTACTAGTGAAGAAAGAAAAATCCCGAGTTATCTCCAAGTCATGAATCAAAATGAACATCGCTGATTCTCAAAGCGCAAATGCCCCCTTATCTTGTCCTTTATATCCCTCCTGTCTAAACCCACCTCAAATTCTTTGATTTACTCTGAAACAAATCATAGTAAGAAGAACATCAACAAGGCTAACAATCACAGTGGCTCTATGTTTCACTTGTTATCTGCAATCCCCACAACAGCAGGCATGAGGACCCTAATTTTACACAGAAAACAGAGGCTCAGAGATGTTAAATAACCATCGCTGGGACCTGACCTCAGGTGTGTCCCTTCCTTCTTGTGATGCAGGGCAAGAAGTGCCCTGTATCTCTTTCATCTGAAACCTCAGTCTCTACTGGCTTTTTTCCATCTGCATTAAACGCGCGCGCGCGCGCGCACACACACACACACACACACACACACACACACACACACACACACACGCTCCCAAGGATGATTTCTCTAGAGCTAGTGTTTTTTCATTCTCAAAACAAACAAATGAATAACAAAAAAAATCACAACCTAATAACAACTAGTTAATCAGTAGGTCTTTAGTCTCTATTTAGTAAAATGTGGAAGGTTGGGGAAATTGTAATTCTTTAGTGAGTCTAGGTTAGGTTGAAAATAGGTAATCCAGTACCTTCTCTCCCTCTGTCACCACAGATCCACTGGGGCCAGAATTATCTCAATTAACTGTCTGGCCTGGCCAAGTCCTGCAGGTACAGACTCGATTCTCTTTCAAACTGGCTAGTCAGAATTAACTGAAAGAATTACCTGACACTGAACAGCTTGACTGGCCTCTTTGGAGCTGGAATGCTGAACTTCAGATGCCCCAAGTTGAGGCCAACTCGGGCCTCCAAGCCTGTCTCATGGAAGAGGTTCGTGTTCATTTGGACCCCATTCCTAGCAAAGTCTGGAATTACGATGCCCATATTCGTCACAAACTCCACAGACACGGAGGGCTTTGTCACCAGTTCCATCTGCATCTTCTGTAAGTCAGAAAATGACCTGTTCAGCTTAGTCCCATGCCATCAGATCCAGCCCTCTCCCCATCCCTGGGCAAATATTTATGGATAGATCACACCTCAGCAAACATTACTGTGATTTGTTTGAAGGAAGAAAGCCAAGTTATCCATTCTCTATTATCCAGACAACTCTGATACCCAGGACGAGAAAGTGCCGAAGTTAACTTTAAGCATTAAGATAAAAAGATGACAGGAATCCTCATGTGTTGAGAGAATAGCTGAATTCTCATGTGACCACCATGCCCCATGGCAGCTAGCGAGGTGGAACCCTAAAGTTTTTCATAAACATGAATGTGGTGATTACACTGATGAGGCACTTCACCTTGAACTGGAAACACATTTGAAAGTTGCACAAGGGCACCACCCCAGTAGGAAAGGAACAACCGGAGGAATCAGAAGGTGAACAGACTCTTACATTCTTGACTTCCAGTTTCACCCCAGCCTGGATTCCAGGAGCAAGGACTCCAGAGGAGGACACTTGCAGTGGTAACCCAAGTCCAGTGGGGAGTTCAAAGGCATTGTCCATGAAGATGTAGTGAAGAAATAAGTCATTCTTTGAACCTTTCTTTAGGGCCTCTGTGACCTGTAGACCCAACAGGGGAGAACCACAAAACGTCAGCCTCCTTGAAGTGGGCTTTGTGAAATGCTCCCTCCCATTAGACAATAATTCTTCTTCTTTACCAGAAAGGAAGGACCTAGCATAGATTAGCTGAATAGTATAATAAGTAAACATGAATGATTATTGATTTCAACACATTGGGATATAAAATATTGCCCTGGATAGATATCATATCATTTTCAACTGATGATTCAGAAGGCATTTAAGACTTTGCTGGGCCTCAGAGCTTTTGGGATTGAAGTCTCACTGTCTGGCACAGCTTCATTCTGTTTTTTTTGGAGTCTACGTGTAAATGAAGATTTACTCAAAGTACAATATGTTATGATAAAATGAATTTAAAAACCACTAATTTTTTGAAACTGAGTTATTGAGATGACGTACATATTAGTATGCATTGGCTTTTGTTTTTTAAGACATAGCTAGAAAATAACTTGAGATGTTTTCTTAAAGCAAACTATTTATTAAATCCTAGGGAGTAAATGTCCATATTTTCTCCCTTCTTAATAAATTAATAAAAACTATAGCTCACATTTAGCTAATAGATGACAGTTTTCCAAATATGTTCTTTCATCATTTCAATATGAAAATAAACCTGTAGCATTGTTTTCCAGATGAACGAATGAATGGTCTTAAGAGATACAACTAACAGTTTAATTTCTAAATGTTACCAATTCCCTGTGATCCAAGAATCTTCTTCACTGAACATCAAGGCAAACCTTTGAAGGAAGCTCACGCACTTTTGCTGGCTAGAATCTGCAGGGAGATCTAAAAAGAGCACAGGCTAATCTCATCACCCGTGGTGGGGCCTGACCCACTTACCATGTGGGGGATCCCCCTCAGAGTACGGACACCATTCAGGAGCAGCCTTCCCAGGAGCTGGAGGTCGTCGAGCCTGACAAAGCCAAGCTCCTCTCCTAAGATGCGGAAGTAGGCTCTGGCTTCTGGGAATTCTTTGGATTTCAAGTCCTTGATCAGCTTCTCAACATTAAGCATAATTCCTTTGACCATGTCCTAGGATTTTAACAACAACATATCTAGTGAGATGTCAGAGCTGTCAAACACCTTTAGGTTTCTGACATGGGCCTGTCTGCTGACCACAAAGGACCTGAATACAGTCAGGGTCGGGTACAGGGCAGACAATGGAATCAGGCTCTCGCCTCTTATGTGAAGGATAAAGAGCTTCTCCAAATTGAGATGAAAAAAAACTGAGGTCTTGTCAAGGACAGTCAGTGGTGCTTCCCCACTGTTCTTACCTTGAATAATGAAAGCATAGTAAGAGGGATCTCTACTCTCCAGGATGCTAGGATCCCTATGGCTCCCCAGGATGAGCAGATCCTCTAACTCCCCCCCCCCCCTCCCCGGCTTATGCGCTCTCTCCTTTGTCTAGGGAAGAATAGTAGGCAGGGGCTTCTTGGGAAAATGAGCTGCCAAATAAATTGGCCCAAAGCTTAAAAAACACCTGATACTTGACAAGTCTTTCTTAGCAATGAGAATTCCATAGACTGATGCTTAGACATTGAGAGAGAAAAGAGTGACTGACAGACTCAAAATAGATCAAGGACCCTCAGCCTCAAGTGGAGGTAAGTAGATTAGAAGATGGAGGCGGGGCTACCTGTGAGCACCTAGGAGTAAATGACTTCCCTGCTTCTCAAATGGAAATGTGTATGCAAGTTACCTGGGGATCCTATTAAATTGCAGGCTCGGATTCAGTAGATCGCAGTGGGGCTTGGGAACCTGCATTTCTAACAAACTTTGATTTGATGCCAGTGACTGGACCACACTCTGGGTAGCAAAAAGTTAAAGACTAAGAAGCTCCAGATTATACAATCTATTTTCTACTCCGTCAGTGGGGGCTTTTGCTAGCTTCAATGTGAATTTTGCTTTCATTAAGCTATTGCACTGATGTGAGTGAGAGCCAAAGAAAGAAGTGAATAATAATGAAAATATGAATTTAAAAATTATTCATAGATCTGCTTATTGAATAATCAATATCAGAGCCAGGCACTCTGCTTAACTTTTTACATACTTTATCGAATTTAGTCTTTAAATAACCTTGTGAGGTATGGGTTATTATTAGCACTCTGGAGATGCAGAAACAGACAGACATAATATCAAGCAGCATGCCCAGGGTTGCATAGCTTGAAGACAGTGAGGTAAGAATTCAAACCCATGCCCCAGAGTTCACACTCTTAGTCAATAGGCTTCCGGGCCTCTAAAAAGTCTGGTTCCTGGGCACTCTATATCGCCAGGAGGCCCATAACGGCAGCAAAAGATACTGGTTCTTACTTTCATAGGACTGATTAATAAAAGTCATAGTTGTCACTTCAGTTAAATAGTTCTTTGGTTGCTTCCAGGCTTAGAAAAAGAATGTTTTTGCCCTGAGACCCAAAGCTTTCCTTAAGAGGATTCTTAACAAACACATACCTGCTCACGTTTATCATCTTTGGTGTAGCCAAAGTGGTCCACCAGGACCTCAGAGACACGATCAGGAACTTTACCATCAACCCAGTACAGAGCCTTGTTGACACTGTCTGGGAAAAATCCTTGCTTCCCAAAGAAAGCTTCCAGGGTTGGCTCAAACCCTTTTCCTTCCAAACCAAGCTGAGAAAGAAAACCAGGGAAGAAAATGCTATCAGGTTTCCTTGTTGCATTTCCACCTCTCATTTCCCTCTTTGGTGAATACCGTAAGATAGGAACTGAACTTAGCTGAATTCAACGCCTCAGGAGTTGAATTATTTAAATCTTAGTAGAACCTTGAAAGACGGAACTTACTACAGTGCCCTTTTCCAGAAGAGGCAGCTAAGGTTTAGAGAGAACAAATAATTAAATCAAAGGTTCAGAGTTGGGAGGTCTGTCTGACAGCACACCTCATGTACTCCATTGGATTTTGGGTCTAAGGTCTTTTCTGGGACTTCTGCATTTCCATTCACAATCAGAAGTCATGATTCAGATGACCCCTAGCAGAGAGGCAGGGAGGTGGGAAGAAAAAGGCCTCAAAGTGATCATTCTTGTTCTTCTCCTATTGGCTCATGATCTCTTGACTTTGTATTTATGGTGGAGAACACGATGGGTTAGAAAACATGACTCTTCTCAGTCTCACACTTACCTCGAACAGGTCAGCTGATTCAAATCCAAAGACAGCAAGGGTCGTTTTCAGCATACTTTCTTTAGGCAGGTAATTATTTGGATCAAATATAAGATTACCTTCAATTTTGGCTGAGAATGGGGTAAGGGATGGAAGAGAAACAGATTTGGAAAAGTGGTAGTTCCGGGAAAATTTTCTGAAGTCCATGACGGTTGGAAGTTGAGAGTCTTTCAGAGCTTCTTTCACTAACTCTTTCAGACTAGATGAAAAGAAGGAGTATATTTTGAGCCGACACATCATGTAACTTATGCATTGTCTCTCTCACCCCAAGTAAAGATGGATTTCCAATTGTTACCAAATTCATGAGTTTGCCCCAAGAGTTTGACTCAGGTCTGCTGTACTTTTGAACAAGTGTTGTTTTTTTTTCCAGAAGAAAGAATGCTTTAGAAAGAATAGTCAGTGGCTAAATCCAAATCTAGGTTTGGAATTTCAGCCCTTTGTAACAGGTGGGGGAAAACTACTCGTACTTACCTCTGGACATACAATTCATCTGAGTTTAAGATGTTGGCGATGTGGGAGGCCACAAAGTTCTTCACTTGTTCATTCTGTTCCTCTGGGAGAAGTTGGGTGATTTTGCTAATATCTGACTGAGAAGGGTCCCTCATCAGCATGAGGTAGGCAGCCAGTCGCTTATCCCCTGGAGCGGCACCATCCAGGAAAGTCTGAAGGAGGACTTCCCGGACCTGGAGCCAAAAGAGGAGATTGTTACCACTGTCCTTTGGTTGACACAGAACAAGCCTGGCAAACACTTGGCATGGTTCGTAAGCAATTTATTATGTATAAGCCAAATTTCTCTTTAATAACTCTTCTAATGCTGGTACTGAATCTTCTTGCTAGTGTTTCCCAGAGCAACCAGCTCAAGGAGGGGTTCTCAGAAGACTCCTATTAAATGCATGTCAAATTCAATTTCATTAAAATATGCAAGTTATGGCCAAGTTATGACTTGTTGGAGACTTGCCACTAACTGAAAATAAAGTTGTTTTTAACATAAATTATTTCAATATGAGGGTAAAGGTAGGAAGGGATAGTGAGAGTTGGGGCTAATAAACAAGGTAGAATAAAAGATATGGATCCATTGCCACCTAAGATGGGTGTAGATTGCCTATCCTAGATTGGGGAAAATCAGGTCTATTTTCCTAAGATGAGAGTTTGATCTGGTAGGAGGATAGCATGTAGTGAACATTTCAAACTCTGCATTCTGGAGCAGCAGCAAGGTCAAATATTTCTCTCATGTTCACATACTGCCAGGCAGTCAAGTCAATAGGCTTGTTGAAAATTTACAATTAGAAAGCAGTAGAATGAAGTTCGTAGAATGATGAGATTTAGGCTTGCATTCCAAATCCTTGTCAGTCTGAATAATGTTCAATTTAAGACCTCCTCTGTGGACCTTACCTCGTCTTTATTTTCCATTTTCCGCAGGGCTTGGATAGCAGCCTTCTGAATCAGCAGGGATGGCGCTGTACTTTTGACACATTGCAAGACTGAAGATGTGAGTCTTGGGGTGATCTTCTGGAGGATTCCGCCAATGTTTCCAATGACCTGCATTGAAAAGCAACCAGAGGGAATCAGGATGCAGGAGAAGGAAGAGATGGCCATGAAAAGTGCTTCTGAAATGATGCATATTATACAAAAGATAAAAGTACCCTCAGACTCAAGTAGGTGTGATCTTCGTTCCCAGTGCAGTCATCTTGAATCTGCTCCAACAGGTAATCAGCAATGTCCAGCAGCTCTTGAGTCGCTGTAGGGTGTGTCTTATGATAGCTGCAGAATAAGAGTTAGGACTCAGTAAGCATGACTAGGTTTATCTTAAAATCCAAACTGTGTTTGCTGATTTCTTATTTCAAGTCATTACTCTCAAAAAGACCAGGAGAAAAACAGGAGTGAGCACCAGAGTCTGAAAGTAGAAGAAGGGGTACACTCTTAGTATAGAGATGTGGGTGTTCCTCAGCTCTTACAAAGAGAACCAGGGGAAAACTCACTTGTGGATCACATGACTCAGAGCATAGAAAGTAGCCCGGCTCTGCTGCTCCTTCGCTGTGTTAAAGATCTCCTGCAGCCTCTGGACTGAGGGCCCTGGGATCAGGGCCGCCAAATAGGTCACAACATCTATCAGAAGTGGGTTCGCTTTCTCATTTCTCAGCCACTGGAGGATGTGAGTGTAACACTGGGGCTGTCCGCACTGAATCAGGGCTTGCAAAGTGATGGGGCTGAGGAAGAAAGGACAGAGAAAGTTACATAGGTCTCCTTCAAGGCAGCCAAAATCTCCATGGCCCATGGTATTCCTTCTGCCCTTATTTCCCTTATTCACTGTCCAAATCCACCTTAGTTCAAAATCTAACTCAGGCCCAAGAACCATTATCCCAAGGACCAGGAAATCTTCCCTCTGAGCATTATCCACAGAAGAGGCATCGTGCACCGCATCTGAAAAAGGACCTCTGGTCTTATAACTCAAAGAGCACTGTTACCACTGTCCTTTGGCCAGGACACAGAACATGTCAAGAAAATATCGGCATGGTCTCATCTCAGCCCTCACTTTCTTTGACCTTCACAGCACTAAGAGCCAGTGCCTTGAAATATACAGAAACCACAGTATTACTTTGTTTGCCTGAGTTCTCTCCCCATTAAGAGTCTTCCAAAAGGCCAGACTTCTTTGTCTCTGAAACCTTCCAGGGTAACAGAACAAGGAATGAGAAGATACCCATCAAAATGTGGGAAATATTTCCTTCTTATTTAAAAACACACACATATCTTAGATGCAACATGTGTATGTGTGTGTTCCCCATGGAACTCTAGGCAGCTTAGCTGCTATTTCTCTATCCAGCAAACATGAACTGATCGACTAATTGACTAGCTGGGTCAATATTTCAATGGTCCCTGAGATTCTCTGTTTGGCCAAGGTTCAGCACTGCCATAGCTGTATAAGGTGTATGAAAGACTGAGCTGCCACCATTGAAGAAATACCTGGACACCTCGACCAGCTTTGGCAAGAGGGATGCGACTGCCTCGTTGTTGAGGCCTCGCAACTCAGTGACCAGTTTACTGAAGAGCTTAGCTCTCTGGGCGTTCTGCTCGGAGACATGCAGTTTTTGAAGTTCCTGGAGGGTCTTGACAATGGCCTCGGCCTGCTTTGGCGGTGATGTGGACTTGGTGGTCTCAAAGGTAAGACCCACCTCCTCGGTACCTGGAAGGAGGAAAGTGTCAAAGGAACCCTTGCTTACTTCTACAGCTCAATCCTATCTAGGTCTACTGGAAACTGGGGATCAGTGGGGTTTCAGCAAAGCGGAGAAGAAAAGAAAACTATCCTGTATCGGTGCCTACTATGTATCTGGCTCTGTGCTAGGCATGGGACTTCAAAGTTTTCACTGAGTCATCACACCATCCCTGTGAGTGAGTATTACTCCTCACCTTAAAGATAAGGGAACTAAGATCCATACTGAAGTGTCTTGCCTTGTCCAAGCTCTCTCTGGGTATAAAAGGCAGAGCTGAAATTGAATCCAGGCTTATTTTAATGTGGTATCAGATGACCTCTCTGCCCACAAGAACCCCTGAGTAGGTGCTGCTGCTAATATGGCTACAGCTAAGGCGAGAGCTGAGGCTCACCCATCATTTCTTCCAGTTGAAGCTAACAGCATCTTTTTAGGGAGGGGAGGACCCTTTTGTGTCCCTTCCAGTATTCTGCTCTGACCTGCTAGGGAGGATGTGTGTGTGTGTGTGTGTGTGTGTGTGTGTGTGTGTGTGTGTGTTAATTCAGCATGGAAATGTGTATTGGAAAGAGTCCTGGCTTAGATTAAACATAGGAGCTCATTTTGTATCCCCTCTAATATTCTATGACCTCGAATATATCACTAACCCCTCTGTGTGCCATTTCCCTTCTGCAGAAGGAGTGTAGAAGCACACATTGTTACCACCTGACATCACAGGTTGCCGAGAACAATGAAGTAATGCATAAGACAGATTTAAATACAAGACAAATGCAGGGCTAGAGTTGGGCCGGAGATTTCTGAAGTCCCTACCAGCTCCAAAGACTGATTCCTGATTTCGAAGACCCTCTGCCACTTGCCCCAGGTTCAAGGCCTTATCACGGGGTGTATGAGGTTGTCAGATCTACGAAAGTTAGACTTAGGAGGCCAGTTGCCTACTTGCAAAAGCCTAGGTAGCTTTGGGAAACTTCTCCCTTTCCTGAATGTCATTGTCACTCTGACGTTCTCAGATGAACATGCTTTCTCACTAGAGTAGCCCCCAGCTAGAACACCAGAGCCCACTTACCTCTTTAGTCAGCAGAAGTTTCCTGGGCTGCAGCAAAGAGCTAAGCTATGACAGGTGGACCATGTTGGGAAGATTCCCCAGCCCCGGCAAACATGCGGGTATAAAATCTTACCTTCATCAAAGAAGCGGCTGTTGATCTTAGGTGTGTCTTCAAGTTTCAAAGTCTGTGTAACCAGTGCCATCATCCCATACTTGTTCCTGGAAATAAAGGAAGGGCAGCAGGTAACAAGGGATGGCTTGCTCCCCAGAGCAACTTTTCATGTTGAATATTACCCCTGTCTCCACTTCTACCTAAGTCCTGCCCACCTTTCAAACCATAGTTAAATTCAAGCATCCTGACCTTCCTAATAAACAGCACCCACCTCCTCCTGGTCACACTAGATATCCTTCCATCGTAGGACATATGCATCTTATACCTTCAACCAGTTTGGAGTGTCTGGAGAGTCAAGGACTAAGTCTGTGCCTCAAAAATTCCTTGGTATCTCCCACCACACAGTGCCAAGAATGTAAGTTATTCAATAAACATTAGTTGATTGATCAGTTTTCAAATTGGAGTTGGATACATAGGTCTCCAGTCTAAATTCCAAATCCTCCACAAAGTCTTTCTAACCAGGGCAGCCTGCAATGATCCTGGATTTTCCTGACCTATAACCCTCAAAGTCTGGGTCTCAGGTATCCTTTGTTGGTCTCAAATTGTTTTGCAAAATGTCTAAGATTTTTCCTAACAAATCAACTGTTAGCTTGAAAAGGTGTCAGGGATGGGCTCTGCTTTGTACCTCTTCACAGCCCAGCCTGGAACAGGGAAGCTGAGACGCATTCAGCTCACACTGACCCCAACACTGATAAACCAGGGGTGCAGCAGGTGACCTACTTGTGGGATAAAGGCAGGAACAGGTGTTGTTCCTGGCAGGTGGCTTCTGACACATGCTTCCTCTTGGGGTCCAGGGTGTACTGGCAAGACTGGCTGCTGCTGATCTGAGTTGACAAGGGTTGGGTCTGTGAATGAGATGAGGAAAAAAAATTTTTGATCAGTCCCTGGGGCTTGAACCTGAGTCTTCTGCCACAGGCATTTACCTTCAAGGAAGAAGGGGTCGGGTGGAGAGAGAGTGGGAATTCTGTACCATTAGACAAACTTGGTTGAAGAAGAGAACTTGGCACTTGACATTTAGACAAGGGGATGAATAACTTGGCATACTCAAAGCTGAGTCAAGCTAAAGACTCTTCTTATTCTGCCCCATTGGACATCTCATCCTACACAAAGGATATACAGCCTGGCATCCTACACATACCTGCCCCACCACACATCAGTACTTCACACACTACTGCTCCCCATGTTCCCTTTGCCTGGAAGCCCATCCTTGTGTCTCTCTTCCATTGATACATCCTTTGTATCTTTTAGTCTCATGCTCCACATCCTCTGTGAAACTGAGCTAGATGTTCACCCATCATTTCTCCTAACAGGTTTTACCAGCTGCTTTGCCCAAAGAGCTAGGTGACTAGTGCTTTCCCCTTTTTGGTCAGGCCTAGGACTGCTTGTCTGACCTGTTCAGTTCATCGCTGTATCATCTTTGTCCTCTGTTGATATGTGTATGAACCATATTCCTGCATTAGACTGAAAACACCTTGAGGACAAGGTCCACATTCACCTGCCACTGACCCTCCCTCTGTGCTGCCCAGAGTGGGGCTGAGCACACAGTAGCTGCTTAGGAAAAAAACAACAGACACCAGTGCACTGGCCTTTTTTTGGCTGTGGCCCTGTGGTCACCAGACTGCCTGTTTTCTGGTCCAAGGACAGTGACCAGAGCATTGCCAGGCATGGCGTGATTGCTCAAGTCCTTCGTGTTTACTGAGTTAAGCTGTGATTCATGTCCAGGAGATATTCTAAGCATTAGGTAAGCTCAGGTAATGAGGTGATACATGACCTTTGTTAAGAATAATCAGAGGTTAGTACCGAGGGCGTGTCCCAGGCAGGAGACAGAGGGGCCATCCATGGATCAGGGTCATACATGGAATGGAAAGACAGGACCCTGGAGTGCTCTCAGCCATGCCACTCCATGGGAGTTAGGGGGAGAGAAGAGCAGACCCCAGGTCTTGGGACTTTCTTGGAGGCTAGAGGCTTAGCGCTGCGGACATCCAGCCCTGGCACAGGAAGGAACAGTATGTGGCTTGCTCGCCTACACTGGGTCTTGGCGCCTTCTCAGAGATGGCCAGCCATTATTCTCAAGTGATGGCAGAAGATTTAGTGCCAATGGCAGAATGACAGCAAAAAGGACAGAGGTCAGGATTGGAAGTCAGAAACCCAATTCTAGTGCTGGATCAACTCATAACAGGCCATATGGCCTTGGGAATCCCTTCCCTTATGTGGTCCTCAATTTCCCACTGTAGTCTATAAGAAGAGGAGGCTGGGCAAGTCCTTCTCTGAGATCCCTACTAGCTCTACATTCCAGAAGTTTACTAACAAAGAGGATAGTGTGAGTAGCAATGGTGATGTGAGACTTACCAGGCCTTTGATCAAAGCCAGTGGGCTCACTCCTGTGCTAACGGGCTTGAAGTGGTCACACTTCTCCAGGTTTCTTTCGATGGATATTTCTGTTGCCACGTTTCCCTTCCTCGTTTTCACGGTAAAGTCACTGGAACAGTTTCCATACACGGTATCCTATGGGAGCAGAAGATACAACAGGCAAATTCAACGTGGGAAAACATTCTTAGGTGCTTTGGAAAGGACTGGGAAAGGAGCCGGAAGAAAAGGTAGGAGCGACATGGATTTGGAGGACCTTCCTCCTCCCAGGCAGAGCGTGGGCATTGCAGGCGCCTGGCCAGCCAGAGGTGTGGTGAGGACACGGGGAAGGGGGTTCTGATTCCAAGGCACAGTGGCCTGGCCGCCTAGGACCCAGCCGACTCCGACTTTATGCTCTGTGCTCTCAGGGCATTTTCTCCTCTGCTCATTAACAACATGTGTTCCGATCTGCCTTGGGTTGTACTGTTCTGGTTCTCCCCCCAGGCCCCAGGAAGGCCTCGGGGAAAGGTCTCCACAGGCTGCAGCTCTGTATTCTCCAACCGTGGTGCAGTCTAGAACCCAGAACCCTGCAAGGGCTCAAAAATGGTCGTGGGACTGAAGGAAATGGAATTCTCTCAGATGGAAACCTTGAATTCTTAAACGAGGCTGGCAACCAGTTCAATCATTTTCCCGTGTTTGCAACACACATAGGCCTCACCGTGCTGCACCTTGTGGGACTAGAACGTAACTGAACAAAGGAGTAGGGTGGCCAGGGCTCCCCAGGACCTGCTGTGACATTAGATCTGCTCGGGACGATCTGACAGTGAGCCCGGAGGACAGGAAAGCCGTGGGCACTGGTGTTTCACACGGACGGAGGGCCTCCTGTGCAACTAGCTGAGTCAACACCCCACTTCATGTGGACAGTGGGACCCAGCTCAGACATGGGGAGATGCGGTCAAAGGGCCATTCTTATAGCTTTCTAAATTCTCACCAGGAACAACACTTGCTTGTCCTCTTCCGTTTCCGAGGGAACCAGGAGGGCGGAAATGATGCCTCTCTTGATGTTCAGGATGTGTTTGGGCTCCTCCTTGTCTGGGTAAAGTAAAACCTGTTTCCCTTCGGGAATGGCCAGCCTGAGCTCGAACCTGTCCGAGAGAGAGAGAGAGAGAGAGAGAGAGAGAGGGAGAGAGAGAGAGAGAGAGAGAGAGAGAGAGAGAGAGAGAGAGAGAGAGAGAGAGGTGTCACAGAAGTGTCCTTTCTACAGCAGGAGCTTGTTGGACATAAGCTGGGTGGCTTTACAGCCTTTTTAACATTTTTTTACTTATTGTTTTTCTTTTTACATCTTTTCTTTAGAAATATATCCCTACCTTTTTTAAAAAGGTATACAAGTATGTGTATGTTATTGGCATTCTTTTATTTCTTTTCCTTTAATGCTGGCTCACCTGTCCCCTCTCTGCTCCACCCTCATCTCTGCTGCCGTCCCTCCCCACTCAGACAGTCCTACATAGACGTGCGGGTGTAAACATCTGCACAGAAAGAGTTCTCGGTTTTGTACAAATGGCATCACACTCTGTACATTTTTCTCAATCTCCCTTTCTTCAATTCTCCTCCACAAAAATCCTTCTGAGTCAGTTGGTAGAGCCCTACCAGATTCTTTCTAAAAAAAATGCAAAACACTGAATTCTATGCTTATATAGAATTATTATTATTATTATTATTATTATTATTATTTTTACTAATAGAGGCCTGATGCACAAAATTTGTGCAAGAATAGGCCTTCCAACCCCTGGCTGCTGGCACCAGCTTTCCTCTGGCACCCGGGACCTGGGCTTCCCTCGAAGCCCCGGTTCGGCCAGAAGGTCTTCCGGAATGACGTCTGGAAGGATGTCCAGTCTAATTAGCATATTATGTTTTTATTATTATAGATTATTATTATTATTCAGACATTACCCTATTTAATGGCATTTACTTTCTCCCTTTCTGGATTTTTTTTACTACCCGAACATCACTGAAATGAACATCCTTATATCTATATCTTCACACATTACTCCTTTTCTTTTCATGGACTGGAGTCCTGCAGTGCAAAACTGCTGTGCCGAAGGCTATCATATTTTTAATTATAATAGATATTGACTAATAGTTCTAATTCCATCAACAATGCACGAAAGTACACTTTTCCTCACAGACCAGCCTGCAACAGGTGCTACATCTGCTTCACATTTCTGTCATCTTATGAGTATAAGGGGATACAGATCCTAGGACATCAGTTGCATTTCCCGACTGCTAGGCCATTTGAGCTTCTTTTCATGCACTTGTTGGACATTCACTCTTGGACATGGTCTCAGGCCATGTCCGAGGCCTTCACTCTCAGGGACTTCCCTTTGGGAGCTTCCTCTTGGGGATTTCAAAGCACCTGCCACTCCTTCTCTAGTTCAGTCAGGAGGAGAAGGAGCACAGGCACGTCTTCCCCAGCTCTTGCTCCCGCAGAAAGTTCCAGACACTGCGAGGCAGGCCTGTGAAGTCTTGAGGTGGTCAAGAGCAGGAGTCCTTTTTGTTTGGAGGAGGGTAAGGACCAACATGTAACTCCTGCTCACTCCCTTCCATCACTGTACCTGCTCCCTCATCTACAGCTAAGTCTCAGATCACACAAGGTGCATTGAAGAGAGACAGCAGCATCAAGGCCTTCTCTGCCGACCGGAAGATGGGCAGGGAGTTTCCATGCTGCTGAAGCCACGAATCTATGACTGCCTGTATTTCCACACTCGCAGGAATTTACAAACGGTGATTGGAAGATGAGGAGGGGCGACGTTCAAAGTATCTAGCAACTGGTACCAGGTGGCCACGATCAGTCAGAAGAGGTGCCAGCGGTGGACCACAGGACTGAACCGGTCGGGGTGTCCTGGCAGAGGCTCAGGCCTGCGCTCCCCCTGGACTCCCTGAGGCCAGGCCCGGACCCCCGCAGACCAGCCCTTGCCTAGTCCTGCTGGGACCCTCCCTGGAGACCGCCATGCACCTACTCTTGCTTAATTCCTTCAACAAGAATTTCCATGTTTGAACAAACCATCTCAGCTTTATTATCTCAAGGAGTTTAAATGAGATCTTTAAGAAACACATTTAAATAACAATTAGGGGACCATCATTAGGGGAAGGTAAACAATGCTTTCCTCTATTGGACGGTTGTGAACACTCAGCAATTCCCTGACCCATGGTGAATATCGAATACAAATACATTCATATATGTGCCTACTGTGAACACACACATTCATACCTCAGTGGACACACACACACACACACACACACACACACACACACCCTTGCTCACAACACAACCCGCAACACAACACCGGAAGCTCAGGAGCCGGAATGCACAGGCCCGCGCTTACTTGGCCATGGCCGCAGAAAACTCCTCGGAGCTCTTGGCCTTCTTCAGCAAGGCCTGGCCCTCAGGGCTGAAGCCATACACCTCTCTCAGGCTGCACTGGCTTGTCTTCAGGATGAAGCTGCAGAGTTGGGGGACCTCCAGCTCGACCTAGAAGACAGAGGAGCGGCACATTAAGACCCTCCATCAAGAATGTGAGATTCCCCAGGCCCACCCCCGCGGCCGAGGGCTTCCTCCCTAACCAGACACCAAGGGGAATGCTGTTGGGGAACACGGCATCTGCTCCCCAACACCGCAGGTGTCCTTAACAGGCCTCAGGAGCACTCCTGAATCAACCTAGACATAGCCCTACTTTTAAATATATGCTTTTATTCATTTCAGAGGGGAAGGGAGAGGGAGAGAGGGATTGAAACATCAATGATGAGAGAGAATCATTGATCGGCTGCCTCCTACATGCCTGCTACAGGAGATAGAGCCTGAAACCCGGGCATGTGCCCTGACCAGGAATTGAACTGTGACCTCCTGGTTATAGGTCGATGCTCAACCACTGAGCCATACCGGCCAGGCCCTATTTTTGATCTTTTGTTCTGGGGTACCGAGACTCTAAGCTTGGCCCTCATGCATGTCAAGGAGGATGTCTTTTACTGGTTCTAGAAGTGCTCACTTCAGTTATTAAAGGGGTACGACTTGTTAGAAGACATATAGCCTTAGGAGTGGGAGTTAAGAAGAAAAACAGGAAGTGGGAGGAAGGCTACCATTAGTTTTAATAGCAAAAGTGTCCTTAAAAGTTATACACACACACACACACACCCCAAAAAAAAAATCAGAAAAATCAAACCCATTCATATCTCTTAGGAACCATTCAAGCCTTCACATCTAGCTGGCGTTTAAACAGCTCCCTACTTGTTACCCAGAACTGTTCAAAAACATGCCATATGATGGACGGGATCCCTATTTGCACTATCTAACATGGGAGCCACCAGCTGGGCGTGGCTTTCGGGCCCTTGAAATGTGGCTGGTGGGACTAAGAAACAGAAGTCTTACTTTTATTCCATTGAAATAGTCACATGTGGCTAATGGCTACCTTACTTGACCATACAGACGATGGGGCCTTAGAAAGAAGAGGGCGGCTCTGGGCCTGGTTTCCCCACACGAACCCCCATAGTGGCTCTTAGCTTCGTCCCATATGAACACGCATGAGTGTGTCCAGCCTCAATATGAAAAGTCTGACTTGAGAACAAACCGCAAGCTTCCATTTTTCCCCTTTCCCATTTGTTTTTAGTAAAAGATGCTATTTGAGATGATAAACACTGCCTTTCAGAATGCTCTCCTGAGATGCCCACTCCCCTTGCTCACCCACCAGACTTCTCTCGTCATGTTCAATCACAATGACATCTTAGAAGCTGATGGGAAAATAAATCCGGTTGGCATTTTTTTTGGGGGGGGCGGGGAGGGTTGCAGACAACTTCTCAGCAAAGTGGCTTTCACACTGAGGGCCAGCTCCCAGCCCTTTGAGAACACAAACGTCTTGGCGTGATCTGGGTTTGCTCAGCCGTGGGCTCCGGGTCCTCCAGTGCCCCCCCTCCTACCTTGCAGTTGATCTTGGTGACACTCCTTGAATCAGTAGACGCGGGGGCTCCACTCGAACTCTCAGCTTCATAGTTGTATACGTACTTCCTGAGGTGCTTGAATCGAGTTGTACCTTCTAAAATGAGGAGAGATCAGTCAGCCACGCAGCAGAAATAACTCTCCTAAGAGTCAGTTCTGGGCAGAGAGGGGCAGTGGCATAGAAAATAAAAAAAAAAAAAGGTAATTTAACTCAAATTATTTTTAATTGACTTTGTATTATGCTGAATTTTCCTTTATCGATTTAATGTCTCCACCATGTTTTGCTGAGGCTAACGTTTCAATTAGCTAGATTTCCTTGAATATGTCACTTGAGATACAGGAGGTGATTTTCAAGTGGTGGGGCTCAGAAAATCTAGAGGAGAGACGGGAAAATTAAGAGGACAACATAAAGCAGAGATCTCTAATGCCTTATCAGCTGGAAAACAGCACAATCCTGTGGCTCTTTCTTGGTTCTCCTAAATACCTGAGGCGATGCTCATTAAGCATTAGGGGTATCTGGCTGACTGGAGAAACATCTGAAAGTTGTCATTGTGCTTGAGAGGAATTTTCTGAACCATTTGAGAAAAAGGGACATTTGAGACAGGCACCCAGCTGCAGTGATGGCAGATGCCCACCAGATGGCAGTGCTTCTCCATTAGAGGCCAGCCTCCTGCTCATAAGAACACAGGGTACCGCTGCAAGGCCAGCTCCCTTGACCCTTAGGGGTCAGGTAAATACAAAGGGGATCTGGGTCTCCGCACAAAGGTTAAAGTCAGCATTTGTTCACAGTCATGTGCTTGGAATCAATGATTAGCCACTGACAAACAGGACGGTGATGTCTCAGAATGTCCAGGGGCCAACAGAGTGACATTCCTTTCCCCACCCTACCCCTGGCCATGGATAGACAGAAGGTCAGGGAGAAGGGAGCTGAGACCCCTTGGGGTGGGCAGAGGCCCAAGGAATGGCTTCTTGGGCTCAGTGCAGTGCACATTAATCCCAGCATCCCAGCATCGTGATATGCAGGTGGGTGGGGATTTGGGGGTACCCTTCCCTGCCCAGTGGGGAAATGCCTTACTTGAACAGCTCGGGTTGACATTTTCCAGCACTTCGTCTTCTGTAAGAAATGGAGAAGGACAACTGTGGGTTTTTCCCGTCTTCCGATGGGCCCTGGGGTCTTATAGGGAGGACCTCTGCATGCACAGTGCCTTTCTCTTTTAGGAGGAAGCAGGTTCTGGAGAACCATCTCCCCAGCCCCTCCGTCACCTGCCCCCAGGCCTCCCCCCATCCTGAGGCTGGGGAGCCACCCAGCAGGCCCTGGCCCCCTGGCTCTGGACATGACTGCCCTCCATCTGACCCAGGTCTGAGCTGCCCCAGCAGGTCTGAGTCACCCCTCCTGCCACTGGCTTTGTGCCCCTCTGGCTGGGTTCTTGGACACCCTGGATGCTGTGCCCCAGCAGGGTGGGCGGGTTGGAGGCCGCGGCACTCACCTGCCCGGGCACCTGCCGTGATCATCAGCAGCAGCAGCGCCAGCAGCGCGGGGCCTGATGGGCCCATGGCCGACCTGGGCCTGCTACCTCCCGGCACCTCGCAGGCTGGGCCTGGCCTCAGGACGCTCGCTGGTTCCACACGCAGGGGTGCACGCAGGCAGATCTCCGCACTGAGGTGAGAAGGTGGGAATGCGCTCCCTGAGTCGGCACCCTATTTATATGAGGCCGCCCGCCCAGCTTTCGGAACGCCCAGAGAACTACCAGAGGTCCAAAGGGCAGCCTGCAGGCCTGTTTGCTTTTCCAGGGCTCCTCTCAGAACCCGAGGAGGGGCCTGCGGCGAGGGGGCTCCGCTGGGACCCAGGCAGAGCCACACCGGCCTTTCCTCTGGCTGGCTGGGCCTCTCCCCAGGGGGTCTCAGGGGGTGAGGCCATGGGGACAGTGGGCTGGCACCTGAGAAGCCTGCCTGGCCCAGCAGGGCCTTCAGATGACCAGGCACTGGGGCCAACCCACTCCAGCCCCCTGGTCCCACTTGGTAACCCACTGGGGAGCCAGCCCTGCACAGCCTCTTGGTGGAGACATGTTCCTCTCCATTCTTTCCCATTTGGGTGGACGTTGGGTTGAGAGGGCACCCCTAATCCCGATAGGTATCCGTGGCTGTGGTTATCTGCTCAGGATTCAGATCATGGGTAGGCAGCAGAGAGAAAGGGGAAGGAGGGAGGTCTGGCGAGTAACTGACCCAAAGTTACCCTGAGGGGCCTGAAGTCCCCCTGAGGGGCAAGGAGGTCATCGCCACAGCAGGAGCCAGGTGCCCAAATCGTCCAGAACCCCTCGTGAAGTGGGGGTCTCCCCACCCCCTACTCCACACCCCCCAGAGCCCAACCCTTTGGCAGAGTCCTCTGGGCAAATTGAGGGGAGGAGCCAGGGTTTCCTCCAGAGATTGGGAGGCTGGAAAGGAGAAGCAGAGGAATGGACTGGACATGCCATGTTCCTCCCAAACATCCGGGAACCTTCTCCACAGGACCTTTCCCACAGGAGACTATCCCTAGCTGTAGAGAATCAGGCTCAGTGCAGATCGCTGAGGACTGGCCGTGCCCACAAGGCACCTCCAATCTGGTTGGGGAGACAAGATGGGTCAACAGGAAGCTGCTGGTGAGCCATGGAGGTAGGCTGTGAGCGGGGCAGAACGGTGCGGGTATGCCTGCTGGCAGAGCGGGCGTGGGGGGCCCATGAAGAGAGAGTGTGGACTAAGGAATACCCAAAGCGCCTATCACAGAGTCACTGCTTGCTAAAATGTGTTGCTTCTGTGCCATATCCGGATGTAACCAATGATTGTGAAGCTGTTTAAATCTCCTGGTGGCAGGACCGATGATTCCAGAAGAGCCGTATTTTGAAACAGTAGTAGTGTACAAAGACCACGATGTGGGCCTTATTCCCAGCCTGGGGCTCCACGCTTCTCATTCACGTACGGTATCGTTGGGTTTAACACAAACCCCTGTGGGCAGCTACACTCGCTTCAATGGTCAGTTGCTTTGCATCCACGGTATATTCATATTGTAAAAGGGGGATATTACGAAGGTCTCAACCCAAGGCGGGCCAAGCCTACGCCACGGAACTGTGAAGGTGCTGGAGAAACTAATCACTCCAAAATGCCATTTCTCTGAGGATTAAAAATTTTTTTTAAATAAGATTTTACTTTTTACTTACAGCTTACACTCAATATTATTTTGTATTAGTTTCAGGTGTATTCTCTGAGCATTAAAAACAAACCCCACACACCTATTTTAAGTGGCTGACTTGCCACAGAAGGAGCTGCTGTATTTTAGGAAATGGTCTCTTTAAGGAGAATGGGTGAGTCACAAAGAAACCAGACAGAGATGGCTAACTCCAATTGACCAGCACAAATCCAGGCTTTCTCTGTTGGGAACAGCTGGAGTTGCTGTCCTTGAGTCAGCATCAACAGACAAATGTGATTTTTATGATTTGGGAATCAAATATGAATCTGATCACTTGGGGGCAGGGAAAACTTGTGGGGTGTTCGGCTCTCCCTGAGTTGTCTGTCATCTCTAAAGGAGAAAGCCTGGAGACTGGGGTGATCTCTTTCTTTCTCGGATTCCCTCTGGAAGTCACCCAGTGCCGGGCCTCCATGCTCATTCTCAAGTACATCAGCACCACGGCACATGTTGAATTGTTGAGTTGAACTTGAGCAGACTCACAAAAATACGGTAAGGCTTAGTGCATAGATTTTTCTTAAATTACAAAATCCACCTAGATCCTTTTCCAAAAGTGATTTGAAAATATAGTTTTATTTGGGACCACAGATATCACCCTTCATTCCTTCCCCTTTAAGCAGAACATTTCTCAATTCCCTCTCCTAATAATGCTTTAAGTTTCAAGACTATAGACCAGTTTTCATAGAGACTTCAAATAGAATGAAGAGTCAGAAAATCTTCCAGTATAAGTTACTAATTGAACAGAGAAAATATTAGTTCATAGAGGTCAGCGTTATGTAAAGGAAACCAGTGTCAAGAAGACCTGGAATTGAATCCTGGCTGGGTCACTTGGGCAAGTGACTTCACCAGCCTTGGTCTCTTTTTCATCATCCCTAAAACAGAATTAAAAAGATCTACCTTCCCCATAGGATTTTTTTGTGAGAATTAAATGAAACAATTATGTAGATAGTTGCGTTTATAGCATGATGCCTGGCAAAGAAAAGATCCTCAATAAATGGTAACTGCTACCACTTACTATGTGTGTGTTAGAGAGGAAGTGCCTTTTAGGGTACCGATGGGAGCTAGCTAACCACAACTTATATGAACACAGGCGAATAGGACGAAAATAGGAAATCAGTGCTGAAGAAAGGGTTCAGAAGCAAAATAGGGCATTCAGGAGGGCCACGGATAGCTGTGGCTGCTGGTGTATTTGAGACACCATTTGTCTCTGCTGATGCCTAACATTTCTGGATATTTGAAATCACTGTTCTCTTGGGGGGGAAGGAGGCTTTGCTCCCGCAGACAGACTAGTGACTCCAGCAGAGGCACACTCTGCTGTCACAAAGCTAATCTCAGTGAGTGGCGATGGCTTATCAGCTCATGAATGCAAAGTCCCATGAGGTGAACCATCAGTCTGAGTAATCACAGAGCTCTGGGTACCCATTAGAAAGCAGCCTGGCCAGCGGAATTTCAAGGAATTGGATAATGCGGGCTAAAGCAGTGATGGCCTCTGGAAGGGAGACTATGCATTCCGTTTATCGGAAGATGACCAGAAGGGTCCTGGCCCAGTCTAGGAAACTGTGGATGCTATGCAAGGCCCCTCAGAAGCCCACTTTCTGAGTTCAGTGTTGTTCTCATACTGAAATAAGTGCTTGGTACATAATTTGGTGAATGAAAATCAATGAATCGATGCCCTTCATATACCCCATGGCTAGCAGGATACATATGTACAGTGACCATGATGCTAAATAAAACAAGGGTATCCGATTTGATACAAAGTACCTCCAGCTATGCTGCTCGGAACACTCATTTGGCAAATAGGGACAAGTATTGACAATGATTAATTAGTCTATCTCTTTTCTGCTTATGATGGCATTATAATTGCAAATGATGCCCAGAAGCTGGAAATCTCGTCAACTTCAAGAATTATAGATGGAACTATGCCCAGTGTGGTCTGTATATGCCAACCTCTCTCTCTCTCTCTCTCTCTCTCTCTCTCTCTCTCTCTCTCTCACACACACACACACACACACACACACACACACACATACACATACACACACACACACACGAGAACTGTCAAGAAAAAATAGGGCATTCACGTGAATGGCACAGGTGGGAGATGGTGGAATGGGCCAGTGTCAACCAAATGGAGATATCACCAATGGATGATGAACTTCTTGTGAGGAGGGGAAAAGAAACCTTCCTACTCTGCCATTCTGCTTTCCAAGAACCAAGGTCAGAATGTTGAGCAGCAGTTCCTTCTGGGGGAAAGAGGCCCGAAGTCAGCACTGTCCATGTGCACTCCTGTGGGATGAAGTATCACTTCCTTGATGATGCAGAGCGCATCCATCCAGCCCCACCTACTGTGAGGAGCCTTTCCCTAGTCCAGCCCAGTTAGACCTCCGGGCCTCTGACCCTGATCTCCTATCAGTTTCTATATAGGGCAACGGACCCCAGCGGGCCTTTAGACAAACTGTCTATTGTTGCCCTGAACTTACATTTTTCTCCAGTAATATGACTTAATTTTTCACCTGTTTCCATAGTACCTTGACAACCAGAGAGATAAGCTTGAAGGGCAAGAATGGTATGCAGTTTTCACCTTTGTATCCCTCTCCCCTCTCCCTCACCAACACCTCTTCCAGGAGAGGCAGATAGTAGCTAAGGAGTAAACACTGTGATTATAATGTGGGATGGTCCTTGTGAGATAGGTTTGCTTTATATGTTTATAGCTTAATGCAGAATGTATGGTGAATTTGAATCAGTATGAGAAGGGGCAACATCTATAAACTAGGATCAAAAACTCTAAGACTCTGAGTGTTGGTTCCATCTGTGTGATGAGTGGACAGGACTAGATGACCTCTTAGGCCCATTGTAGCTCTGACTACTTTGATTCTATGAGGACGTGGTAATTTTAAAAAAGGCATAAATTATATGGGGTTCAAGCCTCAGGGCAGTTAGGGGCTGAGAATTCAGAACCATTAAGCAGGATGGGTTTTCCAGGAGGTGACCCACCTCTACAAAGACACACTGCCTGAAAAATAGAACACTCTAACCACTGAGCAACACTGGTCAGGGTGGTCAATTACTCTTTATCCATTTGTGTGTGTATGTGTGTGTGTGTGTGTGTGTGTGTGTGTGTGTGTGTGTGTTAGTTTTCTTTATATTATCATAGGACTAAAAACCAGAAAGAACTACCCTCAAAAGGCTGAGACCAGTGCTCATGATAAATGGCTGCCTGGCTGGATAAACAAGCCTCGCCATTCCTAGGACCACTGATTCTCTTTAAGGATTTAGGGAGCCCCTGAGCCTTCTGTCCTCTGAGAGCTTACCAAAAAGTAAAGGGGCATGAATATGCATCTCAGCTAGGAATGAGTGCCCATAAAGCACCCAAGGGGCGGTCTACACAGCTAGACCGCATTGGTCTAAAGTGCTCTTAGGGGCTCTGGAGGAGGTGAGACGTGAGCAGGATCTTGGTTGATGGGCAGGATTTGTGGAATTGGGTTGGGTGGCACCACTGAAGAGCAATGGCGGGAAGCTGAGACTATGTTTGACATGTTTGACAGCCTGTAGCCCAGCCAGCCAGCTGAGTCTGTGGACATGGAGAAGATGAAGAAAAGTCGGATGAGGACTGGGCGAGAGCATACTTCACTGTGCCTGGGCTGTGGACAGGACTTTCTGGCTAATTCCATCTTTGTTTAACTATGGGTTACTGTATAAACTGCATCTTATATATTCAGCATAAAATTTAGCACATATGGCATGAAAACTCTAGATTGTATAGAAGGCCATGGGTATTGGGCTGAACCTCTTGGTCCAGAGCTGTGAAGGGAAATGGAGGAGGGACAGTGTCAGACATGGAGAGGACCTGAGAGACTGACTCTAGATATTAGAGAAACGGAGGTCTTGACAGCCTGCGGGTTTTCCCCCATGAAAATAAATGGAGGTAGGGCAAGAACTTGGGTCTTCTAGTTTAAAATCTAGAATATTCATTCTACCTTAATTGCACTAAATCTACATTGACAACATAAAATTCCTTGGAGATTGCTTTCTGAAGATGATGAATCCTTGACACAAACTTGCCTTTTAATTTACTAGTCATTAAAAGTGAAAAACTTAATTGATTTTTTGTGGGTTTGTATTCAGAATAAATATTGCTATGTAACTGGTTATGTAGAATCACAGATACTCAGGGCCTCAAAGGGCCATTAATGTCATTGAATCCAACTCATCTCCCAATATAAAGGTTCCATCAATCTGAGAGTACCTGGCCACCCATTAGCAGGCTGCCTAACTGGTAGAATTTTGTGAAATTAGGTAATGCTCTAGTGAGCATAGCGATTAAGAGTTCCTAAAAGGGAAACTTCTCTGGCTTGTCAATCTATAGATGGCCAGATGGGTCTTGTATATAGATAGCAATGCTTTGTGGTCATATCTCAGGTTTCTGCTATTTCTGTCCCCCATCCAGGTCACAGACCATCCATTATAGGGAGAGCTGGGAAAGGTATCTACTTTGGAATAGAAGTTATTAGCATGGGGAGGAGGAAGGAGTCAGGCCACCCCCAGAACCCAGTCAGCTTTGGTCACTAAAGCAGAAGTGGGGGTAGAAACATGTACCAATTAGTTTCAGGGGCTCCTTCTCTTTCTTTTTTTTAATGGTAACATTTAGCTTTTAATAAAGTCATTAAAATATAATGGCCACCTTCAGTTGTTCTATGGTCAACCCTGGAAAGGGACTTCTTTTAAAAATAGTTTTATTGAGAAAAATTAATATCATAAAATGCACCCCTTTAAAGTGAATAATTTAATGGTTTTTAGTATACTCACAGGATTGTACAACCATTACCACAATTAATTTTGGAACATTTTTATCACCTCAAAAAGAAATCTTGTACCAATTAGACATCACTTCCTAAACTCCCTCATTCCCCCAAATCAAAGCACGGATCTACACTCTGTCTCTATATAGAGTTGTCTATGCTAGACCTTTTATACAAATGGGATCACACAGTGTGTGGCCTTTTGTGATAGGCTTTTTTCACTTAGCGTAATGTTTTCCAGAGTCATCCATGTTGTAGCATTTCATTCCTCTTTAATGCCAACCAATATTCCACAGAATAGATATAGCACAGTTTAATCTATTATCTATTCATGAATGATGGTATTTGTGTTGCTTCCATTTCATGGCTATTTTGAATGATGCTGTTGTGAACATTTGTGTTCAGTTTTTCTTTTTTGCATGGGCATGTGTTTTCATTTCTCTTGGTTTCACTCTTATGCCTAAGAGTGAAATTGCTGGGTAATGTGGTAATTCTATGTATAATTATTTGAGCAACTGCCAGACTATTTTCCAAAATGACTGTACCATTTTACACTATCACCACCAGTGTTTAAAGGTTCCAATCTCTTCACATCCTTGCTAACACTTGCTATTATCTGTCTTTTTCATTATAGTCTTCCTAGTGGGTGTGAAGTGATATCTCATGATGGCTAATGATGTTTGGCATCTTTTTGTGTTCTTATTGGCAATTTGTATATCTCTTTTGGAGAAATGTCTATTCAAATCCTTTGAGTTTTGAACTTTTTAATTGAGTTGTTTTTACTTTTTATTAAGTTGTAAGAGTTCTTTATATATTCTACATATGTTTCTTATCAGATATATAATTTTCAAATATTTTCTTTCATTCTGTGTGTTGTCTTTTCACTTAAAAATATTTTTATTGATTTCAGAGAGAAGGGAGAGGGAGAGATAGAAACATCAATGATGAGAGAGAATCATTGATCAGCAGCCTTATGTACATGCCCCCACTGGGGATTGAGCCCACAACCCAGACCTGACTGGGAATCAAACTGTGACCTCCTGGTTCATAGGTCAATGCTCAACCACTGAGCCACACTAGCCGGGCTCTTTTCACTTTCTTGATGGTGTTCTTTGAAGTACAAAAGTTTTTAATTTTGATGAAGTCCACTTTACTTATTTTTTCTTTTGTTACTTGTTCTTTGGTGTCATATCTAAGCGCATTGCCTAAAACAAGGTCAAGAACATTTATTCCTATACTAGAGTCTTGGTGCATAAAATTCGTGCACGGGGGGGGGGGGGTCCCTCAACCCAGCCTGCACCCTCTCCAATCTGGGACCCCTTGGGGAATGTCCGACTGCCGGTTTAGGCTCAATCCCTGCACCCATAACTGCCCTGGTTGCCCCTAACTGCCCTCTCCTGCTGGCCTGATCACCCCTAAACCAGCAGTCAGACATCCCTCTTGCAATCTGGCACTGCTGGCTCCTAACTGCTCACCTGCCTGCCTGCCTGCCTGCCTGATTGCCCCTAACGCCTCTACCTGCCTGCCTGATCGCCTCTAACCACCTCTGCCTGCCTGCCTGATCACCCCTAACCGCCCTCCCCTGCTGGCCTGATCACCCCTAACCACCTCTGCGTTGGCCCCCGGCCACTGTGGCTTTGTCCGGAAGAAGGACCGGATGACCGGAAGATGTCCAGTCTATCCGGTCTAATTAGCATATTACCCTTTTATTAGTATAGATTTTCTTCCAGGAGGTTTATAGTTTTAGACCTTATGTTTATGTCTACGCTCTATTAATTTTTGTGAATGGAGGATTCCTTTTGAGCCTTGTTTTTAGACATTTCCAGGTTCCATGAACCTGTGCATAGCCACGAGTAACCTCTTCCGCCTCCCTGCTAACAGGGCGTGACCTCTTCCCATGTGAGGATGACATCAGTCCTCTTGCTCAATGAGCAGGGTCAGTTCCTTATCAGTGCACTGCACCTCCTGGGTGCTTTCCAACCAGTGACCAGTCACATGGAGCTGAGAGCCACAGTCACTGAGGGGCCAGGCCCTGAGCCCTTGTCTTTTCAGAAGGAGAAAAAGGGGTGTTCTCGGTCCCTGGGTCTGCTTTTTGGGGTGCATTGTCCTCTGATGACCATTCTTCTTTTTTCTTTGGAGAGTATGCAGTGGTTGAGACATGAAGCTCCCCTGCACCCAAAACAGCTCAATATGTTTTACAAGCAAATATATACAAAACTAGTAATACTTAAACAAATAAAGTGACAGCAAACACCTTAGAATGGTTGCTTTGGGGTGAAGTGGAGAACAGGAGTTGGGAGTAGTGATGTGGAGTCAGGGTGGGTAATTAACAAACAATTAAACAACAACAACAACAAAATGAGATGGGGCCTTCACACTTCACATAGTAACTGTGTGCCAGGTGCTGGGGAGGGTGAGCAGTCATCCCTCTGCTCAGTCATGTCGTTGCAAATATTTGTTAAAAACCCATTTTTTATTAAGCACCAAAAATGTACCAATCAATGTGATAACTAAATTTCATAGATGATCTCATTTACTATTCAAAAGACAAAACCTACAAAATAGATATTTTAACCCCCGTTCCTCCCAATAAGGAAGCCAGGGCTGCATTCTGCATTACTCATCCAATTCTACTGTCTTCATTATGCAAGTACAGGCAGCTAGAAGAGATGATTATGGATGTGTAAGGGGGTCAAATAAACCCCGTCAGGTTGCATTTCAGTGATTCTGAGTATCCACACACTGGTTACCCTCTACCTGAGGAAATACGTCAGGGTTATATTAACAAGAGCTGCCATTGCACATTGTTGTAAGGTTTGGTCGGGCTCTGGTATTCATTATTTATTTTAACCCTTTTAATAATACTGTGAGTTTAAGGTATATATCACAGGTGAGACACCTGAGGCTTCCTGGAGTTAAGTGGCTTTCAGGATCACCTGGCATCGTAACTAACTGAGCTAGAGCTCAAGCTCAGCCATTCTGTGGTTTATACTCCACCAACCTGAATCTCAATGAGAGCATTAGGAAATCCAGATCTCTAAATCTGGCTTATTTTTCCTTTTTTTTTTTTTTTTTTAGAGCAAAAAGGCCTGGGGTTCTGAGCCTAAGCTGGCTCTGAGAGGATACTAAGAGAGACAAAATGAAAATACCATAGAAATACTGCTGCCAGAGGAGGGGGTTGGTGGCTACGTGGCATTTGCTAAGGTATGCCTTTGTTAACATCCAGACTTCTGAGGAAATGTGATTGGGGAAAAAGCACAGATGTGCCGAGACACCTGTGCTTGCTGCTCTTTGGATGAGGTCTTAACATAAATGCTGTTTATTGTTATTTTCCCCTTCCAAATGCCTGCATGCATTTTCTCCAAGTAGGTAAACAAGAAGCTGGCTCAGACACCTCCATTCTTTTTCCATTCTTATCCTGCACATCATGATCTTGGCATGGCTCATCCTACTGGATTGACACACTGCCTCACCCCCAGAGAATACCTCCAAGAGTGAGTCAGTGTGAAGTGATGTGTGTCCCCTCATTCCAGACCAGGTCTTGGGACCAGAGTGAGTCCTTGGCAGAACACTGGCCGGCAGCGTTCTCCATCACTGCTGACCCACATGCACAGCTAAACGCCATGTATGTGACTTAATTTGGACAACTCCAATATAAAAATGGTAAATTGAGGCAATTAATTCAGATCCATCTATTCTTCTTGACTCTTAGACCTTTTTTACCTGACCATGTTAGTTGAAAATGGTGATGGATGTTTGAATGGCCCAGAGAATTACTGGTTCTCACTTCATTAATAACAGAGCTGTGTCTCCTTGTTAGAGGGCAGAGAAACTATTTCTCCCTCAATGCTCAGAGCAGACCCTCCCCAAGAGGAGGGAGGTGGAGTGGTGGGAGACTCAGATAACTCCAGCAGCTTCCGCCCATCCCACTGATGCATGGATCCCTGTCTTTAGGGCAGAGAGCAGCTGCTCCTCCTTCACTCCTCCGGAAATTCTTCCCTTCCTAAAATTCTTCCAGAATTGTGTGTGCGACTTTCTTCATCTCCCAGTCTCTCCCCTCACTTCTCTCCCCCTCACTCTTGCTCTTGTTACCAAACCTAAGCCCTAATCTCCACTTCCTCTGTTAAGGTTGTCTATACTATTCTTCCTCTTCCTTCACATTTTCTTTATCATCTCCACCATTTTGGTACCAAATTGAAATGATTTATTTTTGAATTAAGTCATGAGCCATGATTCAGGCCCATGTGGAAGATGACACAGTGACTGCTAACGTAGCCTGTGTATTAGTGATTTCTATGGTCTGTCTGGCCTTTGTGTCCTAAGAAATTCCTTTTGGCTCTCCACTTCATAAGACATTGTTCTGCTCTGAGCAATAGCACAGGGTCTTTCCAATTGCTTTTTATGATTCAGTAATAAGATATGCTTTTCACTCGGGTACAATTCTTTGGGCTTTCCATGTTTTTTGTTTTGTTTTTTTTGGTTACTCCTCACCTGAGGATATTTTCCCATTGGTTTTTAGAGAGAGTAGAAGGCATGGGAAGAGACACACAGAGAGAAATATTGCTGTGAGAGAGACACATGGATTGGTTGCCTCCTGCACATGCCCAGACCAGGGCCCAGGGCCAGGGATTGAACCTGCAAGTGAGATACATGCCCTTGACCAGAATTGAACTCGGGACCTTTTAGTCTGCAGGCCAGCACTCCATCCACTGAGCCAAACCAGCGAGGGCAAGTTCTTTGGGATTTAGAAAAATAAAGTAGTTTAGAATTGGGAAGTATAAATGTTCTGGTACATGGACCACCAGCTCACATCTTTAGCAAAGAACCTATCAAGTCATGCCAATGAAACATAAAGCTATGAAGGGAATAATATATTTCTTACACCTCAACTACCTGAAAAATGTTACTGGGCCAATTCTAATAATATTCCCCATTATCACTTAAATATGTATTTGAAATGCAGCCTCATAATCTAAATGGATATTTTTAAATTGTTGTATTAAATTTTTACTGGCCACAAAGTTCCCTGATATTATTTTCTATTATCTTAGCAGCCAACCAGAGGTTATTCTTTACAATTATTTCTACGTTGCTCTCCAAAATCAACATTACATAACTAAAGTTACATGGTATAGTTAACTATGAACTTTTCCTACCCTTTAGTATTTCATCAAAATAATTACCCAGCTGTGATTTAGAATATTGGACAGAATGAATAGAGGACAACTTACATTTTCTGCATCATAAAGTTTTCACTTGTTGTCAGACTGCTGCTTTTAACAGTGAATGAATTAATTTTGCTAGTATTAAGTCTCTGTAAGAAACTTATTATTTTAAAAAATTAGGTATTTTCATGCAAAGAGAAAGAAGCAATCTCAATTTAAGTTTGTAGTCAACCTTTCCACCTCAGCTTTATTGAGGTATACTTGACAAATAAAATTTAAGATATTGAAAGTGTACAATGTGAAAATTTGCTATATGTATGCATTTAATTAACATATCCATCACCCCATATGTTTTCCTTTCTTACTATTTTCCACAGTGGCTGTACCAATTTACATTCCCACCAACAGTACTCAACGGTTCTCTTTTCTTCATCTCTTTGCTAGCACTTATCTCTTGTCTTTTTTTGATTAGGAGGTGATATCTCATTATGGTTTTATTTTTTACTTTTTTCATTTATGGTTTGCATTTAACATTATTTTGTATTAGTTTCAGGTGCACAGCATGGGGAATGAATGTTCTTTAAACTAAGGAAAGCAACAAGCTGTGAAATTAGGTCACAGTTAATCTTTTGATAAAAACACCTGAATTTAGATTACACAATTATGTAAAAGTTATTTAGTAATTTAGAGGACAATTTCTGCAGGTAAACTTCCCCCCCAGATCCTCAGCAATAAAGAAAAGAAGAGCCCTAGATGGTTTTGCTCAGTGGATAGAGCATTGGCCTGTGGACTGAAGGGTCTTGAGTTTGATTCCGGTCAAGAGCACATGCCCGGGTTGCGGGCTCAGTCCCCAGTTGGAGGCGTGTAGGAGGCAGCCTATCAATGATTCACTCTCATCATTGATGTTTCTATCTCTCTCTCCCTCTCCCTTCTTCTCTGAAATAAATCAATATATATTAAAAAAGAAAAACAATACCTCTTCCACAACAATAGCAAAGAAAAATTACCCAATTTGGAATTACCCAATTTGAAATTACCCATTTTAGATTTGCTTAGATTTAAATTTTAGAAATCAAAATGTATACACACAATGCAATCAAATAACAATTCGCTAACTGGGACTCTGAATTTCATTAAGCTAACTCAGAAAGAAACATCCTGGCCCAGCTGGATATATTATAGCCAACCTGGTCCTTTCTCTCTAAATTGTCACAGCAGTAATCATGGTGACAGAACGCACCAGGAGGCAATTCCCGTTCCTCACCCTGGTGACAGAAACAGTGGGATTGGCTGCATTTCACAACAAGTTGACTACCATGGATTTACTTGATGTGAACATGTTACTAAATAGGGCAGACTCTGGAATACTTGCACAAGTGTTATAGAGTGCAGTGACTGTATTTTCAGGAAATGAGGGTCTGCCCTTAGCTTTGGTTAAAGCTCTTCTGATTGACCATCTATAGGAAACATATTCCCACTGAGGAGATGATACTCTGGTCACTAGAATCTGCTTACTAACCACTTATTGAGTAGATACTGGGCAGTCAACCAGAGAGAAGCCAGTTTCTGTTACTTAAAAGGCCTTCCCCTCATTTTTTTTTTTAAATCCAGGATTATAGGGCTATTCCTCTTCTTAATATGAGAATATATAAAAATCACAGTTGAGAAAACTCATCATTTCTGAAATGTTGGAACCACAGAGTCCTGCCCTTTGATGATCTTATAAAAGCTAGTATCCTGTTACTATAAAAATCTACAAATGTCCAGCAAATAACTGCACAGAACTTCACTCTTCGGGTCATGAAGCCCCTGACGCCCATCTATAGAGCCCAACAACTCCTTAGTTAAGGTGCCCACTGGGACAATTAAAGGGTCAGACTCACACTTTATTCATCTCTGTATCTCTAAACTTCCTAGCACAGTGACTCGCTTGGAGTAAGTTTTTAGATCCTGTGGGGATACATAATTTCCCGGGGGTTGAGGCTGGTGCTGTCACCACAGGGAGCTCCAGGGCACCAGTGGGAAACCATCTAGAAACTCAGTGCTCTGGTGTCTGCCATCTCCAGAAGACATTCCCACCTCTGCCCCCAGTCTATGATCCCAAGAGAGAAGGATTCCTCAAGGCTGGCAAGGTGGGGCTGCACTGTGAGTGCTGGGTGTGGGTGGCAATCAAGGGCAGGCACAACAACCCCAACCTGACCACACTGGGCAAGTCATGAATGAGGTCACTGCTGTCAGTGACCATGATCTTAGAATATTAGAATATCATTGTTCTTCATTAAGTAGTACAGTTTTTCTAAAAATATATATTTTTATTGATTTCAGAGAGGAAGAGAGAGGGAGAGACAGAAACATCAATGATGAGAGAGAATCATTGATAGGTTACCTCCTGCTCGCCCCTCACTAGGGATGTGAGAGATCGAGCCCGAAATCCAGGCATGTGCCCTGACCAGGAATAGAACCATGACCTACTGCTTCACAGGTTGATGCTCAACAACTGAGACACGCCATCTGGGCAAAAGTACAGTTTTAATAGCTCTTTTGTCACCAGAAAAATCTCTGGAGGAGCCAGAGAATCAGTGCACTGAGTCACAGGACCAGAAGCAATTGTCTTGACAGAACATTTGTGCTTTGGAAAGAATATACCCAGTGGTGGCTTCAAATTAGGTTCCTGCTCCAGCCTTAGAATCAGGTCTTCCTCCGGGTGAGGAGATTGTTGATTTGTGTGTGTGTGTGTGTGTGTGTGTGTGTGTATGTGTATGTGTGTGTGTGTGTGAGAGAGAGAGAGAGACAGAGACAGAGAGAGAAATAGGAAGTGGGGACAGAGAAGGAGGTCCCAAAGTGATGGGCTCTATCCATGCTTCGAGGGGTGTTCTAGGCGAGGCATCCTAAAGTCCATGTGACCTGGGCCATGACTTTAGCTCTGATTCAGAGCTGTCAGCATTGTCCCAGAAGACCCTCACCCCTTGCCTTATAGTGGAGCTGCACCAAGTCATGTAGGTAGGACGTGTCACTGATAGCTCCCGAGTGCAGAGGTCAAGCTTCTGTGAGAATACCCTGAGAGAAAAGGTTCACTTCAAGCACATGCATCAAGAACACACATAACAGACTGGTCCACTCTCCATCTCTTGCCCTTTCCTGGCTTACAGTTACTGTATGTATTAAATGGCCAGGATCAAGGCTGAAAGAAGATGAGCCAAGGGAGAGAAAATCCAGGCTATCCAAACTTTTGGAAAGTGTCCCATACTAAGAAAATATTTTCTCATCACAGTATAATACTCACAAATCTATATATAATAGAGACAAAAGTTACCTGAAACAAAAATGCCCATACTACATGTAATATACTCTGATATTTTCTATTCTGTTCCACTTAACAAAGAAAAAAAAGACCACCACCCATTAAACTGATTTCATGAGCCACCAGTGGTTGACAATTTGTTTGCAAAACACTGGCTTTTCTTATTGGGTTATATTGAACCTGACAAGTAATTCTACTCTATTTTGAATTCTCCTCTAAAAAGCATAAAAATATTTTCTTTTCTTTTCTTTTTTATATATTTTATTGATTTTTTACAGAGAGGAAGAGAGAGGGATAGAGAGTTAGAAACATCGATGAGAGAGAAACATCGATAAGCTGCCTCTTTCACACCCCCTACTGGGGATGTGCCCCCAACCAAGGTACATGCCCTTGACCGGAATTGAACCTGGGACCCTTGAGTCCGCAGGCCGACGCTCTATCCACTTTGCCAAACCGGTTTCGGCCATAAAAATATTTTCTATCCATACATCCTATCTAATAAAAGAGTAATATGGAAATGGACCGTACCTCTGCTATACCCACAGGCCACGCCCACCAGCCAATCAGGAGCGAGTATGCAAATTAACCCAACCAAGATGGCTGTGGCCATGGAGTGAGCAGGAGGCTTGGGTTTCCCCAGCAATAGAGGAAGCCAAGTTTCCCGCACACCCTGGCCGGCCCAGGCCTCCACTCAAGGCTACAAAGTTTCAATTATAGAAGATAAATACCAGGGCCTCCAGTTGGGTCGCTGGGGGTCATGGCTGGCCTGCAAACCACCACAGGCCCCTCGCCCAGGCCACCCCACGCCCCAAGGGAACCCCCACCCTGATCCAGGACATGTTTCAGGGCAAACCAGCAGGCCCTCACCCGTGCACCAGGCCTCTATCCTATCTAATAAAAGAGTAATATGCAAATTGACCATCACTCCAACACACAAGATGTCTGCCCTCATGTAGTCAAAGATCCTGCCCCCATGTAGTCAAAGATCCTGCCCCCATGTGGACACAAGATGGCTGCCACAAGATGGCCAGCAGGGGAGGGCAGTTGGGAGGGACCAGGTCTGCAAGGGCGAGCAGTTGTGGGCAATCAGGCCAGCAGGGGAGGGCAGTTAGGGGTGACCAGGCCTGCAGGGGAGGGCAGTTAGGAGTGACCACTCCTGCAGGAGAGGGCAGCTAGGGACAATCAGGCTGGCAGGGGAGTGGTTAGGGGGTGATCAGGTTGGCAGGCAGAAGCGGTTAGGGGCAATCAAGAAGGCAGGCAGGCGAGCAGTGGGGAGCCAGCAGTCCTGGATTGTGAGAAGGATGTCCGACTGCCTGTTTAGGCCCGGTAGGATCGGGCCTAAATAGGCAGTCAGACATCCCTCGAGGGGTCCCAGATTGGAGAGGGTGCAGGCTGGGCTGAGGAACACCCCTTCCCCCCCCCCCCTGCACAAATTTCATGCACGGGGCCTCTAGTAATTTACATAACATCTAAAACCAATCCTTACAACAATTCTAAACTGAGTTTCACAGCTAACAAGTGGTAACATTTAGAGCTATGACCAGTCTAAAGATTCCAAGTCAAGGGCTCTTCCCACTTTATCATGCTGCGCCCATCATCTTATTAGTACATGTCTAGCCTAGTCAACTTGGTTGTAAGTGCCAAAAGGATCAGGAATGTACCTAATGCCTAATGCCATGCTGGGTGCCCAGGAGGTGCTTGATGACTACTTGATAAGCAGGATGGTATAGTAATCTTGGTCAAAGGCCATGTCTTGGTTTTGACATTGTACTTTAGGACATCTTTATGCTAAAACCTTATATAATACTTAGTAATCTTGCCTTTTATGAGGTATAATTACACTTAAGGCATGATATCTAGATCTGTGATATTCTGTGAGCCATTATTTGGTGGGTTGTCACTTGGGAAACGTTTCCCAAGCTTGTAGGGCTCCTTTGTGGACAGATAGGAGGTACTGAGAGAGGGACCCTGGCTCCTACCTGAGCGTGGGCTTTTCCCAGAGTTCAGAGAGAGTTCCAGAAACCCCAATGAAAGCACCAGACAGGACAGTTTTTGTTTCTGTTTGTTTTCCAAGCAGATTGTCTTCCTAAGGCTATAACTTGTTGGCCTGCAATTTACCAGACTCTGACTCTGTGATCAGTGATAAACTATCAAGAATATGTCCCAATCTCTGCTATTTTAGGCCTCTCCAGCTAAATCCAATGTCCTTGGGGAAACACAAACTTCCATCTGTCCAAAGGTGGGGAGGTAGGGTAAGGACAGTTAGGCACGGAATAATCTGTTGAATGAATAAATGAGTATATGGGTGAAAAAAAAATCAAAGTGTGAATAGATGCTATATATGTGTATTTTTATATGCACCTATATGAGACTCTTTTCCTGTGAGTGATTGGAAGGGAAAGGACAGGAGAGAGGAGTTGAGGGGAGAACTGGGAAAGTAAGAATGGGAAAAAAGAATGAGAGGGAAACATGGCTGGTAGGGCAGGAAGAAGGCCCAGCAACTCTGAATGTTGATCACCATCTTTGTTAGTTCTAGAATTATCTTTATCGTGCCTACTACCATGTAAACTTTGTAGGACTCAAAGTACACGTTTCAGTTGATGGAAAGTTCCCTGTTTACTAATTCTTCTGGAACCAGCCGTAAAATGTTTGACCATCTCAGCATGTTCGTAGGTAAGGAATGGGAGGAAGCAGTGTCATGTAGCTCCCTAAATCCAGTTTCTGTGTAAGAACTAATCCAGGAAGCCTTCCCTAATATTAAATCAAACAGAACCCCATCTGTAGGAGGAACACAGGTGATGTTGCAATGACAGGACTCACCTTTCAAACTCATGCTTGATAAGGTTTTAGGAAAAAGAGCAGCATTATGTCGAAAAGTCAGGTCAAAAGTCTCTCCACACGTTGATTTCCCAATCCAGGACCCGTGATATCAAAGAAAACAAAGGCCCTCCCTCCAAGGGAAGCCATTAGCAAATATCTCTTTGCTCTCCGGGGAACTGTGTTCTCTCCCAAAACCTTTCTGCATTATCACTTTGTATTGAGATAAGTGTTTAATTTTTCAAGCAAAGTATTTGGAGACAGAAGAGGCCAGTGGTTCTGAGGGCAGAACTGAAGGCTGTTGCTACCCTTGTTCATGCGGAAGCTTCAAGATGAAAAGCACAGCCGCTGATCTGACTTTGGATCTGTCAGCAGCTACATAACCTTTCTATGCCACCTATGTGCAAGGGGGATAACATAGTTTTATCTCCTAGGAATAAATGAGTTAATACAGGCGATGCATTTCAAACAGTGCCTGAATGTAGCAGGCATTCAATAAGTCCTAGGTATTAATAGGATATGAGAAAAGAAGTATTTTTAAATGATTTTTTTTTACTGAGTTTTAGAGAGAGGGAAAGTGGAGGGGGAGAGAGAAACATCAATGTGAGATCTGCTGCCTCCTGCACACGCCCCTTACTGGGTATCGAGCCTGCAACCCAGGCATATGCCCTGACTGGGAAACCAGCTACCTTTTGGTGCATGGGATGACACCTAACCAACAGAGCCATACCAGCCAGAGCAAGAAAAGAAATATTCATTTGCTAAATTCACACAACCCTCTCTGAGTTAGGCTATCTCTGAAGATACAGAAAAGTAAAACACAGCCCTTGTCATTAAAGGATTTCAGTTGAAACAGGAGCAGTAAGCTAGGCAGAAATAAAATTATACAGTAATACAATCATTTATATATAAGGTGAAAAGTATTCGTGAGGTTAGGCATCTTTTGCTAGATAACCAATCGAAAGTTCAGTGAAAGAGTATGATAAGGTTAGTACATTTATGAATGACTGAAATAAATGAAGCCATGCAGGTCTGCTGTGAGTTGTGCCATGTGCAATATTTTCTGTAGCTGGAAGTGCCAGACACTTCAAATTTCTGTAGTGTCTTTGTTTTTGTCTGCCTTGTTGTCCTTAGGAATTAAAAAACAGCAACTTCTCCTTAGAGTCGGGTTTGAAGTTGAGCTGTAATCCACTGTAATGTTAGAGCCCTGTTGGTGGGGTTGGGTTGGTGGCGGGAGGGGGTGTGATCTATAATTTTTTGATTAAATCTCAGTGTTTTAGTGAGCCTGGGTCCCTGGGATGTATCCTTCCCAAGTGGTTCTTAGACTCCTCCCCTCTTAGGTAAGGGTGAAAAGGTAGAGGGGCCAGGGCAAGGTGCATCTCCCAGGTGGGGTAAGGCTCTGGTAAACTCTTGCCCCTGGAGAGTAGGGCTTTGCTATGGAGGATACTCTGGACTTATCTCCTCCTCACTGTTGCAGACTATATACAGACATGAATCTAGATTTCTAACAGATCTTTAGGAAAAAAAAAACACGCGCACACACATGTATTTTTCACACTTATTTTTAATTTGATATAAATGCATATATTTATTTTGTTAATAGCTGAAGTGTTATTTACAGTGAAATGAATGGTTCTTAAATGCACAGTTTGGTGAGTTCAGACAAATGCACAATCACTTATCCCGATCAAGCTATAGAATATTTGCATCATTCCAGAAAGTTCCCTGGTGACCCTTCCCACTCAGTTCCTGCCCTCCTTCAGGCACCCACTTTTCTCACTTCTATCAGCATAGATTAGCTCTGCCTGTTTTAGAACTTTATATTAATGGAAACACAGTGGGTATTCTTTTGTGTCTGGCTTTTTTGGCTTAGCCTAATAAGGTTTACAATTAGAAGTTGGGGATTAAAGGAAGTTAACCTAATAGAAAAGTCTCATTTTCACTAAGGTGACTGAATGCAGAGCAGAAAGAAGGCCCATGTGCAAAAACTCCCCGGTGTGTTCCCACCTCTCGGATACTTGGCCAACAAAGCTGAAGACGCATTTTAGGTAAGCATTACAGGAACTGTCCTGGGGCCCAAGACCACTTGTCTTTGTACCCCAGCAACACACCTTCCTGAACCCCTTCTTGCTTTTGAAATGGATCAGTGAGGAAATAGTTCCTTTCCATACCTCGGGGAGGGATTGTAATATGAAATATTTTTAAATGTTTTTTTTTATTGATTTTTAGAGAGAGGGGAAGGGGAGGAAGAGAGAGAATCATCATGCTTGGTAGGATGAGTCTGTTCCTGCCTCAGGGCTTAAGAAGAAAACTATGGAATATAGTCTCCAACTTAAAAAAAAGAAAAGAAATCCCAGCTTAAACATGAAATTCTGAAATAGATTTCTTAACATCTGTTTCAATAGAAACCAGTCTGAGCAAATATATTTTCCTTCCTTAAAACTGTGCTTATGCATATGATGGTGCCGTGAACTGAATTTTTGTGTCCCCCTCCAAATGTATATGTTGAAGCCTTACCCCTCAATGTGATGATATTTGGAGGTGGAGCCTTTGAGAGGTAATGAGGGTTACATGATGTCATGAGGATGGGATCCCATGATGGGATTAGTGCCCTTATAAGAAGAGACACTAGAGGGAATGCAGACTGGTGCAGCCTCTGTGGAAAACAATTTGGAGTTTCCTGAAAAAAATAAAAATGGAGCTACCATTTGACCCAGTGATCCCACTTCTAGGAATATATCCCAAGAACTCAGAAACACCCATCAGAAAGAATATATGCAGTGCAATTTACAATAGCTAAGATTTGGAAACAGCCCAAGTGTCTATCAGCAGATGAATGGATTAAAAAAACAGTGGTACATCTATATAATGGAATACTACGCAGCTGTAAAAAAGAAAGAACACTTATCATTTGCAACAAGCATGGGTGGACTTAGATAGCATTATGCTAAGCAAAATAAGCCAGTCAGAGAAAGATAAGTATCACATGATCTCACTCATATGTGGAATCTAATGAACAACATAAACTGATGAACAACAGTAGACCCAGAGACATAGAAAATCAAACAGACTGTCAAACCTCAGAGGGAAGGCAGGGGAAGGTAGTGGGGAGGGGGGGGAGAGATCAATCAATGAACTCATATGCATATATTCATAACCCATAGACACAGATAGTGGGTGGTAAAGGCTTGTGGGGGAGAGGGATGGGAGTGGGCAATTGGGAGGGGGGAAGGGACATATGTAATACTTTCAACAATAAAGATTTATAGATAAAAAAAGAAGAGATACTAGAGAGCTCACTTGCACTCTCTCTCTGGGCACACAAAGAAGTAGTATGAGATGTTGGCTGCCTTCAAGCCAAGCAAAGAGGTCTTAAAATGAAACCACCTTGTTAGCATCCTGATCTTGTACTTTCCGGAACTGTGAGAAAAAAATGTCCATGTAAGCCACCCAGTCTGTAGTATTTGTTACACAGCTACCTGAGCTAAGACAGGAAGTAATACATAGTAAGTACTAACTAGGTGCTAGGCACTGTGCCACATTTAATCTTTGAAACAAAACTAGGAGGTAGGTATTTGTCGCTCCATTTTGCCAGGGAGGAAATAAAGCTCAGCATCACAGAGTTAAAAAGTGATGATAGATATTATCAAATTTCTCTCCACTGCAAGGAAGCTGCACCAATATATTCACTCACTTTATGAAAGAATATAGGGTAGTGTATAGGTTCCAGGGTATAAACAGTTAGTCCTTAGGAACTTTGAGATCTCATCGGTGAGAGTTCACAGACTTTCTGTTTAGCATTCTACCACCAGTGTAATTCAACTACAATTTCCAATCTGTGTTTCTCAGATTCTCAAGAGAGAGGATAAGATAGGGCTGGTGTGGACCAGGCATTTACAGCTGAACTGTATGGAAAGGAAGAGGGATACATTCTGCATTATATCTACTCTTGACCTACTTCCTGATGTTCATTTTAGTCACAGACTCCAGAGCTGTTAGAGATCATCTAATTCAATACCAGTTTTCAGATGATGAAACGTGAAAAGGTTAAGCCACAGTGTCAGCAGCAATAGTGTAAATCCAGACTCCAAGCCATAGTCCACGTCTGTCCCTTTTCCTCCTATTTCCTTGGATATCACCTTTGTCTTGGTTTTCATGACCTCAGATCCATCTTAAGAGACTCTTAACTGGCCTTAGGATCTCCTCAGCCAATTGATCCTCAATCACCACAGGAGATCTCCTCCAAACAATTATGATTGTGCCATTCTTTTAATTAAACTCAAAATCTACAGTGGTTACCCACTGTCTATAGGCCAGATTCCTCATTATGAATTCTAGTTTGTACACCTGGGAAGGGTTTATAAGAAATTGGAGGGATTTTTATGACCTTATTTTTTCTGAAAATAAGATTAAAGGATTAATTAAATACCAATTGATCTCTGAGGTTACACCCAAGCTAAGGTTTTCAAGACCCTATACCCATTTGGCTTCAAGTTATCTTCCAAGCCTCATATTCTCTAATCCCTTGATATAAACCCATTTTAATTTCTTCATATGTTTATATATTTTGATATTAGAAATACATTTTCATATCACTTCAGAAAATACAAAGTTCAATATTTAAGAGCTCAGGAGCAAAGAGGCTTTTTCCTCTCTTCAAACAAATTTATTAATTCAGCTCTTCATGTTCCATAAATTGTCAATGATTTGATACTTTGTTGAAAACATTCATATGCAAATATTCCACTGAGATATAAAATCTACAGACATAAAGAAGTTTATTCAGCTATAATTCTACCTAATAATAGACAAATATGCAAATTGACTGTACCTTCGCTATGCCCGCGATTGGCCAGGAGGCACGGGGGTGCGGGACTCAGGGTGGCCGGGGTCGCTGATTGGGCTGGCAGGATGCCAGTGGCGGCTCGAGCTCAGCATTTGCGCCATGGCTGTGCTGCGGCACAGAAGGGGCCTCTGGAGCAGCGAGCTCATGTCCCACCGCGGACCATCAAAAGCGGGGGAGCTGGGTGCCAGTCCGCTCAGGCACCAGGCCTTTTAGAAGCCTCCGCCCCGCTGGAGGCTTCTGAAAGGCCTGGTGCACCAGTGGACAGGCACCCAGCTCCCCCATGATCGAAAGCAAAAGTGTGGGAGCTGGGTGCCTGTCCACTCAGGCACCAGGCCTTTCAGAAGCCTTTGCCACGCCGGAGGCTTCTGAAAGGCCTGGTGCACCAGCGGACAGGCACCCAGCTCCCCCGCGATCGAAAGCAAAAGCGTGGGAGCTGGGTGCCTGTCCACTCAGGCACCAGGCCTTTCAGAAGCCTCCGCCGCGCTGGAGGCTTCTGAAAGGCCTGGTGTACCAGCAGACAGGCACCCAGCTCCCCCCCTAAACGTGCATGATTCAATCATGCACTGGGCCTCTAGTCTTAGAATAAAATACTAAATACAAACAAATGAATAAGACAAGAATATAATAAAAAGCACTTATACTTAGGAGTTTGATTATATATGCCCCTAGAGATAAAATTTCATTAAGAATCACTTTTTCATTTTCTTTTATGTCAAAGTCCTTTCATACAGTACATTGCTTCCTGTATAGCTATTCTTGTTAACACCAACCTTTTCATTCACTTTGTCTTTCCAAAGGAAATCTATCTATAATGAGGACACACTTCTCAGAGAATAATGAACACAACTCTGTATTTTCCTTATGATTAAACATTATCCTTAACCTTTCCCTTTCTTTCAAGATTATTTATTGAGTGGGCAGTGAACAAATTGCTGGAAATACTCTCTTACTTACGTGCTTTATTCATTACCAGATGTTCATTCTCTTTAAATTCTCAAAGACAAACCAAAACAAACTTGGAAAATAATAGGCCTATAGTATCCTTCCAATCTCCTGCGTGAAGAACTCAAGGCCCTGTAAGGCCCTGATTGCCTGGACCCCAAAATATGTGGCTGGTTGAAGTGAGGCTACATTTGTCTTCTAGCTCCAAGTAGAGGCCCCTTTCAATATCTTACCTGATTTTTCCACAACACAGGAGAGAATTTAGTATTTCTGAGTGGGAATGGAAGTATGGTGAAAAGGACTATATCTGCAATGAAACGTATCAGCTACCTTCAAAAAGTAAGGTGATGGGATTAAGAAAGGCTAATTGGTAGTTACAAAGCAGGCATGGGGATGTAAAGTAAAGCATAGGGAAAACAGTCAACAATATTGTAATAACTATGCATAGTGCCAAGTGGATATTTGAATTATCAGAGGGAACCCGACACTTTGTACATGGAGTTACAGCTGGCAGGGCCTGGCTTAGCATTTAGCTGATGCTCATTCTCACCAGAACTCCCTTCTAAGCCTGGATAACTTCACATAATGTTGGAAACCACTCTATGAAGATCTGTCTCTTTACCTCTGCAGGGCAGCTGGAGGCTTCTGTTGACACCCCTAATCAGTGGAAGATCAATGCAAATCTGCAAAGCACAATCACTCTATCTTCACCTGCCCTAGGTTGCTTTCTCTAGGATTTAATTGCCTGAAGTTTAGTGTCTGTAATAAGAATTCAGGGATAATATCACACACCTCTGGAATCCCTCCACTGATTATGGGCTGTGCCCTGCAAGTGACGGTAGCAGGATTTGGCCAATTAGGAGTACAGGGTTTTTCTGGGCACTGCCAGGATCTTACAGAGAATGTTGTGCTGTTCACACTCCCGTGGAGCTAGGCTGATTTCACAATGTTTCACACCCTGTAGTAACCTACAGCCTGCCTTGAACAAGGACCCCGTCCAAGTGTGCTTTGATGATTTATGTGCTAAGTTGCCAAAATTTAAGATTTACACATCAAATGAAGAAATCCACATTTCCCCTTTTTATTCTGTAAGATTTAACATGTTAGTTTTATTTTTAATCCCCCAAAGACATACTGAACAAAGTGTATTGTGCTGGGATTATGGAAGTGTTTTTCTTTTTTTAATAGTTCACATAATTTGACATTTTTTTCTTCAATAAAAATTTATTATATTGATGACTCAGATAAATGTTTTAAAGAATCTGGCAGGTGTAGCAGGGATTGGTGGGCCTCTGAGGGGCTTCATGATATTGGATCGTAAAGTCACTCCGTCACCTCTACAATGGAGTGAAATGCGGACTTCCAGGTTGTTGGCCACATTGAGGTTTACAACTCCAGGAAAGATCTGAACTCATCAGCATTATAAATGGATCTTTAGGGCCTGAGGGGTGATTTTGGCATTCGTTTTATGGTAGAAAATACCCAGATTTGGAGCCGAAATGCTCCAAGAAATCTCCACTGGAGGAGTTGAAGGGAAGACAGGTGGTTCTCCCAACGGGGAGGGGCCGGGGGATGTTATTAACACCCTGTGGTTTCTGCATCTTCGGTGTTTTCCTCAGCGTGACTAACTAATATGCTCTTTGTTCTCTGTTCCAGAGTCAGAGGCAGCCCTGCCACGCAGCGCACAGATTTATAGCTCCGGGCAAAGGTTTCAACAAATATGAGTTCTTCACTCCAAAGTCTCCCCTCTGTGTGCTCCTGACCTAAGAACGGTGCATTCCTGTCTGCGGGCTCTAATCCCCGGAGCCTGGGCCGCAGAGGCAGGAGGAGTTCCAGAAAGGCCTTCTCATTGCTCTGGAGATAATGACCAGCTCAGCAGGACAGTGCTTCCTGGGGACACCCATGGACGTTAGTGCTCTCTTTGTTTTTTCAAACTGACATTGTGTCTGCACTGACACAGGCACTGTCTGTGTTAACTTTCACCTGAGGGGTTAAATGGACAGATCATAACCCACAGATTTGGTGAAAACACATTTCTTATCCAGAGAATCCATTATAATGTTGCCATTGAAAAGTTCTACTCAGAAAAAGAGAATGCGTTTTTTTAAAAAAAAAAAAAAGACATGATCTAGGATTAGGTCTGACTATGCAAGGAACATAATAAAGTTTCTGATTCCCTATCTGGGATCTGGGTGCATGACCTGGGACATAAATCAGAATCTCCCATAGCTGTGTTGCCCTGCCCCATGCCCCACCCCTCCCATGAAGATCGGCCACAGGGAAGGTGCTTGAATTCTTTCTAGCCCTAAAGATGTCTCTGAGCAATCTGTTTCTTTAGCATCTCACATAAGCATGGCGGACACAGCAGAGAAAGTTCACCTGGACTACAGTGCCATCAGACAAACATCTGGATTGAAGCCAATGTAATGACTGAACACATGCCAGCGAGCAGATTGGTATGGGGCATTCATTTTGGAGTTCAGCCCCAATACTGGTGGAACTCAGTATTATATTTCAATCTGATTTACCACCAGGTCTTTTGGCGGAGTTCAGCTCTGGCGCTAACCTTTGAATTAATCACCTAATCTGGAAAGGGGCCAATTGGCCTATGGAACACCTGAAAATGAAACACGATTCCCAGAGTGGGAAAGTATGTTTGCCTTCAAATCTCTGATAAGAGTCCCTTGATAACTGAAAACCACACAAATGCTAACAATGCCTGGGTTCTTGAGAAGTTGACTAGTGGGAAAAGCAGATAAAAAAATAAGAATCTTTCCTGGCTGGTGTGATTCAGTGGTTGAGCGTTGACCTATGAACCAGGAGGTCACTGTTGGATTCCCAGTCAGGGCACATGCCTGGGTTGCAGGCTCCATCTTCAGTAGGGGGCATGCAGGAGGCAGCTGATCAATGATTCTTGATCATCATTGATGTTTCTATCTCTCTCCCTCTACCTTCCACTGTGAAGTAAAAAAGAATCTTAAAAAAGAATCTTAAAAAATAATGTAAGTGTTCCTTTGGGTGTATGCCCAGGGTGCTGTCAGGACTCAGAAGAGGGACACCTCATGCAGCCAGACGGTGAGGGCCAGGGAGGGCTGCCACTATGTCCACGGTAAGAACTTCAGAGTCAGTTGATGTATCTTGTCTTGAAGATGACACTTGTCCTCCAAATAAATTAGATTCTTCCCAGAACCCTCCCAAAGGACTTAGCTTTTCTCACAAAAGCTCTATGTATTTATTCATTTGCATCCTCAGTGAATGGAACTAAGGATGAGAAATGTGTCAATGCTTCAGACACGGGCTGGTGTCACTTCTTACCTATGGTCCACTGCCTTGTCTCTGAAATGAGTCCCTGAATTAATATTCCTCCCTAGACATTTTTTTCTTTAGAGAGCCAGTTCTTTCCAGTCTTACAAACTGGGCCCTTCCTTATCCTACCTAATAAAATGGTAATATGTAAATCATCATCACTCCGCTACGCCCACGATTGGGCCAGAGGGAGGCGCAGGGGGCAGGACTCAGGGTGGCTGGGGTGGCCGATTGGGCCGGCAGGACGCTGAGCTCGTGTTGCCAGTGGTGGCGCGAGCTCAGCGTCTGCGCCATGGCTGTGCTGCGGAACAGAAGGGGCCTCTGGGGCAGCGAGCTCACGTCCCGCCGCGGACCATCAAAAGCGGGGGAGCTGAGTGCCTGTCCGCTCCGGCACCAGGCCTTTCAGAAGCCTGCACCAGCGGACAGGCACCCAGCTCCCCCGAGATCGAAAGTGAAAGTGTGGGAGCTGGGTGCCTGTCCGCTCCGGCACCAGGCCTTTCGGAAGCCTCCGCCGAGCCGGAGGCTTCTGAAAGGCCTGGTGCACCAGCGGACAGGCACCCAGCTCCCCCGCGATCGAAAGCGAAAGCGTGTAGGGGACCCTACACGTGCATGATTCAATCATGCACTGGGCCTCTAGTTTTTACATAATTCTAAACAGATCTCTATCTAACCACTTAGACAAGCTGTTTAACTCCATGCAACATGATTTCTTCTGGATGATAAAAGCATAATTGCCTTAATGTTTTTTTGTTTGTTTTGTTTACATTATACAAAATTTTGCCTCACTAGATATTTGCAATTTGCCCTTCCCTGTCCTCTGCGTACTTCGTGGAGTTCTGAACAGTACGTGCTGAGACAGCATAACCTGACGTTAGTATCAGGTCTGGTTTTGTAACTAAAAACCTACAAACATATTCACTTCCTCTCAGGTTTTGAGGCCACACGCTCAAAAAATAGAAGAATGGGCTCTACCCTGGCTATTGGGAGAGCTCGAGGCCCTAAAAGTTAACACTGTCTAATTGCTGTGGATCTCCCATGGCTTAGCATGCCCATCCAGGACAGGGTCTGACCAGCCTGACTCATTACAAAATTAGGCTGGCCATGGGAATGCTCTTATCCCTTTACCTTTTCTCATTGGCAATGTTCACGTGTCCATTATTCCTCCAAAGAGGCCGAAGGGGCTTGGGAATGACAAGGAGGCCCTTTCCATCCCGGCTGGGTTATAAAAAGAGTATCTGTCGGCTGTGTGCTCTGAGAGTGGGGTGTTTTGTTGTTGAGTAAGGGCTGTACTCAAAGATTTCAGCCTGAGTTTGGATGCAATGTAGGGTCACTTCAATGATCTTGAAAATGTGGGTGGTGGTAGCCAATGGAGAGACTATTTTGAAATATGATAATGACACTATCCAAAGCCACTTCCAGTTCAAAAATAAATATTAGGTACCAATTGATATGATCATTCAGATTTTCTTGTTACTAGTAGATCTGTTAATGTGGTGGGATTTATTCTTGTATTATTATTTATTAATTATTGCATTATTTTCTGTACCAACAACTGTAAACCTGCCTTTGCCACACCCTGTATAGTGACCACGTTCCTGAGTAATCTCACAATTGATATCACTGCTATATTTATAGACAAGAGTCAGTATATAGTTCTAATGGGAAGCTTCCTCAAAAGTTTTAACAAACCAAGGATTATATCAGTGGTTTTTATTATAATTCTTTAACGATTTCTTGAAGTTAACACTAGTGATCCACTCGATGATTACAACATATTACTAAGCAGCTATTGCTAAATTGTGTCAGGGCTAAATTGTTGCTAAATGTGAGTGAGTGCCCTGTGATCCTGGCATTGCAAATGAATTCAGAGAAAAATCTATGCTTAGAGAGGAGGATTCAGTGTGATAAAACTTAGAGAGGAGGATTCAGTGTGATAAAACTCCAGCCAATAATTAATTGGATCATGCCCTTCCCTATCTTAACACTGATCACTCTAAATCATTATTGCCTGTTTGTATGCTTGACTCACAGAGTGCACACAATAAATAATTGTGGATTGACTGACTAGTCTCCAGGAAATAAATTCCGTGGGTAGAGGAATAGTGTCTACTTATCTCCAGCTTCCAATATGGTGGATCTAGCATGAGGTAGGCATGAGTAAGGCAGAGCTATAGATGAAGCTACTTCCACATGCATTTCCAGTCTCTCCAGCCAGAAGGATCTCTTCCTGTCAAATGTCTATCCTCTGAGAATGTATAATATCTTTTCTTATAGTTCCTTGTGTTTATGTCTCATGTCCATGGCTACATTATACTATTTCTTGGTTTCTTAAGAGCTGGGACGATTTCATTTTTCTGTAATTTATTAGAGTGATGGAAAGTGAAAAGAGTCTTAAAGCTAAAGTTCATTCATTTTCACACTTTTCTACATTCAGCAGAATTATAGTGACTTTAAGTATGCAACTTCAGGCCATTTAAAATGAATTCCACTTCCATGTATTAAGTCCGCTGGTAGCAAAGCCTAGCTATTAATATGTCACACCACACCGCTTACAGGGCTGGTGCGCCTGTTTGCTCAGCTATTCCCATTAAGCGCCAGAGAACAAAGACAGCTGCCAAACATTTTCTAGGTCATTTGTTCTATTTGTAAACAGAAAGTGTATAATACTTAAGATGTAATCATTTGCAAACTGGATTGATGCAGAATGAAAGAAGTGGGGGGAAAAGAGGATGGAAATTAATGCATGTCTGAAGTGCTTAATGACCCCATTAATTGAGAGATAGGTAATTGGAGAAAATAGAAGAGGTAGTAGCCTTGGAGCCATTAACCTATTTTGGACGTGCTGCCAATGTTTACTAGCCAATTCTTTTCTGTTAGGGTCTACTTGCACAGCTCCTGAATCTGGCCGATCGTAAGAATCCCTTGGAAAGCTTCTAAACAACGCAGATCCCCGGCTTCTCTTCATACTTCCTTACTCAGAATCTCAGAGGCGGGACTCAGGCACATAGATTTTTGTTGTTGTTGTTAAAGCTGGATAGGTGATTCTTTTGATTTTTTTGATAAGAAGCTAGCCTGGTTTGGACATCATTGCTTTAGAACAGGGTACTCAACCTTGGCACTATCGGCATTTTTGGATGGCAAACGTTGTGGAGTGTCCTGTGCACACATTGGGCACTGCATAAGGATGTTTTGGTCAACAGTGGACCTCATGTATGATGGTTTCCCCATAAGATTATAATGGAGCTGAATTTCTAGTAAGAAATGGAAGGATTTGTGGCTCAGGAGGAATCTTTTCTTCTCTGACAGGAGCAATATCTGTGGGGCTTGGCCACAGATTCCCTCTCACTCACAGCACCTGGATTTTGAGTGTACAGGTGAGGTCCTAATCAGTCAGCCTCTGACCTGTTTCAGCACAGAGGAGTCAGTTCTACACACTCAGAGGGTGCGCCAGCCCTCCCAGATCTAGCGGGATGGTCTTCAAAGAAATTGCTGTAAATTCTTTGTGGAGGACCCAAGATCCTGTGCAAGGACACAGGTCCAGAGGAGCTAGCTTCACAAGTATTAAGTGCCTCTGCCCTGTAGTAAAAGGTTTCGGAGGCAGTGTGGGGTCAGCCTGTCCTTGTACATTGGAAATGTTTTCAGGTGTAGTGAGGTAAAGCATAGATAAGTTTTTTGGTGTGTTTTTTTAATCCTCACCTGAGGATATTTTTTCTATTGATTTTTTTTTTTTAGAGAAAGTGGGAGAGAGAGGGAAAGACAGAGAGAAATACTGATGTGAGAGAAACACTGTGCTGCGCCATCACGGCCAAGGGTGAACCTGAGGGGGGACAGTGAAGGATTGAGAAAAGACAGACAAGATAATAAAAGCTGGGTCTTGGTGGGACGCTGCTTCTCTGATGGAGAGACAGCGACACTGCCTGCAAGCCAAGTCTTTATTTTATAGCCAGATTCCACGAGGTAAAGTAAGGGGGTGGTCAAGATGTTAACAATGTTCTAATCTACTCAATTACATGCACATGAACTCTATCAAGCCCACATCACTCAGCCATGTGGGACCACAGGTTCGGACCATAGGTTCAAGCTTACGACTATAGCTGTTGGCTATAATTATGCTGGGAGGGCTTTGCCCTCCACGCTGGGACTTGCACGTGGCTTTGCCACGAGAGGACCGTGCCCTCTCATTAGTCCAAGGCTTGAACCTGTCCAAACACGTGGCCGCTCTCCACAAAACACATCAATTGGTTGCCTCCTGCATGCGCCCCGACCATGGCCCAGGCCAGGGAGGAGCCTGCAACCAAGGTAAGTGCCCTTGACTGGAATCGAACCTGGGACTCTGGTCTGCAGGCCAACGCTCTATCCACTGAGCCAAACCCGCTAGGGTGATGTTTTATTTTCTTCCATCAATTCAATGCCAGCGAGAGCCCTTTGTGCCAGATAAGGTCAATGGAACCAAAAACAACGTTCCAAAGTCAAAATATTGAGTCATCAGATCTACATATTAAACACCTCTTTTTAAAATGAATACCACAAAGTTCCTTAATTTGTCCACTGCTTCAACATGTAATAGACAAAACCACATTGCCATGACTGTCCTCTATGTTCCTTTATCTCTCCATCTTGATTTCTTATTCCTACTGATCCTCAGGCCAACTTTCATTCTCTCCTGACAGTCACTATCACAGTGATCTACACCTACCTGGCCAGTTTCTCCTCCATGTTTCCAGTTAATCCAGCTCACATCCTTGTTCATGAAGTAGCATGGACAGCTTTAATGTTCTATTTCTGACTGCCTGAAGGAAGCAGGATCAGTGCTTATAAAGTCTCCAGGAGTGGTCAGTAATGCCTGCCATGGAGCAATAGGCTATATACTATATATATCGAACCAGGATGAACCTTAAAAGTGGTGATGGCTACTGGTTATGGAATTTTTTTTGGTATGATAAATATGTTCTTAAACTGGATTTTGCTGATGGCTACACAACTCTGGGATTGTACTAATAACTATTGAATTCTATGCTTTAATTGGGTGAATTGTGTGGTATGTGAGTTAAAACTCTCAGTATATGTAGATTTAGTTCATTCATTCTTCACTGTTGGACAGGAGTCCATTCATTCAATCTCATCTGTAGTTCAGACCTCTTTACCCTATAATATTTTTATGTGCCTTTCCTTCTTTTCTTGATCAGTCCTGCAAGAGGTCTGTTCACCTTATTAGTTTTTTCAGAGAGATGGCTATATTGTTTTTCCTATTTCATTAACCTTGCTCTTCATAATTTGTGAATGTTTAAAAGGTGCCATCTTATTTTTTGTCAGTTTCATTTAGTTACAATTCACATATAATAACATTCACCAATTTTAAGTGGATAATCCACAAGTATATGGCAGTTCTTATCCCTCACTTCCTCATTTTAACACTGAGTATTATTTGAAGAAAAAAAAAAAAGGTGAGGCTTAATTGCATCTTAAGTAGGAAAGACATCTTCCCTTAGGGCAGTGATAGCGAACCTCTGACACGCGTGTCAGTGCCATTTCTGATGACACGCAGCCGCTAAGGCGGCCGCATGCCGAGGATGAAACATTTATGTTATTTAAACTATAAATATCGCGAAATAATGTTTTTTCCTCCAAGTGACACACTACCCGAGTTATGCTCAGTTTTTTTTGGCAAAGTTTGACACACCAAGCTCAAAAGGTTGCCCATCACTGCCTTAGGGAGTGCCAGAAAGACTGTGAATACGCAGGCACATTGAGTGAGAACATCACTAACTTTGTGTTGCCTCCTCGTGGCACCTAAAAGCCTGACAAGATAGAAAACAGTCAAATTGAAAACAATCTGAACAAGTCATCAATGTTAATTTATTTAGGACTAGAGTTCTAGAAAGTGGGTGCCAGAAATGTAGAAAATAATGGACCTGACTTAGGATGTTGGAGCACATGGCAACTAGCGGGAAAAAGAGTCTTACCCATAAGTATAGCACATGGTATGGCATGCATTATACAATTTATTAAATCTGCATTATATCAGATTTATTAAACCAAATGAGAATACAAGGAAATCAATGATTAAATGGAGGATTTGAAGAGGGATCACATGCAGCTTCCTTGGAGGGACAATGGAAACTTGATGTATTTGCTGTATGTAACATCTGTTTCTCCTACAGGATGGGGAAGCAATGAGACACAAAGAGCTTAAGAGACCTGCCCAGTGTCAGTCTTTGAGGGTCATTGTTTTGAAGCATCCATCTTATATAAAAACTGCTGTTTGAAATTTTAACCCTGCTATTTTGGCTTCTGTAAACACTTGCTTGCTTAAATAATAAGGAAAATAAGACTACTCCCATTCCAGAGAGGCCGTGGACTATGCCCCAGACAGAGTTGTCAGTGCTGACACCAGGCCAGGCCTTGAGATAGGGTCCCATGGCCCCTTCCCAGCACGTAGGCCTTCTTTCCCAGAAGGCCCGGAAGTCTCATTCCAAATTTGGGAGACAAAAGAGCTAGGAAAGTATAAATAGAAAAGGTTTCCTCAATGTGGGGGGCCCAGAATTTGAAAGGCACATTTTTCTCTGGCCCTGTGCTTAATAAAATGTAACTCCCTTTCTCTAAGCATGGCTTGGTTTTTTCCCAGTCTTCTGTAACAGTTTCACTGAAAACAACATTCTTAGCAGGAATGATATACTCTGAATCTTAGATTGGTTTGGTAAAGCAGGTTACTTTTACTTTTGTATTGTTTCTGTGTGCAAACCACTGAGCTCCCTATTAGGGACAAAGGAGGAAGGGAAAAGTTGCAAAGGCAAATGCCACAGTTGTTGCTCTAAAGTTGTTACTCTACTGCTGTTCTCCAGAGTTCCTGGCAATCTCATCTACTCCCAAGGCTGCAGATACCAACAGCACAGTCATGCATCTGCTCATTCAATATTTCTTTAAAGGCTCACTAAGGAAAAGTGAGATGCTCAGTGTTGTTTCAATGAGACTCCATGCAGGAGAAACAGACACCAAACAGTCACATAAAGATATATATTTGCATCCTATATAATAAAAGCCTAATATGCTAAGTGTCCAGTCATCCAGTCGTCTGTTCAACCAATCAAAGCATAATATGCTAATGATATGCTAAGGCTGCACAACCTCTCGCTATGACATGCACTGACCACCAGAGGGCAGATGCTCCAACTGGTAGGTTAGCTTGTTGCTGGGGTCCAGCCGATCAGGACTGAGCGAGATGGGCCAGACACACCCTAGAGCCCTCCCATGGTCTCTCCCCAGCTGGCCAACCTCCCATGTCCCTCCCTGGCCCCCATCGTGCATCAGTGGGGTCTCTTGGCCTGGCCTGCGCCCTCTCGCAATCTGGGACTCCTATGGGGATGTCGGAGAGCCGGTTTTGGCCTGATCCTGCAGGCCAGGCCAAGGGATCCCACTGGTGCACGAATTCGTGCACCGGGCCTCTAGTATTCTAAGTAAGGGAAAAAGTCCCAGTTGCTATGAGAAAATATAACTTGGTATTTCAGTGACTCTTAACTTTTTTTCTCTCAGACCCTTAATGCTCTCATATCTCCAATGACTGATTGATAAATTGAGGACTTGTCTGGATTCTTCAATCTAAATATAAGGACACAGAAGATTAGTAGGTAAAATGATAGAAAAGGTAAACCAAGGCAAATACCAAATACATGAAAGTTGGCATGGCTAAATCAATACCAGGTAAAATAAGACTTGAAGGCTTTTTTTTTTTCTGGACATGAAACAGGTTATTACAAATTGATAAAATGGTAAATTCATTAGGAAGAAATTTGAAACCTTTATGTACTTTATAATATAGATTCAAAATATATAAAGAAAAATCTGGCAGACTTACAAGAAGCTGACTAAAATCACTTTCTGTAACTGATATAACTGACAAAAACATTAGTAAGCATATAGAATACTTGAACACAATTAACGATTTGATCTAATGGATATCTATTTTAAAAATGACCAGATACCAGGCCATGAAACAAGCCTCAAGAAATTATCAGTAGTTGGTATGGGACAGACCACATTTTCTGACCACAATGCAATTAATGCAAGTAAGCTCTGAATATTAGAAAACTAATAATATACTTACACATGTCTGGAAATTATGAAAAAATTATCTTTGATCCATGGGCGACAAAAAAAAAAATCTTAATAGAAATTAAAAAACTGAAAATAATGAAATTATGCCATAATAAATTAAGGGATACAGCTAAAGCAGTACTTACAGAAAAATTCATAGCTTACATACATTTGTTACAAACTGAGAGACTAAAAATATGCACAGTAAATTATAAACAGAAGAAGTTTAAAATAAGTTATAGAACTAACTCAAAAGAAATTTTCAAAAAGGAAAGAATACAGACAAGGAAAGAAACATGAAATAGAGGACAAGTAGAACAAGAAAAACCAATAGAGAAGATTAATAAGATTGTCAAGAAAAAAAGTGAGAAGACATAAAAAAATACAGAGTAAAGAAGAAATGATTACACAGAGATTAAAAAATAACATGCTTGTATTATTAAAACTGTACATTAATCAATTAAAACCTAGGGGAAATGGATACATTGATAGAAAAAATAAAATGACAAAATTCGTGCAAGGAATAGAAAACCTGACTAGACCTGTGAGCTTGTTAGAATTGATGTGAAAGTCAAAGATTTTTGTCTTCTCCAAAATAGCCACGCCTAGATTACTTTATAGCTGAGTTCCTATTCTTTCAAGGAACTGTACTTCCTGTGTAATGGAAATTGCTACAGAGTACAGAAAAATAGTGAGAGCTGCACAGCTCCTTTTATGAGGTAATTTTAATTAACGTTTTTCTTTATCTTTTGAAATAATCTCAAATTTACAGGAAAGGTACCGGAACAGTAGAATGAACATGCCCCTTCCCCAATATCCAACTTGAGAGTAAGTTGCTGATGACATGCCAAACCATCGCCAGCACTTCAGTGTTTATTTCCTACAAACAAGGGTTTTCTCCTACAAAACCCCAATCAATATCCTCACAGGGATCAGGAAATTAGCGTAACAAATACCTACCATCTAAGGCACAGATCCCATTCGAGTTTCTTGTAGAGAAACAGAATGAAATGCAATGACATGCACCAACACCTGATGAACAGGTGTTCAATAATTGGCCCCTACTTTCACTAATCTGTAAATTCCCTGGGGGCTGCTGGGTTTCTACCTTGGGCAGCCACCATCCGTGCTCTGTCATCCTGGCACAACAAGACCCCACCACGAGGTGCCCTATCCACATGCTCCATTCTCTGCCCACACAGTGCCTGCCCAGATGCCCCCTCTGCCCCCCCAAAAAGCCCTAATCTAGGCTTTGGCCTCCTCCTGAGAGACAAGGCTGTGCAGTCGCCCACCTGGAGCTGAGCGCCCAGGTCAGGCTCAGCCCCGGGGGCAGAGTGCGGGCGTGGGGGGCGGAGCCCTGCGCGGAGCTGGTTGGGAGCCGGCCTCGCGGCCCGTGGCCTTCACGCAGCGCATGCGCAGGGCCTACACCACGAGACCGGCCTGCAGTCAGCCGCCATCTTGGGCCTGCGGTCCTCCTCGAGCTGCACCCGGGAGCTCCCGTAAGTCCAAGCCCTGCTTATTTACGGTCCAGCGTTACTGTTTCCATGGTGTCGTGTCCCTCCCACCACCCCTTTGTCCCTTGAACCTTGCGGCTTTGGCCTCAGAGGAGCGGCCAGGCCTTTGCCGCCTGTGGCGGGATGCCCCTGGCTCCCCGCCATGCCCCTGGCCTCCTAACGGCCCGCCCAGCCCCGGGGTGCGGGGTTCAGGGGTTCCGGGGTGCGCCCCACGGCCAGTGGTCAGGGCAGTGCCCGCCGAGCCTGGCCCGGGCCTGGCCTCCCTGCGGAGCGCCACAGGCGTCCGGTCAGGGGGTGCCCGCGCTCGCCTGAAGAAACTCATTTTTGCCGAGTGGCGTCATTGTTGTCAGACTTCACAACACACGCAAAACGCGCTTCCTGCCCTTTGGGATTTTAAAAAGAAACGGCAGCCCTTTGCAGCACGTCAGCTGGAGAGAAGGTAAAGTGAGCCCCCGCTGCTGTTCCAGCACCTTCTCGGACCGGATCCCCGCGCCCACCTTCAGCTGCACTCGGAGGGTGCACTCTCTGTGCCCTCGGCAGGGTCCTGGGACCCTCCCCTGACGTGATGACAGCCTCCAGGTTTAACGTAACTGCTTTCTCCTAGCCATTGAACAGAGGGAAAGAGCTCCAGAATTTATTCTAATATTCCATCGTCAATAAACACTTAGGTTGTGGGGGGTGTGTGTGTGTGTGTTCTTGACAGTGATGCGCAACCTTTTGAGCTTGCTGTGTCAAACTTCGCCAAAAAACTGAGCATAACTCGGGTAGCGTGTCACTTTGAGGAAAAAACATTATTTCGCAAATGTTTCATCCTCGGCATCCTCAGAGGCCGCGTGTCATCAGAAATGGCTATGCGTGTCAGTGGTGACACGCGTGTCATAGGTTCGCCGTCACTGATAGGGTCTCATTGAAGCACAGCGATCTGCCCATTAAGTGTGGACTTTGGTAACTTTTGACACATATATTCACCCACGAAAGCACTGTAATCAGGAGAAACATATCCGTTAATATACCCCAAAGTTTCTTCAGCCCCCCCCCCCACCCCATAACACGGATCTGCTTTAGGATTTTGTATAAATGGTGTTAACCAAAGAAGAGATTCAAGCTGTAAGAAAGAACAAAGGTAGGATATATTGATTTTAATTTTGTTATAGTTTTATTTTTTTATGGGATTTTAACATTTTTTAATTTTTTTTTTTTTGGTAGCCTCTAGGTTTTTGTCTCTTGAAGAAAGTCTATTTTAATGTAAGATTAGAAAAAAAAATTGCCATATTTTCTCCTAATTCTTTCAGGTAGTTTTTTTTTTTTCTTTTCCCATTTACTCAGGTAATTGGTCACATGACCTTTTGGATGGCTACCACAAAGAGTGTTCTTGGTATAAGTCCGCACAGGATTCTTTCTTAAGAGTAATTGGTCTTACATATATAATACTTTAAACAATAAAGATTAATAATAATAAAAAAATAACAAAATTTAAAAAAAGAAGAAAAAAAAGAGTAACTGGTCTTGCCATGGCTGGGTGGCTCAGTTGGTCAGAGCATCATCTATACACCAAAAGGTTGCCGGTTTGATCCCTGGTTGGGGCATGTTTGGGAGGCAATCAATCAATGTTTCTCTCTCACATTGATGTTTCTCTCTCAAATCAATAAAAACGTATCTTGGTGAGGATAAAAAAAAAAGGGTACCTGGTCTTGGGTGGGGGGAAATAGGAGAAGGTAAAAGGGGGATAAATGATGGGAGGATACTTGACTTGGGGTGGTGAGCACACCATGGAATATACAGATGATGTATTATAGAATTGTACCCCTGAAATCTATATAATTTTATTAACCAATGTCACTCCAATGAATTCAGTAGAAAAAAAGAGTAGCTGGACTTCGTTCATGTAAGGAATTACAGGTCTATAAATTGGCTAAAGTCTGGGAATTGGGTAATGGCCTGTGACTTTAAATAATGGTGGTTTAAGAAGGCTTTTCTTGTTCTGAAGTCTTTTGGTTTATTCTAATAAATACCTTTAGTGTGTTGCCCATTGATGTTATTCTTAAGAGATTCCAGGATTAAGTAGGCATAGCCTGGAATGTCTGTGTATCAGAGCATACTGATTGCCACACCAAATTAATTATTTAGAATGAAATAAAAACCATAGTCAGTACCCAGATGTTCCTAAATCTTATCTCTTCCTCTACCTTTCCAGTTGCCTATTTCAGTTTGTGGACTTGGGTCTTAAGTCTTAGAAAGGTCTCCTATTCTGTCATTTTATATCTGAGATAACATTTATGCTTTGATAAGATTTTATATTCCTATCCTCCATGCTCCTCTTTTATCTTCTTATTATTTCCCCCTGAATTTTTAGGATATTCTCTCAAACTTCTACCCCATTTATCTTTATTTTGTGTTAACTTTTACCATGCAGTTTTAAATTTATGTGTATAGAGTTACTTCTAATCTTAGTTGTGGCATCTTAATAACTACTTAGTCATATAAAATGCAATATTCTTTTTTGACCTTTTAGAAAACAGGAATCAGACTTTTGAAAAAGAATTCTTTGCCATTTCCTTCAGTACATGTATTGCTGAGGGGAGCATTTCTTGGATTTCTTTTAAGTGGTTCCCCTTTTTTTTTTAGGTTCAATGTTTTTCTCTTTCTCATCCTCATTAAAAAAATTGATAATTGTCAGTTGTTAACTCAGATTCAAAGTTGAGCTGTGTCCTATCATAATAGAGTTGGTTCTTATAGGAATTTGGGGAATATTTTATAGTTCTGAATATTTGCCTAGCCATTTTAAAAATTCTAACAAGCTGGCTCAGCCAGTGTGGCTCACTGGTTGAGTGTTGACCTATGAATATGGTTCACTTCCCAGTCAGGGCATATCCCCAGGGTGCAGGCTCAATCCCCAGTGTGGGGTGTGCAGGAGGCAGCCAAACAGTATTTTCTCTCGTCATTGATGCTTCTATCTCTCCATCTCCCTGTCGGAAATCAATAAAAAATATTTTTTAAAAATTCTAACAATTAGAGAAAGTTAGCAGAATTGTCGGGATCTTTGTCTCTGTGCTAAAGAATTCTTCTCCACCTACTCTCCTTTATCCATACTTTCGTGGCCAGCCATGCCAGTGACAAGGCCTAGGTGTACCTAACCTGCCTCACGATCTTTCCGTGGCTGGCCTTCCTTAGTGCTGTCCAGGACTCAGCCTGTTGCCCTCTGTCTAAGAAGAATCCTAGTTTGTATAATGATGCTGACACGTCCAAATATTACTAATAGACACAGGGTAGGGAGTGCAAACAGTGTCCCCTGTTGGCTTTCCATCTACTGTTGCTTCTAGCACTCACTTCTTTGAGTTATGGGTTGGAGAAGTCTGCATGAGGGAAAAAAGTTTTCTCACAGGAGGAAGAGGAGATCTCTTATGGGTTTTATTTGGCCTCCTTCTGTTTATATATCACATCTGTCCAATACCTAGTAGAAATTTGTTAGTTTCTGGAAACTAAAGATTGTTCTTTCTGTTACAGTAGTTTTATATATGTATATATTCCTGTTTTTATATTCTTGTTGTTTCAGTAGAATTTTTTGAAAATGTGAAAGGCAGTGAAGAGTTAGGTGCATTTTGTTTATCTTTCTATTATCTTGTCCAGTGTAAATAATTTTTATTAACATATTCAATTTGATAAATACAGGCATATAATTATTTTTAAGGCTATGTTTACATATAAATTTATATAATGTTAATTTCATTTAATTTTTACAGCTGTCTGTCCAGAAGCTAATTAGTATTTATTATTTGCTTTTTAGAAAATGGATTCTACATCTCTATTACCAACATTTTTAGATATGGATCTGACAATATCACATACAGAAATTTGTCCTAAGGACATTCTGGTGAAATTTCAAGGGAGAAATAATATTGAATGTGAGTTTGACTATCACATATTGCAGAGGGAGATACAGCATATTCCAAAAGTAAAAAAGAATGTGGACATTGATGAATTTTGTTTGGTAGAAGAAAGAGTATCTGGAGAATGGCAGAGAGGAAGAGTTTTGGAAAAGAAAAACGAACTCTATACTGTGCTCCTAATAGATCGTGGAGAAGAACTAAGAGTCAGCAGTATGCAGATTGCTTCAGCCTGTGGCAAGTTATTTGAACTACCACCGCGGGTAGTATTTGGTATTTTTGCAAACATACTACCAATTGGAGAACAATGGTCTCCTAAGGCCTTGAATTATTTCCAGTCATTAGTAGGATTACAAGTGAAAGGTTGTATAATACAAGCCATTTTGCCTCTTCACATGATTATTTTTGAAGTGCCAAAAATTATATCTCAGGTTCTTGAATTAAAATTAGGAAGATATATTGATGGGGATTCATTTTGTCTAATTGTGGAAATGTTAAAAGAATTCCCACATCAAATTCCTGATTTATTACAACATAAGACACCTGAATTATCATTACATAATAATGATACTTTACTTGATATCCAACATGTTCTGGATAGTTTGCAGCCATCTTTGCCAATAGGTAATATTGAAAGTGTAAAGGTATCATCTGCATTGAGCCCAAGTAAATTTTATTGTCAATTAATTAAATGGATTCCAGAGTTAGAAGACTTGACAGTGTGCATGAATTTGCATTATGATATCAATCAAGAGAGTAGTCCTACTTGTGATAATTTTGGACTACTTTGTGTTGCCAAAAGGAGAAATGGACAGTGGCATAGAGGCATTATTCAGCAGCTCTTGCCTAATAATCAAGTGAAAATTTGGTTTATGGATTATGGCAGTAATGAGGTTATACCCTCAATTAATGTAAAGAAACTTAAACAGGATTTTATTTCAGTACCATTGTTTTCATTTCCATGTTCTCTGACATATTTACACAGTCCAGATAAAAATGTAAGAAAATTTCAACTCAGTGTATTTAAACAAGCCTTGTTAGGACAAATAGTATATGCACAAATCGATTGGCTCAATAAGGATGAGCATTTGTATTATGTAACATTACAAACTCAAGAGTCCACAAATAATTCTAAGTGTCTGCTAAAGACTGTAGGCACACAAGTACTTTGCCCACTTTCTGATTTAAAAATATCGAATATGTTGAGAGAAAATAGTACTTCTGCTGTAAATAGCATTGCAGTTGAGAATTTTATTGGAAATACTGAACAGTTGATAAACTCTCTAAATAATAAAGGCACTTTGAAAGTAGGTTTTCCTATTAAAACTATAGAAATGGAGATAGAAGCTGCCTACATAGCTTTCGTAGCATATGTATTAAACCCATCAAATTTCTGGGTACGCACCAATGAACATCAGAATGAATTTCAAGACATAATGAAAAATATAAACAGATTTTACGATTTATGTGAAAATGATGAACTAATTCTAAGAAATCCAGAACCTGGGTCATTTTGTTGTGCGAGGTATAGCAAGGACAGACGTTTTTACAGAGCTGTCATCAATGAAATTAATGGTTATAAGATTAATGTGTATTTTTTGGATTATGGAAATACTGATTCCATACCATTTTTTGATGTAAGAACTTTGCTTCCAGAATTTTGTGAGTTGCCTGCCTTAGCCATGTGCTGTTCACTTGTACATATATTTCCTGTTGAAGATATTTGGGTGAAGGCAGCAACTGATTATTTTAAAAAAATTGTCTTAAACAAAGCAGTTTTGCTTCAAGTTATAGCAAAAAAAGATGACAAGTACACTGTAAATATTCAGAGTATTGAAGCCTCTGAAAATATTGATGTTGTCTCTCTTATGGTACAAGCTGGATATGCAGAATATTGGGAAGTAGAGCCAGAATGTTATCCAAAATCTGTAAGTCAATGTTCAGTGTTAAATTTAAAATCTAAAAACAAAGTTAATATTAAGAAGATCTTATCTGCCCTTCCTGAAGGACCTAAACCTAAAAAGTATCACTCAAATAAGCTTAAAGAAAGTAATTATTCTTTGGTAAAGTCCCCAGCTATTAATTTCTCAAATTTAAAAAATCCTCTCACCTTGTCTGTGGAACCTGAGTTACCATGGCCTTATAAAGAATATATGTTTAAACCAGGAACAGTCCTTGAAGTTAAGTGTTCTTATTGTTATGGCCCAGGTGACTTTTCATGCCAGCTTCAATGTAAGTTAGAAGACCTAAAATTACTGATGGAACAAATTCAGAATTATTACAGCATTCATTCTGATCCTTATCAGATTGGGCAGATAGCTTGTGTTGCTAAGTATTCCAAAGATAGGAAGTGGTATAGAGCTGCTATTTTGACTCGAGTATCTAATAAAGAAGTTGATGTAGTATTTGTTGATTATGGTTACCGGGAAAGAGTTTTAATTAAAGATCTTTGTGCGATTAACCCATATTTTCTTTTTTTAGAAGGCCAAGCCTTCAGATGTAGACTTAACCATTTAATTGAACCCATTAGTTGTAAATTATTAAGTTGGACAAGAGAAGCATGCAGAGACTTTGGGTATTTTATTTCTTCATCCAGAGGGTTATTGACTTGTGTCATCTGTGCCTTAGTTCTTATACATCCAAACCATTTATGTAACTTGGTAGATTTACAATCTCCATTTACAAGTGCAAAAGAATTTCTTATCAATCATGGCTCTGCACAGTATAGTACATTATCAAAGCCATTCCCATCTTCAGTTAGTCTTTACAGCTACTGTTATTCCTCCTTTAATATAAAAATTGGAAGTGAGGAAGAAATATATATATCTCATATATATAGTCCCAAAAAGTTTTATTGCCAATTTAGTAGAAATAATAAAGACCTAAAGATGATAGAAACAAAAATCACAGAGATTAATAACCTCAAAAATTATCCAGAATATTCTAGTAAGAAGAGATTGTGCATATGTAAATATATAGAGGATGGTCTCTTTTATAGAGCTTTAGCAATGCCAAAGTCAGATTCATTATCTGACTTTCTGGTCTATTTTGTGGACTTTGGAAATAAGCAATTAGTAGAAGAAAGTATGTTGAGGGTTATTTCAGATCAGTTTCCAGAGTTGCTGTTTACACCTATGCAAGCTGTTAAGTGCTTTTTGTCAGATCTTAGAGATGTAGATATTCCAGTAGAAATCAATAGGTGGTTTGAAGATAGTTTCTTGGGAAGACCATTAAGGGCAGTAATATTGTCCAAGGAGTCAGATGGCCAGCTTGGTGTAGAATTGTATGATGGATATCAACATGTAAATCAGAAAATTAAAATGTTGCTTCATGCTTATGGAAAAAAACATTGTGACCCAGCACACTGTGTGGAAAAGGGCCTTAAAATAAATGAGAATAAGAGACTTGCTGTTTCTTTGAAAGGCAAAAGAGAAAACTATCACCATGATATGACAAATAAAACTAGCCAAGTAACATATCCTGAAAGCAAAATACATCAATTAATGAATTCCAAAGGTATATATGCCCGGGTTTTGAAACCATCAGTTTGTTATAAAATTGAGCCTGTGTCAAAAAACAAAGTAAAGAAGTCTTTGAATGATGGACTTAAAAATAAAGGTGTAGACGTCCCTGGATTTGCATATACTCTTGATGAAAGTGATGTGGGCAAGAAATCAGTAAGGGTTGTGTCACAGTCTTTTATCAGAGAATTACATCAAGTAGCCTCACGAAACCCATATAATCTTACAAGACCACAGATCAAAGACCTTCCTGAACCCAAAATTTACTTGAATGCTAAAGTTAAAGGATATGTTTCTAATATCAGTAACCCAGCAAGTTTCCATATTCATCTTGAGGAGAATGAAAATGTAATAATCAGACTTGCAGATGCTCTAAATGAAAGAAGAGCAGATATAGTGAGCGAGAGAAAATCAATTAAACCTATCGTGGGAGATCTTGTAATTGCAGAATACTCTACTGAAAATGCCATTTACAGAGCTGTTATTAAGAACACTTTGCCAGGAAATTTTTTTGAAGTGGAATTTATTGACTATGGTAACACTGAAATAGTAAACATATCTAAAATTTATGAACTTAAAAGAGAATTCTTAACTATTCCTCAGCTAGGACTCCATTCTTTTCTCAGTGGAGTAAAGTGGAATGAGCCTGGTGAAATATGGGACAGTAAAACTATAGATTATTTTGCTTCACGAGTAAGTAACAAAACAGTTTCTTGTGAGTTTTTGAAAAAGCATGAGCAGAAATGGGAAGTAAACATAATTTGTGATGAAAAATGTGTCATTAATGAACTACTGAAATGGACAGCATGTCCAAAACTACAGAAAACAGTATTGCAAAGGCCTCAGGTTGTTTCTCAGAAGGTAAGCCCTGATGATAGTGAAATGAAGAAAGTGAGCTCAAATGAATATGAAAGTTCTGTGATCCTTCAACCATCCTACCGACAGCTGGTTAATATTCCTTTTGAACAGTTAAAACCTGGACAACTCGAAAAGGCTGAAATTCTTTATGTTTCAAAAAGTGGGGCATTTTATGTGAAGTTATCTAAAAATAAAAAAATATTATCAGATTTAACAGTATTAATTACTAAAGAAGTAAAACAACCCTTTTCACCAATGGAAAATATTGAAAAAGGCTTAGAATGCTTGGCAAAATCTAAAAATACTTTGAAGTGGCATCGATCAAAAGTAGAAAAAAAGTGTGTTGATGAGACAGTGCTTGTTTTTTTAGTAGATTGTGGTAGGTATGACACAGTGCCTTTAGGTAATATCAGGGTACTTAATAATGAAATCAGAAATATTCCAAGACAAGCTGTGCCTTGTAAATGGGTTTGGTTTGAAAATTTTAGAAACATGCCGTTTGAGTCCATTGTGCATTTATTTGCTCATTTGGAAATAGACATCCTTTTCCTAAAATATTTAAACTTTTCCTGGGAAGTAGAAATTTTGGTAGATGGCCTGTTACTTTTGGAATATTTAAATTTAAATACAGTTCATGTTGAAGAAAACAAACTTAGATCTTCAGAAATTATTTTCAGTTTGGCATCTAAGACTCCTGTGTCATCATGTACAATAAGATCTTTTACTTGGGCACAACTCCAAAATGGTAGGCGATATTCTGGTATTGCCACTGCTGTTTCTGATCCATCAGACTTTTGCATTCAGTTAGATGATTTATTTGACACAATGAAATCTGTCTTTATGTTGCTTTCTGATCTACCAGAAACCTTGCAAACAGTGTCTCAAGAGCACATAATTCCCGGTTGTAGTTGTTTGTTCAAATATGAACTGGAAGATCAATGGAATAGAATAGAAATTTCTGAAGTCTCTGATCAGTCTTTACTTATTGTGTTGATTGACTATGGATTTTCCATTTACATACCTTATTCAGATATAAGAAATCTTAGAGTTGTTCCCGAGGACCTTCTGAATTTGCCAAGGCTAAGTTATCCTTGTGCCTTATATGGTATCTTACCTGCTAATGGGAAACATTGGAATGAAGAAGCCAAATGTTTTTTTCTAGATTTCCTAAGTAAGCCAGGCTTAGATTTTCAGTTTAGGGAATATAGTTTTGAAACAAAACTGAAAGTAGATGTCATTTATGAGAAAAACAGTCTGGCAGATATCTTAGTTGCATATGGTTTTGCAATGTATTCTAAAGATTCAGATCATCTTGATGCAGTTACTACTACTGGATCTACTAAAATCCAATGTAAATTACAGAGGAAGCCTGTTTACTCATTATTAGATCACAGTTGTTACAAAAGAGAAAATATAAATTGTACATGCACTGAGAAACAGAAGCTAAAAAAGCAGAAAACTATAAAGAGGAAAGATGTCTGTAAGAACCCCTTAAGCAAAAGCCATGTTAGTAAAAGATTATATTTTAGAAATCTAACACTGAGGAATAAGGTTGAAAGTGGAAAACATAATCCTCAAAGTACCATTCCATTTGATAAGTGTGCAGCAGCTTCATTTTGGGAACTGTTACCTAATGGTTTGAAGAACAATACTAATTGCATTGAAAACATAGTAAAAAAGCTACCAATTGGAGAAATACAGGAAAAGAACAAAATGGATTTGAGGACAGCAGTACAAGCAATGCATGTTAATGGAAAAATATCAGAAGAACACTTAAAGGGTAAGTAGCCAGTTATAAAAAGTAGATTCTTTTTGTAGACTCCATTTTTGATTCTTTATAAAAGTTTTTTATGTACAAAAATTATCCAAATTGAAAATATCCTACTGCAAGAAAATTTACTAAAAAACCTGAATAAAGGAATAAACTTGGAGTGATCATTTGTACAATAAAATGATCACTTGAACAGCAACCTTTGAGAATGTAAACAAAGTATAGAGGATTTTAACCACACATGCGTGTACATGTTACAGATAATTTCAGGGTTTCACAAAACTTCTGATGGTCCATAGATCTCAAATTAATATATCTTGCTGCTATTCGGGAGCTTCCTGGGCTCATTTTGAAGAATCAATTTTCTATTATGTATTTTTATCAGATGAAATATATATTTAGTGTTTTTATTTTTTTATTTTAGTGTGCTTTTATCAGAGAGAGAGGAAGGGAGAGGGTAGATGAGAGAGGAACATCATTGTTCTGCTGCCTCCTGCATGGCCCTTACTGGAGATCAAACCTGCAACCTGGGCATGTGCCCTGACTGGGAATCGAACCCAGACCTCCTGGTTCATAGCTCGACGCTCAACCACTGAGCCACGCCGGCCGGGCAGTAAGTTAAATTTCTGATACTGCAAGAAACAAATATTTAGGATAGTGTATACATATGTACACATGCACACATTTGTAGAGTAATGTTAGATTAATGGTTACACTTCTTTTTTGAAGGAAGGATTTACGTATAAGAGACAATTATCGTTTTAAATAAAGACTAGAATAGGCTATATGTGTTTCTCCAAAGTGGATATACACTGAGTGGCCAGATTATTATGACCACCCCATCAGTACTTCATTGGGCCACCTTTTGCCTTCAATACTGCGGCGATTGTTCTTGGCATTGACTCCACGAGATGTTGAAAGGTGATGTGAGGAATCTGACACCATGCCTGATGAATAGCACTGTCCAGTTCTGTGAGATTTGATGGTGGTGGAACCAGCTGCCTGATGGCTCTTTTCACTTCGTCCCACAAATGCTCAATTGGATTGAGATCTGGTGATTGTGGGGGCCACCTAAGCAAGGTAAAGTCTCTCCCTCATGTTCTTGAAACCACTCCTGCACAATACAAGCACCAAGGCATGGCGCATTGTCTTGTTGGAAGAAGCCATCTCCATTGCCATACGCCATCAACATGATAGGATGAACTTGATCAGCAATGATACTTAGGTATGTTGTGCTATTCAGATGTTCCACACGAATTAAAGGGCCCAAATCATGCCAGGAAAACATGCCCCAAACTATAACACTGCCCCCACCAGCTTGAAGGGTTGTATTCATGCATGTGGGGTGCATGCTTTCATGATGTTTCTGCCAAATTCTCACTCTGCCATCTGCATGATGCAACTGGAAACGTGATTCATTGGACCACATGACTTTTTTCCAATGCTCGACTGTCCAATCCTTGTGTTCCTGTGTGAATTGGAGACGTTTTATCTTGGTAACTGCAGACATCAAAGGTGTTCGAACAGGCCTTCGGCTTCCATATCCCATACGATGCAGTGTACGGCTAATTTGCCTACAAATGTCAGGTGGTCATAATAATCTGGCCACTCAGTGTATATTACTAATTGTTTAAGAAAATATGTTTTTGTTAGACTACATGTGTAATTACATGTATATGTTATAGTATGTATAATATGTATAATTTGTGCTCTTTTTCTATTGTAACTTCTTAGGAATTAAGTAAAAAGAAATTCTAATTATAGTAGGAATTTTCAATATAAACTCTGGAATAATTCTCAATAAAATATACAGTGCCTTGAAAATCATTAATTTTTGCTTGTTTTTCAGTAGAGGGAGATGAAAGCTCAGATCGTTTATGCATCAGTTTGGCAACAAATGACACATAGGACACCCAATAATTACTCTTTTGCTTTAGATGCTCCAGATACATAATCAAAGTGGTAAGCATAGGACAACTTTTAACATTAAAGTACATTAAAGGAATCTAGATTGTTCAGATTACTTCCCCAGGAGACAATGATTAGAATGTTATAGAAATTCTATGTGAGCAAGAATTGTGATATGATTTGAAAAAACTTACATAGGAAATGTGGCTCATCCCTAAAGTACAGTTGACCCTTGAACAACACTGGTTTGAACTGCATGGGGCTGCTTATATGTGGATTTTTTTCAATAAATATACAGCTGGCCTTCCAGATCCCTGGGTTTCACATCCATAGATTCAACCAACTGCAGATAGAAAACAGTATCTTCAGTCCAAGGTTCAGAATATGGATATAGAGGGCCAATGTGCACATTTTTCTATACCATCTATAATAATAAAAGTGTAATATGCTAATTAGACTGGACGTCCTTCCGGGCATCCTTCTGTCCTTCCAGATGAAGCTGGGGCTGCAAGGGAAGCCCAGGTTTCGGGTACCAGAGAGAAGCTGGTGCCGGCAGCCAGAGGAAGGAAGGCCTACTTTTGCACGAATTTCGTGCATCGGGCCTCTAGTTTTATATAAGGGACTTGAGCATCAATGGATTTTGGTATTCACAGGGGTCCTAGAACCAATCCCTTGTGGACACTGATGGACTATAGTTCAGTTTTGGGGGAGTCAAAAGTTATAGCGGATGGTCGATGCACCTAACCCCCAAGTTGTTCTATGGTAAACATTTTATTCGATACACTATTTGCAAGTGGTTTCACATTCATTAGATAATATTATTTTATCATTACCTTCAGCTATTTTTCAGGTGTCTCCTAACAAAGCCTTTGTTCAATTTGTTACTTTGTACAGTAATAATTATAATACATAGAGAATTAATGCTATGTAACTATATTTCCTAGAAAATGTAGGTGCTCATAGGACTAATATTTATTAAAAGGATGTAGAAGCCAGCTTAATTTCATCCTTCCCTCTAGCTCACAAGAAAAAATGAAAAATTTTCATGTTTTCACTTTATTTTATTTTCTAGTTATATATTTAATTTGGTCTTATATAAAGTATTTTTGGTTGTTGTGGGTATTTGTGACATTCAAGAACACCACTATCTATTTGGAGGGTAGGTATTTGTCAGTGCATTTACCTGTGAATTGAAATGTATTTTGTAAGTAATCACTGAGCAGACTGTGAGTCTTGTTTTGGTGCAAGGATAGAATCATAAAGTTATGTAAGTATACTTAAGAGTCAGTGTAAGCCAAATAGATTTGAAGAACTAGAAAGGTGGTGATTTAAAAAGAGTATTTGGAAAAACTTAGAAATTTCCTAAGCTTGCTAGGGACAATCAGTTTTATTGTTATTTGTTCATGTACATTGGATATGTTGGTATTGTCACTTTTTGAGATTAGGAAACAATTTTTAGAAGTAGTATTGTTTATGAATACTTGTAAGTTTAATTTTGGTATCCTGAAAAGAAAGTTTATTCAAGGCTCGGAGACTTTATGTATATTTTTTGCATTACAAGTTAATCTCTGAATTCACCTGTAAAGCAATCTGGGCATGGACTTTTCTTCTTGAGAAAATTGTTAATTACTACTAAGTTGTTTTTTTTACTCGTTATAGATGTGTTCAGTTTTTCTATTTCTTCTGAGTCAGTTCAGTTTTGGTTATTTGTGTCATTCTAGGAATTTGCCCTTTTCATCCAAATTTTCTATGTTGGCATAAAGTCATCATATGTCATAAAACTTTTAATTTCTGTAGAGTCAGTAATGATGTTCCCAGTTTAATTTTTAATTTTGATTATTTGCCTTTCTTCAGTTTTGAAAAATTACGGTGGCAAAATGCACAGTTTACCATCTTAACCATTTTTCAGTATGGAGTTCAGTGTTATTAGGTACATTCAGTATGGAATTCAGTGTTATTAAGTACACTAGAGGCCCGGTGCATGAAATTTGTGCACGGGGGGTGTGTCCCTCAGCCCAGCCTGCACCCTCTCCAATCTGGGATCCCTCGGTGGGATTGGGCCTAAACGGGCAGTTGGACATCCCTCTCACAATCCAGGACTGATGGCTCCCAACTGCTCACCTGCCTGCCTTCCTGATTGCCCCTAACTGCTTCTGCCTGCCAGCCTGATCACCCCTTAACCACTCCCCTGCCAGACTGATTGATGCCTAACTGCTCCCCTGCCAGCCTGTTTGCCCCTAACTGCCCTCCCCTTCAGGCCTGGTCACCCCTAACTGCCCTCCCCTGCAGGTCTGGTCCCCCCTAACTGCTCTCCCCTGCAGGCCTGGGTGCCTCCCAACTGCCCTTCCCTGCAGGCCTGGTCGCCCCCAACTTCCCTCCTCTGCCAGCTTGGTCACCCCTAACTGCCCTCCCCTGCAGGCTTGATCACCCCGAACTGCCCTCCCTTGCAGGCCTGGTCCCTCCCAACTGCCCTCCCCTGCTGGCCATCTTATGGTGGCCATCTTGTGTCCACATGGGGGCAGCCATCTTGTGTGTTGGAGTGATGGTCAATCTGCATATTACTCTTTTATTAGATAGGATAGAGGCCTGGTGCACAGGTGAGGGCCGGCTGGTTTGCCCTGAAGGATGTCCCGGATCAGGTTGGGGGTTTCCTTGGGGCGTGGGGCGGCCTGGGCAAGGGGCCTGTGGTGGTTTGCAGGCCAGCCACGCCCCCTGGCGACCCGAGCAGAGGCCCTGGTATCTAGGGTTTATTTATCTTCTACAATTGAAACTTTGTAGCCTGGAGCGGAGCCAAGCCTTCTGCTTACTCCATGGCGGCAGCCATTTCTGTTGGGATTTATGTATCTTCTATAATTGAAACTTTGTAGCCTTAAGTGAAGGCCTGGGCCAGCCAGGGTGTGCAGAAAGCTTGGCTTCCTCCATCGCCGGGGGCAACCCTAGCCTCCTGCTCTTTCAAGCTCGTGGCTGCCGCCATTTCTCTGCGGATTAATGTATCTTCTATCATTGAAACTTTGTAGCCTTGAGGGGAGGCCTAGGCCGGCAAGGGCAGGCAGAAAGCTTGGCTTCCTCCATTGCTGGGGAAACCCAAGCCTCCCTCCTGCTCTCTGTGGTCGTAGCCATCTTGGTTGGGTTTATTTGCATATTCGCTCCTGATTGGCTGGTGGGTGTGGCTGGTGGGCGTGGCTTGTGGGTGTAGCAGAGTGATGGTTAATTTGCATATTACTCTTTTATTAGATAGGATTGTTGTGCCACCAGCACCACCATCCATTTTTGGAACTCTTTTAACCTTGCAAAACTGAAACTCTATTATATCAATTAAATACTCACTCCCCATTAAATCTCCCCTATAGTTCCTGGCAACTACCATTCAACTTTTTATTTTGATGAATGGTATCTCATATGAGTGGAATCACATAGTATTTGTCCCTTTGTGATTTGTCCCTACGTGAAATTTCACGTAAAAACATGTATTTAAGGTTCAGGCATGTTGTAGGATGTTAGAAATTTTTTCCTTTTTAAGGCTGATGGATTTTCAGTTTTTATAGCACCATTTACTACCAAAGACTATTCTTTGTCTGTTGAGTAGTTGTAGAGCCTTTGGCCAGTACCATTTTCTTGATTGCTACAGCTCTGGAGTATTTTTGAAATCATAAAGTATAAGCCCTCATATCTGTTCTTTTTCAAAATTATTTTGGCTCTCCTGGATCCCTTATATTTCCAAATGAAGTTGAGGATCATCTTGTAAAAGTCTGCAAAAATGCCAGCTTGAATTTTTATAGCAATTAGTTGAATCAAGATTAATTTGGGTAGAGTTGCTATCATAGCAATATTGAGTCTTTTAAGCCATGAACAGGGGAATATCTCTCCATTTGTTGACCTTTACTTTCCCTCAGTAACATTTATAATTTTTTAGTATGCAAATATTGAACAGTTTTTATTATATGTATTTTAAATATTTTTTCTTTTGAGGCCATTGTGAAAGATACTGTGTTTATTATTTTATTTTCCAATTGTTCATTGTTTATTTATAGGAATACAATTGATTTTTGATCTTGTGTCCTCTGACCTTGCTGTGTTTGTTCATTAGTTCTAATTTGTGTGTGTATGTGTGTGCATATGTGTGTTCTTTGGGGTTTTCTGAATGCAGGATTATGTCATATATCATTAAGTAAAATTTTAGTCTTCCCTTTCTGATTTGGATGCCCTTTTTCCCCCCAGATGGCAGTACTTAGCACCTCTATTACAATGTTGAAAAGAAGTGGTGAGAGTAGACATCTATGCCTTGTCTGTTTCAGGAGAAAGACTTTGTCTTTAACCATTAAGTAGATGTTTGTATAGGTGTTATAAACCTTAATCACATTGAGGACATTCCTTTCTATTCTAAGTTTATTAAGAATTTTCATCATGAATAAATGCTTGCTTAAACTATTTCCTTGGTTATCTATCACTTTTTCCTGCTTTCTTTCCCTAATATTTTTTGTTACATGGTAAACAAAGACAATGTGGGTGTATATTGTAGTAGCTTTGGTTTATGTTATCTTTCTCTTAATATTTTGAATATTCATCTGGTAGGTAGTGAACTTGTTTTATTTTTTAAATATATTTTTTATTGATTTCAGAGAGGAAGGGAGAGAGAGATAGAAACATCAATGCTGAGAGAGAATCATTGATTGGCTGCCTCCTGCAGGCTCCCCACTGGGGAATGAGCCCACAACCCAGGCATGTGGTCTGACAGGGAATCAAACCGTGGCCTCCTAGTTCATAGATTGATGCTCAACCACTGAGTCACGCTGGCCTGCCCAAAATTATGAGTGTATCCCTAGATAAGGCCTAGACATTGTGGAGCAGAGCAGGGGTGTCCTGTCTGAATTTCTGCCTCTCAGAATTTATGAACAACATAATGTCATTATTTTATCACTAGGTTATGGAATAATTTATTATATGGAAATAATAACTAAAACAGATTTTGGTACCAAAAGGGAGATGCTGCCATACTTTTAGACCTAGCAGTGGGCAGAAACAAAGGGCCTTGAAGAGAAGAAGCCTGACAAGCCTAAGAGAGACTATCAGTGAGGGCTTTGAGGAAGTTGGAGAAAATGTTGGGAGCTGGAGAAAAGGAGGCTGGAGACCTTTGTTAAATGTAGTAAGGAAAGTTGGCAAAATTGCTACTGCCATAATATGGAAAATTGCAAATGTATCTATTGAACCAAGGAATGAGGCTGAAGAGATTTCCAAGTGATTACTATATGCCTTCCTTTTTTTGAATGAGAGTGCCTATAAAGTTATTCTATGCTAGTTCCACAAGCGTATGTTGGACGTGTGTGGGCTAATATGCCACTCTATTTCATAGGTCTTCAGATCAAGAAGAACTCTACTTAAGAATCCACTGCTGGGGAACCTAATCTACACTGGGACTTGATTGAAAGGATGAGGTCTGAAACTGTCCTGATGCCTAATGGACTGAGACTTTGGAGTCTTGGGGAAGGTGTAGTGTATTATTCATATAGGAATGGTGTGAATTGTTGTGGCCGGAGGGCAGACTGTGTTACATTGTATTATCCGAAGATTGCCACATCAATATTTCTCACCTTACCTGCTCTTATCCAGGGCGAACTTGCCATTCCCCATCAGGAGGTCTCATAGATCTGGGCAGGTTGGTGGCCCTTTTGACCAAAGCTTAGGGTGATGCCATGTGACCTCACAAGGCTGGGTCATAAACCGTGATGCAGCTTTCACATTCCTTTCTGACACACTTGCACCTGGTGCCCTGCACCATCATGCAGGAAATCCACTACCACATCCAAGCTGTGAGGAAACTGAAGCCACATGGGAAGGCCATGCATAAGGACTCCTGTCCACTGTTCTAGACCCTAGCTAGCCATTTGGTGTGGCCTTGCTGAGGCCATAGGCATTGTGCAAAGATAAGCCAACTTCATCGTGCCATTCATGTCCAAATTCCTAACTGTAGGACCCATGAACCTAATAAAATAGTTGTATTTTATAAACTAAGCTTTGAGGTAGTACCTGGGACAACTGGATAACTTAAAAACCACATTATAAATCTCATTCAACCTTTTGGTGTTTAAAGTGGCTTTATAATGAGTAAAGTATTAATTTTAGTGAAAAAGTTTATGATACACATTTTAGCTGCTTAATGGCTTGCTTATTCATTTATTTGGTTTTAGTGTACTAAGCCAGTGGTTGGCAAACTGCGGCTCGCGAGCCACATGCAGCTCTTTGGCCCCTTGAGTGTGGCTCTGCATTAGAACCGCTTCTTCAAAATAGACTCGCCCAGGCCAAAAACTGACTTCTGCGCATGGGCCACAAAGTTTCAATCGCACTGTATGTGCGCACTCGCACGTGGTATTTTGTGGAAGAGCCACACTCAAGGGGCCAAAGAGCCGGATGTGGCTTGCGAGCCGCGGTTTGCTGACCACTGTACTAAGTCATATGGCTGTGGCTGATTTCTAGATAGTTGATGTGCCACTGCACATTAGTTTATACTGGTTTATTTATAAACTTTCTATTTAATTTGCATTTTGTTCTCTTACTTGATTGAAAACTCAATAAATATAATAATTCTTTCAATTTGCCTCTATATTTTATACATAATTTATATGATATAAATGCATATTGATTGAATATTAAATTTTATATTTTCAGAGGGCATAGGTCATGAGCTTTAAAAATAATGTGAAATGTTATGGATGACTTCGGAAACATGGAATTATATACCAATATTAATTATTTTATTAATAAGTGTAATAGTCTGTCTTTTAAGGAACTTCATTCCTGGTAAACTATATATCTAATTTGAGTATTTTTTATGAGGTAAAGATTGGAGGTAAAAGAGCAGATTTTTTTAGCTGTTAATAAAAAATGTTTTTGTAATTTTTGGAGGGCTTTACTGACATCTAGTGGCATTCAGTCCTATATGGTTTAAATTCCTTTTAGCTTTATTTCTGCTCATCTTTCCATGACTATATTCTCTTAATTTTCAAACTTGTTTTAAGGAAAGAGATATTTTAGGTGCCTAAAGTGAGAATAGCATTTTTTTGAGATGTGTATTATGCATGTACCTCATATATAATTTAATATAGATGAATAAATATAGTCATGTCATTCATTCTTAAGTGGAGTATTTTTTGCTGTATGTTTTGTTTTGTTTTTTGGATTTTCCTACCTTACTCCTTTTTCCATTTATATAATTTTCTTACCCCTGTCCTAAGGTAGGTCATGGTAACTGCCTAGATTTTCTCCACGTGCATCCATTTCAGTGCATGAGTGAATATAATTATATAAATATATAAATACAATGTACACATTTTTATTATGTTTTAGAAAAATAAGACCATATACAGTTTTATGCATCTCTTAGAAATCTAAGATAAGTAATATAGTTCCATTTATTCACTTCAATGTATGCATAATTTTTAAAAGTATGGATATGTTTTAATTTCATTTTCAGCAACTTCTCTATTGATGGGCATTTATCTTTGTGGTTTTTGCCACCTTGGATGTAGTGGCAATACACATCTGTACATCTTTATCCTAACATAGGGGTGACTTTATCTCTCTGAGATAGATTTTTAGCAGTGAGATTGGTGGGTAAATGAATGTATTTTTAATTTTAATAGATGTTGCCATATTGCTTTTAAAAGCAGGTGAAATGTCAATAAACAACATTAGTAGATTTTCCTGCATGAAGGTGTAAAGTGATTTATTAATTTCAATTTCCTGATTACCAGAGAATTTGAACAACTTTTTATGTTTAACTCTGTATTTATTTCTCTATGAATTTTTTAATTTTGACTTTTGCACTTTGTATGTTAACCCCTTGCTTATCCAATTTACAAATATTTTGTATGGAAAAAGATATTACAACAAAGTTTTAACTCATCATACAATTAAACATTTTTGTGTTTCGTTTTTGAGACACTTTGAGTTTCTCAGATGTAATTAAAAAACTCCTCTTCACAGATGGATTGTATTCCTCCACTTTCCTTTTCTTCCTTTTTTTTTTTATCTTACAAAGTATTCTTTTGTACGAGTTTTTACATTTAAGTCTTAATCCATTTGAAATTTAATTACTTTAATAAATTTAAAAATACACACAGTATATATATATTCACACATGTATATCTATATATATAGATATATACACTGAGTGGCCAGATTATTATGATCTCTGAACGCATAATAATTTGGCCACTCAGTGTATATCCTATTTAATAAAAGGCTAATATGCAAATTGTCCCCTCGACCAGGAGTTCAACCAGCAGGCAGGCCGGCCAACCGCCCATGTCCCCTCCCCCTGGCCAGGCTGGCTGGAACCCACCCATGCACGAATTCATGCACTGGGCCTCTAATATATATACACACACACACACACACACACACACACACATACATACATATATATATATTTTTTACACACACACACACACACTCAGTGTATATACATACAGTAAAATGCCATATTAAAGAATTATCACAAAGTGAACAGCAGTCATTCAGAACAATTCTTGTCCCTTCTTAATGACTAAGTCTGCATTATTGCCTTCCTGCTTTTCTTCATATATTTGCCTCCTAAGCTGAATTCCTAAACATTGCAGTTCAGTTTGTTGGTTATTAGCCTTAATATAAATAATATAATATGTAATTTTTTATATCTTATATTTTCACTTAACACTTGGTGAGTTTTTTCCCCACTGTGGTATGCAACAACATTCATTCATGCTCTTGCTGTCTTGTATTCCGTTTGTCAATATATGACTCCTTTTCTGTTCATTGTTGATGGATATATGGGTTTTCAGTTTTTGACCATATGGGATAATGCTGCTGTGAACATTCTTGTGAATTGCTCTTGATACTTTTGTGCATGCATTTCAGTTGAATATATATTTCAGAGAGAAACGGATGGCTCATTTGGCACATAGGTAAGTCAGCAATTACTGCCCAAAGCGTTTTCAAAAGCTGTCATATATTTCATCCAATTACTCTATCTCTACCAACACTTAGCATTGTCTGTCTTTTATTGTCTAAATCATTTAAAAATTATTTTTATTGATTTCAGAGAGGAAAGGAGAGGGAGAGAGAGAGAAACATCAATGGTAAGAGAGAACCACGGATTGGCTACCTCCTGAATGACCCACACTGGGGATCGAGCTTGCAGCTCAGGCATATGCCCTGACTGGGAATTGAACTGTGAACTCCTGGTTTATAGGTTGATGCTTAACCACTGAGCCATGCTGGCTAGGCTGTCTTAGTCATTCTTAGGTGTAGGTATTGGAATAATATTGTGGCTTTAGCTTGCATTTCTCTGATAACTAAAGAAGTTGAATAACTTTTCATGTTTATTGGTCATTTAATTAAGAATTGCTGTTACTTGGTCACTTTTCTATGAGGAAGACATGTTCTAACTGATTTGTAGAAATTCTTTATATATACATATTCTGAATACACACCCTTCATTGTCAATATCTTTTTCACTTAGCGGCTTTTTGTGGTAGTTAATTATTATTTTTTGATTAACAGAAACTCTTAATTTTAATTAGTTCAATTTATACATTTATTTTCTGTGTTTAATGCTTTTTGTATCCTGTGGGAGAAATCTTTACATATCCAAGCTGATGAAAACAGTTTCCTAGAAAAATTTTATATTGCTTTTAAATTCAATCTACAATTCTTTTAAAATTAATTTTTATATAAGATACTAGGGGCCCAGTGCACAAATTTGTGCACCTTGAAAGGAACTGTGGGCCACAAGGCTGCAGTGAGAACAGGGGAGGGTCTTGGCCCATCCTTTGTGCCCCCGCCTGGCCCCTCCTGCCGTGGCCCCCCTGGTCCCCTGTCTGCTGGCATCCCACCACTGCCACTCCCACCCGCTGCCAGCCCTGCTTGCACCCGCTGATGGCGCGGAGTGATTGGGGCTGGCGCTGGCAGTGGGTGCAAATGGCAGCTGCTGCCCTGATCACCCCTCAGGAGCAGGGGGAGGTGGAGAAGCCCTGAAGGGTGATTGGGGCAGGCAGCTGCTGCTTGCATTTGCTGATGGCGCCTGCTGAGCAATCGGGGCTCGTGCTGGGTGCCGGCAGTGGGTGCGAACAGCAGTTCCAGAACCGGCAGTGGGTGTGAGCAGGGCCGGCACCTGCAGCAGGTGCAAGCACCAGGTGAGAATGTGGTGTGCAGGAGCAAAGAATTTTCATTAACCACCAGAGGCTTGCCCCGCTGACAGCAACCGGTGCCCCACCTTGGTCTGGTGCCCCTGCTCACCTGCTCCACCATCCCGCTGCGGCTGATGCCCATCATGTTTTGTGCTCTGCCACCTGCTGCCCACACCCACCATGTTCCACATGCGCCCCCTGGTGGTCAGCGCACATCATAGCGACCAATTGTTTGTTCCGCTATTTGGTCTGTTTGCATATTAGCCTTTTATTATATAGGATAGGATAAGAAATGAGTTAGTATTAATTTTTTTACATATAGATATTTATTTGACCCAGTAGCATTTATTGAAAAAGACTATACTTGCCCCACTGTACTAATGTATCCCCTTGGTCATAAATCTAGTGTTTATATATTCACAGGTTGGTTTCTGGACTTTGTTTTTTTTACTGTAATACCATACAATTAGTCAATACCAAAATGTCTTAATTACTATAGTTTTACACTAAGTCTTGAGTTTTGCCCATATAAATCCAGTAGTGTTTTTGTTCTTGAATATTGCCTTAGTCCTTCTTTGCTTTTGCATTTCATCATAAACATTTTAAAGTTAGCTTTTTATTTTCTACAAAATATATGCTGTTAAATTTTTCATTTGGATTTCCTTAAATCCATAGATTATTTAGAGAAGAATTACAGCTTTATAATATTGAATCTTCCAGTCCATGAATATGATGTGTTCTTAGATTTACTTAGGGTCTTTAAATTTCTTTTAAAAAACTTTATGATCTTTATTATATCAATCTTATATATAGTCCTCATTATTTGATATTTTAGATGCTATTATTGATGGTATAATTTTTCAAATTATATTTTTATTTTATTTTACTTTTGTATATTGATCTTATATCTAGTAATCTTGCTAAATTCATTCATTTTTAACAAAGTTGGTTATGAAAAATGACATTTTTTCTTTTCATCCTTATATCTTTAAATTTTATTTTCTTGCTTAAATGTTCTTGATTTTTGTGAGCATCCTGTGTCATTTCCAGTCTTGGAAAAACCTTTTAATATTTCGCCATTAAGTATGATATGTGCAAAAGTGGCCTTCATATATTCTTTAATAGGGAAGTTTCTTTTTATTCTCATTTGCTAAAATTTTTAGTATGAATGAGTATTGAATTTTATCAAATTGATATGGTCATGTGATTTTTTTCTGTTTTTGTGGTTATTTCATTATTGTTTTTAAAAAATATTAAATCAGGCTTACTTTTATGGATTAAATTCTCAGTCATGATGTGTTATAATTTTTATATATTTCTGATTTTATTTTCTAAGTTTCAGGTTTTTACCTCTGTATTCATTAGAAAGATTTACCCACACATTTTCATTTAATAACTTTTGAAGTTTTGATGTAAAGGTTAAATTGGTCTTATAGGGAGAAACCAAGATGGTGACATAGGTAAACACCTAAACTGCTGCCTCGCACAACAATTTCAAAACTACAACTAAAAGACAAAACGTCTATCACCCAGAACCACGGGAAAGCTGGCTGAGTGGAAGTTCTACAACTAGAAGGAAAGAGAAAAGAGCATTGAGACGTGCACAAGCGCTGAAAAGCTGAGATACGGAGGCACGCGAACCGGGCTGGCGGCGGGCGATTGGATGTGCTGCTGCTTTTCAACCCGAAAGGAGACAAGCTCCCGATTACTCTGAAATCCAGTTTCTGGGGAGACGCGGGGGACCCAAACTCCTATGGGGAGAGGCTGGACTGTCGGCCATCGGGTTGGAAAGTGAGGGTGACTTTCTTGCATAGGTGTGCCCAGCAATCATTGTTTACTGCGCTGGAGCGCGCAACGCGGGGACTTGGAAACGTGGAAACTCAGAGAAGGCTGACTGGCAGCCATTGCTTTTTGCCATGCCCTAGCCTAGTGATGCCCTGAGACTCCGCCCCACACAATCTACAAACACACCCAAGCTCCGAGCATCCGGCTTTTGCATATAAATGGCCTGCCCTATCGCAGCTTAACCAAACTAACTGAAGCTCTGGTCAGACAGCTCCATAACCTCCATACCCCAAGCAAAGAGGAGAAAACTGTAGTTCTTGCTATAGCTCTTGCTGGGTGGCCTCAGACAGTAGCTGACCCTGTACCCCATTGGAGATCCAGAAGCTAGTGTATCTAGTGGTCTGTGTGAGACAACACTAGATTTCAGCTACTCTCATAAGGGACACATTCAAGAGGCAGACTAGGTGAGCACCAAAGCCCCACTGAAACAAGTCCTGCCCCATAAGCATGTCTCCAGCACAGCAATTCTTCCATTATAGACACAGCGGGTCCTCACAGCAAATTGGCCTGGAGGTCAATTCCTCCCAGTGACACCAATAACAATCAAGACTTAACTACAACAAGGCTCTACACACAGTCCACAAAGGGGTGCACCAAGAGTGTCCACCTCAGGTGACTGGGAGGCTGACACATTGGACCATATAGGACACTTAGCACACAAAGCCACCCTACTAACTCAGGGAAGCAGCGAAAATGAGGAGACAAGGAAACAGATCACAAACGAATGGAGGAAAACACAACTGGATATAGAGTTCAAAACCACGGTTATAAGGTTTTTCAAGAATTTCCTAGAAAAGGCTGGTAAATTTAACGAGACCCTCGAGGATATGAAAAAGGACCAACTAGAAATTAAACATACACTGACTGAAATAAAAAATATACAGAGACCCAACAGCAGACTAGAGGAACGCAAGAATCAAGTCAAAGATTTGAAATACAAAGAAGCAAAAAAACAACCAGAAAAGCAAAAAGAAAAAAGAATCCAAAAAGTTGAAGATAGTGTAAGAAGCCTCTGGGACAACTTCAAGCATACCAACATCAGAATTATGGGGGTGCCAGAAGAAGAGCAAGATACTGAAAACCTATTTGAAGAAATAATGACCGAAAACTTACCCCACCTGGTGAAAGAAATAGACTTACAAGTCCAGGAAGCGCACAGAACCCCAAACAAAAGGAATCCAAAGAGTACCACACCAAGACACATCATAATTAAAATGCCAAGGGCAAAAGACAAAGAGAGAATATTAAAAGCAGCAAGAGAAAAACAGTTAATTATCTACAAGGGAGCACCCATACGATTGTCAGCTGATTTCTCAACAGAAACTATGCAGGCCAGATGGGAGTGGCAAGAAATATTCAAAGTGATGAGTAGCAAGAACCCACAACCAAGATTACTTTACCCAGCAAAGTTATCATTCAGAATTGAAGGTCAGATAAAGAGCTTCACAGATAAGAAAAAGCTAAAGGAGTTAATCACCACCAAACCAGTAGTATATGAAATGCTGAAAGGTATTCTTTAAGAAGAGGAAGAAGAAGAAAAAGGTAAAGATAAAAATTACGAACAACAAATACATATCTATCAACAAACGAATCTAAAAATCAAGTGAATTAAAAATCTGAGGAACAGAATACACTGGTGTATATAATAGAATCAGGGGCATAGAATGGGAGTGGATTGATAATTCTCAGGGGGAAAGGGGAGTGGGGGGTACGGGAAGAGACTGGATAAAAATTGTACACCTATGGATGAGGACCGTGGGGGGGAGGTAAGGGCAGAGGGTGGAGTGGGAACCGGGAGGAGGGGAGCTATGGGGGGAAAAAAGGAGAAACAATTGTAATAATCTGAACAATAAAGATTTATTAAATTTAAAAAATTGGTCTTATAAATTGAATTGGAGAGTATTTCTTAATTTCTGTTTACAAAAGACTTTGCATAAGATTTGTTACACTTTTTTCACATGGATGTAATATTAAATTGGACATAGCTAAAGAAAGAATTTAGGTAACCGGAAGACATGTCAGTATAAAATATGTAGACTGAAGTACATAAAGTGAAAGGGATGGAAATAAAGAAAATGCCACAGAACAAATGATATGGTTGGAATCCCAGAGGGAAGGGAGATAATAGACCAAAAAAATATTTAAAGATATAGTGACTGACAGTTTTTAACTGCCACCCCTGCTCCCAAATCTAAAGGCTCAGAAAGTACAAACTCCAAACTGGGTAATTACAAATATTTTCCAGGCACATCACAGAAAAACTTTAAAAAAGAGAGATTAAAAAAAAAGTCCTTAAAACAGCTATAGGAGAAAACACACATTACTTTGAAAGGAAAACAAATAATTCTTACAGATTACTTCTCAATAAGATAGATGTAAGTCTTAAGATAATGGAAAGACTTCTTTGAAAGTCTGAAAGAAAATAACTATTCTACAATTCTATTGAAATTAAATTCTGTCCTGCCCAAGCGGCATGGCTCAGTGGTTGAGCATTGATCTTTGAACCAGTAGATCATGGTTTGATACCTGGTCATGGCATATGCCTGGGTTGCGGGCTTGAACCTAAATGTGGGGCATGCAGGAGGCAGCCAATCACTGATTCTCTCTCGCCATTGATAATTTCTGTCTCTCCCTCTTACTGCCTCTCTGAAATCAATAAAAATATATTTAAAAAATAAAATTAAATTCTATAATTAGAAAATAGCCATTCGAAAATTTTACACCCAATGAAAATTTTCTTTAAAATTGAAGGCAAATATATTTATAGGCAAAAATGAGAAGATTCTTCCTCATAAGGCATGTGTTAAAGGAAATACGAAACAAGTTCTTCAGAAAGAAGTAAGGAGATCCCAGAAAGAAACATAAAAATACAGGATAAATGAAGACCAAGTTAAATAGTAGAAATGTGGGTAAATATAGATAACTGTTTAACACTATCAAAATAATACGTCATGAGACTAAAATGGATGACAGCAAAAACAAGAGTGAGAAATGGAGTTAAGTTGTTGTAACCATGTCATTGTCTAAGAAGTTAAAGTAAAAATGGAGACACTACTAAATCATGATGCATGTGGTAATTTTCTGGATAGCCATTAAAGGAATTGTGAAATAATATAACTAAAGTTAGTAGAAAATGCAATAAAAATAAATTAATTGATTCAAAAGAAAATGAGAAAAATATAGGTAGGACAAATTGAAAACAAATGGTATGACATTATATATAAACCAAATACATATCTCTACTTACATAAATGTCAATGGCATAAACACTCCATTTAAAAGAAAAATATAGTCAGACTGGAGGAAAATAACTAAAACTAAGATAGATAGTTAGCTACACCAGTTTATACTTATAAAAGCAGGGTTTTCCTCTATATCCTCACTGGCCCCTGATATTATTTGACTTCATAATTTTTTCTTATACTCTAATTTCCCTCAATTTTTTTCTTACTAGAAGATGGTATTTTAATATGATTTTTCCCTCAGTTGTATGGTTCTCCCTAGTAAAGTAAGTTCTCCACCAATTTGTTAGAAAAAAAATTTTTAAAGCTTTATTATTTAAAGTATTACAAATGTCCTCCTTTTCCCCTGTTGACCTCCTCCACCCCACTCTTATCCCTCCCCAAGGCCTTCCCTGCACTGCACTGTTGTTTGTCCATGGGATATGCATATATGTATATAAATTCTTTGTTTATTCTCTTCAGGTCCTGTCCCCACTTTTTAAACACATCATTCTGTTACATTGTCAGGGTCTCCGTATCTGTTTTGTTCTTCAGTTTATTTTGTTCATTATGTTCCACATATCAGTGAGGTCATGTGATACTTGTCTTTCTCTGACTGGCTTATTTTGCTTAGCATACCTCTAGGCTGTCTCAAAGGGTGAGAGATCTTTTTTATAGCTGCATAGTATTCCATTATATAAATATATCACAGTTTCCCTCTATATTTTATACAGAGATATAGTGATGCATATTTTTAGGGATAGCTCAAAGTCATAAAACATGTTTGCATTGTGTTTCTTATATCCCAATTTAAATAGACTTTTGCTGGAAAACTGAGATAACTTGGGCCTTTTTGGTCAGGCACAAAAGAAACAAAAGTTTTATTTGGAGACTTTGGACCACTAAGCTTTTATGTGAATATTTATGTGTTGCCTGAATTAGGAATGCAAGAAAAAAATTATTGGATTGCCTGATTGCTTTATCTTTGTCATCCATACTAAACACATCATGATATGATTCCCTAATCCTAAACTGGATATCATCTGCCCACTTATGAAGAGTCCTCCTCCCCTTTACTCTGAATATCACCCCAGACTAAAGGAAGAGGCTCAGTCCTTATAAAGGACTGATAAACGTTTTAAAACAAGTAACTGTTGCCTGGCTGGTATGTCTCAGTGGTTGATAGTTGACCTATGAACCAGGTCACGGTTCCATTCTCGGTTGGGGCACATGCCCAGGTTGCTGGCTCGATCCGCAGTAGGGGACATGTAGAAGGCAGCTGATCAGTGATTCTCATCATTGATGTTTCTATATCTCCCTCTCCCTTCCTCTCTTAAATCAATAAAAATATATTTTAAAAAATTAACTTAATTCAGCAAACATTTATCAGTTGAGATCCTATTCCCACCCACCCCCTTAGACTGCAATATAATTTAAATATATCTGATTATGTGTTATTTCTTGAGGATGGAAACTCTCATCTCAATTTTGAATACTTAAACTATGACCTCAGTTTTTTAATACTCAATATAGAGCTCACCATATAGTAAACATTTAACAAGTGTGTGTTGGCTTAAACATATACTATGCAGCAGGAATTGTATTAGCTACAATATATCATTCTTCATCAGCAAACTTGACCTATCTTACCTCCAAAGGAAAAAAATCACAGTGTGCTTGGATTTTCAATGTATAGCAATATATAGGAATGAGTGGAATGAGTGGAGGAAGAGAATCGGTGGCAATAGCTAGGAAGTATGTAAAGTGACAGAAGCCATAAGGACATTGGCTGTGCTGTGACCAAAAGGGTAAGTTATAGAACAAAGCTTAATATCATCTTTGTTTTCAAAAACAAGGGTTTGTTTCCTGTTAAATTATTTTTTATTAATTTACCTTGTCACTCTACCCAGAACTGAAAATTCCTATGCAGCGTCTGAAACTTTTATTTTCTTTGTACATCAATCACATTGCCTGGGAGACATATATATGGTCAGCACATAGAAGGAGCTTTGAAACTAATCAATTATAAAATATACCCACACGGTCTGAATTATTCTGCCATCAATCTGACATGTGTTCAACTCATGATAGATTGTATTGAGTCATCCATCTATTTTTTCCTAGCACTCAACAGCACAGGTTCTACAACACTGGTTTGGGGTTTATATTTCCATTTCTTCCGTTTGCCTTGAATTGCAGATCCATATGTCCTACTTCTTCCTTGAAATTTTCCACTGGATGCCTAATAGTCAATTCAAACTTAACATTTTTAAAATTACATTCTTGGTTTCCCTTCCAAACCTGCTTTCCCCTCAGTGTTCTTCATGTTAGTAATTGGCTTCCTGTTCAGTTGGTTGTAATGATAAAAACCTGATGTTATCCTTTATTGCTCTTTTTCTCTCAAAGCTCAAAAACATCCTTATTGGCACTATCTTAAAGACAAACCCCTCTGTCATTTTACCCCTTGCACTGCTACCATCAGAGTGTAAGCCACCAGCATCTCTCACCCAGATTACTGCAGTGGACTTCTGAGTGGTCTCCTTGCTACCCCTTTACCCTCTCCCCCAGCTTGTTCTTTATATAGCTCTTGGTTTATGTTACAAACCTCCAATGGCTTCCTCTCACATTTAGAATAAAATTCAAAGTCCTTAAGTGGCCTGTAAGTATAAGGCCCTGCATGACCTAGACCCTTGCTACCTCTCTTAGCTCACCTTCCACTTTTCCTGTCACTCACTGTTCCACTTACTGATCTTCAAACATGTGTTTACCTCAGGACTTTTGTATGTACTGTTCCTTAGCCTAAAATGCTTTTCCGTAGACATCTACTTTATTTGAATACTGGTAGTCCATCGCGCAATATTGCACGCAATAGGCTGCTTGCTGCTTCTGTGGGAGCTGGCGGGAACCGGCAGGAGCTGCAGCACGCAGCTTCCGTGGGAGCCAGGAGGGACGCGCTGATTCGATTCTGCGGCTGTGAAGGCTGTGGGCCAGCCCCCCTGTCTCCCAGAGGCCTGCTGCAGTGGGGCGTTGCCGTGGCAATGAAGCAAGCATCCCGCCCTGGCCGCTCCGCACCCGCTCCCAGAGGCCATCCAATGTGTGGGTAGGGCAGAGTGGTAAGATTTTAGTAGTTGAGGGATTTGTGTTAGTGGAAAAAAGGGGCCAGTCAGGGAAGAGTTTAAAAAGGGAAAATAACTCATGATAATGAAATAGGTGTAACTAAAGTGTGCTTTCCTGGTGCTGTGGAGTAGGGAGGCCACGAAGCTCCCATCTTGTGGCTATGGGCTCCGCCGTCGTTGTGATGGAGTGACAGTTAATTTGCATATTTCCCTTTTATTAGATAGGATTGCCTTATTATAGATGCCCATACCGTTGTCTTTAACATATTATCACCTCTCCAACTCGCCATTCCCTTGTTGTACTTTATTTCATAACTTGGATGACAAACTGATATTATGGCATGTATTTATTTATTTTTATCTCCCCGCACTAGAATGTAAGCTCTTTTAAGGAAATAAATGCCCTTATCTTGTTCACAGTAGCCCCAACACTTAGGGGAATTAGTTGACAAATGATATGTGCTCAATAAATATTTACTAAATAATGCATAAATAAATGCAATTCTGATTGTGACAGAATTTTTCTTGGTGTTCAATTCAGGATATACCTGCTTGTTTTTTGCATGAGATTTGGCTCTAAAGAATGATGGACTTTATTTTGTAAGTAGGTCTTTAAGCTGTGCATTTTTGAACTTACCCTCTTCTGAATTATTAAGTTTGTGCATTTTTAAAGGATAATTTATTATGCCTTTTATCTTTTGTAATTCACTCCCAGGAAGATGGACTGAAAAATAATGAGGTCTTTTACAATTTAAAAGTAGAAAATTTGGCCACCAGATGGAGACCTAGACTGATTTTTAATGATAGGCTTACTATCTGAGAAGTAAAAAATCTTAAACCAAATACTTTGATTTTCTTGCTGTCCTATTTTGTACATTTCTATCAATTTTACTCTTTAGATAAATAGGGTATTCCTCCAAAATACTAGTATGTACACACTTTGAATGATTTTAAAGTCAGTGTTTATTAACATAAAATTCATTTTCAAAATTTAAAAGAATCTACAGAAATGAATATATATTTTTGTCAATGCCTGTTATCAAATTGATGATCCTTCTGGTCCAGGCACTGGTGATAACACGAAACAGTGGAATTGCAAATATCAAGAATAATTTTGTTCAGTATTTGTGTGCCCTCAATTCATTAGCTATTGTCAGCTTTTTTTGGTACTATAAACTTGATCTTTTATGTATCTCCATAAAAAAGTCTAGTAGATAAAGTTTCTTTCTTTAAAGCTTAGTCTGGCTTCACCCATTATTTCAAATCAGTTAAACCCAAAAAGGAGTGAAAAATTAAGTGAGTTATCTGCTGTTAAAGTTTGCATGCATTTTTTTTGGGACACCCTGTATTTTTACCTATATTCAGGAAGGTTTGGTGTCGTTAGCAATTTGTCGTAAAAAGGAATCATAAATTCATCCAAAGATCATTCAAACCTCAGGGTACTTGGCTGATTCCGTGGTGAAGTTAGGTTGGAAGAGCACAGATAGGCTGTTGAAGAAAGTTACAACGTGTGGGTAGGGCAGAGTGGTAAGATTTTAGTAGTTGAGGGGTTTGTGTTAGTGGAAAAAAGAGGCCAGTCAGGGAAGAGTTTAAAAGGGAAAATAACTCATGATAATGAAATAGGTGTAACTAAAGTGTGCATTCCTGGTGCTGTGGAGTAGGGAGGCCACGAAGCTCCCAAAGCAGGAGGCTTCCGGAAGTGTGTGGCAGCCGGATGTTCTGAGGGATGTTCTTACTGTCCAGGCAAGTCAGAGACTGCTTGTTCTTTCCTAAATGAACGGAGAAGTTGGCAGATTTGATCACTTTATTCCTTTTACTTTTGGTCTTTTTCCATAGTGCCATGTAGTTTGGAGACTACGTGTGCCATATGAGATGCCTAAAGCAATAACTGTTTTCCTTTAAGTCCTCAGAGAATATGATTTCCTTACACTAGAAAGAAAAAGACAGCAGAAAGGAAATTTAAAATAATTTACAGAATTTTCCTCACTGGGTTTCATTTACTTTGCTTCCAGAGATGGCCACAACAAAAATAAATTTAAAATAAAGTCTTTGTGGTAATGCTAGGAGAAGAAAAACGTTTTGTGACCTATATCCTGTTTGACCTGAACATTAGAGGAAAAATGTGCCTTTTCTTCCCCTGTCCCCTCCTGAAGATGTTGGTGAACTCCACTTGAGTTTTCTTTCACTCCCTGCCAATGGCAATCACTTTTTGAATGATCTCTCTGTTCTGTCCCATTCGCCTCCTATAATCCTGTCAGACTAATGTACCAAAAACAAAGATGACCTGCCCATGTCTGTCAAAGATGCATGCAGCATAGAGTAAAATCCAACGTGTTGGCATGGTCAGGCCCCGGTAATATGACTCTCCCTATATTCTGGACTGGATGGCTCAGACCAGGTGTAATTTTTGAAGCCTTCTTTAGTTCTTCCGAACCAAAGTGACATAGTTTCCTCTTTTGTGTTCTCATGTGTTTGTTTGCACTATTATTATATCACTTACCGTTTACATTGTATTTAACTATTTTGATCTTGCATACCTTTTGAGTGCTTGAGGTCTAGAATTACTATTTCCCAGGGTCTTAAGTGCCAGAATGAAAGCAATTGGTAAGTTTTTGTTCAACCTTCCAATTTTATTTTTGTAGAGACATGTAGAATCATTCATTTCCTGCCACGCCATACTAGAGACTTTAGAGAATTAATTTGGCTTTTAAAATTTTTACTTTTTTAAAATATTTTGTTTGTTTCAGAGAGGGAGGGAGAGAGAAATATCAATGATGAGAGAGAATCATCATCAATTGGCTGTCTTCTGTATGTCCCCTACTGGGGATCGAGCCCACAACCTGGGCATGTACCCTGACTGGGAATTGAACCATGACCTCCTGGTTCATAGGTTGACACTCAACCACTGAGCCACACCAGCTGGGCTAAAATTGTTACTTTTTAATGTTCAAAACCAACATAGCCTGTTAAGCAAAATGACAAACCACAGAAGTTATTACTATTTTTACTCTTAAAATATAAATAATTTGTTTCTTCTTTGTTACATTATGATAATAGTTCATAGAACTTATTTCTCTTTTGAAAGTTATATGCAAATTGGACACCTATAAAGTTAATTCATAACCTTGTAGGATTAACTAAAATGAAGAATTAGTTGCTATATGTACCCTGACCCTGCAAAATATGTACTCCAAATGTGTAGAACAACAGTATACATGTATTGATTGAAGTAAGGTGAGACACTATTCATAAATCCAGCATTGAGGAGTGCTTTAGTAAAAAACCATTTGTTAGGCACCATCCTAGGTTTGGGAGAACATCCCATATAATAAAAGCATAATATGTAAGTCAACTGAATGGGGGAACGACCAGTTGCTCTGATGTGCACTGACCACCAGGGAGCAGACCCTCAACACAGGAGCTGCCCCTGGTGGTCAGTATGCTCCCATGGGTGGAGCACCGCTTGGCCAGAAGCCGGGCTCACGGCTGGTGAGCACAGTGGTAGTGGTGGGAGCCTCTCCCGCCTCTGCTGCAGGCTGGTGGTAAGGAGCCAGGGGTCCTGGACTGTGAGAGCCCCGGACTGCAAGAGGGTTGTCTGACTGCCGGCTTAGGCCTGATCTATCCCCCGAGGGGTCCCGGACTGCGAGAGGGTGCAGGCTGGGCTGAGGGACCCCTCCAGTGCACGAATCTTGAGCACTGAGCCTCTAGTTTATAAATAAAATGGTCAACTCAACACTCATGGAGCTTAACATCTTCTGAGGAAGATGGACAATAAAAAGTAAACAATGAATGAGCAACATAATTTTGGATAATGGTGATATTAGGAAAAATCAAGCAACAAGAGATTATAGACTAGCTGAAAGGTCAAGGGGCATTATCTTTTCTACATTATGATGCAGAAGTGACATCCTGGTGATCATCAAATAGGACACAAATATGTTCACATTCTTTGTTCATTCTGAGAGATCTGTCCACATGCCTCTTTTCCAGTACTCTTTGTCTAATCCTCTAGTCCTCTTGTTTCAAAGATTCTCATGTGGGTATTTTAAACTTCTCACTGGTGGGACTTCACAGCCCCATGCTCTCTGCAAGGCTACTTGAGTTGAGCGGTAATGCTGCAGCAATCTCATCCTCCTCAGTCTGCTGGGCACTGGAGACTTCCCAGGGGCCATGGGTATGAGTAAAGTAAAGAAGGAAGTGGCAGTGCAGCATACCATGTGTGTTGCCTCCACAATCCAAAACGTATGCCAAGCGTTACACTAGCTTCTTGGAAGTGGTGACAAAAGGCATGGAAAGTTGCCTCTTGCTTTGTAGGGAATATCCTAACATGCCTTACATCACTGGTGTCCAGAATCTTCACTGAGGCTTCAGGCCTCTGTATTTTCATGAAATTCATCTCAGATTTATTACCACACAAGTGCCTTATCAAGGTGCTTCCTCCTGTCCAGATCCCATCAATCATCTGGTTCTGTTAGTGTAATGCACTAGTGTCCTTCTGTGGGATAAAACAATCAACGTAGATTAAATTGTTTCACAGAACCTGAGACTTGGCCCAAGTCTGAGGCAAAACAGTGAAAGTTACTACTGTCACCACTGAGTGAGAACAGGCTGCTTTGAGGATTCTTTGTCTAGCAGCGGTCGCCAACCTTTGGGACCTCATGGACCACCGGTGGTCCGCAGACCACCGGTTGGCGACCGCTGATCTAGAGGATGGTCGAGAGAGAATTTGCCAGAGCAGCTGCATGTCAGGTGCTAGGTGTTGGGTTGATTTGCTTTAGTGAAGAAATCACCTCTGGACAAGGAGCTTCAATTCATAGAACCACTTGTTTAAGCTTTCCTTCTTTAAGATATATTTTGGAATTTAATGGGGATGTGTTAAGGATCCTAACTCAGCAACTTCAGTAATTGGGTGGTGCATTAATCTCTATAATCTTCTGGAGATATATCTGGTATTCCTATAAATGTGCCAGTCTCTGGTAACCCAAGCAAAGGAAAACAGTGCTCAATATAGATTTGTTGAGTTGAATTATATTTATTGAATCTTTGCCTTCTGTTTTTTAGGAGACCTTTATGTTGTAAGAATATTTACCTTCTCATGTCGAAAATGTGTTTTCCTTCTCTCTCCTGCCATTTAGCTTTGTTTACACTTGATTACCTTTTAATTTGTTTACAGAGAGGTTTTAAAATTGGTGTACACAAAGTCTTAATATCAGTGTAGTCAAATCAATCATTTCTTAATATATTTTGGATTATTTCTGGAATTTTTATTATGTTCATTTCCGTATCTATTTATTCTGGTGCTAGAATCATAGTTTTTAATTGTAAATTTATAGTATATTTTAACATCTGTCTCTATTATTTTCTTCTTTACAGATGCAATGTTTTCAAATTTGCATGAGAATACTAAGTTAAGATTTAATAGTGTCTTAATTTTTGCTTCAGAAAATGTATTTGTTTTAATTCCTTTAGATTGGTCACTTACTGATTTTCATCCTGTTTCTGATGGTTACTGTGGAGGAATGCATATTTGTTTACTATTGGAAGTTATATAATTTATGATTAGTGAGAAAGAAAATAATAGAATTAATTTAATTTTATTTATCTAGCCTAGAGATCTAACTGCTTTTGCAAGGTATAGGGAATGACTAGGCAGCATTATCTTCACAATAATCTCACTCACCGTGCAGACTGGCATCTTTTCAAAATGTTTGGTTTTATTTTTTATTTTTGATGCAGCCCAACTAACTAGACACCTGCAGACCAGTGTGAGGCCCGTGAGTGGCCTAGTGGGCTTGCAGGACCCTGATAATAGGTGCCTCCTTACACGTCTTAAATTTTGTGCCCTAGTAGCCTCTGTTGCTTCACTCTTGCTCCTCTAAGGATAGGCCAGGTGTGAGCATCAGGGCTGCTGTGCTGTGGGCGGGAATAGGTGCCTCTCCTTGGAGCTGCTGGTGGAATTTGCTCCCTACTTATTATTTCACAGTCCATTCTCACCTCCGGTAGCTGACACCCAAGCTTTGGAACTGTGAGTGGAGGTTTTGTTTGGGATACCACTACCTGCAACTTACTTCCAGGTTAGGAATTCCCTTCACAGTAATGTAGAATTTGCCTTTTCCTCATTCTGGACTCTCTTATGGCATGTTTTACATGAATTTCTGACATGTGGATGTATTCCCCTCCTCCTTTAGGACTGAGATAGGGAAGAAGTTTGTTTATATTAAGCCATTTCAATTTCAGAGAAAAGGCATTAAATATATTTGATTATTCTATGACCTTGAAGGATCTGATGAATATTTTGTTGTATTTTTTCTTGTAATATTTGTTTAAAATATATTTTACATAGAGCTGAAATCAGAATTCTGTACAATTTATTTTTCTGTTTTTTTTCACCTAACATTATATCAGAACAGTTTCTTAACATTTGGTAAACATATTTTTAATGGCTGCCTAATACTCCATTAAAAGGATATATTGAGTTTTGCTCTGCAATTTGACCTCTGATCTTTTTCTGTGTAACAGATAGCATAGGCTTATTGATAATTCAGTTTGCTATAAATATGTATCTACTTTATGTAACACCTTGTGTTTTATTTATAACTCTGGTGGTGGGGAGGTGTGTAAGTGGGAATTTGGATTATAAATTATAATGAAATATATAAATTAAAAGTTGGTTTTAGAACACTGAGGAGGAAATAATTTATTTTCTCTTGGTATTTGAGGGCATGGTTTCATTGATTAGTGGCATTTGAAATGATCTTGAAGGCTTAGTAGAGTTTTTGGAGTAAGGAAGAGAGAGCATTCAAGGTAGAATAAAGGCATGGGGTACTAAAAATACGGATTTGATGCTGACGTGTTCAGCTGTGCTTATAGCAATCCACTGGTAAGTCTAGACTCTATCCTAGCAAATACTCTAACTATATCCCTTTTTAGGTTCTTTTTGCTGCTGATAGAATCCAGTCAATTATGTTATTTATGTATTATGTCTACATATTTCCTCTTCTTTCTGTAGTGGCAGCTGTGAAAAGTTAAATGGTTGGGCAACTGGTTCTATATGTGTCTTTTCTCTAGTATTCTGAGTTTAAATTTATTAGTCTTTTAAGAAATGGTTTTGGGAAGAAGCAAGAGCCATAGAAATACAGGAAACAGCCTTAAAAATGGCTGCAAGGTCTTGTGGAACAATGAACAGATATCTTTTTCAAGAAATACTAGTAATCGTGGTGTTTTTAGTTCATGTGAAAAATAGAATATAAAATAGAAGAAAATAACTTTATTGACTCTCCACCCTCACTTGTATGCAGTGCCCTTAACCTTGAGAATATCCAAGAACTGTTGAGAATGAAGCATTCTGAGAGCAAAGGACTTCGAGTGTACATATTGTAAGCTTTAAGTGGGCATTTTATAGGTCTTTATACTACCAGAATATATATCAGGGGTGGAAATCATCAACTCTGGAAACAAGGAGGCCTTTAATCAAATGAGTGAAAGGGCAGTGAGATGTGTTCAGGCTGGCGATGTAGCGGCTAGATAATACGCCAGCTCTGCGAAGAGCACTAATTGCAGCAAGAGATTAAAGTCTGTGGAAATCGCTTAAAGCGCTGAAGGTTTGTGGAGGTAAATCAGAACAACGCCCCAAGTCAGCCCTCCATGAATGAGGATCGCGTGCCTTTGCTTTCCGCCTTGAGTGCTTCCAAAGCTGGCCTCAGGACGGTGTGACGGTAATGATCAGACTGCGACCACCCAGACCCAGAGCTTTGCACCTCCAGTAGCAAACCTGTAGTTACCCAACGGGGAAGACACTCAGATGCAGTGGTGCAAAGGGATATCAGCATCACCTTAGTTTAGCCAAGCCACCGACCTATTGAAGCTCCTAATAAAGTAAGTTTGAACTTTGCCCCAAGCAAAACTTTAAGGCAGCTCACTTTTTAACTTGAAAATTAGTAGTCTTTCTAGGATGACCACAGCTGTGATTCAAAGATGAGTATTTAGAAGTATTTCCTCCCTATTCTTACTCAAATTTACATTAGAAAAGAGATTCTAAGTTAGACATACATGTTGGCTCTTAGATGAATTTTACCCACTTTCTGATAGACAATGACTACAAATACTTTCCCTATACTCAGGACAAATATAAGGATGTTGAAAATAACACTCTGAAATTAAGGTGCTGGTAGTTCAAATGGTAGGTGTTCTTTGATTTTAAGCTTTTTCATTGTGATGAGACTTTAGGATCAGAGGTGTAGAATGACAGTCAACTTGACATATGGGGGAAAATGGATATTTTTTAAAAAGGTAATTGTGGATTAAATTTAAAAATATGAAGTTTTTATTTTAAGGACTTACTTAGATTTAAATATTTTTATAAGTACTAGTGTATATTTACATGGCTTAAATTTATTTTTTTCTATCTATAGAGATGTAAAGTTATATAGAAAAATACTTAACATAGTATAAAATATGAAATGTTTTTTTTCAACCTGGGGAAATTTTACAAGTTTCTCTTAAAATATATAAAGCCCAAATGCTTTTTCTGTTTATTACCTAATAGAGCCTTTTAAAGGTAGTGTCATCGTTCTTAATAAAACAAACCCTAGAACTATAAAAGACTTGGAAGAAAAATCTTGGGTGTGGAGGTGTGATGGGGATTGATGTACAATTCCTAATTTTATTCCTACTCTTTTTCCTTGAGATTCTCTCAGTTGGGTACTGCCATCATGCTGGTTAAAAAGGGTCTTTCCATGCTTGGCCAGTGTAGCTCAGTGATGTAGCATTGACCTATGAACCAGGAGGTCACAGTTGAATTCCCAGTCAGGATGTGGTTTTCAGGCTCGATCCCTAGTAGGGGGCATGCAGGAGGCAGCTGATTGATTATTCTCTCTCATCATTGATGTTTCTCTCTTTCTCCCTCTCCCTTCCTCTCTGAAATCAATAAAAACATCTTTTTTAAAAAAGGGTCTGTCCCCAGTACCAATTGAGATGCTACATACTAAAAATATTGCATGGGTGGTGGTACATGGAGGATTTTGTGTCATTAAAAATACTAAAGAGAGAGTAAAGGTGTCTAATTAGTTTCACTCTTCTAATGATGATAACTTCAATGTGTTCCATTCACACACATATATGTTGTGTGTGTCTATATGTATAAACACAACATTCATTTAAAAATATTTTTATGCCCTTGTTTGTATGTACTTAATCCAGCACTGGCTACCTTATTAGAACTCAGGCATAGGATTTTAAGTAACTCCTGCTGCCTAAAATATTCTTAGAGACATTAGGGCCAACGTCATACTGAGAGCCTTTAAGTTGAAATTTGCCCACTATACATATATGTATAATGTATATGTGTGTGTATAATACACACATACTTAGCAATATAGCTTCATTTTATGTGTTTGTTAGGATTCCCAGTGTTTTAAAACGATATAAGTAATATACGGGGCAAGGCAATATAATAGAAGTGGTTGGAGGGAGAGAAATAATTCCTCATTCTGTTACTTCTCTGCCTTGGAAACATGAGGATTTTATTTGAAATGTCCACTTGTTTCCTTGCACTAAATTACTCCAGCAAGTGAATTTGTTACCTGTATCAACAGACTACACTTGTCTCAAATATCATCCCAAAAAAGATCTTGTTCTGATAGCATTTCCCTCAGGGACTCAGGATTGATTCATTCTAGAGATATTTTGGTGTGTCTACTGGATGCAAATCATTCCATAAATATTTATGCAAGATCTGTGCTTGGGACACAAATGAATAATATCATTCCTGACCTCCGGAAGTTTATTTTTGTTAGGGAAGATGAGAAAATTAGAGTGATCTGTAACAAAAGATAGGCTAGAGTAAATTCTGCATTAATGTCCACTCAATATTTAAGGAATAGAGCAGAGTAGGACTTAGTGTCACAAATGTATTTTAATTTTAGCTTAGACCAAAAAGACTGTCTTTTCGTCTTTATACTCCATGGGTATGGAGATGAGTTTATTTCCAGAAAGAACACTGTCGCTTTGCTATTAAGAGACAAAGCAATTAGATGAAGAGTTTGAAATTCTTCAGTGTAACTTGCCGTATAGGAAGTTATCTTGCTCTTCCCACGCAAATAATGAAAGCAAACAAACAGAGGAAAGCACCTGCTTATTTCACCTCTAATTGTGTTTTCTTTTATCCGGCCCCACGGGCCAGATTTAGTCAACAGCTGTGCGCCATGTGTGCCCAGAATCTGTAGAAATTTGTGCATGGGTCTGCAGAGCACACTTTCTTTCTTTCTTTCTTTTTTTTTTTTTTTCATGGAACAGTCATGATTGAGTTTAGTTTATTTTTTCCACTTTAGTGTTGAAGAGTGTGCATGAGGAGAAATAACACATACACATGCACGTATAATTAAAATGATTTTTCAGAGCACAGTGGAAATGCTGTTGCATCCATTTCTTAACATTTGGCAGGTACAACAGTGTGTGAAGAGTGGCCCTCCCTATGGCCTACTTTTTCATGGAGGGGTAAGAGGCCTAGCTTCTTCACAGTGATTAATCTGCGGACTTTACCTGGGGAATCATATGCTATGGAGTCCTTATGATGGTACTGGGGATGTGGAAACTTCATCTCTGCAAGCAGCACATTGCTGAGAAAGATAGAGTTATGCAGGGATTTGAATATGAATAGTCATTTTGCTTGATTATTTTAGGCTGTGTGTGCTCGAGATGGTATTTAGGTGCCCCTCTTCATAAACCATTTCAGTATGCTATCAGCTTTGCCCTTACGAATCCTCTTGTTTCACGTGGGAGCACAGAGCTGACTCTGCAGGAAAAGAGCAATATAACCTTTCTGAGGTCCATGGTGACCTCATCCTTATTAGCAATTCTGCCTCTTATAGATGGACCTCCGGTTGTATTCAGGTGCTTGGGTGAAGTGTTTGGTCACAGCACTTCTGCTAGGTTGTAAATGAGTTAACTCATTTTATTTTAAACTAGAGGCCCAGTGCATGAAAATTCGTGCACTCAGGGGGCTCCCTCAGCCCGGCCTGCACCCTCTCACAATCCGGGACCCCTCGGGTAGGGTCCCTAGGCCTGGCCTGAGATCAGGGCCTATCGGGCCTTTCCTTCCCCAGGCTGCAGGCAGCTGGCTCCACCCCCACTGCTGCCACTGCTTGCCATCTGTGCAGCGCTACCACCCCTCCCCTGCCACCGGTGGCCTCCCTCTGCAGGCGACAGGCTGGGGTGCAATGGCTTGGCTGGCCTGGGCCTCCCTCTTTCTTTGCTTGGGGGTGGGGCCAGCCCAGTGAGGGGCTGTCTGCCTACCTGATCTCCCCTAACCACTTGCCTGCCTACCTGATCACCCCTAACCGCTGGTCTACCTATCTGATCACCCCTAACCACTCTGCCTGCCTGCCTGATTGCCCCTATCCACTTGCTTGGGGGTGGGACCAGCCCGGTGAGGGGCCATCTGCCTACCTGATCACCCCTAACCACTGGTCTGCCTACCTGATCACCTCTAACCCCTCTGCCTGCCTGCCTGATTGTCCCTTACCACTTGCTTGGGGGCAGGGCCAGCACTGACTTCCGGTTGATCAGCCTCCGGTTGTTACTGGTTAAGACCCAGGGTTTTAATATATTAGGATGTGCTTGATTTTAAGACAGCTTACATTTTTAACAACGTCTCACACCAAGTAAATAAATAAATGAGAGCTCAAGATAACATCAGCTTGTCAAAGCCCTGATGTGATGAAAAAAAAGCAACAGCCAGTTATGCCGACAAGTGATGATAGGAAATGTCTACGTGGGTTAACACTATTCCTTTTAAAATAACCCTTAAATAAATTTATATATAGTCCAGCAGACCTACTATGATATATGGATTCATGTTTTCACCAAAAAAGAAATGATAGTTTTTGAAATTAATGAAAATATTCTCTGATTTGTTCCACAGTAACTTCATAAAAGTTTTTTACTTTTTTAAGTTTCTGGTGTTCGTTCTTGCCTTTGATTGATGTGATGCAGTCAGTGAGGGCCTTTCTGTGAGATTCATTTTGGAGCTTGTTTCTTGTAAATGATGCTTCATGATTGTGTCAACGCTGCGGCATGTGCTGCTTTTCCTTCTGGGTTTCCAGCAGAGGCATCCTGGCCAGTGAGTGAATCGACAGTGCTACCCTCTGTCTGCTCATCTTCCCAGCCTGGCCAGGCACAGCCATGAGCCATGTCCTGGATCTCGTGGTGATGTTGATTACCTCCATAAATTGATCATGAGGCTGCTGAAAAAAAAACAATAGGACACACATCCATAGATACTAGTATTTTCCCTGATGTAAATTACATATAAATAAAAATTAAAATAGATATGAAGGCAACTTGTTTTATTAATCAGACATTTCTACATTTTGTAGTAAAGTAAATGGATTTGAATTTTGATGAGATGATGAGATGGCTCTATTAAATGTGGTAATGAAGATTTACAAGACAAGTAGAAGTATTTTGGTAGAAATTTTCAGTTGACTTATATGTGATCATTGGTACAATTCCTTTCAATTTTTTCCCTATGCATAGAATTCCCCATGGCATGCATTGTTCAAGAAACCATTCTTTAAACTGCCCATAGTAGCCGAAATATTGGAATATCCTCTGGATACTTACAGTGCCTATGTTTGTCATTTGGAGGATTTCATATCCTTGGTGAGATAGAATTAATATCAGTGTGGTTTGAGGAATCCTGTGCCCAGTGATGTCATTACCATTCCATGTCCCTATCTATATCTATAAAAGCCTAAGCGACCAACCAACCGGTCGACCCATTGCTATGATGTGCACTGACCACCAGACTGACGACCAGGGGGCAGACACTGAATGCAGGAGCTGTGCCCTGGTGGTCAGTGAGCTCCCACAGCCAACCTCCCACGGCCCCGATCGGCCCTGATTGCCGGCCAGGCCGAGGGACCCCACCTGTACACTAATTCATGCACTGGGCCTCTAGTATATGGTATAAACCCGCAATGCATTATTATTTTTGTTTAAACAATTATATTTTAAAGAGATGCAATTATAAGAAAAGTTATATATACTTACCAGGTAGTTTCCATTTTCTGTGTTCTTCATTCCTTTGTGTGAAGCCATATTTTCCTTTTGCTTGAAAAATGCCTGCCTTTTTTTATATTTCTTTCAGTGTTAATCTGCTGGTAATGAATTATTTCAGTTTGCATATGATTGAAAAATTATATATTCACCTTCATATTTGAAAGATACTGTTGCTGGATATAGAATTCCAGGTTGGAAGTTTTTTTCTTTCAGTACTTAAACATGTTGCTACACTGTTTTCTCATTTTCTAATGAGAAATCTGCTGTCTGCCGAAACCGGTTTGGCTCAGTGGATAGAGCGTCGGTCTGCGGACTGGAGGGTCCCGGGTTCGATTCCGGTCAAGGGCATGTACATTGGTTGCGGGCACATCTCCCGGTGGGGGATGTGCAGGAGGCAGCTGGTCGATGTCTCTCTCTCGTCGAGGTTTCTGGCTCTCTATCCCTCTCCCTTCCTCTCTGTGAAAAATCAATAAAATATATTTTAAAAAAAGAAAAAAGAAATCTGCTGTCACCATGATACTTGTTCCTTTCTATTTATAGAGGTGTATTCCCTTCACACATCTGACTGTATTTAAGATTTTTCTCTTTATCACTGATTTTAGGAAATTGGAAAATTATGTGCTATCTTATTTTCTTATTTTTTTGTGTGCTTGGAGTTAGTTAGAATTGTTTACTTGTAGGCTTATTGTTTTCATCATTTGGGAAGTTTGTTTCCATAATTTTCACATATATACTTTTCTGTTCCTATTCTTTCCGGCCTCTTCAACTCCCCACAATGAGTTTGAGGTAAGGAATGTCTTGGTTGGAAATCTTCCATTAGTGTGTTTGGTCCTTTAGTTCTGACTTAGACCCCACCTATACTTTTTAGAATTAAAGTTATTTTTTAAATGACATTGTTGACAGATCATTTACCAATATTACCAATTCATAGTGCTCTTACAATTTTCTTTCTCATTCTGAGATTTCTTGTGCATTTATCTGAGTAGATAAAGAGTAAATGAAGTAAGTGCTACTCTCTGACTTACATTTTAACTTTTTGGTTTTAACTTAGAAGTAAATTTTTATAATTTTTTCTTGTGCTCTGATGTTTCCTGTAAACTTAATTATCCAGTTGTTACTTTTGAATCTTAATGATCCATCTCATGTGGAACTAATCTTAGAAGGATAGAGTAGAGAAAGTTGGCGCAGATATGTTATCTTTTGGATTCTAATACTGTATACTATGGTTGCTTTTCCCGAATTTAAAATACCCAATTTGAATCCCATCTACTGGTATATCTGTGCCTTCCAAGTTATTTGATACAATTAAACTAAGTTTCAGTAAACACCATATTACAAACTACACAATATGAATGGAGTATCAGTTATTTAAGAGTGGGAGTCAGTAATATGGATATGACAATTTCTCATTAACACTAACAACTTAAGAGCTGTTTTTACATTAGATTAAAATAGTAATTTAGCTGCTTAGTAAATGATTAAATGCAAAGTGTTATGTAATCTCTTCACTAAGAGTGGGTAAATGTTGCCAAACACTAATGATTGATTTCCTTAATAACATTAGGCAGTGTGAGGCCTTACGTTTCAGTTAAGGAGGTTCTGTCAGGACTGGACTGGGCACTGGTGCAGAGGCAGCACGGCAGGGATGGAAGAACATAGGCATGTCTGCAGGTCAGATTTGGATCCCCATAGTTATGCAACCATGAGCAACTTGACCTCTCTGAAAGCTCAGCTTTCCCTCTACCAAATGCTTCAACTTACATTGTAGCTTTATAATTGTTATTAGTAACTACTATCGTATATACTGTCAACCAAAGGTCATTGCTGCAAATTTAATGCCAATAGGAATCCCAAAATTGGGGTGAGGTGAGGGGAGAGAAACTCAATTCAGTGTAAATTATGAAACAACCCAGCTTAATTATGAAACAGCTTGGCTGTGGAACAGCTGCATTGTGATATAGCGTGGCTATGGAGCAGCACAACTGTGGAACAGCAGGGCTATAAGGCAGCTCTGGGGAGAGGTGGCCCTGGCCCCAGGGCTGCAGGTTGGCCCCTCTCTTGCTAGATAGCTCCAGTCCATTCTGCTTTGCTCTGCTCCCCTGGGGTCTGCTGAAATGGCTCTGCTCTGCTACACCCCCGCTGGCTAGACAGCTCCTCTCACCTTTGGTGTCTTTGGTGTTAACAGCTCCAGGTGGGGACACAGTCTTCAGTGGAAAGGGAAAGTGTGCTCCCCAAGACGGAGGGGAACTGACTGACAGAGAAATCCCCACCCCTGGTCCCTAATTGGTCTGCCCTCATGCAAATGAGGACTCCAAATCCTCACATTTGATTGGCCCAAAGTGGAATGGAGCCACTCTGATAGGTCAATGAAGATGCAAATGAGGATATAGATGCACAGCCCCTATTGGATAGGAAACGTCTCAGTCTTATTTGTGTGGACTTTTGAGTGGCCTCTTCTATTTGAAGAACAGCAAGGAGGCCAGCATTCTTGGCACAGATTTAGTGAGGGAAGAGGAGAGGATGTGCGATCATGGCGGGCCAGATCATACAGGCCGCCTTATTGCTTGGGCTGAAATAGGAGGCCAAGGCAGGGCTTTGAGAGAGGACTGATATGAACTGACATTTTAAAAGGCTTACTGCAGCTTCCATAGTGAGAATCTAATGTAAGAGGACGAGAGAGAAAACACAAATACCAAAGTACATTGAATAGAACTAAGTTAGTGGGTTGCTTCCTTGCTTCCTTGTATGTGCTGTGCCAGGGAGATTATGATTGACTACCCATTATATCTCTGAGATCGGAAGGGCTGGCTTCCTCGAGGGAAAGGGATTTCCTTTTGGCACATAAGGAAATATTCCTCGGTGGTGCAGAGACGTCCGTTCTCCTATTAGTGGTGACTTGGTGACAGGAAAGCGAACTCGCTGGCTCTGGCCCACCTGGATGTTTCAGATCTATTTCTGGAATGCAGATTTTATGAGGTATGCGTGGAGCGTCTTCCTTTTATTCCAACTTAAAAGTTCCCTAATTGGCTTGAGTTCAGATTCTGTGTCATAGTTCTGTGGTGCTGGGTGACACTAATAAAGAACAAAACTATGTATTCTTAGGTATAGGACAAATGGAGTGTAGTAATTAGGCAGGATTGTCCCTCCACTGGACAAAAGCCTTAAGCAGCTCAGGCAAACACCAAACAAAAACCTGGCACATGCATGCAGTGTAGCTACCTGGTGAAATCCTAGAAAACATGTTCACATTTATTCTCCGGCAGTGGTATTCTTTTCACAAAGCATTCTGCACTGCGATAGCTGTATCATTAGCCTGATAATCTCAAGATAGGTCTCTATTGATTTTTACACGTTTTGCTCTATAATATTGGTTTAAAGCAGAAGGTTGAACAGCTTAAAGAGATTGGTCTAAGGGGGAAAGGAAAATAGACTGCCTTTGGAAAAAGAAGTGTAGTTAAATCCAAAGGGAGCAAATGGGTGTTTGTACCTGTTGAGTAGACAGTGAGTAATTTCCATGTGTCCCACACTAGGCTAGGTATGAGGGGGCTCAACACAGTGCTTGCCCCAGAAATGCTAATATCTATCTTGTTGTGGTTATGTGCTATAGCTTCTTTAATTATTATGCACTATTGAGCATTTGGTTGATGTATTACTTAGCATAACACTAGTTGTTATAAATAAAGCACACAATTTCAGTTGCTTAATGAAATGAAATTTGATTTCTTGCTCATGTAAAGGTTCAACACACGTAACTTTCTTCCATGTAGTGATTCAGGGACCCAGGCTCTCTCCATCTGAGGCTCTGTCATACCCCAGGGTCTCAGAATCTTCTGAATTTAGTCAGCAGACGGGGAAAGAAAATGGAGGATAGATAATTCCTGGATGGGCATTCACTTTTCAGCTAAAATACTTTTCTGAAAAGAGAAATCACTTTCTTTTTACTTTTTTTTTGGTGAACAGGTAGCTGATCTTGTTACATACAATTTCTAATTTTTTTTTCCAGTTGCCAATAGTAGTACTTTTAAATAGAAAACAATTGGTTTTCTCTTGTATTTGAGATTTATTTATTTGGGATATGTTTATAGAAGTGAGTGTACTGGATGTAAGTTTTAATGATAAAATAACTATGAACTGTTTTATTTAATAAATACATGAAAATCCCAATTCATATACTTATAAAGTTATTGGATATGAACCACCTCTAATTAATTATTATTAATGCTTGACTAAAGAATATTTTTGCTATCCTGTTCCAGGACAATGAATACTATGAGAACAACAAACATATTTATATTGTCAGATTTACTTAAAAAACTTTATTGCTTTTCTGTTTTATTCAACACATAACATGAGTTATCTGACTTAACAAAACAGATACATGTACTATTAGACTGAATTATTTTAACATGACTTGAAAAGAAAATTGGAACATGCATCTAATAGTTTTCATATTCTTCTTGTTTGTTTATAGATAGGAACAAGACTGATGCTGAGTTCTATTTTATGTGAACTAATATAGTAAAACAAAGAAATTACATTTCTCTAGAGTGAAAACTAACAGGTTTACATAAGAAACAATGGTGTCAAAAAATTGCTACCATAATACTTTTTGGTGGGGGAAACCCCTGAACATCCCAAATATTTAAAGAACTCATTTTAATTTATAATGTTCTTCTTCTTCCTCTACCAGCCATATGTTTCAAGAACCCTGGATGCTTCTAAGGGTTTTGTTCTGGGACTTCTCCACTTCTCATCTTACACATTCCCCCGCCCTCCACTGGCAATCTGCTCCATCTCACTCACCACCTAAAATGGGACACTGTTCAAAACCATGCCTGCAGACCTATTCTCTCTTCGGGGCTTTAGCTCTGTATATTCAACAGCTTATACAGGATTTTCGTGGAGAGGTCCCATAGGCATTTCCAATATAACATATCCTTTCCTACTTTTATGCTTGCATCCGTCTTAATTCTGTCTCCTACATCCAACAAATCACCACTTCCTGTTTATTCTGCTCCTAAATAGTTTTCAAAATCAATTCCAACCCTCCCCTCTCTACTGCAAATCCGCAGGCGAGGCCGCCATCTTTCTCAGTACTAACTTTTCATGTCTCCAGACTGTCTCTTTCAATTCCCCTCCATACTATAGACGGAATGTTCTCTCAAAAGCCTGATTATGCCCCCCCCCTGCTTAAAAATTACACAATAGCTTCACATTGCTTTCAAGGAAAAGCCCAGATTTCTTAATAAAACCTATAAGGTTCTCAGTGTCTGGCCTCCCATCTCACGCTGTTACCGTCATCTTTTCCCTCTTCCTACAAATCACCTGCTAATGTTATCTGACCTCATGACCAGACTGGTTCAGGAGGCCTTTTTGGGGTCCCACTTAATAGTGTTTATTACACAGAATTGTAATTGTTTATGTGACTGCCATTCCCCACCTGACGGTAAGATGCCTGAACTCACAGATTGTACCCCGTCCACCACCTTATTGCCAGCCAAGCCCAGGGACTGGAACATTTACATGCCCAGCAAACATGCACGGAAGCTCCTTGTGATGGCCCCAAGCCCACCACCTTGCAAAAGCAGACATACGGTCATTGGCTTCTATTTGGAAGCTGAAATGGAAAGATCGGGAGATTCACTTATGTAGAAAACAAGAAAAACTCTGTATCTAACAGTAGCGATCTCCCATTTCTTATATCCCCTTAGTCAAATATAGGTGCTGTGATAAAAATAATTATTATATAAAGTGCAGCATCTACCTCACCTTTGCCGTACTTCAATCTTAAAAATGCTTGCAGATTAGTCTGCATTTTGTATTAAAGAGAAATCAAAAGATCAAGTACAAGTGACTTATTTAAACGGAGGAGACTGATTTCAAAGAAACGATGTTATAAATTTAGCAAGAAGTAAAGTTTCAGACTACCTATCATTGAACCTTATCTGATTAAAATATGCCCAGGGCAGGACTTCTCAGTATAAGGGTCAAACATCATAGGGAGAGTTTGCAGAGTGTTCATGAGAGTGTGACCAGGAATTGAAATCACCTTTTTCAAATAGAAAAAGCGTGCTGCTGCGGTGAGGCCGGGGAAGAGAGCCGCCCTCCACGTACCAATGAGGTGAGGATCTGTTTATGGAGAGTGGGGGCCGTGGTGCAAAGGTTAATGATGTTCTTTGTCCCGGGTGTAAACCTCATAAGTGAATGGTGCCTCAGGTTTTTATTTTTTAATGTGTCTCAGGTTTATTGCAAGCATAAGTGAAAGAACAGTTCAGTGGGGAAGAAGGCACAGAATATTAATTAAGCTGGAAGGCAGATTAAGAAAACCCAGGAAAATATAATCCAGTTTGCACATTCCTGGATTGGGAAGTAGTTGTAAGATCTGGTGTGGCATCCCTATAAAGAAAATCAGTGTATTTCAGTACAATTTCTACCTAAATGTGAAGATCCTCCCCTTGGGTTATCGTGATGTACATTGAGGGTCAAGAGAGGTGGAAAAGTGTTGTGTGGTACAGCAGTTAAATCCTAGAGCTTTTATGAGAATGAAGCAGCATGAGGAGTAAGTGAAGGGGTGGGGGAATTGGGCCATTGACAATAAAAGCTCTTGCTTGTATAGCAGCTGGTACCCTGTCTTGAGCCAGATGTAAAGGATGGGGTAGAATAAGGATGGATGAAGAATGGAGAATAGAGTAGGAAAGGAGGTGTTGTGTGAGAAGGTACCTTGGTCACAGAGGAGGGATCCAAATAGCCTCCTGGTTTTGCTTTCTCTCCCTGCTTTTCTCCTTTTCCTTTTGGACTGATGTAGTTACATGTGGAGTGTACACACAATCATGTTTCGTGTAGAACCTTTACCATCTCCCAGAACTTGCAGTCAGAGACAACAATATTTCAAAACCCGTTCCCACACTTACATACACTTTGAAAGTCCTGTGTAGAACATGTCAGAATCATGATGCCAGTTAGATAGATGAAGAGAAGAGCTCAGGGAGGCTACCCTGGCTCGCCCAAGGTCACTTAGAGATTTGTGTCAGAGCAGGGATTGCAGCCATTATCTCCAACCCCCCTGTTTTGTGAAGCAACACATTTGTGGGGTGCCTGGCCATTATGTAGTAGATGGTTGTAGTGGTTGGTACTGTCCTTCAGAAACCCAGGATACCAGCCAGGGTTTTGGACAGCTTTTGGTCAAAGAGAGAACTGTGGCGGGGGGTGGGGGTGGGGATGGGGGGTGGGGGAGGGTGAGCTAAACAATTTGTTTGCCTTTATCTTCTAATATTTTGAGAGAGGTTCTGTTGTCCTATCCAAGGAAGCTATTTCCATCATGGATGCTGCTGCTCACAATAAGACTAAGAGCTTCGTTAAGCTAAGAAAAAATAGAAGAAGGAAACAATAGCTAACATTTTATGGAAGCAGTTGTGGAGAATACATTAAAGTTAATGAGTATTAGGCTACTTAAATTATTTACAAGACTTCAAAATGTTAAATATTTGTCTGGAAATAGAAGCTAGTTCCTGTTCCCATTCTGATCCATCTTTTGGACTGTAGGATGGTTGGCCATTTTCTCAGGGTCTAGAGGAAAGTCCCTAAGTGGTTTGAGCTTAGATAAATTGAATTGGCTCGGGCACACTGCCAGTTTATTATATATGAGCATTCCAGCCTTGTCCCCTGCCACACCTTGCTCCCTTTCCTCCTAAAAGTCACCAAGTCTGGACCATTCTAAACTCATTCTGAGGACTGAAGGCCTCATATCTACTATAGGTGTTTTCCTCTTTTTCCCAAAAAAATACGTTTTTATTGATTTTTAGAGAGATAGGGAGAGGGAGATAGAAACATCAATGATGAGAGAGAATCACTACCTCTGCCTCACACTGGGGATGGAGCTGGCAACCCAGGCATGTGCCCTGACCAGGAATTGAACCGTGACCTCCTGGTTCATAGGTCGATGCTCAACCAGTAAGCCATGCCGGCCAAACTAGGTATTTTCCTCCTCTAGTAAATGAAGGCAATGGTGAAGTCAGAAGAATGATGGGGTCTTAGGCTATGTTATACCTAGATTTATACTCCATCATCCTGCCTGGGTATGAAGGCTCATCTAGTTGCTCTTATCCCTTCTGTTGAATTTGCTTTGGAAGGAATTGTCACACCTGACACTTCTGTCTCACAGATGCAGCCAAGGTCATCCTTTAAAATCCTCCTGAAGAGTGAGCTATAGAAGAAAGGGATTATCTGGAAAGCATGGGACTGGCCTTATTCAATTTATATTAATAACTCACTATGTGGATTTAAGGAACTTTAGTCTTCTTTTTGGACACAAGTTTCTATGTCTGCAAAATGAGTTTTGGCCCATGGTAGAAAAGGATTGTTGGACATGGAAGTATGCAACAGATTGAGGATCCTCACAGAGAAGAAATCAACATATATGCATAAGCCATGGACATAGAAAATAGTAAGGTGAAGGCCTGAGGAGGGGACAGGAGTGGAGAGGAGAGGGGTCAATGAGGAAAAAAGGGGGACATCTGTAATACTTTCAATAATAAAGATAAATTTAAAAGAATTTAAAAAAAGGATTGTTGAATCAGCTATAAGACTCAATTTTTTTACCTCTGGTATAGAAACAAAGGGCTTTATTAAGATACATTTCAAAGATAGGCAACTGTCTACTTTGAGGATAATAGACACACATTGGACAATATTAAACATTTGCCATTTTTGCCTCTAATTTTAAAGTAATAAAATATTTTGCACCGGGTTGAAGGCTACTGGGCACCATGACCTAATCCCACTCTACGTCTTTTTTTGCTGCTTTTCCTATAGCCGTGGTCGGCAAACTGCGGCTCGCGAGCCACATGCGGCTCTTTGGCCCCTTGAGTGTGGCTCTTCCACAAAATACCACGGCCTGGGTGACTCTATTTTGAAGAAGTGGCATTAGAAGAAGCTTAAGTTTAAAAAATTTGGCTCTCAAAAGAAATTTCAATTGTTGTACTGTTGATATTTGGCTCTGTTGACTAATGAGTTTGCCGACCATTGTCCTATAGTAATTACTATTCTGAATTTTGTGTTTAATATGATCATACATGGTTTTACACTTTTCAACATATGCATATATCCATAATCAATACATAGAATTGTTTTTAATGTTTTAAAACTGTGTAAGTGACATAATGCGGATATACCATTCTGCAGCTTTGGTTTTTGCTCCCCATTATATTCTTGCATGTATTTTGCTATTTTATTATTATAGAGCTAGTTTGATTATTTTAACTACTATAATACTCCATCGTATAAAAATACCACAATTCATATAACCCTTCTCTTATCGACATACATGTGCATTGTCTTTCATTTTCACCATTCCACAAATAATACTGCAATAAACATTCTTTTGTAAACTTGTGTCCTTGTGCATATGAGTATTTCTCTAATGTATAAACCTGGAAGTAGAAATTAAATCATAGCCTTATGTATATCCTCAGCTTTACCAGATGTTACCCAGCACTCAAAGTAGTTAACCCTTGAAACTCTGACCAATAGTATATGAGATGACTAGCTGCTTCACTTTATTGCCAACACTTGACAATGACTGACTTCAGAAATTTTGCCAATATGATGCATTTAAAATGGTTTCTCATTGTTATAGTTCCCAGATTATTATTACTGAAGTTGAGCATATTTTCATATTTTTATTGATGTTTGGATTTCCTCTTCTGAAGCAAGTCTATTTGTGTTTTCTACCATTTTTTCCACTGGATTTTTTCACATGTTAAAAAATGATGTATACGGGCTCTTTATATATTGTGGATATATGTTGCATAGTAGTATGTGTTGAAATCTTCACCAACTGTGTACTTTTTAATTTTTGTAAAGTTTTTGTTTTTAATTTAATATGATATAATGAAATGTGATTAATTTAATTATGACAGAATGTATATTCCAAAGATAGCTACCACCACATCTCCTGCCCAACATGTTGTTCTAAAACTTTGCTATTTCCTCCTGTAGGGATGGGATCTATGTCCCTTGCACCTGAAATTGAGAAGGACTTTGTGACTACCTTGACAATAGAGTTTGGCAGAAATGGTGTTATATTTCTTTGAAAACCAAGTCACAAAAAATGCCATTTACTTCTGCCAGGTGATCTTGGGATGCATCTCTTGGATCCCAGCCATCTGGCTGCAGAGAAGGACCAGCAGAATGTGGAGAGGCTCACAGGTGGAGAACCAAGGCCCTAGCCCACAGCCGTGGCCGAACTCCCACTGGACAGCCATCACCAATTTGCCTGCCACGTGAGTGAGCCACCTTAAAAGTGGGTTCTTTATTCCCCCAATCTTATTGAGGTATAATTGACAAATAAAAATTGTGTATGTTTAAGGTATACAATGTGATATTTGATAGGTGAATACATTGTGAAATGATTACCACAATCAGGCTAATTTACTTGTCTACCACCCTCAAAGAGATGTCTGCATTCCCACATTTATTGTAGCATTATTCATAATGGCCAAGATATGGGAAAAGCCTAAGTGTCCAGCTATGGATGATTGGATAAAGAAAATGCGATACAGGTAAACCACAGATATATTGCAGGTTTGGTTCCAGACCAAATAACAAAGCGAGTCTTGCAATGAAGAGAGTTGTAATCTTTCGCTGGTGAGGGTCTTGCCTTCAATTTGTAAAAAATGCAACATCTGTGAAGCATCATTAAGGGAAGTGTAATAAACGAGGTATGCCTGCGTGTGTATTTATAATAGATAAACAGATGTATTTATACACAGAGTGGAATGTTACTGAATCTTAAGGAAGAAAATCCTGCCATTTGCAACAACATGGACGGACCTGGAGGACATTATGATGAATGAAATGAACCAGACACAGAAAGACAATAATGTATGATCTCACGTATATGTGGAATCTAAAAAAAAGTCAAACACATAAAAGCAGAGAGTAGAGTGGTGCTTGCTGGGAACAGGGGTAGGGAACAATGAAAGGTACCGAATCTCATTTATGCAGAATGAATACGTTCTGGGGCCCTAATGTAGAGCAAGGTGACTGTAGTTAGGGATACTGGACTGAACACTTGAAGTTGGTAGGAGAGTTGATTGTAAGTGTTCTCACCACACACACCAAATCACAGGTGGGTCCTTTACCTCAATCAAGCAGCACCAGGTAAAGAAGAGGAAAGCCTCCACACCAAGTTCTGCACAAATTGCAAATTTGTGAGCAAATAAGTCATTAAGTTTTGGGGGGTGGTTTGTGAATCAGTTGTAAATAAGTGATGCAATCTGATGTATCCATCTTATCCTTTACTGGTTATCAGTATCTGCAAATGTTGTTCTTAAATAAATTCTTTCCTCTATCAAGACCATAAAGGTTTGGCTCTATCTTTTCATCTAAATGTTTTAAAGTTCTGTTATTAGCTTTTTGGTTTATCTGAGATTTATGTATACAGGGTGGGACAAAAGTAGGTTTACAGTTGTTCATCTGGAAATAACACAATAATCCTATATAATAAAGAGGTAATATGCAAATTAACCCTCACGCCCTCACAAGATGGCTGCCTACGACCAGGCCAGCAGGGGGGTTAGTGAGGGACGACCAAACAACTGAACAAGCAGGCTGCATGGAGCCACCAGGCCGGCAGGGGGGTTAGTGAGGGATGACCAAACGACTGAACAGCAGGCTGCGTGGGGAGACCAAGCCAGCGCAGGGGCTGTCAGGGGCAACCAGGCAGGAAGGGGGAGCACTTGGGGGCAACCAGGCTGGTGGGGGGGGGGCAGTAAGAGGTAACCAGGCTGGCAGAGGGGCAGTAAGAGGTGACCAGGGGGACAGTTAGGGGTGACTAGGCTGGTGGGGGGGCAGTTGGGGGCGACCAGGCTGATGGGGGGGAGTAAGAGGTGACCAGGCCGGCGGGGGTGGGGGGCAGTTAGGAGCAACCAGGCCGGCAGGGAGGGGGTAGTTGGGGGCGACCTGGCCAGCAGCAGGGGCCGTTAGGGGTGACCAGGCCAGCAGGGGGGGCAGTTAGGGGCGATCAGGCCGGCATGCAGAGGCATTGAGGGGTGATCTGGCCAGCAGAGGAGGGCAGTTAGGGGTGACCAAGCAGGCAGGCAGGCAGGTGAGCGATTAGGAGCCAGTGGTCCAGGATTGTGACAGGGATGTCCTACTGCTGGTTTAGGCCTGATCCCTGGGATTGGGCCTAAACCGGCAGTCGGACATCCCCCAAGGGGTCCTGGATTGGAGAGGGTGCAGGCTGGGCTGAGGGGACACACTCCTCCTGCCCCGTGCACGAATTTCATGCACTGGGCCTCTAGTTAATAAATAATAAGACAAGAATTAACTCTGTTTCATGTAATCACAACTGTAAACCTACTTTTGCCCCACCCTGTTTATATTGCCAAGTGGGCTCTAATTTTCCCCCCATATAAACAGTTTTTTCAATACAATTTATGTATAGGTTTTGATGCTACCCTTTTCCTATATGCATTTCCATATGCATGCAAGTTACTTCTGAATTCCTTATTTTCTTCCTCAGTCTGTTTGCCTATTCCTGTGCCTATATCACACTGTCGCATTAGAGTCAGTCTTCACATCTGTCAGAACATAATTCCCTATTTGTTTTTTACTACAATTGTCATGACAATTTTGGGCTTTTGTTCTTTGGTTTAAATTTTAATATTAGCTTGTCAAGTTCTATAAAATACTTTGTTTATAGTATTTATAGATTAATTTGGAGAGAATTGTATATGACTATGCCTCTTATAATTTTAGTTTATTATAAGTGGCATATGAATGTACATATAAATCTATAGAATAGACTACATCGCTTAGACATATATTTAAAAATTACATATTCTAATTGTTGCTGGTATGAAAGAGAGCATTTGTCTTCTTATTTAGGTACTGTAGGCCCGGTGCATGGAATTTGTGCACTCAGGGGGAGGTGCGGTCCCTCAGCCTGGCCTGCACCTTCTCGCTGTCTGGGAGCCCTCGGGGGATGTCTACTGACAGCTTAGGCCTGCTATCCGCAGTTGGACATCCTTAGCGCTGCCTTGGAGGCGGGAGAGGCTCCTGCCACCGCCACTGTGCTTGCCAGCTGTGAGCCCAGCTCAGGGCTTCTGGCTGAGCGGCGCTTCCCCTGTGGGAGTGCACTGACCACCACCAGGGGGCAGCCCCTGCATTGAGTGTCTGCCCCCTGGAGGTCAGTGTGCGTCATAGTGGCCAGTCGTTAGCTGTTTGGTTGATTTGCATATTAGCCTTTTATTATATAGGATGCTTTACATGCAATAAAATATGTGAGTCTTAAGGGTGCAGTTTGTTGAGTTCTAGCAAATGTACACATGCCTGTAAACACACATGTCAAATAGAATATTACGCTCATTCCAGAAAGTTCCCTCAGGGCTCTTTCTAAGCAATTCTTCCCCATCAAAGGCAGCCACTATTTTGCTATCACTGCAGAGTAGAATAATCTGCTCTGAATCTTCATGGAAAGGAAATAATTCAGTATGTATTTTTTGGGAAGTTTAGTTTCTTTTGATTATTGTAGCTTCTGTGACATTCATCCATGTTGTTGCACATAACAATGTAGTTTCCATTTAATTACTGAGAAGTATTGCATGCTATAAATATACCACAATTTACCCATTCTTTTGCTGGTGGACATTAGGTTTATTTCCAATTTTTGACTACTATTAATAAAGTTACTAAGAATATTTTTGCACATGTCAATGTGGACATATATTTTCACTTGCCTTGAGTGAAATTGCTGAGTCATGGGTCATGGGGTAGATGTTTATTTAACTTTTTAAGAAACTACCAAACTATTTTGCAAGATGGTTTCAAAGCATGAGAATTTCAGTTGCTCCACATACTCACCAACATCTGTGTTGTTAATCTTTTTACTTTCTCCATTGTAGTAAAGGGTAATGTGGGAATACCTAAGAGGCATGGATTGTTCTTTTTTATTTACTTATTATTTATTTAAAATACATTTCTATTGATTTAAAAGAGAGGGAGAGAGAGATAGAAACATCAATGATGAGAGAATCATCCATCAGCTGCCTCCTGCATTCCCCCTACTGAGGACCAAGCCTACAACCTAGGCATGTGACTTGACTGGGAATCGAACCATGACCTCCAACACTTAGCCACGCCAGCCGGGCTGGATTGTTCTTTAACCAAGCACATGAAGTGTGTTATTAGTGGTGGGAGATACTCAAGAGAGCAAGGAGCTGAGAAGACAGTGGAAAGCCTCAGCTTTTTCCTTGCCCATGATTGACAGGACCAGGCCTTGCAAATGCCCAGAACTCTCTGAAGGATGAGCCATGTGTCAGGGGAACCCTCTACATCCTCATTTTCCAGTGTAGAATCTACTTGACTGTAAAAAAGTCCCAAAGGATTTATTCCCTTGGAGAAATTCCCCTTGTTTATGTGTGCATACATACGTAAAAATTTTACATAGCCGAACCGATCTGCCACAACTAGGAAATTCTACTGAGAAAAATATCATGATTAGGATCTCAACATCTACATTTTCCCCTGACAGCCCTTCCCCACGGGTGAATGATTAGGCTTCGGATTCTATATCTCGATATGTTTTAGGGATGCAATGTATGCTCTAAGAGCTGTGTTGGGGCATGGATCATTATTCACAAGAGAAAGTGAAGACTCAAACCAGGTGTTGTGTTCCTAAGATCTTTGAATCAATTTAAAACTTGCCTGTCATCCCTGATGTAAATGTGATACCCACCTTCAACAAGCATTTCATAAGCAAGGAGTAGACATTCATTGGTTCTCTAGTGGCAAAGTTTTTGAATTTCTCATTTTTAAATTAGTGAGAAGTGACAGTGATAAGCATCGGGAATATCTTATCACTTCCAGGCCAAGAAGCGTAAAGGGTGTGGGAAAGTAAATAGCCATCACACAAGTGGGCTGTAAGGAAACAGTATGCCCTCCCAGGCTAACACAGAGAAAGAAGTCCTAGGGTTTGGAGATAAGTGTATACCAATGAAACCATCGCCACAATCTCTATTGGTCTCCAAACTCATCAAGGTGTCTACATTAAATATATACAGCTTTTTGCATGTCAATCATACCTCAGTAAAGTGGATCAAAACATAAAGAAGACAGGGAACGTTCACTGAAAGGATTGAGGATTTCAGGGATTTTGTTGATGATGGATCATGAGTTCCAGAGGACCCGGTGTAAGGGAGTTCAGGAGTGGAAGATGGGGTCAGATTAGAGGATTCCAAGAGCCCTAGAGAGATAAGGGACGGCATGACAAGTTTGGTTATTTACCCAGTTGCTCAGGCCAGGTCTTGGAAACATCTAAGCAAATGTTGGTTGTAATTTTAACATATATGTCAAATCTCACTTCTACTCACTTTCATTGCTTCACTTGACTCTGAGCTATTTCTCCTCTTAGCTGCACTTCTGATTGGCTCTTCTTCTAGTCTAGCTTCCCTCCTTTCCCACACAGCAGCCAGAGTAGTTTTTTAAAGAAACATAGTCAGGTCATGTTATTCTCTTGCTCAGAAGTCTCAAGGGCTTCTCCTTATGTTTAGGACAAATTCAAATCCTTACCAAGATTTATATAGTCTTATGACTGGCAGTGTGACACTTCCCTAGCCTCATTTCCTCCGTTCTGTTCGTTTTATACTGCTGAGCGCCTACCAGATGCTGAGCATGCGCTTGTCTTAGGACCTTTCCCCTTACTGTTCCCTCTACTGGAATGATCTTTCTCCAGATATTCTTGGGGCTCACTCACTCATTTCATTAAATTTGCTCAAATGCCATCTTATCTGAGAAACCATTCATAACCATCTTGACTAGAACAGCAGTTCCTTACCATTCTCTATCTCTTTATCTGCTTGCTCTTCATAGCCCTTTACATGACATAATACTACATTGTATATTTGCCTGTATACTGTCTATTACCCTGACTCTTTCCCTACCCCATGAAAGTTCTGTGCTGAGTTCAGTCACCACTGAATTCTCCTGCCATAAATATTTCTTGAAAAAATGAATGAGTTTGAATCTATATGTGATAGTGTTTCCTAACATTTATATCATAATTCCATTTGCTTCTTCTCTCATGTCAGGGAGGTCTGTGTGGCATCATGTTATTTCTTTGCTTGAGAGCCTGTTTACTTTTTGGACTGAGATTGAACTTCATCTGTGATTTGACATCATCCTGTATATCAGTTTTTATCTTTTATTACTCCCCAACGAGAGGCTACTTCTCCCTTATTATTTTTGTTCATTTTTTCTGCTGCAACTTTGCATGTGTGTATGCCTCCTTATCCTCTTCTAAAGCTGTGTAGAACTTGACAGCTATGCCACAAAACTTGTCACTTGGTCATGCACTTTCTCCTAGTTGTTGCAGATAAAAAAGGCAATGGGAAGATTATTGGATAGTTCAGGAAAATCTGAACATGAAAAATTCCAGAAGCCTCTCAGTTCAAGACTTTTCTATCCAGCTCAGCTGGCATGGCTCAGTGGTTGAGTGTGTCGACCTATGAACCAGGAGGTCACAATTCGATTCCTGGTCAGGACACATGCCGGGGTTACAGGCTCGATCCCCAGTGTGGGGCTTGCAGGAGGCAACCGATCAACGATTCTCTCTCATCATTGATGTTTTTATCTCTCTCTCCCTCTCCCTTCCTCTCTGAAATCAATAAAAATATATTTTTTAAAAAGACTTATCTATCCAGTAGGATTTTAAATTTATGGGGTGCAGGTTTTTATGTGGTAAATTTCCCCAGAGTAGAAATAACTTGCATTATATTTTAGAGATTTTTCTCTCAATTTACTCAGTATCTGGATGTTTACTAGACAGGGGAGGATAAAAGGATTGCAAGGTAGGTTTCACTTTGGAACATAAGAACTGCTGAAAACCCCAGCATTGTTCCTTTAGATACTGGAAACATTTCTCATAAGCCTCATTTTTTCCCAGGAAGATGGAGCTAGCTAATCAGATCGTATTCTAACTTTTGCCTCTAACTTTTATAAATTGGTAAGAACACTATCATCTAACTATTATCATTATTATTTGCACCTGAAAGAATAGATTTCATCATGACCCTACTTTGGTGTGGAAGAACTCTGTCCATTATGGGGTCACAAGATTTTTAATTATTAAGAGACCTGGCTGCACCCAGCTGTCATATTTTAACAAACCCGTAATCCAATAACCTGAAACAAATGCCAATGCAGAATTAATGTATTTTATAATTAATGTTCAATATTTGCTGTCAAATGGATAGAATAATTTAGCAGTAATAATTAGACATTATTGTTATTAGCTTAAAATGAAGAATGCATTCAGAGCTATACAAAGTAATGCTGGGAATTGATTTTTGATGTATGTATTCTCTACAGTACAAGCCTACTGTAGAGATGTCAGTTCTGGCCAATAGAGTGTATTCTTGAAATGCTGATTCATAACAAATTGCAAATTTAAAAAAAAACTAATAAATCCTTGCTTTCATCTGGAGGAAAAAAAATACTGATGGCCAGAAAATACGGAGGAAAAATTGGGGGATATGCCTTCTCAGATATCACAGTATGCTCTGAAGTAAATGTAATGGGAATAATGTGGTATTGGCAAAGGAATAGGTAGATAAATGGAAGAGAACATTTATAAGTAGAGCCTAGTTTGTATTAGAATTTCACATATGATGGAGGCAGTACTTCTCATTAGTGGAGAAAATCTTGATTATTCAGTCAATGATCTTAGAGCAATTGGCCTGAATTAGCAAGAAATTCAAATTAATTCTCTATTTTACATTTCACACAGTAAGAAAGTCCACCTGGATTAAAGATTGCATATTGTTTTTAATCTATTATTAGAAGAAACTTTTCAGTGGAAAAGGCTTTTTCCATTGCTTGATATTATGGCCAGAAACCACAAGGGAAAAGAACATAAATTTGACTTCATAAAGTTTAGAATTTCTATATGACAAAGTATAGCATTCATTCATTCATTCAGTCAGCTGGTATTTATTGTGTAGCTATGACATGCAAGGCAGAAATTAGAACAATAGATAGTTAATATGGCATACAATGAGTTAAATTTTTAAATGTATAATAAATTCTTACAAATAAATAGAAAAAAAGAACAACTTGAGAGAAAATGGGCAAAATACATGTAAGGGTAATTTTTCAAAGTACAAAAAGTCAATGAAAAAAATAAAAAGTTTTTTAATTAAAGATGTAATTTAAAACAACAATGAGATATAGCTTTTCACTTACCATGTTAATACAGTTTTAAAGGCTTGATAATACCCAGTGCTGGTAAGGGTACAATCAAATAGGCATCTCAACTTCTCTTATGAAAATATAAATTATACAGCTTTTGGAGGGCAGTTTGGCAGTGTAGAATAGTATTTAAAATGTGCATAACTTTAATAAATCCTATAGAAATAATTACAAGTGTTCAGAGATTTATGCAAAACGCTTTTCAATTGAAGCAATGCTTATATGGTAGTCTCCATTATCCATGGTGATATGTTCTAAGACCCCCAGCAGATAGTCTTAAACCTATATATTCTATGCTTTATCCTATACACTAGAGTCACAGTGCACGAAATTCATGCATGGGGAGCAGGAGGTTCCTTAGCCCAGCCTGCACCCTCTCTTAATCCTGGACCCCTTGGGATATGTCTAACTGCCGGTTTAGGCCCGATCCCACAGAGATCCCTGCGGGTTCAGGCCTAAACTGGCAGTCAGACATCCCTCTCACAATCGGGGACCACTGGCTCCTAACCGCTCACCTGCCTGATCACCCCTAACCACTCTGCCTGCCTGCCTGATCGCCCCCAACCACCCGCCTGCCTGCCTGATCACCCCTAACCACTCACCTGCCTGCCTGGTCACCCCTAACCACCCACCTGCCTGCCTGATCACCCCTAACCACTCGCCTGCCTGCCTGATCGCCCCTAACCACTCGCCTGCCAGATCCCCCCTAATCCCTCTGCCTGCCTGCCTGATCACCCCTAACTGCTCACCTGCTGGCCTGATAGCCCTTAACTGCCTCTGCCTGCCTGCCTGATAGCCCTAATTGCTTGCCTGCCTGCCTGATCACCCCTAACCACTCTGCGTGTCTGCCTGATAGCCCCTAATTGCTCGCCTGCCTGCCTGCCTGATCACTTCTAACCACCTCTGCCTGCCTGCCTGATTGCCCCTAACTGCTCACTTGCCTGCCTGATCGCCCCTAACCATTCACCTGCCTGCCTGCTCACCCCTAACTGCTCGCCTTCCTGCCTGATTGCCTCTAACTGCCTCTGCCTTGGTCCCTGCTGCAGCAGCTTAGTCTGAAAGGACTTTCAGAATAATGTCCCGGAAGGCCGTTTGGCTGTCCAGTCTAATTAGCACATTACCACTTTTATTATTATAGACTAGAGGCCCGGTGCACGAAATTCATGCATGGGTGGGGTCCGTAGGCCTGGCCTGTGATCAGGGCTGGGCCGATCGGGGCCCAAAGGCCCCAACGGGGTCGGGAGAGTAGGTGACGATTGCTGGGCCGGGTGCGGAAGGAACAAACGCCTGCCACCACAGCCGCCGCCACTGTGTGGTTCCCTGCCTCGCCCCCTCCTCCTTCCCTTACTGGCATGCTGATCGGGGCCTGCCCACGCGGGGAGAAATGGGGCGCAGAAGGTTGGTCGCTGGCTCCAAGGAGGGAGCCGGCCCTCAGCCCCCCTGGGAAAGGGGCCATGTCCACTGCCACCCAACCCCGGTTCCCTGTTCCAGGCTGGGGCCCAGCCCCAATCAGGCGATCGGGGCCTACCAGCCTGGGTGGGGGGTAGGGACCACGGGAGGTTGGCCGGCCGGGGGAGGTTGGCTGTGGGAGTGCACTGACCACCAGGAAGGGAACTCCTGCATTAAGCATCTGCCCTCTGGTGGTCAGTGCAAAACATAGCGACTGGACGTTCCGGTTGTTCGGACGTAATGGTCGCTTAGGCTTTTATATATATAGATACCTCCCTATGATAAAGTTTACTTTATAAATTAGGCACAATAAGAGATTAGCAATAACAATAATAAAATTGAACAGTTAGAACAGTATTCTGTAATAAAATTTATGTGACTATTCTCATTCTCTCTCTCCCTCCCCCCCCCCCCTCTCTCTCTCTCTCTCTCTCTCTCTCGATCTGATCACCAAGAGGGCCACTAAGTGGCTAACTGGCAGGTAGTGCATACAGTGTGGATTTTCCAGACAAAGGAATGACTCATGTCCTGGGCAGGACAGAGTGGGACAGCCCAAGAGTTCATCATGCTCCTCAGAATAGTGCACGATTTAAAACTTATGCTTATTTCTGGAATTTTTCGTTTAATATTTTCAGACCGTGGTTGACCTCGGGTAACTGACATTGCAGAAAGCAAAATTGTGGGTAAGGGGGAACTACTGTACTAACTAAAAGTGAAAATCACCTAAACATCTTTATATCATATTGGTTAAATAAATGTTATACTCATACAATTAAATTCTGTTAAACTGTCCATTCACAGAGATAACTGAGTGTAACTACATGGAAACATGCCCACAATATATTGTTATATTAAGAAAGTCAGTTTTACAGTATGTAGAGTGTGACTCCATTTTTAAAATAAATATGAATAAGATATTCAAGAATATATATGTACATAGTAATACACAGAAGTAGCATAAAAGTATTAATTATCTCTGAGGAATGGAATTTCAGATTTATATTTCTTTATATATGCCAGTATCTTTTGGATTTATTAAAATAAAGAACATTCATTGCTTTTATAATAAAAAAGGGATATTCTCATTTGAAAATATTAAATCATAAAGCCATAAAAAGAATCCATATAAATTACTTTAAGGTCACAATGCTCTTCTGCCTACATTTTGCATGAAGAATTATAGGTTCTTTAGTCCCAGATTTCTGTTGCACTGAGAAATTTGCTATGTCGGTTCTCAGCAATCATTTTGGTGAGCATTTCTGTAGAGTAGATTCACAAAGACAGGTAGGATAGGATGCCTAACCCTAAGGAGCTTGACAACTTATAACGTGGTCAGTTTGAAGTAGTAAGAAGAGCTTTTAGTTGGAGGAGGCTGGTTGATTCACCAGCAGTAGCGCCTGTGTGGTCCTTAAGAAGTGTATTTGAAGGCATCTTAAAGATTAATGATGAAAAGATCCACATCAGCGGCTCCTGAGTTCAGCTCACTTCCTGTGTTTGGTCATCCTGGCCTAGAAGCATGCCCTCCTATCACAGGTAGGACCACAGTCAGGTGACATTTCCCTGAAGGACTGCTTGCCTGGTGACTCCGTTGGATCTATATGTTCAGATCAGCCCTTAAGTCCCCACTACTGGTGTCTCCTCATTCTCTGGCTCCCCCGCTCTTTAAATTATAAGTTGCCTTGAGAAACCTGGGTAATGGCAGGCCAATTCTTTCGGCCCATAGGAAAGTGGAAACTTTATTTGAGCATAAGTCCCCTATCGGAATGCGTTAGTTTAGCTCCTGGATAGATTGACAGAATTCTGGTTTTCAATCCCATGCTACCAACCCCACTTGTGATTCCCATGGGCTCAGAAGTGCTCCTGCCACCTTTCTCTATTGGATAATATAAAGTTAACAAGGCTTCCTGTGAGAAGCAGAGTCTTTCAAGCTGGTTTGCTATGGTCTAAGATAGAGCCCTGACATTACTTGTTAGAACTCACGTTGGTAAGAGTACAGATGTGTCAACCCAGAGAAACATGATTACACAATAGCTTTGTTCTCTTGGGTCTCGCTGTATCCTGTGGGGAGGAGGAGGTAAGCCATTCACACAGATAACTGAGTGTACAGTACAGAATGTGAAGAGTGAGCAAAGGGCCATGGAGGCTCAGAAGGAGAGTTACGTCCTGTGAGAGGCATAGGATGCTTAAAGGAACAGTGAGCTTATAGGATGTGTGATGTTTCAATGAACAGGAGTGATAGGAAAAATGTAAACACAGCAAATTTCAAGTGGACAATACACTCTATGTTGCAGTCTTGAGAGAATTCCTTCTATTTCAGGAAACTCAGTCTTTGCTCTTAAGGCCTTCACTGCTTTGATAAGGCCCACCCACATTAACTTACCCAAAGTCTACTATTTACTTACTTTATCAGTTATTTACTACCTGTTATTTAGTTGTTTATTTACTTATTTGCTCATTTACTAAGTTACTGGTTTTCTTACTAAAAGTCTACATCTAAAAAATACCTTTACATAAACATCTAGCCTGGAGTTTGATCAAACAACTGGGCACCATCACCTGGCCATACTATCACAGAATGCTAAACTGCCTTATATAATATGAACATGAACCAGGTCTTCCTTGGGTATAGAGATTGTTTTTTGGATGTGCGGTGTAAGAAAGTAGTTCAGACCACCATCTCTAGAGTCAGATTCCGGGCTTTGAATTTTAACCTCTACCATATACTAGTTTTCTAAACCTTGGATAATTTGCTTAATCTATTTGTGCTTCAGCTTCTCAATCTGTAAAATATGAATATAAGATTACCCATCTCATAAGGCTATTATAGGAGGATTAAGTGAATTAATGCAGATAGAGGGCCCAATACAGTGTCGTATGGAAATGTTCAGTAAATATTACCTATAATTATGAATGATATTATCATTATTACATGGTTTCAGGGACAGGGACTGGGGCCCAGGTAATAGGCAAAGACAAGCCAGCAGAATAAACTCTGATCTGAGCCAGGGGCAGATCTCAGCTACACGGCCATGGCTAAGGAGAGAGAGGGTCAGCAAAGCTATGCAATAAGTGATATCTACTAGATTTTAGGAGTACTTATGTTTTAAATTTTCTTATTCAGTATTTTAATTTTTATGACATCCTCAAGTGTTCATGAAACTTGGTTCAAAACAGTAATTTAGTGTCAGTCATGGTTTGCACTGGCCTAGGGGACTAGCAGCCACCACATGTTTGCATTCCCAAGGCAGTGATGTGATAGAGAAGCAAAGTATGGGCTCCAGTGATTTTATTTGAATACTAGAGGCCCGGTGCATGAAATTCATGCACGGGGGCGGGGGCCGTCCCTCAGCCCAACCTGCACCCTCTCCAATCCGGGAGCCCTCAGGGGTTGTCCTACTGATGGCTTAGGCCCACTCCCCATGGTTCTCTGCTCTCTGCGGGGCCTGCCTGCTCCACACCACGGTGATGGCCAAGCAGGCCCTTCTGGGTCCTGCCTGTGGGCCGCGTTTGCCTGCTCCCGGGTTGCTGTGGCGACAGCCAAGCAGGCCCTGCTGGGTGCTGCCTGCGGGCCCGCTTGCCTGCTCATGGGTCGCCACGGCTACGGTCAAGCAGGCCCTGCTGTCTGCTGTCAAGCTGCACGGCCGGACCCACCCACCCTGGAGTCGCCGGTCCGGCCCTGCCAGGCTCCCCGGGCCACATAGTAGCCGTGGCTGCTGAGCGTCTGGCCCTGCCTCCCTCTCTGACCTTTGAAGCAGCCTCAGCGGCGGCTGCTGACCAGGCCCTCCCCCAGCGCAGGTGCGCGGAGGCCCCTGCCGCCCCACCTCCGACGCTGTGTGCGCAACCTCCTCCTGTCTGGTTGACCCATTACGGCGTCCCGGTTAATTAGCATATTTCTCTATTTTTTATATATATATATATATATATATATATATATATATATATATATATATATATATAAAAAGAGAAAGAATGACTCCCGAGTTGGAATGCTTGGGGACATCTCAGTAATACGTAGCCATTGCCTTCTATCTGATATCTTGTGTGCTAACCATGCTCACTGCTCTCTCTCTGCCATGCTGGCCTGTCCCTCTCTGATTCTTGGCTTTTGTGTATAAGAAAACGTTGCCTTTGGATATTTTTTGGGGTAATTTTTACTTTGCTTAAAACATAGACAGGAATAATAAAAGTGAAGAGGGAGAATTAAAAGCAGGTGTTCGGGGTGCTGTCTTACAGCTCTGTTCAGGCCCAAGTTGGTTCTAAAAAGTGGCCAAATGATCTTGGGCACAAGTGATAAGGCCCTGGAGCAACACGGTACCACTTAGATAGCGTCCCTTAATTTCCCACCCCGTCCTGAGCACGAGGATTCCAGGCTCAGCCTTAGGACTGGAAAAGGCCAATTTGAGATTGGTCAGACTTGAGCACCCCGCAAACAGCTATCACAAGCCAAGTCACTGGTGCCTGGCAAGGAAATTAGCATTTATCGCATTTCAGTAAAAATGATGTGGCCCAGTTAAATTAGATTTCCTTTCATTTACAATAGACTTAAAATCCTATTTAGCTATAATCCAACCATTGTAAAATTGGTTACAAGGATCCTAATTTTCTGAGATATTGAAGCCTCCCCATTCTATCAGAGCATCTTGATTTTATCCATTTTCATCCATCGTTAAATTTCTTATGGTTGAGAATGCCAGAGGCAACCTACCTTTCCAGTCTGCTGCTGCATTCAGCAGTAACTGGATTGAGATCAGAAACATTTATTTTATTCAATGCCTTATCTGCTCGTTTCCACTATTTTAAACACTACCGAGGGTCACACTGCAAACCCTTCTCTGATTCTAACAGTAATCAAGCGGGAAATGGTTTTATTTTATTTTAAACTAATATCAAGCCTAAGAAGACAGCATCGTTTTATACAATGGGGTTGAATGGCCCATTCTGCCATTGCTGAAAAGTTACCGTTTGCATATCTTACCACAACACCCAGGCTTACGTGGTGCTTCCCACTTAAAATTCTCTGCGCCTTCTCTCTACTTCAATTGATGTGTCTTTCACTCGGGAGCCAGCTCAAGCTTCGTCACCTTTAGGAGCCGAGAGTCACAGGTGGTCTCTCTCCATCGTGTAAATTCCTGCTGCTCTGAGGGTCTGTGTTACCTTGTACAGTCTGTCCGTCATAGTATGATGTCCTTGGCTGCTTCTGTGTGAATCTTGCTCCCCCATTCAAACAGGGCACTTTGTGAGGGCTGAAATGACTCTGGCTGAAATGACTCCATCTGCTTCATTTAGTTCACGAGAACATCTGCTGATGGGTTGATTCCCACAAGGAAGGAAAGCCCGGCTCAGAAGGGGAGAGATTCTCTCTTGGGTCTGACTGTCCTTAGCGGTTCAAAATGGCTTCGCCAATCCCCTTCCTGCCAGGCTGTTCAGTGGCGGGCTAGGAGGAAGAGGGGACTAGGAGAAGAGGTTGGGGTGGGGAGGCGAGCTCGCCCTCTGCTGACTGATGGGTAACAATGTGTCTGGCCCACAAGAAGAATGCAGTGGGAGCCTCAGTCACTCTGCCATCAAAGAAGAAATATGCTGCCACGTACCCCAGCTACACCAAAGCAGCAGGCCAGACGTCTCTGCCCCTCTGAGCTTGGGGAGTGGACTCCCGTAAAAGTAGGGGGCTTAGAAGAAAGAGGGGTTTGAATGGCTAAACCAGGTAGAGCCCTGACTCTTTCTGGGGGCCTCCCTGCCTGGCCTTGTTGGATTACTCAGAAGGAGGCCCCACATCTGCCACATTCGGCACCCCAGGGCGCCTCTAGCAGACAGCCTCCAGACAGCTGGACGATAACGCTCTCCTGCTGGGAACTCTGCGACACCATGTTTTTAGTCACCACCGGACAATGGGGCTGGTTGCTGATGGAAGGTGAGATTTGAAGTCCTAGACCAGGAACTCCTGTGTCTGTTCTGCGACAGACGTTGAAAGCTCATTTCTGCCCAGAGCGCTTCCCTAATTTTTATTGTAGTGCTCTTACAGCCTTGATGTGGGCAACAAGTGCTAGAACTGAGACCCTAGAACTGGAATAACCACTTGGGTGTTGTTTAACCTAAGAGCTGGGGTCCAGCCCCATGACCTCCATCCAGTTCATCTTTAACTCTGGCCCCCTGGCAGGTCTGTGCTACATAGCTCTGAGAAAATGATCTAACCTCTTAGAACCTCATCCGGAAAGTAGGGCGATCCATGCCCATCTCACAGGGTCTTCAGAAGAGTATATCAAAAGAGAATATTTTGCATGGTGCGGGCACATAGTGTGCCCTTCTGAAAAGGGCAGTTGCTAATGTATGGCTTTGACGAGTGGGTGACGGCAGCTGCTCCTGGGGACCAGGACACAGAGCGTCTGAGGACAGTGGCAGGGAGTGGCTGCGAGGTCTGAGATTTGACCATGACATTTGACCCTATGTCTCTACTCTCTCTGGTTGTCAGACTGGCTGCAGAGATGATTTGCCTTTGTCCAGTGCCAAGGCTGCCTGGAATTCTGGTCTCTATTCTGCTGGGGCCTGGAGCAAAGCCAGGGAGACACAATGAAGGATGTTTCCCTTTGTGTCTACAGCTGCTTCCTAGTTACAATGGGCCATTGTTGTGCGAGGTCACAAGGGAAGGAAGTGTCACCGAGAGCCCAATTGATTCTGTCTGGTGTCCTGGGCCTCAGAGGCCCTGCTCTGTCTCGGGTATCTGAGGATTTGGGAAGTTGTCTCAAATAGTATATTAGTTATTACTGACTGATAGATTGTTGATCGTAACTCTTTTTCTTTCCCTATAATAGAACGGTACCTTCATGAGCTTTGCCATATGACTTTGCCTCCCTTCTTTTTCTTTTTCTCCCCAACACTCCTCCCCCAAAAATTCAGGCATCACTGTGATGTTTCATCCCAGCAAAGGCTGGCTGGCGGTGTCAGCTCATCCCCACTAACCTGATTTCATAAAGACACAAAAAATAATCCTTCTCAGAGATATTTGTATTTTTAAAGGGAATTCTGGGAGTTGCAGAAGACTTCTCTAGGCAGAGAAATGAATCACCAATGATAGAATACCAAAAACGGTATTAGGCTCTCAGCCCTTTAGGGTGGAGAGTTTTGCGTTCTCCCCTCACCCCAATCCCACTATAAAGGCTCCTTAAATCCTCCTGTGTTAGGATGAGACCTGCTCACCTGCTTCTGTGATCCCTTTCCTCTGTGTTGGGACTGAGGTAGAGAGGCAGACAATGAAATGTACAAGCTGGTTCCATTTAAAATTCCTGTGGGGCCTCGGGGCACACACGTTTGTAAGAGTACCTGGTTGTGCTGACACCTGCTGCTGGAAGGTAAGATGGTGACCTGGGACTTCTGCAGGAGGTGGGACCCTGGAGACTGCTTCCTGCCGCCTCATTAGGCAGCCAGCCCTGACCCCTAGACACACGTCATCCTGTCCTCTCCCTCTGGCCAGCCCCTCGGAGGGCCTGGGCGTTGAGGTCATTGTTTGCAGGTAAAGTCTGGCTGGACTTAATAAAGGCTCAGCACTGAAAACAGCACCCCTCGGTGCTGCTTCTAGCACCCCTCGGTGACACTGCTCTTTCCCAAGAAAGCATGCCTTCCTTTTTTTTTTTTTAGGGGAGCTCAGCAGGTAATTTAAAAGACTAACAAACTTTGGCATAGCTCACTTTAGGAGAGGAGAGCTGGCTGGAATATTAATGAAGCCAACTAGTGATAGACTTCCTTCCTGATGCAGGAACATATCAAAGAGGTTAGGTCCATGAGCATCGCTCTGCAGAGCCCCATCTCTATTATCTAGCTCTTAATTACTTCGTTAAAATTCAGCAGAGAAGCCCCACAAATCCAGTAGCGTGCCCAAGGCTTGCTGGGTGATTTCCCTGCCTCTGGCCATTCGTACTTTTTAGTTCCTTAGGTCTCCAGAGATGGAAGGCTAGATCATAGGCAGTCAGATCTGCTGCTGCTGGCTGGTACCTCGCAGAGCTGGGGCGGCTGCCTGCCTCCTCACGGCTGGCTGTCGGCTCTCTCCCACGGGCACGTGATCTCTGCTTATTACCCTGTGTCCTTGTGGAAGGAGCTGTCCTACAAAAGTGCCCTCCAGATCACGGAAGTCTCCTCGGTTAGAAGCACACACATGCTGTCGGGAACTTTTTGGAAGAGATATTTTGCTGCCTGCCCTTCCTACTTAAAACAGCATTGTGTAACGGGACAATTGATGGGTCCGGGCTGCCTGTCACTACTTGAGCCAATTAAGCAGAGACAGGGTTGAATCATATGAGTGTTTATTCCAGTACTGCCGGCAGTATGGGAGAGCAGCAGGTCATCCACAAAAATCTGCCCTGCACCTCACCATAAGCCAGCTGCTTATATTGGGTAGGAGGACGAAGATTACATGGGAAGTAGGCAAAAGGATTTGGCAAATGGGCAGTTTACAGGTAATGCAGGCTGGAGATTTCCAAAGTCCCTGAGGGTATGCAAAGGCTGGGCGTCTTCAAAGGGCTGGCGGCTCTGGTTTCTGCAACAAGGTTGTTAATCTTTTCCTGATAATAGGCAGCTCCTGAAGGAGAGGATGGGCCACATTTCCAGGTGAGCGTCCAGGTCGCACGTGCAACTTGCAGCCAGGTTAGAATGGGCTTCTTTAATCAGAACAAAGCAATCACAGTTAACAGAGCATGATTCATATTTCTTACCATTATAGCTGGTCCCCAGTATTCTTTTTCTGCCCCTATCAGTTGGGGCTCCATGTCAGCTTGTGCGGCAGCTTATCCGGGGGAAGTGGACCTGATAGGCTTTGGGTGAGAGCACTTTGACTCTCGCCCTAGGTTTCCAGACTCCTCGAGCCTCAGTTTTACTATCTGTAAAGTGACGCTGTTAGTCGGTTTTGCCCCTCCTGAGGTCTCAGTTCTCTTGTTCCGAAGGAGTCTCCATGTGGTCCTGGGGCTTTAATACGGTGTCACCTTCTGGCTTGAACTGTGGCAGGCAGCTTCTATCAGAAACTGTCCCTGTGGGCTCTCACTTCTAAATGCTGTCCATGTTAGTGATGGCCCTCGCCACTGCCCTCTTTAACTAGCCCTGGGATCAGGAAAACTGCCCAAGGTGTCTTTATTTTTAAACATAGCTTTTAGTCCACAAGGAATGACGCAAAGGTGGTCCTCCTTTTTCTGTAGCATCAAGTGAGTGCATGGGCTTTGGGGACTGTTTTTGGTCCAGAGCCCCTTTAATGTCTCTGAGTTTCAGTCTGTGTTCCATGTGGAATGGATTTGTCAGAATCACACCGACTTTGCAAAAGACAAGACATCTAAACATGTCCACCTTCCTTGGAGGCAACATGCACTTGCCAGTGGAAGTTATGGAAGTTTCATCTGCCCTGTCTTGTGCTCTTTCTGCCCCCTCCCCCAGAGTTTATTTTGCTGTTTTCTAATCACCGAATCTATCAAAGGCCCGTTAGGGGAGAACGGGGATCAGGACCTCCTGGGTTGTGGCCACCAGAGTCTCCAAGGGACCTGCAATGGAGATCGCTGTGACCCAGCAGCACCCCCCTGAGGCAGCTCCAGGTGGGCTCAGGCAGAGGTGCCAGGGCTGAGCCACAGACAGGAAGTCAGGGAGGAGCTCAGGCTTTCAAAGAAGAAAAACAAGGAGCAGGGCTTGTGTTGATGTTAAAACCAGTCAGGCACTCGAGCCAGACTGAGATCTAACAGGTGGTGGAAAGAAGAAGCAAGTCTGCACCTTCTGGGTGTTTGTAGGACAGTGAGAGCCTGTGACAGGTCCCAGCCCTCGTCTCTTCTGGCTCCCCAGTAAAGGGAGAGTCTGGAACCCTTCCCCGGCCCAGCCCGTGGTTCCTGGGGGCATTCCTAAACCCAGGAGGTAGAGGTGATATTTGAGGACTTAGCATTTGGAAAGTGGTTGGCTCCAGAGCCAAATGTTGCTTTTGGCATCAGGACGATCCTAGATAGAGGAAGAGTCCCTCTCATTGCGCAGCATGGAGTTACTCAGAGAACTCAGATCTCTTTTTCTCTTTCTTTCTTTGGGGGGAAGGATGATCTTCTCAAAATGCTCCTTTCCCCTGCATTCATTCATCACTCTTAAGTGGTTATCGCTCTCAGTTTCATTGAATTCTTCAGATTTCTTTTTAAAAATGAATTTTGCCTTGTTTCTCCACCTGGCTCAGTGTCTTCCTGTCTCTTTGGTAGAGGGGCTGCATTTGCCATTTGGTAAAGGACGATGTCTCTCTACAGTGGGATTACTTTTAAGGATGTGGCATCAAATTGCTGCCTGAAGCCCTTATTGTTTTCGTTATAATGGAGCCACATTGAAGGGCCTGGGCTTGGTATGAGCTTGGGCGAGTCCTGTCACCTTGGTAGGCGTTTGGTGTCCCCATGTGGTAAATGTCCAGTAAATGGAAATGCCCTCCACTAGTCTGCTGCGAGTATCAAATGGACTGTCATCTGTGCAAGAGTCTTGAAAATTGTAAAAGGTTGAAGGTGATGCAGTGGTAAATTGTATGTGTCAGCCAGACGGGGCCACAAGGATGCCAGATTAAACATTATGTCTGGGCGTGTCTGTGAGGGTGTTTCTGGATGATACCAGCATTTGAGTTGATGGACTATAAAGTAGTTTGCCCCCCACATTGTAGATGGTCATCATCTAATCCATCGAAGGCCATGGTAGAAGAAAAAGCAGAGGCAGGCAAGATTCAACCCCTTCCCGTGTGACCGCATCACCTGGACGTCGGTCCTCTTCTGCGCTCAGGTGGGACTTACCCATCCGCTCCCCTGGTTCTCAGGCCTTCAGACTTAGACCGAATCCCACCACTGGCTGTCCTGGGTCTCCAGCTGGCAGACAGCAGACTGTGGGACTTCTCAGCCTCCATAATCACGTGAACCAACTACTCGTAATCTGTCCCTCTCTGTCTCATCTCTCAAGAGGTCATTAGAATATATATATATTCCTGCTTCTGTCTCTTTGGAGAACCCTGGCAAATGCAAGTGAAGACATGATGCTTGACCCTTTCCAGGGCTTCTTGCAGGTACAGTTACTCCCAGGAGGCATGATGGGCAGAAGCAAACGCTCATAACTGATTCCTCTAAGTAGAAAACATTGGCAGGGGCTGTTTAGGATTATACCTGGTTCTAATATACTTAATTCAGTGAATATGTTTTAGCTCCTTATGAAATACCTACCATGTGCCAAGCCCCGTGCTAGGCAAAGGCATAGAGATAAGTCACATAGAAGTTCTGACCCTCAGGGTCACATTCTGGCTCTGTTGGGGCCCATCATGACTTACTTGACCTTCAGGTTTGACAAAGCTGCACGTACTTTGTAAAGCAGTGCCTGTGGCAAGAATTAAAAGTGTATTTGGGAGATCCAAGCCCGAGGTGATGAGAGTGAAAGCAGAAAAGACGAAAGTGAGGCCAGGAAAGATGCAACGTAATGCAGTGCTCTGTGTGACTGCTGGCAGGTTGATGACAAGCGTTGTGGAGACATTGGTCCTCAGGGGGCATGTTTCCTTGGCAGCCTGGATTTCTTGGGAAGGTGTGCAAGAAAAAAACACACTTTGAAGCAATTCACACTGAGGAGAAAAGAAGCTATTTCCTTCTGTTTCTATTTCTCGTTGGTCAAGGTTACATCCAGAGGGAGTTGACTCAATTATGCTCTTAGGTTGTGTCATCTAGGCCCGAGGGGATGTTCAGAGAGCCATATCCCGTGCCCCAAGGTGTTATACTTCGTACAAGTGCAGAAGTGAGGGGACAACTTGGCACAGGTGTGGTCCAACCAAGAGTAAGAGAAGGACAGTTGAGGTATCTGAGAGGCATATTGGCTTTGGGTCCTATACTGACCTTCTCCTTCTCAAGGTTAGGAGAACTTGGAACCCAGTGGAGCACGGGGGTGGATATGGCCTCTATCGCCATCTACTGTAAATGACTGCATCCTGCTGATGGCCTCTAAGCTGAAAACCCTCACCCAGGGGCTCCACAGTCGCTGAATGGCTTCTGTTGCCCAATGCAGCCTCCCCTAGAGGCCCAATCCAGCCGTATCCTCTCCCCAATCCCTTATGAGAGGCCCAGATCCTTATTAAGAAACACTGGATTTTTGGAGTAAAAAAAAACAAAAAAAACTATAAGAGACTTTAGAAACAGTCTGGGGAGATTATAAAGAAATGTGGTCCAGTGTTCCAAGGAGATTGTATAGAATATTCAACAGCACTCATGTCATAAAAGGCCTGCGGAGGTTTCTAAGGCAGAGGCTCACCCTGAATTATGATTCCCTGATGCAGAGCCCAGCGAAAGGTTGCAGCATAACAGATTAGGGCTTGATTCTGCGGCGCTTATAAAAATAGAGCCACCTTCCCAACATGCAGTGGGGATATTAATTTCCAGGGCTGAGGTTCAATTGAACAGAAAGACAGAGTAGAAAATAGAGCCGTCTTTTCAGTCCCAGTGGTCACAATAGAACCTCACCCCGATCCTCTCTGGAAAGGGTCTCCCAGCCAGCTCCCAGCCACTCTAAAACGTGCCTGCGCCTTCCTTTCCATGGTAACGGGAGGTGCGTAGCTGGAGGGACAGCAATTACCGTCCACAGAGGAGGAACCGGAGGCATCTGGAGAATAACTGACCCTCTCACAGGCACAGAACCAGTCCGAGCGCCAGGCGGTTTGCAGCTAGTAAAATCCTACCCCCAACGGGGAGCAGACGACCACAGTTACATTTAATTCTGCGTAAGCAGAAAGGGTATCACCGTGTAGACCTGCTGTGTGCTGCGCCCTGTGTGAACTACCAGACATACATCATCTCCCTCAGTTTTACCGTGGATCTGATAGGTCAGTATTCTCTCCGTGCATTAGGAAGTGTCCTTGCTCCCCCTTCCCCTCAGCACCCAGCTCAGGGCGAGGCTTTCAAGGATGTGGGAACCCACAAGGCAATTTCTGGGGTGTTGGGAGGATCTGGCCTGTTATTCTTTGAAACTGACTTGAAACTTTAACTGCAACTTTCTCTCTTTGCCTTAAGACTTTGAAAGGTTAGGCTCCAGACAGATGGGAAGAACGTGAGAGTAAATTTGTCCAGTTAAGTGGGCATGGCAGCTTGATGACAGAGACCTTTGAAAGCCAGACAAGGGGCCTCAGTTGATGGCTACAGAATGAATGGGTAGGTGGTAGGGTTTTACCATTACTAAGATGGACTGACAGAGGCACTCAGTTAACATCTCCTGTGCCTAAGACAGCTTTCCTCACTATGGTTCAACACTGGTTACTAGCCTAGGCTGGGGCTCAGCGATGGCAACCGCCTTGCCCAGTGTGATGGGAGGACCTCAGCTGCGTGAGGCCCTCCAGCAGGTGTTGCCCGAGCAGGTGCCAGGTGCTCCCTCTGTAGGCAGAGGGGAACAAAGGTGGAGGCTACGCCTGGAGATATGGGTCATGTATGGGCTTTGGGCCCAGCCTCATGTATGACTGAATGAGGGAGGCACTGAGGAGGAAATAGGTGTGAGAGCAGCACACAAGCAGAATGCTCTCTGCCTCCCTGCTGCCTTGGTTCGAGGGCCCCCCACAGTGGCCATTGCAGGATGCAGGAAGGCATTCTGCGGTTGCCAAGGCAGTGCTGACTGTGGTGGACTAATCTGGACATTATCAAGGCAGTGGTAGCCACATGGTCATGACCCTGGCCTGGACTTCAAGCAGGAACTTGGGTTCAGCTGTGGTGTGCGATTGTTGCTACTGCGCGTAGCACACTCCACAGGGCTCTCATTAGCGCCTGGGGAAATCTTCCTCCCTGGCTTTCTCACAGTGAGCAGTTTAATTGCATTTAATCACCCTCCGAGATGACCTCGATGCCATCTAACCATTTTCTTATCTTCTAACTGCTCTGAGGCTGGATGTGTGCGGGTGGCCTGCACCCAGTGGGCGTGAAACGGTTACACACACAACTCAGCGGGGGAGGACATTGATGCTCAGTGGCAGTACGTGTGTCACAGCCTCCATATTTGTGCACAATGGAGAATCTATCTTCAGCTCATGCCCCATCTGCCAGTTACTTTTCTAGGTAAAAAGAGCAGAATTGACCCACCCACTTCCTATTACCACCATGTGACCAGAACACCCAGAGGATAATGAAAGTTTTGATCAGAGCAGTTGGCTCTCAAATTCCTGTGTGCATAACACCTCCAGTACCTGGGAGGTGTGGTAAAATGCAGGGGCGTGAGCAGCAGCCTCGGAGATTCTGACTTAGACCTGAAGTAAGGACTAGGCACCTGCAGTATTTTGTTGTCGTTAATCCTCACTGGAGGATATTTTTGCATTGATTTTTAGAGAGAGTGAAAGGGAAGGGAGGATGGTGAGAGAGAGGGAAACATCAATGCGAGAGAGACACATCGATGTGGTTGCCTCCCACACATGCCCCAACCAGGGCCGTGATCAGCCTGCAACTGAAGTATGTGCCCTTGACCGGCATTGGACCTGCGACCCTTCTGCCCAAGGACCGACGCTGTATCCACTGAGCCAAACCAGCTAGGGCGGCACTTGCAGTTTGAACAACCTCTTCAGGCCATTTCGGTTCGTGGCCCTCATTGTAGAACCACTGGATGAGGTAAATGAAAGAGAACCAGACAGCTGCAGGACCACCGGCGGAGAGAGAAGCCTTTCTGGGTAATAGTTAGCAGCTGCTGGATGTGCACCTCTTCAAGCAGACCCTGGATAAAGCCTTAACCTTTTGCTCTCGGATGTCGAGTGTGACTCGACACGGTTAGCATCGGTAGCAGGAATCGAGAAAAAAGCAAGCGAGTGCAAAGGGTTAAAGGTCTGGTGGCCATATGCCCCCCCCCCCCTTTTTTTTTTGACTGGGTTCATGGTTGATGTAGATCAATTAATACCTGCTACGTATTTTTAGTGCCTCCTCTCTCCCTCAAAGGAGTGTCTGGACCGTAAGTTATATAGTTTCCCTACCTTAAAGTGAACTTTGAGCAAGCTTTGTAAACAGGAAAGAGACATTCCTTCCTGCCAACATAGGCTCCGGCGTTGAGTTAATCATCTCCCCAACCCGTGTCCTTGGATTCGGAGGGGAGGAGGCATGAGCGCGTCACGTTTGCTGCGCGCTCCCCTCCAGCGTCCCCAGCTAAGTGGTTACCCAGGAAGGTCCAAGAGCCCCTGACCGCAATGAGGTTCAGAGGAATAAATGGTTCACAAAGGCCACAGGCGTGTTTCCAGAAGCACTCACGGTCTTACAGACGTTACGGCTTCCGCTCAGTAAGCTCCAGTCGGCGTGCGCCCAACTTCCCACAAATGGTGGCACAGGAAACCTTTCCCTTCTCTAACCGCGACATCCTCTCTCTTGTCCAGCATTCAGATTGTATTTCCACAAACACGGGACTGCATTCTACATTTGAGGATGTCATTTTAGGCCAAGGAACTCCACTAAGAAAGCATTTATCAGCAGTAAAGTTTGTTTGAGGATTACCCACTGCGAATAGAGCCAGGCTCCCCTTTTAAACTGAAGCATGCTATTTTGGGAATGTGACCCCTTTCATGAATAAATGACATGGTGACATTTACAGATAAAGCAAGGATTTAACTGCTATGAAAGGAGGTGACAAATGTCAGGATGTCAATAATGATCCGGGAACATAATGGTTTCTTGCCTGAGCACCAAGTAGATACATAATGTAACTGCTGCCTGCCAGCGCTCCGCAGAGAAGGAGCCCGATCTGGGGACAGTGGGGAGGCTCCCAGAACCAGGACAGCCAGGGGTGCTGGGTGCACGAGGCGGGGTTTGGGTGCATGAGGGATTTGGGTGCACGAGGGGTGTCTGGGTCCACGAGGGGTGTCTGGGTGCAGTATGGCTAATGGCTTTAACCCCTTTATATATTGCTCTCCTGGCAGACTCCAGGACGGATGCAGTTTTTCTATCTGTGGCGAGATGTTGTCAGAGGGAGATTCAGATGTTGCAAAATAGCTTTCTCATTATGCCTTTCTTTCCGCAAAAGCCAAAGGTTTAGAGAAAATGCCAGGAAAAAGTTTGAGCTGTCACTGGCATGGCGAGGCCAAGGCCAGAGGTGGCACCTGACCAGGTGGTGCAGGCCTAGAAGTCACGCCAAGGTCACCCCCCTCGGGCACGGGGCCAGCCCGCTGTCTCAGCAGCAGGCGACTGAAGTCTGGGCCTGTTAGCCAGGGTGCATGGCCCAGCCGGGGTGGCCCGCACCTGCAGAGACCCTCTCCTCTGGGCCCGCTCCCGTCTCGGATTCAGGGCGCTGGACTTGTCCGGGTCTGTGCCTGCGCCTGCATCTTTGAAGGTGTTCGTGTTTCCTTCCACTGGCCTCTCTCTCCTCCCTTACAATGAGATGCCCTTGGGCAGTGGTAAATGTTTAACACCGGCTCTCGGAAAACAAACTCCAGTTTGTTTGCAGTTTTCTGTGGTGTAAATACTACGCCCCCACCCCCAGCCAATTTACACAATGTTTCAGCATGAAATCACCAAGCAGAGCAGGAGAGATGCACGGGTTGCTCCTGACACCTTCAACCGCCTAGCTGTCTTCGGGGTCTTTGCTTTTCCACGCTCACCCCCACCTCAGTTACTGCTCTCTTCCCGAGGTGGATCTATGCAAAGAACCTAAGGATATATTGTCAGCCTGGATGTCTCTCCCCAGATCCAGGTTCATAGCACTCACCCCAGACAACTTCCTCTGCCCCCACCTTTGCAGTTGTCCTGCCTGATCCCCTCCTCATTCTCAACTCCCAGGGCAAGCCCAGCCCTGATCTCTCATCCTGTGCGATGCCCTCTGGGTCTGGCCCCTGTCTCCAGATCCACTATGGTACCCCTACTGTACCCCGGGTCCGGGCAGTGCCTTCTTTCCTCATAATACGTGAGAGCCCAGGATTGCCCAGCTCTCACCCCATCTAACAATGAAAACGAGAAAACAGAGGCTCTGGGGCGCTGGCTGCCGTGTGCTGTGTCCAAGCTGTGACAGCACCCAGCGTTCTGGATTCCCAGTACCAGTGCCTTTTCCTGGTGGCACCGTGTTTCCCATTACTCCTGAAGGCCAAGGCCCAGCCGAAGGCCTCATCCCCTCAGCACTGCACCCTCTCCCAACCTTTCTTCGGTGTCTCAGTACTTGGTCACAAAGAATCGTCCCACAGGGAGTTCCTGGGGCAGGGCCACGCCAGTGTGGCAGGTTTTGATCAGCTTTCCTTCAGCTCCTTGGTACAGATATGTGAACAGAGCAGGAGAGAATTTCAACAGGCCCGTCAATCATAAAACCCGTTTTTCCCTTGACCAGGGCGGTGATGTGTCCTGGAAATGAGGTTCTCAGCGTCAGCCTGTGCCAAAATACCCTCTCCTTGGGGATTAGGGTTTTCTTGACAGATGCCGTGGCCCTGTCCCCTGTGGCTGCTCAGGACTTTTGGGTGGCAGCTTTGGCCTTTCTTCTCTCTCAGTCAGCCCAGGCTGCCACGACAACAGAGATTTATTTCTCCCAGCTCTGGAGGCTGGAAGTCCAGGATCGAGGTGCCAGCCCACGCACTTCCTCCTGAGCACCCTCTTCCTGGTTTGCAGGCTGCCGTCTTCTCGCTGTGTCCTCACTGCTGGGAAGAGAGAGAGAGCTGGTCCCTTGTGTCTCGTCTTACAAGGGCATTAATCCCATCATGTACCCTCATGACCTGATTACCTCCCAAAGGCTCCACCTCGAAATACCCTCTCATTGGGGATTAGGATTTCAACAAGTGGATTTTGGGGTGACGCAGACATGCAATGTATAACACTCTCCATACCCTCTTGTCCCTGCCTTTGGGCTGCCTTGATGCCTTACCCAGAGGCCAAAGGGAGCCACGTTTTCTCTCCTATAATCCTGTGCTCCAGCCCCACCCCCGCCCCCTTCAGTAGGATGACCTCTGCTCCAGTAGCTGAGGTCGCAGCCTCATTGCTCGGGAGCGGGAGGTGATGTGTCCTGGAAATGAGGTTCTCAGCTCTAGCCTATGCCTCCTTTTTCCCTTTGGTCAGTCGGTCCAAATCCAGACTCTACCAGTGTCCTTCTGGCTCCGCAGCCTGGAGTTCATACCCAGGAGGGAGTCCCGTGGCCCCCGATGCTGGGACAGAGGCCATCAGTGATTTCCTTGATAAAACTATGGCCCTGGGAGTGCTTTTCACTCTCAGAGCTTTATCCTGTTGAAACAGCAGGACTATAATGACCCAGACAGCATAGGAGAAGTTAGCTTGCAAGCAAAGCCTGCTTTTAATATATCTATGTTATATATGTGGCAGGTACCAGTTTTGGGGGAAGAAATGTGCATGTATGTACCTGTGTCTGCATGTAGGCCTGTGCATATAGTAAAACATGCAGGTATTAAAACAACACAATGTATGTAGTTAGGAGATTAGTGCTCTAGCCTATGAATGCACCTGTAGTCGAAAATAGCTTCCTAACTACCCTAGTGAGAGAATAATTTCAACAGGGCCGTTAATCATAAAATCCATTTTCCCCTTGACCAGTCCTCTGACGCGCCCCAAGGTCTGCTCCTGCCTGTCCTGTCATCATCCTGGGCACCAGCACTCGTGTGTGCGGAGCCGCAGACACAGGGGGAGCCCGGCCCTTTCTCAGGCCGGGGACGGCCGTGCCTTCGCTTCGCTGGGCTCGGCAGTCACAAGCACTGTTCTCTGTAACTTTGAAGCTTCCAGGGGGAAGGGCACAAGGCCAGTTTTCTGGTGTGGCATTCCTGTGCTTGGGCCGGAAGCATCGGGGAGCTGTAAGCGCGTGCATATTATGGAGCAGTCAGGACTCAACGGCTCATGTTTTCTCATATCCCACAGTTTTATGACCCCATACCTTTAAATATTCATTCCCATTACCCTCCATGAGGACATAAAGTCAAATGACGCCTCCACAAGTCCTGGCGGGTGCTGATCTCTGCAGTTCTCCCAGCGGCTTCCTTGGGAGAGGAGAGACCCCGGCCCCCACCCAACCCACGAGAGAGTGGAGCCCCCGGCCCGAGGGGGTGGCCTGCCAGTGAGTGTCCCCGGTGTCCTCTGCAGAGGGTCACCTCTGTTTTCTCCTGGTGCCCGATCTGGTTGCTGCATTGTACGTACACGTGTGTGGGGGACACACACCGGGAGGATTCACACGCCTCTCCCTTTAACCTGGGCTCGAAACATACCGGCTGGTCAGTGCCCATTTGCTGAACTAATGAACGATTCTTTCATGTAAGGGCCGCTCCTTCACATGCTGTGGTTTTCACAAGTGATTAACTCTGGGCTGGAAGTAATGCAATGAGGCCTCAGGGTCAGGCGAAGTAGCAGTTCCTCGTCCACTCTTTCCCCACCTCGCAGTCCCTGCGCCTGGCTCGCTGGCCGGCAGAGGAGGCTGTGATGTGGTGGTGGGAGGCAGAACCACATGATGACCCAGGGGCCGGGGCTGGTGCAGGTGACCGAGCTTTAGTCCCGGTGACGTCCTCTCCGCCCGCGGTCCTCAGCCCGCAGGGCCTCTCCTGGCTGAACAGGGTGACCTGGCTGCTGAAATGGCTTGTAAATCCTTACAGAGTGACATGAGCCAAATGCACAATTTTCTCCCCTTGGCGTAACCCCAGCTTTTTTTCGGTTTCTTAGTACTTGGTCACAAAGAATCGCTGACCCAGCTGGCCCATTTCAGATCTGTCCACTCTCACTGGCCCTGGGCAGGGTGGCGGTTTTAGTGTGATTAGGAAACCTGGACCCGGGGCAGGACCCACCACACCCCACAGCAAACACTCAGCTCAGCCATGTTAGGTCTCTGTGTTTGATTTTCTTAGAGCGCCATCCAGCACAGTTAGTTCATTGGAGGTCGAATGAGTGAAACGGAGTCATTGAATGAGAATGCTGGGGCCATAGAATGTTGAAATGTAGTATTATAACACATCATGTAAGACTTGCTGTCCGTTCAGCATGGACACTGCTTTTCTTTGTAAGCGCTCAACACAACACACTGGACAAGCAGGTTGTTCTCACCCCAGCATGCCTGCTGCCTTAATTGTGACAAAACGACAAAGGGGAAGAGGCAGGGGTGTGGTCAGCGGGCTCCACGTCCGGGCATGTCCCCGAAACCCGAAAAGTCTCCCTACAGCCATCAAAGCCACGCTTGGCTCCTCATCCTCACATTTTGTGTCTCCACCTGTACCTTAGGAGAGCCCTCTTCTCCCACATCCTCTGCGCCTTCTCCTCCCTCTGTTGTCACGGTGGATACCAGCCCCAGGACCCCCACACCCACATTGCCGGTTACCAGACACTTCCTGCCCACAGTGACCCTGGTTCTCACACCACCTGTGAGGTGGGCCAGGCCGTGTCCTTTGTACAGACCTAGAAACGAAGGCTCAGGCCTGGTGGCTGGGCCACACCATCCAGCTGATCGGAGACAGGGCTGGCACAGGACTCATGACTCTGAATCCTGTTCCAGTGCTGTCTCTGCTGCCCAGCCTGCTGCTACCCACCACAGTTTCCCCGGTGATGCTGGACCTTAAGAAATCCTTCCGATTATACTCTGGAGTGAAGGCTGCTTTCTCCCTGAGCGCTCACTCTCCTTTCCAGCCTCTTGGCCCCATTTCTGGGTGCTGACTTGAAGCCGTCCCAGCGACGTGGATGGGGTTCCTCTGGCTCCCTCTCCTGCCCTCTGCCCCTCCATGCGTCCTTTGAGAGGAGCCTGGAATATCCCGGCCGGGGCAGTGAGTGCCTGTGGGTTGTTCTAGCTGCTCCACAGAACATGGGTGAATGCATCGGGCAAGGCTAGGCACACAGCGGGGACCTAACAGACATTTATTCAATTAAACCTTCAGAACTGAGACAGTGGTATGTGGTGAAGAAGGGGCTAAAGGGGGAGGGCAGGGCACTGGCCTTTTGAGTCCCCTGTCCCTCTGTCCTGGCGACTCCCCCAGTGCTCCTGACACCCACTTTCAGAGAATTTGAGCTTTTCCTTTTCCAAACCAATGAGGCCAGAGACTCGTTGTTTCTTACAAATGACTGGTCCTTGTTACCAGGTAGACTTGAGGAATGGGAAGAGAAGTAAAGCCCAAATAAAGGAAGGAAGCTCTGGTGATAGGATTGTTGACGTTGGCCAGCACACGGGGGACCAGCGGGAAGAATCTTTGGGTGCCCACCTCCAGGTTGACTGCCTAGGGGCTATTGGGCAGTTGAAGAAGTGAGTAAAGTTTTCCCACAATGGCTGGGATGTGGCGCTTAGAGGAGACTGTAGATGCCACAGGTCTGCACCAGCATCCTCTGCTTCTGACTCCGTTTTGGGCATTTCACAATCCCTTCCCTTCCAGAGCCGACTGCATTAATCGGGGAAGAGAGAGAGCCTGTGACTGGTGCTCTGACAAGGCCTTGGTCTCTGTGAGCTCCGGAGACAGGCAGCCAGATTTCAAAGGCCTCGGTGCCCTCCAGCTTTTACCCTGCCTGTCAAGAGAGGCAGCAGAGGAGTGAGAGCTGGGCTGGGGGAGGTGGCCAGGGAGTAGGTCTCGCTGACATTTGTCCTTCCCTCACTGCCGACAGCCAGCTCAGGACCAGCTCCACAGCCCGCTGCCATGGCCCTCCAACCTCTCACACCAGGGAGGCAGCTCGGACTCTAAATTTAGCAGGAGGAGGGGAAGGGAGGTCAGCGTGTCCAGGGTGAGGGCAGGAGGTAGGTGCAGAATAAAAGAGACAGAGGACCAGTGAGAGCAGGGAGAAAGGGAAGAGTGAGTGAGGGGAGGGACACCCAGGAGTCTTGGTTACAGACTGAGAGGAGAGTCTTTTAAAGAGTTTGTAAAAATGGGGAGTGTGAACCTGTCCCTGTTAGTACAGGGAGCATCGTTAATGTCTGCTAAAGAGACGAGGTCGTTTTGCGTTTGTGCGCATCTGAATGAGAGCTCTCATTCAGTGCAGTTGAAGCAGTTGAAGCAGTTGAAGCTGCTGTAGCTGAAATGGACCAATGGCATTTCTGTCCAGCATAAGGCACGGAGGCGAGGGGGTAATTATTGAGCATCTGTTATGAGCCAGGTTTGGAATTTGCACTTTCCATTACTTAGCTCATTTAATCCCTAACAATGGTTTGGTGTGACAGCTTTCAGGATCATTTTTCTGTTTTGAATTACAGATCACGCCGCGGCTTGACTTGTAGACTTTAAGGAACGAACCTAGGGTTCAGCTAGATCTGTCTGATCAGAAACCTTCCGGAAATGAATGAATGAGAATGTCCTGACACCCCTCCCACCAGCATGCTAGTCTGTGGTTCTAACCTCTTCCTTCAAAAACGTCACATTTCTTATATTTTTTATTTAAAAAATATCTTTATTGATTTTTTACAGAGAGGAAGGGAGAAGGATAGAGAGTTAGAAACATCGATGACAGAGAAACATTGATCAGCTGCCTCCTGCACACCCCCTACTGGGGATGTGCCCGCAACCAAGGTACATGCCCTTGACCTGAATCGAACCTGGGACCCTTGAGTCCGCAGGCCAACACTCTATCCACTGAGCCAAACCGGTCAGGGCTCTTATGTTCTTTTTAAGGGCAATGATTTGTCCCTTTAATTCTCTAGTGGTTTTGTTTATACTAGCACTTAACTTCACAAACCACGTCTGTCTTGAAGGAGGCTCAGTTGAGTTTCATTTGGGAGGCTTTCCTCATCATCAGAGCTGAATCTCTAGGTCGAGGCACCGGTGTGGCTGATCGGAGTCATGAAAGCTCGGTGTCAGTGCAGCCTTCATGAAGAAATTTTGATATATATCCCGACAGTCTCAACAGGAAGCTCTTGGGCAATAGAAGTTTTCGGGTGGCCACATCCTTAAGCAGACAGGAACTCCACATTCCACATTCAGCAAGGAAACCATATGCATGCTCCGAATTCGCCAAGGACGTCTTTTCATTTAAAAAAATGGCTAAATGACAAGCTTCAGAAGATTATTCCAAAGTGATGATTATTTATTATTGTGCTATCACCACCTGTTGCTTGGCAACCAAGAGTTTGAATAGTCACCAGTGAGAGGACCAACCTTGCCAGGTCCTATGTCTGGCTCAGCCGGCATCCACGTGGGGCTTGGAGCTGCGCAGGGGATACTCAACTAGCCTCTGCTTCATCCCAGAAACTGGCTTAGCAGACACTAGGCACCCCACCCCCACCCCCCACATGCCTTCTTGACCAAATAGGCAGATGAATGAAGGAACGACTGTCCAAAAATCCATCTTGCATTTTTTTAAGCTAACCTCCTAATGAATTCTGGAGGTAGTTTGGAAAGGTTAAGAGCAGAGCAGACCTCTGAAATGACTGTGTGTGTGTGTGTGTGTGTGTGTGTGTGTGTGTGTGTGTGTGTGTTTGGAGGAGAAGGAGGGTAAGGGCATGGTTTTAGGCAGTGGAGAAAGAGAAAGGTGGAAGGCTTGCAGATTCTGTGAGCAGCTGCCATCCTGTGGGTCACACTTCAGGTCAGGAACCTGGTCCCCCTCCATCCCGGGTCAGTGCTTTCCCTGCAGTATACTGCTCCCCGCCAGCACCCAGGGCTGGCCTGCAAGGTGACAGGTCAGGTTAGCTGTCTAACAGGTCACTTCACTTGGCAGGTGAGATGCTGACCTCCAGAGTGTCAGGAGCCTAGGATTTCCTGTGTTGAGCACAATGTGTCCACCTGAGCAGTGCAGGCCTGTTTGTTGTGCAGGACTGATTGCTGCATTGTGATGCGGGGCTCATTTCTAGCTGCCTGCGTTGTTTCCCCTGCAGCTCTTTTTATGTTAAAGCCTGTCTCTCCCAGTGTTATCAGATGGTTTCCTAGGAGATGCCCTCACCACCAAGTTCTCCGCTGATGCCGAGCTGGATATTATCTATAAGCACTAAATAGCTGCTTTGTTCACTCAGCACTGCTCTGCCCTTTCTCCCTGGGCTGGTGGCTAGTTTCTAGCAAGGGTCCCTAATGGCCGTGCAGAGAGAGAGGGAAAGGCTAAATGCGTCTTCCTTCTAACATCTTCATAGCTGTGAGCTGTGGATGTTCTTGCTGGTCTTGCTCCACTTCAAGCTAATGTAGAGACTGTGTTGGTGGCTGGTGGGTTTTCCAAATTGAGACAGAGTTGCCAGATTTCACATGGAAAAGGACAGAGATCCCTTCCTTAGAAGGGCAGGTAGAGTCGTTGATTCTCTTTCCACCTCAGCTTCTAGCTCTGTAAAATGGAACCTTTAGGGTGACATCTAGAAGCACCAGCAACAGCTGCTGGAAACTCCCAGTCGGGGCCTCCACTTCCTGTTTCTTAGTTTTCTCGACAGAATGGTTCAGATATAGCTCCAGGCTGGCTTCCCTTAAAGGGATGGGAACACGGCATCCGTGAAGTTGGAGGGAGCCTGCTGTCACTGTGGGAAGAGGGCTTGACAACTTGGGCACAGAAGACACACTTTCTAATCTGTCACGTTGCTTTTTCTTAGAAGACCTGATTATGTTTACACACTATCTGATCTGATTGTCTTTCTGAGAGATTTTCTTCTTGCAACTGTAACTGAAGTCAATCAGATTTTATTGAGATCAGGAAATAAATACATCTTTTAGGGAAAACACACATGGATGCATATGTATTACTTATAGAACTGAATTTAAGTAAACCATACTTCCATCCTCTACTGCCTCCAAAACTGATTGCCACTTTCTTCAATTATTGATTAATCACCTGAATCAACTTTTTGTCCTATCTTTTTATATCCTCTTTGGTTTCAACGACTGCCTGACATCCTAGTGTTGGAACTGTTTCTTTTGTCCCCAGTCCCTAAAATTTATCCATAGGTATGACCATTTTCAGATCTTCTCTATCACTAGACAACCTGAACACCTTGAACCTCAGTTAGAATTTTCCAGCCATAATCTGTATACCTTTTCCTTCTTCCCCACTTTTATACCCAACTGAACTTTTCTCTGCTTTTATTGGGCTTGTCAATATTTCCACTCTTCACATTAAGTTGAACCCACTTTGAATTTACTCAACTGCTTGCATTGTCTGAACTCCATCAACATTTGTGTCAAAGGTTCTCCAGTCAACAACCAAGACTCCCATGTGCCCTTATCTCCCTCGGAGTCTGCCAGGCCATCTTCTTTAAAGAGTACCATCCTTATGAAACCCCCTAAAGAAAGTCAGTAAGCCAACCAGACCCATATCTCAAGGAAGGCTTGGATTTGGGGGGGCTACAGGCCTTTTGAGCAATTATGTGACATGATCCACCTGTCTGAACATTTTGTCTTTTAATCCACCCAATCCAAGACACCTGTGTCACTTGTGGAGACCTTAAGCAGGGATTTATTGTGACTGCCACCTGGAAAGTTGATAGATTTAAGTGCCTCAACTCACAAAGAGGGAGCTCAAGTGAAATAAACATTGTGACATTTAAGAAGCAAACAGAGCATTTACTTTGGGCCAGATGTGTCACTGCATATCACCGTAATGGACTGCTCGGCACTGTGGAGGCCCAGGTGATGAGCTGCAGGCAGTGACAGAGCTGGTCTCGAGTCCCCAGACCCCTTCCTTTGGAGCATGTCATGTGAGTTTCTCATATTTTATATGTAGTAATTCCCTTCTCCTGCATCGCATGTGACACATTCTTCATAGTGTGGCCAACAGGATGGGGGCTCTGCTGCCGATGTGTCTTCAGTTGTCTCAGGGAACGCCAGTGAGCTCCCAGGATGGAGGGCACAGCTTTCCGTGTGCATTTGCACACTGTCATCTGGGAATTTCAGAACGATTCCCCCATTCCAAGATGGCCTTGCTCACTTAAATTCAACTTACTATATAGCCCACACTTACGAAGCTTATGCTAAATGTAAAGCACTGTGCTTACTCATGTATATACAGAAAAAAGGGCAGGGGTACTTTGCTCAAGGAATAACTTAACCAAATGAGCTAGAGAGCATATTTATACACAGTGAAAGTGGGATGCTATTATATTAGAGGTAATCATGAAAACTCATGAGAACACAGGTGAAGGAATAGGGAATTCTGATGAAGGAAAAGGCAGTTGAAGATTGAGGAAAACTTCTTAGAGGAGCTGGCATTGGAGCTATGGCTTGAAGGACAGATATATCTAGATGGGCAGAGAGCAGGAGAGAGCAGAGAAAGAGAGGGAGTAGAGGAGGAGGGAATGGAGTGAGAAGAGGGCTGTGGGTAGGACCATGGGGGCAAGACTGGAATGTGGAGTGTGTATGTTTGTGGTGGGAGGAGCGAGTGAGGTGAGGCATCAAAGGTAAGTTGAATAGGCCTCAAGTTTAACGTTCATTCAATAAATGCCAGTAGTTGTACAAAGCACAGGATTCACCACTGAGAAAGAAAGGAGGGGTACAAGGGGTTCCCTATGTAGAAACCACACATATCTAGGGGCTGTGAGTTTACCCAGCGCTGTCCATGACCATGGGTTTTTCATTGCCTGAGTTTTCTCTAACCATCCCTTTCTCTCTCGGCATTCTCAGTGCTCACCTCTGTCTCCTTTGCATTTGTTGAACCCTGATGACGCGAACCATCTGACCTGCCTAATCTCCAGTTCTTGTCTGGGTGCTGATTCTGATCAATATTATGGGATCTTTGCCATATTATTGAACTATTCTAGTTCTTTGCCATAAAAATGTGACCCAATCCTTCTGTGCTCTGGCCAGCCCCGAGTGGCATTTGTCTTCATGTAAATGCAGACATAGTCTGCCTTGGCAATTCTCGCTTCTGTGCATTTTCCCCTCCAGGCACTCACTTTGCTGCTATGTAGGCACACTGTTCCCAGGCCTGCGATGGCTGTCAGTGTTATGGATGCACCAGAAAGAAAAAAACAACGACACACAAACTGTCACAATCAAAAGCGTTCCGACTTCAATGAGTAATGAAGTTGCATGAATTCCAACCTGTGCTTCCAAAGGATTTCCATAAGCCTCTTGATTTCCAAATGAGAAAATCATGATAAGCAGTTAATTAGCTCTTTAAGTGAAGGCGAGCCACCGCAGCCACTGCTGTGCGCCCCACACACTCAGGAGAGGGATTACGGCACCACATCCAGAAACACATGCAGTGCAAGCACGAACACGGAGTTCATACAGATTCAAGTAATGTCCTGTGACTTTTCATTAAGCCGTGCATGTCCCAGATACCCCTTGGGGACTTTCTTAATGTTATCATGACAACATGCAATTAAGTCAGATTACATTTTTTTTTATATGCAGGGCAGGTGCTAAAATGCCATTCTAAATTATTCACCAGTTCACTCTTCACTGCAAAACAACCCAAGGTATGACTTTAAGGTATGCAATATTAAAAAATAGCAGCTACATTGATATTGCTGTGTCATGTAAAGCAGTCTTTCTCCCTTCCCCCGGGGAGAACAAAAGACTTAATCCAACTCCACATGTGTCCCTGTGCTTATCAGAGCTTACTGTATTACTCTGATTTATGTGGCAGATTGTGAACTCCTTGAGAATTAAAAGTTTCTTCCCCAGGGCTGGAATATTCTGATTTCAGCATTATGGAGTCAACAACAGCTTTGAAGAGGAGCAAAATTATTTCTCTTTCTCCCTCTCTCTGTCTCTCTCTCTCTCCCATCCCCCATTGTGTGTGTGTGTGTGTGTGTGTGTGTGTGTGTGTGTGTGTGTCCCTTGGTATTTGTGTCACAGTCAGTAAGGGATCATTAAGGAGACTGGTTAAATACAGGTGCCTGCAGAATGACATCATCCTGGTAGGCTTTAAGGCCCCTGTCTGGGTCTTCAGAACAAGATGCCTCTTTCAGAGGAGAGAGAATGCATTGGGATGCTGAGTTGGCGAGAGGCCAGCCCCCATGGGATAGGGCTTAGTGTGGGGAGACACTCCTTTAAGGTGCTCCTGTGCTCCCCCATATCTCACTGGGTATGCCGAGGTTGCAGAGCACTGACCATTCTTTATCTGGCCCAGTTTTCAAGTTTTGTTTGTTTCAAGTAACTTGGAGGGATAAGGCACATCTCCTCCAAGATATAGAGCAGGCTTCCCTACACGCCGCTGTAAAGCCATGGCTTCCCCAGGCTCAGTTTTATTCTCTTGTAACACAGCCCACCTCCTGTGCATCCATCTAGGGGCAACTGTACTGTCCCTGAGGAAATCAGGGCTCGGTGATGGTGCTGACCCCCTGGCTACTGCTTTTGTTGTAACGAAGTCTTTTGTCTCTGACTCAAGAAGGCATCCATGAAATTGGGGCAAGCTCACTTGCTAGCTTGCGAGGAGCGTAATGTAACATCTTAGGTTCTCTGCATACCCTGACAGCCAATGTGTCGTGCCTTCCCCAGCCTATTCCAAAGGTAGAGTTCTTCTGTTTGGAGTATTCTATTCTATCGCACCCGGTCCTCATAGGCCAGAGTCTGAAGAGAAGCCTTCTGTATGAGGATCTCACGACTCTTTCCACCACTGTGGAGCCTGTGGAGGCCACTGAGAACAGGACTTCTAAAACAAGAAATATGCCTGGCAGGCTGGGATCTAAGGCCATTTTTGCTGGTGATATGCAGGGTCTCCAGAACCAGAGGGAGCACTCAGCTCTTCTTAGATTGGAGGTGCGTATGCTCGAGTTGGAACTGAATTATATCTAGGCAAGGGATGTGCTCATGTCTATAAGGCCAAGAACAGCACAGTGACTCCTGGTGGCAAACCCAAGAAAACCAGTCCTCTGGGGAAAGGAACTTGTGTTCATGGAAACAGTGGGTGGCTCATGCCAAATTCTGCAGCAACCTTCCTGCTAAGGCCATTGGACACAATTTGTATAATTCCTGTGTACCTCTGAAGGATTTAAAGAGTTGAAAAGTCAACGAATAAAAGTGGATTTGCCAAAAAAAAAAGTATCTCCAGTAGCATAGTCTATCATTGACCTCTGAGAAATAAAATGCTACACATCTCCCTATTGTGCCAAACTCCTTTATCACAGTGTACTTACCTCATTAACCTCCTGTGGGCAGGGCAGACAGAATCTCTGATGTGTGGCCAAGCGTTGCTGCCTGGGTCTTGCACATTCAATTTATTGGCATCATCATGAGTCCTGGAGGAGAAGTTCAGGTGTATTATGTAAATGTCCAATTCTGGGCCCCGTCTCCAAAGTTGGGCAAGTTACTCTGAAAGCTGTGCTTTTGGAAGTAACTTGGACGGTGGGGCCCCCAGGCACTGACTTGTAGCCCAGGTGCGTGTGGAAACACTGTAGGGACCCACTGAGCAAACACAACTCCCTCTTGTCTTCTGCGACTTCGCTCCTGCCTGGCAGGAAATAGGCATGTTGTGTTTGTTCTGAGAAGGGATATGGTTCCTCCCCAGCTGGGCATGCGCTTCTCTAGCTCAAATGGTAGCTGCTTTTACTGTGTCCTCCTCCAGAGGGGCCAGCCTGGTCAAGGAGTGATGACACAGAACGACAACCATCCCCATCATCGCCAGTCCAGCAGCACTTCTTCTTATGGTAACTGTCTCCTGTGTCCTGACTACCTGAAACCTGTGATCTTTAAAGCTCACAGCAGCCATGAGGCGTGGGTATCATGCTGCCCACTGTGCACCCGAGGAAATAGGACCTCCCTTGGCGAGATCACATAGCTTCTGAGCGCCGAAGCTGGGATTAGAACCCAGAGCTGTCGGAGGGCACACATTCACATCTGCGCTGGTGTCTCTCTAACCCTACCTTCTTTATGAAGGCTCAGCGTTTGAGAAGGGGTCTGTGCAATTCATAAAGACTGTCATTTCCTAGCTCAAACACCTCTGAAGAATTTATATCCCAGAATAAAGGCCAGTCTTCCTGCCTGTCAGTGAATTCCTCTTTCCAGCTACATTCCCTCATGTTCACCCACAAACAGACCTTCAACCTTAGCCAAATGTAAATATTAAAAATTCCCTATAATGTCATCAATTTTTCTCTGTGCTTTAGCTTAAGCGCCCCCAGCTTCAAACAGCCCACCTTTTCTCTAACAAAACCCGACTGTCTTTAAAGGTCTTAAATCAAACATTACCTCCCTGAAGCCATCCATTCCTGTTCTCACAGCTGACTGTGAACTGTCCCCCCTTCTATATGTTCTGCTTCTATAGGTTCAGGCCCCGATTGTACACGGCCTTAGTGCACTCATCTTCCCAGAGACTGCATGCTTCTGAAAAGCAAGTTGTCCGAGCAGCCCAGATCTTTCTTGTGTTTGGATTAATAAATCCTGCTGCCTACTAAGTATTTCAACCCTACCAAATCTTTGGGGATTCTCTAGGTGTCTCAACTCCCTCCCAAACGTGTGCCTCCCCCATTGCTTCTCATCTCAGTGAATGGCCCTCCTACACCCATTTGCTCAAGTCAGTGGTATCATCACTGGCCGATTTTTTCGATCACTTGTCACCTCCATTCGATTGTCTAATCCTGTTTCTCCTACCTCCTAAGTACTTCTCAAATATGATCATTTATCTCCATTTTTACTGTAATTTCCCAAGTCCAGGTGGCCATCATTTGTCACCCAGATTACCACAACAGCCTTTCTTCCAACTGGCTTCTGGACTTCTGGATTTGCCTCATCCAAAAGATTCTCACTGCTAGAGTCAGAGAGACTTAAAAAATGCAAATCTAAGCTTATCACTTTCCTGCTCAGAAGATTTTCCTGCACAGCGATTGCCCTCCGGAGAAAATATGAACAAATTGTTTACATGACTTTTCTTTGGGGAACTTGTTTATACTTCCCTGGCCACATCTTCCACAGTTTCTCCCTCTTGCTGTTTACGCCTTGACCATTCCAAGCCCCCTTCAGTTCTCCAGATAAGCAATGCTCATTCCCATGTGTGGTTTTCTTTACCGCCGAGGATACATTGCTTCTGCCCCTTCCCCAATGCATACATTCTCGCCTGGCTGCTCCCCTACTCTATTATCTCCGCTTTGATATAACTTCTGAGAAGCTTCTCGGACCTCGCAAAGACTGGATTTGGTGCCCTCCAGTCCTCTGTGATTCCCTCTGCTCCCCATCACAGGGGAAATGTTGGAATTGCTGCTACTATACTGATTACAACACACCCCTTAAACCTAGATAGCCATGGGATTCTTTTCTGCATGGCATTCAGGCCTCCATTTATATATATGCCTAATATGCAAAGTATCTCCTTGGGAGTTCGATTGACTGGGAGTTCGATCGCTCACTATGACGTGCACTGACCACCAGGGGGCAGCGTGGAATGAAGGAAGGCCCCAGGTTGGCAGCTGGCAGTCAGGGAAGGGAGGCCCTGGCTGGCAGGCGGCAGCTGGCAGCCAGCAGCAGCTAGGGACCCTACCTGTGCACAAATTTCGTGCACTGGGCCTCTAGTATGATTATGAACCTCCATGGAGCCCTGTGTATATAAAAGAATACTAATTTTTTTCTTTTGTTTATTTGAGAAAAAAACAGGTGTTTCCAATGTTAAATGTTTACAACTAGATAATTAGAGATAATCTTGAATCTTTATATTGCTAGAGGGTTTTTGTTTTTTTCTTGGTTGTTGTTATATTAATGCTACTTGCTGCTTGAGCAAGGGTTAATGGCTATTTAAGAAAGATGAGGGAAAGTAGGAAAGAACTTGTCTGTGTTCACGATGACATTAATTTATGAAGAAGGGTTGGAGGAGCAAGCCAATCAAATACTGGATGCCAAATTACCATATATCACACAATTTATGAGGCAGTCAAAAGTGTTATTAAATTGGGGACCAGAACAACCTTCTTAATTCATCCTTATGACAGTGATTGTAATGACTCTAAGAACCTGGTTTAACCTGAGTTCACTTTATAAAAGGTCTTTCATTTTTAAACATTACATTTATTGAATTTCAAAGAAAGCTTGCTTTAAAATGTATACAGTTAAGGCCTTGATAATCAATCCACATTCAATACCTGGGTACACACCAGCATCTATGGGAGATGTGCAATGGATTCTGGCTTTCAGAAATGTGGTATTGATGAATTTTCTCTTTTTCTCTGTAAAATAGAATAATTAATCTTCAGATTTCACTGTAGTAACCTGCATCCCGCTTTTACTTTTCTGTTTCATGCTCCCGTGGTCCCAGCATCTCTCACCGGATCCTCATTTTTCTATTCTGGTAGCTCTGGAGGAAATTGGCTTCCTGGTCAACAGTGGGCCCCTCCCTAATCCTTCTTTGCAGTTGAATTCAGCTCCCATATATCCCTAAATTCTGGTCAAGGAGGAGGGTTTACTGACCCCTGGCCTTGTGGACTGAAGTGAAAACCACAAGTAGAACATCACGTGACCTCTACAGTTGTCCCCTCAGGGGTTGGGACACTGTTGGATGCACTGAGCTTGCATGGGCCCTGCCCCAGCCTCCGGCCCCCAGCTCTAAGCACACAATGGATGCTCAGTAACTCTTAGGCACGAGTAAATAAGTACTTTTATTTATTCTATGTTTCCATTGTTTGACTTTTTAAATAATCTATTAGTTTATGCTGTCAATTCGAGACTGATGCAGATAAGTACCAACCTACGGTGCGCTTCTTCACTGGAGCTGGCCCGTGCAGGGCACTGCACACTTGGAGTCATGGGGTTGGGAGGCAGCTCTGCCAGACTCGTGTGTGCTGGCCTCAGTTCTCAGAGCAGCTGGCTCGCCCAGCACACCCAACATCTCCAGTTACACTGAAAGAAAGCTTCTGATGGGTATGGTTTAGGACATTATCCTGGAGCCAGTCTCTGTGACTGGAGGGATGGGTGCACATTGGGTGACACCTGTGTTGTCTGGATTTCCTGTAGAAGGCGAGAGGAAGAGGAGGGGAGCACTGTGGTTAGGAGCCCCCTCAGAGCTGTCTGGAAGAGAGGAGAGGCAGTCCTCCAAAGGAAGGGATTGTTGTTTCCAGATGAAGTGGGAAAGGATGCCCGGTGGTTAAAACCAACTGACGTCTCCCACAGAGATTGTTTTAGGAAGAAGCAGACATAGAGAGAGTGACTGAAGGAGTGCCAGATAAACTTACCCTTCAACTTTATGGTATTGTCAAAGTCAACATTGGAAGTGTTTAGTTTCTAAACGCCAGCGGTCTGTCTCCTGCTTGGGGAATGGCACCCACACAGCACCAGGTGTGTTTTCTAAATGGCTGTCTGAAAGCAGGCCCCTGGGAGCACGAGCTTTCGTCCCTGATAGAGGGTGTCCATGGACACTCTGATTCTGTCCATTGTCGCCCAGATGATGCTCCTTCTCCCTCCTGGATGATGTCAACAGGCTGTTGAGATGACACCCAGCACTGTCTTCAAGACAGAAGATGGGAGGAGAGGCCAAAGATCTGGTCCCGGCTCTGGGACCCTAGATTTTCATCTGGCCTGAAAAATTCTTGATTTCAGCTCACCTTAACTCAGCGAGAGTTTGACCTTATAATTGAATGGCCACTTAAAGAAAAATCTTAATAAGTAATTCCAGCCCAAATATCCTTCTAATGTGATATTTTGAAAAAATGTTTCGTCCTCTTTAAGCTTAAGGCATGCCTGCACTTCGTCATAATGATTTTCTCAATACTTCATCTCCCCAGAGCATCCGTGCATTGTAAGTAAGTACCTTCTGTTTGCTGCTTAAGCTGTTTATTAATCACATTTTTCCTGTTCAGCCCTAACCAGGAGAAATGACAATTTTAAGCATTTCTCACTTACCTTTTGTAAATTGACCCAATTACTATATGATCTTATAGACTATTCCTTGGGGTATTTCACCCACTCCAGCACTGTAATTGGTTTGCTAAAAAGGAAAAGGAGGGGAAAGAAAACCACATAGTAAAGCCTTGTGTCTTAATGCTGTGCTATGGGGTTTTGTTGTAGCCTAAATGTGCTCTTAAATGGTTAAAGGAGTTTTAGGTATATACCCTTATTGCAGCGATCACATTTAATGAACACATAAATGCTCACCACAATTTTAGGGAGAATATCCAATTTCCAACATTTATAAACCTGGAAATTGAGGCTCTTTCTGGCTTCCCATGCAGGGTTAGGCTGTGGGATTGAAAATCTAAATTGGATGCAGTAACCATTCACTAAAGATTGGAAAATATCTCCCTCACATTCAGGACACATGAGCCTCATTTATTTTGTGTTTCTAGAAATTCCTCTGAGGCGGCTAGATATTTGCCCAATATCCCTGCCTCCCCCACACAAGGAGAGGCATTTGTAAGCTCATCACTTTGGGCGCTGAGGGAACACGGTGCCCTGATCAGATGCTGAGGCTGAGCATCAGGGACATGTGGGCACACAGCAGGGCAGGAGAGTGTGGGTGTGAGCCGCACCAAGCAGGCGATCCTCTGGACTGTGTCCTGGGGTGGTCTTGACCACCAAGGATTCCAGGAACTAGGGTGCTGTGCCCTGTGGCTTTGGGACCTGGCTTTTTTTTTGGGGGGGGAGGGGTAATTCTCACCTAAGAATATTTTTCCCATTGATTTTTAGTGAAGAGTCGAAGGAAGGGGGAGAGACAGAGAGAGAAATACTGATGTGAGAGAGACACATCGATTAGTTGCCTCCCGCATGCATCCCCACCAGGGTTGGGGATTGAGCCTGCAACCAAGGTAGGTGCCCTTGACTGGAATTGAACCCAGGACTCATCAGTCTGTTGGGCAATGCTCTACCCACTGAGCCAAACTGGCTAGAGTGGGACCTGGATTTTTCATTTCATTGGGCTATTTTGGGAAAAGCAAATTAGAAGTTGGAGATGAGACAGTTAAGGAAGACTTCCACTTGTCCCACCAACATTTCCAACTCCTTTAAGACTCATTTCAGGTTCTGTGCTGTCCGGAAAGTCATTTCTGAATCCAGGCTGAATTAGTGACCCTGACCTAAGCTTTCAGCACCACGTGCCACCTATCACCCATGACATTGCATTGGAATGATCTGCTTCTGTCCAGTTTCCTTTCCAAGGCAGGGGCTCTGTCTCACTACGCTGTACACCTGGTGCGTGGCACAGGGCCTGGTGCAGTAGGTACTCACTACCCCACTATGGGATCTGATATGGGCTCAGGACTTGGGATTCAGGAAGACCCTCTTGGCAGAGCCACAATGAGGTTTTCGTAGTCATAGGCTACAGGGGGCAGAGGGCAAAGGATTCTTCTTTTCAAGTGATATTTTCCTCTGGGTCTTTGATATAGAATGCAAAGAAAGAAGAGGGAGGCGTGATTTTGGCACGTGGGCACAGCCTGTTTCACCAGGTTTGCGTGGGCAGCTAAAGCACCAGCAGGGGTACGTGGGAGGGCAGCCTGGTGGCAGGGAGCTGAGACAAAGCCCCCCCTTCCTCAGCAGTCAAAGAGTTGCTGCTCATAGGGTGGGCTTGATGGCACTGGGGACCCCCTGATAATCTGTGGGAGATGTGCTGTCTTCCCAAGTTATTCAGGGGCATCCCTTTATTACTATTGGGATGGATCCCTTGGAGAGACAGCCCCATTGTCACTGCCTCCTTTATTAGAGCCTGTGGCCTTCTGGGTATTGCTATAAATGTGGAGGGAAGGGTAACGCTCTGACTTTCTAAGGCTCCAGTGCCAGGGTTAGAATGCCAACTATTTGCCTTACAGTTGCCACTGTATTTGACCTCATCTCTTAAGTGTCCTGTGACACCCTTCACTGCCATGCAGTTAATTATGCATTGTGGAAGGGTTTAAATAACAACCTTTACTTCTAAATGTCCACTCCAAGTCCTCCAGCATTACAAATAGAAATCCCAAGTAGTAACACCTATATTAAAATAGAAAATAAAAAAAAAATGTATAAATTGCACCAAGCCACTGTGCTGGAAATCTTGCCAAAAACATAAAAAAGCATATGCATAATATTTTATTAAACTTAAGAAGCATATATACATTTCTCTGTGGGATCCAAGTCTATTAGTAATAGACTTACCATAAAACTCAGTTATTCAACCGTCATAAAAGACAGCACAGACCCAGAAAATGCTGCCACTTTTTAAAGGAAACATTTCAAAACGAGAGAAAAAAGACATTTACTCTATAATTGCAACTGGGGAAATGACAGTTAAGTAGTCGGTAGCCATGAGCGTTTCTGGGCAGCTCCAGGTTTAGTGGCAGCAGTGGGGAGCTGTGTAACGTAGGGTTTTCCAGAGAAAAAGTACCAAATAGATAGCATGGTGCGTGTGTATGTGTGCACGTGCTATACCACATAGAGAGATGATACGGTGTGTGTGTGCTCTACATAGATAGGAATTGATGTACATGTTCACGTGATTATGGAGGCTGCCAGGTTCCCAGATCTGTAGTCAGCAAGCCAGGGAGCCAGGAGAGCCAGTGGTGTCAATTCCAGTCCATGCTCCAGTCCAACTTTGAAGGCAGCAGGAGTCTGATGTGTCAGTTTGAAGACAGCCAGGCAGAAAGAGATAATTTTTTGTTACTGAGCCTTTTAATTTTATTCAGACCTTCACTAGATTGGCCAACACCCACCCCACTGGGGAGGGCAGTCTGCCTTAGTCTACCAATTCAAGTGCTAATCTCATCCAGAAACACTCTCCCAGGTACACCTAGCAATAACATTTAAACAAATACCTGGGTCCCTGTGGACCAAATTGACACATCACCAGCACAGGTGCGGTGTCTTGGAGTGCTCTGCACAGGAAGGACCCCCTGACTTTACAGGGGTAGGGATGTGGTATCTGTGCAAAATACTGCAACACTCGTTAAATAGAGTAGCAACTCTTGTGGCATTCACGGCTTAACTTATTATGCATTTGTTGTCCAACGTTTTGCACCTAATTGAATCTTCCCCTAGATGGCTAGATATGATTTGTCTTACGAATTTATTTGAAAAGACAGATGAATGGCTATAAGAAGATTGGATTTGATTACTACTATAGCATATTGCTTTTCCCAGAAGAGGCTAAGAGTTAGCACATGGAACCAGGATCCATAATAACGTCCTGATTCTGTGGTTCCGTACCAACTCACAGAGTTACTGTGAGCTTTCCGTGCTGCTGTAGTTCTTATGTACATATTTGAAAGGTGAGGAAACAATTTATTTGGGTAGATTTTTAGGAGGATGATATTTTATTTCATCGTCCTTATCTGCCTAGGCCTGATGGGGTTATGGCATAGGTCTAGGAAATAACTTTACAGATTGGAGGCTTGAGCTTAAAAAGCAAGAATTGTGTGAGGAGGGTGGTTCTGTCCTTATCTTATTCCACCATAAATGCATCTCAGGAGATGGGTCTAGATGGCTTAGGTGGAAAAATGGCATTTGTCTAACAGGACTCTGTTAGGATGGAGTAAAGGAAGTCAGAGAACCAACAATTGTATTCTCATGACGGAAGGTGTGTTTCTTGAACTTGGGTGCAAAGAGCCCTGGGTTAGGCAAAGATACAGAACAAACATGGCATCTTCTTGAAGCACCAATTCTGTGTGACAATTTTGGGGAAAAGTAACTTTATATTAATTTCAACAGGTCAGCATCTATGGGTTATAACCCCTTCCCTTGGTGTATATGTATACCTTCTTCTGTAATTAAAGTTTGAGAGTTCTGACAAAGACCATTTGCAAGTAAGAGATTTGATTTATAGACTCAAACCTTTTATTCATTTGCTGTATGGCCCTGTACAACACACATGTCCTCTCTTTACCTGCACCTTACTTATAAAGTTGAGATGCTTCAGGCATAACCAAAAGATCCTTTCAACCTTTCTGATCTCTTGGCTCTTTAATCTTCACTGGTTTTGAGAAAAGGGAAGAGCTCTCATAACATGTGTGGTCCATTTTTTCTCTTTCATTCAACCGAGTGTTTCAGTTGCCCTTCACCTCTAGGTCCCAGCCTCAGGGAACCATTTTTGGAATGCCCCCAAAGGAGCAGGAACTCACTGCTGGTACAGAGCCTCTCTGTCTCTGTGGTCATTCATCATGCGCACATTTCTCTCTCATTGGCAAAGAGTGATGGCAGCCACCCAGCAGGTGACAAGCTCCAATCAGCCCAGTGGGGGTAGTTGTGGAAGCACACGCCTTATTAAGCATAGCTCATGACAGATTGAAGTGCTGTGAGCACTCGCTAAATGGTTTGGCAAAGACACAGATCCTTTTGCCAAGTTAAGTCTAGAAACTACACATTTCAAATCCATTATAGAACAGCTTTATACTGAGGGCCTAGCTGATCCGGAGACTATACAAAGTGTCACTTACAGACAGGTTTTTCAGATATTTGCACAGAAAATGGATCCTCTTTTAGGGTTCCAAGGCATCTTTGTTTGGGGAAATGGATGTACGTGGAAATTCAGTAAAATGTAAGAAAGACATATTTGGGTTGTTGGGGGTAATCTGTGTGTGGGTGTGGCTAGCAGTGTTCCAGTCCTGAGCTCTATTACTGGAGGGTAGGCTTTTGCCTTCAGGGAGTGACAGGATGGGACCCTGCCATTCCATCTGTGGCTGTTCTAGTGAGGTCTTTCATCCTGAAGTGGGACTTGGAGGTCCCAGCCTTTTCCTGAAGCTTGACATTCACTCTGCTATGTTTGGGGCCAAGTCATTATATAGTACTGGGCCCAACCCCAGGCATTGTTGTCAGTGACCGAGGAGACCACCTTTACCTTTACTGAAAGCCTCTGCATTTATTCACTTGTTTATCCAATACATATTTTTGAGCACATACCATGGAGTCTGAAAAGCGAATTCTTTGGTTTTGCTCCTAAAGGTAAATGTAACATACTTATTGGTGTGTATTGTTTAGAGAATCAGGTAATGTTCAGTTTTATGACACCTTATATTTGACACCCTACTATGTGTTTCCTTATAATACCCTATGGCACATATAATGATGACACCCTATTCTTCGCCTATAATAGCACTTATTATATTGCACTGTAACTTCTTATTGAATTACCTGTCACTCCTAATAGACTAGAAGCTCTGTGAGGGCAATGATCACTCCTAATAGAAGCTCTGTGAGGGCAATGATGGTGTCTCCCTTTTTAATTGTTGTATCCCTAAAGCTTACACACATTTCTAGGTACGTAATAAGAAACCAATAAATACTTACTGATTAAAAAATACTTTATTGACTTTGACCTTCTGATTAATTCCAGCAAAGGTAAAGCAGAATTCTCTAGTGATACTCATCTTGTCTCCCTTGACTCCCCAATATTTTATAGACTCAGTGTAAGTCAGAGTGCAGGGGTCAAGTTAGATCTACTGAGAATGTACATTTAACTACTACCCAGTAGAATTTGTGATTTCAGGGAACTAATTTTACTTAAAATGACAGACAGAAAACAAAACAAAACAAAAACCTAGAAATGTATTATTTTGAGGTTCAGTAAATAATAATCCCAAAGCTTTAATATTTTGGTGAAATAACACTATTTTTAAAAAGGTTAGTCATTAATCAAATTCTGGAGTTAAAGCTAAATACTTTTTGCTATTTCTTTTTCAGCTTCAGACTTTTCACCCCGATGGTAGTAGATTTGGTAGGATGAGAAGAAATAATAAACATATAAAACAATTTTGTTCCAATAAATATTTACTTAGGCTTGTAGTTTATTCCTGAATGAAATTGTATCTTCAATTCATCTTCCTGTGAAATATGGAAATGTATGGTCAAAACAACCAACTTTGCCTTTGGCAAATTCTTGTCGCCTCAAGAAAACATAAACAATGCAGTTTAGACTGTTTTGTCTATAAATACTGACTAGTTAGAAGCAAAATGTATGGCACATAAATTTTAATGGGTGATTTTCTGACAATTGGGATTGCTTGAAAAACAGCTGAATTTAGGCGAATAAGGAAAATTGCGGACTTGAAAATATTTTTAACTGTACTGCTCTTGTCTAATGATTTTGAAACCCTTTCTCTTTTTCTTAACATACAAAATCTAATGGGTGCAAAGTTGAATAGATGGTTAATGCCCTTTAGTACCCTTGTCTCAGTGGGAGACACACATACTAGTATAAACCTGGAAATACAGTTCCCTGTGCTCTGAGAGAGTTTTGGGTAGAATGTTGATTCAACACACAGGGGAGAAATGGACTCAGGTCAGAGCTGACATCTGATCTAAAGTTTCACAGCTGGGTTGGGGGTCTCTAGGTAGAGAGGACGAAATTAATTTTACTAGTAAAGCAGAAAGCAAAACATATTCAGACAAGAAGGTATCACAGAGCTTGGAGTACTGAAGAGTATGTCTGGGAGTGATTTGTGGCTGGAGAGGGATGGAAGATGAGGGGAGAGAGTTGGTTGGCTCTGATCTGTGAAGGAGTCTGCGTGCCAAGATCAGGAGAGAAGTGGGCAGATGATAGCAGCAAAGGGTGTATTGGAAGAACATCCTGTGGTGGGAGCAATACTAAGGAATCACAGCAACTCTAATTCAGATAACAAGACCTAAAGTAGAATTTGTGGAGGACAAGGATGAGTTATGCTAATTAGGAGCCAGGAAAGTCTTCGTGGAAACATTGAGAAGCCAGGGAACACAAGGTGGGAAGCAAGTATCCCAGGAATTGGGACCATCCTATAGGAAGAGGTGAGTTAGGGAGGAGGATGGGGAGGATGGAGGAAGGAAGAAGAGGGAAAGGAAGGAATGAGAATAGAAGAGAAGGAAAGGGAAAGAAGGAGAGGGCAGAAGAGGAATTCCAGGTTCAGAACTAAAATTAGGTGAGTATGGCAGTACGATGGGAGCAGAGGTTAGCGAAGGCGGGTTGAAGCGATGAAAACAAGGGGTAGAACAAGAGGGTCTTTGTGAACAGTCTCAGGGTGCAGAACCTCAGAAATATTGAAAGCAGCGAGTTGATGTATTAGGTTGGCAGTTAAGAAAGATCTTCTTAGAGATTTGATTGGAGAATCTATAGGAAGTTGGGAGATTAATTCGTTAGCTGTTTTAGTAGTCTAGAAGAGAAGCTATGGTAGCCCAAACTAGGATATCTATTGGCAGCAGAGTTGAGGACATTGTCAAGAAGGGGATTGAATGAAGACCACATAGTGAGTAAGAGGTGCCGGTGTCAAAGGACCAAAAAGCTACATGTGGTTGAAGATTGACTGTGGAAGGTGTGAGAGGAATCACTGTAAGAGACTGTGGTGCTCAGAAGGCAATATCTAATTTATTTTTATTTCAAAGATGAAGTGGTTCTTGGTGGTAGGAAACTGCCCATGATGTGAAGATGGGGGAAGAAATGAAGGAGAAGATGCCCAGCTTCTTCCCTGAGGAGGCTATAGACTGAATGAGCCTTGGTGAAAGGATATTCTGGGAGAGCTCAAGTGGAGAAGAAACCTGAGCACTAGCTGCTGCAGTCTTTATTGACTAAGACATGATATGGAGTTGATAGATGATGATCCATAAGTAGAATGGTATGAGTCTAGAAGAAGCAGAGGGCTTTTACAGGAAAACAGTGGAGAACCGGTCCAGAAATAGCATTGAGAAGCTAGCAGAGGATGTGCAAGAATGATGTCTCAGAGTGAGAAGGAAGCAGAAGTGAGTCCCCAGGAGAAAGCCATGTTTTAGGTAAAGCGAGAAGGTGAAAGGAGCTGTTATTGAAAAGACCTAGAACATGTGGACCTGGATTGGGGTCTGGAGAGGACAGATTTAGGAAGGAAGGGCGAAGCTGTGCAGACGGTAGCCAAAGTTAAGCTGGATGGGAAGCATGTGGGTTTTGATGGTTGTAATGTTTCAGAAAATGCTGGAAGGAGAGGTTTGCTCAAGCTTTCAGAGAAGGTTAGCTGTGCATACTTTTATTAAATGTGAAAATAAGAGGCTATCAGTTTCCTTAAGTGGATTTTGTATGTTTAGACTGGAGTCATAGCCTTATGGTGCTGCCAGTTGGCCTTCTATCTAAACACAGATCAAGGATGCAAATCCAGAGGGCATCTCTGGAGATCTATGTCCTGGCACAAGCTGTTGGCTGTGTTACTGACCCCTCAGATGGGGGATATGATGTTGCAGCAGCCAGGAGAACTCACCCTGCAAATATTTTTACGTCCAGATCTTTTTCAGAGACTTCCTCAGCAAAGACACATTTTCTCTTTTTGTGTATTTAAGGGAATGAGCTCTAACCTGGAGGGAAGACAGCATCAAAGATCTGGCAACATTTATAAATGATGAATGAAAAAACATTTAAACATTAACTGGGGAAAAATTAAGTGTCAGTGCAGTACTGGTGCCAGTTGGCTCATGGGAGTTGTGGTGGGTTTGCTGCACGGATGAGCCAGCTGTCTGTGTGAGATTCTCCGGGCACTGCGTGGGTTCTCTTCTCCCTCCAGACAGTTCCTTCGGTTTTCCTTCTCTCTTCCCCCAATTGAGTATATTTTAAACCTCAGTTTTCAAGCATGTGAATTTTTTCAAACTTTCCTCCTTCAAGGCCTTTACTATTTATTTCTAAATCTGTATAGCCTATTCCTTTCTTTGACCCAGAATCCAGACTCTTGCTACTAGAAATATACATGTACAGGGTAGGGCAAAAGTAGGTTTACAATTGTGAGTATGTGAAACACAATTTATTCTTGCATTATTATTTGTTAGTTATTATGTTATTTTCTATATGAACAATTATAAGCCTACTTTTGCCCCACCCTGAAGAAAACCTTTTCTGGAATGCACAGTTACTGTCATCAGTTATTTGTAATATCACCTCATTGTTTTTCTTCCCAAACTCCCATTCTCTCTCAGGAGTGCCATTATCATCCTGGACATTCCGTCCTCAAATCATAGCATCGTCCTGTTAGAGTAGGTGCATATGTGGGATTGTACAAGGTCTGGTGGTCATTTCCCCATTCTCAAACATACATTTGGGTTTGATATAATTGGCAGTTGGTGCAACCATCATATTTATTCATCAGTTTGTGGGGCCAAAGCTACCACAGAGAATATCCTGATCTACCCTTCACACCTCTAAACCCCTGTAGCCAAGATAGTGAATTAAAACCAATTGCATTCTAGAGGGGATGGTTGAGATTAGTGTCATAGTTAAAGGATCTAGAGGGTGCAGGTCACGGTCCTCATCAATATTTTCTTTTTTTTTTTTTCTTTTTTTTTAAATATATTTTATTGATTTTCCACAGAGAGGAAGGGAGAGGGATAGAGAGCTAGAAACATCGATGAGAGAGAAACATCGACCAGCTGCCTCCTGCACACCCCCCACCGGGGATGTGCCCGCAACCAATGTACATGCCCTTGACCGGAATCGAACCTGGGACCTTTCAGTCCACAGACCGACGCTCTATCCACTGAGCCAAACCGGTTTCGGCGTCATCAATATTTTCATTTAATTCCTGAGTCTCCTCTTTGCAAAAACGGGATAGAGCTGGGAGAATGATAGTAAATTACTTTAAGCTCAACAAAGTAGTAGCCCCAGTCACAGCTGCCTTGCCAGATGTGTTGTCTTTGCTGGAGCAGATTAGTGTAGCCTCAGGTCCGTGGCACACAGCCATGGATTTGATGACTGGCTCTTCTCTGTCACTACCCCAGAAAGGGTTCAGAAACAGCTCACATTCTCATCATGTGGAACGGATAACTGCATGTGTTTATAACTGTGCTCCAGGGCTGTGGTAACGTTCCTACTTTCTATCACAATATAGGCTGAGAAGCTCTAGATCAGTGCTGCCCAATATAAATAAAATGTGAGCCACACATATAATTTAAATTTTCTAAAAACAACATTAAAAAATAAAAGGAAGCAAGTAAAGCAATTTTAATAATATATTTTATTTAACCCAAGATTTTCAAAATATTATAATTTTAACACATAATCAATATAAAATTACTGGTGAGATTTTTTTTATACAAAGTTTTCTGTACTTCAGATGTGTTTTATAGTTATACATCAATTCACATGTTGAATTTTCATGGGATATCTTTGATCTTATAAAATTTCAGTTGAAAACATAGATTCGCATGCCCAAGTTGTTCCAAACATACTTAAAATTTGACAGATAACTGAATGAAATACCAAAAAGAATAATTTTCCTTAAATACCTGTATCACATTGACAAAACTGGTCTATTATTCTATTCACTTTCATTTTTAAAATTAAATTTAGTGGCGTAACATTGGTTAATAATACTATATAGGTTTCAGGGGTACAATTCTATAATACATCATCTGTATATTGCATTGTGTGCTTACCACCCGAAGTCTAGTCAACTTATAAAGAATTGATTTGACTATGAAGAAAATGTTTGTCAGTTTCAAAACTACAACTGTTAAAATGAAGTAAATTAATTCTTTTGTCAACTCAATATTATTAGAATTGAATTCAAAGGGGTAATACATAAATTGAAAAATTGCAAAGCAACTAAATTTATTAATATCAAAAAATGTTCTTCAATATTTTGTATAGATTTTGCAATCAATTTACATAATGCTGTCAATTGAATTAAAGTGTTCATATTGATTCATGTTGGGAAATATGTAAAATCATTATTATTGATTTGTATTACAAAAAAAAATTTAATTTCAACATAAATTTGCCCACAAGTATAGCTAGGTCACAAATAAACTTTTTCTTTCCTCAGGGCTTTAAAATTAGTGATATCAGTGAGAAAATGTAAATTGCACTGCCATTTTTGCCTTTGATTATTAAACATTTGGCAAACATTCCTTTTGTCTAAGGAGTTTATAATTTATTAAAATTGGAGTTTATATTTCAGGAAACTATTATACAACTCTTTCATGATTCAACCAATGAGAATAAGTTCATTAAATTCATTGTCTTTTTTTTCCCTAAAGTTGATAAACATGATGATTTTTATACATATATACTTCATGATATTAAGAACTATATCAGAGGTGCTTTCCCTAGAGTTTGCTTCAGAAAACTAAACAAACATTTCCAATATGTATTATATGGTGGGATAAACCCAAAGGGATTGTCTTAAAATATCAGTAAGTCAAATTTTGACTTAACGTAGTTGGAACACCATCCATAGTCATAGAAACTACTTTCTCATATCTAGATGAAAATTTTCTTTGAGATATGTAAAACATTAAAAAATATTTATGTGATGAGTCTGATTTTTTTAGTTTGAAAATAGATGTTTCTTTATAAACTTAGATGTCTTGTTGAGACAAAATACACCAAAGTATTGATTGGGCTGTGTCTCTTAATAAAGCATGGCTCAGAGAAAGCTAATGAAAAGGACTTGAAATTTTTCAAAGTTTGAATTAATTGATGTTTAATACTGTTGGGAGAGTCTGTTATTCTAGTGACAGTTGTGTGGTTGCTTATTTGAGGATCTTTCAATTGTAAGATTTCTTCGTTAGATTTTTCTTATTATTCTACAACAAACTTTTCATAACTGAAATAATTTATTTGACCATTGTACATCTAAAAAACATTTTGTTTTAAGAATTCAAGGCATTTGATAGCTGGCCAACGTCACAGGCTCAAATCGTGTTAAGACTCTTAACAAAATTTTTGTTGGATATTTAATTCTGATTTCACATAATCTGATTTTATTATGTTATTCCTTTTTTCAGTGTGGAGAGGAATTTTTAAAATCAAATACACTACATATTACTGGCTAACATATTCTCAGTATTGCTTACTTACCTTAAAATTATTATTTTTACACAATTTGTGGCTGGAACTATTCATGATCAGCTGAGTCCTGTCAGATCCATGCAGCCATAGGTTGGGTAGGCCACACATCATTCCAAGATGGAAGTGGTGCATCCTGGCTGAGCAGAAGAAGGACAAGTGGGCACAAGCAAGTACATGAACAAGTTGCCCACATCCACATGACGCCCTCCTCTGTAGGTACCCTCCCTCAGGTCATGTCTGTGGCTGCATAGGAATTTCACACAAGCAGTTGAAGGAACAAAAAGACTATTTTGGTTTATAAATGGATCAACTGGTTATGTGGGTACAAGCCAAAGTAATTAGCCCCTACATGATAGCCTCAGGGTGGCCTTGAAAGATAGCCATGAGGGAAAATTCTCCTAATTGTAAGTTTTGCATAATGCACTTGACCACCCATTTTGTATGAAAAGGGATATGGCTCCCAAGGGTAAATATGTATGGAGTCATGGACAGTGGTGAATGAAAACAGATTGAAGGATTAGGGAGATAGAATTCTGGGTTAATATGTGAATGGACAAATGGGAGTTGTCGTGATGTATGAAATTTTTACCGTACATGTATGCCCGCCAGAGAACACCCACCACAGAAGAGACACTAAACAACCAAGTGGGCCAAGTTATTCACCCAGTTGATGTTAGTCGTCCGGTCATTAGCCACCTCAGTGTTGGCACATGAACAGAGTAGCCACTGTGGCAGAGATAGAGGCTGCGCCTTGGGTTCAACAGCATTGGTTCTGACCGACCAAGATGGATCTATTTCTGATCACTGCCAACTGTCCAGTCTGCCAGCAACAAAAAGCCACCCTGAGCACCCAGATGAGCACGATTCCTTGAAGATATCAGGTGGCCATTTATTTGATGGTGATATGACGACATTGGTCCCCTTTCATCCTGGGGGGCTGCAGTTCCTTTTCACAGGAATAGGTACACATGACTTGTAGAGGTGTGTGCTTCCTGCCTGCAGAGCTTCAGCCAGCACCCTATTCATGCAGTCTTCGATACAACAACATTCTGAGAGAGAGAGAGAGGAGAGAGGAGATAATGATTGAAATTATTGAGAATGCTGCATTCCCAGAATTGAGTGTTTCAGAAGCCTGGAGAACAAGAGAAGGAGTTAGCAACGAGGAGTTGGGAGATGAAATTGGAGAGGTCATTAAGAGATAATGAAAAGCCTTTGCAAGGCACACTAAGAAGTTTGGGCCACATGGTATTGTAGCCAACAAAGGGTCTTAAGAAGGCAAGTGACGTGATCAGATTTGCCACATGCTCCTTATTATCTTGGCATTTACTTCTTACCTCATTCCTTGAGAAGAAGAGGAGTGTGAAATTCTGAACGAAATTATAGTCTCACGTGAGCCAGGCCTCTGTGCTATTTATCATGGAAGAAAGCCTTCTTTTTTTTTTTTTAAATAACACAATTGGCAAGAATATATATATATTTTTCCAGTAACAAAAACATACAAACAGGGTAGGGAGGACATCTTTGCCTGCTCATGTTTGTAAAAACTAAGAACAGAATATAGAAATGCTCAAAGAGCATGTTTGAATACATCTCTTTGTAAAACATGACAGAAAGGAGTGATTATTTAAATTGGACAGGACTTTGCATGCCTGGCTCCTTGGTGGCAATCCCTTTTGTCTGAACTCCCTTACTAGAAAAATGTCACAAAGGATAAAAAATGACTCCAATAAGTTTTATTCAATTTCAGAGTCTATTATATATTCTGTTTTACACAAAGCATATAATTTTAAATTTCATAGATAGGCACACTGAACATATACTTGGTAGATATACAGCTATTTGTACGGGTGAAATTGAAACCCTCCAGGGAGGGTACATTAATAATTCTTGGCTTGTAAGACAGAACAGTCATCTCATATTCCAAACAAAGCCCGGCCGGCACAGAAGTGATTCATGGTCATTTATAAAAACTGATTACCAATCACCAGATCTTAAAGCCATGGCAACCTTTATTTTTCAATCTCATAAACAATAAAGCTCCCTTTTGTTAAACACATATGAAGGGCCCTCTTTCCCGCAGAGGAGTTAGTAAATGCGAAAGCTAATTTTCCACATCTGACAGCCTGCATGAAAGCTGATGAATACATAGATGATAAATATATATTTCAGCGAGAAGAAAATATTAATGTGTATATATTTATATAGAGTTTTCTTCCACTGAGCTGTTGATTCAATGTGTAAAAAAAAAAAAAATCCAGAATCTGTCTCCTTTGTCTTAATGTCCCGAAGGCAAAATGTTTCCTGACAGCACCGTTTAATATATTCATCATTAATCCTAGACAAAATCCATATTCATGGTTTAAATGGTTCTTCCGAACAAGATATTAAAATAGTAGTTTCTGTATTTAATAGTGGGAAACAAGAGATTATAATAATTCCTGATTTGTGGCTTAATCCCAAAGCTTGGTAACGACATTAGACAAATTATTCATCATTTTTGATCACCTGGGAGTCCCAAGGTACCAGGTAGAACCAGCATGACTCTGTGACTAACGGGTCTTGCTGGGGCTCCTTTTCTCTGTTTCAGTGGTTGAGTGACAGGCCAAGTAGATAAGAGAAAGTAACAAGGTCATTTGTCTGCTTGGCCTTCACTTGTTCTGTCAGTGTTTGCTGTGTGCCTCAGTGAGACAGGAACTTCTCCAAGGTCAGTTTGAATGCCTGGAAGAGTGTTCACCCATCATGTAGTAAAAAGTGCTCATGAAGGGACGTAAAATCCAACCCTCCGTAAGGGCAAAAACCGAAGGTGGGGAGATGGAGGAACACAGGTAAATCGATGTTTATTTCCCATGATCTGTACAGCTGGCCTTGCATTTGGAACAGTTCCTCAAAAATATTTTAATCCGGAATGCATTCAAGAAGTTTCAAAAGTAATCAGTCCTAAGTCAGATGGTAGTTTAAGCCATGTTCAAGGGTGGTGTGGGTAGTTTGAACCTTGTAGACAGAAGTCCACTAGTCTCTTTGGTCCCTGTATCATGTGTAAGTAATTGTGGATGTCAGGCCACTTGGCTTCCCCTCCTCAAAGTCTTGAGTCCTACTTTGGAGCACTAGCTTGACTTAGTCCTTCCAGAGCCTTAGGACTTGCATGACTGGGTCTTCATTTAAAAATAACTCCATGGGCTCCTGCTCTGCTATATCTCTTCCTTGTCTGTTGGCTGAGGTCTGCCCACTGAGTGCTTCTGAGCTTGAGCCTCCTTTTCCTCTAAAATATGAGTTGACCCACCTTTGTTGTGAATCTTGACGAGTGGTGTCATCAACGGTACATTGACTACCTCAGGCAAAAATGTCGGGGGTTCTGACTTCTTGTCTGCTTCCTTAAGCATTTTCTAGTGAAACTCGAAAGGAGGTTTAGCGATAGGAGCAAGGGTAGTTCAGAAATTCCAGTCTAGTTCTGTCCACAAGAACAATCTTTAGCTCTATTCTGCACCAAATACACAATCCCCCGGGGTCTGTTCTAAGCTGTGTAAGTAGATAATTTCCAATTTTTCAATGGCATTTTTTATAGTTGCCTTCTGGAATTCTGATTTCGAGGTATTTCCTGATAAGAGCTATGTAAGCAGGATGGAATCTCTTATTAAAAGGGCTTTCCTTTTCCAAAACTCAAAAAAGGTCTATTTCTCAAATTATTAGGCTATCTATCAATAATTGAAGGTGAGATAGAAGCTATGACCTTGGCAGGTAGTGCAGAAGATGTGCCCAAGTTCAGTAATGTGAGCTACTTTTTAGATTGTGTTTTTGAACAATATTAAAAGTTAAACTTCTTTTTGTACCCTTCAGAATCCCAGAAACAGGTTCACTTATTCGACAAACTATGGAGGCAGAGGAAGAGAACAAATTGAGGAAGTTTCCAGCTGCTCTCCCACACCCGTGTCCTCCGCACGCTACCGTAGAGGGGACTGTCCTTGGCGTAGTTAGCACAGTGTCTCACAGTCGCATGTTTATCTCTCATAAATGATGTACCAGAGAGTGAATGAAGACCTACTCAGGACAGCTTTCTTACCCAGCTCTCTGCAATGCCAGATGGAGTCAGACAGCAAAGATGAATGTGATTAAACTTGAAAATAAGTTGCATCAGCTCATCTTCATAGAAGTGATTCAAATCAAACCAAAGGATAGTTTGTCTTCTGGCTGCTTGTCTGAGCTCCGCAGCCCACGCTTCTCTTGTCTTCAAGTGCCTCCTCTTTCTGACAATCTGCCTGCTGTCCTGGCTCCCAGTGGCTGCTGGATGTTTGTCCATTGTCTTTTTCCTCTGCATCCCCACCTGGTCACCTCCCAGCCCTCTGCGTGCCACTAGAATGTGGCATAGGCAAGAAGGAAGAGTTGGCATAATTCAAACCAAATGGGTTTAAAAACAAAAACGACATCCCGTTCCCTCAGCCTGTGACACTTGGCAGCACAACACTCGGTGCCAACTCTGCAACATTTTGGTCCCTCTTAGACGGCAGCATCTTTGTAGGCAATGCTGCACCTGGTGCAGAGTAGGAGCTTGGTGAACATCTATGGTAAATGGATGTCTTTACTTATTATATATACTAGAGGCCCTGCGCACACAAAATCATGCACGGTTAGGGTCCCTAGGCCATCTTCTGGCCGCGCGCCAGTCCCTGCCGCCACCCCCTGGTTTGCCGTGGTTCCCTGATCGCAGCATGGCTCTGGTTTCCTGGAGCCTGTGGGCCAGGGGGAGCGACCAAGAGGTCGCCATTCCACCCTCTCCCTGTCCCGCTGCCACTCACCTCTGTTCACTGTGGTTCCCCATTCGCCAAACTGTGATCGGAGCCTGAAGGCCGGGGGAGGGACCAAGAGGTTGCCATTCTGCCCGCTCGCCAATCCCACCCCGCTGCTCCGTTTGCTGTGGTTCCCTGTTCACCATGCTGTGATCAGAGACTGCGGGCGGGGGTGGGGGGTGGGGGGCAGGGAAGGGACCAAGAAGTGGTTAATGCACGTCATGGTGACCGGTTGTTTGGTCATCCTGATCGTCATGGACACTGGCTTTTTATATATATAGATTTTCCCAGGCGAGAGCAGTCCTAGGTTTTCCCCTAATCCAGGTTACAGACAGCTTTCCTCTGACCATGTTGGGGGCTCTTTAGGGATGATCTCTATGCCAACGCACTCTGTCTCTTACATGGTAGCCAGCCCAGTGTGCAACACAGACTGCTTTTGAATGAGTATTTGTATAACAAACCCATGAGTACACCCTACAAGGCCATTGCCTTTTCTACCTTCACTTTTCTCTCACAGAATGCCCTCTGCTTGGAATGCCATCTCTGTTCACTTTAAAATGTTTGCTAATTTAGTAAATGAAAGTTTTTTTTTTTTAATCTAAGATTTTCTATTCATTGGCACAAAACTCTTCATAATCTCTTCTTATCTTATTAATTTTGTGGCATATGTAATTAAGTCCCCTTTTCATTCCTAATATTGTTTATTCATATGTTCTCTACCTTTTATCTTGATCAATCTTGCGAGAGATTCGTTAATTTCATTACTCTTGGTAAAGAACCAACTTTTGGCCTTTGTTTTGTCTTCTCTATTGTGTGTTAGTTTTTCTGTTTTATTAGTTTCTTCTTTTCTTATCTTTATGATTTCCTCCTTCTACTTGCTTTGGGTTTAATTTGCTGTTCTCTCTCTTACTATTTTTTTTTTAACTTTCTAAGATAGATGCTTAGTTCAATAATTTTCAGCCTTTTTTCTTTTTCTATTACAAGCACTCAAGGTTGTGCATTTTACTATCAGTACTGTGTTAATTGCATTTCACAACTCAGGAAATTGGTACATAGCATTCTTGTTTAGCTGTAGAAATGTTCTAATATAATGAGTTTTCTTCTTTGACATGTGAGTGATTGAGGAGTGTGTTTTTACATTTCCAAACATGAGGTTGTTCCTAGTTATCGTTTAGCTACTATTTCTTACCTTTTCTTTGTGCTCAGTGAACTTAGTTGATACTCAATCCTTTGAAATTTGTTGAGACTTTCTTTATGGCCCAATATGCTGTTGATTTTGATTGAAAAGGCTGTTGTTTTTAATTGTTAGGTGGAATGTTGTATAAATGTACATTAGGTTATACAGTTAATGGTCTGATTTCAATTGGTATTCTTAATGGCTTCTTCCCCTGATTGGACTAACAGTTACCGAGATAGCGATGTTTAAAAATCTTCTAATAACATGGCAGTTGGTCTATTTTTCTCTATAGTTAGAGCACTTTTTGCTTTTAAATCTTTTTAGGATATATTGTTATGTACATGCACACTGAGAATGATTACAACTTTCTGATAAATGGAAACTTTTAGCATTAGGTAGAGAACCTCTTTTCTTGTTTTCCTAATTATGATTTTCCCTAAGAGTCAGTTTCATCTGATATTGACATAGCTTTTTTGTTTAATATTTACCTACTACAGCTTTCCATTCTTTTACTTCATTCTTTTTGTATCCTATGCCTTAGATGTGTTTCTTATAATTAACATAGAGTTAGATTTATTTTTATCATCTTCAGTCAGAACAGTTTATATATCAATATTTATCATAATTACTGATATACACACTCAATATATTTCTATATATAAATTCATATATGTATAATACATTTATTTTGTGTTTTCTAATGATAGCATTTTACTTTTTCTGTTTATTTTATTCTATTTCTTTATTCCTCTCTGACTCTACTTGTAATTATATATTTTTCTCATTATATTTTTCTGTTTTATTTTTAAAATGTACTTGATTTTTCTTTTTATAGTGATTTATAGAAATTTTAACATGCAGGCCTAAGTTGAAGTCTAGGGTTAATTAATATTTTGACCTTTATCCTCACCAGTGACTCTGTAAATTACTCCTATATCTCTCTCCTAGTATTTTTGTTTGTTTGCTTTGTTAACAGCTTTCAGATATAATTCACATACCATACAATTTGCTCCTTGAAAGGGTACAATTCAATGATTTTTAGTATATTCACAGAGTTGTGCAACTACCATCAATGTCTATTTTGAGAACATTTTCCACAACCATCCTAAAAAGAAATATACTCATTAGTAGTCACTCCCCATTTTCTCCACCCCAGCTCCTGTCAACCACTAATTTATTTTCTGTCTTTATGGATTTGCCTATTCTGGACATTTTACATGATACGTTGTCTTTGTGCCTATTTTCTTTCTCTCAGTTTTCAAGATTCATATGTGTTGTAGCATATGTCAGTACTTAATTTCTTTTATGGCTAAATAATATTTCATTGTATTGATATACCTGATAATCATGTTTACCAGATTTGATAAATGCTTTAAAGCTGAAGTTGGTCTCAGAGATCATTTAAAATCTGAAGGTTGCTTACTCACTTATTCTCTGGTTTGAAATTATTTCTTTTCTTGACTATTCATGCTAAATCAAGTTCAGTGAATTAAAATTAACCTTCTTAGATGTTTGTAACAAGTGGTTCAATCTGGGTGCCATATTGCTGAGCAAATTAACCATCCAAAAGTCCTCTTTTCTATACATTCAATTCTTCTATCCATCCTTCTCCACCAGGTGAAACCCTTTCACGAGAAAGCTTTTTTTCTGATCTGCCAGTTCATTGAGGTCTCATTTGTTTCAGATTCCTCCAACCCTACGTTAGGGTTCAATTCATATGCCTGTTGACACAGACTGCCTCATATTCAGTTACCACTCACTCTGCTGGGAAGCTCTGGGTGGGCATGGATGGTGCCTGATGTTTCTTTCTGTCTTCAGGAAGGTGATCTGACTTAGGCTTAGCATAGGGTAGGGAAGAGGGTAGGCATTCAAGAAATAACTATTGAATAAGTGAATGAACAGAGCCAACGGTTTCTGTTTTCTTCCCTAGCAGTTGACGCCTCTGAGTGAACATTCATATGTGAGGCTCTTGATGCTGGATAAAGCGAGCTGAGAGCTAGGTATCAATACACTGCCAGGGGCCACCTCCTTTGGGTCTGGCTCCTTGATTTCAGAACAAGGGAGGGGGCCGAGTGCAAGCTTTTATTATTTACAGCCTGTGCCGTGCATCTGAGAGAACGCAGAACAAATCATCCTCCCCAGTCTGGCTCCATTGACGCCTCTGACTCCCGAGGGTTGGGAGGCATTTGTTGCAATTTTGATTTCCCAAGTTCAGAGGGGACTTAGATATGTGTCTGTCTTAAGCTCCTTATTATCTTTCTGCATATTAAGTCGCAAAAACCAAGGTCTCAATGGAGCATATTCAAAAGGGAAATCAGGAGAGGAATTTGGTTCAGCTATGATTAAGCCCTAATCCCCTTATTACCACATTGGAAGGCAAGTGCTGACCAGCACCGGCGGTAGGACATTTTTCATGGAGCTGCTTCCGAGGCTTGGTCTGGTTGGCAGGGCACAATGACCTAGCAGGCCTTGTACTGGCCTCAAAGGTGCAGGGGGACTTTCTCTGACTTTGTAAACCTTGAAATCGAGCTAGGAATGGAGAGCACTGAGGTTGAACAGATGGGGCTGTGTCTACTCCACTGCAGGCTAATGAGACATCAGCATTCCCAGCTAGCCAGGGGAGGGCTTGGGAGGAACCCCATCCAGCCAGCTTACGATTGCGTAGGGAAGAGGGAGGGAGGCTGCGAGGAAGCATCACTGTGGGCTTTCGCCAGCACGTTGCCCTTATTCTTCCTTCCTGAAATAGCCATGGGTTCATCAGGGATGTCTGACCTCGACAGGGGTTAGAAATGTCTGTCTCTTTTTTAAAAGATCTTATAAGTGGGGCAGAAGTGAAAATGTGGCACTGCAGCCGAGCAGTAGCAGGGGAGGATTTCACATAACGCAAATCTAATTTATCACTGGCGCCTGCACAGGGTTGTGGAGCCTTACACATAATAGAAGCTTAATGGGTATTTGTTGAATTTAATGATTTGAATCATTTGCAGCAAAACAAATTTCACTTTGTCTGACTTGCTCAGAGAGGTTTCCTCTTCGCTCCATTTAGCGCAGCAGGCAGGTGAGGTTTTCCATGTGCCTTCGAACCACAGGATGAGGGGCCCTGGCCCATCTGTAGCCCATGCTCAGAGACACAGGGGCATGTGACTGTTGTACTGAAATGGAAAGTCCTTGGCCTGAGTCTTGGCTTTCTAATTTACCTATCCATAAAAATACAAGGCTTGTTGGTGAGAAATAATGTTAATGATGAAATAACACAGTATCTGGCACAGAGTTGCCCTTAATGAATATTCGTTACAAAAATACATTGTGATTTCCCCTTGAGATGATGTTGGGCAAAAGTCAGTGGGTCAAGCATTCTGAGGAAAGGTTGAAAAGCCCTAATGGCCTAGGCCATAGAGGTGTTATGATGGCACCTGATATGGATTGACATTAATTATGAGAAAGTACTTATCTGAATGGAAAGCCTGATCATCACCTGGAGCTGGTGCCATTGCCATTAGAAGAATGGATAGCACCTGAGGTTAGGAGAGACACATGATGAGGAAGAAGATGGTACCAAATGGAAAACGCATAGGCAAACTGCTTTCTAAAGGACTAAGAATGGGACATTTCCCCTGATCAGTACCTCTCTTTATCCATCTGCTCATAGCATATAAATCCCAATTTTATGATATGGTTTAGATCAGCGGTCGCCAACCTTTCAGACCTCACGGACCACCAGTGGCCCACAGACCACCGGTTGGCAACCGCTGGTTTAGATGCAGAAGCAGACCAAGGGAGGGGCTTTGCAATCAGTAAACTTAGAGGAAGAGGTTATGGCACCGAGCGTGCATGTCAGGAGCTGGATTGAGGTGTTGTTAGATAAGAATGTCTGGAATTGGCACCTTAGGAGGCAGGATCTGTCAAAGGTCTCCAGGTGAGTCTGATATGGAGCTGATGTTGCAATGCACATTATCCAGGGATAAGTTTCCTTTAGGTGAGAGTCAAATCATTTTGCATGCCAGTATCTACCCTAGAAAGATGATGACCAAGCAGTGTTTCTCAAGTACTTGTTAAAAATACAGATAAAGGACCCTCACCTAAGACATTCTGATCAGACTCTCTGGGAAGCGCTGGGATTGAGTCTTGGGAATCTGCATTTTAACAAACTCCCAGGCTGCTTGTTATGCTGAAGTCTGAAAATGAATTCAGTGGACTGCAGCCTGAGCTACATGTTAGAATCATTGGAAGAGCTTGGAAGACAGACCTGATGTCTGACCCCTCCTTCTAGAGATTTCCATTTAATTGGTCAGGCAGAGGCCACTCGGCGCCTGCGTATGCAAATTAACCGCCATCTTTGTTGGGTTAATTTGCATACTCACTCCTGATTGGCTGGTGGGCGGCGTGAAGTTACGGTAAATTAGCATGTTACTCTTTTATTAGGTAGATTAAAAGAAATCTTAATTAAAAAACTTGAAGAACTATAAGAAAACCATGGAACATGAATAAGCAACATTAAAGGTATCTTGTGTAAATGAAGTCACCTGATTCATAAACAGGAAGGACTGGTCTGTAATGATGTCTTTTTTCTGCAAATTAATATAGTTTTAATACAATTACAAAAAGCCACAGTGTTTATTTAAAAAAATGAATGAGACTATTCTAAAGTCTACTTAGCAGAATGAGTAAGGAAGATTATTTAATAAATTCGTGAAAAAAGATTACATGTGAGATTTGCCCTCCATTCACAAAAATTTACAAAACTAAAAAAATGTATAGAGATACCTTTCAAGAAGTAAAAGAGACATCAATGACAGAGTAAACAAATGAAAAAACACACAAAAAAGTAAACCTCCCTAGAAAACATAAATTCATGGTATGATATTGATAGTATTTCAGATCCCTGGGGAAAATTTTTCAATAATTAGAATCATAACAATTAATTAATCTTTGAAAAAATACAACAAAATTAATTATATTTCAATTAAATTAAATGTTCTCTTATAAGTCAGCAGAAAAAGATGAAAATACCTTGGTAGAAAATATATAAAGAATCATTAATAAAAGAAAAAAATGTAATTGACCAACAAGAATGTGACAAATGTTCAACTTTACCAAATATCAAACAAAAAATTGAAAGCAATGTATTTTTCATTTACTTTGCATAGATCAAAATTATAGAGAGATTGTGGTAAATTGGCCTCCCTTCTACCCTACTATTGAGGATGTAAATTGGTATAATAATTTTTACAGGGAAATTTAGAAACATGTATTGAGAGTCTAAGAGACGCATTCTAAAAATGTCCAGAACCTTTCAATAAGTAATTTCATTTCTAGAAGTTGTTCTTTAGGATGTACTAGTAATCAGAGATTTGTGTAATGGTTATTTTACAAACACACTCAGCAAAGTATTCTTTCTATAGAGAAAATTAGAAGCAACAGAAATGCCCATAATAGTGGATTACTTAAATCAGTTTTGGTTTAGCCCTGCACTACTTCTGTAAAACTTTTGAAGAAAAACAACATAGAGAGTGTGTGCTGTTAAAAAGGGCAGAAAAGACCACTATTTGTATATTAGCTTCTGGAGGAAGAAGTTTACACCCATCCCATACCTTCGGGCAGACTGATGAATACAATAGTCACATCTGGGCATATTCTATTGAGTAATAGATTAGCAGGTAGAATAGGAAGAGCTGAGAAGGTGGACATAAAGGAGGGGGCAGAGGCTACTGTGTTTGGGGCAAATATTCTGTCCTACTGACTTCTTCTCTTAGTCCTTTCCTCTGGTGCTGCGGGAGGAGGGTGTTGGACCCTCCTTGTATTGTCGGGGTGAGAGGAAGACCCTGGGGATGTTTCTACACTCCCTATCTATGCATCTCCTTACAGGTGTGTGACTGTATTCAGAAAAGGGTGAAAGAGCCTCTCTCAGTGGAAATGCACATAATCACAGTAAGTAGAGATTGCTTTTATCTTGGAAAACAAAATGTGTGCAGGTTGGTCAGACTGGAATTCAGGAGAGGCCTGGCTCCTACACAGTTCTAAGAAGTCAGAAAACTTCAGGGAAGAAGAAAAACACCGGGTAGACTGGAATCAGGGAGGGCCCTGAGGCTGAGAAACTGCCGCCGAGGCCAGGTGGAGACGGGAAGTCTGAGGTCAGTGGTTTATCCGGTGGGCACTGCGATCATGCCAAGGTTCCTTAAATGGACTGACCCGGTGCAGTTTGGGAGTGCTCCACAGAGTAAGGAGGAAGAGAGCCTGGAGGCAGGGGAGTAGCCGGGAGCTCTTACAATAGTGCAGGAGGGACTCCGGGGTCACCAGGAGGAAGGGATGCAGAGAGGTCAGTCCTTAGAAATACGCTGTTATGTTTAATTTTATGTATCAACTTGATGGCACAGGGTACCCAGATATTTGGTCAGACATTATTCTGAGTGTATCTGTGAGGGTGTTCGTGGATGAAATTAACATTTAAATCAATAGGCTGAGTAGTATAGATTTCCCTCTCCCCCTCTCTCTCCCCACCCCTCCTCTAGGTTCTGTTTCTCTGGAGAACCCTGACTAATACACACAGTGCAGGAAACATTTTTAGACTGATTAGATTGAAAAGGCTGAGCTGGTATGATGGGTGAAGGAAACAGAGGCTTTTAAGAAAAAAGAATTATTGACACATATGGGAAAACAGAAGTCCAGGGATGATATAGAATAGCAAAAGGAGGAAATTGGTCAGTCCTCTTTGAAATATGTTGAGTTTGAAACAACAGGGAAGTATCCAGGAGGCATTAGGGAGTGGATCTACTGAAGGTGCTCAGTGATGCTCCATGAGGAGAGATCTCAGTAAGATAGAGAAGTCTAATGATTTACAGACACATTGGTTGTTTCAAACAGTTGTCTCCATCTCTGAGACCACAGGTTAGCATCATTTTTTTCTTAAGGAATGTCAGTAGATTTTAAAAAAAATCAACGTTAGTTTATTTTGCTCAATAATGATGATCTGAAATAGCCCAAAGGAGTGGGAATAAAGTGGAACGAAGAAGTCTCCCATTACTACTAATACTTTGCAACTGAAAGCAAGTTATCATTGTTATGCAAAATTATCCAGATTGCCTGTTTGCCCTGAACTCAGCAGGTGACCCCGTCACTCTCCAATTTTTTTTTGCTTGTGCATGACCAGACTTAGTGGTAAACAGGAGGATTGCTCAAAAATGTGGACTGCCACATGCGTAAACATGAACCGGGGTTAGGAAAACAGGATTTATGCAGTCTGCTTAATGAATGTTCTCTAGTGAATGACTCCTCGGCAAAAAGGCAACTGTCCAATAGATTCCAGACTCGTAGGAGAGCAGCCCGAACAGGCCACTGGTGGCATCTCTCTCTGAGCTGTCTGCTGCCCTGCTTTGCGCTTCAGTCCTTGCACACTGAATCGTTAACCTTTGACACTGAGTAGGGTTCAGCCCTTCAGAAGTGTCTTGATTATGAAAAATCTGCCAGCACTAATGGGGAACCTCTGACCCAGGTGCCAGCTCAGCCTCAGAGCTTCTCAGCTGCTGCGATTTTGATTGAAAAACAGGGCTCTAGTGTCAGGAACAAAGTAGCTGGGAATTGGGCCACCTGTAATAGTCACACTTTTATGCAGACCATGAAAATTCTTTTTATTTTCTGTTCTTTTTTCTTCTCCTGTCAGTGGACTGATTTCCAACATTTTCTGAACTCAAAACTTTCAAATTATTATCTTCAACTGCCTCTTCACCCATCCATCTCTGGTAGGGACCTATGGCATGCCAGCTCACTGTTGGTTACTGGGGGGTTATTAACTAAAAAGAGCTATAGGCTCTCTCTCACACACACACATGTGCACACAGTGGTGTCAGGTGCTGTAAGTCACATTAACAGACCTGGTATTTAGATAATAGGGAGATCAATCAATGAGGCTTTGAGTTGCTGGAAAGACTTCTTGGTAGCAATGGGCCTAGGTATGGGAGAATGCATAGGGTAGGCAGAGAGGGAGGTGGAGAAGACCTATAAAGCAGGAAAATAGTCTAGACTTGACCTAAGACCTCGTGGTTCATAGGTCAACACTCAACCATGGAGCCATACTATAACTGGACAAACAATAGGTCCATGCTGCCAATTAAGCAGAGACAGGGTTGAATCATATATGAGTGTTTATTCCAGTATTGCTGGCAGTATGGGAGAGCACCAGATTATCCACAAAAATCTTCTCTGCAGCCCACCATAAGCCAGCTGTTTATATAGGTAGAAATATAAAGGAAAAGTAGGCAAAAGGGCAGTTTACAGATATGCAAAAGGACTAGGGGTCTTCAAAGGGATTAGTATGTGCAAGGGCTGTGGTTACATGGGAAAATAGCCAAAGGGAGAGCCAAAATTAACAAGTAAGCAGGCAGGGAATTTGAAAGGCCTGCAGGTGTGCAAAAAGGGCTGAGGATCTTCAAACAGCTGGCGATTCTATTTTCTGTATCAAATCTTTGTTAATCTTTCCATGATGATAGGCAGCTCCAAATGGGAAGGAAGGGTTGCATCTCCAGGTCAGCTCCAGCCAGGGTAGATGTGCCCTCTTTAATCAGAATAAAACAATCATGGTTAACAGAGCATGATTAATATTTCTTAAAATACTAGCTGGTTCCCCAACATTCTATTTCTGCCCCCTTTCAATACCAGCCAAGCATATTTTCACTTTCTTGATAGTATCTTTTGAAGTACAGACTTTAATTTTACTAAGTCCAATTATCTATGTTTTTTTGTTGTTGCTTTTGGTGTCATAGCCAAGAAACCATTGTCTAGTCCAAGGTCAAGAAGATTTATACCTACATTTTCTTTGAAGAGTTTCCTAGTTTTTTTTCTGTGATATTTAGCTCTTTGATTTATTCAGAGTTAATTTTTGTGCATGTGGATATCCTGCTGTCCCTGCACGTTTGTTCAAAGATACTTCCTTCCCTGTGTAATTGTTTGGCCCTTTTATTGAAAATTTGTTGGCAATAGGTATATGAGTTTATTTCTGGGCTCTCAATTTCATTTCATTGATCTCTATGTCTATCCTTATGCTAGTTATTACATTATTTTTATTATTTTAGCTTTGTAATAAATTTTGAAATTGAGAAAAGTGCTCTTCTTTTCTGGATTATTTTGGCTATGGGTTCCTTGCATAGCCATATGAATTTTATGATCAGCTTGCCAATTTCTGTAAAAAAAAAAGCCAGTTTTAATTTCATACAGATTAAATTGGATCTGTACATCAATTTGGGGAGCACAGCCATTTTAACAATATTAAGTCTTCCAATCCATAAACAGAATATCTTTCCATTTACTTGAGTCTCCTTTAATTTCTTTCAATGACATCCTTTGTTTTCAGTGTATAGGTTTTATATTTCTTTAAAACTCACATTAGTGCTAAGAATTTTACTTTTTTATGCTATAATAAGTGGAATTGTTTTTCTAATTTACTTTTGAATCATTCATTGTTAGTGTATAGATGTAAAATTGAACTCATTTTATAGCTCCTGAAGATCTTTTGTGAGTTATTTAGGTTTTTTAATAACAAGATCATGTCACCTACAAATAGAGATAATTTTCCTTTTCTAATATGGATGCCTTTTATTTTGTTTTCTTGTCTTATTTCTCTGTTGAGAATATCCAATTCAACTTGGAATTGAAATGGAGAGATTGGACATCCTTGTCTTATTTTTGATATCCGGGGGAGAGTAGGGAAATGCCATTTTAAATTGAGAAGTCAGAGCAGACTTAAATAAAGAAGTGGTATTTGAAGAAAAAAGTGGAAGGACATTAATGACCCATAAAGACAGTTATCTGGGTAGGGAAGTGTTCCTGGTAGAGAAATAGCCAGTGCACAGAATATGAAGCAGGTGTGTGGCTGGAATGGAATAAGTGAAGGATAGGATAGAGAAAAAGAGGTGATGACTAATAGGCCTTTGGAAGCCATTGTAAGGATTTTGGCTCAATAAAATAGGGATCCATTAAGCCACTTTAAGCAAAAGAATGGTATGAACCAAGTTACCTTTTGAAAGAATCCCTTTGGCTGCTATTTAAAGAATAGATAACAGAGGAGCATGATAGGAAGGAGGAAGATTAGTTACAAGGTATGTGATGATGATGGCTTGCAGTGAAGGTAGTAAGAAGTGGTCAGATTCTACACATATTTTGCAGCCAAAATTAAATATACAATTTAAATTGAGAGAAAGTGAGAGTTCAAGCATTATTCCAAAGTTTTTAGGCTTGGGCAACCAGAAGGGTCAACTGAGATGGTGAAGACCACAGGTGGAGGAGGGGGAGGTCAGGAGTTTCTGATATATGGAACATTGAGATGTCTATTAGCTATCCAAGTGAAGTTATTGAGTAGACAGTTTGATAGATGAACTTCAGGAGAAATGTCTAGGCTGAAGATATAAATTTAGGAGTCATTGATATAAAGATGCTATTTAAAACCACAGACCCATAGATCACCAAGGGAATAATTATATATAGAGAGATGAGAAAACCAAGGAATGAACTCTAGAACACATAAACATTAAAAAATTAAGACTCCAGGGAGAATTGGAGGAACCAGCAAAGGAGATTAAGAGGGAAAAATCAGTGAAGTAGGAGACAAGATTTTGGGGTGTCCTCAGAGCTGAGTGGAAGATGGAGTGTCAGTTCTTTTAATACCTGACAATTTTATTTTTTTGAAGAACTGTGTTGGCCTCTTCAGCTTGTGAATTATGGATGTCATCTCCATGCCCTTATCTGTCAGGTGAAAGTTTTGTTACTTCAGATTCTGGGGACCTGGCTTCCCTCACATGTGTGATGGCAAAGGACAGGGTTTGGGGAGGTGGTGGTGGGGAGATTATGGGAGGAAAACAAAATGACAGAATTTTCATACATCTTCCACTGTAGTTGTATTTGCTTGGAAACTGGTCCTCATAGTTGTTTTAAGCTGCTCATAAAGTAGGCCAGATTTTCGGCTTCTAGTTTGCAAACTCAGATCTTATCAGTTTTATCCCATTGGAACAAGAGTTAATTAAAGCAAGATTAAAATGTTAATAATTTGGGGGTATTATGGTGAAAGCTTGAATCTCTGGAGATTGCGTAAGAAAGTTTTTCATGGAAACTGAAAGCATAAAGCAATGAAAAAAATCATATAAAGTGTCAAGTGAATCTAATATCAGAATTGAATATTTGCTTTTGAGATTTACTAGGATCCTTCTCATTTGAAAAGAAATTTATGATATTCTGTAGTTCAGTGAGTATATGGCCCAGAGTTTCTGTGGAGAATGTAAAGTGCATCTCTCCGGGTTTTACAGGCTATGCATAGATGTACTACCCATATCTTTATTCATGATCATAGGTGCCATTCCTGTTCCATTGCCGGGGCACAAATAAATAAATGAATTATTTAAAATTTATTTAAAAATAAATTAAATAAGGGAATAAAGAAGCCATCATGGGTTTATGTTGCCCATTTCTTTGCCTTCCTGCACAATCTTACTTAAATCACTCCAAGACCTTTCTTTCAGATTACATAAAAAGTAGGTTCGGCTGCTTTGCCTGCTCTCTAATCATGCTCTGGAGCCCATAGTCAGTGGTTATTCTTGCCTTTCTTTGAGGTACCCTGGGCACTGTGCATGGATGTCCCCATAATCTCCTAGGATTGCCTTGCTAGGGACCTAGGACCTGGCTCTGGGATTAACTTCCCACAGTGCATTGTTGCCTACTCACTACTGTGTCCTGCACAGGAGCCAAGCTCACATGACATGGCCAACCCACCTTTCTCTGCTCTCTGGGGCTTTGTAGCCCAGAATATACTGTTTAAAGTAGTGAGTGTGGGAAAGGACTGATCTAGAACAGCTTTCTTTGGCTAAAGTGGGCAACTTGGGTAAGCAAACAGTGGCAGCAGTTGTTTGGAGGTTTTAAACCTCTTCTCCCTTACAAGCCATCTCTCTGCATTATGACGGATGCTTTGGACTGCAGTGGCTGCAGACTAGTTTCCTGCAGGCATTCCTGGCTGTGGATGGCACCTTTGATTTGTAGCTGCAGTTCCTGTGCCTGATAAATAGGTGGTCCCATGCACTGAGGGCTCTGAGCTACTTCAGGGAAGGAATCAGTCAGCAAGGGAGAACGTAGCAACTCAGATAGCAGAGTTTTAAAAAAATGATTAAATGAGCCAATACATGAACAGTGCTTTAGCACAAATCTCAAAGAATCATCATAACTATATGAGGATTATTATTATCCGAGGGCTTTTTTTTTTTTTAACAAAAAAAACCTCCAGCCTGAATATCTTCCTTTTAACCTTCCAGATGCGTTCTCTATCCTCTTGGTTTCTGCTCTGTGCTCATAGGACCCTGTCTTGTTCGGACTCCCTCCACTGGCTCCCACACCCCCTGGCTTTGGGTGGCTTCAGCCAGTGGGGACATTGGAAGGCATTCTGCAGGAGGAAGGAGTGTGTGGTGTGGGTGTTACTCCCATCTGCCCTTCAGGGTCACTTGGTCTTGGGAGAGAAGGTCACAGCTCCTGTCTGACAAGTCTCTCCAGGCTACAGAACCTGTTCCCTTCCCTTGCTGCTTTAGGTAGAGGGGTGGGGAGACATTCTCATTAGTCCCAGTGTACTGTATTGTCCTGTGTGTGTTACCTACACTCCCCTGCATGCCTGTGGAGAGTTCCTTTATTAATTGCTCCTTTACTCAATTTGAGTGTGTTGTCTATTGCTGAGTGAGACCCTGAATAATACACATTCCTACTCTTTTTTACCATTACCAAGGCAGCACAGGGAAGTCCGCACCCCTTGCCCATCATCTGCTATTTCTGATCATACTTCATTGACCTCTTTTGTCCTTCAAGACGACATTATCCTGAAATCACCTGATGGGGCAAGTGAGCTTGTTGAATGTGTTACCCACCCTTTTATGTTCTCCTGAAAGCTCTGTCCAAAAGAAAACACAGTTCTTAGCAGGAATCATCAACTTGTTTGCAGTGCTTCTTGAACTTCTACCACCAGGACTTCCTGAGCTCCAATTCTGCTCAGTGCTTTTCTTATAGTCACTTCTCTGAGTCTGGCTCAGACAGCGTGTTGTCCATTGATGAGCTCTGGCCCTGAACTTTGCATTCAAATGGCTAGTAGTTGATGCTGGTGAAAATGTCTAGAAAACCACACGAGAAGACTTTTAGAGTCTTAGATAACTCTTGGGACTTCCAGAAATCTGGGGAGAGGTCTACAGTTGGAGGACCATTGAGTTCACATGGATAGAGATATGAAGTTTGTGGGTAATTATTTTATATTTACCTTCAAGTACTCTATTTCCTCTCTAAACTTTCTAATCTCTAAATGCACAGTCTGGGGTTGGATTACATCAGCTCTTAATTTTTTTGTCAGTTAATGTATTTTTTTTGGCATAGTATGAGATTTGAATAGCCTGACTTGTCACTGGCACACAATGTCTCATTTGCAATGAGTATCTTGGGCCGGTCAGAGAACAGCAGGCATTGGAAAGAAGTCACACTGCGTTATGCCTGAGTATACACTGAGAAAGGTAGAGAGGTCAACTTGGGTAAGCTAATGAGCTCTCCCTAGACCACACATGTCTGGAAAAGGCCTAAGAAGATGCTCCAGAAAACTTAGAGTTGGTTCAGAATCATCAGTCTATAATGTGAAATAAGCCCTCTTGATTATATTCAAAGGGAATTTGAATACACATTGTTTTCCATATCTGAATAGGCCTTGTTCTCTGTCTGCCATAAGACACAATGTGCTTCCCCTGCAAACAATGGCCTGTGATGAGGGGTGTGTGGCAAAGAAAAAGTTAAGACTCAGGGGGATTATACATAATCTTTTCAATGCAGATCTTTTTGTGGGAGAGAATTGAGAGAGAATTGAGACCTGCCTTCCTTGAGGTTTAGTGAAAAGTCTAGTCTTCTCCGGGGGATAAAAACCAATCTTATATGTTAAATAAAAATGTCCAAATGCAGCCCGGCAGGCATGGCTCAGTAGTTGAGCATTGACCTATGAACCAGAAGGTCACGGGGTCGATTCCTGGCCAGGGCACATGCTCTAGTTGTGGGCTGATCCCCAGTAGGGGGTGTGCAGGAGGCAGCTGATCAATGATTCCCATCTTTGATGTTTCTATTTCTCTCCCTTTCCCTTCCTCTCTGAAACTACACACACACACACACACACACACATATATATATATGTATATATATATATATATAAAAGAAATGCCCAAATGCAGATAATTTCTTCAAGGTCTCTAGCCACTATCTGATAAATGCATCCTTGGTTGGTTCTTCATGTCACACATGTTCCCTATGCTGTACTTTACAACCCTCTGACGATTCTGTAGCTACCAATTTGTACTTCTAAGTTGCTTCATCTTTTTCACCCATCTCTCCAAACCCTCTCCCATCTGGCAATCATCAAAATGTTCTCTGTATCTATGAGTCTGTTTTTGTTCTGCTTGTTTATTTTGTTTTTTAGATTACATATATAAGTGAAATTATCTGACATTTGTCTTTCTCTGTCTGATTTATGTCACTTAGCATAAAATGCTTTAGGTCCATCCATGTTTTTGCAGATGGCAAGATTTCATTCTTTTTTTATGGCTGAATCATATTCCATTGTATGTATACACCACTTCTTCTTTATCCATTCATCTAATGATAACACTTAGGTTGCTTCTATATCTTGGATAGCGTAAATAATGCTGTAGTAAACATACAGATGTATATGTCTTTTTGATTTATTGTTTTGGGTTTCTTTGGATATATACATAAAAGTGGAATTGCTGGGTCCTTCTTTGTTACTTGTTATAAAGTCTATTTTGTCTGGTTTAAGTATTGCTACCCCAGCTTTTTTGTCCTGTTTTGGTTCCATTTTCATGAAATACAGTTTTTCACCCTTTTACTTTCAGTCTGTGTGTTTTTCAGTCTGAAGTGAGTCTCTTGTAGATAGCATATGTAAGAGTCTTGTTTTGTTATCCATTCAGTCACCATATGTCTTTTGATTGGAGTATTTAATCCATTTGCATTTAAAGTACTTGTTAGTAGATATATATTTATTGTCATTTTATTATTCATATTTTGATTCTAGACCCTTTCGTAACAATGCCCAACATTGAATCAATCATTTTCCCTAGAGCTGTCTATAAGGCTAACAAATGTTAAGAAAGGCTCTTTTGGAAACTCCCAGGATCTTTTCATGAGACATAGGTGATGTTTATGAGTTCCTTGCTCTTTAACACAAATTGGAATAATTTCTCCAATTGCATTGCATAATACTTTTTACACTGAATTTATCTCTTCACACTCTGTGTACTCCTGAAACCTCCAAATATTTTCTATCAACTGAGCTTTCATGCCAAAGACTTCTAGCCAATTGAAACATGAGGATCTCACTGAATTTCTTCTCTTATTTCCATTCATAGAGCGGTAAATAAGGTTTGCACCTAGTTCAGATCTTTTGGCTATGCTACTCTTTATAACTATATGCAGAGAGATTTGCCCATCTATCCCTACTCTATGTTTCAGTCTTAAAACCAATTTTTGATGCCCGACAAACAATTCTTTCAAATGTGGGGTTAGTCCACTTTCAATGGCCTTTGATGTGAACACTTCCAAGAGGCTTAAAAAGTGAATTTCCAATTATTCTCTTTTAGTCACCTTAGGTCAGGATAATTTGCCTTGGAGCACTGGTTTCCAGTGAGGGTGCTGAGGACCCCAGAAGGACATGGGGAAATTTAACAAGGGATCTGTAAATCCATATGCCCTTCTGACATTATCTACAGATGGAAAAAAAAAAAAAATATATATATATATATATATATATATATATATATATATATATATGTCTTTTACATACTATGATTTTAAAAACAAATGTTTGATAAATTTGTGATTACAAAAATCCAAATAATTTTAAAAGAATTGTGAAATTCATAGGATCTGTTTAAATAGAATGCATACATCAGTGAATATTAAAATTCAGGGGGAATTCTTTATAGTTTGGGCATTTTCAAGGGACCTATTCCCTTGAAAAGTTGACATCTTTGCATTGGAATGAAAATATTGTTTTTATTTAAAACTCTACATTGGCTTAGTAGTTGGTAACAAATATCTGATCAGCGGGTGGACTCTATGTTTGATGATATAGTAAATGGAAAACAACATTCCACTCTACAGCTCCCCTGAATTTTTTCTGTGACAGGTGCAGGTCACATGGCCATTCAGCAGTATACTTCTACCTTTTATTATGTGTTTTCGTCCAAAATCTGGATAAACACTAACTTCTGTGGGCCAAGTTTGGTATTGGCTGAGCCACTTGCACTTCTTATTTAATAACCAGCCCATCTGTTAGTAGTTTTACCTTGTTCATGGCCATTCAGTTTGCTCCTAACTACAAGCAATGGAAGAAGATTAATGCTTTTTCAAGTACAGCTTGATTACAGACTGTGGCCATTTTATTGTGTCCACAAGTGTTAACCGTGCTCCCTGTGGGGATGCAATGAAGGAATGTGTGTCATAGTGCATGGTGAGAGGTGAACTGCTAAGCAAATGCAGTTTTTATTAATAGAGAAGCATTGCATTTGCTTCTTGATCTAAAACATAAAATCTAGCAGATGGGGTGCATAGAGTATACAGCATAAAGGTGTTAACATTGGTGGCTCAGTAGACTAGAAGGAAAGGAGGTGGGAGGCCACTGGAGTCTGGGGTTGTTGGGGATGGCCTTAAGAACTAAATGGAACAACAGTGGGGCTTCAAGGATGTGAAAGGAAGGTCAGGGGAGCTCTTTCCATGCTGGTGGTTCACTTGGAACTTTATATACATCATGCACTTAATCTTCATATTAGCTCATAAGGCAGAACATTATTACCTCCACCTTACTGGTTCAGAGAAAACGGAACATTAAAAATTAAGTGGCATGGACTTAAAGGTTACGCATACTAAAACAATTGCAGAATCAGGTCTTGATTTCAGACCTGACTGCAAAGTCCTTTAGTGAAGTAGAATTTAGATATTAACCAGGAAGGTAAAATTTAAATAGTTGTTTTCTCTCTCTGATTACACAGTCTCATTTGTAAGCATTATTATTATTATTTTTATTTTTAAAAAAGAGCCAGCACCAACAATGAATATGCAAAGATAGCTCCATGTGGTCATCATCAGCATGAGATTCTGAAGAAAGCTTCTGTATTAACCAAGGTTAAACCGGAAAAGCAGAACTAGTGTAACCAGAGCAAATATCTGTCTATCTATATATCTACCTGTCTATAATCTGTCTATCATTCATGCATCCACCCATCCATCTATTTGTCATCTACCTATCATGATTCCATAGATTCATTGCAGAGAATTGGTTTATACAATTGTGGGGGTTGGTTAAGCAGTCCTTGTGAGACTGTCTCCACATCTAATGCTGGATCTTGAAGTCTATAGGGCAGTCAGAAGGGGAAGATCACCAGCAGGCTGGAATCCCATAAACACAATTTAAACCCTGCAAGCATGAGCTATATAGATCCCTGCTATGATGACCTGAAACGTGTTTGTTTTGGTTGCCTCTGCCTTTTGTCATGAGGGGTATCCTGTGGAAGCTGGAGCCCTTTGTCATGGACCTGAACACACTTACCTGGTCCTAATGCTGCTTCATATCACAGGTGAATCAGCACATCGGGGTAATAATGTGTGTGTGTGTGTGCTACAGAATGACTGCATCCCCCTTCTACCCTCCTTCCAACCCCCTCCCCGAGGATCCTGGGAAATGTAGTTCAGCCTCCCAAGTGGGCACATCACAAAACCATCACACCTTCTTTTTTTCTAAGCAGCAGAACTATCATACTTATAACATGCAACACCTATGCTACTATAGGACTCAACGCACCAGCACAAAATAAGCTGGTTTGTTGGGATCACTCAGTCTAGACATTGTACATAATTAATCTTAGTAGTTTCTGAACAGAAAGTCAGAGTCATCATTTACACAAATGAAGGCATTGTGACCTATGAAGGGACAGTTTTAAATTACTATTGTAAGTATAGTAAGAATGAAGCAGGAATAATATGACTTGTGCCATTTGATTTGGCTGAGAAGCTAATACTCCGGTTCTTGGATTCATTCACACTTAACTTTGCCCATAGAAAGTGGTTGAAATGAATTTCTTTTCTGATGACTTGCTTGCATTCTTTTGGGATAGAAGCATAGATTTTAAACATTTGTCCTAAGTCTTTCCTTTCCTCAGAAGACAGAGACAAGGACTTCCCCTGAAGCCTACTATATAAAGCACTAGAATACTATCCTAGGCAAAGAGAAAGAAGAATTTAAATTAAGATGTAAAGTTGGGCATCTTGAACCAGGTACTCAACTTCAGTATGTAAATATTGCAGCTAACAAATACACAGATAATTAGACAGTGTTTGGTGTGAGATTGCATAGCAAAATGATGTATGTGCCATTAGAATTCCTCAGTATGATGTATAATCTAGTCGTATTTATAGACCAAACAAATTAATGCATCTTTGATTCTTTCATAATGAATTTTTACTAGCTTTTCAAAAAGATTTAAACCATTCTTTCAATCCATGCACAATTATCTTGGAGCAATGGCTGTGCAGGAGACACTATTTCTGGGGCCGAAATGTTAGGGATGCTCAAGATGTGATACCATTTGGCAAGCAACTCAGCTTATTTAGGACAAGTAAAACATTATAAAACAAGTGCCATTCTCAGAAGTACCAGAATCATGCTTTAGGGTGCAATGAGTGGGCAGACTCCTTGGAGTTGAGGAGGTTCAGAGGAGCTATTTGAGCTGCAGCTTGATAGATGGGTAAGGTTTTGTCCCATGGAATTGGGGGCAGGCAGTAGGTGCATTGTTTAATCTGACTTTGTCTGGTAAAGAGGCCAGGTGAAGATAGCAGATATGAAATTTTAAAAGGGTACTTAAGTCTTAATTTTCTATTTATCCTTTCATTACAACGATTGAGCTTAAAGCGTTTACAATTAAAGTTAATGAACGTTTTATTGTTCATGAGAGTTCACAGCAAATTAGACTCTTGCTTTTCTCTTAAAGTGGGAGAGGGCCCGGGGCAACCTCTCCCTGAAGCCAGAGCTGTTCAGCACAGGCTCTGCTGAGCCCTCTGTGGGGAAGAAATTCGGGGCAGGGATCTGCAGGGAGGGACCTACTACAGAATGTGCAAAGGCTACTTGGAGGCTGAATGCTGAGAACAGCCTGGTGGAGTTAAGGAATGAGACCAGGCATGGCCCCTGCCCAGGGGCAGCTAGAGGATTCTATGGATGTTGGCTTCACTCTGATCTGGCATTGGAGGTGGGCTTGAATTCCTGAGCCTCTCCCCATATCTGAAGCTCCCTCCTCCCATCTCTGAGGAGGAGTCCCTCCCTCTTTTGAATTTTTTGTCAGTAAAGATACTCGATGTGTTTTTATTGATCTTCTAAAGAGACTTCAGCAATATTCTATTGTATATTGCTGATGCGATGAGGTAAGGTAGAGCAGGGTTGGGGCTCCTCCCTCTTCCCTGTGTCACAGTCCCACCTTAGCTGTGTTTCCTGGGCTCTCCAGTCTGGGCTTCAGGGTCCCCGTGTAGAAAATAGGGCAGCCAGACTAGAGCAAATAGTCTTGGGCTCCCACAGACCCCACCCTAACCCCCCATGGGAACAGCTTAGTCGTTAACATTTCTGTATGTTTTCATTTAAAAAAAAGAAAAAGATTCCCATGGCTAAAAATGTTTAAAAAGACCCTCTTGAATGTTCTTCCAGGCCCTCTGACTCTCAGATTCCATTCATCATACTCCACTGTGACAACTGCTGGACTTCCACAACAGCATATGAACAGGACTCTTTCTGGCATGGACTGGGTGTCTGCGCCCCCCAAAATTCATATTTGGAATTTAACGCCCAGGGTGATGCTATTAGGAGGTGGAGCCTTTTAGGCTTTGCCATAATGAGTGGGATTAATGCCATCGTAAAAGACCCAGAGAGCTCCCTCTTCAGTGAGGCAGTGGGTCCTCACAGTGGCCCTGAGTGTCCTCACAGACACTGAATCTGCTGGCAGCATGATCCTGAAGCTGCCAGCCTCCAGACTGTGAGAAATAACTGTTTGTTGTTTATACACCGTCCAGTTTATGACATTTTTATTACACAAGCCTGAATAGACTGAGACACTTTCCCTCCACACATAGCTCTCTCTTCTCATCCTACATAAACAGATGCTGACATCCTTTCTACTTGCTCATGCTGTGTTGAGTCAGGATGAGGGTTCCATAGAAAGGGAAGGTTGGGGAGGGAGCTTGCACACCTGCAGAATTTATTTCAGCAATAGTGTTGGGGGAAGTACTTGGTATAGGACTTGACTTTAACCTCACTGAGCTAATTGTTTTCTATACCCCCGACCTAGATCTGGATGCTCACTTCTGCTCCAGCCTTATATCCACAGCTTCCTGCTTCAGATTTCTGCTTGCACATCTGCCACATCCATTCATTCTTTATAGCACGTCTCCCTGCAAAGAATTCATTACCTTACCTTAAAGCTGGTTCTTTTTCCTGACTTCCTGGTCAAGCTGAAAATCTCAGAGCCATCTGTATTATTTACCTTTTTCATCTCAAATACCTATCCAGTCTCTAAATCTCAACAGATCCCCCTTTTATTGTTCTTTCATTTCTCTTTTGTCATTGCTGCTCCTCTAGTTCAGGTTCTTATCCTCTCACAACTAACACAAACACACAAGTGCTCTCTCCTTCCTCCACTGCAGTCCCTTATGGAGAGTTCTTGGGACCAATGTTTCTGAAGAATCATGTGGGCTATCAGTACCTTGAGTCAACATTCCTATGGCTCTTCATTAAACCAATGGTCTTCACATTCAAAATCTCTTTCAGCCCTCCCTCACCTCCAGAGGGGCCCCATCTGATCCTTATGAATAAGAATCTTCTTACTGTCACCTTACTGACATAACCCCTCTTCTTCAAATCAAGATTGTTTCTGTCCAAACTGTTCTCTGCAATCCATCCTAGCTCATCCCCAAGGCCAAATGCAAGCCTTAACTCCTTTGTAAAATCTTCCCAAACAACCCCAAGATTGAAAGACTTCCCAATGTGTCAGTACTGTCTTGTGTCCTTCCTTATGTGAGTTCACTGGATACCCTCAGATCCTGTGTGTGTGTGTGTGTGTGTGTGTGTGTGGTGGTGGTGTGTGTGTGTGTGTGTGTGTGTGTGTGTGTGTGTGTGTGGTGGTGGTGGTGGGGTGGTTATCTTACCATAGCCTCTAAGCAGGAAACTCATGGAGGGCAAGGGTTTGGAAGGATTCTTCTGGACCCATTTCATGAGTGTGCTACTCTACCCCCAGAAATCTGATCTGTTGGAAAAATATTGAAGGCCATCAAAACCCATACTATAACTGTGATGTATTCAAACTCTTATGTCAATTCACTATGATGAATAACCTTAACTGTGTTTTTTAAAAATTTGTTAATAGCTGTATTTTCTGAGAAAGTTGAGATTTGTTACCGAATGGCCCATTCTGGTATATCCGAGGACTTATAATCTTGAGTGTGTGTGTGTGTGTGTGTGTGTGTGTGTGTTTAATTAGAGCAGATAAATTTAAATTAATGGACATAACATTTTTGTATGTTTTTATAAAATTCACTCTTTGCTCATGATAATTTATGTTTTTCTTGGTAACTGGTAGAAACATTTTAAGGGTCAGCCTCAAAGTAGCAGAATCAGTGGAAACACCTTTTCTAAACCTTTCTTCCTTGTGTCATTAATCAAAAGGAACACAACTAACTAACCCAGTCTGTCAGATTCACTCACAAAACTTGCAATTTATCTCCAAACCATTCTTGCCCCCTGAACCTGGTAGCTGATTGGGTAATGAGTAATTACATACCTTCAGTTATTACTCTGGCTTAGAATTTTTCAGCTCCTATTTTCTGTCAGTAAGTGGAACTAAACTGCATGTGTTTTGGCTTGAGTACACAATGAATCAGAATTAATGAAATGTCATATCCATTAAAGCAAACTCAGAAAATTGCATGCAAATATGGATAAGAGGCTCTTAGTTCTAACTTTGTAGCTACAAGGGAAACCAAAGTGGCCATTTCACACAGATCATCCCATCCAGTTTTCCTCCCTGCTGTCACCCTCTAGGACTTGGCCCGTCCTGAGGGAGGAAGGAAGGTACCAAGGCCTCCACGAAAAATACCCATAAGGCAATGGCCCCGTACTGGAGGACAGCTGCAGTTGGACTGTCCATCTCTCCTCTCTGTGGGACCTGGTTCTGACACTGGCGCTGTTATTGCCGACCGTGATGGACAGGGAAGCGAGGATGGCTGACAAACACAGGACCGCTGGCCTGGCAACAGGACTCAATAGTGTTTGTATAGTCAACCCGATGTTTCCACATTCACAGTTAACAACTTGTCGGGGAAAAAGTTTGCCACCTCTCTGCCTTGGTCTAAACATGGAACTGGTTTTTGGTCTGAAGTGATGTTGGAGATACATCTTGGCAAAAGGCAGAGAAGAGCAATGGGTAGCTCCCAAGACCCTTTCTGGTTTTCAGATGCCTCCTAGATAATATATGCTGTGACAGTGCCAGCAGCCTGCTCAGACTGTTCCTGCTGCCTGCAGTTGACTTCACTACCCACCCACAGGCATCATGGACCAGGGTTGATTTATGAACAAGTGGCAGCCCTTCATTTCTATAGAAACAGTGAAAAGTTACCAGAATAACTGAATACAGAGAACCATATGCCACCTCCCCACTGAGAGGCAGCCTCTGCATTGCCGAATTGGACTGTGCTCTAGAGACTGGCCAACTGCGCTGTGTAGCAGTGGCAAGTAAAGACATGATCCTGGAAGTCTCTCAAGCACACCACTAGTTAGGGGCCCCCTTTTGCTAATGTGTATGATGTTTCTGTTGCTACAAACATATTTATGGCAATAAATAGTACATCTTTTCTTGTTTCAGTGATGGGTGATTAATACTGCTACTTCTACTACCAGCAAATGTATAAAGAAAGAAATAGATTCACGTGGTAGAGGGTGGAGATTAGGTCACATACGGAGATGACATTTTGTTCCTAAACTGCTTTGCAGGATGCAGGGGGTTGAGAGTAGGAAAACTCCATCCATAGGTTGTAGGGCATTGTAGAAAACCAAAACAGATACCCCCACCATGTAGGAGAGGAGGCTTAACAATAAAGTGGAGACCACTCTAGAACCCAGCCTCTCAGGAGAAGCCTGGGTGCTGGTCATTTCATGTTAGTATGAATTCACGGATTTTCGTCCTCTCCCAAGAATATCTAAGCTCTCCTTCACATGGTGGAAAGTGGGGAGTCTCCAGGTCTGAAGTAATTCCATGTGGATTTCCATCCCTCCTCCCGTGGCCAAGTCTTCTGAGTCGTTCTCCCTTTCCTGACTTGATCTTCACAGAAAGAAAAGGGAGTCTGTCCCCTTTTAATTCTACTCTTATTGCAACGTGGGGAGTTCATAGACAGAAGAGGGGGTAGAACCTGGGACCTTAGGGTGGAAACTACGCTTGACTCTGGCCTCTTGGCTCTTAAAAAGATGTCCAGGCCAAAGGTTATTGTATTACATTTGCTTTCTGATGTATGCAGAGACAGTGAACAATGTGGGTTATACAGAAACACTTCTTAGATTTTGAGGGGCAGTTTCATTCTGAGCAATTTACCTGAATGAGCAATAGTTCCCTGTTCTCTAACTGTATCCTCAAAACTGGCAACCCCTTTTTCCCTAGAGGACACTGAAGCATGAAGAGAAACCTTCATAGACAAAGCACATTGCTGGGGAAGGTGTCCCCAGGAGGAGAGGGGAAACAGGCATGGACAGGGGGTGAGCACTGGACCAGGAGCCACACGGCCTGACTTCCAGTTCTGTTGCCACCTCCACGTGTTACTTCCGGAAAGTCATAGCCTCTTCTAGGAACTTTGTTTCTTGATCTGAAAACTGAAACGAATGGGTCAGGTGACCTCTAAGGGTCCTCCTAGCCCCATCTGGTTCTATCCAGCCTGAGGCTCGGAGAGTTTGTTATTGCTCTTTTCTGCCAGTAACTTGTGAGTCTCTCTTTTCTGCTTCTCTGGCCCTTCTTTGCTTTCCTCCTGGGGCTTCCTGACACCCCACAGCTGCCCTCCTTTGTTTCATGTCACACCAAGACACAACAGCCGGTAGGAGCCAGAGACCAATCAGTATCTGATAAAGATAAATCCGTGCTCAGAACTGGAACAGGTGTTTAGCCAATTAGGAAATGAAACCCTCTGCTGAAGTAGATCAGCTTCCATGTGAGCATTTTGGATTTTCCTGTGTAAATTGCTCCTGTCCTAAAAAGCATTTTGCCGAAAACATCGACACGGTTTGAGGTTAGGTTGTTTGCTCCAGGTTACTCACGGTGTAGAAGAGTCCTTCTCCAGCCTCTCTGCTCAGCTTGTGGTAACAAGACCAGCAGCCTCAGCACTACCTGGGGGCTTGTCTGAGTGCAGGCACTCAGGCCCCACTGCAGACCTGCTGTGTCAGAACTCACATCTGAATAAGATGCCCAGGGGATTCACAGGTGCATTGAAGTTTGAGAAGTGCCACGCTAAGGTATCCTTGATCAGTGAAGAGCCTACCTTAAACACATCCAGACACAAGAGGCCACCTACTCACATTGCAGGACATTCTATTTGGGGACAGCTGCAAGCCTCAGAATGTACTTCCATATAATAATAAGACTAGCAAATATTTATTGACCTCTGATCATGTGTCCTCTTCTAAATGCTTTGTAAATGTATGTTGCCTCATTTAATTCTTGCAACAGCTCAGTGAGTTAGACACTATTTGTTTTTCCTCAACTTAATTTCCCCAACAAATATATGGCTGGAGATGTTATTGTGAGCTCTAACCTCAGAGTGTGTTGGCTTCAAAGCCCAGCTTAACCACTATATTATATGCTTATTCCTTATAGTGATTAAACTGTTCTGTAATTTGAGTCCATCTGTTTTCTAGAAGTATAAATGCAATTCTATTTTATACCTATATGGAAACTCTTAAGTTATTTGGAACCAACTCTCATGAATACTCTCCTTACTATATTCTTCATATTACTTAATTACATACCCTTGCCATATTAGTCAAATTCTGGTTTGTAACTAAAGTGTGGCCTTCGGGAGTGTACCCCAAACCCCAGCTCTGTGATTTTGAGCAGGAAAAAGTTGTAAGAGTATATTCAACCTGTATCAGAACACCATGCTTTGAATAATGATGTCTGAGTACCTAATGAATACTTGGGACACAGTCATAGCATTGATTGATATTGAGCTCAATGTCTTTTTCACAAAGGCTGCTATTAAACCGAGTCTCTCTGAGTCTGTATTTGTGGAGGTGATTTTTGAACTCCGGGGCATTTCCGTGAAGCAGACCTATCATCAGCATCATGTGCTTCTGCCCACCCTGAGCTCAAGTGATACCCAATGTAGGGAGAGTGTCAGCACCACCATTATCTAGGGCTGGGCCTTGGAGGGTAAAACTTGATATCTATCATGTTAAATTTCATCTTGTTAGCTGTGACTCATTATTCATCCTGTCAAATCTTGCAGATTCTTGATTCTATCATTTGGCATATTCGCTAGCTGGCCCAGCCTTGTGTCATCTGAAAATCTGATCAACACACCTTCTGTCTTTATTATGCAATTTGCAGCCAAAAGTGCTGAATGGGCCAAAGTTGAAGGAAGCCCCTGGGATGGGACATGCTCCCAGAGACCTCCCCTGCAGGCTGACTTCAGTTCATTAACCTGCTCCTGTTGGACCAGGCATTCAATCATCTTAATATCTCAAAGCTCTTCGTGCAGTCTATATGTCTCCATTTCCCCAAGAGCGAGGGTGATGGCCAACATGCTGTTTTAAACCATCAACCCCATCCAGTTCCATGGCTTTGAATTATTACGGTGGAGGCAGCTGTTGTTTAGTGGTAGGCACCCTGAATCAATATTAGCAATGAGCTATGCGTGAGCTCTAGCTTATGGCACTTCCATCTGTGTACCCTTCAGTTAGGGTGGGTCAGAGCAGCAGTACCACTAAGAGTGGTTATGTAATTATATAATAAGGGATTTGTTGTAGGAATTTGAACTAGGCGTTTGTGGGAGCTGGTTATACAGCACATGGAAATCAGTTCCTTCTGAGTGCATTGTTAGGACTTGAAGCAGCAGGATAGTCAGTTGGAAAGAAGACATGGATGTGAAACAGAAGAGAGCAAGGATAAACTAGAACTCATTCGCATGTCCTGGAGTCCACAAGATGGGCTGGAAGACACATCAGTTTCTCATTACCTCCAGGACTCCCATCTTTACAATGTAGGTGACCTGCAGGAGAAACTGGGTCCTTCCTCACAGAGGCAAAAACACACCTACCACAAGAGTCAAAACTAAATGAGCAGATGCAGTGGGAACTGGAGTTGCTGGGAGCCTGGCCACTGCCCCAAGCAAGACAGGTGAGTCAGCAGGTCAGCAACAATGTGCATGAGTTGCAACAGCTGCCCAGCACTGACCACCAGTCTACTGCTCTTCCTTCTGCCTTCCAAGTCATGTGCAAACTTTTCCTTCAGCTCATACTAACCTGAAACTGTGCAGGGAAGGAACTTCTGGGACACACAGTTCCAACTTCACTAAATTGACATACCTTGTCCATGAGTCATCTTTTAACTATACTCATCTTCCAAATAAAAACAATTAAAAACCCATGATTCAGCCTAATATAATATAATACAACAATCCCGTGTACAATTGAAAATACATAATCTTATCTCCAAAAGTGGATACAAAATCAGAGTGGTCAGTGATGGTCTCAACTACCATTTTCAGTAAAGCACTGTGTGTTCTCTGGTGGAAGCATCCTTCCTAGGGAAGTAAGTCTTGTAGCCCCCCAAAGTCCACAGTGGTAGGAAAGCAAGACTTTCTCTTGTGGATTGCTAGGGGTAACAATGAGAGACTCCCTAATCTCAATGAAGATTACTCTCATCTTTAAAACCCTTGATTCCATGACCTCTAAGCTCTGGCCAAGGGAGAAGCAGTGCTGTATGTTGCTTGCTAATTTAGAGCACGATGTGTTGATAGAGTTTGGAGAAATGATTCCATCACCACAGACCTTACACAGGAAAGGTTTGTGATTCCTGCCAAATCCTTATTCAACTGGTTCCTTTGTCTTGTGCAGAAGACAGATGGACCTTGGGGAATGACAATGGGTTGTCATAAAGTCAATCAGGTAGTGACTCCAATTGCAGCTGCTGCTCCAGATGTGGTTTCATTGCTAGAGCAAATCAGCACATTCCCTGGCACCGGGGATGCAGCTAGTGTTCTGGCAAATGCCCTTTTTGCTATTCTTGTTACTAAAGATCATTGGAAGCTGTTTGGCTTTCATCTGGCATGAGCAACAATATACCTCAACTCTCCTGCCTTTTGTCATAATCTTGTTCTCAGGCAGATAACCTGGTTCGTTGCATTGACAATATCATACTGTTGGAAAGTGGCAAGTTTTAGCAATAACCCAAAAAGCAGTGGTAAGAAACATGTGTGCCAGAGAGTGAGAAATAAATCCCACCTCTAAGATGACTTCGTGCCATTAATCCACATCTTTGGGGCCAGGGGCTCAATTATCTAAATAACTGAATACAGCTTTTCCATACAGCCTAGGTGTGTCTCATTGCTTTAGGAGGGTGGAATCTGATTACTCTATTAAAAATTACCACCATCCCCAAAAGTCATAACCATCAGAACTGGGCAAATTTTAGTTTATCAGGTTGTGATTACAGTCTGAAACGGATAATGAAAATGGTCCCAATACTTACCAATGAGTTCCTTAATTTCAGATACTATAAAACAGTTTTCTATCCAACCTCCTGTTAAAAATAACTACACTCATGAATAAAGAGTATGTGGTTTTTAATCCATTATGGGGCCATTAAGAAACTTGGGATTCATCATAGGCCCAAAATTCAGTGAAACCAGAAGTGGAGGGCAGGAAAATCACTGAAAGGAGCCTTTTTCCTGAGACCCTTTGATGAGTTCTGGGGACCGTAGGCTTCATTTTTCAGTGCTGGGACAGGAGGTAAGGTCACGACTCCACCCGAGGCAGTGAGTCTAATAAGAGATCAGTGTGTCAAGGGCCATGACCTCAGAAGAGGTTCTAACACACTCCGTTCTTACCAATTATATTTATATTTCTGTCTTTCCAACATTAAGCTGAACTACATGAGACTGTTGATACTTGACCTATAAAAGTGGCAGTTTCATATCATTCAGTGTAATAGACTGTCACAGCGGTATTTTCCCACAGCTCTAAGTCCAATGCCTGGAATGGTATCTGGTTCATAGCAGATGCTCAAGAAGTATTTGTTGATGCCATGAATGAATGAAATCAAGTTTGGAAACCAATCATCAAAAGATAAGTAGGAAACTCCAGATGAGACTTGCTTGAGTTTAGGACTTGCTAGGTCCAGGCAAGAACAGGAGGAGGCAGGGAGTGATTTCTTGGAGTGGCCTTGGTGGGACTTGACAGGAGAGCTGGGCACACACATTAATTCCTAGGGTCTCCCCTGCATCCTTCCTGGCTGTTGTTTGCCAACTTGTAATTTGTGATTTTCATTCACATGGATATTAAAAAATAAAAACTCGAGTCTTTTCAGTGTTTATAACCAAATGTGTAATATCCGTGAGTAATATACAGGTGCATATTTATAGGAGAATCATGGAATCCAAATTATAAGCCCTACGATGTGGGTTTTAGAAGCCCTTCTTTCAAGAGTTAGCCAAGATTACTTGAAGCTTTCTCACCACCACCCACTCTTTCACATTTAATCAGATTTGGAGATTAGAGATGCAATTTCCTTTTGTGTCTACAGTGGTTTATCGGGATGCTGCACACTACTGTTTCCAGTCTGCTCCTCCCCACCCCCAGGTTATAGAACTAAAGTGTCTGTCATGTAATTATTCATTGAAAAGGAAATTATGTACTTTTCTGCCTTAATGAGAAAAAATACTGTGAAGTCACATCTCCTGTGTGGATTAGGTTAAAAAATTAATGAGTAAGGTGAAAATTATTTATGGTTAAAACCACACATGAAAGTCTTTTATACTATCCACATATTAAAATATACAAGTCTTTAATAGTACACTCCTATGTGGTATTCCTTGTATACCTGGTGAGAGCCACTGAACTAACTAAAGATAGAAATAAAGAGAGACACACATCAGTAGGTGTCCAGATGTGTAAATCCTCCGCTTTTAACAAAACCGTCCCATTCATGGGGCCCTCAAAAGTGTGTAAGCTTCAGACCTCATTAGAACACCTCCTTCCAAGGCTGAACTCTTGGCCAAAGAGCCTGATCTACACACCACCAAAGCTTCCCTTTCTTGTTTGGGCAACTCGGCCATGGCATGGACCAGTGGTCAGCAAACTCATTAGTCAGCAGAGCCAAATATCAACAGGACAACGATTGAGATTTCTTTTGAGAGCCAAATTTTTTAAACTTAAACTTCTTCTAATGCCACTTCTTCAAAATAGACTCGCCCAGGCCGTGGTATTTTGTGGAAGAGCCACACTCAAGGGGCCAAAGAGCCGCATGTGGCTCGCGAGCCGCAGTTTGCCGACCACTGGCATGGACCAAGGACTCATGAGCTACAGAGGACATCGTGTTTGAAAGGCCGCTGGAAATGGAGTGCAGGTGGCGACGTCCGAGCTGGGCAGCAAATGGGGCCTGGCCCCTGATTGTTCACAGAAAGCCCTCTTTCTGTAGAGAAGCGTAAGGAGTAGCCGATGTGCAGACTGTGGGCCAGGCAGAGGGAGATGTTTTTTGTGTGATTTATTAGGAAAGAAGGTGGCCTTCTCATTCCTGGGTGGCTCCTGGCTTCTGTGACTCAGAGGTGACAGTCAGATAGGTGAGGTGTTTATTTCCCCAAACAGATGCTGTCTTCAGAGCCATCATGCCAGCTAGGAGCCAGAAGGCCTCCCTTCTTCCTCATGGGTGAAGGCATTCCCACCTCCCTGTGACTCGGATGTGGTTCTCTAAAGTGGGCGCTTTAGTCCTTTGCTGTGTTGTTTTAAAGGATATCATGCTGGCCTTCGAGCCGTGGGGATGTGGAATGTACTAAGCAAACGTAAGAAATATGATGACTGTAAGAAAGTAGTAAGGGTACAAATCAATATTGCCATTTAGCTAAACTTTCAGAAAATCTGTTCCTGGCCTGGCTTTGGGCTACAATAGAGGGGCCCTGGTCAGTTACGGCCAGGGAGGCTTGAAAGAGGTGGATTTCTGTAATAATGCACCTAATCCACAGGAGGGCCGATCTGCGCCAGCCCAGACGGGCTTCTCAGTCTGTCTGAAGGGAGCGTGATCAGACCACACGTGCCCCAGCCAGCAGCAGACTCGGGGACCGAGCTCTCACTCAGCCTGGGGACCCGGCAGGCTGCCTGCTCCCTCGCTGGCAGGAAGACAAGGCAGGCGAGCTTCTCTCTCGCTTTCATGCTGCCCATTAATCAGCATCCCTTTCCTCATTAACGTACAGGCATCCTCAGCTGCACACTTGCAGGAGCTCCCAACATTTCCTTTCTCCTTCTGGTTACAGAAACACCAGCCTCATAATGAGGAGACCTGTGTTGTGTGTGTGTGTTTATAAAGCTAAATATTAATTCTCCTTTCAGTTTGTCATTTGCATATCTCTCAAATTGGGTTTACTTTTTCAATTTGCACGGCTGAAGTCCCACAGCCTGAAGATACACAATTAACACGATTTCCTTGGTGGGGGTCAGAGTGCCTACTTTGCAGGCTCAGGTTTCTCTTATGACAGTCGTTGAAGGTACATGAGAAATGGAAATTTAATTGGCATAGCTAGGAGGATCTCCTTACCGGGCTGAGAAGGAGAGATGAATGGCCATGCTCTTGAGTCAGCCATTTCTGCACATTCAGTGGAGGCTGAGGGTGATTTCATCCTCAGAGAGGGAAGCAGTCAGGCACTCATCAGCCTTGGGGGCCTTTAGCAAAGGGCTGTACTCCTCTCTGCCCGAGGGTTGTGGCGTCTAGTGACCAGGCAGCGTGTCTTGTCCTTGTCGTGATCTCGAGGTGTTAACAGATACTCCTCTAGTTTTGTCGGTGACTTGCTCAAAAACTTGCCTTGATGTTAGGACCGGTGAATTATATTCATCCCCTTCTCTCTTCCTCCCTCCCCTCATTTCCTCATCTCTCTTTCCCTTCCACGTCGAGCACCTCCCAAGTTAGGCACTGTGCTAGATGCCGGGCATGCCACAGCGAAGAGGACACAGTCACGTGGGGGAGACAGGGAGACACTTTCGGGCAGCGTGACACCCCCTCCACAGGAGGAGGGCAGGTTCTGTGGAGCAGGAGGTGGACATTTTCAGCCCTGGGTCTCTGGATATCTCATGGACGGTTATTTGATTGAGAGGTGTCTGTGATGCTGTGCTTAGCTAGGCCAAAGAAAATATTTCAGTGTTCGTTTTTCTCCCTATCCAAAAGACATAGCAACAAAGCCTGAGCTCAGTCATGCATCGTGCTTAGCATACCAAACCCAGCCAGTGCTTCCCGGGTCCCGGATGGCCTCACACAGGAACGAGGCAGCTATTTACCCTTTGTCTGCAAGTGACAGTCTGTGTCACAGAATGATCTTCTGTATCTTCAGGGACTCGGAGGACCTCCCTGCAAAGCCACGGAGAAAAGACTGGCGGTGTTGAATTCTTCTTGAGGCTGCTGAGTAGCTGTCCGTCGGTCCTGCAATGCCACCTGGAGTCATTGGAGAGTACTGAGGTGAGCAAGGTCAGCTTTTCATTTGGGATGGGAAAGGGGCATCAAGGTTGAAATACAGTCTGTACAAGGCTGGTGGTTCGGTCTTACAATATTTTTTTCTTTTCATGACGCGCCATGTGCGTTTGGAATTTTCCTACGTGGCATCAGGCTTCTTGAATACTGCATATTTTCTACATGAAAGAGTGAGTGTCTTAGTGGCAGAGTGCCGGGTTGAAGGTCAGACAGGCGTTCAAGTTCTGAAGCTGCAATTTACTAGCTGAATAAACTCGTGCAGGTCACTTTTCTTTCTCCAAAACTGAGTTTTCTCATTCCTAAAGCAGAGACCATTACGTTACCATCTTAGATTCCGTGGCTGCTAAATTCTCTGGGCAGGTGTTAAGTGTGTAATAAAGGTGAGCTGTTTAAAGAATACCAGTGGGGTAGGTACATGCAGTGGACATGTTAACCAAGGCGTGGTACCCACAGCTCCCATGCTGTGGAAGACAGAGTCCCTTGGCCCACTCTATCTCATGGATGGTGTCTGCCCGATACATTAATTGACATGGTGGCTACTCATAGAAGACACCCGTGGGGCTGTCTCTTTCAGCCTTCCCTTCTAATAATCGCCTTGTCCCTGCTCATCCTTAAAGTGGCTGTAAGAGGCACAAGGCTAGTACAGTGATTCTATTTCTTAGAGACACAGCTAATATGTCCAAGGTTTATACTTGAGACCAGAGAGTGGGGTCAGGTTCTTTCTCTGATTTAGGGCAGTAAGATTGATAGCACATTGTTATTGGAGAGGCCATGCTTCCTTCCACATGGGCCTGCGGAACAGAAGAATTTGGTCTGGGGCATGAGAAGGAAAGAAAAATAAAGGAAGAAACAAGAACAGAAGGAAAGAGAAAGAAACGTGTGGTGGACTTGCAGAGAGGTGTGAGAATAGGAACCAGGGAATGAATCCTGAGAGAGACTTCCATTTACTCCTGAGATCCAGCCATATTCCTAGTTTGGATTCTTTGAGACGATCCAGCAGTATTTGAATAATTAATCTCTTCTTTTTCCAAAGTTATTGAGAGGTGGGTTTTTGTCACTTGCAACGCTAACATTTCTAAGTCACACTTTCTTCTACAAACGTTATGCCAGTGAGGGTGCCTAGCACACATGTCTAGTGGATATTACAGATATTAACCATAGCACGTATCAAATGCACCTGGTCTTTCTAAGTGGTTGGCCGTCATCATTGCAATCACAGCAGAGAGTGTATACATGAGTTGTTCTATTTTAAATCTTCAGTGTTGAAAGTATTACATATGTCCCCCTTTATGCCCCATTGACCTCTTCTGGCCACCCCTGCCCTACACATGTGTTTTAAAGTGATTATCTGCATGTCACTGTTCTTTTCCTGAGTTTGTTTCTTCTGAATGAAAGAAAAAACGGTAGGTAACGTGTTTGCAGTTCGAGGTAGTCAGAACCAGGCTGGTCTTCAGGATAAGAGAGAAGCTGGCATGGCATTGTGGCTTCTGAAATTTGCAGTTTCTAACAGTGGATCCCAGGAAGCTCACCCCCCAGAGGGAAAGCTGAGTGGGGCAGAGCCCCCCAGGGCTCAGACGTTAATGACACAATCCTTCCATTAGCGTTTGATGCCTGCTTTGCATATCAGACTGTAAGCTCTTCGAGGGCGGGGACCTCGTCCATTTCTCCCATCATTCATGTCTGGCACAGAGCACAGAACTTTGTACATGGCACATGTAATTGGCATTGATCAATGGGTAGATGAATTGATGGAGCATCATGCAGTAATCTCCCTGCTTCTCCCGTTAGAAGGAAATGAAGAGGGAGCAAAAAGAAATGACTTTCAGTTTTACCCGGAGAACATGATGTTTCAATAAGAAAGAAAAGATTTCATTTTCTGGACTGTTGTTTTCAGAGTGTTTGTCATTTAAATTTTCACGTTACTTGACAGTGCGACTTGTATTGCTGTAAGAAGGAAATTGAATAAACACATTTCAGAGTAACCCAAGGTGACCTGCCGGCCCAGGCAGCCTGAGCTCTCCCAGGGGGGAGGGGCAGTCTTCAGGAGTCAGGGGTGTGTGTGTGTGTGTGGGGTGGGGGGTGGGGGCGGGTCTGCATTTGAACTGGTGCTTCCTCCTGCCCCGTGAACTTTAAAAATCAGATGCAAATCTGATAATAACACTCATCGGCAGGTCTGAAATGTGATCCATTTTACGTCTTACACAATGAAAACAGTGAGCGCCTCCGTTCAATTAAAACTTCCCTCCTTACATTCAACATGTTCACAAGTTTGCAGGGCTTGTTCATTTTCCATCCTTTAAAATGAAAAGGGAGATTCATGCTCCCAATAAAAACATTCCTGGGCACCCCGTGCAAGGAGCCGGGCGGGTGTGGGGAATGACAGAGCGCCCTGAGCAGCTTTTAGATTCTCATTAGGGAGTCTGCAATGGCGGAGAATTTACATCGAAGTCTGCAGAGCATATTATTTATCTTCCTAACCCAGATGCTTGTGAGAGTAAATTGGGGTGCTATTAATTATTAATCTGGACTAACCTGCATAAACCAGTCCTGCCTGGGCTAAATCTGGACATATGTTCATTCTACATTTAATAAGGCTTTCAAGAACAATGGCATAGATGTCTCGTGTAGTAGGTGACTCATTGGCAAGTGAATTCGGAAAAGGAAGGGGGTGGCATCATTACCGAATGCTGGAGGTTGGTGAAGGCTGTGATACGAAGGTATATATAATCTAGGCTGAACTCGGAAGGGTGGGCAAGGGGAGCATATTCGCCCACATGGTGAGAGTGCGGAGGTGTTTTCCAGGAGTTAACCGACTGATTTTGATTACTAGGATGAATGAAAATTATTGATACTTCAAAAAAGAAGAAATTTGTAGTTAATACTCCCACTTCCTGGCTCTGCTCACTATGGAATTCTTCAAAATCCTACAGCAATCCCGAACCCTGTAGAGATCAGCCTGGTGGTACCCGAGACTGTACCCACAATGACTGTACCCACAGTGACTGTACCCACAGTGACTGTACCCACAGTGACTATACCCACAATGACTGTACCCACAGTGACTGTACCCACAATGACTGTACCCACAGTGACTGTACCCACAGTGACTGTACCCACAATGACTGTACCCACAGTGACTGTACCCACAGTGACTGTACCCACAATGACTGTACCCACAGTGACTACCCACAGTGACTGTACCCACACTGATGCCTCTCTTTCTCCTTCCCCACCTCCTCCTCCTTTTCTTTTCCTTTTCACTCCCCTTTCCCTTTCTCCCTTCCTCTTGCCACTCTTCTATGGACTTCTATGCCATACTCTCCCCGCCCCCCTGTCTCTCCCCCCCCCCCCCCCCGCCACACACACACACCCCAATGTTCTTGTTTTTCCCTGATCGTGGGATGGGGTCTGCGGCCAGGACACCACCAACCAGGACACACTGGACAGTCAGGGCTGCCATTCTAGAAGTGGAAGCTGGGGGTGGGGGTGAGTGCTCTCCTCCTATCCAGGGAACTTTTCCTCCTCTGGGCTCTGAAATTCCGTCCACATCCGTGCTCTCTTCTTCAGAAGGAAAACATCTGATGGCTGCCGACCCAACTGGGGCACTTCCAACAAAGGACATTCTTTGTCTCTTGCTTGCTCTGGCCAAGGCTTAATCTCTCTTCCAGAACACAGCCTGCTGTCATTTTTCCAGAGGATTTGTTTTAAGACAACCAAACTGCTGCGAGCCATTGTTCTGGTCCCGACTGGAGGGCTCATCCATTCGTGGGAACTGCAAGCTGCACTCAGGCAAGGTGGCTCAGTGGGAGCTGCCAGGAGGGCCCAGTTCACAGGCGGGGAAGGGTATTTGAGGGCCTGAGGGCTCCCATCAACCGGAGCAGGATGGCTGGGCCCTTGGGAACAGCCCGCAGCCACTCCTCAGCTTGGTGCCTCCGGGAGCGCCCTCTTCCCCTCGGAAAGCCTGGACGATTGCATTTTGCAGAATTATTTTCAGACCGGCTCATGGACCCTGACATTTCCAGACAACTAACCTGCTTTGTTTGAGAAATGCATTTAAATAAATTAATGAAACTACCGCTCCGAATGGATCCTTTCAGGCTGCTTCCAGAGAAATTCTGAAAGGGCAACATTATCACTGACAAAAACTGCGGCATCGGAACAATTTGATATCCAGAAAGCCGAGGGGGAAACAGCACAAAGACAGAATTTTTCCTGTAGCAAAAGCATTAAAGGTCGCCTACCGGAAGGGCCGCTGAAATAGAATTTGTTTTCAAATTATAAGATTAAAGAACGTTCCTTGAAGGAAGTATTATGATCCAGTGTCAAAAGAAGGAGCGAAAATGAAGTTGTTGGGAGATGCAATCGCCGCCGCTGAGATAAACTCTGCTGTCTCTGCGGCTGGCACACCCCGCAGCCTCCGCCTCAGCGGGCTGGGAGGGTTGGAGAAATGAGCTAGAGCTCCTCTCCCCACGCAGATCTCCCCTCTGAGAGCTCTCTCCCCCTCTGGTCTTACTGGCAGCACACCGGCCTGCCCCGGAAACCATGTGGAGGGACGGAGGGTTCCTTCGTTAATGGTGCCCATTGGAGAGGACAGCATTAAAAATTCTTTAAAACGAAAGGGGCAATTTTGAGTTTCCAAGTCATTAGGCAGGTTTATGGCTTGTCCATTTGCAAAGGCGCTGCTGGGCTTCTCCACACGCCGTTTCACGGAGAGTGGGCTCATCTCCCACATGCTTCTGCTCAGGTCTGCCCCAGGCCCAGACCCCCTCTGGAGTGGGGTGGGCGGAGGCTCCCTTTGGAAGACATGGGGCAAACTCGCCCCATCTTCTCTGCAGCACCGTCCTGCTTAAAATGCCACAGCAGGTTAATATGGGCATAGGGCAAGCTATGCAATGACTTCAATCGGACACCAACCTGCTCTGTTACTGCTGTCAGGTCTAGCACGTGCATCGTGCGTATTTTCTTCACAAACGTTAGGGAAGAATGAACCTGCGCCGCTAGGGAAGAAATCAGGTGCTTTGTGCATCTTAAAAAATATTTGAATGCGCTCCTTGGACACAAGCTTTCTCTGTATGTAAAGACTTTCTGTAGTGGACGCAATGTGTTCAAACTTAACACAGAGAGGCAGGAACTAGCAAGATGATGCAATCTAACTAGTTTTGATGTAATAAGTAAGAATGTGTTATTCTGAGCACCCAGCACTGGAGGGCTTCTAAATATGTTGTCAAAGTGAGTGTCCAGTTTTTTCTTCCAAAATGTTCACTCTGGACAGAAATGCCTACTCAGTGGCCATTGAATGTCCTTTGTGCCTTTTTGCCTTCCTGGGCCTGACTAGTTCCTTCCTCCCCTGTGCCCACGCCATCTCCTGTGTCAGTACCTGTGAGGTGAGAGGGGGATTGTGGATTGTTGATGCAGAGCTGAGACCAAAGCCAAGTCCTCTGAAGGCCAAAAGCTGGCTGGGTCATCTGGCTTCTCATCCCACAGCATTAGTGACAGGGCAGCAAAGCTCCTGGGATGTCCCCACTGTAGGAACCAAGGCTCCGAAGTGAGTTTTCTTCTCCCGTCACTGGGGCAACAGCTGTTGCTACTTTGGAGTGGAATGGAAAGTCCAGAAGCAGACAAGAGCTACTACAGGAATAGGTAGTTGACAAGAAACGCTTACAAATCCCTGGGGAAGTATGAGTTGGGACTGGAAAGATGAGCTTTCCATATGAAAATAGAAATAAACTACATTTTGTTTCTGTCTCTTAGAAACAAAATCAATTTCAGGGAGAGTATAGACTCAATGTGGAAAAGATGACTTTAGAACTCGTAGAAGAAATTTATATGAACATCTCAATGACCTTGTGGGAAGGGAAATATTTCTTAAGCAAAATTACACATACACAGTTATAGAGGGAAATATTGATATATTTGACTCAAAATGTATAACTTCTCCATGACCAAAGATGCCAGGAGCAATCTAAACATGTAATGACAGTCCAGGAGAAGGTGTTTGCAATCCATGTAACTGATAGTCTGGAGTGTACAAAAAATCATACATGTCACTAAGTAAAAGACAAGCAACCTAACAAACATGGAACAAAGATGAAAACGGGCAATGCACACCAGAGGAGCAACCTAAATCGGGAGAGAGAACCAGTCTTGCTGGTATCAGGAGCTTTGACTAAGGTGATGGCCCTCAGGATTTTCCTCCGTAAATGTCTTCTTCCCTTTATAATGAATAACCATTTTGAGGAGACTTATTAGTAAATGTCTTCTTCCCTTTATAACGAATAACTATTTTGAGGAGACTTATTTTGAAGTGGTCACATGCCTCATCCCACGTGTACGCACCAGTTTAGTTGTCCCTTGATGCTTCTAGCCTGGACTAATCAGTGCTGTGATGGTTGCTGTATGGTGATTTCCAAACTCCATCGGTTTCTGTATGTTTATCAGTTGGCATTCCACTGTAAAGAAAAACGTTCTCTTCTCTCCATTAACCTACATCAGGATGGATTCCCGAGTTCCTGTTTAATTCGTTGGGTTATAATCTGTCACTATTTTTATTTATTTTGATACTTCAGATGCCCTGACTTTGGGCAGAAAGGACCCCTTTGAACTGGCTCCTGTGGCCTGTTGCTAGGCTCCCATTACTCGTTAGGCATCTCCTTATTTTCTGGCACAAAAAGTTGATCCATCCTTATCTTGTACTGTTTCTGCCCCAACCGTAGACTCAGCTATTTCTCCAAGGAGTCCTGGTTTCTCTTAGAGGATGTTCAGATACGAAGATCTCAGTGCTAGGTGTGTGCATTGTTGCTGATGTCACCGCTGCCGGTCCTCAGTGGGCAGAGCCAGGGAACATACGCACTCATATGCACATGGGAATACTAATTTCTGTAACTAGCTATCTGATTCAATATGTCTATATATGTAAAATCATGAATTGATACCTTAAACTCCTTTTAAATTGGACACTTCTGGGTTAATGATATATTTTTTAATTTTCATATTTATAATTTCTTTCCCCAGCTGTGAGAAGCCTGCTCTTCCCATGATCCTCCATATATGAACTTATTTGAAAAATTCCCCCAGTATGCAACCAATATCCTGTCACTGGCACCATTCCCCCGTCCTCAGCCCCCACTCCTCCTGCCTCTCCTGGGCTTCAACACCCGGTGCTAGACTGCACCCTTGCTGCTCCCCTGCATTGATGTCCTCACTGTGCTTCTCCCTTCCCCCCTGAGTGGCCACCACTGCCCTTGCCCAACACATTTCTCACCCAACCAGGCTCTGCTACACCTCACCAGGCTGCACAAACACCGGATGCCAGCCTGCCATGACCGCCCCTGCACTGCTTCTCACCTGCTCTGGGTCTGACACAACACACTGGGCGGCCACTGCCACCAGTTCCCCTGCTCAGGTATCCTCCTTGCCCCACTCAGACTCCACCATCCAGCCGCATCCGCCTCCACCTTCCATCACCTTCCCCGCGCCAACACCTCTCTCCAGTAGGTCTCTGCTGTTTCCCACAGGCCATGCAGCCTCCCCCTGCAAGAAGCCCACGTTGCTTGGCTCCACCTAGGTCCCCTACTTTTAAAACGTGCTCTTTGAATGATTCTTAAGAGAAAACCTAGCAATGAATTCACAGTGGCATGTTGAGGTCCTCTTGGTAGTTCACCCTCTTCCCAATCGCCATGATGTTTTTGCCCATACTCTTTCAGGAAAGGAAACTCAAACAAATCCCTTTCTGGAAATGTCTTTTAGATCTGGAGCTTTATTCCTTCTCATGCCCACCCCTTATTCCTTGGTCTGCTCACATCAGGCAAAGAACAAATTAGAGCATATCAAGATTATCATCACATTTTTCTCTAAATCTTCTTGTTTATAATCCCCAATTCTAGATCTTTCAGCGTTTCTTATATATCACAGTTCTATGTTCTTTAATATTTTGATTATTTTTGTTGGGAATGTTCTGTGTTACTAATAGTCTTAAAATTTAGCTACTAGTATGGTAACTTCACCTCCTTTGACATGAAATATATACATCTATTAATTCAGCCCATGACCCATCCAATTTTCTAACCCATACATCAAATGGACAGCTCACATTGAGCTGGTTGTTTTCTAAAACTCTTAGGTCTGCCCTTTTTTTAAAAAATATTTTTTTATTGATTTTAGAGAGGAAGAGAGAGGGATAGAGAGATAGAAACTTCAATGATGAGAGAGAATCATTGATCAGCTGCCTCTTGCACGCCCCCCACTGGGGATTGAGCCCCAAACCCAGGCATATGCCCTTGGCCGGAATCAAACCCGGAACCCCCAGTCTGCAGGCCGATGCTCTATCCACTGAGCCAAATCGGCTAGCGCAGGTCTGTCTGTCCTTCTTAAACCCCTGCATTTATAAAAGGAAACCAAAATTCTTATAGAATTTAAAATGAATCGGCCCAAATGTATAAACAAGATTGCAAGGGAAATATTTAAAATTACTGGCTCGTTTTTAAGATAGTCCAACACTCTTCATTTACTTACCAAAAATAGCATATGCTTATAATAATATTTCTTAACAATTTATTGTGGAATCCTTAAAACAACAAGCTTTTCAAAGTTCTTTTAATTATAGATTTATTGTCACACACTTTCTACAGATCTACATTCAAAGGAGAATCTCCATATTCACTTACATAGGATCCTTGATTTATCAATAAATAATTTAGTTCAAATGCATTCTTCGGCATAACACCAACATATAAAAACACACATAGAATCTACTCTTGTTGTAACTTGTCATTCCCTCTTAGCTTTTTCCCCATTTCCTGAAGTATTTCCTGGACCTGTCACAGAATATGGAAGATGCACTAGATGGATTATCAAGGAGCTTCAAAATATATTAAACATCCATTTTGCCACAAATAGCTGGTCTGAAAGTGCAGCTTCCATTACTAGCCTGCCTAATAGGTCCCCTGTCTGTGTGCTAGAAAATGTATTTATTAAACTCTAAGCCCAGCTACTATAAGGATGGATTAGTTGTTCTGTAATAGGAAGGTGATGCTTGAAATAGTCACTTAGAGATGTAATAGAGACAGGCCGTTTATCCATCCATCCATCCATCCATCCATCCATCCATCCATCCATCCATCCAAATTGTTATAAAGAGTAAGGTCCCCAACTGGTTGTTGAATGTCTAAATTTCAGAAAGAAGTGTCATTAGACAAGTTCATTGGTTTATTCACACGTGTCTCATGGATGGTGGATACCATCACAGTCCACATACTCTCTTGTCATAGTGCCAGACCAGGTTTTTTTGGGGTCCTTTGTTTTGGGTGAGCCACAGATCACTTCTTAGCGTTCCTGGGGCTACCATCACCTTTGGTCTTATACAGTCAGGCAGGCTCTCTGGCTCAAAGGACAAGTCTACTTGCATCACTTTCTTTTCCATCTTAGAAACACAGTTGTTTTCACAGTGATTATAAACATGTTAATGGATATTCGTGTCAACTTTCTCTAACAGGGAGTTGATAAAGGAGGGGAGATTAGCACTTACTAAGCAACTGCTCTGCCTTGGACAGTGTATCAGGTGCTGCTTTATTCCACACTTCTCTGTGGCTGGTGCTTTCTCATCTCTCATCCCAGCTTCAGTGTCATCCGTGACCACTTGATCTAATGAAGTCTCTTTCCTGCTATTGTTTAAATTGTAATCTGGTGTTTTCCATTCTAATTTTATAACGATCTGTTCATAGTATCTTATTCTAATAGGATATGCTATTTGAATGCAGTGGTTATAGCTGTTGGATAATTTACTTATCTTGTGAATTTATTCAACTATGAAAAACAGTATACCATCAGGACTTCCCTCATAGGGTTATTAGGGGTCTGACATGAGTTAATAATGTAAAATTCGTGCAACTGTGTCTGACAATAGACGCTTACTTTTCTCCTGTAATGCTTACAACACAATAACAGCTACTATTATTATTACTGCAACTATTACAAATATTTACTTATTGGAGTATATCCCTGCATAGCATGGATGCTCAATAACAGTTTTTTTTGAATGAAAGAATGCCTAATCTTCAGAGCCATTGTGTAAAGGCATATTATGAGGAACATGGGCTCAGAGAGGAAAATGCCTTACCCCAGGCTGCCCAGTTATAAAAGCGGGCTGGGGTCCAGCCCCGTGTGCCCCCAGCATAAGTGGGATTTCCATTACCTCCACACCTCACTGCTTCAGGCAGCAGGGTTTTATTATACCATTCCATCCTCCATAAAAATTCTGCAGAATTAAAATATGTAAAAATAAAGAAAAAGGAAGAAGAAGGAGTCTAAGGATTCTATTCAAGAGAATGGTTTCCTGGTTTCATGGTCTTATTTAAAGGGTGACTTGTGTATGTGCCCCCACCCCCATTGGCTCAGGATGCCCTGATGTCCTGCTGTTTCCCAGAAGGGCCCAGGGGACCTCAGAGTGTGAAAACAAAGGGGAAGCCAGAGTCTGAAGCCAGAGTGCCTGTCCCTCGGGCTTCCCAGGAGCATGCTCCCCTTCCCACCTGCTCTGTGAGCCCTGCACACTGCGGCCTCCCTGGGGCAGGCGCTGCCTCATCTGACAGGCCATAATTCAGGCCATTACTCTCTCCCTGGGGCAGTGATGCCATTTCTGCTTTTCTAGATGCAACCACTGTGTGTTTGCCTCATGGAGGGGGCGCGGATTCCTCCCTCTCCCTGGCACTGGCTCCCCTGGGCAGTGTTGGGGAGATGGCAGGAGTGGGCCTGGGGGCCCCTTTTCGAATCACCAGTCCTTTTCGCAGGTGCTTCTCTGGGCACAGGTGCTGTGGAAGGGAAATGTAGGAGAGTCACAGCTGGAGCGTTGTGACTTGGGGAGAGTATGGGAATTGGCAAGGGCCACAGGGAAAGTGCTCTTGTTCAAAAATAGCTCTGTGTGTTACCCACAGAGACAAATTTGTGTTAAGTTCTGAGAAAGTGTAAGCGCAGTAAGGCAGCCCCTCAGTGAGATTATTCCAATCACCTGGCTTAGGTCATTTCCCTTCAAAAAAATACATTTGTATGAACAGCAGAGAGAGAAAAGCAAGCCCTTCTGGGAAGAGCCACCTGGGTCAAGCTGTGGGAAGCGTGGAAGTTGCTGGAAGGCCAGCAGCCCCTGCCCATCCAGTATGTGGAAGGGGGTCACAGAAGGGGAGGCACTATGGTGACAGACACAGGGTATTCTGGCTTTACCTTAGAGTCCATCTCAATTGTCAGCTTTGCCCAAAGTGGCCCTTAGAGAGATGGTGTGGGATGATGGGTAAAACACACCAACCTTGGGATCAGAAAAATGGGATCCAGTCACATTCTGCCAATGCCTCCCTTACATGTAATAATACTCCAAACAGTTCCTTTATTTGTCCCATGAAAGAATTTCTCTCTGATTCTTGGGGTCCTTCACATAATGTTTTATGACTAAGAAGCAGCCCTTCTATATAATAAAAGGCTAATGTGCAAATTGTCCCTATGGGTGGGAGTTCCACCAATCAGAAATTAGACATGTGTTGACCACCAGGGGGAGGCATGGAACATGGTGGGCATTGGCGATGGGGCAGGCAGCCTGTGGAAGGGAGACTCCCCCACACCCCTGGCAGCCGTTAGGGACCCTACCCATGCACAATTTTCATGCATGATTTTTGCATACTGGGCCTCTAGTATTTCTATAAAACTGCCAGTGAGAAGTGGGAATGAGAGTGGCTTGGGTCCCTGGTTGAATCCACTTTCCCCTCAGAGAGTTAGTTCCTGATGGGGGACATTAGTCTCCAGAATATGCCCACGTGACCAGCTCTTCCTCTTCATAAACATCTAGGCTTAAAGGAAGACTGTCAACATAAGCCATCCCAGTCTCTTGAATTATGATCTCCGAATTCTCTGTTTTATTAGTTCAAATCACAGAATATGAGAGAGAGAGAGAGAGAGAGAGAGAGAGAGAGAGAGAGAGAGAGAGGAGAGGACATAGTGGTCATCTGAATTCCTGTTAAGTTGACAAAAAAGCACATTGAAAGTCCGAGGAAATGTTGGTGGCTCTGCGGGGGCACCTTCTGGGTTGTACATAGGGAAGCTGACAGCATAGAGCTCTGCTGCAGCATCACGATGGTGGTGGAGTCATATCTCTGACAGTGTGTTAGCAAGGGCGCAGGTGACTTGTGTGTTGGCTGCCCAGGTGGATACCAGCCACAGGTCACAGATAGAGGAGAATGTTCTGTTTGTAATAGCCAGAGTCTAAGTAAGTTGGTATTATTGCACAGGGGCCAATTCTCTGCCCATTTCTCTGCCCTCTTCTCCATCAAGAAAGCCAGCCATCATTGAGGAGTCTGTTGTTGGCATCCACTTATTGAAGACTCCCCCAAATTTAGAAATCCCACTGGCAGTGTTACTGACATATGGTTTGCTGAACTCTCACTTGAAGGGTTGAGAAACTCATGCTTACATAAGAGAAGAGACTATGCCATTCATCGTTGCTAAATAGCTCCAGATATCAGAAGCCACATGTGAGGAAGAGCTGAGAGCTGTCTCCCTCTAACTTCAATTCATGCTCTTTGGAGACATCCACATGTCTCTGTGGCTGCTCTTCAGAGAATGGAAACCAGCACCCTTGACCTCCTCCAGCCCCAGAGTTTCTGTTCTCAAAGTTACGCATGAAGATCTTGGTTTCACATCTTTCCCCATCCACAGGATCCTCCCCTGAGTAAGCTGCATTTGTATTATACTTCTGTCCCTGAAGTATAATGGTCAAGACCTGACTAGGTACCCAAGGTCACCCTAAAGGGAACCTTCTATTATTAGAAAACATGAAGTAAAGAGGTCTAGACTTTTTGTGTTTGGTTGGTCTGGGTTGGCTTATATACTAGAGCATGAGACTTAATGTCTCAGGGAAGAGAGGCAATTCTGGGCCACTGGTGGTCACACACACACACACACACACACACGTGCGCGCGCGCGCGGTAGTGGAAACACAGAACTTACTCTGTTCTCTCCTATCCTCCATCTGGTAGATTTCTCCTTTCTTCCATCATAGAAGCTAGACGTGCTCTTTCCAGAAGTCATGGTTAACTAACTCTAGAGGAAAGGACTTGACCTCATTGAGCATTACTTTATCCTCAGCTCTATTGAACGACACAATGTGTCAGGGCAAGTCCTTTGCCCCTATCTAATGAGTGGATTGGGTAGGGTCACTGCCAAGTTCTTTCCCACTTTTCCTGGAAAGCTTCCCTCTGTAGAACAATCAGCCAAAGTCTTGCCTACCAGATGCTGGCACTGACACACCTGGTTGGGTTGTCAGATTGTCTGCAGTCTGTTGGCCATTAGTAAGAAGCATGCTAATGGGTGACTTAATCCCTCCTTGTCCCTGGTGTATGCAGTTTACTGGATGGAGATTTGGGAGCTCAGGAGTCTTCATCTCAATATCCATGCACCATCTCTGGAATTGCGTGAAACGTAGAGAAGGAGAACTGAGGATAAGAGCTGCTGGAAGGAATCTCTGGATCAGAGATTGGGATTAACCCAGAGTCTAGTCTCAGCCACAAACCATCTGTGAGCTTTGGACTAGTCAGTCACCTGACCTCCAGGTCTCGGTTTTTCTGTTGTACCATTCTGATAGCAAAATTTTCCTTGGAGAAGTCTTATACCTGTTAGATCTCCTGCTGCCAGGGACTGACCTCCTGGGAGACAGGACTTACTTTCATCCAGTTGAATAGGAGAGGGCTGGAAAATCACCTGGAGTGGACATTGGATTGTGCCACTCAGAACCAGCCCCCTTAACTACTAAAGAGTTTATTCTTGCAAATGATGGGAATTCTGCTGCTTGATAGTCCCCCAGCTGCTAGCTCAATCTAGACATTGCCCTTGGCTGAAGGGAACTCCTCCCAGGGTCACTGCTCCCTTCCTTGGAGGCAGACTTCATCTAATGGCTTTATTCAAATTGGGATAAACTGGCCAGGGAAGTGCGAATGGTGCGTCTAAATGGGAGTGTATTCTGAAAGTGCCAAATAAAGGGGGATGGAACATAAAGTTGGATGATGGAGAACTTATTACATAGACACATTCTTCTGTGATACAGGATTTAACAACCCCCAGGAGATGGTGCTAACATGTTGTTAGGATGGCTCTGGGAAGCATGGAGAAAGTGATGGCTCGAATCAAGGAAGGTAAAAATGCCAGAAGTGCTGTGGCAGATGGTGGATCAACTCTCAGAAAAATGAGCATGCTAGAGTACGATGTTCCATGTAAGGCTGGGAAACTCACCAGCTGGTTGCATTTAGAGGGAGGACCCAGAAGATGCCCCATTTCTCAAAGCAATAAGAGATGTACTAGAAAGAAGGGCATCGGAACTCCACGGCAGCTCTCTCTAAAGACCGTGGCTGACAGTTGGGGAATTTAGGGAATTAGGTTCACTAGTAGCATTGGGATGGTAAGATCCACAAATAATAGAGGGCAGGTTGTGATGCTTAATGCTCAGGAGGAAATATATAAAACTGTGGTAATGAGGTAAGGTCAGAGTGGCAAGTGACTGCTATGTCCCCAATAGGTAGAGCACATAGGTTTGCACCTGTTTCTGGACTAACCTGAGAAGTTATGCTAATTGTGTACATGTTAGAAAAATGATCAAAACAACTCTGTCTGGGATAGCCTAGAGCAGAAGTCAGCAAACTACATGCAAAGATGCAAATAGTCAATATTTATGCTTGTCAGGCCCCATGGTCTCTGTTGCAATTATTCTACTCTGCTGTTTCAGGGCGAAAGCTGCCTTAGATAATATGTGAATAGTGTCTGTGTTCTACTAAAACGTCATTTACAAAAACAGGTGCTGGGTCAGATTTGGCCTGCAGGCCATATTTAGCCAATCAGTGACCTAAATAATACACAGAGCCTGTAAAATGAGATGCTCACTGGTCCTCCTTGGCCAGGAATGAAAAGATCCTCCATGTTGTGTCACCCGAGTATGGACTGGCCAGTTAGATTCCTATCCATTTTTTAGTTTGCCCAACAACATATATTACACACACACACACATACACACTCATCTTTGTACATATTCCAAGTATATAAAGATACGATACACCTTTTAGGAGTTAACAAGGAAGTGGAAGTTGCGTCATGCTGGTATAGTTTTGTAAGTATTACAAAGGCTCCGTGCGGGACAGAGCACAATACAGACCCAGAAGAATGGGTGGCAGATTGTGCTTTGAAACATGTGGAGCAGCACCCTGGGCCACAGGGACAGCAAGCCTGGAGGTTGGATGGCAAAGGCATCTGTATAAGGGCCCAGCCGGAAGGTTAAGCAGGGCCAGAGCCATGAGCTTTACCTTGAACATGGTGGGAACAATGGGAGGGTTTAAATCAGAGGAGTGGCACTATGAGGTTTGCATTTTGCAAAAGTTCCTTTGAAAGTAGATTGCCTGATAATTGGGTGGTATGGGGCACCCAACAAATGCATAACCATAGCCCTTGTCCTCTTTTGATATTACACATGGGCTCCTTTTAAATCAAGATTATTGTTTACTAGAGGCCCGGTGTACAAAATTTGTGCACTTGGAGCATGGGGGTGGGGTGGGCGGGGGGGGAGTCCATCAGCCTGGACTGCGCTCTCTCGCAGTCTGCAAGCCCTCGTGGGATGTCTGTAGTTGGACATCTTTAGCGCTGCATGGAGGTGGGAGAGGCTCCTACCGCTGCTGCTGCTGGCTGAGCAGCACTCCCTCTGTGGGAGCGCACTGACCACCAGGGGGCAGCTCCTGCATTGAGTGTCTGCCCCCTGGTGGTCAGTGCGCATCATAGCAACAGGTCATTCCACTGTTCGGTCGATTTGCATATTAGCCTTTTATTATATAGGATTTCTATCTAACTTTGTGACAGGGTAGATACCAGAAGGCAGAGATTCATTTTTGTTCTCCACTTCTGCTTTTTAAGTGCCTATGACAGTACTGGACTCAGGAAAGGTGCTCAATATGTATTTGTTGAATGGAAGTTTCCCTTCTTGTGAATCAGAAGATGGAAGTGTGATTCCAGTGTCAGTTTCATCCAAGGCTGGAAGAAGCAAATATCTTGAGTCAATCGATTCACAGCATTTTGGCTACGAAACAGACTGGAAGATCCAAAGTGATGTAGATTGGTACATGCAAAGCTTCAAACTGGGAAACATTACCAGTTATACAAAGGACAGCTCCCAAGTGCAGCCTGGAAAGGAAGAACCCTGGGCTGGGAATCCAGAAGGCTGTATTTTGAACCCCACCCTGTCCCTTGTTGTATGAACCTGGCAGTGGCACGTTCCCTCCCCCCTCCCTGTGAGACAAGACTGACTCTGACCTATCTCAGTGTAGCTCCGTGCTCAGCAAGTAGGTGTTGACTGACAGCTGTAATAGGAGTTAGGAGTGGGCTCCTTATGGCCCACAAAGTTAAGAAAGGTGTGACTCGGAGGATGGAAGATAAAGACCACAGGGTAAACCATCTCCCTTCATTTTTAATGATAGAACCTCGTGGCCAGGCATCCCCAGCCACTTCCCATCTAATCATTTCTGACTCAGGGGGAAGTTCCTGATAGGCAGATCCTTCCTGTTCAGCTCAGTGCACCATTTGTAAACCCTGAGCCCCCCTGGGGGCACAGAAGGCTCCTCAGAAGTCCTGGTTTGCAGGCAGCTGCTGAGATCTGGTGCTGCCACTGCAGGAAAGTGGCTTCCCATAGGACCCTCTCAGCCAGGCCAGCATTCCCCAGACACCGTGGTTGATGGCAGATCCTAGAACACTCGGGCCTTGCTGGGTTTAAGAGCCCTGCTGGGAAGCAGATTATCCTTCTAAGAGCTATCCTAGTCCCTCTCTGCAAAGCTTCTTCCTGTGTAATTTCCCTCCATCTGCTTGGTTCTCTGTGTTAAAACAACGCTTTATATGCATACTTTGTAGTGAAGACAAGGTAAGAAGCTCAGAGAAAGAGAGAGAGAGAGATGCTAAATGCTCCAGAAAAGAAGGAACCGAGCAGCCCTGAATGAGAAGTCATTTCCAAACTGGTTGTGACAAAAAAGGGAAATGACCTCTCCTATTTTTACTTTGTGTGTCCCGTGGCTGTGTTTGACCCCAGTACAATGTGCTGGGAAATGTCTTGAGCCACATTTCAAGTGGCCAGGACTGAGGGAGCAGTGGCTCTGTTTTCTTTACTTAGTCAGAGGGCCTAAGCGGAAACTCGAGGTGGGGGTTGAGATTTAGATGCAGGGAGGGTGAGAGTTCAGGTATGCCGTGAGCACGTGGCCTTGCACTTGTGACCACGCCTCACGCACCTATCTTGAGCCAGGTTCCGGCACTGAGGACATAAACGGCCTCATACAAGACCTCTGCCCTGAAGGAGCTTGTGGTGGATCAGGGGAAAGAGAAGAAGGGCAAGCAGATATAGCACATTGTGCCAAGGGTGTGCTCCTGGGAGCCCCGATGGTCTGGGCGAGCTCCACCTCTGCGTGTGGTTTCTCAGCCTGCGTCATACTTTCAGACCACATCTGGCAAATTGGTGGAGTTGGTGCTACAGGAACCGATCTGAGGGAAGGAGGATGGTGAGGTTCGTCCTCCTTAAAAAGCCTTAGTCATGCAGAGAAGGATAATTTGAGGACCGTTTCATGACTGTTAACTACAGGGCCAGTGGAGGAAGGAAGTACAGCTGGATTAGGTACCCTGCTTAAACCTGCGTGTGTCAGTGGGGTGCCAGCAGCACAGCTGGAGTGCCCCCCAACCAGTGGAGCTCTCAGGCCAACTCTAAGTGGCTTATGGGAGCTGCCCATATGCATCTCTGTCCAGTGACATCTCTAGGGTAGCTTGAAATTGGCCAGGGTGGGAGTATTTACACCAGGGAAATTGCCAAGGAAATTGGGACTATTTTGTCCTGTGGGAGACTGGTCATTAAGCATTTACCAGCACTAATGGAATGTACCCAGCAGAGTAAAAGAGAAGAAGATCTTGTCTCTCAAAGGAGTACAGTTGGGCTTAGTGAAGTTCTAATCCAGGATATCCCAAAATATGGGAAACACAAGCCTTGCACTCTTCCTGTGCCCCTTGGAGTTATCCCACATACCGGCACGTTGAAGGCTCCGAGGACCCGGCATAAAGAAACACGCCTAATGTGTTTAACTTAGAGTAGAGCTTCTTAGACTTGAATGTATATAAGATCCACAAGGGGATTTTGTTAACATTTCGGTGAGGCCAAGTTTCTGCATTTTTATGAAGCTACTGAGTAATGCTGATGCAGCTGGTGTAAGGACTACACTTTGAAAAACAACAATTCAAAATCTCTCCCCTTATTTAATCATGGACATGAGCAGAACTCTGGTCCTGGGAGGACACTTTGGAAACCTGGCCCAAATATATCAACGGTGGTAAATGGGGGTGGGGAACGGTGAACAAGTCCCGGTGGAGATCACAGCATCTCCAGGCAGAGTGGAGGCTATGGGGTCCACAGGAGCAAGAGAAGACCCTGGGGAGACCCCAGTTTTCAGGGGAAAAGAGTGGATCTGGATGGAAAACAGTGCACAAGACAGAGTGGAGGTGGGGTTCCCACCGGGGCCAGAGTTATCAGGAGCATGAGTGAGGCCTGCGTGGGGCCGTCCAGAAGGTCTTGCTGGGAGTGCTTGGCAAGGGCCTGAGTTTTGAATGGTGGAGGTAGAGGTCTGAGGAAAGAAAATACTCATTATGTGAACATCCCTCAGGCTAGAAAAGACTGGCCCAAATGATTTAACACCTCTCAGCGGAATTTGGGACAGTTTCTCAGAAGAGGTGACAAATTCTGTCTTGTAAGATGAATCCATGAATCAAAGGTGAGATGTGGACGTGGGTAGGAGAAGGCCAGGGAGGGTGTTATGTCCGACCCGGGGAGTGCATTTCAGTTTGAAGGGTCAGAGAAGGCCTGCAGGGTGCTGGTCCAGCCAGGCTGTGGCTGGGGCTGGGGGTTTTGCACAAGCTCTTCCTTCTGCTTCGTGCCTAACTCGTGTGGAAGACAAGGCAGATGTTGTGTGGAGTTCAGGGGGCAGGTCACATTCTTCTGAAGGCCTGGCAACTGGCTAGGAGAACGAAGTTGGGGGGAGCGGCGGTGCTGTGCAGGGGAAGGGAGTAGGAAGAACCATAGATGCCTAAGGAAATAAACTTTTCAAAAGAAATCACCTGAAGCGTCAGGGGACCAAATTATATTTAATGACTTGACATCATCGTTTGGCCTTATTGCTGTAGATAAAATTATATTTCAGAGGGAGACTCACTAATGTAATAAAACTGGAGGCGGGAGAGAGGCCTCCTCTGGTTTCAGATGGAGTATTTACAGTTCCAGCCTCACAAGTGGGAGGCGCCAGCAGGGAGCAGCTCCTCAGCCCGGGTGGGGGCTGTGAGGCAAATGGGGGGTGGACAGGAGGAAAGGAGAACCTGGGGGGTGGCAGGCACCTGGCAGCACCTCACAGGACTTCCCAGCCTCAGGACAGCCCCTGCCTGAAAATACCCACTCCTCCTTCCTGGCGGCTCTGCTCCCACCCCACTTCACATTTGGGTTTATGTATGTATGTATGTCTGCGCTTATCTCTCCTGCCGACTGCTGAGCACGCCAAGGAAAGCAGTCTTGATTTATGAAATAAATAATGCAGCTAATATTTATGAGCACCTGTTATGAGATATACGATTTCAAAGCTGTTACTTCCTTCACCTTTTACGTCAGCCTCCCAAGGTAAGTATGCCTATCCCGTGTTTACAGGAAAGGAGACCAACTTGCAAAAAGAATAGGAGACTTGTGAACATCTTTTAGTGATGAGCTCCCTAACTCCCAGCCCAGTGATCACTTTCTGGGCTGCAGCCCATATTCAGCTCTGTCCTCCTCCCGTGCTCAACCCAGACACGTGTTTGACCTTGTAAGAGATGTCTTAATTAACTCCATTCATCCTTCATCCAGAACTTGCTTGTTTCAGAAGATATACATAATCAATGAGGTGTTTGGAAAAAAGATATTTCAAACTCAGTGGACTCTAAAGTTTGGTTTGCCAATTATATGTAGCTTTTACTATTGTAACCCATTTGTTCAACAGCTCTTTCACTGTGGTTGCAATGGTGAGCAAGACAGCATGGTCTCTCTCTACAAGCTAATGGCGCTGAGGATCACATAGCGTGATTAGGGCATTGCGCATGACATCTGTCTCCATTTCAAAATCTTACCCACAGTTTATCCCTTGCCTCTCTGACCTTGTGACATAAGGTTTGTACTCCTGTCTTTTAAATCTAAATAAGCATTAACACAAAGATGCCATTCCATTTGCCCTTTTACCTATGGTCAGTTTCACTTGACCTCTTTATCTTAATGAGTTTAAGATTGTAGATTTTTGGGCAAAGGGATCATGCCTTTGGTGTAAATCCTGGGCTCTTACTAATTAGCAGCAAAAAGGGGAGGGTACAAGAGCATAATAGCACAAGCAGAGATTAAAGAGGTGAGTACCCCCAGAGTAAGCATTGGGGTGAGGCAGGTGGCTGGTTGCTGTGAGACAACAGAGGAGGAATAGCCACCCTAATCCAGGCAGAATCAGGAAATCTATAGGAAAGATAATACCTATGCTAACACCTGAAGTTCAAATAGGAATGGACAGGAAGAGGGAGGAATGTACACTGAATGGCCAGATTATTATGATCTCTGAACACATAATAATCTGGCCACGCAGTGTATATCCTATATAATAAAAGGCTAATATGCAAATTGTTCCCTCAACCAGGAGTTTGACCAGCAGGCCGGCCGGCCAACCGCCCATGTCCCCTCCCCCTGGTCAGGCTGGCCGGACCCCACTCATGCACAAATTCATCAAATTCATGCACCGGGCCTCTAATATATACATATATATATATATATATATATTTTTTTTTTAGAGGCCCGGTATATATATATATATATATATATATATACACACACACACACACACACACACACACACACACACACACACACTGAGTGGCCAGATTATTATGCGTTCAGAGATCATCATAATCTGGCCACTCAGTGTATATAAAACCCAAAGAGGACTGAAATCATGGTGAGGAAGTAAGTGGTTCAGAATGGCTGGACCACAGGGTCTGTTGGACGGAAGTGGCAAGAGATGCCATCCTGGGTTGGATTGAATGTGGAGAGCAATGGAGAGTCAGTGATGGGTTGGACAGAGAAGTGGCATGATCAGATTTTTATTTTTGAAATATCGCTCTGGCTGCAATTGGTTTGTAGTTAAAAAAATTACAAGGGGCAGGTGACTAGATAAGAAGCTGTTAGGGTTGTCCAGGGGGAAGATGATGACACTGGACTGAGTAGTGGCGGTGGGGGTGGAGGGAGTGGGCATATGTAGGACCCCGAGGAGGTGATAGCAGTAGGAGATGGAGTTGAGTAGTGGTTGAGACATGATTAAGGATCATCAGAGTTTGTTGGCCTGAATCACGAAGAACCCAAGGTGATGCCATTCCCTTAGCTGGTGTCATTCCCTCAGCTGGAGAATCCAGGGGGAGGAGGAGGGTTTTGCTCACTTTGCTGTACGTATTTGGAAGCGAACAATAAAGAGGAAAAGTTTATTTTTACATGAACTCAAGTATCTGTGGGACATTCAACCTGCAGGAGGGAGCTGCGCATGCATGTCTGAGCCTCAGAGTGAGTAGAGAGAGCTCTGAGAATAGACCATTAGCATTTATAGGACAGACCTAGTTCAATGAGCCCATGAAGGAAGCCAAGAAGAGAGGAGGCCAAGGGTATGTGGTAGCATAGGAACCAAGGGGAGAGGGCATTTCCGGAAGGGCAGACCTCTAAGCAATGCCGTATTCACTCTCACATGCTCTGCTTCCCTCTTGTAGGACCTTTTTTATCTCTGTTGCTCAGTTATGTGACTGAGGGAGGTTATAAGGAGCAGGCACTTTAGACATCCCTGGGGCAACTGGGCTCCATGCTGTAGGTGGGACTTTTTTTGAAGTACCTATGGCCAACATTTTACTAAAGATTCAAGATTCAGAAAGAGACCAGGTATGAAGGGGAACTTAAACTGTATCACATATTGTGTTTATTCACTTATTTATTAAAGAATATTTATAGCTTCTCCATTGCATTCCAGAATCCATGCTAAGCTCTAGGCCAGCAATTTTCAACCCTTTTCATCTCATAGCACACATTAACTAATTACTAAAATTATGCCATACACCAAAAAATATATTTTTTTCCAATCTGATTCATTCGCACTGGACGTCTATTGTTGTGTTGGCTGTTGTCATATTTTTACTTGACAGTCTAAGGGAAAAGAGGTCAGTGCCCCTGACTAACTAGTCAGGTGTCGCATGTTTCAAGAATTTTTGTGGTAAACTGGTTGAAAATCACTGCTTTAGGCTGTCATCGTGGGACAGTTTCCAGAGGTCGATTGAGATGAATTCGTAAATTAATTATAACGATGGAAGGTACGACAAAGGGGAAGTATCAGGTGCTGCGTGATTGCAGACCAGGAGGATTTTCAGTGATTTAGAGGAGAGGGAAGACCTCCAGATAGGAGGAATCCTATATAATAAAAGGGTAATATGCAAATTGACCCTAAGGGCAGAACGACCACAATGACCGCTAGACCAGTCACAATGAGGTGCACTGATCACCTCTCGGTCCCTTCCCCTGGCCTTCAGGCACCGATCACCTGATGGCGAATGGGGAACCAGGGATGGGTGGCGGTGGGGGGGGGGGGGCGGGACAGCTGCGGGCAACTGGGGAAGATGGCCCTGATCACAGGCCAGGTCTGGGGACCGTACCTGTGCATGAATTTTGTGCACCAGGCCTCCTGTATTTAATAATTGAGAACTGAATGGTGAGCCAATCACTTAGTAGATGGTAACTGTTCAAAGAAGGGGAACAGCACTTTAGACAGAAGGAACAGCCTGCCTGATGTGCGAAGCAGGAGGAATCCTGGAGTTTGAGGAAGTGAAAGCAGCTCTGTGTGTTTGGAGCAGGAGAGCTGAGGCAGAGAGAGGTAAGGGGAGCTGGGTAAGAGGGCAGGCCCTAGGCTTAACAAGACTTGGGAGGGCTTGTCAGGCAAGTTATTAAACTGGAGGGTGATGTGGTCAGATTTGCATTAAAAATTCACTGTGTCTGCAGCATGAAGAATGGCCTGAAGGGAAGCATGAAGGGATGCAGAGAATCCATTGGGAGCATGCTTTGTACACCTGAAGTGTGTAGCTTTTACTGAGTGTCCACCACATGTAGCAGCTACTGGATGAGCGCTAGAGTGTGCAGGGCATGTGGGTGGGGGAGTCAATGAGGAAGAAGTATGTGTTCTTGAGGAGCTTGAAATCTTTTGGAGAAAATAGAGTCATGATTCCCCTTGAGAAGAAAAAGCACAGGCTATATAGAAAATCAAGAGCTGAGGGTCACGGAGCAGAGGGCGCCAGTGGGAAGGAGCCATTATGCACTGGAGGATGAAAGAAAGGCTGTTGAATGGAGAGGTGAGCCTCAAGATTGAGTTCTCAGGGGTGCAGAGTATGAATGACAGGGCTTCCATAAGGGTCCAAGGTGGGGAGCAGGGAGAACACATTTGGAGCAAGACAGTACAGAGGCCCTCCTCTGACCACTGGAGGTGGCTCTACAGCCCCACAAATTTTGGAGATCTTGGGCTTACTAATTAATTTATTTATTTACAAATGGACATCCCAGAGGAGGGATTGCCCCCCCTCCTGTCATTTCCTAGCAGAACAATCAGCTTTGAAAAGCTTCGATTTTAGGGCTTATCATGTTTTCTTCCTCCCTGGAAAGGGACTATTTGCATGTTTTTATGAGTCTTATTACATAGCTTTATGACTTGTACATGTAATAATCGTGAGCCAGACGTTCATGGTATGTGTCTCTAGAGAAGTCATCAGTCGAACATAAAAATGTAAATCCATTTGCAGAAACACAGGCCAGTTATTGAAAGTGAGGCCTGCAGAACATGGGCCCCCAGTGATAGATTAGCAGGAGCCCAGCGACACACACTCAGCTCAGACCTGCTCCTCGGACCATCTGGAAACAGACGATGCTTAATAATGCAGAATAATAAAATCAGCTATGTTCCCATTTACAAATGAAATATTGGAGGATGAGTAATTACATGGATCTAAAGCGAATGGGAATATTCCCGCCCCCCCCCGCCCCCTCCGCCCCCCCCCACCCCCCCAGTTTGGGGCAGGGTAGGTGGGGGAGAAGCCAGTCAAAGATTCCAGGGCTTACCTTGTGAACCCAGGGAGACGTCAGATGCTGGAAAATAAGAAAGTGCAGATTCTCTCTATAAAATGGACCTGTCAACACCCTCTGTGAACGATTGTACTTTCTCTGACAAACAGATATCAATATCTAGAAATGCTTCCTGCAATTTCTTTCCACGCAGCAATAAGGCAGTTTCAGATCAATAACAGCTCTCTAAGTGGCGTTTTCTGCTCTGTCACCCCAGCAGCTATAACCAAGGAAATGAAAAGGTGAGAAAGATAAAGCAAAAGTCAGGGTCACCTGCCACATCAGTGGGGCCCTTTATTCTGACAGGACAAGCCAGAGCAACTTGCCCATTTTATTAGCTTTTCCTTCTAAAACCTTAGAGGTCTTTCATGAGCAATTAAGACTATTATTTGCCTGACTGTTAAACAGGGAACCAAGCACCTGAAAAGTTTATGTCACGTATAATTGAGAGGTGATTTAGCTGGAAGGACCATGGCTGGGAAGTGGAGAAGGGCAAGCACAGGAGTCCTACATCGTAATTACTCTGGTTCGGGTTCTGGGTGGGTCTTGAGTTTGCTTCTTGTGCAGCAAACTCACAAGTGCTGTGATCATCCTGCAGCAAAACCAGGTCGGGATTTCTGTGCTTTGGTAGAAGCAGCAACTTTCCTAGAGTGAGGTACTGGAAGCAGGAGGATTCTATGAGACATCCTAGAAATGTGGGTACCTGCCACTGGGCTCATTCCCCTAGTTAAATCCACTGCCACCACCAGTTCCCTTTCCTATGCAGCATTCCAATACCTATTTTAAGGTCAGCTGGTTAGCAACCTTAATTCCATCTGAAATCTTAATTCCCTAACACGGTTCTGGGGGTTAGGATGTGTGTATCTTTGGGGAAACACTGTTCTGCCTACCTGGGGTGGGGGAAGTGGGGCTCTGCTCTTTTAGTCTTCACAGTACAGGGGAAGGGAAGAGTAGGATCTAGAGCCCCTGGAGCTGCTGTCCCACTCTTGGCCACTAGGACTTGCCATTGGCAAAGCTGTGACTGTTGTTTGATCTCCCAAAGTCTGACAATGCCTGCAGGGTGAGGGCTTCCAAATCTTGGTCTTCAGAATAGACCACCTTCTTGAGTTTCATCCCCTTGATCCAACTGCCTACTGGATACTTTTTATTGAATAGGAGCCTACTGGATACCGCTTCTTGAATGTCCCAACTCACTTTTATGGGAGGTAGCACCATTTTTATAAAATACTAGAGGCCTGGTGCATGAGATTCATGCACTGGGGTGTGTCCCTCAGTCTGGACTGCACCCTCTCACAGTCTGGGACCCCTTGGGGGATGTCCACCTGCTGGCTTAGGCCAGATCCCCCTCTCTCAGTCCAAGGCTCTCACAGTCCAGGACTCCTTGCTCCTTACCACCACTGCACTTGCCAGCCGTGAGCCCAGCTTCTGGCTGAGCAGCGCTCCCCCTGTGGGATTGCACTGAACACTGGGGGGAAGCTCCTGCATTGAGTGTCTGCCCTCTGGTGGTCAGTGCACGCCATAGTGACCGGTCATTCTGCTGTTCGGTTGATTTGCATATTATGCTTTTATTATATACTAGAGGCTTGGTGCACGAAATTTGTGCATGGGGGGGTGTCCCTCAGCCCAGCCTGCACCCTCTCCAATCTTGGACCCCTCAAGGGATGTCCGACTGTCCGCCTTCCTGATTGCCCCTAACTGCTCCCCTGCCAGCCTGTTTGGCCCCAACTTCCCTCCTCTGCTGGCCTGATCACCCCTAACTGCCCTCCCCTGCAGGCTTGATCGCCCCCAACAGCCCTCCCTTGCAGGCCTGGTCCTCCCAACTGCCCTCCCCTACTGTCCATCTTTTGTCCACATGGGGGCAGGATCTTTGACCACATGGGGGCAGCCATCTTGTGTGTTGGAGTGATGTTCAATCTGCATATTACTCTTTTATTAGATAGGATAGAGGCTTGGTGCGTGGGTGGGGGCCAGCTGTTTTGCCCTGAAGGGTGTCCCGGATCAGGGTGGGGGTTCTCTTGGGGCATGGGGCAGCCTGGGCGAGGGGCCTGTGGTGGTTTGCAGGCTGGCCACACCCCTCGGCGTCTCAAGTGGAGGCCCTGGTATCTGGAATTTATTTATCTTCTATAATTGAAACTTTGTAGCCTGGAGCAGAGCCAAGCCTTCTGTTCACTCCGTGGTGGCAGCCATTTCTGTGGGACTTATTTATCTCCTATAATTGAAACTTTGTAGCCTTAAGCGGAGGCCTGGGCCGGCCAGGGTGTGCGGAAAGCTTGGCTTCCTCCATCGCCGGGGAAACCCAAGCCTCCCTCCTACTCTCTCTGTGGCTGCATCCATCTTGGTTGGGTTAATTTGCATACTCGCTTCTGATTGCCTTGTGGGTGCGGCTTGTGGGCGTGGCTTGTGGGTGTAGCGGAGTGATGGTTAATTTGCATATTAGTCTTTTATTAGATGGGACTAGAGGCCCAGTGCACAAAATTCGTGCACTGGTAGGGTTCCTAGCTGCTGTCCACTGCCTGCTGCCGGCCTGAGCCTCCCTCCCTTCCCCCAGCCAGCCCCATCCCCTGGTCGAACTTCCAGACTAATTCCCAGTCGAGGGGACAATTTGCATAATACACTTTTATTATATAGGTCTAGTGGCCCAGTGCACGAAATTCGTGTACAGGGACGGGGGTGTTCCTCAGCCTGGCCTGCACCCTCTCCAATCTGGGACCCCTCGAAGGATGTCCTACTGTCAGTTTACAGGGATTGGGCCTAAACCGGCAGTCAGACATCCCTCTCACAAACCGGGACTGCTGGCTCCAGCTGCTCACCTGCCTGCCTGCCTGATTGCCCCTAACCACTCTGCCTGCTGTCCTGCTCGCCCCCAACTGCCCCCTGCTGCCAGCCTGCTTGCCCCCAAATGCCCTCCCCGCCAGCCTGATCACCCCCAACTGCCCCCCGTGCCAGCCTACCCACCCCCAACTGCCCCCCTGCTGGCCTGCTCACTCCAAACTGCCCCTCCTGCTGTCCTTATCACTTCCAACTGACCCCACTGATGGCCTGCTCGCCCCCAACTGGCCCCCCTGCTGGTCTGCTTATCCCCAACGGCCCTGTCCCCACCAGCCTGATCACCCACAACTGCCCTCCCATCCTGGCCTGATCACCCCCCACCCACCCAAGCTCCCAGCTCCTCCTTTTTTTCTTTTCCTTTTTTTTTTTTTTCAGCGCCTCCTTGAGTGGAGGCCAGGGCAGCTGGAAGCAAGTATCTGGGATTTATTTATCTTCTATAGTTGAAATTTTGTAGCCTTGAGGGGAGGCCAGGGCTGGCCAGGGCGGGTGGGCGGGTGGGAAGCTTGGCTTCCTCCATCGCCAGGACAACCCAAGCCGCCTGCTTGCTCCAGCTCCATGGCCACCGCCATCTTGGTTGGGTTAATTTGCATACTTGCTCCTGATTGGCTCTTGGGCATGGCTTGTGGGTGTGGCAGAGGTATGGTCAATTTGCATGTTTCTCTTTTATTAGTGTAGATGATGCTCCTTTCTTCCCTCCCTGTCAATAGCCCTTGTCATTACTACCCTATGGGCTGAAAACATAAAGGTTATCAAATTTCTCCTTCACAGGTCACCTACAGTCACTCATGAATTTCTTGCAGAACTACCTTTCTCTTAACGATCCTGGAGCCCTTGTCTTTTCTCCTTACTCTCTCCACTCACTGCACCGTCCACCATCTTTTCTTGGTCTGCTGTATTAACCACAGCTTTTCACCAGTCGGCCCTGCGTCCATCAAATACTCTTTCCTATATCAAACCTTTGCAAATGCTGCCAGAGCAACTGCATATAAATACAGAGCTCGAATTCCTGTGTATCCATTGGTTTGCTGCTTTACTAAATCAAAGTCTAACTCATCAACCCACACCAGTGTCATCTATTTTCAATCCCTTTCCATATTTATTTGCCACCACTCCCTAGGTGATGCTGTCATATTTTACTGTATTGATTTAATCACTCACTCTTGTATCTGCCTTCCTTCATAGATTGCGAACAACTCAAGGGTAGGATGGTATCTTATTCATCTCGATATCCACAGATGCTTAGCAAATATTCAATGAAACAGCCACTAAATTCTCACTGTTGCTTGTAGTCTAGCCATCCTCCCAGAGCAATTCATAGCAGTAGCAGTGATTGCCAGCCAGGTACAAGAGCCAGCTGCTGTGCCAGTCAGCGCCTCTATGTATCTTGGCCATCTCCAGCCATGTTACTCTGGAGCACGGCTGCTTCAGTGTACCAGTCCTCCCAAGTCAAGTCAAGTCAGAGCCTTCTAGTTTTCTACACCATCTACCAAGAAATGGGTCTCAGGCAAATGTCTCCTCCAGCCACTGTTGCTCCTTCCTTACAGTTCATCCCTTTCCAAGGCTCTGCTCCTCAGCGAATCTCCTGGCACAACTCCCTCCATCTCAGAGGAGTAAGCTATGGCCAATGGCCAATGGCCAAGGCCTGGGGGTACAGGACTAGGTGAGGATGAAGGTGCCTCCACTCAGCTTTGCCCTCTAAATCTCACCGTCTCCCACAAGCTCTTAGGTACAGTGATAATTTTAAGATGGAATAGCAGCTTATTCATCCTGAAACTATTTTTCTTATTGAATTAATTTATTTGGCCTCATCTTTGCAGGGGTCATAGCAACTTTAAGTAGTATTAACTCTTCTCTGAGAATGTCACACTCTGGAAACTTTATGATAATTAGCTTCCATTTCTTTCTCTTACAATAAAAAATAAATCCCAAATGTCCATGTTCACATGTACTTTATAGAAGGTTCATGAGTTAATTATACTTACAAAAGGTGCCTTAGCATTTGCATTACTCATGACCCATCTTCAAAATACATTGTGATTCAATAGATTTTTTTTTGTGTGGTCTTCAAATGGTTCTGTGAATACGCAGATTATGGCATCTGCACACTTAAATTTACGTTACAACCTCTGACCTCAGGCGCTTATAAATTAAGTGCCAGCCAAGTAGCTTATTTTATTTGTTAATCCTCACTAGAGGATATATTTCTATTGATTTTTAGAGAGAGTGGAAGGGAGGGAAAGAGAGAAACATTGATGTGAGAGAGACATACTGATGGGTTGCCTCCCACACATACCCCAAACAGGGCCTGGGATGGTGCCTGCAACCGAGGTATGTGCTTTTGACTGGATTAGAACATGGGACCCTTTAGTCCGAGGGCCCTGAACCAAACTGGCTAGGGCCAAGCAGCTTATTGAATGGAGGGGGCAAGTGACAGAAGAAAGACAGGTGGATGTGTGTGTATCACTTATGCTTTTGTATCCCCTGGGCTCATGGTCCAGAGGAGGCTGTGTCTGGGAATGATCTACTGGTATAGGAGCAGAAGACTAGAGCAGAGGAGGGAATGACACCTCTGAGACAAAGTACCAAATGCCCGCATACTGCTTGTCAGCCATCACCCAGCATCACTCATGTGCTGCTTTTAGTTTTCACTAACACACAGTATAGCAAAGGTCATTAACACAAAACAAACACACCACAGCCAACAGGCCTCCCACAAGGAAGTCTTGGACTGAAGCCCTGGCTGTAAATCTTGAGCCTTGAAGAGCAAGAGGCAGAGCTTGCAGATCTCCATGCTGCTCCATATTTCTCTTCTCTTTGAAATACAGGCAAACCCAGGACCTGGCTGGTGCTGTACAGTGTGCGCGGGGTCACGGAGGGGCTCGGGCACTGTGCCTGCGCTGTGTCTATCCTTGGTCAAAGGACCCTAGTCACGGTTTGCTGTTGGTTGGAAAGGAGAAGCGGTTCAACTTTTTAAAAATATATTTTTACTGATTTCAGAGAGGAAGAGAGAGGGAAAGAGAGATAGAAACATCAATGATGAGAGGGAATCGTTGATCGGCTGCCTCCTGCACGCCTTCTACTGGGGATTGAGCCCGCGACCCAGGCATGTGCCCTTGGCTAGAGTCAAACCTGGGACCCACAGGCTGACGCTCTACCCACTGAGCCAAACCAGCTAGGGCCAGAGGTTCAATTTTTAACCACAGACTAGATCTCTGCAAAAATTCCTCCAAAATAAAGTCCACCCTGTGCTCTGACTCGTACCTGTCTTTCTAGTGATTGGAGATGCTAACAGAGGCAGCCCCTAAGCAGCTGCTGGTGAAAACAGAAGGCATTTGGAACTTGGGGGGCGGGGAACTCTGTCACCTTGTGACACTTTCCTTCTCCCCCACCTGTCAGGCAGATGTCTTCAAATTCCCCATTTCAGTCACTCCTTGCAGCTTGGACTTGCCTGAAAAAATAGTTCAGATTTCTGCTAGATTACCCAGAAAGTCCTCCCTGAAGAGAGAAAGTGAAGAAAAACACAGGCCAAAGCATTTTGACTATTCCCTGACTTCAGAACCCGATTTTAAGCTGGGTCCTTAGTATTCCGTGCACCCAAATCCAGCTAGCATGCCCCCCAACCCCCTCTTTGAAGAGCCTCAAAGCGAAGGAAGGCATCTGGGAGGCTTGAGCTTTTGGCAATGAAGAGGAAACCCTAAGTTTTTGTGAACTCACTGTCTGGGTTGGGAGCACACAGTGCTCAGCAGGTGGGGTTGACAGTGAAGTGGAGGCTGGGTGTCCCTCTGTAATGCTGTTCTCAGGGGCAGGCTTTGAATTCCTTCCCTGTCCAACACCTGGTGCTCCTGCTGGGGGTTGTCTCCAGAGAGGGAGAAGGAAGGTGGCCGCACTTTTCTGGAAGATTAGTGATTCTTCTCCAGTGCAGCTGGGAGTGCTTTAGGTGAACGGCAGTAAGCCAGTCCCCTGTTATGAAAGCTGCCTTTCTGACTGGCTGGGACCTTCTTACCGCAGAGCCACCTACAGCCTTTAGGGAAGGCAAGACTGGGGGCCGGCAGGGAGGCATGGATAATTCCAGTCAGTTTACATGCAAATGTGTAGAGGTCTCACGCAGCCCAGGCTTGTTTTGAATAAATACGTTCCTCTCTCCAAATCGGCAGCCCTGTGGATCTAGAGATGGGGCTTCACTGCTCCCCAGTGCTCAGCTCATAAATACATAAAAGGTGCCCGTTGATTCAGTTGCCAAAGGTGACGTGGCGATGCATTTCTGAGGGTGTCACTCTGGATGGTGACAATTGCAATACTCATGGGCCTGGGGAGGCAGTACCAGGCAAGCAAAGTGTCTGTGTTCGTATGTCTTTCACTGAGGCCCTTTTCAAGGGTGCATGACCTGAAATTCTGGTGGCCAGTAGAGCCCGCCTTGCTCATACACCTCACCCAGCACATGCTGTGAAAGTGAGGTGCAGAAGCTACGGAGACCTAGTGAAACAAGCATGAAGGAGTGATATATAGTGAGGGCTAACTCCCAGGGCCTGGACTGACAAACACACAGCGCCCACGAGGCCATTCTTCCAATGCCACAGTTCTTCCCCAATCCATGCATCTGCTATTTGGCGGGTCCCAGAGAGGATTTTCTAATGGACTTGGCAGTCATTGTCTAAAAATCTTCAATGGCCCTGTCTCCCAGGAATTAAGATGGCAGAGGCTGAACAGATGGAGACTACTAGCATTGCTTTTCTTGCCCAGGTGGCTCATGGGATGGTCTGCTGCACCTGGGTGGAGATGCAGCTTCTTTGGTTATACAACTTTGAGGAGAAAGAATCCGTCAGCTATAGGTTTGCCCATATTCCCTGTGGGCACGGGTGCTCTCTGATTCTTGGTTTTCCTGCAGCTCAGCGCTTCAGTTTAGAGACGAGATATTTAAGGAATATCTGTGGTTGGGATATTCTAAATGGGTTGCCAAAAATCTCCCAGGGGTCCTCTTGAATATCTTTCCTCCCATCCACTTGAGAGTATTCCAGCCCGAGGCATCACACACTATAAATCAGAGCCTCTTTGGAAGATACTGATTTTCATGTGTAAAACACAAGGTTCTTAAGAAAGACGGGCTCCCTCTCTCAGGAACAGAATTACCCCCGAGAGAGAGAGGCAGGTGTGAACACAGGAGGTTAGGCAGCGGACTCCACTCTTAGTGCTTGCATTTGGGTACCCAGGTTGAGAGCATCTCTCTGACTCCCTGGGGCCCCAGAGAGGAGAGCTGCTGATGACGTAGTGTTGGTTTGAAGAAACCCTTCGATGCATTTGTCCTCATGTTCTCTTTGTGTCCTTCTTCCTAAATTCCAACACGTTGCTGTCGGGTTGGCAACAGTGAACACTATAGTGAGTGGAAAATGCACCCGAGCTTCCTTTCAGACCGGCCCTGTTCCCCCCAGGGTGGAAACTTTCCAAAATTAGACTCACTTGGCATGACATTTCTTGATATTGGACTGAACTTAAGGGAAGAATGATGTTTGAACTTTCAGTTGTTTTGATATGTATACACTTTTCAAAATACACTTTTTAGCCGTCACATTTTATTCATTTTCGAATGCACACATACAGTGCTTGACTTTTATATCTGACACTTAACCATTTATTGCAAGACATCCTTTTAATTGTAACTATTTTAGCCTAGGTATTGAAGATGGCGGAAGTCTAAATACTGGTAAGTACTGTAACTGGGAGATGATTTATCTCAGTGTTAAGAGTAGGGTTTGATTCCCAAAGGTGCTGATAGAAGCTGGTAGATTCTATTTTAATGAATTCAGGATCACTGGCAGATGAACATGTGTTTGCATTTCAAAAATTATGTTTGTATTACCCAAGAACTACACTTAGTACCAAGGAGTTGAAATCAGCAATACTTGAACATGCGATTGACTGTAAGCAGGGTGCCTTGCTTTGATACTAGACATGCAAAGAGAGGGAGATTAATGATGCTATTGCTGTGTCATGACATTCGTATTGGATTCCCCTTGGTTCCTATTATGCTAGAGGCATTTACAAACACAATGTCACAAACATTTTCCCTCCATCTCCTCTCCTCCACCAGCTTATTCCTCTAATGTCCCCATTTTATCAATACTTACATTGGTAGAATATTGCTTAATCAATCTGTCTCCAAAGTCTGAAGTCATTGGCAGCCTTTATTCCTACCATTCAACCAATAAACCCTCAAGTTCAAATTTTAGCCGTTTGATATTTGAAAACCATTTGCGGTTAGACATGACTTCCAATGTACAGGAAATATGTTTGGAGACTTTTGATGTAGTTAATAGAATAAAAAAATCTGACTGACTTTCCGATGTTATTTTGTGCATCAGAGTAACCTTATCATATCACTGTTACTCCCCATTTTACAGAAGAGAAATTGCTAATTTCTCATAGAGGGTGAAGACTCCAACCCAAGTCTCTCTGACCCATTTGGTTACATACGAGTCTGCAATGATGACCTTCCATCCTTCCTACCTGCTAGTCCTGAGAACTTAGCATTTTAAATAGCAGAGGAGGGCTGGAGATGCCACGTTCCTTTGTGGGTGAATCCCAGAGGAAGTCTGCTCACTGGGCAGGGGCACTCTCTCTTCTAGGGGACCCTCTTCCCTTGACACCTGGCACACAGCGCCAACTCTAGCTCCTCTACCCTCTCCACATGCCCAGCCTTTCCTTCCGTTCAACTTCAGGAGCATATACAAGCTTAGAAGGGATGGGGTGGCAGTGAGGGCAGGAGGAAGGGCAGGCTTGGGAAGCCTCTGCGAGATGTTCTTTGGTTTTAATAGGCCTTCGCCATAACTTCTCCCTGACTCAGGATGGCTGTCCCTCAGGAGAGAGGTGGAGGTTTGCGAGCCTAGGTGGGGCAGTAGATCATTAGACAGAGGAGAAGATTGGGCTGGGGTGGGAGCCTTGGTTTGTGAAAAGGCATAGGGCGTGGGGGAGAGTGGTCTGACGGTGGGGTGTGGGGAGGAGTAGGTGGAGCCTGGGGGTAAGGCTGGGGCCTGGACCCAGGGACAGAACAAGGGTCTGAAAGCAGGGAAGATGCAGAGGCCCACTCTTAGATACATGTATCTCCTCGCCTTCCCAGTGCTCCCCTGGAGGAACTTGCCACATACCATCCCTGCCCAGGCCTCTCTGCAGACTCTCCCTTCCGCAGGGAGTACTCAGATGTTTCCATCCCGGATACTCCCTCTACAGAAGCCTCCCACCCGGCCTCTCCTGAACTCAGTGACAGGGCCAGTCCCTTTCCTAGACAGCCATTCCTGATGGACTACGGCAGTGGTCGGCAAACCCATTAGTCAACAGAGCCAAATATCAACAGTACAATGATTGAAATTTCTTTTGAGAGCCAAATTTTTTAAACTTAAACTTCTTCTAACGCCACTTCTTCAAAATAGACTCGCCCAGGCCGTGGTATTTTGTGGAAGAGCCACACTCAAGGGGCCAAAGAGCCGCATGTGGCTCACGAGCCACGGTTTGCCGACCACTGGACTAGGGAGTAGGGGTCACCTTCCTCCTGTGATGCTGACCTAGAGGCCACCGTGCTGTGTTTAGATGGATTTATGCCCCACAGAGAGCCCAGGAGAATGGAGGTCTGTCCCTGTAATGAATCCACATTAATTGGGCAAAAACACATCTGCCTCGGGCTTGACGAGGACCGTGTAGGCCAAGACCAGCAGAGCTGTGCACTGTCTGTCAAAGGCCAGGAAGCGGTGCTCCGGGCCCACCACTGGGTGTAGGAATTGCCTGGCGATCTTGCTCAAATAGAGGTTCTGATTCAGGAGGTCCAGGCTGGAGCCTGAGGTCCTGCATTTCCTCCAGGCGATGTGACTATGAAGGGCCACATTTCGAGTAGCACCTCTAACTGCTTTTGCTCCAGAGGCCCCAGCCCCTAAGCTGACCTGCCCACAGATGCGCGCTCCAGCCAGCTGTCGAAAGGCAGCATCCTTGCTGTTGCCCGTGGCCATCAGGCTTGTCTGTGTCAAAGAGGCTGGCCGGATGGTCTTTCAGTGACCTTACCGATCTGGTCACCGAGAGGTTTCGGAAAGCTCACAGCCTCCGTCTGCCCAGCGCACCTCCCCGAGGTCTCTGGGATGCCTTTCCCGCCCCCTCCCTTCCTGGAAGGAGTGACAAATGTGTTCATCATGTTCGTGGCCTGGCTGTGATTCCACCGCCTGAGGCTGGACTTTTGAATTTTTCAGCAGAAAAAACAAAACAAAACAAAACAAACAAAAAACAGCACTGGGAAGTCATTTCCTGTTGGTGGGCTCTCTGTTACCTGCGACCACAGATGTCTCACACAGCTGATCCAGGTAACGGAGGAGACCTGCTCGTCCAGTGCTGACCTCATTGCTGGCAAAGGACGGTGACCAGTGACCCTCGGTGGCCCTTCCCACAGGACTCCGGACTCCCTCCTTTGCCATGATTGATTCTGTGTTCCGGGCTGGAATGCCACTCATTTATTATTCTGTTTTACATATGCACCTCCAGGGAGTCCAGCTAAAAGCTCTAATTTTCCAGTTCAGTTGTAGCGCTGTTCTCTGAGAGGCACTGACTGCGGAGTTGCCAAGAGGATGCCCGTTCAGTGAATTATTGAGTTTTAGATAGAATCATAGGCTCATATGGATTCAGGTGGAGCTTAGTGAAACACGCTGCAGCCCTCCCTTTCCCCCCTGGGCCTGTCTATTTGTAGGAGGAAGAACAATGAGCGTGGGTGGGAGTGACCTGTTACAAAAATCAATGAGGTCCGCACCCCGACTGCCTGCCTGCAGTGCACGGCTGGCCTCAGTGCAGCCACAATTGTCAATCAGCTCTTCCTGTCCTCTCATCCTTCCCCAAGCCCATGGCCGGTAGAAGTGGAAGTCAAGGCAGTTTTCTGCAGATTTGTCATTCAAGATTGCTTCCACTGAAGTGTCTTAACAACATGAGATCATATAATCTCTGACTTAAAATGATGATGGAGAGTCTACGGCAGTGATTTTGAGGGCCTTTGTTGTTCTGGGATGGGCATAAGAGCACAACGTAACTGGAGAGGCCCTGGGTACTGGGAAACATTAGGAAGGAAAGATGAGAACTGTCCCACCTCACTCTAGCTCCTGGCTGGGCGTCACTCTTTCCTCAGCCTTCAGAAAGATGGAAGCATCTTCTAGAAATGTCTTTCTGGGGATGTTCGTGCTGGGTATCTTAGTGGGATATTTTAGAATGTTTAAGTGTGCCTCCGTTCGGGTGATTGATTCTCACAATGAATAAAACCATGAACTTTTGACTTCTGAGTAGTTGAGGGAAGCAGGAGACAAATTGAAAATAAAGAACACACACACACACACACACACACACACACACACACACACACACACACACACACGAATGCAGAGCCTGAAGGAGGAAAGGAAGAGCCAGGTAACCGGAGACGAAAGGTCATGATGAAGTCTGGAGATTGTCAGGAAGTGAAATGCCAATGCAAGTGCCTCCGAAGCCAGGGGTCGGGCTGAGCCAGGAGGGACTTTCCGACCAGAACCCAGGGCCTCTGTGGAGGGCAGGGAGAGTAAGGCTGCATTTTGACTGACAAAGACATGCCTCCGGGACACAGGAGGTCTGGAGGAGGTCAGGGCAATCTAATCCATGCACTAGGACCCTCAGGGAGGTGCTAGAAGTTGTCAGATTTGGGGGTAAGGAGACATGCTTATTTTGGACTTGACATTTGAAAACAAACTTTTCTCCCCATTAATTCTATAGGTGGGTCAAAATCAGACAGTAGGATAAATGGATAGGTACTTGCCCACATCGTGTTAAGCCAGGGTAATTTATCAGAGTTGTTGGCACAAAATTCTAATGACTCTTTTAATATATTTCTTGTTCCGTGTGTGTGTGTGTGTGTGTGTGTGTGTGTGTGTGTAAAATTTGATCAGGGATTTGCAATTGAAGTCACAAGATTATGTATATTTGACTATTAAACAAAGTGGGATGTTTGGGCTGTGAGAGATTTGTAGCTGGATCATAAGGGGGATGAGAATGCCATGTTCAATTTCTGCCTCAAGGTGGTTCTGTATTACAACAGAGCCCAGAGGCTGAGCCATCACTTGGGCTTAACAAAGGAACTGTCCAGGTGTGTACAGTAAAGAATCTTTTGAGCTGCTCTTGCTGTTAACGATCTGGTTTCATAACCCAGATGATTAGATGTCACAGATAGTAGAAGGAGGTCAATAAAACTCAACCTTTAAACTTTGACAATAATTTGAGCTGAATAATAGTTGAATTTCAGAACTGAGTTGTCATGGCGAGAGCCATTGAAAAAGAATAATTATCTTATAACTCACTGTCCTGCTGAACTCCTGGCAATATCGCTAACCCCATTTCCAAAGCACCAAGCCCAGCTCATACTAAATCATGCTCACGAACATTGTTTTTATATTCTTTTATGTACATATTTGCATTTATCTCCAAATATATAAAAATATATTTGAATAAATATGCACTCAATGCAGCAAATGGGAAAATGGTACAGGTGGTTTAGTTAGCTATAAATTGCATATTCTGGGAAAAGATACTAAAGTACCATTCAAGTATTCTCAAGAGCCAGGTGGTAGAGAGATGTTAGCAATAATTTTTTTTTTCTTGCAATTTAACATATATGACAATCAAGCCATTTATTTCCATTATTTTTGTGAGCTAAAGTTTTCATCTCATTTCCCCTGGGTAACACCATACATTTTTTTCCTTATTAATCTATAACAACACAGTGGTGCACTTTGCTAATCAAAATTGCACTCTGCATAATAATTTACAATCTAATAAATATGTTTCTCCCACATTTCATCAAATGTAGATGCAATTACTAAAACATATGAAAATACTAAATTTGAATTAAGAGGAAATTTAGATGCACAAAAACAGTAAAAAATAAATAAAAATGGTAACATTTTATTTTAAATACAGTTCAATAATTTTTTGAGGAAAATTTGCAGGATGTTTTTAGTGAAGGCAAAATATAATTTTTCTACCAAGGTGATAGATTTTTTCAAGTATTTTCAATAAATGAAAGAGGGAGGGAATGAAGATAATTGTAACTATTCTATTTCCTTTTTTTCACGGCAATTTCATTTTTTTCCTTTTCAATTTTATTTATTTATTTTTAATTCTTTATTATTTAAAGTATTACATAATTCCCCTTTTCCCTCCATTGACCTTTCCCTGGCTCCCCTCACTCCCCAGCACATGCCCTCACCTCCCTACTGTCTGTGTCCATTGGTTGTGCTCATATGCATGCATACAAGTCCTTTGGTTGATTTCATTTTTATTTCTTTATTTTTATTTACTTTTTTCATTACATTTTTTAAATTAAATTCATTAGGGTGATATTGGTTAATAAGATTATATACATGTCATGTGTCCATTTTAATAATGGTGACTTCATAATACGTTTTAACTAGGGCCCAGTGCACGAATTCATGCACCTGGAAATGAACTGTGTGCCGCGAGGCTACGGTGGGCACAGGGGCGGGTCTCGCCCCATCCTCCGTGCCCCTGCCCCTCCCACCGCTCTCACACGCTGATGGCGCGGAGTGATTGAGGCTGGCGCCAGCAGTGGGTGTGAGCGGCAGCTGCTGCCTGATTGCCCCTCAGGAGCAGGGGGAGGTGGAGAAGCCCTGAGAGGTGATCGGGGCCAGAAGCCACTGTTCGCAGCTGCTAACAGCGCTGAGCGATCGAGGCCGGCGCCAGGCGCTGGCAGTGGGTGCGAGTGGCGGCTCTGATGCTGGCAGCAGATGCGAGCGGGGTCGGCACCGACAATAGGTGCGAGCGCTGGGTGGGACTGCAGAATTTTCAGTAACCACCAGAGGCTAACCCCGATGACAGTGACTGGCACCCTGCCTTGGTCTGGCACTCCCACTCACCTTCTCCACCATCCTGCTGTGGCCGATGCCCGCCATGTTTTGCGCTCTGCCACCTATTGCCCACACCCACCATGTTCCATGTGCACCCCCTGGTGGTCAGTGCATGTCATAGCAACTGGTTGTTTGGTTGTTCTGCAGTTTGGTCTATTTGCATATTAGCCTTTTATTGTATAGGATATGCGGCTGGGCTTGAATTCCTCCATTACTATAGTTTTTCAGAATTTTCTTGGATAACATTTTCTATACATTCAATCAGATAATCTTTAGCATTATTTGTCAAGTTACTGAAAAAATCCATTGGTGTTTTAATTCGGACCATTTAAAATATGCATGTTAATTTTTGCAGAATGTTTACATATAGGGTGTTCCAAAAATGTGTATATATAGACTTTGAATAATTATAAAGGCACTGTTTATTAAAATACATTTCATTTTCAAAGTTAAGCTATCAGCTATTACAGTGTGTGTACATTTCTTGGTACACTCTGTACTTATTCCATATTAAGTCTTCTTATCAAGTTAGACATGACAATAAATTGTATTTCATGTTTCTCAGTAGTAGTATCTTTTGCTTCTTATGGGGCCTATGAATTTCTCAAGGTAATTTTAAGCTATTTTATTTTGGGAGTAGCATTATTAATTGCATCTTTCCTTTCACTATATCTTTTGCAATTATATTTTATTAGAGGCCCGGTGCACAACATTTGTGCACTTGGGGGGGGAGGGGTCCCTCAGCCTGGCCTGTGCCCTTTAGTAGTCCGGGAGCCCTTGGGGGATGTCCTACTGACGGACATCCTTAGCACTGCCGCGGAGGCAGGAGAGGCTCCCTTCACTGCTGCTGCGCTCGCCAGCTGTCAGCCCTGCTTGTGGCTGAGCGGCGCTCCCCCTGTGGGAACGCACTGACCACCAGGGGACAGCTCCTGTGTTGAGTGTCTGCCCCCTGGTGGTCAGTGCACATCATAGTGACCAGTAGTTCCACTATTTGGTTGATTTGCATATTACCCTTTTATTATATAGGATATATAAGAAAATTTATTTTAATATTAATGATATAAATGTGTTAAGATATATTTTTGTTTTTAATGATTTTTTTCTGGGCATGTCTTGAATTTTCTAAAATTACAAATGTCTGTCATCCACAAAATAATGGAAGCACTTTTTAATTTCAATCTTATATTTTTATTGCTATCCTTTTTTATCTAATTGCATTGGCTTATACTTGTTTAAAGATATGTAAGGAACATGGCAATAGTGAACATTCTTGTATTGTCTCTGACATTAATGATGACTTTTAGGGCTTCATTTGAGCACATTTGTATCTTTCCATTTTCGATCTATATTCATCATCTTAAGAACTGTCCACTTATTTCTACTAAGTAAAAGCCTTATCCCCAGTTATGAGTGAGGTTTGGAACTAAGATGGACGTCGCTTGCCCTGAGGCCAGTGGGTTTTCCCCGAAATAACCGATCTTAAATGATGTGCTCGTCTTCTGCTAAATGGCTCATCATACATTTTTTTTTTAAAGTAAAGATCTGCCCTCCATCACATAATGCTCCTGCTCTGACTTCAGCAGTCCAGATGGCAGCAAATGCAATAGCACAAAGGAGCAAAAGCTCACCAGGACTTTTGATCCCGTGACTGGGTATTAAAACAGTCTAGGGCCCAGACTGGCGCACTCGCTGAGAGTGGAAGGGGATCCGTAATGGAGGTATTTCCTTCAGAGAGCAACTTTTCCTGAATCAGCACCTCCTCCTCCCGGCTAACATCACAGCAACAGTAGGTTGCTCCCATGAATAATTGCAAGGATTACATTTTTTTTTTGTTTTTAGAACATATTGAATTTTTTTTCAACTTGTGAGAGTAAAACTTTAAAAAATGTATAACCATATGTCTGGATGTGAAATCCAGTTTCAGTAAGAAGCCAAGTTTGTTGGCTATTATCATGATAAAACAGACCAATTTCTGTGTCAGGTCATGGCTGGATTGAAAGTATATGCAATCCCCCATGGATGCAATTATTTCTCATGTAGCCCTTTTAATCATGCCCACATTTTGTGCCAAATAAACTGATCAATAGTGCTCTGGGAGAAAAATCTCATCTATGCCAGTGTGTCCTGCCTGATTACTAAGGACAAATTAAAGCTAAAATAGACATGTGGAAGTGATCTCATTCCTCCCAGTTTCTGGGGGCAGGCACTGAAGAGAGGTGTGCAGGGAGGAGAGATTTATAAACACAACCAAAGCCCTCAAGGGAAAAACAGACCACATTGCACAGTGAAATCCTTCATGGAGAAGGATCGAACTAGGCCCTTTTGCCGCCTCTCCATCATCTGGATTGTGCAGGTGAGCAGCATGGTGTCTGGCTGAGTGAAAGGTCCATGAATGTCAGGGCCACACCTGTCTTCCCACCCCCCCTTCCCTGGGCCCATCTTCTACAGGCCTAGTACTGGGAGTGCTTGCTTCTCAGCAGCCTTGCCTTCGGATCAGCGGGACAGCCCTCAGTGCAGGAAGTGGTGATTCAGTGTATGCAGGTTGTCTGGGCGGGGCAGGGGGGGAAGGTTGAGGGGGCGGAGCCAGGGAGTTATAGTTAAAAAGTGTTCAGGATTTCATGGAAACCAATTAAACCTCAGACTAGGTGGAGAGACCCCAGTTGACCCATCCAACAGCTGGCAACTAAGCCTCGTGTGACTGTATTCTGACCCAAAACTACACCAAACAATTGCAATAGTTAGGTAATCCACATGCCACGTATTCCTTCATCCTCTAGCTCATGTCTAGGAACGTCATATTTTAAGCAAAATATACCCACTGTTTCTAATCTATATACATATAAAAGCCCAGCGACCGTTATGGTGGAACAACCAAACAACTGGTCGCTATGATGTGCAATGACCACCAGGGGGCAGACGCTCAATGCAGGAGCTGCCCCCTGGTGGTCAGTGTGCTCCCACAGCGGGAGAACTGCTCAGCTAGAAGCAGGGCTCACGGCTGGCTAGTGCAGCGGTGGTGGCAGGTGCTTCTCCTGCCTCCACGGCAGTGCTAGGGAGCAGGCGAGCCAAGTGTTAAGGAGCGAGCAGGCGAGCAGTTAGGAGTGATGGGTCCAGGATTGTTGAGAGGGCGCAGGCCGGGCTGAGGGACCTCCTGCCCCCTGCCCCTGCCTCTTCCCCCCAGTGCGTGAATTTCATGCATTGGGCCTCTAGTATATAATAAGAGAGGTAAAGGAGAAATTGCTTTTGGCTGAAAGGGACAAAGATGGGGAGTTCCCCATCAGTTCTTCCCTTAGATTCCCTCCCCACAAGGACTTGCGAACAAGTATATGATGTCCTTTGTTTGATGAATTGATGAGTTTCCAATAAATTATTGCAGATTCTGTAAACATGTCATTACTTACACAGCATTTATTAAACTCCTATCAAATTGCCTTGTGTATTTTATGGCTATAAACAAGCAATGTCCTCCATGAGTTTTAGTTTAGTTTGAACTATCATAACCCAAAGTTACTCTTCCCATCAGTGCTGCAGTGCCAGGCTCATCATTCTACCTACACAAAGAGTGAGGGAGGTTTTGAGGGGTGTTTTTTGCTGAAGGCCCCTCACTGGAAGTGGCAGAACGGAGGCTTGAACCTGCATCTGTTTGGTTTGCAACCCTGTGTTTCCTTTATGTTCTGCATTGCCAGTACAAGCAGGATGACGGGAGCACACTAAGTGCTGGGTGGAGTGGATTTTGCTGGCAGCGAGCAGTTAAGAGAGGTCCGGCAGCACAGCCTCCTCTGGGCCCCCACCCAGGACTGCCTGCAACATGCTGCCAGTTGGCTTTTATACAGACTTTCTACCCTGTCGGAATGTGTCTCGTTCTAATATTGTGAAAGCAATAAATAATTCCTGGATTGGGTCTATGGGGCTGTGGTCACTTCTGACAATTCCTAGAGAAGACGAGAGATTATCTTCCAGGCACCCATCAGGAGAGTCGGTACTCACTGGCTATGCTTGATCAGCTCACTTTTCAACTCATCCTTTCTACTGTAATTCTTTCTCCGAAAAGCCTCAAGCATTTTAGTCCTATTGGCTGGGACCTCAGTGTTGATATGATAAGGAGCCTGGGGGAGGGGATGGAGAGGAGAAAGATACACCAAGCCCTTCTCTGCCGAGGTCTGTGTGATAGCAGGCACTTGAGCAGCTCACGTAGCGGTCTTCTCCCTCCAGACGCTGGGGCTTTCCTGAGCCGTGAGGAGGGTAGTCCGAGGTCCATCTGAGCCCCCTGTGCCCGCCCACCTCACCACATGCTTCATCAACCTAGGTTCATGCAAATGGTACTGCTCAGCATGACCCAGCTGAGTTCCAGATGCTTCCTTGGTTTTCAGGTTCTGAAATATTTGACACATTTATATTTCTTGTCATATTTCCGCTCCTGCCGCTTCCGCACCAAGAACACAGAAGTTATCACATCTGCCAAAGGACTGCCTGGGGTCCCAGTCATGGACTGAAATAGCTCCCCACCACACAGAAAAGCAGCAGCCACAGGCCCTGAGCAGCCGACTCCAGGGGCAAGCAGCTGCCTCCTGAGAGCCCAGGAAATTACTGGAGTTGTGTTCCTCTCTGTGCTAAAGCGCGCGCGCGCGTACACACACACACACACACACACACACACACACACACACACACACAACACCGGAACAGATAAATTCATCTCTGCACCCAGGAACGGCAGTATAGGTAGATGCAGTTTCCTACACATACATATTTACACACATATGTATCTTCTCATGAAAAGGGGGGGGGGGAGGCGGAATATCGCTTTCAGAATTACCTTCCTAAAACACAAATCCGACTGTGCTGTTTAATGATACTTTGCAAGTATTGTTAATGTTGCTGAGAGTGACAGGTTATTGTGGTTATGCAGGAAATGTCCTGAGTTTTGAAGATGCATACTTAACGGTGCTAAAATGTCATGCTGTTTAAAATTTACATTTAATTATCACAGCACAAACACAGATGATATAAATATGGCAAAATGTTTAAGGATATGGGCTTTTAATTTATATTATTCTTGCTGAGTGTCTCTGTGATTAAAATTTTTCCTTATAAAAGGTTAAAAAAAAAGAATTCTGAGTCTGCAGGTCCTGATCTTTGTTACTCAAAGAACCGTGCTGGGGCCAGCAGGTGTGGCATCCCGGGGGGTGGGGGTGGGAGGCTTGTTCAACATGCAGAGCCTCGGCCCCACCCCAGCACCGCTGGGTCAGCCTGTAGCGCAACTTAACACGGTGTCCAGGTGATTGTGCAGTACTGCCCGGCCAGTCCATTCCTCGGAGCATACATGGAGTGGTCTTTCAAAACACAGGTTTTGTTATGTACGTTTCCTTATAAAACCCTTAGATATTTCCCATTCCCATGGTATCAATTTCAAAACCCCTAATATGTCCTACATGGCCTGAATGATCAAGCCTCAGTCTCTCATGCCAGCTTCACCTGTCATCTCACCACCCTCACTGCCCACACCCATCCCACTGGCCCCCTCATTCTTTGAGAGCTGCTGACTATTCTGCGTCGGAGACTTTACACATCCTTTTAGTTTCCTGAAAGCGTTCCTCCTCTACCCCTTTACAGCCTCTACTCAGCTTTTGGATCTCAGACAGAATTGTATTTTCTCCAAGCAGCTCTCCCTGACTTTCATTGCGGGGCAGGACCCCTGCAACATGTTCTCACGGGGCCCTGCGCCTCTCTTTCCTAGCTTGCACCATTACTGCAGTGAAATATTTAGAAAGGATGCAGGTAGTCTATGACTCATCTCTCCCACTGAAATGCAAGCTTCAGGAAGCATGGGGCCGGATCTGTGTTCTCCTCCTTCTGCAGGTCTAGTGCCTAGACCATGGCCAGCACATGGGACATGGTCTTTGCTGAATGAACAAGTGGGTAGAAGGCACGGTGGGCTTTGGTTTTTCTCACAGAGGTACCCCTGGTGTCTTGCCTAGCACCTTGCACATAGAAGGCACTGCGTAAACATTGGTTGAATAAAATTGTGGATTATGGTACCCATACACAATGGAATACTACTCAGCCATAAGGAAGGGTGAAATAGTGCCATTTGCAACAACACGGGTGGACCTTGAGAACATGATGCTGAGTGAAATAAGTCAGTCAGAGAAAGGTAAGAACCGTATTATTTTACTCATATGTAGGATATAAAACTGAAACGTATGAACACAAACAGCAGTGTGGTGGTTGCCAGAGGGAAGGGGGTGGGAGGAGAAGGGGGTCCTAATACTGGATATAGTGACGGGGAAGACTCGACTCTGGGTGGTGGGCACACGGTGCAATATACAGATCTTGTAACATAGAAACCCACACCTGAAACGTATATGATCATGTTAACCAATGTCACCCCAACACATTTAATTTAAAAGTGTGGATTAGCCCTCTCCTCACCCACAGTAAGGAGCACCCATCTCTGGGACAGCTGGTGCAGCCACTCCAGAGAGGACCCTGCACGAGGAGATCAGTGAATAGCAAATAAGAGCACCGCCTCATAGGAATATTCTGATCCCCACCTTGCTCTCTGTTAATTGCATGCTCCCCCCCCCCGCCCCCGCACACACAAGGGCAGGTTCTCTTGAGGTCTGTCTTCCTCACGTCAGACCTTGCAGGGAAGCAGCAGGCAGGGCCTGTGGGGGAAGGCTCCACCCGCCCAGTGTCACACTCTGTCCTTGGAGGGAATGGCTTACTGTGAATACTCTTAGGAACAGGGGTAATAAAAACCTGTGCTTTGTTGTCAAGTGCAGGTGTGGGTACCTGAAACCAGATGTAATATGCACTAATGCAGGGGTCCTCAAACGACAGCCCGCGGGCCACATGCGGCCCGCCGAGGACATTTATCGGGCCCGCCGGGTGTTTTTGCCGCCGCTGCCTGTCCTGCTTAGCAGCCGACTTAGCAGTGTGCATAGGAATTTGTTCATAGTTTTTTTTTTAAACTATAGCCCGGCCCTCCAACGGTCTGAGGGACAGTAAACTGGCCCCCTGTTTAAAAAGTTTGAGGACCCCTGCACTAATGGATACATTCATGTGTGTTCAGTATGAACACCACCAGGTCTGTAGCTGCTAGTTTTTCTCTGTGTGCCAAGTGCTTTCACATGCATACTAACCACCGATTCCGAAAACAATCCTGTGGTAAGAGTTACTGCTGTTCCTTTTTACATTTATAGAATTAAATCTCCTTGTAAGGCAACTAGCAAGGTGGGCGGAGCTGGAGATGAAAGCCAGGTTTCTGGCTCCCACGCACTGCTTCTCCATCTCCCCCTGCCTTTCTGGGGAGGAGAGTTTGGCACAGGTGGGTGGGCATGGCCTGATGCTCTTCCTATCGCTCCCTCCTGAGAAGGGGTCCAGGTGCCTGCTCCCGGGAGTCCCTCCAAACATGTGCCATTCACACTGGCAAACCGTTAACGAGCATTTCTTGTAGGTCAAACACTTATAAATACTCTATACCAATTATCTCATTTGATCCTCACAACACAAATTTGAAGTATAAGCTATTATGCCTCCGTTACAGACGAGGAAACTGGGAACCAGGGAAATTAAGTAACGTTCCCAAGCCTGCGAGATGTTGTAGAGCCATGGCAGTCCGCTTGCAGAGCCGGACACCGGAGCACTAGGTCCCGCTGCCTGCCTCTCAGCCACGTCCATTTGTTTTCTTCCGTTGTCATCTCTGCCCTTGTACTGGCTGTCACCCTCTCACAGGGACATCGCAGCTCATTTACACTCAGGGTTTTACTGGCAACTGGACGGCACTTTGATTCCCTTTGTCTCCCATAATAGGGAAAGGAAGCTACACTCTGGTCCTTGGACTAAAAGGAGGAATTTGTAAAAAGTGCCTGTGACATTCTTGTAGGATATTAGTGCTTACTGGCTGGTAGTACTTAGTGGGTGATTATAATAATTATGCAAGGCAAACAAATTAGCTGAGTTAACTTCTCACTAAAGCTCCTTTCAATGAGGTGTATAAGAGGAAATGTATTCTCCCATTTATTGTTCAACTGAATGGGAATTCTAAAGGGGAAAGGCCATCCTAACAGGGATAATTAAAAGAGGCGTCACCCAGACGTCACATTGAAATGCACACACACGTGCACACACGTAGCTGCTGTCTAAGTCCTGGGTGCAAGGCTGTGCATTTGGCAAGTGGTTTCAAGATAGCTTATTTTAAATAAAAGCAGTGAAAACTTGTGATTGAGAACTGCAGCAGCGTCTTTAAAATGCTCATATTTCTGAAATAATGAGCTACTTTGCAAGATGACAGCTTTAAATGGTGAAACATCAGCTTCAAAATGCTTGCTGTCTGGGCACGCTTCTATTCCCACCAGTGGGGCTTTCATAGTCGGGGGGAACAGGGAAGGCACAGTGAGTACTTCTCAGTTTTAACAAGCACTTTCTATTGCAGAGTTCTCCATAATCACTTTTAATAATTGTTCCCTCCAACAGCTCTGGGTCTTTTTTTTTTTCTTCCCTATTTCACAAATAACAGTAAACTGTGCAGATAGAATAAAAGGAATATATTTTGGAGGCCACTTCCTTGTTAACAGCAGGGCCAGCTTCATGCTCTCACCCAGCTTTACGCTGGGAGAAATCAGACTTGCTGTTGAAGGGTTGCTCTGTGTCGTTGGTGGGTCCGTGGCAGGAGCCACTGCTGTCCATGCAGTTCTCCCTGGACCTGTGCTCCCGTCTGCCCCGGAGGGCTTCCAAGGTCCCTGTGGAAGGTCTCAGGGGGACTGGCTTCTGGTCTTCTTCATCAGCTGCTGTCTGTGACTCTCCTGTATTTTGGAAGGAATCACTCCTTCATTCAAGAGCAACTATTTAATGAGTATCCATAATGAATCTGTATCAAAGGCTTTCTAACCCAAAGGTTAGAAATCTGTCTCTGCATCTTGCCAACCAACCCTTTTAAAAAATATATGTTTTTATTGATTTTGGAGAGAATGGAAAGGTGAGGGAGAGGGAGGGAGGGAGGGAGAGAGAGAGAGAAAGAGAGAGAGAGAAACATCAGCGAGGGAGAGAAACATTAATCAGCTGCCTTCTGCATGCCCCCCCTCTGGGGATCTAACGCACAACCCAGGCATGTGTCCTGACTGGGAATAGAACTGTGACCTCTTGGTGCCTGGGGCAATGCTCAATCCACTGAGCCACACCAGCTGGGAGCCACCCAACTCTTACAAACCAATTATGCTCTCAGTATTCTGCTCTTGAACTGACCCAAGTCAGATGCAATTTGGACGTCAAGTGAGAAGTGAACATTTCTAGTTGTATTGCATAGTTTTAAAGATGCCATGAATCCAGGGAGATATTCTCTGAACATGTGGAAGATGGACTGATCTGTCACCTTGCCCAGGGTGAGTCCACCTCCGTGAAACACTCTGATCCTCACCATCTGGGGTTGGTCCTGCAAAGAGGCCTGCAGTTCACCTTGATTCCCTTCAACACCGCAGTTAGAACATCTCCTCTCTGTCAGGTCCAGTGCGGGGCCTGGGAATACTGCATGATGTATTCTGTGACATCTGTTCTTGTTTATTTCATGTTTTGCGCTTGTTTTACCCGAGATAGGGAGCTCCCCAAGTACAGGATGCAACTGACGCCTCCCCTGAGTTTCTCCTAGCAGAGGCCAGCCCCGTTGCCCATAGCAGTGGTGATGGTAGCCAGTCAAATGAATTGCATAAATAAATCCCCATGCTCTCCACTGATTTACTAGTATTTACCACATTTCTGTAAGGGAAAGGGAGATGTTGCATCGTGTTTTCTAAATGAACATTTATTTTATATCTGATTTCCTCCTTTTGCACCATAGCAGCCCATTACAACTTTTTTTTTTTTTTTTGGGGGGCGGGGCGGGGAGGGCTTCAGTGACCTCCTGGCATATATTACCCTTTCTTCCTCTCTCTTTTCCTGACCTTCTGCAAAGCTTTTACATTTGCACAGGTCTGTGATGAGGCAGGGCGTTCTGCCACTCCCTGACGGATATTCTGTCAGTCTGTGCATTTCATAAAGACAGGAGAGGCGGTAGAAATTAGCAATGTCACCTCCAACGTCAAACTCAGTTAACAGTCTCACCCTGTTCATTTTCATACTCCACTTGGTCCAAAGATTTTACTGTTGTCTTTTTTTTTTTTTAACTGAAAAGTACATCTGCATTTGCAAGGAATGGTGACAGGAGATGCAACCAATGAGAAAAAGCTAATAGAGAAGAAAAAGCTGTATTAAAACACAAGATCTATTAGAATCAGAATATATTCTAGAAAAAGATTTCCAAGTTTAATACCCATTATTTGTAAACAAGGAACCTGAAATTTAAAGAGTAAGCATTTTATCCTGGTCACATAGCCAGTCAACAGGAGACTTCGGACTATTCTGTGGCTGGTGAGCCTTCAACTGGCTACTCTGGATTCAGCAACGTAAAATCCTCTGTGAGGTTAACACATGCTCAGACACTGACCTAGTCTGTTTAGTTGCATCTGGAGACGCATATATCATAGTGCTTTAGAACACAATGTTTGGAGTTGGATGGCTCTGGATTTTCAAAATCAGGCTTATGAAATAGCCTTAAGCAAGTTATATTCCTCCCCCTCCTGTCTGTTACCTCTTGTATAAAATGAAGATAATGATGGTGTCTGTGTGGTTGTTGCGTAAAATAAAAAAAAAAACAACAAAAAAAACCTAACAGCCCATAATCTGACATATTGAGGGGCTCAAATTGGGACTCTTGCTATTACACTTACACCATTTAGAAATAATTGTGAAGCACACAGACAAGTTCTTTGGTAAAGACCAATCCAACAGCACACGCTGTTGAATCTCATTGGTGACCTATTAAACGAGTACATTACCCTCTTGCTGCCTGTATTTGCTTGTTCACTGGGTGCCTGCATAGTATTTATTGGGCACATACTCAGTGCCATATACTGTGCAAGGCAGGGGTCATTTAGTTGTGGTCTCTGTCCTTGAAATACTCTCAAAGAGGAGTAACTGCATTAGACTGATAAGGTTAACAGAAATATCTACAAGGTAGCCCAGAGAAAAGATCGAGTCCTGCCAAATGAGTTTTAGAAAGTCAGAGAGCCCTTTGAATCACAGAGCTATATTTGTTTCATTTCTATGGTTTCTACAATCATGCTTACGATGAAATAACATCAGGAAAATCAGCCCTCTCCTAATATGTGCAAACAAATTCAGAAATGACATATTGCAAAGGTAGGTCATCTCTGATTTAACAGGCACTGGCTTCCACGTGAGAGTCAGACCTTGCCTGGTTTCTTTTGCTTCAGCTTCTCCCAGGGATTGACAAGGAAATTTGCATTGTGAAGAGATGGGTGAATATACACCACTTCCTCCAGCGATGATTCTTTTTTGGAAGGACAACGGAGGAGAGTTTTAGAGTGGGTTTAACTCTAGAGTGGGATTTTGTTTGAGGGTTAGCTCCGGTAGGCCTTGGTATAGATGGAGAATAATATGATGTTTCCACTTACCAGGAAAAGAAAGCCTTATGGGAAAGATGAAATGAAAAGCATTCTTGGGGAGTAAGAACGAATGTCACTAAGAATGTTGTTGGGAAAAGCAAAGCCCTGTTGCATTGCAAACCATAGTAATAAAAGGCAGAGCTAGCCTGCGGTGGCAGGAAGTATGCAGCTCATAATGGACTTTATTTGAGCTGCATACTCTTGGACTTGTGGAGACACTGAGGCCCCGGGAGACTTTGCTGAAGTTTTATGTGAGCTGATGGGAAGAGCCGGGCTTATTTTCCAACCCTCAGTCCACTCTCCATTTCACCACGAGAGTGCTTTGTTACCTGTGATCTGCGTTGGTGATCTGAGAACACTCACACCTCTGCAGTATTTTTCAGTAGGACTTCTCCATCTGGTGTGTCATCCTGTTTTCCAACCATCACTTCTCTATCATCCATTGGATTGTCCTGATGGTCTCTAAGAATCGACTTTAGAACCTTGAACCTAGCTTCTCTCCCCAGCATTGTGCCTCTTCTCAGGTGCTGTTCTCCCATTTCCCTCCATCCACCCTCTGCCCTCACCCGGCCCCACTTAGCACCTAGCCGAGTCATATATAACACAAAGCATTCAATAGACATTTGTAGGGTTACACAAAAGCAACGGCTTGACAATAGACAAAGCAAGCAGAATGGAGAGAGAGTGTTACAGAGCACAGAAGATGAAACGGATCCTGGTAGCAACACAGAATTAACTGAAGCATATTTTGGATCTGCTCTGCCCAAATCTGAAGAATAAGAGCTTCACCATGAAAGGTGAAAGTGTGCTCTTTGCCTCCCTGATGGATTTTCTTCCTGTGTCGCTCTGTCTGTGTCTCTCTCTGCTACATGGCTGGGGCAGCTGATCTCTGCAGCTGCTAATTGTGCCTTTCTGGGTGCACACTGCTTCTTGTGGCTTTCACGACTGCTCCCTTGACATGTCTAGATTTCCAGAACACTTAGTGATTTTCTTTTTCCTCTTGGGAGTCCCTGGGGCATGTAGATAGGGATGGCTCTGTGCACAACTGACTTTCTCTGCCCTGCCTTAGCGTCAGTGCTGGAGCCCTCAGCCCACAATTACAGTAAGGCTTGCAGACCTGCTTTGAGACCTGTGGTTACTAAGAGAAGAGCAATTCTATGGAGGGTGGGATGTCTGGAAGGGGAAGACAGGGTGGGCTAGTCAAACTATGGTCTTTGAGCCATTCAGCCATAACTCATTCTCAAAGGCTCCTCACTCTTCAAACTCTCTGGCATTTCCCAATCTGTCTCCTCCCCTCCCCGCCCCCCCCACCCCCCCTCGGCTGCTCTAGGTTCTGACCTTCCTATACCTGATGCTTGCACTGGCTTCCTCATTTCCATGACATGGTTGTCTGGATTCCAGATCCACCTGCACCTGTTCAGGCCCCTCTATTTCATTGGACACTAGCCCTGTTCTTTCTGTTTTCAAGGCCTCTCACAGTCATCCATTCCACATTGGCTGTCACCAACCAGCCTAGGTGTGGCCCTCAAAAGGCTCTGAACCATTGCACTGTCTCCTAACTGGCTCTCCCCTCCAGCTGCCCTCGTCGCCAACCCACGGTCTCCATAAGACAGAATGCCCTTTCCATATGGCAGTCATCTGGTCAAGGACCTTCCTGGGCTCCCACTGTCTTTGGAACAGGCCCTCAAGGATGGTTGCTGATTGATGGATCGCTCTGTAAACTCTGCACGGTGCCCGTGTTCACGAGGCCCTGACACAGCTTTTAATGACCACTCACATTAATCTCTCTCCAGAAAGGTCTTCGGAGATATTTAATGTGCAGCCTGCGCCTCTTTCAAGTAGACGGGTGTGCCTGAGAGGTGGAAGGAATTCCAGAGAAGCCATCGGGTTTAAAAAGCACTCTGAATGACAAGTCTTCTTTTGGGATATTCCTCCAAACTGATTAGCTTGCTTGAAAGTGGAGTCTGCCTTCGTTTTTAGCATCCCTCCAAATTTGAATGCTGCCGGCGTCTCAGAGCCACGCAGTGTGCCTTGTGACAGCCGGAGCAAAGTCTAATTATGGAAAGATAAATATGAGTTCCAACTTCTCGCTTTTCCCCAGGATGTCACAACCCTAAATGCTGTGCGAGTTCAGATTTTTTGTGAGTCACTATGATTGTGCAGGAGAAAAGTTTATATTATTAAATCTACTCTTGGCTGTACAATTTCTTCAGAGACCTCGAGCTCTCCCTGCCTTTAACAAATTTAAAGAAATTGGATAAAGAGACAATAACCTGAGCTTTCCTGGAGACACCAGATATTTTGATCTATTTTTACTGCAGCCTATTTCCAAGGGCAACACATCTCTGATTTTTTTTTTTTTTAATCAAATGGTGTGACTTGAAAGCTGTAGCCTGACCTGTGGAGCAGACACCACAGGGTGTCAGCGGTGGCTGTGAATAGTGTGAGCACCAGGAAGGAGTCATCTTGGTCTTACTAAGGGAAAATAACCTTGACCTTACACTGACGAAGCAGAATACCATCACAAAGAGCTGGGGGGGGGGTGGCGGGGGGGATGCTCTAGCTTTGGGATTGCTGCATTTTGATCTGCTGCTCCCTCTGGTCTGCTCCTGTGCCTGGCTAAGACAAGATTAGAAGATTAGTCCAACTTCTCACTGCTGTCAGTTCTCTCTCTATGGAGTGGGTGTCCCAGGTAGATGCTGCTGAGAAATCTTGGTGGGAAGGCAGAACAGAAGGCACTCAAGCGGAGAGAAAATCACATTTAGGTTTGTTTTGGAACAGCAGGGTCAACCATTAGCAAATTTATGAATGAAAAGTCTTATTGATGTTTACACTGTAATTATGATCAACATTTCTTTGTTTTAAGATAGGACTTCTGAGTTTCAATTGGAGAATCTCAATGAGATGTGCAATCTTGGATGCAGTATATGGAATATAGAAATATTTAGTGATTAATTAATTAAAACCAGGAGAGAACACTGTTGAATATTCTTCTTTCTCCCATCAGTCAGGCTCATCTCCGGTGCTCCTGTAGCATCCCTGTTTTTCCCCCCATATGGATGCAAAACCAGAGTGGAATTACTGTCATAGAATATGCAACAGTGTTCTCTCTGTCTGTCTTATCACTGTTCTGTGTAGCCTCAGCTTCTAGAATGGTTTCCAGCCCATAGTATACATGCTATAAACATGCTACATGAATAATGTTTGGAAGGTCATACATTTGGTGCTTTTGATTTCAGTCAATAATCTTCATGTGCTAAATCCTATGGTCACAGTGGCTCAATATCTTTGAGAGCCCAAGTATAAACTCTCTATTTTTATACTACATCACAGGACAGACACAGCTGAGAAAAGCCTCCTTCTCCCTCAAAGAAAAACGAAAAGAAAAACAACAGCCAAACCATTTATGTTCATCCTGAGCAGGGGTAGAAGTTAGCTGAGGGAAAGATCTGGTAGTCTAAAGGGGTTTAGGAGCTGGGTGGGAGATACAGCCAAAGACTGGCAGTGTGAACCCTGAATGTGGAGGCAGGAGGAGAAGGGCTCAGTGATGAGTTTGGAGACATGCCAATTTCTAAGAACTAGACATGTCCATAGCCAAAGATGGATGGGATAAGTAATATCAGGGGACTCCACTTGAGCCCATAGGATAGTCCCAGATGAGGGCTCTTATCTCTAATGATTTTTGGACCCTGGAAAAATCCCCTGGTATTTAGCTACCATCCCATGGAAAAAGTGAGGAGGGGAAAAAACCTCTTAATTGGCACCTTCTCTCCAAAAAGACCATAAATAAATAAATAAATACAATGCCACATTCACTTGAACATTACCAAAATGTTTTCTGCTCCCTTTTCCTCAGACATTGAAAGAAAGGATACATAAATTGAGAAAAAAAAAATAAAGGAAGTACTTGAGTCTCCAGATTTAGTTACCAGAAGCTGACCGGTGGTTATTTTTGGAAAATTAAAATTGGAATAAATAAGGCGTAGAGAAATAGGTGGGTGCTTCTGTTTTTAGAATGAAGAACTCATTAATATTACTTTTATATATGAATCCACCTGTTTCAAGCAAATATTCCTTTACTTTCCCTATGTTATCAACTATAGAATGAATAATGCAGCTTAAAGATGTGACCTCCAAATAATACAACCAGATATTCGCTTTCAAAAATGAAAGCTGTCTAAGAGCATAAGGTTCTAATATTTTTTTCTTAAGGGTAGAAAGGGTGAGAGAAAGAGCCTGCTGAGGCTGAAATTTTAATTTTTAGACTAGGATGTTTCCAGAAGCTTCTTAATAGGACTTTTGAATTCATGTTCTTGAGAAAATTTTCTACATCCTGCTGGGGTGTAGAAAGATGCTGTTATCTACTTGATACCTGGGAGAGAGGGCTTAGGGCCTGCTGTGCACAATCTCAAACCTTGAAATAATCACTCATTTTGGCATGAAATTCAGCCAGAAATCTGATTTTTATGACCTAAGCGTTAAAAAAAATCAGTTTCTATGGATTCTACTCTATTCACATGTGAGGAGACCAGATTTTACAGTTTGATTGTTAATTTTCTTGGAAGTGTAATGGTGAATTAACTTGAAAAATATGTAACAATGTTTGTTCTTTGAAAGAGCCAATATTACTACCATGAGTTATAACGTCTGCTTTTAATTAATGTGGCATATTTTGGTTCTGGTATTAGCATATGGTCTGTTTTCACAGTCCTGCCATTTCTTTCTTCCTCCTTCCCTCTATCTCTCCTCCCTCTCCTTATATGTCCCTTCCTCCTCCTCCTCCTCCTCTTCCTCCTCCTCTTTTTTCTGTTTGGAAGTATGATTTGCATACAATAAAATTGACCATCTAAATTGTTCAGTGTGATGAATTTTAACACTCACATATACCCATGTAACCAGTACCCCAAGTAAGATCTAGAATATTTTCTTCAATTCAGATAGTTCTTTTGTTCCTTTCCAATCCAGACTCCCAATGTTCTGATTCCCATTATTTTAGCGTTGCCTTTTCTTTCATTTCATCTAAATGTAGAGCATACACCTTTTTGGCTTTTATTTCACACCTTTTATGCTTGACTTCTTTCTCTTAAAATAATATATATATTTTTGGAATTCATCCAAATTGAGGTATTGGTAGTTTGTTCCTTTCTACCGGATGAATAGACAAGAATTTGTGTCTCAGTATTCTCATTGAGGACCATTGGCCTGTTTCCAGTTTTTGACTGTTATGAACAAGGCTGTTACAGGTCTTTTGTGGACATGTATTTTCATTTCTCCTGGGTAAAAACCTAGAGAGAGATATTATTGCTGGGTCATAGGGTACATGTATGCTAACCTTTCTCAACACCTATAAAAAAGTTCTTCAAAATTATTGAATGACTAGAGGCCTGGTGCACAGATTTGTGCACCAGTGAGGTCCCTCAGCCTGGCCTGTGGGGATAGGGCCGAAACTGGCTCTCTGACATCCCCCAAGGGGTCCCGGATTGCTAGAGGGCACAGGCCTGGCCGAGGGACTCCACCAGTGCATGATAGGGGCTGGGGAGGGACCGTGGGAAGGCTCCAGGGCATGTCTAGCCCATCTCGCCCAGTCCTGATCGGCCCGACCCCAGCAGCAAGCTAACCTACCGGTCGGAGCGTCTGCCCCCGGGTGGTCAGTGCGCGTCATAGTGACTGGTCAAAAGGTCGAACTAACAGTCGGACACTTAGCATATTAAGCTTTTATTATATAGGATTATATATTTCTACCAGTGTGACAGCTCTAACTGGTTGAAATCTTCACCAGCATTTGATATTACCAGCTTTTAAAAATGCATAGCAATTCTAGTGTTTGTAAAATTATATGTCATATTAAAATTTGCATTTCCCCAACAACTAATGGCATTGAATATCTTTTAATGTGTTTATTGGCCATTTGTGTGTCTTTTATTTATGAAGTGTCCATTCAAGCATTCTGCCCAATTTTTTATTGCAGTTTAATTTTTCATTGCTAATTTGTAGAAGGGCTTCATCGATTTTGGATATAAATTCTTTGCCAGATACATATAATATTATCATATATAATATTTCATCCAGCTTGCTTTTCATTTCCTTACCTGTGTCTTTCAAAAAGCAACAGTTTTATTTTTGGTAAAGTCCATTTTATCAATTGTTTTCTTTTAAGCTTTATACTTTTAATATCTTATGAGTTTTTCCTACATTAAGGTTGAAAAGTTCTTCTACATTTTATTCTAGAAGTTTCATGGTTTTTCTTTTAAATTTAGGTTTGTGATCTATTTCAAATGGACTTTTATGTGTGGTGTGAGGTAATGGTTAATTACTTTTTCATACATATAACTGGTTGTTCCAGTAGCACTGATTGAAAAGATGTTCCTTTTCCTATTGATTTGCCTTAATATCATGGTCATCACCCAATTTAGCATCAAGGTGGGAGCCTCTTCCTGGGCTCTTCATTTTATTTTATTGAATAAATATCTGACCTACCTAAAAAAAACTGTCAATTCCAGAGTTTCTTGATTAGTGCTGCTTTATAGTAAGTTTTTAGATCAGGTGCTATAAATCCTCTAATACTGTTTTTTCCTTAATATATTTTAACTTTAAATATTGAAATATTATCAGATTATAAAAATTATAAAAACAATACAAAGAATGCACCTCAATTTTTCAAATGTTAAAATCTTACATAACCACAGTACAATACCAAACTGAAAAAATAGTTAACATTGATACAATGTTGTTACCTAATATACAAATCTTATTCAACTTTTATCATGCCTTTTGCTCAACTAAGTTCCCATTCATTATCATATCTCTTAAGTCGGTAGAAATTCTCCTATCCGTTCTTAAAGTGTGGGTCATTTGAAAGCAAATTATGTAGTTATTGTTTTCAGTCCAGAAATGTCATTATTTTGCCTTATTTTTTTTAGGATAGAATGGTAGGTTGACAAAGTTTTCTTTCAGTCTTTTGTAGCTACTGTTTTTTAGACTACTGGAATCCTTATTTTGGGTGACGGGCTAGTTTTCTTTTTAAAAAATAAGGTTTTCATTGTATATAATCTTTTTTACCTCGTTGCTTTTAATATCTTTTCTTTATCTTTGGTTTGTAGAAGTTGTTCTATTTTCTTTTTATTTATCCTGCTTGAGTTTTAATGAGTTTCTTTAATCTGTAGATTGAAGTCCTTCAACAGTTTTAGAAATATTTCTGCCAATTGCTCTAATATTTCTAATGACCTATGCTTTCTCTCCTAGAATCCCATTACATATGTGTTAGGTTATTCAATACTAGAGGCCTGGTGCACAAAATTTGTGCACTTGGGGGGGGGTTCCCTCAGTCTGGCCTGTGCTCTCTCGCAGTCTGGGAGCCCTCAGGGGAAGTCCTAGCATTGTCATGGAGGTGGGAGAGGCTCCTGCCACCACTGTTGCACCTGCCAGCTGTGAACCCGGCTTCTGGCCGAACAGCGCTCCCTCTGTGGGAGCACACTGACCACCAGGATGCAGCTCCTGCATTGAGTGTCTGTCCCTGGTGGTCACTGTGTGTCATAGTGACCAGTTGTTCTGCCATTCGGTCAATTTGCATATTAGCCTTTTATTATATAGGATTGTTTCATAGATCACTGATGCTCTGTTCAATGTTTTCACTACTTATTTTTGTATTTCAATTTGGACTGTCCAGATGTTCCACTAGTCCAGTTCTTTATTTTCTGTTGTGTTAGTTTCTGTTAATATCATCAAGTGGATTAATAATTTCTAATATTGTATTGTTCATTTTCAGCTTAGCCAACTCCTTTTATTTTTACTTTTTGTATTTTATATCTATCTGCTGAGATTTCTTACATCTTCACACATATCGTTCTACTTTGTCATAAGATCTTTTAACCTATTTATCATAGTAATTTTAAATCTTAGCAGGATAATTCCAACATTTGGAGAATCTAAATCTCTGTTTCTATTGACCTTTTCTTCTCTTTATAATAAAACTAGATGCCCAGTGCATGAATTCATGCACCAGTGGCGTCCCTTGGCCTGGCCTGTGGGATTGGGCCAAAACTGGCTCTCCAACATCCCCTGAGGGGTCCTGTATTGCGAGAGGGTGCATACTAGGCCGAGGGACCCCACTGGTGCACGATTGGGGTGGGGGAGGGACATGGAAGGTTGACCAGCCAGGGAGGGACTGTGGGAGGGCTCCAGGGCATGTCCGGCCCATCTTGCTCAGTCCAGATCGGCCAGACCCCAGCAGAAAGCTAACCTACTGTTCAGAGCGTCTGCCCCCTGGTGGTCAGCACACATCATAGCGACTGGTTGACTAGTTGATTATGTGCCCCCTGGTGGTCAGTGCACATCATAGCGAGTGGTTGAGTGGCCTTAGCATATCATTTGCATATTATGCTTTGATTGGTTGAACGGCTGACTAGGTGACCGGACACTTAGCATATTAGGTTTTTATTATATAGGATTTATTTATTTACTTAAGTGACCCACCCTGTTATGATTTTTTGTGTGCAATTTTGTATGAGAATATTGGAGACTGACAAAATTATTACTTATTTCTGGAAAAGTACATTTCTCTTTATCTACCAGGTTAATAGTGGGTGTGTGTGTAAAATAATTTAATCTTTTATTGTTTAATGTCAGCAGAGAAATTGAGATCTTGACATAGGTGACTTTTTACATCTTTCTTTGTATTGGATTCTAGCTGCCAGCTTTTTGGGTTACGGGGCTTTTTTTGTGCTCTCTGTTTTTATACTTCAGTAAATTCCTCTTTATTCTTACATCCTATCCACAGCCCTTGGTAGCTGCTGCCCTGAACTTGAGAAAGACCTCATTCACTGACAGGGATAATCTCTCAGTTTTCTTCCATCTCCTCTATTGTGTTGACAGGGAGGTGCAGACTTGAAGCACCTCTGAGTTCTAATTTCTCAAGTCAGCCTCCACACATTCACTAGAAGTTGTTGATGGTTGCCTGCTATCTCTTTATACCTGACCACAGTTGATTCTTCTACCTACTGCTGCTCCACCAGGGATGAAAGACGCCATAGTTTCCCTGTCTCCTAGAAAGGTTTGTTATTTTCTTTAATTTGTTCAATTCATTTTTTCTGTGCCCTTAGTTACCCAGTGAATTGAAAAATAGAAACAATGACTTCTAACTTGCCTCGTCTTTTCTTGCTGTCAGGGTGGAAATTACTCTGTTGTGATTTTTGTGCCCTTCCCAGAAGCAGAAGTTGACTACTCTGTTGTTCGTCTGGGTTTTTATTTACTACGTATAAAATTGCATCCCTTTTCATTCCTGATTTTATATAAAGATCTGTGTGGTGCTCTGCTATCTTCAGAGTTTCAATATTGTGAGCTGCAAGGTTCCTATCCTCTTTTCTTCTTTTTTGTTTGGATATGGGAAAGTGTCCTTGTTGGGGTACTCACAATCAACCAGACACCACTGATTAAACAGTCATTGGCAGGTAGTCACTTGAGGCCAATCCAGGAATGATTTCCTTTCTAGGACACTCTTGGAACTAGAGTTCCCATGGACATTGGAGCACTTGACCAGACGTAGAGGTATTTGATTCTATTGCCAATTTCTGAACCTGCCATTCACCAACAGTTAAGGTTTAGTTTTACTTTACTTAAACAAACAACTCAAAATGACATGTTGGTCTAGACTCTGCGAATGAAGATTGAATACCTAGATTCTTGAGAATCCAGGTTGAGTGACGGTAGTGAATGTAGAGGTCTCGCAGTGGCAGCTTGCTTGGTTCATTATTCTGAGGAGCTCAACATTTGGAAATTATCCGTACAAAGAAAGATGGTAGATGTTAGAACGGTCTTGTAGAAACCCTGTTGAGTCTCTGCTGCACATAGAACTACAACTTGTGTGTGAGCAGGATGCTCGGTGTGTCCCGAGAATGCATCTGTGGTCCTCAGAGGGGTCTGGTTTCCACATGTCTCAAGATAATGTTTAAGCTGGGTGTTAATTTCAGCTTATTTTAGATGGCATGGGAGAAAAGTAAAACAAAACCTTAAGCAGACATTCAAAGTGGTTTCCCCAGAGTCCACGTCGGGCTTTTTTTTTTTTCCTTTTAGGTGAATAATTAATCACTAGCAACAGGGCGTGTACAATCTCCTCTAAGTGTAATAGCAGGTAGAGGCAACCAAACATTTGTTGAGTAGTTCCTCTATGACCAGCATAATAGGGTGTGATCTCAGAAGTATGAGTATAGGAACATAATAGAAGGTAAGGAGATTTATACTCTATATCAGGAAAGTAACATATGTAATTAACTAAAATTATTAAGCATTATTTGAAAATGGTCCATTACATGATTTAACTATAAAATGTTGGGTGAGCTCCGATGAAGAAGTAGGTAGACAAGTGCCGGGAGAGAAGGAAGCAAGGGATCTTAAGGAGACTCTACAAAGAAAATGGGACTATAAGAGGGTTATGAAATAGGAGTAGTAGGTTTAGATACAGAGACAACTTTGTGATATAGTCATGTCAAAAAGTTAGAACTAGTTTAGCACTTGATAAGATTTCATTTATCATCTTGTCATTCTGATCCTTACAGGAAGGCAAGAGGCCTGAAGTGTCAGAGAAATGAACTTTTTGGTAAGAGTTTCACAGTTCATATAATTACAACCTTGCAAAATTGTAGAGGGAGCCTATTTATAAGGTCTAAATATGAAATAGTGACATTTAGCTATAAAAGTGATCATCATCAAACAAATCTATGCAGTTACTCCATTGGCATAGCTTAAATTAAAACTAAGTCCTAAGAACACTCTTCAGAGTCTATTTTAGAATTACTTGAAGTCTTATTTCTTCAGAGTAGTGGTTATCGACTAGAAGTTTATATCAGAAACTCTTGGGATATTTAAATATGCAAAGTAAGATAGGTAGATAGATAGATACACACTTTTAACATATACTTTTTATTTCAGAGAGGAAGGGAGAGGGAGAGATAGAAACATCAATGATGAGAGAGAATCATTGATCGACTGCCTCCAGCATGCCCTCTACTAGGGATCGAGCCCGCAACCTGGGCATGTGTCCTTGACTGGAATTGAACCCAGGACCCTTCAGTCCGCAGGCCGATGCTCTATCCACTGAGCAAAACTGGCTAGGGCTCATTGGTTAACATATACTTTTGATTGTGATCATTTTCTGTAGCAGACGTTGACGTTAGCATGTATCAGAATTGCCTGGAGGGCTTGTTAAATAGGGATTGCTGGCTACCCTCTCCAGATTTTCTGATTCAGTAGGTATAGGATTGGCCCAAGAATTTGCATTTCCAGTAAATTCCCAGATGCTGCTGATGCAATGCAGCTGGTCTGGAAACCACACTTCTTAGAAATTAGAAACCACTCGATCTTATCAGGGCCCATATCCTACATAATAAAGATATAATATGCAAACGGTCATTACGCTGTGAAGCGTAAGACTGCCCGCGTAATGACCGGATCACGGATCAGGGATCAGCAGGAGGGTGGGGCAGCGAGCTACAAGTGGGTGGCAGAGAGCTACAGGAGGGGGCAGGGCAGCAAGCTATGAGGGGAGGGCTGGGGGAGGGGGCAGGGGGAGCTACAGGAGGGCAGGGCAGTGGGCGGAGAGCTACTGGAGAGCGGCAGCGAGCTACTGGAGAGCTACTGGTGCACAGATTCGTGCGCAGGGCTACTAGTAAATTATATAAATATATGGCTTATACATATGGGTTACAGGAGAGGGAGTGGGATTTGGAACATGCTTCTCGGGGTGGCTACATTCTCCATCTAAGCTCCACCACACAAGGGGTGCCAAGAAACTTCACAAGCTCCGCTGGCTACAGGCAGGGTAGCAAAGAACAGTCTGGCTTTCCATTGTTTTCCATCTCTAAGAATACCCATTTCTCCCTGTTGACCCTTCACTTGAGAAGAAGGACTGAAGGTGGCTTCTGTAGAGAGTGCTGAAATGGTGCGAGCTGGACCAGGATCACCAGGCGAGGTCTGCAGCCTCCTTAAAGGGCTGCTCCGAAGAGAAGCGCCCACACAGGGAGGCAGGTGGGATCCCACAGGAAGCCGTATCGTATCACTGACATTGTTCGAAGGGCTGGCTCATGGCAATAATACAAATCAGACTGACTTTTCGTCTGTTTTATTGTTGCTTTTAAATTCCCTACGGATAATATTCCATTTTATTACTAGTACCTGGGGTGGATATCTCCGAACTCTCCGGCCTTGGTATGCCACTGCTTGGAGGCACAATGGTCTTTTCTTGTAAGTTGCCCACTTTACTATGGCCACAGATCACTATTCTTCAAAAATACCCAATAGAAATAGACTTTCCAGCGAAGGGATTCCCACGAAGTCCCTGCAGATCAAAGATGTCTAACTCCTGGACATTGACTATTCCGTCAGTTATTCTATAAGGCAGGCTATTCCAAAGAAGCAAAAGAGAGTCTCATTTTCTCAAGACAATAAGAAGAAAAGAAAAACGAAAACGGAAATTCAAGCCAGTGTTGTCTTTTTAAGTTTGAGAGCCCCTTACCTCCTTGCTGCAATGTGCCCCCGACATACCGGCTCCTTTTGATTCTCCCGAGCCGTTTCCTGGCCAGAGTCATGCCAGAAAGGCAGAGGGATTTAAGCAGAGAGGGCGTTAGAGCATTCCGCATTGGACTATGGCAAGGGAGCACTCGACTGAACAAGCAGCAGCCAGATGTAGTGTCTCCAAGGTGAAGCTGTAATAACTTAGGTGGCAGAAATTTCCTAGGAGACTGGCATAATTACATCCAAACAAATTGTCTGAACAGCCACATCTTTATTTACATGAGATTAAAACTTGCAAGTGTGAGCAAACCTGGATGGAGAACAGCAGCAGACACCACAGCAGCGAGAAGTGTTGGTAACCTGTCTGACATCCAACATCGAGGGCCGGTCAAGAGCCAGCCTGCGGTTAGGTTAGGGCCTCCGCTTCGGTTCTTGTTTACTGCAATTGAGGATCGCAACCACCGGATGCCAACCCTTAGAACCTTACCAGGTAGCTAACATGTAACAAATCACTTAAAAAAACACACACACACATTTTTAAATTGATTTTGAGAGAGAGAGGAAGAGAGAGGGAGGGAGAAAGAGAAACAGCAGTGTGAGAGGGAAACATTGATTGGCCACCTCATGCACGCCCCCTACCAGAGACCAAATCCTCAACCTGGACATGTGCCCTGACCTGGAATTAAACTGGCAGGCAACCTTTCGATGCCCAACCAACTGAGCCACACTGGCCAGGGCCAAATTTTAGTGGTTTTAAACAACAACTTTTATTTAGTTTACATTTGGGGCTGTATTCAGCTAGGCAATTTTGGTCTCATCTTGGCTTTCTCACGTGTCTGCAGTCAGCTGCAGGTCAGCCGGGCAGCCACGATTCTGAGCTTGGTTGGCTGTTGGCTGCGGCAAGAAGTCGACTCGGAAATTAATCTCCAGTTCTCCAGCAGCCTAACCCAGGCTTGTCCTCCTGGTGGTCCCAGGGCCCCCAAAGGGCAAGCAGCGGGTGCACAGCCTTGGGAGGGCTGGTTCAAAACTGGCACATCTTCATTTGCACTGAATTCTCTTGTCCAAAGCAAGTCCTCATGCTATCCTAGAATCATGTGGAGGGGAAATAATCTCCACTTCTTCACAAAAGGAGCTGCACCATTCTATTACAACACATTACAAAGAGCATGGGTACCAGGAACAACGAAGGGCCTTGGGCTTTTTTTTGAAATCTACAAAACCCTTAAAACAGAACAAAACAAACAAACCCACCAGATGTGGTGCAGGTGCTAGAAGAAATAAACACTGAGCATTGAAGTCAAGGATCTTTTTTATTTTTTAAAATATTTTTATTGATTTCAGAGAGGAAAGGAGAGGGATAGCGAGATAGAAACATCAATGATGAGAGAGAATCATTGATTGGCTGCCTCCGCATGCCCCCCTACTGGGTGGGATCAAGGCCACAACCCAGGCATGTGCCCTTGGCTGGATTTGAACCTGGGACCCTTTAGTCCGCAGACCGGCGCTCTATCCACTGAGCCAAACCTGTTAGGGCAAGGATCTTTTTTATTCTGTATTTTTATTCCACTAAATTAGGCATACATTTATTAAACACGTTCTATAAACAAGGTACTATGTTAGGCACTTTATGGAACTGTGTTACGTTATGTAGATGACGATCATGCATACGTTTTGCATTGGTCTTCTGTCCACTCCATACACATTTGCTAGTTTGTCCTATTCCAAGAAAGACTTTGGCATATACATTTCTCATAACCTTTTCCTTCCAATTTGGTAGCTGAAGTGGTACCACAATGAATATTTTTGTGCTTTTTATGCCTTTCACAATTATCGATGGGCTGATGTCATATATCTCAGGCCTCATATGCTCCTATCATGAGAAATCTATAAAGATGTTAAAAAATATATTGGTTCTGGTCCTATTCTTGACATCCCACAATTCTGTGGCCATGCTGTGCCGTTCAGGAACTCGATCATGTAATAGAGTGTGATTCCTTGATCACTGAGCTTTCATGATCTCACCTTTCTCCCCTTTGACCATGACGGAGTGTGCACAGGGGGAAAGGCATGGCTGTGGAAGGAGGACCTGCATGGCCGGTCTGAGCAGCAGTGCAGTGTGGTAAAAAGATAAGTCTCTGGATTCAGACTTCCCTGCTCGAATCATGTTTCTCTCCCGTTCTAGTCATATAACTGAGGGCACGATATTTGGTCTGTCAGTGCCTCAGTGTTTTCAACTCTGAAACATGTGAAAACAATAATATATGCTTCTATGATTTGTTGTGACAAATAAGTGAGATAATGCATGGAAAGCACTTAGAACCCGCGCATGGCAAGAAATAAATACATGTCTGTGATTAATAGTAATATCTATTCTTCCAGTGTCTTCCAGCATGCCCGGTGCCATGTTTTTCCAAAAAATTTATCAAACACAGTACCTTGCACTCTACAGGGACCAACAATATGTAGTTTCTGTTCCAAGGCTTCATATATATAAACTAGAGGCCCAGTGCATGATTGAATCATGCATGTGTAGGGTCCCCTACATGCTTTCGCTTTTTGCGGTGGAGCTAGGTGCCTGTCTGCTCGTGCACCAGGCCTTTCAGAAGCCTCCGGCTTGGCGGAGGCTTCTGAAAGGCCTGGTGCCGGAGCAGACAGGCACCCAGCTCCCCCACTTTTGATGGTCTGCGGCCGCTGAGGGGGGGCTACCCTGCTGTTGAGAGGCACAGGGGGTGGGACTCCCGCCCCCTGCGCCTCTCAATGGCCGCTGAGGGGGGCTGCCTTGGACACCTGGCTACCCTGCCTTTGAGAGGTGCAACTGGGTGTCCGTGGCAGGCCCCCTCAGTGGCCGCGGATCTGGCCATTGAGAGGCACAGGGGCGGGAGTCCCACCCCCTGCGCCTCTCAACAACAGGGTAGCCCCCCTCAGTGGCAGCGGATCCATGCCTCTCAATGGCCGGATAGGCCACCCCGAGTCCCGCCCCCCAGCCTCCCGCCGCCCAATCATGGGCGTAGCGGAGTGATGGTAATTTACATGTTACTCTATTATTAGATAGGATATATATTTCATTCATATATATATATATATACATATTAGATATGTAATATATATATGAATGAAACTAATACCAGACAGATGTGCCACATGCAGTAAGAGTTTGAGGCAAAGTGCTGAGGCAGCACAGGAGATGGGAAGAGCAAACCCAGCGAGGCTAAGTGGGTGGCAGTTGAGTTGAAGGATGTTTAGAATCAGGCACACTATGATGCGTTGGGGATTCGGATGGGGATAGGGAGAGAAAAGTCACGTTAAAGCTTCTAATTTAAAATGAGGAAATTGGTCCATATAATTTTCTGTTGCATCAGAGCTCTAAAATTCAATTCTGTAAAACCATGCTTTTCATTCCTTGATGAATATAGGAGAATTCTGTAAATGAGTCGTTGCTTCCAAAATTTTTAGCTGCTGGGCATGAAGTTTACCCAGTATTCACAGCAAAGCAGATTACTAGGGGAAACTTGAATTAGAAAAGTGCTGACACATTCAGAAATATAATTTGTACCCAATGGCTTGAATAAAAAACCCCAAACCACCCAGTAACTCTGCAGTTACTGAAAGGGCCCTGATGGCCTTTCGTGTTTCATGCTGGCATCTCAAGGGTGTTCTGACCAAGCTCACCAGGGAAAAGGGCTTTTCGAAGGATGGTAAGATGGTGTTTCCTCGGATGTCTCAATTGCAGCCAGTGCATTGAAATCATTTCTGTGCCATAGGTGGCCGTGTCCTCAGAAGGGAAGTGACTGGTTAGCCAGTGTCATTGTCTCTCAGAATTGCGTGGGGAATTTGTAAAAGAAATGCAGATCCCCTGAGCACAGCCTTTGAAGATTTGGACCCAGTCCATCTGTGGTGGGACCCGGGAATCTGCATTTTAGGAGGATCTGATGCAGGTGGTCTGTCAGCAGCACTGAATGAAAGAACTGAGTGGAGACAAAGGTTGGGGGAGCTGCCCAAGGTCACAGAGAGTAGCCGTTAGACCAGAATGTCCGCTCTGGGAGCAGCACCACTTCCAAGTGCCAAAGGTGAAGCTGAGAACGGAATCTTTTGAAAAGGAAGACCTAGAAGAAAACAAATTTTAAGCTACTGATCACATGTCTAGGCGTCAGGCCTGGCCTAGTGCACAGTGTTGAAGTCAGTGTTTGGTCTTGCTGGCCCCGTCTTCTTCCTCACTTGGTGTCCTTAGCCACTTCTCCTCTGCCCCCCAGAACTCCCACACCTGCTCTATCACACCCATCCCTGTCCCTCCCTGGAAACCTCTCTACTTCTTCAGCTCAAGAGCATCCTGTTTTGTAGGGCTTCTCTCTGAAGGGGACTGACCTCTTGGACTGATTAAGAGGCACAAAATAAAACAAAGACTTCCAAAACAATCCCAGAAATCAGTGGGTATAAAACATTTGGAAGCCATCCAGCCCCCAAATCACAGTGCAAATCATTGTCAGTAATAATGAGAGAAAACAGAGTCTAGAAGAAAAATTCTCATCGAAATCCAGTTTTAGACTCCTCACCGGGATCCAGGACAGCACATGTACGTCACTGGGCTGAGAATGCACCTCAGATGTGGTGCTAGGCACAGAGGCGCTTTGTTGGAGGAAGGAGGCATTGGCTACAGTGAGAGCCCCGGTTCTGAAGCAAAGACTGAGCCTACGTGTGACAAGCTACTCTGGAGAAAACAGATGATGAGAATGACTTTTGTTTCAGAGGCATCCCTTTAAGGATACCTCAATTAATTTTCATGGCCATGCCTACAAAGTGCCTTATAAACCACTGTTCAAGGTGCCTTATAAAATCTACAGTTTTACAGATAATTTCGAATAGCAAGGAGTTTCAAAGCAATGTTCAGTGTTAAATCGGGGTCTGGAAAGAGGCTAGTCTGCATCTTTCTAGGAATTTTTGCCTAAGGACTGATAGGAGAACAGACATCTGTTTCTTTATCCAGGCCAGTGTCTCATGTAGGGTTTGCCAAGGGTTAAGAGGAAGAGCAAGAGCAAGAAAAGCAGGCAGGAGAGACCACTAGAGGGCAGACAGGAGCTTGGGCCTAAAGCCCCCCTTCCCCAAAGAGGAAGAAACCCTTGGAGACATGGCCAGTCCTACAGGCAGTTTCAGTCTGTGCAGCTATTCAGCTTGGCCTCTGTCATGGCCTCTTGGATCCATGCAGCACTTTCCAGGAGCAGGGCGTTTTAATCACACTGATGAGAGGTGAGGTATCTGCCTTCAAAAATTCGCTCTCCAAAACATCTGTGTAGAGACATGTTGGAAGAGATTGAGAGTTTGAGACCCCAGTTCATGCTTGTGCTCAGTAACGACTTTAGTGCAAAGATATAAGATGAAGATAAGGTGATTTCTACTGCAAACTCAATTTTATACAGGTATTCATGTTACATATTTGAAGAGATCAGAATCGCTTTAAAGTGTCATGTCTGCTGGGCAGAACACGGGGACCAGTTCCCTAGGCTGGGTGTGTTCCTGGTGTGACTCCTTGAGCCCTCAGGGCCGCCGTAGGCTCTGCTTCCCCTGCCGGAGCGGCCGGCGCAGCACAGTGCCTGACCGGTGGGCTGCCTGGTGGTAGGGCTCACACCTCATGCTCTCTCCTCCAGCCCCTCAGGGGCTCTGAGAAGAAAACTCTAGAAGAACCACAGTGAACACCAATCTCTAGACAAAATGATCCTCCTTTACACATGTGCTGCCTGCTTGCCCTCCTATGTCACCTCTGACTTTCCACATGTTTCCCATTCTTCAAAATCGCTTTGACACATTTTTAGACATTTTTATCACTGTCTTTCATTGTCTATAAACCCTGCAGCTCCTGTCGCTGGTACCCCACAATGAATAGTTCTATTGTCTACGGTTATATATGAATCTCTGGTAGCTCCAGATGTGGAATCTTGTTTCCTTAATGACACTCTGTCTCCAGTAAATCAGCATCTACTTTGCTGGGCTTAGTCTGGGCCAGATGCATGCCTCTCAATAATTTGCTTTTTGGTTTTTATCTCCCATTCAGGGCCTGGGGTTTGTCAGCCAAATCAACCAGGAGACAGAAAAGCAGCAAACTACAGGACACATAGTATTGAATGAGCAAAAGGAATTATGATGGTCTAGTGCTCCTCTTATTGAACTTGACCAGGACCTTAGGATGGGCCACCCAACCTCACGTGCTTCAGCATCCTTTAAAATTAGAGTGTAACTTGTTCTGCATGTCTGTCTTAAAAACACAAATCAGAAGTTAGAGGGCTTTCCAGAGAAGCACATCATTAGATCAGTGGGAAGTGTCATTATACCAACCTTGGCAACATAAAAGGAAGCTGAGATGGTCTGACCACACCCTACCTGGAGTGGCATTAAAGAAACCAGATTTCCTATCTGGACAGGGTCACATATATCTATGGACAACATCTTTGTTAACTGTGGGGTTCCAGCCCCTGCAAAGGCTGTAGGATTTTCAGACAGTGGAAGACAGTGATAAAAGATGTCTAAAAACCCTGGCGGGGAGGCTGGGGCACCAGGAAGGAACCCCTTCTTGACAAAGGCTGCGCTCCTCCGAACCACAGGGCTTAGTTGGTTGATTTCTCTCCCACTGGTTGATAGACAGCCCCCTCTAGGGAATCTGTCCTTTGTTGACAGTTTAGAAGGGGTCTTAGCATAAAAGGGTAAAGAATTCATTTATGTCACCTGCTTTTCCTCAAGGCTGTTCTCTTTCCAGATGCCATGGTTAAAACCATTCAATTGTAAAACACAAAGTGAGAAAGCTCCCAGGACCTCCTGCTGCAAAACAGAAATGGTCCAGAGATGTGCTACTGTGCGGGAACACTCAACCAGCAGGAAATATCTGGAGGAATGCATTCAGTGTGGGTTCCCATTGTCTGTGGAACAAAGACTCAGGCCTGCCTCAGGGTTATGTTTTCTGAGAAGGTCCCATTACTGAGGCAGCCTGTGTGTGAGTGGAAGCCAGTGGGGATCACCATATTTGGGCCTAAGGATCCTACCCAGGGAAATTCAGGCCTGGGGCCACAATGGATGGCACCTGTGTAGGGAGGAGGGCCATTCTAGTGACCCTAGGATTCCCTTAGATAAGGAAACCTAGGATGCTTTTGGAACATTTTCTCCAGCTCCCAGCCTCCCACCCTACAGGATATAAAGTTGAATTGAAAGGGAAGCCTCCTCTCAGGGTAGCTGTAAGGGTGAACTATTAGTCTGGTAGAAATGGTATTGACTCCTTGGGATCCATCCTAATGGTTTTCCTTTACCATCTATGACACGGGGATAAGGGTTGCTTGCTAATTGCAATCATAGGCACATCCTACAAAGGAACAAGTGACAAATGAGAAAAGCTTTCATCTATTTCACAGAGTTACTACTTGAATCTGAACTCAAATCATTGCTCCCATGGTTGACACTTGAAACCCAGAGTCCTTCCGATGCTTTTCCTCAAGTGCTCTGTTTGATAAAAAAACTGATGCTGTACTGGTTACATGTGATGCTTAAATTTTAAACATAGGCACTCGGATGACAGGGAAAGGGCTAGAAAGAGGAGACGGATCTCTTCTAAGAGAGAATTATAAATCCACGTGTTAGATACAATTAGTATATTTATTTTTCAGATGAGAAAACTAAAGCACAGAAATAAAGATACTTTGCAGAAATCCTGTACTGGCAACTCCTCTCAGAATTGCTCTTTCTTTCCACTGTTGAGGCAGTGGCTACTTACTGAACCAATGCAGAAATCTTGAGGTCTTAGACAGCTCCACCTCCTAGGAATCATATTCGCTTCATTTTAAAGTCATACCAATTCATAGTTCAGAAAAGTTTATCAGAATCTGCAGATAAATTATTAGAAACTAGAGGCCCGATGTACAAAATTTGTGCATGGGTAGGGTCCCTAGGCCTGGTGGGCGATCAGGGATGATCTGTGGGGCGACCAGCCAGGTGATCGGGGCCTCCCCGCTGGCACCCACCTTGGCTGTCCTGGGGCCTGTGGGCTGGGGGCAGCTCCTGCACTGAATGTCTGCCCCCTGGTGGTCAGTGCACATCATAGTGACCGGTTGTTCCACCGGTTGTTCTGCTGTTCGGTAGATTTGCATATTAGGCTTTTATTATATAGGACTAGAGGCCCGATGCACGAAATTTGTGCACGGAGGGGGGTTGTCCCTCAGCCCAGCCTGTACCCTCTCCAATATGGGACCCCTCGAGGGATGTCCGACTGCCTGTTTAGGCCCGATCCCACCGGGCAGTCGGACATCCCTCTCACAATCCAGGACTGCTGGCTCCCAACTGCTTGCCTGCCTGCCTTCCTGATTGCCCCTAACCGCTTCTGCCTGCCAGCCTGATCACCCCCTAACCACTCCTCTGCCAGCCTGTTTGCCCCCAACTTCCCTCCTCTGCCGGCCTGATCACCCCTAACTGCCCTCTCCTGCAGGGTTGATCACCTCCAACTGCCCTCCCTTGCAGGCCTGGTCCTTCTCAACTGCCCTCCCTTGCAGGCTGGGTGCCTCCCAACTGCCCTCTCCTGCTGGCCATCTTGTGGTGGCCATCTTGTGTCCACATGGGGGCAGGATCTTTGACCACATGGGGGCAGCTATATTGTGTGTTGCAGTGATGATCAATCTGCATATTACTCTTTTATTAGATAGGATAGAGGCCTGGTACAGGGGTGGGGGCCAGCTGGTTTGCCCTGAAGGGTGTCCCGGATCAGGTGGGGTTCCCTTGGGGCATGGGGCGGCCTGAGCGAGGGGCCTGTGGTGGTTTGCAGGCCGGCCACGCCCCCTGGCAATGCAAGCGGAGGCCCTGGTATCTGGAATTTATTTATCTTCTATAATTGAAACTTTGTAGTCTGGACCAGAGCCAAGCCTGCTGTTCCCTCCGCGGGCCGGCAGCCATTTCTGTGGCAGTTAATTCACCCTCTATAATTGAAACTTTGTTGCCTTAAGCGGGTGGGCCCGGCCAGGGTGTGCGGAAAGCTTTGCTTCCCCTGTTGCTGGCGGCAACCCTGGCCTGCTCTCTCAAGCTCCATTCTGATGCCATTTCTGTTTGAATTTGTTTGCTTTCTATAATTGAAACTTTGTAGCTTGAGTGGAGGCTTAGGCCTGGCAAGGGCAGGCGGAAAGCTTGGCTTCCTCTGTTACCTAGGAAACCTTGCTCTCTGTGGCTGTAGCCATCTTGGTTTGGTTTAATTTGCATACTTGCTCTGATTGGATGGCGGGCGTGGCTTGCCGGCATGGCTTGTGGGTGTGTCGGAGGTATGGTCAATTTGCATATTTGTCTATTATTAGGTAGGATAATAAGAAAGTTTACTGTGTGGCCACTACTAAGATTGGTATGCTAAACCTGTATTTTTATATTCCTGGCAATTAAGGATTAAAAAAAACACCCACTATTTAAAAATATATTAAACTAGAGGCCCAGTGTATAATTTAATCATGCACCTGGTGCACCAGCGGGCTGGCTGTCCGCCGGTGCACCAGGCCTTCCGAAAGCCTCCGGCGCGGCAGAGGCTTTCAAAAGGCCTTGTGCCGGAGCAGACAGCCGGCCAGCTCCCCCGCTTTGGCTTTTGATCGCGGGGGAGCTGGCCGGCTGTCCGCCGGTGCACCAGGCCTTCCGAAAGCCTCCGGCGCAGCCATGACATAGACGCTGAGCTCGCGGCGCCACTGGCGCCGCGAGCTCAGCGTCCTGCTGGCCCAATCAGCTACCCTGGCCACCCTGAGTCCCGCCCCCTGCGCCTCCTGCTGGCCCAATCGTGGGCGTAGCGGAGTGATGGTAATTTACATATTACCATTTTATTATGTAGGATTCTTCTGAACTCAGTTTTATTCTTACTGAAGTACATCTTTTATTGTTTCTTTCAGTAAGGTTCTATGAATTGTTAAGTCTGTCTCAAAATATCTATTTTTCTTGAATTATAATCTGCGAATAAAGTTACTAAATTAATTGTTTTCCTGAAATATTTTGATAATATGAATTTATTTCCTTTTGATATCTATTTTTGCTATGGGTAGGTCTACTTGTTAATCATTGTACATATGTTGCGTTTTCTCTCTGGTTGTTCCTAAGATTCTCTGCTTGTTTTGGGGCTTATGCGGTTCTGTGGAAATGTATCTAGCTGTGGATTTTTGAAAAGTATGCTGACTCAGGGTACAGTTTTAATCAAGGATCCATACCTTTCACCAATTCTGGAAAACCCCTTAGACATTATTATTTCAACACTGACTTTTCAACATTTTCTCTAACCTCCTGGTAGAACATTTATTAAATATAGGTTGAATATCTCCTTCTATCATCCATACTTCTTTTTTTAAAATATATTTTATTTATTTTTTACAGAGAGGAATGGAGAGGGATAGAGAGTTAGAAACATCAATGAGAGAGAAACATTGATCAGCTGCCTCTTGCACACCCCCTACTGATGTGCCCGCAACCAAGGTACATGCCCTTGACTGGAATTGAACCTGGGACCTTTCAGTCCGCAGGCTGATGCTCTATCCACTGAGCCAAACCGGTTTCGGCAATCCATACTTCTTAATCTTTATTTCATGTTTTCCATATTTTAATCAGTATGGAAGACTTCAGTTATCCAATTCAGTCTTCATGAAACATGGGGTTTGTGGAGCAGATCTCCTCCTTGTAGGTTCTAGCCTTATGGAGTTTGAAGAATAAAATTCACGGACTAAAAGGACTTGTTAGTAAAAGGGTGGAAATTTATTGGAAGCAAATACAAACTCCCATGTAGGGAGGTAGTCCCAAGGGAGTAACCAACTAAGCCCCTTTTTCTAAGGATTTAAAGGCTGGAAGTTCTTTGTCCATCTATGCTCCCTTCTAATTGGACCCCTTCCCCATTTTATGACCCTGTGCTCTCCTAATTGGTGACTCCTTTTCAAGATATCAGTTTCAAAGTCCAAAACCCATGTGGTGCTCCTCTTGTTCTCTCCCCGTTATCTTGCAACATTCTTCTATCTCCTGTGAAAACGTTTCCCTCTTCCCGGCATCTGTCAACATTTCTCTATCCTCTGTGAAAGTGTGTTTCCTTCTTCCTGGTACCCTGTGACTTTTCTCTATCCTCTGTGAAAATATGTTAAGCATTTTGATGGCTTCAAACTCTCTCTGCTTTTCACATATGCATTCCTCTCTCATGGACCCTCTTTATTCCCTAAACCTGCTTATTTTATCTCTAAAATTCCTTTCATTCAGGGATGGCTGTTAATCCACTGAAGGTTTAATTTCTGTGGGAACCATTGTGTGTACATTGTATGTGTGATTCCTGCAATTACATTTAAGTTTACTTTCAAAGCTGCTAGTTTTGTTCCATAGACACCTCTATAATACAGTTTTACAGTTTTTCTTTACAGTTTCTTTTTTTTTTGTCCCTGTGCTCATTTTGAACATACTATTTATTGAGTCTAATTTTTCTACTATCTCAAGTCTTTTGAATTAGATATTTCTGTTTGTCAACATTTTCCCTTAGGAAGGATAGTTTTTGCTGTGGTTTGTGTGTGTGTTTTTTTTTTTTTTTTTTTTTTTAATTTATAAGCTTATGTTCTTAAGCATTGTTTTATTTTCAGGGTATCTCCTTAAAAAATTAAAAATCTCCCAACCTGTCAGCATGTATATTCTTTATTTAGTTCTCCTTTAAGGCATGTCAGTACATTTTTTTCTTTTGATTTGTAGAAATATTCCATGTTAGTCATATAATTATTATTTGATATTTTACATTTTTAGTGATATTATGTATAATGTTTTAATAACTTTACTTTTTCATATATTTGTTTATTGATTTCATAGAATAAGGGAGAGAGCCACAGAAACATCAGTGATGAGAGAGAATCATTGATTGGCTGCCTTCTGCATGCCTCCTACTGGGGACCTAGCCCATAACCCAGGCATGTGCCCTTGACCGGAATCAAACCTGGGACCCTTCAGTCCATAGGCCAATGCTCTATCCGCTGAGCCAAACTGGCCACAGGGCCAACTTTATTTTTAATTATTATTGATTTATTGAAGTAAAAATGAGTGTTGTATATTGATTTTTTATTTAAAAAAATATTTTATTGATTTTTTACAGAGAGGAAGGGAGAGGGATAGAGAGTTAGAAACATCGATGAGAGAGAAACATCGATCAGCTGCCTCCTGCGCACCCCCTACTGGGGATGTGCCCGCAACCAACGTACATGCCCTTGACCGGAATCAAACCTGGGACCTTTCAGTCTGCAGGCTGACGCTCTATCCACTAAGCCAAACAGGTTTCGGCTGTATTGATTTTTCATACAGAGTTCTTGCTAAACTCATTTAGCAATCCTAACACAATCATATCACCTGTGAATTAATCATGATTTGTTCCTTCCTTTTTTATTCTTCTGCTTTTTACATTTATTTTTCTTTCTTTTTTTAAAATATGTTTTTTTATTGATTTTTAGAGAGAGGAAGAGGAAGGGAGAGGGATAGAGAGATAGAAACATCGATGAGAGAGGAACATCATTGATTGGCTGCCCCCTGCTTGCCCCTTACTGGGGATCAAGCCTGGGCATATGCCCTGACCAGGAATCGAATAGCTACCTCTTGGTTCCTGGGTTGACACTCAACAGCTGAGCCACACAGGCTGGGCTTACATTTCTTTTTCTTTCCTTCTTGTGCTGGTCAGAACCTCTAGCAGAATGTGGAATAGAAGGAGGGAGAGAATCAATTCTTGTTTTGTTTCTGATCTTACTATAAGAATATTATGTATATACTAGTACCCCTGAGCACGAATCTGTACGCCAGTAGGTCTCTGCGGGGCCTGGCCACTCCACGCCTGCTGCCCAGAGGCTCTCTGCGGTCCAGAGACCCATCCATGCCCCAGCCTGGCCAGAGGCCCATCCGCGGCTGGGCGCGGAATGCTTGCCTCATCGTCGCGGTGACAAAGCAAGCATTACGCTAGGCTGCACATGCTGCCTGCTCTCAGCGGCCGCCCCCCAGAACTGGGGGACTCTGGTGGGGCTGAGAGGATTGGGTGCCACCATCATGTGGCTATGGGCACCATCATCTTGGTGATGGAGTGACGGTTAATTTGCATATTACCCTTTTATTAGATAGGATATTACCTTTATTAAGATATGCCAGTTCTTTTTTTTACCTAGTTTGCTAAGGTACTTGATTTTTGTTATGAATGGATTCTGAATTTTGTCAAATACTTTTATCTGTGCTATATGAGATCATAAAATTATCTTTACTCTTAAGGATGTGCAAGAGGTGTTCTTGAGGTTGATGGGTGAAGACTGAAGCTGCAATTCTTAAATACCACTGTGCTATATGTTCTATATGTTCATCCCTTCCCTGCATTTCAGGTGATTTTTAAAGAATTATTTAAGTTGAAGTGTTAAAATGATATTTTACTATGATTAGAAGTGTGAATAACCTTGCATTAAAAAATGAAATAATGGGCCCAACTGGAGTGACTCAGTGGTTGTCCTATGAACCATGAGGTCATGGTTCAATTCCCAGTCAGGGCACATGCCCAGGTTTCAGGCCCAATCTCCAGGGTGGGATGTGCAAGAGGCAGCCTATTGATGATTCTCTGTCATCATTGATGTTCTCTCTCTCTCTTCATCTCTGAAGTCAATAAAAATATGTTAAAAAATAAAATTTACAGTTAAAAATGGATTTTGATTTAAAATAAAAACAGCTACTAAGGGGAAAACATTATACTGGAAGCATTGAGAGAGCTAGTGTTGCGGTACAATAGTTCTTGTAACAAAGGACTAAGGAGGGACCAGCTCTTCATTGTAGCAGATGTCCAGCTTTGGTTGATTTCTGTCTTGCTCCCACCACTAACTTTGGCCATGGCTTTGACCCTTTCTGAGGTCCTGAGTCATTTCTTCCCATTTTGTCTCGCCGTTATCCAGTTTGTATCATGGCATCAGATAATTTATGCCTCTGTTATTCTCCATCTGAAAATTCTCTCCCAGTCTCAGTGCACATCTTCCATTTAATATCTTTCTCTGTGGTTTTTCCATTAGGTCACGCTCATCTCATCCAGCTTTTAAATGTTTCAAGAAGGCATTTGGGATCCATATATTAATAAATAGACACAGTTGCTTTTAGTTTGCCAGAGAACAGAGAGCACCCTGGGAATATTGTAGCCATTCATTTGCAAACGATTTAAGAAATACTTCATCATGCTTTATTGTGTTTCATGTGATATAAACACACCTCTGAATTGAATTATACTCTATATTCAAGTGGGAGGTTAAATTGCACTGCAGACAGAAAAAAGAAAAAGTACAGTGATTTTCAAAAGAGTTGGGGAAGAGGAAAGGGATTTATGTCATTAGTAAGAATGCATAGATATAAAATTCCTACGCCAAATCCTTTAGCTCTATAGCTCATACATGTATTTGAAAGCTGAAAACACATTTCTCCCCAGTAATAGTGTAGGCTCTCTTGGGTCCTGGTTACCACATTAATTGATAGGAGTGGATTTAACAAAGTTTGGTTTGTGGTGATATTATTTGCAATAGGAATAACTCCTTAGAATTTCTAAGGAACAGTTAGATAAAACTTGAGATAACATAGAATGGATCCCAAACAAGATAAAGAAGAGAACATTGTTGACACATTATGTTATAGTGGGAAGGTGGTGGTATGGGTTATAATACTACTCAGTAATAAAAGGGATAAAGTAATGAGATGCCCAACAATATGGATGACTCCAAAAGTAAGTATGTCGAGGGAAAGAAGTCAGACAGAAAATAATATATACTGTGAGTCCCATCCATATAAAATGCTGGAAAATGCAAGTAACTCTATAGTGACTGAAGGCAGAACCGTGGTTGCCTGGAGATGAGGAGGGTGGATTGTAGGAAGGGGCAGGAGGGAAAGATGATAAAGGGACAGGAGGGACTTTCCACTGGATGATGAATTCACAGGTGTGTACATACATCAAAACTTACCAGGTTATATGCTCTAACTATGGGCAGTTTATTTTATATCGATTATACATCAGAAACATGTTTTAAAATGTGGGCAATGTTTTAAAAATGTATTTTGGAATCTCAAAGTCAAATGAGACCAATAACCATACTCTTCATAAGATTATTGTGATTATGAAATAAGTAATCCATATAGAGTGCTTAAATCGTGCCTGGCAAGCACTCTTAAAATATTAACAATGTTTTTCTTGGATCAATGACAATATATATCTCTGAGAAGAATAGAAGGTATTTTCTGAAGAAAATTGCAGATATATTGGTTTCAGAGATTGAACTGAGTCCCCCTAAAAGTCAAATGTTGAAGTCTTAACCTCTAGCATCTCACAATGGGACTGTATTTGAAGTTGGGACCTTTACAGATATGACTATCCAATATGACCGGTACCCTTATAAGAAGGGGAGATTAGGATACAGAGAGGGACCAGGAATGCAAACACGCAGAGGAAAGGCCACGTGAGGACGGAGAAGGCAGCTGTCTGCAAGCCAAGACCAGAGGCCTCAGAAGAAACTAACCCTTCCAATACCTCGACCTTGGACTTCTAGCCTCCAAAGTGTGAGAAGACAAATGTCTATTGTTCAAGCCACCCAGTTTGTGATATTTGGTCATGGCAGTCCTAGCAACCTAATACACACACCCAGATGTAAGGCCTCTTGCAATAAGATCCCTTCCGAATCTGCCAGGGCGACTCCTGGCCCACATGCCTCTCTCTGCAGGGCGTTCAGGTTTTCCTGCACAGAGCAGCCGTCACCTGCCACTCATCTCAGGATGTATTGTAACAACAAGCCTTTCAGCTCAAACCCAAAGCAGACAAAGACCCTGCAGTACCCCCTTCGTGCCTGCCAGTGGGGGTGCCCTCTGGGGTGTGCGGCTGGCTGCAGTGTCCCTGGGCTCTGGCTCCAGACTCCTCCTGCCAGGTGCCATTGTCAAGTCCAGTGGAGCCCAGTCTTAAAATGATCAAGCGCTCTGAGCGCTGAGACATCAAAACCTAAGAAAACAAATGAAACTCACAGATTGCTTTACTCACGGGGATTTTAGCACCTGGTTCCTTTACGACGCCTTTCATCTAAAGATTTTATCTCAGAACATAGGAGCTTAAATATCTTCAATGGAATCACTCTGCGTCCTCTAAGACTCCGGTGTTCTTCTTTGTATAAAGGCAGGCCTGCTCCTGCTCTCTCCCTTAAGATACCCTGTCCTCATTTATTTCCCTGCCTTTTAAACTTCTCTTTCTATATAACAAGCCCCTTGAACACCTCTTAGGATTTTTTTTCTAATCATAAACCAGATTTTTTATTCTTTGAATGCTTGTTCTCTCCAGCCCTCATATTAAACTTCCCGCAGTGCGAATCCATGAGTGATCTGTCATACAGAGGCCCAGAAACTCCTTGGAGACAGAGATGTGAGGCTTCGTATCTCACACGCAGCCTCCGGGCACTAAGACTTCCTATAAATCCCTGAAATGGTTCCCTCAGTGTCAAAAGCACTTACCTTCCATAGAACTCAAGGTGCCACATAAACCAAAACTAATTGGAAAATATTCATTATTTTACTCAGCCTACACATATTAATGAATGGGGTTACAAAATTGAATGGAAAATATTGTTTGTTTTAAGGGGATTTTCAATCTAATTGAAGAATTAAAAATGTAAATAGCCCTAGCCGGTTTGGCTCAGTGGATAGTGTCGGCTTGAGGACCAAAGGGTCTCAGGTTCGATTCTGGTCAAGGGCACGTGCCTTGGTTGCAGGCTCCTCCCCGGCCCAGGCCCTGGTCCGGGGCGCATGCAGGAGGCAACCAATTGATGTGTTTCTCTCACATTGATGTTTCTCTCTGTCTTTCTCTCTCTCTTCCACTCTCCCTAAAAATCAATGCAAAAATATCCTTGAGTGAGGATGAACAAAAAGAAAAAAGTCAATAAATGTGCATCAGAAATCTTTTAGGTCTGGAGTTAGGTCTGGAGTTAGAAGTATGGATGGCATTAGAAGTAGATAGAACGCTGGTTGAAGTGGAACAAGGGTCAGGAAACCTTAGAGAGGAGATGACCTTGGAGCAGAGACTTGAAGGGAGTTTAAATGCAGACTCCCCTGCTTCACCCTACACACTGATGTAGATGCCCCAAGATTTGTGTGACCGGAGACTTTCCCGTTAAGGAATTTACTTGGGCCCCAGCTGGGCACATGCTATCTGAATGACATGGTATCCTAATATTATTACCATCTCTCATTCATAAAAAAATATTGACCAAGGAGAATAATAGAGTGAACTTTGGCTCTTAAACGTGTGCTACACTGATCAAATATGTGGCGATTTATTTATAAGTTTTTTTTCCTGTAAGTTCCATTATGGGACCATGTTGTGCCAGCTTTCTGAAATATATTCTAACCTTCACTAAAAATGACTATCAGTTCTCTTGAAACGCTGGCACTTTAGAAATAGACCACGTTGAAAGCACCCAGCTCCTGGCCTCTAGCTTTTCCCAGAAGGCTCTTTTGACATTCGATATATCAGTCTTCTTCCTTCTGTTCAATTCTCAAACCCGGAAATATGCAGATTTGTCGCACAGATTTTGCCCTTAACAGCATGCTATTTTTAATGTTTGCTGTTTTTTTTTCCATTGGTGTTATCCAGAGATAGGATGAGCCCTTGGAGGTAGTGACCATCCCTATCCCCTTAGTTCCCTTCAAAGTGCCTGGCTAACCATGTGAGGCATAGTTGTCATTCTGGGTTATGAAGAAGGCCTTTTACCACCACTGTGGCCAGCAGCTTGCTGGCTGGTGCTTGCTTTGGAAGGATACCTACCAGGGACTTTGGTGCTCATGGTATCCAAAGAAGGTATTCCTCGTATTAAACATGTGGGTTTTGAAAGTCAAGAGGGGTTGAACTTAGAGGTAAACAATGGCTTTTTCCTGAAACACAGTAAGTTCCCAGAATTATTGACCTCCCCTTCACTTCCCTCTACCTTGCTTTTTCTGTAGGGTGGGGTCAGTTCACCCTCAGTTTACTGGCGTGCTGATGTCAGACTTAAGAATAATTGCCCTACGCTTTTCCTTTATGGTGAGGCCACCAGAAGAGCAGAAGTAGCACTGGTCTGGTTTCTGGCATCTTCATTTTGAATTGGCACATGGTACATGCAATGCAGACACCTCCTCTCTACCTATTTTCAAGAAAAGGACACGCATTTTTAGCTGAACACTGCACAGATCACAACTTTCAATATCATTGCTAATGACTTGCTTTGAGTGCCATCCACAAGTGAGCAGCTAATTAGATTGATTGTCTATTTGATGCCTGCTGATTAGCTTTTGAAAGCCCTCTGAATTCCTGACTTGGTGAGAAAATGCCCCTGACTTTATGATTGCTGATTGATGCTCCAATTTCTGATTGCTGTGTGAATAGGCACTTAATAGCGCTATCACCTTGACAAGGGTTTTGGTATTCATCTGATGAGGAAAACAGAGCAGGGTGCTCTGTTTATCAAAGTCTACCAAGCATTCAGAGTTCTTCAGAGTGTGAACACCCCCATTCAGGGGCCTCTGTGGCCTTGTCCAAAGCCCTGTAACTAATGTTAGGTGGCTACTAAGAGCAATGAGAGAGGAGGAGGCTGGCAGGTGACCCTGAGTCTCTGCTCTTCCTGAAGACTGGTTTTAGGAGGAGGATTAATCTGTATGGCCTTAAAGACAAATGAAGTTCTGATGCATGCTACAGCATGGATAAACCTTGAGAATAATATGTAAGTGGACAAATACTGTATGATTCCACACACATGAAATCTCTAGAACAGGCAAATTCATAGAAACGGGAAGTAGATTCTAGGTTACCTGAAGCTGGGGGAGGGGAACATGGGGAGTTAGTTATTGCTTAACAGGTATAGAGTTTCTGTTTGGGGGTGAGGAAAAGACTTGAAAAGAATAGTGATTATTGTTACACAAGAGTATGAACATGCCACCAAATTGTATGCTTATAGGTGAAGTGGTTAAAATGGCATCTTTTATAAGTATTTTAATCATAATTAAAATATTTTTTTACAAAGCTGAATCTAGGTCCCTACATATTGGCAGGAGTCCTCAGAGTATTCTTTCTGATTCTGGTAATAACTCTGTTAGGGTTCCTGAAGGAGGTATGCATGAGGCCAAAACAGGTAAAGAATTATGGATTTATTAGGTCATCTGGAAACAAGATGGGCTGAGCCCCGAAATGGCACCAGGGACCCAGGGACGGGGAGTCAGAGATTTTAAAGGACTCTAGGCAGGCTTTTTCAGTGGGGAATTCTCTGGGTGGATCCAGAGCCTGGGCAAGTCTGTGGGGGAAAGTTACTGGCTTTAGCAAATGGAATGCTGTTTGGTGAAAGGGAACATCGGCTGTGAAATTATCTAACGGTCAGTTGCCCAGGGGAGGGGATATCGATTTGATTATTTGGTCAGACCTAACAGCTCACCAATGACTTGTCACATTTAGGGCAGTGTTTTGCCCTTCTTTATTACTGCCTTACCTACAGGTAAAAAATAATAATTAAAAAAATTTTATTACCTAAGTTGTTCAGCTGAAGCATTTTTAAAAGTAGTATTCCTCTGGAGAATTTTAAAAAACAGAAAGTACATAGTTGAGGGTTGAAAGCAAGGGAGGGAAGTATCTATCTCTTCAATGCATCAGGAGCCCACATCCGAATAGTGTTGGGCGAGTTTGTCCAGTCACATCATTCGACCTTGCCCAGAGACCTCCCCAACACTGGTGTCCAGTCAGAGCTTCCGTGAGCATGATAGCTGCCATTGAAACCCGCTCATTGCCAGCTGCCTGCCGATTATCCTGGCCACTCAGGGAGATTCGAAACCTGCTCTTTTGTTCCTTTCTTTTGCACAGTAATTATATTTGTACAGAAGGCGGAGTGAAGGCGAAGTCAGATTTGTGTGGTGCAAGATGTCTCGGTCTGCTTTTGATATCTAAATGGAAGATGAGAATTAATCCCTTTATTTCTCAAGGAAATCAGTGTGGATCCATTGGCATGCTGCCTGCAAAAGTCCCTTGATCAAATACATTTTTCACAATGTACAGACTGCCAACTGTGGTTACAACGCGCTGAAAAGCACATTTTCTTGACTTTAGTGTCAGTTTGTGTTGACTTTGAATTTAGAGGAGAAAAAAAGCCATTAACCTCCAGAAATTATAGAAAGAATAGTATAGTTGTGTGGTATGGCAAAGTAATGGATAAACAATTATATGCAAATGAAGGCAAGATATGAGAGGTCTCAAGTGCAGGAATCTCAAATGAATATATATATATATGTATGTATTTGTCAAATGAATGAATCCCTTGCCATAATCTTGTTAATAGCAGAACACATGTTTAATCCTAGCTGTTCTTTTAACACTTTAGTGGGGATATAGTAGGATTAACATGACAACTAAAAACTGTGACCTTTTTTTATTGTGTTCCTAGGAATAGCCAGTGGTGTGAGAGCCCAAGGTGTTTCAAATAGACTGATTACTTACATTGATTGATGATTGCATTCAGAATAATTTTCTTGCCTTGGATGAGAAAAAGTGACATTATTGACCCTGTTCATTCCATCAAATTGGTAATGCGACATGAGCATGCCTGCTTGTAGAAGCGGCAGGCCAGGGGAGAGTCTAAGTTATTCAGGTCTGCCTCCATGCTGTGTTTATGAATGCAATTGATTGACATTGCCTATTGCCCCTCCTCAACACACATGCATCCACATGCGCTCAGCTTATTATAGATAAACAAGACATTAGGATTGCAGCGATTGGTTTTGCTCCATATTTCATTGGGAAGATAATCACCACTATCCTTTTTGTGGCTAATGTGCCATTATGTGTAAAAGGGGAAAAATGATTAAATGTAATGTATTATCAGAAGCACTCAGAGCTCATACTTGATAAGGCAAGTTGATTATTCAAAATATCTGTCAAGAGAATTTGTGTTCTCTAGATCACTTAAAATGCCTCTCTAATTACTGAATGTGTCACTATACTCCATTTCCTCCATGTTTCACCAGCTTCTCTGGTATGGCACCTTGGCCTCCCTCTCTGGGGAAATTCAGTCCCTGGTGATCTCCTTCTTAATTCCCATTCCCAGAGGTGAAAAATCTAGAAGGCATGCTGCTTTACCTCCCTCCACTACCATATTTTTAAAACAGGTCTGTGTAGTATCTGTAGAGGGAGAGAGGAGACTTGTATTAGGGTTGAATGAGGGATGAAGTGAGGTCAGGATTCCAAAAATGTGAAAAAGGATGGATCACATAATTTAAAGCAGGACAGTGTAGTGGAAAAGTGTTACATGTTCTGCTTGTACACAGTTGGTCCTTCTTCTTGGAAATGTACCTTCTTACTTACTTATAAGAAATTGTCTTCTTCCAAACCGATTATATATTTCTGGTGTGAAGACCCTGCATTTTGCATTTTTAATGGACTCACACAGGGATAGTGACCTCACCCAAGTTGTAATCATTTTTCTCTAGATTTTTGAATCAACATAGCGAGTGTGTCAGGCCTTCTCTCCCTGGAAAAGTGGAAATATGTAAATTTTGGAGTTACTAGTAAGCATGGTTTTGGTTGCAAGGAAAAAGCTCATCAGAGAAACAGAAACTAACAGAGAGAGAGAAGAGGAGAGATGGAGAGAAATTTTGGGGGACGTTTGAGACTACACTGTCATATGGCCATCTCTGAGGACCAGCATCACGCCCACCTTTCTCAATACTTATCTATCTGGTTGAAACTAATTTGGTTTTCTGTTTTTAATACTTTCACCCTGAAAGTCCTAACTGATAGAATGAAAATTGCATCATTAAATCAGCTCTAAGGTTTTGTCATATTGCAAGATTTTGAGAATTTTCCTAGATGCATAAAATTCTTTCAGTTGCTGGAATTTGTAAAAATTGGGTGGCCTAAGCAGAAGTGATTGTTTTCTCCTTGTACATATTCCAAGTATTGCTTTTCTCACAGATATAATTACTTATCACCATCTTTCTCTCCTACTCATCTGTGAGCTTCTTTTTCTTTGTAGTTTTTCTGAGAGGAAGGGAGAGGGAGAGAGATATAGAAACATCAATGATGAGAGAGAATCACTGATCAGCTGTTTCCCCCATGCTCACACTGGGGGATCCAGCCCACAACCCAGGTGTGTACGCTGACTGGGAATCGGGCCTTGACCTCCTGTTTCATAGGTCGAGGCTCAAACCACTGAGCCATGCCAGCTGGCTCATCTGTGAGCTTCTTAACAGCAGGGTCTGCATCTTATTTTTGACTCTATATCTTCAGGTCCTATAATAGATTTAGCCACAGCTTAAGTTTCAAAAAACCATTTGTTCCTTTGGGTTTCTTTACTTTTTTAAAATATATTTTATTGGTTTTTTACAGAGAGGAAGGGAGAGGGATAGAGAGTCAGAAACATCAATGAGAGAGAAACATTAATAAGCTGCCTCCTGCACACCCCCTATTGGGGATGTGCCCACAACCAAGGTACATGCCCTTGACCAGAATCGAACCTGGGACCCTTCAGTCTGCAGGCCGATGCTCTATCCACTGAGCCAAACCGGTTTCGGCGATGCTCCTTTGGGTTTCATTGAGCACCCCTACCTGTTCTCAGGATTTTGTATATGCCTTGACTGAATTGCCAGGTGTTTCCTTGGACCTTTCACTTCTCCTCTGCCTGCTTACAGTTCCTACCGATTGTTCGGATTCCCAGCCTGGGAGCCGAGACTCTCAGGACCTTGCAAAAAGCCCAGGCAGCTCAGTGGCTTCAGGAGGAACATCTCCTTGACATTCTGTTGTGCTTCTTTTCAGAAACAAAGGTCCAAATTTGGAAAGCCACATGAAGCTCCACAGGTAAGAAATAATATCAATCATGACTCATTCCATTTACCTGGTTGGACACTTTGGATGGTTTATCTCAGCAGGTTTCTATTCAAAGAACATCTGTTACTTTTTCTAAAGCCTTCTAATGAAGCCAGCATTCAGTGGCAGCTCCCTGAAAACCCACAATTATTAAAATCGTAGGTACATACCTCCTCCACTTCCCATTTATTTTAGAAATGTAGTTAGCATGAAACATTTTCTAAGTGCCTACTCCATAGTTCATTGAATCCCTATTTTACAGAAAGGCATACTGCTACATATAGAAGTCAGGTGATCTCATACCCTTTGCGGTGCGCAATGAGGTGCTTCGCCCTGGTTGAATTACCACCATGGGCAACCAAGGATGAGAGCAGACCTGGTCAAGAACATCACAGATTCCATTGTAGCTATTTGCATTTCAGTAGTTTTCATAAATAAATATTTCTGTTGTTTTGTGTGTTTTTTTCTATGCTTTTGGTCAATCTCCAGAGTACTAAAGTTGTTTTGATAGTCTCGATACCTTCGTAGTTCTTTACTGGGGAGGAGACTTGTTGACCTCACTCCATCATGCTAGATTTTCACACATTTTTGTTTTTTTAGTGCCTAAAACAATTCCTGGATCATTGTAGACTCTGTATATTTTATTGAATTTATAAATTTTCCAAGGGAATAAGAAAAGGAGTATTATTTTATGCAGCTCAGCGATTCCCAAGTGTAAAATGATGGTTTTGCTGTGTTTTTTTTGTAAGAGTATATGAGAGACACAATCTAGAAATAATTGGTCTTCAACTCAGAATGATTAACTAACAAGACTTATGGTCCCTAGAGATAGTGAAACAAGTTGTATAGACATGCCAATTTATGACAGTTTCAGACACATCTATAGACCTCATGTTGCTTAAGACAGACTCCAGCTGTTATTCAAATAAGGGAATTGTAGCTAATGATTTAGGTAGCATTTCCAGTTTGACCTTAGTTCCCAATGCTAGTTGTTGGTTAGAGAGGGATTACTAATTCTGGATGTTTACAGAATACCTAATCTCTTATTTTATACCAGGAACTCAAACCCAGCCAGACCATTTTAATATGCTTAGTTTATATCTCTGACAAGAAAGAATGTTGAAATAAGTAATTGGCCTCATAAAAGATCATATAGATGAAATATAATGGTTGCACTTGGGTTTAGCTTAATCAGACTGCCAGTTTAAATTTTATAGATTTTTTTTCTAAAGAAAAAAGTGCTTAACCCTTTGCACTCACTTGCTTTTTCCTCGATTCCTTTATTCTAATGCTAACCGTGTCGAGTCACACTCGACATCCGAGTGCAAAAGGTTAAGATTTGAACGAAAGCATGGAAAGGAAGCTGAATTTCCAGTTCAGAAGCTGTCACTAAAATTGTCTGCATAGCCACTTACCTGTAGCTATTCCACATTTCCCACTTTAGAGACAGCATATAATCCCAGCACTTTCGTGGGTCATTTATACCACTATATGGCACGATTCTGCTGCAAACTCTCCAAACCTCTGGTGTTAGTAGACTATAATATATACTCTAGCACTGAAACCCATACATACATGTGTACACACATGCACACACATTTCTATTGACTGCTACATTTGTCCCCCCCGCTCCTCTCCCCTGCTCCCCCCAGTGTAAGTGCACTTAGGTAAAATAGCTGCATATGCAAATCTTATTCCTTCATGACCAACTGCTGGAGTTGGCCTCACCACTACAGTGAATTGAAATAGTTGTCAACTTTATAGCTTTGGAGGCCACTGGTACAGTGATAGTGTCTCTATCACTAATACTGGACAAATGATCATTCATGTTATAGCTGATTATTAAACATTTAGCTGAGCTGCTCCACGAGCAATTCATGCTGACAATGACATGAAATGGAGTTAGGGCATCTGGATTCATGATCAATCCAATTTGTCAAGCATTGCAAATAATGTAAGAGTATTTAGGTCAGCTAAAATAACATGGGCTGAGAAAACTCATAGACTTAAATAAGGTGGAGAAAATGCCTTAATACTAATGGATTAGAGGACTCCTTTTTTGCTTTGTTTTTTTTTTAATCATTTGAATCAGTCTGTTAATAGTTTAGTGAAAATAAGACATCTTCTGGTGTCAAAGTAGATATAAGAGCCAAATAAATAGTTGCTGTTTTGTTCCCATAGACATCATTCTAGGAAATCTACAAGGGATTATGGATGGAAGGCACCTTGAAGTCCCTTGTTTTTTCTCCATGGGTTTCTGTGATTATCTCCATCATAACTATCCTATATAATAAAAGCCTAATACGCTAAGTGTCAGGTTGACCGTTCAACCAATCAAAGCATAATATGCTAATGATATGCTAAGGCTGCTCAACCGCTCGCTATTGCACTGACCACCAGGAAGCAGACGCTCCAACCAGTAGGTTAGCTTGCTGCTGGGAACTGGCCGATCAAGACTGAGTGAGATGGGCCGGACATGCCCTGGAGCCCTCCTGTGGTCCATCCCTGGCCCCAATCATGCACCGGTGGGGTCCCTCAACCTTGCCTGCACCCTCTCGCAATCCGGGACCCCTTGGGGGATGTTGGAGAGCCAGTTTTGGCCCAATTCCACAGGCCAGGCCAAGGGACCCCACTGGTGCACAAATTCGTGCACACCGGCCTCTAGTGTATCTCATAATAGGTTTTTATGTCAATAAACTCCTTTCTAGACAATAAGCTCCTTTAGAATAGACACTACCCTTATCGTACATTTCATAATAAGTTTTGAGACAATAAACTCATATTCTAGAAATGAACTCTTTTAGGACATGACACTGTTTTATTAGTTTTTGTTCTCTAGTGTTTAGGATGGTGTATAAAACACAATAGGCTCTCAATTATTTGCTGACTTTTTCAATATACAAAGGGACGAGGAAGGGAAATGAGGTTATATGCTCACTCCTACTTTGTTTACAATAATGCTCAGACACTTGGAGTGACAAGACCGATAAATTGTACTTTTTGGATAAGTTGTGAGTGATTTATTCTACAAGCCTTGTTATTGGGACTAATTTGATGATTCCAGAGTTCACCATATTGCCCTGATAAGTTTGCTATTCCATTTGGGACCAATTGGGGATTTTGAAAAACCCTGAGTACAAATTCTATGAAAATGGAGATAATACCAAAAATGCAGATGGAAAGATACAGGAGAATGGTTAATGGGAATGGATTTTTAGTTTAAGAGTTTTTAAAACTAAATTGTGATATAAGCAAACATATCATATTTCTGCAAAGATTTCAGAAAGATTCCTGTAATGAACATTTATTATGTGCCAGTATAATACTTTGAGCTAGAAATGCAAGCATGAATACAGAGACCCATTCCTGCCTTCAAAGATCTTAAATCCTAACTGGAGAGAAACAAGGTCATGAATAAGTAAAGTCAAAAATGTGTCACAAGTGCTCTGTTGAAAATGTTGCTCCAAGAGAGGATTGGGTCAATTACACACGAAGTCTCAAGGTCCAGGAAGGCTTGGTTGAGGAGCGACCTGTGAGCTGAGCATTGAAGATAAATAATGCTGGCCAGGGAGATGAGGGGAAGGGAACAGGGAGCAGTGTGTGTAGCGACATGATTCTGTGATGGCCCAGAAGGCATGTGCCAGTGGGGAAGGCAGCTGTGGGTTTCACTGAAATGAGATCTGCACCATCAGGTGCTGTCAGGTGGAAATGGCAGGGTAAGTAGCATGTTTGATAGCAAGCGAGATAAGGTTCCCTTGCAAATTGAACTTGAAACAAGCTAGATGTAAATACTGATCTATTAAGGCAAAGCGCTTCATGTGTCAATATCTATTATCTGCTTGATGCTGAGATGTATTTGTGCTGAGTGGCAGGAGCTGGGGGGCCTGCCAGTCCCAGTAGGGTATGAGACCAAGTGAGGTTTTCCCAAAGAGAAGTGTTTGCTTACAAGTACACACAACCCCTGTTGTATTACAATGTGATTATACTTCAGGCTCCTCTGAGAGATAAAATTGTCTATGATGGAAATCAGAGAGAGCACAATGCGAGGCTGGGGGCTGGTTGGCAGCATGCGAGATCAAACTGTCTTTTAACTTGTATCAGACGAGGGATTAACACTGGGTTTTGTGATATTTTTGACTGATACTCAGATAGTTCCATTAAGAACAATCTTGGGAAATTATCTGAATGCATGTACTTAAATGGATGGGTGATAAATTATATCGCTAAGGCTGTCTTTGCAAAGAGGGGAGAATTCTGCAGTTAGACCCTGGGGCTTTGCTCTGTATTTCACAATTATCTCATTTCCCCATCTTAAATTAGTAAAGTGGAGCTGATGGTTTTCCTTTCTTCCATGGAGAACAAGCATATCACACTATGGGGAAGCCAGAATTCTCTTTGTGTTTTGTCTACATCGCCTGCAAGATACCATAATACGGATATCCCTCACTGTGAGGAAAAACGGACATTTCTAAGCAGAACAATATCTGCTTCAACATGATGTTTGTCTTTATCCATTGAAAGGACAAACACTTGCATTTCATTTACCATCTGATCTTTATTTTATTCTAACTCATTCCTTGCCATCCACACCCGGGCTCTGTAGCTTCCAGTCCAGATTTATGAGATAATAGACTGGCGCTGTTGCCGCAGGGATAAGATGCAACAATGAAAGTTTTGAGTCTAATAAAATTTTTAAATGCTTTTAAAATGCTGTTAAAACAGTCAATACTCTTGCCCAGGGTTGAATTTGATTGAAGTCAAGCCAGGTCTGAATGTCCAATGACCATTTTAGATTTTATCAAAACTAATAATGTTGCTTTATCCATGGAAGTATAATTTGAAAGGCTTACTTGTACTGACTGAGTAGAAACTGGCAATGTAGTTATTATTGTAATTCATATATTCCGAGCTATATCAGTATGGCAATAAAAATAGCATTTCAGTAACAATTACAAAAAACAATTGTACATCCACCAGTCCTTCTTCCCAAGTAGTTCTGGGAAACCCCAGGGTCTCTTATGTGACTATGGACCAGTTAGTATTCTTAGGAACTTCAATAAAATCACCCATTTTTTTCCCTCTTAGGCTGTGGCTTGCTATAATAATGTCTACTGTTTCAGTATTCTGTCTTGCTGTCCCCATTAAACCATGTAAATGTTCTTATAATTTTAATATCTCTCATCTAGGTCACATCATCCCAGTTTCTCCTTGCCCTGAAAGCAAGATAAATATAATTATTCAGACCACGAGCTTCACTTTCAGATTGAAAATATTGTCACAGCTTATCTCATCAAGTTTTCCAGTAAGAGGATCAGGAACTGTTACCTGTAAATCTCTTTTTTAGATTTTGTATCACAGAGGATATGATCTGTAGTCAAACAAGGCAGATCTATTCCAGTCATTAGTTTTCACCATCCATTGGGGGAATGAGGGAAGGTAGGAGAAATGTTCTTGGTTTGACAACACTGCATCATTTATCCATCCGGTGAAATATTCTTTCTGGGTCAAACAGAAATGAGCCACCTTGTCAATTAGTAACAGCATCTTCTCCAGTAAATAGATCTGTCACTTTGTACTGCTTCATTGTGTAGAGAAAATGTTCTCAACAGTGAGAATTGTTAGTTTATGGTGGTATGCAAGTCTTTAGTTTTGTCTTGGCTGAATGGTTTAGATTTTAGAATAAAAGATCATCCCTTCAAAAATTACTTCCCCTGGAGTAACTGTGATTGCTCAGAAGGCATATGGCAGATAAGGCAGCTTTGGGCAAACATTTATATAACATGTATTTCCATTGGACTAGAACTGAACTCTGGTTAGGCAGAGCAAGTGACACCCCCTCCTGGGCATTAAGTGCAGAGTCTGATTTATATGAGGTTGGGGCATCTGCTGGGAAACAAACTCAAATGGAATCCAGGCATGTGTGGAAGGCTGGAGGATGGGTAGACTTAATGGTAACCCAAATGCAAAGTGAAGGTAACTAGGCTCCACATCATAATAGAAGATGAAGCCTGGCTCAATGATCAGGATTCTACAACAGGGAATGGAGGTGAGAAGAGAGAGTTCTATTTATAATGCCTTGGCTGATGAAAATAATGTTACTGGAATATAACAGGTCACCCTTGCTGGTTCTTTCGTTTCTGTTCCTATCAATAGTTACACATACGGACACAATTTTTTTTCTAGTGGAACTAAAAATACAAATGCATATTTACACACTTATTTGTATAACAGATTAAAACCTCATTCCGTGTATAGGAGCAGCATAATTACATCTACATATAATCATTTGCATATGAAAGTCCTTCATTTGCATGGACTATTATAAGTACACTTTTTGCTGATGCAAATGAAGGAACACCTTTGGAAAATTGGCCTTATAATTTCTAATCATATATCATTGAGTGGTGCATACAGTTTTAGGGAAGGAATTGGCATCATTTTAAGAACAAGAAGTCATTTAGGCAGATTTTCTCTGCAAGGAGTGCATGACAGAATCATTTTTTTCTAATAATGCTTAAAAATTAAGCATTCAATGGTGCAAAGCTGAAAGAGATAAAGTACTGACTTGGGGGTTCTTGGATAAGCCCAGAATGGTATACTTGGCTTCACGTGACTATATAAGGAGAATCTTATAAATATTTTTATTAGAAGCAATCAGAGTATTGTTTGGTTATACAGTCATCTTTGCACCACAGAGGACTGAAATCCCAGAAAGAAAGAAATTGTAGAAAGTCATTGATTACGTTTAAAAGAATCCAGGCTCTTGGTTTAGAAGTCAAGGGGCCATGCTAGGCATTTTCAGTCATATCCCCCAGGTTCTATCTCTTCAAATGAATTTCAATGTGAGTTAAATATTTCCGAAGGGACAGTGAAACTCACATTAGGATTTTAGTGGTTGTCAAAAGCCCAAGTTCTCTCAAAAGACTATGTGACAGGACCTTTAATGTTGACTTTCTGTCCCAAGTGTTGGGTCTGTCTTGGGTGTGTCTCTTCCGGCACCAGTTACTTAGACGTGTGAAATTGCATCTTGTCATGAGCGTGATCAGGAGGAGAAAATTATCAGTTCTATCATTTATGTACTTTCAGTAATTACCCTTCATTTACTGGGTCATGAGAAATTACATTTTGTTTCTAAGTGAATAGAGTTGTAATGAATTTACCTCAGATTGTTAAATCTTCAGTCTGTAACTGAGGTGACTCTGCCCTTATGAAATCACTCTGTACTAAGGCTCCCCAGCCCTGTTTCTCTAAGAATATAACCATCCTGAACACATAAAACAGATGCCTTTTAGATGGCTGCTGGCTTCTCTATCCAAGGGGGGTTGACAAATAGATCTTTTCAAAGGTATGGGGAGTCTCTGTTGGAAACACATAACCACAGTTGTGCAACTCAAGGTGCAAGGATGTATTCCCAGCTTGGTGGGCAAGCCATCTCCCTTCGCTTCCTTCAGGGCCACGTGGATTTCTATCTCTGCCAGGAAGGATTCTGGGCATCGTTCTTCCACAGGTTTTATTCTCATACTTTCCGATATGCTAGCAATTCCAGAAACCGTCATTGCCTTGGCATATTAGTTCAATTTAAACTTAGAATTGATTCCCAATTGTTTTATTCATATATTTATGGTATGTTACAGAGAGAGCTGTGAATATATACAAATACTAGTATACATTAAACTGAATGTTTATGTATACACACTATATGTATATGTGTGTGTGTGTGTGTGTGTGTGTATGTATTCCAGCTGAAGAGTCTATCCCTAATGATAGTGTGGTTTTAGTTGTTGTTGTTTGTTTGTTTGATTTACTCTCTTCGGGTAGGCTTTGCAATCTGGAGGATTTTTAAGGACACTTCAATGATTATGAGATCTTTTTATATCTGTGCTATATCTTAGGTTTACAGTAACATTTCAGTTTAAGGAACACTTCAGTTTCCAGTTCTGCCTGTCCAACATACACATGGCCTAGCTTGTCTGACCTCCCGTAGGGCTCATCTCTATTGCACTGTGTTATACATATTTGCCCCATGTGTCCTGTATATCTTTTTGGTCACTATAACAAGGTTATGAATACTTGGCCTAAAAGGAACCTGGAGAGTATTATGCTAAGCAAAATAAGCCAGTCAGAGAAAGACAAGTATCACATGATATCACTCATATGTGGAATCTAATGAACAAAATAAACTGATGAACAAAATAGGTCCAGAGACATAAAAGCATGGAACAGACTATGGAATCTCAGAGGGAAGGTGGAGGAAGGTTGGTGGATGGAGAGAGATCAACAAAGAACTTGTATGCATATATGCATAACCCATAGACACAGACAACAGGGCGGTGAAGGTGAAGGCTGGGGATGGGGGTGGGTGTGGGTGTGGCACAGGGGTATTGGTGGAGGCAGGCTGAAAGAGGTCAATGGGAGAACAAAAGGGGACATATGTAATACCTTTAACAATAAAGATTTATATTTTTTAAAAAGTTAAAGAAAAGGCTAGTACTTGAGTTCATTTAATTTCCCTCAAAGCCTTAATGCATGCTTCTTGTATGAATAATAGAATCTAAATAAACTGATTTTATGTAACATTTGTCAGCCATCTGGAGACATACTGTATCAAATTTGAAGTACCACAGTTTAGGAGGTATGAGAGGGTGTAAAAGGGAGTGGAAATGATGAATGGACATACTAGTAGAGCGAGATCCTGAAGATAGGTTAAATGCCTGGTGGAACAGTGGGCCTGGATGAGCCTGTACTCATGTTCAATTCATATTTCTGTAACAGATGGTGATGTTCTGGAAGATCCACATGGAGCTTAGCACCGTGCATGGCAAAGAGTATGTACCCAGTTCACATTTGTCAACCTAATTAATAGAGATATTTATAGGCAAGTAAAGAACACACCTCCAGCCCGACTTCCTCCTTGAGTCACCAGAATTCACCATTGGTTAACCATCTGCCTCCCTAGCCTACAAGATTAAGGTTTGGTGAGAGAGGAGATGGGGAAGTAGAGGGCAGACAATACCCCTGCTGAATGAATGGCCTGCAAGATCAGTATCTGTCCTACATTCCTCAGAAGTCAAGGGATGCTGGGCTGCTTCTCAGGAGCTGAGGGAAATGCAGGTTTAGTGATGGGGACAGGAACACTTGAAACACACAAAACATGTTTCACAACTCAGAAACCGGCCTCACACCCATGCTCGGGCAACATGAGGTCAAGGTTGTAGGGCCATGAACTCCAAACTCACGCTGGACTTTGCTAAAGCTTTGAAATGTATCTCCCAAAGGAAAAACAGTGAAAGGTGACATTTTAAAAAGGCACATAACGGTGAAAATAAAAAGGGTGCTAACTTATCCTTTTAATGAACACTGGGTGATTTTCAGGCATTAAGACATTAAGTGGCTACCCTTTACCATATGAGCCCATGTCCAGAGCCCATATTGGCTCCTCCTGGGAGCTGTGCTGCCTGTTAATGTAGCCCCACCAGCCAGGGGAATCAGGATTTCTGCACAGTCTGAAGGAGACTTGTCACCATCTCCTCCAGAATCTGACTGGTCATCCGGGGCCAATCAGTAGGATTTGCGCGGGATGATCATTAGGAAGATCCGCTCCCCAGCAGCTCCTCCATCCTATCTGCTGTCATCGTATCGAGGACAAGCTAATAATGGCTGTGCACAGAATCCTGGCGTTAGCAGATAAGAATTCAGACTTAATGTTGCCCAGGATGTTCAGAATCACATCAGAGAGAATAATTTGACAGGGGGATAAATAAATCATACATTTGCTAGTTAGCCTGCAAATAAATGATGACTCCTGAAAAGTATACCTATTCCAACCCCATCTCTTTGAGCAGAATTGGCCCTGCCATCAAGGCAGAGCCGCTCCTCCGCCTCTAAGTTAATATTCCTGCTTCGGCATGGATATTCCCTTCTCATCAGAGCTCTCCAACCAGAAGAGATAATATCTGGGTACATTATTCTGTGTATTTACTTCATATGTACAGGACTGAAGCTTGGTGGAGCAGCTTCCACGCAGGGATGCTAACAGGAGTGAACAGGGGAGGGAAGGAGAGAAGCAGAAGCAAGATGGGCAGTGACTGTGCCCTTGTATGAAAGTCACGGAAAAGGCGGAGCCGATTCCCACACAGGATTGCTCATTAGAAGCTAAGTATTTTGAGAAAGATTTAAAACGTAGCCCAAACGTCTTGCGGTAGACCAAATAGTGGGCATGTAGTATTAAAAAACACCAATATAGGTGAGCTGCTAAGGTTTCATCAATAGAAATGAAAATTGGCTAATGGATTCCTATACCTACCTGCCTATAGAGTCTGGATTTACAAAGAGGATGTCTATTGACACTTCCAAAAATAGAATTCACGAGAAACTTATTTTAGAAAATAAATCTTTTGCTATTCATAGCAAAAAAAAAAAAAAAAATGAAAATCATCAGTAGGATCCAAATCCCTGGGGGCGGGAATGCAGCTGGTTCCTTTGGGTGGGGTCGCTTTGCCTTAGAGTAGATGAGTGTGATGTTGGGAAGAAGCAGTCATCTGTGTCTTCTTATTGTACCCTCACTGTGGATTTGAACTCTGGTTTTTGTGGCGCACTGCTGTGTAACTTTCCAGGTATATAGTTATCTCTTTTCATGACCACTGAGCAACCAGCTCATTGGAGAAATCGTGTATTTTACTTCTCATTCTGCCATATGGCACCTCGTACAGTGCTGGCCACAGTGAAACACGCACATACACAAGACAACACCGCCCCCCAATACGCATCTGTGGGCAGGACCAGGATGGGGCTGGGCGTGCTGCCCTCAGGCACGAGGTGGTTGCTGATGGCAAAGAACAGTCTCTTGTGAACACTGAGGGCAGGGCCTTCTCAGGATCCCCAGCATCTGGCAGAAAGCTCAGCATGGGGCGGGTCCCCAGCTCTTGGCCAATGGAGAGGCATGGAAGGTACAGACCCACTTTGTAACCTGCATCTCCGTAGTTCTTTCACTGCCTTGTTCTCTCGCAGGGTGATTAGGCAGAAGGCAGAACTAAAATTCTACAGAAAAAAATAGGTCAAATAAGCCTCACGTGCTTCATGTGACGGGACAGATTATGTGTGGCTCTTCCTGGCTGAGGAACTGGGAGGTGTCCTGAGATGAACTGGGCCTAGTAGGGGGAGGTTGACAGTTATACCGGGAGGCTGGAATGGAAGCGGAGGAAGTGACTCAAACATGGAACAGCTCCAAGATTCGGGAGTCATGGCGGAAGCAGGTGATGTGTGGAGCTATCTTAGTCTCTGACATAAATAAGAAAATACAGCTTCATTGAAGAAGTTGAAAGGAATAGGGTGTGAGGGAGTAAATCGGAGGGAGAACAAGCATGTGGCAGCCACATGTGAGCATAGGAAGGGCACTTTCACCTCGGGGTCACTCGCTAGAGCTATTTCTCTCTAGAAAGCTGCATGGCTCCCTTCCTCCCTTCCATGGTCCCTACTCATCACTTTATCAATGAGCTTTTCCTTGACCTTCACATTCAACACATAGCTGTCCATGTCCCTAACCCTCTGTACACCCTATTCTGCTTCCCCTGTTTTTCTACATAGCACTTATCACTTCACAAAAATACCATTTATTTCCTTAGGCATTCATGATCTGTCTCCTTGAGTATAACAACAGGTCCATGAAGCGGGGAATATATTCTGTGTTTGTTCTCTGCTGACTGCCTGCACCTAGAACAGGGCCCAGGACTTAGTAGGCCTGGGATGAATGAATGGAGGCGTACTCCCTGGGGGAAGGTGCTGAGGACTGGGGAGTGTAGAATTCCTGATCCATCACAAATTCTTATTTGCGGTATAATCAGGTTCCCTTCACTGGCTTCAGTGTGTGCTCTCTAAGATTGTGTGACTTAGGAGAGGTTGGGAGTAGGACAAACATCATATTTCCCCAGGGAAGGAGCTGGACTAGTCCATCTGTTTGAATTTCTTCTGGTTCATAGTACGATGACTTTGTGTTTCTAAAATTTCATGATCTAAATGTCCCATTTTCTCCCACAGTGAACCCTTTGCTTTTAAATCAAATGAATATCTCAATTTTGCATGAAATTCAGAGATGATAAATTTTATTGGTGATATATATCCTATATATATGTTAATACAATACATATGTATGCACATATACATACATATGCAAACCTAAGATAAAAAACCAAACCAAAATAATTTCTGATGTTGTTAGCCTACCAGTTTTTCTCTATTGGTAAATTGGTTAATATATCCAGCTGAACCAAGGGGAAGGACATTCAGAGCATTTTTACTGATGTATTTTCTTTTTTTTTTTTCTACTTGCTATTTAAAAGAATTGACCAAATACAGTAGACAATCCCTTGGATATTATTTAGAGTAAGCTTTGAGCTCCAATCAATATGATATTTTGCTCTGTAGGTATTGGAAATCATTCTACTGTTGTCACTAATTGCTTTGGTATTCTGCAAAGGTACAAAGTGTCCGCTATTTATTAATAAATCTGGTTTTGTAGTCGAGGGTGCATCTTTACTCTTATCATGTACCAGCAGTAAAATTATACTGAAGCCCTGACTAGAGCATGTGATGAAAGGTGCTGTCAGTGTGTGGCGTATCTGTTGATTAAAAAGCAGGTAAAGGGATGCACCGGGAGGACAATATATACACGCAATTCTTCCAAAGCCCTCATCACCAATGATCACTCTTACGTGGATTAAAAGCTGTCTGATATAATCAGTTATCAAGCAATTGTGAAATGGGGAAATATAAAATTAAGAAGACATTTCTGATGGCTTGTCATAGTCAGCCACTGGGCTAGACTTGTATAGAATTCATGAGATTAATTAGATAAAACACACATTCATTTGATTCTCTTGTGCAACTAAATCGAGGAAGGTGGTTTGCAAAACAGATTTCTCATCTCTTGTACTCATCAGTGAGTGATAGAGAGAACACACCTCTATCTTCATCTTTTCAACAGAGCTCTTCCAGAGACACAAACCATAGCTCCAAACCATTCTGGGAAACAAAATTGTTTTCTCTGATAAGAGGGAGTGATGGGAGAATGTACTTCTCCATCATGTTCAAGCCATCATGTACCCAAATTTAGTGCTGTATATAGATACTATGAAGCATCATTTGGGGAACATTGAGAAAAGCTTTTGACTCCCCCCATAGATCATTGGCATCTGCTTACCTTAGTTTCTGAAACCATCATCACTAAGCTTGCCAAGTCCATCCATTACTTTTCCTTTGGTCTAAATTAAGGATGCGGTAAGGGCCAGTTTAAAGAAGGCGCTAATGAGCGAACGGTATCAGGATGAGAACTGTGAGGTAGTTCCTGGGGACCCTGCCCTTGAACATTGGAGGATATAAACATGCTTACGGAGCCTCCATTTCATCCAGGCCGACAACAGGGCTCTCTGCTCTGACAAAGCCTCCAAAGCTTTTCAGAACATGTGAAATGAACGTCTACTACTATGTGCCAAGCAAAGAGGGAGGAATACAAAGTGACTTCTGTTCTTAGTGGGCGGCAAGCATATAAATAAATAACTGCAGGCATACAATATGCCAATTGAGGAATACATTATGTTGCTTGGGGTTTATAGAGAAATTAGTGGCACATTGGGCTTGAGGGAAAGATTCAATAACACTTTATGGAGAAAGAGACTTCAGAGGGAGGCTTTAGAGGTTACGATATAGGACAGGAAGTTTGAAATGTGGCAAAAAAAATGCAAAAAAGAAGCCACCTTGCACAGAGCCTAGTACCCCCCTATCATTCTGACTTTTACTTCCCCCCAACCCAGCCTGATTTATTTATTTATTTATTTCTTCTATGACGGCTTTTATTCTTGTTGTCCTATGTAGCTTAAGATTATTTACATAAATTTCCTCACTTGGTCTTCTAGCCACCTTCAGTGGCATGCAGGTATAGCAGAGATTGGCCAAATACTACACAAGATGATTTGAATGATAATTTTCTCAAATTTTCCAAGAAGAGTATGTAGAAGCCTCCATTCCATATGCACCGGAGAGAAGTTCATTACATGTCATGGGTGTCATAGAGCATTAAGACTTAATTCTTGGGTTGAGAAAGCATAGGATAGATATTCACCAAACCCACGTCCTCTTTGTTCTGACCACAAAGATAGACGACAGTCTTCAGCCTTCCTGGAAGTGACATGGTGCCCAGTGACGAAGATCTCGTCAGCAGAACTCAGGTAGAATTGATATGGGCCACGTCTGAAGCAGGCTGATAGAAATCCTCCTGCATGCTTCTTCATATGCTTTCCCACCCACTGGCTGAAATGGGATGACACTGATGATACAGAGAGGAATGCAGCCAAGAGAGGGGACGATCCTGAATCCCTAAATTACAGTGCTTAAAGCCAACTGCCAAACACCATTATTGAACTGTCCTTCAAACAAGAAATAAAGTTGTGTTAGGGTAAGCCATCTTATTTTGGCAGTTGTTTCTTAAAGTGATTAGCCTTCCTTGATTAATATAGCAGAAGAGGTACTCTTTTCCCAGGTTTACAACTAAGGAAAGAATGATTCATAGACAAGAAAACTGTGGTCAGGTCAAAATGACAAGCCGAGAATGGAAACACTCAAGGCAGATCATGGACGTCTAGAGCCCCTGCTCTTACGATTCCCCAGGACATCTTACATAGAGGCAGAAGGGCGACTCTCGGCCACACAAGAACTAGGTCTAGCATGAAAGCTCTTTAACAGCCAGTGATTGGGGGAATGCGATCAGCTGAGTAGGTGCTTTGGCATTGAGGATAAAGCCCTATGCTTATCTCCCTGCAAAAGCTGCCTGAGCGTTTGCCCTCCTGGCCACTGTCAGGGGAATGGCATGCCTTCTGCTTCCTCCTACCCAGTGCCACAGGGGACCCATCTTTCTCTATGTCCTGCAGCTCTGCTCCTCCAAGCATCATCTACAGACCAGCAGCATAGATAACTCTGGGGAGTTATTAGAAACGTAGACTCCCAGGCACCACTTCAAGCATTCTGAACCAAAATCTAAATTTTATCAAAATCTCCAAGTGATTCTTATGCACATTACATTTTTTAGAAGTGTTGGTCCAGTTGCTGTACCCTGAGATTTGCTTTCCTGAACTAGAGTGCCCAGCATCTGTGTCTCTTCCAACACGTGTCTTCTTCATCTCAGCAATTTTCTATGAATTCCCTTGCTTTAACCCACTGTTATCTGGCTGCAGCTGACTTCCCTTCACGTGGTCTAGCCATCCCAGGCTGAGAATCTGTGCCACAAGCAGGCATCAGCTGCTGTATAGTACATGTGAACTCTAATGAGCAACCTTTTGATGCTCTACAGTCACTACAACCTTAGTTAATTAAAGTAGAATAGAAGTTCCAGGTACTGAATGGGAATCTAGGGAAAATGAGCCCTAGACTAGACAAGACTGTGTAAGTCTGTACTAGAGGGAATAGATCAGGACATAGGAGTTATCCTGGGAGGACCTGTCTTGTTAGGCATCTGTTCCATTCATTTTTGGGCTAATTAGTATTTTGTAATCCTCCTCCACTACATAACACATGCTTTCCTCCTATGGCATTGTAGAATAAAAGTAATAATATCAACTCCCTGCCTTTTTAGTGAGAATTTATCACTGCTCTTTACTGAAATACCTCAAATGTCAGCAGGGATGGGTCACAGCATCCTTTTCCTGTCTTCTGCATCTTATTGCTACCCAGGCATCTGGCTCTGCAAACCAGCCAAGAACAGAAGTGCAGACGCTTGCACTCTGAAGTAACACAGACCGCTGTAGTCTATCAGCTGGGTGGCTCAAGTATTTTAATAGATCACATTTAGAGTTTATGGACCTAAAATTTAATTACTCCAAAATAATTCTGATTTCCTGTTTATTGCGAATCATTGTTAACAAGTAAAGAATTTTTGGCGGCATCCTCCATAGCTGTCCTTGGGAGTTTGGTGGTGAAGAGCATGGGCTCATGGGTCCAGTGGCTAGGTTTCACCTTCGGCTCCATCCTTACTTACTCTGGGAACTTGTTTAACTATTCTAGATCTCAGTTTCCTAATCTGAAAGTGGATTCATGGGGTTGTTGTGAGGATAAATAAATAAGACATGGAAGTTCTTAGAACCGGCAGTAGGACAAGATCACCAAGAAAAACCAGCCATTGTCTGTTGTGTCCATTGGCACCATCGTAATCTTTAGCAGGTGTGGGAAGAAAGGCATTAAAATTAACTAGTCATTATCTTTGGCTGAAATGTTTCCCTCTGTTTCCTGACTGAAAAACCTACTACATAGGGGTTGAAAACATCATTTTCAATGACAATAGCACCTTGCATGGGGACCCTAGACAGCCAAGAGGTCACATGAGGGCACTGGGTAATAGATATTAAAATGTTAATTGCTCAATTCATTTTGTTGAATATTGTCCTTGCCCTTAATGGTAATCTAGCTTTCCTAAGACTTCCCTAAGTCTGATTTACCGCGTGGCCACAATCATCAATGGTCACAGCATTCCTGAGTTGATCAAAGACATAAAAACAAAATGTTGCCAAGCCAGTATTGCTCAGTGGTTGAGCATTGACCTATGAATCAGGAAGTCACAGTTCGATTCCCGGTCTGGGCTCCATCCCCTGTAGGGGCTTGCAAGAGGTAGCTGATCAATGATTCTCTCTCATCATTGATGTTTCTATCTCTCTCCCTTCTTCTCTGAAATCAATAAAAATACGTTTAAAAATCCACACAAACAAAATGTCTCTGAGCCCCTTTCTCAGTCCCTGGCTTGGGGAGCTCTGTTTTGAAAGCAAGCTTCCCTCCAGTGATCAGTATCGGTGTGATAAGGAGCAAGAGCCTAGTTGTCAGCTATGGTTCAGATGCCTCTTAAGACTTTAAGTGTCTTGCGCAATTCTGCAATTCCTGCCTCACATTTCCCTCCTCTGTGTTGTCCAATCATTTGTTAATGATACCAAAATGTAACACACTTACAGGGTGCTGTGTCCTCTTCAAATCTTTTCAGAACTGATTTAATACCATTTTACAGGCCTGCGCAATTCATCCAAACCCTTAAATTATTTTTCTCTCCTCAGCCTAAAGCCTTTCCATTCAATACCTCCACTGATAAGGCTTAACATTATAACAGCTTAAGGCGTCTTGCTCTTAGACATGGAAGGGGAGATAACTGTTGTATCATTGCCAGTATTTATCATGAGGTTTTTCATAGAGCACATCACAGAGTATTAAAACAACCAACATTCACCAAGATCTATTTTCATATTTAGAAAATGTCTTTGAACAGGAAATGACAATTGTGGCCAAGTTTTCTGTGACTTGTTTCTAGTATATTTTTTAGCAGCATTATTTTCAGAATAACCAAAGCCTCACATGGAACATAGTACTTTCCTTAAAAATCATTAAAAAGCAAAAAAAATAAAAATAAAAAAATCTATTATGGATTGCTCATGGAACAAAGTTAAAACTTTTTTACCTTTTTATTGAAAGTTATAGTCTTTCCCAGCACCTACTCCATTTCTATAAACTTAAAATTTTTCTTTATTCATTGTAACTACTTTCCTAGTTTTTCTCTTCCTCAGTCATAATGCACTTTTAACATTCTTTTCATTGTGGAATAATTGTTTAAGTACCTCCTAGATTTCCTGTTCTTTGAGGATATTTTTTCACACCATATCCATTATTGTAGCGCTTATTTACATTGAGTAACACCTTGTATGGAGTATATACTCATTAAATATTTCCTGAAAATGAACTGAATGCATACATGGAAAGAGCATAAAATATGAACTAAAGGTACCGGGTTATAATTCTGGCTCTGCTCCTAAAAATATGCCTTTGTGTAAGTGTGGCAGGCAGACACTTAAGGTGGCCCTATGATCTCCACCTCTTGATGGTCACACCCTTGTCTGATCTATTATTCTAGAGTGTAGGCAGGTCCATGCTTTGCCTTTATTGATTTTTTACAGAGAGGAAAGGAGAGGGACAGAGAGCTAGAAACATCGATGAGAGAGAAACATCGACCAGCTGCCTCTTGCACACTCCCCACCGGGGATGTGCCCACAACCAATGTACATGCCCTTGACCGGAATCGAACCTGGGACCTTTCAGTCTGCAGACCGACACTCTATCCACTGAGCCAAACCGGTTTCGGCTCATGCTTTGCCTTTAATCAGTGAAATTCAGTAAGGTAATGGGATGTATGAGATTATATAATTACATAATATTGTGGTCCTCATCTTGCTTGGGTTGTCCTCTATCCCAACATCTGAGTGAACTTGAAAGTGAGTCTGTCCCCAATGGACCTCAGATGAGGTGCAACCCTGGGTGGCATCTTTATCACATCCATGTCATACCCCAAGCACAGGACACAGTCTAACCATGTCTGGACACAGACCCAGAAAAAGTGCAAGAAAATAAATATGAGTTGTTTTAAGCTGCTATGTTTACAGTAATATTATTACACAACAATAGCAAACTCATATAGTAGGTGATTCACTGAATATTGGCCTCCATAATTATAAAATATAAATTCAAATATTTTTTTCTACATTAGCCTTGGTATTTAAAATAGTTAAAATGGAAATAAAATCTATTTAAGAGCACTTTAAAATGCTAGAACACTATATGAGCATTGCATTTTAAATGCACTTTAAGAAAAACACTTTACTAATGTGATTCCATATATTTTTCCAACAAGATTTTGAAGGATGTAACATTGTCATTGCTCTTTTGTAGCCAAGGCAACTATTATACCTATTTTACAGATGAAAAACCCAACAGAGAGGTCAAGTAACCAGCTTAAGGCAATACAGTTTATAAATGACTAGAGCCCAGTGCACAAAATTTGTGCCCTCAGGAGGGTGGGGTCCCTCAGCCTGGCCTGCGCCCTCTCACAGTCTGGGAGCCCTTGGGGGATGTCTGGCTGATGGCTTGGGGAGCGGGCCTAAGCCATCAGTCAGACATCCTTAGCACTGCTGTGGAGGCGGGAGAGGTTCCTGCCATGGCCGCTGCACTCGCCAGCCATGAGCCTGGCTCAGGACTTCTGGCTGAGCAGTGCTCCCCCTGTGGGAGCGCACTGACCACCAGGGGGCAGCTCCTGCATTGAGCGTCTGCCCCCTGGTGGTCAGTGTGCATCATAGCGACCTGTTCCGGTGTTTGGTCAATTTGCATATTAGCCTTTTATTATATAGGATAGGGCTCAGATTTAAACTCTGTATTGAACTTCAAACCTTGGCACTTTTGACCGATAGTCAGTAAAACAAAGTATGTTGAAAACTATGTAGGACCCATAAACATGTCTGTTCTTTTAGGATTCAGCATGGTTGCTTCAACATTTTAAAGTTAAAATATACATTACAATGTTTAGGTTTAATGAAGCAAATGAATTCCTCTATATTCCTTAACACGTTTGATTCAATACAGAAATAAATATTTATCAGGGGCTTATTATATTCCAGACCATCTTTGAGCACATAACGTATTATCTCAACAATATTGAAAAATAAAACTTGGAATTGATAGTTTTATAATTTATTTGACTTAGCATTTACACATACATACATGATATTCAATATAGGCCTGAGGGTATATATGCATATGTGTTCAGGGAAGGGAGAAATAGATCTGGGTGTGTAGGATACAAGAAGTACATTCTGTGAATCCCATAAAAAATCCAGAGGGGAGAGAGAACATTTCTAACTTTAAAGGTACAACTTAAATCTCCTCCCCTTCTTGCCTCACCAACATGTGTTTTGTATCTGGATCTCCTTGTTTGGAATGTTTGCAGCATTAACTGCTCATGGTGTCCAATATATACTTGAATAATGAGCCATTTCAGAGCGATAGTATGCTGACCTTGTGCATTGTGAGCTACACTCTAAGCAACAGGAAGGCCAAAGTCAAGTCTTATATTTACACGAGAGGCCCAATGCACAAAGATTCATGCAAAAATGGGCCTTACTTCCCCTGGCTGCCAGCACCGCCTTCGCTCCGGCCCGGAGCCGTCTTTCCGCCTTCCCACCCTGCCCAGAGACCTGGAGTGGCTGGGGCAGTGTGGAACGCCTGCGTCGTCGCCATGGCAATGATGCAAGTATCCCACCTGCCCCTGGCCACACAGCGCCTGTGTATGCAAATTAACCCACCATCTTTGTTGGATTAATTTGCATACTAACTCCTGATTGGCTGGTGGGCATCGCGAAGGTACAATTGATTTGCATCTTACTCTTTTATTAGTGTAGATGTTGCCTACAACATGCCTAGGGTGCCACATAGTAGAAACTTAGTGAACTCCCAAGAGTAAATGGGTACCCATAGAGCATCATGCATGTCATATTAGTGTAAGCAGCATGCCAACTCAGGGACAGAAGGCACCTGATTTCTAATGAGGTTATTGGCATGTGTTTGACTCTGTTTCTCAAACAAAAATAGAAAATAGAATCAAATACCTCTTTGGGTTTATATACGGCTGAGGTTTTGAAATCATAAACAACCAATGAAAAGGATCATATCATCGGGAGTCCTCGGAGGTCCCTTTCACGGGCTCCCGAAGCAGGAAGAAGGGAGGATGATCCCTGGGGTTTTCAGGGGAGGCTCCCCATGCTGCTCTGTGAGGGAGTTTAGAAGTGCATTTAGCCTTTGAAAGACATTCCAACTATGAAGACATTCAGCAAGAAGTTATTGTGTCTTGAATAATTGTAACACCCCCAACAGAGACCAAAAAATGACCATCTATTTATATTTGTAAGAATTATTCTTTTTCATTGTGTTCACAAAATGTGGTCTCTTGAATGTCTAGAAGAAATGTCATCCCTAAATATTTAATACTATTGGGTTTCCAACTTGAAAAGAAGAAAAAAAAAAAAACGGAAGAGAAAGAATACTTTCAGTGACAATTGTTTGAATTTTCTATGCCCACTGACTTTTCCAAAGGATAAAGAGTGTTTCTTAACAAATTAATCTGGCTATTAAGCCTCTGGCTAGCCTTTGCCATTTTTATGAGGTGGGGCCACTTTTATAAAATTCATGGAGATTTGCTTGGTGCATATCTGGCATGGAATATCTTTGTTTCTGTTTATAGCTCTACCTTGTGAATATCTCATGTCTCTTTAAAGGCAAGGTCCAGCTTCAGTAATACAGCATTATGCCTCTTTTTATTTTTATTGGGGTCTAATTGAAATATCACATAGTATTAGTTTTTGGTGTACAGCATAATGATGTGATATGTGTATGTACTATGAAATGATCACCATGTAAGTTAGCATCCATTACCTCACATAGTTAAATTTTATTTTTTCTTGTGATGAGAACTTCTTTTGTTTTTTTAAAATATTTTTATTGATTTCAGAGAGCAAGGAAGAGGGAGAGAGAGATAGAAACATCAATGATGAGAGAGATTCACTGATCGGCTGCCTCCTGCACGCCCCTACTGGGGATCGAGCCAGCAACCTGGGCATGTGCCCTGCCTGGGAATTGAACCATGGCCTCCTAGTTCATAGGTCGAAGCTCAACCACTGAGCCATACCAGCCAGAATGTGATGAGAACTTTTAAGATCTCCCTCTTAGTAACTTTCAAATAGACAATATCTAACTAACTGTAGCCTAGATGTTATCCCTAAGGGTTAATGCTTAAGGGAGTGGTCATGCAAAGGCCTGCATGCCTGCATGGGAGGCCCCTCTTAGGCCTCTTGTGCCTCCTCCAAAGGGGTCTACTGCATGGCTAGAAATATGCTAGGGTAGGAAAGGTCAGGGGGGACCAGGGATATGAAAGATCAGGAGGTCTAAACTGCATGACTGGCACTATGCTAGGAGAGGAAAGGTTACCCTTGATTTCCCAGTTCTGCCTGTTGCTAGGCATCTGGCGCTTTCTGCTCTGGTGACCTTTCTGTATCTGGCCCATTGCCCTTGCTCTGCTCATGTCTGTCTAAGAACCTACCACATAACTTTTTTTTTTTTTTCCCAGTGACAAATACCAGGCACTTAGATATCCTATATAATAAGAGAGTAATATGCTAATTATCCATTATGCCGTGAGGTGTAATGAATGGCTGCATAACGACTGGATCACGGATCTGCAGGAGGTTGGGGCAGCGAACTACAAGTGGACGGTGGAGAGCTACAGGAGGAGGCAGGGCAGCAAGCAAGCAGGAGGCAGAGAGCTACAGGAGGGGGCAGGGCAGCAAGCTATGAGGGGGGATGGGAGGAGCCACAGGAGGGTGGGGTAGCGGGTGGAGAGCCTACAGGAGGGCAGCAGCGACCTACTGGTGCACTGATTCATGCGCAGGGCTACTGGTATTACATAATGTAACAGTACAAAAACTTCTATGTAGATCACCCTCATCACATAGTAGGTAATTGATTTTGGGGAAGGTTAGTTGACCTAAGATCACATATGTAGAACATTGTAGAGTTAGAATTAGCATAGGTTTTATTTCAAAGCCGATGCTCCTTATGTTCTATTATCTTCCAGTAAGGACCTTACAATAATGTAGAAGCAAGGGTGCCACACAAGTAATGTCAATTGTTGGATCTGGATAAGAGAAAGAAGCCCAGGTAAGGCAACACCATACAAGAAAAGGTGGCAGAGACATGAAGAGAGTGTGCATGTGGGCTTTCTGAGTTTGCACAGGGGTTTGCTTGTGTGGTAGATCAGAAGGTTGGAGGGGTAAAGCGTGGCCCAGAAGATCGAGACATTCATATTCCTAAGGCAGTTTTACTTTATTTTTAATTAAAGGGAGGGAATTTGATGAATCTAGGAAACACTCTCCTTCCCCAGGGCTAAAAAGGATAATCACTTACACATTCAATTATGTATCTCCCCAAAGAGTGAACAATATATAATGAACTCTAGTTACACAGGAATTATCTTCCATTTTAGTAAGGGGTGCCCTCTAAGAGTGGAGATTTTCTGCTGTGTAAGGTGGGTTGCCAGTTTTGCTGGGTTGCGTGTTTTGGGGGAAGGTGAAAAGTATTGTTTCTCATTTAATTTTCAGCATTATAAAAGCTTATGTCTCCATTTCCTCCAAAAACATCTGTTAAACTACAAAGCCAATTCGAGCAAACAAAAGAACTTGAAAGAAAGACCAAATGCTCTGTCTGGAAGAAGACATATTTAGCCTGGTTCGAATTGACATTCATATGCAGTCAAAAGCAATTAAACTCTCACAAAAGCTGCACAAACAGGAGTCGGGAGCGCTCCTTGTTTAAAAGCCTTTTAAAGCTCCATTTTAGGAGGAGGAAGGCTCGTGGAGCCTATTCCCATTAGTTGTATTTCCGGCTTAGGAAGGCAGTAAATAGATAGTCTTCTCAGCACTATTTGGTTGGAAAGTCCAAACTTGATTAAAACCAATAAGAGAAAAAAAATTGTTTTTTATCATCCTAACAACTAATCTAAAGTATCCCCTACCTCCAGAGTTTTTAACCCCACTATCCTAAATTTTTCATAGCATGCATAACTATTAAGAAGTATTTGCTTATTGTATATTAGAGGCCCGGTGCACGAAATTCTTGCATAGGAGGAGGGTCCCTCAGCCTGGTCTGCGTCCTCTCACAATCTGGGACTCCTTGGGGGATGTCAGGCCTAAGCCGGCAGTCACACATCCCCCTCGCAATCTGGGACACTGCATGCACCAGTGACCATACTTTTCATACAGGTGAAAGGCATCTTGCTGTTGTATGGGCAGCTACATTTTTTTTGCCCTGATTATAAAAAGTAGGTCATAACATGATCCTTCTGAGGCCGTAGTACCATTTTCCCCATCTTATGGGTGGAAAAACTGAAGCAGAGAGAAGTTAAGTAATTGGCTTTGTCACACAGTTGTAAGTGTCAGAATCAGGGCTGACTACAAAATGTGCAAGCCAGAGTCCATGCATGTCATCGCTGCATCATCCTGTTTATTCAGTGTTAGAGTAGCCTTGCCAGGTTTTAATTTTTAAATCTAGGAGACTGTTCCCAATATCTAGGCTAGGGTCCCAGGCCTGGCTGGCGATCAGGGCCATCTGTGGGGCAACCTGTGTGCGGGGTGATGGGGGGGGGGGTCCTGCTGGCACCTACCTTGGCTGGCGGCCTGGCGCCGCCTACTGGCTGGCACTCCCCCCCTTCTTCCCCCTTCTCCCCCTCCATCGCTGCCGCTGGTCGCCTCCCCCTGGTGGTCAGTATGCATCATAGTAACTGGTCGTTCTGCCAGTCCTTCTGCTGTTAGGTCGATTTGCATATTAGGGTTTTATTATATAGGACTATCTATCTTCCCCCATTATAATATTCACTCAGTAAGAACAGGAATATTGCCTTCTGGTGTATCCCAATACTTTGTCACTGGTAGGTGTCAGATGAATATTGTTAAATTAATGAATGAGTAAATGAATAGTGAATGAATGGAATTTCTGTCTCAGAGTCTTAGAAATCATACTCAAGGCTTGCTCAAGTCTTGAGTTACCACTACATTTCAGTTTATTCTTTTACTTTTTGACATCAAAAATCCTATATGTGGTAGACTGATTGGTGAATTATAATTTGGGTGTGTGTTGTACTCTTTCTCACCCTTTCAGTTTAGCTGCCGAAAACTCTTTCCATTTTGAACTGTCCAGAGAAGGAATAATAAATATACCTTATTCTGTGTGTTTAAGTTCATAAGGTACTTTTACCTATAAGTCAGCAAAAAAAAATTGAAAATGAGAGTAGATATGGCAGATCCCATTTTCTTATCCTACTCAGTTCTCAGAATAAAGCCAATTAAACTCGCAGTTAGGGAAAGGAGTAGAGAAGGGGAGAGGGCATTCATGGAGTCTGTGACACTGTTTGCATTCCCTCCCTGGGGATAACATGCATGAGGATGGAATGGACAAATATGAGCAGGGACAATATGTATCTGAGGTTTGTCTGCCAAGCCGAGGGTTTTGGTGATAGACAATTGATAGGTGAAATGTCTCTTGGAAATTATGGTGCAGGAATTCTTGAGAATGGATGCTTGGATGTTTGTTAGGGGCAAAGTAGCTGCTGGTGACTCGAGCCTATCAGGGCCTCAGTCTGGACTAGCAGAATAGGTTAGCCTTCCCAATGCCCACGGGAAAGGTAGAGAGGGGCTGAGGGGGGACTCAAACAGCACAAGAATCCTATGGATGGGAACACGAAAAACCCTAAGTAACTGAAGGCTGAAGACCTACAACCTGAAGGCTGACTATGGCTTTGGACGTGTCAGTAAGTGAACAGGACAGAGATTGTCAACCCAAGTCCTTGACCAGATGACTGTTCACTCAGTGGGTGTCAGCATGAAGGGGACACGTTTGAAGACCACATAAGATGAGGAGCATCTCATAGACGGGCAGCTTAGGACGTAGCCATGAGACTGCGGAGTGGAGGTTCGTTTTCTCTCTTTCCTTTACTGCTTTTGTAATCACGGTTGTTTAAGTTTCCTAGAGATTTGAACCAATATGGGGAAAGGAGGAGAGAATATAACCTGAGAGCGATTTAACAAACCTGAATATGGCTGCATTACAAACCTGCATCGACTGTGAAGCTCCATGAATAGAAAGAAATTTACCTGAAAGCAACTTGATACCAGTTTTCTGCTTCTGAGTAGAAATGGGAGCTTAATGACAGAAATTATATTTGACTATAGAAAAATAAGTTACATTTTTGCATATATCAGTTTGTGAGTGAGAATTTGAATCCATTATATAGTCCCAGCAATTTAATTTTTCTTTTATGGTTTCAACTCCTGATGATTTCTTCTTTTTTAACCTACCCTCTCTTATATGTATGCTCCCTATTTTTTTCCCTGGAAACATTCATCATTTAACTAGTTCAGAGATGGTTGTTAAAACAATGCAGAGAAGCCGAGGAGCAAGGAAATGCTTATTTACTGCGGTTAAAAGAAAACCACTTTCCTCCTCCCTATTCCTCTCTCCTTGCCTTTGCTTGTGTTTCCCTTGCCCAAAATATCCTTCCCCGCCTTCAATTAAATCCTATTGATCAATGACTCATTCAGATCTGACCACATCAATTCAGGTCTCTCTGGTGGTTCTAACCCGCACGGCAGTCACCTTCCCTAAACTCTGAAAGGATGTGCAGACTCTACTACATAGTGAAGAACTGAATTATAATGGCCTGTCTGTAGTTTTTCTAAAAAATGGTTTCTACTTATTTTGTCAATTAGATTGTGAGCTTCCAAACATCTCCTTACATGTCTTTGGACACAAGTCTTGAGCAAATGGATAATAATTGCTGGCTGATTGCAATGTTACATTTAGATCCGAAGTAACATTTTGATTTAGAACTCACTGTTAAGTAGGCTTACCTGTCCTGAATTCCTCTGTGGAAAGCCAGCCCGCCATTCAATTACTTTCAAAGGAGGTGACCAAAGATCCCAATTTGAGAGGTCCATGACCCACACTAAATTCAGAGCATGCTTTAATCAATTTAACATATGAGATACTTTGCAAATGGCATGATATCGGGTGGATTTGTATGGCATAAGGCAAGTGAAGAGATTTTATGTTCTAAATTTATATGACTTTTCTTTCTGATTCTAACATAGTCACATATATCCAGCAACCCCCCTGCCTTGTCACTTTCTTGTCCCTCACTCTCCTGTTTCCCACCACTTAGAACAGCAATTTTCAACAAATGTACCACAGTAATTTTTAAAACACACTGTACCTGACTATTTAGTCATGGGCAATGACCTCTTTTTCTTGAGATTGTCCAATAAACAAAATGACAACAGCCAGCACAACAATAGCCGTCCAATGTGGATGAATCAAAATTACACGTATTTTTTTGTCAGATAGGCAAAAATACATTTCTTGGTGTGCCGCAGAATTTTAGTAATTAGTTTATGTGTGCCATGCGATGAAAAAGGTTGAAAATCGCTGACTTATAATGTTAGCTTTTAAGTACTGAAGGACACATTCTGGCTTCACTCCACGCAGAGAATGGGGAGACACACCCCATCCTAATAAAAGTCATGATGCAATCGCTTGAATCACTACCTTTAGTGGGGAGTGTAAGTGTGCTGAGTCACACTGAAGAGGAGAAGAAAGACTACTTCCTGCCTGGTCTTCAGGTTGAGAATGCATCTGAATTTGCATCAGCTCTGCTGATGCCTGATGCCTGTACCCGGTTACTGAGTAGTATTTTATTGGCATATGTGAATTAGATATGCCTTCCAGTCACTGTTCATAAACATCCAGGTGGGTGATGGAGATGGATTTGTACCCATCGTCTGGCCATCACTCTGGCTCCTATTTGACTTGGCAGGCTGGATAAAGAGCTGGATTTGAACATTGGCAGATTCTTTGATAGGCTCATTTTTAATAATGACAGCATGGGGTGACTTTCCCAGTTTGAGCTTCTTTGTTTGCTGAAGTTTATCCTCCCTCCTTATATTCTAATTCATTCTCACAGTCTTGTCCACATTTTGCATCTTTAGTGTTGGGAAAATCTCTGACAGTTATTAAACTTATTGTTATGATGTAATTTTCATCCTAATTCTTGTGCAAGTGTGTCTTCTGTTTGCTGAAAAGATGTACTAGATTGTAAGATAGGAAAGGATTATTTTATTTAACCTTTAGGGTACCGTCTTAACCCCAATCCTCAAAGGTTTTCCCTCTTCTTTTCCATTACCTCCATTTAAGGGAATTTGTTTTATTATACTTTCTTAAAAACTCACATGCTGATTTGTTGTTGCTATTAGTAATGACTAATAAAGTCAGTCTTTTGTAGCAAGGGGAGAACACACTGAATCTAAGTAGGAACGATAAGGACATATTGATAATTCCATGTTGAGACAATCAAATTTGTCTTGGAAAACTACCAATGGAGATTTGTTGCACATGCCTGTGACCTTGAGCAAGAATGTCCAGGAACACTAAGGGTAGATAGACAACACTAAGTCATTACTAAGGAGCCACAGGGTCTGAAAACTCTTGGTGTTTTATAACTTTCTTGGTGAAGTATTCTGTATTGCTTACTGACACGTGTCACTTCTCTGATGGACATTGCACTGATTTCAATCTGAGCTGCATCAGCATACTTTGAATGGCATTTTAATTTTTCTTCCTTTTGCTTCAAGGCTACCCATAAGGCCCTTCAAAATGGCATTCAACACTGGATTCACAGATAAAATAGCCCCAAATTTGTGCCCAAGATAAACATGGATGTTTCCTCCTTAAAATTATCCAAGTATTTACTTCTCCCGAGAAAACATAATTATACAGGTGGTACCCGATCCATCAGTTAAAATGTGCTTAGAAATACATTGTATATTTAGTTTTCACAACTTTCTCTATTAGCCAATGGTGTGACCTGTAGTATTGTAATGTTCTTGAACCACACACTTTGTGCCAGGTTATGGGAATATAAATCCTTTCACAAATGTTAACCCTAAAAGAACGATTCAAGCTATTTATTTGTGCAAATGTAAATAAACTGGTTTGGAGAGTAAAGATATATTGAGGTGGTCACAGGAACAGATAATTTGGCTCTGGTAAATGTGGCAGTTTACTCATATGCTATACTTGTTGCAAATTTTTATTAAAATGAAAAAAGAGCATTTGGCACTAACAGGAGTCACACAGGCCCTGCAGGCTAAAGGCCCAGTCCTGAGACTGCCTCTCACTTCAGATACCCATGGCAAGTAGTAGATCCCCAGGTTGCCCACAACTTCTAACTGACTTGGCTACAAATAGAAGATTGCCATGAGCTTCCTCTTGTATTTGAGTATTTGCTAGAACAGCAGGCAGAACTCAGGGAGACACTTCAGTTTACCAGTTAATTATATAATAAAGGATATGGTAAAGAACACGGATGAACAACCAAATGAAGAGATACACCGGGGGAGATGTGGAGAGGCCCCGAGCGCAGGCACGTCTGTCCCTATAGAGGTGAGGGGTGAGACCCTCCCAGCATGGACGTGGGCACACCAAGCCAGCAGCTCCCTGAACCTCATACTATTGGGATTTGTATGGAGGTATCATCATGTGGGCACGATTGATTACTAACTCCATTTCGAGCTTCGTTCTCCTCTCCGCAAAATAGGAGATGGGGCTGAACAATCTAAGTTTCTAATCATGGCTTGGCCTTTCTGGGGACCAGCCCCATCCAGGAGCCCACAAAAATGTCACCTCATCAGAACAAAAGACACAGCTATCACCCAAGACATCCCCGGGCATCTGGGAGCTCTGTAACAGAGCTGCAAAGTAAAGGGCTGAATATTGGAACACAAGATTCTCTTAGCACCCCTCTACGCCAGGGGTTTAGGAACGCAGGGTCAGGATCGAGAGGCAGGCACCAGTATGTATTTTTTCTCTATTCACAATTCAAAAGACAATTTTTTTTTTGGTGGAATATGTATGTGCTGGCTGAGGGTTAAAGGGGCTTTGCTGTTTCTAAAGGAAAAACTCAGAAAGGAAAGGTGTCTGCTGCCTGAAACAGATGCCCTGACTGATCAATAGCAACTGAAATACACAGGAGTCTCTGTGGGGCCCTGAGGTCTGCCAATCAGGTGGCAGCGGGGAATCGGCTTTCTCCTGTCTTCCTGTCTTTCCATCCTCAGCCTGTGGCTTTTGTCTTCCTGGTCCCACGTGCTGGTACATTTCCTCATTCCGGGCACTGAGAACACGGGAACAGAACCATCAGCAGACGTCTCCTTATATTTCACTGGGTAAGAAATATGTAACACAGGACCTTACCTGAAACTGCAAGAGAAGATGGGAAATTGAACTTGTAGCTTTTTTATTTTTTATTTTTTGAAGCTCTTTAAATAGAGGCTGGTGAGAGAGAAGGACAGTGCCACTATTCATTATGCCGACACACAGGCCCATACCATTCCATGGGTGCCCACCGTAAACGGCTGTATTTAAGCCCCAATATGCAGCACTCGTATAACCAGGACAAGGGGCTGATTATATATTGTCCATTTAAGTAGACGGTTAAGTCCTTCATTACTCGTCCCCTGTATTTGTACAGAAAGGAAAATCTGTGAGTTCAAAGGGCAGAGAACAAAGCAAGCTCATCCTGGCGCACTGAGGCGCCCATTTGGTAACATCTGAACTTGCCCGATGATTGCTTCCCCTTCCCACGCCACAGTGACTCTGCTGTCCTCTCCCGTGTGCTGCCAGGTCAGCCCGAGGAGCTGCGAGGCAAACTCACCCGGGTCTGGAGCGCAGGGCTTTCCCCTCCTTCTTCCTTAGCTGCTGGGTAGGTGTGCAGTTGTGAGGCCATTCCTGGCCCCCAGTGAACTCCTGGGGCCTTGGTCCTGCAGGTGGACCAGGGGCCAGGGCAGCTCCGGATGGTGCAGCCTGAGGAGGCTCTCGGTGACACACGGATGCGGTGAGGGTGAGGCCCCTGGCGTCTCAGACGCCTAGGAGGCGACCTGCGCAGCGCTGTGAAAACCTGGAGCAAGAACAGGATTTCGTGATTGTGTTTTATGTAACGGAGATGAAAGCAGCAATCTTCCCATCAGGCACTCTTTATGATTAATTACGAGAGATTTTGCAAAGCAATCTATGCTTTTTGTGCTCACTCAGAGGCATACTGACAGAGAGGACAATCAGGCAGCTCCACCATCGGCTCCCTAACGAGCCTGGCTTCAGCCCCACCAGCTAACTCGGTCTCTGTGACACCCCAGGTTTGGCAGCCACCGCCCGGCCTTATCACAGATGCTGATAGCAAATGGACTGAAATGGGTGATGTGGATGATGCCAACGCTACGATGGTTTATGTCTTTTGAAAAGCCCTGTCCCAGTTTTGTAGAGATTGGTCAGGGATGGATGAAATGTATGTGGCATGTAGGTGAGGTCGGAGGGGAGGGCGGGGAGCAGAGGTAAGGCAAACGCATTTCAAGGTGGGCCTCAAAACAAACTGTGAGGGGCTCCAGGAAAAGGGATGTGATCGCCTGGATGGATCAAGAGTTCTTCGAGGACTACGATTTTGAAGCGTACGTAGACATTGATGAGCATGTAGGGACATCTTATATCATCCCTCAGTGGTAAAGCGCTGATCACATTTGAGACCTTACTCTCAATTACTGAAGGAACATATTTCAAAGCCACAGAACTAATTTAGGAAACACCGAGTACAATGATGATGACAACACAGCAGGGGCTCTCTCTGTGTAACGTCTACATGCCACCAGCCTTTTGCCATTTCAAGTTACTTCTGTAGGTTTGGACCTATAAACTGGTCACTTTAATAATCTGTGCTCATTATTTTGAGGGAGACACACACAAAAAGGATACATTTCAGTAATCACTGAAGTACAGAAATGATTTATTTCATTCTTATATCCATTTCACATTTACTTATTGCATGCAGCCCTGTGCCTGGTGGTATTAGGTTTTGGGGAGAGGTTTTGGGACTATATGACCGACCAACATCAACTTGTGTTCTGACTTCACACAACATGCCAGTGATGTGGGGTTCAGGTGAGGAAGCAGGCAGTTAAAACACAGCGTGGTCTGTGGGGTGCGAGGGAAGTGACAGGGCTCCAAGGGAGACCCAGAAAGGCCCCCTAACAGGGGACAGGGGAAGGTTTGGGTGGGCTAAGGTTACTCTGAAAAGATAACAGCCTGGGAAAAGGATTGGAGGCTAGAGCGAGAGACATATTCAGAGAACAAAATGTTTCTGTGTGGCTGGAGACTGGTGTGAGTGACAGGTGTGAGGGACAGCGATGCAGTGGGCGGAGGAAAGCAAGGAGGAGGCCCCAGATCACAAAGGCTCTTTAAGAGCATATTCAGAAGCTTGGACTTGTCCTGAGGTATTTGAAAGCAGGTGTGTGCCTTGATCAAGTCTGCATCTTAGACTGAAGCAAGAACGACCTACACTGGGTAAAACTGAGACTGGGAAACCCGTTCAGTGGTTGTTACAGGGATAAAACCAGGTAAATGTATTGTTATGAGAAGCACAATAGAGGCAGGGGAATTGCGGGATGTGGATATATTTGGGAACTCTTTAGAAAGTAAAATCAACAGGCATTGGTGATTAATTTTGTGAGGGACTTTTGGGTAATCCAGAATCTATAGTTTGGTGATGGTGGTGTTCAATGGGATAGGAATTCCAAGATGAGGAACTTGGGGGCTGGGGAAAGGGCTTAGTGCTGTGTTAGAGGCGGTCTGTGGGGATTTCAAGTAAGGGTGTCTAGTAGACAGTATGTAATTATAGTCCCGGAACTGAAAGCTGATGCTAACAGCTGGGAATGCTAATTCGTCCACAAGGAGTCCCTTTAGCCGTGGAGGTGAACTCATTCCAGAAGACTGCCTAGCGTTGGAAAAGAGAATAGAAGTGGAAGCTTAGAGAAACATGAGCATTCCAAAGCTGACAAAGAAAGAGCCCCCAAAGGAGGCTGGGCATCAGGAAAGTCATTAAAGGTAGAAGGAAGTTTTCTCGGAGAGAGAATGTCAATGAGTTGTTAAAGATGTTTGACTATGAAAGTGGAGAGAACAGTTAGTTGATATTTGAGATGGATGTGGGGCTGAAGAGTTATTTCTGTTTAAGATGGGCAAGAGGAGCTTAATGCATGCACACAGATAGGGAGGCTACGATAATCCAACCTGGGGACACAGTTTACCTTTGAACAGCTCATGAAAAGAGGATTTGCTGAGCGAAGGAGGGATGTTAACACGTTTGTGGAGAGGCGCATTTAACCTGCTAAAGAGAACAAAGTGCTTCTTTGCACTCTAACAGTAGCTTTGCATATGCACAGTGTGATTAAAGATGGCTCTCACCTTCTCCCTGGAGCCAGACTTGTCTTCGGCAATACTTGTTAGTAATGACTTTGGATATCAAAGTTTGTTTGTTCTTCTGTTGTTTTCTTCATGCTCCAGATTTTCAGGCTCTGTTCTAGGTGTTAGGAATTCAAAGAAAAAAGCAAATCCTTATTCTTCTCTCAAGAAACTATGTGCCTGGGGAGGAGGCAGATACAGTTCAATGGGCGGAGCCTGTGCTAGGAGGAGGCCTGGGAGGGTGTTATGGGCTTAGGGAGGAGGCACCCCGCACAGCCTCTAGCAGGAATAAGCTGTCTTCACCACTGTCCTCACTGACCTCGTAGAGTTTAATTAAGATTTTGCTAAGCTACATTACTTTTAGTATAGAACAGCACTCAAAATGTCTACCAATTCAACCAGAATCCTCCTGCCCCCTAATTCCTTTACATCCAGAGTCCACAAACATTTTCTGTAACAGAGCGGATGGTAAATACTATAGTTTTGTGGGCCATCTGGTCTCTATGCAACTACTCAATCCTTGCCTTGCCCCGTGGAACTAACCCCGGACCATAAGGAAATGATGGGCGTGGCTACTGACAATGGCAAATTTCACCTGAGCCCTGTGATGCTGGGAAGCAGGGAGGTTCATCAATCCCCAATCCTGTTGTCTTGTAGGAAATGGCTTATTGCCAAGAACCAGCCTTCTCCTGTGCTTTAGATGTCTAAGACTCAGCCATGGCTCCCTTTGTATCCAAGTCAAGGCAGGTACCAATTTTCCTAGTTCTCATTATTTGCCTCATAATTAAATAGCTGAACTGTTTTATCCCAAAGGGATGAATGGAAACAACATGCTTTTTAACCAAATTTTGGTTAAGATCTCACCTCCCTCAGGTCTGAACTTTGTCCCCTTCATCAAACTGAGCCAACCTGTAGCCCATCCTTAAGGGCTACTCTCAGAATTTCTGCTATTCTGTCTACTGCTGATCATACAGAATATGGTCAGGGGAAGCTTTTACCCACTTCCACTCGGTTCTTTCCTTTGTTCATTCCTTTCTGAGAGGCTTGCTGATCTTATGGTCAGAGCCTTCTTTTTATTATAAAAATTCAACTTTGCCTATTCCATAGCCCCTTTCCCCCTGATAATCCTGTAAAATAAAACCCTCTTTTCTAAGTCTAGATTTTTAAAAAAGCACTGTGTTAACACTGTGATCCAATAAAGCACACTAAAATTAGAATTTTATATAATGTTTAAGTGACAAAAGATTACCTCCTTCCTCTGATCCCTCCTCCCCCCAAAAATGAAAAGACTTGTTCTGAGCTCACAGACTGTACCAAAACATGTGGCTGGGCAAAATTTGACTCAAGGGATAGATTTTGCCATTCCTTGCTTTATATTAAAGGGGCTTCACATTCAACAGAACCAGATTAGTTGGCCTTTTAGAGAATTACCAATCTATTCAATTCAATAAGCATTTATTAATTGCCTACCCTATGCTCAGTGTTATTCTAGGCCCTAGAGATAAAGTCAGGAACAAGACAAATACTGTTCTACACTGAAGGAATTTAAAAATAAGGCATTAGTATTACACCTCCCTATGCTCTGCTGTCTCTTATATGACATGATCTTATTTGATCACAACTAATCATACATAGATGTGGTATGACTAGAAGGTTTTGCTATGCACACAGGTCATTGATGGCCTTGAATAAAATATCCTACATGTTAATTCTGATTAAATGCTTTTCCCTGCATAATAGTCAACCTGGGCACCTATGCACTAATTCCAATAATACGGTAATCATTCCAAGTAAATATTGAATTCCTCCTTGCAAATTGCCTTCAGATTCTGTAATACATTCTTTAAATTTCTGGAGTGGCAATTTGTTACATGTTGGTGGTGAATTTCTGAAGCCAAGTCAAGTTAATACGTGAGATGAGTCTGGGTGACTAAGAAAAGCAAGCATTGCTTCCTCCTCTTGAAACACAAAGTCTGATTTTAAGACAATTCAGTTGGAATTTTATATTATTTCTATTAAACCAGCTTGTTATGGCCTGAAGGTTTTGCTTCTCAAAATGTCCAGTGTTGAAGCTCTACTCTCTAATGTGCCTGTATGTGGAGATAGGGCCTTCTTGGAGACAGTTGAGGTTGAATGAGGTCATCATGGTGAGGCCCTGGTCTGAGGGGATTGGTGCCCTTCTAAGAAGAGACACCAGAAAGTTCAGGGGCCTTCTCTCTTTGCACAGCCACACAGAGCCAGTGTGAGAGCACAGGGACAAGGTGGCAGGAAGCAGGCTCTCACCAGGGACTGAATTGGCTAGCAACCTGATCTTGGATTTCCAGCTTCCAACACTGGGACAGATAAATTTCCATTGCTTTAAGCCACCCAGTCTGTGGCCTTCGTCATGGCAGCCTGAGCTGACTCAGACATGGCTCTTAAGCTATTTCCTAAAGAAAGCTCTGGAAATTCCGAATGATGTCAGCATTTTTTTTAATGATTTTCAGTCACCAAAGAGACTCTAATATATATATCACTTGGATGTATATATTCTTATCAGTTTTTAAAGTTACAAATCATATTTTTTATCATCTTATTGTGTATGTGTATATGATGCATCTGAGTTAGCCCCAGATGATTATAAATACTAAGCCCATAGCCATCTGCAAATATAAAGAAAAGTGAGAGATATATCTACATGGTGTGGCTGTGTTGGAGTCTTTCTTATTGTTTAATGTTTCCAGGGGGGGTGGGGGGGGAAACTACCTAGGATCTTTTTAGAAAATAAGTACTTATCTAGAAATACAAAGTGAGGGGAGGAGGAGAGACATCCCCATGAATAAAACTCAGTCCTGATCATGCGAGGGGCCAGATTTACCTGGAGTAGGAGGTTCAGTCTGACCTACTTCCCTTGAGCTGTGAGGGAAGGCACAGAGGGGCTACTTGTATATCTCACTTGCCAGAATACCTATTAGTTCCCTGGGTGTTTGTATATCAAAATATGGCATATCCACAATAATTAAGAACATATTTCAAGGAGATATATGTACTATTATTTGTAATACTTTAAACAATAAAAAACATATTTAATTAAAAGAAGTAAGACCCAGTGAACTAATGTTAGCATTGATTAGAAAAATTGGATCTTTGAGTAATGAATAATACTGAGATTTATAGTTATCTGCTTTTTGGAAAATAATCACTAATTATTCCACTTAGAAGAATCAGTCATCAACCCTCACTCTCACATGAAGCATTTTTGTTTCATTTGTTGCCCAGAGCAGAGTTTCTGGTATTTCTTTTTCTTTCATTCTTAAAACAAGTACCTACTGTGTGCCAGTGTGTGCATGGAGCTGGGAATATGAATAAACATACGGGTAGAATCCAGCTTTAGAAAGGTTGGTGGCCTTGAGGAGAAAACACATACAAGGAATTGCAAGGCAACGGCAGGGCTGTAACACAGGGTTGCCCAAAGTGCAGTGGGGAACATCTGAGCCCCAGATGATTATAAATTCTAAGCCCATAGCCATCTGCAAATACAAAGAAAAGTGAGAGATATATGTACATGGTGTGTTGGAGTCTTTCTTATTGTTTAATGTTTCCAGGAAAACAAACACCTACCTAGGATCCTTTTAGAAAATAAGTACTTGTCTAGAAATACAAAGTGCGAGCCTTCTCTGAGTCGTTTGCAGGAGTAGCCAGCAGACAAGCCCAGAGGTTACTAAGAAAGGCGAGAGTCCTCGCTTCCCGTTGCTTCCTTCTTCCATTCACATAGTAAGTGCAGAGGCATTACTCCCGAGCAACCAAAACCAGTTTCCCAGGCAAAATAGCAGAGGGCCGCTGCGAGGCATTTCGTGAACTCTCCATTTGAGGAAAAGGACCCGTTGTTTTGGTGGCAGTGGGCAAGTAGGTAGAAAGATACTGCTATTAAGTGAACAATGAGCTTCCACAGGAAGCCAGGGCAATGGAAAGTAATAATTAAATCTTCCTCTGACTTCGGTCGCGTTGTAAGTGCTTAGCTGAAAAATGTGTCTGTACCTCGGGGCCTGCAGCAATGACATCTGTTATATTTTAGGAACGGAAAGCTAATGAGGTGGAATCTGGAGTCCTGAGCTTAATTGGGCTTGTTTTGATTAAGTGTATGTGCTGGGAATATTCGAATCACTTGTCTCAATTGCAACACAGCCAACATAAGCCCCCGAATTCTGGCAGACATTTGTGAATCGGTTTGGAATAGGAAGAAAACTGTGTGGAGGAAAGAGTGAACGGGAAAGCAGACATTATCTAAGGTTCAGGTGTTCCTCTCCTGATCAGCGACGTCAGGCCTAAGGAGCCGCCCAGTCATTCCTGCCCACTGTTCACTGCAAGTCCAGGCGTCGGCTTGGGGAAGCATGAAATGTCAGTGAACTTGTTCGAGAACCTGAGGCCCAGAAAGGAAGGGGCTTTCCCTGGATTCTGCGGGGTCTGAGGTCTGATTCCTAGCCCGGGACTCTCTCCTCTCCTGGACTCTCCTCTCCTGAGCTTGCTCTCCAGCTGTGAAGGGAGAGGTCACAGGACCTCAGGGGAGGTTGCATCTAGCACTTCCCAACCCATCACCCAGGGATGCTGATAGACGCCTGCCTGCCTCACCTAACGACAGTGGATTGTGTTCTCTCTATTACATCTTCCCTTTTGCACTTGTCATCTCTAAAACAGAAAGTTAATAATTGCTTCTATCAATACTTGTTTACACTGTAGGTTTCATGAGCTCTTATCTGTGTACCCTGGAAATTGCCCCGTTCTGGGCACATTGTACATTTCCATGAGTAGAAAGGATAAATATATGTACAAATAAATGAATATCTCCACCCAGCAGTAAATGGCTGAGGAAGAAGATTCAAATCCAAAAGGGACAAAGAACCCTCCTCTAAGGAGGCTTCTCTGCCTCGGAGAAGAGAGAAACAGAGAAATAAAGGTCTTTGTTGAAGGAGGAAAGGTGCCCTTGGGTGTCAGAGAACTGAGCTCACGCCCTTAGGCAGATGCCTAGGAGGGCTTTGAGGTATTGGAGGTTAGAGACTCGCTCATGTAGTTCACTTCTTCCATTCAGTTCATGTCAGTTAAAACCGAATCCCCTGGACATCCATTTATGTTAGACCTTGTGTTAACCCTGAGAGGCAAGGACAAGGAGACCCAGCCTGTGCTGTCTAGGGCCTCAGAGCCAATAATCGATTACCTATCACATCCCTGGGGAAGTACCAGCATCTGCAGACTGTCCACTGATGCTCACAATCTCCAAGCAAGTTTCTGAGTGCCCAGATGTGCCCCTTGCCCAATACAAAGCAATAGATGGGGAAAAACAATGATGTGCATAAGAAACTGTGCTCTTTTGAGATACTGGGAGCATTAAAGGAAAGAGATTAAAGACCTGTGTGTGTGTGTGTGTGTGTGTGTGTGTGTGTGTGTGTGTGTGTCTGTGTGATATAGCCTCTGACTGGACCGGTCATGACTGTGATTGAATGTGCAGAGTTGTAGTTAAAAATTACCTCCATGATGAAGGGTTGTCCAGGCCCAGCCTCCACCTCTTCACTGTACCTTTATATTATTGACGCATTCCTCTTTCCTGCCACTCACCAACCTTGTGGGGTGCTCTTTAGGTAAAACAGGAATTGGAAAGGAATGGGAGCTGAAAAAAATGCCACAAAACCCAGGAAAGTAAGTGCAGGTTGTACAAGGCCCATTTCCCTTAAGTGCCAGCATAAAGGCCCAAACATGCAGAAAGTGCATGAATAATCGAAGTAAATTTTAATTAGTTTTAACCTGTCCTTGTTCTCCTGTAAACAGGGTGGGCTGTGTCCTAGGTTCTGGCAGGTATGTAATAGTTACCGGTACACAGAAACACTAGGCCACAATTTAGGGTAGATATTAAAGAAAAATTCCTTGCACATGTAAAGCTCAGGGATGATTTAGGCTGGCAGAGTGTAATTACCCAGACTGGAGCACATTCCTCAGGGGGCAAGAAAGCAAGAGGCGCAGTGGGCTCCTGCACCCTGTGAGGACAGCAGCGCTTCTGGAAAGTGAAAAGAACGTGCCCCGAGATGGAAGTTACGCAGGAAGATCTAGCCTTTACGGTGACCTTGGGTGAGAAGTGGAGAATGGGGAACCGAACCTTGTGAGAGGAATTGCTGCGTTGTAGGAACCTTCAAGTTCAGTCCACCTGCCACCATGTCCTCCCTGAGTGGATGTTGTCTCTGCTTGAGCATCGCTGTGATGGGGAGCTGATGACCACCCGAGAATGGTCAAAGATGATCCATTTATGGGTAAAGAACTTGCATCCTACAATGTCTACCAGCTGGACTTTGGCCTCTCCGAGCCATACAGCATGACTGTTCCTCCTCTACCAGATACTATTCAAATATTTCAATGCCATTTTCATTAACTCTCAAGTCTTCCTCCCCAAGCCAAATGTCCGCTCTGCCTTCAATTTTGCCCTAAGTCATCCATTTCTAGACCTGTAACTACTTCAATCCAGCACTCCAGGTCGGTACTATTTTTCCATCCTAGTGTTAGGAATTGGATAATTACTGGTACACCTTCATGGAGTTCGACATTATAATTCTGTTAATTCATCTAAAGAAGTTTCTTTGGCAGACACATCACTGTTGACAAGGGTTGTGTCAGAACTTTACAAATGCAACTCCTCTTCTCAGTGCCCTAAGGGGGATTGGACCTGGGGTCTCGCACACCTCCCCCTCATCACCTCCCCCCAACCGTCACCCATTCTTAGATGGACCACTGGTATGCATCACCTCTTTTTTTTTTTAATACCTGCATTTAAAGTGTAAAATATTTCCATAGTATTATTTTAAATTTAAAAAAATGAAAATGTAATCATTTTCATTAAAAAATCAGTCCCCATTATCTTATCCAAGGCATGCATGATGTCAGAGCCACATGCAGCAGTATTGGGAGAGTTGACCTTGCAGACACAGAACTAGCTGAGGAGGGTGGACAGTGACAAAGCAGTTCATGTCCTGTTTCAGGAGCTGTAACAAGCGTGATGCAGTAGGTCACATGGTCTTTCCTCGTCACCTGACCGTGAAGCTGTAAATGGTAGCACTACTCAAGCCAAACATTAATTAAAATATCATGAGTCTATAGGTTTTTAGTTTATTGTTTTTTGGGGGATTGTCCAAATTTTATTAGTCTCAGCACCTGATTCAGAAAGCAAGAATATGTCATATTAATATAATAAAGACCTGGCTGATTTATCACTACCGGTACTATTCTGAATGGGTGCAGTGTCATTACACAGATGTGCAGTAAGATGTCAGGGTATGAGGATGCGTGGGGATGTCCACACTGTCACTTTTCAAGGTAGCAAATGTGAAATTTCTTCCAGTTTCTACCTTCATGGCGTTTTCCTGTATGTTCCTCCCTTTCTGTACTGTTAAGTTCAAGAAAGAGACCTCTCTCCCTCAACTATGTATTTTTATCACAGCTAAAGTGTAGATTTTTTAAAGGAAGCTAGGGAAACCTATTGGTTTTAGTTTATAATGAAGGTTGCTTCAGTGATGTGCATATTAATAAAAGGCAAAAGGGTGCATCAAGGAGTATAAAGGTGCATATTTATAAACAGTGCACATTTCAATAATGTGTGTTTTGGGATGATGTAGAAATGGTCCCATGAGGGTTTAAATAGGATCACGCCACACCACACTACACTATTCCATACCATCTCATTTATTGATGGCCATGTCCTGCTGTCTTACTGCCCATCTCTCTGCCTTTGCTACCTTCGTCTGTATAGGATCGGAGTCCAAATGTAAGTCTTTCTGATTATTCTCCAGGTGAAAATATTTGTTTGACTTTGTAGCATTGGATGGTCACATGAGAGTCAAGGTATTTAGGAGTCTATCAAAAAATTCTTGGTCTCCTCTTCAACAGGAAAAAGAGACTCTTCTTTACACCCAGCAGTTCATCCTATACACCAGTCTAGTGTGGAGACCACCATTACCAGGAAAGGGGAAAAAAAATCAAACCCCAAGCCAGGATATCCCCTCAGGGATGTTTACTCCTAATTGTAGCATAGGAATGTGTTATCCAACATCTTTTCTCAACAGACTTTCCATCTTAGAATCTCTCCACAGTTTACATCTTGATTTTGTATTCTCTTTGTCAACCTTACACTTGTTTGGGGGATGTGGAAGTAATATGTCATTAGAATATTTGTTATCCAAACAATGTGAGGAAGAAAGAAAATTATTGTCTCCAACTAGAAAATTAGATAATGGAATTAGATGCCTTTGCTTTTTTCATTAACAATTGCTACTCATGTGCTATCCTGAGGGAAGGCAACACAATGTAATTTAGTTGTGTTTGGTTTCCTGCATACTTGCTAAAGAAGGAAGAGGCCAGCGAGCTTGCAGTATCTCCCTTGGACAGCGAGGAAGACTGAGGACATGGATTAAGCTTCCCCTGACACAGAGCTCACGGCCTCGCCTGCTTCCTCAGGCAGGCCTTATGGGCATTTGTCATCTGTTCCACAATGCCATCAGGCAGTGGCACTCAGCACTCAGCTCAAGGCAGCTGAGAAAGACTGGGGATGCTGACATGGTTGCTGGCTCCAGATGCCACACCTGGAATGGGAGCCCCAAGCAGCGCCTGGGCACTGCTGTAAACTGGGCCCTGTGTTAAGGGATAGCACAGACCCAGGCTCAGTTCCTGGGAATGAGTTCAGTCACCTTCTCTGAGTTTTTCTTGGCTGAGCCCAGCTGTGATAAGGAATCCCAGACACAATCAGCAGACGTTCTGATTTGGATTTTAACCCTTGTGCTTGTGACCTGGCCCATTGACCCTCCACACTCCCTTGCCTCCCCTGCACCCTCCCATGCCATTAAAAATGTTCACCATGTAGATATTTTAGCATTTCCTGTGCTTGTCGACTCCTCTTCCTTCAGCATGAGCTTCTTTGCCTGCTTAGGACTGACCCCTCCAAACAGAGCTCTCAAATTCAAAATGCAACTGTTCCGGCCAGTTTCTTCTTGGCATATCATGCTTTCACCCAATGTTTATTGACTGAATAACTGTTGATTATTTTGTCATAGTCACTGCTGCAGTGTTAATTAATTCTTTTTAAAAAATATATTTTTATTGATTTTAGAGTGAGGAAGGGAGAGGGAGAGAGAGATAGAAACATCTCTCTACTAGGGATTGAGCCCAAAACCAGGGCATGTGCCCTGACCTCCTGGTTCATAGGTCGATGCTCAATTCCTGAGTCAAGCCAGTCAGGCAATTAATTCTTTGCATTAAGACCTTTTGCATCCTATAAAGTATTTAGGAGATAAAGTTTTTTGAGCAAATATCTGGGAACTTCATTAAGTGTTAAAAGCCAACCAGTTCTAATAGATCTCTAAAGCTTCTCTCTTTCTTCCTGTCTTTTATGGACAGGATTCTCAGGCCTCATCATCGGAGGAGCAACTCTGTCCCTTTGCTTAAATAATTCTAATTTTTCTTTTTTTTTATTGTGGTATAAATGGATTTCAAACTTATAATAAAACTTAAACATAAATTAAAAATAGAATACTGCATGTAAAAATGCCTTCTCGGTATGCAGTCTTACCTGCACATTAGGAAATAATGTTCTAAAACTGGCACACACAGGTAATTAGTGTTCACCCTGTGTCCCTGCTGTCCTCTGCCAGGCTGCTCACCCGCGCGGCCCCAGGAAAGAGGAGGCCTCTCTCTGCAGGCACTGGCCCCAGGCCCCTGCTTAATTGTTGGCTTTGAATGATTTTTTTTTCTGAATAAATGGAAGCAACAGGATATATAGCTTGCAGTACACTTTAATGATTAAAACATTGGGAATGTCACTTTGCCTCTACACAGTCTTTTCATGACGAGCTGCAGGGCCAGCCCTTCTCTGAAGTTTCCCAGTCACTTCTGGGTCACTGTGCAGTTTGTCCTGTGTGGCGCTGATGGTCCCTAATACACAGTCAGCCCTAATATACAGAAGGATGCACCGGCCTTCCAGATGGTGTCCCTTCCCTCCTGTTGACCATAAACTCATTGAAGGCAGGGCTGAGTCTTTTTTTCTTTTTAACTTTTGAAAGCTGGCCGAGAGCTTTACACATGACGAGGCACCACATACATTTTCAGCACACATTTTTTAATTGGCTCTTCCAGAATGCATTTCATGAGAGATGTACGCAGGAGTTAAAGGGATGTGGAAAACTTGGAAAACAGAATTCTATGCTATTTTAAGTAATTGAGATGAGTGTACCTAAAAATAGAAGGTAACAGTCAGAATTCACAAAGAGATGCCCACTGTAAAGAAACAGAGGGCTGAAACCGGTTTGGCTCAGTGGATAGAGTGTCGGCCTGCGGACTCAAGGGTCCTGGGTTCGATTCCGGTCAAGGGCATGTATCTTGATTGCGGGCACATCCCCAGTAGGGGGTGTGCAAGAGGCAGCTGATCAATGTTTCTCTCTCATCCATGTTTCTAACTCTCTATCCCTCTCTCTTCCTCTCTGTAAAAAAAATCAATAAAATATATTAAAAAAAAAAAACAGAGGGACCAAGAGGACAAAGGTACAGGTGACCAAGAGCAAGATGGCGCACGAACTGGAAACTAACAAAGTAGAGAGCAACACACACGTCTTCGTCCTCTAGTTGATGGAGTCAAAAGTTCTTCTATTCTTGAATTACAAATAAATAAATATATGTTTAAAAATGGTGTTTAAAAAAAGAAACAGCATTCTAGGGTGTGTGTGTGTGTGTGTGTGTGTGTGTGTGTGTGTGTGGTGTATGTTCCTTGTCTTGCGTTCTCAGTAATGGTAATCTGGCAGGGAGCTGTGGAAGGTGACCATTGAACAATTAACAGCATCTCAGGTTCTCATGTGGTGTGAGGTGCGAGGATTCTATCTTCTCGGTTTCTCACTCACATTCTGGGTCAGTAGACCTCACAATGAGGGGGTGGGGAGGAGATCCCGCAGACATCTCTAGGCTCCAAGGGCCAATTTCTGCTTTGATCTCCCAAGATCCTGGAGACGACGGTCCCTTAGAGCGGGCAGAGCCAGGGAGATATTGATGGGATTCAGAGTGCTTGCCCTCATGTTGCTCATACTATTCTTAGCGAATCAAGACTCATGTTCAGATTACTAAGGGACTCTACAGGATATTCTGGAATTAGGCAAAAAATGGTGGCTCTGCTTCGAGCCTATAAGAGCCTCTTCCCAAAATGTGAAGCTTAGCCGCCTAGAGCCCTGCTTCGGGGTAGCAGAGCAGCAGCGGTGAGCAGATGGCCCCTTTGATGTGAATCTATAAGTGGTTCCTCTATTGATTGCAAGATAGTTTTGCCTTTCTGCGTCAACACAAAATATGGGCTATATGTCTCGTGGTAGAATAAGCCGGTGTCCCCCACAATGTCACCCCAGCACATTAGTTGACACGCTGAGATTAAATTTATAGGGAGGAAAAAGAATGAAGCTTTATGATTTATGTCATAGATTTATTTATATAAGCAATTAATCAAATGTATCAAAAGATGTGTGAATTAATATGTCTGTAATAACTGGGATCAGAGCTCAGTGTTTCCGTCTCTTCAATCAATGCAATGTCTGGGAACACTGGAGGCAGACTAATTACATTTTCATTTGGCCCAAAGTTAGGAGGGTCAGTTTAATGAGCTGTTTGACAGGGTTTGGATAATTTTGCCCAACTAGAATAATAGGCCCAAACCTATGAAATCATAAACATTTATTTAACACCTATTATCTGCTAGACACAGAAGATAATGTTGTACATGCACTATCTTAAAAACAACAACAACAAACACCCACCAAAACACACTATGTACCAAAACAAAAGGCTCTGAATGGATCTCCAGTTTCCTGCTCAGCATGTCAGAAGCTTGGAAGTCACCACTTTATCTTAACTACAAGTGAAAAACGGAACAGACTGAAAATTCAACAGTTCTTCTTAGATCCTTAAGAGAAGTGAGGTCACACTGTCCCCCAGATTGGGGAGACCGGCAGGCAAATGCAAAGGATCCCAACTTCACAGAGCAGAACCCATGAGCAACCACCTCCCTGGGAACCAGAGCCGAGATAGGGAAGTCTGCCCTGTCCTTGGCCAAGGGCTGCAGGCCCAGTCAGAACTCCAGGGGGTCCAGTCCCAGGAGCTCTCATTGTGAGTTATTCCTCCAAAGCCTGACCTGGTCTCAGTGTGCCCAGTGGAGAACGTTCCCTCATTTAAAAACACACCAGAGCATCCTCAGGAGAAACCATTTAACCAGGGCCTATCCCACGAGAATTTTATCAGAGCAAATTCCACCTCACTGAGCATGTCCTAGCATAGCCAGCCCACCACCTGGCGTGGGTATTGCAGATGAGATAGCTGCCTCGGGGGAAGGTTGGACTAGATGAAGTTTAAGTCACTCCAAATGCCGAGAATCTGCTGTTGGCATGAGCATCTTCCCAAATTAGAAAGAGCTGCTTACAGGAAATGTTGATTTGCCCTGCTCTCCAGATATTTTACAACATGAACCTTTTCCTGACACAAGCCCAGCCTGGGCCTTGTGGGTAAGGCCTTGCACCTGTATCTTCACATCCTCTGGCTTGAGCTCATTTCGGGACTTAGCCTGTTAATTACATGGTCTAGTAATTAAAGAAGTGATTATTGTCCGATGAGCCTACACTTCAAGGGACCAAAGCCGGAGGCAGAGCACTGTGACTTCTAACTGAAGCGGTGCTGAGCCCTTCAGCTTTCACCTTGACAAGGGCCGGGCACTTCTGGTCCTGCCTCTCTATGATCTGGAAACCCTTTATCACATCAGCTGGGGACACCCACACTTTCCTGGGGGGATTTCTTTTAATCCAGGGACTTTTCTATTCCTTCCTCCCTCTCTTTATGGGGTAGTGGGAAGTACAGTGCACCAGGTGTCAGGGATGCGGGGGGGCACTCACAGGCTCTGTCAATATCAGTGGGCATGCTCTGCCCTGAGATTCGGATTCCTTACTGTAAATCATGAGAGATGCAGGAAATCAGGAGGTTCCAGGCATCGGTTTGACTTCTTTAAGGTTTTCTTTGGAGAGCTTTTATCTCCCATTCTGCAGCCTCAGCTCCAGGGAATGTGACTTCAGTACATCTTGAACAGGATCAGGTAGTAATAATTTTCTAAGTTCTTTGGAGGATTCTGATGGCGCAGCCAGTTTGGGAACTGAGGAAGACAATGCCTAAGGACCCTTTCAGTTCTGAGAGTCAAAGAGTTTGTGATTCTGTTTTTTCTCTTTTCAAACCTCACTAATTGTATATATATAAAAGAAAAGGCTTTTATGCACCACAGCCCATGTGAAAAAATTCAATTCACTGGTGACTGTGGGCAACATCATTTTATTTTAACAATTTCCCTTTCTAATGCTGCTCAGGTAGTTTGAAGAAGGGTCCCCCAAATGAAAAAGCGGAAAGAAATGAAATAAACATTTAGTCAAGCCAGTGAACAACCCCCCACCCCCCACCTCCCATCTGCAGCCCTTCTAATTTTTTCCCTTTTTTCTTGTCTCAAACATTTAAGCAACACATAAGAGAAAAACGCTCTCCCTTAAGCCCATTTCTGAAATAATTCTATTTTTAAACACTGCAGTTCATCTCAATTGTGCTCAAATTCAATTCACTTGTGATTGCCTGCTATATTATTTTCTTTATCAATTTCTCCCCAGACTCAGTGGGGGTAGTGATTGAAATTTGAAAGCTTATGGGGAGAATAAAGTCCAAAATAGTATTGAGGAAAATGTGTCTTGAGTTCTTTGGGCTGTAAGGAGACCTTGCTCTCCCTCAGCACCCAATCCGCTTTCATCCATATTCTCTTGAAAAAGACCATCCAGCCAAAATAACTTAAAAATAAGTTTAAACTGATTTTTTTTCATCATCAAAGATTTTTTTTTCTTCCTGGCCTTAAAATATGGTTGCATCATGTGTTTAAGGCTTTGGCAGGCTTTGCTTTGCGTTTGGTTGCTAAATCTTTGCTATGCTTTAGGTGAAGTTGGCATGTGTCCATGCAAGGTTATTAGGGGTGTTGGCCATTGGAATATTCTTGGAATGGGAAGGCAACAATCATTTTATTTCCAAACTGTCTAGGCATTTTAACTTATTTCTGATATAACACCCCTTATTAGCATCATACTTATGAAACTTGTAATTTCATCTAATTGTTCATTTCATTCTAATTTCTACCACTCAGAATTCAATGTAAAAACAATCACCAAATTTATTAGAAGCAATGAAGGGTACAGGAATTGATAAGATCAAGGTCCAGCCACCAGTGTGAGGAAAAGCTGTTCTCATGCTTATCCACGCACACCCAGGAGAGAATTATTCTCATTATGCCCATGGCCCCTCATCTGATAGTGGAGACACCCACCTTCAGGGTATTGTCTGTTCAGGCAGCTCCATATTTAGTTGTGACTTCCTCATTGCCTGCTTTTCTAGCTCTTTTTGTGTATCGCATTAGTTTAAAAATACTTCCTTCTTTCAGTCTCCAGCCTGTTATTTATTCCTGCTTGAGCATGGAAGGTGGAAGAGAGTGCAATGATCCACAGATGCATAAGAGGTTTATTTCATGGGCGGGTGGACTCTAAGAGGCTGGTTAGCATATTTTCTCCCAAACACATCCAGATCTTTGTTCAAAACTGTAACCTTTTATCTATAACCATGCTCACCCAACTCCTCTCATGGATTTCTTTTCTCTTCCCTTCTACCAGTTGTTAAAAAATCTGCCCTCTCTTCAAAGTCTGCCACCTCCAAGAAGTCTTCTCTGACCACATATATCTCCATTCAATGTGCACTTCCCTTGGGTTCTTGTTTATTTCTCATGCTATGTTTTCAGTATGTATGTCATCCTTCCCTAAGTTGACTGTATGCCCCCTGGCATGTCCAGATGGTGTCCTTACTTCCTTGTCAATCCCTGGCACAGGGTTGGCTCATGCCAGTTGTTTAAGGAGTGTCTGTGGGATGTAAGATGGATAATTACTACTTCTGGAACACTAACACACATTATCCATGTTATCTCATAGCAAGTCTCTGTATTAAACAGCATTACTTTTCAAATTTATAAATGCAGTGATTGAGAAATTAGATGGTTTAAGCAATGTACCAAGTGCCAGAGCTGGATGGCATGTGTTTCAGAGAAGGTACCCTATGATGTCATGAGGTTCTCTCCAGGGCTTTTCTCTGTGCTTTATTCATTTCTTCTCTGTTTCTCTTCACCGTGATCATCCTTTTCAGAGTGGGATGGGAAGTGGTATTTTATGGTTAAAAAAAGATATGTGATTGGCCAAAAATTCTCTCTAGAAGGGATTATAAGAGAGTGATGTGGGGGGTAAGGAGTGAGCAAAACCACACTTTACAGTCCCCCGAGGCCCCTGGATTTCAAGTGATTGAATTCCATATTAATGGGGATATTTCTCTAGCATGGAAAAGGCATCAAAAGTGGAATTTTCACTTCCAGGATCACAAATAAAACGAGACTGTGGCGTTTGTGCATGCTGTTGCATCGGGTCACTCACCTGGGGCCACCTGACAGCCAGCTCCACCTCTCCCCTCCCGCTTTCACAAGAGAAGAAACTAAGGGCACTTCCCCGCTTGTAGATTTACATACTTGTAAAGCATCAGAGATGCCACTGCTCTTTCAGAATGCTTGTAGGAGAGTGATTAGCTGCTACAAGCCCCAGAATAAAATACATCTGTATATTTCCTGCCTTTACAAATGCCTGGGGAAAAAGACAATGGCCTAGGAAGCAAGTGAGATGAGCCAGGCGCACAGCTGCTAGATCAATAGCCCTTACACAATCACCCTCCTTCGAAGGCGGACCTCGACAGCCCCAACGAAAATCTATTCACAAACACAAGAAACAAAGGAGATAGTGTTTTTCAAGTAGTTTCAGAATCGTAAGGAACTGTCCAAATGTGAGGAATGTTGTTTCAACAGTTCATTAAAGACGGTCTAGTTGAGGCCTTCAGAATTTCTGGGATGATAAAGGAAGATGCCTCAGGTTCTAACATGCATAGAGAAGACCCGAGACCTATTAACCTTTTGCACTCGGATGTCGAGTGTGACTCGACACGGTTAGCATCGGTGGCAGCTCGATGAAAAAAAGCAAGCGAGTGCAAAGGGTTAAAATAGAAAAAAAAATCATGAATGAAAAGATTCTAATCTGTGATTCTTGTTGGAATGATCTGTGCATGGAACAAGCCTCGAAAATGTCCTCTGCAGCGTTTTGACAATGCAGCCTCGTCATCAGAGTCTGTCCTGTTTGAATTCTGGAGTGTAGGTCATAGAGACAACCTAGTTTCAGGAAAATAAATGATCTTTCTAGTCCTGACAATGGGAAACCCACAGGGAACTCAGCCTAGAAAGGGCTGCCGGGCACAGGTGAGGGATAGAAGCAGCAGCAGCAGATAAAAGTGTGTGCAGCAGCCCTGCCCTCCCACAGTTCTCCATTGGCATTGTGATGGCCGAGGAGGAATGGCGATGTCCCCTGAGGGACCTAAAAACACTATGGACATTCAGTTACCAGTTACTTTTCTAAAACATCTTTTTTGTGGTGTCCTGGGAAGTGGCTTGTATACACACACACACACACACACACACACACACACACACACTCAGGCTCTATTATGTGCCAAGTACTTGGGAGTGTATTTCCAAAATACTGAGAATAGTAAGGGTCTCAATTGAGGCTAAGAGTGCATAGAGATGGGAAGTATTTAAGGTGTTTATTGCAATATAACCAACCACTCCCAACACGTAATAGCCCCAAACAATGACGTTTTATAATCTCTCAGAATGCTGTGTCTGGCCCGTCTCCCCTGGCAGCTCTGCTCTGTGTGGTGGTGGATGGGGCTACACTCTCCTGAAGGCACAATGTGACTGTGATGTCCAAGATGACTGACTCATGGAGGCGGCAGTGGGGGCTGGCTGTCAGAGAGCTCAGCTGGGCTGTCAGCCAGGCTCCTTGGTTCTCTCCCTTATGGCCTCTGTGTGCAGAGGAAGCTCCTCCCAGCCTGGTGGCTGGGATCCTACAGCAGAATATCTCAACTACGAGAAACTGTAAGTTGGAGATTTCTGTAAGGCCCCGCTACTGAAATTACAGTTGCTTCCGTGGCATCTTACTGGTCAAAGGCAGTCACAGGACCAGTTCAGACACAAGGCTAAGTGGACTAGACCACATTGTGTGTGTGTGTGTGTGTGTGTGTGTGTGTGTGTGTGTACGAGCACTCTTAGAAGCAAAAAAAAAATGTCAACTACACTGAAACAAATTATGGTTGTCTTTTTTTTAAAGTTTTTATTGATTTCAGAGAGGAAGGGAGAGGGAGAGAGAGATAGAAACATCAATGATGAGAGAGGATCATTGATCGACTGCCTCCTGCACGCCCCCTACTAGGGATCGAGCCCACAACCCAAGCATGTGCCCTTGACTGGAATCAATCTCAGGACCCTTCAGTCCGCAGTCCCATGCTCTACCCACTGAGCAAAACCAGCTAGGGCAAATTATGGCTGTCTTGAACCTACACTGTGTAGGAATGTACCTGGAATGAGCTTGAGAAAAGAAAGTGGTTTTATTAGTCAGGGTTTAATGTTGTTTTTGTGAATCTGTGGTTTGCGGGGAGGGAGGAGTTTTGCTTTTGATTTTAACTTCTCACATAGTCCATGGGAAATTTTAAAGACAATTAAATTAGAGGTCAATGACCCATGTGTGCAAAGCCAAAGTCATGTGGGCTCCGTTTTCTGAGAAGGCCAGGGTGTCCTGTCCCTCATGCCTGTGGGCTATAGTCAGGGCCTTCGGGGCTGTGGCTTTGCGAGCTGCCCAGGCTCTGGGCAGTGCAGAAGGCAAGGAGATCTGTACCTAGGGAGTGATAGTGATCCTAGCACAGATGTTGCAGAAAACTTGAAAAAAATATCTCAATTCCCATTTTCCTAATTTCAGTTATTTCTATATTTAACTCCTTATTGCACACATTTCCAATTCCTCCTAATACTAGCCCTTGTATTATGGCCTTTATAGTACCTTGTGTACTATAAAGAGGTTAATTTGTACTTTTTGATTGATTAAACATATGCATATTTTTAAATCTAAAGAACAGTTTTCTTCTTTCGTTTTTGTGATGTCTCTGATCATGGCAAGGTATATATAGACTCCATGATAGGAATACAGTCAAAATTACAATTTGTTTATGTGCAAGCTCATTTGTTTTTTTCATGGATACAACATCTAATTTTCCATAGCTGTTGTGAGTTGTAAGGATAGCACACAGTAGCCCAAAGCTGTACTATTGGTTAAAAGGGGAATGTGGTGAGAATATGAATGACCAGCTAAGCAAATCTCCTGGTATTTTCTGGCAGGACTCAGTGACACCATAGAATGCTTGGGTCCTCTTTGCATTCAAAGGAATATATAGATAGTCAAAGGAATACACACTCATATATGCATACAGAGTGATAGGTATTTAAAGAATGTCTTGAGGATAATGATAATCCAGAAAATATTTGTTAAATTATTTGAACCCAGCCACGTATTTGCCTTCAGTGAACTCATGACCCCAGGAAAGGTAATTAACCTTTGATTCAGGAATTGGCCCACTAAGGTTTAGTCTCATTTCTCACTGTTAAGTCATGAAGAGATGCCCCACTGTCCATAGGTCACATTCCCAGCCACCCCATCCACACAAACCAGTGGAAATTAGTTAATCAGATTTCTGAGAAGCAAAAGAGCTCCCCCAAATCCTGTGCCCTTTCTCCTTTTGGTGAGATGACACTACCATCAGAGCAGAGGAGACCTAGCTCTAGCATGGGTAGCAAAATTATGCTTCTTAGGAACTAGCATTAGAAATAGGGGAGCAGGGAGGGTCTTAGCACATAGACAATGGAGTATAACCATACAATTCTGCGATGCATCAGTGCAGCACTTCCAAGTCCAAATTTGTTTCACTTTCCTGGTCTCAGTTTACTTGTATGTTAGATGGGGATGCTTCATTGGGTTGCTGTAGTGTAGAGCCTTTCCATCACGTGGCCTGGTGCCGTGAGAGAGAACAAATTGAATTTCACTTAAATTATATGGAAAAATTATATATATGAAATAGCTAATTACCTCATTATACTGGGAAAATAAGTCACCACTCTCTATTAGCTACTTTCTGTACTTTATGTAAAACATGGCAGACAAAATGACATACATCCCGATGACATGCATATAAGATGAATAGGTTCGGCTCATCTCTGAGCTCCGTGGGGAAGGATATGTCATAAAGTATAAACATACATTCAAACAATCATACTAAGTTACCCATGCACAAACATGAAATTGTTACCATCCTGGGAAGTGTGAAAATAAGGAGCCCGGACCTTTATTTGCTCATGAGTTTTGTTCATTTTCCGCAGACAGAATGATGATTGAAGTGAAATTTGAAATTCTAAAGCCTGGAGGCCATCTGAGTTCTCCTTTTAGGTTTTGCAGTTATTTGATAAGTGGCATAGGAGGCCAAGTGATCATCGCAGTTTCTAGGGAATGAAGTACCACCTAAGCTGTGATTCTAAGGTAGTAATGGGGATTCAGGCAACTTATGAGAGTTGTAACCTTTTAAAAATTTAATTTAATTTATTGGAGTGACATTGGTTAATAAAATTATATAGGTTTCAGGTGTACAATTCTATAATACATCATCTATATATTGTGTGGTGTGCTCACCATCCAAAGTCAAGTCTCTCTGTCATCATTGATCCCTCTTTACTCTTTACCCTTTTCTACACCCCCCACCACTGCTCTTTCCCTCTTGTAATCACCATACTGTTGTCTGTGAGTTTCTTTTCTTAATCCCTTCCTTTGTTCAGCCAGTCCTCCAAACCCCTCCTTTCTGACAACTGTCAGTCAGACTCAAAAACCATAAAAATTCTAGAAGAAAACATAAGCAGTAAAATCTCAAACATTCCTTGTAGCAATATTTTTTTCTGATGTATCTCCTTGGGCAAAGGAAACAAAAGAAAAAAAATAAACAAATGGGACTACATCAAACTAAATGTTTTTGTACAACAAGGAAACAATCAACAAAATAGAAAAAAAAACATTGAATGGGAGGACATATTTGCCAATGATACATCTGAGAAGGGGTTAATATCTAAAATCTATAAAGAACTTATACAATCAACACAAAAACAGACAATTCAATTAAAAAATGGACAAAGGATCTGAATAGACACTTCTTCAATAGACATATGAAAAGTTGCTCAGAATCACTAATCATCAGAGAAATGCAAATTAAAACCACAGTGAGATATCACCTCATACCTGTCAGAATGGCTTTCATCAATAAACTAACATGAAAAAAAAATGGAACTGCCTTATGAACCAGCAATCCCACTTCTGGGAATATACCCTACAAATCCCAAAATGCTAGTGCAAAATAATATATGCACCCCTATGTTCATTGCAGCGTTATTCACAATAGCCAAGACCTGGAAACAGCCCAAGTGCCCATCAGCAGATGAGTGGATAAAAATGCTGTGGTACATCTACACAATGGAATACTATGCAGCAATGAAAAAGAAGGATCTCTTACCCTTTGAGACAGCATGGAGGGACCTGGAGAGTATTATGCTAAGCGAAATAAGGCAGTCAGAGAAAGACAAGTATCACATGATCTCACTCATATGTGGAATCTAACGAACAAAATAAACAAACAAAATAGAGACAGACTCATAGATACAGAGAGTCAGGTAACTTCTAAGAGAGTAAACCCAAGTTTGAGATGGCATGTTCAGCCTTGCTCTGTGTGCTGCTGTATGGCTGGCTGACTATTTTCTTTCTGGGAAATATGTACAATTCCTGCCTCTTGAACTGGTTAATTTAGTTTGCAGGACTGGGTTAATGAAGAACTTTGATAAGGTTGGAGAGTCAAGGTTGGGCTGACACAAAGATGACCTTAAGCGTGGATGTTGAGACACAGAGGTCAGGACCAGTGGAGTTGCTGGACATTTTGAATATTAGTGTGTTTGGCACAGGCAGTGGTCCTCATGTAACTGGATGATCTCTATAAAGAAAAGGTTTGGTCAGCTTCTTAGACTCTATACCTTCACTTTCCAATACAGTGGCCATTAGCCACATGTGCCATTCATACTTGAAAAGGGATGGGTCAAATGTATATATCTGTAAGTGTAAAATACATACCAGATTTCAAAAACATAGTATGAAAAACATCATATTACTGACTTTTCTATAGTTTGCATGTTTCAATAGCAGTATTTCTGATATCTATGACTATCAAAGAACTTGATTATTTTTACATTTTATTGTGGCTAAAAGAAAATCTAAAATTATAGATGTGGCTCACATTATATTTGCATAGGATATTGCCGTGCTACACAGTGACAGACTCCAAAATAGGGAAGTTTTATTATCCAGGCAGCTAATGAGTCTATTAACTTGTTACATCCCTTCCAGGACCCTATTTGCTTAACTGTAACAAAGAATATTGGTAGTTGGAAAAAGGTGGATTTTGATATAGGAAGATGAAAGAGGAAATAGAGAAGGGAGTAGTAAAGTTTAGTGGGAAGCATAAGCAAATATATATATATATATATATTTCTTTTTTATTTTTTTTCCAATACAGTTTTGGAAATAAAAAAAGAGAGAAGCGACCAAGGACACCGAAGCTGTCTGTTAAGGAGGGAGGATTAAGATATGGAATGGAGCCTGATGGATTTGTGTCAAAATGTTGTACTATGCTTCAAAATTATCATTGGTGTAACTGAGGTGGAGTTTTAGAGTGTGTTTTTGAATATCATCCCTAGAGACAGATAGAATGCCCTGCCTCCACCCCAACCAGCACCAACATTATGCTGAGCTAAATGGATTTATAAGTTAGTTGAACTTTTCTCTATCAAGCATCTGAGATATTCTGTGTGTCTTGAGTCACTGAAAGGCCCAAATTGCTTTAAACATTGGAACAGATTATCTCTAAATGTGCTTTTATCTCCCAGTAGTGTCTGCTTGGTTTCCTTTGGCCAGGACTATAGTCAGCACCATGGAGAGCTCACTAGGAGCATGAGGGGGTGAGAGGCATAGATTCCTTCAGAGAGAGCTCAGTTTGAAGGGGGGAGGGGCTATGGAAATTGGAGAAGAGGAAATACTTCCTATTCACTTTCGTTTGTTTTCACTGTTCAACTTCCACATATTCACTTCCAATCTCACAACCATAATCTATATATATAAAAGCCTAAGCAACCATTAGGACCAGTGGACCATTACAACTGGTCTACTGAATGACTGGTTCCTATGACGTTCACTGACCACCAGGGGGCAGACGCTCAACGCAGGAGCTGCTCCCTGGTGGTTAGTGCGCTCCCACAGCCGACCTGCCGAAGGCCAACCTTCTGCGGTCCCTCTCCCCAGCTGGCCAGCCCGATGGGCCCCAATGGGCCCCAATCGCTGGCCAGGCTGAGGGACCCCACCCATGCACGAATCCGTGGATCGGGTCTCTAGTTATGACATAAGTTTAGTCAAATCGGAATTAAGACGTGGCATCATTATGACCATGTCAACATTGTCTGTCATTAAGCCAGGCACTATACTATGACTACTTTTTCTTTCTTGCAAAACTTCTTGGTTTCCCAGGAATTAAGAATAGTCTTATCTTTTGGATGTTTAGTGTTCCATGATCTTACCACTAATTTATCCTTAAATGTTTATCAGTAATGCATACATATTTTCTCAATATGTTAAAACACATTATATATTTGATCACTTTTATCTTCTTGAAGAATCCTTTTATTTTTTGGTCCTTCTACTTTAATCTGAGTTGGTTTGTCTCTAGCTTTGATATGCAGCTTTTATTCCAGTCTCTTTCCATTATCAAGTTAGAGATTTCCTTTATCTGCCTTGATTCCTAGATCCCATATCTGTTCATTTCCTGGTTACTTTCTTACTTTGGTGTAATACCTCTTCTAGCATTTTCCTGAGAAAGGATGTATCAAAGGCAAATCATATGATGTTATATGTCTTAAAGTGCTTTTATTTATACTCATACTTAAGACAGGGTTTGGCGGAGAAAGAATTCACAATGGGAGATACTTTTTCCTCAAAGTTTTAAAAACTTTGTTTCTTTATCTTCTAAATTTGAGGTCTACTTTTGAGAAGTCTGAAACCTTTCTCATTCTCCCTCCTTTGAAGTAGCTGCCTTTTAAAACATTTTATCTCTTCAATTTAGATTTTTCTTTTTATTCTAGTGTTGTTAAAATGTCATGATGCTATGCCCTGTGTTATATTTTATTCATTTTGCAGGGAATTTGATGACATTGTTCATTCTGGGAACTCACATAAACATATCTGGGAAGCTCTTTTTGCATTACTTTCTTCTCTATTTATATTACATATATGTAACCTCTTGGGCTAATGGTAATCAATTTTTTGTTGTTTTTATTTTAATGTCTATTTGCTAACTCCAACTCTTGCTTCTTCTTTCTGGAAGATACTTACAAATATTCACAACTATCCACTTATTCAGGTTTCATTTTTGTCTTCTTTTATTTGTTTCCCAATACTCCTTGTTTTATGGTTATACTCTCGTATAACACTCTGTTACTTTATGGAGAACGACATATTTTCTTTGATTTCAGTAGGGATATGTTTAGAGTGGTTTTTTATTGTTGTTTCTCTTTCCTAGATGATTCCTTTTTTCCTCGAATATATTCTGGTTGTTTTGTTCTTTGTCTTATGCATGGTGTTGTCCTTAAATGTACTTTGATTTTTATTTTATTTTTTATTTATTTTTTTTACTATGTGCTCATTTAAGAGAATGGCATAAAAAGCCTGATTAGGTGCTAATCAGATGTGTGTGTAGGTTTGATTCTAGGTGAAAGTGGTTAGGTTTTTCACTGGAAACTTGCAAGGTTTTTCTCTTGGACTGCAAATTTTCTGCCTCACGTGTGTGATTTTTTTTAATATATTTTTTTATTGACTTTTTACAGAGAGGAAGAGAGAGGGATAGAGAGTTAGAAACATCGATGAGAGAGAAACATCGATCAGCTGCCTCTTGCACACCCCCTACTGAGGATGTGCCCGCAACCAAGGTACATGCCCTTGACCGGAATCGAACCTGGGACCCTTGAGTCCGCAGGCCGACGCTCTATCCACTGAGCCAAACCGGTTTCGGCTACTTGTGTGATTTTGGATGCTGACACCCTTAGAGCCATGTGGGAGAAAGGTATCATATCATGTTTCTGCTCTCAGCTGTATCTAGTCTTCTTTCCTGTCCAAGGATGATACTGCCACCTCCAATCTACTAACAGGCATCGGAAGACTGTTGCCAATCTGATCCAAGGAGAGAAGGGGATCTCTAATCCCGCTCCTCATACAATATTTTACTGAACCTTTTTTCTTATTCCCATCCCCCTCCACTAGAACACTGATGTTGACAATTCCTAAGCTTATAGGAGAATTGTTGTGTGTGTGTGTGTGGGGGGGGGGGGGTAGCTTGGGTTATTCTTCTGTTTTTGTCTATCACCAGGTGAGTGTTCAATGTGCCCATATCTAATAAGTAAGATTCACTCATTATCCTGCTTTTCTGATCATACTATTTGTTTATTATCATCTTTTCTCCTCTTCCTTTTGGGATGTAAATAGTCCTCTTGCTGTTGTGTTAGTCAGGTTTCTAGAGAGGTGGCAGAGATAAATGTGTGTGCTCCATCTGCCTTCCTTAATATATCAGTACTGTATTCTCCCCGGATGAATGCATTTACTCCCTCTCCTTTATCTCCAACACATTCACATCTTTATGTTTAGTAAATATGTATTTATACATCTGAGAATCCCCTGAATCATTTACAATTAATATACAGAATACAGACTTAATTTCCAACTATCTCTCTACAAACCATCCAGAGTAGGTCTTACACATTTCATCTTAATGACTAGTTTGGACTCAAAATAATTTTTATTGATAACAGTAATATGGTAATTCATTAAGGTATGCTGTTACCCAAGTGCTAATTAAAAGGAACGATAGTTGAAGGATAAAGGAGGGCTTGAAAGCACATCACACAAAAGTTCCTTGCTAATATATTTCCTGTCTGTCACACTTATTACTGCAGGGTGGGTTGACAGGTTAATTATGTACTAGGCAGGGGAGCTGGTACAGAGGATGTTACAATCTCAAAAGCAAACACTTATAATCATTTTATCTAAATATAAGACAAACTCACCTTGATGAAGAACTGCTTTAGTGATTATATGTAAGGCGACCTCCCTACCTATAGATTACAGATGGCGCCTAGCTACAGGTGACACCACAGAGCTGGTATAAATGTCGACCCTGCGGCAGATAGCTACAACTCATACCTGGGGATTCTGCCAAGATTTGCAAATTTGCTTTGTTCTTTCACTGCTGAGGATTCCGCTTTCTCCATTCCTGATTCAAGCCATATTTTTTAATAACAAACCTGTCACATAGTATTAATAAATATAGATTTGAATAAACTATTTATACTGTACATTTATTTTTAAATGGTAAGAATTTATTGCTTCACTTATGGAGAACCTTTGCCCCCTGAAGGAATCCTGTCAACACCTTGCTGGTGGCCCCATCCTCCGTCCTGTCCTAAAACACATCGGGGGCAGGAAGCTCATCTCCACCTTGGGCCTCCCATTGCACCATTTGAGGTTCCCATTAGAAAGTTCCGATGCTCTTGTTTTGTTTAAGATTGAGAAGATTCTTCCTTGTCATTTTTGCCAATGATGTTAATTCTTACCTTCTGGGCTTAGGCAGCAACCCTCAACATCTTTCATGGAGAGAGTTTTCTGTATTCTGACTGTAGTTGACAGATAATCTCGAAAGTTCTGTTTTATCTTCTAACCTGCTACTCACTTTCTTCCTCTGTTTCTACTCACCATTTTCTCCAGAATCTTCTTTTTTCTGTTAATTGCCATTCTCTGGAAAATTTGCCATGATCCTCTGAATAAATAGCTCATAACTTAATGAAATACTTCAGATGTATAAATATACAGATTAGAGAGAATGTATTAAATTGTTATTCTGAACATTATTCTTTTCCTGGTGCAACCTAGCATCTCAGTTGGCTGTCTATAGGCAGCCTTCCATTGTATTGGCTTATATAAAGCACAGAATCTTCCCTGCTCTCTAAGCTCACCTATTGCTCCCAAATGAACCTGATTTTTCTATATCCCATCAAAATATTTCAGACTTTAGAAAAATACAAACAACATACTGCTTTATGACATTCTTAATTCATTTTCTCTCATAAAAATTCCACTTTCTCCCCAAATGAGTACATTTCTTTTAATGTTTAGACTGCACTCAGAATTTATTTTAACTCACTCCTCTTGACTCTTTGGCACCGGAATATGGAGAATGGTTGGTAATATTTAATTTGCTTCAATGTAATAATCAAATACATAGATATGGAACAGATACCGCCCCAGGTATAGTGTTAAGCTCTCCTGAGACACATATTAGCAAACCCAGGAGGTCCCAGTCTTTGGGAAAAGACAGCCTGCGATTAAGTAGCTCTTATGAGTGATAACCTCTGTGAAAGGCATATTGTGGATATAACATGAGAACAGGATGAATACAAGGACAGCGAGACAGGATGCTTTCTCTAACTTTCCTGACTATGCTATGTGTCTGGGTGACCAAAATTATCCTGTAAAGCCAATGATACATTGACAACTTCCCTGACAGGACAGCTTAGGAATGATAACCCCACATCCATAAGTCTGTCGGCTTGTTCATATTGTTATAATGGTGTCATCAGATGCTCCACTCTGAGAAAAATAGTAAGAGCTATGAAGGAAGCCAAGTGCAAGTCTATAGTCATTAACAAAATCTCCCCTGGAGAACTCTGATCATCCTTGATGTCCATACAGTGTGTTGCTCCTTGTAAAATATGTTCACATCTGCAATTCTACTTGATCCTTATAGTAACAGGCTGAGGTAGGGAAAATGGAGATAGCTGTCTCCATTTTGCAGATGAAAAAACTGAGGGGCTGTGACTGGCTTGGCCAACATTATAGGACCAGTATGTGGCAGGACCACAGCTTCCCAGCTTTTGATTCCACCAAAAACCAACCTCGGGGCCCGCCCTTTTCTTGTCTCTGTGACGGGTATGCATGTTGGGAGAGAGAAAATTTAGATGGTGCACAGAACTCAAATGGGTCATGCCTAGCTTGTGTGTTTTACTGAGTGAATACTCAGCACAGATGCAGAAAAAGCAGAGGTGTGAGAGGAGATGCTGAGCCGACCTAATTTAGACCTTGCTTCGTGAAAACTAAACCAGTGAAACCATGTGATGGATTCTTTTTAATATGATATTATTGTCAGGGAATAGCTTCAATATGCACCGTAAGCATTAAATGCTAAAAATAATAACAGCAATTATAGATTGTTCTGACACCAGAAGACTAGAATTATGCTTCATAACTGCATTGCCTTCGGCCAATAAAAATGCAAAAATCCCTTTTTTTTTGAAAACTGTTTTCCTCTGTGCTAGATTACCAAGAGATGGCAGCATTCTATCCATCATCCGGCAACTATCCATTCCTTGCCCGAGAACTAAGATTTCCTCTTTTCCCAATGAAGTGTTGAGCACAACAAATACAATTTAAAATGTGAATCTGTTTTATAATCACTCATTGTCACAGAGACATGCGGCTCTAGATTACCCAGATCTAAGTTTAGGTGCTAATGATACATCACTGTAAAGATTCAAATGAATTATTTTAAAATAATACATGATGTACAGTTGGTGATAATGTACAAAATTCTCTGAGTGATGATTCGGGAAACAGAAGGGTAATGTATGTTCCCTCCTTGGATGCACTCACAGGCTTCCATCTGCCAGCTTCCTTCTCTGCACTCACTCGGAAGTCCACAGTCCCGTGTGCAGGAGGCCGGGCCCACTCTCTGCCATCCAGCTTGATATTCTGTTTGGAGTTTGGCACTTGTGTAGCAGTGGACAACTTTAGTAAATGTGACATCCGAATCCACCCGCACAAGCCAATCAACGAATGGAGTCCCAGACGTGTGGTCATTTCTAGGGAAAGATGGAAGCAGTTTTTATTAGGGAAGATTGAGAAGTGGCCATAAAGTTAAATATGGCAGAAGTTCCTATTTCCAGTGCTCAGCTTGTCCAAAACCTTCCTTACGATTTTTTTTCATAATTGAGTTATTATTTTATGACAGAGGCCAATGCAAAAATAATTTTGATGCATTTCTCAGAACAAAAGTGGGCACTTTTAAAATATGTGAATGGATAGCTAGTGTCTCAGGTTTTTTTTTTTCTTGTAGTAACTGGATAGATTTTTTTATTTTATTTTTTACCAGTAATTGTCTTCAATTGCCAAATATCACAGATGTGTCATCGAGTTAACATGTCAACCCATAACCTCCGACTGTGAAAGAACTTAGATGCAGTTTGGAAACTGCGGAGTCTCTGCTGGCATGTCTCACTGCTTTCTGCTGAGTGGAGTCCATCACAGCCTCACTTGTTCAGAGAATCAGGGAGCTGGAGGCCCCTGGACTCTTTACCTTCACCTCACTCGGAAGCTGACTCACCTATCCCAGAGTCCAGGGAAGGTGCCCCCAGTCACACAGCTAGCTAGTGGTAGAGGCTGCCGTGCCTAATGCTAGTCTCCTGATTTCCAAACCAGCATGTTTGCTACTGCATCAGGATACATTAAACATGTTCAGAAACACATCTTTCTCTCCCGCAGGGAACCCTGTGCTCTTGCTTCTGCACACGCCTAGGAGAGCGTCAATGAACAGGACCTCAGGGGGGCTTGCCAGGTACTTTCTGTACCATTTTCCCTAAGCAAACTGGTAGCTTTGAGAGAGGAATACACTCTTCTCTCTTGGGGGCTCCGGGCTGAGTGGCACACAGACCAGGTCCTAGGTCCTGGACTTGAGCTCTATCACCGGTCCTTCTGCAGCCATGAAGGCCTGGAGGACGGCTGCTGAGTAGCTGGTGCGCAAATGGACGGACTCTCCTTCAGCTCTGTCAACAGTGCTCCCAGTTGGGGATTCCCGGGGCATGGGGTTTTATTGGTAACTCACATAGCTCATCTCCTCGGTGTTCACCCATATTCCTGTGAAATGGATCCAGGGCCCTAGAAAGAGGAGGAAAACAGTGAGAAAGGAGCTGCCTCCTAGAAAACGATTTTTACTTTCCACAAGGAAATTCTGATGGTGGTATTATTATCCAAAGGCCTGCGTGGAAGGACCTAGTTCTCATTCCCCCAAGGCTTGAATTAGGAAAAAAAAAAAGAGCAATTCTCGATAATAATGATAATCTTTCTTATATGTCAGATATTATCTGAAGTACTTTTTATATATTGTATTTATTCCCCACAATAACTCTAAGAATTTCTGCTATTATTAGTAGTAAGAGAAATCTTACTATTGTGCAAAGCTTCTAGAAAATACCTTATGGCACAAATCTGACAGAACTCTTAGGAACCCCGGAGTTACTGAATGGGAACAGGCAGCAGAAAACGGTGCGTTTGTAGGAGTCAGAGGCTTCAGCCTCGGACAGAGTCGCATGACTGAAAGCATTAGGGCAAATGGCTGTCATGAATGTGCTTCCCACCTTCTTTGTCTGTGAGCTCGGAGCAGCATTAGTTCATGCTGTGCGCTGTGCATTGATATAGGAGAGAAAATTAAGCATTTACGTCAATCAAATCTATTTCTAAGATACATTTACTTCCTTGATCATCAGAGGGGTTCAGTTACAAGCCTGAATACCTCTTAGTGGCAATATCTACTGTCTGGAAGAATTTTTCTGTTCTGCTAGGTTCCATTATCTTGCAGCTAATTATAGTTATCCTGCCCTGGAAGAAAATATAAGAGAACCTCTATTAGACTATGTGCTTCATTTTAATAAAAGAATGCTATTAATAATCGACACTCCATATAAGCTAATAATTATACTAAGACTTTTAACTATAGTATCTCATTTAAATAAAAAATAACCCTATCAGGTAAGTAGTACTAATTGTCCCCATTTTACAGATGAAAAACTTGTCCAAGGTCACATTGCTAGTGAGGTGTGAAGAGCAAAGATTGGGATCTGAAGAGTCTGACTATGAAGGCCGCACATAAACAGTTATGCCTCTCTGTGTATTTCCTTGGAGCTTTAATTTTGTCCTGGCGTGCAGGCCCCACCTGTCTTGTCCTTTGCATCCTGAGGCCTGGAATATGGAAGGCGCTCAGGGGACACTTAATGAAGTTGGCAGCTTGAGTTTAATGACTCTCCTCAATGAAGCCTTTCTGGACTTACCCGAGTTGTAGTTATGGATAAACTAGTTTTTAGAATGCATCCTACTCTTCCGAATCTGTTTACTTAGCCCTCATATCATATTTGTGTTTTCTGTGTAATGCTTTCAATATGTAGCCTGGAAGTTCCTTAGGGGTAGGGATTTTGTATTTTTTTTCTTCAATTACCAACTATGTTCTTTGAACAGGGATGACTTCATTGTGTGTGTGTGTGTGTGTGTGTGTGTGTGTGTGTGTGTGTGTGTATGTGTACGGGGGGGGGGAACGGGGGGAGAGGGAGAGAGAGTGAGAGAGAAGGTGTATGTATAAATATACATCACTACATTCAATGATGATGTTGGTTTAACAGAAACATAAAAAAAAGAAGAAATCAACATGAAGACAAGGCATAGCTTAGAATGTGTCACAAAGAGTCATTCTGGGCTGACTCTCTCATTCAGAAGATGTGATCGCCATAGACTTTCCTTCCCCATGTACCGTGTCTCACACAGTGCCTAGTATATTTTACTGTAATTGTGTCTGTTCAATTCTCTGTCTTTCTTGTTGGACTATAATCTCTAGGAAGGCAAATACCATTTATCCACATAACTCAGAACTTGACTGTTCATTAAATATTTGAGGAATGTCTGAAAGTGCTTGTCTGTGGTTATCCACGTCTTCAGATGCTAGGTACTGAGTCCTTTGACTGATGGACGGCAGCACAGCCCTGAGCCTTGAGGCTGGCAAGCGCACAGAAAGGTTTTAGAAATAGGCAAAAACTGGGTTCTGCATCATTTCTCAACAACAGTAACAACAAAACTGAATGAATTTAATTCTGTATGCAAAAATTTGAATGCTCACCTTTCTGGTCAATTCTGAAAAGCAGCAATTAGAGATGAGCAGCCCAGAATCAATCATGCATATGACACAGGCATTGAAGTCCTCCAGAGGCAGCAGACCGGGCCTTCTTGAAGTACAGGCCCCGAGGTGTTCAATGCAGACATGATTAAGGCAAAGTCTGTGAGTTTGGGGGGCACAGGTGAAGGTCACCAGGGACCAAAGTGCAAGATACGAACTGCGTTTCACAGACATGAGTGGCAGAGCCGTGGGCTGGATCCTGGGATTCCACAATTCCCGGAAAAGCTGCAGAATCTCCTTTGACTTGCAGGCTAGCAGCAGATAAAGGGTTTCACAGGCCTCTCTCCAGTGGCATAAAACTCCAGTGAGGCTGGGAGTGGTTTTTCTCCTGTAACACAGATCCCTGCAGGACCTGGCTGCTAGCTTACAAATGGCAGCATCAGAAAAAAGCTGCTCTAGGCTGAATCATTATGTATATCTGATCCCTGAGCCTAATACCAAGTGAGCGAAGCAAACCCTTTAGTAAAACAAATACCCGCATTACGCCAACAGGAGCAAGGAGACAAATAGGAAAAGGCAGCCAGCTCTGCTGCCAAGGTGGGCACAGGGAGAGATTGCCAGAGGGCATGTGCCCTGGCGAACAACAAAGCCCATCTCTGCAAGCGATTTGTGGCTACTGCTAGCTGTTGGCCTGCACGATTTGTGGGTACTGATAGCTGTTAGCCTGCACAGGCCCCCACAAGCCAGACAACATTGAAGGGGGTGGGGAAGGGTTCGTGCAGCTCTGCTTCTAGCTTGGCCCTGGTGGTTGGTAAATTCATTTGCATTTTTACTAAGTGAAAGCCAGTCGCTAATGGGAGAACGATTTCTGGGTGCCATATGGACACATGGATATGATCTAATTTAGTGACTTGAATATCCTCTGTCCCTCTTTATATTAAGATACTTAATTATAATTATTTATCAGCCCCCAGCTGAAACAAACCAAGATCTTTGTCGAAAGGTTAAATGAGCACACTTCATGACTCCAGCCCATGGTTGTGGAATCAAAGGAGATATGACACCCACATTATTTCAGTGATGTTCCAGGAAGCACGGCATGTCAGGAAAGAGCATGCTCTGAAATTATTGATCAAAGGATGGTGATCAAGCTCAGTTCTCATTCACACCCCTAGAGCTGTGGGCTGATGAGCTGGGAGGACCTCAGGGACCATATATTCAAAACCTTTCATTTTAGAAACCCAGGCCCGGAGAAGAAGGTGACTCTCCCACGATCACACAGTTCTGAGAGGATTGAAGAATGTCCCGGGCCTTCTGAAGTCATTTTGTGAGCTCTGCACGTAACCCCACTGCTCTGCCACCTCCACTCTGGTGGCCTGGGCTCGTTTTATAAATGCTGTGTCATGTGACAGATCACACAAGTTGAATTACCTTGGTCAAAAAGAGATAAAAATATGATATGCTTATATACTTTTTTGTTGAGAACTTTCAATATCTACTCTTAATAACTTTCAAATATGCAATGTAGTATTAGTAACTGTAGTCACCATGCTGTATGTTATATCCTCATAACCTGTTTATTTTATATTTGGAAATGTTTACCTTTTATATATTATATATATGTATATACACAGAGTGGCCAGATCATTATGATCTCTGAATGCATAATAATCTGGCCACTCAGTGTGTGTATGTGTGTGTGTGTGTGTGTGTGTGTGTGTGTGTATCTTACCTAATAATAGACAAACATGTAAATTCACTGTACCTCTGCTACGCCCACAGCCAATCAGAGTGGGTATGCAAATTAACCCAACAACGATGGTGAGTTAATTTGCATATGCATGTGCGGAGTGGCCAGGAGGGGCCAGATGTCTGCTATGAGGGGGTGGGGGGGTGGCAGAGGGAGCTACAGGAGTGGTGCTCCAGACAGAAGCGAGGACTTGCCGGCTCCCGGGCAGCTGGGAGTGAAGCCAGGGGAAGGAAGGCCTATTCTTGCATGAATATCATGCAATGGGCCTCTAGTATGTGTATATGTGTATATATATGTTTGTATGTTAGAGGCCCGGTGCATGAATTTGTGCATGGGTGGGTCCAGCCAGCCTGGCCAGGGGGAGGGGACATTGGTGGTTAGTCGGCCTTCCTGCTGGTTGAACTCCTGGTTGAGGGGACAATTTGCATATTAGCCTTTTATTATATAGGCTATACACTGAGTGGCCAGATTATTATGTGTTCAGAGATCATAATAATCTGGCCACTCAGTGTGTGTGTGTGTGTGTGTGTGTGTGTGTGTGTGTGTGTGTAATTTTTAAAAATTATACATGTAACATTTTTAAGAGAACAGTCAATAACTTACTACAAGGGGAATGTGGTTGATATAGCAGACAATTAAAAATGTTCCAGCCACACTTACAGCTGAGTTTCCCAGGATCACCCAGTTCTGTCCTTGCTCTCTGGCTGCCAAGAGTGGAGGAGCAAAGGAGATGCTATAGCCGAATTCTTGTCTATGGACACCTGTTATCTTCTGTCAGGTCAAGTTCTCACAGACAGACAGGAATCTCTTGTTCTCTCTCTCTCTCCCCCTCCCCCTCCCTTCCTCACACACACACACACACACACACACACACACACACGCATGCTCATGCCAAATCAACTCAATCAAGTGTTATTTGACAACTGCTAAATGATTCAGGGAATACTACAAAATTTAAGCAATTGGATAGATTTCTTTTCATTAATAGGAGGCTTCTTAGAGTTGGTGGGACTTGAATTGGATGATGAAAGATGAGAAAAATTTGGATACTAAAAATTTCCAGAGGAGAGAACACATGGTTTAAGGTAGACCAGATGTATTGGTGATGGGGCAGGGCTAGGATTAGGAGAAACAGTGGTTGTTGGTCTCAGTGGCCTCAGGGGCCACATGCATTGGCAGAGGTGGAGTATGCTTCCAGGGAAGTCTAGGAGATGAAGATGCATCTTAGAGAAGACACACTAAGCACACTAAAAAGTGGACACTGTTTACTGTGCCACGGAACACTGAGGTTACATGCTGTTTTGTCAAGAATTAAAATAAACTGGGTTCTATGTAAAAAAGCTGTCTTTCTCTTTGGTGACTTACACAGGAGCTATCTCTTCTGCAACTCGACTCCCACACCCATCTGGCCCCAACTTTTTTTTCTGTCAATCCAAGTCAAATTTAAAGTAAGAAGAAAAATGCTGTCATTGAAGGTGTCTATATTTTGCTAGTTCTATCTGTCTCTTGAATGCTATAATTAAATCAAATGTTCAAGTAAACTGCTAATGGTGATAATTTATGTTAAAACTTTTTAGCCTCATTCTGCACATATCCAACAGATATTTATTAAGTCTTACTGTGTGCCTGAAATTGGGCTAGGATTTGGGACTTGAAACAATTACAAAATAGGGTCTGAGTCCTTAAACAGATTGAATCTAATAGGGAAAATAGATGTTGGAAAATATTCCGGATGGGACATCGGAAACCTGTTCAGTGAAACATGGCACATCGGGAACGTTTAGTAGCCATTGAACGGAAAACCCTGCTCTTGCACTCTAGATCCCTTCTTTCTTACTCTTTCAAGGACTTTGCTGCTGCATCTCTCTCCTCCTTCCAAGGTTTCCCTTTCTACAGGATTGTTCCCATCTATATTTATAAAAGCCTAAGTGACCAAATGACCGGTTGACCGGTCGCTATGACATGCACTGACCACCTGGGGGCAGATGCTCAATGCAGGAGCTGCCTTCTGGTGGTCGGTGCGCTCCCACAGCCAACCTCCCGTGGCCAACCAACCTCCCGCAGTTCCTCCCCCCAGCCGGTTGGCCCCGATGGGCCCCAATTGCCAGCCAGGCCGAGGGACCTCACCCATGCAGGAATTCATGCACCGGGCCTCTAGTTAGTAATAAACACATCCTCATTATTCTTACCTAAAAAAATAAGCAAACACTTCTTTGACCTCTCATCCTCCTCCAGCTGTTGTCATCCTCCTTTTATAATCGTTTCTGCTTCTTCACTGAAAATCCTTTCTTGAACTTATTCCAAGGAGGCTTCACACAGTCTGCACTTCTTCATTAACCCTGCTACTGTGGAGTGCTTTAGTGATCCCTCTGTCACCAATCCATGTGACTTCTGTCTTCTTATCTTATGTGATCTCCAATAGCATCCAAATGAAAGTTACTCCAGCCTCCTGGAGCTGTTTTCTCTTGGCATCATGGCCCCAGACTCTCCTGGTTCTCCTCTGAGCAAATGTGTCCCTGCTCCCTCTTCCTTGCTGGCCTCTTCCCTTCTACTCTACTTCTGTTTTGACCGATGCTCTTCTCTCTCTCCAAACTCTTTCTCTCTGATCCACCCTATATGTCATCTCAGTGACTCTCAAACTATTTCTTTAGTTCTTCTCTCTCCCCAGCAATCCCAAGTATGAATAGCCTACTCTCTACTTGACATCGCCAGGTGGATGTCATATAGACATACCAAACTTAGCAGGGTGCATATAATTTGCATAATCTCTCACTCTATCTCTCCTTTGACATACATTCTTTACCTCTCAGTTTATGGCACCACCATATACCTAGTTTTTCAAGCCAAATGTCAAAAATTATCCTCCTCTTTTTATCAATTTCTGCATGAAATTCCTGAGTAAAAAAAACTGTGGACTGTACCTCTATATTAGGTCTCAAGTTTTTTGTCTCTTCATTTTCTCTTCTACACCTTAGTCACAGCCACTGCCAGTTCTCACCCACACTATGCAGTTGCCTGCCAGCTGATTTTCCTCATCCCCCTTTTAGGTATTTACAGTTTTCTGCAATATAGCCAAAACTATCTTAAACATGGAAGTCAGATCATGTCCATGTCCTACTAAAGATCCTCTAATGGCTTCCTATCACACTTGAAATAACTCTTTGGCTTATAAAGCCTTCAGTGCTAGGTCTGGTTACTTCTCCAGCTTCCTCGCATACTCTCTCATGTCCATCCTGTGTTGTGCTGATAAATGTTTAACAAAGGCTCTCTGGGGATGGGGAGGTGCCAGGAACTGGAGGGAAGCCTTGTTTTGTGGTCTTTGCCAATTTCTCTGGTATAAATACTCCCACCATGACAAGCTACCCAAGTGATGTCAGCTGATTCACAAAATCCCTGAGAATGTAGTAATTGTCTCTTATGAGCCAGGAATTGCCAGTCTGACCACCTGGTGCGCATCTTCATCACGATGCTTTAGCCATCCTGGTCTCCATTTATTTCCCCAAACACATTTTTGAAATACCTGTTTTAGGCCTTGGATTCCATTTTTCTCTCTGTCTCAAAATGCTCTTCCACTTGATCATGTCCTAGAACAAGCATAATTCTAGTTACTTAGGTCTCCTCTGAGCTCAAAGAACTCCTCACTGAGATTTTCCTTGAATATTCAGTACAGTTACCATTTAGTCATTCTCTAGTACATCAGATGATATTAATTTTCTCCTTCAGACTTGAAGCCACCGATGTTTGCCTAATGTGTATATTTATATTCCATTTGCTTCGCTAGAATATAAACTTGGTGATTGCAGGGTTCTTGTCTGTTCCCTGCACTGCTACATCCCCAGCGTCAAGCACAGTGTCTAACACACACTGGACGCTCAATTTGAAAACCAGATCAATGAATACAATAACATTTCCAGTGCAATTGATCAATGTTTATTTATCAGGTCTGTGTAATAACCAAGCAGTCAAACTTCTCAAACATATTTGTATGTCTTCTTTTCAGCTGTTTGGCTGTCACTTATGCCCTAGGCCACAATGCTGTATCTGTTCTTTGGATCTTTATCAGTCTCTTTATTCTGCAGGCTAAAGCTATGGCACGTTTTTTTAAGAACTCTTTTTATGGTCATTTCAGGCTATAGAGTCCCTTACCTCTGAATCCAGCAGTGCATTTTAACTGTACAAAAACCTGGTAATTGCTCATATATTGCCAGAGGCTACCCTATGTTGCTCTCTTGTCCTGTGGTTTGTCACTTGAATTTTTATTTAATGTTTCCAACGCCCATGTAGTCTGAGCTCCTATATTTCCAGTGTGGGCTTGTACCACCTTCAGTGTTCACTAAGGTTTCTGGTGCCATTCTGTGAACACTGTTTTAGGCCTTGGGTACAATTTCTCTCTCTCTCTGACTTTCTTTCAATGTCTGAGATGCCCCATATTCTCTCCTGTCATGTCTCATAGCTGTTTCTATCTCTCCCATTTCCGTTCTCTCTAAAATTCAATAAAAACATATATTTTTTTAAGAAAAAAGAATATAATTGGCCTTGGGGAGGAACAATCACAAAAAGAAAATAAGTTCCAAGAAAGGTTGGTGGGAGGTGTCAACTAGAGTGTGTGTGTACGCATGTGTGATGCTGTTTCATATCCTCTTACCCCAGGTAAAGCTACATCATGACCTTTACAGAACTCTATAATTGTAGCATACCTGTCATCCTGACAGGGCAGACACAGCAGAGCTGGGCTTGGCTGGGTGGCATGGGAGAGCACTTCTGCTCTTCATTTCCATTCTTCCAGTGACGGCCCTAACAGCGGGCCAAAGGTGAAGGTGAGGAATCCACAGGGCAAAGGGGGAGGCCTAGAGGGAGTTCCAGCAATAGGATCCTGGATTTAGGCCACAAGGAGGAAAAGTCATTCAAAGAGAAGGCAAGAGGCCCAAATGAGCTCATTTCTGAGAGAGGAGATGGGAGTGAATGAATAAAGATGGGACTAAGAATCTGAAGAGATAATTGGCCTTACTAGATATAGGGTCTCTTGCCAGAACAGTACATCCTAAAAATGCTAATTCACAGCCCCAACAGATTGGAGAAGCCTTAGATAAGAACACGCTCATCAGACCTATTTGCAGAAAAGTCCGGAAGGGCTTGGAGCACAGGGATACAAATCAGCATATGGAGTGTGAGAAGGAAGATGTATGTCACTCATTTTGCTCTGGCCGGGCGCCTTCCTAGAATCTCCTGGGCTCAGCAACTCCCCTCCACAGCTCCTGCATGTTGGTGGAGGTGATATAATCAGATCTCAGGTCCCCCCCCCCCCACGGTGTCTACGCAACATGCCCTTCCATCCTGACGCAGGCCTGCTCCAGAGCCATCATCCTAGAGTTTGCCAGAAGTTCTTCAGCTACCTGTTCAATCCGACAGGGACGTTTTCAGTCCCAAGGTCTTACCAGCCCGAGTCTTTGGACTCAGCCCCTGCCAGCCAGCCCCTGAGCAATATTAGCATTATTTAAATACCACTTCCCATTTCATATTCTCATGGAAGGCAGTGTGATCTCAAATTCATGAAGCATCTGCTTTCATTGTGGAGATAAATTGTAAAAGAAATTTTTTTTCCTAATGACTTTGCATTTAAAACTTGGTGGGTTTTTTTTGTGTGTGTGTGTGTTTTTTTTACCATGAAAGTTTGGGAGACTTTGAAAAGTCATGCTCAGCAAAAAAATGTAATTTATACTCTCTCTAGTTAATAACCTCTTATGTGCTTTAATAATTTAAACCAATTATCAATGAGAAGGTCTATAGTGTATACTTCAATGATTGCTTTCCGTAGATTTCCTCTTTTCTTTCATGCCGTACGTATGCCACTTGTCCTCAATGTGTCTCCGGTGCCTATTATCTCTGCTACACACATAAAGAGACTGCGTTAGCTAGGAGAACATGACCTTGACACTGAGAAAAGCAGCCCTTTAAAGGATAGCTCAATTAAAACCGAAGGCCTCTGTTCCTGATTGGGTTTCATTACTATTCATAAGACTGCGCAGCACCGAGCCACGTGTTTGCTGGGTCCTCAAGGCTGGTTGCAGACAAGGTGCATTAAAGTCATCAGTGGGATGTCCGCCTGGAGCTTCTTGATGCTCAGTCACCAACAAGCTCATTAGCCTGACTTGGCTTGTGGAGACTTTATTCCTCCACTCGAATATACGTGCCCCTCCATTCGACTGCGAACACCTTGAGGGAGGCTGTGCAATGGACTAGTGAGGAGCATGGGTTATTAGATTCGTACAGATCTAAGTTCAAATGGAACACCTGGAATTTAAAAGCTGGTGATCCTGAGCAATTTAGTTAATTTCTCTGAGCTCAGTTCACCCATGTGAAAAATGGGAAAAATAATATGCTTCTTGCAAAGTTGAGGCGGCACATGTAAAATGCTTAGCATAGTTCCTGGCCCATAATAAACACTAGCGCTAACAATAATAAAAATTATAATAATGCAAGGAAATGTCTTACTTTTTATTTTTATATACCCAATGTCCTTAATGACCATTCATTGCTGAGATAAGATTTGTATAATTAGTAACCACTTAACACAAGGTGGAGGTGTGAGGGCATTCCACGCCCAGTGCTCTGTTGCTCAGTAAAAGGAAAGAGATGTCAACTAGAGTAGGTAGGAGGGCTTTCTTGCAGAGATGGGCTGTGAAATGGGGCACGAAGATAGGCTATGGACATGGAACTTCTTAGAACATAAAGGACTAATAATTTGTGCCAAGTCAACTGAAAGTGTTTCATGGATAAAGTGCATTTAATTCTAAGGATTAGAAATCTGAACTAATGAGGAGACCAGAAGAAGATATTACCAGCAGAATCTGTCCTTAAATTATCTTAAGCGTTCAGAGAGGAGGGCCAATGCTGAACTATGTGCCGAGTTCAAAATAGCCACTGTAATAGTGTAACAGCAAGCCCCGACTATGTTCTCCTGCACAGCGGACCCTCCTGCCCCATTGAGACTATTATGGGAAGTTGAGCATCTATAGAATGAATATGTTGTACAAGCACATATTTCAGGATAGCATAGGGACCAGCGTCATAGGGTGATGTGTCAATGAAGGAGAGGCCTGAGAAGAGTATAGGCACCTGCCTATACTCTTGGGTAGGTCATGCCAAGTGGGTTTCATGAGCCCATATGAGGTAGAAATCTTTTTGGCTGTGCAATACTTGAATGATTCTATGGCAGGAGTTCTCAACTTTGACACTATTGCCATTTTGGGGGCTGTCTTGTGCACTGTAGGATATTTAGCAACATCCCTGGCATCTACTCCCTAGATACCAGTAGCAACTCCTCAACTGTAACAACCAAAAATGTTTCTAAACATTTCCAGTTATCCCTTTGGTTTGGGGGGGGGGGGGGCGCGTCTTAATTGAGAACCTCTGCTCTGTAGAGTGATACTAATACAGGGAGATAGGAATTCCTAGACATGTGGATACTTGCAGCCCAAACTCTCTGATCTGGACCCTTCTTAATGATGAGGCTTATTTCTGGCATCTCTGAGTCTAGTCTATTGACAGGTGGGCAGCTACCATGATGAGAAGTCACATGCATGGGACTAACAGAGTCAAGGAAGAGTTGGTTCCATATCAGAGAACTTCCATATGAAGAACATCTTTTCCCCAAGTTTAAATTTCCTGCCCAGAGTCCAGTATAGCCCTTGGGCACACAGCAAGCACCATGTCCTGTCTATATAACCCTAGAATAGTAGACCCTAAGCCAGTATACCCCCACCTGGCAGAAGAGTTGTGCTGCTGTGTGACATCACAGCTTCGACCTGTACATCCGAATCCTGTGACCTTCTGTTCCATTCTGCCTGTGGAGCACTCAACTAAGAGAGGCAACTAGGCTAGGAGTGGGAGAAACACATTTCAAACAGTGCTGGCTTTAGGCAGTGCTGGGGAAAGTTAAATATAAATACCTTGCCATTGTTCTTATGACCCTCACCTAGTGGGGCCATTAGAAACCAAGCTTCTGGCATTTTCTCCCATTGTCCACAATATGCACTTGCCTCCTGAATGCTCTTTTCAAAGTTTGAGTGGAACTACCAGTAAGTTCTAAAATCTTAATCACTTGCTAAATACTAATTGTATCACCCTCCCCCCTTCATGCCAAACTCTTCTGTAATTGTTATTCTAGGCCCACCCATTGACTGGTAGTCCCATTCGCTTCTCAGCAGGAGTGCCAGGCCCCAACTCCATAACTCTGATTACCTGTGGCTGTGCCTCAGAGCCCAGAGGCAGCATGGCCAGCACCAGCTCTCAGGGTGCCCATCAGTCTGGACCATCACTAGAAAACCAGGCACAGAAACAGAGGCTAACCACCGTTATTTTATGGGGCTGAGACTATCCTGTGTGAATTGCTCTCTTTCTCTTAATTCGTGATTCTTTTTCCTTTTTCTGTAAAGTTTGTTTTTTCCCATGTTTCTAGCATTCTAGCGTGAACTCAGCTATCCTCTTAAGCTCAGCATCTTAGCCAATGGCCAATATTTATGTTCAAGAATAAAAATGAAAGGGCAGCCCTGACTGGTTTGGCTCAGTGGATAGAGCGTCGGCCTGCGGACCGAAGGGTCCCGGGTTCGATTCCGGTCAAGGGCATGTATCTTGGTTGCGGGCACATTCCCAGTGGGGGGTGTGCAGGAGGCAGCTGATCGATGTTTCTCTCTCATCGATGTTTCTAACTCTCTATCCCTCTCCCTTCCTCTCTGTAAAAAATCAATAAAATATATATATATATATAAAAAAAAAGGGCAAAAATAAATAAATAAATAAGAAACGCAACCGAGACTATGGGTGAAGTACAAGTTTTGTAGTGCAATCTGCACTCTGTTCCAGCCTTGTCATTTCCTGATAGTCGAAGTTCTTTGAATTAAGTTCCCTCCCTTTGGGTTTCCCATCCAGGGGGGACGAGCTAAAACCCAGAGACACCTTTAATGTGATACATAGACCTCCAGAGGGTAAACTTTGGAATGACAAAGGAAATGTTACCATGAAATAAAGAAATCCAGTCTTCAACCCAAGCATGAACATTAGAGTACTAGATATGTTGCTGAGATCTCATTTTTAGCTTGTTTAAAAAAAAATGTATGGCTAAGGGCAGAGATAGACCATTGACCCATATAGAAATGAATTTCTCTAATACCATAGATTTCAGTATCAACCTTTTCCTTACTATTGCTGCTGTTTAGCATAAACAGGATTAAAAATACCATTTCTTTCTTCTGATTGGTTGCTTAACAAGACCTGCTTCTATCTTTTACTGTTTAATATACTGTGGACAGCTGCATGGCCTGGGTTACAGTTGTCCATACAGAACAAGAGGGGTAGTCATATAAATTGGGAAGTTGACCAAGAACATCTGAAAGGGGCTGCGAGTACTCTTTGCATTACACGTACAATTAGTTCTCTCTTCCCAGCTGAGCAAAGCAGTTTCACTTGCTTACTAGTCAGTGTTTTTCCTACCTCGACAGTGATTAATGGACAGATTGAGGACAAGCCAGCACCATGTTGCACTGAAGTGGGGTGTAAACATAAGCCAGCCTTGCAGAAGATGCTTGTTACTAACCACTACATTGCAGTCACCGGATCCAGGGGAGAGGTTAACTAGGAGATAGTGTTAAGCCATTTGGCTCAGGAGTGCAAAGGATGAAAAATCACAGCTGCTTGCCTTATATACCGTAAGGGCGAGATGGCTGCAAAAGGCAACTTAGGAGAGTTAAGGGAGGACTAAAGTGAATACAGCAAATTGGAGCCGCCTTAATGTGCTGAGCCAGCATATGCTGCAGAATAAATAACTGTGCAGGCAAAGCATGGGCCACACAGAGAGGCTCCCACCACATGCCAGGCCAGGGTATGAAGAAAGACCTGCACATCTGTTAGCTTGTCAGTGGCTGGTCTGAGCCTCAGAGGTTCCTGGGGCTGGGTTACTGGAACATGGCTCTGTTTGTGTGCAAGCATCTTCCTGGACACGGGAGAAAGCCAGGCAGGAGAAGGTCCCGTGGGCAGGACAGGGCACTGCATGTTCAGACATATAATGGGCTTATCTGATGCTCAACATGCCTGTGGGGTTTTTGCTTCCGCCAGTGTTTCTTCCTTTTGGTATTATTAATACACAGATTATTGCTTGCCAGTTCCCATGAGCTTCCTGACTGTAAGGAAAATGTTTCTCTCATCGTCAGGTAATGAGGACATTTCGTCCTGTAATCCCTAAAGAGTGTACTCCTCCCCTAATTAATCAACAAATATTTATTGAGCAGCTTTGGCTCCCAGTCCCACCACCATTCCCTCTGAGTCTGTTCTCCTCTCCTCTGTGCTCTCCTGAAACCCACTCTGCTGGCGCTTTTGTAGCACGTTTACTGCACTGTGTGATCATTACATGCCCACATGGCCGATTCTCTCACTGGGCTGAGAGCTCCCCAAGTCAGGGACCATATTTTATTCATCCCTGCAAGTCTACTGCCTAGAATAAGTCCTAGCATGGAGCGGTGCTCAAAAACTGTTGGAGGAATAAATGAGTAGATGAAAAAGTAGTTTCTATCTCCTTGGCACCATGAAGGTTGTAAAGAAAATGGAAGCCACATCCTCTACTCCTCAAGGAACTCCCAGTCTAGATGCAGGTCATAAGAGAATAAATACAGCAGAATATGAATTCTAAATAGTTTCATGTAATATGTAGGATAGGTGTTTTGAGGGAGCTATCAGAACAGGCTGGAGAGACCAGATGGGGCACACAGGGTGGGGGGGATTTCGGTTATGTTTGGAAATTGGAAATGATGGCGCTGTATTCCAAGGGGATGTTGGGGATATCCAGTGCTCCCAGCCCACCAGTCATTTCTTCAGAGGGTGCGATTCTCTCTACTGTGGAAAATGCAGGGGCTCCTATTAGGCTTGGTTGCTGATGTGAGGTTTGTGATTTTCTTTTCAGTGGTAGAAAGTCTTTTATCTAGAAGGCAAGGAATGAAACTACACACAAACTGAGCATGAGTCTTGGGAAGAGCTATCCCTCATCTGATAAATGAAGAAAGCCTCCTTGCACTTATTCATGTTCTCAGAACATGATCAGGCTCTGACCCCCTCCTCACACTTGCCATCTTTCCCCTTTTCCACCTTGCTGGGCTGGAGAGATGCTAGGGTGCCTCTGGCTGGACACTCTCCAGACATAACCAAGTACATGGGGAAACCAAGTGCATGCTGAAGGTGGCAGAAGAAAAGAACAAGAAATGAAAAATGTGGTAGGTGGTCTATGATTTTAATGGAGACCAACATTAGCTTCTCCTCCACACTTACCCTTGCTACAGTCTCCTCCCTTGTGGGGTGCCATTCAAACTGTTGTTCCAGATATCCTCCGCTCTTGGGTGTCCACTCAGAGCCAGAACTTCTGTGTTTCTGTCTGCCCATCCCACATTTAGATCAATGGCCTGTGCCTGGCCTGCCTTACCTGATCAACCCAACAAGGAGATCCTCTCTGTTTTCTTCGTTCTTCCTCCTGCATAGATCAGACGTTGCTCTGCTTCACCTGACCCAGGGAGTTTTGGTAAATTCTAGACCATATGAGTCACACATAGAGCCTTGTCACTTATCCAAGCCTGGTGTCACCTAGAGGGAAGCAAGCCCCTCTTGGCTTTCTCTCAGAATGTGATGGGTCCTTTGGGAAAAATATTTGTAGAAATGCTTAGAGAAGGCAATTTGAGAAGGACTTAAAGCCACTTGCAAAGAACTAATTAAAGGAGAGCAGAGTTATTTACTTTATTATGACTGCTATTCATGGATGCCTCCATGTGACTCCTGGGGGAGTCTTGTAAGACCAGGCAAGGATGTAGAGGACAGGACTCCTCTGGTTCCTCCTGACGAGGCACCACTTTCCCTGGTTGTTGGGAGAGGGTGATTCGTGGACTGGCAGCCATTCGTGGACTGGCAGCCAGAATGGCCACACTTGTTTTAGGTGTGGTTCTCGGAGTGAGGAAGAACTTTCCAATTTAGCTCAGAAGAGTGTTTATTCACATAGAGCATCTTGTGCTCTGGGTGTATTCCAGAGGTGCCCCGGACAGGCGCTTGCTGAAATGAGGGCTGGAGTAAAGGCAGAGAGACAGAGCGAGTTTGGAAAGCTATGCTGTGGACTTACAATAAGACACATGGCTTCTTCTTCATGTTCATTTGTATTGGTTTCCATGGGGATGGTGTCATCTTTGGTAGACATTACTGCCTTTTAGCTGATACTTGGAGTGAGGGTGAGGGTCATGGGAGTTGGGTGGAAGAGAAGGAAGCAGAGGGGTGGCCTCTGAAGGGAAGCAGGGGAAATGGAATGGACTGACAGCTCTTAGAGTCTTCGGACCCCAATAATACCTGTGAAATACTGGTGAACACAAGGGACAGATCAGAAAAGGAAGACGCGGTAGAGATGGACTTCCTTCCTCCTCCCTCCTCTGCCTCTCTCAGAGACATCCGGGGAGCTGGGTACCGAAGGAGGTGAACTGGCCATTCACAATAAGGAACTCCCATCTAGAAGTCAGAAAACCGAGCTTCCCTGTCACCTAACCCCGTGGTCGGCAAACTGCAGCTCACAAGCCACATGCGGCTCTTTGGCCCCTTGAGTGTGGCTCTTCCACAAAATACCACGGCCTGGGAAAGTCTATTTTGAAGAAGTGGCGTTAGAAGAAGTTTAAGTTTTAAAAATTTGGCTCTCAAAAGAAATTTCAATCGTTGTACTGTTGATATTTGGCTCTGCTGACCAATGAGTTTGCCGACCACTGACCTAACCAGTATGATGCTGAGTGATCCACCCTTCTCTTTGTTCTCCAATGGGCACTGGAAGATGTGATTGTGGCTTTACACTGAGTTGTTGAGAAAATGCTGGTGAGGCACTGTTAGGTTAAAGTGTGGTTCTCGAAGGTGGGTAGTTCAGACTTTGTGGAGGGAAAGAGTTCTAGGTGGTAGCCGCACCAGTTACTCATCAGAGCAGCTGGCTGGATACCCCGCTCCTGGAGCCCATGTTCACTGGTCCAGTCCAGTCCTGGTGTTTTAACAAATGCATATTACTGAGAAGATGGGCTTTTATTATCCATTTATTCTGTCATTAATTGATCCATGTAAATGTTCTTGAGTGCCTACTATACACCCCTGTTTGTGTTGGGGACATAAAAAACACAACAGAAGCAAAGACAAGATGCTGTCCTTGCCCTCAAGTTGCTCAATCCCCCATGAGCAGAACAGGAAGGATAATTCAGGGAAGCCCCAGTCCAGAGTGGCAGTGGAGGAGGCTCCCTGGCAGAAGACTCTCAGAGCTGAATTGTGAGGAGCGATTGGGCTTTGACAAGAATGGGAGTGTTGGAAGCAAGGTAAGTAGAGGCAAGAGGATGTTGAAGACATCCTCTTATTGGCTTGCCCAGCAGGGAGGTGCCTGAGCAGAGATAGAAGGAGACTCACAGTGAAGTTCTCCCGGGCCCCCCTGCCTCGCACAGACAGGGAGTTGTGAACCACGGAGGATAAGGAAACCTGAACCGGGCATCCATCCCTGTTCCTGCCACGTTTTGTGACTTTGCTCATCTTGCCTGGGGTGCATTCTGCAGCTTGTGGATTCTTATTATCCATAATAATCATAATAATTAATATAACCTTCTAAAGGGGACTTTAATCGCGCTTGTGCTTTGCTTCCAAACACATAATAAAAAGGAATTACTTATAAAAGTGACAAATTTATTCCTAATTATACCATTATTTTGTTATGCAATACAAGTAAAGCAATCTTTGAAGCTGGGAAAATGTCTCATGCAGAATTAATTAGAACAGTACACAGTTTGGAATTAGGCAATTATTTTATTGATATTTCACAACTAGAACTTTGTAAGAGCACCTCAAATATTTTCATTATTGCCCGTAAATAGTTATTTTAAACACTTACTGGTATGAGATATAAAGATGCACTTTGGACTGTTTCTGGACCTTAGGAAAATGTTATTAATCTGTGAGGAAATTTATAAAATGCATGAGTCACTGTGGCAACAGGGGAGTTTAGAGGAAGCAGATGGCAACATTTAGGGAATTGGCTTATTGTTCAATATGACACCACGTGGGAGGGGCTACAGAGACCTGGCAGAAGGTCCCAGCCCAAAGGGAGCCCAGGTATCCGACTGTGCAGGTGAGGGAACCCGGCGAGAGTGAGTGATTCTGTGGTCACACTGTAGGTTATGGACGAGGATTGTAGTTCTCATCCCTAGACTCTCATTCCTGTGTTCATACTTTCTTTTAAAAATATAGACTTGTTTTCCAGGTTATAAAAGTAATACTTATTCCTATCCAATATTCTTTCCTGCTGCCTTCTGACCCAGGCCCGCACTGGCTTCTTTATTTCATTTTTGCAGTAGATTAAATAGCCCATGGGAGCTGTCATGTATTCTTACTTTGCCTCATGCATGTGAAACGTGCCTGCTTCCCCATCTACTCCTGGGCTGTAAATAAATAGAAATCTGAGTTCTTTTTCAGTCTAATGCCCTTCCCAAGTATGTTCAGGGTGGAGCACATGGCACAGGTGCTGATGAAGGTTTAGTTAGAAAATTCACCAAGATCATAGCACCTGAGCAGAGTGCAAGAGCCTCTACTCCTCATCAGAGTCCTATAGGTTGGCATCTTGGACTCGGAGAGAGGTTGAGGGTAGGGAGGCAGCCATGCTGGTGGGATTCCCCATCTTGAGACAGTGGGAATGATGTGCTCATGGGGTGGCCATGGCCTCATTCCTGGGACCTGGCTTTGGAGCCCACCAAGAGAACAGAGGACCTCTTAGTTCTATGGGTTATTAAGGATAAAACTTTTTTTTTTTTTAATGAAGGTAGATAATGCTGGGAAAATGCAGGCACAGGAAACACCTTTGCAGGCAGGGGCATGGCATTCTGATCAGGTGGTCCACACTCCCAAGGAGGAAGAAAGGAAAGGCTGGGGAGGCAGGGAGTGAAAAAGTGAAAGAACTATGAGAGCTGAATGGTTCCCAGGGAAGACCCGGCGGTGAGTTTGAGGACCTCACTGTATTACTCACTCACCAAGTGCCCTCAACATTGTAAAATGAAAGCATTGGACTAACGGGCACAGAGGGCTTTGTCTGAGGTGGTCTGTAGTCATCAGCCACACCCCACAGGTGGCTTTTTTTGCCAGAAGACAGGCATAGTGAGCTTTGAGGAGCTAAAATAATAAAATTGTTCTTCAGTCTTCCCATGGCAGCTTGCTCAATCATCTCAGCTCTCTCGGCTCAGCTGTGCTACCTAATATTTAACCTAAACCCTTTCCCTGCTTTTGTTTTAGTTCACCATCACTCGCTCAGTCCTATCAATCTACCTCTGCATTTCTATGCCACCTCTCACCAGAGTGCTTAGCACCTGTCCTTTCTGAGCAATGAGGTTAATATTGAAGGTAAAATCCATTTCGTAGAGATAATGTACTATAGACCTTTCAGAAGAGCTCTCTATGATAATGAGGAATGAGTTACCATGCTGAGGTTGTTTAAATGTCATTTATTTTAACAAGTGACACTGAATTTATTTAAAGTTGACTTCAATGAAGGAAGGGTGGGACGTTTTAAAGTTTCATGAAACAATAATAGAACTGCAAAGCAAGGAGCCCGAGAGATGGATATGAATGACAATTCTGATCACAAGCTCCACGGGAGGGCTGGCTGGGTAGAAGCTTCCAGGATGCGGAGACTCCAGGGATGTGGAGAATGAGGATGTCACAGATAGAGCAGGTTTGCCATCTGAGTTTTCCTAACTTTTTCCCATTGTGCTCATGTGTGTATGTATGGACATGTGCACACAGATGTGTGGGCAGGGATTTGTGTGTAAGTGAGCAAGAGTGGAAACATTCTTTTTCTCCATTGATTGTGCTATGTTAACACCCCTCCCACCACAGAATTGGGGCTAGGAGTCCTGAGGTAGGTGCCACTCAGTTGGCTCTGTTTTCTTGGTTGGAAGTGTTTGGCTCTCTGAGAATAAAGACCATGTTTTATTCTCATCTCCATCAATAGGGATGAACAAAGTTAGACTAATGATTGATTTTTGTTCATGGGCAAATGGAGCTTACAGGATGGACAGTGGGCAAAGACTACAGAATCTCCTTGGGGAGAACATAGGGAGGGGCTGACACGTTAATTGCCTTTCTCCCAAAGAGTTAAGATGTGCTCAGGGTCTGGGAGGGGATTGTTTTGATTGCAAGAAACAGAAACCAGTTAGAACCAGTTTAAGAGGAAAAAGGGTGGGTGGGACAAAAGTGGGTTTTCAGGATGCTGGTGTACCTGTGGGTCATAGGGCAGTGGGGCCTTTTAAAGGCCTGGAGGGAGGGGATGGAAAGCCATCAGAAAACCCGGTGGTGGGGCTCTTTCTCTGTCCTTTGTCTCTGCCTCTCTGCTCATCTTCACGTCTTCATTCTTTCTCTCTCTGAGACTGATTTTTTTTTCCTATTTTTCTCTCTATATATAGCATTCTTCTGCCCAATAACCTTCCAGTTATATTCTTTCAGCTTCAGCCACAGAGGATGCACTGGCTGAATTGAATCCCAATTCCATATTCCTAGGAGAGAGAATCTGATCGGTTTGGCTTAAGTCAAGAGTATCCCCAGTAGCTAACCAACTCTGTGTATCCACATTGCCCCTAGGTCAACAGTAATCATAAACAAATTATTTTAAATGAAAAAAAGAGTCTATCCGCGGTCCAGTTGTTTATCAGTGAACACAATTGGGCTATGGGAGGAATGCTCCTATATGTGGAGGAGGCAGTTTTCATGGGAAGTGGCCATTCTGAGCTGGGCACATACCATCGAATATCTCCAGTGCTCCAGTGAGATTTGGCACATACACAGAGCTGAGCTCAGTGTCAGCCGCAGCCTTGTCTTCCTTGAGCTGGAACATAGCATAGGGTATGCCTCTCTACATGAAATGTCTGAAGGTGGGCGATTTTATGAAGAGTTAGATCATAACGACATTTTAAAAAGTTAAGTAAGTTATGTTTTTCAGTCCAATCAATTCCCTTTTTGAACATTTAAGATAATTATAGGTTACGGGTAAATTATATGTAATACACATACTAAATTATAACCCACCTCCACCAATTAATATTTATTGAACAGTGAATGGGCAAAATATACTTCCTTGGGGATTCAAGACCCCAGTGTAATTAGGTATTAAGATTCTAACTGCATCTTTCCAAACATCCTGCCCTTCTCTCCCCAGTATATGAGAAGGGAAATGTAAGGATAATATTCTAACCCTAGCTTATCGCTGAAGCTGTTTACACACGGGGAAAAATCAATTTTGCTAAATATTTTAGATTCTATTTCCCAGTAACTAACAGTGGCAGTTTATGATGGTCTTAAGAGCCAAGCAGAGGAGTCAAAAAATGTTTTATATTTTTCATTCCACCACGGCTTCTTGTGGGAATCTAACATGCAGGCAGGAAGGACACTACAGTGTACCCGACAGATCCCAGTGCTCACAAGCTTGGGATCCGGTGTGGTAGACGGACTGATGACCATCCCCTCAGTACTGCTGATGGTGTGGCCTCACTCAGAAAAGCAGGTTATGGTTGGGCAGAAAGGACAAATTACAAGATATCTATGGCTTTGCCAATAGTGAATTAAACTAAAATATTTTTAGCAATTTATGGCACAGATGATTATTTTGAAGGAATTACTACAATCATGCAGGAAGTTCTGGTGATGTCCAGTCATTTAGCACCTGACAGCCCTCCATGATGATTTTCTCTTCACAAAAGATATTAACATGCAGACCTTAATGATGATCTGTGGACTCTTCTGGAGGAATGGAGGGGTGGGCAGAGGAAATCAGAGAGGAATTGAGGTTGTCAATGGCAAATGTCACAGAAATGGTGCCTTAGGTAGAAAGCGCAGTGACCCTCAGGGCCACCTGACAGAGAACTCATTTTCTGAGATGAGACTGAGAAGTCTAGAATGCTACTGACAGTGAGATGAAGTGATCTGACACAGCTCACATGCACAGTAAATGAAATGAGAGGCGACAGTCCATACCCGTGTGCCCAGGACATTTCATGTGTATGCCTGTCTGCATTTGGGTGGCAAGTTATTTTGTCCCCTCTTCATCCCACATGTTGGTCACACAAAGGTTTGAGAAACCACCATCAGCCACGGGCTAATCTACCCTTCAGGTTGTATATACTATTAGGAGAGCCCTTCTGAAGCCTGTATATTCTGTGTTCCACCCACATTTGTATTTCTGACAGCTCTAAATATTTCTACTGACACTATAGATATACACTTTTAGAGCAATTTCTACTTTCCAGCCTTCATTCTCTGAGTTTTCTCCTTTGGATTTTACAATTGCCAAGGGATAGGCAGAGCCTGGGCTATTATTGCACAGAGATATTAAAGTGCTTGCTCAAAGTGATCATGGTTGTCAGGGGCAGAGCCCAGAGTAGAATTCAGGTTCCCAGTTCTTTTCCTACCCATATGAAGGGCAACACCATATACAGACAGATCTCTGGGCCAGAGCCCATGTCTCACTAGCAGCATCTCCCCATCACCCAGCACAATGTCTAACACATCACTCAGCACAGGGCAGGGCCAGTGTCTGTAATGCTTGTGGAACCAGGGAAGAGAGCAGAGCACTATACCGGACTGTAGGTCCAACACTAAGTGATTGCACTACATGTCCTTCTTCCCCTTTTTAAAATGTGTCAATAGATTAACCCTATCTAATGATGTGTGTGTGTGTGTGTGTGTGTGTGTGTGTGTGTGTGTGTGAGAGAGAGAGAGAGAGAGAGAGAGAGAGAGAGAGAGAGAGAGAGAGAGAGAGAGAAGCCAAGGGTTAGAATATTACCTTACATTTCCCTTTGCATCTTTGCATACACTGGGGAGAGAAGGGAGGTATGTTTGGGAAGATACACTTAGAATCTTAATATATAGTTACACTCAGTTCTTGAATCCCCAAGTTAGCATATTTTGCCCATTCACTGCTCAATAAATATTAATTGGTGGAGATGGGTTATAATTTAGAATGTGTATACATATAATTATATATATATGTAATTTTTAAATATTGAACATTTTCCTTTTTCTAAATATCCTCTCTCTCTCTCTCTCTCTCTCTCTCTCTCTCTCTCTCTCTCTCTCGTGTGTGGGTGTCTGCCTCTCTCTGTAACATTTAGAAAACAGAAAATTCTTAATATTTAAAAATAAATAGATGTAAAAACATAATGGGTTACTATTACCTTAAATGGTCTTTCAGAGACTGGTTCCCTGTAGCCTTTGTTTGACCACACAGCCAGATACCCCAAAGCCCCAAGTGCTCGTGGTTACCTTTGTCATATCCCTGCATATGAAGTGAAGAGGGTGTGCCTGGTACACTTCAGAGAAAAGAGAAAAGGGAACATGAGATGGAGCAGGTGTAAGCTAACCAGGTTTTATCTCTTTAAAAGAAAATTGAAGGCACTTCCTACACATCATGTTTATAACCACATTTTGGAATTGAGGGAAAGCAGGTTTGTGCTTATTGGACCGTGTAAGACTGGCTTACGTGGTCGTGGCCTTTCCTTTCACTTCCCGACTGGGACTGTTGGGTGTGCTGCTGTTTTGTGTTAGAGGAGGCGTATCTGAGTGCAGCGGCGATGCTAGCAGTTTAACAGGAGATGAAGTGATCCGACACAGCTCACATGCACAATAAATGAAATGAGAGGTGACAGACTTGCAGTGCCTCTTTAATGTAATCACACCTGTATTTCAAGGATGAAGGTGTGATCTCAATTTGTATGGATGCTCACGGCTTCCTCATTTGAGATCATCATTAGTGAGTCGTGTGCACCTTGTTGAAATGGGAATCCACCTACAATGAATTCATGGACAATGAATGCCCTTAAGGAAACTAGGAAATGCCTGTGACTGAAGAGACTGGGCTGAGTGACATCACCCACGCTGCTAATGGCCAGATTTTCGGCGGTCAATACCGAAGATCCTAAAATAGGCCCGAGACTGAGAACACAGTGCAGTCCCTTCCAAACATGATGTTCAAGGGAGGATCAAGCCACTCCCTGCCTGCTCAAGGGAAGGCTGTGAGGCTGGGGTGGGGCGTTTGGGTCATTTTACATTCACATATTCGATTTGTAAACTGGATTTGATCTGTGTTCCTATTCCTCAGCAAAGGAAAGTTATTTACATTTTAGAGAATGCTTTCGCCACTCATATTTCTGACACCCCTGGATTGCCATAGCTTTTTACCTGGTTCTCAGCACATTCAACCTGTCCCATAGTCTTATTTTCCCCAGCAGACTGTGATCCCTGTAATATTAAGATCCAGTTTATAATCATCTTTGCAATCTCTCCTTGCACCTTGGCCCAGGGCCTGACAAAGAGGTGGCTTGAGTCCATGCCTGGTGGCCTGCATGCAAACACTTCCTTCACACCTGGCCAGTGAGGCCATCCCCTGAATCAAAGTCGCTATAGGAATTGAATCAATTTATGACTTGTCTCCCCGCTATGTTAGCTCAAATCCCACAATGTTAATTAGCTCTCCAGGAATTCTCTTTAAGAAAACACCCTTACCAAATTTCCAACTTAGTTTACAAATAGGTTTTACATTCTTAAAACTTTGCTAACATTTCATACTCCTTAATGAATGATACTTATGATTAAACATGGAATATCCCTATGCATGCTTCATCAGTCATCACATCGAGGGGACTTTGAGAATTAGTGTCATGTGGCAAAGTCATAGGAACTAACAGATAGCTGAGCTCAGCTCAAATTGTGCAACTCATTCATCATGTGGCCTTGGTAATGGGAAATTTTGTGGGCCTTAGTTTGTTCAGGTTTAACATACTGTAATACTTGTGCTCTGTACCTCACAATGTCCTATTGAAACCAGTAGAGTGATTGGTGTGAAAATTCTGTAACCTGCAAAGCTCTGCATGTATGGAAAGGGTTTTGGGGAATGAAGATGAACAGGATTAGGAGAGCTAATGTCCCTTTATAGCAAGAAATCACCCCTTTATAGCAGGGGTCTCACGTTGAACACAGTCTTTGTTCAGTTGAGGATTCAAATGCACCAGACCAAGCCTAGCAAACCTCAAGGACCAGGGAGGTCCAGTTGTGCAAATTAACCAGGAGTCCCCTTGGATGAGAGCACAATTAATGACAAGAGAAGCGAGCACAAGGATGTCCCAAGCACAGTGTGTCCACGGGGGAGGGCAGTTGGGAGTGTGGGGCTTCTCCAGCTCTCGACTTTCACTTTCTCCATAACCCCTTAACCCCGGCCTCTTTAGCAGAACCCCGGAAATACAGGTTAGAACACAAACAAGGAGCAAAAGTGAGGCAAAGGACAGCAATGCCACTGAGACCACGTGTGCTGAGGAAGCCCAGGATTTGGTCCCTTGTAACAAAGCTTAACCCCGACGGGGAGTGGAGACCCTCTTCCTGCTTCAGCGCAGGGAGACAGCATGAGCTGGACTACAGTGAGAGTTCTAGAAGACATGTGCTGGGCACGCAGCAGGACCCTGGCACTGGTGGCATCCAGGGTGGGCACACCCCAATTGGAGCACCCATGCCCAGCACCTGTGGCAGCAGGAGTGCCACACGCCTATGGAGGAGCAGTGTGCCAGTGACTCTAGGAACAATGAGAGCTACTACCAACCTCTCCCTGGATATCATGGCATCTCCCTGGAAGATGGTAAGCAACCAGAGCAGTGCCCTGAATGAGGGACACCAGTGCAGGGCGGGCTGGTACCCAGTAGCACTTTGGGCATCATTGACAGGGACTTGAAGGGGTGGCAGTGACATCATCTAAGACGTTTGGTATAGTAGCGAGGTAGCTATAAAAATGTTCATGAACTAATGGGAAGCCACCAGAAATAGGAATGACAGGAAATTGAGAGAGGGCACTTGGTATGGCACATGCCATAGCAAGAGCCACGTCTGGAAAGATGACACAGAATTTAGAAGAACTGAGTGTATGCTTCACTCATTCCTTCCATAGACCATTCCCCAGAACCACAGCCTTCTCAGACCCAGGCCAGCACCCCTCATTCCTCAGCATTCACGTTTTACCATGTTAAAACAAGATCTGTAATAGATAATTTAGCCCCAGGAAGCTTACGCCAGGGACAGTCACGCAGGGCTCCAGTCACGGGGAACACAAGGCCTCCTCTTCCCTTACCCTGGGACTTTTATTTCTGAGCCAGGAAGATAACATCTTAATAGCGAGCAGCTGAGTTAACTAGATAAAAGGTTTCATAAACAGTTAGTGAAATCTTGAAATCAGAGAAACTGGAGACTCACAGCCTTCCCTCGCTTGACTGGATCTAAATGTACATCCTTGAAAGCAACACGGAATGAGATGGCAAGATAGTGGGCACTGCTTCCGAGAGCGATACACACGGGTCCCCTTTCATTCATTCATTCCACGGGTAGATATTGAACTCGACTACACAGTTTCCTCTTGGCTCAAGTCTGAGGATAAGAGATGCCAAAGGAAGCAATCCACTAAAATGGACTTAATGATCTTACAAGATAACGATTACATTAAACCAATGAGTACTTGGAGCAAGGAAAAGGCCATTTGTATATACTATTTGACGGTAAAAAAAAATAAAAAATAGAAAGCCTAAAAGTTTAGATCCGTAAGTAAATAGTGGTCCTAGGGGTTAATATAAAAATGTGAACAACGAGTTAAAATGAATAAGCAGGACCAGGATTATATTATGTTGAGTCTCTGGGTTAAAAGGAAATGATAGGCCAACAAAAGCAGAAAAGCTCAATACCAGGGAAGAAAAGTTACTTGGTGGGAAGAAAGAAACCAGGGAGCCTAGAGAACTGCCTGGTATAGGGAGGGGGTGGAAATGGGGCTGGAGGGGCTGCGAGCCTGTGGCACAGGATTAGAAGCTGGGACCCGAGAACCAAGGCCCGCCCCCACACGGACCACCCACAACCAAAAGATTTTATGTATACATTCAAGAAAATTCCAATTACTGTGGCAGCAGCTAAAAAAGGGAATATCAAAGGAAGTATGGAGGGGGAAATGATTGATTCTGAACAAAGAAAAATTAAAGATCAAAAGCAATCAGATAAAGGAAATCATACTGGTTTTGGACAAAGACTGCACACATTCACAACCTATAAATAGATAAATAGGGAGCAATTTTCTGAAAAAAGTTAATGAAATGGAGCAACAACTGAGAGATGGAAAATAATGATTATGTGACTATGGGAATAAATGCTACCACATCAATTAAGGAAAGAGCAGGCCTCCAGAGCAGAGACAAAAATAATACAACTTCTGAAGACCCAACATTTACAAGACAACATAAAAGGCCCCAGAGAAGCACATGCCTGTCACTACTGATCCTCCTTTACATGAAATATGACCATAAAAATGTAAAAAAAAAAGATGAAAATGATTCAAATTGCAAAGCAAATTCTTCTTCAAAGCCATGCACACTTTATCAGAGGGAGGTTCGCTCCATCTCCCATGTGGTCTCTGGGCCCTGTGAACCTCATTTTTGTAGGTGACCCCTCTGTAGGTGGTTGCACCAACTCCATCGATGTTCAAACCCTCTCGGGGAGGGGGTTGAAGAAGGGCCTATACCCTCTGCATTTGCTGAGCTCCTGTGACTCTTAGCTTCTCTTGTGAGGGCCAGAGGGGATGTTCTAGCCATTCCTTTTCTGCCCCCGCCCTCCCGCTTCTGGATACTAATGAGTAACCTGTCCGTGGACTCAGTCTCTGGACACACCTGCTGAGCACACTTTTGGATGAACAGTTGCATTGAAGGATTCAGTGTCCCTGACGAACTCTTTCTTCCCAGTTACCAAACCAAGGAGAATACTAATGCTCTCTCTGAGTCGTTAATCAGCTCCGCTTCACTGGTTGGGATGGTACAATGGAAATTTTGTTCTCAAACGTTGCTCTTTCTCTTGAAGTTGCATACGTGATTAAAAAAAAAATTTTTTTTTATTCTAGGCCACAACATATCTGTGTCAAGAGACTGAGTCCATAATTTGACTCCACCACTTAATGCTGTACATATAGCTCATGCTTTTTGTACATCACTTTTCTCATTTTTAAAACTGAAAGTATAGTTGTTTCTATCTTATTGTCCAAGTGAGAAGATAAATTAGTTAATTTATGTAAACCACTCAAGATATGCCCAGCAGTTAGAAGTACTTAATACATATTAGCTACTCTTTGAATAAAGATTATTTAGATTACTCATCCTCCAATAGTTAAGTTAAATTGGTGCTCCAAGAGTAAATGCCATATTTACCCGTGGTTTCAGAGAATCAGGATGGAGCCACGCAACGGACCCCCACACAACAGATTTGGGGGCCAGCAGGGTGTGGCCCTGTGGCAGAGGCTGTGACCCAGCTCTCTGTACTTTGTCTCACTCACCCGGGAACTGAGACCCACAACTGCAGCCTCACCAAGGCCGTTGCAACACCCAAGCCTTCTCCATCTTTAAAACATGTGGATTTGAATGGTCTGTGTCCCTCAAAAGATTTTATATGATGCAAACCCTACATCCTACATGCCGAGATCTGATTTTTGTTTTAGGATTTCCAGAGTGTCCACAATCAAGAAGAAACACTTAGTTCCAACCTCAAACCTAGCTCTTTTTCCGTCATTCCTTGTGGACTGAAAGTGTTTAGTTTATCTCCAATTTATGGTTCAGTTTTACCCTTCCATGAATTTCAGGGGAACTGAAGCAGGGAAAGTTTCAGACCAAATCTCGGTACCCTGATGTAGTGGGAAGTGAGATAAAGAGGAAACAGTGGGGCTAAAAAGGGATTAGGAAGTGCTGAGATATAACCCAGAGAGCTGCAAAGTCTCTCTAGTTTGTTGTCAGTTGGCAGATTTGCTTCCCAACCCATGTCTGCTCTAAATATAAATGCTCTGGGTTCCCAAAATACTCTCCCTTCTCAGGCTCTTCGATAATCTCCTTCTCTGGCAGATCTCAGGCTGGTGTGACTCGTAAGTGTCCCTTTAATCCTCTAAGGCTAGAGCCAGTGACATCCTTTAAGCAGATGGAGAGATATTCTAGGGAGTGCTAGGGGGCATGGTGTTGCCTACTCAGTCATGACACATGGGGAAGCCACTTGGTTCCTGAAGGCAGATAATGACTAATGTACTGAAGGTAAACACCTGCCAGGCACACCTTCTCAGCGCCATGTCCACTCGTGGGGACACTGCTCTATCTCTGCTGTGAGACTCATGCGTATCCTTCCAGATCCTGCTCAAGTGTCGTCTGCTCCAGGAAGCCAATGCTGATTGTCTCCTCCTTGCCCCTTCAACATGCACTGATTTTGTGATATTGGGCCCTGTTCATCTTGTACTCTGATGGGTTAGAGTTAGGACAGGACTTAAACAGATTATGATTTTATTCAGGACTGGCAAGGAGTGATCAATTCTTGTTAATAGTCCTAAAATTTCATAGCAAATTGCTGAAGCAAAGAAAGAGCCAAACATAACTTTGTTAAAGCCTATTGCCTATTAGACATTTTTAAAAAATTTATCTTTATTGTTGGAAGTATTACAGATGCACCCTTTCTTCCCCATTTACCTCCTCTACCCTGACCCCCTCTCCCCACCCCCCCCCCCCACACAGGTCTTCACCACACTATTGTCTGTGTCCATGGGCTACTCATATATGCATATAAATTCTTTGTTTAATCTTTCCCCACCCAGGCACCCACCCCTGCCTTCCTTCTGAGATTCATTAGTCTGTTCCATGCTTCTGTGTCTCTGGGTCTATTGAGTTCACCAGTTTATTGTGTTCATTTAGACTTGTTTTAAGCCAAGAGCTACTTGTGTGGGTGCTCTCTGTGGATCCTTGGTACCATGGCCCTTATGTGAGGCCAGGCCTTAAACTTAGGGGAGAGGCAACTCTTCTGTTATGTTCTTCCCTCAGCTCCTACCAGTGTCAGCAATCTTGCCGTCTGCCCCAACAAACATGCTCCCAGATCACTGCACAACCCTCCTCAGGCTCTCCATAGGAATAATTTTTCATGTGGGGAAGGAGATAATTGTTGTTGTTTTTTGGCCAAGGAGATTTAAGCATCCCAGAAGAAAGACTTTTCTTAGATTACGGTCTTTGTCTAGGACATTTCTTATGTCTGCAGTGAGGTAGCTGTAGATGTACAAAGCATGGTCTTAGGTGGTCGCTGTTTTTCTCTTGGCCTAACATTATTTCAATGGCTTTTATTTAAAGTAAATGCTTTCCCCTTTAAAACAGGTTAACAATAGGCACATTAGGAGTCCACCTGAAGCCTCTGTGCATATGAAATCAATAGAAAAACTCACAGCAGTCTCCAAGAGCTCTTTAAAATCACCTCGGACCCCATATTGCAGAAAGAAACTAAAAGAAGAAGCTAAATATCATTGCCATGCATGAGGTATTTCACTCTTGCTACTTTAATTTCTAAAAAAAAAAAGCTCTGTTTTAAGTAGCACAGAGTCTATTATCTCTCGATAATAACCTTAAATAAATGCAAAACACAGAGGTCCAAAATTATTTCTGGCCTCATGCATCACCTGCGTTTTATGTGATGACCTTGAGATTGACTAAAAATAATGAAATGTATTCATTATGCAGTGTGTGTTTTTAACTCTTTCAGATGTTATTGCATAGAGCTCCTCTCTGGTAATGTTCAGAAATAGAGGGGCCTTAAGTTAACCAAATTGTAATAAATTGCCTTCCTCCTTTCCTTTCCTTACCACTTCCTGTTGGTTACCAAGTCCTCTTAATTGATCCTCTCAGCAGCACTAGCTAAAATCCATACCCCCTCATTATCCTCATTCTATCACCTCCACCCAGATCTTCATGACATTCTGAATGCATTTCTGCCACAGCCTTCCTGGTTTTGTCTCACTCCAGTCCCTGTGAACTGGGCTTTTCTATTCCCACCTACTTTTCCAAGGATAAAGCTGTGCTTCTTAATGTTTCAAATACAACCCTTTGTGATTCTGCTCCTGCCTGGTTCCATAAATCTGCTTTGCAACACAACTCTGTAAACGCTCCGCCCTTGAACCATGGCTCTAATCTTGTAGTTGCTTGAAGGCTCCGTTCTCTTTCATGTCCCTGTTCATTCTATTTCATCTCTCTCCTCATTCTTTCTCCTCATTAGCTGCCTGGCCAACTCCCAGAGGTCCATCCAAAGTTGGTAAGTTGTAATCATCTCCAGCAAGGCTACCAACATTGTCTCTGAGTCTAAACACCTTCTGTGGGTTCTCATACTTGACTCTCCTCCAAGTGAGGGTGAATATTTTTTCTTGGAAATAAAAGAAAATTTGCTACCATTGAAAAATTTTAAAAATATATCAACTGGCTCTCAAGTCCATTCTAAAGAGTACAGACATATTCTGATCAAAGGCAACATCTTTGGAATGGACGCGTCTCAGAGAGATAAGACATTTGCTCTACGTGACAGGTACTAAAGGGGAGAGAATAGCAAAATTTTCCACTCATTCTGACTCCATAGTTCATATTCTTAAACACACTTTCCCCATTTCTCCTAAACTACCATCAAATCCAGACTGTCAAAAAATACAGAGTCAACATGTTGATGAATTTGAATTTGGGGATCTTTATCAGGCTATATTCATATAAATTTATATAAAAATGTTTTTGGTAGACATCAGTGGTGAGCACCCCACCTCATATACATATAAAATTCAACACACACACACACACACACACACACACACACACACACACCTTACTCTAGAAGTTCAAGAGCTATAGAGTATTTGGTCTGGCAGCTGCATGATTATCTACTATGTACTAAACTAAATAACTCCCTTGATTTGAAGATCACGTGGCCTGCCCCCTTTGGGATTGTTATGTATCTCCAAAGGGAAAGAAAATCTTTCTGAAGGGCTGTCATGTGGAGGAGGGTGCAGACTGCTTGTGTATCCTCCAGAAGGCAGAACTAGGACCAGTGGATAGAAGGTAGAGGGAGACATTATTTCATTGTAATGCGAGCAGGAAGCAGGTGACAAATGGGGCAGCCCAACCACAGAGCAGGCTGTCTTGTAAGGCACAGCACTTCCTGTAACTGATGCTGTTCACACAGAAGGTGAACGACCCCTGTCAAGGACGGGATAGACACTAGCCTGGGATGTCATGGGGTCCTATGTCCTGGAAGGTTGCTTACAGCCTTCGGGGTTTGAAATTTCATGAAGAAGCCAGGACTGTGGTGACCCTCAACCTGCTCAGTGGACCATGCATCTTCCAGACCAAATACTCTGTAGCTCAGAGTGAGAGGGCCTCCGGGCAGGTCCCTCAGGATGGACCATGGCAAAGATGACATCTCAATGTCTCCCTGGTCTCCCTCAAATACAGAAGTAGGAATGCTTAATTCTGTGCACAAATTATCATCACAGAAAACTAGTAGCTTATGCTCCCATTGATATTTGTCAACTTAATATTTGTGTGTTAAATGGACAATGAATGCTGAAAAGGTGTCTAAAGATTCAGATGGTTTTTCCTTAGTGGGTGTTACCCCACTAGTCATTATGTATAAGTTCACTTATTTAACGCCCTCATCAATACTGTGTACATAAGTACTATTCTCATTTTAAAGATGAGGAAACAAGGGCTGAGTGAGCTGCATCCTCTTGATTACCAGAAAGTGAAATGACAGGCATAAGGATCATGAGAGAGAGAGTGAGAAGATAGAAAAGAGTGGACATTTATTGCATAAACTCTTAGATGCCATGTCTCCATTTGTAAGAATAGATTCCAAGCTCTCACATTCAAGATGTTGAAATCCACAGTTTTAATTTCAGCTTTTTAAAATCAATCAATCTCTTCATTCAATGGTTCCTTGTTTCAATTCCTACTAGTAAAATAAACTTCAGTGTTGCAGCTGCTTGGTCAGGGCCAATAGAAGCGTCCAGAGAATTATAAGTAGGACCGATTTGAACTGAAATTAATTTTCAATATGAGTTATTAAATAGTTCCTATTCACTATACAGTAGAAACTTCTATTGAAATGGTTCCTCCCTTATGTCAGTGAACAATCATTATCGTTCTGTGTCAAGAATGATCCAGAGTAGATTTCTAATATTACCTACTTCCCCAAGTTTCCTCATATCTCCCCAAATAAACCGAGTCATTAGAGCCCAAGTTCTTTGCATTTAAACTTATGTCAGGCTCTAATCTGTAAAACATAGCAGGTTGGTTTAAGAATTGGTAGGAAGTTGTACATTATAGCCTTAAACAGCAAAGAAAATGAATGTACCATTGCTATGTGCAACAATGTCGATGATCTCAAGAAAGAATACTGAACAAAATAAAACCAGCTATAAAAGAGTAAATAATTGACAGTTGTTTTTGTATAAAACTAAAATGTGGAGTAGGTATAGGTTGGACTTCAATACGAGCTTTGGGTACTGGTGATGTGTGTGTTTTTTTCCATTGACCAGGATTTAAAATTTCACCAAAGTGAACATTTATGATTTCAAAGCCAGTGGAAGGATATCTCTCTAAGTTTAGTTTAATCGCATTATGATGAGATCTATATATTTGCAATTTTCTGTTGGCTAGAAGTCAATCATAGGTTCTGCCAGCACTCAAAGGAAAGAGGTCATACAAGGGTACAACTCACTGGGTGTCACCTGAATGTGTGTCACACAATGTCCCGTTTACACAGGCCATGAGCTGGAAATTTAAACCCCTGAACTCATCATTTTATTCACTTAATCATATCCAGCCAACCAATCAACCAACTAGCCAACCAACCAGACAACTACATTATACAACGTATTTTCCTACAATGTTCTATGACAGCAGATTCTTGGTCACTTTCTATGGGCTCTAAACTGGAGGTGTATATAGGAGCTTAATGAAATAATTGTGCTAATGGGAGACATGAACAAGTCGTCCCCTTTACCGTTGTAGAGAGGGTCAGTAGCACATTTAACTTTCTAATCAGCTCAGAGGATCCATTCCAGACAACCAGGACCAGTTTCAGAAAAGACATCATTGTAGAGCTGCTGCTTCACAGTGGCCTCTGAATCCTGTGAAAAATGTCCTGCTACCCTCATGGAGTCCTGCATGGCCTATGACAACTGAGGTCAAGTCCTCTGCTCTAGTCACTGCTATAGCACTTGGGCCATGCATCTCTCCTAATGTAGTGATCTCTCAGGGGTGGTAAGATTCCCTCCCAGCTGTTATAGTCCATGATAAGGGTGCTTTACCAATTGCCCATGTTCCTGAGGTAAGATTTACTCAACCAGGCTCTTCCACAGGGGACAGGACTGTCCCAGGTGAGGGTTTTGGGATGACACTCTGACCCATTGCCCCAGTGGCAGGGCTGTGATCTGTGGTGGAGGCATGCTGCCCCACGAGTGAGGCTGTTTGCTCATGGAGGGAAAGCTGAGCTGACTCTTGTGGTCTCGACGCTGTGTAAGTTATTACCAATTTAGTATTAATTCCCACAGTAAGCCCCTTTTGGTCAGGCGTTCAGATTGTGGAGTGCAAAATAAACATAGTATACTCTGGACTTTCTATACATTTAGCACTGTAGCATTTAGCTATCGCCTCCTGAATCCCCTCTCCCTTAACCCGAGACAACCACTGATCTATTCTCTCTCTCTCTTGATAGTACCTTCTTCTGGATATTTCATGTGAAAGGAATCATAAAATATGTTTTATTTTGTGATTGGCTTCTTCTACTTAGCATAATTGTTTTAAGGGTTGTGCACGTTGTAGTATTTATCAGTGCTTCATTCCCTTTTATGGAAGCATAATATTCCATTGCTTCCATGTTCCACGTTTTCTTTATCCATCCATCAGTTGAGGGACATCTGAGTTGTTTCCATCTTTTGGCTATTATGAACAATGCTTGTATGAACATCCACATAGGAGATTTTGTATATATTTTGTGCAAGGCTTGTCTCCATTTCTCTTGATTAGATACAAAGGAGTGGAATCGCAAGGTCCTGCATTTCTAACAATCCTGTGAGGCAAGAAGAACAATCTATGTTTTAGTGATAAGGAGCTGAGGTTCAGAGAATTAAACCACTTGCTCAATGACACAGAGCAAATAGAAGATGAGATGAAAACTCTGGTCCCTTTAAGTCCAGGGTTCACGTTTTCCACACTGTGCTTCCATTAGGTCTGAGTGTCAAATACATAGATATGTCCAAACGTGCAGTGAGCACCGCCCCACAAGTGCTGGCGTGTGGAATTATTGTAATAACATCAGCTGTGATTTAAAACACACCTGACGTCATCACCACTCTCTCCCTCACCCCAGCGTCCCTGCCATTAATGCACCCTAGCTCTGTCTACCTCCTTTCTATGGACTTTTCACAAAACGAACTGCAGTTTGTCTTTAGGGAGCAGCGTCAGAATGTCCTTTCCTTTGAACTAGCCTTAAGGGTTGTGCAGGCAGGCACACCACATTCCCATCCATCCCTGGGATCTCCCTGAGGCTCACACAGAATGAACTCACCTGGATGCGGCCTGCCAGTCTCCTGACAGAGAAGCCTCTTCCCAGTAGATCATCAGGCAACCTGGAGGCCAGAGCCCCTGGCTTCGTTTTGCAGCCTGAGCCCACCTACTGCTGTGCACAGCTATGCAGGCCTCGTCACCCTGAAATATGGCTCTTTAGGACGGACTGCCATCTCCCCAACTAAGATGCAGGCATCTTACAAACTTTTCTATATTTTTTAAGATCAAGCAGTTCAAAATTGGATTACCTTTCCACATTTTCATACAAAGTAGATTAATGTGCCCCTGTCTTTATTACATTTTCCACCCTTGTCATTTGTGATTAAGCCAACACTATGAAGATGTATTACAGATCGGTGTAAATGGGAACATTCAAACACTGGCCATATATCAGAGAGGCTCAAGGCGAGCTGATTTGTGCTACACACATCCTCAGGGCAATGCATCTGGAATATTCCACATCTCGTTGGACAGAGCAATCTTTCTATGGCACCAAAAGTAGCAGGAGGTAAGAAAAAGTAGTGGGGGTGGGGGTAAGAGAAGAAAGAAGGAAAAAATACCAATTTTTGTTCTAGGACAATGGAGGGAGAACACAGTCCCTGCGACAATCTCAATATAGAATTTCTCAGAGATTAGGCTCTCAAACCAAAACCATCCCCTGCATGAACGAAGCAGGAAAGATATGGTCCATAACCATGATTCCTAATTCATATGAGAAAGAAGGTGTTTGACCCGATCCCCTTATTGCCCTGAGCATAAGTGCATCTCTGTCAACTCATTTCTGCTCCTAGGGTACCTTTATGGCCCAGGCTTCCCATCGGAGCTGCTGGCCCTGCAGCAGTTGAAATCTGAAAGGCAAGACCTGTCTGCACAGGCGCCACTCATTCTCAGTCACATGAGACAGGACCTCACAGCTCCAAGGTTCAGAACATGGGATGAGATGGTTCTGGCAGGAGGAGGAAGGGGTGATGGCCGGGGAGGTGATGTTTTCTGAGCAGAGGATGATCCTATGGCTTCCCTAAAACAACTCCTATCTATAACCCATTCTTCCCTCCACTTCATAATTTCTGTCTGAATGCCATTCACGAGAGGACCTCTGGAGAGCTATGTGCCTGCAGCTGGAACCTCTCCAGGCACACTGCCCAGGCTGCAGCCTCGGGCTTTTGCTGGCCCACACTTACCTCCACTTCTGCTCTGCTAGCTCCCTGAGACCTGCACGGAAGCAGATGTGAACGGAGCAGAGCAACCCTCCCTCTGGCCACTTCACTTACACTGGGAATACAATCTCATAAATATGTTTCAAGGTGGAGGGTGGCATGACTGCATGGAAAGAGGACTTCTCTTTGGTGACATTAATGCTCCCAGAGCAAAGGAGGACTCAACCGCTCAGAATTAAGCCAGCTTTGTGGATAATGATGAGATGGTTCTATACTCCTCATTTTATCCATCTGTCCTATGTGACTGGGATTAGAGGAAACCACACAGGCCATTCATCTTCATTCTCCAGGGCACCATCTGACCACCAGCTGGGGTCAGGAAGGTATTTTTTTCTGGCCAGAGAAAAAGTGTCACATCATTCACTCCAATTGGTGCCTAATGCCCACACTTGCCTCTCTCGGACCCAGCAGGTGTGGGGTATTCTGGATGATGCATCGTCCTGTTTTCCTGCAGCAATTTTTCTCCATTACATGCTTGCTCTTCCTTCTACCTACCTGCTGTCTGAGTGTCTCTTTCTTAGACCACTTTTCTTCTCCATTCCCTGCCCTTTTCCTCGCCCCCTTTCCTAATGAACTGTGCGTGCATCTGGGCTTGGGAGCTCTCAGAAGCTCCGGCTGTCCTTCACTCCTCTCGGTGTGTTGGCCACCCACACTCTCCTGTTATTTCTCCGGCCCAGCCATTAATTAGGGCACTCACTGGCATTCTGATGTGAACTGCAGAAGCCAGCTGCTGTTTTGACAGTGTTGCCAATAAGGGTGTAAAATGGGAAATAACTAGTTTTTTTGCTGCCTTAGGAGAGACATTAGCTTAAACCGAGTTTTCCGGGTCTTGGATGAGAGGTCAGTTTCAGAAATAACATTTTCTGATAGGATTGATGTTTTCATGGTGCATGAGAATAAATGGCCAAATATGCTACAGGAATCTGAATCCATTTTAAGGTAGATGAGCATGTGTTTCATCACATGCTATACGTGACACTGAGATATTTGGAATGTTCTATTTCACAGATTTCATTTTACATATCATTGATGGAGAATAATGCTTAAGGTAGTAATACCAATAGTACTGCTAGTGGTAGTAAAAATAATGATATGCTACCTCTTTTGTATAGTTTCTCCAACTTTTAACTTGTTATATTTATTTAACCAACATCAGATAAGCATGTATTATCTGTGTGGGATTGTGGTTGTTGAATCATAAGACATTATCTTTTTTGTCCATCAGAAATGGCTGGCAGCTCATGAGGCATAATAGTTTCCCGTTTAATCCTCACAACAAAGCTGTGAGGTTAATATTATTCCTATTTGATAGATGAGGGCACTGCAGAACAGCTCAGAGAGTGAGGAGCAGCTCAGAGAGTGAGGATCAGGTCAGAGAGTGAGGAGCAGCTCAGAGAGTGAGGATCAGGTCAGAGAGTGAGGATCAGGTCAGAGAGTGAGGATCAGGTCAGAGAGTGAGGAGCAGCTCAGAGAGTGAGGATCAGATCAGAGAGTGAGGTTCAGATTAGAGAGTGAGGAGCAGCTCAGAGAGTGAGGAGCAGCTCAGAGAGTGAGGAGCAGCTCAGAGAGTGAGAAGCAGCTCAGAGAGTGAGGTTCAGATTAGAGAGCGAGGAGCAGCTCAGATAGTGAGGAGCAGCTCAGAGAATGAAGAACAGGTTAGAGAGTGAGGAGCAGCTCAGAGAGTGAGGAGCAGCTCAGAGAGTGAGGAGCAGCTCAGAGAGTGAGGAGCAGCTCAGAGAGTACATGGCAGGTTCTGGCTTCAGACTGGAGCCCTGGGCGTTTTCCCTCCTGCTTCCCAAAATCTTCCCCATCTCATCTGTGATTCTTATGTTTCAGTTTGGTGAGCTGAGGTTTCAGGGGAGAACTCAGTGTCCTCAATATGCTGCCGACCCAATAGCCTACAAATTGTGAATGTGAGCTGCTTTCCTTAGCTTCTGACTGGGACTTCTTTTAAATCTCCTTTTGAAAACATGAGGTCTAAGCCTGCTGTTCTAACCACAGGAAAACGTACCAGAGCTGTGTTTGCAGACGTTAGGGATTCCTATGGGATAATGGAACCACCGTGAGGACAAGAGTGCTCCCTTCTCTCCTACCAGGCAGGCAACCTCAGACAGGCCACAGGGAGGCCTGCATCACCTGTGCCTCCAGCACGGAGGGTCCTTCCTCAGCGGGTGAAGGCAGCTCCTGGACAGCGTGTCCGCCTAGACTGGCAAAGATCTGGGTGTTCTTTGGCAGGTGAAATCCTTTGAACTCACAAACCACCAGTACAAGGAGAATTAGGAAACCTTTGCCAGAGATATTTACATAGATACCCCTGCAGCTCAGATACATCCAGTTGAACCAGGACTGGGACTTACCCCGTGTCCAGACACCTTGGCCTTGGGGTTGGAGTTTTAAAGTGCGGAAAAGGCACATCCATCGTTCTAATTCTTCACTTCCAAAGGAGGCTGACTTACTCAAACCTCTTGTACTGTTGGGTGTAACTTCTTGGGCTAAATGACTACTACTGTTCTCCTGCCCGGCCCTTCCTCCTGGTGGGGCAGGAACCCTAAGTTGGCATGATCTCCTTCCACTATAGTTTCACTCACCGCATCGCTGCGGCGGGACACTTCCGACCGTCTGTGACTTTTGTAGCATCCAGAGTTTTCCAGACGAATAATAGATATAATTCTTCCACTGTTTTGCAAATCCTATGTATTATTATTGTTATTCTTTTTTTTTACCTTGGGAAATAAGAAATCTATTTGCTTTTGCACGGTATATGGCAGTCAAAAGTACCTCATTCATTCACTTTTTATTCATTTGATGCATGAAAAAAAGGCATTAAATGTGTTTCAGCGTGTCACCTCCAATTCTGAGCAACCAACAGTGATGAATATGCTCAGCTCCTCAGCTGGGGTACTGTTTCATTTTTTCGTGACAATATCATTTGACAAGCCGATTCTGCACTGGCAATATCGTATCATATTTTTGTCTGCATGTAAATTATGTTGACAGTCTCATAAACATAAATTGGCAGGCATACTGTCCCAAAGCAATGTTTGTTAAAGTACACTAATGGAATAGAATAAATAAATTTTTCCAAAGCATTAATAATGCAGTGGTGTGTCACTGCCTCGTGCAAGGTCTACAGAATACGTGGCTGTCTGTGCAAAATTAACACAGTATATATTTCTTCACATACATTTTATTCCATCTCATGCTCATGTTTATGGATGACATTCTATTTCACAGAGCTTTGTGTACTAGTGGTCACACACATGTGATACTTTGAAGCAGTCAGCATTGTCTGGGACAGGTAGCTGTGATGGGACACGTGTAAGGTATAAGGGAGTCCCGCAGTGGTATTATATTGCCTTGTTCCTGACTGGGCTCTCCTTTCCTCACCTGCCCACCTAAGGAGATGCTCTCAGATGGCTTCTGCCCTGGTGGCTGGCAGATGTTAGAATGGCTAGACCTAGAGCAAGTCTCTAGATCAGCAAGAAGACTGGAAATAGGTTTTACTTATTTGGTTTTTATCCCCAAAATGAGAAATCTTCCCTCCAGGTGTTTGTGAACAGTCAGCATGGAGCATTGGGACTATTCCATACTTTCAGCTCTTTCACCTGCTGGCAATGTGACCTTTGACAAGAAAGGAAAAATCTCTAAGTCTCAGTTACTGTACAATAAGGATAATCATGAATAAGAACAGGTGTTATAAGGATTAGATACACTGAGATGTTGAATATAAAGCACTTGGTACCACGTCTGGTTTATAACAGGCACTCAGAAAATGGTGCATAACCATTTAGGATGGAGAGAATGGAGGGAGGGAGAATCAATGAGAGAATGACAAAGACAGGAACATAAAGAAAATGAACTTAACCATATTCCCTGATAAAATAGAAGATGCAAAATACCTATGCTAGGTCTCCAAAAATGTAAGTATGGAGGTTGGGGAGAACAGAACACAATTTGGAATTTCAACAAATAGGTCAAGTTGGGGCATACATCAGTCCCACGTGCGCCATCACTTGCATGCCTCCATGAATGGCAGTGTATCCACCTTCACTTCTAGGTTTCCTCTTTCCTACTGACAGATGCCTCACATCTTCTGATTTTTTGAAAGAAAACATAAACCAAGAAGCAGAAGCTGGGATTCCATTGCTGAAGAACTATCATTTCATTGAGAAAATAATTTTAGAAAAAGCCCCTAAAGACAATACCTCTTGATAAGAGTTGAGGCCAAAATCCTGTCTGGCTGTTGCCTCAAATTCCTGCTGCTGAAGCTTCACCCAGTCTCTCTCAGCTTTCACCTTGAGACTCCATGTGAAGCGTCATGTAAAATATTTGACTAGAAGTCCATATACTTGGACTTGGTGCTAAGCAAAGTAGGTTTGGCAGACACAGTTCCTGCCTTCAGGTGCTTAAGTCTATGCCCAGTAAACATGCAAGTTATACAAAAGAAGATACTGGATATTAATACATGACTCCATTCTAACACACTGTGTTCCAAGTTCAGTACCCATCCTGATTAACTATAAGGACACATTCTACCACCTTCCTGCTAAACTTGAGAGATTTTACTGAAGTAGTAAAATGTAAGAATTCTTACAAATTTTAAGCAAAACTCCACACAATGAATGACGAATGCTTAGGCTAAGATAGTGGCTAGAAGTGAGAGAGCAAATATAGGGACCACACTGTTTTGTAAAAGTAAGAGATAGGACTTTTTTTTAACCTTAAACAGCATGTGTTATTGAACACTTAATACTTACAAAGCATCATGCTCGCTCTGTGGGTAAAAATAAAAGGTATTACGTGCCCTTCCTGATTTCCAGAAGTTTACAATCTATTTAGAGATGTACGACTCATGGAAAAGCAAGTTCTTGATATGAATACAAGAATTAGAACCCAGCTCTTTAATTCAAGTTAACTTAGAAGGTATAGTGAACGCTGTAGCATGCCTCCCAGATTCTGCTTCTTTTTGACTCAAGTACTCATTCCTCAAGAGTAATGCCCTTTGATTGCTCACATATGAGTATTCCCCAGACACTTCCCTTGGCCTGAGGTAGTTGCCTTACCCAAGGTTGCTTCCTCTCCCCAGGGATCATGCACATCCAATGACTGGTCAATGGGAAAATGCAAAGGCCCAGACTGGGGTCATCTCTGAAGGGCCATTCGAGCTACAGAGCTCCTCCTGGGACTAGCTAGAGTCTGTGTTACAATTCATCCCTCTTCAGTATTTCTCCGTGCCCAGTTCGGCTTTCCTAACTTGGTTACATTTGTTGTTCCTAAGAGCCCTAACCAATAAGCCACATGAAGGCAAATCTCCATCTTGGAGTTGGTTTCCTGGGAAATCTAATCTACCTACCACAGCTTTTATGTTTTAAGGTATAAAGAGTGGCTCAGGTAATAAATGCTAGAGGATGATCGAAGAGAGAGAAATCTCTACATTTTGTATAATTGAGTATCTCTTTATTTCCCAAACCTTGCAAAGTGCTAGTTGTATGGTCAGCCCCATAGATTTTTGCTAGATGAATGGCTCATGTGCCCAGAAAAATTGGCTGGATGTTGACAGGGAGGAGGGAGAATATAAGATGATTGACTTGAGTAGCAAAAAGAATGCTGTATAATTCTCAAAAATAAAGAATTGAACCAAGGGAGGAAATTGGAACTGATTGTCCTTTTCCATGTCCAGTCTTAGGATGTTTAATAGACTGGGATTTGTGGCACTGAATTAAGTGTGACACAGGGGTCATTGTATCTGTGTGATATCTACGTCTTACAGTAACTGAAGAATTATAGAAAAAGTCAATTCTGGGCTCCCCCTCTTGTACTCAGTGATATTATAAAACCTTCTCTCCTGGAGGGTCATAGGGAAGAAGTTTCAAAGAACATTAATCAAATCTATAGCTATACACACACACACACACACACACACACACACACACACAGAAATATAGATATGAAGATATGTATAGGTAGGAATAAATACAGGTGCAAAGAAATGGACTTTCTCAAACCATACACTGGGTTAGAAAACTCTTTTTAGAGTACAATTTATACTTAAAATGTAGTAACCCTTCGATCCCAGTTCAACATCTAGGGATGTATTCTAATAAAGTAATTAAAAATCAAAATACATCTCAAAATTGATTATTACAGCAGTATTTATGATAGCAAACTATATCTAACAGTATCAATGCCATACAATTGAGAATAAGTTCAATACATTTAAAACAATTTTCTAAAACCTTCTAATTTGATAAGCTACGTGAAAGCCAAGTTTACCGAGGCTTTCCATCAAACATCTGTCATTCTCTGTGGGTTAAGCTATTCCCCAGCAATTTAGCAAGGTGGGAAGCATCAGTGACGATTAGTCCAAGCTCGGTGAAATTCTCTCTAGTATAAATTAGGCAGGTCCAAAGAATAGGAAAGCAATGTGTGCTGTAAGAGATATCATCTTTAACCATTATTATTCAAAAATCAGCAAGAACTGTAAAGGATGCACTAAAGACAACAGATATTGGATCTTGGCATTGGAAGCAGGATTATGTTCACACGAAACAATAAGTTGTTTCTTCTAATCTTGGAACTCTTAGTTTCCTCGTAGAAGCAGTAAATATATAGTTATCACAAAAAATAAAAAAACACAAATGGGAAAGACTGTGTGGCCATTGCCCAGCACAGCACCTCCCAGGATGACAGTCACACCCTCTGGCTGTGCCATCAGCCTCAAACTCCAGATGTGATTGTGATCTCCCAAAATCCTTTTCCTCAAGATCCCCAGCCTAATAAATCAGATATTGGGATCTTTAGGGTAGCCCAATAAATAGCACTCCTCTTTCCCATCTGAGTTTGAACCACTCTGTTAAAAAAAAAAAAACAGTGAAAAAAAATATTTTTTTTTTTCAGAATGCATGCCACCCTCTCCAAGTAGGTAGAGAGAGTCCAAAGGAAGAGAGAAAGAGGTTAAGGATTGCTCTCATACCAACCCTCCAGTAAATGAAAGGGAGGCGGAGAGATGGGGAAGAAAGGGAGGGAAATATTCCTCTATCACAGTGATTTTCAACTGGTGTGCTGCAAGAATTTTTAAAACGTGTAATACCTGACTGTTTAGTCAGGGACACTAACCTCTCTCCCTTTTGATTATCAAATAAAAAAATGACAATAGCCAACACCACAATAGCCATTCTGTATGAATGAAACACAAGTATACTTCTATTGGGTCAAATCGGCAAAAAATATGCTTGTGTGTGCCGCAGAGTGTTAGCAATTAGTTTATGTGCTCTGTGAAACGCTCTGCCTGGAGGAAGCGTCAGGTGTGGGGAAGGCATGGCCTTTCCGGCTCCAAGGGCTTTTCATATTTTGTTACATTCAATCCTCATGACAACCCTGTGATGTTTCATTTTGCAGATTCGATAACTGAAATTCAAAGTGAGTTATTTGCAAAAAGTCACACTTACACATCCCTGGTCTCTCTACCACCTAACTAGATTATTTCTACAGTAAGTGCTCTTAAGCAGTGTGCACTATGGAGGTACAATGACCAACAAACCAAAAAAATTAAATAAAAAGGCTAAACAGAGCCTTAGAAAAAAGATAGAATTACAATTCTCATAGAAGACAATAAATTATAGAACTTCCACAGCATAGAATTAAATCAGTGCTGTACAATACAAATCAGAATGCGGAGTAAAAGGTCATGGAATGAATATGGAGAGAGTGAAAAAAATAGATATGAGGGCAGAGAGCAGAGAGCCAGCTGAAGAACAACAGGGTTTTCTAGAGAGGAAACCAGAACAAATGGAGCAGAAATAAGCAAACCAAACAAACAAATCTAACAGCAGAACATATTCCCAAGCTGTTAAAAAAATGGAGTTTTCAGATAAAAAGTCTTGCAATGTTTCGAAGCAGATAAGAATTACATTCAATGTCATGTATTGAGCACTTAATCTTTGGGGGTATATTGACTAGTACTTTGATTAAAAGGAATAACAAAATATAGTTCCTTTCCTTCATGAGGCTAAATGTCTATTGGAAAAAGTACACACAAAAAGATAATTATTTTAAATATGGCAGATTTAATGATAGACACAATAATGATTCAGCTTACTTTTGTGGCATCAAAACAGTAGATAAAAAAAGCTGTGGTACATATATACAAAGGAATATTACTTGGCCATAGAAAGGAATATTACTTGGCCATAGAAAAGAATGAAATCTTAGCATTTGAGACAGCATGGATAGACCTAGAGAGTATTGTGCTAAGTGAAATAAGCCAGGCAGAGAAAGACAAATACCATAATACTTCACTTATATGTAGGATCTAAACAAAATGCACAAACAAAAAATTTGAAACAGACTCATGGATACAGCGACCAGACTGATGGTAGCTAGAGAGGAGGGCCTTGGGGGGACTGGGTGAAAAAGCTGAAGGGATTAAGAAGTACACATTGGTAATTAAAAAATAGTCCCAGGAATGTAAAGTACAGCTTAGGGAATATAGTTAATAATATAATAATTATGTATGACTCCAGGTGGGTACTAGAAATATCAGGGGGAACACTTTGTAAAGTACATAATTATATAACCATTATGTTGTACACCTGAAACTAATACAAAATAATATTGAGTGTAAACTGTAATTTAAAAATGAAAAAAAAAAAGTGTTGAGCTAGGACTATATAATAGGTGGTGAGAAGCTCATAACAGATAGAAAGATGAATAAGACAAGATGCATTCCTCAAATCATTTGGCGGCGTGAAGGTACACATTGGGAGAATGTAGACTGGTGCAGGCATTCTAAAGAGTTAGTAAAATTGGAAATAGAAATACAATGCGATCCACAATTTCCTTCCTAGGTATGTGTTTCAGGGAAATTCTCCTATGTGTTGATAAAAAAAATACACACTAGAGTATTCACTACAATATTGTTTCTGGTAACAGGAATTGGGAAGCAATCTAGATAAGTGCTCCTCATAGTGGGTGCTCACTGTAATACAGTATTCAGCAGTTGGAGGCAAGGGAATAGAGAGAAGCATACTGACACGATAGACCATAAAAACAGCACATGATGACAGTGTGAAAATCAAAAGTCAGTTAAGCATAATAGTATTATTGCATGCATGTAGAATAATGCCACATGTTTTACAAGGAAACCTAAGATGCAAGAGTATACTTTAAACATTTAAGAATCAATGACCATTAGAAATGAAAAAAATGGAAGTGCAGAATGAGAATGAAAGGAGATAAATACATAAAGAAGAATCCTATATAATAAAAGCCTAATATGCTAAGTGTCTGGTCATCCGGTCAGCCATTCAAACAATCCTACATAATAAAATGGTAATATGTAAATTACCATCACTCCGCTACGCCCACGATTGGGCCAGCAGGAGGCGCAGGGGGCAGGACTCAGGGTGGCCGGGGTAGCTGATTGGGCCAGCAGGACGCTGAGCTCAGCGTCTGTGCCATGGCTGCGCTGGAGGCTTTCGGAAGGCCTGGTGCACCGGCGGACAGCCGGCCAGCTCCCCCGCGATCAAAAGCCAAAGCAGGGGAGCTGGCTGGCTATCTGCTCCGGCACAAGGCCTTTCGAAAGCCTCCGCCGCGCCGGAGGCTTTCGGAAGGCCTGGTGCACCGGTGGACAGCCAGCCCGCTGGTGCACCAGGTGTATGATTAAATCATGCACTGGGCCTCTAGTCAAAACATAATATGCTAATGATATTCTAAGGCTGCTCAACCACTCGCTGTGACATGCACTGACCACCAGGGGGCAGACAGTCGACCAGTCGTTATGACATGCACTGGCCACCAGGGGGCAGATGCTCTGACTGATAGATTAGCTTGCTGCTGGGGTCTGGAGATCAGGACTGCGCAAGATGGGCCAGACATACCCTGGAGTCCTCTTGCAGTCCCTCCCTGGATGGCTAACTTCCCGCGTCCCTCCCTGGCCCCAGTCATGCACCAGTGGGGTCCCTCGGACTAGCCTGTGCCCTCTCCCAATCCGGGACCCCTTGCGGAATGTCAGAGAGCTGGTTTGAGCCCGATCCCAAAGGCCAGGCCGAGGGACTCCACTGGTGCACAGATTTGTGCACAGGGACTCTAGAAAATAAATACGAAATGTAAGAGGGTCTTTCACTGAAAGATGAAGGTATTGGGTTGTTACCATGGACTGAATGAATGTTTATGTCTCCCGCCTCACCCATTGATATGTTGAAGCCCTATTGGTCTTTGCAGGTGGGGCCTTTGGGAAGTAATTAGGTTTGGATGGGGAACCCTTATTGACTGGATAGTGTCCTTATATGAAGAGGCAGAGGAGAGGTGATCTCTCTCTCTTCACCATGTGAAGCCACAACCAGGAAGATGACCCTCATCCATACTACTAGTACCCTGATCTCAGACCTCTAGCCTCCAGAACCATGTGCAATATATTTGTTATTTAAGCAAATCAATCAAGCAATCAATGGCAGTGTAAAACTTTTCAAGCCTATTGGTAGTTTAACTTATTTTTGATGTCTACTTTTGCTGTATTTTAATTAAGGATATGGTTGTAAATCACTGGGCTCTTTTTTAGAGCCACCTTGTATGAGTGTATGCTTCGTGTGCTTCTGCAGGAAGGAATATTTGTATTCTTTCTTTTTGCAGAGTATGTGGTTTATGTTGCACGGTGGCACTTTGTATTTGCAAGGCTATTGTTTATTTAATCCTCAATACCCTTATTTACTTTTACCTATCTATTTGTTTTGTCCAATACAGGGAGATGGCATGAACCTCTCCAGCAACAGTTATGGATATTTCCTTGTATTTTTCATAAGATTTGTTTTAAATATTTTAGAGCTTTGTAGCCATGTGAAACATATTTTAAAATATAGTAGCCTGTTGGGTGGATCAATTTGTATGTCTGCAGCCTTTTTTTTTACCCATTTAATCTCATTTCAATTCTATCCTATCATCTTCCCCTCCACCCCCTTTATCCCTTTCTTTTCATCCCTCTCTCTAAACCATAATTCTTAGATGCCAAATTGTCTACATATGATCTTTTAAAAAAATCCTGCTTGGCCTATGAATAGGCAGATTTATTTTTCAGTTACTTGTTGATGTTTTTCTGTTCTTCCTGTTTTTTCTAGCTGGAATTTCTGGGTCCCTTCCCCATAGTCTCTTAACTCCACTGCCATATTTTATTTTTAAAAATATATTTTTATTGATTTCAGAGAGGAAGGAAGAGGGAGAGAAAGATAGAAACATCAATGATGAGAGAGAATGATTGATCGGCTGCCTCCTGCATGCCCCCTGTTGGGGATTGAACTTGCAAACCAGGCATATGCCCTTGACTGGAATCGAACCAGGGATCCTTCAGTCCGCAGGCCAACACTCTATCCACTGAGCCAAACCAGGTAGGGCCACTGTCAGACTTTTCATCTGCTTTTCCTTTTTTGTAGAACTGGACTGTCTAGAAGACCTCTTTATGACTCTTCCTTGGGAACCAGTTTTCTTCCTGTCTACACATTTGCCTCTCAACCTGAGCTCTATGACCCTGATTGTCACAGTTGTACACAGTGCACCCCAACATACATCCATGTGAGCGTCAGGAATTCTCAAAACTTAGCCAATAAATATTGCTTTGTATTGGAATTTTGTACACTTTGTGAGCAGTAAATTACCGTTACAAAGTTCCAGCTGCTCAGTGGTTTTGTGTTGTCTTATGTGCTTGACTAAGAATACTCAAAGTTGCACAATCCAAGGCAGTGGTGCCAAGTGATCATTTATAATAAAAACCTTATTTGAAAGTGAGATGCCATTTATATTATTTCTATTGATTCATTTTGTCCTTTTAAAATTGATCCCACCTTTAAATGAAAGGTTAGCATCCCTAATGTTTTGTTTGTGAGCATTTTTTACATGTACAGTATCCAATATCTACAAAAGACCTTGTGGAGAAGTCATCAGTCAAATGATAGAGGACAAGTACAAGGAAAACCTATTGTTACACTATGTAATAATAATTAATAGGAACTATCAAGGCAATTATCTCCATTTTAATAGGCTTTGATGCCATTTTAGTATCAAGTTGTGTCAACTTGGAGGCTCAGGAGTGCATACCTTTTTACTACTGAAACAAAAAGCATTTTCTAAAAGTGTTTTCAAAAAGAAAATAAGTATTCCCATAAGATGGGAAAGACATAAACTTTGCTAATTTCTCCGGGCATTTGGGCATCAGAACTGCTAGGGAAGTTTGGAAATACTGCCTGTCATGTAATTGTCACACTTGGTTGTTTTCTCATCTACATTTGTGATTCCCTCTTTGCCTTTGAGTTGGTGATGAACTTGTTCAACCAGATGTGCCTTCTGTGATTTCATGGGAAGGAGGGACTTGCAAAGGTGGAGGATAGTAATTTCCCAACTGCTGGGGCTTGCTGACATCTCTCTGGGGATTAGGGGGTTAGAAGCCACTAGGGGCAATTTCTTGCTCCTGCAGCCCCTCTCTCCTTACCTTGATGAAGGCGAGGACCCCCCTGTGCTTCCCTCCCCTGCATCAAACCAGAAACACTGGTGGGCTTAGCACTTCTAGAGAGTTCTCCAAATCATATTTAAGGGTTTCACGCTCCAGTGTCTCCTACCTCTCCTTGCTTCTAGGAGGTGTGAGTCCGGAGTTCGCCACACCGGCCCTGGCTCTGCAGCAGCCTTCTCCTGTGTGCTCTGGCTGTCTCATCCTCCAGGTTTGCTTGAACAGAGATTTAATTCTGCTTGTTGTCTGTCTGTCTCTTAAGAAGTCCTGCAACTTTCCAGTTTGTTCATAGCACTGGTATTGTCATTTATTTTAAAGTACATTTCTCATTCTTTCATGTGATTTCTGTGTGGTTGGGTAGGGGTAGATTTAAATGCTTAGAAGCTATCTTGGCCCACCTGTTCCACATAAATATGTTTTATAATTTGAAATATGTCCTCATCAGGTGGTTATAATAAAAATAATCATAATTTCTTTCCTCTCGAGAAAAAAGTTGAGCAAAATCTCAGTCGCTGCCTGCTTAACAGGGAAGAATCTGACTCTCTGGAGAGCTGATGAATATTTGATACTTACGGTGAAGGTTTAAAAATGCTTTTTATTAATAACTGATTAATGACTGCTCTGGCATTGTCATCCCGAACAAGGAGAGAGCAGTGAGAATGTGAATAGGCAAGAATACTTGGTGGTGACAGGTTTTATTTTTAGGCTTTTTATGTGCCTCCCAGCACCACAGGGTACAGCCATTGTGAGGTGAGCGGCAAAGGGCGTGCTGGGTCCCCTTTCCCCAGGTGCACCGTGAACAAAGGCGGCCCAGGCAGCGCTGGCCACATTTGCTTCGCTGATTGTGTGTAAGTTCCTCCTAATGGCATCAACAGCAGCTCAGGAGCCCGGGGATTTTTCTTCTTTTCTAAAATGTCTCTCAGAGACAAGAAAAAACTTAGCGCTTGATCGTCTCCAGGTCCTGCAGGCGGCTTTCCCAGGCACTGCTTGTAAATCCTGTACCGTTTGTTGGGCAGAACCTCCATGGGAAAGGCTTCATTTTGCTTTCTCTCAGCATGTGTATTCTTGTCCACTTCAATTAACCAGAATCTAAGGACACAGATGTTTGAGTTCAGTAGTTTGACTTTTGTTTTTAGCTGCATTTCCATCTTACGATGGAGAGAAAGTCTTGGCAAGTTCATGATTTAGTTCAACAGGGTACAGAACAATAAACAGACCCTCTCCCCCCCACACACACACACATACACACACATTGAAACAACTGATAAAACATGTCAGTTACATTTCTATGGCTTTTGTATCTTGAGTAGCAAGAAATGATGCTCAAAATGATGATATTAAGAATATGCAAAATAGTCAACTGATTAAAAAAAAATTAAGTATCATTCATTAGACCCTCCATACCCAGCATGGACATGGATAAAGAGTTGTAATATGAGAGCATTTGCCTGCCAGGGGCCCTGGTCTCAAAAGCACTGCCACAGGCAACTAGTGATCTGACCGGAAGCCAGGCAGGAGGTTAAGTGCTTTGGCTTCTCCTCTGCCCTTCAGTTTCCTGCTGATGTCTCACAATAGCTGGAACCAACCAGAAGCGGGAGAGAAGTGGTGCTGCTGTTGGGATTCACAGAATCACCATTTCCGGGTAGCGAAGGGTGGAGACAGGGTCTGATGTGCAAGCAGGGTATCTGTGGGAGGGGGTAGCCTCCCCACTAGTATTTGGGTATCCTTCCTTCCAGCAACACCGAGTGCCGGGGTTCCTGGTGCCTGTCGGTTCTATGAGTGGCACTTGTTGCTAGGAGGTGGCTGATCCCAACTCCTAGTGGTTCCCTGAACTTAGCTTGTGGGATTCTTTGGTTCTGAGCTCTGGGCTGAAAATGCAGCAAAGCTCAGTTTGCAAACCATGGGATGATACCTGTTTCCTAGAGTGGAAAGCGAGTTTCTGAGTGGTTAGTAAATTCAAGCCAGGCCATAGCTACTATGTGTGGTGGAGCTGGAATTAAAATCAAGGTTGATTTTGTTCCCATGTATCTGCCTTTTCAATGGTCTTAAAAGTGTTTCTGCTTTATCTGTGGAACTTTGTTTTTACCCTTTTTTTTATAGTCCAAAACCTTAAAATGTATCAGTGGAGGATCCCAAGTCTCAATCTCTTGCTTCTGTGTCCTGTTCACCGTGGATATTTAACACTTTCTCTGGCATCCTCAGTTCTTTTGACCATTTGAACCCAAGTACCTAGTAGATTTCCAACCAGAATTCATTAAAACATCTTATTTATTTTTTCCTGGTGAACCAAACCTAAATGCTTTATTCCACAATAATACATTCTATTTTCATCTGGACTTGTAGTGAAATTTTAAAGGCCTTCCCCCTCCATCAAGCCTCCAACATTTCACTTTATATATTTATTTATTTATTTTTTGCATCCTTCAAGGCCAAACCTTGCCTTATTTCCTTAAGAGAACAACATAATTTATACTCTCTCCCTCACAATAGGTGATTTTTCTTCCTATCACAGTGAGGAAATCATGATCATCAGACATGAAATTTCTTGACTACTTCCATTCTACCTAAAAGTGGTCAATATTTTAATCCATCTTGTCTTCTTTTCTATGGATTCCATTGAATGAAACTCAATAGACCTTTATTTGAGCACCTACTGTGAGCCAATGAATATGCCCAGTGCTTGCCTATGAAGATTAACTACATAGGAAATGGGAATGACTGTCTCCAGTTGTCCAGTGTGATTTGTGTGGGGTAGAGCAGTGATCGGCAAACTGCGGCTCACGAGCCACATGCGGCTCTTTGGCCCCTTGAGTGTGGCTCTTCCACAAAATACCATGTACCCTAATTAAGTTAATAACAATGTACCTACTATATAGTTGAAGCTTAAAAAATTTGGCTCTCAAAAGCAATTTCAGTCATTGTACTGTTGATATTTGGCTCTGTTGACTAATGAGTTTGCCGACCACTGGGGTAGAGGAAGAGGGAAGACACTTTGAGACAGGCACAGATACAGGCAGCAGAAACCACAATAGACTGAGTGCTTTTAGAGGCTCATGGGGAGGCAAGGTGATCACAGAGGAAAAGCTGCTCCCCTCGCTCCCCAGGGGAATCAAGGGAGGCTTTACAGCAGAGGCGGACCTTTCTCACCCAGGACAACCCTATCAACTTGTTCCAATTCCTTCCCTACTCCTCATAGAAATTATTGTTTCCATTTCACTTGCATATTGTGATCCCTCTTCAATGCCTGTTGCTGGGAACCAATTCCAGCATGTAATAATTACAAGAGTTTCATCAAAAGGTTGGTGAAGCTTGGGTGGCTCAACAAGGGTGAGTCAAATGTTGTTTACCTGTTGGAATGTCTGAACGGCACTTCCCCCAAACCTGAACAGGATTGTTAACTGCCAGACAGCTCAGGACATTTTATTGCCTCCTGTTGGCCAAACACCTGAACAGCTGTAGGCTCTTCCCCAAACTGATAATGCTTCTGTAACCCTACCCTAGGAAGTGTATATCTCCACCTTGCCTTAGGACAAATTGTATTAATAAAAGCAGGGTCCTGAGTGGAGGAAGTAGTCTTCAGTTCCTTTAGCTGAAGATCCTCTGACCCCCAATGCCTTTCAAAATTATCTTTCATCTCCGGACTCTTTAATCATCTATGCATCAGCCCCTTTCTCCAGAATGCTGAACCCTTTGTTAAGCTGGGGCAAGAACCCCGGCAGCCTGTAAAATAAAGTCCACACTCTTTGGCCTGCCTTGGAGGGATACTAGTAACCCTGCTGCCTCTTCTCTTCCCACCTTACTCCTCCCCATTCCTGTCTCCTGCTTCTGGATCCCTAGCCATGCTGCAGTGCTCACAGCCTCCACAACTCCTCACAGTCCTCATGTGCATCTCTTTGCATATAATCTCCCGAGTTCCCCTGCCTCTTCCGATTCCCCTCCAGGGCTACTTGAAATAGCCCTGATGAGATTTCTCTGATTTCCCACCTAGACAGAATTCCTCTCTACCAGATGTCATACTTTATTTGCATTTCTATTGTGATACCCTTGACTCTGAAAATTATTGTTTACATGTTTTTATCCTTAATTTGAGTGCAAAGCCCATAACCCATGCATCTCTACACATTGCTACTTTGTGAGTGCTTAGTAAATGCATTATCTGGCTGACACATGTGTGTGTTTGTGTCTCCCGCCCCCCCCCCACACACACAAACACATATTTGAAATCCTGACTCCATTATTGGCTCAATAGCGCTCAGAAGAATTGTGGATTCTCTAACTCTCAGTTTGCTCTGCTGTACGTGGGCATTGTAATTCCCTGCCAGCTTTATGCAACTGTTGTGGAAAAATCTATGTGCAATTGCTTTAAAAAAAGGTAATCCAAAATAAATGGACATTCTTATAAGAGCTGATGTCTGTAGCAGAAAAGTCAGCGAACCCACAAATAAAGCCTCATTAATTTTATGAAACACTATTCCCTTTTACTTGTTCAATGGCTACATGGAAATGTTGCCTGAGCTACACTGTGCCAGTTGCAGCCAACGAAAACAAAAACAAAACACCACAGGAGAAGCTCACACACATCTGCTCATGGATAACATCACTTTGAATAAGAGATGGCATTTTGGTTAGTGAAAATAGAAAGGCCTTTAAAGGAAAGAATAGCATAACTTTAAGTTTTTCATTCATTCACTTCTCAAACCTAAAGCAGGCCAACCATGTTCCATGCTTTGGACAAAGCACTTGAAAAGCAAGTTTGCTGGTTTACCAGTTGGAAAATGTAACTTACTTATCAGACAAATGTATTAGATAATCACATGAATTACATGTGCATGTAGAATGCATTTTACATGCAACATACCTGTTTACACCCACACAAAGACATATGTGCACAGATTTCCAATGTTGTTTATTTGCCAAATATGAATAGATGAGTGGTTAGAAGCAAGGGCTCCAGGCTCAGACCTACCTAAAATCTTGGACAGCTCTTCTGTGCTGTGTGGCCATTCTGGGCATGCATTTCCTCATTCAATTTTAGTTGATAAAATTATTGTAAGGATATTCCACTTTGTACTTGAATCTTACTGGAAGTAACTTGATGAACTCTGGATCAAAACTAACCTGGATACTTCCCACATCAGACTCAGGCCTAGATGGCTGGCACTGCCCAGTCCTATGGCCCACAGAGCCAGAATCACAGTCATTTCATGGCCCACAGGACTTTGAGCAAATGTGAGCTTCCCCATTGGTTTATTACTGTGCTTTCAATATAAATCCCATTTATGGGAATTTGCCAAAGACCAAATTTACACCCCACATAATTCAACTGGGAAATCTAGAATAACCAACCTTTAGGATTCTCCTGGTTTTCAGCTCTGCACATAGTCATGCGGTGTGTGTGTGTGTGTGTGTGTGTGTGTGTGTGTGTGTGTGTGTAACTTTGTCCCTTAAGGCTGCCTGGAGGGAGATGCTTCCTGCCTGTCCTGGAGCTCCAGCCACCTCCTGGAGAAGGAAGATTTGAGCCCCGAGTATATTTGAAACTCTTATTAGTGTGCTTCGTTAATCTTCTCCTAGCATCCTAGGCATCTGTATGCTGAGCTTAACTTGCTATGACTGGGGGAGTTGATGGAAACTGAAGATCAGAGGCAATTTACATCTTGTAAATCAGATAACACTGGGAACCCACCCCTGGCACATCTGGAGAGACCTGCATTATTTAGTGCTCTGCCCCTCCCCAGTGTCTCTGAGATCCTAAAGCTCGCAGAGCAGCTGTCTCTCAAACTAACCCCTGATTATGCACTGTCCTCTTTTATCCTCTAATTGTAGCATGAGAGTCACCCTGTTCTCCCTGCAGATGGTAGACCTCCCCCGGACAGGCCCCGACTCTGACATTTCTTTCAGAAATGGGCTGACAGCCCTAAGCTCTGTGTCATCAGCAACTAGATTGACATTTGGCTGTTTAATCAACAGCAGGCTGCGTGGAGCGACCAGGCCGGCAGGGGGGTTAGTGAGGGACGACCAAACGAGTGAACAGCAGGTTGCGTGGGGCAACCAGGCCGGTAGGGGGGGCAGTTAGGGGTGACCAGGCTGACAGAGGGGAGCAGTTGGGGGCGACTAGGCCAGCAGGGGGGAGCAGTAAGGGGCGACTAAGGCTGGGGGGGGGCAGTTAGGGGCAACCAGGCTGGCAGAGGGGGGCAGTTGGGAGTGACTAGGCCGGCAGGGGGGCAGTAACGGGCATCCAGGCTGGTGGGGGGGGGGAAGTTAGGGGTGATCAGGCAGGCAGGCAGGCAGGTGAGCAGTTAGGAGCCAGCCATCCCGGATTGTAAGAGGGATGTCCCGGATTGGAGAGGGTGCAGGCTGGGCTGAGGGGACCCCCCCGCCGTGCACAAATTTTGTGCACCGGGCCTCTAGTATGTAATAAGGACATAAGTAAAGAAATTTAATATGTGCTAGTTACGAGAACTCTTCTCCTAATTTTTTCGAGAAGAAATGTCTGTGTCCTTAATCAGAGATCTCTCCCACCCTGTCTTTTCTTTTTTATTTTTTTTACATTTAATATAATTTTGCATTAGTTTCAGGTGTATATCATGGTGGTTAGACAACCATATGCTTTACAAAGTGTTCCTCCCAACATTTCCAGTATTTACCTGGCACCATACAGAGTTATGGCAAAAATATTGATAATATTCCCTATGCTGAACTTTACATCATCACGACTATTCTGTAACTACCAATTTACTTATTAATCCCTTCATCTTTTTACCTAACCTCCCAAACTCCCTCTCCTCTGGCAAGCATCAGTCTGTTCTTTGTGTCTATGAGACTGTTTCTATTATGTTTACTCATTTATTTTGTTCTTTCAATTCCATATATAAGTGAAATCATATGGTATTTGTCTTTCTTTGATTGACATAGTTCACTTTGCATAATAACCTCTAGGTCCATCTATGTTGTAGCAAATAGTAATGTTTTATTATTTTTTATGGCTGACTAGTATTCCATTGTGTAAATGTAGCACAGCTTTTTTATCCTCTAGTCCATTGATGAACACCTGAGTTGCTTCCATTTCTTGGCTATTTTAAATAACTCTGCAACAAACATAGGGGGGCATAAATTCTTTCAAATTAGTGTTTTGGGTTTCTTTGGATATATAACCAAGAGTGGAATTATTGGGTCATAAGGCAGTTCCTTTTTTAAATTTTTGAGGACGCTCCATACTGTTTTCCATAGTGGCTGCACCGATCTGCATTCCCACCAACAGAGCATGAGGGTTCCGTTTTCTCCACGTCCTCACCAACACTAAATTGCTTGTTGATTTATTGATGATAGCCATTCTGACAGATGTCTATCATGTCTCCCACCCTGTCTTATTTAGGAGATGATCATAGGCATGAATGAAGGAGGGGCAAAGGTTTCAGGAAAAGACTCATTAATGAGCAGGTTACCATCAAGGGCTCAGTCTCTCAGGAGATCCTCTGAAGAATGCCACAGAATGCAGTTCAGTATTGTCTCACCAGGGGCAGGGCTACTGAGGTCCCCACCCATTGATTCCTATCCCTCCTAGACTAAGGATTGACTCTAGAGAGGTGGCTTTAGAGAGGGCCCTTAGACAGAGAACCTACCTGTGTTCAAAGCGGGCAGCTCTGAAACCTGCCCTGGCTTGGGCAGAAGGGGTGGGGTAATAGCCACCTGGCTGTCTCTGTGAGGCGCTCCCAACCACGGAAGGAAATTCCAAGAAAGCTTTGTAGTCTGATAGTCTTTGGGTTTGACCATGGTTGTGGTACAGCTTACTGTGTGATATTGGGCATAGGACTTGTCACTCTTAAGCATTATTTTCCTCATCTATAAAATTATGATGATTATATTGCAGGAATGTTACTAGCATTCAATGAGATAGTGAATGTGAAATACCTTGTGTGTGCTTGGTATGCAGTAGGTGCTCCAAAAATCATAGCTGAAATCATCATCATCATAGTCATCGTCATCTTTTTAGCATTATTCTCTTCACACAATATATCTCAGAAAAGGGATTGCTGAATCCACTGATTTAAAATCGAACCAATTGTTTTTGCTCCTGCTTTGAAGACAGGGTAAATGTTGATGATGGAATGATTGGAACTCGTAGCCATGGCAAAGCTGCTGGGGAGGGATTCAGACCTTCAGGTGATCCTCCTGTTCTCTCAGGTTCACTCTTGGAAGCCCCTGCTGTGTTGTCTAGAGGCTAAATCCCTAGGGAGTTGTAGGATTGACTCAGTTTTCATTGCTTTGCTCACTTTCAAATCTGAAGAACTTATATAATGCTTGTTACATATTGCACATTCAAAAACTTTTGCTCTGTTAATGGGCATATGCCTTCCAAGTATCTGAGCTCTGTAGTCTCATCTATACTATGGAAATAGTAGCACATGTATTATAGGATTTACTAATTTGAGATAATGGCCAGATAAGCCGCTGGCTGCCTGGAGCCCTTTAGAAAAGTCTCAGAGGCCAGATAGATGGGAATCTCTGTGGCCTTTACATCTGGTTATTTTTGGTGGAAAACATGGCCCAGGAGATAAAGTGTTAATAAGCATATCCTGAAGGTACAGATGGTGCTTATGAAGAAAATGTCTATTTTTCAATTTACAAAAATGATTAGCTGGGATCCCACTGAGTTCACTGCATGGGCCACTGCTAGTTTTAATTTGTGCCAATAGGATAGAGGGATAGACTTTAATGAGGATCTGTGTTTTCTAATCACGGTCAAAGTTAGAGAAAGGGGCAGAGGGGGCAGGGAGGGTGAGAGATAATTGGGGAATTCAGAAGATGGGGCTGCTTCTTGGGAACAGATGGATGCTTTGCTGCCTTCCCAACTAGAGTCCTATCATGTGGTTCCCACCTGACTGAGGATGAGGGTGGGGGTGTCACAGGCACCCAAGGATGCAAGGAATAGAGATTCCAGGCACACTGTATGGAGTCAGATAGTCTGGGTTTGCCATATGCTGTGTGAACTTTGATCTTCTCTTACCTCATTTGCAAACTACAGGCAGCAATTTTATTTATGCCATAGGATGGTTGTGATATTAACCATGACTATACAAATAAAGAGCTTAGAATGGTGCCTTGCATATATAAAATTCTCAGCAAGTTTCTTTATAAGTTTATGAAATTATCTTAGTTATCAATGCTCATCCATTTGGAGAAGTAGCACAGGATCCCTTAGCCACAGAAAGTCACTTCTTTCAATACAGCATCCCCCATTCCTTGAATGTCCCTGTATCACGGAAGAGTGAAGTGGGATATGTGTACTTTAATAAAAGCCTCCTGAGTGATTCTGATAATATGCTCCTCCCTTATATCAATTGAGAACCATTCCATATTTGTAGTAGAGGAGTCTCTGATGAATACATTGCTGGTGGCAATAGCAGAACATGGATTCAGACCACCAAGGAGAGTTTCCTTAGCAATGATTTCCACGAGGCAAGAGCCCTAGAATTTTTCCCTACCAACATTTCTCTCCAAACATCTGTGTCCCTCTGTGGTGGAGCAGCCCAAGTGTCCTTCCCTTGTGATTCTCAGAAGTAAATATCTGCAACCTGAAGACAGTGCCCATCATTTCTCTGAGGGCCTCAGAAACAACCAGATGTTGTTGGACTGCGCCAACACTCACATGTAGGACCATGGCTGCCTTTGCTTGGGGAAGGTGGGCAGAATTCATGTAAGGTTCTTCTGGAACAAATGTATGTGTTTTGAGGAGTCAGGGGTCTTTGCAAATTTATTGAAACTTTATGAAAAATTCATATATATGTGCATTTCATTGAGGAGGGAGTCAATGAACTCATAGGATTCTGAGATTTTGAGGTACAGAAAGTTTGAGGAATGATGACTTAAAGAACGAGGGTGGTGGTTTCCTATTCCATTTTTTTTTAAACTGGGCATAGAGGTGGGAAAATGAGATCCCCGTCAAGATGAGTAGACAAACATATTAAACAAGTAATAATAAAGTAAGTCAAATAAATGCTATGTGGGCACAGCACCCATGGAAGGTCAGGGAAGGCTTCAAGATATTGGAACAGAGTGAGAATGGTTTGTTGACAGGGAAGATTCCCAAAATCACCCTACACACGAAGCCATGGGGGTTCTCTGCCTCTGAAAATCACAGGAGAGCCGACAGCTTCCAGATAGTCTGGCCACCTGTTTGCCTCAACTCAGGGAAATGCCCTCATCCGTCTACTCTGCAGCTTTCACCCTTCAGGGTCCAGAGTCTTCCTCTGAGGACACTTCAGTTCATTTGCTCTGGGGACAGGAGTGAAAAGAAAATATAAAACAATGCTCTGAAAACACATCCAGGAAACTTATTGTTATGCAAGCTAATTAGCTTTTGGAAAAGCAGCACTCTAATCAAGATTTTCATATATCGTGCCTGGCCTAATTATAGTGACAATAATACCCTGCATTTACAAAGAGCCTTTCAGTATGTATCTCTGCAATTATTTCAATTATTTATCAGATATCCTTAGGAAAATAAAATAGGTAGAGGAAGAAGTGATTTTTCCAGGGGCCAGTTTAGTGCACACTATTTTCACAATTGGAGCTCCAGTCTTGATCCTATTGCATCCTCAGGGTCTAAAACCCTGGTGGCTTAACTCGTGAATCTTTACAAAAGAAAAAAATCCAAGGTAATACTAGGGATTTATACAAGCCTTGATTATTTATTGTTACTTTCTAAAAGATTCCAGGTAAGCAGTCTGGCTCCTGCTTAGTTTCTGAATGAATGAATAAATTAACCAATGACTCCATCAATGGCTCATATAGACCCAGATCTTGGCAGGTAAAGCTGATGCAAATGTAGTGGTTCACAAGTCCAGTCCAGTTGTGTCAGATATGATCTAGTAAAAATGATTGATATTCAAACTGATTGACATGTAGTAGTTCAGAAAGGACTTCTTAGAAGACAAGGAACTCAAAGAAGGCAATTCCATGAGAAATGAGTGGGAGGTTCCTTTACATGTTTAAAGCAACAAAGGAAAAATAAAGGCAGTTAGTGAGTATGAGAAAATGAAGAAAAGTAGCCAAGAACATAAGAGGCACTTAACGAATGGCGTAGAGTCTTAGAAAACATGTATTTTCTTAAATGACACCAATGCACTTATTTGGTGTTTGAAATGTGTAGCCTCAGTAGCTTCCAGGAAAGTTCAAGGAATCCTTAATTAAAGAAGTGTTTTCTCCAGTTTGTATTCAGCAGGTTGTGCAGAACTTTCTTAGATGCTTTCCATTTCAGCCACATTTGTGACTTTGAGGTGACTCAGACTTGCTAGTTAAACATGGTACACAGGAATGCAGGCTCTTTAATTCTTGTTCTCAGATTTCATGCTTGTAAATCTCTGGGTCTGATAATATTAGGCCCATTTGTGTGATGTTTATCAGATACACCATTGCATGGTGAGTGGGTGCCTGTGGGATAAAGTTGTCCAATGGACCCCATCAGTTGGCTAAGCGTATACAACCTCTTAGGTCCTGCTGATAAGATTAGGAAGAGGTTGTGAATCTGAAAGGTTAAGAACTGGAAGAAAAGGCAAAAAAGCCAGTGATGGAATTCAAGTGGCCAATACTTGAATTGCACACCAAGCTGGGTAGTAGAGCCAGATCAGCAAAGGTAGAAAAGGCAGCAATGGAAGATTCAAGATTTACCCAAGGACAGAAACAAGGATCAGTTGGCTGGGTAAAGATGGCTGAGTTCCTGTGTCCTTCATGATACATGTCAGGGGACATGGGCTTGCATGTACACACTGACAGCCAAAGCACAGGATAAGCTTCAGTGAGGCGGCATTGCTCCTGGTTAGGTCGAGGCAAACAGACCCTCTACCCATGCCTTACAAACACAGGCAAGAGCCTGGAGACTTAAAACCATCCGGAAGACAAGTTGTGAAATGACTGTCTTTACATGTGAGCACCTGTTCTCTATGGCTTTCCACTGCCGCAGGCTGTCCTCCCCGCCCCCCGCCCCCCCCGTCCCCCCCAAAATAATCCCACAAACACCTTTCTAATTTTCATGCAGAGTATGTAAATCCAAGTTATACCCCTAAATCCTTAATCTGTGAAGTGCTCTTTTAAATTTAAATAAACAAAAAAAAGTAATATATAATTTCAGAGTATCTCTCTGGAATCAAAGTGAAAAGACAAATGAAGACTGTGCTACAGATGACAAATTACCAGGAAATTTCAATAGAGATCCTCTGTTATGGAAAGAAAATGCCAGCAGAGAAAACTGCTCATACATAGAGTGAGTCTGAGAATGATTGATGCGTCAGCTTCCAAGATACTCGGGACTCTGCAAACTGTTCAGAAAACAAGTTGCAAATGAGTACAATTTTATGGATTTGGAGCTTACAAAGTAAGCTTTGATTGTGACTGTTCATTAACGCCAAGAAATAAAATTCTAAATTGTAAACAATTCATAATACCAAAGGATTTTCCTCCAATTAAGCTCGTGGTAATACATTTTGCTCTACTAGATAGACACATCCCTTGTAAGTTGTTCTGTGACATTTGACTTAAGGCAAGTGATGCAAGGTAATTGTGGGCAGAAAGGCTGCCAAAGGGAGAAGCAATGTGATCAATAGGCTTCTTTTGTTGTTGGCAAACACTGTCAGGGGATGATCAGCATCAGAGCTTGGAGCCAGAGAAAGCTAATAAGATGAGTGGCATATTTCCCACAATATGCTCTAAGTGTTTATGTGCTGCTCAAAGCGAGATCTGTAAACACGATGAGGACAAAGAGAATACAGCATTATTGATGATATCCTCCTGATTTATGTTTATAGCATCTGTGGATAATAACTCCATTTGTCAAAGGGACCCTCATGAATACTAATTTGGGTGACAATCCAACCATGACCAGACCGCCCTCGTGTGTTTTGCAGGACTGTGGTATGTGGAGAGTCCTTTATCTCTGAAAAGGCACACTGGATTGGGGGTATTTTAGGTGCAGTAACCTGCAGAAGTTTGCAGATGTTCACAGGGTCACACTTCATGGACTCAGAGGTAGTGCTGTATCTTTGAAGTCCAGTCTGGGTTTCCTGAACGTGATTCTGAATTGATTTTAAATACCTCTAAATTCAAAAGAAGGAAAAAGGCTTAACCCCAACGTTTGTTTTGGAGGAAAGATGACAACAGAGCAGTCTTTAAACTTATTTCCTTTAAGTAAATAAGTGATCATTTTCCTCCTGTTTGCTGTAGTACTACTTGTTAAGCTGTTAGAGACAATGTCTGGGATCTTAGGAAACTACACTAGTACACTGTACAGAGTAAGAGTTAATGGGTCGTGGGAAGAGTGAAATAAACCATTTACACACTGCGAATCCACCATAATATATCTATTCTGTTTGAGAATCTTTGTCAAATCAACCTTATTTACTATACTAGAGGCCTGGTGCACGAAATTCATGCAAGGGGCTCCTAGGGACAAGGCATCAGCCCCAGCTGCTGCCCCAGCCCTCGCAGCAGCAGCCCCAGAAGGGCGTCCGGTCTAATTAGCATATTATACTTTTATTATTATAGATGTGGTTTGGAAAATTCTGTTTTAAAATTTTCTATCCATATTAGAAAGTAATATTCCTACAAGGTGTGCATAGTCTTCATTGAAACTTTTTTTTTTTTTTTGTCTATATGCACGTGTGCTGCCAACCCTTCTTTCCAGGGGTGGCCCCCTCCTCACTTGCCCTTGCCCCGTTCCGTGGTCCATGGTTATGTGAATAAAGCAGGCTGATCATGTTGGAGGTGGGAGAGACGAGAAAGAAGACAACAATGTAGATCATGAGGAGGCCATCCTAGAGGTGTCAGCTAGAGGAAGCCAACGTTCTCGGTGCACGAGCCTGCTGGGCACTTAAATGGGCATCTGTTCACTAAAAGGACAGGTTGTCTTGTTTCCTCCTAAGTTCACCCAATCGAGTGATTTTTCTAATCATATAAGTAGATAGAGGATGTTTATAAAAACTGATAATATTTATGCATTTGACACTAATTTTTTCCACCAGTGTTCTTGAGACAAATCCTATAAAAAAGTTGACCAGTCACGCTTATTCACGTTACTAACACCATGCCTATTGTCCCACTACATCTCCTTCTCTGTATCCCCTGCTGCCTTCCTGTGGACACACTAGGCAACCTTAAATGTCCTGTATCCTTTCTATGAAGAATTTTACTGATCAAGACAGATCATGAGGTCGATATCTGCTGGGCCTTCTAGTCTCTGGGCCCCAAGTTTTCAAATCCTAAGCCATGTGAACCAAAATGCATTCTCATGATAGACATAGAAATCCAGGCCCAAGTGAAACTATTTTATTTCAAAGCGCATTAGAGGACAGACACCAGGAACACACCCTATTTAGTGTGAGTTTAGGTTGAGCTAGCTTTGAAAGCTGTTCCTCATAGTATCTCCACAGGGAATAATTATACTCAGGAAAAAATTATTTGTAATGCTAGGTTGACTGATCTTGAGCCAAGCTGTGAGATATGTCATTTCCCATCTAATTTGTTAAGGAAATGGCTTTGTATGGTAATGGATATGACCCCTCAAGTACCTTAGCTGGAAGGTCCTTTCAATCTCTGAAATTGGCAGTTCTGAGTTAAATTACATGTTTTCTGAAGGAGGCAATCTTGTTAGCTCTGTTATGTAAAGGCTTACTCATTTTTAGTAACTTCCCTATCATATCTCTCCTTCTCCCTTCCAGTCCATCTTAAGAGCATCTGCTGAGGCCACAGCTGTAAACACCTGCTTTAGTATTCCAGCCCCAGCCCCAGCTGCACCCAGTGGATGGTTGGAAACTGTGACTTTCCCACACCTGCCACAACTGTTGCTACAACAACAAAGCAAATGCAACTAACATTTAAAGGCCAGGAGGAAGGTATGTGAACGCTGAAATGGCCTACCTGTACACAATGGCTAATGTGTCCGAAAACAACTCTGTTCCAATTTCAGAACCAACAACGGTCCTGTTCTCTTCTTCACCTGACCCTAAATTACATTGCAATTGAGTCAAAATCCCAGAGACTTGGAGAGTACATTGAGAGGAGAAAAATGAGGGTCCCACTGGCTTTTTTGTTGAACTTTATAGACTTTATGTACCCCTGACTGAGGGAAAAGATGATGTATTATTGTCTTCCTGGGGCTTGTGTTAAGTCAGGTGTGGAAATAGCAATAGAAACATGACCTGCCTCGCCTCCGGCAGTTGCTGAGCTGGGAATGGGCCCCTGGAACCTAACTCTATATTCATCACCTCAACCTTCTCTTTAAAAACATGTATTACAGTGGGAGAGTGGAGTTGTCCACAGGTTACTCATAGCTTCCAATTTCAGAGATTGAAAGGAGCCCAGGGGTCTGGTTCCATCTCCCACCATGGATAGGAATATCTTTTGCAGCGTTTTTAATAGAAAATGTTCAGGTCTCTGAGAACTTCCGGGGAAGGAGCCACTTTCCTTAAAAATCAGCCATACTCTAAGGGAGATCGCAGAACATTGCTTTCCTGCTAACAGCAGTCTTGGGCTACTGCAGTGATGAATGAGAGTTGTGGTTTGTAACAAGAGAGAAGATTCAGTTGTTCGGGATTAGGTGGGAGGATGCTGACTGAGGAGACATTTGAAACTGACCTGGGAGTTTGTCTGGTATACTGACTTTTAGGAGTGTGGAGAAGAGTCCTGGGTCCATGAATGAGGGACACACAGTATGGGTTGAGGGGTGAAGAAAAAAAAATTAAAAATGTTATATTCTCAAAATATGTCCTGAAAACAGATATGCCTAATACTGCCCAGCTCTCCTGGGTGATGAACGGCAGTATGATAAGGTCTTTGAGGGTTTTACTGGCAGAGCTGTTACGCCTCTGCAGGTTGTTCCTAAGGCTGCAGTGCTTCCCCACGGCATCACTGAATCTAGGGAGGCGATAGATCCATGGGACCACAGAGAAGTGTTGCTCTGTATTAACAAGACTCAAGTTCATTGAACTCAATGCTCAGACCTATGGATGGCCTCCACCTGGGAGCCAAAGATGAGTTTTAAACTTCCCAATTTCTCTTTTGGGTGGATCATTGTATTTATAGAGTTCTCTGTACTCCTTGATTCCCTGCAGGAATGACTCATTCAAAAGCATGAACTGTGTAGAGTGTAATGATTTCACTTTGGGTCAGGTCCACTGGAGCAGAAGCATGCCTGAGGGCTGAATTTGGTATCTGATAGAAACGGCTCTCCTAAAAAGTCCATTCCATCCAGTTCTATTTTTCTGAATTAAAACAGGATGTTCTAATAGCATTGCCTACAGTGAGGACACAAACCAGTGTGGTCAAATTCTATTCCCCAAAGCCTCCATTGTTCTTCCTTTTGCATCATTCTTATCAATCTTACTTGCTCTTTTATCTCTGATCCTAAAGCACAAATATGCATGTGCACACTCACTCCAAAGATCTCTCACTTAACACTGAATCCTCTTCCATGAGCTCTCTGTGCTTTTCTTCCACTTTAGAAGGTCAGATTCCTTAGAAACAAACAAAAAAAAGTCTACACTTTGATATTATTGCAATTCTTCAGCTTACCCTTTCTGCTTCATTGATAATTGGTCTTATGCATGTGGAGAGCTGGTCAATGGCACTGAAGTTGGCATGATAGCTAAAAATGGAAAGGAGTTATGCAAAAGAGTGGCCAGACTCAGACTGCCAATGCTTATAGAATTATGCCTCCCTGTTTGCACCAAGTGGTTATTAGTATGATCACCACTGATTTAGAAAGCTAAAAATTTGCATACTGGGAAAGGATAGAATATTCAAAGGCATCCTCTAGACTAGAGCTAATTAACTGGGAAAATTAAATGAGAGAACCCTTAATTGTTTTTTAAGACTTCTATGGCATGGCCGGGTGCCTTCTCTGACCCGCAGCACCCAGGGTCCCAAGGCAGCTATGATTTCCGTGGACTTTGGCTAATGGGGATATCAGGGCCATCTCAGTCCTCAGTGCATTTGACCTTTGTTCCAACATAAAGATGCTTGAGCACGGCCAAACTTAGCTTGCTCTGACCTTGATGTGAACGTTTCAAAGCAGTTACCGATTTCTTGATTTTCTCAGTAAGATGTCAAGCCATGAACTAAAGAACAAACCAAGGTCCCAGGCCCTTAGGTGGAGAAGTCAGGGGCATGTCCTCATTAGGAACTCTGCTGCAATTTGTAAAAAGTTTGAATTAGTTCTGTTGTATCAAAAGCAATACATGTAGTCCTTATGATGAAAACGGAGAAAAGGACACACGTTTGATACAAGGAAGAACATCAAAGCCTTGCAGATGACCCATTTATTAGGAAAAATTGTTGGCACAATAGAAAATAGTGTGATTTTTGCAATTCTGTGGAATTTAGTATCACATTACTTCAATGTTAGATAATAAAGAGATCCTATGAAAATTATAATCTATGGAATGTCTACTCATATGTTTCAGATATTTCCTTATATTATATAAATGCATTCAACACTATTTAAGGCTTTTATGCATCTGTACTTCTAGAAGGCAATGAGGAAACAGATATTAACAAGTGACTTGTATATACGTGTGCTTTAGCAGATGTATGTAATGTTAATTGGATAATGCCCATTCCACCAACCCTGTGTGGGGAAGTGCTCCAATGCAGAGAACAGAATCAACTTTAGCTAGTTTAAGAAGAAATAGAGTTATTATAGATTCTTAAATGACGTATACGATTGTTGACAAAGTAAAGGGACACTCTACGATGGACTCCTGACATTACAAAGCAGAAATGAACCATCAAGGCAGTTGATTATTTTTCCACAATCAAAACCTTTCCCAGCCCAATGGGGAAAGCACGGGCACACCTGTTATTTCCGAACCCGGTCCCTTCTATTATGAACTGCACCAGCGAACAGTCTGGATTTGTTTCTCTCCTTAGTCCCCAATTCAAGCCTTCTGCTCATTCTCATTAATGAAACAAAATCATCTCTGAAACAATAACTTCGAGGGAATTTGGGGAAATAATTTTTAGTTTGAGTCTTTGCAACATGGAGAAGCGGTAGGGACAGGTGCTGTGGGAGCCAAACTCCAATATCTGGTATGCACGAGAATCATCTCTGCCACTGAGGGCCAATTAAAAGATAGCATATGCCATGTACGATTTTAAATTGTCTGATAGCTACGTGAAAAATGTAAAGAGAAGTAAGTGAAATTAACTTCAGTAATGTGTCATTTAATTCAGTATATCCCAAATATCATCATTTTAACAAGTAATCAATGCAAATTTATAAATGACAAGTTTAACATGATTTTTTTCATATAACTTAATGAAAATAACTTTGTTGGGTAAGAAAATGAATTAACTTATAAAACAGACAGGGAATACCTCTGTGCCAGACACTGTGTTGATAGGTAGGTATAAAATAATGGATACCATACTGTGCCTTGCCGTTAGGAGAAAGAGTCTAAACAGGGAAACAGACAGATATATAGAAAATATAGTATGGATAGAATATTGTAAAGATAAAAATAAAATTCTAAGGTAGCCAAGAAGAAAAGAGTATAAAATGTAAATTGGCAGGTCTTGCTGAATAGCTGTCACATGGGCTGTGATTTATAGAATACTAGAGGCCCGGTGTATGAGTTCATGCACCATTGGGGTCCCTCGGCCTGGCCTGTGGGATCAGGCCGAAACAGGCTCTTTGACATCCCCTGAGGGGTTCCAGATTGCGAGAGGGCACAGGCCAGACCAAGGGACCCCACCAGTGCATGATCGGGGCCGGGGAGGGACATGGGAGGCTGGCCAGCTGGAGGGGCCATGGGAGGATTGGGGGTGGTGAGACTGGAAGAGAGCTATAGGAGTTAAGGAAAGATGAACAAGAACACTGGGCTCAGCAACACTGAGTCTAGAGCATTTGCCATTCCAAACACCTTCCCCTCTGTTCTATCACAGTGCTTCCTAAAAATATTAATGGGATATTCATTAAAAGGCAAAAGAAACCAAAAATAAAATTTCAATTCCATGGTCAAATAAATTGAAAAACCTTCAGGTAAATGAAATTAAGTAAGCTTTTTTCAATGCAAAATTTCTCAGAGTGTTTAATATGCTAATATTTATGTGTATTATGAATCTTAAGTGGAACTAATGTAAAAGGCATTTCTAAAATATATTTGACTGCAAGGAAATAATCTGAGCATACTGAATAACAATCTTAAGCGTCCTATAGTTCCTTGGAGCCCATTTAAGAAATGCTTCTCTATAGGCCATGGAGAATCATATCTATCTATCTATCTATCTATCTATCTATCTATCTATCTATCTATCTAAATTATCTTGACATTGCATAATATGAGTTTGTAAAGACATTAATTGCCAGGCCATTGCAATATTCCAAGTCCACATTTTCTGCAAAGAGCTACTCCTTTGGATAAATTAAGCACTGTAAGAACTAAAAGAGAATTTCACATTTAAGTCATTTGTGAAAAGATGGACTAAAGGGCTTTGTTACCATAGTTCTCAGAGTAAGATTGATGACCTAAAAAAGAGGAGGTGACTGGTGGAGGAAGGGCCTGGATGAAGGAAAAGGAACTGAATAAAAATGCAGGGCATATGGTTAGGTTATTCTCAGAAAAGAGGGACCTTCTTCTTCACACAACATTGAAAGAAGCAAACCCACACTCAGTAGTTCTGTGATCTTTGATTCATTGTTTTTTAGACCAGTGGGATCTTGGCTGGCCTCATTTAAAGGGTACATAGGGATGAGACTATTTAAGTTACTTTGAAAAATTCTGAGTAAGAAGTTAGACATAAAAGCCTGCTTTAAAATAGAGGGCTACCAGACTGGATAGTTCCTGCAATAAAAGTTGACAAGAAAGTGAAATATAGACTAAAAGACTGCAATTTGTTGGACTTGTAACTCATTGAAGGATTTTACCCAAAATGTGATCATTCATTCTTTCATTTGCTCATCACTCATTGATTGGCAAGAAAAATGAATAGGCATGTGTGGGGAGGGGTGTGGGATGGGAATGGGGGCATGAGGACAAATATGTGATACCTTAATCAATAAAGAAATTAAAAAAATGAATAGGTAATTCATAAGAGATATACTTTAATGGACAAAACTAGAAAAAAGTTTACTTTGGCTGGGCATCCCAAATTCTGGGGTGAGTCAGTTCCTTCCTACTTCATGTGCACCATGCCTCACCCCCTTACTGCCCAGGAATTCTACTCCAGGGAAGAGGAGCATGGATGCTGGTCAGGAATATTCCAAGGGTACTATTTGGCCATGGTATATGGAGTTACTGTGTGTGTGTATGTGTTTGTGTGTGTGCGTGTGTTTGACAAAGAGATGAAAGGATCTTTAGGGACCACGTTCTTTTGGAACTGTGTGACTGACAGTACCATGGGTCTGGAACTGTGTCCCAATTGGGAAGTGTCATCATTCTAGTGAAAGCACCTATTGGAAACAATATATTTTTAAAAAGTACTTAAATTTACCTCACTAAGAAAAAAATTAAATAAATTCTTGCAGTTTATAGACTCTCCAGGGCTAGAATTTTTGCTTAAATGTAGTAAAATAAAAGCTACATTTTTCTGTCCTTTTTTTGGAAATATATATGTCCTTTATGGACTTATCAGAAAGTGGGTTTGTGGGCCATAGTGAACACTGAACAAGAATTCAAGGATTCAGGGCACTCCTCTTACTATTAATCCAAAAAATGCAAATTAAAACAGCAGGGTATCTTTCTGGTCTATCAAATTGGCAAATATTTTAAATAAAGATATGCAGTGTTGATGAGAGTGTAGGGGGCACAGTACACTCATACTGCTGGTATGAGTATATATTAGTTCAATCATTTTGAAGAGTAATTTGACAAGCTGTATCAAAAGCTTTTAAAAAAACCCACGAGGCATTCCACTTCTAAGAATTAATACTAATAGGATAATTCTAGGTGTGCTCAAAGATTTATCTGCATGCATATTCATTGGAATATTGTTTAATAGGAGAAAACTTGGAAATAAGCTAAATACTCAATAATAGAGAACTGCTCGAATAAGTTGTGTAAATAGCATGGGATAGGATGAAGGCTTTGAAATGCTGCTACAAAATCATGAAAAGTAGAAAATAAAATGGGATGATTATGAGACTAAGACAATCAACCACATTCATTATAAAGACTTTGGACACTGATTTAACAAACCACTTATGAGACAACCAGGGAAATTTGTTCACTGACAATATATTTGATTATATTAAGAATTATTTTAAATAGTTTTGGGTCATAATGGCACTGTGCCCTTTTAAAAAGGAATGTTCATCTTTTAGAAATACATATTGAAATATTCACTAATGAAACAATATGATACATGGAACCTGCTTTAAAATAACCCAGTGAGGGAAGTTGAAAAGTTAATGGAAATATAGATAAAACTTAAAATTGCCACATGTTGATAATTATCAAGTTGGGTGGTAGGTACATAGGGATTTGTTATGCTTTTGTATATAATTTTGTATATGTTTTAAGTTTTCATAATGACAAAAATATATTTTTATTGTTGAGTAACTATGAAATATTTTCACAAGTATACTGTTGGTTAAAAATATGTTTAACAAACTTTTCTAATAAAAGAGAAATACATAAATTGACCGTCACTTGGTGATGCCCACAGCCAATCAGGAGTGAGTATGCAAATTAACCCGACAAAGATGGAGGCGGCCCCGCCCCCGGCTGCTCTGAGCCTCTGGGCAGCACACCTCCTCAGGGCCTCCCTGCAGAGCTCCACACCTGTCAACTGTCCTTGCAGCCTCTCTGTGGCCCAGCCCCCGGCCTCAGAGGCAACCCTCTGGTGCCTGAGGTCGTAGCTCCCGGTGTCTGGCGTATCCCTCTAACCCACCCCTGCCCCGCTGCTCTGGTAAACAAAACCCTAGTGTTGGAGCAGCCCTGCAGATGTGGATGTACATGGGAGCTCACTCGGTGCACAGTTAACACGCCCCAGGAGCCCCGGGCCAGCCAAGGGGCGATGGTGGCGGCCATGGCAGCAGCAGCAGGCGGCTCAGCTGTGTTTTGAGTACCTACACAGGCCACCTACACAGTAACCCAAATTATCAGATCTCCCTCCTCCCTATCTTGCCAAATCAAGAAGGGAGGGGCGATGGGTTGGAGGGAGGGCAGGCAGGCAGGAGGCAGAGGGCAGAGGAGGAAGAGAATGAGGGAGGGGACCAGTTGCATCCCACTTTCACAATGGGAAAGTGAAATGCACTAGTGCACTCAACTTCTCCAGTCCTCCCCACCTGCCTCACTCCTCCCACCTCTTCCCCACCGCACCACACCTGGAGCGCCAGCGCTGCACAGAGGAACTCTCCAGAGAAGGAGGGCGAGGAGGAAGTGGCGCCACCGCTGCACAGGCTGCTGGTGCGAGTCCGCCACATGCCAGCAGCCAGGGGGAGGAAGGCCTATTCTTGCATGAATCTTCAGGCATCGGGCTTATAGTATATAATAAAACCAGTGTTTTAATGTAGTATACATGTATATGAGAGATAAAAACATATTAACCTATTAGTGATAGTTTTATGTTTAGTTATATCATGTGTTTTATTTTTATTATTATCTTATCCTATATTAGAAACTGGGCTTTGATTGTGAGGCATAGAGGTAAAAGCCACAGAACTGGCTCAGGGTCCCCAAGGTCTAATGGGAAAGCTCACGTGCTGATGAATAGTCACTTTGCACTGTCCTGAGCATGGTAATGATGGACAGAGTGCTGTGAGAGGGCACAGGGGCTGATGGTTTGGGGAACACTTCACAGCAGGACTATTTGAATCAGTTGTTGAGGAATGGAGCAGCTTGGGGAAAGATTATGGTTGACATTAAAAGAGGAGCCATTGGAGAAATATGGAAGAGTTAATTCAAAAGGGTGTTTAAATAACAAAAATATTTAGCAACCGATTCTACTTTATTTCAAATAAAATCATACAATTTCTAAAATATCACTTTGATTTATGTTAACTATTTTTAGGTAAAAGGTCAGCATATCATAGCATAAAATATGACAGTTCCTCAATTTAATCTCCAGAATGTTACACCTCTGGGGTAATTTAAGTATAGTATCAATGGGTAAGCCTAGACCGGGTGTCTTTGCAAGCCATACAACTGATAGCACACTGGTGACAACAGGGGCAAGATGAGTAAGAGCTAAGTTTGAACGGTTTAATATAACATTAGCAATGGACATGCTACTATGTAACATACTTAAATTAATAAAAGCTCATATACATCTTTGTTTCTATAAAATTTCAATGTGCATTTTAAAACTCAGGAAATACATATGCATATAGATTAGATAATACCCAGTTGCCAACCACCTTAGTTTAGTTCTTTATAATCAACTGGAGGCCCAGTGCACGAAATTCATGCACGAGGTGGGGGGTGTCCCTCAGCCCAGCCTGCACCCTCTCCAATCTGAGATCCCTCTCACAATCCAGGACTGCTCGCTCCCAACCACTCGCCTGCCTGCCTGCCTGATTGCCCCTAACTGCTTCTGCCTGCCAGCCTGATCACCTGCTAACCACTCCCCTGCCAGCCTGATCGATGCCTAACTGCTCCCCTGCCAGTCCGATTGCCCCTAACTTCCCTCCCTTGCCAGCCTGATCACCCCTAACTATCTTCCCCTATAGGCCTGGTCCTCCCCAACTGCTCTCCCCTGCAGGCCTGGTCACCCCAACTGCCCTACGCTGCAGGCCTGGTCACCCCCAATTTCCCTCCCCTGCAGGCCTGGTCCCCCCAAACTGCCCTCCCCTTCAGGCCTGGTCACCCCCAACTGCCCTCCCCTGCAGGCCTGGTTGCTCCCAACTGCCCTCCCCTGCAGGCCTGGTTGCCGTCAACTGCCCTCCCCTGCACACCTGGGTCCCTCTCAACTGCCCTCCCCTGCTTGCCTGATCACCCACAACTGCCCTCCCCTGCAGACCATCTTGTGGCGACCATCTTGTGTCCACATGGGGGTGGTCATCTTTGACCACATGGGGGTGGCCATCTTGTGTGTTGTAGTGATGGTCAATTTGCATATTACCTCTTTATTAGATGGGATTATTGGGTAAGTCTCCCTACATATCTCTGTCTAAAGTGTTGGCTAACTTTTCTCAAATCCATTTTCCTAATTTGTGAAACATGTTCATAAAAGTGTTTGAGACATTGAGTTAATTTAATAATAAATTATATATAGTTTAGGTAAAATTACTTAGCACAATGCTCAAAGTTCATCAACTTTCTCCTTCTTCCCTTCCTCCCTCCCTCCCTCCCTCCCTCCCTCCCTCCCTCCCTCTCTCCCATCTTTCCTTCCTTCCTTCCTTCCTTCCTTCCTTCCTTCCTTCCTTCCTTCCTTCCTTCCTTCCTCTATGCTTTTTTTTTTAAACCTTTTTTCTTTCCTCCTCTACTTTCATATAAAAACATTTAATGGACTATCCTTGCCATGTAATAACTTGACATGTGATTTTTAAAAGAAGAATTTGAAAACAAAGGGAAAGGAGTATGGTCTACAAATGGAATGGAAAACATTTACAATGTACAAGAAAATTTGATTTTTTCCTCATATGACAAAATAATGTCCAAAAGATCTGAAGAGTTAAATACAAGAGTTAAATGTGTTTTTTTTGTTTTGTTTTGTTTTTTTAAATATATTTTATTGATTTTTTACAGAGAGGAAAGGAGAGGGACAGAGAGCTAGAAACATCAATGAGAGAGAAAAATCGACCAGCTGCCTCTTGCACACCCCCTACCGGGGATGTGCCTGCAACCAATGTACATGCCCTTGACCGGAATCGAACCTGGGACCTTTCAGTCCGCAGACCGACGCTCTATCCACTGAGCCAAACCGGTTTCGGCTAGAGTTAAATGTTTTGAAAATATTAGTGCTGAAAAATTTTGCAATACCTGATAATAAGAAAGGGAATTTAAAGCTTCACGAGCAGATCTGACATTAAAAATCACAAAATCTTATGCAGATTTTTGACTACAGAAAAATTGGCATGCTCAGTTACTCAAGACTCCAATCTTCAGAAGTTCTTCCTCCAATATTTGAAAGTTTGCAAAGTTGTTTGTATCCAAACTCTACTTCTAAAATGGCAGTTTATCCAAAATTGCTCACTAAGTTTTAGTGCCATTTATAATAGTTAATCCAAGGCCTTGGTTCAGAAGATTTGCTTCATTCACATGGCCAAAAATATCTTCCAGGGATTCTCTGAATATATCACTCTCTGATACGTGTTCCGAGTATGGGCTTTCACTTCACTCTCCATAAAATTGAGAAAATTCCCTAAAATTCAATGAAGTACTCTAAATATATTTTTTTTCTAGAAAACTAATACAATTCTGTGTAAAGGCAGTAACTTAATATTAGATTTTTATTTTATTTTGGAGAAAAGCCTTTGTACAGGAATTAATTTAAGGCTCTGGCTCTGATAAAGTTAATCAATCTTCGGGGTCTTAGGTGCTAATTCTTCCAGAATTACAGCGGAAATTTTGCCAACATTAAATACCCATATAGGAAACAAAGAGTCAATGTGAATTTACTTAGCTCTGGTCTTGACCTACACAATAACACTACACTGCTGTCAAGAATTAAAGTTGTCACAGGTGTGACCCAAACAGGGCCATTTTTCTGCCAGTAGAAGTTTAGTTGGCTAAGAATATTTTTCATAATTCGAAGATCCCAACAACTTATTTGGTTTTTCTAAAGGACTCCTCAGTAGATGAAAACTAGGAACTTGCTGCTTTGAGAACCACCCATAGTTTGGCCAGTGGTGTATTGATGATGGAATTTGGTTGCTCACTTTTCCTTTCTTTCCACACAGTTTTGAAGGTTGTCACTGATTCTGGACAGTGAACTGACTCTGCTCACTTCCTTCTGACCAAAGTGAAAATCAACTCCAGAATTTCTGTGGAGTTTCAATTAACCTCATTATTCGAGTGTTTAGCTGGGCAATGTGATAAGAAATCTTATAGAACGTTTCCAAACACTTGGATGGTGGGACAATTTGAAGTGGAGGCCCAGAGAGCTCTTTTCATTTTAAACTCTCTCCTGCTTAGTCCAAACTGATACAATCACCTTAAAGATTCTGATGATTGCCTGTGTATATGGCTGAGAGTCAATCCATGCCTCAAGTTCACATCCATAACTCTTTAAGATAGACTTTGCTCTAAGTTGGGTATCTCAGACTGCTGTGGGGTAATGTTTTTAAGTTCCCCAGAATCCTTCCTGTTTAGATAAGAGTATCTACTAAAAATCACTTTAAATCTTTCTGAGGTCTAAAAAAGGGTTTTACATTCATATGCTTGATTTCGTCTTTACCTAGAGGCCATTTATTTTCCTGAGAGTTGCCAACTTGAAAGTCTGGAAATGCAAAACAGCTTTGTTTCCCAACCTAGAAAGCCCTGCCTCTTTTTCATGTCTAAATTCCTCTTGCAAATGAAATAATTCTCTTCTTAGCTTATCCCTCTCCTCCTATGCCTTACCATATGCACCTAAACGAAGCCAATTGCTATTTCAACCTCCTGCCAGGAGTGTCCTTTGTCAGAGCCACTAGTTCATCAGGTGCAATTCCGTCTCCTGTGTCCTGACACTTGACAGGTTTGCCAAATGTTCTGCTATTATGAAATATGGGCTGCCATTTCCCCTGCCGCTAATGACTTCCTCAACTCATTGCAAGCCTCTGCCAGAGTTTCTTTGCCATTCCTTTAGCCCTTGCCAACAGGCTCCTCTCGCTTCTCAAGCCTCCATCTGCTGCCCAGTTCGAAAGCCAGTGCCACATGTTTGGGGTTTTGTTATAGCCACTCCGCCTTCTACACAATTTCTCTGTAAGTTCTCTAACAATGCATAATAAAACCCCTACTATTTGGGGGTTTAAAACAATGATTTAATGTTTCTCATAGTTTTATGGGTAGGATGTGTCTAGTAACACATAATAGTTTCAGTGGGCTCACTCACGTGGCTGAATTGAGGCTGTGAATTGGCTGGGGACTGTGATAAGCTGCAGTGGCTGAGCCTGTCTCTGCATATGCTCCTTTATTGTTAGGAATGGAAACTAAACTTCCTCAGATGGTGATGGTAGCATTTCTAGATGACAACCGCCTAGATGCAAGTATATCTCAAGCCTTTACATGTGTCACATTTGCTGAGGACCCGTTGGCCAGACAACAAATCACCTAGTTAAGTCAAGAGTCAGTATGAGGGGGGACTAAAGGGGCTGAAACACCTGCACATTTCAAGACTTTCTAGTTGGCAGGAATGATGACTGATGGGTAACAGTGAACTAATAATATACCATATGAACAATAAAGATAGAAATGGAAAAAAAAGAAACAAAATGAATGAGAAGCAGATATATTAAAAGGGAAAATGATGTATATAGAACAGAATATATGCAAAGGAGAATAAAGAAAACAAAGAAACATCAGATATTACAGATATTTAAAAGTATAATTTAAGAAAACTTTCTGAACCATAATGAGAAACAATCTACATATTGAAAAATCACTAAGAGGAAGTTGATTAACAATTGTCAACACTGAAATATAATTTGGGTGAAAATGAAAGAAAGGAAAATATATTTTGTAAGATAAATGTAATGCAGGTAAGATAAAATATAATAGATAATATGATGAAAAGGGAAAGGTAATTTTAGGCTCTCAAATCAAAATATCAAGTCATCTGTAGCTAGGAAAACCATATGGTTGTTACCCTGGGATCATTCTAGTTTATGTCTCTGTTCTATAAATATAAATGAATATAAATAGTGGCCTGTTTAACTCTCAAAATGTGGTTTGGGCAAAAGGTATGTTTTAAGGGAAAGAAATAAAATTTCCAAAAGACTTTTTTGATAGTAACATTCAGTGCCAGGAAACAATGAAGTGATACCTACAATATATTCCAGAAAGAACCATGATATTTAAAAAGATCTAAACTTCTCTTCAAATTGAAATATTACAAATAGATTTGACCCAGGGATATTTTAATTAAAAGATGATTTATCTCTATTTTAATTTAGAGATAATGCTGTCTAAAAATAAGGGGCAAAAAGTATTACATAAAGATATAAGCTAATGGAAAGCACTATACTCTAAAAGATTAACCTTTATAAATATTAGAATAATGATATAAAACACAAAGAAAACATACTTTAGATAAAAATATAAATAGAAAAACAAGAGAATAATGTGGAATTAAAAGGAAACATTCCTATCATTTTTTATATAATAAAAGGCTAATATGCAAATTGACTGAGTGGTAGAACGACCAGTTGCTATGACACGCACTGATCACCAGGGGGCAGATGCTCAACGCAGGAGCTGCCCCATGGTGGTCAGTGCGCTCCTACAGGGGGAGCACTGCTCAGCCAGAAGCCAGGCTCAAGGCTGGCGAGTGCAGTGGTGGTGGTGGGAGCCTGGCACACCTCCGTGGCAGTTGGACATCCCCAAGGGCTCCCAGACTGTGAGAGGGTGCAGCCCGAGCTGAGGGACCACCGCCCCCCCCCAACCCCCCCCCAGTGCATGAATTTTGTGCTCTGGGCCTCTATTTAATAGATAGAAATAGAAATGAGCCTAAATCACTTACTTAAAGCATAAATTAGGTCAATGAGCATTATCTGACACGAAGCATAACACTTTATAATGTTAAGTGGTATAATTCTCAATAAAATATAACATAGCATGGCAGTAACTTTAGAAATTAAAAATTATGGTAGATTAAAAGATTTAAAAATAATCAGAGACTTCTAGTTACTACTCTCAGACCTAGATAGAACACATGAACAAAAATTCACCCAAGAATATAGTATTCTTTAGCAACATAAGCAAGAAGATATATATGGAACTTTATATATTGAACACATGCCTGTTTAGAATGATTTTTCTAGAATATAAGATGACTCTATACAATTAAAATTATATTATCCTAATGCAATGAATTAGACATGATAAGAAGATATAATATACTTAGAATTAAATAAAATCTTCCTCAAATAAATACTCTTGGATTAAAGATGAAAACAAAAAACCCTAAATTTGGGGAAAAGATGGCGACCGGCAGGAAGGTAGGGAGAGAGAGAGTGTGAGTGAGGAACCCATAGAGGAGAGTGTAGATGTGTGTGGTGTGTGTGTGTGTATGAGATAGGGTCAGTTAGATTCTGCAGGTCTTCCAAGGGGCTCCCGAACAGGGCAGCCCTAGACGGCGGAGCCCCGCGCACAAAGCGGACACTTCTCGGCGGCTGGTGCGGACGCAGAGACCACGCCATCTTGAGAAACAGAGCTGCCTGAGACTCAGATCCTGGCTTCTGACACAAACCAGGACCCTGCAGCCACCGGGGACAGAGAACTGCTATCACAGCTTCAGACAAACAAACAACAAGAATCCAGACTTCCCGGCAGATTTCCGTGAGTCAAAGAGCCTATCCCCCTCCTCGCAGGCGCTGATAGCGCCATAGTAACTGATAGACCTGCCCCTCCCCCAAGCTGCTGAGTGCCCACAGCGCGTGGAAAGCGCCATAGTAACTGATAGACGCGCCCTTTGCCCTAGCTGCTCACAGGAGCACGCACAGCGCGCACAGACAGCGCCATAGTAACTGATAGACCCGCCCCCGGCCCAAGCTGCCGAGCTTTGCGCAGGGACGCGCTCCCTCTTAGGGAATTTGGCGCGCGCTCGCGCACGGGACAGAAGCAGCTCCCCGTCGGGGAAATCTGTCAGTGCGCACAGAGGGCTCCCCTTCGGGGAATTTGGGGGAATTTGGCTCGCGGGTCACAGCTCCCCCTTCGGAGATTCTTAAGAGCCTGCACAGAGGGGCTTCCCTTTGGGGAATTTGGCGCGCAGGACGGACTCCGCCCCCCTTCTGGGACTTTGGGAGAGTGCACTGAGCCGGCTCACCTTCAGGTTTTTAAGAAAGTGCGCTCTAGCCGGTTTGGCTCAGCAGAGAGAGCACACACAGGACGCAGCTCCACTTCAGGGAATTTGGCACGCCGGACACAGCTGCCTGGGATCCCTGACTCACAGCGCATTCACACTAAGAGCCAGCGACCCCAATTGTTGGTGCGTGCACACACAGGGACCCTGATTCTCAACGAGAAACCGCACAAGGCAACAGAGACTTTGACACTCGAGTCTTGGTGCAGACACAGGGAAACTCTGACTCCTGGCACATGCTAAGGATCTCATTCTCAGCACATACCAACAGTGTGGTGCAGACAGGGCCCCTGATTCTAAATGTGCACACGAGACCACACAGAACACTGGGGACACTGATCCTGGGCAAGTCTGGTTCCCACCAACCAAAGACAGCCACACATCCTAGTGTCAGAGCACTTCAGTGAAACTAGGGTGGAGCGAAGTCCCCACAGCACACGGCCCAGGTCCACGCAAACAGAAGCTTGAGCTTTCTGGTAATAGCCAGAATGGGGAAACGAAATAACTCACAGAGGAAAGAAAATGTGGAGTCGCCAAGAAAGGAAATTAGTGAAAATGAAGCTTGCAACATGACCGAAAAGGAATTCAGAGTAATGGTCATGGAATTTATACATCGGATGGATGAGAAAATCAACAACTTATGCAAGAATCAGGAAGAAATGAAAAGTGATATAGCTACAATCAAAAACACCATGGAAAGTTTCAACAGTAGATTACAAGAAGCAGAGGACCGAATTAGTGAGTTAGAAGATCAGGTACAGAAACAAGCTCAAGCTGAACAGCAATTGGAGAAAAAAATTAAAAAGCAGGAGGAAAGCCTAAGGGAACTTCGGGACAACATGAAACGAAGTAACATGCGTATAATAGGGCTGCCAGAAGGACAAGAAGAGCAGCAGGGATTAGAAAATCTATTTGAAGAAATAATGACAGAAAACTTCCCGGATATGGGAAAGATAAAAGTTACGCAAGTAAAGAGAGTCCCAAGCAGGATCAACCCCAAAAGACCCACACCAAGACATGTCATAATTTCAATGGCAAATATAAATGATAAAGAGAGAATCCTAAAGGCGGCAAGAGAGAGACAGAGAGTTACCTACAAAGGAACACCCATCAGATTGTCAAATGATTACTCATCAGAAACACAACAAGCTAGAAGTGAATGGAAGGAGGTATACAAAGTGTTGCAAAGCAAAGGACTGAATCCAAGAATACTATATCCAGCAAGACTATCAATCAAAATTGAAGGGGAAATCAGGAGCTTTGCAGACAAAAAAAGCCTCAGGGAGTTTATCACCACCAAACCAGCAATGCAAGAATTGCTAAAGGGAATACTGTAAAAAGAAGAAATAAACAGGTAAGAAGGAATACAGACACAAAAATAGATATGACTGCAAACAAATACCTTTCAGTAATAACTTTAAATGTAAACGGACTAAATGCTCCAATCAAAAGACATCGAGTAGCTGAATGGATAAAAAAACACGACCCATATATATGCTGTCTACAAGAGACCCACCTCAGAACAAGAGACTCACACAGATTGAAAGTGAAGGGATGGAAAAATATCTTTCAGGCAAATGGAAATGAAAAAAAAGCTGGGGTAGCAATACTTATATCTGACAAAATAGACCTCAAAGTAAATGCCATAACAAGAGATAAGGAAGGCCACTTCATAATACTAAAGGGAGAAATCCAACAAGAAGAAATAATTCTGGTAAACATATACGCTCCCAATATAGGAGCACCCAAATACATAAAAAAACTCCTGGAGGATATCAAGGGAGAGATTAATAGCAACACAATCATAGTAGGAGACTTTAATACCCCACTATCACCACTGGACAAATCCTCTAAACAAAAAATCAGCAAAGAAACAGCAATCCTAAATGACTCACTAGACCAGATGGAATTAATTGACATCTTCAGAACATTTCACCCCAAAGCCACAGAATATACATTCTTCTCAAGTGCACATGGGTCATTTTCAAAGATAGACCATATGCTGGGTCACAGGCAAAGTCTCTTCAAATTCAAGAAGATAGAAATTATATCAAGCATCTTCTCAGATCACAGTGGCATAAAACTGGAAATCAACTACAATAAATACAATCCAAAGAAATCAAACACATGGAGACTAAACAGCATGCTATTAAACAAGGACTGGGTCACCAGAGAGATCAAGGAAGAAATAAAAAACATCATGGCAACAAATGACAATGAAAACACAACAATCCAAAATCTATGGGACACAGCGAAAGCAGTCTTGAGAGGGAAGTTCATAGCTCTACAGGCCTATTGCAAAAAACAAGAAACAATGGTAATAAATTACTTAACCCTACAACTCAAAGAGCTAGAAAAAGAGCAGCAAGAAAAGCCCAGTGTAACCAGAAGGAAGGAAATAACAAAGATCAGAGCGGAGATAAATGACATAGAGACCAAAGAAACAATACATAAGATCAACAAAACCAAGAGCTGGTTCTTTGAAAGGATAAACAAGATCGATGGACCTCTAGCCAGGCTCACCAAGAAGCAAAGAGAGAGGACCCAAATAAACAAAATCAGAAATGAAAGAGGTGAAATAACAACAGACCCCGCTGAGATACAAAGGATTGTTACAAAATACTACGAACAACTCTATTCCAACAAACTGGACAACCTGGAGGAAATGGACATATTCCTAGAAAAATATAACCTTCCAAAAATCAATCAAGAAGAATCTAAACAGCTCAATAGGCCAATAACTATGGACGAAATTGAAGCAGTCATCAAAAAGCTTCCGACAAACAAAAGCCCGGGGCCTGATGGCTTCACAGGAGAGTTTTACCAAACATTCAAGGAAGAACTAAAACCTATCCTCCTCAGACTATTCCAAAAAATTCAAGTGGAAGGAACACTTCCAAGCTCCTTCTATGAAGCCAGCATCACCCTAATACCAAAACCAGATAAAGACAACACAATGAAAGAGAATTACAGACCAATATCCCTCATGAACATAGATGCCAAAATCCTCAACAAAATTCTAGCAAATCGGCTCCAGCAGTACATCAGAAAGATCATACACCATGACCAAGTAGGATTTATCCCAGGAATGCAAGGATGGTACAATATCCGCAAATCAATAAACGTGATACATCACATAAACAAATTGAAAGATAAAAATCACATAGTCATATCAATTGATGCAGAAAAAGCATTTGACAAAATCCAACACCCTTTCTTGATAAAAGCTCTCAACAAGGTGGGAATAGATGGCTCATACCTCAACATAATAAAAGCTATATATGATAAACCCACAGCAAACATCATACTCAATGGACAAAAACTAAAGACATTTCCCCTAAGAACAGGAACAAGACAGGGATGCCCACTCTCACCACTCCTGTTTGACATAGTACTGGAAGTATTAGCCATTGCAATTAGACAAGAAGAAGAAATAAAAGGCATCCAGATTGGAAAAGAACAAGTAAAGCTGTCTTTATTTGCAGACGACATGATATTGTACATAAAAAATCCGAAAGACTCCGTCAAAAAACTCATAGACTTAATAAATGAATTCGGCAATGTAGCAGGATACAAAATTAACGCCAAGAAATCTATGGCCTTTCTATACACCAATAGTGAACTTACAGACAGAGAAACTAAAAAGGCAATCCCATTTACCATCGCACCAAAAAAAATTAAGATACCTAGGAATAAACTTAACTAAGGAGGTAAAAGACCTATACACGGAAAACTACAGGACACTGAAAAAAGAGATAGAGGAAGACGTAAACAGATGGAAGAACATACCATGTTCATGGATTGGTAGAATCAACATCATTAAAATGTCCATACTACCCAAAGCAATCTATAGATTCAATGCACTCCCCATTAAAATACCAACGGCATATTTCACAGACCTTGAAAGAACTCTCCAAAAATTCATCTGGAATAAAAAAAGACCCCGAATAGCCACAGCAATCCTGAGAAAGAAGAATAAAGTAGGAGGGATCTCAATACCAGATTTCAAGCTGTATTACAAAGCCACTGTTCTCAAAACAGCCTGGTACTGGCACAAGAACAGACATATAGATCAATGGAACAGAATAGAGAATCCAGATATTGACCCAAACCACTATGCTCAATTAATATTTGACAAAGGAGGCATGAACATACAATGGAATAAAGACAGTCTCTTCAATAAATGGTGTTGGGAAAATTGGACAGATACATGCAAAAAAATGAAGCTTGATCACCAACTTACGCCATACACAAAAATAAACTCAAAATGGATACAGGACTTAAACATAAGACGGGAAACCATAAAAATACTAGAGCAATCCACAGGCAGCAAAATGTCAGACATATGCCAAAAGAAATTCTTCACTGACACTGCCCCTAGGGCAATGGAAGCTAAAGAGAAAATTAACAAATGGGACTACATCAAAATAAAAAGCTTTTTCACAGCAAAAGAAACCATCAACAAAACAACAAGAAGGCCCACTGCATGGGAGAACATATTTGCAAATGGCATCACTGATAAAGGTTTAATCTCCAACATCTACAGGCAGCTTATACAACTTAATAAAAGGAAGATAAATGATCCAATAAAAAAATGGGCAACAGACCTAAATAGAATCTTTTCAAAAGAAGACAGAAGGAAGGCCAAGAGACACATGAAAACATGCTCAACGTCACTAATTATCCGAGAGATGCAAATCAAAACAACAATGCGGTACCATCTCACACCTGTCAGAATGGCTATCATCAACAAATCAACAAACGACAAGTGTTGGCGAGGATGCGGAGAAAAAGGAACCCTCGTGCACTGCTGGTGGGATTGCAGACTGGTGCAGCCACTGTGGAGAACAGTATGGAGTTTCCTCAAAAAACTGAAAATGGAACTCCCATTTGACCCAGTAATCCCACTCCTGGGAATATATCCGAAGAAACTAGAAACACCAATTAGAAAGGATATATGCACCCCTATGTTCATAGCAGCACAATTCACCATAGCTAAGATTTGGAAACAGCCTAGGTGCCCGTCAGCAGATGACTGGATCAGAAAACTGTGGTACATCTACACAATGGAATACTATGCTGCCATAAAAAAGAAGGAATTCTCATCATTTGCAGCAACCTGGGAGGAATTGGAGAACATTATGTTAAGTGAAATAAGTCAGTCAATGAAAGAAAAATACCACATGATCTCACTCATTTATGGATAATAAAGAACATTATAATCTTGAACAAAAAGATAGATACAGAGACAGTAAAGCATCAAACAGACTGTCAAATTACAAGGGGAAGGTTAGGGAGAGGTGGGGGAGATAAGAGATCAATCAAAGGACTTGTATGCATGCATATAAGCATAACCAATGGATGCAAAACTCTGGGGGGTGGGGGCATATATGGGAGGGGGGTGTGGGGAGGGCAATGGTAAGATATGTACACATATAATACCTTAATAAAAAAATTGAAAAAAAAAAAACCCTAAATTTCAGAATTTCCCGAAAACAACAGTACAATAATCAATGGGATAGAGTTAAATTAGAGATCAGAGGAAAATTCATAACCTTAAATACTTATGGCGATACAAGAGAAAGAATAAAAATAAACTACACATCTGACAAGATATGTTGGGGAGGGGCAACAAAACTTGTATATGTCATATTTTATATTCTTTCAACTATAAATATAATTTGTAATGAAATATGTTTGGTTAAGAATTCTCAGAATCCAAGCAGAGTAGACATATCTAGGGAAAAGTAAAAATATTGCAGATCTGTTTTCTCTTGTCTGTGGAGGAACTCACCAGAATTCATTTCAAACCCTCCCTAATTCTCATGCTTTCTTAAAATCCACTTTGAAATTAGACTTTAATAATTCAAAGACATACTGGTTATTAAACTTTATTACAGTAAATATAATACTGTATTTGAAAACAATCATGAAAATGGTCAAATATCATAAGTGTTTCTGTCCATCTTGTATTTTACTTAGACTTTTAAAATGAGGAGCCATTGTGTTAAAAAAACATTTTCTCCCTTCTTTATCCTTTTATCTAGAAGTAGTCCATCTACACTGAGTATTCTAAAACTCATCTAGAACTAACAGAAACTACAAGTGAACTTAAAATGTGTTAATTTAAATTACTCTTGAAAAGCAATGGTCCCCCTGCCTGCCATGTCGATGCTGCATGTCTGCTGTTCTTCTCCCTGGATGCCCTTTCTTTTCCCAACCCCTCCCTTTTCTCTGTCTAAATCATGTCCTTCTTAAAGAACTACTCATATCTTTTGGCAGGAAGCTTTTTCATACTATTGGAGGATGCACTGATATGTTTATTCCCTGATCTCCTTTGCTTCATACTCTACGTTGTAAATCCTGCCATTTTATCTTATGCTTTCAAAACAGGCGTTAAGCATACATAGAGTAGCCAGGGAGACGTTCCCCAGTGATTTTAGGATTGTTACAGGTCTCTTTCTTTACAAGTTGTTGGCTGCGGTGCCTGAAGTTCCACCAGGAGTGATTATTCTGTTGGTGTAAACAGTGTGTTGTCTGGTTGGTTTGATTGAAACTCATATAATTCCAGGGAGTGTGGAACAGTAAAGCTTCCACCCTATTGATTCATTTCCTCCCTCATGGTGGGAGACACTGGGAGTTTTGAGCAGCATTGATATTTGATGGTCCTGAGAATGTCATGCATAGTGAAGAGAGAGAAAATACTTTGAGGAAATTGGGAAATAGGACAAAAAGGGAATTTAGAGACACTAGTAATAGGCTTCATCAATTTCAAACATTTCCAGTGCCAAACTTGCCTGCTTTTATGTATAGTTCTATAATATTTTTTTCTTCTTATAAATTGCAACACTTCTTACGGAGAAGAAATGTATCCAAAGATTATATCTATCACAGGATCTCATATGGTGAGGTATACTGACATTTCTGAGAACATGATTGTTGAAATAAAATGTTTTTCCTTATTTCTGCTTTTATGTGAAAGAAGTTTAGTTTTCCAAAATTGAAATGTTATAAGAGTAATTCCTACTTAATGTCAACACTGATAACATTTTAGAAATAAATTGTGAGAGGGGAAAACATACAAATTGGAGAGAAAAAAATTCCAGCAGGATCTAGGATTTGGGCAAGAACGTAGGGAGTCACACAATGGTCATGTCCATTCAGTAACGTTCATTTACCAGTTTTACAGTGTGATCAAGTCTCTCTCTCTCTTTCTTGCTCTCATGAAAGAAAGTGTGATGGGGAAGGTTAGGGGTGCTATACATTTCTGGAGTATTTCCATTGTAAGTGATAGTCCTGGAGAGAGCCTTGGTAATGAATTAACAACTGCTTCTATATTGCAATTAAATTGCTGAGCCCTGGGTCCTAGTTGATATTGTCGAGACTATACTGCTAAGATTTTAACTAAAAAAGTCCTCCACTAGGCAAGAAACAAAAAGAGAGGAAAGGAAGGACTGAGGGGATGGATGGTGAAAGCAATGCTGTGCTTTCTTTTCTGGTATATTTAACCTTATATTTGTCCCTGTCCTTTGCCCCCCAGGGCTTTCCCAGCAGAGAGGTAGTCTTCTCTGTTGCACTGCCATTGAGTCATTCTCTCTTGCACGGCCATTGTGCCAGGCCCTACCTCTCTAATAGTCCTTGTCACACTGTATTGTATTGCACTTTTTTTGTGTCTCTCACCCCCATGAAGTAAAGACTTTGTCATATTTCTCTCTAATCCTTAGTTGCAAGCACAAGGACTGTAACACAATAGGCACTTAATGAGTGCTAGTTTCTCTAATCAGTAAACCAAAGGTTACACAGAGAGGTTGAATGGATTATTCACAAACATAAGGGCATGGCTCTCTCTCCCACTCTCAACTGTTGCTTTGTACTACGCGAAAGAGTTGCCAGTTCCCGAGATTTAGGGTCAGGGGATGTGATGGTTAAAGACGGAGAAAGTGGCAGGCACACCTCCACATCCTATTGTGAGTAGTGACTTTTACTGCAAGAGGGGTGTATATTGAACACGTACCAGTAGGGAGATCTAAGCAAGTTGATGGCTGATGGACAAGGAGTTGTTTAAAGACCACTCGCTTATTCTAGGAATCACCCCCCTCTCTCCTTTGAGGCCAGCTTCCCAAAGAGAGAACATTCTTTCGGTTCCAAAGTGCTGGCCTTTCCTTGCCTGGAGAAGACTAAGACTCACAAGAGAGTTCTGGGATTCTATTGCAATTTTCTTTTCATTCTTTTTATTTTCTTGTGTGTTAAGTGGTCTCTTAATAGCTGCTCCCTCTCCATTTCTGCTTCTCTTTTCTGTGCTGTTATTTCAGAGTTAGCCCAGCTCAGTTAGTCATAGTTGTCACAATGAGACAGAATTACTCTTTAACTGACTTAGATTTTTTCCCTCTTAACCTTCCTGTTCACATCAGCTAATAAATTTTAAACTGTGAAGCTTGCTTTGATCAATTATGCATTTAGGTTTTTCATAAACATCCTAGTGTTATTACTTATGGAAACAATTAAGGACACATTTGTGTAGGATTTCTCTTTTAGTGTCCCAAGTGAATACTTCCTATTTGCAGAGATTGTCCTATTTACCAATTTTCTAAGGATCTTGCAGATATTTTTATTTTATTTTATTTTAAATAAAGATGCAGGTATTAGTTTAGAAAAATATTTTCAACACACTCATACCCATTCTGACAAATAATGGCTAGCAAAGCAGCAAGGTCTCTATTTCAGGATAAACAGATAATTCTAGACCTCCCCCCAGACATCACAGGTGGTGCACAGGGGTGCCTGTAGGTGGCAGCAGGAATGTTGCAAATTATACCTACATAATAATACCAACAGCATAATTAAAACAAAAGGACAAATTAAAAATAGCTTCATTGTCCTGTTCAAAGTACTATATATTTAGCTTCAGGCAACACATTTATTTTAAAAGACAAAAAAAAAAATAAAGAGCAGGCATGGCATGCATCTGGGAATCGAAATTAGGTAACCTCATACCACAAAGGGCAAAAGACCTCAGCCTGTTACTTGTACGTGACCAGATTTCGGAAGCAGACAATAAGATGTTCTATAAATGACTCAGTTGGCACCAAGGGTGGCTAAAGGGCACATGGCAAAAGCTTGACATTTCACATTGTTTTACCTTACCTCATGGTCCTGTCCATAAAATGAATTCAGAATGTTGAACACACAGGGGTCACAGATGCTGGCTGCCCTGTCCATTTTAAAAAATCAAGTGCAATACGAAGAATAAAAAATACCCTGTGATAGTTTTCAACTTGTTCTTAGGCATCAGTATTGTCCATTATTTTAGGCAAGAGGGAACTAGCCCTCTTCTTATACCATCTGTCAGGAATGGCACATGGTATTATTTTTTTGAAGACTCATTGATAGATGTAGGAAATTTGACTTGTGCAGTGGTAAGGTAGAAGAAGGAAAAGGTGCTAAAAATACAGGAAGCCCTAGCCAATTTGGCTCAGTGGATAGAACATCGGCCTTCGGATTGAAGGGTCCCAGGTTTGATTCCAGTTAAGGGCACATTGCCTGGGTTGTGGGCTCGATCTCCAGTGGGGGGTGGGGGGTGGGGTGCATGCAGGAAGCAGCTAATCAATGATTTTCTCTCATCATTGATGTTTCTAACTCTCCCTCTCCCTTTCTGAAATAAATAAAAAATGTATTAAAAATACAGGAAAAAGACATACGCTGATCATCGACAACATAATCATTTTAAGAAATAATGTCATATTGTACACCCATCATATTAATATGTTGGTATGGATAATATGGAGTGATTTAAAACTTATGTAATAAAGGAGCATCCTTCTTTTTTAAAGAAGGGATTCACTATGATTTCAAATAAGAGTGAAACATTTATTTCCCCCAAAACCATATGCTGAAACCTCATCCGCACTGTGATAGTATTTGGAGGTGGGGCCTTTGGGAGGAGATTAGTTTATGAGGGCTCTGCCCTTACAGGATTAGTGCCCTTATAAACATGAGTCCAGAGAGCTTCCTTGTCCCTTCAGCTGTGTGAGCACAATCAAGGGCATCTGTGAATCACGAGGAAGGCTCTCACCAGACACCCAACCTGCCAGCACCTTGATCTTGGACTTCCTAGTGTCCACAGCTGTGAGAAATGAGTGCCTGTGGTTTATTGGTTTCCCAGTCTATGGCATTCCTTCCTAGAAACCCAAACAGACTAACACACCAGCAATATGCTGAATTTCAACCCCTGAGTCTGGGGTCAGATTGTATGTATACCTCATAGGCTAATTGCTGACGTTGCCCTCAAAATGCAATCCCATAGTCCCTGTATTGTCTCGGATAGATTGACAGTAGCTGCTTAGTCACAAGCTCCAGTATGATGCTTTTCTTACTTGAAATTTACTACCTTTGGGACAGATACCTGTGACTACAATAGAGGGAGGAAATAGGAACACTTGTGACTGAAAATGAGTGAGGAGGTGATTAGTGGAGCAAACAGTGGCAGAGAGTGTGCTTTTTACATACCTCCCCCCAATTTTTCTGGACCTCAAAAGGGTTCAAATGTAAATGAAATCAAATTTTTCCTATTTATCCGATCTTAGATGATTAACTCCTTATCAATGCCCTTTCTGTTTTGGTGATACCTATTGAAAAGCAGGATTACATGGGAAGGAAGAAATCAAAATTGGAGGGGCAATTCAGTCAGCTGGAGTGACTTATTCTCCCTACGACTAGAATTGACATACCAGAGGACAGAGAATGGCATTCTAATTAGAACAGAGGGCTATAATTCTCCTGTGTTATCTAAGAGTGGGTCATTGTGATGTAGGGACAAATACATTGGAAGTACTACTGAATGGTAGAGAATAACTCCCTGGTTGCTATTGTGTCAGCTTGTTGTTTTGTGTAGCCCTGTTTTTGCCTATGTTAGGAATGATCCTGCATTCCATCGCAGGAGACTTAGAGGATGTGGTCAAGCCTCCACACCAGTGCTGGAGCCAGGATTTGATTTCTGAGAATGTCACGGTTAGGCTGGGATAGGGGGAACAGGCTGGGCCGAGTTTAAGCTGGAGTTTAATAGGGAAAATGGCTCATCACATGCTACGTAGACCAAAAACCTAGAGGGCCAGGAGAGTATCAAGATTGAGGAGTAGAGCCAGGAGCTCTGAGTTGGCAGAGACAGGATAGGAGAAAGAGCAGGTGGGGAAGAAGGGAGGAGGCCTCGGAACCATCACAGCAAATAGCTTTGGGCAAAGGCAGTGTTGCTCAGTCAGCTGGTGGGTGGTGGAGTCAGCGCGTCTGGCTGTCTTCAAAGGCCATATCCCTCTCTCTAAGCTGCAAACACATTACAGTCACCTGTGGAGCAGGAAATTTCATCCACCTTTGGGAACTGCCGAATTCCATCTTCACCTTGGCACGCCCTCCAAATTTTGACATCCGGTGATTTGATCTAAACTGTCATCTCTGGGAGACAACCGGACAACAAACACTGCTAATCACTTCTTTCTGAACTGCGCCTGGATGGCAGAGGCCCTTAGACACACGCCTGTCGGAGCCTCCACTAATGCGTTATGAAGAGTATGGGAATTTGCTTTGAAGGGGAGAAACAATTAGAGACGGAGATTTGCAGAAGACCTTAAGAGGCAGGGGGTCTCTTATGTTTTATTTTCTAAAGCCAAAAAATTCCTATAAAATCCCTACTTAACTCACATTCTTAAACTAGAGATCAAGCCTTTTGAAGAATAGCCATGCCTTAAAAGCAATCCACATGGCATTGCTAGGATCAAAGAAAAGACAATGCTCTATGGGCCTACTACTTAAATTGTTGACCCAGCAGACGTGCAGGGGTGAAATTAGTCTAGGAAAAAAAGATCTGGAATTCTCCCTCCTCCATAGATTGATGCCTTGTAGGATGAGAGGACTGAATCTCTTCCATTGTGGACCCTGGTCTTACTCTAAGGAGAATGCATAGAGGTGTCTGAGTATCCGCTTTATAATTGATATATTGGCTTCACAGACATGGTATTTAAGGAAGTCATCATTTGAGGACATAATGAAATGTGTGTTTTTTTTTTATCAGATAAGGCAAAATCCACTATGTACGCAAGGAAGGGTTTATGCAGGCGGTAATGGAACACCTTATTCCCCGCTCTTAGGCATATGGGGTAACACTGTGGGGAGGGAGAAACTTCCCTCTATCCTTCTAGGTTCTTCTAGCTGATCTAATAATCAAGTCAGCATGACACAGATTAACCAGAGAAAAGAGCCAAGTTGAATTACATGTGTACATATGGGAATGCCACATACATGAGAAAGCCAGAGACCCCACATATATGAGAGGTTCCAGGACAGAAAGGGAAAATGAGATTTATGATATTCTGAGCTGAGGATGAGGTAAGGCACCTTGGGGCTTCAGAGGGGAGGAGGGTCTTCCGGGGCACATCAGAAAGATGAGATGTTCAGTAATTACAAGTTTGCCCTGTCCCATGGATAGGTCATAAAAAGTTATTTCTGGTGACAGTGATGTTTTATATTTTTAACTTGAATGCAAATCCTGTTTTCTGCAAACAAATGTTAGGCATTATCACTTTAACACAGGTCTAAAAGTTCACTTTGTTATGTTGAAGTATCGCCTTTTCCCCCCCCCGATTATCTTCCTTGAAACTCAGTTTTGTTTTGTTTTCAATTTAAAGCCTTCCCTAAAATGTGGAAAAATTTTCCCTTTTTTCTTTATTACATCTCACCTCAATTATAATAGTTCTCTTCTAGAAATGGGCATCTATGTTCTTATTTTCAACAGAGAATTGAGCCTCTCTTGTTTAATTTGTCTTTGCCCTAACAGTTGTGACTTTATTTCTATTTTTTAAGATCTCTAATTATTTTTAGCAGACTTTTCTTGTTTTATGAATGCAATAATTGAAGTTCTCTGAAGTTATCAAATGTGCTTCTTTTGTGCTTCTCATATGCTTGCAAATTTCTATTTGTTTTCCAGTTCATTGGGTTTAGTTTGGTGTGTCTCTTCTATGCTTTTTTTTTAACCATGTATTTTTATTCAGAACCTTTGATTACCTCCTTGTGAATGAAAGCTGCGACTATAGGAGTTTGCCTTTGCTTATTTTAGTAGTGGGAGAAGGTGCTGATCTGTAGACTCTGCTGATAGTTTGCAATCTGCACTTCTTGGATTAGGAAACCACTTAGGTAAGGCCCAGCCCCAGTTACTCATATTCATTGCTTTATTTGGTTCCAAGGCATGTGATGATGACGGTGAAGCACAAACCAGAATGGTGGAAAGGACACAGGGACTTGATTATTTCAGTATACTAGTAGTTCCGTATTTCAATAACAATCTTCCTAACAATTATTGCCAGGTTGTTTCCTGCTCACTATGCCTCTTGACCCTACTCTATGAGTTTCTTACACCTGTAACATTTAGTTATCCAACCAACAGATTGTACCCTTTATTATTTTTACTACTAGGACCATTATTTCTGGGGAGCTACTCTATGTCCAGCCCCAGAGTTTGAATGATGATACCTTTACCCAATCACTGCAGGCTCTGTTGTCTTTGTGATTAGTCAAGAGGTGAATGTGTGGCCCAAATCTGGCTGCAAAGAACATAGCAACTAAGGTGCTGTTAAGTATGCCGAGGTCTCTAGGAAAGAGTTCTCTCCCATTACGGAAGAAAGAGCTTCATGAGAGGAAGGTCTTCTCTCTGCTGTTTCTTTTTCTCCTGCTTGAGAGATTTCAAGTCAGAAAACAGAGTTTGGAGTTACAAGAAACTGTATATAACCTGATACTAGACGATATTAGCAGAGAAGGAATACAAGAAAGGCCCGAGGCTGATGGTGCTGTTGTGGACCCATGGAACCCACCCAGAGAGGCTCATATTCAGACTCTGTGGTTGGGGAACTCACGACTTTTTTCTCATTTCGTATTTGCAGCTCAAAGCATGCTCCACTCCACTCACTGCCTCTGTCTCAACAGCTCTTCTTTCTCTGCATGTATTTTAGGCTAAAATCTTCTGTTTTGTTTTCCTGTAGATCTGAGATCATCTTCTTTTTTATCTTCCGTGAATTCCTCATTCTCAATCTGACTGAGACACTTGTCATATATTCAACCATTTAATAAATGTATTCTAAATAACTATTATAAAAAAATTGGTACATATTTTTTTGACATGTAAGGAATTTGGCACAGAATGAGACTGTAGAGAAATGTGCCCAGTCTGTTGTCTTCCTAGGGTTGTCTGCTTCCAGCTTATTCGTACCCAAAGCCTTTTTGTCTTTCAAGATTCAGCTGTGTTGTCATCTTCCCAAATAATCTTTCTGTGATCGCTCAGATTTCTATTGTATTTTCTGTGTACCTCTATTGTACTTACCACACAGTACTGCACATGTCTTCAGTAAGCCTGTCCTCCCCTGGATTGTTGTGAGGCTCTCCCTGCCACACTCTAGGGGTTATTCATATTTTAATTTTGCAGAATGACTTATTCAAGAGAGAGAAAATATGCATGTGGGGGTGTTTTATTGCTGGGATCTGAAAGGAGCAACCTCATTTCCCTCAGTTAGATGGAAAATGGAAGAGGGTGGCTGGTTGCAGGGGAGGCTGGGCAATGTAGTCAAGCTGCGTTCCAGGAAAGCCTCAGGTTTTGATGAAGGCACTGCAGTCTCTGCAATAGACCTCCGCCCAGGGGTCTGCACATCTGGCCAAGGATAAAGATTGTGTGAGCGGTTCAGGCTTCTGTTTTCCTCTACTAACTTCAAGATTCATTTCCATTTATTTTCATGAAACGTTCCTAATCAGGCCAGCTTGGGGAAATTGACCAGACTAATATATATAAAGTCAGAAGCAAAGATGGCTACTTACTCAGCAGGTGGCTGTCCTCAAATTCTCTGAGCGCCAGTGAGCAGTATATGAGGATGTATGTTCTCTTGTTAGCCTCTGTAATGAGCCACCGGTCAACAAGGATGCAGTGAATCAGTTGATTTTTTTTCTCTTTCATTTAATGAGAAAAGAGGAAGAAGTTATTTTGTTGATGTGGTAACCACCAGCCAACTGCAAATGTTTTTGCAGGATAAATTGGAGGATTTAGGAGGAGCTGGTGTTGACTGGCTATGTCGATTTTCTAGGCTTTCTTTTTCCCCCTATGATGTTTAATAAAGCAAATTAAAGTTATTAGGAGATCTTGATAAAAAAGCAGCTAAGATGTGAATATAGCACTTGAAAAATTAGGGAGATTAAATGTGTACACTTTTCCTTCCTGGCAGAGAAGACAACATTTTACTTCTCCTATTCTCTAGTTGTAAAGCATGGCGGTGTGGATGGGTAGCAGGCTTGGTGTTTAAGGCATACTAGGTTTTAAACCTTAGTTTGCTCCTTGCTACTACTGTGCATTTGAGAAGTGACCCACATTTCCTGTGCCTCAGTTTCCACATCTTTGGAATTGGTATAACTATACTTAAGCAAAACTCTTTGAAGGATTCTGCACAGTGAGTTGGAGCTCCTCATATTCCTCCTTCCTTCTTCCCCCCGCCCCCAAAAGCCAGCACCCTGGAGATGTTCATTCTTTTGGGCTGGAATAAGGAAGAGGGTAGCCTTCTGGAAAATGATTATGTGTGAAACAGACCCAGAGTGTGACACCCCTCAGACCATTTCTTCAACATGTATTGAAAATCAACTATGTCCTGCAGGCACTCCATCTTTGCATGTGCTTGCAGCACTTACACACTGGTCTTTGAGCATTGTGTCTCTTTAAAGAGAATTTGAACTTGGAAGTGAACAGATCACACTTCCTCTGCTTTGCTTCTCCCTCTGACTGCAACAAGGACTAAGTGCCAGTCAATTTTTGATGCCTGACACTGCGCCAGGTACCACAGGGATCAAGGATGGAAAGATAGGTCTCTGCTTTTAGAGAGTGTATACTCTACAGCACTTCCTGCTCCGCTCTGCCTTCCTAGGTGTATTTAAACGTGGCCCTGGGAAAGCTAGGGTTGTTCAAACATATCTGGTTAAAAGGAACCATATTTACGTGCGACTCACAAGGATGAGGGGATGAAAACAAAGAACAGACCAGGGCCGACTCCTTCACTCCATTCAACCAAACGTGGGATGTGGGGAAAGAAGAGAGTGGGAGGGAGAGGGTCAGCCACCCTCCTAAATTGCCCCGGGTGCAGAGTGACCGTATTGATGGTCTCATTGCCTCCTGTCACGGCTCTCAAAGCTCCATGCCCATGACTGGGACCCCTGTGGGCACTAATAGCAATTTCATTTTATATTACCAGTTAGGAAAAAAAATCCAAAAAGCACCAAGGAATATCCTTCATAAAAATGGTGGCCCTTAGGAAAACTGAAACCCAGTATCTATTTCTACTAAAAAAAACACATCAGAGTTAGCTTAAACGTGGCCATGTCTACTATGCGTGGGAAAGCCACTCATGCTTGTGTGGTGCGTGTGATCTGGCCGGATACCCTGGCAGCCTGAGCGCATCCTCTCACACCTGTCTGAGGAAAGAAAGAGGACACAGGTTGGCAAGTGAAAAGGAAACAGGGAGACATTGAGTTGAGAGTCTGCTCAGGCCCAAGGAGTAGCAGTGGAATATTTGTAGTTTTGAAGTTAATTTTTTTTTTTTATAAAAATGCTTGTCTGCACATTAATTTGTAGTATTTTTGTTCTTTTTTTTTTCCTCTGCACCACATGCACAGGATTTAGTAATTAACTTTATAAGCCGAGTTCAGCAATTTATTGGGCTTAGTCTGCAGTCCAGAAACTGATCACATACCTATCCTGACAAGACAGTCTTAATGAGTCTGAAACCAGGAGCCGAAGCCCTGCGTGAGCTAATTCTGCAACCCGAGGCCTCGAGCCAGTTGCTGCAAATGATCCCAAATGGACCTCCAGTCTTGCCTCCTGCTGTGCTACCCCCAAGAACGCCCTTCCCAGAGGGTGGATGGCATGGCACCCCTGAAATGTCTTCGGAAGCAATTTTTTCCCTCTAATTTAATTGCATTTTAGGGGAAAATGTAGAGCTCTGCAATATTTATTGCTCTGTTCTTAAGGAGAAAGAACCCTCCATGATATTGTAGCAATTACAAAGGTCAAAAGATTTTCTCTCCCCAGGCCAATTGATGGTGCAGAGAAGCAGCACTTCGGAACACATAATGAACCCAGAGTCTCCATCTGGGTTGAGAAGAAACCCCCAATTCCCGGGAAGGAGTTCTAATGAGATCTTGTATTATTATAATGCTGCTTTCAAAGCAATCGCCAGCGTGCTGATTGTTCCCTGGGCAGGGCCGCGTTCGTGTGCCCTATTTCGTAACAAGATGAAGGCGTGTATGGCAGAAAAGATTGGTTTTCAGAAGGGAGGAAGCCACTGGGCTGTGTGCAATGGAGCCCAAAGAATCACCGCCCATGCCCGAGGCTTCTGGCAGCTTTGAAATGGAGGGGGGAAAACATCAGCAAGATAAACGCAAGATGGCTTGAGAAGTTTCAGGATTCAGGCTGACACAATGATACCAGTTTTCCCCGTGAAAGGCAGAGGTTATTCTGGATCCTGGACCACCTTTGGGGACAGGGAACTGTATGTAACCTTCCATGTGTTGTCCGTTAGTTGGCCCAGAGCATTGAATCAAATAGAGCCCCGGGAGGAATCCTGAGGGGGGTCCTCGGAAGTCCAGTACAGGCTGACAGGAGGCCGGGAAGTGACCCCACCTCGGGCTTCTGATTTAAGCAGTTCTGAGACCAGTTCACAGGTACAGTGGTCTGGCTCCCATGTTTTCAGACGATATGAAAGAAAAAGGAGTGAAAAGAGAATGAAAGAATGAAAAATAAGTTTTCAAGAGCTTTTCTAAAACCAAGATCTACCTACTTTAACTGCCCTTGTCTGGGTAATAAGGAATCAAATTTAGTGTGACCTGATGTTTTCCCCCCATGTTAGTCGCCAATGTCAGTGTCATCTTATTCTTCACATATTTGAAGCCATCAGCCAGAACTGAAGTCAGATGTTTCCACAATACATCTTACATCGTCTACCTCCTTCTGAAAATCCAGACAATATCTTTCCTGTACATTTCTCGTGCTCCAAAGATTGTTAACCGTTTTTACGTTTTAGCAATAATCAAGCAAAGCATCTTGATATATTCAATTTTAAAAGTATTCATGTTGAGTGGGATACAAATATTGATACAATAGACATAATTTTGTGAGTCAAGAATTCTGAAGATTCCATTCAATGTTGTGACCCTGTTACATCTAAATGTCTTCAATCTTAGTTTTTTTTCCTTTGCAAAATGAAAAAAAATTAACCATGAATACCATAGTTCCTAAAGTTCCACTTAGTTTAAAAATTTTACAGTCTAAGTTTAGCTTCTATAAACAGCCAGGAAGTCCTTTATAACTTACCAGTTATCTATAACGCAGGGAACTGCCACTGATGTGGCATTGAATCCACATTAAGATCTATTGCTTTCAAGAGTTTTAGTTAGAACTGCTGTCTCCATTCTATAAAGGGCAGAGCAAGTCTAAGAAAGAGGAAATGCGACGTCTCAGCCTGTGCATGCCTGCCAATCAGAAAGACCATTTGGGGATTTGATGCAAAGTTATTTCTGGTTGATGACTCCACATGCCAGAATTCTCACTGATATTTTTAAATCCCTGCGATGAAGTCTCAGTGGGAGAAACCACAAGATGGATTGCACACGCTTATAGATCTGTCTCTGACAAACTTCTGGGTTCTCATTCATCTTTATAATTTCAGCACGCTATGTCCCAGAAAATCTTTGGAGAATAAAATTAAGAAGGAAACCAAAGATTTCACCCAACAGTAAAGACCAGGGGTTAAATATATTGTTTTTCTAATTAGAGGCAGGAAAAAGTGTTTCTAAACAACACTTATTTTCCCTTCAATTCCCTTAGGTCTCTGTTGATGAACTATTTTCTAAAGAATTTCTTTTGTGCATGCCTTTTCATTTACTGAATACTAATTGTTTTTCACAGTTATATATAAAAATACAGTGGGCTCAGCTCGCCAGTCTGCATCTAGGCTCAGGAAAATATTGTTCTCAAGGCACTCTCTATTCTGAGGAAATTCGCTTTTATAAAGTGCTCTCATAACAGAGTCTTTGTTATTTAAGCGATATTAGGAACCACTTACATATGTTAGCCAAATCAGGCTGATTATTCACATCCTATAAATTATCAGTAGGAGCAACTGAAAATCCACAGTCACATTATTACCCAATCCAGGACCAGGGTTTTATTCTTCCTGCTAGAGTCCCTTGATTGACACTAAGGCAAGATGTGCTTATATTACTCAGCCTTTGCGTAACCCTTTCTGTCTCAGGCCATGCTCACCTGGGGGAAAACAATTGTGTGATCTTCCTCTCTGGCCATTCTGCCTCCCAGATGGAGTTGCTTATCAGGTTGTTCAGATGCCAGGATACTAGTAATCGCCAAGGTCAATGTGTGTTAAAAGAAAACACACACACACACACACACACACACACACACACACACACACACACACACTCACATACCCCGTGCTGCATCCTCTTTAAGTAGTTCTGCCCCAGGCTAGAGACTTGGATCCATTGCTCACTCACTATCCATCACTCATGAGGTGTTGAGATTCTTGCTCTCCGGGATGCGATCAGTAGTAAGACAGGGGCCTCTGGGCCTAGACCTTGGCCAAACCCAAGAGTAGCCGGTACTCTACATGCATCTTACAAAGTCCTGTGTTGTACAGGCACCTGTTTGGCCACTAAAGTGACTCTAAATAATAAAATAGCACGTTGGCCTCACATTGTCATTGTCCCTAGTTATTTTATCTTCTCTGGAAACAAACAAACAAAAGGGGTAAAAAGCCTTGAAATGGCAAAAAACAAAAAACAAAAAAAACACCACCAACAAAACAAAACTGTCTTGGATGAAATTATTAAAATGAAAAATCTGAGGCCGCACAAATGAGAAGGGGTGATCCAGTCCCAAAACATTTCTCTCACTAAGTATAGCACAGTCTGAGCACATGAAGGCACTTAGAGAAACTCTTCACAATCCTTCATTCTCAGAAAAAGCAGCAGTAGCCGCAGTCTCTTAGATATCTGAGGTTTATGCCTTTCACCTTCCTCATGTTGCACAATTGTTTTTTATTGCCTTTCATCAATAGACTTGACATATTTGCATACGAATTATTGGTTTTTAATTTTAAAAGTTTTCAGATGCATTTAAAACTTTTGTATTTTCTAATTTAATACTTATTAATTTAATAGGTTTATTTTGCAACTTTTCTAGTTTCGGAGTTGAATATTTATTTCATTTAGTTTCATTATTTCTTATTTAATGAAAAATATAATTAAGTAAATGAATTTTGTTCTTTTTAAAGTCTTAACCATGCCTGGGAGTGATTAAATAACTACAAAGAGATTATTATGATACGTAAAATCTTATTGTAGTTAATTTTAATAACTTGTCCTAGGAGCTTTGATTAATCTTTGGATCCAAAGATTATTTAGTAGAACTCTTTGTTTTTATTTCCATGTGATTAGATTCATTTTCTTTATTATTTTGTAATAAGTTTCTGCTTTTATTACATTGTGAATAGAGAATCTCTGATAATAACCATGAACTTTTATTTGTAAATGTATTGGAACAATGTTAAGAAATGCTTGTTCTATAGAGGACAGCTTTTGATATCATCTGTTTGCAAATATATATCTCTTGTATTATTCTAATATTATATCCATTATTTTGCTCTAATTGAGCTATAAAAATATAACAATATATGTCAGTCACCTACTGAGGATATTATTCTTTCTCATCTTGCTGGTGGTTTCTCTAAGTTTTTCTTGTATACTTCGGAATTCGTGAATTCAGAACTAAGATCCATGACAACAGTACCTTTTCAAAGGTAATGCTTTCTGCATTTCTTAAGATCACTATTTCTGCTGTTTATTTAAAATGGCTAATATAGGCATTTACTCACCATTTGTCCATCTTTTTATTATTACCAGGTATCCTTCTTTGCTATTTTTATCTCAGTATGATTCTTACAAAATTTCTAAACTGATTTTTCTTTTTACCAATCTCAGTGTTGGCTTTCATTAAGAATTTAGCCTATTTTCATTTATTTTGATAATTCATATATTTTATAAAGTATTTATAAACTGTTAATGATAAAACCTATAGGACATGTTATAAATTATAAATGTAAAACTCAGTGATATATTTCAAAGTGCATATGTCCATGTAACTACCAGCAGATTAAGATATAGAACTTACTAGACCCCCTCTCATGCCTCGTCTCAGCCACCACTGAATGTCACCATTCAGACTGCTATAACCATAGATTAGTGTCCCCTGTAATGCAGTACCAGAGGTTGGGTGGCCTATACAACAACAGACATTTATTTCTCACAGTTCTCCATCCTGGGAAGTCTGAGACAAGGAGGCCACAGACTCTGTGTGGTATGCATCTGCTCCCTGGGCCACAGCCGCCTTTGCTGTGCCCTTGTCGAAGTAGAAATGTCGTTTGATTTTAGTTAGAAATTAGAAATACTGTTAGGACTTAGTTAAAAAGCATGTTACTCTGTGTGACTTAGGAATTGACCCGAAGCAGCTGACAGGACCGCGCTCCTGATAACCATATGTGTGGTGACGTGTACTCCTCCCCCCGAGAGTGAAACTGAGTGTGTTTACGAGTTTGTTTACTGATATGCCCATTGGAACTAATGTTACACTTGAGATCTTGCTATGCATTTTATTTACCAGATTTCCCCTACGCCCCCCTGGACTGCCGTGGGTACTACAGGCTATTTAAAGGGTTGCTGAACACCATTCCAGTTGATCATTGCTTGATCTCAGGACGCGCTGCCCTCGCTGATGGCTCTGATCCCAGCACTGCACTAGTCGCTGGACTCCCTTTGGCATCGCTGATTGCCCTGGTATGGGTGCTGTCCCAGCTTAATGGCTGAGCCTCAGATTGATCCGTGCCACACCGTGGCGGGACGCAAGGATCTCTGACGGTGACACCGCCCCCAAACTGAAACCACTCTGTGACCAGATGCCAGCCAGAGATGACTGCAGCGCTGCGCCAGACACTCAACGCCACTGGGATCCTGGTAAGCCTGTACCCACGGCGCCAGGAATTTGGGTGAGTAATAAAGTGCTGTGTGGTTTGCCACTGCATATATTTGTGTGGCTTAATTCCTCCGGCAGTCTTAATTATGTTAATATAAGGTCAGATGATGATGCCTACCCTCGTCCTGCTCGCTTAGAGTAGTCTCTTCGCTAGCAACTACTTAAATGTCCAAACAACTGCACGGTTAAGTGTATCTCACGGGACGCCTTGGATGACACCCCTCCTTTCTCGGACAGCCCCCACATGGCAGAAGAGGGTGAGTGAGCTCTCTGGGGTCTCTTACTAAAGCGCAATCCGATTCATGAGAGCTCCACCCTTGTGAGCTAATCACTTCCCAAAGGGCCCATCTTCAGATAGCATCACATTAGCTTTCCACAGATGATGGGGTAGTGGGGACACAAACTTTCAGTCTATAGCAATTAGTTTCACTGTTTTTGAAGTTTATGTAAAGAAATCCTCTATATATTTTGCACATAATCTTTGTATCTGACTTCATTTATTCATTTTCATTTTGTAAACATCTTCCATGGTATTTCCCAAAGCAAGTTTATAGTTTCATTGCTGTATAGAGTTCAGTGTTCTGACTGATCAAAAATGTATTTATTCTTTCTTTAGCCAATGGACAGTCGTTTGAGTTTTTCCAGTTTGGGCTCAATATAAATAACACTTATATAGACATTATTTTACAATTCTTTTAATGTAGAAGACATAAGTGGAATGGGTGGGTCATAGAATGAATATATATATAGATTTATATATGTGTATATTTAATTTGTTTTTGAATTCTTGACCCTGCATATTTGCCCAGAATGGGTTTACCATATTCTGCTCTAGGAATAACTGGAAACACCTCACTTTAACCACTTTATTCCAGTCAGGCACTGACTGTGGCTGGGCTGAAATCCTCAGTCTATCTTTAGTTCACACTTATTCCTGGGATGCTCCTCTCCTCAGTTCCAATGAGAGACCAGGGTGTTTACCAGGGTCTCTATCCTCCGCGGGCCCTGGATTCCAATCTTGTGTCTCCAGTTCAGTGAAACTGCCCAAATCACAGCTCTACATTTCAGTGACTTGCTGTGTAGCCTCTGAACGTCTACCCTGCACAGCTTGGAATTCGGCAAAGGCCTCAGGAAGGAGAGGCGCCAGTGCTGGGCTGGGCGCAGAGACCTTCTTTTCCTCTGGAATCTTGGCCTCTCACATCCTACCTTCCTTTTTTGGCCCCAACTCTTCCAGTTATCATCTTTCTATAACAAGGGTAATTGTCAGCCTCTTGCCTGCGGGCCTGTGAACAGTTTGCCATCCTCTTTCCTCAAGAATTAGAAAGCCTGAGGAGAGAAGTGGCTTACAGCACGCTGCCTCATTCTCTCTGCTGTTCTCTTCTCTTGCATCCTCAAGTGCTGATAGCGTCACAGCTCTCGTGCATAGAAATGATTCTTTTGAAATCCAAATTGACTAGGTGATCTTGACAGAAACAAACTAAAGTTGGAAGTTCAAGTCTGACCTATGTTTTGCTTTCTGTTTCTATGCTTTTATAGAAGTTGACTGTCTTTTAAAGTATTGTTTAAGTTTCTGTTCTTTATTTCTTCTTCTAACCTGGACATTGCATAGCACATTTTGATTATTATGGTAGTTTCTTTTATGTTTCAAACACGCATACTTAAGCTCCCATTTCCGTATTTATCAGTTGAACATCACCAAAACACCCTCAGAAACCTCTTGCTATCCTTACACTGTTTTTAAGATTATTTATACAAATAGATTTCTTTTTGTTTATAAGGTAATGTTTGTTCTCTCCTGCTCGAATGCTGATAGAATATTTTCTCTCCAAGTTTGGCATAGATCTGGGCTTTCTATTGTTGTTGTGCTTAATTGTTTCTCCTAGTTTTCCCAGCTTAGTTGACTAACCATGCACTGGACATTGTCTGTATTAATCTGATTGTCAATTTAAAACATTGTCATCACATTGTTAAGTGCCTTTATTCTAATACTGTTCATTTTATTAATTTAAATAAGTCATCAGGGGTCACAGGCCAATTCCCTCACAATTATAGTCAGAGAAGAAAAATGAAGATATTAAACTTATAATGTAAAAGAAGTATAGCCCTTAGTCACTGCTTTCAAGGAACCCACAACCATTTAGGCAAACTAATAGCCATTGGTTGCCCAGCCAGTATCCATTCAGCCCTTCTTCCTTGTAGACCAAACTCCAGTCGTTAAGATATAAGTGAAACCTGCTGGATGTTCTGGGGAGATATTTGCCTTTAAGAATTAATATAAATAAGTGCATTTGGTATGGCTCCCCCACGCCTTTTTTTCCTGACATGAACATGAGTTGTGAAGTTGCAGCTGCCATCTTTGAGTCAATAGCCAGCTTCAATGTATCAGCAGTGAGAAAAATGTCAAGAAAATCACAGCAGTGCCCGTCCTGAGATCACTGGGCATCTAAACAAATGCCCTCAGCCCCTTACCGACAGACTTCTGGTTTATGTCAGGTAACAAGCGTCAACTTGCATAAGCCCCTGTAAGCCAAGTTTTCAGGATATGGATCTACGTGATACTTTGCAGAAAATTAGACAACCCCATGGTGAGGAGCCAAATATGTGGTACAGAGAAAGTGGTTTTGTTTTCTTAGCTTCTTCCCAGGCGGGCAGCCTGGCTGCTGCTCTGTGAGGAAAGCCCTATTGGCCCTGCCTGGGCTCCCGCACACGGCGTGGCCAACACAGGCAGTGGGATGCACCTTCTTTTAAAATATTTTCACTTTTCTCCCTATTAAAAGCTGCTTTCTTTCTTTATTTCTTTCTTTCTAGACACAAGATTACAAAATAATTAGATGTGTTCCCCAGCCAGCAAAACTTGAATGAGGGCATCGGCAGCACATTCTAAAGGTGCTGAGAATAATTTTTTTCCCCTTTAAGCCTTTTAAGAGAGTCCATTGAGAGATCTTTTTCTCTCTAACCAATTACCAAAGTGAAGCACAAATGGTCAGGCCTGCTAGTGACTGCCTCCAGATGGTTTCCTCATGGAACATAAGGAATCCAGACGAAAAGCTCGCACGTAAAAATGGAGAAATTAAACTCAGAAAAATAAATGAACATAAGCACTCAGGCATCTCTGAGACTTCATTTCCCCTCCAGAACTACAGGATCCTGGAATGTCCGAACTGACAGCACAAGGGGATCAGCTCTAATGTCCAAACAATTTAATTAGATTAATGTACCTTGATTTATCATAACTGTTGGTCGACAATGATGCTAGGCATTTTGCAAAGCATTTAAAAGAAAACAAATACAGAAACTGGATATAGATGCCTTGGTTTTGTACCCTTTGAAATGTCTGTAATCACTGTGATGATAATAAGTGACAGGAAAACTGTGTCGTAAAGTCTATTTTGGAGCTACAGCAAAGCCCAACTCATTTGGTAGCTCTTTTCATGCAAATGGAATTTTCTGTGGGAAAAAAATCAGTACTTTTCACAGATATGGGCTATGATGTTTATCATTTTTGAATCTCTTATTCATTCATTAATTTATTGTTTTCAGCACGTAAATACATTAGACACTGCTATTGTAATTGAATTACCATCCCCTAGTTACGTTCCCACCTAGTAACTCCAGCTTATCATGAGTTACATGCATTGGTCAGATCTCTTTAAATTTTAAGCATGAGACATTCAAGTTGAGCCAGCTTAAGGAAAATTAAAAGTATTTATTGGCTCACATAATAGAGAAAAGTGAACATTTCTAACTGAGATGAATACAGTCATGAACTCGTTATTCACCAGGAAGTATTTCCAAGGCCTTTCTCCACCCTCTCTCACCTGGGCTTCACTCTGGGGGTCCCTGTTTCATTTACCAGAATTCTCCGTGTTGGTTCTGGATAAAACTAGCCATGAGAGAAATGTCTGTAAGCCATTTTTATGTTCAGAATGTGGGTGTAGGTTCAGGTGCTGTTGAACTGAACAAGTATTGCCATATGCTGCTGGCTCATCTTGTTTGTGAATCAATAGCCAGGCGTGCAGTCTATAGTAACCACTGGGTCTCCTTCTTCAGCTTCTTTATCTTCTGGGTCAAGTGCATGCTTAGATCCATGCATAAGAGCACCGTCTTCTAGAAGTAACCCGCATCTTCAAAGCAAAGCTGAGAGGCAGTGATCAATTGATAAAGGTTCCCATTCATCATCATGGAGTCTGGGTCATCTCATGGTTCCTGTTTGCCCTTTCTCTATAGGACTTCATAGCCATCTTTACTTTCAAGCTCCCTGCCATGTCCCAGCACCTTATGCAAAAGGAACAATCATACACAGACCATTTAACTAGTTCTTATAATCGTGTAGCCGACTCCCTTTAATCACCCCCTTAGTCTAGATTACTCAAAGGCATTCTGGTTCTTTAATTAAACCCTGACTGATAAATTGCCCATTTGAAGTTGAAAAAAAGACAATGTTATACTTTCAATGTTTTTTGAATTAAAGAATGAATGTGATAAATGAAGTTATTCTTGGTACGCTACACTCATTTATTTACTTTTCCACATATAATACATCCTCCTATCTATCCATCCATTTATTCTATAGATGCATTTATCCATCCATATGGCTAAGTACCATTTTTAAAGATCTATGAAAGCAACTATGAATAATGTACAGAACTCTTTTACACATGCACCTGCACTCAAGTGGAAGATGGAAGCAGACCTGGGTCAATAACATTTTGCAACTGACTTCCAACATGGGGGAATAAAGACTAGCTTTTCCAGCTGAAAGTATCGGAGAATTTTAGTTTGATGAAAAGTAATTACCTGGGCAATGAAGCAGCATGGAGCACTATAAATGGCTGCATTAGAACACCGACTGGGAATCAGCTGATTTCTCGGGTGAATTTTGCTGTGAAATCTCAGCAGAACTATAACAAAATTTAGGGCAATTTTCTTCCGTTTCTCCAGCCAATATCCTTCCCAGAAATATTTTGCTTAACTATTTTGATCTGCCTCTTGTCAAGCTAGATATGTGCTTGACCAGATTTATCCATCCACATTCTGGTTGAGTTCTTCATTAAACCATCATCGCAAAGTGTTTGCAATGATCACTGGCCTTAGTTCTGTTTACCACTGTGCTGTCACTCACACAGGAGCTCCAGTAGGGCTTAGGTCATAACACAGGAGAGATGAGAGTCAGTTTTCTGAAGGTTTTCTCCTGGCCTCACTCACCAAGTCCCACTCCTTCTTTCAGTCTTTGAGCTGCCTCTTCTTGCCAAGCATCGTGGGAGAGGGCTGCTACCTGTGAACAGCCTTTTCCTACAGTCTCTTCGGAAATCTCTCGTGCTTCCCATGGCTCATGATATCTTTCTCTGACTCTCAGACACACACCTTTGAGTGAAACTGCCAGAAGCAAATGTCATCCTTTTCCTTTTATCAATAGTCTCTCAGAGCTTGCACAAGAGACTTGTTTCTCAGCTGCTGAGCGGCAGGGAAAGCACAGGAGGATTTTACATGGAAGGAGCATTTCAACACAGAGAGACTCCACCACTCTGCAACCCCAGTCCTGGGGTGCAGCCCCAGAAGCTTGTGCTGAGCATGGAGATGAAGGAGTGGCAAGTTGAGCTGCTGCTCTCTGCTCCGAGCAACTGTTCTTATTTCCTGGTTAAAGAAAAGGAGGGGGGAGGAGGATGACTTACTGAATTATGTATTCATTAAATAACCATTGAGTCCCATGTTTAGGACATGTGAAAAAGACTAGATCCCTAACCCCAGGATGCTTACTTACAGTCTAGAAGGAAAGACAGTCAGAAATCAATTAAAAACACACTTAAACGAAACAAGTGCCAATTCTAATGAATTCTAAGCAAGTGTGAAGAGAGTAACTGGGAGGAGGAAGAAGGAAGGTGACCCTAATTTAGTTCAAGTTGCCACAGCCAGCTTCTAAGGGAGGTGACATTTAGCTGAAACATGAAAAATGAGCGGTTGTGTGAAGACCCTTAGTTTTAGCTGCTCATAGCCAGGGAATTGTAACCAAGTGTGCATTCTGTTTTTCCAGAGACAAAAATCCTTATTGTTAATGATGTGCATGCTGAGGACCTACTGTGCACAAGTCAGTGAGCTGGGCACATTGACAAGTGCTCCAACGATATAAAATTCAGATTCCTGACATTAAGAAATGACCTTGATTAGTCCATATAAGAAGGAAAGGAACACAGGCTATCTGATTCATTATGGCTAAAGAATAAAACAAAGCGCTCTCCTAAGCACTTGGAAATGTGTTAAAATATACAATATTAGCATACATTTATGGTTCCCCAATTGGTAACCCTTTCACCTTAACAAATGTGTATTAAATGACTACCCTGCCCCTCCTATGATAGGTCCTTGAAACAAGAGCATATTTAAGAGAATGCTTCTGCCTCTGAAAGATGTATAGTTGCACTTTACTCTTAATAACAATCTATTCAACAAAAGTGCAGTATTGCACAGATTGTGTCTTCTCTTGGAAGCGTAGAGATTTCCACATTGATTTTCATGTGTTGTCTCTGCATAGCCTCCTCATCTTCCCCGTCCCCACTACTTTCCACCTCAGAGTAAGATTCTTGTCCACAGTCCCTTGTGTTACAAAGCAGTGTGCATGCTGTGACATTCACCTGCCTGAACACAATAGGCACCGTCAGCAGAAAGTGCTGAATAAATCGAAAGTCGGTGAGGAGGGAAATAAGGTGTTTTTTAGATGCTGTTGAATGAGCAGAAAGAAAGAGGGCAAATCAGTGAAAAGTGTCACTGCCTGAACCAGTTTCGTGGCCACACCATGTCTCGGGCACTCTCTACCCACACCTACACCTCTCCACATAAGGGGCACACACAGGTGCACACCCACCAGCATGGCTGTTCATCCTCTACCCCTGCAGGCAGCAGGCACATCTCTGGAGGCTTTCTGAGCATGCATGGGGAATTGTTTGCTTTACCATAAAGGGGCTTAGCAGGTAGACAAACCTGGTTTTAAATCCAAGCTCTGCCAACCCATTGGGTATTTTTCAGAGAATCGTTTTCCTTCACACATCTCCGTGTCCAATGTGGACAGTGATGCCTACTTAGTAGAAGTTATTTGAGGGTGAGTCCCTGGCCCACAGTTATTACTCATTGAACAGTTACCCTTGTGTTAGGTGAATAGAGAAGTATGGCTCTTAGAAGATGTTAGACTGAGTTAATTGTAGAAGTCATTTATAATAAGCATTTAAAAAATGACATAAAATTTAACAAACATGCTATTAAAATACCTTACATAAATGCATATGTATGTGTATATTTATGTAAAATAAATTTTATGTATAGAATTACCAGTAGAAAGGTAAAGATAGATAGAATTTTGAGTAAGAACCCCCAAAATGCCAATGAAAATCAATGTGAGTTAATATCACATCTACTAGTATCAAATGTATAGAAATTTACAAATCTGATCAAACTGAATTTTGGAAATACGTGCAAATAGGCAACTTAATGTGCTTAGTTAATGTGAGAACAAATTGATGCAGTCATTTGGAGAGTAATTTGGCAGTGTCTAGTAAAGATTTAAAATGTGCGTATGTGATTCCACAACAGTCCCAACTACTCTACAGTGTGTTCTCTAGAGAGACTCTCACGTGCACAAAATGTTTGTTCCAATAGTACTCACTGCAAAAATATTGGTGCTAGTAAAAAAAAAAATGGGAAGAGCCCCATTGTTTCACAGTAAAATAAATGAATACACTCACTTGTTCTTGTATTGGAGTACTCTATTAAAATGCATGACCTATATTTGTATAAACTAACAGAAACATGATGTGGGGGTAGTAAAAACATGGCTACAGTAACAGCATAAAACATGAATGATACACATCTCAACCAGAAGGGACTAATTATCTCCAGGGAGAGAAGGAGGAAAAGGAAGCCATAGGGAAGGAGGTATTTGCTGTATCTGTAAAAGTACTTTTTTTTAAAAGAGAGCTGAAGGCATTTGGGAAAAGGTGAATGTCTCTTATTATGGTATTTAATACACAAATGGCTACGATATAATTTCCTGTGATTTTCTATGTTCTTGACATAATTCATCATTTACAATGAGAAGAATACCATAAGTGCATGAACATGTAGATAAGTGGGAAAAAGCAGCACCCTTGGCGTTATGTAAATCTTATATTTAGCCCCTATTTCACAATAATTTAATTAAAAATAAAACTGTCTAGTGGAACTTCCTTTACCACATCACTATACATACTAAGAAGGACTGTCTCTCTATAAATGGCTTAAGAACGTTTATTGTAGATGCAATCAGCAAAGCAGCACATTGCTCCTGGAATTTAGGATTTGGCAGCACACAGAATTTTCTGAGCATGACTGGGATTCTTTCCTAATGTGAGAGTAACAGACACCTGAGGGTGAATCTCTCTTAATATCACTTATGTATGTATTTGTGGCTCCGTTCCCACAGCGTACGTTTAAACATATTCCGAAGGAAAGGGCACTGTTGAACTAACCAAACGTTTCCGAAGGGAGCTCTTTGGAAGGAGTGGGAAGAATGCAGGTTCTAAGGTTTGAGTGGGACACACAGCGCCAACTCTCATTTTTGTTCATTATCCTGGCATCTCCCTGCCCGGAATAGGTTCTTAATGCACAAGTAGGAAAGGCACGTGGGTCCTGTATTAGGACAACCATGGTGCCTCATGTGGTTGGGGTGTCCTTCCTCTGGACTTCATAGCACCCCGAAAATAGGTCTGTCTTCATACTGATCACAAACACTGTGACTGTGGCTCATGTACCTGATTCTTCTATTGATTGTGTACTGCACTGATTTAAAATATACACTGAGTGGCCAGATTATTATCATCTCTGAACGCATTATATATATATTTTAGAGGCCCAGTGCATGAATGCGTGCATGGGTGGGATCCGGCCAGCCTGGATGGGGGAGGAGACATGGGTGGTTATCCGGCCTGCCTGCTGGTTGAACTCCTGATCTCCTGATCGAAGGAACAATTTGCATATTAGCCTTTTATTATATAGGATATACACTGCGTGGCCAGATTATTATGCGTTCAGAGATCATAATAATCTGGCTACTCTGTGTATATATTTACTGATTTCAGAGAGGAGGGGAGAGGGAGAGAGAGAGAGAGAAACATCAATGATGAGAAAGAATCATTGATTGGCTACTTAGAGCACACCCGCCTCCCCCCAACCTGGGTTCGAACACTTGACTTCCTGGTTCATAGGTAGCAGCTCAAACACTGAGCCACGCCAGCCAGGCCTGCATTGGCTTTTAAAACAACATACTTTTCATTTAAAACCGATATTTATCTAGAATTCGCAATGTGTAGGTAGAGAAAAATAAGACACAACATTTACTCACCAGCAGCTTACAGTTTAGTACAGCCATTCTCAATCCTAGCTTCGAACTGAAAACCTCGGGGTGGGGGATGTGTATATATGTATATAGAGTAACCCCTGTGGGTGTCTGAACCTTATATATACTACGTTTTTCCTATACATACATACATACATACATACATACTTATGATCCACTTTAATTTATAAATTAGGCACAGTAAGAGATGAACGACAATGACTAATAATAAAATAGGATAATTATAACAATGTAGGATAATAAAAGTTTTGAGACTGTGGTCTCAAAATATCTTATTATACTATACACACCTTTTCACTTACTAGCAAAAGAAAGCACCTCACAGTTTCTCTTGGGCAAATCCCAATTGCCAGTATCTCTACTCTTGCACCTCGGGGCCATTCTTAAGTAAACTAAGGATTACTTGGGTATAACCACTATGATAAACTATCAGTCAATCCGATAACGTAGGTGGCTGCACAATGACTGACAGGCAGATACTGTATTCAGTGTGGCTTATAGGCCATTTTGAAATCTTAAAATAAAAGCTGTAATAAGGATATAAATCATTTGTCCCTGAAATTTAAAAAAAAAATCACACACATTATTGTGGCAGAGCCCCCTTAACTGAAGTGACAGTTTTATATGGAAGGTGTGTCCTTAAGGTATTTTACAATGAATTAACATTGAACCTGGAGTCTCTACAATTTCTTTTTAAGTGTTAAGAACTGACCCTCATTTTGACTAGATACCTCATTAATATTCATTTGTATATAATTACCTTAATTTCAGTGATAATGACTTCAGCTACCAACTGTTTGATTGATGGAACTTGCATTTTCTCTGGAAAGGAGCTAAGATATAAAAATCACACCATTCATGCATGCCTGGTATTTTTAGATGCCTTTAATTACTAACCCGCTAAATAAGCATGCAAACCACGCTGTGATTGATAGAATCTCTTGGTTGAAGTGATTTTTTCCCTCAGAATTGGGAAGATGCTTGAATCAATTGAGTACTAAAAATAACCACTGAAAGCTGAACCTTCCAGAAGCAGGATGCTCTTGAATAAAGCATCTAACAAGAAGCAGGGATTAAACTGCAATCTTTAAGAGATTCTGACAGAAGAAAGAACCAACAGAAACTTCTCGTGGAGTGGAGTGGTCTGGAAAAAAATTTTTAAAAGCCTGTAACTTTCCAAATCTTCACTTACTGAAAACATGCTCAGAAGCATCATGCCAGAAGCTAAACCAAACATGAACTGAATGTCATGGGGGGCAAGGAAAAGAGCAAGACAGAGTACAAAATGTGCAAGATCCCGATGAGCTGAAGGCTGAGGAGAAGAACACGACCTAGGTTAGAACTGTGTCCATCCCGGGTGGCTGATGGCATGTCCCCTATCAGGACCCAATACCAGTGAGTAGCATTTTGAGGAAGAGTCTCATCCAGGTCTGTGGATGTATCTCCTGGGCGGGAATAAATATGTGTTCAAATTGAGCACATCCACTCATCCCAGGGTGGACTCCCCACCTTGATTCTGTGGACAATAACGTGAAAAGCTAACTGCAACAACAACTATGACAACTACCACAGCATCAAATGATAAATCTGGAGAAGGCTGCTCTAGCCAAGGATGTGTTTGGCTTGAGATTATTCCCAGGCACTTCCTTTGTTAATAAAAAACAACATTATCTGAAGGAAACATGGTCATTAGAATGTTGCCACCCTCTGGAAGTGTTTCTACTGTATCGAAAATCAAGCATCTGATAGACTGAGAGGTGGGCTTTTGGCACGTCCTGAATTCCCTTATGTTCTCTCTTCACTCTCTAACCCTAGTTTATCACTGGCAGAGTTCTCTCTCCCTCTCCCTCTCCCTCTCCCTCTCCCTCTCCCTCTCCCTCTCCCTCTCCCTCTCCCTCTCCCTCTCCCTCTCCCTCTCCCTCTCCCTCTCCCTCTCCCTCTCCCTCTCCCTCTCCCTCTCCCTCTCCCTCTCCCTCTCCCTCTCCCTCTCCCTCTCTTTCTCTCCCTTTTCTAGACTCTTGTGTCATATTCAAATCCAAAATCACTTGTGTGGCTCAGTTGGTTGGACATCATCCCATGCACCAAAAAGTTGCTGGTTTGATTCCTGGTCAAGGCACATGCCTACGTTGCGGGCTTGATCCATGATAGGGGGCATGTAGGAGGCAGCCGATGGATGTTTTTCTCTCACATCAATGTTTCTCTCCCTCCCTCTCCCTTCCTCTCTCTCTCTAGAAAACAATAAAAATATTTTAAAAAGAATATTTGAACTTTTAAAGATAATATTTCATAATGCCTTATGAATCTGTAATGGGTGAATTTAGGAGAAATGAAAGGCAATGTAATTGGGGATACATTTTTTTTTTCATAATACTTCACCAGCTAGGGAGAAGATAGCTCTGCCTGACTTATCAATCCCCATTCAATATTTATCAGCTGTTTATCTCTGTAAGACTGTGGGCATTCATTAGCTTTTTGGGGGGAGGACCTCTCTAAAGACTGGTACTAAAGATAATGACTAAGTAGTAAAGGCTTCATTGCTTCTCCCATTAAGTGGGCTCTACCCCAGTGGGGTATATTGCCCGTCTTCTCATAGCTGATTCTGTAAAAGTGGGGCTTTCTGGCTGTCTTTCTCCTTCTCGCCATAGAGAAGTTATAAAATATGGAATTCAGGAAGGCGGGTGGAAGATAAAGAAGATAATAAAGCAAAGCAAAAAAAAAAAAAGCAGTAAAAATAAAACTGTATTTATAATGATCTTCATGCATAATTTTCAAGGCTTGTTTCCAAGGCAGCTGACCCAGGGAAATGAGCACGGGACCTGCTCGTTTTGCAGGCAGGGAAAAGGATCCTGCCAGGGCCCTCTCAGCGGTGGCTCTGCGTATCAGACACTTCCCCCGACTCTTCAGCTGTGTCCCTTTCTTCTTCCTGTGCAGGGAAAATAACATCCTGCCTTCTCCTTCCTTTGTAGCATACACTAAAGGAAAAGGAAGAAGAAAACAACAGCGGGATGTTGCATTGTAGAGTCTGAAGGCCATGCGGGAAGAAGGGAGCTGCAGTTATGTTAACATGTGGAGAGAAGAGGGTTGCTAATGCACTTCGTTTCTCTTATCTTCTTCCTTCTGTGCCCAATGGCCTCGCTGGGCTGTGAGCACCTGATGACACAATGGGTGCATTCTCTCTGGAACCAGAGCTGGATGATGCCATGTTTTTGAGTGACGAGTAAAAGTGGAAAATTAAATCTTACAGCCAGGGTTTATTGTCTACATTAGCTCAGAGCTGTCTAAGTCTGGGATCTTCTGGCCCTGCTGTGCTAGAGAGGGGGGCCGTTGGTAACCACCCATCCCAGGGTGGACTCCCCACCTTGATTCTCTTGTTTACACAGGACACTCGCTCCCATCTGCCACATCCAAAAGTCCCCGATAAGTCCTAGCTCATGGCCACAGAGACTCTCAAACTAGGCAAGACAGAACACGTAAACATGTCTTTGCTCTTAAGGTGACTGCTACACTGAAAGTAAATCTGTTGATATTGGGAGAAGAAAGTGAGTAATCTGAATGGTGCTCAGTAAATACTTGTGGAACGGATGAACATAGGCCTTATGTCTCTGTATAGGTGAATGAATGAGGTTTGTTAAGCAGAGAACCCAGGAGGAGACTACAGGAGAGGAAATAATAAAAGATTTCCCCTTGGCCAGAGGCTATGCTAAACACATGTATATGTCATTTTATTTAATACTAGTAGCCCATTTGCAGGAAGAATCCTGCAAGCGGCTGCTGCCGCCGCCTTTGCGGCCACCGCGCCTGCACCCGAGCCGCTGTCACCCGCCCTGCTCTGTCCCCACTCTGCCCCGCTCCACCCCGCTCCGCCCTGCCCGGGCTTTCCCTCTGGCAGCCACCTTGCTTTCCGCTTTTCCTCCCTCTTCCTTATAAGTTGTCTTCAGTCTTCACTCCTCCCTCCCTCCGTGTATACAAATTAACTGCCATCTTTGTTGGGCAATTTGCATACTCGCCCTGATTGGCCAGTGGACGTGGCTTTGGCTGGTGGGCGTGGCTTGGGCGTAGCGAAGGTGCGGTCAATTTGCATATTACTATTTTATTAGGTAGGTCTAGAGGCCCACTGCACCAAATTCTTGTAAGGGGCTCGGCCCTTGCAGCCCCGGCTGCCACCTCAGACCCGGATGCCTTGTGGCCCTGTCCCCCACCCACTGGTTGTCCAAGAAGGTCATTCACAGTCTGGTCTAATTAGCATATTAGCTCTTTATTTTATAGGATTCAGGACAAACTAATTAAGACTTGCTGTATTATGTAAAAATTCAACTCATTTCACAAGGCAAAACACAAGTCCTAAAGAAATTTAGGAAGCTTTATGTAGTCGTGTTACTTAGGGAGAAAGGCCAGAATCCATGTTCCGCTGATGCCAGGCCCGGACCTTTCTGTTCCTATATTGTCCCTGCACGGACTGCCCAAGCCCATCCACAGCCTTCCATCACTCATTCCAAAGTGCTTGCTCCCATCTGGGTGTGTTGAAGTTCCCCAGGGTGCAGCTGAAACGTTAACTGTTTTTGAAGTCTTTCCCGATTGTACATTCACAGGTGCAGTCCTCCTCTTGTAAATCCCATGGCACTTAGGGATACCTGTCATATCTCACTAACCATATCCTGCCTTGCATCATTCCTTCAGTGACAGTCTGATATTCCACAGTAGACTGCCACTTCCCTGGGGATCTATGTTCTGTTCCTCCTGCCTCCACTTCCTTATGAGGTCTACCACTATGTTGTGCAACATGAATTTTGAAGAGACTCAAGATGGGGAATCTGGCAATTTTCTTACTGCCTGCATAATTTGCTGATGAGATTTGTGGATTTGAATGTTTACAACCTGTTAACTCTGCGTTAAGTATCAACGATAAAATTATCCCACTTGGTGTCTGTCCATAACGTAATGACACTCCTGGGGAATATGGAAGCAATCACATTAGGGAGCCCTTATTTTTATAAAGCTCATGAATCTCCTCTGTCTGATAGTTCCATGTGGCAAAAGATAAGGAAACCAGGAAAAGGGTGTTTTCAAACACAGTTTTGAATGAACAAATAGTTGTTGCAAGAGCTTCATGGAAGCACAGATGATATATAGCCATATTAAATATATTATCATCCTCTCCCATTTAAAGTCTACTACTCTCTGTATTCATATCATGGTACTTAGTCACAGTTACCTGGGTAGAAAGAAGAGAAATGAGGACTTACTTTTCAAGGGTAAGAGAAGGTTATCTTGATTGAAGTGTTTAAGTCTTCCCCCCATCTCCAAATCCCAGTTATCAAATATAATAAATTACCTTCCTGCCCCCAGGAGAATTATTAACATGGATGCAATATTTCTCACCCCCTCTATCTCCCTAACACACTAAAACCTTAAGTAATATTTTACTCTCATGCACTGTGTATTCTTCCCAAAGGAGAAATTGTTCATGTGAAAGATGTGCTTCCATAGAAATAGAGATAGAAAGAATCCCGTAAGATCCTTATGTGTGCTCTGTGGCAGATAGGTGCCTACATATGGCCTAGGAAGCAGGTGTGAATGACAATTATGGATCATGAATCCTCAAGAATGGACTATGCACCTAGTGTAATGGAGAAATAGGCCACTCCCCTGGCCCGTCAACCCACATGAATTCATGCCAGTACATCTTGGGTGATTGCAGTTGCATTTAAGGTGCTCTCATATACACCAGGGCACTTGACTGTTTCTAGAATGTGAGACATTCCCCTATCCTTGCTATATCCTCCCAAGATTCTGTCATCTCTAAAACTCGAGATCACATTGTTGCCTAACGATAATACAGATTTTGTCTGCTTATTTTCATTAAGAACCACACTTCTGCACTCCATTCATATAATTTTTTTTTACTGTTATGAAATCATTTCGTTTTCTCCAAATTTCCATCATCCTTCATTTGTCTCTCTTTATGATTATATTAATTTCCACTTTACATTGTAGGTGTGTGAGTTAGCTTCCTTTGGAACCAGCAAGAGTAGGATATCTTCAGCTTTGTATCCTTCATAGTTGCTCTAAATTTGTTAGAAGGAATGGAGGAAAAAAATGAAATGAAAAAAGGAATATGAGAACAGAAAAGAAATGGAAGGGGGGAAAAAGACCAAAAGAAACCTCTCTTAGCATTGTTTTCACTGGGATTATTAACCCAGGAAACAAGATGTAGTAAAAGATAAATATCTTAAGTCAGGCAAGCTGGATTCAGATTCCAGTGTTGTTAGTTACTAGCTATGTGATCGTAGATACTTCACTTAACTTCTTTGAAACCTAGTTTATTTCAAAGAGGAATGGGTTTAATAAAACCTGAGTTGTGGGGTTTCTTAAAGATGATAAGATTCTGGTGCACATGGATCACACGGGACATAGAGTTAGCAGGCAGTGAATGGTAGCTATATTGCACTAACCTTTCTCAATGGACCTGCTTCCTATCTCAACAACTAATTGCGTTCACTTATTCTTTCTCTAAAGCATATCCCCTTCGTAGAATGGCCTTTACCAGCTCCCATTACTAAGAAACTAAGGTTGCACATGTTTGTGTTACTATATCTATCTATCTACCGATGGATAGATGATAGATAGATAGATAGATAGATAGATAGATAGATAGATAGATAGTAGATGCAGTAAGCTTCACAATACTGAGAAATTACTTTAAATGTCACATTTTGTGCATGTGATCATTAGACTCAGATATGGTCTTTTTTGTGTGAAAGCATGCAAGTTGGTTCTTCAGGTTGAGTTAATGCTAAAAGATTAGGATGGTCTTTTTGTAAGAGTGTGCTGCTGTGTTCTTCCAAAAAGCAAAAACAATTTATTGTTTCTCTGTCCCTGTCTTGAAAGCTCCATGGAAAGCTCTATACAAGGTGAGTGATGTATTTGGCTCTTATTTATTTTCCCAACTAATAGCATCACTCTTGGGTAGCATGGTGACTGGAGCAATTTCAGCCATCACATCTGGTCCTAAGAACATCCAGCATGTGAAGAGGTGAGCATGTCTCATTCTGTATCTTCAAAGAGGGCCTCATAGGCTCCCCTTCATATCACATTGTCCAGAGTCAGGCCACATGCCCACTCTCAGGCAATCCCTGGCAAGGGGAATGGGGTGGCCATGATGAGTGGCCATGCACCTGATGCATATGCTATGCAAAGTAAAGATAGATATATGAAGTAAAGAGTTTTGTATTAGAAAGGATCCGATGGACATAAGAATATGGGGCAGGTAACCAATCGTGAGGACTCTGGCGGCTTTCTGAATATCAAAATGACTTTCTACAACTTTAAAATGGGAGCCATTGTTCTTCAGTGATGCAGTGGGAAAATTTATATGGAGATAGTTCATTGATTTTAGTGCATAAGTAAAACAAGAGTTGGTTTAAGTTTTTTAGGACAAAATCAAGATATTTTGCTCCAAATGCTATTTTTCTCCACTTTGTAAACAAATGCTGGACCAAACATGTTACCTGACCTAGTAGATAGGTAAGTGAAAGGGGTTATTTATAAAATTAATTAAGTAGTATTTCAGTGTTTAGATACCTTCAAATTTTACCTTAATGGCAATATCAACACTGGAATCTGGAAGAAGCTCAACCGCCCAGATCAGAAACTATCCACAGGGAATAGAAGTATTGAGATGCTAACGCACCAGTCATCATGGGCAGGTGCTAGGCTGTGTCCTGTCACCTTGTTTTCTTGATTCCTGCCAGTTTTCTGAATCTGGTTCACCAGAATTTTGTTGGATCTGTGAACTACTCCATATCCTTTGTCACGAAAATGAGCCAAAGTTTGTGTTCTTGCATGCATGAATACTTACTAATAAGGCTCAAAAACCAAAGGCTAGGGGATATTTAGAACCAGAAATCAGTGTCACATGGCTGCCTCTTTCACTCCCTGAAGATTCTGTAGACTCGTGACTATTTTTGCGCCACATACCTCCTGCCTTTCAGATGGGATCCAAACAATTTTTCCTCCTCTTCAGCTTTTCTTATCAAAAGGAAGTTCATAGCTTGGTGGCATGTGGGCTAAGATTATAGTCCAAAAAAAATCGGTATTTCAGATCAAAAATTTCTTTTAAGACTATTCTTGCTCTGGAAAAAAGAAATAAAGGAAAGATAAAGAGCCACAGTTATTTTGTGGTTTTGACAATTGTTTTCAGAAGTCTATTCTTGGCAGAAGAGACCTTTATCCTCAGATCAACAAACCTGTCTGCTGCAGGAAGCCTGTGGGTTTTACAGAGGGCATTAATGCTTTGGTCCCTACTGACATATATGTATTCTGTTTGTAAACAAAGCAATGTCTTTACAAATCCTGCCCTTTATAATTTTACCAAGTCCTCTTGCCTACAATGGTTAAATATTTTTCTCTTCAAAAAGCAAACAAAAATATATATCTTCTATAGTGGAAGCCAAAAAGAAATATCTTTAGCATGTGAAAAACTATTCAATAAAAATTTACGGAGTACCATCTCGATGTAAATTTCCTATGCCAAATGCTCTTCATAAACAGGCTGGTGGTAGGGAGAGCAGGTAGGTCTAATTTGTAGCATTTTCTGATTTCCATGGTAAAAACTACACCCCTACCACCATGGCTAATCTCAAGGTACCAACATGGATTTATCTGAACATAGGATTGGGAGCAGATAATCACAATCTCCAGTACATCACTTAGGTTTCAGAATTTGAGAGGGCAAGAGAAATCACATTTATGCCAATGAGGAGTACTTTAAAAAGGGAATGATTCTTCTGGGCAGGTGAGCGTAGGCAAAGCATTATTCATGAGCGATCCAGGGTGAACAACATGATGGCGCTAGGAAAGGGTGGTGAATATTCAGGAAATGGCAGGAACAGGGAATGGAAGGGAAGAGAGAGGAATAAGGCAGGGAAGTGGTGAAGGGCATAAGTGGGGAAAACGAGCTTGATAAGTAGGGCAGGAAGTAGTATATCCACACCATCAAGGAAAAAAGTGCTGAGTCGATGTCTTCCATGTGGAGCCCCACGTGCATTAGAGTGTGTATAGACATCACCTGTGAAAAGCAAAATCACGGGTCACATTTCTTGGGGAGCACACTGAGTAAGCCAGTGGCACAGGCCCTAGAAATGATCCATTCCAGACATCATCCCACCAGCGTTTGCCTGGAGGTGCCTTCTGTGTCTCCAGGCTTGCTTTAGGTTACATATATTTTATATCTAAGGGAGGTGGCAGCAGTTGGGGACAAGGGCCACATCAGTATCTTCAAGCATGCATTCAGGCTGTGACTTTTGCCAGAGGGATGTCACTGGAGAAAAATAACTCTGAATTATCTATGTCCCTGAGCCATTTTGGACCCAGCCAGAAAGCCAGTTTCACTGCGATGGCAGGCTGGTAACTGAGTGGGTCCAGAATCCCCAGACAGCAGACATTCATCAGCGAAGTGCAATCTGAGACACGGAACCCTCTGTACAGGGGAGACACTGTGCTCCGAGTATCAGTTATCCCTCTGTCTCAGGGACTCCTCTTCACTGGTGTAGAGCAGGATAATGATGATGAGCAGCTCTCTATGGAGCCCAAGGCATGTGAGGAAGGGATGGAGCCAGACTCTCCTCGTTTTCTCTGCTTCACTGCACGGGAGACGTAAAACACCTCCAGGACACTTTGCGAGTTTACTACCTCTTTTCTCTTCGCTCCCACTCCCAGGCAGCACTGATGTTGGGCTGCTTCCTTACATTTTACAGTCGTAAAGTTGGAGGCTGTCTTTGAATCAATATTTCTTTACTGCTTTCCTGGATGGTCTCTCACTCCATCTGCCATATCTTTGGGGGATCTCACAGAGGAACCAAGGCCCAAAGAAAGAGTCTTTGCCCAGGTTCAAAAAGCAGATCAGTGTTCACGTGTCATCTTCACCTCCTTCACCCCTAAAGGATTCACCATATACTGCATAGAGGGATTCTACCTATAAGGCATGGAAGTGACTGCTTAAGAAAGGGCCCAGGTAAAAGCAGAATATCAGCTCAGAGCAGAAGCAGGTGTCTATAAAATTGAGTGGTCTCCCTTTTCAGGTATCATGCTTGTTTTAAATGTGGATTGAAAACAACACAAACAGTGCGGCACATCTATTCGTGTCCACTTGTTATTGACAGCTGTACTGGGCCCAACACATTAAGGCCCTGTCTCATTTTTGTTCCCCTATGAAGGAGGGTCTTAGTATCCTATGCACATCTCAGCCTTTTCAGTGGTTACAGATTTTTGGGCGGGGGATAGCAGAACCATGTTGCCCTGCAGCAGGTTCTTGGACCTGGGAGATGACCGTGACTGATGAATTCCCTTCTATTGCCATCCTGTCTTTGAAGGAAAGATCACTTGACCTCCTGTAATAGCAGTACTGTTTCCTCAACTGTATTCACTCATCCTTGGACACAGGTTCTTCCTACACAAAGGCTCTGGGTTCACTCCATTCCCCCCTCTGGAAGGTTTAATTGCAGGCAATAAAGACATCTCTGTCTTGTTCTCCTGGATTGAATCCCATTTAGCGCCTTCCCTAGGACCACTGGCTGCTTCTATCATGACACCACGTTGCTCTGAAAGTCTCACTGTATGTGTCTGTCTCTTTCGTGTGGGCAGGCAGTGTGGCCCATTCACTCCTGTCCAGAGTAAGGCAGACCTGAGGAGATCTAATAAGTGGTTGGATTTCATTGTTGTAAACTAGATAGGAAAAATTACTGTTGCATGAAGGCTCTGACTTGTGATATTCTTCATACTAGTCCTTCAGTCTTGGGTCTGGAAGGGCAATAATGAATTAAAGGCCCAACTCCAACGACCAAGGCCCAGCTAGTGACACTCCCAATCCAGGTCAGTGTCTGTTTTCTGCTCCGTGATCTCCATCTCCTGGATAGCCTCCTTTCCTCTTTTTCTGTTGAGAGATTTTCTCTGGTAATGAGCCTAACACGGAGATCCATGGAAACTTTTGACACGCATCCCATCGTTAGCCCAGCTTACATGCAGTGCATGGAAAGCTGGATTTTGAGATCACATAGGAAGAAACATGGGGGTATTTATTTGTCTGCTATTTGTCATTCCTAGTCCAGTCAAGCATCCTGTCTTATTCGGGCTCTACTAAGCCCCATATAGCTCATCCTTCTCCTATGTAAGATAGTTAGGAAATGGTCTTTAGAACTTTCCCAAGCACTTCAGAGCAGTGTTGTGTAAAGGACAGAAGTAGTCTTTGGACATGGAAATCCCAAAAGCTTTTCAATATTGGCTTCCTCCTTTCCTTAACCAGCTGAGCATTTGAACAAGTCACAAGTCACTTAACTCTCTTGGCCTTGGGTCTTTCCTTTTCTTTTTGTTTGTATATTCAAGTAGTTGCATTTCAGGGGTCCTCCAACTTTTTAAACAGGGGGCCAGTTCACTGTCCCTCAGACCGTTGGAGGGCCGGACTATAGTTTAAAAAAAAACTATGAACAAATTCCTATGCACACTGCACATATCTTATTTTGAAGTAAAAAAAAAACAAAACGGCAAAAACACCCGCATGTGGCCCGCGGGCCGTAGTTTGAGGACGCCTGCATTAGATGATTCTTAGGATATACTCTATAGTTCCAGATTCTGTAAGGCTTTGATTCTAGCTCTTCTAAAACCATCAATGCAATTAGGTTATTTGAATTTAAATGAGCCCATTCTAATCTGTTGTGAGCAAACGTATTAGTGCTAACAATTGTCTCCTTTTAAGACTGTGAAGCCAATATCTTCTCTAAGTGAAGGATATTAGTATTTTCTTGCCTCAAGAACAGATTTAGTAGATGTCCCACCAACATAGACCATGATCACCCACACCGCAAACCAGCCACTACTCTGAAAAAGGGAATTGAGCACTGCTAATTTATAATGCCCAAGTGGAAGAGAAACCGGAACCTTTGTACACCCTTTGTCAAGTGCCTGCTTACATGCCAGTGTCTGAAGTTGCTCTTTTCACGGGGCTTTCAATCTCAAGCAGTATTTTTAATTCACAGAGTAAAATCCTACTGCGTCTGAAATCTGTTGCATCAAGTCACCGGAGGGACTTTACATCTCTCTCTTTCAGAGGGGAAGTCAAGCACAGCAGTTCAATTAAACCAGCACTAGGTCCTGCACTCCAAAGACTGAAGTGCTTGAGGGAAAGGCATCAAGAAGAAAGTCCTATGCTCCTGTTCACCCCTCATGGCTAGAAAAATCATGGTGGTTGTTGACCAGAAAATTGAAAAGGAATGAGATGCAAGATGGCAGCCACTGCCTCCTTTCTATTACCCTCCAGGCTGGAGTACTCTGCAGAAAGAAGGGTGACCAAGATGAATTACCTCTTGCACCTCAGTGCATTGCCTCACTCATGGGAGAAGGCTGAGATGTTTGCAGTTCCCACCAAGAAATACCAAAGATCATAGAAGTCATTAGGATGGAAGTTTTTAGATCAGCCAAGCAAACCATGTATCTGGAAGAAAAAAAAAGAAAGAAAGAAACTGCTCCTAGGATTTCAGAATAAATGAGAGATGAAATGGTTGAACTGCTATGATAATTATTGGCTCTCAAATTAATGGTAATAATTACCTTAGCAAATTGCCATGCAACTGTTCATTGAACAAGTTCATAATCTAATCCTACATTGTTGTTGTTTTTTAAGATAGTTTCTCTCTATTTTTAAGTCTTGAGGCTAAAGCTTCTTGCTTTAGACTAATTTGTTCTTTAATCCCTGCAAACCAAAGCTCTTGTTGTGCATAATGAGAGTAAAATGGTTGAAGGAAAGTATTTATGAATGTCAATTCCATGTCCCGTGCAAAAGAATCTTGAACATCTCACTCCGACAGACCTATCCCCACACTGTTGTGGGTGCATTTGGTTCATTAAGAATAAAATAATAAACTGTGATCTTTGGGTCACATTTGAGACTTCTGTGAGCCAGGAGAAGGTGGCTAACATGAATCACAGCTACTCCAATTCAGTTCGTGCAAAAGATGAGGTGGCATTTTTCTCAGCACAAACAGTTAAGAGGAATTTTTCCTAATGTAAGTGAGATTTTTGCTTTATTCTCCCCTGGGCCCTTTCTGATTCTCTACGTTCTTACAGAAATTATTCCTTTGGCTTTTATATGTGACACCACTTTCCCAAAAGGCATCAAAACTTGTTTTTAAAAATTATTATTGATTTTTTATTTGCAGTTATTGTCATTGTCATTTTGATCACGTAATATTTGGTTACTTACTTAATTATCTGATCATTTAACAGGGATCCATCAAGCTTAAACTGGGTGTCCAGTTCTGTGCTCACAAAGGATATTAAAATATATTCCATACAGTATTATAATCCAGAGTGAAAAAAAACAACCCACACACATGTGGTTCAAATTGTTCGCTAAGGGAAATAGCAAACTCTCCGATGCGGGAGGAATTTCCGTAGGTTGGGATGGTGAGGAGAAACCTGGCATGGAGGTGAAATCTGAATTTGTCTCAGAATAATTTATCATGGCACAATCAATGAATAGATGGAAGAGAGGACACATAAACACTACCTTAAATAACAAAAGACAAGAATCAGGAGAATTTTTATTAGAAACATACTCCAATGTTAATGACAATCCACAAGTGGCACTAAATTTCAAAGTAGGAAGTGGGAGAGGACAGGGTATGCAGAGGGAAGTGGGGATATTTTGGAAGGCACCTAGCATAGTGCTTGACGCAATTATGTAATAAAGGGCTGTTGAATGAATGAATGAATGAATGGATGGATGGATCTTGTAGTGCTGCCATTACACCTACGGGCTTCAGAAGCAGAGAAGTTATACTTTGGAGACCTTTCTCTGCTACTGATGGGAACTTGAGCAAGTCACCCAACCTCTAAGATTCAACTTTCTCATGGGGAAAATGTGTAGTTACTCTAGTTATATCAGGTAGTGTCTCTGTGAGGTGGGAATGAGCTAGTGCATCTTAGATACTTGGTATGTTACCTGGACATTGTAGGCACTCAACAAATAAAAGTTATTGCTATTGAAAATGTCGTATCATCATTATGATTACACATATACAAGAGGTTTGTGAATGTAGGTTGGAGAGAGGTATAGAGAGAGTGTTATAGAAGTGAGAATGTGTAGCTAGGGTGTGCTTTTGTGCAGAGAGATAAAAGCTGATACCTTTTTACATTGAAATGCTGAGGAGCCTCGCTCTTAGCAAGCATCACTGGCTTTGGAAAAGGACTTTTTGATACTAAACTATAATAATCACACCCAGTTTGGGCTTCCCAGTGTATCAGTATCCTGACTATCTCTTTTGACAACAATTAATATCTTAGAGGCCATGTTTCCTGAACCTACCCAGGTAGTTGTTCACAGGTGAGGGGATCCTGAATTAGGGCATTATATGTCTCAAAGCCACTTCAATTTCTCAAATGCGTCATAAAGAGTAACAGTCATTCTGACAAATGTCACTTTATCCATATTTGCTAGATAACCTTAGACTTGCAGGTCCTTCAGACAGCTGTAAACTTCTTGTACTGTAATTCTACACAAGTTTCTTATCTTTTTAACACAAGAGAACCCTCAACTGAAAATTAATTTAGGGAAATTGAAAGTCTTTTTTCTGTGTTCGCCTGTTTGTAAATGATAAGGGCCATAAACAACAGTTTTAATAATTCGGTCCTTTGCGCAGCAGCACCGGCTTATGATCCCAGCCACCGCCTCATACCCACATGAGCTGATCTCCATTTCAAGCCAACACTCACTTCCTGTGATGAATTGCAAGGGCTCATCCCAATTTAATACATGGCTTCCTTCATACGGAACATGCGAACCAGACTATGTGCTGGAGACCTGGGCTGTGAGGGTTCCTCTCTGCACAGACTGCAAGGGAGGAAATTAAATGGGGAAAGCTGTTGCACTTATTCTTTTTTCTTATATTTGTTAAGTGACTCAAGGATTGCTTAAAAAACACACACACACACACCTCATCTCATGGAGTAGCTGTCACTAGAGGGATGCCAGGCAAAGGGGACAGTGGACAAAGGAACTAAGAACAATGGCACCAAACACTGAGGCTAAGAGAGATTGTATAATTTGCTGCACACAATCACACTGTTAGTGTCAGAACTAGGAATCCCTTCCATGTGTTTCCAGCTCTCTGTGCCAAGTCCTGATTGCACAGCGTTTGCAAGGAGAAGGGGGCTGGCGGGAGACTGGATGGGACCCTTTGAAGCACAAGCAGATGGTAGGGCTCATTGGACTTAAGTTTCATGAGCATTCTTCTTCTTACTGGCACTCTGGTTTGGGGACGACCAGTAGTTTCTAGATTCTGCCTTTTGGGGGTTTATAGCAGAGGACTATTGCCAGGAGGAGACACGCTCTTTATAGGGGCCCCTTTTGCACGGCTTTCATGTTTTCTCTTCCATCGAGTTCTGACTTGCTGGTTGTCCCACATTTTGCCAACTTGCCTTCCTTCACGGCTGTTAGGGTTGAAAGGCGCTTGAGTTGATCTCTCCACTCAGCAATACATCCCAAGTCTGGAATGGATGGGGAGGGGACGGAGCCTGCCACTGGGATGGAAATCACCGGAACGGCCAGCCCTCCTACCTCCCGACCAACACCAAGGCTGCACAAAGCCCAGGCAGCGAGGCGAGCCTGCCCTGCAGGAACTGTAGCCCCGCTGCTGCTCCTGAGCCCCGTGTTTATTGTCAGTGCTCTGTGTTTGCAGCCTCTTTCCTAGGCTTGAAATGCAAAGTGCGTTGTATCTAGAAACTGACAAGTGAAGATTTTTATCCATTTGCTGTGTCGGGTGTGATAGCACAAGCAGTGTGTTTTGTACTTAAAACACAAGCTGGTTTTCTATAAAAATGCATGGGAGTGAAAGCTCGGGCCCAGGGAAGCCAGTTGATGAATGCATCCTGGTAGGCAATTAAGAAAGGGACAAGATAATGCAGGGAAATTATATTTCTCTCGTTTTGCACGAGATTCAGTGTTGCTGTCTCCTAATATATCAGCTACTTCTATTGGCATGCCACATTGAAATTTTCCTTCCTGAAATTTATGGGTGCACATTGGCCATGTATCATTGCTCTTATTTAATTTCATGGCAAACACAGGCGCATCTCCACTCCCCTCTAAGCTGCACCTTGCTGCAAGCAACAAATTGAAGAAATATATGCCTTCTCTTGGAGGATAAGGCAGGGAATAAACATTGTCCTGAGGGCGGGGCAGGATCCTCCAGATCCCTCTCTCTGGAGCACACAGAGTGGACATGCAGCCCACCCAGGTTCCTGAGCTGACAGGGAGCGCACTGCACCTCCGGCCATTAGAGGGTCGCTCAAAAAATGATTCCTCTAGTTAAGGTAACACATACCAAATTCCAAGGAGACTAGATATGGCCTGGACATTCAGCGACCTTTAAACTGCAGCATGCGTTTGCCTCTTTAAAAATACACTGCAGACCCCTGCTTTAGCAGGGCTCTCATGAAACCCAGATTTGAGAGTTGGTCTTAATGCTTCCGTTGCGTCTGCAAACACTCGGCACGTCCTCAATAAGAGGAGGCACGGACAACGGGGTAAGCAGCTCTGCCCCTCCCATCTCTCTCATCGGTCTCCCACTGTCTCTGACATTCCCATGAGAGTTCACAACTTCGTCTTCTGCTTTTAAGGCTCTACACGACGACTCAGCACACTTGTTCCCGGAGCGTTGGAGTGGGATAGGCTACAAGGACAATCCTATATAATAAAACCCTAATATGCAAATAGACTGAACAGTGGAACGTCCTTTCTCCATGACATGCACTGACCACCAGGGGGCAGACGCTCAATGCAGGAGCTTCCCCCTGGTGTTCAGTGCACTCCCACACGGGGAGTGCCACTCAACCAGAAGGCAGGCTCATGGCTGGTGAGCACAGCGGTGGTGGTGGGAGCCTCTCCTTCCTCTGCAGCAGTGCTAAGAACCAATTGGGCATCCCCCAAGTGGTCCCAAACTGCAAGAGGGAGCAGGCTGGGCTGAGAGCCACCCCCCCACCCCCATGCACAAATTTGTGCTATGGGCCTCTAGTAATTAATAAGCAACAGTAACAATGTACACTTATTAAACACTCTTTGTGCTCTACAGCATTCTGAATACTTTATGTACACGGTCATGTTAAAGCCACATTGTACCCTTACATGTCAGATACTCTTAAGGTCTCCATCATAGAGTCGGAAATCTGGGACACAAAGAGATGAAATTGCCCTATGCAAGGTTATTAATCTATGAAGAAGCTAAGAGAGGCCTGTAACCCAGGTCTCTGACTCACCTCCTTGCTCAGTCATATGTGTGTGTACCACCCCTGAAGCAGCCATCCCTTCCAGAGTGCTCATTGGTGTCCCAAATTAGACTTCCTGCATCTGGCAGGCTCAGAAGGAATGAGATAATGAATGACAAGCTCTGATGGGTAAAAGGAAGAGGAAATGGTATGTGAGCAGACCCTTTGCCTTTCCATGATTTGAGCATCTCGTGTCTCAGCTAGACAGTAACATATAGAGGATCTTAATTAGATAAAAGAGTGAGGAAAGCAGGGTGTACTGGGAAAGAACATCGGCTGTGCTGGCATTGAGTTGACGTCTTGTGTTTTCAACAGTTTCTAATCAGTCCTCTCTGAGCATAGGGGAGATTTCACATATGAGCACAGGTGGGACCGGGGCAGGGTAACTGTGTCCCCTAGGACAGGGCAAGTGTCACAGTTCTTATCCTTAGTGGTGACATTCACAATAGTTAAGAATGTGTATAGCGAAGGGCCTAACCACAGGACAGATGCTGGCCCTGGTGCTGAAGACAGCATCTGACCATCCCCTCAGGGGAAGTCTGCAAGGCCCTGGAGGAGGGGCTAGATTGGCAAGGAAGTAGGGAGCTTGCACAGTGGTTATTCACACACCAGAGGGAAGATTTTTCATATTTTAGCTACCAACTGGGTACATACCTCCTAGTTTCAGCCAAGCTTGTACAAAATGGAGAACCCCAGGACCTAATTTCAGGAGGTATGGCTCTACAGAGAAGTGGGGGTAGTTGTAGCTCTTACATCTAGCCCTTGGCAGGAAGAGCTTTGCCTGATCATGTGGACACAGCTTTTACCTCTCCCCTCCTCCTTCTCCTCCTCCTCCCATGCCCCATCACTCCTGCATGTTGTTAGGACCTGCCTCTCCCTTCCCCTGCTCAGTTGCAAGAGCCTATTTACTTCCCTGGGTCAGTCCTGGTAGAGAAAGCTAAGGTCAAAGCAAGCTCAGAGACTCCAGGGCCATGTAGGGAGTTATTCTTCAGCCCTCAGTCTGCGGTCCAGTGGGCCCCACCCCTCTCCTCACCCCTGCAAACCAGCCTGGTCTCCATGACTCTGCTCCCTACAGGGTGTGGGGTTCTTCTCTGCATCTGGGATTTCTCCTCAATCCACCTGCTCTATTGGGGTCCTGCTCCCATGAGAAAGGTTCCTCTCCGGCCTCCCCCCGACAATTCTTGCATCTTAACAAAACAAGGTCATACATATACTAATAAGACCACAGGTTTTGAATTCTAGCTCCAATCTTTCTAGTAGGCTATCCTCAGGCAAGTTGCTATTTTTCTTCTTATAAACCATACAGCTCCACTTCCAAAATGCAGCTGTGATTGGGGAAAAGAGTGTTTTGTTTTTACCATGTACCTATAATAGTCGCACATTAGTAACTATTCCCAGGAAATCAACTACTCTTATCTAGTTGTGGTGGGAAACATAACTTACGAACAGTTGCCTTGTTCCATTGAATGTTCATTCATCTGTTAAAAGGCCCTTGTCCTCCAAGAATCAGTCCTGGCATCATCTCCCCTGGGAGTTTCCCCACCCCAGCTCATCCTCACCTCTGGCGCCCGTGAGACACGCCTCCCAGGGACTTTGAGCCCCTCCTGGTCTCACTACTGTTTACCTAGTACATTCTCTGACCAGGTTGTGAAGTTCTTTGAGATCAGGGACTGTTTCCTTTCTTTTCTATCTCTCTTTTCCAAGAAGCCTACATAATGGCTAGTGCTCAATACATAGTGCTTGAAGAATGAACAAATAAAAAGAAAACAAGTAAGTACATTTATTATTTTTTTTAAAAAACCTCCTTGTTGAGTCTTTACAGGAGTCTTTTCAACAGAGCAAATATTAGCATCACATGACCCAGACCTAAGACCCAGACAAATGACTGGCTTAGCTTGAGTAAAACGAGAAAATATCTGGGCTAGAACCCAGGGCTCAGAAAGCCAGAACTACAACCAGCCTCTGCTTCCCGGTTCTCCACTCTCTCAGGGATATTTTATAACCAGATAAGTTGCCTGAAGTTTGTGTTTTCTACTGCAGTGATACCTCACTGCTCTGCGGTGTTATCTTGAGCCAGGAATAGGTCCTTGATGTCGGGAAGTGGTAATTATGGCAACAGAGGGAAAAAGAAGTGTGCACTGTGCTTTGGAGGCTCACCCCCTGTTATTAATTCAGGTGCTGAAGGTTGTGACACTTGTCATCGGAAAGATAATTTTCCTCAGATTTAATAATCGCAGTTAAGTCTCAGATTTGATTTTAATTTCAGACCTCGGTGTCATGAAGTATTAATTATCTCCATTACCTACTGATAATATTCCTGCAAACATGCACATGTTTGATTGGCAGGGATCTTTATTAATTTACAAGGATGAACTCAATTAGAGAAGCTCATTTATCGGCACAATTCCACCTACCTTCCTGCTATTTTGAATGGAGCAAGCTCCTAGCCAACTCACAATGCCGAGTATAGAGGGTCAAATCCTGTCAGTAGGGCAGCTGACTCTCACAGAGATTGATTGACACATATTTCATTGTCTGATCTGCCTGAGTTTGCTTTAAAATGAGTGAGATAAACCTTTGGGACTAATTAAGATTCTTATAGTCAAATAATGAGAGAGATTTTCTGTGTCGACTTGACTCCCCGCCTCCCCCGTCCCTTTCCATGCCTAGGGTTTTTCTTGGGGCTGGTACAGTCACGCCTCATTCAAGGAACTACATATGTTTCCACGGTGTTTTAAAAAATCTTGATGAATGCTAATATTTTATGTTAAGTGAATTGGTTCCTTTTAGCTACCCACCATACAGCCCAGCACAAAGGGATGACTACGCTAATGAAATGTCATGCCATCACTGGACAGGGTCGATGCCTTGGGATTGGGGAAGTGAACCCTGCCATTGCCCTGTCCTTTGTCCCTTACAAGAAGAACGTAGTCCGACTTGGATACATTTCTCCTGATGAAATGAATATTTATAAAATTAAGGAAGAGAGAAGGAGCTTGAGCGGGATTCTCCAACACAAGGATATGGCAGGGAGAGTTGCCTGGCACTCCTGCTGAAGCAGATCTTTGCCAAATGACGGTGAGCACAGTGCCTTCTGGTTCTGCTTCAGAAGAGAAAACTCTATACTTAGGCTTGGGGAATAACAACGCAGAATCACAAAACAACGACATTCCAACAATGCCTTCTATTGCATAGTCCCTCCCTAAGGAGTGCAGCTGCATCTCATGCGTACACATAACCAAGCAATACAACCTTAGATAGTGTTTAGGGAAAAAATAATGATAATTCAGTCCTGTTCTATCATCCACAGGGTAAACTGGAGCTTGTGAGGGACATGTCCAGCCAGAGTGAAAACGCTATCAGAGAATCTCAAATCAATTCAGAAGAGAGAACGGTTGTTGTTTGTGATTCGGGGCGAAGGTAAGCAACATCTTTTTCCTTTAAATATTTGCCTTCAAAATTACGTTAGCCTCTGCTGTGATGAAAGGACCCAACTCCTTTTTGTCCAAAGGTAACTGTCTAGGCTTCGGGGAAAATAATACATATTGTTAGTCGTTTTCAAGCGTCTTTAAAGATCTTTCAAAGAAAGTTGCTGGAAACAGGGACCCTACCTCCTGAATACAGCTCTACTCTTCTCCACTCCTCTTTCTCACTGTCTGCTTGCTCTCCCAGCCAGAAAGCTGCAGGGGTCTGTCAGATACTGGTCAAGAGCTATCTTGGGCTTGGCAATCAGCACACTAAAGCACACATTCTGTGTCTTTTCCTCAAGTCAGGAGTCAGGCATGACTCACCATGCAGAGGTCTCACCCAGAGTGCTTGGTTTTGCTGCTTCCAGAAAGGATTAGATGGAGGAGCTAAAGTGGTGGAATTATTTCTTGCCTCCACAGACAGGGAGGGTAGAAGGAAGAGTGAAAGAGAGACTTTGTCTACATGATTCATCAGGGGAATAGCCTTCCTGTTTCTTCTCTCCTGGCCCGTAGAGGTGATGATGAGCAAGGAAACTCATGCCACTGGACTAGCTCTTCCAGAGTGGTTTCCATAGAAACTTAAATGTCTGAAGAGTTAATAGACACTATAAGCAAAAATTATCCCAGGCTTCCATAAAATGCTTAGTAAAACTCTTAAAAGCTTAATAATTGAAGAACTTGGTGCAATTATGCATTAAATATATTTTGTTGTTGTTGTGAACATCTAAGAAGGAAGGGCTGTATATATATTTTCCTCAACATTTTCTAGTGTAGATTGATGCAATGCTAAGTGCTCCAAATTATGTAAAATGCAGATTAAGTTCTTGCCCTTGGAAAACCAGCAATCTTCCCAAAGGAAAAAGTTGTACACATAGAAGTCAAATTAATTGGATGATAGCTCTATTTTACATGCTACTGTCACCTGTAAGCATGGGCAAGTGGAAAACTATGTTTGACTCCATACAAATCCTAATTATTCATGATGGTCTTGGCCTGGATTGTTCTTCGAGTTTCTCCTTGATCTACCCCTTTCCTCTGAATTGGATCATATTAGCCACTTCACAGCACCTACCTCTTACCATGATTTGGACATATGCTTCCCTAGGATCTTGGAATAGTCAATCAATACTTGAGTAATCAAATTTGTTTTCACGTTTTGAATCTATTTTGCCTTTTAATTTCATATTGACAATATCTCACCTTATCCTCTTGAACAGTGCTGTCTAATGGAAATATATTGTGGGCCATGTCTATAATTTTAAACTTTATAGTAGCCACAGTAAAAAGAAATGGGTGAAATTAATTTTAATAATATGTTATGTTTAACCTAAAATATCCAAAAATATTATTATTTCAATGTATAATCATTTAAAATATTAATGTGTTATTTTCCCTTCTATTTTTGTATAAAGCTTTAGGAATCCAATGTGTATTTTACATTTATGGCACATCTCATGCCAGATGAGCCAAGGCTCAGGAACTCCATAGCCACGTGTGGCTAGTGGCTACCTTAGTAGCCAGAATAATTTTAGAACAATACTTTTCAAATTTGACCTCTCAACCAGTAGCACTGAAATCACTTGGGGGTGTTTTATAAATACCAATTATTGGTCCCTAGTCAAGGCCCACTGAATCCAAAACTTGGTAGGGGTGGGGTCCACCAATCTGCTTTTACAAACCTCTCGGGGAATTCTGATGGTTGTGAAAATTTCAAAACAACTACTTTAAAATTACAGGAAAAGTGATTGTGGGTAGAGGGCTTAGGAAAGAATTCAAGCAGAAGAGTTAGATCGTAATGTATATATCCTTTTCACTCAAACAAGTCGGTCATGGGGGTCTTTTATAATTTACAGGAAAACAAATGGAATTGATAATGATTTTGTTTCATTTTAATGCTCTTCCACCCATAATTTTGTAAACATTGGTGCCTACAATATCGGTCTCTGTTATGAATAAGACTCAGCCCTGCTCAACAGCAAGCACCACTCTGGGCATTTGTGCGGTGAAATGAAATGAAGCTGGGCAGGGTCAGGATGTGGAAGGTGGGCATGTCAGGCCAAAGCTTTGGACTTGGTCCTGCAGAGAGACTATAGTGCTACTTCTGCTCTACTCGGTGGTTGCTTGCTCTCTGCCTGACACTAGCTTCCTCAAAGGGGCAACTTCTCTCCTGGGAAATGCAAATAGTTTTGTTTTCTTTGGAATAATTGCTTATTTTGAATAATATATGCTGTGCATAAGTAATGAGTGGAGAAACAGTGTGCAAACATGCCTTTCTTCAATTGCCTCCTATTTAGGCAGGAGGAGAGCCATGCTGGGATAGACAAGCCCACCTCCCCAGCAGCAGTCCCTTTAGTCCCTGCATCAGCACATTAGCATTGCGGCCACACAGTCTCTCTGCTGGGCTTGGGAACAGCAGCTTCAACCTGCTGCCTTGTTTACTAAATGGAATCAGCAGATAATTTCACGGTGGTATAGACAGCATGAAAATCCCGCTCAAGATTCATAAATCCTGCTTTAAATTTGGCCGGCTTATACGCAGGCTACCCTCTCAGCCCTGTCCAATTGGAAGCAGCAGAGTCACCCCAGGAATGGAAGATGGAGTTTGGAGGGGGGAGAAATGCATGCCTAGTCTCATTACCCAAGTCCCCAGGGAGGATGTAGAGGGGCTTTGGGCCAAATGAGTGGGGAGAGAAGCATTAATCATAATCCATAGTCACAAAGTGGAGGAAATGAAAAATTTCTCCAATCTGAGGACCAAGATCACTGAGTTTTCACTGCATAAACCTTTAGTGAACAGGTGCCTGGGACCAAGAGGCGCCTAAGTTCACTCCCTCCTCCACATCTATTTATCCTTAGCTGTTCTCGATTAAAGTACTCATAGTTCATGCCTCAGAGGTTTAGCTGAAAGTACTGAAATTGGGAAGGAAAGAGAATTGAGGGGTCGGGAGAATCAATTGGGAGGGAGACATTCATGGGAAAGAAGAAACCTAATGCTGATTGAGCTCCTGAAGGGTGGGCCACTCACTTAAGTCCATTTCAGATCTTTAAATCTCCAGTTAAAATATAGAAAATCTTTCATGCATTCTTCAAAATTAATAATTCCAATGAAAGCCTCTTAGCTTTCATGCAACACACACACACACACACACACACACACACACACACACACACGCACACAGAATTATATTAGTTACTTCTTTAGTGGCCACACTAAGGGGCAGGGCTTCAATACATGAATTGAAGGGTGGCAGCTGAGGAATTCCATCACAGAAAGTGTTGGGGAAGGAGTGAGAGCTACCAGTAGGCTTTAAGGCAGAGTTATTCCATGGAGCAAAGATCACAAATATTTATCTAGTGCCAGAGTTTCACGAATCGGAGTGACGGGAGTTTAAGGACCTGAGATCTGCCGACTACAGGAAGTGATTTCCAGCGGGAAATGCCTGTTCCTGACCACAGAGTAGAGGCTGAGGCAGATGACATTTCAGAATTTCCATCCACCCTGTCTTGGGATCATATAATTACTGATCACATAAACCTTTCTAGAAGATGCAACATTAGTCCTAGCAAGTCTGCAGAAACTCTCATCACCAGGGACTGGATTCAAGCATTATCATTCTTAGAAATCTTGGGTAAATTACAGAATTCAATTTAGAGAGAGACATGGGCCAATTGTCATAAGCCTAATGGGTATGGAACACTCATCTTTGTGTTAGTGAAGGCTTCACCTTGCCTCTGTGAGGCAGAGTGAATCATATGTGTCCAAATGGAGTTGCCCATTTTACAGGCACATACATTGGTCTGCCTTCAGCTACCTAGATTAGAACAAGTGAAATGGGTCTCTATAGAGGACATGTGTTACTCCCCAGGTCTGAGTGCAATAGACAAGAGAGAGTTGTGGGTAGTATTGAGAAATTCCAGGAGGAAAAAAAAATGCATTTCTTTGGAAGATGCTCACATTCTGCAGAAAGGTTAGTTTAAACATCTGAGTTAATGTACTGTAAACTGTAAGACTATTTCCTAAACAAAGGCAGTGCATAAGTGGCACATTGATTGTCTTGGGTTGGTGCATTGTGTGTTTTGGGTCACAGCTTGTTTGTAACTGAAAGCAAACAGTCGCGATGTGATGGATTTGCCTATGTGTGAAATGGATCTTCAGCGAGGGAATCACAAAACGTTTACACTTCTAGACATGAGCACTCCCAACACAGCGCATTCTGCCTTTCCAATTTCATCCAACTGTGATAGAGGGAAGAAAAATTCCATAACATCAATGTGCACTTAATTGTCAGAGGGAAATAAAATTACAAAGTTTAGTAATACCATAAAAATCTGTGCTGTTATGCAAGAACCTAAAATTACATGCTCTCTAAAGGAAAATCATTATTCTACAGGGACTCACAAAAGCTTTCCAAACAGGGCTGAATAATCTCACAGTTAAGAGCAGTTACTTCAGGTTGAAAGAGACTGAAAAACAAAACAAAATGAAAAGCCGTCATTGTCAGGCTGTAAGAGTGGACAGATCCAAGATGACTTTGGGTCATTCTGCTATTCCCAGCCCGTGGAATGAGAGGTGCAAATGTGAGAATAATCTGGTTTTAAAGTATAAGTTTAAATTGTGTCCTATTATTTTATTTGAACTCCAATTAGCACATTATTTTACATTCTAATAGGTAGTTCAACCTTCTGTTTAAGTAAAGCAATTGGATTCTCTTAAAGTTGGCCATAATTTAGGAAAAACAAAACAAAACAAAGCAAAACAAAACCAAAGAGAAATACCATGGATAATAATTAGTTCATATAATTTGGGAGATTTTCCCAAAGCTAGAAGACTTGTGTCTTCTCAATGAAGGAGGGTGATGGAGGAAAACACACTGGGTTTTGTAAATTGATCTTTCAGTTTAGAATCTGGGCTTTGTTTTGTTTTATATATGGTGACTAAAGCAAGAAGGTGCCAGGTGACTTATCTGGGCTTCTGGGTATAGGGGAAAGTAAATAGAGCTTCAAGTCACTGCTGTGGGTTTTTCTTATCCCAGGACTTTCCTGTCTGTGGTGATTCTGTCTTGTTGGGCTTCTAGGAGATAACCTATAAGAAGCCGCACAATGAGCTGAGCTGTTTATAGAGGTCCAGGCACCATTGCTCTGGGGCAGCTGGGGATCCAACGTCATTATCTGGAATCCTTTGAGAATATGTCCCACTTTGGTCAAAGCTCCTGGCCAATCAGTGCAAAAATACTCGCTCATTCACCCAGCCCAGTGCACTGCCAAGTCTTTGGATTTCTCCTTTACTCTCATCCAAATGGAAAGGGAATGACTTTGGACTGCGACAACCTGGATTCTAGGACTGACTCTACTTGTTAGCTGTGTGATCTCAGATGCAATGTTTTCTCTAGTAAATTGAGGGTCATAATGCCTACTTCATAGTTTATTAGACTTAAGAAAAAAGTACACGCTTCCTTCTTTTCTCTTGTCAGCAGATTTACATTTGTGGGCAATGAATGATCACTATAAGAATGAGACTCAGTTCTGGCAACAGTGAGTAGAAAGAAGAGAATATTAAATATCAACAGCCATGATGCTTCAGACCAGGCTAATGTGGGAGCACAGGCAGAGTTGCCAAATTTAGTGTAAGAATATCCCAGCTTATATTTGGATCATACTTACACTTTTTAAAAAAAAAAATGTTCATATCGGAAATTTGAATTTAACTGGATGCCCTGTATTTTATCTGGCAACACTCAGCACCAAGTGTCGTGACTATGGGACCAAAAGGATGTGTGTTTGTGTGAAGGTCACCAGGCAAGGTGAAGGCACATGGAGAAACTGCTGGCATCATGGTTGTTATGGAGTTGGAAAGGCACTAGGTGGAGGGGTACTTCTTGGGGTTCTCATAAGAATCCGGTTTAATTCATCATTATGATACTAGAGGCCCGTTGCATGATATTCATGCAAGAATAGGCCTTCCTTCCCCTGGCTTCGCTCCCGGCCGCCCAGGAGCCTGCAAGTCCTCACTCCCGGCCAGAGTACCGCTCCTGTAGCTCCCTCCGCTGCCCCCCCTCCCCCTCATAGCAGGTGTCCCGCCCCTCCTTCATATGCAAATTAACCCATCACCTCTGTCAGGTTAATTTGCATACTCACTCCTGATTGGCTGTGGGTGTAGCGGAGGTATGGTCAATTTACATGTTTGTCTATTATTAGGTAAGATGTTAGCCAAACAAATAAGTGGTAATTGCTAACAGATCATAATTATCCTATGTGTTTAATTGGAAATTAGTTTGAAGTAAGAGATTCCTGTTGTTGATTTATTTCCAGTTACCAGGTGCATATGGGTGATCCTGATCTGGTTGCTTACAGCTTAGAAAGAGAGAACTCACTATATTCAGGGTTTACTCTCCTCTCAGGAAATACAACACGAGGAGAATAAGCTACTCACCTCTAGGGCATCACTGGGCAGCTTGGAGGGCAGGGACCCCCAGAAGACAGGTCCCAAGTTCACCAAGATGGTGTGGGATAGCCATGAGGTAACACCTGCCTTAACCTCTCTGCTGCAGAGAGTGGGACTTTTGTCTTTTCTCCCATTTTTTTTTTCTCTGTATTTAAACTAAAGCCCAGATCACCTAGGAAAGAATGACTTTGAGAATTGTGTATTTACTGTATTTCAGTTGACATGTCTCCTGTCTGAGATGTGCCCTCATTAGCTACTGACACTAGTGCCAGGGAAGCCTGGGTTTCTTTTGGCCATTGCACGCCACTGTGGTACACAAGTGCACACATCTTTCCTAATACGTGATAGTCATTACAATTTTATTTTCGCCTACAGATGTAAAACAGTATCTCATTATTTTCATTTGCATTTCTCTGCTTGCTAGTGAGTTTGACAGCTTCTTCTTACACCTATTAGTCATTTTGTCCTCTTCTTTTATTATCTACTAGAGGCCTGGTGCATGAAATTTGTGCACAGGGGAATGTGTGTCCCTCAGCCCAGCCTGCACCCTCTCCAATCTGGGACCCCCTTGAGGGATCCTGGTGGGATCAGGCCTAAACGGGCAGTCGAACATCCCTCTCACAGTCCAGGACTGCTGGCTCCCAACTGCTCGCCTGCCTGCCTGCCTGCCTGCTTGATTGCCCCTAACCGCTTCTGCCTGCCAACCTGATCACCCCCTAACCACTCCTCTGCCAGCCTGATCGACATCTACCTGCTCCCCTGCCGACTCGATTGCCCCTAACTACCCTCCCCTGCCGGCCTGATCACCCCTAACTGCCCTCATAGGCCAGCCTTGTCTCTCCTAACTGTCCTCCCCTGCAGGCCCAGTTACCACCAACTGCCCTCCCCTGAAGGCCTGGTACCCCCCAACTTTCCTCTCCTGCAGGCCTGGTACCCCCAACTGCCCTCTCCTGCAGGCCTGGGCCCCTCCCCCTCAACTGTCCTCCCCTTCAGGCCTGGGTACCCCCCAACTGTCCCTCCCCTGCAGGCCTGGTCCCCCCCCCCAACTGCCCTCCCCTGCAGACCTGGGTCCCCCCACAAACTATCCTCCCCTGCTGGCCTGGTCCCTCCCAACTGCCCTCCCCTGCTGGCCTGGTATCCCCCAATTGCCCTCCCCTGCAGGCCCAGTCCCCTACAACTGCCCTCCCCTGCAGGCCCAGTCCCCCCCAACTGCCCTCCTCTGCCGGCCTGGTCACCCCCAACTGCCCTCCTCTGCCGGCCTGGTCACCCCCAATTGCCCTCCCCTGCAGGCCCAGTCCCCTACAACTGCCCTCCCCTGCAGGCCCAGTCCCCCCCAACTGCCCTCCTCTGCTCGCCCATTCACCCCCAACTGCCCTCCTCTGCCGGCCCGGTCACCCCCACTGCCCTCCCTGCAGGCCCAGTCCCCCCCAATTGTCCTCCTTTGCAGGCCTGATCCCTCCCAACTGCCCTCCCCTGCTGGCCTGGTCTCCCCCAACTGCCCTCCTCTGCTGGCCTGGTCACCCCCAACTGCCCTCCTCTGCTGGCCCGGTCACTCCTAACTGCCCTCACCTGTTGGCCTGATCGCCCACAACTGCCCTCCCCTGTAGGCCATTTTGTGGTGGCCATCTTGTGTCCACATGAGGGCAGCCATCTTTGACCATATGGGGGTGGCCATCTTGTGTGTTGGAGTGACAGTCAATTTGCATATTACTCTTTTATTAGATAGGATTAATACCTTTATTCACATTTCTACTGAAATTCATTACTTTATAGATATTGTCTTACTGGTTTTATTTTTTTTAAATCTTATAGGTTTTATTGTTGAAAGTATTACATATTTCCTCTTTTTCCCCCCATTGACCCCTTCCAGCCTGCCCCGCCCCCACCCCAGGTCCTCACCACATTATTGTCTGTATCCATGGGTTATTCATTCATGCATATAAGTTCTTTGGTTGATCTCTTCCCACCCACTCACCTATCCTCTACCTACTTTCATATTTCTCTGTCTTATTTGTGCCATTTGTGCCCTTTAACGAACATTAATCCTTAATTTCTGTGTAACATCCATTAATATCTCAACATTGTGTATGCTTTTAATATCTTATAGATACATTTTCCCCTACTCCCAGGGGAAAATATTTTTCTATTACCTTCTTAGATTACCCCCAATCTACATTTAAGCCTTTTTTAGATTAAAATCATTTTTATTTATTTTTCTAGCTCTATTAGAGATACAATTGACATATCCTATATAACAAAACCCTAATATGCAAACCCACCTAATGGTAGAATGGCCAGTCGCTATGATGCACACTGACCACTAGGGGGCAGATGCTCAATACAGAAGCTGGCCCCTGGTGGTCAGTGTGCTCCTACAAGGGGAGTGCCACTCAGCCAGAAGCCAGGCTCACAGCTGGTGAGCGCAGTGGTGGTGGCTCCCGGACTATGAGAGGGCACAGGCCGGGCTGAGGGATCACCCCCCACCTGAGTGCATGGATTACGTGCACCGGGCCTCTTGTCATATTATATAATTCTAAGGTGTTTAATATGATGGTTTGACATATGTATATATTGCAAAACTAGAGGCCCGTTGCACAAAGAAATTCATGCAATAGGCCTTCCTTCACTTGGCTTCTAGCACCAGTTTTCCCCTGTCACCCAGGACCCAGTCCTTCGCTCCAGCCAGAGTCTGCCATCGTTGTCTTTGCTGCAGACTTTGGCCGGAGTCTACCATCTTCTGCAGACTGCCATCTTCGTCTTTGCTGCAGACTCCGGCTGGAGTCTGCCATCTTTGTCTTCACTGCAGACTCTGGCCGGAGTCTGCTGTCTTCACTGCAGACTCCGAAGTCTGCAGTCTTGTCTTCACTGCAGCACTCCTGTAGGTCCCTTCGCCCCTCGCCCTCCCTCTCATAGCAGGTGTCCTGCCTTGCCTGGCCACTCCATGCCTGGAGCAGCTGGGCGGCCGCCATCTTTGGCCTTCTAATTTGCATACTCAGTCTGATTGGCTGTGGGCGTAGCAGAGGTATGGTCAGTTTACATGTTTGTCTGTCTATTAGTAGGTAAGATGATTGCCACAATAGGTTAGTTTACACATCCACCACCTTACATAATTACTAGTGTGTGTGTGTGTGTGTGTGTGTGTGTGTGTGTGTGGTGAGAACTTTAAACATCTCATATTTTAATTTATTTGAACTCCATCTTTATATATGATGCAAAATAAGGTACATGATTTTTCTCTTTTTTGTAAATGAATTTTTAATACATAATTTCTCAAAACAACATGTTCTTTTAAAAATTTTACTGTTTTTCAAATATATTGTTTCTGAACTTCCCATTTTAATCTATTGGTCTCCCTTTCTGGGTCGATATAAAATTGTTTTTAACTACTATGGCCTGATAGTAAGGCTTATTAACTGTAAAGTTTGTGGTCTCTTTTTATTCTAATTTTATATAATTTAAATAGCTATTCATGGAACTTTATTCACCCATAAACATTTTTAAGTGAGTTTTATAAGTCCCTCAAAAATTCTACATAGACTTTTTAATAGAAATGCTTTGTATATGTAGCTTAATATGGAGGCTTTTTCTATGTTTTGGAAAAATTTGGATAAGACAGGAATTAACTCTTTCATGGAAACTGGTAGAGTTAACCTGTAAAACCTGTTGGAATGTGAGTTTTGGGGAGGATGGTCTTTAAATACTATTACATTAAATGTTTATTACCTGTTGAATGTTTTCATTTTTTCTCTAATTCTGTCTTTTTTTTTTCTTTCTTCAAGGAATTGAACTATTTCATTTAGGGTTTATTTTTAACTACTTTTTAATTGTTTACATCTATTTTTATCTATTTGTGTCTTTAGTGATGTCCCTCTTTTCAATACATTATTTTAAAGTTATACTCTTTCTTTTTTTTGAATTATACTACTAGAATTGTGCATTATTTTGAGTATTACTTAAATTATTGTGTTTCTAAATGTACAGTTGCATTGAAATCTGCCCTTAGATTTTTTCCTCTTGATTTATTTCCATTTATTTTCTCTTTTTTCCAAATCTCAAGTTTTTTAAATTTTTTACCCCTGAAAACTATATTTATACTTAGCACTTTAGTTGAGTCCTAAGTACATGGAATTTTTTCCTAAATACAGTGACAATATCAAATTATTTACTAGCATGATATTTTTTTAAATACATGGAACTTTTAAAGCTATTTTTGTTATTGATTTTGTTTGTATTTTGTTTATAGAATCTAGTATATATGGTATTGCTATCTTTCTTTTTTCTTCTGTTCTTCTCTCTATCTCTCTATGTCTATTTCTATATCTCCTTTCTTCACTCCATTCCTACCTTTATCTATTTATTTATTTCAATAATTTATTCTAGTTTTTGTTTTTTAAAAACACATAATTACTTTTCTAAAGTTGTATGCATTCAATGTATTCTATTGAATCATCCAATAGATTAATTCGATTTATATATTTTATTATTCAGGTTTTCCATACTTCTATTTATTTTTCCTTCTGTAATTACCCATTTTTGAGAAAAGTGAGATAAACTTTCGAATAACAATTGATAATCTACCTATTTCTCTCTTAATTTTGCCCATTTTGGTTTTGTATTTTTTATGTCTTTATTGTCATAGTGATAGCTGTTTATTATTACTTTTTTGGGGTACAATTATACTTTTTAATAATCCCCTTTAAACTCTTGTGAATATAATGATAACCTTTGATCTCTTTTTTGGTCTCAAAATATATTTTGCTAGAGACTAAGATTACTTCCCAGGTCTCTTTCAGTTAATGTTTGAATGACATATCGTTTATTCAATCTTTTATTTTCATTCTATTTATTTTCAAATATTACAGATAGTATACTATTAGGACCTTTTTTGTTGTGAGTCATTCCTTTTCATTAATGAGTTGAATGCAGTCATATTATTGTAATTACAGTAGAATTTGTTGATGTCATTTTATTTAATATTTTCCCTTAATTATTTAATATTTTCCCCTGTTTTTTCTCACGTTTTTCTTTTTTTTCCCCCTCATACGTCATGTTAGGCTTTCTTCTGTTGATTTTGAAATTATGTACTTTGCTTTTATATTAATTATCTTTAAATAAACTATCCTCATGATTATCTCCATATTGATTTCTTAAATTTATTATCTATATCTTTCCCCAACAAGTCAGAAAATTTATAATACACTTTTTAAAAAGATATTGGCACTTCTACATCTAGCCTCTGCATACCCTGCTTTTTGTTAACATCTTCCATTTCTTTATGTTTTTTTAGTGTCTTCTGAGTTTTCCTATCTGATCTTTCAGCTTGCTTGTTCGCCCTTTATTTGTATTCACCTGACTTAGACATCTAAAAAAATTAATCTATGTCATCTACTTAATATTTCCAACATTTTTATGATGTCTTGCTCCTGCCTTATATTATTGGTACACTCTCTTCTATCTTTGAGAAATTTATTGTGCTTATTTTATATTTGTAGACCATCTGTTCAAATAATTCTGCTTCATGTGGCATATGCTATTTGGTTCGTAGTTGTTCTTGTACAGTGATGGTACTCTGTAAGTGTGTCAAAATTTGCCCTGCCAGTCCTGTTTTCCTGAATGGCAGTTACCTCCTGTGTTAATGGCCAGTTTGAGCCCCACTGGCAGGCTGATGCGGGACACAGTAATCCCAAGGTGAAAACCCTAAGCACCTTGGTGGACACACCGTTAGGTGACACAATAAGTCATGTCCTTGTGTAATCTCCCCTTTCTTGCCAGCAGAGCCTGTGACCTGTTTCTAAGCAATCGATCATGGCAAAGGCAATGGCCTGTCCCCATGATTATGTTTTGTTACATATGACCTCTCTCCAAGGCTGGAGGGGCAGGCTCCTCCTGGTCTAGAAGAAGCAAGCAGACATGTTGTAAGTTGCCTATGGAAAGAGGCACATGACAAGGAATTAAGGTGGCTTCTAGGACTAGAGATCAGCTCTTGCTGACAACCAGCAAGAAAATGATAATCTAATTCCTACAGCTTTAGGAGATGAATTCTGTCAACCCCCAGAGGGAGCTGGGATGTGTACTAGTATTTTTTTCCAGATGAGCCTGTGATGGGATTGCACTGCTGCCCAATGGGATCAAAAGCAGAGGACCCCGTCCAGTGTGTACACTTCTGACCGACCTACAGAAACTTGGGGACCATGATTGTGCGCTGTCTTAAGCCTCTGGTTTGTGGCGGTTGGTTATGCAGCAATAGAAAACCTATATTTCATTGATCCCAGTTGAGTTCTCCTGTTGGCTCCCATACCACCAGCAACACTTCTGAGCAGCTTTGCCTGGAGGTGGTTAGAGGAAAGAAGCACTAGGTGGAGACAGTCACATTAGGTTGCAATTCATTAGCTGGGAAGGTTTGAGAACAATGGCAGAAGTAGTTGTTCTCACAGGATTAATAAAGTTTTCATCATATTCTTCATTTTTAGGCAATAATAAGCTTTACTAAGGTATTTGATTTCCCTAATTTCACATAGCTTTGTTTAGGATTTTTTTCCTTTTCTTGGTGTTTTCAAAAGAGGGTTACATTATTTAGGGTATCATTTACACTCCAAATATTTATAATAACACATTGTTAGTTATAAAGTTGAAGTTCTTTCAACACGTTGAAAATGTTTGCCTTCTATCTTGCTTCTAATGTTGATACAGGGGGAAAATTGGTATCAATCTGAAACATTTTTCTTTTTTGCATATTTTTATTGATTTCAAGAGGGAGAGAGAGATAGAAACATCAATGATGAGAATCATTGATCTGCTGCCTCCTGCACGCCCCCTACTGGGGATGTGGCCTGACTGGGAATGGAATCATGACTTCCTGGTTCATAGATTGACTCTCAACCACTGAGCCATGCTGGCTGGGCTAAAATATTTTTCTTTAAAATAACTGTTCTCTGGAAGCATTTGGAATATAAATGTTTTCTTAAATGATGCACATATAGGTGCGTTTTTTTCTTATCTATATTATTTTGCACATCCTAAGGTCCTTTAATCTTAGGTGATCATTTATTTAAATCCTTGGAAATGCTAATGGATTATTACATTATCTATTTCCCCTTCTTCATTTATGTGTTTTCTTCCTTTCTTTCTGGAACTGCTATAGTTTATGACAGTTGTGTTTTTATCAAGTGTGTTTATTAACTTCTCTTTTATATTTTCCATTATTTATGCCTTTCTAATGCTTTTTAAATAAGATTCTGGATCTAATCTTTCTGTTCACTAGTTTAACTTGTGGCTCTATCAAATCTGCTAATTATCCACCTTGTGATTTTTAAACATAATTATATTTTTATATACAGTAAATCTATTTGGTTTTTCTTGATAACTGATAATTGTTGCTTAATGTCATTAATATTTTCTATTCTAGCTCTTTAAGGATATTTATTACGTTTGTTTCATTAATGTTGATCTCTATATTTTGTAATTTCTGAATTATGGAGTATACATTTTTCTGTATGTTGCAATCCTAATATATAAAAAGCCAGGGGCCATCACAACCAAAACAACTGGATGGACAACTGAACAGCAGGCTGCGTGGGGCATAAAGGTCGGCAGAGGTGTTAGTTAGGGACAACCAAATGACTGAACAGCAGGCTGCGTGGGGCGACCAGGCAGGCAGGGAGACAGTTGGGGGCCAAAAGGCTAGCGGGGGGGGGGGGGCAGTTATAGGCAACCAGGCCAGTGGGGGGGCCAGTTGTGGGCGACCAGGCCAGCAGGGAGGGGCAGTTAGGGGTGACCAGGCCATCAGGGGGGGCAGTTGGGGGCAACCATGCTGGCGGGGAGGAGGCAGTTGGGGGTGACCAGGTCCGCAGGGGGAGCAGATAGGGATGATCAGGCCAGCAGGCAGAGGTGGTTAGGGGTGATCAGGCTGGCAGGGGGAGCAGTTAGGGACATTCTGGCAGGCAGGCAGGTGAGCAGTTAGGAGCCAGTGGTCCCAGATTGTGAGAGGGATTTCCGACTGCTGGTTTAGGCCTGATCCTGGGACATCCCCCGAGGGGTCCCAGATTGGAGAGGGTGCAGGCTGGGATGAGGGGACCTCCTCTCCCATGCACAAATTTCATGCACCAGGCCTCTAGTTCTATTGTAAAGATTGAGATTAGATTTTTTATTTTTCTCCTTCAGATCATTTACCTTCACCAGCCATTTGCCAGGGGGTAAGGGCTTCCACTCCTCTTAGTAAATTTAGTGTTGCAAAGCCTTTACATACCCATTTGCTGTGTTACTACCAATCTTCCTTCTTCTTTGGACAATTCTGGTACTTCTCTAAGAATTTCTTCCTCTTGGCTGTTCACTTAAGGTTTAAGAGAGAGATTGGAAATGCCCAGCTGCTGACTTTTCAGAGAGATTTTTTTTATCATCATTCATTTCTCACTCAGCCATTCCTCCCTCAGCTGAGCTTCTGTTTTGCCTTCTTATTTGGGAACAGAAAATGCTTAGCATAGTTACTGAAATCCAAGTGCCTGGTTTGGAATCCCGGCTCTGCCACATACCAACTGAGGGGAGTTGGGGAAGTTTCTCAGCTACTTTGTGCTTCCGTATCCTTGTGTATAAAATTAGACAGTAGTGGTCACTGGCTGTTGTGATTGCTGTGAGAGTTAAATGAGGTAATGCAGATAAGGCAATTAGAACAGTACCTGCTACAAACTAGAGCCTAATAAACACACACTATTATCATTACATAGCCTAGCACTTGTACGTGTTCAATAAATATCATCTTCTTTCACTTATTGGTTACACTCATCCACAGAGCCCTCCCTTGACTCTGTGCACAGGTTACTGTCAAGATGCACCTACACTTCAGATCTGCAGGATTCCATGTGCTTCCTGTTATCAGCTATTCCTCAAACCATCCAAACTAGTGACTTGGAAAATTTTCCATTGGGATTTTCTAGGCAAGAATGTGAGATCAAAAGTTAGTGGAATGGAAAAAATATTTAAAATCTGTGGTGTCTTATAACTATTATTTTCGTGCTGTAAGTCTCTGTGTCATAGACAATACTTGAACCAATGTTGCTTTTGTGTACACAGCCCTTTGCGGGTTCTAATGGGGTTTTACGTTCAATATCACATTGAATCCTGCATGACTCCCCAAAAGGCAAGACAGGCTTGTTGAACCTATTTTTAAGAAGAAACAAATTCTCAGACTGGAGAGAAAATGAACTAAATTCAGACAGCGTGAGGAGGTTGGCCCAGGGGTTCTGACTTCTATCTCACCTGCTTCACCTTCTGTAGAGGGACCCGAGAGAACTAGCCAGAAAGCCAGGGCTTCTCTAGGGTATGCTTGTATGTGTGGACCAATGTGAGGGGAGATTTGGATGTTCATTCCAGCGTACTCTGAGTTTGTTCTCAGGATGTACTCTGCCTTTTATTGAAGAGGAGTAGCAATGCTGAGTTATTGACCCTTCGCTGGTGTGTATGGTGCTGGGCAATAAAGATTATGATACCACCACAGAGGGCACCAGGTTTGAGAATCCTTTTCTGCAGTTTAAACTTTGACAAAGGCATCGAAAGATGTACCTTCTGCTGTCAGTTACTCAAAATATGCTTTCTAATATTTTCAAGTTGTTTTTGGAATCAGATGCCTACATTTGTGCTGAATTAGCCAGGTAATGGCTTTGGTTTCTCAAACTAACCTGTTCTGTTACCATCACATAAGTTAACCCTGTGTATATGTTTTATGCACAATTGACAATAGAGTGAGCTGTTTACTGGAGGAATGTCATGTGGATATATGCTGAGCCAACGTACCATTAACCGTCAAGATGTATGTATTGAGCACTAATTCTGTGCCCTGTCTTATGTGAGACATTGTAGAGGAGATTGAAAATGAACCATTAGTGAATATTATATATAAAATCTGTGTCCCTCAATGTGTGTGGACGTGCAAGTGGAAGTCACAGAAGTCATAGCTCTTAACCCTCATGACCTGGACAACAGTTTGTCAGATGTACACATCAACACATTTGCAGAATGAAGAGGGCAAAATCAGGGTAGGCAGGTGATTTTATCCATGTTAGACTTTTTGCAAGAGATAGGATTTGAGATGTTCGATAAATGCACGGGGGAGAGGGCAGGCATCCTCAGTGAGGTACAGAAATAAAAATAAAAATATAAGTTAGAGCCCTAACTGGTTTGGCTCAGTGGATAGAGCATCGGCCTGTGGACTAAAGGGTCCCAGGTTCAATTCCGGCCGAGGGCACATGCCTGGGTTGTGGGCTTGATCCCTAGTAGGGGGTGTGCAGGAGGCAGCCAATCAATGATTCTCTCTTATCATTGATGTTTCTATCTCTCTCCCTCTCCCTTCCTCTCTGAAATCAATAAATAAATATATTTAAAAAAAAGAATATGAGTTAGAGAGAAGTAAGCTGATAAAATGTGGGTATAATATTATCCATTATTAGAATATAGACATTATATAAGGCTCCATTAAATTTACAATAGTAACATAATAACTTTCTAGAATTTTCAAGTTATATCTCCTCCACTTTGATTTTTGAATAAATGACTAAGCTGTTTCTTTTCATGCTGACACAATATGGTCATTTCTTTTTCTTTTTTAATTTTAAGGTATGTTTTATGGCTCAGAATGTGGTCTGCTTTCCTTTTTTACAAAATGCCAATATCAGGTTCTTTCATCTTTGTTGTAAATGACTTCATAATTAATGTAGTTAATATATGCATAGCCCATGGACACAGACAACAATGTGGAGAAATCCAGGGGATAAGGGAGCATGGGCTGGGTGGAGGTAGGCAAAGTGTGTGTGTGTGTGGGGGGGGGGGGGGCAAGGAGAATGAGGGACATCTGTAATAGTATAAAAAAATTAAAAATACACAATAAAAAATAAAAATGAAGCACCCAACCCTTCATTGCTGAGTGAATGATAAAAAATTATTATCTACACACAATGGAATATTATTTAATATTTTATTTAAAAGGAAGTAAATTCTGACAGCTATAACATGGATGAAAATTGATGATATGCTAAGCAAAAAAAAATTCATGAAAGAACAAATATTGTAGTTCTACTTATATGAGGTTCCTAAAAAGTCCTCAAATTCCTAAAGATAGAAAGTAGAATAGTGGTTGCCAGTGGCTGGGGGAGGTGAATGGGGAGTTTGTGTTTAATAGGCACAGAGTTTCATTTGGGGAAAATGAAATGTTCTAGAGATGAAAAGTGATTATGATTGCACAGCAATGTGAATGTGTTTAATGCCGTAGAACTATACACTTAATATGGATAAAATGGTAAATTTTATGTCATGTACATTTTACCATAGTTTTAAAACCAACAATTTTTTAATAGAATGGTGTTGATAAGGACAACAGTTCCAGAGTTATATTTTAAATGTAATTTATTCAAAATGTTTGTATTTATTTTAGGACTAGTTTGATATTTTAAAAATCTATTTTATTTTTAGAGCAGTTTTAGGTACACAGCACTATTGTGAGGAAGGTACAGAGATTTCTCCAATACTCCCTTCTTAGCCTGTGGTCATTTCCTTTTCATCTTTGAAGACACAAACTAATTACTTTATAACAAGCTATGTACTCTATTGAGAAAATATTTACTTTCTTTTTATCCCCTGAATATATTTCTTTATATCAGTAGAATTGCTTATTTTGGAAATTGTTGGCATGAAGTGATACATAGCAGCCAGCATTCCTACAGCCCAATATCTAATCCAGGGCCACCCCAAGTTTGTCATTATACAGCAGGTTGCCACTTGTTCAGGGACATTGTAGCTCTGTAACCTCTGGAGATATAGAAAGTGGAAGACAGGGCTAAGTTTTCTTTGTAAAGAAACCTAGTGTTTCATTTCAGACAATAGGTGCACAATGTGAATCAGAGATGTTGTAGCTAAAATAATTTGAGTTTAGTTAATTTTGAAATGCAGACCAGAATGTATTTATCCTCACGGTCAAACAAGGACCTGCTTTAATGCTAGCAGGGGCTTCTCTGAGCTTCATGTGGTCTGAGAAGGGAGAGCGTTAGGAGATGATGACAGATCAGAGAGGCTCCAGGCATCATCAGAGATTCAAGCCCATGGCGGAAAGTGTTAAGTCTGGGGAGAAACAATGGCCTGTTAGGGTTCCCGGTCATAATAATGTGAGCATGTCCATCTCCTTGGGAGTTCAGGAGAGTCATGAACAGGTAGCCTGGAGAAATGGTGGAGAATGAGACCATCATGGCTATACGGGGCTGTTACTATTTTATTTAATCATCATTAGACTAACATTGAGAAGATCAGAGTTGGTTTTATCTGGCTTCTTTGAGACTCTCTCAAATACATCCTCAAAGCCCAATATCCACATCTTTGATCTCGTCTCACTCAAAAGGTACTTTATCTTAGGAATGAATGTTGGTTTGGGGCACACATGGACTGTTTCTGAGCTGGATGGTCTTAGGCTGAGGTGTGCACATTAAACCAGCTGAAGCTATAGGGGTGCTGAGGGGTCTTAGCAATTATTCCGGGAAGGGGAAGCTCTTGGCGGCGCGGGGCTGGCTCAGGGATCTCCATGAGCATTTCAGCCAGAGCCCTCTGACTTACTCAGATTAACATGTTGGCGGCTGCAGGATTATTTCCACTGATGAAGGGTATCTGGGACAAAACACAGAGAGAAAGTCAGCGCTGCTGTGAAAGCATTTGTTGCTGTCAGACCTTGTCAGCTCAATCATACGCTGTGACTAACATCTCATTTTTTTATTTTAATTGATAAAACTGACCACTTGATTTGGCAATATGTAGGAAATGTGTGCAGACACAGCATGGGAGTGCAGTCTATAGAGATGGCCTGAGTAAGCTGAGTGAGTGCAGGGCTGGGGGTGGCATCTTAAACGTGGTGAGCATTTGGGCCAGGATGAAACTGCAGTAAGGGGAGATGGAAGGACAGACGCATCATCTCGTTGGGCTCCCATAGCAGTTTACAGTGAGAATTTACCCAGAATGTTTGCTTCCCCCCACCTTCCCGAGTCCTGAAAAAGGTTGGCTCAGGGCCTGGAAGCTCTGCAATTTTTTAGTTTTTGGCAACCTAGGAAGAGAAGGTATTTTGCAACTTAGCTCAGTTGTTTCTTGATGTTTGGGGAGAAATATGTCTTTTTGTAGATTGTGGTTTTTTTTTTAGTTGAAAAGAAGCATACTTTCAGAATGTACAGAATTGCCTATTCCATATTCATACTAGATTTGCATTTGAGTCCAAAAGCAATACAATAATTTCATTTCCTGATAATTCTCAAACTCAAAAAGTTCGTGTGAGCCACACACCCAATGGGATTCCAGTGAAAATTAGATTTGCAGTAAGTAGGGGAAACACAATAAAACCTTCAGTGCAGAAACACAAGATTTATGCTCTCTACTTACCTTTATTTCGTGTCCCAGGGAATAATCATCTTTGACATTTATAAACGATCCTTCTTGCAAGAGTCGCTCAAGTCTTCCTTGTTCAAGAGTTGCTCCCTGAATGTCACTCTTCTCCTCAGTGGCGTGCTATTATCCCATGGTGAGAGGCCAAGGCCTTTCATGGGCAGGAACAGTGTGATGTGCTTAAAGCAAAATCTGAGAAACGTTCCTCAGGGGACGAAGCTCTGGGACAGCGAGTTCTTGTGCATGTAAACCCTGCTGCAGCCTGTACGGCTGCTTGGGAGGCTGTGCCTCGCAGTGCACCTTCATGCCAGGTAAATTATTAAGTGTGCCTTTGGGTGACTTCAAGCCTTTGGGAAGAGTCCTCTAAACACTTGGTGAGAGACCCTTCAGGGTTGCTGGTAGGTGACCAACAGACTGTGGTTCATTATAAGGCAAGAGTTTCTTAATATATAACACCCTGAACACAAGACCAGATGTGATTGCTATTACTAGTAGTTCTATTTTTGGAGCAGCTTTCAAAGTGATGACTATGAATGACAACAACCATTATCCTGGCGTATTCATGGCATCACACTGTCCTAGGAAACTAAGTTATGGAAATCAAGGGGATATTGCTTAATATTACTATTAATAAATTACATGCTAGAGCAGCAGTGGCAATAGCTCACCAAGTTGATGTAACAGAATATATAAGTATGCAGATGATTTATATTCTACAGAGCCCAATCTTACTTTTAAGTCATTTGTGATAAAAGATGTCCAATTATAATTTTGCCTTTGACATACTTTGAATAATACCAGCTTAACTATGTGTTGGCCAATTTATATTTCAAGGATATCTATCTATCTGTCTATCTACCTACCTACCTACCTACCTACCTATCTATGAAAAAATATTTCCTTTAAGTTGCTTTTACTGAACAAGCAAACTAATAGAATTATCCACTTCTAGGTACTCATTGTTTCTCTCCACAACTGCTAAGATGGCAAAACTATTCTGTTTTGCCTCTTGTTAGAGATAGAATGATTTTTTTATATTTCACTCAGATTTTCAAACTTTTTAAAGAGGATAAAAATCACTTTTTTTTTCCTCTTGGAAAAAACATTTTTTAAGGATGTATTTTTTATAACTTCTTTAAAATATGAGATGATTGCCCGTTTTTTCTCCCTCTTGAAATTGTTAGTTAGTTATTAGGCCAAATTTATAGCAAAGTTTAATTTGTGACTTAATAAATAAACCCAATCATCTTATATTTTTGTTATACTACAATAATAGTGAAAAAAATTAAATGCAAGTTTACAGCATTAATATAGATTCAGTTCATTTCATTTTAATACACAAACTCAGAAAGTAGTAATAATTTTTAACTTAATTTGTACCAACTGCTTTTTAATTTTTTGAAGTTAGTTCAACATTAGTGTTACTGTTTATAAAATCCTGACTACCCCTGGCCGGCGTGGCTCAGTGGTTGAGCATTGACCTATGAATCAGGAGGTAATGGTTAAATTCCTGGTTGGGTTGGGGTAAATGCCAGCTCTATCCACAGTGGGGGCTTGCAGGCTCGATCCCCATTGAGGTCCTCTAGAAGGCAGCCAATCAATGATTCATCTCCTCATTGATGTTTCTATCTCTCCTGTCCTCTCTGAAATCAATAAAAAATATATTAACATAAAAATCCTGACTGAGACAGGTCAAGTTGCTCTTTTCCATGTTTGGAATTTGATTCTAGACTTTTCCATGTTTGGGAGTTGGAAAGAGCTAAGACTGCTATTTCAGAATCCATGCAATGTCTGTGCTGGTCAGATATTCCTTTTTTCCCCTCCTAATGCCTGTATTGAATCAATAGCATTTATGCAAGCATCTTTTTTTATAAGACAAGGAGAATTAATCAAGCAAGTAATTGATGCTAGTTTTCTCTCTTACATCTTATTGAAACATATACTTGATGCGCTAACACTCCCACTGAAATACCTGTGGTATTCTATATAATAAGAGGCTAATTTGCAAATCAACCAGACGCAGAACAACCAGTCACTATGACGCGCGCTGAACACCAGGGGGCAGACGCTCAATTCAGGAGTTGCCCCCTGGTGGTCAGTGCGCTCCCACAGGGGGAGCACTGCTCAGCCAGAAGCCCTGACCCAGGCTCACAACTGGCGAATGCAGCGGGGTGGTGGGAGCCTCTCCCGCCTCAGTGGCAGCACTAAGGATGTCCACCTGCCATGGGAAGCGGGCCTAAGCCAGCAGTCGGACATCCCCCAAGGTCTCCCAGACTGCAAGAGGGCACAGGCTGGGCTGAGGGACCGCCCCTGAGTGCACGAATTTTGTGCACCGGGCCTCTAGTATTTGATAAAATCTGTTCCAATAAGACATCAAATCAGTTCAAGTATCTTCCATTGCCCCTACTTTAAGATTAAAAATAAAGTCTGACACCTCAGAATAGAAGCACAATTCTAAATCCAGATGATATTTATGGTTTTGTAATGAGAAGTTAACCTTAGCATGAAGCACTCATTTGCAACTGATACTCCTAGGTGAAAAGTGAATGAATGGATGTATTAGTTCTATTATTTGCTACACAAAAAAATAGCCAAATACTTTAGATTCCACTTGTGAAGCACCAAATGTCAAAAGTGCAAGAAAAGTGAATAAGGCGTTTTCTCCTCTTACTACACCCCGAATTGAGGGTTCCTATTGGTATGAATTGGCAACAATGACCATCAGATGATGACTTGGACTCATTATTACACCTTTCCTGAAAATTATAGCTCTTCTGGCCCTGCCTTTTCTTCTTCTTTTCTCTCTCGCCTATCATCTGGAATGACAACATTACAGCCTACATAAATGAGCTATTCCTGTGACTCATAGGCACTCAGAAATGCCCCAGTCCCCCTTTTCTTTCATTTTGAATTTAATTGCAGAAAAAGCAGGGCTAGAAATTTAGGATTCCAATATTTTAGGGTCTATAATTTCTTTCAGTCCCAAAGTAATCATTTTATTATCATCACCCATCTAGTTCTAAGAAAAAGGAGATAGGCAAGACTCACATACTCACCTGCACACGCTCACACTGCAATCACATATGTATTGCATTGGGTATCCAACTCTGTAAAGAAAGGTCATAATATTTCAGTCAGCTGGTATCATAAACATCAAATCTAATTTATAAATACCCTCTTGTATCTGAACCCATCCAAATGTGGCCATTTTATGATCATGCCTCATAAAATATTCCTACTGTTAGAAAGAGGCACACATCCTATTTTGTATAACATTATATCTTCCTCTCAAATGTTTTCTTCAGCTTAGGAACTTAATTGCTATAAGGAGATTTGGAAGGTGCTTTACTTTCTTTTTTTGACTTCACTGCTAACCATACATTGACAGGGTGACTCATCAGCTGAATCCATTACTTTCAGCTGAATATAAAGATCTAGATAGAATTGAATGGAAACAGGTCATTCCTTTCCAAGAGTTAACATAAGGACTATTCAGCGTGTGGTGACGGTTTTTTTATATTTAGTTTTGGCTAAGGAAGTATAGGTCACAGTGTGTGTGTGTGTGTGTGTGTGTGTGTGTGTGTGTGTGTGTGTGTGTGTTTTAGGATTACTAAATAAATGAACAATTCTCTTATTCTTAATTTTTAGTGACTTAAGAACAATAAAAATCTTGAAAATATATGCAAATATTTCCAAAGCCTTTATAGTATAAAAGGGACAATAACAGTGAAATTAGTTTTAGTGAACACACATACACACACACACATACACCCAAACCTTTTATTTTCCTATGACATTTTTATTGATTCCCTAGCAAAGTTCTCATACTAAAATTCTTCAAGGTTTCTTTAAGAGTATTAAATCTACCTTAGCCAAGACTGTCTCCTCTTTCCATAAGGAATCAAGGGGTTCAGTTTAGTGTTAACAACAAGAGGTTGGGTTTGATACAATTTGGTGGAAAGTTTGAATGGTTCTTGGGAAGTTCATTTAATCTCTCTGAAACTCATATCTCATATCTACAAATGAGTAGAATAATAACCGTGGATTCAGTGCTGTGAGGATTATCTTACCGAATAATAGACAAACATGTAAATTGACTGTACCTCTGCTATGCCACCAGCCAATCAGGAGTGATATGCAAATTAACCCAACAAAGATAGCGGTTAATTTGCATACACAGGCGCTGAGTGACAGGGGTGGGATGCTTGCGTCGTTGCCATGGCGATGATCCAGGTGTTCTGCCCCACCCCTGGTCTCTCAGGGCCTCTGGGCAGCGTGGGAAGGTGGGGCCGGAGCAGCAGAAAGAGGCAGCTCCAGGGCCTGAGTGGAAAGGGGCTGGGTCAGAGTGCAAAGGCGGTGCCGGCAGCCAGGGAAAGGAAAGCCCATTCTAGCATGAATCTTCGTGCATCGGGCTTCTAGTATTAGATAATGTGCAAAAGCTGCAAGCCTGGACTTGTGGTGGATACCCAAAGATGCCTGCCCCTTTGTTTATTTCACTATCACTGATGGAGAAGACAGTGAAGCCAAAAGACCCAGGCTTCAAATGAAGAATATTGAGTCTCTGAGAAGCAAGATCTTTTAAGATGTAATTAGCCAGGTTTCATCTCATAGTAGCTGTAGAAGTCACTGAAGGGAGAGTTATAAAGATAATTGACTACTGTATGGAGGTACTTAAATGGCTGACAGTAGGGGATTATGAGCTAAGTAAGACATCAGCAAAGGAAATAAATAGGGGTCTACATTTCCTGTACTCAAGGTGATGGAGCGCTCAAGGACCCATTGTGATTGTCTCCAAGTCTCGTGTGTTCAGAGGAAACTAGTCCTACTCCCCACCCTTCTATTTTCCACATTTGGTCCCCTCAGCTCTCAGGAAATGTTTTTGAAAGTGAACCAAGCATGGTTAGGGGTGTGTGGTGCATGGGTGCTCCTAGGGCAATTCTGACCGATAGCCTATTTCTTGCTAACTCCGCCCAATAGCATGTCCAGCAACATTTGAGTTCAGGCTAATGGAAGAAATCTGATCTCAGTAGGGAGTGGACAGCAGAACCAGGGAGTCAATACTCATAATCGGCTTAAATATACATAAGATATACATTAAACCCTATCTTTGCTTTATGCAACTCCAAAGCCAATGAAGTTTTCTAATATTGGAAACCATCCACTAACTTCTCCTACATATACACAGCTGCCAGGATCCTATAAATCACACCTTGGCTGAACAGAGACCCTATTCAGAGTACCATTCTAGGATCTGGATAGGCAATGAAAATAGAGAAACCTTGATAGCTCTTAAATATATCTGTAAGAATAGATTTCACCACATAATTCAGTCTTCATTATGTCCAATGCATAGCACAATATTATATAGATTATAGATGTTCAGTAATATTTGCAATTGAATGGAATAACCCCTCTCTCTCTATATATATACTAGAGGCCTGGTGCATGAAATTCATGCATGGGGGGGGGGGGGCGGGTGCGGGTGCATGTCCCTCAGCCAAGCCTGCACCCTCTCTAATCTGGGACTCCTCGAGGACATCCCTCTCACAATCCAGGACTACTGGCTTCCAACCACTCACCTACCTGCCTGCCTGATTGCCCCTAACTGCTTCTGCCTGCCAGCCTGATCAGCCCCTAATGACTCCCCTGCCAGCCTGATTAATTCCTAACTGCTCTCCTGCTGGCCTGATTGCCCCTAACTGTTCTCTCCTGCAGGCCTGGTAGCCCCCAACTGCCCTCCCCTGCTGGCCCAGTCACCCTTAACTGTCCTCCCTTGCCAGCCTGGTTGCCCCTAACTGCCCTCCCCTGCAGGCCTGCGTCCCCCCCAACTTTCCTCCCCTGCAGGCCTGGTTGCCCCCAACTGCCCTCTGCCAGCCATCTTGTGGTGGCCATCTTGTGTCCACATGGGAGCAGCTATCTTTGACCTCATGGGTTTGGCCATCTTGTGTGTTGGAGTGATGGTCAATTTGCATATTACCTCTTTATTATATATGATATTTTTTACTGCCATATGAGTGCTTTATTGTTTTTTTTCCCAAATAACGTTTTACTTAGAAGATGTTTAAGACAAAGCATTATATTGATTCTGTATTCTTAGTTCCTCAGAGTTGAATGCATATTGTATATTCAATAAATATCCCTATGGGAATATTCCCCCTGGAGAACAGTACTGTGAAAATTTCTATTGCTGGTTCTGACTCACCTGGAGGTACAAACGAGGGTGGTTCTTAGTTTTCATTAGAATTTGGTTCTAAAAACCTTGGACTTTGTTTGTCACCACCCATAGCCAAATTTATTTTCTGAATTTAAGGGGAAAGATTGCAAATCTTGACTGTTGAAATGGACATGGCTTTGAGCTTTTTTCACTGACCAGGAATCCAGCTCTTTGAGGCCAAAGGGAGTCTTAAGATCATAGAAAGAATGTGTGGTCAGAGAGCAGGAGAAAGATAAGATTTTGGGGAAGATCATGTGAAGAGAAGAACAATACAGTGGGGCTAGATGGGAGAACAGGCAACCAATAATAAAAACTCACACACACACACACACAAAACCCAACTCCAATTAACAAATGCTAGTGAGTTTCTAAATGATTTTTCCACAGAATGAATAACAAATTGTATATTTTGCCTCCCACATACAGATGGTATAAATAGTTTAATTACTGAGAAGTTGATGTAGTGATATTAATGAAAATTGAATAAAAAATACCTGTCATTTCACCATCCCAGTAAAGCAATTAATTTCATTTTTTGTGTGTATCACATGTAGTTTATGTGAAAGTCACATTTTATTATCTACTTGTATTAAAATAGTGACATGAGCATTCCTATGTTACAACTTAGTATTGCTTTAATGATTCTATCATTAATAAGTTTGTCATTTACCCATCAAGTAAATGTAAGTTTGGAATTAGACATTTGGCCATTTCTTCTTTTTTAAATTTACTATTGTACCTAACTCTGCAGTAAAATGTTGATTTATATAATATGTAGAATGAGCCCTTTAGGGTACTTTCTCATGAAAAAGGTTAAGTTAGAGGAATGAATAGCTTTATTATTTTTTTGTACAGACTAGGTACTTATGTTTAATTTTTTATTCAATGTATTTAAGTCTTTTTTCCTCTTTTACTTAGTCTTGGACAAACACTCCCATGGTCCTCACATCTTTTGTGGGACACAAAGGGATTACAATTCAAAGGCAAATGTGTTGTTGTCACAAAGAATTTCTGAGACTAAAGCAGAAACCAAGAAGATTTCAAAAATGAAGAAGGACCCATAATCGTTATAATGTGACTGTTCTTGCTCCCACCATGTCATATTCCTCTATTTATTATTTAACCTTCCACACTCATACCCTTCCAGTGACCTAGGTGCTCTTGGGTGTGGGGTGAGGGGATTGCAGATGTTCAAATCTAGTTCTGAGGATGTGATAAAGAGGTGCTCAATAGTAATGACTGGGGGAATGCATGGGTGGGGCACAACATTTTTCTTTAGTATTTTCCTTGTTGAAACTATATATTCCCTTGGGGATTTGGTCCACTGTTCTACCATTACTTCTATACTCTCCTTTGAAAGTCCCCCTTTTAAGTTTAACACAAATCAGTCAATTTATGTTGCAAAGTCTGGCTCATCAATCCGTTTTCTCTTGTCCCATGATATTGTCCATTTTTACTCTATAACTTGGCTGAGTGAATATTAATACTTCACTGGGATACTGAGTGAAGGCCCACAAATATCATGGGGCACGAGTTGGAAAGAACCAGCATTCTGCCTGATGGAAAAGTCATTGGACTCTGATGTGAGTGTGTTGGAATATGCCTTGGTTGTGTTAAATCACATAGATATGACAAATTGGAAGTTTCTGCAGCTGGATGTGCATTGTCTTAACTAATACGCTTGATACAGTGCTAAGAATGAATACATAAGACTTTGCTGAACACCGTATGATGGTCATCCCCAGGCCAGATGGTTGAAGAAATCTTTTTTTTTTCAACATTTATATGACAATAATATTTAAGGCACAAATATGGGTTATAAGGGACAATCCAAGTGTTATCGACAACTTTATTTCCAATAGACATGGTGCTACCAGAACTTCGTTTGTATTTGGGATATCCATCAATATTTCCAATGGTCGCATTTTGAAATTCTTTTTTTTAAAATTTCTTTATTGATTAAGGTATCACATATTTGTCCTCATACCCCATTCCCATCCCATACCCCTCCCCACACATGCCCCCATCTTGAAGGAACTCAGAATCTGGGATTGAGTCTCTAGCTTTGTTGCTTTGAGTGTGGAGGGCATTGGACTGTAAGCTTCTCTACCTAATGAGGTTATTATGTATTACCAAAATACCTGAAGATTCTTGGCTGTAGCATTCTGCATATACATTGATAATTTTGCTTAGGTAAAAGGACTTAGCAGCTTTGCCTTCAGAAATAAATCTTATTCTAGGAGTTTGCATTTTCTTTGCAACCATCACTCTTCAATACTGTTATGCGCCCAAAGTGATTAGGTGCTAAGAGTGTGGACATAGCCTCTAGATCATTAAAACGCTAGTTTGCAGCATGAATAATCTGAATTCAATATCGGTAGTGCCATGAGAGATGAATGACTGTGAAATCCCCAGTGCATAGTTGTTGAGAAGCTACTATGGGGGAAAGGCACCTCGCATGAAGCCATCCGCCTGAGGTGGTGAGGATGGAAGTTAATTTCATTTAAATGTGTGAACACTTTTAATAAGGCTCTGGAGGTATTATCCAGAAGTATGCAGAACCTTTATATTTGAAAAATGTTTTATTTTGCTTGATAACACCTAGAAAATCCCTTCTGGTGATTAGCATTTGATTAGGAGGATCATCTTAATTCTCTTGTTATTAATATGACAGATTTGATTTTCCCAAAGGTGTCAATTGGACCCAGTTTTCAGATCAGCTAATCCTTGCATTTATGTGGATGAAACTTCTGCACCTTGCAGTTAATTCTGGTGTACCTTGGATTTCCTCCTGACCTGAGGGGTTCACCCATCCACTTAAACACTGAAGTCAGTGGCCTAACGTTTTGTTTGATATGAAGACTTAGGTTCCTTCTCTGGGTTTTGGGGTTGTCCACGGGTTTTGTGTCGGCAACAGACACTCTGCATTGTCAATTGTGGGCTCTAGAACGTGTGGGAAGCTGCATCTGCATGTTTCGGTTGGGACCACATCAACTTTAAAGACATTTATAATTCGTGATGGGACCTGAGCACCTGCTGACACCTTTTACACGGAAGTGAGAAGGAAGGAAACCAGAGGGAGAAGAAAGATTAGATAAAAAACGTTTAACTTCTCTCTGTACTCATCGGTAGTGTTGGGCCCCTCCAGTTCCCTCTCTGTAAACATATCTCCATTTCTTTCCCTTTGCTCACAGTTGCCCCTGCTTACTTTTGTGGCTACCATGGATGGATCCTGCATCCATCCAGGTTACTCTACCTCCATCTTCACCTGTGACCATCTTCCAGAGCAGCTCTGCGAGTCTGTGGTTCCCAAGTCTGCCCTGTGAGCTACTGCTCAGCACATACGGCTCTCAGGAAAGCCAACTTCCCATAGTTGCTTACAAGCTTTTCTCAGAAGCCACAGGGATTCTGCACCCACCTCTGAATACAACAAAAGTATTTCATACTGACTGTTAATACTGTATATTTCAGATATAGGGCTGGACACAGATTCATATTGTTGAAACATTCCATGACCTCTCTCATGGCCAGCCATTTTTGTGCCTTGGCCACTTATCCCAGGGAGCTCCCTCTTGAGTCTATTGCACTTAACCAGGTGCCCCTCTCTCTGGTCAGCTTCCAAGAGCCCTGCATTGGTCCTGCTGACTACTCCAGCCTTTGATTAAGCCTCTGCTCTGTACGTAGTAAATATCCTACCCTCCAGTGCTCTCACTTCTTTCTCCATTCTTTAAATCACTTTTCTTCTTTTCATTTGCCTGATTCTTACCCAATCTTACAAACTCAACTCAAGTCCTAACTCCTCAAAATCAGGGTATAAATCTCTAAATTTCCTGACAAGTAGTCTCCAGCTACTCTTTGAATGCTTCTAGGAATACAAGGTGACAGCACTTCCAGGATATCTTACCATGGCATATACAGCAGAAAATGAATTATGTACTAACAAATCTGGAGTCTAAGTCTTTTTTAGTCACTAAGCTGATATATCACTTTGCAAAACATAATCCTCCTCTTAGCAATTCAGTTTCATTTTTCTGAAAAAGAAAGAAAGCTCAATAAATGAACTGATTTCTATATAATGTTGCTATCAGAAAACTTCATGTTTTCATCATTTTAGAGTAGTGGATTTTATATTATTAGTCAAATTTTGTATCTGGAATCACAGTGTGTCCTCTAACTTTGGTAAATGTGATAGAGTTATTAGTCTATACAATATTTTAAAAAGAGTAATATTCATAAAGAGGTATTTGTAAGCTACACTTAGACATCAGTCTCATTATATTAGAATCACACTATGTTTTCATCCTTTAAATCGATAGTACTATTCCTGTTACATTCGCAATAAATAACCTTTTCTCTCCTTGTTTTTTTCAACAAAGAGTTTCCTAATATGCCTGTATATCACATGAAAATACACCTGCATATAAAATTTAGAAGAAAACTTGTAGTGGAGGAAATGGCACAAAGCTTGCATGGGTGTTATTTTGGCAGATTGGAGATTTTCCAAATGAAATGGTGCCATACCATCTAAATCACACAGAGAAGGACTTGTACACAGTGTGCAGTACACTGAGAACTTCTGTTATTCTCACTATTTCAGGAGTTTTGAGTCAGTGGCTGTACTCTCTGGTCTCTGGGGTTTGCTAAGTCCCTTTGAGAGGCAGGAAGTAGAGTCCTTGTGCAAGAATGAGAGCTGAGCCACAAAGTAGAAAGTCTGCAATAAAATGACCCTTCCAAACAGCCAGCGTCGATTTTGCTGGGCATTTGGAGAAGTACCTGCACCTGGCTCAGGAACATTAAAAGAAGAGGGAATTCTTTCTTCTAGGCTGGTCCAGGGGAGGGTGAAATCTGCCTGCGAGGGCAAGAGAGGAGGGATCACAGTCTGTCGCTGACAAGGACTGCTAACAGGCTGCAGCTCTTGTCACTCACACTGCCAGCATCCCCCCCTTTTGCTGACAAAGACATTGGCCTTTGGTAGACCTGATGCACTAAAATAATGAGGGGTCAGAAGAAAATGCATTTGCATAATGTAGAGTATGTGTTATTGCCTGAGAAGAATGGCATGTATATAAAAATGCTCAGCATTCTGTCCTTCCTAACTAAACGCATAACCCCAGGGTCAGTCACAACCAAAGTACAAACCCCCAGAGCATAATTTGAGTGCAGATCAGGTGGAGTTTCAGTCTATTTAGGCCTCTCGGAAGCACTCCTTGGTGTGGAGGAGGGAATGGTATAGATGCGGTGGAAGGAGTTTGAAGTTAGAAGGCAAATTCTCCTTTTACACTTACTTATTAAGATCCTTAGCCTAAGTCATTTATTCTTTCTGAGCCTCAGCTCCTAATGCATAGAATGAGGACAATATTGTATGTGAGATGAATAATGTAACACTATAAACATTTTTTAAATTAGGATCTCATGCAGATTTTAAAAATTATTAATGTCACAGGATCAAATATTTATGCTATTTTAATTGGGGCCCTCTGAGAAGCAGACACAAAGAAAGGTTTAAAAGTGGAAGGATTGTACTAGTGGACATGCTCTGTGCAGGAACATAGAGGGGGAGCTCAGGAAAGCCGGGAGAATAACATAACTTAACGCAAGTGTAACCCAGAGGGAAGGAGAGGGAGGAAGTCGTGACTGAGTCAGAGATTGCTGTGCAGTTTAAGATTTGGCAATGTCACCTGTGAGTCTTCATTCCAAAGATGGTTGTCAGGGGAGTTCAGTGTCTCCTAGGAATGGGCCTGCCTTTGCGTCTCTGCTAACTCAGTCACTGGCTAGGGAGGCATGGCTTTGGTGCGGAGACGGCCGTACATACCAAAGTGCAGCAGGCGGCTCAAAATGCTCCTTGTGTGTGGACATCTGAGAGCATTCTCATGGATGCCACATGTATTGAACACTCAGGGAAGTTTCTCAGGAAAAAGAGATCTGGATGACAAGAAGGAGCCAGCCATGAAGAGATGTGGACACAGTTGTAGGCAGAGGGAACAGCTAGTCTAAAAGCTCCAAGACCCAGTGAGCCCTCGCCATGTTCAAGGAGATCAGTGTGGCTGGAGCACAGCGGGCGAGGGGAGAGGTGTGAGCAGTGATGTCAGGCAAGTAGCCAGAGATCAAATAACATGAGGCTTCATAGTTCCCACGAAGAGTTTAAGATTTTTAGCATAAAATGCCAAACCATTAGAGCATTTTTTTAGACTGACGAGTAGCCTGATCCTAGTTGTTTGTTTGTTTGTTTGTTTGTTTGTTTTAAGATTAGTCTGTATTATGTATATATGGGGCTAGAGGGGAGGGAAGGAGACTATTTAGAAGAGTTGGTAGAGGAAAGGTTACAGGGACAAGTCTTGAAGCTGTCCACATTTGAGATTGCTGGAAGAGATGGATAAGTAGGTAAATAGCCTGTGAGGGGGCAGCCAATGGTGGAGAAGAGGCCAATGACAGAACTTCAGAGAAAACCAGGTTTCACTACGGAGGGGACATCAGTGGTATTCCATGCCTCTTTGAAGGCAAGAAAGAAGACTGGAGGAGCGACCATTTGATACTGCAATACAAAAGTCACTATCATTCCCCATTATTACCTTAGGAAGGTGTAGTGTCTGGTCAGGGGCCATGCTGCTAATATATGTTAAAGCCAGGACTTAATGCAGTTCTGTTATTATATGTATGTGCATATGTATATATTTGTATTCATTCATCACCCATGCCTTCACACCTGCTATGACTGATCTATCTATGCTCATGGCAATGTATTGAAAGCTCTTTAAAGAAGGGGCTATGGCATACACAGCTGCTGAATTCACTGTGGCATCCAGCACACATGTGGCAGCCAGCACAGCGCTCTGCTTAGAGAAGGTGCTTGCAGTCTGCTAGTTGGTTGGGCAAGAGTTGCGTTATGCGGTAATTGAAGCCAGAAATGCAAGCAGCAAGTGCAACCGTCAGTAATGGCCGTACTGTCCGATCATGTGGCTATTTCATCACCGGAGAGAAGACATCAGTTTCCCTTGCCATTTCCTGCTTCAGGTAAGTCCAGGGACCTCTTCTCAAGCAAGCAGAAACGAACAGGAGAAACTCGGTATTGTTTGAGCCTCCCCGAGCCATTCTTTATTCCCAAGTTTTCTAAGGCAGAATTCGGGAGCACAAATATAACTTAACTTAGTGACAGAATATGATCTTCAGACATATTTGCTATTTTATGGTTCAGTTCACTTGACCTACAATTCTCATAAAATCGGTGTGTTATAACTGGTAGTTACCAACCGTGAAACTGCAGTGGTGATTCTTTGAAACCAATATACACATGGGTGTAAAGTATATTTGCTGTTTGAATAGTAGAGAGCATGTATTTATCAGCACAGTGGTGTCACTTTGAAGGTGAATCACTTGCTTTTCCATCGGCAGATGTGTCTTATTATATGCCAGGGGAACCCCAGATGTAAATGCTGAGCAAGATTCTGTTTATTTTGATACCGCTTGGTATCTGAAACAGGTGTTAGTGATTTTGAAAGTGAAGGGTACATCGTCTGTGTTGCCATACTCCAAGGATTCTGAGACAGCTTGGACCTAAGGGAGTTTGGCCCGGAGAAAACACTGGTGACATGCAAACTGTCAATAAATATTTGATGTGCTGTCATGTAGAACAGGAAGCAGGCTTGCTCTGTTTGGCTCTAGCCAACAGAACTAGGACTAATATATGGGAGTTACATGGAGGCAGATGTAGACTCGAGAGTAAGAAGAATTTTCTTAAAAAAATTGAATTGTTTGAAATTGGAGAAGTCAATTGCATAAGGTAGCCAGTTCTCCATTGCTCAGGGTGTTAAAGAAATGAGTGGAAGGTTATTATAGAAATGCTCTTATATTGTATGCATGCTTAGAGTGAGTGGTTTCTAATGCATCTCTTAGGTAAAAGTAATTGCGGTCTTTTAAGGTTTATATAAAGTTGGAAGTATGCAATGAAGAGAGGGCAACCTTCTCCCTTTCTCTCTCTCATTCCCCATACATACATACCACTATGAGCAGATGCCATTATTTTCAAGTACATTGAACACTCTGTTCCACAGACTGAATAATCAAGATTAGAAGTCCACTCACATAGGTGCACGTATCCTTAAAAGCTATTTATCTTTGGTTACATCTAATATTTCTGCTCCTCTGTTTCTTCTCCTTTCACCCTACTGCCTTTTACTCCTCTCCCTCCCAGACATTTCCAGCATTCTCTCTGGAACCATTTTCTATGACAAAAAGCATTTCCCATATCCCTAAATGTATTACCAAAGGTTTCCTTTGCTTCTTACTATGACAAAAAAATAGCTCATTCCTGAGTCTTTTGTTTGATGGGCATTCTCCCCATGTGAAGGGTCCTTATTTATCACAGCCCATTTGTTATTTTTTGGAAAGATGGGCTCTCTGTGTATGTCACAATTTTAATTCCCAATCATTTTTTTTACTGTCCTTTTATTTTGTATTTTAATTTATCTTTATTTTTGAAGGAACTACAGATGTGCCCTTTGTTTTGTTTTGTTGTTGTTTTTCCCATTGACTCCTCAAGGATTACTCTGTTTCAAGCCATCCTATGAACTTTCTCAGGAGTGTTACCTTCCACCCGCTCCATTCTACCCTCCTGTTCATCCTAGAAGCTGACTCACAGTCTGTCTCAAGATCTGCCATTTTTTTGGAAGACATCCAATGTCCATTTAAACAACGTGTCTAACATTTTCGCTGATTGTATTTTTGAAACATTCGTTTTCCTTTTTTTGGCCAAGTTTTTTAAAAATCGGGGTTGTTAAATAGCATTGCCTTTTGTTTCAGAATGATAAATACGGAAAGAGATCATGAAGAGAATGGGGAGGGGCAATATTACAGATGTTACTGGCTGAATATTTTTCAGGTGATAATTAAGTTAACAACATTAGTAAAAAAAAAAAAATAGAGGTGAGACAATGCTTGGTCTGACTGCCTAGAGATAAGACTGGAGGATACTGAGGTCATCAGGTGAAGACTATTTTTGGCCTTTTGTCAGAGACCTCAGTGCTGGCTTTTAGAGCAAACTACCCCAAATCTTCGTGGCCTAACACAATAAAAGTTTAATCTTCACTTATTAAAAGCCCACTGTGGGTCAGTTGACTCTTCTTGAGGGATCTCCAGAAATTGGGGAACTCGGCAATCCCAGCTTCTATGCTCAGTTATGGTGAGGGAAAGAGAACATACTTGAAATATTTTATGGATCAGATGTGGAAGAAGCATACATCTGGGATTCTTAATGACTTACTAGATTAAAAAAAAATCAAGGTAAAACACACACTATAAGTACATTTTTAAAATTTTAGATTCAATAGACAAAATTACTTTGTCAAATTGTGATATATGTATTTTAATTTCTACTCGCAGTTTCTAAACTTAAATCAGTGTGAATCAATAGAAAACAATCCATGGATGGGCAGTGTTCCACAGAACACACGCCGAGTGGTATTGGCATACACACCTTTGGCTTGTTTCCGTGTCAGGAACACAGTGATATCATCTGGACCTAACTCCAAGAGAGGTTGGGAAATGTTGTTTTTCTCTTGTGCTCAGAACATGAAAATAGATTGGTAGGCATCTCATCCATCTCTGCCAGAGAGCTGCAATTCAATTAAATTGAATTTATTGCATGCATTGCTTAATGTCCTTTATTGGCAAACTATTGCCTAAGTAGTATAATCTGAATATTTTACCATGATGAATTTATTCATGATTTGCTGTGTTTATACAGTTCTTTGTTATTTTTCTGATTACAGCATTTGATTCCCTATCCTGTGAGTATGTTTTACACATCTAACTTTACCATTAGCTGTCAGAGTTCAGAGTCTCTCATTTTTATAACACCAACTCAGAGTGCAATGTTTGACACATAGTAAACTTACAAACGTTTATCTTTTGTAAGACAAAATAATTAGCATATTAAGCATGACATGATTTGATCTGTTTTAATAAAGTTCCTCTATCATCAGGTTGGAGGCAGACTTGAAAAGGAAGTTGATAAGACTGGAAGTAAGAATATCTCTTAGGAAATAACTTTTAGTAATCTTAACCATGTTAAGGGTCTGAATTAAAAAGGTGTAAAGATATAAATAGGAGTTAAACATAGCAGTGTTTCCATTTACCAATTGGTGATATAAAATAAAGAGTATCTCCTGCCTGGTGGTTGTGGCTCAGTGGTTGAGCATCGACCCAGGAACCAAGAGGTCATTGCTTTGATTCCCAGTTAGGGCACATTTCTGGATTGCGGGCTCCATCTGTAGTAGGGGGCATGCAGGAGGCAGCCAATCTATGAAGTTTCTCATTGATGTTTCTATCTATCCTCCCTTTCTCTCTCTCTAAAAATCAATTAAAAAGATATTTAAAAAATAAAATGAAGAATATCTCTTGGGTTTGAGTTTGCATTTGATGACATTGCTATATAAGAACACAGGAGGATAAATGGGTTTGAGTGGAAAAGCAGAATAATGTGTTCAGTTTGGGACATGCTTAGTTCAAGAAACCTGCAGAATAACATACTGTCGTTGCTGTAATCTTCATGTTGTAAAGTCTGTGTGGTTCTTTGTAAACCAAAAAGAAGGGCTATTATCATAATGACTTGTAATATATTTCCTGTACTTTAGCATGGAAAGCCTCCTTGAATTTAAAAATACATAGTTATGAAAGAGAAATTCTAACCTGGCCTGCTGCGCTATAGATCATTCCCCCTTTGAAGGGTGGCCACAGGCAGGGAGGGGGCTAAGAACAAGCATGAGGTACCAATAAGCATAGATGGCTTCAGGTTGCCTTTCAACCCTCACCTTTAGTCATCTAAGACTGGAGTATTTTACTTGTTTGTGGTGATCCCTCTCTACAGACTGACTTTCTCATGACTTCCATCACTTCTCATCTATCTTACACTCCCCACACCCCTATTCTCATCCTGAATTAAATGTACCCACTTCCTCCTCTCAATTCCTATGGCTCTTCTTCATTGCTGCATGTATGTAATTTTACTTCTCATTCTAACTATTTACATGCTTCTCTTATTCCACTAGTTGGTTGTCAAGTTGTTGGCTTGTTTATTGCTCTTTCAAGAAAAAAAAAGTACAATGTTTAAGTATGTATACCCTGCAATTTCTGTCAGAAGGTCTAAAAAATACGTTGTGCCTCAATGATTATATTCTGAATTCACCTAAATTATTAAGGAGTTTATCATGTAGAGGCCCAAAAGGAGACAATTTGGGGTGCGACTATAGGAGTCCATCAGACAAAGATGACAGATCTTGAAGATAGGGGATTACATTTTCTTAGATGTGTCCCTGTACCTGAGGGCATTACTCATGGAGTAAATGATCTCTCTTTGCCTCTTCATTCATGGCAGCAAAGCGCTTTATCCAGAACTCTCCCCCCTTTTTGTGGTCTCTCATTCTCAGACCTGCCTGGTTAAAGGAAAGGTGAAGCCTGGTTCACTGTCCTGTGTGAGCTAACTCTACCACACCAGGCCTGAAGTTGTCCATGATGTCAAGAATGGGGGAAGTACAATGGTCTAATTTGGTGAGGGACTATTGGCAAGCACATGAAGCCACAAGTCCCAAGACCACATTCTTCAATCAGTTCCATTATAAATAAGGCTGTGATTTTGATAGTCATCTCCTGTATTTGATGATTGAATCCAGCATTTGAAGAGGGACTGTGGTAGGCAGAATTTTAAGGCAGGCTTCAAGATTCTCCACTCTCACCCTGGCCAGATAGCTCAGTTGGTTACAGCACCATCCAGATAGGCCAACGTTGCAGGTTTCATCCTGGGTCAGGGCAAATCAGTGCTCTCTCTCTCTCTCTCTCTCTCTCTCTCTCTCTCTCTCCCCCCCCTCTCCCTCTCCCTCTCCCTCTCCTTCTCTCTCTCCCTCTCTCCCACTCTAAAGTACAATAGATAAAAATAAAAAGAGGTTGCCCACTTCTCCCCTTGTATACATGCTCTGCATCATCCCTGGGATGTCAAACATGATGGATTTGACTCCCATGTTTATATTATGTAATATGACAGAGTTTGCCTTAGACAGATAAGGAGATTATCCATGTGGATGTAATTTAATCACATGCACCATTTAAAAACATAAGTTATTTTTTGGCTGGAGGCAGAAGTGGAAGCCAGAGATTCAAACCTAGAGAGGTTAAATGTTCCATTGCTGGATCGTTGGTGAAGGGGCCCATGCAGCAAACAATATAGATGGCATCCAGGGATTAAGTGTAACCCCCAGCTGGCAACCAGCAAGAAAAGAGGGACATCGTTCTACAATTGAAAAAAAACTAACCTATAAAATAACAAAAGAATGAGCTCAGAAGGGAATTTTCTCCAAGATTTTCTGTATGAAAACATAGCCCAACCGATACTTTGATGGAAGCCTATGCTGCTTTACGCAGAGAGCCCAGCCATGCTGTGCCAAGCTTCTGACCTACAGAACTATGAGATAACAATTGTATCATTTTAAGTTGTTGATTTACACGTGTATTATCTTTAAGAATTCAAAAATCTACAAAAAAAATTCTGGGACAGTAGGAGCCATAGCCTATTTGAATCTCTTCAAACTATGCCATAAAAAACAAAGAACAGAGAATGTAAAACCAATGACCTGTGAAGAACATTTACAACAAAGCTAAGTGGCAGGATAATTTCCTGTGAACCCCAAATATAAGTGGTAGTAATAAAACAAGAGTGACACAGTCTACCTGGCTTAATATCTGTGCAGATGGAAGGAGAAAAATGGCCACTGGGTTTCTGGGTTTCTTATGACCTTCTCTCTGGACAGTGTGGCATGTTCATTGGAGAATAGAAGCCAAAATGAGGAGGGGATTCTGCAGATCTTGTTGTGGGGTGAGAGCAAGGTAACCCTGATTCCCCATGGCCTGACATGCTGAAGCAGGCTGGTGTGTCTTGATCTGGATATTTTTTTCCAGCCACTGTGGTACAATTGACAGGTACTTTTCATCTATAACTTAATGTTATTCAGGCCTGGAAATTTTATTGATAATTTCCTCTCCATTTCTCTCTCTCTCTCTCTCTCTCTCTCTCTCTCTCTCTCTCTCCTCCCTCTCCCTCTCCCTCTCCCTCTCCCTCTCCCTCTCCCTCTCCCTCTCCCTCTCCCTCTCCCCCTCTCTCCTTCTCTCCCTCTCTCTCGCTTTCTCTCTTACTTTCTGGACTGATTCTCCTATTTTCTTGTCTTTTTATTACCTAACACTTTGTCTTTTTGTTATATGCATGTTAGCATCTCCCCAAACCACTGATATACTGATTGACTCTCATAGTGTGAGGCTATTGGATAGTTACTAATGTGGGGATGGAGCAGGCAAAATCTGGGGGAATTTCTAATATACATATAATACATATAATCTGCTATAGGTCCATCCATTACCACAACAATAAATCCTCCAGCACTTTCAATCAGTTATACTATTTAAAAACACAAATGCATCCTAACTTTATAACTATTTGGCACCTAAACATTGAGGTTTTTTGGAGGGTTGTTGTACATGAGCCTATTCTGAGCTTTCCCCACTGCTGGCTTAGCTTGGAGGTGTGTTCCATGCACGAGTCACTTTCCCCTGTCTATTTGTTTTCCAGTGTCTAAAATTGCGTTGCTGTAGTTTTGTTACTCTTTGTCTTGGTGCGTTTACAAATTTTAAAAATCCATTTACTGTGACTTGGTTGGCATTTCAGAACAGAGGAAAGGTAAATGCCTTTGTTCAATATATCATGTTTAATCACATGTTTGACCTCACCATTTAGAGAGCAAGGAAACTCAGGATATCTACCTCCAATCCTGAGGAGATAGGGACCCTCTTAGAGTCCTTTCTGTGCAGAATACACACGTGTGAATCATGCTTGCTCTATCTGCACACTGTTCATTGTTTGCTTCTTAAAATGACCGGCTCTCTGGAAGTACTCCACCAGTTTGTTGAAAAAGGATTCCTTGAAGGGAAATGTTTGGATGGACACGATGTAGTTACTTTTAAAAAATAGAGTTGGTGAAGGGATATTGATTACGACAGGAAACTTTCACTGTTTCCTGCACATATAATTATTGCACGTCTTCGTGATTAAAAGTATCCTATATAATAAAAGGCTAGCGAACATAACAACGTCACGCCCAGAACAACCCATTGACCAGTCGCTATGAGGTGCATTGACCACCTCTCAGTCACTCCCCCCAGCCCACAGGCTCCGATCGCTAGATGGCCAACAGGGAACCACGGGGAAGCAGGGTGGGTGGTGGTGGAGCAGGACAGGGGACTGGTGAGCGGGCGGAAGGCAGACCTCTTGGTCCCTCCCCAAGGCCCCGCAGGCTCCAATAGATCACCATATGGCAAAAGGGGAACTGGGGTGGGTGTCAGCGGCAGGGCGGGACTGGAGACTGGCGTACAGGTGGAAGATAGCCCTGACTGCAGGCTAGGCCTAGGGACCCTACCTGTGCACGATTTTGTGCTCTGGGCCTCTAGTATATATATATTTTTTTTTTTCAATAATTTATAAGATAAACTTAACATTGTGGTATTTTTTTAGTAAATGATAGAAAGGAAGGAAAGTAGGAAGAATGGGAAGAAGGAAGGAAGGGAGAGAGGAGGGAAGGAGGAAAGGGAGAAGGTCCTCTTGATAATACAGAGCTATACTGAGGTACCACAATAGTCAATTTGTCACTAGTAATCATAATGATGCTGCTGATGATAAGAATGATGGAGACCATTATTACCTTCAGTTTGACTTTGGATTTGAATTGCATTTAAGCTTTGCTGCTCACTGCCTTGACACCCCACCTTTTCTCTCAGTTCTAACTAAGCTTTGCTCATGCTTCTTTGTTAAATACCAATGATATTCATAGATCTCTGCAACCTTAAGCTGCAACCTTAAGAAAATTCAGTGCAAAAACCTAGCTTATATAACTTTGAATTCAGACCTTGACAACTAGACAGGATTTATCTCATGCATATGTATTAATTTTAAGTGCTTTTCTGTAACAGTAATTTGACATTTAATATAGCATAACTGTATTATTAAATTTAAATGCATATTTGCAATTCTAAAAGCACTACTGAACTTTATGGGTGAAAAATACATCCTCCCTCCTTCACCTTGGTTCCTTCTCACACACCAGTTCTCTAGGCTCCTTTCTGTCTGCGACCCTATCCCTGATGGGTGTCCCCTCTTCCTTCCTCAACCTCAGACTCTCAACTTCACTTATTTTTTTCATTTCCTAACATTCTCTCCTTCCCTCTCTCATTCATATTTGTTCATTCTTTCTGTGTCTTTGGTCCTCCTTTGTGGACATGCTCAGAGCTTCTGCTTTTGGCCATCAGTCCCTCATGTGGTCACTTCTCTCACTCACTTGTGGAGCAGTTTTAAGATGCTACAGTGACTTTCACTCCACATTACCATTGTTCAGCACAGTCTTTGGTAGTGTTTTCCAGACATTAAAGCAGCCTGCCACTGGAAAAGGCTGCCTCAAGTGACAATGAGGTCCCAATCACAATATTTTCTTTTTTAAAAAAACATATTATTATTTATTTCAGAGAGGAATCAAGAGAAAAATCAATGATGAGAGAGAATCATTGATGGGCTGCCTCCTGCACGCCCCATACTGGGGATCAAGCCAACAACCTGGGCATGCGCCATGACCTGGGATAGAACTGTGACTGTGACCTCCTGGTTCATAGGTCGATGCTCAACCACTGAGCAACACCTGCAGAGCCAAATTACAATCTTTATTAAAAAGGAGAACAAGGGATGCTGAGTGTCTGGAATTGGGGGGGGGGGGGATGGCCTGAATAACCTTTGAGCCTTTAAAAAAATATATATGTTTTTATTCATTTTGGAGAGGAAGGAAGAGGGAGAGAGAAATAGAAACATCAGTGATGAGAGAATCATTGATCAGCTGCCTCCTGCCTGCTCCCTACTGGGGATCAAGCCCACAACCTGGGCATGTGCCCTTGACCAGAATTAAACCTGGAACCCTTTAGTCTGCAGGCTGACACTCTATTCACTGAGCCAAACCAGTTAGGGCCCTTTGAGGCTTTTTAAAATCAGGAATTGGCATCCTTCTTCTTTACTCTAATAGTCAATTAATAAGTGCTGTCAGAACCCTAGCTCTCCACTGAAAACTCTTGGATTTTGACCTTTTTTAATGTCAGGTGTCAATGGCTCTTGGATATCAGTTACTTCCGTGGTGTCATTTTCTTAAAGTATATTTTTATTGATTACAGAGAGAAGGGAGAGGGAGAGAGAGATAGAAACATCAATGTTGAGAGAGAATCGTTGATTGGCTGCCTCCTGCATGGCCCCTCCTGGGGACTGAGCCCACAACTTGGGCATGTGCCCTGACCAGGAATCAAACCGCGACCGTCTGGTTCATAGGTCGATGCTCAACCACTGAGCTATGCTAGCTGGGCTCCATGGTGTCATTTTTATCAGAAATAAAACTGAGGTCCAGGGGAGTCCAGTCTTGACTCCACTCCCAACTCATCAGAGGTGCAGCTGATGCAAGGACCCTGGTCTGTGATTCACACCCGAGGGCTCTCCACTGGTTTCTCCAGCCTCGGCCACACAAGACATCCCGGACCTCGATCTTCCATCTATGGCTCTGTCATCTCTAGGCACTTGCATCTGCTTTTTGTCCTGTCAGGTACAGCTTTTCAACTTTCTCTCACACAGTGAAGCCTTATTTATGCTTCAATACAAAAGTCATACATGACCATCCCAGAGAATGTCTCCTGATTTCCCTTTGCTACTCCATCCCCCCATTTGGTTTAGTATAGGTGCCACTCTCCTGTGTTTGATTTGCACCTTGAATTGAATTCTACTTGTATTTAATTACACAGTTTTGAATTGCCTGTTTATTAACCATCACCTCTACTAGAATATAAATTTCTGGAGGTCAGGGTCTGTGAATTATTCAACTTTTAATCTCCAGTGCCTGCCATGCAAGAATTTCTACACTGAGTCTCAAGAAAGGAAGGCTACTGTAGGATGCTAGCTGACTTGAGAGAAGGGAAGAAGAGCTTCAGTGTAAATTCTGTTAAATTGAGAAGTTAAAGATACTGATCTCAACATTAACATTTGTGAATAAAAACATACGTATTCTCCTTTACCTTGATTTTTTTAGCACCTTCCAGTTCTTCTGCAGGCTTTCTTCTGTCTGCTATTATTACCTTGATTAGAGTATCTTTTCCCCTCCTCAACCTCATCTTCATTTTCTTTGCTTTCTGTTTCTCCTCTCTTTGCCCTCTGCAATTCATACTAGTATTCTCCCACTCTCAGCTGCTGCTTTCCTTTTCCGAAGGAAAGGAAGTTTCCATTCTATGTGGAAATATCTAGTGCTCTGTACACTGCAAAACATTGTAACCCATCAGCCCTCACACAGTCTTATCTCTCCCTCACCACGGAGGGCTGCTTCCTTCTCAAGATGGAGGTCATCTCTACTCCGCTGATCCTTGGGCTGGGGAAGAATTGATTTCAAACAAGCATAGGCACTCTGATTTTGTTGATCCCTGTCTCTCTCTAAGTTATTCTTGGAAGATTCTATAAGGGTCTAAGAGTTTAAGCCAGACATTATCTCTTTCCTGTTTTGTTAAAATTCTTGACCTATAGACTTCATGAAGACATGATAAATAGATACTGACTTCCTCTTTTTTCCCCCTAGAAATTACCAGTGCATATGTGTATTGCAAAATAGTTTTTCCCAATCAGTTCATCACACAGCATCATCTTAGCCTAAGGATCAGTTTTAGGGTGTTGCAGTGAGCACCTTGCCTCTGGGTCTTTGAGGCATGTGGACAATGCACGTCCATCCTGTGTGATGCTGTCTTGGAAAGGCTTTGCTAATTCACCACAGAGAGTGAGGACACAGATAGTGTGTCCTCAATTTGCTGTAGCAGGCATTCTGCCTGAAAGCTTGGATTCTGTCAGGAAGGGGTCTGGAGTCCTAGCTGGATTCCTGCCTCTGGTGTTCTACACTGAGTCTCAAGAAAGAAAGGCTGCTGTGGGATGCTAGCTGACTTGAGAGAAGGGGTGAAGAGCTTCAGTATAAAACCAGACCAATGATGCTTGAGGCTAGAGCATTGAAAAATAGCCCCGGAATCTCTTGAGCATAGTCAGATCTCCCAAGTTAAATTTTCATAGAACATACTTTAGGAAATGTGGCATACATTCTCCAGGGATAAATAAAAGAAACTTGATGTCATATATCATTCCCTCTGTGGGTCATCTAGATGGAAAAATTCTACACAATGTATAGAGCCTCCATGAAGTTTACAGAAGTTGTCAGTGGTGATTAGACAAAAAGAGTAACCTGACGCTGACTTTCAGGGGTCAAGAACAGGTACCATAAACTCACCTTGGGCACCCAATCTGAGATGGCACACTCCCCACGGGTGAACTTTGAGTTGAAACTAGGGTGGCATTTGCACTCTTCTTAACATATAAAAAGACTTTGTCATTCAACGTGTAGTAGTTTTCTTTTTGTCTTTACACTTGCACATGAAAGCTGCCTTTATATGAGTGTCACCAGACTGTCTTTTTATAAATCACTGCTGCCTTGCCAAATAGATACGTGCATCGGGAAGACAGTTTTTTCTGCATGAGTCTCATAAATCAACATCACTGAACAATTCCCGGCATAGGTCGTCTTTTAAATTTAAAATTGAGAAACATAAAGAAAGAGACTGTCATATGGAAACAAAAAAAAATTCTTAAGAACTTCTGTGTTTGTTGGAAAGAGTAAGAGAAAGAGGGAGAGATTGAGCTAGAGAGAAAGTTTCCCATATTCAGATGGTCTGAGTTATGAGCTAAAGACACAAAGGTGCATGGGGGAGAAATACAAAGATAGAGTTTTCCTTTGTAGAGGGGCAAAGGTTTGCATTTTTGGACCCTGGAAGGGAGGCTGCCTTTGATGTGGACTCCTCACTGGCCCAGCCTAAAATGCATATTTTTGAGAAAACACACACAAGCGCACATGGCTATTGTGATGTCCAAAGAAAGTGACAAATTGATTTCAATAGAAAAGACTATTAAAAATAATGATAACTAGCTTAATTGAGTGCTTACTCTTGGCTGGATACTTCTTAAAACACTTTACCGATTAAAACACGTTGAATTCTCACAGGAAACCTCTAGGATAAGCACTACAGTCATTTCTTTCACATAGAAAAGGAAACTGAGACATAGAAGTGTCATTAAATAACTTGGATAGATTCACAGCTATTATATGTAAAGACAGAACCTATTTTGCAAAGTAATTTCAAGCAAGTTACCAGGGCAGGATTTGAACGTGGAGAGTATAGCTCCCAGATCCGTGATCCTCTAGCAGCAAAACTATTAATTTAAGATAGATATTCTCCAGTTGCCTAATGAACTCCATGACCAGGGTCTTGCCTTTTTTTTTTTTTTGTGATCAGTATGTTTATTTTTAGGAACATGACCTCCAGTTTGGCCATGCCCTGGACCTTGCTTGAAATTACTTTGCAAAATAGGTTCTGTCTGGAGTGAAATTTTGATGAGGACAGATTGGACCATAACTATAGGGTTACATGAGGTATCCCAAGTTCAGCATGGCAACACAGTTAGCTGCTACTTTCTCTTTTATTTTCCTTACAGCTCCAGCAAATTCTCTCCTAGAAAGGGATATGGAAGGGGAACATGTATATCAGTTATGTTACTGAAAATGGATCCCTTACCATTATACCCTTTGAATCAGAATTTCCTGGGAAATGGGAAAAATGGGCATGATTCAAAAATCCCCAATGCTAACAATTCTGATACAGTTTGCTCCAGCTGGACAGCACTGTATTATAAGAGCCTTACATACATGCACAGATATTTGAGACATAAGTGTGAAGTGATGAGATGTTCTCAAAGCCCACCTCCCCCCCAACACACACAATTTCCATGGCTTTGTTTGTGCCCATGCTTATTTATCTCACTTAAAGTATCTAAATATATTGAAGTATATTTTAGAACTCATTTCCAGAAAAATATTTGTTCCCCTTGATTAATCATTATGCCTTTTTTTGCTCAACTATTCATAATGAAACATCCTATAATAGTTTGCTTTGGCTACCTAGAAGCAATGCTATGTTACTATAGTAGTTCATATTTTTGGCACATTTATATCCTTCTCCATCTTTGTTATGATAATTATCTGTATATATTTCTGAACAAAAATTTTTTGTAAGTCATCCCAAGTCATTATTAGAAGTAGGTTACATATAAATTATTTACTAAAAAGAAAAATAGATATTTATTCTCTAAAAGTGCATAAGCTAAATCATATACGAATTTCATATTCACCTGTGAGATTTCTCCCTTCCCCTTTTCTGGGGTCTCCCAGGTGAGAGCCCCTGGAGGTGCCTTCTTATTGTCATCCGTGATAACAACACAGACATTAATCCGGAAGGTCCCTGTCTCATATTCACCAGAATGTTTCAAGGAGGTCCATTTGAAAGGGCTTGGGTATTATGTGCTATGTCATAGCTTTTCACATAACGGGCCTGAAGATAACCATTTCTGAGAAAAAATGAAAAGGATCCAACACGTGGTCCTGAGAAATAACCACAGATTTGGAGAACAGACCAAATGAAAGGAGGGTAAAGGGCATTGTGAGCATGCCACAGGATGGCTTTGGTTCAGGGGGGACACATTGAAAAAGTGATGCAAAAACAGGAAAAGCATGCTGAGCCTTTGCTCTCCCGCGTGCCTGGATACACAGTGGGCAGGGAGATGAGTCCCCGGATCCCCAGCAGCGTGCTGGGCAGGGTGAGGACGGCGCCCTCCCTTCCTCTGGCTTCCCTTTCTCTCTCCCCAGCTCCTCTCCATTCCTCTCTCACATTCCCTGGGCCATTATTCAGCTTTCTTTTTATACACTTTTGAGATTTCTATTTCATCTCAGTCTGACTACATCCAAGTTTTTTTTGCTAAAAGTTTCCTACATTTTGTTTTGTGATTTCATCGTGTCGAGTGTGGTCTGTGGTTTGCTCCCCGTGTATCAGCTTCTCTCCTCCTGGTCCACCTCTGTCCATCCCTCCCTCCCCACCCAGGCTGCTCAGACCTGTGCCTGAGCCCCGACCTGGCCCTGGGCTCAGGTGGCCTGCACACTGCCGGCATGAGGCAGGCATCTCAGGATTCACCTGGAAAACACAAGTCCCTCCTACCCCTCTGGCGGGGACTGTGGCAGTCCATTCCCCAGTTTCTGGGACAGTTCAGGGACTCTCCATCACTGGCAAACACCAGATGGGACGGATAGAGGCAATTTTGCAGAAAATGCTGAGTTTGGCTTCCTCGGTGGCCTTTCCAGCTGGAAACAGAGTGGCCAGAAAGCACACGGTTCTCAGCCTAGCTGCATCGCCTCCAGAGCTACAGATGGCTTCCCCAAGCACCTGAAGTCTGTGCTGCTTCCCTGGCTGGGATATGCTGCAAGCGGCAGAATCGCTTTTGTCTCTCTGTGCAGCAACTCAGCACCCAGTTTCTCTCTGTCTTTCGAGTGAGAGCAAGGAGAGGACACAGAGTAGCAAAGAGCCAGAAGGTGGGGAAATTAATGTTTAATGTTTGAAACTCCCTGGAACTGACCAGCTGCTCAGAAAGATGCACCAGGGGATATGACTGCCTCCAGTGCGCACATCTGAGCAAGGCTTTGGAAATGAGCCAGGTGTCTTCCTTCAGAAAGGTGTAGGTTGGCCAGTTGAGTTGGAATCGATGACACGATTTCCATATTACTCGGTGTAGGAGTTTTTGTTATAATTTTCCTTCCTTTTCTCTCATTACCTTTGAACTCTTAACTTTATTGTTCATTCTATGAACATCAGTCAATGGCTAGAATCAAGGCATATGGACCAAGGGGCACTGCCCGGGATTAAGACGTATGTACAAAGAGCCACAGCCATTGAATTATTCCTCTACTGTTTGACAGGTCTTTCATTTGTTTTTAATTTTCACTGAGTGTTGGAAGCTGGGACTATGGGTCATTGGCAGACCTGATACGATAAAGGCTCTAGAATGATCCATAACCCTAAAACAGGCACCAGAAAGGCAGGCAGAAGTGGTCGGTTTTTTTGTTTTTTGTGTGTGTGTTTTTTTTTAAGTGGCTGTTGTTGTGTGTTTTTTTGCAAAGCTACCCATAGGAAGCCATCAGTGTTGACTTCGTGTTGGGCCGAGGAATGGTTCACTGTCAGTCCAGACCTCTCAGTGGCTGCCAGGTGCCATGACAATCATAAAGAAAAACAAAACGGTTTTTCCTGATTGACATATGATTTGTATCTTTTCCCTTACTCCTCTATTCAAAGCTGAGTTCCAAGCCCCGTGATCTTTTCCCCTACATTTCGCACTGCTTCTGAAGTTGGCTGAGTGCAGGCAGACACCAGGCAGAATCTGTCTAGCCAGGTGAGAGTCATTTCAGGCAGGACTTGGCCTTGTCCCTTTCATTGCTTCTCAACTGCCGGGGCTGAGGAGCAAAAGGACAGAGCGGCAGTGATAATCTTAACTCAAAACTCAAAGCCTGTGGGCCGGTGGTTACACTGAAGTAAGCCGGGTGGAATCCAGATACAATTCTTTCTTCAAGATAAAGAAGCAGGCAGGCTGACTGCTCGGTCCTGCAATGACCCACACAAGGCCAGGGGACTCTATTGATGATGCCATGTGCCCTCCAGCTAAAGAAGAGTGCAGGGCAGGTCAGATAAGAGGCAGGAGGCAGGGTCCTGACATAAGAACAGCCCCTGGACAATGAAATGTCTCTATATGAAAGGGCTGGAAAATTGTCACAGTCCTTTTGTAGTTGTTGACTTATTTCATTCCTGTATAAAGCCTCGAGGATGACAAAGGAAACCTATCCCAGATCTATTGGTTTTCTGTCTGGAGCCTGGAAGGTGAGCTGCAGCACAGCCTTGTCCAGCCGTTCAAGGCTCTGGCTAACATCTTCCTTCGTCGTGTGAGTGTGTTCAAGGGCTTTGGGGTGGGAGTCCTGCCAGCTCTGTGTAATTTTCTTTTCTTTGTCCAGGAGATCAGACACATGTGTGCACAAGTGACAGGACCAACTGTGATGAGGAGCGAGATTTCAGTTACGTACTTGGTGGTGGATCCGGTACCTAAAATACTGTTTAAGTGAATGCTTGCAAGACCAATCGGATCCTCATTGATATGAAAAAGCTGATGCGCAGATGACAAGTGCTTTACTAAACCACAGAGTTAGTGAATGATGATGCCAGAAATCAAATCCAGGTCTAATTGATTACACATTATATATTGGTTTCAGAACACCAAATTTTCTACAAATAATGTCTAATACTTAAACAATTAAGTATTATCACTTATAAAACACGTTCACACACTCAATTGCAAGGGATCCTTATCACCCTTCTATGCACTGGAGGGGGGTGGGGGGACGTTGTAGGTGAGGGAATTGGCTCTTGAAGAGTTAACTGATTTTCCCAGATCACAGGCTAGCAACTGGGAGTCAAGACTCAGCTCAGTTTTCCTTTATCAGATTCGTTTTTTGCTATGTTACATCACCTTTCCCATGAATGATACAAACAACTATAGTTTCTGGAGCAAAAGCTTCCTCCCAGACACCATTCAGCGTTTTCCTTGGCTTCTCCCACTTAACCCTCACAGCAAACTAAGGGAGGCAAGTACCATTATCCTATGAATCCTGCAGACAAGAAATTTAAAGAACCTTCTCCAAGGGTACACAGCTAGTAAGTGGTCAGACTAGGGTTTCCTCCCTCCTACTGATTCTGACTTCAGAATCCACATCTCATCACAATACTGTTATACTGTCTCTCAACCTGTGCCTTCCCCACACCTCCTGCTAGCAGTGGTTCTCAACCTTTCTAATGCGGCGACCCTTTAACACAGTTCCTCATGTTGTGGTGACCCCCAACCATAAAATTATTTTCGTTGCTATTCATAACTAATTTTGCTACTGTTATGAGTCATAAATATCTGTGTTTTCTGATGGTCTTAGGCTCTACAGCAGCAGTTCTCAACCTGTGGGTCGCTGCTGTAGAGCCTAAGACCATCGGAAAACACAGATATTTACATTACGATTCATAACAGTAGCAAAATTACAGTTACGAAGTAGCAACGAAAATAATTTTATGGTTGGGGGTCACCACAACATGAGGAACTGTATTAAAGGGTCGCGGCATTAGAAAGGTTGAGAACCACTGTGCTACAGGCAGAATATACACGTAAGCTGCACAGTGCTGGGGGAGGACAGAAGAAGGAGTTATTGATTCCAGCTCAGGAGATCCCCAGAAGCTTTGCAAAAGCAGTGGCATTTGAGCTAGGCCTTAAGGAATTATCTAAGGAATGGATAGGCTCAGTGACTTCTTTAAAATTTCTTAAGTTCTTCAAATACAGTTTCTTATACTCAGATTCAGATTTTTTTTAAGAATGTAAAATATAGACTCATCATGTTGTGCCTTTCTTTCTCCATGTACCTTAATTCTCTTTCCGTGAGCTGCAAACAAAGAAATATGCAGAATCTGGAAGGATAAGAGCCTCAGACTCTCCAAAGATAAAGATTATGTTAAGAAATATATTAGTGTCATTGCATGCAGTCATATACAAATGGTGCAAATTGAAAGCACACATTCATGCCTAGACTATCTCGAATCTCTTGCTAATAAATATGGCTCGCATTGGCTCTGTGGGCATGTGGAATATAAGACACACCCGTGTATTAATCCAAACGTGAGAAAGGCTCTAGCAAAGGTTCCATTCATGAAGTGATGTAAAGCAGAAATAAAATGTGACTCTATCGTCCAATTTTCCAAAGCTGTATTTCCACACTCTTTTCAAACATGTGTAAAGCTCTTTTTCATGTGAAGTAAATACGAGTCCTGAGCAGTTTTAATTAGCGATCTGGGAGGCACGCTGCACCTGTTCTGATTCATCTGCAGCGATGAAAACCCCTCACCCTTTTCATCTGCTGACAAGTTAATAGACATTTCCAACTCATGCCAGCACGTGGGGCTTTGCAGGTTTCTTGTGACAGGTGAATAATAAAGCCGCGCAACCATGTGGCAACTGTACACAGAACATCCTCGGGAGTGTAAATTCCTGAGCAGAGATGATACGTCCCCCGTTGTTCCGCAGGCCTCCGCCTGGGTAGCCGTGACATCACTTTGTTTTTAATGACAGATTTATTGAGGTGTGCTTTCCATAGCGCAAACCCCTCCTGTCTAGAGTGTCCAATGTGATCATCTTTGATATATTTGCAGAGCAGTGCCACCATCACTGCAATCTAATTTCAGAACATTTCCATCACCCCGAGCAGAAGTCTCGTGCCCACTTACAGTGCCGCCATATTCACCCCCCTCAGTCCTGGACAGCTACTGGGATGCTTCATCTTCACTACACTGTAGTTGGGAAAATGTCCCAGGTGCTTGCTGCTTTGTGTATCGGGCCAATGAATAATTGAATGGCACTTCATGCACTGGAGAACACGATATGGTATGGCTAGTATATGGCTGCATGCATGTGTGTGTGTGTGTGTGCACCTGTGTTTCTGTGTTTATGCTAGAAGGAAATACAAGGAATCATTCACGAAGAGAAGCAGAGGTTGGCAGTCAGCTTACACTTTTGATAGCAAAAGCTGTCAGGAGAGGTATTTAAAATGGGTATAACGATGCAAAGAACAAAAATGCAATTACAGTGCATTCTCATTATTTGGGCATTCTGTATTTGCAACTCACCTACTCACTAAAATTTACTTGTAACCCCCAAATGGGAACTCGTGGTCTGCAGTCATTTGTGGGCCTGCACAGAGCAATGAAACAGTTCCATCCTTGGCTTCCCTTCCTGATGGTCCCAGCTGAGGTCAACAAGAAACACTCTGGCTTCTTGTATCAGCTCAGACAGAGATGACCAGAGGATGGAGATACCCTGGACCACGTGGAACTGAACACAATTTCTTGGAATGAGCCAGTTGGGTACAAGCCTTGAGTTTCTGGTGTTATCTGCCCTGTTGGGGAGCTCAGGGGCAGTCATACCCTGGCTTTTACCGTGTGTCATAGAATGAAACATTGGCGTTCAGGGACTGAGATTCAGCGGGTCCTTTACCCCTTCACAGTCGGGGAGCACCCTTTGTGGTTATTCTGTGAAAGAGTTTAGTCTTCAGAAAACTGTAAGTCTACTGCATGGATCCAATCTCGAAAAATTATTTTCGCAAGTGGACTACCTTATTAAAAGTAAGAAAGGAGACATTTTCAAATAAAAATGGCATTCAGTCAGAATATGAGAGGTTAAGGATATTCAGTGAACCATGTGTATCTATAACTAGTGAGCCAACGTAGGCGATAAGGTCTGCCCTCCAACAAAGTCAAGGTCTCCACTATCAGAATTCCCAACCAGATTTATAAGGAGTTCTCCCACGTTGTCCTGGACCCCTTTAAAAACAACATTTAATGTTTTATTAAAATATAACATGTTTAATTTAATAGAAAATTAATGTTAGTAATTTAACACATAAATATAATACATGTATTTATTTCATGGACCACTAATATCTTTAAATACTAGATTGCTACTTAAAATCTAAACACACATACTATTAATGACTAATGGAGTCTCTTCCAAGGTTCCATAAAATATCAAATATAATGTGATTAAATAAAAATATCAAAATTATGTAAGTTACTAAAACCTTCAAACCCCTGGAATTTGGGGACAAAAGGGAGCTCAGGTGAAAACATGGCGATGTGATTCACTAATAATGAGACTAATACATTTGGTTTGAAGAAAATATCATGTTTTATGTACAGTCTGCCACTGAATTAAAACATTTGTGCAGCCAGGAAATGGTGACAAAAACCTCGGCTCACTGCATTTTCTACCCCTTGCTGGAGCTCATGGAAGACATCCCCATCCCACCTCTGTGTTATGGTGAATATTTCCTGGACATAATGTGTTCATTTTGCAGGATAATACAGTGGCCGGTACCTGGGGTCAGGGGAAACTGACTTATACCCTAGTTCCACCAGTTAGGCAGCTTACTTAGTCTCTATAAGTATTAATTTTCTTATCTGTAAAATGGGAATATTAACAGTACTTATTTAGCGTAAGGAGAAGCTGTAGAGTCAAGCCTCGGACTGACCTGTGGCAGAGCCACAAACAAGTCCCAGCATGGAGGGCAGAGCCCTCCTAACACAATTAAGCTTGACCTTATAGTCATCCCTTGTTCCTAGGTAGCTAATGGGCTGTGGGAGGTGTAGCAAGTGCTGCCAGGACAAGGCTTGAGTAATGAAATAGATTTGAAAATCGCAAGAACATTGTAAACATGTTGACCATTCCCCTTGTTTTGCTTTGTGTGCTCTGACTATAAAATAAAGATTCAGCTTAAAGGCTGTGTCACTCTTTCCTTATCCAGGCACAGTGATCCCACCTGGTCCCAACTGTATTCTCTTTTCTGTTTTCTTTTTGTAAAATATATTTTATTGATTTTTTACAGAGAAGGAGAGAAAGAGTTAGAAACATCTATGGGAGAGAAACATCGATCAGCTTGCCTCCTGCACACCTCCTACTGGGGATGTGCCCGCAACCAAGGTACATGCCCTTGACTGGTATTGAACCTAGGACCTTTCAGTCCGCAGGCCAATGCTCTATCCACTGAGCCAAACCGGTTAGGGCTTTTGTCTATTTTCTTTAATCCTTCACCGGCCCTCCTCAGGTGTACCCCTGGCCAGGCTGGACGCGTTTCAATTTAGAAGATTTCTGATGCCTTTTTGAGGCAGTTAGCCTAAGATTCTACATACAATGAGTACCCAATAGCTGTTCTTACATATCATCTATCAAATATTATTATTGTGCTTCCTGCCACCATCTCATACACATAGAGGGAGAACATATGAGAGAGAGAGGAAAATAGAGAGACAGGAGGAGAGGGAGAGGAAGCAGATATAGGTGTTATAATCTGCAGCGGGATGGAGGGTACGGAGGGGAGCCTATGGTCTGAGCTGTGGGCATACAGTGATTGGCATGTATAATGCTGTTTCTCCTGAATAAGGCAAGCAGGAGTTGTTCCTGGAAAAATCTTGAAGTACTTGATCCTGCGGTTGTTCTCTTAAACATATTACACACGAGTTAAGAATTGAAGATTGAACATGTCTTCTACTACACTGTGAAAAGAAATAGACATTGGAGCCTAGAATAGTCCACCATAGACATCAGGGCAAAAAACACATAAACAGGCAGTCACAGCATCAATGAAAGAAGGACGAGAGTCACAGAGAAAGCAAAGACCCGGCTGAAGACTGACACAAGAGAAGGCAAGATACACAAATACTTTGAAATTCCAACGAATTGCTTCTCAGCTGAGGGTGATTGCGCACTGCCCCCCCCCCTCCGCCCCCAGGGAATATTTGGCAATGTGTGGGGACATTTTTCATCGTCATGACTTAAGGCATTTCATGCCTGCAGGCTGGGTTGTTGCATATGATGCTACTTATTCCACAGGACACACTGGGAAGGAAGAATCATGTAGCTCAAAAGCCAATGTTATTGGGGTTGCAGCCAAGATTGCTGCAAAGGAAGGTGGATGGTAGAAATGAGAGGTGTTGGTTGTCAGAAGTGATGCTTCAGAAAAGTGAGTCACATGGAGGATGAGACAGGGAGGCTCTCCGCTAATTCATAAGACAAGTAAATATTGCTAAAAAGGCGGTATTCCATATAGAATAGGAGAGGTGCGTTCCAACTTATGAAATATAGATATAGAGAGGACAAATAAAGAAAAACATATAAAGATACACAATTGCTTAGAGATGTTACCTGAATAGGCAGATCAATTTGCTCTAGGTAAAAAAGACATCTTCTATTTGGGACAAAAACGGCTAAAAACCAGGATGTAAAACAAGGATAACTTCATTAAACAAAATCCAAGCTGGCCTAAGATTTTCCCCTCCCAATGTAAAATGCTAGAAATAACAAGCAAATACCCCAGAGACAAACAAATGCAATTCCCTAAAGCAATGTCAATAGAAATGTAAGGGTAAATTCTTCAAGGAATTAAACGTATACCCAATAAGTAGCTATTTTTATACATGCAAGGAAAGGTACTATAATTCTATATTTTCAACTCAAAAACATTAATAATCCCAGCCACTAAAGAAACAAATGAAAAGTAATAACTGAGTATAGCCATATATAAAAGGCCTAGCTGAGTATAGAAATGAATGATCTTTATAATGATTTAAATTTTGATAACAAAGTAGAATTCAAATATTAAACTTGTCCGTGAAACTTAAATGGTACCATGTCCTTTATGAACAGTGATCTACATCTAAAACTTCAAAATAAGATAGCAAAGACTTAGGTGACTAGCCTGAAATGATGAATACAAAAGGCAATATCTGATTCATTTTCTAATTTAAAAAAATAATATTAGGAATGAGTTTTTGCAAATCAAATTTTCTTTTCAGTGCTATTTAAAAAAATATCCTTTTATAAGCACTAGTAATTGTTAAAATTAATAACAGTATATGTAGCAAGAGAGAGAAGGTCACAGCACAAATGTAAATTTTTAAAAATCATAATACAATATGACAAAGATAAAACCAAATTCATCAGTGTATTTTTAACCTTCACATTATGCTGAATAAGGTTGAGTTTTCCATTGAAAACTAATAATCATCACATAATGGAGATAAATTTCTTTGCTTGAAAAATTTTTTTTCTCAAATATATAAAATAAAGTCTATTATGAACATATGACTGAATTGACAGAAATACTTAGCTTTTTAATGGATAGTTTAAAAGAAACCAATTTATAAAAACTAGAAAAGAATAAAATATTCTGAAACTTGCATTTTTAAACTCAAAGCACAATCACTAATAAAGTACAACTAAAGATACAAAGCAACGTACTTATAAATACAGAGTATAAAATTTTAAGAACTCATGAAATAGTTGCTTTAAAAAATTACATCTTTCAATAAACTCTAAAATATCACAAATACTTAAATATAAACATACAAGACTCTGACATCAAAGCCATTAAGTACATTACTGGAAAGAGATAATAAAAGTTGAAAGAACAAAACAAACTTTGAAAAAATACAAATTTATTATAAATAAATCCAATAAAGGAGGGGAAAAAAACTTCACTTTGTTTGCAGAAACCAGAAGATACTTTTTAAATAAAAATTTGTGAAATGTACCCAAAGTTATCCTTAGAGGCACATGAGTCTTAACTGCTTTCATAATTCATTAATAGATCTTAATAAGCTAAGCTTCAACTTTGGTAAATTAACACAACCAGCCTAAGGGCAGCAGAAGAGTAAGAATATCAAAATTAGTTGTTTCTACAGATTAAAAAAGGACATTTGAAAAAAGTAATTGAAGAATTTATTCTGTGGGGTCCCAAGGAACATAATGAATTAAATAGGAAAAGAGGTTGTTTTATTAAGAGGGAAAGAGCAAAACCGCAAATATATAGCATTAGAAGAAAAGGCCATGTGTCACCAGAATGGTCATTAAAAAGCATAAGGCATTTTTATGTAAAGATCTATGCCAAAAATGCAAAAACCTTAATGAAAAATATACTTTTATAGGATATTTTTTAACTGATGAAAAGTGATTCAAGATCTCAGGAAACAAAAAAATGTCTAATACCTATTGGAAAGAATAAGAAATAAATAATCAAAGGTTTACTAGGGTCTGATAGTTTTACTAAGCATTTCTTCTATATTGTTAAAAAGTATTCCAAAGTCATGTGAAACCTGTCATCGCTTGGGAAAATGTAGAAAAATTAGCAAATTACTTTATGGTGCTAATATCAGCCTGCGAAGCAAACCATGATTAATATTACCCATAATTGTAGACCACAATTTCTGAATGCAGTTGCAAAAATTCTAAATAAATTACTGACAAACAGTATTAATAGAAGAATTTATGACAAGCAGGTAGGATTTATTTCATTATTGTTATTAAGAAATTATTAAAAAGTAAGCCTGGATAAATGTATTTCTTCAACATGACATTTATTTTAAACTAACATGATATAAATTCTCAGTCATTAATCTAATTTTCTGGTTAATGTAAAATACTGAAGCCCTTCTTACTTCAGTGAGGATTATGACAAAATTAGAGGCCCACTGCATGAAAATTCATGCAAGAGTAGGCCTCCCTTCCCCCAGCTGCCGGCACCGGCTTCCCTCCAGCGGCTGGCACCCAGGGACTGGGCTGCTTCCCTCCTTGGGCCTTCTGCAGGCACCTGGGACCTGGGCTGGCTTCCCTCCGGCTCCGGATTTGTCAGGAAGGATGTCCAGAGTAATGTCCGGAAGACGTCTGGTCTAATTAGCATATTACCCTTTTATTATTATAGACTAGAGGCCTGGTGCATGATATTCGTGCCCGGGCGGGGGGGTGTCCCTCAGCCCAGCCTGCACACTCTTCAATCTGGGACCCCTCGAGGATCGGGCCTAAACGGGCAGTCGGACATCCCTCTCACAATCCAGGACTGCTGGCTCCCAACTGCTTGCCTGCCTGCCTTCCTGATTGCCTCTAACTGCTTCTGCCTGCCAGCCTGATCACCCCCTAGCCACTCCCCTGCCAGCCTGATTGATGCCTAACTGCTCCCCTGCTAGCCTGATTGCCCCTAACTGCCCTCCCCTGCAGGCATGGTCACACCTAACTGCCCTCCCCTGCTGGCCTGGTCCCCTCTAACTGCCCTTCCCTGCCTGTCTGTTTGCCCCTAACTTCCCGCCCCTGCTGGCCTGGTCACCCCTAACTGCCCTCTCTTGCAGGCTTGATCGCTCCCAACTGCCCTCCCTTGTAGGCCTGGTCCCTCCCAACTGCCCTCCCCTCCTGGCCTGATTGCCCACAACTGCTCTCCCTTGCAGGCCTGGCCCCTCCCAACTGCCCTCCCCTGCTGGCCATCTTGTGGCAGCCATCTTATGTCCATATGGGGGCAGCCATCTTTGACCACATGGGGGCAGCCATCTTGTGTGTTGGAGTGATTGTCAATTTGCATATTACTCTTTTATTAGATAGAATTGCCTACCATCCCTATTGTTATCTCACACTGTTTTAACATTTTGCACTCAGATGTCGAGTGTGACTCGACACGGTTAGCATTGGTAGCAGCTCTTTTTATACTCTTTGAATGTATCAATAATTTGAAATATAAAAAAATCCAAATAAATAAGTTTGTATGAAAAGAAACTCCAGTTTTTTATTCTACTGCCGAGCTTTGTAAAATCTGGGGTATTTAAAAAATTAAATCCCGAGTAGAATAAAGGAATTGAGAAAAAAGCAAGCGAGTGCAAAGGGTTAAAACAGACCAAATTAAGGCAATGGGGAATAAAGGGGGGTAGAAGAAGGTAAAGAGGGGATAAATGGTGATGGAAGGAGACATGACTTGGGGTGGTAAACACACAATACAATATATGATGTTTTGTAGAATTGCATACCTTAAACCTGTTCAATTTTATTAACCAATATCACGTTAATAAATTCAATAAAATAAGAAAAACTTTGAAATTAAACAAAAAAGGATACATGACCACAAATAAAATCTGTAGTGATTGTTAAAAGGAAACAAGTATCAAAATTTGAGTTGCTTTTGTGGAACTACAAGATAATGAACTGAAATAGAATTCAAGATATTATGAAGTGAATCAAACCTGTCTGATGCACCAGAAATAGCAAATTGGAAGATGCGATGGGAAAATGGGGTATTCATGAGAGCAATGAAGCGTGGACTATGTGGCACCTTAATAAGAAGTATGGGGAGCTTAAGAAATTAAACAGAAAAGAAAACCTGCTTGGCTTGTACAACAGATGAGATATACCACGTTTCCAGATGGCAGAATCAAATATTGTTAGTTGTATATCCCCCTAAATCAATATAGAGATTTAAGATAATTCCGATCAGGATTTAAATGAGATTGTTTCATTTGTTCTGGCAGGGGCAGGGCAGACTTGAAAAAGTTGTTTGAAAGTTTGATTGGAAAAAAACACAATGTTGAAACACAAAGTCATAATAGAGATCTTGCATCATAGAAATGTACACTTGAAACCTATATGGCCCTATTAACAATGTCACCTCAATAAATTTAATTAAAAAAACAATAGGTGGTACAAACTGACTCAAGTTTGAATGGATATGTAACTATAAAATTAGAATGACTAGAAGACAGGTGAATTGGTGTAAGGGTCAGAACACATGTTAATTTAATAGACTAGTTGGCCTTAAACTACATGAAAGAATTTATTAGAATCTAATTATAATTCAAAAAGTAACATGCACCAGTGGGAAATTAATTATTCAGGCAGGATATTGTTTTAGGAGAATGGTTAAATATATGAGAATCATAAAGTTAGATTTTTCTTATGCAGTTCATTAGTATATATTTCATATCTTTAAAAAGCTGATATAGAAAATAAAGATACCCTTGAAAATAATCTACTAAATGTACTAACCTACATATGGATGTGTGTGTGTGTGTGTGTGTGTGTGTGTGTGTGTGTGTGTGTGTAGAGAAGACATATTTTCAAAGTATAAATAAGCCAAAACATGCAGTTCAGTAAAAACATAAGATCCAAAGTAAATATATGATTCTGGTTTTGTGAAAAATATAAAATAAGGAAATATGTACACGAGGCTGGTGAAAAGATTTTGGGGCATGTTAATAAGATTATGTAAAGCTTAAGGTGAGCCTCTACCTTACCTTTTGTTTTTTAATATCATACAGTGAGGAGAATCAATTTTGTTCATATAATTAAAATAACTTAAGTTTAAAGATAAAATAAAATAAACGAAGAGATAACATCACACAAAGATCATTATGTGTATAATATACCATTTATAAGCCAGGAATAAAAGTAAATTCGTGAAGCAAGTGGAAAACTCATTATTATTGCGACATGTATTTTCACCTTGCAAAGAGTTCTTAAGAAGCAATTTTTTTAAAAAATCCTCAATACAGAAGTGGCCATTCAATATGAGCAATTAACAGGGGACAGAAAATGCGTTGAAAACATCAGCTTCACAAGTAATCAGAGATGCAAATGAGAGTGATATTGATTTTTCACTCACCACATTGAAATAGATTTTAAAAAAATGTATTTCAATACTAGAGAGAATGAATTTTATGAGCATTTTTATGCCCTCCTAATGGGAGTGTGAATTTAGGTAACTCTACTGCAAAGCAAAATTCAAAATTTACCAAAAGCCTTACTGGAAACTTATCCTTTGCTCCAACAATGTAACTCAATAATCTATTAAAAATTTTAAAGAGGCTGGCTGGTGTTGCTCAGTGGTTGAGCATAGATCTATGCCCCAGGAGGTCGTGATTCAATTCCCGATCAGGGCACATGCCCAGGTTGCCAGCTCGATCCCCAGTGTGGGGACGTGGAGGAGGCAGCCTATCAATGATTCTGTCTCATCATTGATGTTTCCATCTCTCTCTCTCCCTTCCTCTCTGAAATGAATAAAAATATATTTAAAATATTTGAAAGAGAGAGGTACAGGCAAGTGTTTGTGCAAAATGACGACGATTGCATTCAAATTTATCAGAGTGTAAACAAATGAAAACAACCCGTTTCCAACCATAGAGAATTCAACAATGGTGCTCCCACCACAAGTCAGATTGTAGAAGACTATCCTCCATCAGCATAATAGGCAAGAAAGTGGAATACAAAGCTTAAACATCATTGTTTTATTTAGCAGGCACTCAGAAAAATACTTGTAGGAAATAGGACAGCATATTCCAAGTGCACATGCCCTGTAATTTATTCTCAGGACTGTGTGTGTTTCATGTACTTGTTCTGTCAATGTTAAGCCTGAAAGTTCAATCATAATATTTTATGGAGGGAATAGGAAAAGTAGTTCAATTTGATAGTGTTTAACCCCCAATGATTAAATCACAGCAGTGTTCACTCGAAATGGCTTTGGTTGTTATAATCTTGCAGTTTGTATTTTTACATGAAAAAGGTTATATATATATATATAAAAGGGAACCCCAGCATGGCCTTCCTCCTCTTGCCAAGAATAAAAGCCAGCATAACCAGAGTTCATCAATACTGCCTTGCTGCCATCCCACTTTGTAATATTTGTAGCCACTGATTTTTTTTTAAAAAAATTCAGAGACTGCTTAAAGACAGTTACTCTTTCCAATTAAAAAGCCTGCAGTATAGCCATAAAAATTATATTCCTGCCAACTTGGCTAATGACAGCAAGCGTATGCTTTCTTCATTTAAATGACAGAATGGTAAACACAGATAAAATACATTAGTTACCATTAGCAACTGTATCAGAATTAGCAGATTTAGGTTATACTTGAAAAAAATATAGATCTATCATATTTTAATAATCATTTTCCCAGTATGAGGTCTCTTTGCAGCTTGATGGGAAGATCTAAAATTAGACTCTTTTTTTTGCGTACAATTCAGTTTCAGTGAACCAGATGTAAGATGAGAAGTCTTCAAATGGAGCTGGTAATAAACAGAAGCATACTTTGATTCTGCTTTCATAAACACCTCATTTTCTACATTAGAAAGGCTTGAGTAAAGTTATAACTAACCTAACTGAATTTAGCTCCTTTAATTTTACTCTGATACCTTGTTTTGACTTCAACCATTGTGGGCTTTGACCTGCAGATCCTGGAAACAATTTAGATCTCTACATCAGCATTAGTAGACAGGTGATAGTCTAATGTTGACAAAGCATTCATTCCATTGTAGACCACCTTCTCTCATACGTCTCTACATGGAAGATTTTAGCACTTTCATGTATGTATTTATTTTGATGAATGAGAGAAGATCATAAAGTTGAAGATTGTGGGCTTAACCAGCAGGTTTATTTGTGGGTTGTTTTTTTATTTGGCATTTCAGACCTGTGTATGCTATTGCTTTATATCATCTGCATACTGTAATTAATATAATTATTTAATAGCTACATTTTATGGAATTGTTTTTGTATCCTGTATATAGACATAAATGAGATTTTTTTTTATTGAAGCCACTCTATATTGCCAGGCTATAATAACAAAGAGGTGATTAAAAGTGAGAGATTAATGATGTTTGAGGTCAAAGTGAATAGCTTATTAGCCTACCTCGTTCGTATCTGGCCATTCATGGCTTGAGTCTGATCCAGGCAAGGGATGCCTGCCACCACGGAAGCTTGCCTATGGCACTGTGCTTGACTTAGCTTCCTTCTTTCGGTCATTATCCTTATTAGCTTGGGCTATGTAGCAAACATATTGCCGTTGAGTTTTATTTCTGCCATTCAGAATTGAGGTCACATAGCATGAGTCTTCACACCCATCGTTAGGGAATCTTTGTATGTTTTAATGGGATTTTCAATAGCACTTGAAACAAAGTAGTTGGCTGTGGAAAATAATTTTCAGGATGTTGACTTTCTTAATTCACATAACATGATCAATTCAGGAAAATAATATAAATTACATCATGATGAAGTTGATGCTACTGGTTTGATTTTTCCCCAGACTTTGAAAAACGCCATCCTAGGCAGGCATATACGTAAACTGGGATGTGTTCAAGGAAAGAAGAGAATCCAGCCTAGCAAGCATCCGCCGTAAGGCACACATTGAGCCAGTTCGTGACCCCAGCAGTAACCATTTATTGGGCATGGTGCAATTCACGCCTTATTGATCGTACCATTGCTATGTTATCAACATTTTAGAATCCATCAACATGAGGGCACACTATCCAGAAGCAACGATGTTTCAATTTCAAGGAGGGAGGTGTGGGAGAGAACGTTTAAATAAGGCACATATCAGAGCCGAGGGACTGGTCAGGATCACACATTCTATCTGTCTCTGGGAAATATTTGTCTGTGTTGTGAAGCCACATGGAGCAATGCCCTAGTGTTTTCCATCCTCCACAGTGCTCCGCTTGTGCCCCATCCCCATGAGGAATGTAAATGTAGGGACGTTGTTTCTCCTTAGGTTGCAGGCCCTGCCACAAAGACTCAGTACAATTTCCCTTCCACCCGGGCCACGGGGTGCTGCAGAGGTAACCTGGGACCTAACCACGGTGGCTGGCAGCAGACTCTGAGGCATATGGGATGGAATGCTATGCACTGAGTCCCTGTCATGTCGGTCTGTGAAAATCCAAGTCCGATGAACTCCTCTCTTGGTGGAGACGTTACTTTGGATGAGCAGCGAGGAGGCAGAACATTATCAGGGGAATAGTGATACGGAGCATCTGTTCCAGCCCCAGCCCTGGAGGCACTGGGGTCTGAGTGCCTGAGGAGCTGCTGACATAGTTCCGCACTAATTGTCTGTGCCACATTGCATGCACTGTGTGTCATCGTAGCCAGCCCTCTGTTGTGGAAGCAAGTCTATGCAGTCACAATATCAAGATCATTGGTGGGTTTACCATTGTGTTAGACATATTTCTGGACAACCCTACACAAAGTTTATGTAGTACATTTAACTTGACAAAGCGAATATCAAAATGAACGGACTGTGTGCTTTGGTAAGACATTATTTGTCTTTAGAGATACACTCTATTAAAAACCTCTTCAAATCCGATCCAGCAGATGTCACATTTTCCAGTTTCGTTACAGATGAATACACGGAAAATCAGAGATGCTGAATGACTTCCCCCAAGTCACATAGCTATGAGGTGTCGGGTGGAGGGGTATCAGGATGAGCTTTGCTCATTTCCGTTCAATCCATCACTGGTGTGTAGGAATCCTTGGCAGCCACTCGTTGGCACTCTGGTGTTACCATGGTGTCAAACCTTCTCAGGTCACCATGTATATATAGTGTTGACTCCTGGTATATGTAGTGTTGTTGAAGGTACACAGCCTCTGCTCTGTAGGACTTTTTACTAACTCAGAAGACTAATTTCTCAGCCAAATAGCATTACATCTGGCACAAAGAGGGGTGGGGTGGCTATAGAGGCAAGGATGCAAATTAGAAATTTAAGGAGCCGTCCAAATGCTGATATTCACATTTTTATTTATTTTTAATTTAACTTTATTGTTGAAAGTATTTCAGATGCCCCTCCCCCCATTAACCCCTCCCACCCTGCTCCTGCCCCCTCACTAGGCCTTTATTACACTATTGTTTGTGCCCGTGGGTTATGCATATAGCCATACAAGTTCTTTGGTTAATGATAGTCACATTTTTAGAGTGCGAGCAGAACAGAGAGGACTTGCTTATAGAAAGAGCCTGTCATTTCACTTGGTTGAGGCAACTAGAAACATGTTAACCTCAAGCACTGAGATAAAGACCAGTCCAGGGGTTGGAGAATGCTTCCACAGAATCCATAAGTAGCAAACTGAGATAAGAGGACAATAGAGGGAAGTTATGTACAGGATAACGTCAGGAAGCCATACACAGCCCAGTAAAAGAGAGTGCACATGAACCTCTTGCACCAGAAAATGATGGATGCTAAAGGAACCCTGGGCGTGTTAAAAGGACACAGGATCCAGCTCGTAAGAACTTGCATTGATCAAGTCTGGGACAATTTTGTCCTCATTTTTTTAAATGATAGTAATGGATTATAATCTAATGAATAATGCAATCATTTATGAGTCCAAAAAGTGATATAAAGAAATAAGTGAAACATAAATAAATGAAGAAAGGAAAAGTCTTCCTTACAGCGGAATGCTATCTAATAGCTATAGAAATAATGGTGTTAGAAAATCAGTAAAGAATGCTAAAATTAGTAGGTGAAAGTCTGATGAGCAATAGGGAGGTTACATCACATCAACCACAAATTACTTAGTGTCTCTTCATAAGTCACATTGATTAAAAAGGGAAAATAGTAATCTTAGTGTGAAGGACAGCAATGTGACCAGGTGGTTCAAAGCTAATAGCACCAATACACCAATATGCCTTGAACTTACTCTCAAATGGATCAGAAAAATAATAGAGTGTATACAGTATGATATAATAAATTGGAGAGAGGGAGAGAGATAACGATAAAACAAATGGGTCTGAATATTAATGATTGGGCAGTCTGAGGAAAGTTTATATGTGAGCTTCTTGCACTATTTTTGCAATGTTTCTATAGGTTTGAAATTATACAAAATTTAAAATGACCAAAATTAGGCACATTATGTTTCTGAGTATATTCCATTACAATAAGGCCTGAAAAACTACATCTAATCTGAAGAGTTAAAGCAAATAAAACAGTGAACTAAAGGATGTATAAACTTTATTCAGTTTAGTCACATAGACAGAGAAGTTTGTGTTAAGACAGTTTGTAGAGTTCCTTGTTTATTTTTTTAAAGATTCATTTATTGATAGATATGTATTTATTGCTACTTTATTGCTCATTTTTTTAATCTTTTTTTTTCTTCTTCTTTTTAAACAAGACCCTTTAATAGTTCATATAATACTGTTTTGGTGGTGATGAACTCCTTTAGCTTCTTTTTGTCTGGGAAGCTCTTTATATGTCCTTCAAGTACAGCACAGGAAATATAATCAATAATATTCTAATTACTATGCATGGTGTCGGATGGGTACTAGATTCATCAGGATGATCACTAGTAAGTTATATAATGTCTAATCTCTAGGGTGTACACCTGAAACTAATATAATGTGGTAAATCAACTGTGCTTAAAAAATGAAAATGATTTAAATTTTAAAAAAGTTTGTAGAAGCACACTGATAACCATTTTCATGCCCCAATAACTGGAACCATCAGAAATCTATATTCTTCCATTGTAAAATAGGATCACAATAACTAACTTGCAAGGCTTTCTGTAGATTGTATAAAATAATAGATATTGCTATTTAATATCCACCTCCATTGTCTTTCTCAGATTTTCTTCTGAGGCCAGCTATAATATTTCTCTAATTTCACCTCAAGGACATTCAGTCTTGAAACTCTGAAAGCCTTTCCTGGGATTCAGGCTACCATTTATGACCCATAAGAACCAGCTCCTCTCATAACCCTGAAGGGAAGAAACATAACACTTGAGAATTAGGATAATAACGAACACTTTTCTTTCCATTTCAGAATTATTCAAATGTATAGTCAATGTGTCCCAGTGGAAGCATATTTCTCTCTTTAATTTCTGCCTGAAGACTTTGTACCACATTTCTCCCTTAGAACAAACATGGGAAAGTGTTCTGGGAAAAGGAGTCTTTTAGTGAATCAATAAGTAGAATGTTTTCTTTAAAAGGACTACAAATTCTTTCCATGTTTTTTTTTTTCTTAGTAACATGGGTGCACATGTTTAGAATCTAATTAGCCAAATTAGTAGACTCCAGTGGCAAAGAAGTGAATTGAGAACTCAGATTTTGTCATTTTAATATTGCTTATCAAATGGGTGTTTCTAATGCTTGGTGATGTTTTAATTTTATTCTACAAATGTAGTGAGCACTATGCTAAAAGGTAAGGGTGTACCTCGAGAAGTAGAAAAACATTCTTCACCCAAAGTTATGCCATGCATAAGATATACTATGCAGTCATAAATCATGAAAAACACTATGTGATAAAAATACAAAGGAACTCATAATACATGCTGTTGATGATCAGAATTTCAACTGAGACAAATGGTGCAACCAATAGAATTCAGGGATCTGAGTGGAAAGGGAGGAAGTGATAAGAGATTTCAGACACATATTATGTTAGAATTATCACCAGGCCCCTGGGTAGTTTCATCTATATCACTTCTGGTCATTCTAAGCATTGAAATTATATCTATACTTATCAAATGGTTTGTTCAAACATTTCAGGGTGTAAATTTATTAAGGGGTGTTCATCTCTGGGTTTGGGATATGTTGGCAAGCCTATTGTTACTCAAACATTATCTCTTGAAATGATGCACAGAAATGCTCCTTGGCTTTGTCAAGGCTGTGTGGTAGAATTTGCCACTTAAAACCATCAGCTCCAACCACGTCAATCCAATAGAAGACAGGAAGAAAATAAAACTCAACCCTACATTTAATAAATATTGGGGGAATACGGACACATATGTAATACCACAATCAATAAAGAAATTTTAAAAAATTTAAAAAAAAGAAATTCAATAAATAAATAAATATTCGCTGAATCAAATCAACAGTTTTAGGGGAGGCAGAATGTAGCATGGAAATAGAACTGGCTTTCCAGCCAGACAACTGGAATCTAAATTCTAATTCCCCCACTTTGAAAATATGTGAGCTTCTTTATTTGTCTTTAAAATGGAAACAGTAATGCCTCCATATCTGATCTTCCAGAACTATTAGGAAGGTACAATTGAAAGCATATACATTTATTTTCTAAATTGTAAAGGGTTGTGTCTACATGTCAGAATAATTCCTTCCTTTTCAGTAAAAACCATATTAGCCATGCTTTTCATTACCAAATTGTTGCTTATTTTATAACTTTTTATATCTTTAGGTTTCCTGATATTTGCGACTGATACAAACATGGGAATAAAGCATAAGAGAACCAACACAACTATTTTTCAGAAATGGGCTATTTGGAGGGTCATTGGAGAGTGAGGGCAGGAGAGACCACAGAGGAAAGAGTTTCACAGGGCAATGTGTCCTGGAGGGATGCTCATAAAACTCATCAAACTAATATTCCCTCCAATGAAAGAAATCTCCCGGAGGCCATGTCTCTATAACATTGTAGTGGGGCCTGCCACTTGGGTCAAGTGAAACCAATTGTGGCTATTATTGTCTGAGCCAAAGTCTATTGTGTTTGGACTAGCTACAAAAAATAAATAAATTGCTCTTAAGAGAAAGATGACCACAATGTAAGCTTTGAAAAGGCAAGGTTTTGTTCAAATAACTATGGACCCCCCAGCACTTAGGACAGTTTGGGGTACATAATAGGTTGTTGGATTAGCACCAATATGTGTTCTGGTGAACATTTCTGCTCAGTGGGGTAATCCACATTGGAAAGGGGATGATCCATAGAGACCCTCTCTCTTTGTAGGTGTGACTTTTAGGGAATTCATGATAAAGTACTCAATATTACAGTATTTCTTGGTTGGTACCTTGACTACTTTAAAAAAATGTTTTACTGAGGAGATGTAGTCTCATGTAAGAGCTGTTTTGTTTTCATGCTGGAACCCCTTACTAATGTACCTTGGGAGTACTTTGTCCTTGCAAACTTCAAGAGCCCAATTATTACAAAGAGAAAAACAAATCTTCCCCTGGGTACTCTGTATGAAATATACCATTTAGTTCAATACCTTTCCTACTATTGTAGCAGAAAGCATTTTGTAAAAACCCATGTGCAAGCCATTTGTGGAACGCATTAGCAGAACATTCACGCTGGAAGAGTTGGGCCCTGACTGAATTTTGTCTCTCATCCACAGCATTAAATTATACCAGAAATGGCCAGAACAATAGAACAACGTGAATGAGGTCTCTTATGAAAACAAAAGTGCCTGTACTTATTTTGTTGTTGTTGTTGTTTTGTTTTTTGTTCATCCTCCCTTGAGAATATTTTTCCATTGATTCTTAGGGAGAGTGGAAGAGAGAGGGAAAAACAGAGAGAAACATTGATGTGAGAGAAACACATTGATTGGTTGACTAGTTGTCTCCTGCTGGAGCCCAGACCAGGGCCGCAGGAGGGGGAGGAGCCTAAGGTACATGCCAAGGAACCCTTTGGTCTGCAGGCCGATTCTCTATCCACTGAACCAAACCAGCTAGGGCAAAGTGCCTGCACTTTTAAAACGAAGTTCTGTAATACAAAACTCTGTGACAACCAAGGAGGAGGCTTAGGACCAGGAGGAGAGGAAGGAGGAGATGGACTCATAAAAAAAAAAAATGATCTTCTAACTCCAGAATTACAGAATCGGGACTAGGAAACAGGAGTAAAATGCAGATCTAAACCACTTCATTACAGAGCATTTGTATGATAATTAATACAAGAATCACAATGCAATTATTTCTGGATCTCACTTGTAATTTGAAAATATCTATAGACTCCCAAGTCCTGTGTTTGGCAAACAGTATGAATTTCACATTCGGTTGTGTGTGCTCAATCATTTTCAACTAAAGCTTTGTCGTCCTCATGTTGACATTTAAGTTCTAATTGAAGGGAGACTTTAAAACGGAGTGTACCTGGCCGACAACTCTAGTGACCAGGTACATGCAAATACTGAGCAGCCCGTCTAAGAGTGGTGTCCACAAACAAGATATTCAGATGTGCCCCTTCTTTCCATTGTCAAAACCTACTTAACTTCCAAGATCCTGCTCACATCTTACTTTCTCCACAAATCTCTCCTCATTTATTTTGGAACATGTAACCTTTTCATGTGCTGAATGTCAATGGACTTTATTGTCTACAGTACTTCTTTTTGGTTATATCATGAGAACTTATATTACTATTAACATAGTAATTACTATTAACATAGTAATTACTATTGACATAGTTGTCTTTTTTATTTCCTCAAAGGAGAGTGATTTCTTTTAGTATTTTTTCCTGGGTGGGGGAGGGGGAGAAAGCTATCCCTCATTTAATATTTAACAGAAGTAGGACCAAGGTCAGAAGTCAATGGATGAATGTAAAGAGAAGTAGATAACTAGCCTACTAGCACTATATTTAGAACAATGTTTTCTCTGGCTGTATACAAGCAGGAGAAAGGTGATAGAGGCATCGCCAGGGGGTCAAGGAATTTTCCTCTGAGATCATGTCCAGGGTCCAGTGCAGAAGAAGTGCCTTTCAAGCTTAGCAGTTGGAATTGAAGTAGCCTTTTAGGAAGCAAAAGGAGAGGTGCTCTACCTCATTTCACCAGCATCAAGTGCCTAGTGAAGTGGGGTGGAATGACACTCTGTCTGAACCACCAGACCGGAGTTGGAATGGCAGAGATGAATGCAGGACTCACTTGTCCATGACTTAGTAGTAGCTGCTGCGCATTGTGGATACGTGAAGAGTCCGTCTAATAGTTTATTCTGCATGAGCCATTTCAACCACACCGGGAGTTAATGGTCATATCTGGATATGTCAGCTTAAAATATTAGCCTAGATTAGCAGAAGTGTCAGGTGATGGCTCCAGGGAAACCCCCGTTGAGTTACTCCTGTTGGAGAAAAGCTAGTATGGAGTAGCTTTTTGGAGTAGTAGCGTTACTGTTGAATTTTGTTGGAAAACATGATGTACAGAGTGATCTCTCTTAGATAATTACTTTATGCATCTTCCTTCTTCTATTGAATTGCTAGGTTTTGGTCTACAAGAGGTCTATCATGCTGAAGAATTTAACCCAGACCCATATAATTTTCTGTTTTGATAAGGATACACATTAGATTTGAATCTGAAAATGAAATAGAGCCCATGAGCATTTCAGGATGCTGTTTTACATTTTATATTATTCTAAATTATTAGGTACCCTATATACCAATCTAGTCAACTGAAAAGAAAAAAAAAAGAAGCTGAGTTTTCACACACACACACAGACACACACACACACACATACACACACATATAGTCTCCAAGCCATGCTCCTATCCGAATATATAGTCCTTGCAAAAAATAACAACTAATTATGTGGTCTCCGTTATAAATTTTCTACCATTATTTCAGATGACTATCCCTTGTTATCTTCAAAAGGTTATACAGCATTTGGAATTCAAAAGGAAGTTGTTACCTGCTATCTTGCATAAATCTCTAATAATTGCAAATGGAATATATTATCGTCAGATCCAATTGCTTATAACCAATCTTGTCTCATTCCTGCATTTGTAAGGGTAAATGCATGGTATCTTGCCTCTTATTTTCTTGGAATAAAAAAGTGCGCCTATAAATGAGAGAATCCATGTTGTGGGGTTCCTTGCAGATTGTCTTTTTCCATCACTGTTCTCAGACAAGTACATTACACTGAATGGTGAGAAGGGCTGGAAAGCTTTATTAACTCTAACTGACATATAACAGCACGTTCTTTTTTAAAACGATGTGCGGAAAACAAATATCAACTTTATTCCTACTATTCAACAATTGAATTACATATACACACACTACTTGTTTGATTGCTCCCAGATTCTGTAAGGTCTTAAATTAATTGATTATTGTGAGGTTTTATGTTGAAATCTCTTTGTCAAAGTTTTTCAGAGTGCCAGTCTATTGGAACTCTAATTTGCATACTAGTAACGATGTAGATTAATAGAGTAGAATTACCTAACTCCAGCTAATAAGCATGTATTGAGTGCCTACTCCTTAATCATCACTGCACTAGGTTCTTGGGGGTTTGGAGGCAGGAAGACAAGCAGGCCCCTATCTCTGTCAAGTTCACAGTTGTGTTTGAAAGAGACTGAATAACCTTAATGCTTAAAATCCCTTGGGTTGCAGCAAGTATAATCAGAAGGGGAGTTGGACAATTTCAAGGTTAAGTCTGACTCATAATCAGAATCACCAGGGGATATATAAAAGAATAAAGATTGCTAGCTCTGCTCCAGACTTACCAGCCCAGAAGAGCTTGGGGAACATTACCAAGGATATGTCACTTAGAATGCTCCCTGGGTGAGAATGAGGAGCAGTCAGTTTGGTGACCACCAGACCAGGTGACCTTTAATGTCCTCTGAAAGCTTAGAAGTCTCGTATTCTAGAACTAAATTTGGGAAGCTTAAAACAGAGAACAATGTTGGTGGGAGACGGGGGAGTGGGGGGAGAGCGTACATATTCAGGCTTATCATGAATGAAACATAAAGCAGTCTTCTCAACTCTTTTTCCAACCAGGTCAGTGAAAATCTGTGTTTCGGTAATATGCCTAGCACCCACAAGAGGGCTCCCTGGGAAAAAAGGAGGGGGAAAAAAAAAGTACACCAAAATAGTAACAAAGCTTGATCCATTTAGAACCATCTCCATGATGTACTTATTTATTGAAAAACACACTGGCAATGCATTCTAGATAGTTTTTGAATTTTTTGAGCCCCATCTAAAGGGGTTTATGCTGAAGGAATGAGAACACCAGGTATTTAGTGTTTAACTGTCTAAACATGAGCCCAAATATTATTTTAAGAATATATGGTAACCTATAATATATGGTAAACAAAAAAGACATTATTTTCATAGCCATCTTTAGTTTCTGATTTTTCCTTATATATAGCTTATCTATTTTCGCTACATTTCTAGCCTCGGTCACACTCGAAGGCTTAGCCAGTGTCCAGACAGGATCCATTCAGGTGCTACATTCCTAACACGGCCCCCGGTGACCTTGAGGAGACACCAGTAAGACCACTGAGAGTAGAGAAAGTATTTCTCAAGTATCCATGTCTGAACCCTGTACCTGATTCTGTGGGACATTTATTCTGTGTTTCATCTATTGCAAGTCCAAGAGCCAGGCCATTTTAGGGGCCGGTAGGCCTGACTCAGCGATTCTCCCTGGTCTGATCACTTAGGAGTCAGAGTCACCGCAGCTTCTTCCTCCCTCCCCCTCTCTCACTTGGCTGCTCGCCAATGACATTTTATTCAGGCAAAGTCCCTGGATCTGTGTTAGCCTCAGGACAACATTTAAATTCATGTCGCTGGAGGCATTCAATCCCTGCAATCTGGGTGTTTCCTCCGAGCCTCCGGGTGAGGCCTGCTGAGGCTCGCACTCTCCCCCTGCATTCCTGAGAGGTAGCTGCTTGTGTTCTGTGTCAGAGTGCTCTCTGCCCGTGGGTCCTGGCGGTGCCTTCCCCATCCTGTCCTTCATCACGGAGCAGGCTGCACCCATGAGACACCACATCACATTTTGATTGGTGGCACTGAGCTTCTATGTTCCTTGGGGTAGAAATGACACGAATATGGGTTGGTGATCTGGTACTGGAATGATCTGAGTGGAGAAGAGCTAATTCATTGGCCACGCCTGCCTATTACCCAAGTCACATGGTCACCTGGAGCAGAAGTGGCCGGGGCATAGTTAGTCACTGCAGCCAATTCTGACATTAGCTGCAAAAGCAAAGAAAATAATCCCCTGGCTTCTGAGAGCTCACATATCAGCGGACAGATTAAATATGAGAATTGTATTATTACCTGAGTGGAAAAAGAAGGTAACTGAACTGTACAAACTCATTTAGAAGTGCATGGATTCTGCCTCGCAATGTATATTGATTGGCTATTGTGGGACTTAAAACCTTAATCTGTTTTGCTAACATAACAGCATGCAAAGCTGTTGGGCATATACTTTACAGCCATACGTAACACTGTACAGGGTGATGGCAATACACATTTCAATCTAACAGTGAGTCAGTGAGCACCTGTTCTGGCTCAGGCTTCACACAGGGCTGAGCCGGGGGGTCAGAGGTGTGCAGAATCTCCTCTGGCACTCCAACCGCTCTTGAGATGCTCCGAGTATTCGGGCTCTATAGAGGGAGATACGTGTGGACAGAGCATAACCAGCAACACGAACTATTCAGGAGGGCAGAATGGTGGAGAAAAGTAAGATTTTTTTTCAAGTCTCAGGGCTGGAACTTCTAGGATGGGGGCTGGGGACCGAGGGGAGTCCAGGGGGGTGGGAAGAGCTCTGTGGTTAGAGGTGGAACATACGTCTGAGGTCATGTTAAAAGATACTAAGCAGCAGTCATGTGAGATGTGACAAGCATGACTACTACCCCACACTCCCTGAGATGGTGGCTTCTACACAAATATGTAGGCACCCTCTTCCTGGGGCTCTGCTCAAGCACAGAGCCACCATCCCATCGGAAAGCACACACCTGTGTCTGTCTCTGCAGTAAGTCCCAAGTTATGTGCAGTAGAGGCAGGATTTTAAAATGATCTCCAAGATCTCCACCCCCTGGTGCTACTCCTGTGATGATAGTTCTTCATATTTTGGAGAAAGAGAGATTATCTACTCACACGAGTCCTTTAAAAGCAGAGAGTTTCCTCAGGCTGCAGGCATAAGAGAAGGTCGGAGTGATTCTAAGGGTGAGAGAGAGTTAATGGACCTCACTGATTTGAAGAAAGGGCCACCTGGGGAGGAATGCAGGTGGCCTTAGGAGCTGAGAGGCTCCCAGCTGGCCACCAACAAGGGAATAGGGACCTCAGTCCTACAATCCAACAGAACTGAATTCTGCCAACAACCAGATTGAGCTTGGAAGTGGATTCTTCCCCAGAGCCTTCCGGTTAGAGCCCAGCCTGACACACACCCTGATTTTGGCCTTCTGATGCCCAAAGCACAGAACTCAATCAAGCCTGCTTGGATCGCTGACCTATATCACTGAGAGTTGATAAATGGGTATTGTTTCATGCCACTGCTCTTGTGGTAATTTGCAATGGAGTAACATAAAACTGGGATACTATGCATGGGCATGCTGGCACCGATTTCCTAACATGTAGCTTCACTTGTTGGTTCCTTTACAGGTACATCCTAAAATGGCAATGACCTCTAAAGGAGAGCAATGCTGTATGTGTATAGACAGACGATAGGCCCGCCTCTCCATCCTTACAGCACTGGGGCTGCTATTTCAGAGGTGAGGGTTGCAGCATGAACCCACCTGCTTTCCTTCATCCCACCGGTATGGAGACCATTAGCACGCCTGAGGAAGGTAGGTGTAGGAACCTCAGGACAAGACCATGGCCAAAGGCCCTGGCCTTAGATCCCGTTCCATGTCTTAAATTCTCTCTTTGCAATCACTCAGTGAAATGTCCTTTTTACAATCTTCGTTCTTGTATTTTGATATTTCCATATGACTCTGGTACACTTGTGCCTCCTCCCCTAGAAGAGTTGGTAATCTGCATAGTTTGTTTTTATTCAACTTATTTTTATTCCGTGGAATACTCGAAGTGGTTTTGAGAGCCCGTGAGGACAGTTCCATACGTTTAGCACTTCCATAGCAGACATTCCAGATGGCCTAACCATTTAGGACAGGAAACGCAGATCGCTGCCACGAGATTTTTTGGAAGTCCTGCCATTTCCTCAGTATATGGCTGGGATGTGGGCCAGAGCCCTGAAGGCTCAGACTTCTGCTAATACCTCCTTTTTCTTGCCGGGTTGCCAGAACTAGAGGAAGCCCTTTTTATTTTTTTCCATCCGAATGAGGTTACACCGTCAGCCTGAAACTTTCTGTGGTCTTTGGGGTCTCCTGCAGCTGCCCTTTCCCGGGAGCAGGTTGATCCGTCTTCAGAATCCTCTCTCTTTGTAGTGCCTGCAGAGTGTAACTCCTACTCCCTTGTGATCCTGCTCCTGCCAGAGGAATGAAGAAGTACCACTTAGAACGTTTGACTTGGTGTTTTCTGTGCATTTGAGTCCATTCCATGCCAAGAAAATGGTCTTTGGCATCCCTAACTTTCCCCTACTCCTCAGCTGACTGGTGTGATAGAAGGGCCCGCCTGCAAGGCCGTCTGGGTGCACTTGACTTAGCCAGGACAGCACTGTCAGGCAGACAGTTAGATTTCCTTATTAAGCCTTAGACACAGCATCCCAGCTCCCCAGCTGGTAAGGGGCCCTACTGAACAATTCCGGCCCATCAAGCCTTCCTTGTACCTGAAATGCTGCCCGTTCATGAAAGTTGCTTTTTGGAAGTGGTAGGAGATATGAATTTAAAAGGCTGTGGGTAGCTCTTTCATGGAGTACAAAAGAGGGAATGGTCTGTTGGACAGCTTCACAACCAACATTGCAAACACCTTGACCAGGGAGAGGGACAAGGTGAGGGGCGGGGATGGGGACAGGGGGACTCAGCGCTCTGAGGCTGCACACGTGGAGGGTGGAAGCCAAATATAAGTGTCCTGCTGTTGAGCTGGAACACGTGACTGCCACACACCTTTTCTCCTTACACTAAAGGGACGGCACGGGTTTGCTCTTCTCTTTTACAGGTTGTGAAACTTAGGTTCAGAGAGATTGGTTTTGCTTCTAAGCCCTAGGGTGTCCCCAGTTGGGATAGATTGTAAATGCCTGAGAAAAGCCATCTTCTGTGGTCTCAGTTTCTCCGAACAGCTTTGTGTTCAGTCACCTGATGAATTGTGAATTACCCCTTTTAATCAGCATACACTGCCATTTTTTCCCCATTCACCCTGAAGTTTCTGGGTATAATTGTCATTATACAATTCAAAAAGATCACAATTTCAGTGCGTGGGCATCTCTTGGCATCAATAGAATTAATGGAACATAAATTAATATCCCAAACAGCTGTGTTTTTAAATTAAACTGAGTGGGGTGGCATTGGTGAATAAGATCATACGGGTTTCAAGTGTACATTTCTGTGACACATGCTCTGCATAGTGCATTGTGTGCTCACCAGCCAAAGTCAAACCATCTTCATATTTGGTTCTTTTATCCTTTCCTACCCCCACACCTCCTTCCTTTGGTAATCACCATACTATTGTCTATGTCTATGAGTTTCAGTCTTATATCCCACATATGAGTGAAATCATAGGATTCTTAGCTTTTTCTGACTTACTTCACTTAGCATAATATTGTCAAGGCCCATGCATGTTGTTGCAAATGGCAATATTCCATCTTTTCTTATGGCTGAGCAGTATATAACATCTTATTTACCCAATCATCTGTCAAAGGACACTTAGGTTGTCTTCATGTCTTGACCACCATGAAAAATGCTGCAATGGACACAGGGGTGCATATATCTTGGCGAATAAGTGTTTTTGAGTGTTTCAGCTAGATACCCAGAAGAGGGATTGCTGGGTCACATGGTAACTCTATTATTAATTTTTTGAGGAACTGTCATACCATTTTTCATAGTGGCTGTACCAGTTTACATCCCCACCTGCAATAAATGAAGATTCCTTTTTCTCCACAACCTCTTCAACACTTGTTATTATCTGTCTAGTTTATGATAGCCTTTCTCACAGGTGTATTGAAAGGTGGATTTATTTTTGGTTAAACTATTGTCTTAGCCTTTTTTTATTCTTAAGCCAAATTGTAGCCCTTCTTGCTTTCTTACCAATCTTGAAGAAATTATCCTACCTTAGTAAATAGTTATATACAAAAGATGCAGGGCTCTGATATCAGTGGTTAGCTGGGAAAGAAGTAATAAATGGGCAAAAGGTGTCATTATTGTGTACCATCAACTTGGTTTCTTTCAGGAAATGTGTAAAATAGAGGTGAGGTAGAAACATGCTTTCACTATAGGAAATGTATTTAACCTATCTGGGCTCAGTTTTCTCATCTGCAAATTGGGACTGATTGTATTGACCTTAGAGAATGGTTATGAGGAGAAATGAGGTAATGTATATGTATAACCTTCCAAAGCCCCTAACAATTTAGTTCTCACCCACAATCAATCAATAAATTAACAATTCTATGCTGAACATCAGCATTGAGCTAAGTGCTTAGAGAGAAAAGAATGTATGAATATCAACCTTGAAGAATTTTCAGTATGTCTACAGACAAGGTTAGGAATGACACAGAAAAATTAAAATCCTTACGTCAATTTCTGCCCCATCTTCCCCAGTAGTCCAGTGAAATAGTCAATGCCACCTCTTATTTCCAATGAGTTATATTTTCTTGTACAAACAGTAGTTCACACTGGTGTGGAGAGAGAGCCTTCCGGTGGACAACTTCACTTTTCCCAGTGAGACCTGCATTTGCCACACTCCTTCGAATCGTTCTTGGCGAGTTGAGCACATTATGGACACCTAGCGTGAGATCAATGGTATGCACTGTTAGGGTGTTCCTAGTAGTATTCCATTTAGAATATGATGTTTTATTTTATTTTTTACTAATGGCATAATAGAAAAAAATTTTTAATAGTTCCCAGGGAAATATTTGTTATTATAATATTTAATCATTTGGCGTCTCAACTAATGTTGAGATCTCTAAAGCTTACTTCAGGACTTCATCCCAAAGCAGACAATTCCACCAAAAGAGACTCTTGCTCTCTAGGTTTTGGGTGGCTTTCATAGTTTGGATGATTCTCTGCAATGACACCTAATGAGTTGTGCAGAATCCAGGGAAACCCATATAAATAGATTTAAAGCAGTTAACAATTAAGTTCCATTAAGTCCATAATAAGAGAAGATTGCTCTCCTATTTTTGTGCTCATCCTTTTCATTTTTCTCTCCTGTTTTCTTTAATATACTAGAGGTCCAGTGCACGAAATTTGTGCACGGGGGGGGGGGGGGAGTTTGGAGTGTCCCTCAGTCCAGCCTGCACCCTCTCCAATCTGGGATCCCTCTCACAATCCAGGAACCCTGCCTCCCAACCACTTGCCTGCCTGCCTGCCTGATTGCCCCTAACTGCTTCTGCCTGCCAGCCTGATCACCCCCTAACCACTCCCCTGCCAACCTGATTGATGCCTAACTGCTCCCCTGCTGGCCTGATTGCCTCTAACTGCCCTCCCCTGCCAGCCTGGTCACCCCTAACTGCCCTCCCTTGCTAGCCTGATTGCCCCCAATTGCCCTCCCCTGCAGGCCTGTTCCTCCCCACAACTGCCCTCCACTGCAGGCCTTGTCCCTCCCAACTGCCCTCCCCTGCAGGCCTGGTCACCCCCAACTGCCCTCCCCTGCAGGCCTGGTCCCCCCCAACTACCCTCCCCTGCCGGCCTGATTACCCACAACTGCCCTTTCTTGTAGGCCTGGTTCCTCCCAACTACCCTCCCCTGTTGGCCTGATCACTCACAACTGTCCTCCACTGCCGGCCATCTTGTGGTAGCCATCTTGTGTCCACATGGGGTGGCCTTCTTTGACCACATGGGGGCGGCCATCTTTTGTGTTGGAGTGATGGTCAATTTGCATATTACTTTTATTAGATAGGATTATTTTGGCAAGATGGCCACTTTAGCCATGAGAATGTTCAGTAGTGCAGTACCCATAAAAAATAGCCATTATGGCACCAAAATGATAGAGAAGATACTTTATGGCATCTGTCAATTCAAATGTCTTTTATTGTTGCCTCTTAAAGCAGGAAGGTTTATAATGCACACAGCTCTCCAACCACTCCCCTGAAAACCTTTCATAGGTATTTACATGTGAGTTTTGCACAAGAATGAAAGCATTAAAGAATCTGATTTTATTGCCTCTCTAGCTAATGATAACAGAAAAATAAAAAATAGAATAGAAATAATACCTATCCTTTTGCATTTTCACTGTGTGCTAGGAACTCTTCTAAATGACTTGTATTAATTAACTGCTGAGTTTGTATAATTAATGGCTGAAATTGCCATTGCTCTATGAACATCCCATTTTTCAGGTGAGGAAAGTGAGTCACAGAAGGTTAAGTAACCTGCCAAGATTATACCGTGGAAGATTGCAGAGCTGGGTTAGATAACTGTCCCTGGGCAAGATAATTGCAGTTTAAAAATGCTTATCCCTATGGAAAATTAGAATAATTTTGTGGTAGTATATCAACTGAGAGGCAAGGCTATGAGCAAGGATATGAGCTGTTTACCGCAGACCTGCGAGGACCCATGTATGAGGCAGAGGTGACTTCACGTGCAAAATATAGCCAGGTCAAGGTCACCAGAGAAGAATGGACACAGCCAGAAAACTCTCCTGCCATTCTTGAGGCACTAAATCTAATAAGTTTCTCATATCTGTGACAGGTATTGCACTTGATTTCCTGTATTGCACTGTGAACTCCTTCAGAGAAGGAGCCATGAGCATTCTTCATGGGTTCTCTATCAGTAAATTGTGGGCTCCTTTAGGGCAAATGTTATATCTTAGTCATCTCTTGCCATCCCTTTCCTTTGAATCCAGGGCTTGCAATAGGCTTGAATAGTGCCTATTAGGTGACCAGCAAATGGTAGATGAAATGTTGAGTACCTGTCACAGGTTCAAAAATATAGAAGAGACTTTTCAAATGTTGAATAATCTTGTAAATCAAGTGAGATGCGCTTAGAGAAGAAATAGCAATGGCTCTCCTTCACTGAGCTCTACTGCCTCCCCTGACTTACACTCCTGCTTACCATTGAGCTTTGTGGCTGTAAAAATGGGCACAGCATTTAAATATTTAAAGAAAACACGGAGAAAAATAAATTGTAAGGTGATTAATGGAGTTAATTATCTAATTATATAATAATGGAGCATTATGTCAAAAGTACTTCATTAAAAAAAGAACAATTACCTTTAATTATATTTTGAACTTGATTGAAGGATGTTGAATGCATTACTGCATCCAAAAGCTCCAAGGATTATTCCTTTCTCCTATTAATTCTGTTTCTTTGAGGGGAAGGCTTCCTTTCACTGGTAAACATTTTTTTTTTGATAAAAATGTGTATTTTAAAAATATTCAGCCAAAGACAGAATCAGCTACAGAAGAGAAGTTGCAGTGTTAGAGGATAAAGGATGCATTCATTCATCGCTGTAAGGGGCCATGCTGGGGCTGAGAGCTGGATATCTCCCTAAGGACAGCTCTGTTTGTCACTACCTCCCTCTAAAATGGGGCAGGTTAGGAAGAAATGCCAAATGCCACCCACTTGAGAGAACAGAGGCACTCCAGTAACCACGGAGACAACTGAAGGGCATGAAAAGAGTAGTCTTGTCCTTCAATGAATACTCTCTGTGTTAATTCTATAAACCTAGGTGAGGTTGCACTATGTAGTTGAGCCTTCTGGATCCTTTACTAGTTTTCAGGTTTCCTTGGAAACTGCTTAATTGTAGCCTGTTGAGAATCCGTGAGCAGGAATCACATTTGCAGTTGTGGTAGTGTGGGTATACATCACCACTGAGGGGGAAGAACTGGAACCAGAAAGGGCTTTATTCCAACCTCTCCCCAAAGTGGCTTGGCCAATGTGCAACTTCTCTCCTCTCTCTGAGAATTCACAATAATGTGAAGTTATCTTCCACTCTACTCACTGTCAAACCATGGATGTATAGGACACTATCACTAAGAACTCAAAGATATTGTTCATGCATAAGTAATCAGATCACGAAGACTTAACCAATAGTTGCCTTATCCTGGACACCTGGACACCAGCTAGCTTGACATGGATTCTTTTCAAATGCTTAAGCCACGAGGCGCATGTTATGTTTTCTCATAATTCCAATTGCCATAAAAAATTGTCGATGACTTATAGAGAACATTGATTTTTTTCCGGTGGCGTTTACATGCATGCTTTATGCAGCCATTCGTGGCCCTCGCGGAATTGATAGCTTTTTGAACCATGTCAATGAGATTATTGATTCTTAGAAGGGCCCTAATCTAGGAAAACTATTAAAATGTTTGCTATTGGCTTTCACGAACATATAATGTAGCAGCAGGATTGAAAAATTTAAGTACTGTGTGATTGCCTGGAAATCTCAAAGTAAAAGAAATCAATGTAGCTAATCTATTTAATAAGTCAGGACACACACACACACACACACACACACACACACACACACACACACACACAGTGAGGGCAAGTCAGTTAAGATTCATTATCAAGAAGACAATTTCCTGTGAATGTGCTCTGCTGGACCAGCCAGCTTTCTGGCTAATTCCCTGTCCTTACGTGCCCAGTGGGCTCAGCCAGGATCTAACATATCAAATTCTTATTGCTTTCTTTAGGGCTCCTCATGTCCACTTCTGGCCCTTCTTTCCCGATCTTGTCACATATACATTTTCAGCCCCTATTCTCTAACTCCTTCCTCTAATGACCCAGCAGATCGGGAAACAAGACCAGTTAGCATGAAGAAACAGGAGTCACAATATCTCCACAGCATAATAATGGCTTCCCATGTCTAGGGCACTGGGCCTGGAAAAGTCAGAGAGGATAATTTAGAACACCAAGATAACTAACATTTAAATGTCCAAAGTGATAGTAAATCAGACACAAAGTGCTACGGGGCACAGCTTACTTACCACAAAATTAGCAAGGAAAAGAATGACCCATAAGGATCTCCCTGCCTCCAGCACATAGTTTTAATTAACAGAAACTTGTTCACCTCTTTTTCTTCAGATCCAGGGAGAGCAAATGCAGTGCATCCTTAAAGAGTCATATCTTTTCTTAAAAAAAAAAAAAAAATTGATGGAGGCAAGAGAAATTAAAATGTAGCACAGACAATAATCTAGTCACAGTGAGGAAAATCTCTCAAGTAATAATTTTGGAATCCCTACTAAGTTATCAGAAGAAGGAGAAAAATCCAATTCCATTTCTCCTCACAAATCCATTTATCTCTAGTTCTATGGAAAACAATGAAATGTATTATTAAGGTGGATAAATCTGGGTGTCCCTTGGTGATAATAGAGCCAGGAGGGGAAATAAAACAGGGCAAGAAAATGGGATCGCTTCTGTATCCAAATTTCAACATGGGTGGCTAAAGGGTAACTAGTGGTTATAATGCTCTGGTTTTTAGAAAAGCCTATTGAGACAATCTTCAAAGCCTTGGGAGTTAATCTGAGCTCCGGGCATCTCAAAAATAAGCAGATAACAAGGCTTCCACCAAGTGATGTCTCTCTTCATCATGCAGTGTCTTAGGAAATTTTACCTAATAAACACACACAGCGGCACACACACATACATGTAGTTGATAATATTAGCCTTCTGGACAGGAGGTGATTAAAGGCTCCAGTCTGCAGGGTAGGGAGGGGTTGGCCAGCTTTGCCCAGAAAGTGCTAAGGTGCATACAATGCTGCCCATGCAGGAGACCGTCATCTCCCCTCTGTACTGATCATATGCATATGGCCTGTATCTATCTATCTATCTATCTATCTATCTATCTATCTATCTATCCATCTATCATCTATCTATAAATATAAAAGGCTAATATGCAGAGTGTCCCCATGCGAGTTTGCCTGGGAGACTGGGAGTTCTATCACTCACTATGACGTGCGCTGACCACCAGGGGGTGATGTGGAACAAAGGAAGGCCCTAGCCGGCAGCCAGGAAGGGAGGCCCAGCCAGCATCCCACAGCCAGGGAAGGGAGGCCCCGGCTGGCAGCTGGAAGGCCCCCATTGACCCAATCGCCGGCCAGGCCTAGGGACCCTACCCGTGCACGAATTTCATGTATAATATACTACCCAACAATTTCTAGTATAATATACTAGAGGCCCAGTGCATTATTAAATCATGCACTTGTAGAGTCCCCTAGGCCTAACCTGCCATCCAGGCCATATCCACTGCCCTGCAAAGCCTAGCACGCTCCGCGGACACTGCTAGCAGCCTGCTCCCCGCTTTTGATGGCAGGGCGTCCGCTGGTGCTGGAGCGGACACACAGCTCCCCGCTTTTAATTGCAGGGGAGCTGGGTGCCTGTCCTCTGGTGCACCAGGCCTTTCAGAAGCCTCCTGTGCGGCGGAGGCTTCTGAAAGGCCTGGTGCCGGAGCAGACAGGCACCCAGCTCCCCCGCTTTTAATGGTCCGCAGCGGGACGTGGGCTCGTTGCCCCAGAGGCCCCTTCTGTGCCGCAGCACAGCCATGGCGTAGACGCTGAGCTCGCGCCGCTGGCGATGCGAGCTCAGCGTCCCGCCGGCCCAAGAGGCCACCCCAGCCACCCCGGCCACCCCGAGTCCCACCCCTCCGCGCCTCCTGGCCAATCGTGGGCATAGCAAAGGTACGGTCAATTTGCATATTTGTCTATTATTAGGTAGGATACTATTCTAGATGCAAAGAGGTAGAAGAGATATGGGTTACAAAGTAGGTGTGAAACAAGGATTTCTGCATGGACACATTTCAAATACTCTCCTATCAAGCATCCCGCCCAACATAGAACACAGCTGTGAAGCTGTATGTGTCCTACACATACTGCCATGTTGGTACAAGTATTTATCAGCCACTGAGTGCCTGAAAGTCAAGTCCAACCGTCCTGTCGGTTAGAGAGGTGGCATGGTTGGGTTTGTGTGGCATGGCCTAAATGAGACATATGCTAGGAAGGGCAACTGCTTGCTGGATGGGTATGAGGTCACTGTGAGTAATAATAAGCACCCTGAAAAGCACTCCACCATTGTTCCCAGACCTTCCTTTCTCCTCCCCTGAAATGCCTGAAATCCAATCATTGAGATGCCTCTCTTTCCACTAGTGCATGGTTCAATGGGAGGAACATAAAGGCCTATTCCTGAGGAGCTGCCAATAGTTACTCCAGGAGAAAATACTCCCATTATGGGAGCGGCAAAGCCAAGAAGAGTTCAGCCAGGGCTACAACCCACAGGGCTCTTCACCTGCCAATAAACCATTAACTAGAAATAACTTTGTAGTAAAAATTAGGGTAAACATATTGTAAAGTGATTTATACAATGCTCCTTGCCTCTCCTTTATCACACCTAATCCTCACAACACCTTTTAAATATAGGTATGGTTTTACTCATTTTGTAAAGATAAAGCAACCAAAACACAGAGTATAAGGGCCTTGCTTTAAATCACCCAGTTTATTGATGGCAGAAACAAAAAATAGAACTCAGATGTCTTACTCTAATTTTATTTTCAGTAACCCTGAATGTAATCAGGAGACCTATATTCCATTCCTGGATCTGATTCCACTTCACTGCTTGGCTTTGGAGCAGCCACATACCAATTCCTTGATTCTCCCCACATTTAGCAAGAATAAGATGAGACAGATAAGCACTAAGTCCCGACCACTCCCAACGTTTCTATGTGGGAGCATCTATCCTGCCAAGAAACTGAAATGTAACCATTCACATTGTGATTTATCCAAACACAGTGGACATTCTCTAACAGAAATCAAACACTTGAATTAAAGATCTGAAGCTCCTAGGGGAGGGTGTCAGGCCCTACCCGCTGGTCAAGGAGTGAGTGTGACTATCAAATTTCAAATACCTTTTTAACACTTGGAAATAAGATGAGCAATTTACCTGGGGTAAAGAGTATATAATATTCATACTTCATTTACTCATTAACTATTATTTACAAAAATCTGAGCTGGACAATTGCAATCAGATACTAATGTAAGATTCTCACAATGAGTGAAGATAGTCAATGGGATACAGGCTTGTATAAATGATATTTCTATGTAGGGAGTTGCCAGACACTTTACAAAAGAGTTAACGTTTGAAGTAAATATAAAGTTATCAGGAGTGATTTCTGATTAGATATAGGTGTAGAGCTAGGGCCATCTAGGCAGAGGAAATAGTATATACAAATGTATGGAAAATATATCTGACCATACCTTAGAACGCAGCTTTAGAAAACCTCAAAAGATACTATGAATAGCACAGAGGTTTATAAAAAGACTAGGGGCCCGGTGCATGAAATTCGTACACTGGGGGTCGGGGGGTCCCTCAGCCCAACCTGCCCCCTCTCACATACTGGGAGCCCTCAGGGGATGTCCTACTGACGGCTTAGGCCCGTGCCACACGGGGAGCGGGCCTAAGCCACAGTCTGGCCTCCCTTTGTGGGAGGCAACCAGGATGATCAGGGGAAGGCACCAGCCCCATCACCCCACTGCTGCAGCAACTGCCAGTCACCGCAGCCACCAAGGTGTTTTCATCAACATGGACTCCAGTCCCTTTACCAAGAAAAAATGACAACTTTCTTTAGGCATTTTCAAGATGTGTCTTTCATAGGATATGCATTTCTTTATTTATTTTTTATCCTCACCTGAGGATATGTTTCCATTGACTTTTAGAGAATGTGGAAGAGAAAGGGAAAGACAGAGAGAAACATTAAAGTGAGAGGAACACTTTGATTGGTTGCCTCCTGCATGAGCCCTGATCTGGGCCCTGGCCAGGGAGGAGCCTGCAACCTAGGTACATGCCCTTGATCAGAATCAAACCCAGACCCTGCTGTCTGCAGGCTGAGGAATTATCCACTGAGTCAAACCGGCTAGGGCAGGATATGACATTTCTTAGCCCTCTAGCAGCGGACCTTCATTTTTTTCTCCAGAAGTGTGGTGGAAAAACCCTAGATCACCTTTTTGGATTCTTATTACCCAAGTTACTAAGAATATTACCAGTGGCATACAGGAAGCTTAGCCAATGTGCAGTCAGAAAAGGTGTTTCCTCTATAGTTCACACCAATCGAGAGCTGGGCCCTGCCCCTCCAGCTCCCTCTGATCACCGGCTCAGTTCCTGCCCAGGCCTGCCAAGACCAAAAGCCTCTTGGGCAGGAGTGGACCCCCAGCTCCCTGCGATCAATCGCAGGGGGGTCTGCTCCTGCCCAGGCTGAAAGCAGAACCCCAGCTCCCTGCGATCGATCGCAGGGGTTCCACTCATGCACCAGGCCAAAGCAACCCCCAGCTCCCTGCGGTCAATCATAGGGGTTCTGCTGGTGCACCAGGCCGAAGCAACCCCCAGCTCCCTGCGATCGATTGCAGGGGGTCTGCTCTGGCACCAGGCTGAAAGCCTCGGAGGCTTTCGGCCTGGTGCCGGAACGGACACCCAGCTCCCTGCGATCGATCGCAGGGGATCCGCTGGTGCACCAGGCCGAAGCAACCCCCAGCTCCCTGGGATCGATTGCAGGGGGTCTTCTCCGGTACCAGGCCAAAAGCCTCTGGCTGGGGGTTGCTTCAGCCTGGTGCCGGAGCAGACACCCAGCTCCCTGTGATCGATCGCTGGGGGTCTGCTGGTGCCCCAGGCTGAAGCAAACCCCAGCTCCCTGCGATCGATTGCAGGGGTCTGCTCCGGTACCAGGCCAAAAGCCTCTGATGGAGGCTTTTGGCCTGGTGCCGGAGCAGACACCCAGCTCCCTGTGATCGATCGCAGGGATCCGCTCGTGCACCAGGATGAAAGCCTCTGGTGGAGGCTTTCATCCTGGTGCTGGAGCGGACCCCAGATTCCTGCAATCCGTCGCAGGGGGTCTGCTCAGGGCGCCTATGTATGCAAATTAACCATCATCTTGATTGGGTTAATTTGCATACTCACCCTGATTGGCTCGTGGGCATGGCTTGGGCGTAGCGAAGGTGTGGTAAATTTTCATATTAGTCTTTTATTAGGTAGGATGACAGCTGGCAGTGAGAAATAATCATTTAGTGGGATGAATGGAAGTAGCAGATGAGCCTACAAAGGTGGAAAGCTGGGTTGGTACTAGACCAAGATGAGCCTTATGCGTTAGAGGGTTAGAAGTTGTAAGAAGGCAGGGTCTTTCTGTTTGGCTGTGAGACCTTGTCAGCTCATCCAGCATCTATCAGGAGCCATATGAAGATACAGAGACAATATCTTGCATTGTATAGCAATTAAATCAGCACTTGATTTTTTTTATTTTTTATTTAAATGCCTGTTGAGGTTTCTGGGCCAGGTTTCTGGGCCATTTCACGAGCAATCAGCAGTAATCTGAGAAATATGTTAGGACTTGGTTGTAACATACTTTTATTTTTACTTTTACTATGCCAGAGAGTTGGGGATTTATCTCCAGGTGACAGAAAGCTGGCAGAGTTTAAAAAGACCATACTATCTTAATTAAAAAAAAAAAAAACTAATCTAAAAGATTTTACAAAAGAGTTCATTCTTTTATCAACATCTATAAAGTTTCTGAAGTCTAGGTCATGTTATCTTCTCAAAACAGAAACAGGTAAGTTGAGACAATGGGCACTGTTAATTGTCCTAGGCAGCCAGGTTTGCATAATCATAGAATCCAACAATCCACATACATGATCTTGAACCCAATTGCTGAGTTGTTTCCAACAGTTATTATGTCATTTAGAAAGCATTGCAAATATGACCATTGAGAGGGGGATAGAATCACTGATGCAAGAAGAGAATATTAGGAACTAAAGCCTACAGTGTTACAGAGAACCAAAATAAATCAAGCAATGCTCAGAGAGTTTGCAGTTACATTTATAATGCGTGGGTCCAGAGGAAAGTGTCTCTCAAATTCTGGGCCCCAACATGGAGGAATTTTCCCTATTTATATGTTTTTACCTTCTTTGTCTCTCAAATATGGGGTGTTTCCGGCCCCTTTTGCAAGTTCTTAAAGAGCCCCTATGTGCTGGGGCCTTGAGACCTCAACCAAAGGCCTGGCTTGGTGCCAGCACTGATAATTTTGTCCGGGGAAGGTTTAATGGCCTCTCTGAAGTGGAAGTAGTCTCATTTTCCTTATTATTTAAGCAAGCAAGCATTTACAGAAGCCAAATAGCAGGGTTAAATTTTCAAACAGCAGTTTTTATATAAGATGGATGCTTCAACAGAAGCCCAGAACATGAATGCATCTAAGGGACACCAGGGATTATGGATGATCAGAGACTGATTTTTACTGACCAATTCTTGGCTTGTAATACTCTTTAAAACAAAGCTACCACAGAGACAGAATAGAAATGATGTGATGATGCAATGCTTTTGTATCCGAGCTTTGAAAGCTCTTGGGAATCTTTTAAAAGAAAACTGAAGACTTCAAATGAAGACCAGGCAGGCAGGCTCCCACGTGGTCAGTTCTGTGCATGAGACTACAGAGTTGAGTCATTTGCCAGGGAAAGGAACTTGGTCGCCCTCAGAGTCAGGCATCGCTCCTGTCACCCAGTAGAACAGATGTCCTCCAAGAGGCTCCCGGGCTTCTTCAGGTTTGGCCTCTGGGCCTCTGCTGAATGAGTCCACCCACTCCCTCTGGATCCCTAGAAGGATGATTATTACATGAGTCAATTTAAGAAAGATAAGGCGGATCAAATTTCAGCTTGAGGTCACAACTGAGGGTAAAGGATGTGGAAAATAAAAACATCATTCTACTGACTTCTTACAGTTTCCCTGTGGATCAGCCATTTAAACAGAAACATGCAATTGTCCCAGAAGGTCTTGGTCTTAGAAGGTGCCTACATGTGCCCAGGGACCTGGAGCAGGCAAGCCCCTGGAGGTGGGGGATGCAGGAGAGCTGGGAATCTTGGGGACCTCAGCTTTACCACATCATAGGTGACAGAATGAAAATACAAAAGGTTTCATAAAACCCAGGGTTCCCCTAGAACATCTAGGGGAAATAATGAGCAACATAAACTGATGAACAAAAACAGACCCGGAGAGAGGGAAACATCAATCAGACTCTTAAACCTCAGAGGGAAGGTAGGGGAGGGTGGGGGAAAGGGGGAGAGATCAACCAAAGGACTTGTATGCATGCATAGGAGCCTAACAAGGGGTCACGGACAACAGGGGGGTGGGGCATACATGGGGAGGGGTTTGGGGTGGGAATGGGGGATGAGGACAATTATGTGATACCATAATAAAAATAAAATAAAAATTATAAAAAACAAACAAACAAACAAACAAAAACCCAGGGTTCCCTCTTTAGCTGCAGCCTAGTCTCTTCTCATGCTAATTTCTGAAGGTTTTCCATTCTCCCTCTAGTTTCCTCCCCTTCTATTCAGGACACAGTGCACTTTGCCCTCAGGGCTCTCTTCAGGTTAAATTCCTAGAAAGCCAGTGCCCTTTTCCAAACTTCTTATCATCCTATGGACCTTTTGTAGTGCTTAATATTACACCCTTTTCCTTTCTATGATAATAATAGAATGATAGCTAACATTATTGTCTGTTAATTATTTGCCTGGCATTATGCAAAACATGCATTAGCGCTCCTTTTTTTTTTTTTTTTTTTTTTTCTAGGAAGTGTAAATAGGCATATTCCCTGGTGAACAGACTCTGCCTAGGCCTTAAAGTGGGAGCTGAGTGCAGAGTCCGCCTGGAGCTCTGTAACCCAGGGACCAAGGATGGACCCTGATACCTGGAGGTAGAGGTTGTGATCTTATTGATCTTATTCTCCTCTCTGGCTGCCTGGCTTTGGGAAAGGGCCTGTTCTTACATAAAGGCTTCAGAGAAGCAGGGGCTTTCTGATTGGGCAGTAACTGATGCAGGTGTGCAACACACCTATGACTGGGATTTCTTTTTTTTAAATATGTTTGTATTGATTTCAGAAAGAGGAAGGGAAAGAGGGAGAGAGATAGAAACCTCAATGAGAGAGAAGCATCAATTAGCTGCCTCCTACATGCCCCCCACTGGGGGTGGAGCCCACATCCCGGGCATGAGCCCTGACCAGAAATAGAACTAGCAACCTCCTGGTGCATGGGGCAATGCTCAACACTGAGCCATGCAGGCCGGGCCTGAGATTGCTTTACTAACAGCCTGTCATCTGTTCCCGTTCTGCTTCTCTCCCTGATCACTTTAAAAAATAGATGTTATTGATTTCAGAGAGGAAAGGAGAGGGAGAAAGAGATAGTAACACAATGAGTGGAAAACCATTGATCAGCTGCCTCCCTCACGCCCCCTATGGGGGATAATCCGGGCATGTGCCCTGACATGGACTCGAACAGGAACCTCTTGGTTCATAGATCAAAGCTCAACCACTGAGCCACACCAGCCCGGCTCTCCATGATCACTTTTGCTCTGAACTTTGTGTGGCCACAGGAGAGCAGGTCAGCTAAGACCACGAGACCAACAATTTACACACAACTTCAGTTCTATTTCAGGGCCGTAGGGCTATATAGATGGTCCAGGGGTAAATCTGTAAGGCCCAAGCAGAACAGAAATCAAGCATGTCTGTGGAGGTCAACAGGCCCCTGACGGGAGAGAGGGTAATGACAGATGCAGCATCAGTGTCAGATGGCTATGTTCTTTGGCCTGGTGGAGAGACACAGCCAGGGCTCCAAGCCTCTGAGGCTGTACTGCAACTACACATAGTTAGTTCCCGCGGGCCCTGGGGCCTCCCTGTATCGTTAAGGCAGTTTCTTTGTAGTTTTCATTAGCGAGGGTAATAACCTGCTAATGTGTTGTTCCAATCTGCTTCATGTTCTCTCTCTCTCGCTCTCTCTCTCAGTCTCTAACAGTATTTAGTAGAAATACCTTCAAGTCTAACAGAAGTAAAATTTTATTAGATTTATTTCTATTTAAGGACATTACTTATCCAGAATGGTAACCTATTTTCTCTCTACATTCATGTATTAATGGGACCATATTACCCCCCCCCCTTAATTATTTTATTTGTCGCAGGAAAATAATGATTTCAGGGAAAATCACTTTGCATAAAATTTCCTGAGCTTTCCCCCTGTGCTCAGTGATATGAATTTTGCAAGATTACCCTCTGAGGTGTCGAACATTCCTGCTCAGTACACATGAGGGTGCAAGGAACTGAGGTCTGAAAAAGGTCAACATGGAGAGTAGGGAAAGGGTCCTTTGTTTGATGATTTCCGGTGTGCTGTGCTCTGGTCTGTGAACCGGGTGGACCTTATCCCATTGGACCTTCATAACAACTCTGCCAGGGCTGCATTGTCAGCCCTATTGTGAAGGCAACTGAGCGTGGAGAAATGGGAGATTTCCAAGACCACACCGTCAGGAAGAGGCGGAATCAGTAGTTACACTCCTGTGTGCCTTACTCGGGAGCTGGTGTTCTTTCCTGTGGGAGACGCCGTCTCTGCCTTCACACTTCCATAGCTGGTGTCTGAGCTTAGGGCCCGTGGTTTCAGCTGGTGTCTGAGTGAGTTTAGGGGCCCGTGGTTTCAGATGGTGTCTGAGTGAGTTTAGGGGCCCGTGGTTTCAGCTGGTGTCTGAGTGAGTTTAGGGGCCCGTGGTTTCAGATGGTGTCTGAGTGAGTTTAGGGGCCCGTGGTTTCAGATGGTGTCTGAGTGAGTTTAGGAGCCCATGGTTTCAGCTGGTGTCTGAGCTTAGGGCCCGTGGTTTCAGCTGGTGTCTGAGTGAGTTTAGGAGCCCATGGTTTCAGCTGGTGTCTGAGTGAGTTTAGGGGCCCCTGGTTTCAGCTGGTGTTTGAGTGAGTTTAGGGGCCCATGGTTTCAGCTTTTGTCTGAGTTTAGGGCCCCTGGTTTCAGCTGGTATCTGAGGTTAGGGGCCCCTGGTTTCAGCTGGTGTCTGAGGTTAGGGGCCCCTGGTTTCAGCTGGTATTTGAGGTTAGGGGCCCCTGGTTTCAGCTGGTATCTGAGGTTAGGGGCCCCTGGTTTCAGCTGGTATTTGAGGTTAGGGGCCCCTGATTTCAGCTGGTATTTGAGGTTAGGGGCCCCTGGTTTCAGCTGGTATCTGAGGTTAGGGGCCCCTGATTTCAGCTGGTATTTGAGGTTAGGGGCCCCTGGTTTCAGCTGGTATCTGAGGTTAGGGGCCCCTGGTTTCAGCTGGTATCTGAGGTTAGGGGCCCCTGGTTTCAGCTGGTGTCTGAGTGAGTTTAGGGGCCCCTGATTTCAGCTGGTATTTGAGGTTAGGGGCCCCTGGTTTCAGCTGGTATCTGAGGTTAGGGGCCCCTGGTTTCAGCTGGTGTCTGAATGAGTTTAGGGGCCCGTGATTTCAGCTGGTGTCTGAGTGAGTTTAGGGGCCCGTGGTTTCAGCTGGTGTCTGAGGTTAGGGGCCCGTGGTTTCAGCTGGTGTCTGAGTGAGTTTAGGGCCCATGGTTTCAGCTGGTGCCTGAGCTTAGGTGGAGGAAGGGGTTATCTGAACACAGACAAAAAGGTCATTAACTGTGCAGGACATTGCATATGTTATTCTGTGTGGGAAAGCTATCGGGGTAGTAGTAGTAACTCAGGGAAACAAGGGAGCTTCGAGAAGTGGGGTGGCCAGGAGCCACGGCTGAGCAGAGCCTGTGGAACGTGGCTGCTGCCTTGGCGACCAGAACATGCCTATTAAATGAATTAAAGAATGAATGTCACTGCACGTAATCATTGAGGGTGTGCCGTACCCTTGAGCTTTCTAAAAATGATTGCAAATTAAATTCAATAAAATTTTAAAAAAACACATGATTGTAGGCTTACTCTCAAATTTGAATGAAAAATATGTCAACAGTATCCTATCTAATAAAGAGAAAATATGCTAATTGACCATCACTTCCTCACAAAGATGGCTGAACACACAGCTGAAGCCAAGTTCCCATAAGGAGCCTTAACGAGCAATCAGCAGGGACCTGAGGCTACAAGGTCCATGGGGTTTGACAGGGGACCTCAGGCCATGCCCCCCGCCCTGGCATCAGGCTGGGGGACCTCAGGCCCCACCTCCTGCTTTGGCATCAGGCCAGGGGACCTGAGGCCATGCCCCAACCAGGTGGGGCTTGACAGGGGACTTCAGGGTGCGCCCCCCACCCCGGCACCAGGCCAGGGGACCTGAGGCTGCGCCCCCCCTGCCTGGTGGGGCTTGACAGGGGACCTCAAGGTGCACCTCCAGTGCTGGGTTGGGGGAACTCAGGCTGCGCCCCCCCACCCAGCAGGGCTAGACGGGGCACCTGAGGCTGTGCCCCCTGCTGGTGGGGCTTGATGGGGGACCTCAAAGTGCGTTTCCTGTCCTGGTGCTGGGTTAGGGGACCTCAGGCTGCTCCCCCTGCCCCAACACCAGGCCGGGGGACCTCAGGCCATGCCCCCAACCAGGTGGGGCTTGACAGGGGACCTCAGGCTGTGCCCCCAACCCAGTGGGGCTTGATGGGGGATCTCAAGGTGCACCCCCAGTGCTGGGTCAGGGGAACTCAGGCCGTGCCCCCACCCAGCGGGGCTTGACAGGGGACCTGAGGCTGTGCCCCCCTCCCGGTGCTGGGCTGGGGAACCTGAGGCTGCACGCCCCCCCCCCCCCCCCCCCCGCCTGGTGGGGTTTGACGGGGGACCTCATGCCATGCCCTGAACCCAGCGGGGCTTGACAGGGGATCTCAGGCCATGTCCCTCACCTGGCGGGGCTTGATGGAGGACCTCAAGGCACGCCCCTGCCCCGGTCTGGGCTGGGGGACCTCAGGCCACACACCCCGTCCTGGCGCCGGGCCAGGGGACCTGAAGCAACGCCCCCTGCCTGGCAGGGCTTGACAAGGGTGGGACTGGCCGGATCTGGATCTAGCCCAATGTGGGGGGGGGGGGGGGAGCGGGTCTGGGTCTCACGCGATTTTGAGGTGCATGTGGGTGGGTGGGGACTTGACTCTGGGTTCCGTGGTGAGCCCCAGACTCTGACAGGAGAAAGGTTTTCATATACATTTTACTAATTTTTATTCATCTCTGACACTTCTATTATAGAGACAGGGCAAATAGCAATATTAAATTATTTCCTCTCATTAATTCCCTTTTAATGTGCACGGATTTCATGCACCGGGCCACTAGTTAGAAATAATAGCCCTGGGATTGTCTTTTGTACTAGTTCTTAAACTTGGCTGCATTTTGGAATTACTTGGATTTTTCAAACAATGTGCTCAGGCCTCATCCTATAGCTATTATTTGAGACTCTCCGGAGAGAGCGATTTCTAAAGCACTCCGGCTGGTTGCGGTGTGGAACCGAATCTTAGATGCGATGATAGAGTATTTTGCCCTCAGTTCAACATGATAGCCAAGTGCCCTGTGGTCAGGGTTATAACCTGAAGATCTAGGGTAGACCTTTCTTTGGGGACTTCAGAGACCTAGAAACTAAATAATTTGAACACAGCTGCCTTTTCCCAAAATATAATCTGTGATATATGCAGTGCATATTAGTCACAATGACTGACTAGACATATTAGTAAGAGGTAAATATAAGAAAAACAGCGCTTGTTGTCAAATATATTTGCAGAATGCCAGGATAACTACCCAAGTGTTTTGTGTTATTACTGTTTTAGTTATTGGTTCAGCCCCAGGCCTTTTCAGAACATTTAAAGTTCTAGCATGCATTATACCTATCAAAAAGAGGATGTAGTAAGTAGTGCTTTCTAAATTTCTGTGTGTGTGTGTATGTGTGAATTTGATAGAACTAGTATTTCATGAAGCAATGTCCACATTCTGGAGACAATAACAGCAAAAGGTCAATAAAACCAACCACAGCTTCTTAAGGGCCAGGCTGTCCATGTGGTTCCTTAAAGACATTATTTGATTTGATAGAAACAATAATACTATGAGTAGGTATTAGCAGATGCACCTTATGGATGGGGAAATTGATGCTCTAGGGCAGTGGTCGGCAAACTGCGGGTAGTGAGCCACATGCAGCTCTTTGGCCCCTTGAGTGTGGCTCTCCCACAAAATACCACGGCCTGGGCGAGTCTATTTTGAAGAAGTGGCTTTAGAAGAAGTTCAAGTTTAAAAAATTTGGCTCTCAAAAGAAATTTCAATTGTAGTATTGTTGATATTTGGCTCTGTGGACTAATGAGTTTGCCGACCACTGCTCTAGGGTTTAAATCACTTGCAATAATTGACAAAGCTGGGATGCAAATCGGGTCTTAGGATTATTGGTCCAATAACATTTCTTTGTATTAACAGCTTCTGTAGATATTCTCAATAAAGTCCCTTGTCACTCCAGGGTCAGCCTAACAGCAACTACTCTCCTCAGGCAGTATTGCCCACTGCCAAACCTTTTGCATTCCTTTAAGCAGGTCAATGTTAAGGTTAACATTTCCCATTAAAAACTTTCTGGACTCTGTTTATCTGACTGAATACACTTTGTGTGCATTGCAGAATAGTTGCCCAGGGTCACCTGTGGCCCCTTTCTCACTCTCCTAAGAAACCCACTCTCCCCACCCGTGCCTCACGTTGCTTACGCCCCCTTTCCTGCCTCCCAGAGCTCTGAAGTTCTCAGGTATTGTCTTCAAACAAACACTCTGGTGACACTGACTCGTTTTTTTTCTTTTAATGATTGAATGACTGCGCAGGGTGCTGCGGGAATATGCATGAAAACTTAATTATACTGCCTGCCTCGCTGAGCGAATGTTGGATAGAAAGATGATTCTGCCTGTGGTGTAAAACATCACAGAGATCAGATCGGTTCCCCGGCATTTGCACACGGCTGATAATCAGCTCTCCCCATAAACAGGCAGACAGATGAAGCCAGTTATCTGCAAAGGTGTCAGCGTCCTGGGAGCAGCTGCATCCATCTTGACTTCTCACTCTCACAGCAAACTCAGCAGCAGGCTGAGCCTCCCAGATCCTTCGATTGGGACGAGTCCATGATGCTGCCTGGAAATAGTCAATTCGAAAACACTTCGTGTTTCTGGACTCACCAGAGAATCAGCCACCATCCTGAGTGGCTTTGTCAGGATGCCAACCTTTATGTATTAGAGTGCCCACACATTAAGCGCATTCGACACTTTCAGATGGAAAACTCTCAGTCTTTCTTGATGCAAAATATTTATTGAGCACCAGCTATGTTCCAGGCACTGACAATTACTGGCAAGGGGGTGAGGAGGGGATAAATGGGGCTAAGAATATAGATGTTATTGTGAAGTCTCGGGATGATTTCCTTTGGATAAAGCACAGATTTTAGTTATGGACCTCATCATCACTCCATTCCGGCTATTCTGAAGAGCATCATATTCCCTAACCCCCAGCTGTGGGCTAGATGGCTGAGGCTGTTGGCTAAGTGATTCTAAGAAAGAGAGACTCTATTTGGTAAACAAACAGCCATTCATGCCATAAACATTCCCCAGATGCCAACCATATGCATAGCGCACTCTAGTCACTGGCCATACTCTGTTAAATAAAACAAAAACCTTTCCTCTAAGCAGGAGAGACACAAACAACGCTAATCACGGGTAGAGGCATCTACAGAGGGCAGCAGGAAATATAAGAACCACAGCTACCTTCGAATCGTCATATGTTTCTGCAATTTCCTGGTAGTCTGCAGGGGCAAAGGGGAACAGAGCAAGTGGAATCAAAATAAGAGGGGCCTGCAGGACCCTCTGATGCGCTCCTACTTAAATTAGTGCGGCTTCTTCTATCACCCAGAGAACTGACATCGTTTCTGCTCACTTGTATGCTCACCAGCCTCCTTAATGCAGCTTCGGGGATTAAATGTTTCCCAGCAGACAATGCAGGTGTCACCTCTGAGAAACGTGCACACTCTGTTAACACCAGAGGTGGCAGCCAATTCTGGAACTATAATTGGAGCTTTTCTTCTCCATTCCAGTTGCATGATTTCTCTTTCTCTTCGGTGACTTCCCTAACTTTATAAATGAATACAAAGGCTCAGCTTCATGCTGCAGCGAGGATATTTGCTTAATCCCTTTAGCCATCTGTAAAGCAGGAGTAATACACTCTATCAACTCATCAGCCGTGTGCGTGCGCGTGGGTGTGCATGAGGGCATAAGGCAGACACTATGTCTGACGAAGCCCACCAGGAAGCGCGTTTATGTTTATTTAAAGATTTGAATAATACAGGGCAAAGGCATGGCTTTTGAGTCTAAAGTAGCTCTCAACTCCGGGTATTCTCATTGCCTGGCACAGGCGCGTGGTCACTGGTCATTCATTTTGATTCCACGGGTCCATGGCATATACTCAAGAATGTGTACTCCGTGCTCCGTGCGGTCCTAGGTTTTGTTTGAGCCAGATTCAAATTCTATCCCATATTAATCATTTGTTTTTCAGTAAGTTCTTTATTAACAGCCAAATCCCTTGATTATTACACTTCTCTGAACTTTCTGGTTAATCTTACTTACCAGTCACATCATGACTAAAGACATTGCTCTGAAATGTTCTTGGGGTTAAAAGAGCTGACGGTGACAGTAATTCACTTGTAAATAAATGTGAAAATGGGAGGACCCTGTGAATGCCCCCAGTGCAAGGGATGCATGCCAGAGTCCCTGAGGTGCTAGGCAGCCTGTCACCCCATGAGCTGAGGACAGCTCTGCCACTAATTCCAGAAGACAATCCCTTATTTTTATGTATTTTTTTATTTCTTGTTAATCCTCACCCAAGGATATTTTTCCATTGATTTTTAGGAAGAGTGGAAGAGAGAGGGAAAGACAGAGAAACATCGATGTGAGAGAAACACATCGATTGGCTGCCTCCTACAAGAGCCCTGATTAGGGCCCAGACCCCGGAGGAGCCTGCAACCAAGGTACGTGCCCTTGACCAGAATGGAACCTGGGCTCCTTTGGTCTGGAGGCCGAAGCTCTATCCACTGAGCCAAACCAGTTAGGGTCAGAAGATAATCCTTTATACTGTTTAGTCTACTTAGCCTCTTAGTTCTCGGTTTTAGCTAAAATACGTATTTTATAGTTTGCTTGTCACATGTTTATCCTCTTTGCCGTATGTCCTCCCATCCCATTCTCCACAGCTTACTTGCATGTATAAATCCTACCTAATTAGGGCCCACGTTCAACAGTTTCCTCTGCCCACCTCCTACTGCAGGGTGTGGTGCCCTTGCACGTAGCTGGCTGGAAACCCAGCCGGTGCCCACAGGTCTGTTTTGAATTGAGGTAGATGTGCTCATAAGATATTCATCTCCAGTGTGTCAAACACACACTGTGAAAGCGCCCTGTCTGTGCCACAGGGAAGCAGACACACACCAGCGGGAGTGTGACGTCTGGCATCCGACCAGTGGGGTTGATATGTGGGCTCTGACCCTGGTTAGAAAGGAAACTTTGGATAGGTTACGGAACATCCATAAGTCCTTATTTCCTCCCCTGGGATATGTTGGGGGGAAAAACAGTACTCTGATAGAGACATTGCAATTATTACATGGCATAATACAAGCCAGATGTTTCACTCAGGGCTCGACAAGAGCTCAACCGTTGGCCACTCTAACAATCTTCATTGGGCATTCCGATAACGATCTAGAGCCACGAACTGTTGGTTATAAGGTGGAAAAGGCTTTCTTCTTCCCCTTGCCTTTCCATGGGCTAGCAAGGAGATATTTTCAAAGCCTAGATCTAGGCAGCAAGTGGTACTAAGATGGAAAGTTCCCCCTTCTAGAAACAGTCCATTATATTCCATTTATATTCTAGTATTTGGGCCTTAGATTCATCTACAATGTATAAAGATGGAAACAGTACCAAAAAAGGTTTGAACCCTCTTTGGGTCTAGAAAGAGAAAATATTCCTTTCGACATGTAATGAACACAGTGTGGAAGGTCATGCTGGGGGTAGAAAGGAGTCCCCTACCACTCTGGCTGCGTCCTCTTTGGTGCGGTGTCTCTCTGTCTTGCAAAGACCAGCTTCTTCCAGAAGTAAGTCGGATTGACACTTTTCAGTGGCATAGCTCTCTGCTGTCCTTGCCTGAGATTTATTTCTCCATCCACCTTCCAATCTTGTTTCTCTATATTCAAATAGTTGCCCTGTCCTCACTTGCAATTTTTATGTGCAACCATTTATAATTTTTCATTTTTCTCCCCACATTTTTCTTCTCCTAGTGTCATAATCCCCCCTATTTTCTTCACTGCTGTTTCATTTTATCTTGTTTATAATTTATTCTGAAAATGTGCTACTTGTGATAGCCTTATATGAGATGTCATTTCTGTGATGGTACTAAGGGCAACCATTCAGGAAATATTATTTCTGCTTCTCTTTGACCACCTCCCACAAATCATCCTACATAATGTTGACTAATTTGTAATCAGCACCTTAAAAAGCAGCCTTCCATCTACAGCATGTAAAGAATGTGATCTTGGATCATTTTGCTCTGACACGCATTCTTAAAATAAAGAATTAAATGTGCTTAACGCCAAATAATGGAGGTGACTTTCCAAGGAAGCTGAAGTTTTATTTTCAGGTTCTCTATAATTTGTCTCATTTTTCATGGTCTGCTCACTTCATCCTTCAATATCTTCAAATAACCTTGTTCACTGTGTGGGGTAAAATAGTCCATTATATTCCATACAAAGAATTAAAATCCATCCATTCTGAAAGCTCTTGTGTGATGCCTACTGAGACCTAGTGAGCTGCAGGGCACAGAGCACCAGGTAAGAAATAAGGGGCAAAGCTTCTTTCTGGACTCCTCCCCTCCACTTTGGGAATGTACTTGGATGAGTACTTGATAAGTCTAGAGTTCCTAAAGTGTTATCTCAACATGCATCCCCAGGACTCTGGGAATCAGGGAATATCATGCACATGACATGATGTTGAACATAAAGATTTTACCTACTGGGCATTACCACATGGAGGCAATGGAGCCATTTCTCTTATGGCTCCAGCTGAGCTATTAGAGTTTACCCTGAACTCACCACTCCCCCTCCAAACCTTCCTCTTTGTGCTTCTTATGTCAGTACACGATACCACCCACAAGAACCCAGGTGCACTCCTGGGGTCTTCACTTTCCCTCAGTAATCATGTCCACTTAAACAAGAATTTCTATCAATTCTGCTCCATAACCTTATCTCTAACATATCACTTCTTTTTCATTCTAGCTGTTTATTGTTGTGGTCCAATTCTACTCACTAGATCACTAAGACAGTTGATTAATCCTCCTCCCACCAGCAGTCCTGTATCCCTACAATCTTTTTGTTCCCCACAAAGAAGACAGAATGATTCTTTTATGATGCAAATAGGATCCTTTTATTCCTTCACTAAATCCTTCAATGGTTTCTATCTTTAAGATCTAGTCTAAACCCACTAAAATGTCTCATCAAGTTGTTCTTGTCTTGATTTTCAATGACCTGGTCTTTTTTTGGTTTTCTCAATATGCCATGTTGTCCCTCACCTATAAAACTTTGTTCATCTCATCTCTCTTCTTAGACTACTTTCTCCACACTCAACCTCCACTCTGTTTTCCATTTACCTTGCCAAATCCTACTCCTTTTTGGTTTAAATGTTACTTTCTATCAGAAGCACTCCAGAATTACAATCCGTTAGCTAGATCCCATTGCTATGTACCCTCCTAGCATGCTGCATTTCCCATTAGAGTTATTGATACTGATTATAGTTTCTTTTTGAATTATCCTTCTCCTGGTCTGTAAGCACCAAGAAGCAGAGATAATATCTATCTTTCTCATCACTGTTTCTCAAGTGCTTAGCACAGTTCCCAGTAAACACCTGTCGAGTGAATGGATTGTTATAATTATCCAATGAAAGTGAGAAATGGGTTCCTCCTTCAAGAAGCTTAAGATAATTTTTGACAAATTACTACGATGTAATATATGATAAGTGACTAATAATGATAAAAGTAATAATAACAATTGGGCAATCATCTTTGTATAGCATTTATTCCATTCTAGATGCTATACTAAGCCAGTCACATATAAGTTCATTTTATTCTCATAACAAGTCTATCAGGTTATAACTTGATGACATTATTTTATTATTTTTATCCTGACTGCGAGGGATTCTGTGACTTGCTGATAGCCCTTCACCTGGTATGTGAGAGCCTGCATTAAAATTCAAGGCACTCTGGTAATAGAGTTTACGTTCTTAACCTCATTGCTACCCTGACTCCTGTTACCTCTGTGCCTCTTTAGGATGAGTTTTAGGCTTCCTGCATCCTGCTCCATGGCACCCTGGGCCATGCCTGGTCTTCCCTTGTCCTTGGGGAAGGGTGGCACTGAGCCATCATTGCTCTCCAGCCTGATGGGGGCCTGGGGACCAAGGAGTCTCAAAGGCAAGGCAGCAGTGATTCTTGCTATATGCTGGTAATGCAAGGTGTTCTCACCCTCACCCAAGCCCCATACTGAGCACATTTTTAACAGTGGTTAAAGCTCCAAGCTCACCTGTCTGTGATGAGTTTGTGCAATAGATTCATGAGACAGGGAGACCTTGGCCAGAGTCTTTCCATTTCATTTTGCTCTAAGCCCCACAAATTATACAGCAGCCCCTGCTGCCAAGGTGACTGATGAGTTCTAATTGCCTAAATCTAATCCTTGCATGCAGTAATAACTCGATAAATATTATTAAATGGATGTATACCAGAGTCTGGCCATAACCCTTCTGGCTTCACATTTCCTGAGTCACAAATGTGGCTAGCAATAAGAAAGAGACAGCTTTGATGTAGTTATGAAATTTTAGTGTTAAATTGAATTGGATTGACTTTTAATAACCAAGTGACAAGATAGTTATAGAATCTGCCCAATATAGTATTAGGATATATATTCACCAGCAGGCAGAGGATACTTCCCTAGGGTAGTTGGGCACAGCTATCAGAGAAAAGTTAGACTGTTTCATGCCTGCGCCTCCACTATTTAGTACATGAGCTAGTTAAAAAAGATGGTTCTCGCGGTTGGTGTGTTTTGCCTGAGAAGACAGAAAAACTAGAGGCAAAATAACTTGGAATAAGAATCTGAGAGAATGTGAAGGGAGTGAGAACACAGGTAAGCTAAAAAAGGAAAGACAAGACCAAGAGAAGAAAGCTACGGTGGGAAACTTCAGAGCAAATGAGAGGATGACCTGAATGCCTGAGTGTAGGCCAGGTACCTGTGGGAACACTCTTTAAACAGATTCTGACATTTTCAAAATAAATAGCATTAGATTCGCAAGCATAAAGCTTGGATCAGGGTAGGCCATGGATTTTAACTTAAATTGGGAAAGTTGTGATACTCCAGTTATCTCCAATAAGCTTTTTCAATGTACAGAGCTAAGTGCCTTAGAAGCAGTGGGCACAGGCTCTTGCATGTTAAGCTGCATAGCATATATATATATATATATATATATATATATATATATATATATATATATATATTGTTTGTTTTATGTTTTGTTTAATAAAAATTCTAATATTAACTTGTGTTTAACTTTGAGTTGCCTTTACAGCAAGTTTTTTATAGGTCTTGATATTATCTTTATTAGCTGCCCCATTTTAAGAAGAATTACAATGAATTAAAATGAGTACTTGTGGTTGATTGCCTAATCCCTATAGTGCCTACTGAGGGCCCTATGATTGCTATCACATTTCCATTAGCTGTTACTCTGGGAATAGCTGTTCCTCTGGGTTTCACGGCATCTTATTATCATACTAGTAGTCATGGTTTACATCTAGACTCGCCCATTCCTCCTGGCTATGGAAGTGAAATAGGCCTATATTCAGAAGATGGAAGAGGTAACAGCAAGACCTAGAACTCAATTCAAAGTAATTTTTATATAGTAAGATAACCATGTCAACGAAAAAGGCCATAGAAACATCCTATACAGTAGAGAGAAATATATGGCAGCTGTTACATAAAAAATAGCAAGGTTTTAGATGTCACCTAAAGATATACTAGTAAAACTCATATCATGGATGAGAGTTCACTTTAGGTTATCAGATGAGTAGCCTACACATGGCCGCTCCATGGGCTTTGGGCTTCTCATAATACTGTGGCTGGTGTTCCAACAGGCCAACATGGAAGCTTCAAGGCTTAGTAAATTAGCATCAGAAACCCCAGAACATTGCTTTTCCTCATTCTATTGGCCAAGCAATACCCAAAGGGAAATCCAGACTCAAGGGAACAGCGTCAGACGACTTCTCAATAGAGGAATGTTATGGTGTACATAGAGGAGGTTAAGACAGTGGCCCATTTGAACACAAACTACCACATTACGTATTGGCTTTCTACTGGCATCTATTGTTGATCTCTTTAGCTGATAATATAGAAATCAATTCCTGTTTCCTTTCAATTTGAGCCTGATGATCTCCCTTTGCTAACTCGGTTGCCATTCTGCTCTAGTTTGGGTTCTAGATATTTCAGATTCTGTGTCGCTTCCTCCATCAGGCAACCTATCATATTAATCCATCTCCAGCTTATGTCACAAGGACACCTTAACTTTGCTACACAATGTCCAGCCAACTCAGAATTTAGGAGAAGCTTTGGAAAGCAAACCAGAACCCTCTATTTTACCATAAAACACTATCCATTAATTATGCTGGTCTCATTCATATTTATACAGGAACAAATGAGGATAGTTGACTCCTGAGCCCCCAATTTTTTTTAAATCAACATGACACATTTTGACCTCTCTTGGTTAAGGTCTGACAAAGAAATATTAAGACACCCATCTGATTACTACTTCTTTCATTGCCTTTTTATCTTTCTATAATACTTCAGGAGAAGGGTTGGGTTTCTTCTTACTTTCTTTACATCACATTCTCCCTCTTCCTGAACATGTCGTTAAGCCTTGTGTATCATCTCTGAACTAAGAGAGAAGATACTGTCTTACAAGTCAAGCTTATTTCACATAAGCTTGCAAAGAATCTCAAGCATTTTTCTCTCATATTAAACATTGTTTACAAGCCAGTTGTCTTCCTAAAAATATTTTCTTGTTCTCAGACTATATAACTCTTGGCTTAGATTTTTGAGGTAAAAGACTGAAACTAGATTAAAGGAACGGATTTTTTTAAAAAACTCTAAGTAAGTAAATATCCAACACAGAAGAATGATTAAATGAATGATGGTAAAGCCACTTAATGGGATACTTGAAGATTTTAAAATATTTGCTTAGAGAGAATAAAGAAGATGGGGAATGTTAATAATTCAATGTTGAATCTAATAGTCTATGTTTGCAATGGAGTATCACTGCATTTTAAAAAGAATATCCTGTATCCATCTATACCTTCTTCATTTACATATATCTTTGTACTCTTAATTAGGGATGATGCCTAATGCTCAGTCTTTGTTCTTTTCCAGTGTCACTTTCAGTAATCTTACCTCCATGACATTGGCTACCATATTTATAAAGAAGTTCTTAAGACTCACTCTGTACTCTGGCTGCTTTTGTGAGCTTCAAATTTTTGCAGCAATGTGCCTGCAAGTCATTTTGAAAATCCTATCTCTTCGACCAACATGTACCAAACCGAAGCTATCATCTTTCCATCAAGAATGACATCTCTTTGTTCTATTCCTATTCCTCTCAATAATAATCCATTTTACCAATTTCCAAGGATGCATGATCTCTAATAGTTTTTGACTTATCCTCTCTTTTCTTATCTCCCATCATAGTGTCTGTGTCACAGACACTGTCACCTACTCAAAGCTGCTCCCTTGCCTTATTCATGACAATAGAAATTTGCATTTTTAGTTTTTGGCAATATCAGAGGTCCATTTCTCATGTCTCCAGGTGAAAATCTTGATAAGTAAAAATTAATACCAGTAATTCCATTTTCCTTGCCCATAATTGGTTAGGGCTGAACACACAATGCAATCCCTGAGGGAATATTTGCTGAGGTATATTCTAGGAAAGATTTATTATTATTATTTATTCTTAAAAATGACACATGGAAGACAAAGTGCTTTTTTGGGGGGGAAAGAGGTTTCTTAGACATTACAGTATGAGAATGTGATGCATGTAGCCTTTAGAGTTTTCTTGAGAGCCCAAGGGATAAGCTGAGGACAAAAGTCACCATTGCTAAGAATGATGAGAAAACAGACATAATCTGGGCCCTGAATGAGCTTCTGAATTAACCAAACCTCTAGCCTTCTGCATAAATTGAGGTTTTCCAGTTAATTTAGTGACAAGACCATTGGACTACATAAGCAATTCTAATGTTGTGTAAAGAAAATATTCATAAAAATGTAGTTCAAGCCTTGGTTCTTCCACTTAAAGTTTCCTGATGTTAAATAAACTGCTTAGTTTCTGTTTCTACATCTCTGAATTCAGAACTATATTACTCAAACATTTGGTTGTTCTAAATTCAGGAAAAATGCATATAAAATAACTTTGAAAGGGTAAGGCACCATATCAATATAAGGTTAATATTTTATCTTGTGAGTTTGATGATTTATTGATTACTTGAGTCACCTGTCCATTACAACTACTGTGTAGTACTTTATTCTCTTCTTTTTGAAGCAGAGGTATGTTAGCTGTACCCCCATTTACTCATGTCCCTATATCACCTAGTCACCAGGTTAACATCCTATCTAATAAAAGAGTAATATGCTAATTGACTGTACCTCCACCACACCCACAAGCCACACCCTCCAGCCAATCAGGAGAGAGTATGCAAATTAACCCAAACAAGATGGCTGCGGCCACAGAGAAAGCAGCAGGGAGGCTTGGGTTTCCCCGGTGATGGAGGAAGCCAAGCTTTCCACACACCCTGGCCGGCCAAGGCCTCCACTCCAGGCTACAAAGTTTCAATTATAGAAGATAAATAATTCCCAACAGAAATGGCTGCCACCACAGAGGGAACAGAAGGCTTGGCTCTGCTCCAGGCTACAAAGTTTCAATTGTAGAAGATAAATAAATCTCAGATATCAGGGCCTTCGCTTGGGTCGCCGGGGTGTGTGGCTGGCCTGCAAACCACCACAGGCTCCTCACCCAGGCCGCCCCACACCCCAAGGGAACCCCCATCCTGATCCGGGACACCCTTCAGGGCAAACCAGCTAGCCCCGACCCATGCACCAGGCCTCTATCCTATCTAATAAAAGAGTAATATGCAGATTGACCATCACTCCAACACACAAGATCGAGATAGCTGCCCCTATGTGGTCAAAGATCCTGCCCCAATGTGGACACAAGATGGCCACCACAAGATGGCCAGCAGGGGAGGGCAGTTGGGAGGGACCAGGCCTGCAAGGGAGGGCAGTTGTGGGTGATCAGGCCAGCAAGGGAGGGCAGCTTGGAGGGACCAGGCCTGCAGGGGAGGGCAGTTAGGGGCAAACAGGCTGGCAGGGGAGCAGTTAGGCATCAATCAGGCTGGCAGGAGAGTGGTTAGGGGGTGATCAGGCTGGCAGGCAGAAGCAGTTAGGGGCAATCAGGAAGGCAGGCAGGTGAGCAGTTGGGAGCCATCAGTCCTGGATTGTGAGAGGGATGTTCGACTGCCAGTTTAGTGGGATCAGGCCTAAACGGGCAGTTGGAGATCCCTCGAGGGGTCCCAGATTGGAGAGGGTGCAGGCTGGGCTGAGGGACAACCCCCCTCCCGTGCAAGAATTTCATGCACCGGGCCTCTAGTCTTGTATAATAAAAGGGTAATATGCAAATTGACCAAACAGTGGAACTAGCGGTTGCTATGATGCGCACTGACCACTGGGAGCAGATGATCAATGCAGGAGCTGCCCCCTGGTGGTCAGTGCACTCCCAAGGCGGGGAACTCCACTCACCCAGGGTGGCAGGAGCCTCTCCCTCCTCCGAGGTAGTGCTAAGGATATTCATCCCCTGAGGGCTCCTGGACTGCAAGAGGGTGCAGGCTGGGGCTGAGGGACCCCTCCAAGCGCATGACTCTCATGCACTGGGTCTCTAGTTGATAATAATTTCCTTTAGTTGAGTGGGGTGGTATATAAGAATAAAGACAGAATTTGAATCCATTACTAGATTTAATTGGTAAACCTTGAACTCTTTGTCCTACAAACAAACATGAAACGTGCTTTTAAATTGCCTTTATAATATTTAAGAACAATAGTTATCATATTCTACTCAATAGAAAAGCTCACATAGACTGTAAACAGTAAACACTTTTCTCACAATAAAATACTGATAATTATTATTAGCTAGAAGATCTCCCAATACCAGATCACTAGGAATTGAAAAATAATTTAAAAATCCACTCTGCTAAATAATTATTTCATCAAAAGTAAATAAAACTGTGATAAAAATGTATTTATTAATAAGAACTGTGAAAAACTCCTACCGAACTTGACACAAAAACCAATATATAACTAATAGAAATTTTATAGATTTACATACTTTTATTAAAAAAAAAAAAGCTTGCCCTGACCAGTTTGGCTCAGTGGATAGAGCGTCAGCCTGCAGACTGAAGGGTCCCAGGTTCGATTCCAGTCAAGGACCTTGTACCTTGTTTGCGGGCACATCCCCAATAGGGGGTGTTCAGGAAGCAGCTGATCGATCTTTCTCTCTCATCGATGTTTCTAACTCTCTATCCCTCTCCCTTCCTCTCTGTAAAAAATCAATAAAATATATATTAAAAAAGCTTTATTTAAGCTTAAGTAAGATTACAAAAGAGCAACACAGTAAGTCTTATGTATAACACTAGAAAATGGGAATTTAAGATAGGAACATGATTAATACAATTAGAGGAAAAGTCAGACTATAATTTATTTACTCAATATCTACAAATTTTAAAAGACCCACACAAAAGAATAAATTCTAGCAAGCATTATGGTGAAACAACAAAGAAAATATACCTTTATCCGCATTATAAGTGATAAAGAAGCTATAACCATATATATATATATATTTCCTAAAATTAAACACACTAGGACAGGAGTCTTGCTCTTAATTCTGATGTAGAAAATTGCAAGGACTGTAGTGCTCACCTCAAACACCCGAGCAGGTGGCCATCACCTCCCCAACACATTCCTGTGGCCTTCACGGAGCACTTGAGGAATAGGCCAGAGGTAGGGGCAGTTGGGAAGATAGTGCTGAAATATCCTCCTTTTCCAGAGTCAGGGGGTCCAGGGGAAGCTAAGAGAGATCCACCCTGAACCTTCTGTGCTTCCAGGCTGAGGGGGAGCAGGAGGGCTCTTGGTTGCAGCCCCAGCTCTCCAGGCTTCCTGCTGAGGAATCTGGGGCCAGGGTGGGGTTTGGGGTGGAAGGGGCAGGGAAGCTGAGAGACAGATCTGAGGGACTGAGGATAGACAGGTTCTGAATGACACAGGAGGATGGATCCTCTTGTGCGGTGGTGACTTTGGCTTATATATACATGAATTATTCAAAGCGGTACACTTAAGGAATATGCACCTCATTTAAATTTTCCCCTATTTTCAAACAATGCTTTAGGAAGAGGACTTTGGTCTCAGTCTATTATTTAGAATCAAGGGGGAGAATGTTAGAATGCTCCAGAAAACCCATGCTTTCACTTCTTGCAATCATATCCCAAAGATTTAGATACACGAATGCTATGCTATTGTTTACCAACGCAACATTAGAAAAATCACTATGAGAGATTGGTTGATTGAGCTGGGGCACATTTTTTTAATCCTGTCATACTGTTCAGTCATTACACTTGGTGTTATAGTTGTGGGTAGAGAAAAACGTCTGCTATTATTGAATTTAAAACAGATTGCAAATCAAGATGAATAGTTTTTTAAAATATGCATATCAAAAACAACAACCAACAAAAATGAAAGGATCTAACCTAAAATCTTAATAGTAATTATTACCTGTCTCTTTTTCCTATTGTGCACTTAATTTGTTCTACAATAAGTCCGTATTAAAAACAAGTTATTTTTCTAACAACCAAACAAAAACACCACCATGATAGGTAAGATGGAGATCTCCAGGAAAATAGCTGATTCATGTTAGTGCATAAATTAATGAAGCTGTATGATTCAATATTACTCAATACATTAACATTATGTTAATTGTGTAGTAGCTACTGTTAATAGAATGATTAAATATTATGTCAATAATAACACTAGTGGCTAAAAAGTCACCAGATAAACTTGAGACATGTGGACAGTTATTTGAGAATAAAACAAAAAGTAATATGCCTTCAGCAGACAATGCATCAACATAAATCATAGATAAGTTTTTTTAAATCAAAACCATAAAGTACACTACAAAAGAAAAGCAAAAAATTAGTAATATTCAGAGTAGGGAAAGCTTTTGTAAACATCAAAGCAAATGCTGATATTCTAAATAAAAATAGTGATATATTTGACTGTATAAATTTTAAAAACTTCTTTATCGCTGAACAATGTATACAATTAAAAATCTATGGAATTAGAGAAAACAGCTACCTCTCCTGAAGGAGTGGCCTTGAGTAGGAGCGCCCTCTGAGTAGACTGGGGGTTCTGGGGGCTTCTGCAAGCCGGCTGCAGCCGAAGTGGGAGTGGGCAGTGAGGGGGTGCCTGCTGTGGGTGAGGGCCCAAGTAAAAAAAAAACCCAACAACAACAAAAAAACAACAGAAACAAACTCATAGCTCTGGAGAACAAACAGGTGGTTGTCAGAGGGAAGGGTAGAGGATGGGTGAATAAGGGGAAGAGGAATAAGACATACAAAATTCCAGTTATAAAAAAGTCACAAGGATGTAATGTACAGCACAGAGAATATCTATATACATAAAAGCCTAAGCAACTGAACAACCAGTCGACCGGTCGCTATGATGCACACTGACCACCGAGGGGCAGACATTCAATGTTGGAGCTGCCCCCTGGTGGTCAGTGCACTCCCACCACCCACAGCCAACCTCCTGTGGCTGGACAACCTCCTGCAGTCCCTCCCTCCAGCCCGCCGGCCCCAGCTGGTCCCGATCTGGACTGGGCAAGATGGCCCCAATTGTCCCCAATCACTGGCCAGGATGAGGGACCCCACCCATGCACGAATTTGTGCACTGGGCCTCTAGTAGTCAATAATATTGTATGGTGATATGGTTACTAGACTTATCGTGATGATCACATCATAAGGTATATAAATGTAGAATAACTATGTTGTACAAATGAGACTAATATAGTATTGTATGCCAACCATAATTTTTTAAAACCTTACATTTCTGGAATTTAAAAAATCTAGGGAAAATATTTTCAATAAATATAACAAAGAGAGTGATGCTTGTACTCTTCAAAACATTATTACAAATAAATTAAGCAATAACATCACTTAAGTCACTAAAGAGGAGATATACATTAGTATTAAACATGAAAATAGGTAACTGTCTTGTTAGCAATCAAAAATTCAAATTGAAACTACAGTGAGTTATACTGAGATTATCAAACTGCAAAGATAAAGAAAAAACCCTCATAATTTCTGGGGAGGGCTTAGGGATATTGATCATCTCCATCTCTGACAGCAGACTACAAATTGGGAAAAAACCTATCTGGAGAATGATTTATGATAATGTATGTCAAAATCCTTACAAATATGCATATTCTTTGATCCGTCATTTCACTGCTAAGAACTGATATTTTCCTGGAGGTGTGTTTGCAAAGATAAAAATTCACATGGCTTTGTTTATCATAGCATTTTTCAAAAATGGGGTGGGGGAGACTGTTTATGAAAAAGAAAACTGAGTAAATAGCTTTTGATATATTTCTACCAAACAATGATGTGAAACTTACAAAAGTTATTTTGTTTGGGAAATGTCATTATTACTTAAAGGCATTAAGCAAACAGAACGCAGAGAAGAATGATGTACCAGGTTTGGAGTTTAAATGCCCAGGTTTGGTTCCCATTACCTGTGTTTCTTTACCTGTGTTTTCTTGGGCAAGTTACTTACGTTTTCTGATTCACCTATCTGTGAAACAGAGGTGATAGTAACAATCTCATCAAATTTTCTGTGATATAATTAGTTCATAAGTATAAAGGGAGGTGCCTGGCATGAGCTAAGTGCTAAAATTGTTAGCTGTTATCAGTGAGTACTATAGATATCACTTAAGACATTATTTTTATCATCATGTTCTTCCACATTGAAGGCACAGAGTGCCTTCCAAATGTGTGGAGATCAAATCTAAGCATTTCCATTTATCAGAAAACTATCTGTATTGCAAAGAGCAAACAGAAAATTCCTTGTGCTTGGACATATCCAGATGCTTCTGGAAAATTCTTTCTATGGCATTTCTCCCAGGCATGCCTGTTAGACATGGCTCCTCCACCACCTTCTCACCCATCTTGAACATATGCCCCAATGTCATTTCTATCACTAGTGAACCATGCCCCTTCCTCTATTTATCTAGCATACTCCTGGCCTTCACCACTCTGAGCTATCTCTCCCCTCTCCAGCCCATGGAAATTATCTGAAAAACAAAATTCTCACTTGTAAATCCTATGTTATATTCTCTGTCCCTTATCAGAGATATATGACTACTAGAGGCCTGGTATGTGAGATTCTTGCACTCGGGGGAGTCCCTTAGCCCAGCCTTCACCCTTTGGCAGTCTGGGAGCCCTCAGGGGATGTCCAACTGATGGCTTAGGCCTGCTACTCGCTACCCGCTTAGCACTGCCGTGGCTGAGCAGCGCTCCCCTGTGGGAGCGCACTGACCACCAGGGGGCAGCTCCTGTGTTAAGAGTCTGCCTCCTGGTGGTCAGTGCACATCATAGCAACTGGTCATTCTGCTGATTGGTTGATTTGCATATTAGCCTTTTATTATATAGGATATGACTTTCCTTTAAAAAGCCCCCATGGGTGGGCTCAATGCCACTTCTCTCATGAAGCCCATTTACAGCCAATGCAGATGCTGTCTTTACAAATTTAACCATGCACTTACCATGTAATGTTAGAGCACATCAATCCTTACATGAATAGTCTGACCTCTGGCCCCTTGTGGTCCAACGTGTAGGAGTATTCGTTTCTCGTGAAGTCATCTCAGAAGGCTTCTAGACGATTGTGATAAAGAGCCCAGCCTCACACAATAGCAGGAAATGACCGGGAAACTTATGAAATAAGACGCCTTCCAGAGATTTATGTCACACTGTTGCCATCTCTACAGAATCCACAGATTTCTTCACATAGTGCAGATCTGTGCTTTCACTATCATATAAAAAATAAGGGAGAACGTTTTAGAAAGAGACATGTGTTGGGTGCATTCTTTTCTAAGTTGTCTGAAGGTTTAGAAGGTCAGAGAATGGTCTCAGTTTAATGAGAACAAGTTTTCTCATATTCTCTTCAAATCATTTGATGTATTTTGAAGACCCCAAGGACTTCAAAGTCAGGCAAAGGCTGACCAACTCTACAAAACACATCCTTCAGTACCTCTCAGACTCATTGCAAATACTTCCCATTTACCTGAAACGGTGACAATACCAAATCACATTATGTTCGCATGGGAAGTAATTGAGAGGCAACTCTTTAGCTGTAAATTCAGAAGTTGGTCAAAAGTCTCATATTTCCAAAAGCTATATCATTTTGAGAAAGTGAAGAATATTACATTTTTCTATTTGTAAAAGGACCTCACAGTATCCTTTATTATAGCATTAAGGTGCTTTGGCTGGCCCTGTGATGCTGAAGGAACAAATCAAGGACATCAGGTTGAGAGTCACAGTGAGACAGATTTCAAACAGGAGAGTTGCTGAGTACTTACTACCTTTTTTAAACTTTCAAACTAAGAATTGAAGCAATAGGAGAAATATGTAGACAGTAATAAAATTAGAAAAAGAAAGAAGGTTATATAGAGCAGTGTTTATATATGAACAGTGGTCAGGGAGCCATTCATCCATTAATTCATTTTTTAAAAAGTGTTTAATTTTCATGGCCGGTATGGCCCAGTGTTTGAGCATCGACCTTTGAACCAAGAGGTCCCGGTTAAATCCAGGTCAGGGCACATGCCCAGGTTGCAGACTCAATCCCCAGTGTGGGGTGTGTAGGAGGCAGATGATCAGTGATTCTCTCTCATCATTTATGTTTCTACCTCTCTCTCTCTCTCTCTCCCCCTCTCCCTTCTTCTCTGAAATCAATAAAAATATATTTTAAAAAATAAAATAAAAAAAATAGAAAGTGTTTAATTGTGCCAGGTCCTGTTCTTGGTGCTGAAAGCAGCATGAACAAGGCAGACATGAGCCCTGACCTCATAGAGCTCCCAGTCTAGCAAAGTAGGAGTGCATTTTATGCTTTCATTCATTCGTCAGGAAATAAGGAGGAAGCAGCCAATGTTAATGGAATAAAATCTTTGTGGGAAGGGCAAAATTGTGATCGACTCTTAGATCACCTTCACTTTCCTACTCTTACACTTGTTTCCTCTCCCAGAAGAACGTGTGAGCCCCCTCAGGGGCAGGTTCTATATGGAGTTCATGCCAGCATCTGCCTTGTAATTTATAAACAGCTACATCCATGTAAAGGCAGCTCACTATTTTATTTGCTATATTAACCATAGTACACATTCCAGAAACATGTATTTTTAATGTAAAATCACCAGAATTCATTGAACTCAGGCTACTATACTGACCACCCTGTGTCTCCAATTCCAGAGTCTTCTTCCCAGCCCTTGCCCTGCCTCATGTGATACCTTCGCACTCCTCCTCCTAATCTTAGGTAACACTGCACCTTGACTACCTTGGTTCCCTTGTAATTGTTTCACTACTTTTCATTTGTGGTACTTGATGACCCTGCTCAATTCAATTCACTTCAACACAGTTCAGTTTAATTGACATCTGAGCAACTACCATATACTGGAACATGTAGCACCTCTAATTAGATTACTTCGAAGTTCAGCCTTCAGCTACCTGATGGACCTAAACCTAAGTTGTCTATCAGACATCATCTCCTTGGTAATCTGTCTTCTCAGCATATTTGAAATTAAACTTATTTTTTTTCTGGAAATAAGAATCTACCTTCTTCTTACTTAGTTAATATGATAAAATTAATAATGTGAACATTATTTAAGCCAACATAAATGGACAAACATACAACATCTATGTTGTATTTAACCGTCTCTTCAAAAATATCCTTTAAATTAAGCTTAATTTTATTCTACATACACATTTCCTCAAGTTGTCAAGTGCTCTTAACTTGCCTTATTGTTTTTATAACTTCCTCCACTCCAAGGTGGAGGTACTAGATGGCATGGTACATTGCTAGGTGACAAGAATAAGTCAACTTTAATGATTATCCCCTCCTACAGAGACAGTTGTAGTTCCCTCATTGTGGGGTCCAGTGCCTTCACTACAATTGTTTGATTTGCCACTACTGGTCTGTAGATGTCCTACACTCCAAAGTAGTGTAGATGTCTTCCTGACTATGACGTGATTTTTTTTGCTTTTGAATTGTTCGGCTTTCCTTACCCTTCCATATGCTTACTTTTGTCATTCTGCCTGTTAAAACTCTCCCCACCTTTTAAGCCCTAGTGAAAATCACACCTCCTTGGTGATTTATGCTATGATGAAAACAAACTTAAAAAGAGAAAGAAATAAAGAGCATGGCCATAGGAACACAGAGACTCGAATTAAATCCTGAATCCACCACGTTAGATGCTGTTTGATCATTGACAAATTATTTAAAAGTATGACGATAAGGGAGAAAAAGTTCTCTAGCTTCAAAATGAAAATAATCCTGCCTTGTACTTTGAAGTAAAGGAGGTGACTATAGAGCACTAGATGACAAATGAGTGTGAAAATGCGCAAAGGATGCTGGGATTCAGCGTTTTGGAATTTAGAGGATTATTGGTTAAAAATATACCAGGACCCAGGATGAAATGAAAGCATAACTGTTCTCTTGAAAAAGAAGAGCTTGTTCAGACAGGAAAAAAGTTTGCATATATTTTTTTCATGTTCAGTGTGACTTGATAAATTTACAATCCAGTAGGCTGGTAATCAAACTCCATGTTCCCACCCTAAGACATGGGAGAAGTAATTTCTGAAATATCCAGAGCCATTTCATTCCTGCATACCTCTCCCTTCCATCCTCTAACCTGGATGTCACCTTGTACATTTATTCTGGGCCTTCATACAATTCCAAGTGAAATTATGACTGCTGGCTGAAATGAAGGGGAAGCCCTTAAGTGAGTTACAGGAGTGATGCACTCTAGCGGTCTTAGATATGGACATAGTAATTATGGCAGGGGACTAAATACACATTCTTTAGGTTTATTATTTTCTGTAGGTTAAACAAACAAACAAACAAACAACCCCATCTCCCAAAAGAGTATACATACAAAACGAGATAGCAAGACAGTTTCTATCGGGTTACAGGACACTTGTAATTTGGTAATTAGTTGTGTATATTCACTGCCCTACCAGCTACTGATCTTAGAAATTGGACAAGTCAAAAAGACCTAGTCAAATTTATGCTCCTAATCAATTATATACTGCCAAATTTTAACCCAAGTAGGCCTCAATCTGATGAATAAATTAAAATATAAATAGCTAAGAAAATACTTGACAACCTAAAATTGTTCTCAGATTATAAAGGATAATCCATATTATAAATATTTACTCTAAGGAGAAGAAATCTCAGCATCTAAGTTGGCTTCTTAATAAATTAAAAGAGGCACACTCACAGTATCTATATAATAAAAGCCTAAGTGACCGTTATGGCAGAATGACCAGAACGACCGGTCGCTATGATGTGCACTGACCACCAGGGGACAGGTGCTCAACACAGGAGGAGTGCTCAGTGGGCTCCCATAGAGGGAGTGCTGCTCAGCCAGAAGCCGGCTCATGGCTGGCGTGCGCAGTGGTGGTAGCGGGAGCCCCTCCTGCCTCCGCAGAAGTGCTAAGGAGCATTGAGCAGGTGGGCGGGCGGTAAGGAGCAAGGGTTTCTGGACTGCAAGAGGGCGCAGGCCGTGCTGAGGAGGCACCATGCCTACCCTCCCCCTGCCACAGTGCATGAATTGAATTTCGTGCACTGGGCCTCTAGTATAAGATAAAGAAAAATATGCAATTAGGAGAGCTGAAAACAGCCAGCTTGCCCAGCTAATCCAAATTCAGTAATTTTTATCTGATAGGTCTCTATTGGTTTTGTATTTGTTGTCATAAAGCTTAGATTTTACCAAACTTGTATGAATGTAGAGTTCTTATGGTTGGTATTTGGCATTTTTAAATAGTATTTCTGTTATTTTGGTTAACTTTCAGTGGGGAGAGAAGCATTAAAAAAAAACCTGTTTGTAATCTTGATCTAACTCTCCATTACATGTTAATTTTTTTATGATGGAAAACAGTAAATGTTACTCTTAAATTATTACAATTATTAAAAATAAATTTATGAAGTTAGTCTTTGCTTATGTGAAAAACCCATCTAAGTGGAACACCTCATTTCCCAGTAGTAGTCAATATAATAAGGCATTTCTGTGCCATGTAAAAAAAAAACACACAAAAAACACTTGCTATAGAAAATTATTTGTGTGACTCAATGTAAAATCTTTAATTTTCCATATTTTTCCACTTTATGCTGCTCTAAAAGGAGAACTGTGGTGTTCTATAGGATTTGTTGTACTATATTAAATATGTGTCTCTCATCCATGGTCATTAGGATCAAATATATATTGTGCCTTAGTTGAGGAGACAGTTAATAGCAAAACATTAATTCTAACCCACTCTTTCAAATCCATCCCAAACTTTGAGAACTATTGTGTTAAATTTACTTTCAAAGCTTTGGTAAATGGGATTAAAGTATAAGCCATATTAAAACATTTTTATGTGCACTATAGCTAAATATGTCACATCTTTAGTTAATGTTGCATACTCTATAAGCCCTATAAGTATTTCCCACTAATGAAAATACTTATCACCTATTGCCCAGTCCTAGGTGAATGAATAAAGCTAAGAATAAACATTTATAACAATGTTTACCTCCAGCACAAATCACAATTTAGTGTGTTTCTCTGTGTGTGTGTGTGTGTGTGTATGTGTGTGTATTCTTGCCTTGTTCACCTTTCATCACAACTACTAAAGTGAAATATGCCAAACATTGTCTTCTTATAACAAACCCCATTCCCCCTCTCACCCGTGTCCTCCACGCTGTATTTCAGGGGTTGGAAGACTGTAAACTACATTTGTTAGACTCCCTTATCAGTTAGACCCTGGGATTGTGTCCTAGAAATAGAAGCAGCAGATAAAGGATGACCCCTGCCTGGTGTGGCTTAGTAGTCAAGCATCAACCTATGAACCAGGAGGTCATGGTTAGATATGGTTAGATTCCAGGTCAGGGCACCTGCCCAGTTTGTGGGCTCAATTCCCAGTAGGGGACATGCAGGAGGCAGCAAATCAATGATTCTCTCTCATCATTGATGTTTCTATCTCTCCTTCTCCCTTCCTCTTCTGAAATCAATTTTAAAAAATGTAAGAATGAAAAAAATGGGGTGAGGAATTAATTCCACTTCCTCACTTTTTCTTCTCTAGCTCTGGGAGTTGGGGATAGTGACTTCCTCTACTTTCCGATCTCTGCGTAGTCCCACCATCCCCTAGAGTTCCTTTAACCCTTTCCAACAATTTGTGAATATGTTTATGTACTAAATGTTCTTCTGTTTAAATTTGTGGAGTGGTTTCTGTATTTCTCACTGGACCCTGCCTGATACATGCAACAAATACAAGGACTAAGTAAAACGAATGAAGAAATGAACTTGGACTACATTGTGGAACTTTCTGCAATGAAATCCTGGCACTCCAGATTGCTGCTTTCTCAATGTCCATTCCACCTGGTGCCTGGGGAGCAACCTGACTGCTCTGTTAGAAACGTCAGTCCTAGAGACCGAGAGATGGAGCTAGGCAGCCCATCTTTATTCTCACCGCCTAATCATGCCTCCTCTGGCTGATTTCTGCAGCACATCAGCTTTCAAAGACTGCCTTGTGTCATTGCCTGGGTACTGCTTGCTTCTGTGCCCATAACAGATGTGGCCTTTACCATGGCCCTCATATTATCAAAAAGCTTGAAGGATATAGACAAAAGGGATATGACCTTTGAGGTACTAGCTTGGCTGGAATCAGGATTGGTTTCAGATGGGATGTCATATTTTTCATGTGCAGCATTGCCTGCTTGATCTACCCTGTTACATTACTTCTTCTAGTATGTGTCACATTATCTTAGCTCATGCCAACAGTGTTAACAATGAAATGTGCTATGGCCGGAACAGCAGCATTAGAGATGGCCACAGATATAGAAGCCCTTGGTTTTTATAGAGTCTTGGAAGACACATGAGCTGAATCTTACACCATTAAGTCCTACAGCCACCATAGAGAATACATCATATTTTTTTCCAAGAAAAGAAAAATTAGTCAATAGACTTGAAGAAATCACGAGGTAACATTCTGGAGAAAACCACCCCATCAATATTGAATTCTGAGCTCTGATGCCTAGGCTAGGCAATGCCTCTTTACATGCAGCTTTGATGCCTAGCAATGGCAGTCATTTTAGATAAATTGTGCCCTGATGCTTCAGCAATAGTCAAATTGATAGGAGCATCTTTATAGGTTTCAAAGAGAGCCTACATTTAGAAGGATAACCCAGCCTCGGTCTTGCCACTTTGATTTGTATTTAGAATCAGAACAAATTTCTCTTTCCATTGCCCATGGAAAACATACCAAATCCATGTCTGGAATTGCTAAATAAACTTCAAAGAATATATATATTTTTTCTAACCTCATTGTAATGTCTAGACATCTGTGGGTTATTGAATCTAAGCAATCTAAAATATCAAGCCAATGTCCCCCAAACCGAATTCAACCTGTAGATTACTAGTCAGAATGCAATCAAGAATTATAAAATCAGACCCTCAGCGCCAAACTCATTGTGGACGAACTGAGAAAAGAAACTGTTATTTGAAAGCCTTCCAACTAGCAGGAGGAACAAAGGGGATGCAGACAGTGAGCAACCAATCACTAACCAATTTTATTGGGGCTGATATTAGGGTAAAAAGGGAACCAGGGAGGATGGGGAAATGGGAGAAAGTTAAAGGAATTGGAAAAACTGCTAATTGCACCTATTTCCAGATAATATACTTTTACATGAAAACCTGTTTCCCATTCACAAAGTACATAGCAAGTTTTCTTTCTTTAAAATGTAGACTATTTTAAGGTTGTTTTATTCCATTACCAATTGACATTAGATGGTATTTTGAAGAAAAAAAAATAGTCGTTAGATAATCATGTACTTTATAGAGTGGTTCCCCCCATATTTCAAATACCTACATGGCCCCATACAGAGTCATTAGGATATTATTGACCTACTATGCTGTACATCTGAAACTGACACAGAATAGTATTGAATGTAAACTGTAATCAAAAAATGAAAAATATTGAAAAAATACATGGCACTGTGGCCCATAAGAGGAGGCTGTATTGGCACAGCTGGAGCTAAAGAAAAAGCTTCCTTCCCCCTTCGTCCCCCTTGTAAGAAAAGGGACAGTCCAGTGGAGGAACCTCTAGAAGAGGTGAGAGTCCAGTCTGTTGGAAACCTTCATGTATTCCTTCCTGTTTTTAACAAGTCTCTCCTTTAGTCATGAGGAATAAAAAAAGCTATTTCCCTTCCAGCCAGTATTTGACTATCATATTTGTGGATATGATTGCAGCTCTTCTGAAAGGACTTGGAATGAGCTTCCAGGCTGCAAGGGACTGAATCAAAAGTCCCCTAACAGTTAAAGTGTCCATTAGCTTCGCCACACTTAGCATCGGTCAGAGAGAATAAGGGCTGGGTGCCCTGGGCGAATTTCTAACTAGCCTAATGAGGAGAGCGATTCTGGGAGCAGAAAAGTTCATTTGCTGTGTTTTCAGCAAGAAGTCACTTCAATCTTGCTCCTAGGAAACACTGACAGCCTTTGTTGGTGAGAAATCATTATGCTGAGAGAGAAATGGAATATTGCTATATGAGGTTTTTAAAGAAAATTCATTTTGATAGATGTCTAACTGTGCATTCAATTAAATTTCCTTCTCTTTCTTAAAAAATAGGTGTCAGGTAATTTTACTCAAGTTCTGTAAGCTGAAAAGTGTTATCCTTTCCTTCCAGTTTTTAACGTTTCTTTATCAATATGTGTCTTTCTTGTCTCTGTCCTTTGATTATGGGAGCCCTCAATGGAATTAAATGGAGCTCTCCCCTCCTTTTCAGTGGATGTGTGTGTGCCTCCCAGAGGATTAATAAGGACTGCACCTTTTGTTGAAAATTGACTTCCATATGTAAACCGTGTAGGCTCTATGGCCCTGAGAATTGTTTTTAAATACAATGCGCATGACCACTTGCTAGACACAAGTCCGCTCAGTTATGCAACACAAATCACCTTCATTGTGATGCCCACTGTTTCCTATTTCTCCTGCCACTTTGTAATAATCATTTTGAATCTTCTCATAATGATCAAACAACTATTCAAAGCACTGCTCCCTCCAATCCACCCTCTGTGCCCCCACCAGATTCATCTTTCTTAAATATGGCTTTGCAAGTAATAAACTTCTGTTCCCCAAACCCCCAGACTTCCACGTGGCCATGCATCCCTCATCTGGAACCAACAGCTTCCCCTCTTTATTATCTAGTTTCCAGTAATGGCACTCTCACATCCCTTATCAACCAGACACATATTCACGGCATTGCATCGATTCACCTGCCCATTTTCCTTTACATTCATCAGAGCACTACTGTATTCCAAGTCGTATATGTCAAATCACATCGAATTCTACCTTCGCAATATGGATCTCATTTGCCCACCCCACTCCCTGTCCATTGCCATCTAATTATTTCAGACTCCTTCTATTTTGCCTTGGCTCTTTTAATAGTTATTTAATTGGTTTCTCTAACACCTTCTGGATGTATTCTAGATAATTCACCTATGACAGCCATACTAATTTTGCTAAGATAAACTTCAACCACATTACTATCGCCAGCAAGCCCTCTATGACTCTCTCACTGTCCACTGGATTTTGCATACATCTTAAAATTTAAAGCTTTCCAGAATCTGGTTGACACCTGCATTCCAGGATTTACCTCACACTGTTTCGTCATAGCATGCTAAGCTCCCACCAAATATAATCACACACCATTCCCATCATGTCTCATATGATTTGCACTTTGCATCTCCACTCATAACCTCTGCACTTGGAATGTCCTCTCTCAACTATCTCCCCCATAAAAATGGTCATCTGTATTCAGATTTCTATCCCACCTGCTCTGTGCAGTCTCTCCTGATAGACAAGCCGAGCGTGGCTTCTCACTTCTTTGAGAAACAGTACTTCTAGTACTTTGTTGGTATGTCAAGTAGAGCAAAATGAAGAGGGACAATAGGCCTTGGTTTTCATACCAGTGAGATTTCCAAACTCTTTCTTTCCAATCCTCACCCTTTGTGAACAAAAGGTCTTTTGAGTAATAAAGGGCAGAAAAATATATTCAGAATGTCTCAACCCATAGAAATGAAATTTCAAAAAGATTTGAAAGCATTGAGAAGAAAACCAATTCAGTTATCAGATCAAGCTGACCCAGCCCTTCTCTTTCTCAGCTTCCAACATGGAATCATATAAGAATGCTGGGCAGTTTGGACCTTTCATTTAGGAAAGTAATGGTACTAAGGTTAAAATGTCGTGGACAGGTTGTTTTCAGATCAAACTTTAACTTAATTCCAATTCCTCATGTAAATATAATAGCCCACCTACTAAACTATACTTTTACTTTCCCATTTTATCAATTCTTTATTTTTGAAATTATAAGCAAGGGCTTTGAAGGACTCATCTTGACATCCTACATGTTCAGGAAGAGACAAGAACTATCTGATAAGTATTGACAGAATTGAGGTCTCCTCTGTTAGGCCTCCCCTCATGTCTGACACCAAGCCCTATAAACCTATAGGTAATTAACAGTGCACTTCATATGTAATAAATACTGTAGCATCCCCTTTTATTTTTCACCATATATGCTCATATCTCAACCTAGCATTAATTTCTCAAGCTCGAGGCATGGAATTTATTCTTATACTGTTATTGTAGCATACATTTCCATGTATAATGCTACAAAAAACAAGATACACAGATTCAAGAAAGCATATTCCATCTTTGAAAAAAACAGTAATAATTATATTTTATAACTATATTCATATCAACATGCTGAGCAGAGGAGAACAACAATCAAGAGGTTGCTTATGTGCAAGAGATCGCTTTGAGCCCTTCTAAATGGCTCCTTCCTGTAGACCAGCCAGGAGGACTAAACCGCCTCCTCCCACCAGCGCATCAAAGAGAAGATTAATGTACTTTGAAGCTTGAGGGGGTCATGGACTCTGAAAGCCTTTATTGGCCATTGTACCTTAAGACTCCATATTCTAACAAGTGAGTATCTGAAAATATTTCAAAGGATGACCTTGTATCTCAGGATTCCACTGCAACCACCTTCCTCCCCTTACTATTGGCTTTCCCAGTGTTCCTTCCAACCCAGAAACAGTGCTCAGAGTGGTGTCAGTTGCTTCCTCCCTTCTTTATCATTGGTGCTTCATTCATCCCCACGTCCTCTCCTGATCCCATCCACCAGTAAGCCCAATGTAAACCACCTGTCACCTGTCCAAACTCTTCAGGCTCCTTTGTTTAATTGAGATCTCATAGTTTATCTAAATAAAAGGAATGAAGTTGCAGAGAGAGTTGCTTCTAAAAACATTAGCCTATGGTTAAACTTTCTCCAGTTTTCAAAAGGAAACACACACACACCAAACTCAGTTCTGAAAAGCCATTCACTTCACACGAGTTGGGTTGGGGTGACAGTGAGCGCCTTCCTACGCTTTTTGTAAGATTGGTTGGTCTACTCAAATCCCTTTCAAGACTCACTTTACGCCCAGCTGGCATGGCTCAGTGGTTGAGCTTCCACCTATGAACCAAGAGGTCAGGGTTCAACTCCTGGTCTGGGCACATGCCCGGGTTGTGAGCTCATCCCCAGTGTGGGGCATGCAGGAGGCAGCCAATCAATGACTCCCTTAAATTATTAATGTTTCTTTCTCTCCCTCTCCCTTCCTCTCTGAAATCAATACAATTTTTTTTTTAAATAGACTCACTTTACAAAGTAATTTGTTTATGACACTGAGAGATGCAGTGATTTGGCTGGTAGGAGACTACAAGCCTCACATCTCCAATATTACTCAGATTATCAAGTACAAAAAGGACTACTGCTTTTCATCTCTGAACTCAACCCTGGCATGGGCTCTCGCTAGAGATAAAGGGAAGCTGTTCTTGGATGCATTTGGGGGATGTCTGTAGCCTCTGGCTCTTGCTGATTCTTTGTTTCTGCCTTTCTTTTCCAGCATCCTTGTTGGTTTCTAAATTTGTTCTCTGGTATCAGGTATACATAGCATAGAGAGATCCCAATTACTTGGTTTTGATGCCCAGATAAGAAAGTCCTACCAACTAAGCTTATATCGTTTGGTCTTGTCTTTCTGCCAATATACTGAGCATTCTCTGGATGCTATTCTTGTTATAGAGTTTCACCATCTTGATCAGATTATTGCTTCTGCTGTAAAATAGAATGTGGGTTAGGATAATCACACAGTAGTAGCAACATTCTTCCAAATTTGTATGCTATTTAATCAGTTTTGAAGTTCTCCAACATACGCCAGTTATTTCATCAAAATAGCCATGCGAGATGAAGCAGTTGAAGGGGAAGGGGAAGGGGAAGAGGAAAAAAAGGAAAGGGAAGGGAAGGGAAGGGAAGGGAAAGGAAGGGAAGGGAAGGGAAGGGAAGAGAAGGGAAGGGAAGGGAAAAATACAAGGTCATAATGTTGGCTTAGGAATGATATCCAACAATATATCATGAATGAAAATGCTTAAGCTTTTACTTGCATAAACAGGGAATTAAAAAAAAGACAATGTGTAGAAAAGTAGACACTAGAGATAAATAGAACAGTAAAGAGACAGGACCTTTAGTTTTTTGTTGTAGCTAAAATGTAGACCTAACAGTATGTTTGTTCATCTAGCACTTCATGCTTAAATGGTATTCTGTATTTATTATAAGGTCTGTAAATTTCATTGGAATATTTTTATCACTAGACACACTGACCAATTTCTTGACATTTTGACTAATTAACATGAGCATGGTCTATGAAAACGGAGAATTCCAAGCCCCATTGTCTAGACATCCACAGCATGTCGAACTAGGGAAAACTTGTGACACTGCGATCGTGTGCAGTAAGAAATATAAAATATATGTCAGTATTTCAGCAAACTGCTGGCTTCATCAGTCTGTGTCAGAGAATTAATTTTCATCCCTGCTGATACATCTGCAACCTGAGAAAGTCCAATTTCCTCCCTTCATATGTGTCTAATAGCGTACGAATAGTTCAAGGGCCTGAGCAGAATCAGAGGCCAAGCCAGGGACCCACTTCCTCAGTAACAAGGGGACAGTGACTTTAACCTGCAGTCTTGCATCTTCCTCTCCCCGGGAAAGGTTTTCACACCTGAGTCGGGTGCAAATTGCAGCCAGCAGGGCCCCATGGACACAGGATGGACTACCTGCACTGGATGACCTTCTGGCCACCCTTCATCTCTGCTAAACCCTCCAGGTCTCAGGGGGTGGACTTTGAGCTAAACTTCCTCTCTTTTCACCCTGGCAGGGTCCCAGGGTTGCCAACAGGGCCAAAGGTAAAATTTTTCCACTTAGGAGTTGAAAAGAAAATAGGAGAGAAGGAATATGCAATTTCTAGGCCACCCCAAGTTCCCTCCTAGCTAACTAACCTGTGAAGGCAGGAAGGAGCCTTACTTGAATTATTTCTAATTGCAGGCAATGCAAACTTGAGAGCCATGTATAAGTGGTTCATTTATTCATAAGTGAAAATGAACTGCTGTGCACCTTGTTCAGGGCCCATGTGCTCTACAATAGTGAGCATAAAAACTATCCATGTGCCCTATTTATGAAAATTATTAAATAACTAGAGGCCCGATGTACAAAATTTGTGCAAGGGGCTCGGCCCTCGCAGCCCCGGGTTTGTCCGGAAAGTCATCCAGAAGGACGTCTGGAAGATCATTCTGCTGTCTAGTCTAATTAGCATATTATGCTTTTATTATTATAGATGTTTAGGTCCACATCATAACAATGACTGCTTTTCCAGTGTATCAGCTCGTGCCAGAGCTCCTTCAACTCCCTCCCGCTGGCTGTGTGCACCCCAGTAGGAGGGGTCTGGCTGTGGCCCCAGAAAGAGCTGGGTCATCTAATGGGATGGCACTCTGATTCTCCTCTGAGCACAGCTACGTCACATTTTGCTACTCACTTCCTGAAATCAGCAGCACAGGTGGATGGCTAGAGGCAGCAAGGATGATGAATGCAAATTCTGACCTGCTGGGGTGTCTGTCAGCATGGCGGGGGTCCCTGGGCTACCTGGGATCATCAGGTGTAAGCGTCATGCCAACAACCACTGTGATTCTTCTCATTTAGGCAACTCTTCTGTGGAACCCCAGCTACAAGTAATAATTTAAAAAAAAAAAAAACACAATTTGCCTCCCTTTGCCTGGATAGTGAAGGTTTTCTCTTATCTTGAGTTCCATCTGTAGTGTGTGTTCATTATCAGCGTAGGAGTATTTACAGAGAAAGGTGAGAGGGGGGAAAATGATGACTGACCTGTAGCGTGTCCTTGGCGGCACCCTCAGGATCTGAGGCCTAAGTTAGAGCAAGAAACAACAACCAGAGGGCAGAGCTTTGCTCAGAGAATGTTCGAGTCTTAACTTTCTGGACTTATATGGCATATCATGTGGGGCATTGGGAATGATGAGTATCAGATATAAATGGTGATGGATCCGTTTCTGTCTTCTCCGCTAGGGCCTATGACAATCATGTTACACAAGGAACTGGCTACCTCAACACGGGTTGGCAACAGGCACCAGGGACATGACACATAGTAGAGAATAATGGTATCTGCCTTGTAGAAGGACCTGCTCTATCCTGCATCCTATATTTGTTAGTTTTCACAAGGCTTGAGGGGAATATATTAACTATTATTATGTTTATCTTATATCATCTCATAGATGCTAAGAGACTTACCCATAATTATTTTGCTTGTATGTGGCAGAATCAAGACTTGAACTCAGACATGTCTCATTCTACAGCTCACCCTCTTTAGAGTCTATAGGTCCCTAAATCTAAGAATGGGGCCCAGCGGGTGGAGAAGAGACCATAATCCCAGGCTCCCTGTTTAGACAGAACAGCTTTGCACCACTCTGTCTTCCACATACTCTCTTTTCTTTCTGTCAGTTTACATGCTTGGTTCTCAGCAGAAGGTTTTGTTAGAAGAAAGAGGCATGTAGGTAAAGAAATAATATATATTTAGAATAGAATAGAATGAAGTAATTTGAAAGACTCAGTAGTGCTTTAACAATGAAAGAAATATATCTGCCACACTTCCAACCTCAATTTATAGTTTGCTAAATGCATAATTATGCTGAAGTTAGAAAACTACATAGAGTTATTTTATATACTGGTTTTAGCCATTGTTACTTAATCTCTATTGCCTTTACATACAGTTCTGAGAACCCCTTTAGGGATTGCTAAATATAGGTTTTAGGGCAAAGAGGCTACAATGTGGAATTATGAAATTCTGATGCCCTGATTGGTAAGGAGAGGAAATATGCCCTCCCCCATAGCACCCGCTCACACACACAGGTCCTTCCCACCAGATTCTGCCTTCACAAGTCTCAATCTGCTCTGCGTGTGTGCTCTGAAGGTTAAAGAATTTCAAGGACTGGTGGGACCTCCCAGTCTAGGTGGGATGGTGGGGCAAAAGCACATGGAACATCTAAGCGGTGACAGGTAAGCTGCCCTGTGTAGATTACCTGCCCTGGGGAGTGGAGGAGAGAAGATCAGTGTGGGCTGGAGTGGTCGGGAAATTCAGGGAGAAGACGGGTTCACTGGTACCCATTAAGTGAACCACTCCAGAGAAGAAAGTGATGCTAGTTACTGAAGGAGGGGTTAGGAATGTGATTGGCAACCTCCTGATCTCCAGGGGTTCTGGGATAGCTCAGCCGCCCTTCCTGTAAAGATGCAGGGGCTCTCCAGAGAACTCCATTCTGGGTCCTAGGGAGAGGGTTAACTTGAAACGCAGGCAGATGGGGCAGGGGTCCAGTGGAAAACGAAGGCAGGTGGAACTTAGGCAGGGGCAGACACGGCAGTTTGAGCAGCCTAACCACAGAACCAACCAAGCAGAAATAATCAAATGTTTCTGGACTCAAAGCGGGAGGCATGGGAACACAAGGGAGGGCCTGCAGCAACAGATGTACGAACGCATAGAAACAGAGAAAGTTCAGCACAGGAACAGAGAAAGAACACACAGAAACAGGGCAAGTTCGGGTCCATTGCTGGGCAAGAACAATTGAGGGAATCAATCAATCAGGTGACCACACAGATAGATATAGAAGTAGGCTTGTAGCAAATATACACCCCTGGACTACAAGACTTCTGAATCTGCTTGTAATAAATTTTCCATGCTTTTGCTTAAATCTTCTGGTCTGCAGAGCTCATTCTTTGGTGTCTGGAGACACGTCCCGGGTTGCTGGGAGGAGGGAGGGTGTTAAACCTTGGCTTACTGTTCTGGTTAGGAACAAACTTGCCAGTCAATCACACCAGGAAACAGGTAATTGGCCAAGTGGGTGTGACCACTGCAAGTGCAAGAAATCTAAATATATAAACTTCCAAAGAAAGGAAGTTCCCTCTCTTGGCCTCACACGTGACCCTCTTGGGGCTCTGGCTTCAGGGGGCTGCGCTGTGGCCGCATGGCGCTCAGCGTGTTGGGCTCCACACGTGGACTGAAGGACTTGAATCCGGCCTGGATGCTGAACCACACCCAGCTGCAACGTGGAACGGAAACCCTGGACACTGGCTCTCTTTCTGGCTCTGCTGAACTCCCAGCTGCCCCTCTTTCAGGACTGGCTGTGGGAAATGGGATATTGGAACCTGAGGAATGTAACTCTATGCCAATAAAATCTTATACCACCTCTCATCCTCCACAGGGGCTTCTGAAAATGCTTATTTCAGCAGCGTCCTAAGAACCCCACAAACAACGGAGGGTCCCCACATGTGTACCCCTCTGGCAGCACTAGGAAAAAGTATCAACAGCATGAATTAGAGATATTGGAGGCTACGTATTAGTCAGGGCGAGTTCTGGGCCCTTACCATACACTTATTCATTTAATTTTCCCAACCATCCTCTATAGTTGGCATATCTTTGGCATTATTTATTGATGAGGAAACTGAGGCATAGGGAGGTTTGGTAACTTGCCCAAGATCGCTATGCTAATGGTGCGGAGGAGTCAGCAAAGATGGTTTTATTTGAAGTTCACTGCACATTTAGAGTTATGAATCCAGACAAACCAGGGCTCCACTCCTGGCCTTCGTCACTGTGGGAATCCCATGACAACTTTTCCTGAGGATGGAGAAGGGCTTTGTGAGGTGGCGAAAGAGGGCGTGCTTATTATCTGAGGCTGCAGAAAGGAATGTGCTGGAATGCAGGGGAGGAGAGTGCCTTGCCTAGATCCCCGATGTTCTTGGCACAATACTCAGACTAAGGAAAACCCAAGAATATACACCAGATGATGTTCTTTAAGCACAATCCAGGAAGAGTTTATCCAAAGATTTGGGGATAACTTTTCTCATTCCTAGAGAGCACTCACTTTGTAAAAGAGCAAATCATGTGGGGATTTGTTAATCCTACCATATAGGTTGGCTACATGAGCCACTTACTGGCTTGTAGAACTAGAACAAAGACTATCAGAAAAGATGAGAAATTTCAGAGAGCACCCTTTTTGGATAAATGTCTGAAAATATGATTTTCTTTGTAGGATTTGCTGGGAATCTATACTAATAAAAGGGTAATATGAAAATTGGTCAGGACGCCATCACAGTAACGACCAAATAGCAGGCTGCATGGGGCGACCAGGCCACCATGGGGCTAAGTGAGGGATGACCAAATGACTGAACAGCAGGCTGCATGGGGTGACCAGGCCAGCGGAGGTGGGGGTGGGGGGCAGTGAAGGGTGACCAGGCTTGCAGAGGGGGACAATGAGGGGAAACCAGGCTGGCAGGGGGAGTAGTTGGTGGCAACCAGGCCAGCAAGGTGGGGGGGGGGGGTAGTTGGGGGTGACCAGGCCAGAAGGGGGGGCAGTTGGGGCAATCAGGCAGGCAGGCAGGTGAGCAGTTAGGAGTCAGTGGTCCTGGATTATGAGAGGGATGTCCGACTGCTGGTTTAGGCCCGATCCCAGGGATCGGGCCTAAACCGGCAGTCGGATATCCCCCAAGGCTTACCGGATTGGAGAGGGTGCAGGCTGGGCTGAGAGGACCCCCCCCCCCCCCATGCATGAATTTCGTGCAACGGGCCTCTAGTTCAGACATAAGAGGAAATAAAATCATACACCTTGTACCCAAGGAGCTTGTGAGTTCAACAAGGGGCATAACCAGCCTAAATTTCAGACAACATCAAGTCTATTGTGAGTTTATTTAAAACGATTTTAATTCTATCTCATATTTATTTCTATTCTATTATATATGTGTACACATTTTTCCAAAACATATCTTGAAGATATATTGTACATATATTGTGCTTTAATTGTACATAGCTTTGCATCTTCAATGACTTATCCTAGTAGGTACTCAAAGTGTTTAGTAAAGTGAAGCAATATCTGTCTTCTCATGAGTATGATTCTCTATAGGAGAAACTTCCAAGGATATCTGCTATCAGTGCATTCTACAGAAGGTCAGGAATTGGAAATATATGCTACATCATTTCTAATCAAACATGATAGATATAAGCAGGTGTGCTTTTTATTTTCTGACTTTGCAGGGTTTCAGCCTAAACCCCGCAGTCCAGGCCAAAGGAAACCACCAGTGCAAGAATCGATGCATCAGGCCAGTTTTGGCCCAATCCCTGCAGGTCAGTCCGAGGGATCCCACCGGTGCACAAATTCGTGCACTGGGCCTCTAGTATGCATATAAGATATTTGGTTAATCTCTTCCTGCCCTCCACCCTTCCCTCTGAGATTCATCAGTCTGTTCCATGTTTCCATGCCTGTGTGTTGAATGTCTGCCCCCTGGTGGTCAGTGTGCATCATAGCTACCAGTAGAATGGTCAAATGGTTGCTTAGGCTTTTATATATATAGATTGAAAAAAGACACTGTCTCAGGCTCAGATTATGGCCATACAGCAATGAATTAGACATAGCTGCCAGCCTCATTCTACTTGAACAGACAAGCCTGAAATATGTCAGCAGATAGTTAGCTATAAAGAGAGTGAGAGACCACTGCAAAAAATAGCAGCCAGAAATGTCAGGGCTGCTGGGTAAAGGAAGTTCCAGGGACTGGAAATACCCCAGAACTAACCTCTGATCTCAGTAGCTAACGCCAAAAATCAGGGGGAAAGGAACATGGGTTAGACTGGTCCCAGAGAACCCAATGGCACACATACACACACATACAGAGTGCCCTCCTTTTCTTTCTTCCTTTTTTTTTTAAGGAAAAACAAATTATTAATGACAGCTGTAGAAAGCAAAATGCTCTGTGTTGGTTTGTCACTGATGGCATTTGCTAATTAGAACAATTAGTTTTACAGTGCTAACGTATGCCATAATTATTCTTATTAAAGAGAATAAATGCGGTCAAAAATACTTTCCAAATTTCAGCAAAACCCAGATTCTTGTAGGTCAATGATTACAAAAGCTAAAAATACATGTATGCCTAAAGTAAATGTGGTGCTAAACATGATACTAAAATGATACCTTCACCCTCCATGCCTACAGATGATTCCTTTCATTTCATATTATATAGTTACTGATAGTGACCAAATGTATTACATGTGGGTCAATTGTTGCATCTCAGAATAATCATCTATTACTTGGGGCTACTAATAGCCTAGTTCATAAGACCTAAGGGAATATTTTATTAACAGTATGAGCAAACCATAGCCAGGGTTACTCTGGTTCAAATTAAAATGCCGTTTTGTTGTTGTTCATCATTATGTGTGTTGAATATTGTGTCTTTACCTAAGGGATTATGTGAGGTTTGTAATATTTATAAAGAGAACAGCTACTCATCTCAGGGCCATTTCAAGAGCATGTATTATTTATTTCCTGATCTACCCCCTCCAACGTTCAATATCTTTTAAGAACTGTGATTAATAAAACATTCCAATTTGAACAGTGTGGGTTCTATTCACAAAACATGGTTATTCAGCCCATCTCTCTGCAGACATCACCAGGGAGAGTACTTATCACCAAGAAAACGCATAATCAACATCAGATATTTTTGAATTAATGATTCTAGGGAGAAGGTTCATTAAACTCTTTGCTCCATCCCTAAGCGGGACTTCTCAATTAAGTGTGAAGAGATTGGGAAATAGAAGGGACTTGCACATTAAAAATGGTGTGTCAAGCTCAGTTAATGCTGTGCTAAAGCCTTCCATTCAAGATCTGTCAAGAAATCATTATCTTTTCTTTTTCTTTTTTTCTCTGAGTTTTTTAGAACTGAGGTTTAATGTATTATTAATAGAAGAAAAGGGGTAAGCAACACCAGACAGTGATTGTGTAGTAAGGCAGCGATTTTAGGTTTGGGTGGAGTGCTGAGAGCCTTCCTTCTTTAATGAACAGAGGTGCGGGGGACGGATAGGGTCTGTGCTAATGTGAGCCCAGCAAAGCGGGTCAGAGCCATGGCTCCGTGTGGAAGCGTGTCCAAAGAGCAATTTCCTTGGGCCTCATTTCACAAGATTCACAGTACCGAACCCATAGGAATATTCAGGGTTGCTATGTTTGGGATGTCAACTGGCATTTGCATTCTATTTAGACGTAGAGCTGAAATGCAGCAAGTGAATCAATCCAACAGGCTGTTATCAAATACATACCTTGTTCCCTCTGCTGATCTCTCTTCTCAGGAGAGAGAGTAGAGAGGAAATGGACCCTGCCCATAAGACCTTTGCCTTAGGATGTGGAAGCCACAGGTTTGGTAAAGCTTTTGCCAGACACTACAGGGCAAAGATTTGTTGTTGTTTTGTTTTGTTTTTAAATCTTGAATTCCCTCTGTGCTGACCACAAAAACTCTTTATCCATATGCTGATAAAGCCACCCAACTCTTAGAAAACTTTAGAATTTTAAAATAATTTTGAATTCCTCTTATGCGATCACCTAAAAATGCTTACATGGTTATTTTCATTATTTTTATTTTTTTAGTCCATCAACATCAAATCCCTTTAACTTGAATCTGTTTATATTAGTCTGTTCTGAATATCAAACAAAGAAAGCCTGCTGGCATTGTGTAGCCTAAGGTTTTATCTAAGAATGCTACTCTCATAATAGCTGTTTTTTTTAAATACATAAGTAAGGGTTTAATATTTGCAAAAAGTATTTAAAAGTATTTCCTATGAATATCTCATTTCACATACACTGTAGTATGAATTTTTATAAATAATATATATGGTGATTATGATCATTTTGACATATGAAGACAGTGAGTAATTTGACCAAGTTTTCATTGCCAGTCAATAGTGGAGGCTGGACTTAAACCAAACTTTCAGCCCCTCCATTGTGCTTCCCTAATGGGCTAGCAGCTGTATTGATTAATTTCTTCCAATAAACAAATTGAAACTTAAAAATAAATAATATTCTTAGTGCAGCCACTATAGAGAAGGTTCCTCATAAAATCAAAAATATATCTATCATATAATCCAGAAATCCAGAAATGAAAACAGGATATCTGTGCTCCCAGGATCATTGCAAAACTATTCCCAATAGCAAGATATGAAAACAACGTAAGGGTTTGTCAATAAATGAATGGATAAAGAAGTTGTGATACATATAGAGGTTGTCCCAAAAATTGTATACATGTGCTTTGAATAATTATAAAGGCAGTGTTAAAATACATTTCCTTTTCAAAACTGAGCTATCAGCTGTTAAAGTGTATATTCATTTTTTTTGGAACACCCTTTATATATTGGAATATTATTCAGCCACGAGAAAGAAGGACATCCTGCCATCTTAGATAACATGGAAAGACCTTGAGGACATTGTACTAAATGAAAGAAGTCAGTCAGAGAAAAATAAATACTGCATAGAAATTAAAAAAAAAAAAAAAGGCAAACTCATAGAAACAGAGTAAAAAACTGGTTGCCAGGGACTGGGGGTTGGAGAATTAGGAAGGGCCAACGAAAGGGTATAAACTTCCAGCTTTAACATGAATAAGGCCTGAGGATCTCATGTATAACAAGGCTTCTATTGTTGGTAACACCGTATTGCAGAATTAAAATTTTAAGAGAGTAAAACTTAAATGTTCTTACACCCATAAAAAAAGATAAATATGTGAGGTGATGAATGTGTTAATTAACTAAATGGGAGGAATCTTTTTATAATGCACTAGCAGCCTGTTTGCACGAAGATTCGTGCAATAGACCTTCATTCACCTGGCTGCCTGCACCAGTTTTCTGCCAGCACCAGGGACCCAGGCCTTGGCTGTGGCCACCGCCTTCTGCCTTCTTTCAGGGTCGGGGCTTGGCCCCGGGTGGCGGCCTTGGGCTCTGCTGCACCCCAGTGTCCCTGCTATGGATCGTAGGAGCCGACCCCCTGGTGGTTGCCTGCGATCCGTGCAGGCTCCCCGCTGGTGCCCAAGGCCGGGAAAGCCTCCGCCCAAGGCTTTCCCAGCCTTGGGCTCCGCCGCACCCCAATGTCCCTGAGATGGTTTCCTGGTGGGCGTGGCTGGTGGGCATGGCTTGTGGGTGTAGCGAAGGTATGGTCAATTTGCATATTACTCTATTATTAGGTAGGATTATTAGGTAGGATAGGTCATCAGGATATATACTTTAAACATTTTACAACTGTATATGTTGATTATACCTCAACGACGCTGAAATAAATATCTTTGCACATTTACTATGAAAAATAATAATCCTCATTGTTTGGCAAGATTGAATATTCAACACATGTATACATCACACACAAAAAAAGTCTGCCAGATGGTTGCAGATGCTGTCTATGTCACATATTCTATAAAAGGGAGAAAGAGGAGATTTTATACATTGATCAATGCCACCTCATTCACTTTACCCGGGACTTGTGTGTTTGCTAGAATAGTTACTTCCCAGAGAAATGGCCTGGGGCAAACTCATCACTGACAAGATATCTAGTTTTTATGATTTCAGAGATGGTCCTCCTAAGCATCCATTTTGCAAAATGACTTTGATTCAAAAATTCAACTTATTTCCACATTCAGACAGAGCATTTTCTATGGTACTGATGATTTTACACAGCTGTGATGCTCAAGAACATCAGCTTCTGGACGAACTGAAGTGGCTGGAGAGCCGTGTTGCCTGAAATCAATCATGGGCACAGCTGGGACTCCTGGAGCTGTCAGGGAATGGAATAGAGTCAGTGTTGCGTGGGTGAGCTCCTGACCTGGAGGCCAAGGCCCATCAGCATGAGTCTGTTAGGGTGAACCCACAGCCACACAGTGGTTTGATCCTAAGCCACTCCAACACTACTAGAGAAGGTCTCGATCACTATCACGGAACGCCAGAGAGCTACAAGGTCAGTCAGCACGAGATCCAAAGTAAAACACACACAGGACTGTCTATCAACCTTTCCCGCATGGCCAAGGTTGCATCACCCTGTCATAGGACTCCTGCATGAGACTGGACAGGAGGGAGACTCTTTGCCCATCATATCACTTTGGATGTTGTCTTGCTTTAACTGGTTTAGTCAGTTCAGCTAACACTTCTGACCTGTCCGTGGAACAAGGCCCATATGGCCCAGGGAGATGGTGTGAGCAGAACAGGCAGCATAAAAAAATCCAAGTCCGTGACTTTAGATTGCTTTCCTTCTTAGATCACCAGATTCAAAATACAGAAACTTGGGCTTCAGTGCTCTTTCCCCACAAGACACTGGAGAGTCTGAAGGTAGTTGGAAGCCCAAGTCAAGATCTATAAACCATGTTGTAGCCCTGAGTCATTTCTGCCCCAGGCTAATTCTGTCAATGGGATGTTTCCAAGGAGATAATATTTCTCCATCTTCTATTTTCCAAGTTCCCAGGATTCCCCCCCACCCCCAATCTATCCCCAACTCTAGTTTTTGTTTCCATTTGATTTTTTACCCATGTAATCTTATTTCTGGAAAATACTAAAGACATGTATTCATTCATTCATCATAGATTCTGAGTATCAGTTAATGTAGAATTTTTTAGGCTTTTGAGGGAAATTGTAATAAACTGGTATTTTATTCTTCCCTTCAGATTCTAAGCAGGGACCGATGCTTTGACTTTTGAAAGTGCTTGCACATGTGACTTTGGAGTTAAATGAGTTGATATCATAGTGAACATATAGAAATTATAAAATTACTTTCAATTCTGATAGTCATTTATCACATCCAAGAACCCTGTGTTGGAGGAGCAAGGGAAATAAATTCTGCAACCTCTTTCTCCTCTTCTCTCCAAACTCCTGCTGATTTCAACTAATAGTTCAATCCAAACTGAAGCAAGAAAGCAGGGGGCGTGGTTAAAGCATTCCTTAGACATCAGCCTCCTGGAGTTCAGAGAAGGACAGAACAGAGGGAAGCAAGAAAAACTGATCTTAAAGAGCACACACATCCCAAAGGTGTTTGGAAGGCCTGATTAGACAGGACTGGCTTCAGAACGTTAATATATCTTCAATGACTGATTGCCTCAAATCTCGGTTCTTAAACTTCTTTTTCTATGTTCACTCCGCAGCTGATTTTATCCAATCCCATGGCTTTAAATGCCATCTATATTCTGATGACCCTCAATTTTTTCTTGACCTCATATTGAGTCTCAACTGTGAACTTGACATCTCTATGAGGATGTCTCAAATGTCACCTACCAGCTCCAGGAATCTAATCTATGCATCAACCCTTCTTCCTCCAAAATCTGACTCATCCTTCCACGTTCCCTATATCAGCAAGTGATAACAGCATTCCTCCAGTTGCTCATGTCAAAAGTCAGTGAGTCATCCTTAAATTCTTTTTTTCCTCACTCCTCATTATGAGACTATTCACAATATCCCTTAAATTTATCTACATCTTTCCTCCTACACAAATACTGAGTTCAAGATTAGATCAGGGTAAATGCCAAAAAATGTATTTGCTGTATTTCTGTGACCTCCCACACCCAGCATAGTTATTTCTTCACTAGTGGCTTAGTGCACAAATTCATGCACATTGAAAAGGAATTAATTAGGAGAAATATTTAGTATCACTATTTGCCCTTTCTCTATAATAGAAGTGTCAGAGATTAAAAAAAGTAGTAAAATGTATATGATAATAATACATAAATTTATTAACAAATAAACAATAACAACATGATATAACACAATGAAGACATGATATAAAACAACAAAAGCATGATATAAAAACAAAAACATGATGTAAAAACAACGTTGATACAATGACTGATAAATTGATTAAACTTATTCTAATATCTCCCTGTTTACCACATTAAGAGTTAAAACACTTTTAGAGTGCTTAACTAATTTTCCTTGTGATGAAGTATTTACAACTTTAACTTTAACATCACACGCTCTTCCAACTCGAGAGAAATCAACATATAACTGACCATGTCCTAAAACGGGTTCAGGTAGGAATATTCCTACTCTGTCTAGAGTTTGTCCTTGTGATTTATTAATTGTCATCACAAATGCTGGCATCACGGGAAACTGTCTTCAAATTAATTTAAACGGGAGGCCAGTGTCAGACGGGGACAAATCAATTCTTGGAATCAGAACAACCTCTCCTTCTGCAGATCCTGTTAACACTTCAGCTTTGATTATGTTAGGTCACAATCTTTTGATAATAAATCTAGTACCATTACATAGACCCCATTTACTATTAAGTTTTCTCAGTAGCATGATAATTGCATCTACTTTCAATTTTAATTTATGACACGGCATTCCTGAAGGTCTAATACTGTTAAGAAATTTGATGGGAAAATTTTCCTTTTGGGCATCATCTGTTAAATCAATGGACTCATCACTCAAATAGGTGTGAAAATCTCCATTGAGTGTATCCAAAATTTCTTCACTTAATTTATGAATGTGCTCATTTTTAGGATGAATAATTGCACGTTTAGATATATGTTTTTAATATTATCTATAGATATGCTATTTCCAAAGTTAGCTTCAATAATAGATCTGTGACAAATCATTTCACGGGGGATTTCAATAATATCTATTCCTAAATGAAAACTGCTATCAAGTTTGCCATCGCCAAGTTTTATTAACCATTCACTATAAGCAGAATCCTCTGAGCTCATATTTGTTTTAAGAGACAACTTTCTGAAACATCCCCAAACACTACAGTACTTTAAACTCATTTGTACTATGGCTGATCGCGTAGCATGTGGCACAACACTGAGACATTGTCAAAAATCCCCTCCAAGAAGGACTTTCCCACCAAATGCAACATTCAAATTCATAATTTCTTTTAGTAATCTGTCTATGACATTTATAGCATGACTGGATGCCATGGTGCATTCATCATTAATGAGAAGTTGGGCCTTTTAGTGGTTTTAGCAACTTAACTCTTTATATTGAGTCTAGAAATTGAAGTTTCATTTAATGGAATTGGTAATTTATATTGGGAATGAAAAGTTCTTCCACCGAGAAGTAAATTTGCAGCAATTCCTGTAGACGCTGTGGGTAAAACAGTACCACCATGACCTCTAATATAATGTATTAAAACTTTATAAAGATATGTCTTTCCACTACTGCCTGGACCATCCAAGAAAAAGCATTTGGGTGTACAGTTTGATCTTGGTGGCAGAATTTATAGTCTGAAAGGCTGCCAACTGTTTACTGTTCAGAGAATTTATCAAAACCTCTGCCTGCTGTCAGGGTTCAGGGTGCAGGTGAATGGGTTTCGGAGCTATCAGGGCGCCAACAGCAAGCTGACCAAGGCTGATTATGCGAGGAATGGGGCTCCCGCCTCCCTGCGTCAGGGTCAGGGATATGGGTATCCGGCTCCCTCCTCCCTTCTGTCAGCGTCAGGGGTGTGGGTGAACAGGATTCGGGATTGTCATGGTGCCAACAGCAAGGTCTGAGTCAGTGCTCATCATAGCTACCAACTGGTCATCTGGTTGTTGGTCGTTCTGGTCATTATGCCATAACGGTCACTGGGCTTTTATTATATAGGATAGAGCAGTAACTGGTGTCTTTTAGAAGGCTCTCTTGGCTTCCCATCTGCCAAACATGCAGTATTATCCACTAAAGATGCCAAGTGAATGAATGACCCAGAGATGTAAATACACTTGCTGAGTAAATGAATGATCCCAGAGGTATAACGAAAATTAAAAAGCCTAGTGTGCCTAACTTAAAGACAAATCTAGAGTTACAGAGAAATTAGTTTCATGTATGCAAAGATCTCAACAATATTTCCTCTTTACACAAGACTTCACTTTCAGAAGGGAAAGTGGCACCCACCTAGCAGAGTGCTTGACCCTGATGTTGAGAGACATCACTGATTTTCAGAGATTCCCAGATGTGCATGAGTTCTTCAAAATTTCAAGGTATTTGTATTAAAGAATGGATGTACTTATTCATGCCTTAGCTCTAGTCTTTACTAACTGTTTGAATCAGATTAGATTTCTCATTCTCCTTGCATCTTAGTTTCCTCATCTGTGAAATTAGGATAATGTCCCTTAAATCACAGGGTTTGTTCATGAAGTAAGAAAATAGCTATGAATTTCTTTGATAAAAATAACTTTTTAAGCTATGAAGTATGCAGCCATATGTACAGAATTGTCATTGTAGTGAATAGCTATCATCTTTCTGTTAACACAACTCCCTCCCTCTTTAATCTGGTAATTAAATATCCCCATTTAATAACCAAAATTGCCTCTGACCTGCCAGGATAGTACCACTTATCTGTGCCCCTGAACCTCTCCTCCTTCCCCACCAGGGGAGATTCGTGACTCATAATATACCAATCCAAATTCTTCCCCAGGGTTTTTGAAACAAAATGAGAGGAAACTGTATTTTGCTCTGATTACCTGAAATTTAGGTTATTTAAATTTACACTCAGGCCACTAAAAAAAATGCAAACCATTCAGTTCTATCTGCTATAGACTGAAGGGTTGTGCCCCTTCCCCCAATTCATATGTTAATACCTAGTCCCTGATTGAGGATATTTGGATGTGGGCCTTTGGGAGCTGGGTAGGTCATATGGGTGGTGCCCTCATGATTGGGATTTGTGTCCAATAAAAGAGACTCCAGAGGTCTCCCTTGCACCTTGCACCTTGTGAAGACACAGAGAGAATTCAGCCATTTTTGAACCAGAAAGCAGGTCCTTATCAGACACCGTATCTCTTGATGCCTTGACCTTGGAGTTTCAGCCTCTAGAATTATGAAAAAATAAATCTCTATTGTTTATAAGCCAGCCAGTATATGATATTCTATTATATCAGCAAATGGACTAAAACCAGATCTTATGTAGTAAGTTACCCCATTTAGACTAAGAAGCAGGGAGAATGAGCTGACAGCAAGAGAAAAGAATGAAGTGGGCAGAAAGAATACGTAGATATGAAAATGAAAATTAAGGTAGAACATCCTAGGATACCCACATTAATTGGGTCCCTTTTCCCTCAAAACCCTATACCCTTTTCTCAAGTTCTATTTGTTAATTTTTAAAAATTTGTTATTATAATCTGTTTATGGGAGGCATGGGAATTCTAATACGCAATTATCATTTCTATTAGTCTGGTGATTCAGGGAAAAGTACAAACAAGCCAAAGCTCAAGGGATGCCTGGGTCAGGCTCCTTGACCTTCTCCCAACCACTGGCTTCAGTGCTCACATACAAATCTGAAGCCCAGAAGACAAGTTTTGATTAGAGATATTGATGAAGGTATCATTACAATTAAAATTGCAAGAGTGGTAATTAAAATTACAAAAGTGGATTAGATTCCCAGGAAATGGAGATTGAATAGACCTGTGGTTTGTAGATTAAACCATTGGGATACTAACATTTAAGGCATGGGCAGGAAAATAGGTGCCAGTGAAAAATAGAGTGATCAAGAGTATTAAATCCATCAAAATTCAGTTGGATCAAGTGTTCATTGCATTTACCAGTTAGAAAGTCACTGAGATGTCAGTCAAAGTGCAGCACCAGTCAAGTGAAAAGAGAAGTCAATTGCTCTGAGTTGCAGACTGAAGGTGAGGTAAACAAATGAATGCGGCCGATGAAGCATACTATTCCTAGGAGATTGGCTTTAAAGAGCACAGGAGAGATGATAGCCAGGCTTTGAGAGGAAGAGGTTTCAAGCCTCCTGGGCAGCAGTGATGTGATGCTGATGGTGGCTTCCAGTGTCCCGGAATAGTAGTGTGTTGGTGGCCCAAACTGTAGAGTTTAGGGCCAGTGTGCTGTCTGGTGTTGGCATCTTCACCATATCAGGTCTGCAAGTAATTTGAGCATATTCTTGTTTCATATCTCTGATTCTGGTTCTCAATTCACCTCTCTTTTCTGTTTAAATCATCCAGAGTTAGTTTATTTTATTTTTTATAAATGAGTACATCTACCAATAGCTTGGTCTTTGGTGTCTAGAGCAGTGGAAACTAAGATTGATTAATCAGGGAATTGACAGCTCAAGATTCAAACTCTGAAATCTTAGTAATCCAAAGGTAAATTTGTGTTCTCATCAGTCTAGGTTGTTTTCTTTTGTTTATTTCACTGTTTTTCTTCTCTTCCCCCTTAACTCCCTAACCCCCACCTCTCTCTCCTTGAAAGTTTATTTCCCAATAGGAAAATCATCTGTTTTTCTACCACCACCCTTAACTGCCCAGTGTTTCTCAACTGCCCAAGTAACTAACCAATGAATGAACTAAGTAATTCAATACAGTTATCAATAATTTATTAATCCTTCTTTTTGTCAGTGGTGTGAGAAATGTGGGGAGTAACAGGTTAATGTTCCCATAACCCCGGAGTTCACAGGACAGCTAGGTAGTCTGTTAGAACCATGAGGAGAATAGAGTGATCAAGAATATTAAGTCCATCAAAATTCAGTTGGATAAAGTGTTCATTGCATTTACCAGTTAGAAAGTCACTCAAGGTGGGCTCTCCCAAGACAGTAAGTGCTCCTGAGCCTCATGTTCACTCAGTTCCTAGGAGCACTTCGGGACCTTGAATAGGCTGGAGCTACCATGCATCCCGAGTGGATGGAATAGCAATGAAAACTCAAAGAAACTTAGTTGGGGGCTCACTACCTTCTTTGTTATGTATAGGGTATCCAGAAACCACATGGGTATCTTGAAAAACACACACAAAAACCCTTATCTTCCTAGTACTGACCTGATGACTTTATGACTTTTCAATTAGCCAAAGCACCTCAATATATTTAATGAGAACTCAGTCCTATTTGTTTGGCACTTTAATTAGCAATGTATAAAAGAGGATATGCTCACTCACTTATTTAACAAGGCTAGATTAGACAATGTTATGGTAACACAAAATTCTAAATTTCAGTGACTTAGTAAAACAAAGTTTATTTCTCTCTTCTAAAATCTGTTGCAAGCTAATGGGACTCTTCTTCACCCAGTGATCTAAAGTACTCTATTTTTGACATTTTCATTTCAACATGTGGCCTTCAAGATTTCCACTACCGGAGAAGGAAAAATTGGAGGGTCATGCTTTATCTCTGAAATGTATTGGCTCTGAAGTGATACATGTCACTTCGGTTCATGTTTTATTTGATAAAGCCAGTCATCTTTCCCTGCTAACTGCAAAGAGGGCTGAGAAATATGGAGGAGCTCATGAAATATGTGATTTCTATTACTGTCTCTACCTAAACATTTTTGGGAAGTGGGAACTAACTCTTAAAAAGCTTAGGAAATATAAAACAGCATTCATTTTCTCATGCTTTTGGCGATTCATTTTTATAAGCGCTATGTACCTGACTCTGCGTTTAGGGTTGAAATAGAGACAAGAGACCAACCAATCATCTATCTATCATCTATCTATCTATCTATCTATCTATCTATCTATCTATCTATCTATCTATGTTTCTATCTATCATCTATATATTTATTTTACAATCTTCAGGGGTAGTAAGACAATATCTGCTTAGCAAATTCTTATTTCATTGTATGTCCTTTAGATTTTTGCTCAGCTCTTCCCTCTCCAGAAAGCATTCCCTGACCATGTTTTCTAATATTTCACAGTACTCAAGCACTTGTTTTTGTTGCAATTTAGTTTTCTCCAAGGGACTTATTACTATATCTGCTACATATCTGTCTCCTGTCTTATTCCCCACAATACATGGTAACTCAGGAGGGAAAAATATTTTGGTTTTTTTAAAATTCAGTGCTGTTTCAAAGCTTCCCCCATAATACCTAGAATACAGTAGGCTCAATACATATTTGTTAACTTATATCACTGAAGAAAATCATCAAAGCAGAAAAGTGGAAGGGATGATCCATGAGGTTTTGGGGGACAGCATTACTTTCAAAGGTCAAGGAAGTACTGAGGGTGGAACTGGGTAGTAGTTGTGCTGGTGTTCACAGAGGCTTCCCTGGAAGAGTCCTTCAAAGTGTGGTGTTGCCATGAAGATGCATGAGCAAGTGGTGGGCAGAGGAGAAGTACTGTGTACCCTCTGTGACTACATGCTTCACTCACCAGCTCTTGAGAAGGACGTGAAATTCTTGTATTAGAGCCAGTTACACAGCCTCAGGAGTCTCCCCTCTGATCCTAGGACTGTGGGAATGCTGGAAAGACATGCAAACATCTGTGTTTCAGAGACCAAGTAAGCAGGAATGCATTAGCGTGAGTAAGCGCAGGGTGCAGAGGCAGGTTACAAAGGTGGCTATTGCTAATTTTGTTTATCTCTTTGTTTTTTGAGAGAAAGCTGAGTAAGTGGAGCAGAACTAAAACACACTAATAGGATGCCTGGAAATGATAAAGACCTACGTATCTCTCAAGGGCCGGTGCAAATGTCGCCTCCTCTCTTGATCATTTCTCTCTCTCTCTCTCTCTCTCTCTCTCTCTCTCTCTCTATCTCTATCTCCACTCCCCCCCCCCTCCCAACTCAGAAGCGCAAGCAGCATTCTCTACACAGGTGGATTTGCCAAAAGATAATTAATCAGTTGCTCAATGTGAAAAGTGAAGGATGTGTTGAAAAAAAATAAATGTACTGGTTTTATGCTAACAGTTTTTTAACACATTGCCATGCTTTTTTGTGACCCAGTGCCTAGAACATAGTCAACACTCAATAGGTGCTCATTGGTTGAAACGTGTAGGCACAAAACATTCATTATTATCTCTTTTGAAAGTCATCTTCCTAAATCAGAAGCCTGAGCAGCAGCATTCCGTAAGATGGTAACATGCCTTGAAAAGCACTAAATGGTATATTCAGCTCTTGTTTCGCATTTATTGTTCACAGACAGTAGGTATGCATTAACTGATTTTATTTTTACACTAGAATCCTGGGCCCTTTATACAAGATGGAGAAGTTAATTGGCAGTTAACTCATTCTGATGACAACTTTGGTGTGCTTGAGGGACGTATTTTCATAAATTGCTGCATTTTTGATAGGTTTTACCATGACTGGTTTACTTATAGATTGTTATTACACTCTGGCAGGATTCACTGCCCCAGCTCTGCACAGATGATGGGGTAGAAACTCATGCTTTCTTACTTCTTAGCAACAATGGTAATAACAATGTATGTGCCGTGTGTGTTTTCACAGCATAGCAAAGAGAGAAGAAACCCAAGAGAGCTCACACTGCCGTCAGAGCATTTACTGTGAAACTAGAACAAAATACTGTAATTTCAATGATGCTGTTAAAAGCATCTTGCCTTACAGAGAGGCATTGAAGAAAACACATCCATTAGACATGAACTTTTGTGAGATCTATGAGCAGGCTTCTCCCTAACAGAGGCCAATAATGTTCCCAGGCTGTTTTCTGCCTGGAAGCAGTTACAACTGGTTTGCTAAATCCCAAGGAACTGTATCCCCAGTGCTATGTGAAGACCGATGCTGAGCTCACTGGCCTGGCTTTCATTCTCAATGCCAATGCTGACTGGAGCGTTAGAAGAATCACTACCCTTCTCATAACCTCTGTTCTCTGGTCTTTAAAAAGAGAGTTTTCTGATTCTGGGAAATGTGGGCTATCTATTGAATTCCTCTTAGAGAATGATGAAGTCTCGGGTAGTGTGGGTGATGAGGGGGGAGGCGTTGGAAAAGTATGATGCTCCGAGGTGTGAACAGTAGAAGAGGAGGCAGTTGGGTCTGTCCCAGGAAGGTGTGCAGCCCTGACTGGTAGAGCTTTCTAACTTCATGAGAGGAGGCGGGAACTGTCAAAACAGACGGGTGCTCCAGGCCTCCCAAGTACAGAAGGAAGCCTGGGCAGGTGGGCTTTCCATTTTCAGAAGTTCCTCATTCAACTCTTACAACCCAGGACGAAGCGATCATTGTAACCAATAGAATTTTTATTATTCCAGTTTGTTCTAAAAAGCTTAATTAGAGAACAGTTATTTTGCTTGAAATTTTTAACCAAAAATGCATCACCCATCTACCTGCCTTCTTAAGAAAGGACAAAAGGCGTGGTCCAACCTACCTCAGTAGCCAGGAGTCCCTCTGAAGAACATCCACGCCATGATGGGCTGGGGATGTAGCTGGGTCACCGGTCAGCTGCCCCTGCACCAGGCCTTCCCATTCCGGGATCCATTAAAGTGGGAATACCAGAATCTCCTCCCTCGGCTCTCCAATTTGTTCACAAGCGCTAGTGTATTTATGCTTAGGCGCATGTGCATGAGAAAGACTTCAGCATTTTCCTTAGAACATCCAAGAGGTCCATGTTCAAGTTGTTGGGAAACACTGAACTATGCTAAATGGCCCAGAGAGCAATGCTTTTGTGACTGAAGACCCATATTAAACAGATATCACCTAAACACACAGCGCATGAAAATAGACTGTGTCTTAAAAACATGGACAAAGAGCTACCCTAGCAGCTATCTGCCTTAGTGACTTGAGGAAGTTTTCTGATAAACAACTGAATGGCACGGTGGTTAATTGACTAGCAAAAATCCACATGTTAACTTTCCGTGATCTTATTTCTCCTTTATAAACTCCTGGAATCTCCCAATATGAATATTTGCTGCCTTGGGTGCCATTAGTTACCTTGACGTTTGCCTTATTATCCATCACTTCAAGTAACTTACACTGTGTGTATACTTCTTTGGACAGAGGCACAATGTAATATCGCGACCTGGCATTTGAGGCTTTTTTTTTTAAATTCAATTACATTGTAATTGGTAAGAATAATGGCAATTAGCAATGTAAAATGGAGAAGTAATTAATAACCATAAGCATGTGCTAGACCTATGAAAGGCCAGCCCCCACCTCTAGTCAGCTTCTCTATATGCCAGACCCTCAATCGCGGTTATTATGATCCTCTAAATTCCAAAACTGCAGACATGGCACTTACTTACAGTATGATTTATTACACCAAACCCACGCTCTGCTGAGCCCCTCTGGTTTATTATTAATAAGGTACCTGTGAGGTCACCATCAAATCTCCACAAGATACAAGGTTCCGGAGCGCTAGCAAAAAAATAATAATCTTAGCTGGCGGAGAAAACACGAGTTCTCCCGAATCTGAGTCCAGCGCATTTCACAAAGTTAAATAAAAAATATGCATTGATAGTTTTGTGTGTGGAATATCATGTTTTGCAAGTTTTTTTTTAACCCCAATGAAAAATTATGCTGCTGTGCATAAAAATCACTTAGATAATCAGCTACCTTTATTTCCAGTGGGATTTCAGAATTCCTTCTTGTTATTATAGAAAACATATGTGGTTACAAATTAATAAAACACTTCTTCTTGGTACTGGGAGATGTTAGGCAAGATTGGAGACTGGATATTTACCAGGGGGTAAGAGAGAACGCTTATAACTGAGAAAATACCAGGTTTATCCATATTTTAGATAAATAAATAAATAAAATTGATCTAGAGTGGAGGCAAATTAAGGGATGCCCCAGAAATGTGTGGCTGAATTTCAAGATATACCTCGCTGAAAATTATTCTGAATTTACTGGGCTGCTATTATGGGTCCAATAATGTGTTGTTAACAAGGAGGAAATGTTTTACCCCCAGATCTTGTCCATAAGTTCACAGTCCACTTGGAAAAATCAAACAGACAATATTTAGGGAACAGCTAGTCACCGCCTGCATCTCATGTGGAGTAGCTGAGGAGGGCAGGAGCGTGCAGGGCAGGTTTTGGGGAGGAGAGAAGGCTTGAACTTCACCTGGAGGTTAAGCATTGGGGGGACGGGGGCATGTAGACAAAGGACAGGCGTGGCTGTGAAGAAATGGAGGAGGGGAAGGAGAGTGAACCATGAGAGAAGAATGCCACCCACTCAAAGCCTACATTTCTGAGTTATTCGAAGTTGTGAACATTAATATGTACATATGTGACCGAAGTGAGCAAGACAGGTACAAAGTGAAGTTAAATATACCTGCTGAGTGGACAAACTGATTATTAAGTAAGAAAATGAAGAGAGAGCTGGACTATATGAGTCTGACTCCAGGATCCAGGGCTTCACACCAAGAACCTGGTCTCGGAGTCCAGCACACTTAAGATGAAATTCTAGCCCTTCTGCTTACCAGCGGGGTGACCTTGGGTAATTCATTTTAACACCCTAAGCCTCATTTTGTCTCATCTATAAATTAGAATATCACTCATCTTACATTTTATTATAAAGCCTGAATAAGGAGTGACTGGTCAAGTACTTACTTACTCTAGTGCTTGAGACATTATACTTTGGTATTAAACTTAGGCATGCTGGAAAATACAACTTGGCTAGGAAAATGTCTCTATCCACAAATGTGTTCATTTTATTTCTTTGTTTTTGTTTTTAAATATTTTATTGATGAGAAAGAGAGACATCAATTTGTTGTTCCACTTGTTTTATACATTCCTTAGTTGATTATTGTATGTGCCCTGACCAGGGATCGAACCCATGACCTTACATAACAGGACAATGCTTTTACCAACTAAGCTATTCGGACAGGGCAACAAGTGTGTTTATTAATAAATGTAAATGATTTCGAATCACATAGGTCCTCTTTTATGGGGAAAATTGATACTGGATCTGATGGTTCTCACTGGGATGAGCAGAAAGACAGTTTCAGAATCTTCTCTGAGCTCCTGAGGATCAGGCCTGCAGGCAGGCAGCAAAGGGGGACACAATCAAAGTGCCCTTTCTTGAGTATTCTCCCTCTCCCAGCACTTTGCAGCAAACCCGGAACACAGTGCTATTTCCCAGAATTGTAGGCCTTGTCACTGGGGATAATGTGCACAGGAAAGTCGTGGAGTCAGTCAGGCATCTCCTTGCTCTGGGAAGATAGCTTCGCTGAAGACTTTGGACTGTGTCACTGAACAGACACTGGGAATGGCCTGGATTCCCTGGCCAGCGCATTGGGTGGGAGCTCCGTAAGAGTATGACCTTACTAGTGTGCTGGGGTCACCTGTGCCCAGTTCCCATCCTTCACGGGCTTAGCCACTCCCGAAGGTAGGGTGCTGTTTCTTGTTTATCTTAGTGACACTACGTCACACAAAGCAAGCACACTGTTCCTCTCTCCCCCCTTTCTCCCTTCCTGCCCCCCCCCCACTTCCTTCCTTCCCCTTTCAGTATTTACCTAGTCATACCCCAGCCCATCACTGTTTGATTTGTTGGAATGTTTGGATGTATTTTACTGTCCTGTTGGATAGAATGAGGGTTCTGAGCCCACACATGAAATCTGCCATGAGATTATTTTGGGATACACTGGCCACTATTCTGTGTGTGATTTTAGGTATGGGGCGGGGGGAGGGGGGGCGATAGCAGGAACCCAGTTACAGATTCTTGATGATTACATAAAAAATTCCAGCTTTATGATAAACAATTTGGAGTGAAGAAGTGGATGAAAACAGAGATACCCTTGATATCATCATGCAGATTAACAAAGGCCCTTGTCAGGGGCATTGAGAACCAAAGAAAAAGCTGAGGAAGGAAAGAGACTTCTGAAAGCTGAGAATCATGCTTCAGTCTCTTCATGCCCACTGTCCCCCGCCCCTTCAACACACTCAGAGCAGCCTGATGACAGAGATCCCTGGTATTGCATTAGCCAGGGCTCTCCAGAGAAACACAACTAACAGGAGAACAGGAGAGAGAGACGGGGAGAGGGAGAGGGAGGGGGAGAGGGAGAGGGAGAGGGAGAGGGAGAGGGAGAGGGAGAGGGAGAGGGAGAGGGAGAGGGAGAGGGAGAGGGAGAGGGAGGAAGGGGGAGGGAGAGGGAGAGAGGGAGAGAGAATATATAAGACAGATGATAGATGATAGATAGATAGATAGATAGATAGATAGATAGATAGATAGATAGATAGATAGATGATAGATAAATAGATAGAGATTTATTATAAGAAACTGTGTCTCACAATTATGGAGGCTGACAAGTTCCAAGATCTGCGGTCAGCATGCTGGAGACCCAGAAAAGTTAGTTCCTGTTCCAGTCCAAAGGCAGGAAGGAACCAGTGTCCCAGCTCATGGCAGTAAGTTGGGAGGAGTTTCCTCTTCCTCAGGGGACGGTCAGCCTATCTGTTTTATTCACCCTTCAGCTGACTGGATGAAGCTCATCCACATGAGTAAGGGCAACCTGCTGAATTCAGTCTACAGGCTCAGACATTAGCCTCAGCCAGAAACAGCCTCACAGATACACCCGGGTTACGCCCCACCAAATGTCTGGGCCCCCTGTGGCCCAGTCAAGCTGACCCAAGAATTACCCATCCCAGGGATAAACACTCAGGAACGTCGGGCAATCAGGTATGAATGACATAAATGCTCTGACAGTGGGGAGGAAGGAATTCTACTAATTCGGAGTGTGTTTTGTGCCAATACCTTGAGAGATGTTTGCCTTCGCGCATCATGTGCACCGAGAGAGAAGCCCAGTGAAGAGTTGATATTTGCAAAATATTTTCCCTGCAATCCACGTTTTATTTCCACTGTTTTCTGCACATAAATCTGGATACGAGGCTTTAGCTAAATACTCAATTTTCTCATCTTATGTCGTGTTAATCTTTTGCTGACCACATAGTGCCTGTTGTGAGCCTCAGGTAGAAATGACAAAACCTGCCTCCGCAATCGCTCCTTAAAGGCCAGAGAGAAATGTCCACAAAGTGTTATTTTAATGTTCAGTGTGGGGTTGTCATCTATCAGGCCCCACATATTATCTCGGCTTAAAAGATTTCTTCGTCCACTGTGCTGACCCAGCTCATGTTGGCGCCGGTGAGATGATGAAAGAAGGCTATAGTGTGCATCCGAGCATATAGTTATCTTCCTGACTTCTTTCCCAAAGCTTTCCTTCACTATTAGCAAAGCCAGAGATGGAAAAAACAGCTTCCTGAAGCTGTCAAATCGTTCCCATTGACAGAGACACAGGAGGCTAACCCAGATGGTAGAGGGACAAAATGTGGTTGCACAAGCTAGAGATTTGCTCCTTATGTTTCTACATAATTAATTTCTGAATTTTCCAAATTAGCCATGTGTTTCAGATGTTGTTTCTTCCAGGGTTAAGTCCGTTCTCTTTAAAATGTGTGTGTGTGTGCGTTTGTGTGTGTGTTTAAAGATAGATCTTTCTTTGCCTGATCTATCCCTAGAGCTTCTTCAACACAGCATGCATAGTAATTCTAGGGCAACACAGGTACTGTCTCAACTACTAATACCGGGCTTATCAGAGGTTCATGCCAAGACCCTGGGGGGAGGTTCCCATATGTGAAAGGGTTTTCATCCCAACTCAACTTAATGAGATGAAATAGAGTTTCAATATTTTGAAATGTAGATTGACAAATTAATGTGAAACAAAATAAAATAATTTGAAGTAGCACAGAATCCAAATGATCTTAGGTAAGTTTTCTCAAAGCTAAGGGTGATCACATTGTTCTGTACAACCTTGACTTAGCCGGTGAGCTGTGCTGAGGTTTGCAGAACATGCTACAAAGATGAAAACCCTGGGAGCACACAGCGCAGGGAATACAACATAAAGAAAACAAACTGGCCCTAACTGGTTTGGCTCAGTGGATGGAGCGTCGGCCTGCAGACTGAAAGGTCCCAGGTTTGATTCCAGTCAAGGGCATGTACCTTGGTTGCGGGCACGTCCCCAGTAGGGGGTGTGCAGGAGGCAGCTGATTGATGTTTCTCTCTCATTGATGTTTCTAATTCTCTATCCCTTTCCCTTCCTCTCTGTAAAATAATCAATAAAATATATTTTTTAAAAAGTGATTTTTACACCCTCCTCCCATCTATCCTAGCTCCTTTAAGAATTCTATTTGTGTTATTTTTAATTGCATATTTTCGTTTCCATGCTACTCACTCCCACCCCATTCTACCAAATGTAAGCCCTACAAGTTCATGAACATTGTGTATCTTATTCATACTTATATTTTCAGAATCTAGAACAGTACCTGGGATAAAGTAGGTCTCTAGGAAACATATTGGCCAAAACCACTCAAAACCCAACAATACATTTATTCACAATTGAAATTGGGGGTGGGGAGAAGCAAGTACATTCAGCTTAAGGAAGAAAGGGGTAAGAGTCCCCACAGCAAAGAAAGAGTGTCCACTGGGGTAAATGAATGGGACCATTTAATGTTATCTGAACTCAGGCTCCCAATGGCAGGGTTGGAAGTCAGGATCCAGCTGAGATGTAGTGATGGGGGAATACTGAACTGATAGCTTATGGAACTTAATCAGATGCTTATTGATGCAGAAGTGATTGTCCTCACTCACATGTTACCCTTAACACACATGGCATGTGAATTGAAGAGTAATGCATTTCTATGGGGGTATCCAATAGTACTGGAACAAAGGGAAATGTATACATATACATATGCATATATGTATGTGTATATGTAAGAAAGTGCTCCTGTAATTGTTATGCTTTTGTTGAAACTTTAAGCTTTATCTGAGAGTTTGCATAAGATTCTGCATTCACATCACAATGAAGACTTGTAACAGAGACTGTTCCTCACAGAACGTTTTATGTACCAGCCCTTGCTACCTGATATCTCCATCCACTAAACTGATGCCCCCAAGCATAAAATTGGGATGGTAATATTTGAAAGCTGCTGGCTCCTCAAAGTCACAATGATCCCTGGCCTGTACTCATTTAAGTTCTGATTGCAATGTATTTAATAACCATCTCTGATCTGGCCTCATTTAATTTCTTTTTTAAAAACATATGTTTTTATTGATTTCAGAGAGAGGAAGGGAGAGGGAGAGAAAGATAGCAACATCAATGATGACAAAGAAACATCAATCATCTGCCGCCCGCATGCGCGTTACTGGGGATCAAGCCCACAACCCAGGCATATGACATGGTCCAAATTGAACCAGCGGCCTGGTGCATGAGACGGCACTCAACCACTGAGCTACACTGGCCTGGCCCCTATTTAACTTCAAACTGCAATTCATTTGTTTGTAAAAACTCACAAAAGGCAAAGGCATGGCCTCAGAGGAACAGGTTTTCCTGGTAAAAATTTCAGAACCACGCCAATGTGATTTTCCTTCCTAGTAACCTGTAACAGGAGAAGGAAGGACCATCAGCCTGTTGAAATGAAACGCTGCTGACTCAGCCTGTGCTTTAGTGTGTGTTTATTATTCCTTCCTTATTACTTATTAGTGTCTTTTTTCATCTCCTCTCTTATGGCCTCTGTCTACTTAAAAGGAAATATATCCAACTATTTTGGGGTAAATACAGTGTACTAACTACATCTTTTAGCATGATGCTGACATATGCTCAACTAGAAGTTCCTCCCCATCTCAACCCCTGTCTTAACAGATCAATGCAAAAGTAAATGCAGGAAATAAATGAATAGAGATTCGTATTTTTAACAACGGGAAAAGATGTACAAAATAATCAGAATCCGGTTTCCTACTTATTCAGTGTCAGATGCTGTGTCTGAGTTTACAGAGATGAAGCCCAGCTTCATCTCTAAAGACTCGACCGGCAGCACCGATCCCCATCCTCCAGGACTCCTGCACCACGAATGGCCAGTCTGCACTCTTCTGCCTGGCTTCCAGGCATCACAGTTCCAACCATCTCTAGGTGCAGTTTCCTATCTTCATCTCAGTGTAGCACAGACCACACCTGCAAGTCTTCTTTGCTATAGAGACCAAAACAAATCACCACTGTGATCCACCCGGGCATTTGGTGGCTTTGCTGGCTACTAGGGGCCCACTGAATATATTTCATGTCATCCATAGAGGAATAGAAAAATCATATATACGAATGTCATCACAAAGAGTTACAATCAAATCGAGGAGCCCTGAAATTGCAGACTCTATTGGTAATGCAAAGTGTAGCAACCAAATGATTAACCTGAATTTTATGTTATGAATGCTAACTGGCAATCAGCTTGGGACCAATTAGAAAAACTGAAGAATTAAAACAAATCGATTCCATTGAATTTACCTCAGATCATATGGCTGACAGCCAAGTGTCCTGTGGTAGATTTCTTCCCCCTTCCCCCCCCCCCACCCCCGTCCATTATATAACCAATGGATAAGTTTCCATCAACCTCAGTGCCTGGTGCAATGGCTGACAGGCCCTGTGGGTGGGAACACTGGGAATTACATGGCTGAGAGCGTGAACGGTAGAAAGCTATAGCTATCCTCAGTGGAAAGGATGGCAGAGCCAATCCATTCTTCAAATAATAATTCAATATAGTTTACAGACACCCCCATCTAACTTCACTGTGCAACAGTTACTTACGTGATGAGGCACATTCCAAAATGCGGTGATATTGGTAACCACATTCACAAAGAGCATTGCTGATTTTGAGTGGAGAATAGAATCATGTACAGCAATTGCTCTTCTCTCCGGGGAAAAATGCTCTTAGCAACTCTCTTGGGGACCCTTACATCTTCAGAACTATGGTTTTTGTGGTTCTTTTGTCATTGGTGACACTAAGGGTGGAATCAATTATGAGATTCATCTATAACTCAGTGACCCTTCTGATTGATAGCACATATGCAATTGGAGTTTATGCAAATGTCATATAATTACAATGGTAGTAAAAAAGAATGCAGCTGCCTTTTATGGAGTATTTACTCTCTGCTAGTTGCATCTAGACATTATTTTACTTTAAACATAATTATCAAGTTAAGAAAATAAAGGGACCCTGATGATTTATGACACTATAATATATAGGCTTCATTAATTGCTCCTAAAGTAAGTTGTTCTTTAAAGCTGATAGTCACGATGTTGCCGGTGGAAATAGATTTCCTTTACAGTCATGAGGAAAATATTTTGTGAACCCAAGTATAGGAGGATGCGGTGTAGCGGTAAGATTTATTGGAGCAGAAACAAAGCACTGCCCCAGTATTCCATCAAGCTTGGAAGAGAGCAGGCTTTCTTTCAAACTAACCAATCTCTTTTCTGGATTTTCTGGGGGTTTGTGTCCCTTATCCAATCTGATGCTTTTCCAGATTTTTTTTTCAGTCTAGACTTCAACTCTTTATGTCATCACTTTGGTTCCTACTTCACATGCCTCGAAATTCTGCCTCATCTTTTGGTTTCTACTGCACATGTGTCTACCTCCACCTGCACCCTCTTGGTTTCTACTGTGCATGTGCCTACCTCCACTTACTCCCTCTTGGTTTCTACTGTGCATGTGCCCAGCAAAGGAATTTCCCCCACCGTTTTATTCTCCCCACCATGACCCCACCCCTGGGGAGTCTGTGAATAATGCAATTTCCTAGAGAATCAGGTTTAATGTCCAATCTGGCTCCTTAGTTTATTAGGCTTAACATCCACTCCCATTTGTTCTCATTCTGTATTAATAACTAGCTAGGTCCCTGTGTTAACAATGATAGTATCTGCCATTGTGAATGTGGGCTTTAGAGACAGATACAGTGTGTTGAAATCATAACTCCATTATTTACTAAGTTTTTAGCCGAAGGCAAAGACTTAACTTTCTACACCTCAGTTTCCTCATCTGCCAAACAAGGATGGCAATAATAGGTACCTCAAAGAATTGTTGCATAGTTGATGCAAGAATTATGATTCTCACAGTGCCTGCCTCATACAAATATTGTGTTATTTGTTATCATTATTATGCACTCACTCACATATTGATTCTTTAAATATCTTCTTGTTGTCTATGATGGAATACTTCTGTGCTGGACACTAGAAATGATCGGCGCTACTCTTGTAGGTGGCCATTGATGCCATTTCAGTAATGCCAGGATAATTAAGCCCTCCTCAAAAATACACATTTCATTTGAAAGAGCTGAAAGCTTTAAAACTCATCGTTAATGATCTATTTCTACTCTTCCAGTATGGTAGGTACTAGCCACATGTGGCTATTTAAAGTTAATTGAAATGAAATTAAAATCAAAATTGAGTCCCTCAGTTGTACTATCCACATTTCATATGGAACATTTTCATCATCACAGAAACTTGAATTGGACAGCAATAGATACCTTTCATTATTTCTTACTAAAGTGCAAGCAACCAAGAAATCATTCATTATTTATACCTTTGCATCAAAGTATGTTCAGATCCTTTTCTAAAACCATGTTTTGATATGGAGACAGGGGAAGGGAACATGAAGGCCCTGAGGGGAAATCCTTTGGATTTTTCCATTTTAAAAATATTCATCTTCGGTGCTATGTGCATACACTTAGAGCATATAAAATCAAGTCTGCAGACCTGACACCTCTGAAAGAAGGCCCTCCGTGCTTCCCCATCCTACCATTTTCATTAGCACTCCACTGTTTGGCATTCCCCCAGGACACTGGTGTGAGCTAACCTCACTCATGAGGAAAATATATCAGCCCGAGAACAAATGCTCTTGAGTCAAGATGGGAAATCCATCTCAGAGAGCTTCGTCGGAGTGAGATTGTCTGAAACCCTCCCGTGCCCTTGGGTTGAGCTCCCCTTCCCATATATCAGAAGTGGCACAAACATCGGGAGGCTTCTTTGGTAAGTTGAGAACATGCTTTCAAAAATGGACCCAAACTGCACATGCATACACCCTTAGCTATCAACACACAAACAAACGAAGAAACACTAACACCCAAAGAAGCCAGCAGCTCTATTTGAACAGATCTTCCTCTCCACATGAAAGCAAAACTCATCGTGTCCCAGGTTAGAACAGCTGAGACCCATCAACCCACGGAAAACAATTTGTTCAGAGCAGAAGCTGTCACTGGCTATTACCACGTGGAACGTGACAGGCCGCTGCAGACCTCGGCTCCCTGATTGGGGCAGGCCTGCTCCCATTTTACTTGACAGCTGTGGACATTGGAATAATGCAAAACATAACCTCATCAACAGACTGTGGAAAATCTGAGAGCTGAAGACAGATGTTCAACTGCCTTCACCACCTTTCATATTTAATTATATTTATGGGGGGGGGGGAAACATGTGATAAGTCAATCCTTTGAAGAAGGCCTACTTTACTATCCGCTTAATGATGGGGTGAGTCTGGAGTTCTCAGGCAAACCATGGTCCTCAAATGGCCTAAAGCTAAGCTCTGGTGGCAGATGAGCCTGTGCTGAGTTGGCCTGTGTTTCATACGACGATCTGTGTCCTTCACCTTACTAGTATTTTTAGCTACCTCATTCGACTTCGCTGTTCTTTACCAGACCAGCCTGCCAATGTCAGCTCTACAGCTAGCGACTGCATGCAATCAGCAAATGTCGATCATTGCCAGGCTGAAGGTAAGTACTTTTTTCCCCCCCATCTCACTTGAAAACAAATGATTTATCTTTCTTTATTTGGAATCTACAGAGATCTCAAAGAAATCTCAGAAAAAAGAAATGCTATATCATCTGCTCCAGTGTCTGGTATCAGGAAATGACTTTAATATGTTAACCACCACTCATAATCTTACCTGCCTGTATAGAGCTGGCATACGAATCAAAGGGGTGAAAGGTCCCAGTCAGAGTGTCTTCATTAAGGACCCCACAGGGAGTTATGGGGACTGGAAAACTAAAGAACTCTTGCCTGGACTTCAGTCCAGTCCCTTAATTCCACTCAGGAAAGTGGTCTAGGTATAGATAAATAGATTATTCATTCATTCTTTAACAAGAGAAACTGGAAATGTAAAATTTTATATAACATCTAATTCTTAAATATTAATGATTATATTTTCCCAACATTGCATAGGTCCATGGTGTGGAGGCCAAACATGGTGTGACTATATCTCCAATTTTTCAAACCTTGACTTAAAGGAGTTAAGATTTACTGAATTTTACAAAACATTTATTTCTCATAAGATGCAAGGGTTTTAAAAAGACTGTTTCTGAAAGGCAGCAAGGATTGGTGAAATGATGACTGGGCTAAAATTGGGCAGCTGGTGCTCTGCCCAGCTCTTCTGTTTATAAGCTGAGTGGCTTTTGGGCAAATCACATAAATAGTCAGACAGTCAGCCTCTGACTATTTAAATTGGGGTCTCACATGCCAAATCTATTTCATGTTTTTTTGAATATCAAATAGTGAACATGTTTTTTAAACTGCAAAAAGTCCTACTCTAAGGAAATACTACCTATTGTTAAATTTTCAACAATGTGTCATCAACAGAAATGACCAGCGCTTATCATTTATGCCACTCCCCTCTCCTTCTGAAGGTATCCCATGTCTGCAAGTGAGAAGGGACAGAGAGGAGGACACCTTATTCCGAGACCTTCCTCGTTTCTTGGTCTGGTCCCGCATACATGGGCTTTGTGCTTTCGGATGCCCTGGAACATCTCTCTATCCTTCCCATAAGTTATCTCCCCCGCCCCATTACTGATAGCTTAATGTTTTAGTTCTTGCAAACACATGTCTGAGAGAGAAACACCCATTGTTGCTGCCCTTTGGGATAGTTTGAATAAACTGTTCTTGACATGTTGGTGAATGATTGGGTATTAAGCACCCCCCTCGCTCCCTTGCACCTGCCCTGGCGCAGCGATTGCTATTGGATACGTGCAGCAGTTTTGCAATGTTCTATTAGAACGGTAATAATCAGAGAGTGCTAGGCAGGAGTGTGATATGAAACTCACACATCATAAAGATGCCTCCAAATTATTATTATAATCTACATCTAAAACCATTTCTGTTTCATAGCTCCCTCTGGTAAAAAAATAAAACTCATAATTCAGTTAGGTAGTTTCTAGATGTGGTTGCTATTGAAAGAAACTCAAAACATATTCCCCAAGACCCTCTTATGGGTGAGACTGACATAATCATAAAAAATAAAAATGCTATTAAATAGACTATAAATTTCAAAATGATACAGGGATGCAATAACCAGCCAGAGACTTGAAGGAAATAATAAAAGCAAACAAAAACCAAATAGAACCCCGTTCCCCCTTCTCCCAATAAAGATAATGCCAAACCACAAGACGCTGATCAACGAGCTGCTGCAGCTTGGCCTTGCTCTACTAAAGAGGTAGGGTTTTAGGAGGGCTGGGTAAAATGCTACATGGGCAGCCAAGCTACAGGGCCCATAAATCATTCGAATTTAAATAAAAGCATTCCAAAATAGATAAATCATTTGTTTATACACAAAAAAATGCACTTTGCTAGAGCTAGAAGAAAAGCCATGTTTATAAAATATGTAAACTCTCCCCATAAATCTAAATCAGGGGTGATTTCAGGCACTAACGCTATGTGGTAATGTGCAAAGAAAGCATTGCAAAATGAGACTTTGGTAAAACAAGTAATAAAATCAATTAAGAAAGTTTAGTCTTCACTGTAAACCTAATTAAGCAAATAAAAACCAAAGTTCTTTGTAAACTATTCAGAGATAAGCCATCATTGCATTTGGAGCACTATTATTAAAAGCATTTATTTCATTGAAGGTACTTCGCCTTGCCACTCAGAAGTATGTCTGGCATCGAACTTATAATCAATACACAAGTTGAGCTATATTATAAACAGGGACAGTTGCAAAGCCTTTTCCCAAAAGGCGGGGCAAAATGGGCCACAGTGTTCATCTTGCGACATTGCCCGGCTATACCCACCATGAATTCCAAATTCTCAGGGTCAGTGGTACCCCACCTGCCTGTCGTGGTGGTTGCTGGGATTGCAAGTCCTGGTGAATATTTCTGTGACAGACACTGCATGCCCAGACTGCCTCACCCCCCTCCTCTGCCCGTGCTTAGAGCCCTGTTACCCTGCTCCTGAGAATGAATAACGAAATTCAGGTTTTGATATTTTTTTTTTTACCATATTTTTGCTCTCTGGATTCTCCCCCAGTTAGTTTTCTGCTTCGTTTCAGAACAAGACATAAAGTAATAAAGTATAATCTCCAGGGTGAGGGGAAGGGGTCTGTTCCTAGGAAGCTTTTTTCTTACAGATGCTTTTGCGTCCACCATCTGTTTTCTGCCTAGAGCCGCAACATAGATTATTCATGGGACAAAATGATATTCAGTGATAATTGGGCGAAAACATGGGGAGCTCCCAAGTCCTTGGTGTCCTCTCTGGAGCCGCGGAACCCATCCTGGAAATGCTGCCGCCAGACTCCTTAATAAATGATATATTCAACTTCTACTTTGTTTAAGCCACTGTTCCTTTCCTTGCCATCAAGTTCATCTTATTCATAATTGATGCACATCTTTCTCTGTTCTCCACAGAACTGTCACTGTCTCGGGCTTGCAATGAAGTCATCAGACCTCCAGGTTGATAATGACATTGAGCATGTATCCCTGCTCACTGGGCATTATCTGTTTGTTACTTGGCGTTATCTCGTGTACCATTCACCAAACCCTAGGAGATAGGTACTATGATTCTGTAAAAAGGAATTGAAAGCACAGAAATGTTGAAAATGGTGCCAGAAGTCACTAAAGGAGTGAGAAGGCTGAGTTTTGAACATGAAGTGCTCGGAGATCTGGCTCCGAAGTAATTCCTCTTTCCCTCACACATCCCGTTAGCACTTCAGGGTCTCAGGACGGGGTCTCAGCAGCTGTCACAAAGGAAAGGAAGTCTGCATGAATGGATGCAGAGAAAACGCTTCCAATAACCAGTGAAGTGCATGATGCTTTTCTTCTGGTGTAATCCTGCATGCTATGGGAGGTGTTGGGATGGGAGCCCTACAATCATAGTGATAACCCTACAGTATCACCTCGGAAGGAAATGATCAGGCAAAGGCAGTCTGCTGTTTGGACTGAAATATATGAGGTTAAAAATAGTTTTAAATGAATGTATAAAGAAAAAAGGTATATTTTAGCCGTTGAAAGGGACATCCTGTTATTTGTGACAGCAAGGATGGACTTAGCATTATGCTAAGTGAAATATGCCAGACAGAGAGAGACAAACACCACATGGTCTCACTTATATGTGGAATCTAAAGCAAATCCAATCTAATTGAAACAGAGAGTAAAAAAAGTGGCTGCCAGGGCCTGAGGTAGGAGGGGAAATGGGAAGAGAGTGGTATAAGGGTACCAATCCGTTATAATATGAGTAAGGTCTGGGGTCTAATGTATATATAACATGATGACTACTAGTATAGATTAATATACCAAGACTAGACACCCAGTGCATGAAATTCCAGCACTTGGGGGTCCTTTAGCCCAGCCTGTGCCCTCTTGCAGTCCTGGAGCCCTCGGGGGATGTCCGACTGAGTGGGCCTAAGCTGGCAGTCGGACAGCCTTAGCACTGCCACGAAGGCGAGGGAGCCTCCCACCACTGCCACTGCGCTTGCCAGCCTTGAGCCGCCTTCTGGCTGAGCGGTGCTCCCCTGTGGGAGCGCATTGATCACCAGGGGGCAGCTCCTGTGTTGAGCATCTTCCCCCTGGTGGTCAGTGCGCATCATAGCAACCAGTCGTTCCACTGTTTGGTCAATTTGCATATTAGTCTTTTATTATATAGGATAATACTGTATTGTATAATTGAAATTTGATAAGAGAATAGAATTTAAATGGTTTTACACAAAAAGGTAAATATGTGAGAAAAAAATCATCATAACATTTCAAGATAGTGGCTATTAAATGTTTGTGCTGCCTTTACTATGCATGTGTTCATCAAATGGTCACACCAAACACTTTAAATATCTTGCTGTTTTGTCAATTATACCTCAGTAAATCTGAAGAAAAACTCATGCTGCTATTTGCAACTTATTTATTTTCTTACATGTTACATATAATACATGTATTTTAAACAGAAACAGGATCACATTCTATTTCATAATCTTTTATCCTCAAAATATATAATGGACATTGCCATTCTATTATTCCAGTTCAATAAACATGTATCTTTGAAGTTATTTTAAACCTGCTAACATAAAATTGGTAAATTAATCTAACGGTATGAAGATGTTTCACTATTAGAGTCATACATTGCCGTTGGTACTTGGAGGTTTTAGGATTGGCTAATTTTAGATTTTAATTTTAGACTCTGATAACTACTGTTACACATAATTCACTTAAAGAAAAAAGAAATGGCCTTTTCTTCTTCTCCCTCTGCCTTGCTTCCTCCGGGTTTATTTTGCCAGATTGAGTCTAAGATAGATCAGTTTAAAAACACAACATCCTCCAACCCTGTGACCATTTTTTCATAACTAATCCCACAGATGGGACCTTCTTATTTAACTGATTGTATGACCTTGGACCCAGAAGCCATTGCCTTTTTCCTAAATTGGTAAAATTGTCTCCGTGTTTTCTTTTCACACATCAGATTCAGTCTTTTACTGGTCATGAAAAACCGTTAAAATATGCAGTTCATATAAATGTAAGGTGGTATTATATTGTTATATCTTTTTTTTATGTCTTTCATGTGTAAAGCAGTTTTACTAAATGTTTTCCCATTATTTTTTTCTCATATTTCAGTAAAAAATTACCATATTCAGGTGTCACTGAATTAATTCAAATTCAGTTTGGGTGAGTTTGTTTAGTAGGATTTGTCCATATTGTATCGATCTGTGCTTGTGCTCCATGCTTGGTCTCTCTCTTCCTACCACTTCATACCCTTTTGACTGAACCAGGAAAAGGATGAAAGTACTGAAAAGAGGCCATCGTGTTAAATAAAAGATTTTTAAGTAATGCTTTCCTATAGATGGGAATACCTCCGACTCTCTCCCCTCACCGTTCAGGAGGCTCTTCCAGCCTCAGAATCTGCATGCTTCATGGCCACAGTACAGTTTACATTGCTCCTGTCACTCTGTCTTGCCTATGAAGGTTTACAGACTCAAGACTAAGACGATTGCGGAAACATTTAGGAATGAATCGAAAAGGCTGGGCAGGCTCCTGTGGCCTCTTAGAAGGCAAGGGTCACCTGGGAGCCCAGGTAGAGACTGGCTCAAAGCACAGGTGGGAAGAAGCAGGAGAACAGGTGACCAGGCGCTGGGAAGGAGGGACAAAGCTGGATCTCATGTGTTCTCTCATCCAGACACACCATGTGGACCTCTAAGGGCAAGAAGAGTGCTCAAGCCTGGCCTGTGTGGCTCAGTGGTTGAGCATTGATGCATGAACCAGGAGGTCACAGTTTGAATCCTAGTCAGGGCACATGCCTGGGTTGCGGGCTCAATCTCCAGTGTGGGGCGTGCAGGAGGCAGCTGATCAATGATTCTCTCTTCATCATTGATGTTTCTCTCTCTCTCTCCCTCTCCCTTCCTCCATGAAATCAATAAAAAATATATAAGGCGGCATTAGACATTTTAGGCCACTCGCTACCCAAAAAGTGGGTGTCGTAAATAACACCACTTCACACATCCCCGCAGATCTGCATGCAGCTGTACAAGTCCTTGCAGCACAGGTTGGCCCTGCCACCTAGGATAAATCACTGCAAAGCACTCAGTCCCCAACAGGGGGCTGTTAATTAGTCTTAAAGGCCCCTGCAGTTCCTCTAGTGTTTCAAGGAAGTACACAAACCTAACGATATGCAAAAATACGTTTTTGGTTTTTTTTATGGTCAGCACGGGCTGAGATTTTATGAGCTTCCCATGGTGTTCTGAAAGTTAAGCCCCATGCACATGCACTGAGAGAAGGCTGTTAAGATTGACTGGGATAAATGCTTGGTTTATCTTGCAGCTGGAATGCATGCGGCAGACCTCCTCTTGCCTGGAAGTGACAGGAAGCTGCAAGGCTTAGGTCAAGGTCGCATAGCTCTGCACCTCCAGCGTGTTCCACTCTGCACCCAGCCCAGTGTTGGTGCTGCCCTTCGTGTTCTCAGAGAGCAAACTTTTGTCCTGGTAGACTAGGATAGAAAGTCTGAGAATTTGAACATCGTAGAACTGTTCCGGAGCTTAGGAAAAAAGGGGTATCTTCTCCTTCCTTACCACTTTAGCCATAATACTCATCAGTGTATATTAGAGCCTTCAGAGACCCTACAGAAGACTATTTTCCAAGGTCAAACCATGTTGGATTTGATCCCCAGTTTGACAGGTATACATTCATCATCTGCTGGGGCCAAGGGACTGTGTTCCCAACACACAGAGCTCAGGACACTCTCCACCCTCAATGAGCCTATATATCAGCTTTCCTTCTTACTGTGATAAAATGCTGTCCCCAAGAGGCCATGCAGTCTTTCTTTTCTTCCACATCTCAATAAGACAACATCTAACATCCCCCAGAAAGTGGGGAATTCATATTATAACAGCTAACAAACAGTGAGTGTTCCCTGCCCAGCAGGGATAGGAGGGATATCGCTGAGTCCTTCCCCAATCTGCACTCCCCAAAACAACAAACAAAAACAACCAATTTGAAATGATTACCTCTCCCATTTTATAAAGAGCACACTTGAAGCAAGGAATAGGGAATTTAGCTCTCTGGTCCAGTAGATGGTAGAAGAATACACTGACCCCCCATAACTTGAGCATGAATTGGCTAGAGAAGAGTCTTTATCTGAGTTTCTAACTATAGCAGTGGCCACTACTATGTGGTCAGATAAGACAATTCGGAAACCTGAAAGAGTAATATAATTTCTACATAAAAATAAAATAGAGATACATGACTAAATATATAGATTTATTGAAACAAATAGCTAAATGCCAAGATTCGTTTTGAAGCGACAAATGAAATATTTGATTATATCCCATCCACTCTTCCCTGACTTCTTTCTCTTTGGTCAATTCTCCTAAAGGCTCCTTTATGCTCACCCAGCCTCCACAAAGCCTCAAAACCTCCCCCTTTTTCATACTTGTGGTTATGAAATGTGCCTCCTTAGGGAATATCAGATGCCTCTGAGAACTCCGAGCTTTCAGATAACATAAAAACTTACCCCCAAATTTCACCCAATTACCTAGCATAGTATTCCATGTGTATCTCCTTCCAACAGATATGTGGCTCTCTATTTCCATGTCATGTTTTCCTAACCTGCCTGGATATTATACTGATTCGTCAGTCTTATTTGGCATCTTTCTAGTTTTAAGAAAATACAGCCAAGATGTTCAGTTACCAAATGAAGTTTTTAACAAATAATTGAGAGGTCTTTACTATTTTACCTCAGGAACACAGTATATTTAAACTTATTGTTGTTTGTTTTTAAAATTCAGATGGTTATTCAGATGGTCAAGTCAAATCAAAGGCAAGAAAGTTGGGGTGTCTTAGGGCTGAGCTGAAGTGTAATGAACACACAGCAGACAGGCACCAAGTGTGCTGATTCCCACTGAATTAAGGAATAGCCACAAACGAATGGGAAACAATTGGTCTTTAGTAAAAGTGGTTGGCAAAAGTGATTATTTGGATAATCAAGTTATACCACACCACACAGATGCATGTCATATGGACACATAAATTCCAGATAATTTAAGGTATTGTTTTAAACAATAAAAAATAGAAAATTCTAAAACATTACATAATTAAAATGTTTAATTTTCTCTGTGGTTACTTGAAGGTGGTGGACTCTTATCTAATAAAAAAGAGATTTAAAAAAATCTCAAGTCAGGTATGTATTTTAAATATCTGATAAATAAATAATGTCATTAATAAGTAATGTGTCCTTGCAAATAAATAAGGAAAATACTAACACAATAATAGGCAAATGGATTATGAACATGAACAAATATTTTCAAAAGAAGAAATATAAATATAGTCTGGCTAATGAACATATGAGAGAATGTTTGACTTCTCCAGAAAATAAGAAATAAATGCCTATGAATGTGGGTGTTCTATTTGCTCTCAAATTGTTTCAAGGTTGGTGATGGTGCAGTGAGGCGGGCTTTTTCAAATGCTTCTATTAGGAGAATAAAATAACACAGGGTTCCTTGTAAATCAATTGGTTTTGTGTTTCAAGATCGTTAAACATATTTCTACTGTTTTACCAAATGATTTCATTTCTCAGAATTTATCTTAAAGGGGGAAAAAAAACTTGAAATGTACAAAAAGATGCTCACAACATATATAATAGCAAAAACACAGAAACACTCTGCATGTCCGATTAAGAGGTTGTTCACTCACCTTCAGAATATTTATATAAAGAATATAGCAGTCCGTGTCCCCAAAGAGTAGTATACAAATGAGGGGAAAGGGTGATGTGTAAGTAGTCAATTATCAACAGAGCATGAAAAGATTCAGAAACTTATTTCTAGTGTTTTTGATCAAGGACAGAAGAAAAGTTAAGGGTTTCTTTTCTTTTTTTTTTTTTTAAGGAGCTAGTAAATGTATATGGAGAATTTATTTTATTTTATTTTATTTTAAATATATTTTATTGATTTTTTACAGAGAGGAAGGGAGAGGGACAGAGAGCTAGAAATATCGATGAGAGAGAAACATCGACCAGCTGCCTCCTGCACACCCCCCACCAGGGATGTGCCCGCAACCAATGTACATGCCCTTGACCGGAATCGAACCTGGGACCCTTTAGTCCGCAGACCGACGCTCTGTCCACTGAGCCAAACCGGTTTCGGCTGTATATGGAGAATTTAGGCATCATGTTACAAACTTTTTAATGCAAAGGAAATATAGCAAATGTACAGACTTGACCAATGTAAAGTGATCTGTGCTGTGGAGAACAAGATGCGTGTAGAGCCTGACTAAAGTGTTGAATCTAGTTATCTGGAGACAGTAATATATACACCTATGGCCTGTATTCATCAGATTGCAAACTTCCTGTCTGGGATACGGACTATGTACCACTCAAATCATTGGAAAAGAGCAGTTGGATATGCAGCAGGCACAGCCATGTGACTTGTTATGGTCCCTGCCAGAGACTATGCAGCCAAACCCCAGTTACCATCAGCCCACAGCTCAGAAGGTGCACTTGTGACTAAGGACTTGCAGAGTCGAAGGAACCGCTGAGCTAAAAGCCAGCACTTGTATAAAGGAGAAAAAGCCACCTGTTCCTCCAGGCTCTTGACTGCCCTCTGCCAGGAAATACCATTTGGCTTTAACTACAAAAGTAAACGTCGCCCCCTGGTGTTGCAGTGCATAAGCAGCATAACTTGACATGGCAGCCTTGAGCCAAGTTACAGGATGACAAAGAGACTAATGTCTAGGAGTATCAGAGGGCACTTAGAGGATAGGTCTAGAAGAGACGGGTGGGGGCAGACAGTGAATAATGAGAAAAGGAGAAGCTCTGCCATCACTTCCTGACCCTCACTTCCCTGCCCCCCATAGCGATGTAGGGGGGAATCTATGCCTGAAAGAGCAGACATATGAGCATGTTTGACAGCCATGTGGAGTGGCCTGTAGTGAGAGAGGGTGTGATGGGGCATGAGCTAAACATGGATATTCACCTGTTAGCACAAATATCATTAAAATATTTGCATATTTTCTTCCCCTTCTTCCTTTGCCATTTTTTATGTAAATGCCTTGATAACATTGAGCTTCATTAATTCTAAAATATGTGATCTTTGTCTCCTTTTTTCTTTTTTAAACCTTCAAAAAAGTGTTTTATAGATTATGAAAAATGACTTCTAGTAAGACTGAAGTCACAGCACGCAGGTAATTTGGGGCGCAGGCATACAGATTTTATTGTTCCATAAGCTAACAATAAACATAAAGGCAAATGTTATTGCACATTTCCATAGACATGAAGGAGGCATTTTCCCATCCCAAAGTTTACTATAATTATATCATTCAGGTATTACTTTTCTTTCCTTTTGAAGTTTTCCTAACTCTGCTTTTCTTAGGCGAGTTTATGAAACTTACAGGAGCATTCATTTTTTAATGATAGTTGAGGGTGGCATTATTTTTCTGTAGCATGGGCGGGGTATGGCAAATAAGACTTAGGTTGGGGTGGTAGAGATGTCATAAAAAATTGGGGGAAGTAGTAACTAAAGAATCTGGAAGACACTGATGTCTCTACTGTCCAAACTAGTCAACCCTTGGTCTTCTCCTCTAATTTAGTCTCCAACTGCACCCCTCCCCCACTACCCTCATAGCCCTGATCCATAGACTTCCAAAAGTCAATCTCTGATGATGTAGTGCTTTCTCTAAATCTGTAGGAACCAGTATTGGCTCCCTATTGTCTGCTCATCAAGTCTGTATTCTTTGGACTAATGTTCAATGCCCTTTATGACGTTCCCCTCTTCCAACCTACATTATTGCCACCAAATCTTCATTATGAACCCTCACCATGAGCTAACTGGATTTTGCACTGATTTCGAATGAGAGACAGTGCCCTATTTCAGAAAGCCATAGACAGAGTAGCAGTTCCATAGGGGAGAAAGATGTCTAGACACAGGTACCGAGTTAGATTATACATGATCTAGCAAGAGCCTTTAATGTTTATAGAATTTACCATGGACCTAAAATACAATTCTATCCTTGATTCTTTACCATTGTGAATGCCATGGTGTTCCCCTATGCTTCTTTCAAGTGAGTTTGAGGAGCACTGCCACCTTCTGCTTTTAATCACTAAAGGATCAAAACAACAATCTCCTGAGCACCTGCAATGTCTCAGACTCTCAGATAAGTATTTGTTTATGTATTAAATACTCATAGCGAGTCAGTGAGACAAGGCAACAATTATCCTCATTTTTACAGATGAGTACCAATGAAAATAAGTAGCCTTTTTAGGACAAATGGCCAGTATGTGAACCAGGATTCAAACTTTGATTTGTTTGACATCTTTGCAAGGTGGACTTCCTGGAGAAGTTAGTTTGAATTTCATTATTAATAAATTCATCCATTTTTTCTATTTTTTTCATGTTATTTCTTTTAAAATAAAATAAAAATAAATGAAGATCAATCACTCAGACTATCGAATATTTGCTTAATTTACTACTATGTTACCATTGACATCAACAAATTGTATAAAACTCAATTAATTTCAATAGTCCAGCAAAAATTCACCCCCATCTCTCCTTCTTATTAGAAGGACTGGTAAATGTCACAAATCATACTATTCTGCTAACCATTTTATCTCCAATGTCTAGCATGGTGCTTGGCACATGGATGGTGATCAATATCTCTTAAATGAATAAATGAAAAGCAAGTCCTAGGCTCAGGTTTGTACCAATGCTTACGAGGATTCAAGAGAATTGAACGAGCCAACCCACCCAAGGACACTGAACAAGTGGTCACTTAAGCAAGACTGTTTGGGTACTTCTCTATGCAGGCTAGAACCTACGTGCTAAGTCTGGATTATGATGAATCTGGAGGAGTGGATGTTGGGTCTTTTCCTCAAAAGCCCAAAATCTAATCTGGTTCCATCTACCCATGCATTACACCAATGATGTAAATAAAACATTCAGATTTCTTGCAGAAACGTTACTTCACTATCCTTCATGCAATAATGCAGCACTTTGTAACAAGCCTCATAATGAGGCTATGAATTAAAATGATGCATGGCTTTTCTGAGATACAATATGCATCACAACAGCCTGTATTAACAATTTAAAACCATATAATGTGCTATATAAGCTAATAAAGTAGCTGCCTCTAAATGATTTATCAAATATGAATAATGCATCCAGAAATAACTTACAGGAACATGGCCAGCCTCCTCCTCTCCTTTGCTAGTTGGCTTTCCCCACAGATGATACGGAGGGCACATGGGGGCTGAGATACTGCATTCTAGCCACCAGTCTCCAGCTCTGCCAGGAAGCCTGCCCGAGATCTCCCCAGAGCCTCCTGGCCTGTTGCTATTCCCAACGTTCCAGCCACCCTGTCTGCCTCTTTCTACCTCTACGTCTCTCTATATCCTTTACCTGCACCTCTAGGATTCTTTACTTTTGGAGTCTTCCTCATTCCCTTATCCTTCCTGCTTCATTCAAGAGAGGTGATGGGCTACCCTAGAAAGTGTCCTTATAGGAGTAGTTATATATCATAGATTAAGCAGTTAGTAGATTAAATAGTCAGAAGGGAGAACTTCAAGGGCTCATAGCCCAGACAGAGAATAGTTACACATGATATCTTGGCTTCTAAGATACATTCACATAAGAGTTTAAAGGGCCCCAGCCCTTAAATTCTAACTCTATGTCATGCTCAGAGCTTTGTGTTCTGAATCCTGTGTTTCCGAAATTGAACAGTGATTATTGGAAGACTCGAAGCAGAGTCGATCTCTGTCGGGGCTTCTCTGTGGAAACTTGACTTTGGGGAAATAAATATTCATATATACAAAACCAAAAGCACAGAGGATACATTTTCAAGAGAACATGGTTTCTACCTAACAATGGCAATGAGCTAGCTCTTAAGAAACCCAGCAGACAGCCGCCAAAACAAACTAAATTTGAAATAGTCATGAGCACTTGCTAGAAGAAGAAAAAATACGGCTGCTGCAATCCTTAGCAGACATGCACAAGGAAAAAGTCAACTTTCTACAAATTTATGACATGAATGTGGGGGCTGGAAAATGGATTAGGATTCTAAAGAGCCCTAGCCACAGACTGAGCCCGCACCCACACAAAAACCAATTCCCATACCTAATGGGTAATGTGCTGAAGGCTACATGCAGGATAGAAAATCTGTGAGAAATTCCTTCCCACAAGTATACTGCAACTGTCTTCTGAAAGTTGGAAAGTGGCAGTAAAAAGGAGAGAGATCTCTGGAGGCACAGAAAGCAGGATGCGAATTGGAATAAGGTAACAAAGAGAATTCCTCAGTAAGCCTAAAGCTTAGAGCTAGTCTGTAGAGAGAGTTTGCTCAGAATCCAGAGAGAGGAAGCTTGTCTGTGAAGCATAAAGACAATTTGGAATATATCTGGTATTCATATACCAAGATTTCTTGGAGGAAAAATCATGATATAGCCCTCAAAAGTTTGAAACTGGTGGTGAACTAAATTAATCCAACCTACAATAATGCCCGGACATAGGTCATCAAAAAATTAAACTCACTCAGACCCCTTCCCCAATATTGCCTTAACAGAAGAAGCAGTGTGCTCTATTTTGGAATTGGACACCACGTATCTTATTCTTTACTATACTTTATACCAAATGACTAGCATTCAAGCAAAAATTTCAAGGTACATGATGACACAAGAGAATGAACCTTATGTCTAAAAGAGAAAACACTCAGGAGATGGCCCAGATGGAATAGACAGAAACATTTGAATAATTATGATGGAGTGTCCACTTCTGGCCATGGTGGAATGACTTCAACCGACTATAACTCCTGCCATAACAACTGTAAACTGGATAAAGCCCAGGTGTTCTCTGGTTGTCAGGCACTAGAAAACAGGTAGCACAGGACTCTGAACACAAGAGAAGGGGGTCTCATGAGTTGAGCTCCTTTCACTGTCCTGGGGGGAGGGGAAATCTTTATATTGGCAAAAGTTAATGCAACTATTATAGATCAGGACTGCCCTTTTGAAATTAAGAAGAATAAATGGAAATTTGAAGATGCTGACATGGGTTGAATATGAGGAATAAAATATTGGGGATGTGGAAGATGTGGAGAAGAGAGGCCCAAAATCTACTATGGGGGTGCCCTACGGATTCGTAGTTGAGATGGGCTCTATGTGCCCAGGAAGAGACCAACTAAGACTTACTGGAGAACAGCTGCTATGGGGTTGAGAGTGGAACAGAAACTAAAGGTTTGGAACTAGTGGGGGGAAAGTAATGCTGAGGATTGATGGAATCATGGCTGTGTCCAACTAGAGAAACCTCATTACAAATCCCTTGACAGCAAGCTAACATAACAGAAAGACTATTCTTTAAGAGTAAAGATTTCACCTCAGACTAAGACCTGCCCTATAGCCACCTAAGAGGAGACTAAACCAAGCCTTAATAAGACCCTCGGGGGAAAGAGGATTTGAAGGATGTGTCTCATCAAGTGCAGAGGACTTAGGAAATATGGTGAGAATTTCACATATCTGCATCAACAAATCAAAAGCAAGTCTACATATTTAAGGTAATCATGGCACTGCCTGGTGAAACAAGAACCTATATTCTGAGCCATGTTTCTGTACACGAACAATAAACAATCCAAAAGGGAAATTAAAAAATCAATTCCTTTTACAATAGCATTAAAAATATTCATATTAACAAATTAAATTAAGGTGGTCAAAGACTTGCATGCTGAAACTTATAAAACATTCAAGAAATTAATGACGACCTGAAAAATAATTGAGAGATATCCCTTGTTCATGAATTAGAAGCCTCAGTATTATTAAGATTTCAATACTATACAAGATAATTAACAGATTCAATGCAAACCACAATGGTCTTAAATATCACATTAGACTAGATTGACTTTATAGACATTTATAGAACATTTCATCCCAAAACTGGTGAGTACATATTTTTTTCAAGTGCACATGGAACATTTTCCAGGATAAATCACGTATTAGGCCACAAAACAAGCCTCGGTAAATTCAAGAAGATTGAAATCATACCAAACATCTTCTCTGACCACAATGGCATGAAACTAGAAATCAACTACAGGAAGAACATTGGGAAAACAAATACTTGGAGACTGAACATCATGCTACTAAGCAACCAAAGACTCTGAGAGGAGGGCGAGAAACTTCTTACTGGGGTTAGAGATTTACTTAGGAGTGATGGAAATGTTTGGGAGCTAGATAGAAATGAAGATTGAACAATATTTTGAATGTACTAAATGACTGAATAATTTTGATGCTTTACAGGAAATTAATAAATTTATTCAAAAAACAAGTGATACAAGTAGAAATTAAAAATCTAAATGACTGGATAGTTATTAAAGTAATTAAATCATGCTGAAAAAACTTCTTATATATATAGAAAACTTGAGGCCTGGATGGCTTCACCCTGAATTTTGTTAAGTATTTAAGGAAGAATAATACCATTTCAAATAATTACTGTGGGCCATACAGTAGTAATAGTAACTGAGTTACAACACTGAACATTCCCCAATGTCTTCCTTCTCCACTTAGAAGAAAGAACGAGAAGCTAAAACACTAGCCAAATGCCATGCACCTTATAAATAGTGAACTGGAGACTAGGACCTCTGTCTGACCCCAGAGACCCTATCTTTTACCACTGCTCTGGCCTGTCTCCACTAAATGTCTTGTTTCTAACACTGGAAAAACAGGTTTGGAACCCAACCCCACCTCCTCCCCCCCCCAAAAAAAAATGGGCAAAAACAAATCACAAGGATGTAAGCTAAAATACCTGAAATTTGTCCAAAGAATCCTTCAAACTAAGTCAAAATGAGAGAAATGAAAATTAAAGAGCGGGAGATACCAGGCAACATTCATAAGATTAGCAAAAATTGGAAAGTTGTGTGTGATGCCACGTGTTGGTAACATTGTGGCCAGAATAGAACTCTGGTGCATTGATCATATCAGTGTCCTAAGCCATTTTGGAAATATTCAGAAGGACCTTCCTGTGATTAGGTAAGCATTATGGTAAATCACTTCCATTCCTGAGCACACATCTCAGAGACGTTCTATACGGGGATCCGTACAAAGCAATTGATTGCAGTTGGGGTGTGTGTACCTGTGTTTTATTGTAAGCAAAAATATGAGGAATATGCAGGGGAATGGATAAATAACCTATAACTAAAGCAATGAACTAGATAAAATATGCTTCAATATAAACGGATTAGAAATATACTTTAAAAATAAAGTAAGAAATAGAATGAGATTAAAGCACAATAACAAATATGCATGCCAAACAACACTATCTAGTATGTATATTTATGGATACACATGCTTTAGAGTGGAGATCTATTGATCAGTAAGGGGAATACAAATAGAAAATGGAAACAGAAGGAAAATGAAAACAAAACAACAAAACAAACCCAAGTAGGGCCTTTCTTTAATCAATAACAATACTGCTAGGTAACAAAACCCTGATTAACTGAATTTCAACTCCTGGGATTCAAAAAAGAAATCACTTTGAGATTTAAGAGAAGTTATTGATCCCACCCCAGCAGACAACTTTTGGATTCAGTTGTGTGCAAATATATGTGACACAGCTCTAAGTAACCATACCTTTGCCTCAGTTTTCTAGAACCAAATAAGCAAAATCATCCTAGGCTTTGGGCCAGCATGCCTTCATTCAGTTTAGGCATTGCACCTCTATCTGAGCACTGATTGGCCTCCAGGTTGTTTTTATTTCAGATTTCTATTGTGATTTGTGCCTTCTCATGGGTGATAGTCTAGCACATGAGACAACTATCAAGTTAAGGACAAATGATAGTCTTTGGAATGAATGAATGAATGAGTGCATGAATGCATGAGTGAGTGGACAAACACATTTCATGCCCAATTTGATGCACATCTGAGACACTGCAGGTCCTTTCCACCCCCAAGACAAGAGAAACCAGGAAGCATAGAAGCAAAGCAGCGTCAGCAGGGGTGAGCTGTCTACAACACTGGTTGGGTGAGAATATAATACCTTTGTCAAGTTTTGCAAGAGGGAAGTGCTAAACCACTACCTGAAACTCCAACTGGAGGCAATGATGGGTTCTCATCAAGGGGAGCACTAACTGCTCTGAAGTGGCATTAGAGAGAGTGTCTCTCGTATGTTATTACTGTAGTTCATATTGATTCATTCTCTGCAGCTGAATTATCTTTGAAAAATTTATGGTGCATTTTTATGGCAACAGCCAATCATGCATATCATTAGTGTGCATCGCAAGGAGTTGAAGACAAGAGGAGACGGATGGCTTTTCAATTATTGATGTAAATGAATTGCCAAGTGTAGCTAGCTTAAGAAATGCAATAAGGAGCAAAAGTCCAATCTCTGGCTCTGTGCACACACACACACAAAACCTCACTAAACAAACTCATATTTCATCGTAGCAGTAAGCGAAGAAGGCAATTAAGTAACTGAAAACTTCAGACACTGCTGGAGTTTTACATCATGAAATGAAATTTAAAAATGCTGTCCACTGGCATTTAAAAGAGGGACAGTCAGAACTGCAAATTCAGAAGGTGCTTCATAAGTCATCTCATGCAGCCCTGCCCTGGGCTGGCAGCCTCTGGGTGGCTGTCACTGGTCCCTGATGAGACCCTGGCTGTCCCTGGAGATGGATGGCCAGTGCTGCTCACAGAACAGAAGTCACTTTTTGAGGAAAGCAAGGTTACCCAATTAATAAACAGACCATTTGTCCACATGTAAACTGGTTTTACCATTGACTTTTTAGGTTTCCCGGGTAAATTAGTTAGTTATTCTCTCTAAAGATAATTATTTTCATCTCTAAAACGGAAATAATAGTAGCATTACTCTACGGAATGCTTTAGGGATTCAATGATAGCACATACTTCAAAGTTATCAGCAAACTCTTTGGGCTCATGTTATAATTATGCTTATAACTGGTAATATTCGTCTGTGTTTAGGGCCACGGATGCAAATTGGGCCACATCACGGTCACCGAAAGTAGCCCCATGAATTGCTCTCCAGACTCATGAAAGCCTTCTGTACCACTTAGCCATTCTTTTGCCTGCCTTTAGCCAGTTCCACTTCCCTTGCCTCAGTGCCACTCTAAAATGCCATCCGGTCCTGAAGATGCTATCCGGGTCCACCCATTTTATATCTAGTAGATACTGTTAGTTCCTATATTATGAAGAGGCTTAAGCGATCAGACATGACCTATGCCAGCTGCTCCTGTATCCAGGCACAGAAAATATGTTCAAATCCTTTGTATCCTTGTCCTTTCCATTCAGGCCCAGAGGAGACCTATTCAGATTCAATCAAGGCTCCTATATATGCTCTTTTTAAAAACTTTTTTTCAATTACACTTTACTTTCAATATTATTTTGTATTAGTTTCAGGTGTACAGCATAGTGGTTAGACAGTCATACACTTTACAAAGTGTCCCCTGCAACATATACTCTTTATCATCCCTTCCCCAAATAAAAAAATAAAATCTTGGCCCCATATATTTATTCTGAGCTCTCCACCCAAATAGCTAACTACCTATTAGGAAACTCCATGTGGATGTTGCATATAAAACCCATATTGAGCATATTTCAAATGGAATCCTGATTTCCATCCCCAGCCAAAACTCCTACACTCACATAGTGAATCTATCTAGCTACTCCAGCCATATACCCTTATGTCACCTCGTCATATCTCCTTTTCCATATGCCTGGTGGTATCCAATTGCAAAGTTGTCAGTTTTATCTTTAAAACTATTTCTTAAGTCCATTTACTTATCTCCAAATTAACAAATGACGAGTCTAATCCAATCTACATCTGTCCTGAGAACTACTGCAAAAAACTCATGGCTGGTCTTCTCGACTCCTGTCTGCTACTTTAAAAATCTAATATCCATGTCACACTAAGAGTTATATTTCTAAAGCCCATATCCAATGGCATTCAAGGGGTAAGCCTTTTACGATCTGCCCTGGTTACCTCAGAAGCCACATTGCACTGCATCATCCCCTCATGCACTGTGCTTCTGTCAGACTAAGTGATTTTTCACCATTTGTCTTCCCATCTCTTTGGCCAATCCCTATTACTCATCCTCACTATATCAGCTCTCTGGAATCTTTCTGACACCCCGGACTGTATTGGATGCCCCTCCTCTGTGCTTTACATTACTCTGAATTATAGTTGTCTTCCCCACTGAAGTGCTAGTTTTCTTAGCATAGGAGTATCCAAGGTAATTGGCAATGAAGTCACAGAATTTTTATTAGAAGTATATCTAATTACCTAAATTATAAAATACAGGCCTACTTGTGAGCATGGCTATTATAGCCCATGGGTTAGGGCATAATCACCCAGTGTAGCATAGAATGGAAAGAGGGCTCTGGACAGAGCCCTGGGGATCACCACCAAGATCATCTTATATGTGACCAAGGCCGTGAAAAAAAATAGGAAGAAAAATTATCAGGGGTACATGAAATTTCAGAGCAAAACAAAAAAAGCCCCAGAGAAAAAAGGAGAGGGGGTGTGAGTCAAAGGGATTTAATGTGCTGAAGTGAGATCACATTTGTAGAACTGCAGCTAATCCATAAAAAGCATTATCCGTCTGCAGTTAAGGAGGTCAAAATATAAGAAGCAAAATCAGGATGTTGAAGTGCAGTGTGATATTTAGACTACACAAATACTGAAGCATCGTAGGATAAACCTGGTGAAGTCAATGTAAGAAATGAAACAAAACAAAATTGCCTATCAAGACAAAGGAAGTAATGTGTAATTAATAAGTTTCACAAAACACACAAAGGATGAATATGGATGGCCTTTTTACAAATCCCTTATATCAGATAAAATCGGGCTGAAAAAATCACAGTGTATAAAGCCTGGTGGTTGAAGGACTTCTTGTTCTGAGTTGCAGCTCACACCAAAGCCTTGAGATTCCATGATTCATGAATGCCATCGGGGTTATTTTTATACAGGCTAAATCACCTGTTGGGAGAACGTGGTTCTGGGTCATTACACAGTGAATTTTAATAAATTATACCTGCTGTCCTTTTCAAAAACAACATGGGTCAACGACTATGATTAAGTTGTCTATATTAATAAGTGGTTATCTCTAGGATAATTATAGTTTCCTCTAAGTGATTTGGATAAATGGAAAATGTCTTAAAATAGTTCCAAGTTATTTATATACTCACCTTTGATGTGTCCTGTGTGATTAAAAGTCTGTGTACTTAGTTTAATACACTGAGTCCACTTCTTCCCAATAAGGAAGCAGTACATCCTAATGGTTAGAGAAACAGCCAATAGGGCAAAAGGCCTGGGTTGGGTTCCCAGCTCTAACCAGCCCTTTGATCTCGGGTATGTTGTTCATCTTCCTGTGACTCAGTCATTTATTTGTAGCTTGGAAATAATAATAGTACTTAACCATTAGAGTCATTCTAAATATTAAATTAATGCATTTGTAAAGTGTCATACAAATAAGTCTTTGTCAACTTATTAGAACAGAGTCTGGTATAGGAGCACTTAATGATTTAACCATTATAATTCCAATCATTCTAGTTTTCTCTTTCAGATGGAGCAACATCTCTTGCTTGTTGTTTTGTCATTGCTATATATATATTTTTTTTACTTGTGGCTATGATTTATTAGAGTGAAAGAAAGCAAAGCAAAATAAGCAAAGGGCAAAAGAAGGCTCATGGGTGAATGAAGGCCATGGGAAACCAGACTGTGAGCTTCCAAGGGTCCTCTCCCAGTGAGGTCAATAGGGTATACTTAATTCCCCAGCAAGGAGTTGGAACAACATGTGTGAAATGCTGCCAACTAGGGAAGCTCATTAGAGATTCAGTGTCATTGCTATTTTTGGAACAATAAGAAGGTAATGGTGGGGAAGCAAAAGTTAACATAGAAAATGCCAAAATAAAAGGCAAGGTAGAAACTGTAACATCCTATCTAATAAAAGAGTAATATGCAAATTGACCATCACTCCAACACGCAAGATGGCCACCACAAGATGGTTAGCAGGGGAGGGCAGTTGTGGGCGATCAGGCCAGCAGGAGAGAGCAGTTGGGAGGGACCAGGCCTGCGGGGGAGGGTAGTTTGGGGGCAGCCAGGCGTGCAGGGGAGGACAGTTGGGGGGGACCCAGGCCTGCAGGGGAGGGCAGTTAGGGGTGACCAGGCCTGTAGGGGAGGGCAGTAAGGGGTGATTGGGCTGGCAGGGGAGGGCAGTTGGGGGCGACCAGGCCTGAAGGGGAGGACAGTTAGGGGCGACCAGGCCAGCAGGGGAGCAGTTAGGCGTCAATCAGGCTGACATGGGAGTGGTTAGGGGATGATCAGGCTGGCAGAAAGAAGTGGTTGGGGCAATCAGGCACGTAGACAGGTGAGCGGTTGGGAGCCAGCAGTCCTGGATTGTGAGAGGGATGATCGGGCCTAAATGGGCAGTTAGACATCCCTTGAGGGGTCCCAGATTGGAGAGGGTGCAGGCTGGTCTGAGGGACACCCCCACACCCCCCATGTATGAATTTCATGCACTGGGCCTCTAGTCATTTATAATATAATTTATATAATGTCATGTAATATTATAGCAGGAGCACTATAATATTTTCTTCAACCTCAGGTAAAACATAGCCTTGCAACTTGGATATTTCCTATTTCAAATTCTGAATGTCTATTGCTAACAAATACAAATGTTCTCTTATAGCTGATGGCTTGGCAGGCAAGCCAAAACTTTTTTTAGAAAAAAAAAATGGGAAAAGCCAATTTCCCATCCTCTGAAGACAAGTGTCCAGTTGCAATGCAGAGGGAGATCTTTTCTGCCACCTGAGTCGTAGCCCTTGGGCCTTTGTGAAATGTGATTTTAAGAATGTGCCCATCAGAGTGATAAGGATGGGTCTGATTCCCCCTGTCCCCTCCGTGGAAGTCCTATTTTGATGCATGTCTACTTGTTTCTTAGATATCTTAGAGTGCTTATAAGTTACCAGGAAGGTGCTAAATGCTGGGAATACAAAGATGAACAACATGTAGAAGTCCTTGACCACAATTGTTTTTCCGGGTACTGGGCAAAAGGTCATGGGCAGTAAAAAAGCTGGGATCTGTGAATATATAATTCCCAAAGCGGTCCCATGGGAAAGGACTAATAGGTGGGAAGAGGTCTGTACAGAAGGCTTTTAAGCACATGAAGGGAATGAGTAAATGTATGCAGGTGGTGGTAATGTGGATGGAGGAGTGTATTAGTACAAGAATTTACCAATTGGACATTTTACATTGGTCTTTGAAATGAGAAATTTTTCATTTCACAGTGAGGAAATAATATTCTAAAATTCATCACTCAGCATCAAAAACCATTAGGCCATATGAGGGACATTCTGAGAGTGAGGTCTGGAGCTCAGTGAAGACCAGGCTGAACCAGGTATCTGGGGCCTCATTGTAAATGTAAAAGGAGCCCGTGAAACTGGGAGAGTTCTACTTTATCCCATAATCACTGAGGGCGCACATGCTGTCAAGAATCAAAACCATATGACGCATTTTTCAGTTTAGAAAAATGACGTGAGAGGAAGCAAAGAGATCCATTGGGAAATTCTAGGAGAAGAGATCATAAAGCAGAGCAGTGTCCGTGAAAATAGCAAAAGGGGAAACTGATTGGAGACATCCATCAATGTTAGCAATCAAGAGGACGCAGGAGCCAATCCAATGGGAAAACGTAACATAAGGAGGAGACTAGGAGGAGCCCATGATTTCGGGTGGAATGCCTTTAGCGATAAAGGCAGCAGGTTTGTGAGAAGAGGTGAGGATTTGGGTTTTGACCTCCTGTATGTGAAAGTTCTATGTAACATCCAAGAGCAGATGTTTATGGGGTGTGAAAAAAAGATTCTGGGACACAGGGAGGATTCTGGGTTCAAGGTAGAGATTTAGAACATAGGCATTCAAGTGGTATGAAAATAGATTAAAGTAGGAAAATTGGGGGACAGAATAAGGGGTTATTAAATATGAAATGTAAGGTCTAAATAGAGGATATGAACTTTAAAATGAAGTGGCCAGAGAGGAAAGAAAGACTGGGGACTCACAAGCTAAGAGAGGCATTTTAAAATAGAAAGGGACTTAGCAGGGCATCTAGTTCCCTGGAGAGGTCAAATAAGAAAGTGCAAAGAAGACGATAGATAGCATTTAAGACACTGGCTTCACTGGATGAATAGGGAGTTGGGGTTGAGGTATAAATTGGACATTTTTGGGAGTTTAAATTCAAGATTTGGGAAATTCAAGGAAAAAAGATGGATGTTTTGTTTAGAATAAAGAGAGAAACATATATATGAAGGTACGCTGTCAATTATAAACACACGATGTAAATAAAATGGACTTTGAAATAGAACATCACAGGGTTCAGGGGACCTTACTTCAACCTACTCACCCTTTACTGATAGTCACTAGCAGGAGATGCCAAAAAATACATCTCTGTAACTTCATTTATGTCCTTTAGGGCAGTGAACAAAGTATAGAAAAATAAACAGGGCTCCGATTGTCCAGATTTACCTCCATTTCTCACAGCTGTATCATGGTTTCTGGGACTACCCGAGCCTGTCAAGGGCCAAACCACCCAGTCCTGTGGTTGATAACCCCAGCCTTGGTCCACTGGATAAAAAGGAGGGGAAGTCTCCAGCTTCTTTTGTTTCCCACACAAATGCAGTTAATGAGGACTGCATTTCCCCTTTAAATTCTAAAGTTGGCTTCTTACTGAAGACAAAGGGAACAGAAAACAAGCAATGCTAAGTGCTGACAAGTCCCTGAAGGCATGGAGTTCGCTTGTTCTTTAAAAGCTCTCAGCAGCCTTTGTGGAATTACCACAGTTCATTCCAGAGACAAATAAAAAACACAGTCTGTGGTGACAAGTCCATTCACCTTTAAAGGGGAAAAAATCAAGAAAACAAGAATAACTTAAAAGTCTAAATGTTTGGTTTCAGGTTATACTTTACTTCTCATTCCCCTCCTATCAATCTTCAGAACCTATTTTACCTTTTAAAATATGAGAGTATAAGATATCAAAGGACGAAACAAACCCTCACTGAAAAAATAGAGTCTGACCTTGAAAAACGGGCCTTAGGGTAATGGGATTGTGGTGTCTGTGATTTATACTAAGGAAAAGAATCAATCCCATTGAGAGTACCTGGTTACACTGTTTGTCTCCCAGGTTTGGATCCTATATTCACTGGGTTCTTATAAAATGACCTCCTTTTCATATTAAAGAAATGGGACTGATTTTTAGCAATTTTATAAAAATTCTCCACTAAACCTTATGTAGGCATCCTCTCTCCAAAGGACCCCATGCCCTGCATTTGCTTCTGAGGTTTTCAGAGACAATTTCCACTCCTCACCCCCATCCTCTTCAGACACCCAGCACAGGTTTTGTGGAGAATGGATGAAAATGTCCTCAGCATTAAGAATGCACATGGCTCCAGAATTTTCTTTATTTCCCCTCCTCTATATATATTTCAGAGAGGAGGGGAAATAAAGAAAGAGATGGAAACATCAGTGATGAGAGAGAATCATTGATTGGCTGCAGTCCATAGGCCAAGGCTCTATCCACTGAGCCAAACCAGATAGGGCAAGAATTTTAGCATCTTCCTGTGCCGTCCCTTCCTCTCCGATTCTCTTTAGCCTGTATAACTGACACACTGAAAACATGTATAAACTACACCAGGTTGACCCACAATTCCTCAACTGCTTATTCTCCAGAGGAACCTCAGAATTTAACTGTCATGCAACCACAACAACAGCACCAGGGGGGAAAACCAAAACAAAACACACATGTGTACAATATTCACTATTCTTGTTCAGAAAACAGGAACTATGTATCTTTTTACCCACCATGCCCTTTTCTGTTTGGTCATAGTTTTCTCCATTTAGGACCCAAACCTTTCTAGGTATTTTTCATTGTAATTGTTTTAATGTTTTGTCCATACTTTAGGAATGACATTTCACCTTGTAATTGGAATTACACAGAAAGCTGATGGTTTTTTTAAAATAGAACCTTTTTTATTTTGAACACTTTTAGATTTACAGAAAAATTGTGAAAATAATACCGTTTCCATACATCCTGCATCCATTTCCTCTATTGGACGGAGGGAAGCAGAGTTGGCCATCCCAGAACATGCCTTCTGGGTTACTGATGATTTCAAGCTGGTTATTTCTAAGAAACAAAAGGTTCAGCGCCCCCTTTACCTGCCTACAGGTATTCAAGTCAAGAGACCTGCTCAGAAGGAAGGGTGCTATCCCTCAGTATCAAGATCAAAACAAAATGCAGCAGACAGGGAGAAACCAAGACACGTCTGTTTGTTAGAAGCCCCTCTGTGTCCCCTAATTTCTGGGGGGACCAACAAGAATTTGTTTACCACACGTTTGCTCTTTCTCATCTGCCTGTGAGTTGCCTGCTTTCACTCTGACATCCCAGACCTTGGCCTCCCTCCCTGTCCTTAGTCCAGAATGGCATATAAGGCCTCAACTGCCTGGTTTGTCCTAAAGTCCCATATCAGGAATGTGGAGTTTATCCTAGGTCTTAGAATAAATATTTGAGACTATTATGACATCTTTTAAAAAAATATTTTTATTGATTTCACAGAGGACGAGAGAGGGAAAGAGAGAGAGAAACATCAATGATGAGAGCGAATCATTGATTGACTGCTTCCTGCCTGCCCCCTACTGAGGATCAAGCCTGTAACCCAGACATGTGCCCTGACCAGGAATCGAACCGTGACCTCCTGGCTCATAGGTCGATGCTTAACCACTGAGACACACCTGCCAGGCTAATTTTCTTTTTAATTGTAAAACCAGGCCATTTTTCCAGTTGGTGGCACTGAAGATTGTTTTCGTTATCAGTGAAGGCTAATACTTTTACAAAGATACACAGCATAGCAACAATGGAGTAGCATTTTCAGAAATTTAGAGTAAGAAGACTAAACCTTGGCGACTGGATCTAAGGATAGGCCATTCAATGGGCAATAGCCCCTGGATGTGTGTGATGTTGTTAAGTAAATATGCCCAGAGTAAGACCTAACTTTCCATTTACTTACAAAAACGAGGGCTATGATAATCTAAGCGTCAGTATAGATGGATGTTGAAAAGATATTTTGAGATCATGGATGGCCTTTTAGCTTTCTGGTTTCCATGGAATTCGTTCTCAGATGTTGGATTTAGTGAAATAAAAAAAAGAGGGCTTGCTGGCTCAGAAATATTTGGAACTTACTTTTACAAGACAGAGTAGGTTCATCTTGAGTTATTTTGAATAAATATGTGATACTCTTTAGATGATGCCCTTCCTTCAATGACAGATAATAAAATGTTTGACCATATCGTCGTGTTTTAATTTTCTGAGTAAGTTATGCTCATTTCCAGTGAGTACAAGGGTAGAATAAGTGCTAAATTGACAAGATGAACAGCACATAGAAACAGAGGATTTAGGTTTGCTATAAGACTTGGCAGAAATAGAATACAATGTCATAAATTCTTGCAGCATAACTTTCCAGACAAATTGTTGACTTCTTTCCAAGTGAAAATAAGTAAATATTGGGTATGCTTTTTAATGAAGACCTAAAAAAAAGCTAAGGATAAATCTATTACAGTAAATAATTTGGCTATAAATTGTTATGTTTAGGTTAGGCATTACTTAGAAGCAAGTTAAAGTTACTTAATTGTTCTGCCTCTGTGTGATAAATCTATATTCTTAAACATTAGGTTATTTTTTTATTAGATTAGCATATTGCAAGGACTAATACAAAAAGTACATATATATTTTTCTAGTACTTATCTCTTTTTCTGGTTTCTATTGGTTGAAGACTTTCCTTAGCTTTAGTTTTAAGAAGATATTGGGAAAGTTTAGCTAACAATTTAGAAGTATTTAATTGGACTCTTTTGGGCACTAGTCCAATTATTCTGCCTAAGTGTTGGAGTTTTTTGCTTATAGGGATTCTGAAACCATTGCTAATTTTTTTTGAATTATACATAGTGTAAGTCTACTGACTTCCAGATCAGATATAATCTGATTGCATGCTGTAGAATTTTCTGGGACTTCCAAAAATAGTTCTGCAGTACATTTTATCTGGCAGTTCCATTTGCAAATAGTTTTCTACCTATTAAATTTGCAGGGTTATTATTATTATTTTATCAAACAGGAAAAGAACTGTTCCCTTGTAATCATTCTAAAGTAAGAGTTTCAGGTTGAGACTTGGAAAAGTGCTTAGGATAGTTAAAAATTTCCCTATTTGAGTGGATTTAGTAATCAAAGCAATAAGATATGCTATGTTAGTGGAATTAATGGCAGATACAGTAATATTCATATAAAATAAGAAAGCTATTTAGCTAGGACCTCATCTTAGCTAATGTAACTATCTTTTCTTTTGGAACACTTTCTTATAATGTTGAATAGACCTAAGAAGACAAAACATTCAGGACCACAAATTTACATAAAAATAAAGGAAGTGAATACATATATCCATTGCACTAGTATTTACTCTAGTGATATACCTCCAAATCAATAAGTCTAATTACATTCGATGATGACCTATATGCAGACAGGTCTTTGAATAAAATATTCATAAAATAAAATAATTATATAGTTATCTTTGATTAAATTTGTCGTAGAAAATTGATAGTTCCATTTATGTTTCAAAATGTTTTACATATTAGCTACAAAAGATGTGAAAATGAAACTAAGAAAATAATTATATTAACAATGTCACAAAAATAAAGTACTTAGGAATAAATTTTATAAAATATGTATGAGATTTTTATACTGAAAATTACAAAACATTGCTGAGAGAAATTACCAAAGATCAAAATAAATGCAGACTTCCCAGGGTCACAAATTGTAGGACTTAGCATCATTAAAATAGTAATTCTTTCCAAATTGATGAATATATTTTATGAAATTCCTATATAAATCTTAGCAGGGTTTTGTGCAGTAATTGACAGGCTGATTTTAAACTTGATATAGAAATGCAAAGGATCCAGAATAGCCAAAATATTTTGAAAAAGAGGGAAAATGTTGGAAGCCTTAGTCTACCTAATTACAAATCCTACCATAAAGCCACAGTAATTTATATTCTGTGGTAAGGGTATAAGTGTGGGCATATAGGCAGATGTAGCTGAGTTGGTATTTACAAACATTCTCTTAAATTTATGGTTAATCAATTTTAAACAAAGTTTACAAGACAACAAAATAGGAAAGAATAATCTTTTCAACAAATGGTGCTGGAACAACTGGATATTCACATGCAAAAACAAACATATAAACAAAAAGCTAAGCCTCTTACCTCACACCATATAACCATAGACAAATATTAACATAGTTACTCATAGTTCTACATGTAAAACTATAATATTTAATAAAAATATAGGAGAAAAATCTTCTTGACCTTGAATTAAGCAGTTTTTCTATACAATACCAAAATGATAAGCCATACAATACTAAAAGGATAAATTGGAATTAAAATCAGATAAAACATTTGAATAGATACTCCACCAAAAAAATACATATATATTGATAATAAGCACATGAAAAGGTGTTTACAATAATTAGTCATTTGAGAAATGTAATTTAAAACCACAATGAGATATACCTACTGGCTATATTAAAAGGCATACTATCAAGAATTTGTAAGGATGTTGATACACTACAAGCACCATAATTTTGAACACACTTTTTCAGTTTCTTACAAAGTTACACATAAGTACTCATAAAAACCATGCTAACAATCTAAAAAAGAAAAGTGAAAATATATATGTATAGAAAGATGTAGATATAAATTCTTGTGTGACTGGCTTCTTTCATTTCGCATGTTTTCAAGGTTCATACCAGCTAGGGCCTGTATCAGTGCTTCTTCCTTTTTATGGGTAATCATATCCCACTGTATGATACACCACATTTCTTCTATCACTAGTTGATACATAGTTGGGTTGTTTCCACTCTTTGGCTATTATGAATAATGCTGGTATGAACATTCACGTATAAGTTGTTGTGTAAATTTATGTCTTCAGTACTCTATGCTATTCACCTAAGAGTGGAATTGCTGGGTCATAGAGCAATTCTATGGTTAACTTTTTTGAGAAACTGCCAAACTGTTTACTAAAACGAATGTACCATTTTTACATTCCCATTAGCAATATTTGAGGATCTCAATTTTTCAGTATTTTGGTCAACACTTGTTATTGGCCTTTCTCTGATTTTAGTCATCCTTGTAAACTTGAGATGTTATCATGACTTTGAATTTCTCTATTGCCTAACTATGTTCTCTTTTCATGTGTTTATTAACCATCTGTATATATTCTTTGAATAAATTTATATTCAAATCCTTTGTCTATTTTTAAATGAGTCATTTTTAGATTGTTAAGTTATGATAAATCTTTGCATAGTCTATATACAAGCCCCTTAATAGACTTATGGTTTGCAAATAATTTTTCACTTTTTTGACTAAACACCAAATTTTCTCATTTTTAGGCAGTTTGTTTTATTTTTTATTATAATACTTGTGCTTTTTGTGTCATATCTAAAAATGTTTTGTCTAATCTAAGGTCATTAGGATTGCATCAATTTCCTTCTATGTGTTTTATCATTTGTTATGTACATTTAGGTCCCTTTTTAAAAAAACAAAAACAAAAAATAACAACAAAAAATTAAAAAAACACCGAAAAACCAAAACCCTGATCTTTGCATGTGGTATAAAACAGCGATCCAAATACAATTTATTGCATTTGGCTATCCAGTTGTCTCAGTACCATTTATGGTAAAGACTGTTTTTTCAACCATTTAATTATATTGTTGAAAATCAGTTTACCATATATGTAAGTGTTAATATTTATAGTAAAAAAAAAGAATAACAATCAGTTATAATATCTTTCACATTATATCTGACTATTTGGAAACAAAGTTGGAGATGAAAATGCTAGCCTAAGTCTTTAACATTTATAAAAGTGTAGGAGTAGGAAATATTTAGGGTAAGGGGATCAATTCCATGAAAATTCATTAAACGCACAAGATAAATACTAGCAAGCCTTTCACTCTTTTCTTAAAATGTAAAGAAAAATGCATTTTAAACCATCACATAAAAACCAAAACTAGATAATACATGTAGCTGTGGATGATAAAGATTGAAAAAGTATGAACAATTAGAAGGGCAATAACAACTACTTTAATAAGTAAAAATATTCACAGAGAGTAAATTATATTTCCACCTCTTTGTAAAACTTTCTTCTGGAAAATTTAGAAAAATGTCATTGCATAAAATATTGATTTGACAAATACATTAGAAATATGGGTCAGGCTGATAAATTATATTGGAAATGGTATAACTACAAAATGTTATCCATCAAAAAGCTACATAAGTGATTATTTGTAGAAAATTATGCCCCATGCACTTAAAACTGGATTTACTTCTTTACAATTTTATTCAACAGAAATTTACAATTAGAGTGGACACTGAAAGACCTTGATTTTTTCCATATCCTACTATAATTTTCTTTGACACCTTGGAAAGTAATTTAAACTCAATAAAATGAAGATAATTGCTCTTACCTCACAGAGATGTAGAGAGCATTAATGAGATCATGTCTACAAAGTGATTCAAAGTCTTTAGTTGGTCATATAAATAGCAAGCATAACTATATTTTTCCAGATGTCTATTAATGATAACTATAAATATGATGAACTGAAAAGTTAAAAGGCTGCCAGTGAAAGTAAAATGTTTTCATTTTAATTGCTAGGCATTTAAATGTTCCCTCTTGCATGTTTGGATTATAGGAAATGCACAAAATTTTAATTATGAGTTGCATTTTAATAAGGACATGTCCCCCAATTTGAGACTCAAGAGTAGGTAACTTATAGTCAAATAGGGAAAAACTGAACTACCTCTTCTTTGCAATTATGTTTAATACATCACTATAGAAGTTTAATAAAATAACTTACAGCATAAATTTTAATGAAACCTATACATTACTCTTCAAAATGTTTCTTAATGTGAAATAGAAGATCATACTTCAGTTCCAAATCCCCATTCCTCAAATGTCATACCTCCCATGTGTCTTGATTGCTGAGCTAATAACGCCAAATACTAATATTGTCTACTCAGTTCCTATCCTCTTAAATATTTCTCAGTGCAGAAAAACTCATAACCAGACCCAAACTATTTTTAAGTTCAGAGCCTGCACTATAATCCTACTGCTGTCAACCGTTTGTGAATTAAAGCACTTATCTTTGAAACTGAATTGCATTTTACATTTAATGAGCCAGAAAAAGCAATGTTGATTCTAACGGGAACAGGCATGATAATCTCCTGGCAGAGACGCTTTTCAAAGTACTAATTCTTGGCAGCTATGGTGGTTCACTGTCTACTGTACTTGGCCTTGGGGTAGGCATTGCAGACAGGGACTTTGAAATGAGACCAGACATTAGGTCTGGATTCAATAAATGCCAGAGTAAAAGAGGTCACTCTCTCCAGCAACCAGCAGGGTAATTGCATCCTAAAGGAGAGCAAAATTTCTTGTCATGTCCCATGTGGGCACTCTGGGTTGCGCTGATCTGACTGGTTATTGTTGGATCTCATCCAACAGGTTGTCAGGATTCAGTGGTCCCTCACACTCCACACACACAAATAAGAAAACCAGGCTGAGAGACTAAAAATTCCACTAGCTTCTTAGAACAGAAATACAAGTGTTATTTTTTTTTAAAAAAACCTGCTTCTATAATCCATCAAAATTAATGAGTTTATTGCTGTAGATTGGAGTTGAAACAAATGCATTCTCCATTTATCCAGCTTGATGGTGCTTAAATAAACTTTCTTTCTCAACAAAATTGGTATAGGAAATGTCTCTTTTCTCAAAGCCATATTGCTAGTAGTTACTTACTGGAAAAAATCTGTTGGAATTTTAAACTGGTAATTGTTATTAATATTCAAGTGTAAGATCATCAAAGGTTTGTCTATACATGCACACACATATGTACAGACATAAACACACCTGACTCTAAACCATCACCATTTCCCAGCTCCATCTTCATCAATATTACCAACAGCTAAAGGAATTAGGGTTTGGATATGCCTTGGATGAGAGACAAGCAGGCTGGGAGAAGACAGGAAATTCTTATTTGAAATGGAATTGTTTTTCCATAACCCAGGGTTAATCTTTCTGCCATAATGCAGGAGGCAGTGGTGAAAACACATCTTTCTAGTGAAGAAATGAACCAGATATTCTATAATATTAGGTAAGAATGTCTCCTTCATATTAGAAAGAAATTAAAGAAATACATATTTTAAGTTAAATGCAAGATTTATTTAAAAATTGATGGGGAAGAGGAACCTTCTGCTTAGTTTCTTGTAATTAACCATTGATGTAAAAGCAAAGTAAGTGGAAATTCAAAATGAAATTAATAAAGCAAGCTCATTTATAATAGCATTAAAAACCTTGTATACCTAGAAATAAATTTAACAAAGAAGTGTAAGACTGATGCACTAAATTATAAAACACGTTAAAAGAAATCAAGATCTAAGTAAATGGAAAGATACCTTGTATTGATGGATTAGAAGACAAGATTGTTAAGATGTCAATATTCTTCATATTTATTCAGTTCAATTCATTTAAAAATCTCTGCTAGATTGTTTTCTAGAAATTTAGAGGCTGATCTAAAATTTATATTGAAATTCAAGGACCCAGAATAGTTTTTTAAAATCTTGGAAAATAACAAAGTTGGAAGATTCACACTTCCTGATTTAAAAACGTACTACAAGATACATTAATTAAGAGAACTTAAGGGTAGACAAATAGATCAAGTGACTATAATTGAGATACCAGGTATGAACCCGTATGTTTGTGGTCAATTGATTATTGACAGGATGCCAAAACAATTTAATGAGAAAAAAATAGTCTTTTAACAGTTGGTGCTGGAATAACTGGATATTCACATGTAAAAGGATAAAGTTGTAATCCTATGCCCCAAAATATACCAAAATTAATTCAAAATTATTTGAAGAAAAGCATGTAAAGCATAAAATTTTAGAAAACAAAATGTAACTTTTGATTTGGCAATGGATTCTTAGTTATATTGCATCTGAAGTTAAAAGCAACCACAAAATTTGATAAATTATACTTTTTCAAAGTTAAAAATATTTAGGCATTAATGAACCCTATAAAAAAAATAGCAGATCAACCTACAGAATAAGAGAAATATTTACAAGTCATGTATCTTATAAAGTTAGTATACAGGAAAATATGTATGTGTGTGTATATATATATATATATATATATGAATATATATATTCATATTATATTATATATTCATATTATATATTCATATTACTATATCTTATTATTTAACAATAAAAAGACAAATAAATCCATTTTGAAAATGGATGAAGAATTTAAAATAACTTTTTCCCAAAGAAGGTATAGAAGTGGTCAATAGCCACTTGATAAAAGCTGCTCAACGTCAGTGATTATTGAGAAAGTGCAAATCAAAACCAATTCACACCATCAGGATGACTAAAATAAAAACAGACAAGAAGAATGGGGGGAAAAATAGAGAAATTTAAATCTTCATACAAAGCTGATAAATATGTAAAATGATGCAGCCACATTAGAAACCTGTTTGGCACTTCTCTAGAAGTTAAACATAAAGTTACCATATGACTTAGCCTTAGCAATCTTAATGATATACCTAAGATGAATAAAAATATATGTTCACACAAAAAATATACAGACACATTTATTACAACAATATCTATAACAGCAAAAATGTGGAAACAACTCAAATGTCCATCAACTGATGAAAGGGTCTACAAAATAGAATACTATTCAGTCATTTAAAAGGAATGGTGTATTGAAACATGCTAAAACATGGATGAATCCTGAAAATGCTATGCTAAGCAACAGAAGCATAAAAGGCTACATATTGTGTGATTGAGTTTAAATGAAATGTTTAGAATAGGCAAATCTATAATAGCATTTCTAGGTAGAAATGGAATGAATAATGGTTGCCAGGGGCTGGTGGGGTGGAGAAGGAGCAAGGGGGAAATAAGGGTTGCTAATGGGTACAGCCCAACTTTAGAGGATGATGAAAATATTCTGGAATTACCTGTGATAATTTCATAAACTTGTGAATGCACCAAACATCTCTAAAGTGTGCTTTTAAAATAGCAAATTTCATGTTAGGTGAATCATATTTCCATTTACAAAAATCACTGGAGAATTGTATCAAATTACATGTCAACGAAGGAATGTTGCATAAGAGCACATATGAATCATAACATTCAAACAGAAGTACAAATGATTTTCAATTCCGCCCCTTTTTCTCCCTGTACACCAATAAAAAACCCTGTGAAATAAATGTTTTGGGAATTGTAATATAAAAATTAGACACTAGGCATATTTTATGGTATTAGAAACATATAATTTCTTTGTATGATAGTGACTATGAAATTTTGTCATAGGTCTGTGTCCTTTTCTCCTCCACATATCCAGGGACTTTGTTGTGATTTGTGCTCACAATAAACACCAGTTCTTCTAGTTACCGGATCCACAATGTCATCATCTTATTGATCTGTCAGCAGTATTGGTAGTATTAATTCCTTTCTTATTCCAGATACGCTCTCTTCAATTGGCTTTGAGGAATCATATTTTCCTCCTCTATCACTGGCCATTCCTTTTTATTATCTTATGTCATGACATTTTTATTTTTATTTTTACATTTGAGTACCTCTGAACTCAGTCCTTTCTCCACTTAGTGATTACATATATTCTTATGGTTGATCCACTCAGTACATATCCATTGAGTCCTCTGTCTACTCAATGATCACATACTTTCCTACAGTTTTAAATATCATCTATGTATCAATGCCCTGAAATGTATAATCCCAGCCTAGATATCTCTTCTAAAATCCAGGCTTAAATATGATCTGCATACTTAACATTACCTCTGAACATATAGAAAACTCAGGCTTTACTTATTCAAAACTAAACTCCTAATTCTTCTTGCCTCACACCACTCCCTCCACACTCCAAACAAAACAAAACAAAACAAAACAGCAACGACATACAAACACACACACAAACCCTCTGTGTCAATCATATCTCTCCAGTTGCTCAGGACAAAATATTTAGAGTCATTTTTTGATGCTTTCTTTCTCTCATATTCCATACCCAATCTGTTAGGAAATGATGCTGGTTTTTCCTTTATAATACTCATGAAAATTGCCCACGTCTCACCACAGTAATTGCTTCCTCTCTGGTCCAAGACATCATCAACTCCTTTTGGAATGGCCAGTGATAGAGGAGGAAAATATGATTCCTCAAAGCCAATTGAAGAGAGTGTATCAAGAGTAAGAAAGGAATTAATAGTACCAATACTGCTGACAGATCAAGTAAGATGATATAATAAGTTTATAAAATGTCTCTCTGCTTCTACTCATCTCCTGTCCCATGTCTACTTTAACCCAAGAAGGTAAGATGATCCTTTAATAATATAAATTAGTTTATAACACTTCTGATTCATAACCTTTTCATGAATGCTCATTTCATTCAAGAAGCTTAAGTTAGTACGAAGTCTATTCTCTTTTTCTTCCAGCGTGAATTGTGTCTGAGAAAAAATGGGTTATATTCTCTGGTTACTTTTAAGAATATTTCCTTATCATTAGTTTTCAACAAATTCATCGATTTGTAAGTATCTTTGGTGTAATTTCCTTTCTGTGTATCCTTCTTGGGATTCTTTGAGCTTCTTATATTTTTGTGTTTCTGTCTCATCAAACTTAAAAATGTTCTGCCATTTTTTTCATGAAATACATTTTCTGTCCAAAACTTTTTTCTTTTCTTTTTTTTTTTACTCTTTTGACAATATTTTTACCTTCATTATATTGTCCCACAGGCTAGAGAGGCAAAATTCATTATATTTTTCTGAACAGGGCAATTTTATTTATTGTTTCCACACATTTGTAATTAGTTTTTTTCTTTGTGTTTTAGTTTTAATAATTTTTATTGCTCTTTCTTCAAATGAATTGATTTTTTTTTATTGTTCAATATGTTGTTTAGCCTGTTCAATACTATTTTCCCTTAGGACTTTTTTTTGTTATATTATTTTCATTTGTTTCTATTTTGTTATTGCAGTTTTTTTAATTGAGATTGCATATTTGTTATCTCATTATGTCAAATAATATTGCAAAATATTGAGTAATGAACAATAACTAGAAAATATGTTTGAACTCACACTGGTAAATATTAAACAGAAGCATAAAATTGCTATTATAAAGCAAGTGTTTTTATCTTATCTTCTTTTCTAAAAGGATAATTTATTGATTGAATCATGGTTGTGTGGTTCACTTCGTTTTTAATCAGATTGTTATTAGCTAGTTTGATGTAGAGAACCATTTTCTAGTCACTAGGAAATGACTACTGGGGTGACTCTTGACACGGACACAACAGCCCATGGCCAGCGGCTGTGTCACAATCATAAATGGGTTCTGCACTTCCTGAAATAAAAAACAAACAAACACTGGAGTAATGAAAGAAAGGCAATATTGGAATTATACAGTGCCAGCAACTATTCTGTGTCAATCCTTCAGATCATCAGCCATGGAAAATTATGAGGAGGATTCCGTGTTTAGAAATGCCTTGGTCTAAAGTGATTTTCTATGCTAAAAAATACTTACATATGTGTGTGTATGTGTTTTTTAGAGAAAGCACAGGGGAACTTGAAACTTGCTGTTTTTATTGTTTACTTTGGTTCTTAATAAAAGTTATCTATGAAAAAAGATAACAAACACAAATATAGAATATTTTAAGACCTATGTAGCAAGAAAATAAAAGTTGTCAGTGAAGAGGAGAAGCTTTGACAATGTTGAGCACATTACACAGACGCATTCTGCTTCATGATGCCAGAGACTATCTTGTGAAAAGGCAGAGACACCCGAGCCCCCTGGTGCCCTAGTCATCACATGGTTGAGTCTCCCCCAGGCCAGTGTTAACACTTAAGCCCGAGGTAAATGAATAAACACTGGGTCATGGGAACCATGGAATTTAATCACGAAGGTAAGAATCGTATGTCATTTTTGGCATCCATTTTCCAGTCACTTGACACTGTTCCCCAAAGACATCAGCAGAGCATCTGCTATGCTGACAGAGTGAGTAGCTTGACATTTCTTCTGAGAAATGAACTATTAGGGTGTTTGGAAGGCTTAACAGGGCCCGGCAGGAAGCCCCACTGCTTTGAGCTACCCCCTCAATTTGCTTCCCAAACATCACAGACATTTATATTTTTCTCCCAATAACCAACGGAAGGACAAAACCACAGTGAGCTTTTGATACCAAATCTGCTCCAGGCACAGTGCCCTGGCTTCCACATTGATGGCAAGCAAAGAACAATAAAAAGTTTTCCTTACAAAGCTATGGACATCTACTGCAGGCCTTATGTGAACATGGTCCAGACAGAGTTGATGATCGGTTTTCATCACATTTTCCCATTACAAAGACAGGTTTCAGATTACTATACTGCTTTATTTTTGGGGGGGGGGGGGGAGAGAGAGAAAAAAATATATATACAATTGCACCAAATACCTATGGTAAAATTTTTAAAGCCATGCAAGAGTATAGCAGAATAAAAAATAAATTTGACTCCAGATTTATCAAATATACCACAAAGATAACCAGCATCACCAGTTTCTTTTACCTCTTTTAATCAGCACTTACAGATTTACAGTATGTTTAAGAATGACTGCTTTATATTCCATTTCATGAATACATTTTTAAGTCTATATTGTGTGGTACTAATGCTCCATTTAATACTGTGTTAATAAAGATATGAACACGCACACATTCATGGAAAGGCAATGGAACTTGGTTAAGATCTTGAAATCTGGAGGCAGGCTATCTTGAATCAAATTTGAGTACTTTCTAAAAAAGTAATTTTGATCTTAGGCAAGTCACTTTATCTCTAATTTGTTTTAGTTTCCTTATTTGGAAAATGAGATCATAATTGTACTGGCTTCATAGTGTTTTGTGAGAATTAAATGAGTTGCTGAATACATGCACAAATGGAATAGCTAGGTCAATGCAGATGTACTAGTATCTTTTAAAAGGTATCACATATTTTTATTCCCACTGATTGAATCTGAAACATCCAGTTCTCATTCGTTAATAATAACAGAATATTCTAGCATTTGCCATTCTGAGAAGATGAAAATTGCATTTCATTATTACTTTTAATTTTATTTTTTAATAATGAAACAAGTAAAAGTATTTATATGTTCATGTGCCATATTCATTGGTTTCCTGGTGAACTCTCTCCATCTATTTCCTCTTCCTATTTTACCACTGTGTCACTCATCATTACCATACTGATTCACAGAAGTGTTTACATCTTATATATGACAAGCATGTTTTCCTCAGTTTGTGTCTTATCTGTTGTTGACTTTTTTGATATTTATATCAGGCCAAGACTTTAGAAACATCTATTTTAATCATGTAAAATTTACCAACAGGTTTTATGACTTCTGTGGTTTTATCTGACTTAGTAGACCTTTCATCATAATTTAGTACAATCAATAGAGAGCCCAAGGGGAAAATCATTCTATCTGGACATAATATGTTGTAGAGGAGGTCCTATAGATTGGTGGAAAAAAGAACTATTTTCCCAAGGGGAGATGGGATATTCACATGGAAAAAAAAAGTTGTTTCACCCTTTGTTACAGTACACGCATTTCAAATTATGGGGGATTCTACATCTACTAGTATATATAAAAGTCAAACTTTTCAGAAGATCATTTAGAAGATTTTCATGATCTTGAGGTAGGAAAAAAATGTAAGGACATTGAAAACCACTAACCATAAAGGAAAGAATGATAAATTTGACTACCAAAAGTAATAATTTATTTTCATTGAAAGCTACAAATAAAAGAACAGAACAGCAAGTCAATGAGTAGGAGATGATATTTACAACTAATGTAATAAACAAACATTTTATAGCCAGAATATATAAAAAATGTCTTCAAATAAATAAGTAAAAAAATGCACTGTTGAAATGTAGACAAGAAGTTTAAATAGGAATTCCACAAAAGATTTCCAAATGGCTATTATGAAAATGTGTGAAGACTCATTAGCAACCAGAGAAATGCAAATTAAATAAAAATAAAATGTCACTGCATATCAACTACAAAAGACTGACAATACCAAATGGGGTGAGAATGTAGAACACATTGCTAGTGGAAATGTACTACATTGGCAAATAGTTGGCATTATCAAGTGAAAGATGATGGGTGGTCATGGTTTTGCAAGGTAGTCAAATTCTGGATATATTTTGAGAGGAGAGAGAATAGATTTGCTGTTAGAATGTATGTGGTGAAGAAAAGAAAGGGTAGATTGAAGAATAATTCCAAGATTTAGTTTGAACAAATGGACAGACAAGGTTGTCCTCAATTAGTGTGAAAAAGGCTGCCGAGGAGCCTATATTGGTTATGGAGGAAAGAATGGTTTGCAAGTCAGCTTCTTGCCATGTGAATTTGAAATACCAGTTATAAATCCATGTGATGATATCACGTAGGCAGTTGCATATAATTCAGGGATAAGGAATTCAGGGAAAGGTCTAGGTTGGGGAAAATATACTTGGGAGTCATCAGTGAATAGAAAGTATTCAAAATTATGTAACTGGAAATGATTACCAAACAGTGATTATAGAGAATAAAGTGAGTTAGTAAGAAGACTGACCATTAGTTAATCTAGTCCCACCCCCACTCCCAACCCCATCCCCACTTCCCTCTGAGATTCATCAGTCTGTTCCATACTTCTATGTCTCTGCATCTATTTTGTTCATCAGTTTATTTTTTCATTAGATTCCACATTAGAGTGAGATCATGGGTAGGAGTGGTGGGTGGGTGAGTAGATATTAACCAAGAGATGGAGGGGGGGCAATGGGAGAAAAAGGGGACATCTGTAATACTTTCAAAAATAAAGATAAATTTAAAAAATACGTAAATAAAAATAAAGGTTGAGAAAAAAAAGACTGACCATCGAAGTTTAAATGGTTGTAGAGGTGAAGAAGTTAAAGAGGGACCAGCCAAGGAGATGGAAGATTGGTAGCGAGATAGGAGGGGAACAGGAAATTGTGATAACCTGGAAATCATTCAGATAAAAAATGACTCTAGGGGGAGACAGTAATCAACTGTTAAATGCTATTGATAGGCTAGTTAAGACAAGGCTTGTGTCTGAATACTGATTTAGAAATGTGGAGGCCATTGGTGGCCTTGAGAACAAAATTTTCAGAAGCCTGGTGGAGGTGAAGTCCAGAATGAAGTGGGTTCAACATTGATAAGGGATAAATCAGTAGAAGTGAATATAGTCAACACTGTTGGAGAGTTTAGCTCTTAGGGAAAGAAAAGTGCAATAGCAAAGGGGTAACGTAGGGTGAGAGAATAGGATATGTGCATGCTGATGGGAGAAATGCAGTAGAGAGATAAACTTTAATGGCACACAAGAGAGACGATATTGAAGCAAAATGCTAGAATGGCCAAAAGTCATGAAATCTCCCATGAAAGCAGATGAACTGTTCGGATCATATGTAATTCATTTACGATAACATCAGCGGAGAAATACCATGGGAGCCTGGCTGTAGATGAGTGGTCAGATGTAATAATAGAAGCCCATGAAATGTCTTTTCTTAGGAAGTTTATGTTCTCAGGAAAATAGGCAAGAAAGACATCAGCTGTGCATGGAAAATGGGAGAAGTTTTTTATTTCCTATCTGCCTTATGGGGTTTTAGGAGTGAGAAAATGATATATTATCTTCTAGAAAAGGGGGGATGTGAATGGTCAAGAGATTTCTAATAAGAATCACAGGAAGAATTAAATAGTAATTTTCACAGATTTTACAGAAATATGCAACAATGTAACTTTTCAAAATATAAAATGGTATTTTCCTTTATACGCTAAAATCATTTATTGCGTTCTAATAATATTTGATGAACCAGATAAATGTGGTCAGTGTCTTCGATGAGTTTACAAATCTCCTCCTCCTCTGAGGCAGTCCTCTTGGGAAGCTAAGTAATTACTTTTATTGCTTTACTACTGAGAAAACCAGTTTTGATTCATCCTTTAGTTATGCATTCAGAATATACAAACACAAAAACTATACAAAGAAATTTAATTTCAGATATACTTCATTTTAAAGAACATAATTCTCACATTATTTCAAACTAAATTATCGAACTGTTTTTTATTTCCTATCTGCTTTCTGGATTTTAAGGGCAAAAACAATGTTTTCAACACCACCCAGTTCTAGAATAGTGCTGGCACATGGTAAGATCTCAATATCTATTTGCTGAACACATAAATCAATAGAGGTGTCATAGTAAGTCAGAATATACTACCTGAAGAAATATCTGAGGAGTAAAAAGAATCCCATATACTTCCCATTTCTATATCCCATGCTGCTTTGTCAAAGTGGAGTCTTAATAAAAGTTGGATAAATTTGATTAACCTATCCAAAATATTTTTTATCATAAGACATATGTAGCCCTAGAATATCAGAGTACAATATAATGAAACTTTCAGAGAGTTTTGCTAGATATTGTTTAAAAAGATTAAGAAAATTTCTCAGCTCACTGAATTTCAGTCTTCAGCAAATAAGGAAAATGTCATTAATTATTAATGTAAGCCTTTTCACTTATTAATCTGTGAATAATATGTGTAGAGATGAATTGATTGTTAATAATAAAATCAGATATGAAAAATAGCACACCTAACCATAAAGTTTGCTGAACAAAATAAAGTTCTTACCTCCCCTGGGAATGAATTTCTTTATGAGAAATAAATTGAATATTGTTAAGGATGGAGAATAATTGGACATGGATGAGGAAATTATGACATTGATACATATTCCTCTATAAATACTAAGATTTATTCTGTGCATTATTCAATACATATCTGTTAAAAATTGAGTTAAAGGATCTCATATCAGTGAGCTAGGGAACATAATGTGAGAAAGATGATAAATTAAATGATTGATTGTTCTTATTTTAATGTCTCACACATTTACTGATACTGAAAAAAAATGGTTTATTTCTTTAGGCTCATTAATTATAAACTTGGAAATCATTTAGGGATTGAAAAAACAATTTTCAAGTTAATCTTGTCAGTTTCTGAATAAGTTACTAAAAAAGCTGGTGAACTGGTGAGTTATGGAATCAAATATTTCAAGTTTCTCATGTGGGCTTCAAAGTGAAAGTGAACTTGTTTATCTATCCAATATAAGCTGATGTATTGATTTTAAATTATGAAAACATATGTAAAATATACATAACTTCTATTGAATCAAACAATTAAAGTAGATATATTTTGTCCTATCAAAAGTCAAAATTCTAAGTAACTGCAATGGGTTGTTCAATGGCTTTTTAAAATTTGTAAACATGACAAATTCTATCTTACTGATTACATAGAAACAAAATCCTGCAAATATAATTTAGTTTGTCTTGGTGCTAATTCATACAATACTTGGAATAAACATACAGTTCTCTGTAGATGGTGCCTCTCCTTGAAATGGTAAAAAGATAACTGGTAAGTTTATTAAAATCACTTCCCTCTAAAACCATGGTGGTTTCAATACGTTATTGCTATTTATTGACTATGGCTAGAGTCTCATGTTTCAAGAATGAGCTCTGGTGGTAGCCTCGCATCGCCCAACTCCCCTAAATTGTGCTAGTTAGGGTACCCTGATCTTTCTTAGTCTATTTTGTCTAATGGGACTCCTCAAAGATGGACTGCATTACTCAGATCTGTTTCTGAGAGGGAATATGCTTCTAAGAGTTCAGCATGCTGCTCCCACGTGGGCAGAGATGCACTTCAAGGAGAACTCGACCTTTCTGCAACTTGTTGCTATTGACAATTCCCTAAATTCAACTCATTCCCAAGAACTGCATCACAACTCCCATCTTCATACAAAAGAGCGAGCTTCCTCTGTGCTGTATGAATAACCAAAAGCAATGAAATGCTTTGGGTCTCCCCTAATCAGTGTGTACCTGAGTAAGAGGATAAAGGAAGCTGGCTACCTCAATCAATTCCCTCTCACAATCACCAGTAGGATGGCTTACTCCATCTGCTTATAGGAATAGTACAGGGGAGGGGCAACAACTGCTACAATAATGGGGCTTTAACCCCATCTGAGAAACCATTACCTTGGGAGGAAGTTTTATTTTTCAAATATTCCATGTCCTGCTGTCTCTTAACTCACTGGACGTAGATTTAAGCTTATGGTCAGTCCACAATGTGGTTATTCTTCCATCATGAATGAGACCAATATCACTGTTCCACTCCCATAAGGCCACTTCCCCAGTAGTAACAACTCTCCTTGATTATCTTCCAGGAAATACTACTAGATAGGCAGTTTTTGCCAACCCAATTTTTTAAAATAGATTGCAACAGTGCAATGACCATATCTATTCTACATTCACACTATATTTGAGGCTAGAATTTTGATATTCCATCCCCAATTATTCCAAGCCCTTTGTTCCAAACAGTCTATTAGAGATTCTGTAATGGGATCAAATGACAGCATCAAGATTGATGTAAATTCCAATAAAGATATAGCCCAACTGGAATACAAATCACTTTCTACTATCAGATGTTTCAAAATGAAATTATGTACAGAGCCTGAAAAAAAAGAATATATGCAATTTTCTGGTCAATCTAAAAAAGAACATGTTCAGATAAATTAAAACCGCCTCTCACCATATCTTGTATCATTATATTTTTTCCTGAAAACAAGTCACACATTTCTATGTTCCTTAAAAAAAAGAAAAAAGAAAAGAAAGTAGGAAGGAAGAATAGGTAGAGGAAGAAGAGAAGAAAAAGTAAGATAAAAAGAAGAAAAGCATGTTCAGTGTTTTCATTCTGCAGGAAGGTAGATGTAATCATACCAGTAAGGACACTACTTTAAAAGTAAATTTCTAAGGATTCTCTTAATTGTTCACACTCTGGCCCTATCAAAGAATCATAACGAAGAGCAATGAGCCTTCCATTTATTGGTCCTACTATTCTTCAGAGAATCTAAGGGTCTGCTTTTTCTATCATCAAGTTTTCTTTCTAGACTCTAAGTCAAAAACATTTCCACAAATGCTGCTTTTTCCTGACAGTGGGGTGTTTATAATGATGACAGGCAATCCTACTGGCAAAATACTTTGATTTATAATGTGGACAACTCCAGTTATTTGCTCTCCAAATAAATGCTTGACCTCATTCAGTCATACTTGGGTGTCTTCAATTTCTTGATATCCCTAAACATTTATCAAACTAATTCTGTCTGTGCTTTCAACTTGGGTGTTGTCCTCACAACATTTTTGGGAGTCCCTCTTGATGTATAAATGTGTTCAATGTTTAGTTTGTTGGAAAAACTGTTGTGTTTAATTTCCCTGTTGAATGGTTTCGTACGTTTTTCTTTATATATATGTCTCAGGCCCTACTGGGATCTTCTATTGTAAGAAATGTGTTGCTTTTTATTCTGTCAAAACATCCCTAGTTTTGTTCTCCTGAGTGGGGTAATCATATCCTTCTCTAAACCCCAAATCTAGCCCAGGTCTGGATTCTACCTATTGGGATCTGCCTGTCTTCCCTAGTTCATATCACCTACCCTTTATCTTGCCTTAGATTTCTTATTTTATAAAATTTCCAGGACACTTTCCTTGAGAAAATGGTTGATACCCGTGTCTCTACTTATAATAATGACTTTATCTTGAAAGTTGCTTGACAATAATTTGAGCATTTTACAATGTTATTCCTATTCTTCCCCTATTACATTGACCCAACCAGTATATAAGCTGTTATTATAATTATCACAATCTTCAAGGAGGCATTTTCCATTAGCTCTTATGTACTCTATCTGTAACTTGGAGATGGCATTTCTCTACAGTTTCCTGAGTCCTAGCTCTGTCCAAGGGAATTATTTCAGTCTAATCTCTGTGATCTTCACTATAGTCTTACATTAGAGTTCTCAAATCCTAATCACTTTTTTTAGACAGATGATCAATAAAAACATTTCCTCCTTGTCCAACCAAAACATTAAAAGTAGTTAAATCTTGGTATAATGTGTCCTAAGTACATTTTAAAAATCCCTTTTATTTGAATTATGGCCTCTAAAACCTTGGATTTTTAAAATAACATACCTTTGCTCTTTTAGCTTGGATTTCCTAGATCTTTCTCAGCCATTTTCAGTGATAGACTTTTCTTAAAATACCATCTCATATTCATGTAAAGTATTCTTCAATTTCTCTAGCACTTCCTATGCCCCAACTGTTTTCCCGCCAGACTAAATCTCAAGAATTACTCCAATGACAGTTACCAATGACGAGCATTTTCACATTAAGCTCCAGGTAGCTTAATTCAAATAGCCCTTGATCAGAAATAATAGCAGTGCTGAGCAGAAAACTAAGTCTGAGTTTGGAACCTCAGAGCTGCCCACCCGAGCCTGCCGGATGACGCCAAGAGTGTCCTAACAGGTTTGAAGCCCCAGCATCCAGCAGAGGCAAGACCACCTATCTCCAGTGCAACAGTCTTTTCTGTCTTTGTGCTCCCTGTAGCTATATCCTGGCAGATCCCAAGGCCCTGAGGAGTCAGTCCAGTCCAGGCAGTGAAGGGAAGATAAAATATTACAAGCTGTCTGAGAACCAATGAACCTTTCCCAAAGGCCTGCAGAAGAATGTGAAACCTGTGTGAGGGTTGGAGGATGTTGCAATGGATGCAAGCACAGCTACAAACAGAAGAGCATAACATTGAGAAGCTTTTATCCTTGGGGAACCCCATCATGACCTTGGAAGCAGCCTTGGGCTATGAGAGAGTGTCCTTTCACCTCATATTATTCCCATCACAGATTTCAATGGGTGAGGTAGAGAGAGAGAAGGGTGACAAGCCAGGTGAGCTTATTCTCTGGACAGAAGTAGGGTGGTCAGGAACAATGAACACCCCAAATGTCTCTGTCTGAGCATAATTTGACAATGCAGTTCCTTCAGGGGACATGTGTCTAGTCGCCTACAGAAAATCTCTTTGAAATTTTATTTTTTGGAAATAGACTTTATACCAAAAAACACATAATAAGATGATAGTGTATATATTTTTTCTGATCCAGTCAAACACTTGGCATCAAGTAGTGTGTGTGTGTGGGGGGGGAGTGGGGGGTGGGGGGGAAAGTGGGGGGTGGAGATAGAGAAAAAAAACAAACCCTAGCCTAAGCTTTTTCTGTAATTATCTAAAATTATCTAGATTAAGCTTGAATATATCTACTGTACCTCATTAAGCACACTGTTCCACTGCCTGCCCTTTCTATCTGAAAATGTTCTCTCATTTTCAAATTGAATTTCTCCCCCATTAACTTACTGCTTAGGTGTATTTTAATGGCTTTCCTTTCAACGCAAGCCCACTTGTTTGGGCCACGAAATTATCTCATTTCATTGTATAAAGCCCAGCTTCATTTCTAATTTTCAGTAATTGTGTCCATTTCTAGGTGAAAAATGTGAGCCCAAACAAAAGGCCTCTTCAAACTGGCCTGTCATTTTCAATTCTTTTTCTTCCGGATACTGGTTGTTAATTTTCCCTACGGAAGGCGTGTGTCTGTTCCCCTCCCCAGTGCACTGTTATAACAGATACAGTGAAGCATGGACCCTGCTGTGTGAGGTCATCTCTGGATAGGCAGCTGACAGCTTCACACAGCTGTAGGCAGTGCAGGTGTGGCAGTCTTCAGGTAGCTCACCACCGTTGCCTTCTGAGTAAACGTCTCAGAAGAACCACAATCCTATCCTAATTTGAATATTCTCTGACTGGAAGCTTTGGCATATAGGAACTCTGAAAAAATGCACATTTTATTTCAATCCTCACTATATACTGGTACACATTCACATGCATGCACACATGCTAACACACACACACAGACAGAGACATATATTCGCATGCATACTCACTCATTCACATACACCACGAAAAATCACACATCTTATCTAATAATAGACAAACATGTAAATTGACCGTACCTCCACTACATCCACAGCCAATCAGAGTGAGTATGCAAATTAGAAGGCCAAAGATGGTGGAGTGGCCAGGCAGGGCAGGATGCCTGCTATGAGAGGGAGGGCAGGGGGTGAAGGGATCTACAGGAGTGGAGTGCCGCAGCGAAGATAAGACTGCAGACTCCAGAGTCTGCAGCAAAGATGAAAATGGCAGACTCTGGCCTGAGCGAAGGCCTGGGTCCCAGGTGCTGGAGGAAAACCGGTGCTGGAAGCCAAGGGAAGGAAGGTCTATTGCACGAATCTCTTCATGCAATGGGCCTCTAGTAATATTATATAATGCAACCCATATAAACACACACACAAACGCACCGTGTGTTTTAAAACTTACTGGAAATGACTTGCCAATACCTTTCAATTTCTGACTTGTGTCAATTAGCCCACGAGGCTGGGGGAGGGATTGGTCCTCAGGGCATTTTCACTGTCTCTCTTGAAAGTGATATATTTTCTCAGCCGGCACCACTCACAAGGCCTCAGATCACTGCAAGGAGGGTGGGAAGTACACTTCCTCCGAGTCAGGGCAGGAAAGGAGAGCTGGACACTGATTCTGCTACAGTTTGTTCTTCTGCTACATGGAAGTTTCATCTCCCTGCAAAATTCACACCCCCTTTGCCAAGGAAGACCAGCCAGACTTGAACAACAGATCTAAGGATTAGGAGTTGTGTAATAGTCTCTCCATCAGATCTGGATGGGCCTCCTCTTAGACTAGAAACCTACGAGCTCTAACAACAATTCTTCCCACTCACCGTAAGCATATAGTGGTGGGATGCAGTTAGAATGATTGCAACAAGCATTCCCATTCTGGAAGGAGAAGTATGAGACATCCTTAGCAGTTATTTGTCCTTAGAAATCCTGAAATCCCACGGGGCACATGCTGTGTGAACCACCTATCTTGAAGGCAGGGAATATTCCTTGGGGAGGCCCTTCTCCTGCTGTCCTGGAAGAGGTTCCCTTTAGAACAGTTTCTCAATTCATTTCCTGCCCAGAGAAGCATGGGAGCCCCAGGATCATGTTGACAATGAATGCTAAGATTGATTGGACATGTTCCATGTGACTTGACGTGGAAATTATACTAAGCAAGTGCGTGCATTTAATCCTCCCAATGGCTTTAGAGATGGTGTTATAATTACTTGGGTTTAAATTGCCTACTGTTCCAGAGCTCGCCAATAATGGAACTTGCATCCAAACCCAGCTCTGATACCAATCTGTAATAATCCCTTCACTCCTATTGTCTTGATGCTCCTGAGTTAAAGGAACTATTTCAGGAATTTTTAGAAGTAATTCTGGGTAGCTAAACATAATCAGTATTTTTGACAAATGCAAAGGTCATTTTTCAGTCTCAGAGAACCACAGGCTTTTCAGTCTAGACCCCAAGTTTCTTTAGCAGCACAATACTCTATATGTACAGAGTCACCCCTTGATATCTGTGGGGGATGGTTCTAGGAACCTTCTCTCTTGCAGATACCAAGATTTTCAGATGCTTAAGTCCCTTGTATAAAATGACATAGCATTTGCATATAACCTACCCACCTCCTCCTATAAACTTTGTCATCTCTAGATCACGAGTGATACCTAGTGTAATGTAATTGCTGTATACATAGTCAGTACACTGTACTGTATAGAAAATAATGACATGAAAAGAACATCTGTTTATGTTTAGTACAGACAACTATCAAAGTCTAACTACCCAGTACATGCCAGCAACAATACAAGTTTTTCCTCAAATATGATTTAACTCATACCTGGGATATAAAACTGAAACTCATTGATACAGTATCAAACCTTTAAAAAAGTATAGTGTACTTTCCTTTCAAGTGGAGAGCTACCATCTTGTAATAAAAACAAGGACACATTTTAATTACATAGAGAGCCTTTGGAGAAGTCTGAGACAAGTTTCCTAAGAAGAAAGGAAATTTCTCTAACCTGATGGTGTAAGCCCTCCAGAGGAATTTGATGGAACTTCCACCAGTTTTGATCAAGTGTTGTTTTGGAATGCTTTCAGTGGGCCTGACCTTTTGGTAAGAAATTTATATAGTTTAAATTAATTATTCCTTATAAGAATCTTTTGAAATATATGTTTTAATAACTCCATTTTAGAGATAAAGAATCTAGGATTAGACAGCTAAATGCAATAGGTAAATTAGATAGGGAATTGAAAAAGAGTCAGAGTCAGAACATGAATCAAGGTCTGTCTTACTCTGAAACACATGCTTGTAACCACCAGGCAAATTGTTACACAAAAAAAGATGACCTCCTAAAGCGGTATCATGGGACATGGACAAAAGAAGCAACTGAGAATATCACTCACTTAATAATTTTTCTCTTATTCCTTCTTTTAGCCAAGAAGATAATAAAACGCATTTATGATAAAGTATTGTAAAAATGACAGGCATGTAAGTTTATTTACTACAACTTCTCCTATTTTTATGCTGGCTTATTATTGAGCTTGTCTCAATATATAGAGAATTGTGCTTCAAGTTAGGGCACGGGACATAGGATGCAGAAGGCATAGGAGGTCGGGGTGCAAGATATCAGGAGCTTGGGGGGCATCTTATGGGGTAGGAGTAATGGATGGGCAGGGGTTATGGTAGGGTCAGGGGTGAAACAGAATAGGCAAAGAAGAAATAGACAAAAGCATTGCCCTCAAAGACCTTACTGCTTGATCAGAGAAATAGAAGATGCATAAAAGTGATAGCCAGCATCTTGAGTCTATACAGTTTCTCCTACCAGCTCCATTGATGAGCCCGGCCGGTGTGTCCCAATGGTTGAACATCAACCTATAAACCAGGAGGTCACTTCGATTGCCAGTCAGGGCATATTCCCGGCATGCTGGCTCTATCTCCCGTGGTGGGGGGCAGGGGGCAGCCAGCCAATGATTCTCTCTCATCATTGATGTTTCTATCTTTCTCTCCCTCTCACTTCCTCTCTGAAATCAATAAAAAGTATTTTTAAAGAAGTCCAGTTGATGATCAGAACAAGATGTCACTCAAGGAAGGCCATTATAGTTGACTTCACTGAAGATGTACACAATGAGCTGATCAGGGAAGAGAGTGATCAGAACAAAGAAGCGTCAGTATGGACAGAACATGGAATTCAGAATCAGATTGGAAATCAAGTTCTTCCTCTTAGGGTTTACATGACGTTGGATAAGTCACTTCATTGTGTTTAGGCTTAATTGTTGTCTGAAAAGCAGGAGATACTAATAACTGTGTCTTAAGTTTGGTAGACTATTCGATGAAATAACGTGTATAACATCCCAGCACCTTGCTTGGAACAAAGTGGGCATCAATATCTATCTGTTCTTCCCCATCCTTGCTTCCCAGCTGGGATGATCACTATTCTTCAATCGATTTCTTAATTAAAGAAATTTTTGTTGAATTCTTAGTATATAGTAGTCATTCTTCTGGTTGGGTAGGACTGACTGAGTGGTGAACAAAGCTGATTTCCGCTTTCTTGGATTTTAAATTCTTGTGGGAGTTTATTAAAAAATGTAAACAAGTAACCAAATAATTATACATGTTTATTTCAAATATTGATGCATTTTATGAGGTGATTAAAAGTGTGATGTCTAACCACTATGCTGTATAGCTGAAACTAATACAAAACAATTTTAAATGGAGACAGTCATTGAAAAAAATTAGGGGGACAGAGCCAGAGGGAAGAGGTTAATTGGGGGGAAAGGGGGTTTGTGTAATACTTTCAACAATAAAGATTTTTCAAAAAGTGAAAAAAAATTAAAATTTAAAATGTAAAAAGTACAAAGAATAGGGTGATATGATAGTTTTGGGGTGGGGGTAATAGTCAGGGGAAACCTCTGATAATGTGATGTCTGAAGGAGTGAAACGGGAAACTTTTTCCAGTGGGAATAACCTGTGTAAAGAAACAAATGTGGTGGATGAGATTCAAGTATTGGTGGAACCCTAGAGCAGCCAGAGCTCAGTGAACACCAGGAGGATGGCAGAGAAGCTGGTGGGAAGGAATGGGACAGATGGCACAGGTCCTTTTAACACTTAGGAAAGGGTCTGGGTTTATTCTCAGGTGCAGCTCTGACTATGACCCTAGAGCAGTGGTCATCAAACTGCGGCTTGCGAGCCACATGTGGCTCTTTGGCCCCTTGAGTGTGGCTCTTCCACAAAATACCACACCCTGGGAGAGTCTATGTTGAAGAAGTGGCGTTAGAAGAAGTTTAAGTTTAAAAAATTTGGCTCTCAAAAGAAATTCCAATCGCTGTCCTGTTGATATTTGGCTCTGTTGACTAATGAGTTTGCCGACCACTGGCCTAGAGCCATGCCAAGGAGCCCAGGAAGAGGCGCTGTGGGGGGAATCTTGTGGGGGCAAGGTGGGGACTCTGAGGGCCATGACTGGCAATGGAAAGTCTCATTATAACTCTTCAAAACCCAGATCCAGCTCTTCCCACGCAGCCCAGAACCCTTTCCTTGCTTGACAGAATGTGATCATTAGCTGATTCATATTTTTCTCAACTCATTTCTTCCAGGCCATTGATCCATGTACCTGGTCCAACCGCGCTGAATTTCCAGTCCAGGGAATAACCGCCCGCTCGCTGCCTCTCCGACTGTCCCTTGGGCCTGTTCCCTGGCATTTATTCCATTTGGTTCCCAGTCATGCCTCTGTTCCTGTTTTCATTATTTTAAAAGTGGAGAGGATATGTTTCTGCTGAAGTTGCCCAAGCTCCTTTTCACTCGACTGGGCTCCAAAGTGTGCTGTCTCGGTGCTGGCTGATGAATGAGGCAGAAAAGCCAGTGATTCCATTTCCCTTTCAATTTTCAGATCTTTCCCTGCTCGCCTGGTTTTGTTTTCCCTTCTAACAGTGCATCTAAATGTGCGCCTTTCCCTCCTCTCTCTGGAGGTAATCCCTTTTCACTTCACCTGTAACATTTGCCTTTGATGCTCTCTGAGTATGTGTTTAAGGTCAAAGTTGTTCTGTTCTATGCTAAGTTATCATGTTTGGGCTTTAACTTTGTAATTTCACTTTGTACTGTGAGTTGTTCTGTTTATTTTTCAGCTCCCTTTTCTTAGAGATTCTTTGCGTTAGAGCCTCACAATAATATTTTTAAAATAAACGTGTTGGCCTCCATAACTTTTAATGTGTCAGATGGGTATCTTATTGTTGGTATTTTGAATAAATACCACCTCACAAAGACTCGGTATTCCTTCATGGGTTTCTTAGTTTTACTTCTGTTTTAATACCCGATGAGCAAATTGGTGGTTATACATGCCCTAAATCAGGTCTCCACACACACCAAAAACGAGCTACTCAACTGTCTCTGTTGATGCTCAGTAAATCTAAGAAGCTTGGTCAAATACATGTCTTTAGGACATTTAAGATCATCTCCTAACTGTTATTGCTTCTTTACTTCCCTGAAATCACCCCCACCACAGGGATTAGGAAAAGTACTGGGTGTCTGTGGTGGGGGCAGGACGACCACAGATTGCATGAGTATGAAAGAACATCTTTCTAGGTCAATACTTGGAATGTCTATACATTGTATGTCATCTTTTATGATTTCCTTCTTTTGTTTTGAATCATTATATGACACTTAGCTTTTCTTATTGGCTGAGTGACTTTATCCTCAGGTTTTTTATACAGTGTTTTGCAACAATTCTTTTATCTCAGGTTTGGATAAATTACTTGCAGTTTTCATTTTGTAATATACTTTTCAATGGCATAAAGGTGACTTCTACAGACAAGCACCATTGCTTTTTAATGTAAGCTTTCATCAAGTTTGACCCCAGATTTCAAATAAATGTTTCAAGTTTGTCATAAAATATATTATAATTATTTCTCCAGGTATTTCTAAAATGTGCTGATTGAAGAATGAAACCCATATATTAATAGGTAGACATTCATCTATTTAAATGCATGTATTTTGATCACTATAACAACAATATAACCACAATGTAAACTTATTAGAAACTAGAGACCCGGTGCATAAAATTCGTGCACTGGGGGGGGGGGGGGGTGTCCCTCAGCCCGGATTGCAAGAGGGCACAGGCCAGGCCTAGGGACCCCACCGGTGTACAATCACGGCTGGGGAGGGACGCGGGAGGTTGGCCAGCCATGGAGGGACTGTGGGAGGACTCCAGGGCGTGTCAAGCCCGTCTTGCTCAGCCCCCGATCGGCCAGATCCCAGCAGCAAGCTATCCTACCGGTTGGAGGGTCTGCCCCCTGGTGGTCAGTGCACATCATAGCGAGCAGTTGAGCAGCCTTAGCATATCATTAGCATATTACGCTCTGATTGGTTGAATGGCCAACTGGATGACCAGACACTTAGCATATTAGGCTTTTATTATATAGGATTAAGCAAAGGGAACATTCTACTTTAATCTAAACATATTATTTTAATGCAAACACTGCTGGCACTTCAGATCATATGGGTTCAGTTTTTGAGAAGCTCGTGATGCTCCTGCACATCCAGGACTTGCTAGATGCGGGGGATACAAGGAAGTGGAACGGCTCTGAGCTCACACAGGGGAGAAGGCAGAGCTGACAGAGCCTACACAGAGACCATTTCAGAATAAAGTGTCAGATGCTAGGAGAGAGGATTGGCTGTTCCTGGGTAGGGGGCAGAGTAAGATTCTAAGGAAAGGCAGTTCCCAGTTTTTATCTTAAAGGATAAGTTGGGCTAACTCAAGACACGAAGGGTAGAAAGGTCATTCTAGGAAAAAGAAAACCGTTAATCTAGGCACATGCCACAGCTTCACTTGGAGTTCTAAAAGCAAGCAACTATTGTAGTGATACTATAGCCTAAGTGATGTTAGGTGCTAGACATTAAATTTTTGGCCAATTGCCAGCTTGTCTGGGCATCATGCTTTGAGCATAGTTTTAATCAAGGAATATGTGCGTATAAAGCTATATTAATTTTATACACACATGTGTAATATACATAGGTGTATATGTATGTATAGCATATTGCATTTAATATAAAGTCATATGGCTACACTTGATTTTATTTAATGGTAATTGTTAAATATCATATATTGCTAGATATTGTAATTTGTTAAGTAACTATGTTAATTATTAAATGATGAAACATTGTAAAATAAATAAAATAATATGTCTACTGCTCAAATTGGTAGAATTAATCCTAGGCTTTGTTTTGGTTTTGTTTTGTTTTTGTCCTATAGCCTGGATTATTTTCTTAGACCGTGTTCATAGGCTTGCATAGACTCTAAGACAATGTCTAACACCTTTATGACTCTTGATATATATTGGAGATTACTTAATAAAAGAGTTTTTACCAATTTAGCCTCCCACCTACAATCCAAGCTTAGGTGCATACATTTTCCAACACCCACTGCTAACACTGGTGATTTCCCCTCTTAGGTTTTGCTAATTTATTTGGCAGAATATCTCTAAGTATTTAGTATCATATCCTTGTGGTACAATAAGAATTATTCTCATGTCTTAATGATGTTATGAGGATTAATTTAAGTAATGAATGAAAATTGCTTAGCACACTGGCACACATAAGTGTACGATAAATTATAGCTATCATATTATTATTATTATTAACTCTGACTAATAAAGACTATCTCATTCTACTTTTTTCTCTTCCTGGATCTATTGGAGAATTAATAACTTAATGAATACTTAATGCTCATGTTAGAAAACATTTTTACTTTATACTAGTGATAGGCTAGCAGCTCACAAAGCCCACAGCTATGATGAGGTGCAAAAAGTAATGTGAATATTTCAAACCTCCCCCAAAATATCAATCTATGTGGACTCTTTAGGTTTAATACAATTTAGTCAAATTTCGAAGGTCCAAATTAAGCAAAAGAATAAATCAGGGAGCCTAATGGACTTACCACATTTTAGCCAGAGGGAAAAAGAAAATGACCCTTAGCTCTATTGCTTATATCTGAATGCTTCTCTTGTTCTGGAAACTATCCAAAAGTGGAAGTGAATTGTTCTAAATACAAGTTTTGTTAAGAAAAGAATGAAGGGTGTGTGTGGAAATAAATATGTAGTTCCCAGATATTAAGAAATCAAACTCTAAGGACTGCTGTATAATCTTTATGTTGCCCCAAAACAAAACAATGTACGGTAGTTAAAAAATGCATCTGGCCCTAGCTGGTTTGACTCAGTGGATAGAGCACTGGCCTGCAGACTGAAGGGTCCCAGGTTTGATTCTGGTTAAGGGCACATGCCTGGGTTGCTGGCTAAATCCCCAGTGGCAGTGAGTGAGTGTGTGTGTGTGTGAGTGTGTGTGAGTGTGTGTGTGTGTGTGTGTGTGTGTGTGTGTGTGTGTGTGCAGGAGGCAGCATATCAATGATTCTCTCTCATCATCGATGGTTCTATCTCTCTCTCCCTCCCTCTCCCTTCCTCTCTGAAACCAATTTTTAAAAATGTATCAGGTGTTAGTGACAGCAGTGCACATGTTGTCTCCTTTCCTGCGTAGATCAATCTCTCTTTTTTTGTCAGGTTTATTGAAATACATACATACATATATCTATCTATCTATCTATCTATCTATCTATCTATCTATCTATATATATATATATTAAAATGCACCCCTTTTAGCTGTTTGTCTCAAATCATTTTTCTCTTTAACTTATCAAACTTATAGCCATGAAGTTGTTCATAATGTTCCTTTATACCTTTAATGCCTGTAGGATCTGAGGTGATGTTCCCTGTTCCATTCTTGATATTGGTAGTTTGTGTCTTTATTATTAACCAGGCTGGTCAGAGTCATATAAATGTTATTATTGATCTTTTAAAAAAGCCAATTTTGGTGTTATTGATTGTCTCTATTTCTTTTATATTTCCAATTTCACTGATTTCTGCTCTTATCTTTATTATCCCCCCTTTTTTTGCTTTGAATTTATTTCACTCTTCTTTTTCTAATTTCTTAGGTTGAATCTCCAAAGTCTGACTTGAAGCATTTATCCCTCCTGCCATGCTAGATACACATATTTAAGTACTATATAAGCTGTGTCACATAAATGTTGACGTGTGTTTTCTATTTCATTTAATTAAAAATTAATTTTCCTTTTAATTTATTCTTTGACCCAGGTTTTATTCAAATGTGTTTTTAAACTTTCAAATATTTGAGAATATACCAATTATTTTCTATTGGTTTCCAGTTTCATTCGTTGTTGGGTTTCTACCTTCTGTCCTAAAAATGCCAATTAGATCAAGTTTGTTGATAGTGTTGTTCAGATTTTGTATTTGCTTACTGATTTTCACTTTATTTGTTCTATGTATCATGAAGACATATCCAATTATAACTGTGGATTTTACAGCAGTCCTTTTTAATATGCCATGTGTAGTGCTGCTGATTCTTAATATCTAATAAATTAGCAAAGTTTCCTTTATTTATTTAAGCCACATAATTAGCCAAAATATATCTGCTGATGCTTAAATTCAATGTAATTTGGACTTTTGTCAAAATAAAATGTATCAGATACTTTTCACTGAGCAGCACATAATAACAACTGTGTATGTGCTCATGCATAATTTAATCATAGACATATTTTGGTATTTAGGGATCTATCACTATTTAAAACATTTTCTAAATATCACTAACCAAATGGCAAGACAATTTAATTCTTCTGACATTAAGATCTTGGGTGATGATTTTTAGAAAATTTTCATTTAATGGTTCGATTGCATCAGCTGTAAAAGGGAGAAGGTTAGCTTAAATGAGATTTTAAGACTCTTCCCTTTTTATGACATAATTCTCATCATCAAATCAGCACATTTATTTTATTTACAGTTTGTTTAATTTAATATGTTTTTTTTTCTATAAGGTCACTTAACTGAATTGAGCCTTCTCTTATCAGTTGTAAAATAAGACAGTAATCATAACCCTACCTATGTACATGGAAGTTGCAATAAATTAGAAGATGAAGAGAATATTTATTTGGCCCTAAAATTGTAACCACTTGCTAGAATTGTAACTAATAGTTACCAGTCAAGAATTGTACACAGCCAAGTTCAGATTATACTGATGATTATCAAGCAAAAACACTGGCAAGCTAGTGAAAGGTGCTTCATTCCTCTGCGACACACACACACACACACACACACACACACACACACACACACACCAAAAAAAGCTTCCAAACTAAATTATACCTGGACTGTCTCTTTGTATAGTCTTTGAATCTTTAAATGATCTTATATTTTTTCTAACTCTACAATGTATGATCTCCACTTCCCTAGACAGCTAATTAAATCAGTGCCTGAACTCTTTAATTCATACTAAGGCATTGAGGAATTCCTGTTTCTTCTCAACTAGTTTCTTCACATAATTGCACAGTTCATTTTTCTAGAATCTTGAATAAGCAAGATTGAATGAATGTAATGAGTTACTTTTAGAGCCACCAGTCAGACTGATTTTCCAAGACTTTGGCCAACTGGTTATCCATCTGAATGGAAGGTGGTTTGATTGCTCAAAAATGCCCTAATGCAGCGTTTGATTAATTCACTCCGATGATTCCGAATTTTGTGCCATCTACTTTAAAGAGAAATTTAACTTGTGAAGCATGAATTCTTATTTTTCATCAGGAGAGGATTAGTGGAGAGAAAATTAAGTTCCCTCATCTAAGTAAGTACCTCAGGGAACTATTCACCTATCAATGTACGGGAGCGGTTCAGCCTGTAACTTACCCAGTTTCATTAGCATTAATGGGAGTTTTGTGTAAAATCCTGGGTGAATCATTACTACAGGAGATCTGTAGGAGTTTGTTGATTACTTTTATCTCGTAATGGCTCTATTCTCCAGCTTCAATTTTTAAATCATTAGGCTCGCACTAGAAGCTACATTTTGGAAGGAATCAAACTTGGACTTTTGAAGGTAATTAAATCAGAGTAGCATCACATAGAATCATTCAACTTTGTGAAAGTTAGATGTCTGTTCCCTGTTAGGCCTCCAGACATTTGCTGGCTTCCTGGATATATGGTGTGCAAAGACTCAAAGTTGAGTATTTAGTTTTCACTTAATTATATTTTATTGATGTATACTCATTTATGACAATTCTTACTAAGTAATTTATGGCTGAGCCATAAATTCTGCACCCACTTGGATAATCCTTTGAGCAGCCTGCCCTCCCCTTTCCTCGGCTTTATAATTTCCAATGACCTGTACACAGTATGAAACAGGAATTTGTGTCTAAACCTGGATCATTTTGAAAATAAAAGAGGAGTTGCTGGAAGATGTGGAGCCTGGGTGTACAGGTACAAATGCCAATTAAGGTGTGCTAGGTGACCTCCGTGGCCTATGCTCCTTTGGGGGCTTGAGGGGCTGGAAAGAAGATGGAGAGAGCAGTCCAGCCAGTTATGCATTTAAAACTCTGACTGAGGTCCTGGAGTTTCCTCCCCCAGTAGCCTTCATTTCAGGACCAAGGCAGTTTGAGCACCCCTGAGGCCCAGGATACAAGAGCACTTGGGCAATTCAGAGGAAGAAGAGTGACTTCTGAGCAGAAGAAAATTCAGGTGGATTACCTGGTGCATGACAAAGAAAGCACCAGAAATCTGATAGTATTTCCCTTTCTTTGATGACAGCCTGGTTTGGTGTGTCATAGGAAAATGTGTTGTGAAAAAAGCAGTAGTCATGAATCCAGAGACTCCATCAAGTCTGGATCTCTATGGTGGTGTGAGTGAACAAACGCTCAGGTGGTTGGATCTGGATATGGTTTCAGATGAACTCACTGTGGAATTTGAGCCTCAGTTCAGTGTAGCTTTAGTGCAGAAGAACAGCTCTCACAGGAAGGGGGTGTGGTGCACTGAGTTCCTGCAATTTTCTCAGCTGACTATTGGTTGTTTACGAAAGGAAATGAATCCTCCCCTTCCACTGAATTGCAATAGGTGTGAGCCCGTTCTGAGAACTGGCTTCCTAGAGATAAATATAAAATATAGGAAGAATGTATAATGAAGCAAAACTAGAAAGCTCAATAGAAACATCTGAGTGCTTTGATGTTCCTGTTTGTAAAAATAAAGGTAAAAAAAAAGAAACTACAGTGAATGCTTTCCAAGAAAATTATGTTGAAGAAAATAATGATAAAAATCACACAAGCCTCCCAATCCCAAGAAAGTGACCACAATTCTCAGCCATCCACTTCTAATTGTGTCTTTATAGCAGCCAAAAAGATAGCAGTGAGTTTGAGTGGAAAGAAACACAAGACAAAGAAAAAAGTATGGAATCTAGTTTCGCCCTTAATTGTCATTGGTCCTTGTGTGGTTTGTCAAGGTTGACTTAAAAAAAGTTGTAGTCTACATGGCAATATAGGACATATTATGGTATGTTTTAAATATGCAAAGAAGCCTTAAAATTATGCAAAATGAATAAGTCCATAAGATATGCTTATGTCCAAACAACAAAAAATGTATGCATTAAACATGCAACTTTTTACATGTAAATTATTCCTCAATAAAGCTTTAAGAAAGACAAAAGTAACCATTGCCCAATAGGAAAAGAACAAACAAATGATGTGCTAACTTGTTTCCTGTTGTTGACCTGTTCATGAAAGTAAAGTTATGTATTTCTAACAAAATAACCCTAAAAATTTAGATAAACATGAAATATATTTTATTTTTTTTAATAATTAAAGCAAGGAACTATCTCAGTCCATGTAAATTTATTCTCTTTAGTCTAATTTATTTACTTTGGAGGGGGATTACTGGATATTTAGTTCTTTTTAGAAAATGTAACTGCTGTTCATATTTTATATTTAGGTATTAATGTGATTTGAATTAGATATACTTCTCATTCTTTACCCTTATCCTTCATATTTTAAATCTTATTCACTTTATCTTAAATGAGAAGTATCTCATTTTTATATAATACAAGTGGGGCATTTAAATGTAACTTATTTAATACTTTTCATGCAAGGAGAAAAAGTTTGTGTGAAAGATTTAATATTAAAATTTTAAATACTTTTTAATCTTCTGATTATTATTTCTCTGCTCTTTCAGAAACTCTTAAAATGCTCTTTCCAGATAAAAAATAAATTGGTAGTCATTTTAGTGCTGTGTAAGTAAAAATGTACTTCTTTTAACCCAGCCACCATGTTAAGAGAAATCTTGGAGAATTGTCATCATTTATTCATAAGACAAAACTTTTTATGGCTCTGTAATAAAATATAAAGCTGTCTTTGTGGGTCCAACCTGTATGTCAGGCCCTTTTCAACCCTTGATTTCCAGATTAAGTGGAATCTATGGTTTTTCTAAATTTGAAAAACAATTATCAGGTACTTTGCAGTACCTTTTAGGGGTGGGTTCCTTGGTTGTTGGAAGATCTCAGACATTGGCTTAAGGCAAGTTCTAGAAACCAGTGAACTCAGAGAGACGAATTTGGTAATGTAACTTGATAATGTAAAAATGCTCATTTTAAAACTAGCCAGAAGGTCGTAACTTATTTCTAAATTACCCAGAAATTATGCATCAATTTTCTCCAAGAAAGACAAGGTCATAATATAGGATTCTAAAATATCTTTCAGACTGTAACTTCTTGAATTATATTTAAATGTGAAGCTTATTTGAAGCAAAATAGTGTAAATAACCACTCAGATTTAGGGTCCCAGTGTTTTGTTTTTTCTTTTTCTTTTTCCCTGTATGTGACAGTTGTACATATGCAGGTGAGGACAATAACAGCAACGGGACTGGGGCTGTAGAATAGAACTGTGGGTCATTCTGCACACCAACTCTGTGTGCTTGTTACTAAGAATATATCATCCTTATAAACTTCAAAACCACACACACACACACACACACACACACACACACACACACTCACACACACACACTGACTTACCCATGTGTGCATGTATAAGCAGGAAACAGATTGCTGAAGGGATCAATATTTCAGCTAAAGAGCGATCCTCAAAATACAGTGAAGCTGTGCAGTTTGAATTTAGAACACATCTACTAGACAAAGTAGAACCATCCTTTCTCAGGAGAGTTGGTGGCATAATGTGATTACAAACAATGTATATCCAGGGTATAGATATGCAATGGTTGTTATTTATAAACATTTAAATATAGGCACAAATGGAGCCCCTCATTCTACATGTCTATGGATTATTAATGTAGTCTTTATATTTTCCATTTTTTAGGTTTAGTATACATATGTTTATTAACAAACATGAATTATTAAATGTTAGATTAAGAAAAAAATGAAAGAGGAACTATCCATGATGATGTAAGGACAACAAGCATAAAACAAGTCTTGTTACCTTTTACTCCAAACTTCTGTGTACTCCTTCAAACTGGTGTACCCTTGTCTTCAAATCTAGAGGCGCTCCACTTATAAAATATAAACATCCTGTTGTTGTTGTTTTTTTACTACCCTCCTAGTTCTCCAATTGGCTTTATCCCAACTTGTTTCTCATGGGCCAAGATCACCATTCTTCTATTATTTCTATTCATACATACATATAAATACATAATACATATATATGTATATGTGTGTGTGTGTGTGTGTGTGTGTGTGTGTGTGTGTGTGGTATTCCACCCCACCCACTACCTTCTCCGCTTTGAATATACTGCAAATCAACCCTCTCTAACATCTTTTCACTGGGTCAATATTCTCTCCAATCCTCCTCATAGATGCTAATTCTAGACATACAAATCGCCATCCTTCCCTAATCAAGTGCCAGGCTGGGTATACTATTCAGAGAAAAACCAGAACTTCAAAAAACACTGTTCCTTTAAATGTATTTTCTCCTGTGTCAGATGGGCACTCAGGACTGTCTGAAAATCCTGTTTTCTCAGTAAACTTTTACTGTTTTTAGCTATTTTAAATCTTGGCCATCTCCCTCAAGCCTTCTGCTCACCAACTCTGTAACCTATTTGGAGCTGTCATTTTTACCTCTTATGTTACAGAAAATAAATGCCATTGAAACTGGAATTCTTTCAATGCCAAACCAAAGAGGTAAATCTTTTCATCTTTTAGTGTACCACACTGTAAAAGAGACCTTCCTCCTTTGAAAGATTAATTCATTCACCCAAGTTCTGGAATCTGTTACCTTGTACTTTCCAAGACACATCACTACATTGATTTTTGCTTCTTTCTGCAATGTCTTCAAAGAAAACAATTAGGTAACCACAGTTGGGAGAATATAGAAACACAGTTACAGGTGAACAAACTGAGAGCTAGAAAAATGTCCAAAGTCATGCTGCTTGAACATGGAAGGCTTAGAGGGTTAAGATAGAGATGTGTGAGTGACATCATAGATAGAGGAATTATCCACTACTGCATAATGATTGCATCCCAAAGTTATTTCCACATCCTCAGGTCTTCTCATCCTAAATAAGATGTCAAAAAATAATCCTGGAATAACTGTCCACTCTTACTGTTTCTAATTTTCTCATCTTCCTTTCACTCATCAACTCACAACCATTTGGCTTGATCTTACTCTGCTCTCAGGACACCTCACTTGTGCTATGATCATTTGTGAGATCCTGGGTGTCAATACCACTTCACGCTTATGAGCCTTACTTGATATTTGATATTTTAAACCACTCAATGTTTCAAAAATGTTCTTTCCCCGAGTCCTGTGACACCATTCGTCTTGGCTTCTCTGGTCTCTCTTCGATTTCTTCATGTACTCTTTTTCCTTCAATGGTTCTCAATTATTGACCATTTGGAGGGTTTGGACCTTGGCCTTCTCATCTATGATGATGACCCTAAATGAGGACCTGTTTGCTAAGCGTTCCCAGAAATGTAAGGGAGGTCTGTTTGAACTTTTATTCACCACAACTGTCCCTACCCTAAAGCACTCAGACCTTTAGAGTTTTCTCTCTTAACAACTCATATGTGCAGTGCAAACCTTTCACCTAGCAAGTAGCGCTGTAGGTGAAGAAAAGTATTTTGGTGGCCACAGTCATAGATGTAAATAGTGAAAGAGTGTTAGCCTTCGGTTTCTTAGTGTGGAGCTGGGCTTTCTCGTACCCTCTTCTGATGCAGCCTGATAGATTTTTCACTTCCATCTATTTTACCTCCTCACCATCGCCCTCTCTAGTTCTGTGGATCTTCTTAACTTGCAGAGCTGGTCACTCTGATCTCTTTTCTGTGTCCCTGGCCCTTCTACGTTTAGATCTGCAAATATCCATGGTGTGCAACATGGTACTCTCACTGAAAAGTCAGCAAAGAGCAGTGTTAACACAGAGATACCTCAGTTTACTTAGGGATCAGACCTGGTTTCATACCCAGCATGTCTCTCTCTTTGTCTTTAGTGGTAAGAGGAGTAAGCAAGTGCCAGAAAATACCACTAGCCAAAAAGCTGCCAAGTTCTCAAATGGGTCTTGCCTAAAGGTAATTTAGTGTTCTTTGATCAAGGGATCTGGGTTAGAGTCTGCTTCTGTTTAAGTAGATTTCTTTGTCCACTGTATGCCCACCCACCATTCTTTTATGTCCCCTTGTACCATTTTACTCACTACAGAACAGACATAAATGACTAGGGGAGATAGGGGATGCTAGTTAAAGTGGAAGAGGAAAGAAAAGATTAAGGATAAAATTCGTAGTGTCCCAGGGATTTTCACATAGAACTCTGTGCATGTTTATATTACTGCACACATCACTGTTTATTTTTTGCTATCCCTGTATAGAGAAGAAGATCCTGAGGAAAAAAAGGACATTCTTTTATTAGTCTAAATAAGCTATAGTGTCTAATACTGCGTAGCCTAGAGTAATCAAGTGCTTATAGATTTCACTAAGTAAACCACTGAAGTTACCAAGAAAGTCTCAATGGAATATTTGCTTTCTCACAAAAATAACAACAGTTTGGACCATATTCCATTAAAGATGTAGTTTTATAGTTACTTCTGGATGAATTTCCCACATAAATTTTTTCATGCAACGGTAATATCCTACTAAACTTTTAGACTTTCATTGCTCCATTTGTTATAAAAATGTTTGTGAAAGAAATAAGGAAGGTGAAATACAGGTCAGGTCCATCATAGTACCTCTGTATGCGACACAGCCCAGGTATCAATTTCTGGACTAGTCTGATGCTGCAATGTACCACCGACCATTCCATAAAATTTCAACCCCACAGTTAAGAATCAGATATAGGATGTGTCATGCTAACACACATTGGAACCTTCCCAGGTTCTCTCTTTTCCCCACCCACTCAGGAAATTTATATGTCTACACACAAACACATATTATATATCTGGAAAAGGCAGCATAGAAAAGCTACATGCATAATTGTGATGGTGATGCTTTAGGCATTTTCATATATATTCTGTCCTATTTTTGTCTAACACTTGTCTACTTTGTCCTATCTTTATCACTTTTTTTTCTGTACTAAAAGGTGTTTTATTTTTCTGGTCACAAAAATTAAGTCATTTTAAAAAAAAATCTTCACCTGAGGATATTTTTCCATTGATTTTTAGAGAGAATAGAAGAGAAAAGAAAAAACAGAGAGAAACATCAATGTGAGAGAAAGACATCAATAAGTTAACTCCTGCAGGAGCCCTAACCAGGGCCTGGGACAGGGAGGAGCCTGCAACCAAGGTACATGACCTTGAAGGAATCAAACCCTGGACCCTTCAGTCCACAGGCTGATGCTCTATACACTGAGCCAAACCGGCTAGGGACAAAGAGAATTTTCTAGTACTTAACATGAGAAACAACTAATAGAATGGGATCTAGTAGGGCTAAATGTAAATGTTTATGCTTAGGTATAAATAAAACAACAAAAATAATTTAAAAAATATTTATGATCTGCTTGAGTTAAGATCAGTTTTAGGCAACAGTTTGTAATTTCTCCTAACAAGACCAATGCAGTCTACCAATTATTGTAATATTTCCACGAGAAAAATCAAAAGTGGGAACTTCTCAAATGTTTTACCTGGTCTGGCCATATTTGAAGTCTTGTGTTCAGGTCCAGAACCGTATTTAAAGATGGACAATGAGTTTGGCCCGTGTGGCTCAGTGGTTGAGCATCGACCTATAAACCAGGAAGTCACAGTTTGATTCCCAGTCAGGGCACATGCCCGGGTTGTGGGCTCTATCCCCAATGTGGGGTGTACAGGAGGTAGCCAATCAATGATCCTCTCTCATCATTGACGTTCCTGTCTCTCTTCCTCTCTGAAATCAATACAGAAATATATATATATTTAAAAACATATATATATATATATATATATATATATATATATATATATATATACATATATATATATATATAAGTTTAAAGAGGATCAGTGATGTGTAAGTTAGTGTGACCAGTCAGGCATGGTTTCCATGTGGAATTACGGGCAACTCCAGAACAGTGGTGCTGGCAGGGACATCTGTGTTGGTTAACTATCAAGGTACATTATTCAAGATTAAAACTGTAAAAAGATGGAACCAGTGTTCCTGTGACATAATTATCTTGCCTTCTCAAAGGTAATGGGAGTGTGTCTGAGTGGTCCTTTTAGCATAAAACTCAATCCATGAATAAAGCAGGTTAGCTTCATTCATCATTCCTGCAAATCTGCAGAATCCTAAGATCTGGAAGCCAAAACAATCTGGGTGTTTGCAGGAGAAAGACTCTCTTCATTATGAGGAATCTTTCCCCATTAATAAAACATGGAAAAATATCAAAGAAAAGGGGAGGAGTATGAATCACAGAACATAACTATTTTTGTAGTAGAGCATGTTATAAGTATATTCAAGCAGCTGTACATAGAAACAGTTTGCCAAATTATTTTACAATACGATTATAAAATATTTGTCTCAATGAACAAGTTTATGGCTATCAAGCTAAGAAAATCCTGCTGGAATGTACGTGTTCAAACCTGTCCTCAGAAACTACTTAATATGTTGATGATTACTTATGAGTCTATTTAATGTCTGGCTTTGAATTGCTTTTTCTGTAATTCACAAAAAAAGTACAAGCATGCCAGATGGCAATGCATACGATGGGAATAATTTAATGCTTTTGCTTAGCAAAGTAGTGTAACTTGGCTTACTGTGACAAGGAGAATTTTTTAGGATGTCAACCTTCACTTTGAAATATATGTATGTAAGTATACATGTATACATGTAGAATAATCTATAAATGAATTTTTCACATCTTTATCTTGTTTGACTACAGGATGCATTATTTTATATTCATCAACACAACTTAATGGGCAAGTACTTTGCAGTGGATTTTCTTTGTGATATGTTTATTCACTACAGAATGGGGGTGAGAATGGGTCTGGCAAAAAGAATAATAAGTACCTGCATTAAGATCCTTGATCAACACATGCAGTATGACTATCGGCCAAATGTAGTACATGCAGGAGAACAAACACATTCAAATCTCTGAATTGAAACATGGTGTGGATTGCACAGTTATAAATGAAACTTCAGATTACACAGCATGGATGTGCTCAGTAATTAAAAATTCATGCAATGACTATATAATTGTGTTTATTCATGTTCACAATGGACTTAATAGACACTTTTTAAAAAAATGTAAGTATAGTTGATACATTTTGATAAAAGAAATGAAAAGTTATATAAAACATTGAGCAAAAACAAGAGTCCTATTAATAATCTGTTATTTGTAATTTTCTGCTGCAGATTTGCGCCAATTAGAATTAGAAATAATATGACCATATTTATTTAACTTTTAACTAAAAAGCCTTCAAAGTATCCTGTAGTTCTAATGCTTTGCCAAATACTATCTTCTAATTTCTCATTTCATAAAAATATCAGAAAGGTATCTTCTCTTTATTTAGTGCATCTCCACAAGACCTGCATGTCATCTCTGCAAAACCACCGATCTCAGCTAAACTTGCGAAAACTAGAATCCGTTTCCTTGCATTTCATTTCAAGCAATTAACCCATCTTCTTTCATGTTCATCTCCTTCCATTGCTGAACTCCTTGCTGTCAGTTGGTGTATGTCTGCCATTCCAAACCATGCCAGATCATTTTGAGTTCTTTGGATAAGTCTTCTCTTCATATTCAACTATTTATTTTAATTACTAAAAAAGTCTTAAATGCCTGCATGCACTAGGTAATGTTCAAAGGCCTCTGTGAAGCTGGTCCATATAGTTAGATCTCCTCCACTGAACCTTTTGTAACTCAACAGTACCTTCTTTTTTATTGTAGAATACATTGCTAACCTTCCTTGGATTCTCAGTCAACATCAACTAGCTAATAGACAAGTAAATTTTTTAATATTTAAGTCAAGATTGGGCCAAGATCCAAAATAATGTATGTTAATTTTTTTGATGTACTGAATCAATGGCTGTGTAACAATTAGGTACTAAATTTAGTTTAATGTATCAAGTAAACCCTCCCCCCAAAAATGATGAGGATGACCCACACCCTTGTACTTCTCAGAGGTCAGGTCTCTACTAAGAAGCGCTAGGGATAGAATGAAGGTACAACCTGCCTACTTCACTATTCTTGAATTTCTAGGGCTGGAGTCATAATAGGAAGAATAGGCACACTGGTACCTAATTGGCATTTGAAATCACAATACCTATCTGTCACCATCCTATACGCAATATGTAAATTCTATTTGCAGCCATAAAATGACTCTTGTCTTCTGAGTCCAATTCATGTATTTGAAAGGAAAGTCACAACCTTACCCTACACCCTTTATAGGTTTGGTGACTGCCTTCCCTGCCGTTAATTAGGCTCCATTTGTTTACATACGATTAAGAAGTGTTTCAGGCACCAATCTTTCAAGTTGTCAACAAAAAAACATTGTTTTCGGTTTCTCAAAACATAATTAATCTGTAGACTTCTGTGCTAGGTTAGCTCAATTGATTTTTTTTCCTGCCCCTCCCCACTTTGTCACTTGACAGCTTGCAATGAGGCCTGGAAAAGCACATTTGCATTCTTGCAGCGAAGCTAGGGAATAAACCAAGCAAACATGGCTATTTGTGTACTTCAATATATAACTGTGCTTCCCTCAATCAAGACTTATTTTCAACATCATGGCCAACAAAAGCATTAAACGAGTTTTCTCCGCCATGAGTGATAAGCTGTAGGATGTCTTTCTTTAAAGGATTTTTTCCCTCTGCGATGCTGATGAAATGCAGTAAGAAAAAATAGAAGCAAGAGTGCAAACACCACTAGAAATTCACAGTGCTACCTTGCCATTTGAACTTGTTCTCCTTGTTTCCTGACACGTTAAGTACCTTCATTATAATTTAAGTTGTAGCTGATTATAAGTTTAAAAGGTTACAGTTATATTTCAAAAGGAATTATTATTTTTTAAGTCAGTATTCCACATTGAAACTTAATGACTGCATTCTCAACCCAAGATTGTCAGTTCATATACGGATCTCTTTATACTGATTTCTTTTGAGAGTTGATGCTGGTATGGGCTTCATAGAATGAAAAACATCCAAAGTCTATTTTTTTCAGGCATTAGTATTGTTTCAACAGAACCTCTTTTGGATATTTTTTTCCTGATTCTTCCCCTTTAAATATCATTGGTCCATTTTAACCTAAATTATTTTTTCTTTAACTATTTCCCCTCCCCAAGATCAAACATTTAGCTGAACTTAATTTTTTTTTCTGACCGTAAACTCACATGGTTTTATCTACAAAATGAAAATGTGCGAGAGAGAGAGAGAGAGAGAGAGAGAGAGAGAGAGAGAGAGAGAGAGAGAGGAAGAAACAGAGATCTGTGTGTTACTGGAAAAGTAGAAGTAAAAGAGAAAAAAGTCACATTCCTAGTTCTTCATAATGCTGTAGCATTGTGTTAATGACAGTCATTTCAGTCAACACATTCTTCTTTTCACAACCTAATCTCCTTCATCTGAAAGAGAAATATATTTTTAGCCAACTCTCTGGGACCAAGTCATTGATTTATGGATATTAGTTGAAGGTCTTCATGAATTTTTTCCTGACCTCCATCTGTCATTTCCTTAGTCATATCTATTTTAAGAAATATAAAACAAATTGTCCTAATGGGGCACATTATCACCTTGATATATCACACAGGAAGAATTCCTTCTCCTTATCACACCCATTCAGAAAATTAGCTTTACACTGTCCTCAGCTGATTTTCTCTATATTCTTTATTATGTGATACTGATGGTGATACACATTACTCAAGTGCTGATTCATTTTAAATATGCTATTGAGGGATTGGAATAAGTCCCTTCAAGTCTTCTGTAGATAAGCACAGACAACCAGAAACAATTGTTCCTGTATCGAAGAATCCCTGAGAAATTAATCAACTATAGCAGCCCATCTGATCATGACATCAACTGCTAACTTTTTCTTTACTGCATATGAGTTCGCATTCCAACATCATTATCAGTTGTCTTTGACAGGCACCATACCTAGGAAGCCTCAAGCTTCATGCAAAACAAGCATAAACATTATGTATAATACTAATTATCAAGGAAATTTGAGTCAAAACTACAATGAGGTGCCATCTCACACCCCTTAGGATGTCTAATATTAAAAATACGAAACAAAACAAAACAGAAAATGGCAGGTTTGGTGAAGATGTGGAGAATTTAGAACCCTTGTGCACTGTGGGCAAGAATGTAAAATATTGCAGTTGCTATGCAAAACAGTATGGCAGTTCCTCAAAAATTTAAAAATATAATCGCCACATGACTCAGTAATTTTATTTCAAGGCAAATATCACAAACAAGTGAAAGTGGGGTCTTAAAGAGATATTTGTACAACCATGTTCATAGCAGCATTATAACTGAAACATGAAGCAACCCAAGTTTCCAGACGAATGAATAAACAAAATGTGAGATATCTACAAATCTATATCTATATCTATATCATCTATATCTATATCTATATCTATATCTATATCTATATCTATATCTATATCTATCTATATCTAGATAGAAGGGAATATTATTTAGGCTTCAAAGGAAGGAAACTGGCATTTATTTGCTGCATCACACAAAGTGAAGTAAACCAGTCATGTTCTCTCTCTCTCTTTCTCTCTCTTTCTCTCTCTCTCTCTCACACACACAAACACATACACAAATACAGTATAATTACACATATATGGAGTACTTAAAGTAGTAAAAACTCATAGAGCCATAAAGGACAAAAGAAAAGAAAAGAAAAGAAAAGAAGAGAAGAGAAGAGAAAAGAAAAGAAAAGAAAAGAAAAGAAAAGAAAAGAAAAGAAAAGAAAAGAGCAAACATGAAGAAGTGCTCACTTTGCAAATAATCAGGACACCCAAAGAGAGACGACTGTTTGCTATTTACAATGTTGAGCAGATTGACAGATAATAATGGTAATGGTGAGAAAGAGGAGAAGAAGTGGGAGACATCCGACAATTCCAGATGTTGATGAATAAATAGAACTCATAGGTATGGTGGTATAAATTGATCCAATTACAGTTGACCCTTAAACTAAAGCTTTGAACTGTGTGCAGGTTCACGTATATGTGGATTTTTTTCATTAAATGCTGTAAATGCATTTCCTTTTTCTTATGATTTTTATAGTAACATCTTATTTTCTTTAGCTTACCCTATTGTAAGAATACATTATCTATCCTATATAATAAAGAGGTAATATGCAAATTGACCATCATGCCCTTGCACAAGATGGCCGCCCCCATGCAGTCACAAGATGGCCGCCCCCATGTGGTCACAAGGGAGGGCAGTTGTGGGTGACCAGGCCAGCAGGGGAGGGCAATTGAGGGTGACCAGGCCTGCAGGGGAGGTAGGGCAGTTGGGGGGGACCAGGCCTGCAGGGGAGGGCAGTTAGGGGTGACCTGGCTGGCAGGGGAGGGCAGTTGGGGACGACGGGGCCAGCAGGGGAGCAGTTAGGCGTTGATCAGGCTGGCAGGAGAGTGGTTGGGGGTGATCAGGCTGGCAGGCAGAAGTGGTTAGGGGCAATCAGGCAGGCAGGGAGGCGAGCAATTGGGAGCCAGCAGTCCTGGATTGTGAGAGGGATGTCCAACTGCCGGTTTACATAGCCAGATATTTCTCCTAGGATGCTAAGCATCCCTGGCCCCCTAGTGTCAGTTGCCAGTAATGTCCCCCAGACATCAAGCTGCACATATTCATTTCTGAACGTGCCCTAGGATAGTGCACCAGCCAGGCTAACCCATTTCCCTGACATGTTTCCAGCATGGCATGCAGATATCTGCAGTGTCCATTACAGTGGGAAATTTCAGAGGCTTAGGGACTATCGATAGTGGAATAAAAAGGCGAGAGACAGTAAGCTGTATCACTGGCAGCAAATAAAATGAATGGATTATCTACAAATGATCAATAAGAAGAGTTCATAGATTCATCTTTTGTGTGGAAAAAACAAGTTGTACAAGGGTTCTATTATTGATTCCAACACTTGGAAAGCTATACATGTAGCTTCAGGATTCTTTGACAAAATTAGCCTCTCAAGCCAGTCTGAATCCCATCTTTTGGGAATAGAAATGTCTCCCACTATTTTGTTTGTTTATTCCTTTGCATGTCTGTGAACGTCTAATTATTTGAATTTACAAGGTAGCATAGGCCTTCGTGACATCAGTTTACGTAAAATATGATATTTGTGCAGGAGACTGGTAATTTGATGAGACTGTTTGTAGCTATAGGTGATAAGTGCAGGGACTATGGCTGCCTCCAGGCTTGTGGCAAACACCATGGAGGCTGCACGGATCCATAGTGCAAGCAACTTTAGCCCTTTTGATGCACAACCGTTGGGAGATCTGTATTAACAGGATTACATAATATTCACATTGGCCTCACAATTCATTCTGCCAAATCTGACTTTTCCTTAAAGGAGCTTTGTTTTGGAGATGACTATTACTGATGCAACCAAATAAAACAACATGAAATCAAATCTCTCTAGAAGAGGTAGCCTATAAGGCCAAACACCATGTTAAATCCACGTTTTAAAGAAAAATTTCAACTATTCCTGAGAGCCGAGCAGAGTGCTTGGTCCACCTACATGTTTATTGAATTAATGTGTCTGTTGTGATTGTCCTGGGTCCTGTGCTGATAGCCATTCAGTTTCCTGGATTCCAGCCATAGTCTTCATTATGAGGTGATAAAAAGGGGGGCGGGGAGGGGCATGAGAAGTTCCTTACTACAATTCCCATAGAAAGATTTTGTCATGGAAAAGACATCAAGGGGCTCCTGGGGAGCAAACCAAGAACCACTGGACTATGCTCAACTCCATGAAATTCTCCCCCAAACCCTGAAAACAGCCCCCCCGTCGTAGTCACTCACTACAAATCGAGTCGGTTTGTTAGAGAGGCGCACACAAAGTTTTATTTGCACAGTGTGTTCAAAAACCTTTGTTACAAAATCTGTCAAGTCTGTTTCAGAACAATAACAAAAATGTTAAAAGGGAGAAAGAGGAGGTGGAGGGGAGGAGAGGGAGGAAGGGAGAGGATAGGTGGAGGGGGAGGAGGGGAGGAGACACGGAAAGGGAGGGGAAGGAGGGGAGACAAGCAGCAGGAAGCCCCAACACACCTTTACTACTTTACAAGGAAACCGAAAAACCCCATGTGCACTGAACCCTTTTTTTATAATTGAGACGGTTTTTATTTTTATTTTGTTGATTTCAGAGAGAACGGGAGAGGGAGATAGAAACATCAATGATGAGAGAGGATCCTCAATTGGCTGCCTCCTGCACATCCCTCAACGGGGATGGACCTGCAACTCAGGCGTGTGCCCTGACCTGGAATCCAACCGCAACCACCTGGTTCAGAAGTGGACGCTCAGCCACTGAGCCTCACCGGTCAGGCATTATTTTATTTTTAATTACAGTTGACATTCAATATTATTTTATATTAGCTTCAGGTGTACAGTGCAATGGTTAGACAATCCTATAATTTACAAAGCGACTCAGTACCTTTTTGTCCTTTGAGCCAACGACAGGGTCCTGGAAACCTCTTCTTTGTGGGACACAAACCTTCTTCTCCCCTTCCTGCAAGGAGCAGGGCAGGCCCCACCCCCTTCGGGATGCTTGCAATGGGCTTGCTTCATTTTGCACCCTCTGCCCCACCTGCTCTCCCGGATCCTTCCGGAACCTTAAAGCGCGGGGACAGCTGGCAGGTGGAGCCACGCAAATATTGGAACTCAGCCGCAGCACTGCCTCCCTCACTGCTGGGCCCCTTCTTTCCTCCTAAAGCTCTATTTCCCCGCTTCTTGCTTGGGGAGCAAACGTGTTGTGCACCTGAACCACACATGCCCCTTGCTGGACGTGCGGCTTCGCTTTTCTCTCTGGGGGAGAGTCTGTGTGAAGGCCACGGAGATGAAAGTCCTCCAGGGCCCGCTGTTTCCCACACCTGGGAGGCGGAGCTGCACAGGCTGTGCTTGTAGGGTAGCTGCTAAGTGTTAGAAAGTCAGGTGGAGACAGAGTTCAAGGTCTGGCCGCGTTCAGCTTTGGTACCACAGAGCTGCCCACTTGCACTCATATGCGTGAGGCAGGAACACCGACGTTAGAACCATTTTACAACAAGGCCTAGGAACAGCCAAATCCTCTAAGCTTTTGAATTCATTCATTCGCCAGACCACAATCATAAATACCCCATCACAAAAAAAAAAAAAAAAAAAAAAAAAATCACTAGTTCTTAGGCACTGTCCAAGTGTCTTCTGTTGACGGGGAGCCTGCGCACAGATTCATCCTGCAGCTGGGATATGGAAGCGCGAGAAAGGGCCTGGAAGAGGAGGTCCGCCTCATTGTTTTGTGAAGAGACTACAGGGGCCCATAACACCAGTGGGGACTTGGTTTTGTTAGGATAAAACATTTATTCTAAAATCCAACATATAGAGACTCAAATAACAAGATACTTCTTGAAGACTTATAAAATGGTGATGGAGGGGCACAGCCCAGCCTGCAGAAGGAGCCCCGGCTTTAGAACAGCATGGGGTGGAGACCCCAGAGGTGGATGGACACAGGCTCAGCCACCTTTTTGCCTGAGGAGCCCCGGGAGCTCCTTTGCCCTCTCTGGGCTTAAGTCCTCTCCCAGCGACATGTGGCAAAGGCCATCCGACTCTCAGGATTGTTGTAAGAGTTGTTAAATGTCTACTGTGTGTGCCTAATTATCACCCTGAGCATCGGACATCTCTTAATGATGTGCCTTATGAAAACCAAAGACGATGATTTCTCCTAATGGCGTAGCATTTGGTGTCCTGAATGCATTAGCAGGATTCAAAGCCCTCCTGAGGCCCAGGTCTTTAAAAATCTTGGTAGATTAACTGGACTTTTGCTTCATTTATTCATTTACTTAATATAAATGTATGTGCTCACCAGAGTCCCTGCACCTACATGAGAACAATTTAGGGATCATCAGTCTTCCCAGTCCATATGTTAATGACAGGATTTGGGAAATGAATGGCAAGGTTTTTGGACAAACTCAAACACCTAAAAGAATGTTCATTTTACTGAAAGAAAACTTGATGTTCTCTGTTAGTAAGAGTTACAATTATGAGTATAGCTTGTAAAAATATGATTTTGATCATTTTAAGATATATTCAGACATTTTTGAAATGTCAACACTTTAAATAGGATCTAAAATAATTAAAATGTGCCCTGCCGGCATAGCTCAGTGGTTGAGCATCAATCAATCTATGATCCAGAAGGTCACGGTTCGATTCCCAGTCAGGGCACATGCCTGGGTTGCAGGATCGGTTCCCAGTAGGGGGTGGGCAGGAGGCAGCTGATCAATGATTCTTTTCATTGATGTTTCTCTCTCTCTCTCTCCCTTTCCCTTCGTCTCTGAAATCAATAAAAATATATTTTACAAAATAATTAAAATGTGTTGACAAATTCTATGATAATAAGGGGACATAAAACACGAGTTCTTTTGTTTGTTTGTTTTTTAATAATGTTTGGATGAGAACAAGATCCTACCCTCAGTGGGTGGAACCCTGAGATACAGCACAGTATCAGGCGTTATAAACACATCAGGATTAAACAGAAACATTTGGAAACTCATTATTTATTATTAGTAAAATCAAAGGGATATATTCTGATATATTGGGGAGACTGTCCCAGCCTTAGGGGAAGCCTGAAGCTGTCCAGGAAGGAAGCTTTAAGGCTTAGCCTCAAACTCCTGGTAGTAAGAGATAATGTTTCTAGTTTACCCTCAAGGTAAATATTGCCAAAAACCACAGCTCTACTTACTTGCTTCTCACAATCTCCCATTATTAAAAGGACATTTTCTCTGAGACTCTTTTGAACCATGCATTTTAAAGTCCTGAATCTGTTCCAAATTTATGCCTCAGAAACCCATGCTTTCTATTCAATTATTCTTTCCCAGGGGCCTCTACTCCCGGATCGGCTGAAGCTTCTACAATTATTGATCAGTCTCCATAAGGTTGGCTTCAGAGCCACCTATCTGCCAATGCATGTTTCTGTTGAACCTTTATTGACTTCCCAAGAGAGCTCCATTGAATTCTTTAGAGTTGTAAATTTCATGCTTACAAGTTTCTCTTCCTTTCCCTAATTTTACATGCCAGCTCAACAACTTCCTCTTTCTTACTGCCAACACTGACATCTTAGCTTTGACCCCATTCAGGGCTGAGGCAGAATGGCATGAAACAAATTCAATTCTTGTCTCAGTTTTCCTAACACATTAAGTCTGTCGCCCCCTTTTAGTGCGTGTCCAATCAGTATACCTTAGGTCTTCATTTCTAATTGCTTGGGCAGTGTATCCTCTTGAGCCTTTTATCCTTGGGTTGTTGAAGGAATGGAACATTTCTATCCACTGCGATCTAGGGCAGCACTGTCATGATGGACAATGAAATTTGTGAAGACAGCCCAGAGTCCAACAACTCATGTGAAATCAAAATAGAGAACTTCACAGTGTTTCCTTATCTGATAGATTGGAGACATCATTATTAATAAAGTTTACTTGTATGAATTATTTACAGCCTTCATGAAACATTAGAAACATAGACAGATACAATGCTATGGAAAATACAATTGGCCTTGAAGCCAATTGATTCCATTTCATAGTAAATGTGAGCTCCTGGGTTAGCTGAATAACCTCTATATGAACCTTCTTTTCATCATTTGTAAAATGGGGATGATAATTCCTATTAAACCGTGTTTTAGTGTTGCTGTGAAAATCAAATGAAAACACATTAAAAAGTGAATTGAAATGTGAAAAGCGTAACCAAATGGCAATTCAATACTATTAGGTCCTGAAATTTATCATGTTAAAAGGGAAACATGTACTACCAGAAAAAAAAACAGTTTGCCTTTAAAAAAAATTAATTACTCTTCAATCAGATAGAGACTTGCATGTTGTGGATGAACAATGAAGATGCATCAAGTTGAAATCCATGTCCGAGGTAGATACATTTTGAAGGTCATTTAATAGTTGCATGACCATAACAGAGTTTTTTAACCTATGCATTTTTAAATCCATACATTTAAGGTAATAAGCTTAAGTATTTTATAAGATTTTTATAAGAATTAAGTGAACTAACACATGCTTGACAGTGCTTGGAACAACATTGTTTAAATAGTGATACACACATATATACACATATATATTCAGGGGTGGGCAAATATAGGTTTACAGTTATTCCTATGGAAAATGACATGCAAGTTATGATTATTATAATAGCTTTATTAATTCAAAAGAATGTCACAATGCAACTGTAAACCTACATTTGCCCACCTCCATATATATGCCAATTTGGCCACAAAATAAGAGACCATATAACTTCTTCTAAAATAATGCACTGAAAGGAAAACATACTAATCTCTCAAACATGGTTAAATACTTATTGGTATAAGACATGGTTAAGACTGGCCAGGCTGGTATGGCTCAGTTGGTTGGAGCATCTTTCTATATATCAGAAGGTGGTGGGTTTGATTCCTCCAAAAATGTAATAATTGCCCTAGCTGGTTTGACCCAGTGGATAGAGCGTCTGCCTGCAGACCGAAGGGTCCCGGGTCTGATTTCGGTCAAGGGCACATCCCTCAGTTGCAGGCTCCTCCCTGGCCTAGGCCCTGGTCAGGCCTGGTGGAGAAGGCAACCAATCCATGTGTTTCTCTCACATCGATATCTCTCTCTGTCTTTCGCTCTTCTACTTTCTCTAAAAATCAATGGAGAAATATTCTTGGGTGAGGACAAAAAAAAAATGCAGTAACTGGACTAGGCACTGATATTTTAACTATTTGGTAGTCCATAATAACTTAAAAAAATTCAGATATAATTCACATAGTATAGTGGGTTGAATAGTGTCCCCCTAAATTTATGTCCACTCAAATCTCAGAATGTGACCTTATTTGGAAATCCTTTTTTGTAGGTTTATATCTGCAATATCTCAAAATTGAATAAACCTAGGCTGAGGGTGGGCCCTAAATCCCAATGACTGATGTCTTTATTACAGAAAAGAGAGGGAGTTTCCACAGATACAGAGACACACAGGGAAGAGGGTAGAGGGAGTAGAGTGATGTTGTTACAATGTAAGGAGCAGCAGGAGCTCCAGAAGCTGGAAGAAACAGAAGATTCTTCCCTGGAGTCCTCAGCGGAAGTGTGGCTCTGAGGACACTCTGACTTTGGACTTCTGCCCTCCAGAACTATGAGAAAACACACATCTGTTGTTTTAAGCTGTGGTAATTGGTCATGGCAACCCTACAAAACATACACTTACCAAAAACTCCTATCCTTTTAACTTGTACGATTTAGAAGTTTTGGGTATATTCAGAAATGTGTGCACAATTTCCAAAATACTTTCATAACCCCAAAAAGGAATCCTGTATCCATTGGGAATCACTCCCAATTTTGCCCCTCCTCTAGCCCCTGGTAATATATTTTCTGTCTGAATGGATTTGCCTAGTCCAGACATTTCATGTACATGAAATCATGCGTGTATGGATATGTTATGTTTTGCTTATATATTCATTAGTTCATGAACATTTAGATTGCATACACATTGCTTAATTACAAATTTGTGATATAGTTAAATATATCATGTTTTGGATTTTAATATGTGATTTAATGTGTGAAAATAAAGGCTTTAAAGACTTCAGGTATGGATACATTAGGCAAGCGTTCAACATTGGGATCAAGTTTATTCACCTTTACCTGTTTATGCTGTGTGAATGGTTTAACACCCAATGCAGGAATATGACTAGATTTAGTAAATGGAAATGTGAGTCTGATCTTGCTCCTTCTAAATCAGCACCAACCTAAGTCCCTTCCCACCTTTCATTCCTCAATTATTCCTGCCCCATCCAATGCTCAGGACCTGAAATAGCCTTGACCCTTTCCTATTAGGAATTCAAACTAGCTAGCTAATATATTCTAACAGCACATTAGTTCTATTCATTACAGAATCCTAAATACCATGAAGACCAAATTCCAAATCTTTATTTTAGCAATTGAGAAGATGAGACACAGAAATCAAAGACAGGTGGCAAGGACCACATAGAAGATAAAATAATCAGCCCAGAGGTCTGAGGATTTTTCAGGATCAGCCGGGGTAAAAGGATATTGGGTTGAGTGACAATATACCCAGAGTCCAATAATCCACAGCATATACTAAGCAGCCCTTTGGTCTACCATGCCTAGTTTATACGGCACCCATCTCTAAATCTAGTTTGGAATCTAGTGACATCAGGGTTTAGAATATCACACTGGGATACAAAATATCCCATGTTCCATAATTCCTACAAATAACTTATTTTAAAGCCACCAGAGCCTGGCTTATGACCATTGTTTTCTTGCTCCTATTCCTGATATTGCATGACCCCTTTTCTGATTTTTTAAAATGCTGTGGGGCAATCAAGATCCTTCCATATGCATATACTATGGAAGGATCTTGATTATATTAGAACTAGAGGCCTGATGCACGAAATTCGTGCACTCGGGGGTGGGGGGTACCCACCCTGGCCTGTGCCCTCTCACAGTGTGGGAGACCCGCAATCCATAGCCCCAAAGAGATAGGCCCCGCCCACCCATCCAGGGCTCCTCGATGGATTGCCCCAAAGAGGTAGGCCGGAGCTGGAGGTCCCGCCTCCGTGCCGTGCGGAGCTGCAGAACCCCCAGGCCCCACTGTGTGGAGCCACCAGGACCCCTGGCATCGCCACGCAGAGCCACCAGGACCCGCCTCCGCGCTGCACACACAGCATCAAGTCCCTGCCCACCCGCACGCACCCGCTGCGCATGCAGCCTCCTGATGGGTTGTGATGGCATGAGGATGTGACGACCATTTGCATATTGGCTCTTTATTATATAGGATTCCATTCTGGGAGAGAATACAAACAGTGGAGGCAATCTGCTTTGGGAACAATGCCAAACATTACAAACCTAAGGATAGAGTGGATACCTTTTATTCTAAAGAGAAGCCTGAACTTAACGCTCCATACCAGCAGCACCCTACGTTTCATACTGCTACCAAATCTGAGACTCTGTATCATGTCTGAGTTGCTTTCCATGACATACATATGCACTCCATTCTTCAATTAGTCTCACAACTAATTGGGCTAATCTCAACATAAGCCCAAATCATTTTATCTTAGTACATGCTTCTGAAGTTGTCAGAACTTGACCCTAAACATGCTTGAAGTTACGTGTGAAAGGCAACCACAACCAAATACAATAATCGTTCACATTTAAGACACTTAGATTCCTTCTGTTTTCTCTAAAATGACCCACACTGAGAAAATTGCTTAACATGCACAAGGTAAGCCCCGTGTTATAAGCCACTAATGGAGAAGCTGCAGCAACTAATTAGCTCCAACCAGTACAAGTCAAACTGTTATTAACAAAATCTGAAAATTAAATAGAGGTTCATTACTCCCCCCAGTCACTGGCTGCCCCTCCCTGGGGAGTGTTTAACTTGTAGCAACGGTTTTGGCTTTGCTTGATTAAATCTCATTACGAGGAAGGAAAAAGCACTGTGCCCAAGTCTGAAGGAACCCAGAGGTGTGCCAACCTGTCCATTAGGCTGTGCAGAAGAAGAGTGGGGTAGAGGACGGATTGGCAGACACTTCTTTTCCAGTTCAATCTGGAGCATGATGAGAAATACTGGAACATCCATCTTATATACAAACTGCTGTTTGAAATTTTCACCCTGCTATTTGGCTTCTGTAAATGCTTGCTTGCTTAAATAATAAGGAAATAAGACGACTCCCATTTCAGAGAGGCCATAAACCTTCCCCGGATGAAGTTTTCAGTCCTGGCACCAAGCTAGGCCTTTGGTTGAGGTCTCAAGGCCCCAGCACACAGGGCTCGTTAAGAACTTGCAAAGGGAGCTGGAAAACCCCATATTTAGGAGGAAAAAAAGGGTAAAAAGGTATAAATACAGGAAACTTCCTGTGTGACTTCGCCCAGAATTCTAGAGACATTTTTCTCTGGGCCCGCACAATAATAATAAAGGTAACTCCATCTCTCTAAGCATTGCTTGGTTCTTCTCCGGTTTTCTGTAATAATACCATTCCAAAGCTTTTGCTTTTCTTGATGGGTTCCTTCTTAACTTCCCTAAACATTAGTCCATCTGTATCTCTCAATTCAAGAAAAACATTGTTAAATAGATTTGTGTCCCTTTCTACTATTCTAAGGACCCTGCAAGGGAACATGGGAACACTGCATGCCCTACATACGGTGTTAAAGAGCTGGCAGCATGTAAAGAAGGAGCCAAGACCGTGTGTATAGTTAGTTTTCCAAAGAGAGCAAAGGCTGAGGCAAGCACATGGCTTAGTGATTACCCATGAGCCCTTAAGCAGGAACAGCCTTGCAGAAGTTAACCCATCACCTGCCATTAGCCCGGGCCTGCTTATAAGATGAACTTTATCTGTCACACCCCGCAGGAAAAGAAAGAATATTGGGGGATGGGACCTTTGGAGAGGTCCATAGTCACTTCTATCCTCTCTCTATCTTCAACTGGGAGGAATGCGTTGATACATATAAAACTTTGCACATATACGAAGGTTGATCTCTGCCAATTGGCTAAAATAAAATTTGCATATTATTGGATTATTTTTTATTTAGATATTCAACTCTGCAAATTAAGGTAAATGTATTTCTTGCTAGAAAAAAATATTTCATAGCTTCTAGAATCAGCGTCAAGAGAATAGCATTTTAATTTTGCCTTTTTCTACTAATAACTTGGGTAAATCACATCAAACTGGTGTGACCATCTCCATCTGCAATCCAAACTATGCGTTTCTCTAACTATGGAGTAGATACAGGTAGGTAAGCAGGTAAGTTTCCTGCATGACTTCTTAGAATTTTAAATTATATGTTGAAATAAGCTTTACATTATAATCAACATAGATATTACTCAAAAAGGGAATAAAATATATAGCACATCCCACACTTTAATTTATTTCAACTGCAACCCTGTTTTTCACAGTACAGAGAAATTTTACAGGAAGGTTTGAGAAATGTTTTGGTAACCCAGGGTCTCTCAATCCTAATGCTACTGGCATTTTCAATCGAGTGATTCTTACTTGTGAGCAATAGTCTGCAAGTTATAGAATGTATACCAGCTACTCTGGCCTCTACCCACTAAATGTCAGTGACACACCCCCAGCTCCTAATGATGACAATAAAAAATGTCTCCAGATATTTCCAAGTGTCCTCCAGGGGAAAAATTATCCCTGGTAGAGAACCACTAGACACACTGGTTTTTAGGTTCCCTTTTAGCTGAGATGTTCTCCAGTTATCTATGCAGAAAAAAATGACCTACAGGTCATAGAAAGACAGAATAGGGGCATCATTAACAATAGAGGATCTAAAGATAACCTTAGGGGTTCAAATCCAATATCTATCACCCAACCCAATACATCACCATTATGGTGGTGATAATAATATTTACCTTATATAGGTAGTTGTTATGAGTCTTAAATGAAATTATATTTGAAAAGCATGTAGGATTATGCCTAGTACATGGTAAAGGATTTGAGAATTATCAGGTCAAATTTTTTTCTCTGGAATTCATTCTTTATTAAACTGATGAATTCATTTGGTTATTAATCATTTCTAAAAGTACTCTTATCCATGCATACATCAAACCACTTTATTTTTATTTTTATTTTTTTATATTCTGTGTTTTCCTTCTATGTTGTGGTCTCAATAATAGGTTCTGATGCATAGGAAACCATGGAAAGTACCTTGGTCTTGAGTTGTTGGCTCTAGAAGTTTTACTGTAGCCCTTTCAAAGAGCTTCCTAGACAGCACAGGAAAACAAAACCATTCTAGATTTTTGAATCAAAATGCGGTTTAATACAGACATCACTGAAAAAGGCTGGAGATCTGAAGTCAAGGGGCTACCGCTAAGTTTGCTTTTTGGCGTGACACCTTCAGGACACTGCCCCAGTGGCAGGAAGGATCTGCTTTTATATAACCACTGTCATCACTGCCACATCCCTCAGACTCATGAACCTGATGGCAAGCAGATGAATCCACTTCAGACACTCATGTCTCTTAGAGGGTACTTGTCACAGAGAGAAGTCTGCTGTCCTACTCATGTGAGTGCATTTAATTGATAGAGACTAATGAATGCCCAGAACTCTAGCTGCAGAGTCTGGAAAATGTATTTTTATCTTTTCAAACCTTTCAAATAGAAGGAAAGTAAAATGGAGATTGAGAGGACCAATGCAAACACTCAGCTATGCCACATGCATACACAGCCCCATAGATTTGTATATTCATAACCTGGGACAGTAATACTAGCAAGATCCACATGCTCCTCTCTGATTCAATGTAACAATCCTTTGTACACATGAAATCTGCCTCTCCCCTCCTTAAAGAGGGGACACATGTTCCAAACACTACAGAATCATTTCCTGTACTCTACTGTCCCCACTCCTGGCCAAGATCCAGGACATTTTAGCACTATAGTTACCAAAGGATGCTTGAGTTATTACTGCCAAAATTGTATTCCAAATCCTGATTTTGTTCTTCCAAATAAGATTTTCAATGTGGTTTTGTTTATACACATTTATGCTTTCTCTATTTTTTCCTGTTCAACTTTTTCTATAATGATTCATATGTTTATGAAGTAAGTGACATATTGTTAGTTATTATTAGTATTTATAATATTACAAATTTATAATATTATTTTCATTGCTATTGTTGAACACTTATCCAGGTACTGGATAAATACTAAAAAATACATGACCTCACTTAATCCTTTCAATAATTCTGAAGACAATTGTGAATATCCTTTACACAAAAGGAAACTGATGCGAAGGTTTAAGTTATCTTGTGCAACATCCAATAAGAGTGGTATTGGAACCCAGATTCAAACACCTTCTTTCTGGCTCCTAAGGGAGTTCTTAACCCCTTTGACAGAAGAATGGAATGGAGACTCTTTAAGTTTTTCTCAAACTCATTGAAGATTTTGATACAAACCCCTATTCCTCAGCTACCTAATGTTTTTTCTTACATTCATATGGATAACTGGAACATTATATATCTCTATTACATTTTTTTTCCTTTTAATTAGATGTAAAGGCCTAAAAATACAATGACTCCAAATAAGATGAATTAAATCATGTTTTCCCTGAAAATAGGGAAATTATTTTTCTTGATTTAAACCTCATTTTAGTTTGTCAGCAACTCACAAAAGTCATTTAAATTCTGTACTTTTTCTTCTTAAATTTTTTGCAAGAAAACTACTTTGCATGGTACTGTCTCTATGCATCCAAGCAATGAAGCGGTGATTGATTTCTGAATCATCTCTGATAAGGCTATTTTTGATCAATTATTGAAAATTCCAGGTGTGCTCAGGGCTCTTTTAGTATATGTCCCGATCCCTCCCGGTGAGTTGGCCAATGAATTACTCTTAAGGTGTTGGGTGTTCTCCCCGCTCACTGGACAGCTAGTTCAATATGTTTACGCTGACATTCCTTACAGATCTTACTCCTTGGGCATACAGCTGGGCTCCCCGTGTTGCATGGCCAATTTGCATACACTAAAGACATGTTCCCCCAGCATTCACTGGTCAGTTGGAGACTAGATATGTCAGATACATATAGCTATCCTAGAGGAAAAGCAGATAAAAATCAATTAAAATGTTTGTCTGGAAGTCTACAGTTTATCACATAAGTGCTAATCTCTTTATATTTTTACTTTGCACCGAGATATATAAAACAATTCCAGATGACAGGGTGACAAAAATCAGATCCCCACACTAGAATCTTTAATGTCTCTGAGACTAGGATTTGGATATATTTTGCATTTGAGATTAGCATAGAGAAACCCCAAAACCTGAGACAGAGGTAGTCATAAAACTACAATTTTATTCAAGCTTCAAAATCCACATTGCTTCGCGGAGTTGGCCCCCGTCAACACAATCAGACATGACTAGCTCTCTCCATCAGTTCTGACAGTTAATAATGCGGGCTGCTCCTACGGATAAGATCTCCTCTTCATAATTCCCACTTTTTTTTTTTTTTTTGAGAAAACACACTATATATTTGTTTCGGTTTGGAAACCATTGTCAAGCTAAATAATTGTGTATATATCTTTTATTTTTGCATTTGTTGCTCATTTTGATCATTCATTCAGAAATTAATTGACTGAAATCAGAAAGATTTACACCTATGTTGTTTTTTTCTGAGAGTTTCATAGTTTTAACTCTTCCATTTTGATATTGATCCATTTTTAATTAGTTAATTTTTATATCATAGTGTGAGTACTGTATCTTTTTTTCTCTTTTGCATGTGGATATCTAGTTGATCCAGCATAATTTATTGAAAATACTATTCTTTCTTCATTGAATTGTCTTGATTCCAGTGTCAAAAATCATTTGACCATATAAGAAAGGGTTTATTTCCGGTACAAAACTTTTTATATATTTTTTTTACTCTCTAATTTTCTGAAATTCTAAGATCCAGATCCCTATTCTGAGAATCTCAAACCACATTCTCTGGACAGCAAACTCTTCAATTTATGGTTAAAAAAACACACAAAACAAAACAAAAAAGAAATTGATTTAATGCTTTTTTGTGTGATTAATAAAGACATATACTCATAGACATCTGAATGTTGACTTTGAATCATATTCTAATTTGAATTAATCAGTTTGGTTGATCTGTCCCTCTCCATTCCATTTTCCACGTAGTAGCAAGAGTGGCTTATTTTTAAACACATAAGCAGGTCAAGTTAACCTCATCTTGTTATACTTTCCTTGAATCAATTTCCTTCTTCATGCTGGCCCCCTATTTTTCCTAAAACATAAGGTCTCTCTGACCTGCCTGGGGAGCTATTTGATTGTTCTTTTCTCATCCTAGAACTTCATTCCCTTGTTGTTTTAATAAACTTTTCGACCCCTTCCTTCTCAGATAGGCCTATCAGATCACCAAATATAGAAAGGGTACCTTCTGATAGTATCAACCAAAACCCATTAGTGAATCCTTATAGCACTTAACATTCTCTATCATTCTCTATCATCTACCCACCTATTTCTCAATCATCTATCTACCTATCTATCTATCTATCTATCCATCCACCTATTTATCAATCATCTATCTACCTATTGATCTATCTATCCATCCACCTATTTATCAATCATCTATCTACCTATTGATCTATCTATCCATCCACATCTATCTCTCTCTATCTCAATCTGTCATCTATCTTAGCCATTTCCCTCATGCTCTTATGCATGTGCACACAAAAATACAATTTAATTCTCTAGGGCAGGGAAATTATTGTGCCTTGGGAAGACAAAGGAGCCTTATATTTATTAACCCCAAAGACTTCATATGCCACAATAAATATCTCTCCCGTCCTCAGGAGCATTTTTAAAAATCACACAGCTAAGTTACTTGCCTAGTCTCTCCTCTCTTTTCTCTCGCGTTTCCCCTTCTAGCTCCCTCTGCTCCATCCCCTTAAAAAAGGGAAAAACAAAGAAAAACAAAACAAAAACACTTTCATTTTTGTCAGCAAAGCTATTCAGTTCAGTTCCCTACAGCATCCACCTCAAACTTAGTTCAAGGCCTCCTTCTTTATTCCAAAAGATTTAATTTAAACTTAAAATTATAGCTTATGACTTCACAGGGTGCTGTTTTCTTCCCCAGTCTCTGCCGGTGGGATGGAGAGTTTCACACTTCCAGTTTTGCTAGCAAGAGTGACACATGTCTATTACAGGATTAGCCCCATATTTCTAATGATTGAATTCACAATCTGTACTGGATTTGGGTAATTTTAAAATCACTTCTTTGAGGAAAAGTAAGCATTATGGTTCCTATGGCAAATACAATAGTATTATATGAAATCAGCTTTAAAAACATGTAATGTCTCCCCTGCCCAATCCTGACCACAAAGTGTTTTAGAGCATCACCTTATTTAATCATTACAACTATTAACACATTTAAGAATGAAAGTGGTGTTGTTGTTCCTGCTTGCAGACAGATTGGGAGAGAGTAAGGCCCTCTTCAAATCTCGAATTCAGCCTATGTGAATGGCCGCTGGGATGGGGTCTGTACCGAGGAGAGACTGTTGGCGATGAAGATGAGCTGCAGTTGGCTAACTTGTGTCTAGCACAGCCCCTCCCATACATGCCCTTAGCCCTTCCTTCCTGCTTGGGATTCATGGTGATAACTACTGATTTCTCCTCCCAAACAACCCAACCATGTGGAACTTGACAGCATAACCACCACCGCTCCCTCCACGCCTGATGGAAATGGATTGAGACTCACATTTACATGTTCTGATGACCTCATTCTTAATGAGCTTGAGAAGATGAACACTTTCAAATTCCTAGGTCTTCCAACAAGTGAAAATCAGGGCAATTCCCAATGTCACAGGATAGAAAGTGGAGAGGCAGGACATCATACGGCTGAAGTTTCAGGCATTCTTGGTGGAGTCAGCTTCTAGCCATTTCCCACGTCCAGCAAGAATACAGTCTCTATTATTACATGTCTTCACTGAGCAACCAACTATCATAGCGAGATTCAAGTTGGTCTCTGCCTCCCCCCACCTACTAAAGGTATTAATAAGCCATTTATTTAAGGCCAATTATCTATCTTTGTTCCCAAGGCCATAAAGAATTCTCAAGTTTCTGATTAATCAGAAATCATCTGATTGATTAAAGGTTAATATGGCACCAGAGTGGGTAGTTGGGGAGAATCTTTGCTCCAAATGATCTTCAGTGCCTCCAACCAATTTAGCATGCCAGCCCTCTGATGAGTGGCCTTTGTTAACAAGCCTGCCTTTAGCATGTCCATGTCTCCTTGTACAGACCAACTTGTTGCTGATCAGCAAGTATTGATTTCCTCCCCACTTATTTGCTCGTTAAGCGGGCATCTAAAACAAACATTCAGGCATCAGAAATAAGATCCACCGTTTTTCTCTAACATCGAAATTGAATGCCAAATTCCCCAAATGCCATTTTTAACCATAAATAGAAGAACCCACAATAACTTGGTGAGAAAATTCTCCCTGTTAATTCATCCGGTTTCCTGGATTACTTTATTTTCTTAGTTGCAAGCTTTGCTCAAGTTAACATAGTTACTAATCCATGTAAAACACAAAGAAGGCACTGATAGCCCAAAACAGAAGTATTGGTGTATGTGGAACCATAGCATGTACTCGATCGCTTAAAAACATCTGCTAAGAACAGCTTTAAGTTCTAGAGAAATATCATAAGGTTACTTAGAGTTCCATAATCTAAATCAGGAACCATCTAATTACATCTCTCTGAACTAATATAATTTGAATCAACAGAGTAGATAGATGCTTTATTCCTTTTTGAAATCTACATTACTTTAAACTTGATTAAATGTATTGGGGTGACATTGGTTAATAAAAATATATAGGTTTCGAGTGTATAATTCTATAATACACTATCTGAATACACTTTGTTTTAATAGACTTCTGTGCTACCACCATGAAGCGAATTCACTAAGAATATATTCCACTACTTTGGCTCAAAATTCTTGAATAATAAATTGATTTTAAATGACATGAACACCAAACCCATTTACTTGGTTTCACTCCCGTATAGCAAATACTGACCATCTCATTAACAATTAAAAACAACAGCTGGCACAAGATGCCTTGGAACAAGATGGCTAATTTCCATACCATGGACTTTAAGCAAGGGTTCTCCAGCATGTTTCACCAAATCCTCAGGGGTCTAAGCTTTCTCCCAGGCAGGTAAAGGGCAGGAAGGCAGCTCCAGCTCAAATAGGAATATTAATAAAGTTGTAACGTAGAGGATAATTGAACCATATCAATTATTTATCTAATTATGAGGTTACTAGTCATCTAAAATTACTCAGCGAGCAACTCCAGAGACTATGAGGTACTGACATACAAAGTGTTGTCCAAAATCATTAGGCCTGCAAAACTCCATCTGACAACACTTCAACATTAATTACATTTAATATCTAAAGCATGAGTAGAAAAATGGGGATATTGGTAAAATATTCTATGTAGAAAAAGCTGGATCTTTGAAGGCTGAAGGTAGGAGAAATGACAGTATTTTTTTTAAAAAAAATATGTTTTTACTGGTTTCAGAGAGAAAGGGAGAGGAAGAGAGAGTTAGAAGCATCAGTGGTGAGAGAGAATCATTGACTGACTACCTCCTGCATGCCCCCTACTGGGGAGTCAGCCCGCAACCCAGGCATGTGCCCTGACCTGGAATTGAACAGTGACCTCCTGGTTCATGGGTTGACGCCTCTGGTTCCCTGGGACAGGAGTTGTTCCGTGGAGCAATTTTTAAGTACAATTATTTAATACCAGGTAGGATTCTCTATAATCACTGCAATCCTCAACAATTGTCCTGATATTTGCATGCAGGTAGTGAGGTTTTATTCACTCTGGTGGGCAGAATAAAAAAACCCCAAAGATGTTCGCATACTAATACCTGGCACCTGTGAATGTTACCCATGGCCAAAGAGCCTTTGTAGACGTGAGCACATTAGGCATCAGAGATAGGGAGATTGTCTTGTATTACTCCAGTGGGCACAGTATAAACATGAGGGGTCTTATGAGAGAGAGACAGAGGGTCACAGTCAGAGAGAAGATGTGAGGACAAAAGAGAGATAAATAAAAAATAAATACAAAGAGGTAGAGATTTGAAGATTCTATGCTACGGTCTTTGAAGAGGGGGAGGGGGGCTACCAGGCAAGAAATGCAGGCGGGCATCAGAAGCTAGAAAAGGCCAGGCCATGGGATCTCCTCCAGAGCCTTCAGAAGGAGTGCAGCCCTGCTGACCCACCGTGGGCTTCTGACCTGCAGAACACGAGAACATGCTGAGTGTGCAGGCATCCTTACAGCAGCAGCAAACAAATGCACCCACCAAGCTATCACCAGAATAAAGCTCCTCAGTACCCCAGCATTTCATGCTTCTATTCTAATGCATTAGGGCTGATGAGCTAATTAAATTGCCCAACAGTTGTAAAGTTTCCTATTCACATTTAACAGAAAATCTCTAAAAAAAAAAACCAAAAAAACACAACAACAAAAAAGTAAAACCTCAAGAAATAAGAGTTTTGAAACTTCCCTCATGTAAATGTACAAGACACAAATTGGGCCATCCAGCTGCCCTCTCAGATTCACAGGAATATAAGATAACATAAAATTATCAGTATGGGAAAGTTCCATCTATACGAAGAATAAGAAATTCCTGTCAGGCATATTGGCGCTTACGACAGACAGAAGTTTCTGATACACATTTTAAAACCTAAAACATTTGAGTAAAAAGTCTGTTTGGGGGGAGTGTATGGAGTTCCCAGAGGAACTATACATATACCACCTAAATTGGGGCTCACAGCAACAAAGGGATTTGAGAATTATCAGTTTAAATATAGCCTTGAGCAACATCCTAGGTGAAGTAGGAGCATCATGCTAGTTGCTTAATTAGAGTACTTAGAGTACTTTAAGAGTTGATTAAGAAGTACAAATGGGTAGTCACAAAGTCATCTCAGGGAGGTAAAGAGCAGTGCAGGGAATATAGTCAATAATCCTATATAATAAAAGGCTAATATGCAAACTGACCAAACAGTGGAACGACTGGTCGCTATGATGCACACTGACCACCAGGGGGCAGACGCTCAATGCAGGAGCTGCCACCTGGTGGTCAGTGAGCTCCCACAGGAGGAGCACCGCTCAGCCAGAAGCTGGGCTCACGGATTGCAAGCTTAGTGGTGGGGGCAGGGGCCTCTCCCACCTCCTCGGCAGCACTAAAGATGTCTGTCTGCTGGCTTAGACCCACTCCCCAGGCCTAAGCCAGCAGTCAGACATTCCCCCAGGGCTCCTGGACTGTGAGAGGGCACAGGCTGGGCTGACGGACACCCCCTCAAGTGCACAAATTTCATGCACTGGGCCTCTAGTACTCTAATAACTGTGTATAGTGCTGGGTGGGTTCTAGTCTTAGCGTGGGAAATCACTTTGTAAGGTACATAAATGTCTAACCACTATGTGGTAAATCTGAAAGTAATATATATATATATATATATATATATATATATATATATATATATAGTATCGAATGTTAACTGTAATGGAATTTTTTTTTTTAAAGTTAGAGTTGAGTCATTTGTACTTCACAAAAGCACAATTGTTGTTGTCTCCAATGGCTCCAGAACTGTCTCTTTAATAGGAATAAAATGACTCAAATCCTTTTCAGCATCCTTCCCGACATTTGGAAAGATCCCTGGGCTGGGAAAAACTTCATTTGCCTGGTCAGCCCTTACTCCACAGACCTTCTGAATGGCCACTCCAACCCCAGATATCGTCCTTCCTCCTGCTTTCCCTAAAGCATCACTAAAGCAAATCCACTCCTTCTACAGTTCAGGCGTGACTAAGGAGCTCCAAAGCACAGTAGGTAACAGTAAACAACTTAGAATGGAATGGTGGGCATAGCTCTATTGAATGCCCTTGGCTCTCCAAGACAGACTTCTTCCCAAGCCCATTCTTTTTTTCCCAGGACCCCTGCCTCCTTTTGGTCTCCCAGAGAATAACTCTAATTCCTGTTACTCTACTATACAGAGCCATTCCCCTTCCTTTGTCATAGTCTCTCCCCCAACGAGAAACCAGATTGCCGAGCAAAATGCACATTAAGGTGTTTTCCAAACAAAAGAGCAGCGTGCTCCTGAGAGCCCCGGCTTCTCCCGAGGCCACAGGTGCAAACTGTAGGCAGCTTCTAAAATAGTAACTCATTCTCCCTGGTCCCCAAGGAAACAATCTATCTGGCGCAGCAGCCATTCGCCAGTCAGGCAGCCTCCCGCAGTAGCTTATTTCCTCCTCTCAATGAGCACCTTGAACTCATACTCATAAAGAAATGCGAGAGTTGCTTTAAACATCTGCCCCTTCATTGGGGCTTAGGAGAGTTGATGGGAACTTACTCAACTTCTTACAGTCCCGTCTGAAAAAACTGCCCCTCGTATGAAAGCATTTCATACGATAAAAGAAGGCAACTAACAGAAAGAAAATATTAGCATGCCACCCTCTCAAAGAGTTAAAGTGGAAAAAAGTTGCTCTATCAAAGAACGGTCCTAAGTTATCTAATTCCTATTTGCAAATACATTCAAGGGGATATATTTGCAAAGCTAAAGGAGTTGCTCATAAGAATGGAGCAACTTATTAGCTACATTAGGTTTCTCCTTAGTGATCTTGAGTTCCAGAAGACAGCGGGACTTGCATAAATTGCTGAGGGGAAAAATAATTGCATATGTAGCCAAATTTTTAGTTGTACTTAATGGCAAATAAAAAACACACTTATCAAACATGAAAAATTTAAGGATGGCATTTATATTCACTTCCCCAAAAAACACAATTAAAACTACTCAAAAACTGAGAACAAAATGATGAAAACTTTATCTACAAAATACATAGTGATGAGCATAGAAATCAGTAACACAGAGCAGAGAAACTCAGTGACTCTCAATTCTGGATGCATATTTTAATTACCTGGCAGAATTAAAACATATTTTTGAATGTGTGAATAAATAAAATAAGGTATTTCATCAGCCGCATCCAGAGAGGGATTATTGAATTGCTGCTTTTTGTAGAGGCTCAGACATGGGCAGTTTGTGGAGTGCTCGGTGATTCCAACATGCAGAGGTGGGAACCCTAGATTAAGTATCTTTGTGGGGAGGGGCTCATGGACATGGGGGATGGAGATAGGAGAGGGTTGGAGGACATCATTGTTAAAATATATTTATTCTCTCATAGGAATTGGAGGAAATAATTAATGTTCTTGAAAACATCGGAAACCCACAGCCACTAGGCTATTTGATAATCAATGGGGATAAATAATCTTCCAAACAGGCCTAATCCTAGAATTCAAGGAACTTAGGGTCTAGGAACAGAGAGCATCAAGGAAATGGATAGACACAGTGCACTGTGTTAACAGAGGCAAGGAGACCAAGTAGAAAGTGTGATGGGAGGGCCAGGGAGGCAGGGGGTACCTGCCCCGAGGAGCTGATATCTAACCTCACACCTGACCTGCTTTTTACTCACAAACAACCTGCTTCAGCACAACTTGCAATATATTTACTCTTACCCTGGTTCACTGTCACTTTTCCTCTACTTCCTACCTGGTGAGAACCAGTAGATTCGACAGGAAGGAGTAAATCTGTAGGGGCAGCTCTGCCTGTTCCACGCTGCTTGCACATGGCACTTTGCCTATTGACACGCGCGATGTGGCCTGTTGCAAAAACGTCCTTATTCCCTTCACCACGTTTCTCCAACAAAACACACCACCTGGAAGCTTCAAAAGGGATACATTTTTAACTTTTTTTTTTCAATTTACCCTTCAAAACAACTCAAAAATTAGGTTATGGCTTTCATAAAGATTATCCATTGCCCATGTGTCAGCATCCAAAGTGCATTTGATTTCGTCTAAGAGAGTCAAGTATGTGAGCTTTCTTATTCTTCAGACGCGGGAGATAAATACGTACATACTGCCCATCCCAGGATCTCTTGGTAATTTCAAGGAGAAGGTGAGTTTTCTTGGGAGGAGGAGTTTTTCAGAATCTTGGGACAGACCAAGGGCCGTAAAAATCCTAAGAGCTGAATTTATGATGGCCAGGATGGAAGGGTGTGTCCTTTACTGGTTAAAGGGGACTACTAGCCGAAACCGGTTTGGCTCAGTGGATGGAGCGTCTGCCTGCGGACTCAAGGGTCCCGGGTTCGATTCCCGTCAAGGGCATGTAACTTGGTTGCGGGCACATCCCCAGTAGGGGGTGTACAGGAGGCAGCTGATCCATGTTTCTCTCTCATCGGTGTTTCTAACTCTCTCTCTCCCTTCCTCTCTGTAAAAAATCAATAACATATATTTTAAAATAAATACATAAAGGGGACTACTAATCCCAACCTCAAAATCATGAGTTACTAAATAATGGTCCTGTCAACACCATTGACTGGTGGCACTTAATAGAGCTTTCTTGGGAAACTAGAGTTATTCCCAGAAGAGACAATGCTGGAAGTCCATCCTCCGCATGTCTGACTTTATCTGTCCATGCATCAAAAACGTCAGTTATCTCAAGCACGAAGGAGCAGATAAGCAATCCTCTAATTGAGTTCTTTTCAGAGAGATCCCAGGAGCCAGGCAAAAAGAGACCAATATTTGTCAATTCAACACTCTAATAAATTAGATTTGGTTTAACATTATACTCTTAAAGGGTTAGCTGTACGTTGGCCTTACTGGAAAGCTTGTGGTTATAATCCTAATGATCATTATAGAATTCTGTTTTAATTAACCTACTAAATGCCCAATGCACAAAATTCGTGCAAGAGTAGGCCTTCCTTCCCCTGGCTGCTGGCACCAGCTTTTCTCTGGCATCCGGGACCCAGGCTTCCCTCGTAGCCCCAGCTTCATCCGGAAGGACATCTGGTCTAATTAGCATATTACACTTCTATTATTATAGATTGGCGATGCCTTATCAAATAAATTTGACACCTATGTTTTATCTTTTAAAGGAAGTGAACTATAATATAATCAATCTTATGCCCCTTACAGGAGTAATGCCCAAGCACTAGGTCCAGAATCAAATAATTGTATTATGTGTGATCCATGTGAAAGGTGGCTTTGGGATCTGGCGGAGGAACCATTCAGCAATAGCCTGGAGATAAAGAGATTCAGAGAAAAATCAAAAGCTACCTGGTAGGGGAGAAGTATGCAAATAGGGCTCTGACTTGGAGACAGCCTTATTAATTTTCAGGGAATTTTGTGTAAAATACCGTGAACAAAGGACATTCACATTACAGATTCTTTAGAGAGACACTGAGGAATAGGAAAAAAAAAAAAAAGAATAAAAAAAAGGAAACCAAGTAAAAACCCAAATCCAGCATATTTAAAGGAGTGTGTGTGTGTGTGTGTGTGTGTGTGTGTGTGTGTGTGAGAGAGAGAGAGCACAGCCCACTTAAACCCACACATGCATTAAAGCTTGATGCTGTCTAGACGCTAGGGCATGTACCATACCTATCACTAGAAATCTGTTTACAGTTTTCCTCTTCTAACACAACATCTTTTTGCAAAAAAAACAGGGCTCCTGCATTATTTATATTGAGAAGACTTGTATAATAAGGTGCAGGCACATTTCCATTCCATCGCATGCATGTCTGTGAAGGTGCTCAGCAGCCAAACTGATGTGAGGACTAATGAATCTTGTCTGAGGAGGGTGGCTTGGTGACTGTTGGGCTGCATGACATTTTTACATATCACTACATTATTGTCTTGCCCACTGTTATTTCCTAACGTCTTTGGTGAAGTTTCTGTTCAAATCTTTCAGCTATTTTTTAATTGAATTGTTTTCCTATTATTTTGAAGAGTCTTTATACATTCAAGACATAAGCCTAGGTCAGATATATAATTTGCAAATATTTTCTCTCAATCTACAGTTTGTATTTTCATTCTCCTGAGAATCTCTTATAAGAGACAGAAATTTAACATTTTGATTGACTTTAAAATTTACTTTTAAATTTTTATTACAGTGGTTTCAGTACCATTCATTGAAAAGATTACTTTTTCTCTACTGAATTGCCTTTGCACCTTTGTCAAACATGTGTTTTTCACATACGTGTGGTTCTATTTCTTTATGCACTACTGCGCTATATTTCATTGATCTACTTGTCTACCTTTATGCCAATGCTTTTCCATTTTGATTAACCTTATAGTAAGTATTAAACTCTCAAGCTTTGTTGTTTTTCAAAGTTGTTTGGCTATTCTGTCTTTTGCATTTTTATATGAATTTTATAATTAGTTTAGCAATATCTCTAAGAAATCGAGCTAGGATTATGATATAGTTTCATTGGATTTGTAGATCAATTTGAGGATAATTAATATTTTAACACTATTGAGTCTTTCTACCTTTTAATATCATGTGTCTCTTAATTTATTTAGATACTTTACTTTCTCTCAGCAATGGTTTCAGTTTGAAAAATCAGACACATAGTTTGTGAGATGTCTTCCTATATAATTCATGTTATGCTATTTTAAGTGGTATCTTTTTATTTTCATTTCCAGTCACTTGATGCTAGTATGTATGGAAATACAATTTATTTTTATATCTTGATCATGTGTCTTATAAACTTGCAAACTAACATATTTATTTAAATAGTTTTTGTAGATTCCATTGAATGCTTTAGTATATAATGATTTTTGTCTATGAATGAATGCACGTTTTACTAATTCTTTCTATTGAATGGCTTTTATTTCATCTTCTCTCAGTATTTCCATGGCCAGTGCAATAGAGAGAGAATAGAAGTGATGAGAGAACATACTATGGTTGTTCTTGAGCTATGTGGGAAAGCATTTATTTATTTATTTTTTACCATTGAGTATAATGTTAGCTTTAGGTTACTCATAAATTTCCTTTATCAGGTTGAGGACATTTCCTGCTGTTCCTAGTTTGCTGAGAGGTTTTATCAGGAATGGATGTTGAATTTTATCAAATGCTTTTCTGCATCTATTTAAGACGATTACATGTTTTCTTTCTTAAGTTGTCAATATGTTGGATTACAATGATAGATCTTTGGGTGTTAAACCAACATTGCATTTCTGGAGTAACCCCAGAACTGATCATGATCTATGATTTGTTTTTTATACTGCTGGATATGATTAAATAAAATTATATTTTTATTTGTCTATTAGTAGTCACAAGGGATATTATACTCAAGTATTTGTTATTGTTGTTGTTTTTATGTCTTTGTCTTGTTTTAGCTTCAGAATAATTCTGATCTCATGTGCTGCATTGGGAATATTCACACCTTTTCAATTTTCCAGATCACTTTGTGTGTAACTAATTTTATTTCTTCCTTGATTACTTGGTAGAATTCACAAAAGAAAACATCTGAGCCTAAAGGTTTTTATGCAGAAAGATTTAAACTATAAATTTGATTTATTTAATAGATAACAGGTCTATTCAGATTATCTATTACATCTTTGAGTGAGCTTTGATAGTATATATCTTTCAAGGGATTTTTAAAATTTAATTGAAGTTGCCAAATTTATTGACATAAATTTGTTCATAATATTTTCATGTCATCCTTTTAATATCTCATAAAATATCTAGTAACATCAACTGTCATTCTAGATATTGCTAATTTGTATCTTCTCTTTTTCCTTATTAACCTGTCTAAAGTTGTATCAAGTTTATTGATCTTCTGAATGAACCAGATTTTGTTTTAATTTATTTTCTTTTTAATTTATTAGTATATCCAACTTGAGTCTTTATTATTTCCTTTATTCTGCTTACTTTGGGTTTAACTTGCTCTTCTTTATTTAGTTTCCTAAGGTAGACACTAGGATCATTGATTTAAGACCATACATCTTTTCTAATATAGGTCTTTAGTGCTATAAATTTCCCACTAAGTACTGCTTTAGAGACATCCTACACATTCTACAATTTTTTAAATATATTTTTATTCATTTTTCATCCAGTTCAAAGTATATTGTAATGTTCCTTTTCTTCTTGTTCCATGGATTGTTTATAACTGTCTTATATAGCTTTTAAACACAGAGGAATTTTCCAGATAACTTTCTGTTATTGATTTATAATTTAAGTCCATTATGGTTTTAGAACACACATTATATGATTTGAATCCTTTTAAATTACATCGAGGTGTTTTTATGGCCTACAGTATGGTCTATTTTGGTAAAGATTTCATGTGACCTTGAAAAGAATGTGTGTTTTGCTGCTGTTGATTAGAGTGTTCTCTAAATGTCAATAGGTAAGTTGGTTGATATTGTTATTCAAGTATTGCATATCCTTGATGATTTTGCATCTACTTGTTCCATCCATTATGAAGAGAGAGTTAATAAAATTTCCAGCTATAATTTGGTATTATCAATTTCTCCTTAAACTGACATTACTTGCCTCACATATTTGGATGAACTGTTTTTAGCACATAAAATTTTGGAAATATTCTAGCTTTTAGATGAATTTATTCCTTTATCAGAAATGACCTTCTTTATTACAGGTAATATTCTTTTCTCTGAATTATAATAAATATACTATAAATGCTCAATACAGGCTATTATTTTTGTTTGAACAATAAATTATCTTTTAAATATATCTAAAGAATAAGAAAATCTTATATAGTTGCCTATATCTTTGCTATTTTAATTGCCAAATTTATTGACATGAATTTTCATTTAATATTCTCATCATCCTTTTAATATCTCATAAAATATGCCCTTGGTGTCCTTGGTGTCCCTATATCCTCTGGCATTATTTCCTCCCATTCAGGGACCTCCAGTAACATGTCCTGTGCAGGTCTGCTGCTGATTCTGTTTTCTCTTCTGTATTTATGAAGAAGTCTTTCTCTTATATTCATTCTTGAAAAATATTGTCAATGTGCATAAAATCTAAGATGACTTTTTCTTTCAGTACTTTAAAGATTTTTCTCTACTGTCTTTTTACTTGCATTGTTTCCAAAGAAAAATGTACTATCATCCATTTTTTGTTTGTGTGTGTGTGCAATTCTTTAATTTATAGCACTATATAACTTTTCAAGCTCATTTTATATGTTTCCTTTTCAAGTCATAGAATCAACCATTTCTCCAAGGACACTGTTTCTTTTATTGGAGAATAGTATTGGAAACCAAGAACTAGGTCTCAGAGTTTTCACAGCTACCCCCTATTGCTTTAATACTTAGTAAATGGATAATGTAAAATAATGAAGTTAATAATAGAGAATGTAGGATGATACCAAAGAAGGCCCCTAGCAGGAAAAGATTGCTTTAATAAAAAGAAAAATATGAAACAAAATATTGGAATTACCTGTATTAAAAAAGAAAAAAATTGTTTACTGGAAAATATCATAGTGTTTCAGAGAGGAGATAGTTTACAATTACCTCTTTGAAATGGCCCTTACCAAAAGGGATTTAATGTCTAAAATGTAATAAAAGAATTCCTGAAAATTTTAAGAAATACAGGAAATGCTATATAAAGATGGAAATGATGGGAATGCATACAACATAGATTATGATATCCAGTTAGCCATCAAGCAATACTCTGATGCACAAGTTCACTAGTAAACTGAGAACTGCAGAATATCAAGGTGAGCATTGCTTCATCCAGCTGAGATTAGAGATGGGGGAGGTAGTTGGTGGTTAAACAATGCTGTCTCCAGGACCAACTAGGAAAAACAAAAAACATGGGAAAAGAAATGTGATTGAAGACAATAAGGCTTTCTATGGCATCTACTAAGAATTGAGAGAACAGGTTCATATAGGACAGGACACTCCAAAGAAGTGAATCAATATCTTGCAGATGCTGGTCACCTTAGGGTCGTTGTGGGTTGGGTACTAGGCAAGAAACTAGGAATCTAAAATCTTGATGACAAAGGAAGAGAATATCACTAAGCTTCACAATTAGATATTTGCCAAATTCTTCAGTTGCACCTTGAAAGAGACTATTCAGTTAAAAAAAAACACAACCTTATGGAAAGCAGATGATTTGTCATTCTTTGGTGATGAGGAACTGAGGGCTAAAGCTCAGTAACCACTAAAGGATGAGGCCTCACTGAGCACCATAGGCTCTTGGTTGTAATTGTTATTGGGAAATACCCTGGGAGAGGCTATAAATCAGGAGAAGAAGTTTTGCCTTAAGTGCAATCAAGCCTCAAATCATCTAAGTTCCTAAGAATTTATATAAATAGGATCTTACAGAGCTCATTCCATTCTCCTAGCATAATAGTGACCATTCGCTTGAAAAAGATCATATTATTAAGATCACCTTAATTTTTCATTACATAACAGTAAAGGTCTTTTTAATTGGAGTTACATAAAGAGAAGATGAAGACAATGGAAGAAATCAAAGCTTGAAGAAATAAAATAAATATGGTTGGACAGTTTATGAATATGTCAATCTATAGTTTTATCAAGTTTGAAAGTCTAGCTGAATAAATGCAAAGAAAATTACACTAGTACACAAAGTAAAACTGTTGAGAATACAAAAAAAGAAAAAAATCTAAAATAGTAAAATTTTGAGATGTTACCTTCAAGTGTACAACAAGGAGATTAACAGCTAATATCTCAACAGAAATTAAGTGGCAGACAGAGACAATTTGATAGTTTTTGGCTGTTCTGAGAAAAATGGCTGTCAATCTAGAATTTTATACATAACAAAACTGTATGTTAAATGTAAGACAAAATACACTTAGATATTTAATCCATTTACAATTAGATCCATCTCTGATATGAGGCAGGGCATAGTTTGCTTTCTTTCAAATGACTTGCTGATTTTATCAGCTTTATGTATGAAATAAAGCATTCTTGTTCAAGTTAACTAGAAAAAGACAGAGATTTTTGAATAGAAAAGTATCTCTAACTGACCAGAACTCTCCATCCTTACATTCAATGGGAGTACATTAAATCTATACCTTAAGAAATAGCATAGGATGAACAACTTAACATTAAGGAGTCAGAGAAGACCATAATCCCTAAAGAAAAAAAAAGTGATGTCATAACTTGGTTCCTAAAAGTCAAATGTTCAGGAGGATACATTTAGAAATGTCAGAAAAGGCAGGATGCATTCAGTAAAACACAAATGGTCCTGTATGATTGAAACTTAAAATAAGAAGGCATTGAGATAAATGTTAAGAGATGGAACTTGAAGGAAACAGAAAGAGGAGGCCAGATCATACATCGAATGAGTTGATAATATACCGATAAAGGCAGGACACCCATTAGAAGAATCTGTTTTTAACAAATAGAATATTTTATGGGAAGCAAGCTCAAGGTACCTCATCCCAACCAAAGAATATCTAAATTGGTCATGCTCACAGCCACTGATTAGACAATTTTGCTCTAGAAAATTACCTATTCTTCTTTGGTATTAGTCTTTTAGAGACCTCTGTCTGCTTCCCAGGACATGTGGAGTTAAATAGATGGCCCAGTATCTGCTTCCTATCATTAGAGAGTGATATTATTCTTTGAACCAGTTTCTCCCTCTCTCTGACATCTCATTGTCAATCTTACTCTCTCATTGTTTTTTCCTTCTACATTGCTGACCCAGATAATTTATGCAAGCTGCCACAACATATCACTCCTGGAATCTCTGTAGCTGAATACAACAGAGATTTATTTTTGGCTCACAGAGTCTGGGAGGACAGGAAGTGCACTTCATGGCAGGAAAACTAGAGGATGGAGGCAACACCCTAGTTCTGTTGTCTCTGGCTGGTGGTGACCCACATCACCACCTCAAAGGCCATCCACCAGGACTAGTTACCAGTTACCAGTCCTCAAACGAACTGCAAAGCAGGCTGGGAAACATGGAGGAACACACAGTGCTTTTCTCTAGTGAAGATTGCATAGCTGCTCAGGAGTGCCTCTCTCTATCTCTCAGAAATGGTACCTGCTTAGAGATTTGCTTGATTTTTGCACTGCCAGTTGTTTGAGCATTTATACAGGCAATACTCCACTTGATTCTCTCAGCAACACTGAGATAGAAGCTATGTGGGGTGTGAGCAATCTGCCCAAAGTCACCATACCACTAAAGGAGTGGTCCAAGATTTGAACTGAGAGCTCGTACCTCTAAACTCTGTCACAGTGGTCCTCAACCTTCAACCTCTTCAGCCTGCATCAGAGTCACCAGAGGACTTGTTAAAGCAGGTTACAGAGCCCCACCCCCAATGCCTCTGGCTCAGTGGACCAGGCCACGATGACCAAGAATTTGCATTTCTAATAAGGTCACAGCAATGCTGGTGCTTCTGGTCTGGAGACCAGACTTTTGAAGCAGGGCTGTTTTGCATCACAGCAGTAGCCATGGGGGAAGACCATGAAGTGTAGAGTAGTATAGTTGCATGCTAAAGTATTAAACAAGTAAACCTTTCGGAATCCAAATCCGGACTCATTCTTAGAGGATGGGACAAGCTGTCCTCAATGTTTGCTGACTGTTAACAGCAGCCATCTTTCCCGGTACCTTTTCCTTTCTGCCTGGGAAGATGCAGAGCAGAGGCCAGGCTGTGGTTTCTCAGGGAGGAGGCTCCTGGCTTGCCTTCTCCTCTTCAGAGGAAGGCGCTGCCCTGCTCCTGTCTCTCAGCAGCCCACCTGCCCCAGCCACAGCGGACTCTGGTGTGCATGTTCCCCGTTTAGCGGGGAAGGCGTGCAGGAACAGCTTTGTGTGTGTTTTTTCTGCCTGTGCCTCTGGCAGGCATACCCACGGCCCATCTGTTCTCGTCTCAGATCCGGCCCACCCTTGATCTTTTTTTTTCCTTCTAGACTTCACACATCCCAGAAGGACAGAATTATTAGCAGGTACTCCTCCTCAACTCTCAGCCTCCCAGACTGTCTGAAGTGCCTCTCCCTCAATAGTGCCAACCTCAGCTTCTAAAAGTAAAAGTCCCCAGGGGTTGGCAACAAAATCACAGAATACATATATTTGGTAAAAGAACTGGTTTAAAAGCAATACATAAATAAAACTAATAATAATAAAAAATAAGCAATTGACTTTTTCAGTATCCAAACTAGCCTATTCTATCATGTACAATGACAGAAATTAACACATATTTTTATAAATATTCTATACTTATTGCATCCAAATCCACTTGTCATCAAGGAATTCCAAGAGTTTCAAGAAGGAATACTGCCTGACCAATTCAAGGATTTGTGTACTTTTCTCAAGACCCATTTCCTCATCTTGTTTTACCAAACTGCTCCTAAACAAAAACCCCAGAAAACTGAAGTAGAGACCCTTTGTGAGAGGTGAGCCCACTTTTACTCAGTCCCCAGAATGACTATGTGGTGCTGCCTAAATGCCAAACCTCCCTATGTGTGCACAGATGCTACTACTGTTCAGGTAGTTGGGGACCCTAGAAAGAGGAACCACAGTCCCAAAAGGACTGTAAAGCCCCCCTCCCCCCCCAAAAAAAGGTGATAGTTTTGTTAATTAACTGTGTCTGTGTCAGCACTGCCAGATTAGCCCCCACCCACTCGCCCTTTTGGGATAAAAATAAGGATTAATCACAAAACTTCAGCCAGCATGTCCTGGAAATAAACAGAGCTGTATAGAGAGAAGTATTGACACACCTCAAAAAGTCTTTCAGGAAAGCTCAACTGCTCGCATTTTCCACACCAGGAATGGTGTGAGTCAACACCTGTGTGTCAGAGGTGAGAGCATATTCATCAGGAATTAGGTTCATCTGTATAAAAACACAAGTCTTCCCCAAATCTTCCTAGAGGCGAATTGGCCAGGGTCCCTGCTGGGTTCAAAGGAGGACCCTTGGGAACCACCACCTGAACGAAGGGACTAGTCCATTCAGACAACAGGACATTTACAGCACAAGGTGAAGCTAATGTACCTTGTGGAAAGGGTTAATAGAGGGTGAGTAGGAAAGGCAGGGGGGATTTTTGACATGAAATCACAATGTGACGTTCTTCTCTTTCTTCATTTAGGCAATACACATTGAGTGATCGGGTCTAATGAAGATTCAATGTGAGTGAGGCAGGGTCATTGGCCTTACCATGCTAACAGTCAGGTGCAGGGAATAATACTTGCACCCTTTACAGTTAGAAATAGTGGAAAGTGATGCATTCTTTAAAAAGGATACAGACACATTGAGGGAGAAACCTGGGAGAAAATCTTTCAACTGAAAGGTCCAGGGAAGGCTCATGGAGGAAGCGATTCCAAGTGGACAAGTGGAGGCTTGAGACTGAGGTAACACCATCAAGCCATAGACATTATGTATGGCAGGAGGAGGGACTCACCTAAGCAGAAATAAAAAAAAAATACTAGAGAAGCAGATATCTGGTGGGGAAATGTTAATGGTACTCTGAAGCTAGAGCATCTATGAGAGGAGTGGGTTTATGACTTGAAGGGCAAGTTGGAACTGGCCTTGAATATTAGAATGCAGCCTAAAGTGCACAGAATAAAGAGCCATTAAAGATATGAGAATAGGAGCGTGCATACCAAAATTCTTCGTTAGAAAGTAATACAAAAGTGAAGCGATGGAAGGGAAGATTTCAGAGCTGCTCTAAGAAATGGAAGGCTATTCCAGTAGTATCCAGGCACATTTATTCAACCAATAATTATTGAGCCCTCGCTGAGAGTGTGGGACAGGATTTCTTGTCTTAATTACTGATCAATTCATTCAAAAAGTACAGAGAGCTGGGTTCTATTCTAGGTGCTGTGTACAGAGCAATAAACCAGTAAAACAAAACCCCCCACCCTCATGGAGACACCCTCCTTCCTCAGAGCCAGGGACTGGTCCTGCTGGGCCTGGGGGGTCCAAGCCGTCCTTCCTTCACATTGTCATTGTCCGGGACAGTGAGAGTTAGATGCTGCTGCAAACAGTTCTGCACAAGACGCTATGAGTTCATGGCTAAGGCTCTAGTGTATCCTGTTCATGATGGAAACCTGCCTAAGACCAACCGGCTAGAAAATGAACATGCAGCACCAAGTGGACAGCAAGCAGAGGCTTCTGGGACCCAGAGTGGGCACACCCTGGACAATCACCGTGTGTTTGTGGACCCCATAACTCATTCTTGCTATTCCCCATGTACTTCATGTTCCCTCAAACCATAAGCTTTCGTTCACGATAAGACTCCTGTTCAGCTGGGCTTTACTTCATCTTATCTTACCAAAAATATAACTACCCTCTTTTATTATTAATACTTTACCATCAGTATTACAAATGATGACAACTGCTTGTATTAATCATGGTAGTCCATTAATAATACAATTACCTATTTCATTTAATCCTAATAATTGTGATTCAGAGAGGTTAAAGCGATTTACCTAAGATCATAAAACAGGCAATGGACTGAGCCAGGATTTAGATCTAACTCTGTGTAACAGTGAGAGTCTGTTGTTTAGCACATTTATAGGCTGTTTTTCACTCCCCTCCTCCAATCTGCTGCAAATCACACTGTTCCATTTTGAATTCCTCTGACTTAATAGGCAGTGCTACACACTTATACATGGATTTTTCAGCAAATACTGTAAATGTATTTTCTCTTCTTTATGATTTTCTTAATAACATTTTCTTTTCCCTAGCTTATTTCATTGTAAGAATATGATATACGATACATATAACATACAAAATATGGGTTAATCAACTGTTTATGGTATTGGTATAACTTACGGTCAGTGGTAGGTTATTAGTAGTTATGTTTTTGGGGAGTCAAAAGTTATATATAGATTTTCTATTAAGCGGGGGTTTGGCACCCTTAACCCCCATACTGTTTATGGGTCAGCTGCAATTTCATATATAAACATGAAAACATATCCCATCCTCTCTGCACAGTTTTACTAATTATTGGGTGAGTGAATGTGCATAAGACACCCATTTACATTATATGTTTACACTGAGTGGCCAGATTATTATGATCTCTGAATGCATGAATTCGTGCATGGGTGGGGTCCGGCTAGCCTGGCCAGGGGGAGGGGACATGGGTGGTTGGCCAGCCTGCCTGCTGGTCGAACTCCTGGTCGAGGGGACAATTTGCATATTAGCCTTTTATTACATAGGATATACACTGAGTGGCCAGGTTATTATGCGTTCAGAGATCATAATAATCTGGTCTCTCAGTGTATATATGAATGCATATATATATAATCTCCATGTATTTCCAGCTCTATGCTGAGCACTGGGAATAACAGAGAGCCCTTGAAGAGACTCGAATCTGTCACAGTCTATGAGGAGACATAGGAATAGACAACTCTGTTCAATTTGGGGAATTTGCGGGGGAAGCAGAATGGTTGACACATTCTACAGGAAACAGGAAGGTCTCACAGAAGGTCACAATCCCTCCCACGTAAAATGTTCCACTTAGACACATTCTGAATAGCTTGAATGGAAGTCAGCATGAAAGAGGTTATGATACTGAGCTGAGTCTGCAAGGAAGAATCAGAAACTCCCTTTAGCTAATCCTGAAAATCCCCAGCTGCCTTAGGAAAGAAAGGCTACATCTGCACAGGTTCTAGTTTGGGTCCTTTCTCTGCCAATTGGTTATGGTGCTTTCTTCCCCCCTTCACAGTATTTTAATCCTTACAATATTAGAACTTCTTTTTATTGGGAGCATTTCCAAAAGGTATAAAAACCAAAGCAAAATGTGTATTTAAAATGTACAGTGAGAGCTGTAAGTACCTTATTCTTAAAAAAAACCACACACAATCTTTTAAAAAACACAAATAAAATATTCAAGACATGCAGAAAATATAGTTTAGACTGTCTAAAACAGGGGTCAGCAAACTACCGCCCACAGGCCAAATCTGACCTGTAGCCTACTTTTTACAAATAAAGTTTTATTGGAACACAACTCTGTGGCTGCTTTCATGTTACAATTGCAATGTTGAGTAGTTGTGACAGAGATCATATGGCCTGCAAAGCCAATACTATTTACTATCTGGACCTTGTCAGAAAAAGTTGCCATTCCCTGGTCTAAAGCATGGAAAAAAGATGAGGATGTTAAACTCAGGAGGCCTAGAGCAGTGCTACCCAAAGTGTGGTCAGTGTAACAATATCAGTTTATCAAACACAGAGATGGAAAGTAAACACCTAGAAACTTCTATAGCAATTTGACAAAGTAATATTCATATCTGTTGAATATAATAATAATTAAAATATCGGGCTTGTCTTTTATTTTATGAGCTATTTTTAAATTCACCCTCCTTTTACCATTTATTTTTATTTTACCAGTATAGGGAGGAATGGGAGTTTAAAAGGAAAGTTTTTCACAATAGATAGTTCTAGTATCACTGTCCTAGAACTCAAGTGGTCAAACCTACCCAGAATTAACCAGCTACAAACAAAACAAAACAAACAAACAAACAAAAAACACAAGTCATGGCATGGTATTTTTGCTTGCTAGATATGTAGTCTGGAGTACTTTAATACTTCTGTCATTTGGTAGCTAAAGAAGCATTTATCTCTGCATCCCAGCCATCAACATTAGTAAATTTCACAGTAACAATGTAGGCACTCTTTTAAGCCTATTGCAAGGGAAAACAAAGAAAAATACCCGAAATTTAACCTGATAGTTACCTTTCACTTGGAGCCCGAGTTCTTGGGTCTATAGTGTGTTTGTGGGTGTGTGTGTCTGAGAGACTTGACTTAGAAGAGGACCCTTGGACCAAAGCTGTGAATTTTATAAATAATTTTTGGAATTTTTAATCATCTGCTTCTTCATTAAAATGTATTTAAATCATGTTGAAATTCAATTTTAGACTAGTAGATATTCACAGGAAAACAATGCTATTCTTCTCTTCTAGTTAAAAAAAAAAAATCCTTATAGCGTAAGCAATGTTGATTATATGAGCCTGACAATGACTTATAAGGCACTCAAAATCCCTTCAAGACCCCAATAATCATAACCTTATGGTGCCTGTTGACATCAATGATTTCAATCGTTTCTTAAGTAGTACTGCACAAGTTCAGAACACCCAGTTAGACAAAAAAGCCCCAAAGGAACAGCAAACTGCCAGGGGATTTGTCTCCCAGGCTTCTTGCTGCCTTTCAAATATGCACACCTCACAGCCTAATCTGCCAGACTCTCCAACATGCAGTTGCCTGAATCCATTTCTGCACGCCAAGGCCTTCTGTGGGAAGACAGCCCTTGCTGGGCACCGCTGGTAAACAAATTAGAGAAACTACATTATGTTGTGTGAAAGGCCCGGCATTTTTCTCTTGCTGATTGTCATTAAGTTCACCTAAAGGTCAGCTGTGAAGGGCCCTTAGCTATCACGGCTGCTGTATATGCGGGAGCTTTGTCATATTCAATTCTGTAGCTTTGCTGTGGATAGTTCATAAGAACTGGAGCCCATCCAGCCCTAGGACGAGACTGCTTTGTGTCTGCAAACCCTTTTATTACATCACGTTCCTCAACTCCTATCACTCACAGCAGAGGAGGGGCGTGGAGGGGAGGGGTGTTCTGTAGCTGCAAACACAGCTGCCTTTGATGAAGCAATGTCCAATTAATTCACTATCCCTAATAGCTACTCCCTCTACTCCCACGTGATAAAGTCCCTTACAAGTTTAATAAAACTTATATGATTAAAATGGTTTACAAGTGCCAATTATAAGGTAGCATTTGGCAAGTGCTTCTGATTCAAATGCTCCCAAGATGCCAATGGTTCAAATGCCTCCACGGTGCCACCGATCCCAAAAAGACCCCTTCTGGTTTGGTCTATGGGTTCTGGATTTCTTGGTTAAGTGTTCTTCAAGCCAAGATGAACAGCTCATGCTTGGATTTTTACAGAATGTCTACCTAAAAGCTGGTGTCTACCACCTATGGTTGTTCACTATGAAGAAACCTAACCAACTGCAGAGATAACTTTAGGACCTGGCTTGAAGTGTTGTTGTTGTTTTTCTTTTTTTAAAAAAACATATTTTTATTGATTTCAGAGAGGAAGGGAAAGGGAGAGAGAGATAGAAACATCAATGATGAGAATCATTGATTTGCTGCCTCCTGCATGCCCCCCCCTACTAGGGATCGAGCCCACAACTAGGCATGTGACCTGATCTGGAATCAAACTGTGACCTCCTGGTTTATAGGTCAATACTCAACTACTGAGACACACTAGCCCAAGCTGTAGCCCTTTAGGTACTTTTTCCAAATGTGAGATCTAAGACGCTATACTAGAAAGACTATCAGTCCTAGTAAGACTATTTTAAGTAGGGTGCCAGACATTGGGTGCCATTTAATGCCGGTGGTTCTTTATCTGGCATCTAGAAGGGTTCAGCAATCTGGAGAAGGGGCTATGTGTAAATTAATAAAGAGTCCAGAGACAAAACATAATTTTGAAAGGCATTTGGCGGGGGTGGGGGGAGGGTGGGAGGGGGACAGAGGAGCCTGGCTAAAGAAACCAAGTTCTCCTTGTCTCAGGACCCCTAGCTTTTTATTAACACAATTTGTCCTAAGGCAAGGTGGATATATACACTTCAAAGGGTAGGGTTAGGTACAGAATCCATTGTCAGAATGGGGAATTGCCTTCGGAGGTTAGGTGTTTGGCCAACAGGAGGCAATAACATGTAGATTAAGATGCCCTGAGCTGTCTGGCAGCAAGCAATCATCCTTTTCAGGTTGGGGGAAATGCCTTTAGCCATTCCCAACAGGCGATAACATATGTGACTCAGCCCTTGTTGAGTCCCCAAGTTTCATCAACCTTTCGATGAAACTCTTGCAATTATGACATGCTGTAATTGGCTTCCAGCAAAGGGTATACTACATTTGTCCAAATGACTGTCCTTATTTATTTTTTATGTTAACATTTGACACACCCATGGTACATTTGTTGAAACTATAAAATAAACATCGGGGCATTACTATTAACTAAACTACCGACTTTATTTGGATTCTCAGTTAAAATTTTTAATTCCTTATTATGTACTTTAGCACTCCATTAGGTATTTGTTTTTAGCAATAACTCAATCTCCCCAAAAAGTTATTTAATCATTCCTCAAACACAGGGAAAAGCAGGTGACAGTAACAAAAGGGTTAATTTCAATATCAAGAAAATCGCTTTTTCCCACTAAGAAGGTTGGCATTGCATATGTATGTATGTACGGATTGGGGGGATGGTATTTGTTTTCTCCCCTTTAACCAATTTCACAATTGACTGAGCCTCAAGCTTATCTCTTGCCTCAGCAACTCCGAGAGACGCCCACCACAGACTGTACCCAGCACTTACTGATAATCTAAGTACTGCATATAATAGCCCCCTGGGTGCTTCCAGGGAAATATCCACACGGAGTGAGGAGGTAGTGGAGCAGAGCATCTATTTCCAGATACAGCCATGCTTGTCTTTGGTCCAATTGCACTCCCCCTCGCCCCCCCCCCCTTCAAATAGTGCCCATTTCATCTGCTAAATCACTGTCTTGAGGCTTCCTTCATAGAGAGAGCAGAGCAGGCTCTCAAGTGGTACTTAGATATCTACGGGAGCTGGGAAGCAGAATGTGTGGCTGGAATCCTATGTGAGCTGTGCTATTGGTACTGTAGCCCTTGGCTCTTTGGAAGGTGGTGGCAGTTGAGAGAACACAGGATTCAAAGCCCCCCAAACCTGAGTTTTAATCCAGACTTGAACCGGTGTTCATGGTGACCTGCGGGAGCGGCTTAATTTCTCTGCTTCACCTTCTTCTATGATAGTAACAGTGGCAATACTGATGTTCTCTTGTGGAGTTGTGAGAAGTCAAAGGGCATGTGCTCATGTATGCAGTGGGCAGAAGCTCTGCATGTACAACTTCTCCTCCATAACCAGGCCCATCATCAGGGAAAGGACAATTGCGTGCGGAAAGAAAGTTCAGGGTGGCAACAAATGATATTGAATCTGCTTTTCTTGGCACTGTCTCTCTATGAGGCATTCCGGCTTGCTAGACTCTTGAGGCTGTCTGTTGTCATTCATAAAATGGCCCTTAAACCAAAGGTCTCCAATTCCAACTAGGACTAACACATAAAAAATAATCACTATGTAGTGACCAAAGGCTTTCAATTTGTCTCCCAAGCCCCAGGAGTGACTATTTTCACTCCCAAGCTCAGAGATTTGCAGGGGCTCTTAATCTGCAACTGAACTCTAGTTTTAACCTGGCTTTCATGACCTTGCATGACCTGGGCCAACCTTACATAGACAAACTTGACCTTCACTGCTTTTCAGCATACATCCCTGTCTCTCAGATCTGCTTGGTTTCGCCTCTGATCCTCAATACCATGGACAATTCTCTTGTCTTGGGAAAGCTTCATCCTTCTGACCCTCCAGTTCAAATCCGTAATCTCCCCTGAGGTCTTCCCTATTTCACATATCTCCTGACTGAGTGCACACCAGAGTATAGCACTCAGTACTACTTCGAGTCCTAATTACCTCTTGGGTTCCCTAATGGAAGAGCAAACATCTTATACTAGAGGCCTGGTGCATGAAATTCATGCACGGGGAGGGGCGGGAGGTCCCTCAGCCTGGCCTGCAAGGATGCCAGCGTCCCGTGCTCCAGCCTCTGCCAGAAGACCCTCCCTCAATCCCTCCGTGTGTTCGGGGTGCAGGACATTGGGCTTGCATCACCCCCAGAGGCCCCTCTCTCCCTCCATGCAGCCAGGGTGCGGGACGCTGGGCTCGTGTTGCTGGGGCAACGCCGCCAGTGTCCTACCCTGGCTGCTATGGGCGCCACCATCTTTGTGACTGAGTGATGGTTAATTTGCATATTACCCTTTTATTAGATAGGACAAAGAGACCTGACCCCAAACATTATTAACTGCCTCACAGGCACTCATATAACACATCCAGGTTGTCTTCATATAACACTTTGAATACTTTGAAGCAAACTGTTCTGGGGGCATTTCTTATGCAAAATATAATACAAAGTATAATTTTTTATACAAAACAATGGGATGGATCTCTACATGTAAACTCATTTCAGTGAGTCACTAAGTCTTGTGATACAGAGCAATGGGAGAAGAGTGAAATCACTCCCAGGAGGAGGGAGTCAAATTGTAAAATTAAGCATAGAGTCTCCAGTGGGGAAAGCCTCCTATTTTCATGTTAATCAAAGTGATTAACATCCTAGGGGGATGTTAGCCTTTTAGTCACTGATCCTGAAAATATTCTGGGTTTGAATCCCTATTTATACCTGGGAAACCTGGTTCTTATTCCCTACCAAGTTTGAGATTAATTTGGCATATTTTTCTCCATTGGCAATAACAATTGGACCAGATCATCTATGGATGGTCCTGACTTTCCATCCATCCTTTGGCTCTGGGTTTTTCTCTCTGCATTACTCAGAAACTGTGCTTATGACTTTGAGTACAGACACTTACTAGTATACTACACCCATTATATAGATATTTAATATAGAGTTAAACATTTTATCTATCATGTCAATGTGTTTTAAATGGAGTTAGATTTGCATTGCTTACAATTCCATTTTGCATTTTTTAAAAAAATTTAAGGGCAACATTCCTGAGCCATTATTATTTTAATGTATATTATTTCCTAATTATAAATGTAATGTTTGTTAGTTATAACAATTAAAATATCACTGAATTACATTTTCTTAACAGCTTTCCTAGAAAATAAGGCAGTGTTAATGACATTAAAATGTAGTGCTATAATGCAAAATGATCTTTCAACCAAATAATGCAAAGACATTTAAAAAGAAAGTGCGTATTAACAATTTTCTCTAATTCTTTTAATAAATCTGAGCACATTTTGAGTTTGTTCTGATGGTCACTGATGCCTCATATTCCATTTTTCAGGCCAATTTTGTAGCAATATTGAGTGACAAATTACATGTTTTGATATGTTATTAATATTTACAGAGCACCCATCCCAGGTTTATCACTAATGTCACCTTGAGTGGAAGAATTATGCTCAAACATTATTTAAATTTATGGCAACAAGCAAAAGCAATCATTATTATTTTTTTAATTTAGAAATTGATGCAAAGAGTTCATCTCATATGGCTATCGCATAGAATATTCATAACCCTCCATTGCTGTCCACTTTCCTGTGAGGAAAGGGAGTGTAGGAATCTACAACCACACACAAAACAGGGGCCCCAAGAAAAAACACTACTCATTCCCACCTCACTTTTCTGGAAATAAATTTGTATTCCCAAGATTCTTAAAAGGCCACATTCTAAGTGTCCCCAAACCTGTGAACACAGTGAAAGGGGCTGGTCCTCTTTGCAGAAAGTCAAAGAGGAAAAGGAGGAGAAGACAGAACATCCCAATGGGCTGGGGCAGGAGCAGCTCAGCGGCTGACCCCAACCTTACAGGGAGAGAACAATAAAGCCTGGGTCCTCTTGGTTCCAAACACAGCCATATTATTTCAGGGCTTTTCCTATTGGACATTATGACACTTCAGTTCAGAAATGCATATGGGGTTAACCATATTTCCTGAGGCCAGAAACAATGCAGGGCTCTTTTCTGGGGAGAATCTAAGTTTGAGACAAGAATTGAAGTCCGAGTCTGAGTTAAGTCAGGAGGCAGTCCACTCTTCTAAACACTCCGGTCAACTCCCTGGAGGTTCAAGCAACCGGTAACAAGGAATCTCTCTCTCCGGGCACTTTGGTACCCCTTTGTAATAGTCCTACTTCCATAAGCCCAACACTCAAGACTGCGCGCTCCAGTCACTGATAACTCAATGTATGAACATAGCATCCCTGTCTCTCAGTCCCTCCCCCAGACATACAACCACCGGGTAGCAGAAGGCTTTACTGGGTTATTTATATCATAGTCCCGGGTTGGCATCACATGTAACATAAGAACATGACTGAACATCTCTCTTTATTTCCCCTAACACGTGATCCCATTCTTTCTTTTGAATTTTCCCATTAACTTTCTAAACTATGTCTTTGTTATATACCTCCTAGCTCTAGTATATGTTTATATTGGGACCCAGCCAGGGGAGGGTGAGGTTTGCAATGGGTTTAGCTCTGTTATAAGAAATGTAATTTTACTCTGATAATTAATGTGCATTTATGTAAATTTTCTTCTTTTACCTCGGTAAACATTGCAATTATAATTGCTTTAAAGTTTATTTATTTAAAGTTTATATTTTAAAGATAAGTTACCATTTATAATTATAGGTGGTGTATGAGCCAGCTCAGGCGGCCATACACCCAAGATAATATTGACTGGGTGGCTTAGGCAACAGAAATTCCTTTCACACAGTTTTGGAGGTTAGAAGTCCAAGATAAAGGTGCTAGCAGTGTTGGTTCTGGTGAGACCTCTCTTCCTGACTTGTAGACGGCTGCCTCCTTGTGTCCTCACATAGCTTTTCCTCCATGTGCATCAGCAGGGAGAGAGACTCCTCTCTGAGGTCTCTTCCTCTTCTTATAACGAGGCTGGGTGAGGGCTCCACTCTTATGATCTCATTTGACCGCATTGATCTCTTTTAAGCACCTATGTCTAAATGCAGTCACACTGTTTGAATTTGGAGGAGGGACAGAGGTCAGTCTAGAACAGAGCTCAAAACTTTTGCTTTGTTCAGTTTGCTGACTTTACAGCTTGGTGACATTTCCTCAAGACAACATATAAATTAGAACTTCAAATACCTGAAACAAACTTTAAAATGGGTCTCATTTCAGTGTGCAAAGAGATAAAAAAGAAAAGACCAAAGGCAATAGCTAAATTTCCAGATTTGAAAAACATAATTAGAAAATTAAATAAATACACATTTGTCATTTTGGGTGGAGAACTCATCTTCAGAATAATCCCCACCCCCCACATATGCTCTAGACAGACAAGAATTGTTTACAAGGCAGTTTGGTGCTTCACTTTGCAAAGTTCCATGTGCTTTAGCCATTCTGGGTGTGCTGTGTGTGTCTATGGTGTCTGTGTCACTATGTGTGTGTATATAATTTGTGCCCAAGGTTCCAAAAACTTGAGGTATTTTGATTTGGTACCACACAAAGCCTGAGATTTAGATCTCAATGGAGAATCTAACGAAGATTGATGGATAGACAGAAAGAATACAGTATATTGTATAAATATTGTATAATATTTCCCTGAGCACTTTCTCAAACGTACTCAAGGGACAAGCTCTTTAAAACACACACGTGCATGCATGTGTGCGCGTGCATACACACACACACATACACATACAGGTATATACACATTTAAAACACATGGATATGATCTTTTAGAAATCCTAATGAATTCCAAAATTTGAATAAAGATGTTCTACATCATTCAGTTTGGTTTCTAATGTGAAAAAAAATGATAAAGCAGCAATGATTGGGGGAGACTTGTAGCATGTTTACAACAATAAGATAATAATGTATTATATGAAGGGCATCTGTTGCCTGGCTGGCTACTGAGCTGCTCTATTTAACTGATTATGCACCCTTGTGAAAGTTGTAAAGCACCCAGAGCCTATTGTTTATACTGGATAAAATGTTGAATTTGTGGTCCTTTCTCAATGGCAGTTTCAAGGGTCTCACTTTGGGGTGGGAAAAGGGCTCAACACCAAATCCCAGCCTGCTGACGTGTGTTCCAGACACTGGAGTAGGTGCTCAAAACTCTTGACCCATTTTATATCTCCAGCCACTCTGAGGTAGATGTCATTTTATTTTACAAATGTCACAAATTAGGAAATCGAATCTCAGAGAAGTAGACTGCCCTAAGTCATCCAGCTATCTGGCAAGAACAGTATTTGAACCTAAGCTTTAATTCCAAAACATGTTAAGTCCTACACAAAATAATTTTGTCTCTGCATTTGATACTCTATCAGAACATTCTTGCAATAACATCATACATTTTAATTTAATCATACTTTTGCAAATATAATCCTTCATCCAATTTAAAGCTGTTTTCAGTAGCTACTGGCAATAGTTACTCTTTATAGGTAACAAGAACACAGAAATTTGTGGAGAAGGAACTCTAATTGTTTTCTAACCAGGATAGAAATGTGTAGGTGAAGTTTTGAGAGAGGCTGCATCTTGGGATTTCATTAGCTCAAGTGATACAAGAAAAGGCCAAATACTTTCAGAATGCAAAAGAAATGATTGCAAAATATATCACATTTAGTGTAGTTAAAAATACATCCTTTGCCTAGGATCCACAGAGAAAAGTGGAAATAGTACGATCATCTATTGTCTTAAATATCAAATCTGATCTAAAAGCTACTTTCACTAGTCCTACTGTGCTTTCTGTGGCAAGAAGGTCTCCCTCAGAAGAGTTTCCATAAACCAGGTTGATTAAATTCCTTACTGACCAAGAGTACTTAAAGTTTTGCTAGTGTTTCCCAGTTAAAGAGACAACAGCTTTAGAGCCAACAATGTATTGGGATTACTCAGGCAGACAGCTTCAGACAATCAAGGGCAAAGCTCAGGCGACTGGTTGTGATGATTACTACTTTCAAAATGTATCTCTTATTGTCCTATTATATGTTTAATCAAGCATATTTATCATGAGCATAGGTCTACCTTAAAATTAAGCTGTGCACAATTTACTTCCCCTTAGAGGGTATTCATGGAAGAATTAAAACAGGTGTCAGAAGATCTTTGCAAACTCTTGAGTCTCTCATTCAAAAGGAAAACCATCCACTATGCAGCAACCATCTCCCACTGAACCCTTCCAAATCCCCTATTTATATACATAAAGCAGGTATCCGACTGTCTAGCACATAGTAGGCAGACACAAATGCCTAGTTTAAGTACTTCTTCCCATTCTGAGGGACCCTCAACTTTTTCTGGAAATACATGATGATATACAGTGTAAAATATTAAGCACATAGAGCATATAAAATTTTAATGTGCACACAAAAGTCTTTTACAACCTTCTCACTCACTAAGTGGTCCCACATTAAAATAAAATAAATCTTCACCCAAAGAGAAAGCACTTAAAATGTGCAGCCCTTTCAGATTTTAGTTCCCCAAAGAATTCATTTTTCTTAATAGTGTCAGATACAATAAAACCATCCGTTTCAAGGAAAAAATAATTAAAGCACTTACCACGATGTTTTACTCTCAGTATTTAAAAATCAGCTATTTCTTATGATCAGTAATTTGGGATTCCATTACATTTTATGGTACTAAATATAGATTTACACAATAGATACTAATGACTCTGGACTGGCAGCCACTTGTTACTTTAGTCGTAAACCAGGATATCTGCCAAGAACTTATGTTCTTAAAAATTATGCAGAGAATGCAAAATGAGCATGAAGTAGGGCATACACAAAGGAAGAACACAGATCCTTCCAAATGATGTTTCCATGTGTTTCATATTCTTTCAAAGTCAGAGCCATCATTATATAGAAGCAGCCTGAGTTGGGTAGTTGTTTTTATTCATTCATTTTAATATATTCATTTATTTAATTATGTATTGAGTGCTTCATATATACTAAGCATTGTTCTTCCCACCAAGGATTGAAAAAAAAAAATTAAAAAGAAAATAGAAGCTTTGTCATTGCCCTCAAAAAGCTGACAAACAAGTTTGGGACAATAAGAAAGAAAATAAAATAAGTATAGTCGATGCGCTAAGGCAGTATTCCTGGAGGGGACAGGTAGTCAACTCTGAGAAGGAGCTTTGACTTGGTGAGGGTGACTGGCAAAGTTTTCCCAGAGAGTGTTTAAATGAGCCAGGGAGACAAGGGAAACATTCAGCAGAGAAAGAGCAAGGCCACAGGGAAGCGCTTTCCAGGTCTTTGCTGGTGGGAAGGTATTTGAGATCCATGCTTCCTGGTGTGCTTTCACGCAAGAAGCAACATCAGAATCCCCTCAAGCACTGGGTGTATTTCTGGGTTTCACACAGAACTTCTGGATCAGAATCCATAAAGATGAAACCCTGGCAAAGTAGCTCAGTGGTTAGAGTGCTGTCTAGAAACACCAAGGTTGTGGGTTTGATCCCAGGTCAGGGCACATACAATAATCAACCAATGAATGCATAAATAAAGTGGAACAACAAATCAACGTTCCCCCCCCCACCCCGGTCCTCTCTCTCTCACAATTAAAAATAAAAAAGAAAAGAAATGTATATTAAAAAAAAAAAAAGAATCTATAGAGTTGAGGCCAAATGCATGCTTCACCTGTGACTGGATACCGCTTGTGCGCAGTATCAGATGCACGGAGGCGCGGGATTCATCATGTAGAGCTAAAAGTAGTTTCTTGTGAAGGTGCTTCCAGCTCTTCCTTATAAGCTACCGCTTATGATATCTTCTGTTCCACATAAATTTTTTCTAATTGTGATTACTCGAAATTATCTTCACTTTTAATAATAAAACTACAACAAACCAAATTCCTTAATCAAAGCATTACTTTAATGATGCATTTATTATGCTTTCTTGAATAAAATCAGCTTCCTAAAGTCAATATCATTTTTAGAGCTGTGTTAATTGTTCCATGTGTCACTTCTGGATGAAGAGAGACACGAAATGCTAGTGCCGGTTGGAGACAGTTAGGTTTCCAAAGAGCAGAAATACCTATGAGGTCATTGAATAGCATGCATTATACTTACTCAAATTACTCCCCACCAATATATCTATTATAATAACAGTACTAATAATAAATTCCTACCAGTATTTGCATATCACATTTAAGATCTAAAACAATTTTTAAAGTAAGAAACACCTGGCTATAATTTGTAATACCAGCTATTAGCTATTACTCAATAATTTAAAATTGATTATATCTCCCTAATCTAAATAACAAATTTTTCCCAACTTCCTTCTGAAGTTAAGCCTATGTTCCTTCATTTCAGTGATAAGCATGGTCAGGGAAAATACTGTCCCATTATAGAAAAAGTAAAAAAAAATACCATACATGGACCGGATGCAATCTTTAAATGGCTGCTTAACTTTTCAATAAGAATTTGCCTTCTTAGCATTCCTGGAAATTGTTATGTTGTTCTTTTACTATTTGAGGTATATCAGTGTTTTAGTTATAAACAGTTTTATCATGGCTGTCATTAGTTTGTGCATTGTATATATATGAGAGTGTGTACAAATACACACACACACACACACACACACACACACACACATTGATAGGGAATGTATCAAAAGTTGGGATAATTTTGTTCTCTCTTCTTATCCTGATCCCCAACATAACCTGTGAAGTTAATAGAAGGCTTGAAAAACCTCCTAAATTTTACTGATGAGTTGAAAGTTTAAAATATGATTAAAGCTTTGTCATCAGAATATTTTAGATATACCTTTGTCCTTTGTCTGAAAGTTACAATAACCTCCACTAAACAGAACTATGCTTAATTTCAAATACACGGTATTTTAATTGTACTACCAATTCCTAAAAATAAATAAAGATTAGTAGATTTATAATATAAACAAATATACATTTAGGGCAAGAAAGGTATCTGTCAAATACATGCTCAGTTCTTAATAGAATTTTATCCAGCTTCTTTCTAAAAGGACAGGATCCAAACCAAATAAACATTACAAACAATAGCCATTGTCAATATCTATAATGTAAATATAAATAAGGCATATTCCTTAAACAGATCAATATTGAATAGTGGGCTTAAAGAATCAGAGTAAATAGTTTAGGTCATGAACTTGGAACTTCCTGGTACAATGAACAGCAATTTTGGATACTTATATTTGTCACTATAATATGTTCCTAATTTACCTTCTACATGAGCCTTTTCCTTGATTTATATCAATACATTATATTGCCAACAATGTCCTTAGCTTGTTTCTTTGTAATGAGTTCCCTCAATTCCTGTATGGCACTTCTCCAAGGTTCTGTTACTCACGAGGTATCATGGACTCTTGGTCCATTCAGCCAATTATTAAGGTGAGAAGCATTGTGATTAATACAATGCTAATTCAAGTTTGGAGATTCATGAAACATTTTTCACTATTTTCTAGCATTCTTTAAATTAGTTTATAACCAGTCACAATTCTAACCATACTCTAGATGTAGACACAAGATAACCTGAAGAGCTCAGAAACATTTAAATTTTCTCTTATCAGATAATCATGTTTTATTATTTGATTTTCACTTTCCCATACAAGGAATTGGAGCCAATTAAAAAGAAAAAAACAACAACAACTATGCACATGTGTAAAAACCTTAAATAAGAGCCCGATGTCAAGAAAATTGCAACCAGGTTCATCAGATGCTGAAATATATTAACACAATTTTCTGAGGGAAGATTTTGAAGGGATCAGGCAAGTTTAGGAAGACACACTTTAATCCCTGTAGTTACTAGTTAGCCTCTTGACTGGAGGGTACCCACTGGTTCCTCCTGGCTTGTAAACACTGGGACCATCTTAATACCATCTGGTTTCCAGGGAGCCAAAGAAGATTTGGCAGGATTATTAAAAGGGTAAAAATTGCCAAGTAAAATTCTCCTCATTTGTTTACTTTCCTTGCTTATTTACTGCTTGAGCAATGTGATTTTGTTTATCATTTAAACATTTTTATTAAAATTTTAATTATGCATTCTGCTTCATCCAAACTTTAAATTTATTGGCAAATTAGTCCAACCTCCTACAAAATAGAGAACACTTCCCAGCTCTCCTCCAAGCTATGATCTCTAGGCTGCATAAAAGGAGACTTGACTTGGGGTGGTGAGCACACAGTAGCGTGTACAGATGATGTGTTGTGGAATTTTACACCTGAAACCTGTATGATTTTGTTATCCAGTGTCACCCCAATAAATTCAATAAACAGGCAACCAAAAATGGAAGACTAAAAAAACACAAACAGTACCAGTGAAGTGAAATCTTAGCTTTGTGAAAAATGTTCATGCCAATGAGAGACTGGTAACCATTACATACACATCTTCTTTTTTCAGGCCCAGTAAATTATGGTGTTAATTCATGCAACAATTATTTATTGCGTTTGGCTAATATGCAATAGCCAAACATATTAATTCCAGACTTGTGGCAAGTGCTATCATTGACATGAGAAATCTCGGTGATAGAAATCACATGTTGGGTTGAATTTCCTGAGATAAGGTGGTGTGGACTGAGATGAAACCTGAAGGATGATGGATGGACCTGGAGAGCATTATGCTAAGTGAAATAAGCCAGTCAGAGAAAGATAAGTATCACATGATCTCACTCATTTGTGGAAGATAATGAACAACATAAACTGATGAATAAAAACAGATCCAGAGACACAGAATCATGGAACATCCATCAAACCTCAGAGGGAAGGCAGGGGAGGATGGATGGCAGGGATAAGAGATCAACCAAAGAACTTGTGTGCATATAAGCATAACCAATGGACACAGTGTGTGGGGGGGAGGCATCAACTGGGGGCGGGGGCAGGCTGGGAGAGGACAATGGGGGGAAAAGGGGATATCCAAAATGCTAATATGCAAATCGACCCAATGGCGGAATGACCAGTGGAACAACTGTTTGCTATGATGCACATTGACCAACAGGGGGCAGATGTTCAATGCAGGAGCTGCCCCCTGGTGGTCAGTGCACTCCCACAGGGGGAGCATTGCTCAGCCAGAATCCGGTGGTGATGGGAGCTTCTCCTGCCTCTACTGCAAGTGGGCAGTAAGGAGCAAGGGGTCCCGGACTGTGAGAGCCCCAGACTGCAAGAGGGATGTCTGACTGCCAGCTTAGGCCCAATCCCCGGGGGGGTAGGAGGGGAGGGTTGGGCCTAAGCCAGCAGGCAGACATCCCCTGAGGTGTCCTGGACTGCAAGAGGGTGCAGGCTGGGATGAGGGACCCTCCCCACACCTCCGCCCCAGTGCATGAATTTTATGCACTGGGCCTCTAGTCTACATATATAAAAGCCTAAGTGACCATTATGACCAGTCACTATGATGCAGACTGACCACCAGGGGTCAGATGCTCAATGCAGGAGCTGACCCCTGGTGGTCAGTGTGCTCCCATAGCCAATCTCCTGCGGTCATCCCCCTGGCTGGCTGCAATAGGCCCTGATCGCTGGTCGGGCCGAGAGATCCCACATATGCACGAATTAGTGCACTGGGCCTCTAGTTTGTAATACTTTCAACAATAAAGATTTTTTTTAAAAAAGCCCTGAAGGATGAGAAGGAAACAGCCTGTAAGAACCTGAAAATATGAGACAATTGAACTACAATTCAGGTGAAGCATCTAGAAAATGCAAAGTGTCTCAAGTGAGAAAGAACAGGACAGAGAGAGAGAGACTGTCATGAGATAAGATTGGAGAGACTAGGGGAAGACCAGGTAAACCCAAGTAAGCCAAGGAAAGGAATTTGGGTTTTCTTCTCAAATGAGTGGGAAGCCACAGATAGTTTTTAAATTGGGAATATATGATTTTACTTACGTTGGAAAAATCGTCTGCCAGTTGTTATGAAGAAAATGGATTATAATGGACTGAATGTGAAAGACCAACTAAGAAGCTACAGAAATTGTCTTGAAATATGATTATTTGTGAAAATGTGGTCATAGAATCATTAACAAGAGGAAAGGATGGGTTCAAGGCATATTTTGTAGAAACACTGAGTTGTCAAGAAATTTGATTTTGTGGGTGAGATAAAGAGAAAAATCAAGGGCATATTTCAAGTATCTGATTTGACCAAATGAATAATAAAGATTAAAGAGATGAGGATGAATAAGGGAGAAAGTGTTTTCTGGAAAAGTTTCAAAATTAGAAAGTATGCTCATGTTAAGTTTGCAATAGCTTTGAAACACCCAAATGTAGACACACAGTACACAGGTTTGAAATCTGTACTGTCAGTCTAGTGGAGAAATCTCAGCTGAAGATATGAGAATTTTGCAGTTATCACCTTGCAGATACTTGGCAAGGCTCTGGTAATGATAGACCACCTTAGGGGTAAGAGTGGAGATGAATAAGGGCTCTTTATTGTTCTGTGAGGCAGTTCCTGATTTAGGCAAATAGTAGATGAGGAGAAATAAGTCAAGAAGGCAACAAAAGTAGTCACATAAAAGCCAGGAAGAGGGTACAATATCAAATAGGCCAAGAGAGAAGTATCCTTCATTAAGGAGAAACAAGAGATTGGGACAATGACAGAGAGAGTCCCTTGACAAAAACACTTTCCGTGGAGAGATATAGACAGTAACTGGAGATTGACAAGGGAGGGACTGGGAACACTGTGGACAGAACTGATTGCACTAAAAGGAAGCAGAAACATGGGAATGTTCCCAGAGGAACCTGAGGAGAAAAGGGACTTTGCTTTGTTTTGCTGGTTATATATTTTTTATTAATGAGAGATACTAAGGCATGTTTCTTTGTTTAAAGAAATAAAAGAACAACAGAGCAGAGAGTGCTGGAACAGAAGAGAAGAAATAAATGAGGGAACAAAGTCCTTGACAAGGCAAAGATTGTGATCCAGGGTCCAAGGTGAGAGACTGGCCCACCAGAGGGGTCTTTTGGTAGGCCATGTATTTTTCATCGGATCTGAAGTCATTCTTTTCTAAATTAGGTCTGAAAAGTCAGTCATCCAATATGTGAAGGTTACCAATTCATCTTGAGGAAAATGTCCTTTAGTGTGGAAATGTGAAATGCATTTTCTCTTTTTCCCCCCAGTATCCCTAAGGGAGAAGTTTGTTCTGGCTCACAAAGACCTACATTCAAGAGTTGCCTACATTCAAGGCAGGTAAGAAACATGCTTGGAAAAATAATGAAGAATCCTGAGGGACGGTGCAGAGAAAAATCACCAGATTCCAAAATGAGACAAATGGAAGTGAGTTGGCTGTTCCTTTAACAAATGTGTAGTAATTCCAACTTGGTGGCATGCAGTAGTGTCAATAAAATCTTAGATGACACCATGACATCATTGTCTATGACAATAATGCAAATTAAGAGAAAACCTAAACTGAACGGACTGTAACAAAAAAATGGGATATACTAGAATCTGGATATTCCAGGGACAAGATTTAAAATGTATGCTCTGGCTCAGGGTTCAAACAGGTGTGTTCAGGGCCTGCTTTTCTCTGTTCATTAGCCTGTTTTGTTTCTTCAGTGTTGCCTCAGTTCTCCGGCATGTTTTCTCTTGCAAGAAAGCCTTCTTCCATTTTTTTCAATTTTTGAACAGTGTTTTAAGATTCAATATTTTCAGACACAACTGACTGAGTTTCTGCTTCACACGGCATGACAGCCTTATTTGGGGCACTGTGCTCCACTTCTTAGTATACCCTCAGTATGCACACTAGAAGCAAAAAAACAAAAAATAAACAAACAAAAAAAACAAACAAACCAACCAACCAGTAGCTTCAGATGAACACTAAGAAACAATTTCTAACTCCATCAATTAAATGATAATGACCTTTTAAAAAAATAAGCATTCAATGTGAATTTTCAAGAATAATCTTGTCACCAATGAGAAAAGAAAGTGAAATGTTTTAAAAATAATTCAAAATGCATAATCATAAACTGCTTTAGGAATCTCATAAAATTTAAAAATGTTCTATGAATCACCCAACTTAAGTATCTGTGATTGCACTAATTGCTGTTCCTTCCTGCAGTCACAGGCAGCAGATAATGTAGGACTGCATTCCGTGTGGGAGCATAAACTTGTCTAGGTTACACATCTGAATCGGCCTGGGAACATTGCAAATAGATTTCCGGGCACCATCTCAAGAGAGTTTGGGGTGGTGCTCTAAGCTTTCTTCATCTTAAGAACTCCTCAGAAAATTTAAATGCATAGCCCAGGTTGAAAAGTACTTGCTTCAAGTATGAAAATGATTTTTTTTAAGGTTAACAAAAATCAGCTTAAAATAAGGCACTCACACTTTTTAAAAGTGCCATTACATATAGAATCTTTGGCATAATGATGGGTAATCAAAGGCTCTGAAAATTAGGTCACCTTCATGTAAGTACTTGGTTGTGTTACTTGAATCCAACATGCCTGAAACCAATTGCTCTCGCATCTTTCTCCTCCACTACTGAGCCAGTGCCTCTTACCCATTGTACTTCTCTCTGGCATGCTCCTTATCCCCATATTTATTGAAGTATAATGACAAATAAAATGGTAAGATACTTAAAGTGTAATGGTGAAGATTTGATAATCGTATACATCATGAAAGAATTCCGTAGTGGCACACTTTTAATACTAACCCTGACACCCTAACTGGGCTCTCCCTAGTTGAATCCACCCTGAATACCATTACCAAATTATTCTGCCTTGTGTATAGCTGTGTTCATCAGTCTTCAGTAGGTTCCCATTGATCACTGAACAGAGCCCCAGTTCTTCAAAGGGTCACTTAAGACCCTTGACCATCTGACCCTCAAGAATCTCTTTCCTTATTCCTTCATTTTCCTTCACAGACACTACACTGCAGCCAAGTCACTGATGTTCTGTGTACTTGTCCCTTCTTTAACCCATATGGGTGCTTTTCTTAATTCTTCACAGAGTGCATACAACTTACACAAATTCAAGTCCCACCCAGGGCTTTCCCTGACTTCCACCATTGAAAGGTCGCCACTAATCCAACTAACATATTAATTTGTGTGAACCCTATAACTTTTTACTGAATAGAATCATTATCATTTTATTGCCTATTAAACATATACATTCTTAAAAAATAGGATTCCTATCTGATTGATTGTCTTATTTCCATCAACAACTATTTATTGTCCAGAAACTTACATTAAATTAACATATACATTAGAAATATTTTTCATGCTCCCAAGGAAACTCAAAATATAAAACCAGATAAAGTTATCTATGTCTTTGTACCCCTCAACAACAACAATGACAAAGTAACCCCATGTCTTCGGTCTGGCCTCATATATTTTAAAAATATTTAAGCTTGCACCAAGTTCTACATAAACTTTTATCAGATTCTACAGGAATAGAAATAAGACCCTGTCACCTTGAAACAGATGCAGTAGAAATATCAGATCACATATGTTAGGGGTTGTGAGAAACAAATGAACACATCTTTTATAATATTAATAATGTCCTTTATATTTAATACAAGATAATTATGCAGAAATTTTCACATTACCTCAGGAGTACAAAAGGGGTGAGTTTCATTTAACTGGGATTTTTAGTAATGCTCTGCTGTATTCTACCGGGACCTGAATAAGTGGTGTTGGGATTTCTTCTGCACAATCTTTTTAGTCTCACCCTGAGCTGACTTACCCCTGGGGCTGTCACTTAGGCTTCTTCCAGGTACCATTTCGGCCCACTCTGACTCTGCGCCCACTTACCAAACATTGTCTGGGCCACCAGAGTCAATTCACTTATGCATATGCTGGTTAGTCCATAAATGAGTGATTTTGATTTGAGAAGGGGTAAGGATGAACATTTATTTTTCTGCATTTTTTTTTTTAGAAGAGAACACACTTGTTACTCCTTTTCAATTCTGACCCTGGAGTAATTTTTCATCATTAAATGTATTGGCCCCCTGCTGGAGGGATGTTCAAAAGAGACCACATTCCATTCTTTAGACACAAGACCCTTGAAAAACATCTCTTTCTCATGACCCCCAATCCTCTGAAGACCTCACAAAATCTGAAAAGCCCTGCTCCAAGTTTGCTCCACTAGGAAAGGAGCAATTTTAAACCAATTAATTACCAATCAATCTTAAGTAAGCCAAGCAAAAGCAGCATCTAACCCAATTTGTTTAGAAACACATTCATTCAGCCCTGTGGCTTCTCTGCCATGCGGGAGATCTGTCAGACTGGAATCAAGAGAAAGGCTTATCGAATTTTAATGTAGAACTAATGTTGCTTCTGCAGTTGCCGGCATTAGAAGGGTGATGGGGAGTCAAGGAAGGAAGTGAAAAATGGTCTTTCTCTCTCACTTTTTTTCCCTTTTGCAAAGAGTTCAAATGTTCAATCTGTCCTTTCTGTGAACCTGCTATTTACGGCAATCTCTTTTAACCTATATATAATGCATGAAGAAGTCTAGGCAGAATAACATTGCATGTAGACACTCGTATGACGGATTGTGTTGAACCCTGAAAGCTTCTGGTTGTCAGGATCATGGTATTTCGAGTTCCCCGGCCAACTCTACCTGCTAAAGCAACTCTCATCAACCCTCAGGGAAATTACGCATACATTCATTGTATGAGACTCCAAGCGTGGTTTCTGTCTTGACCTAGTAATATAGTGTCTTCAATAAGGTTTCATTAATGCTTTCGATGGAATGACAGAGTCTATAAATTTGTGTAGTGATTTAAAGAGCATCCATGCCATCTGAGCAGGAAGAAATACCGTAAATGAATACAGATTCTTTCACAACCTCTTTCCTGATTATTATAATAGCTAGTTCCTTGTCTTTACCCCATATCTCACACTCTACATAGGCAAAAAAAAAAAAGTAAGCAAATGACCAAGAAAGGATGGTAGATATTATTTCAAATTAGTCATTGTTCCAATTCTGCCTCAGTACTCAGGGCATGTGAGCATTCCTTTCTCATGCATTAGTCATATGAGGGCTGTGCATACTAACCTGTTCAGTTTTGACTATTTAATTTCACTATTATATTTCCAGTGTGAAATGATGAAGCTGGAATTACAACCCACATAGCCTAAATTCAGAGTAGTAACCTAAACAACTGCAGTAAACTGCCTAAGCCGACTGCAGTCACCCTTCTTGATTTCTTCCCCATTGAAATGTTTGCTCTAAATGTCTCCATTCTAGATAAACCCAGGCACACCAAAGTTTTTCATACAATTCACTTTCTTAGAGCATCAAACCATTTTTCCCCCAAAATTTTAGTCTCAGATGTCAGGACTTATAAAAAGGATTAAAATGAGCTTCACCCTTAATTATGCAATGTTTTGTTTCTTCTGTAAACAGTGCAATAGTCCAAATATAACTATATAATTACAAATCAAACCCTGAGGCTTTTGAGAATGAAAGTGGGCACTCTTGTTGCTTACGCCGGAACAGTGGGTGTAGGTGTGAACTATCTTAGGCAAAATAAGCCCTATGGACACATCTTGTGTCTCTTTTACTCTTGGTAAATCTTGCTAGAAGTTTATCATACTCTTTGGTTCTTAATGTATCATCATTTTTCTTTTTGTTTTATTTTGCTTTAGACTGTCCCACTTTCATCTTCCACTCTCTAAACCAAAACACACACACACACACACACACACACACACACACACACACACACACACACCTCAAAATGAATGCACTTTTAGACTTTTTTCTTTTAATATTTAAGATTAGAAATTTCCATCCTTGTTAGACTGTAACTCATTCCACACTTTTGATATGCAGCATATACTTTTTTAGTTCTAAGCATAGTCTAAATTCCATTATGATTTTTCTTTAATGTTTCTTAAGAAATGAGATTTTAATTTCAAAAATTAAGAATGAGTTTCAATTTGACCAGTCACCACCCTTCATAGTAAACATTTGGCAACCTGTACTAAATTTTAAAAATCTTTCTAGCCAAAAATCATTTCAAATGTGAGGTCATATGTTTAGTTCTTACTTAAAATAACCAAATAAAGCTCACTTACAAGAATCAAATAAGTAGCTCCAGTAATTCTCCCTCAGAGAATGCAGGATTCTCTGGCAAGCTCCTAAACTCAAGAGAGGAATTTTCAGTTCCTGGCAGGAGAGTGAGAGCTAATTCCAAGATGATTTGTCAGTAGTTGAACTACCACACCTCCTGTATTCTGGATAGATGTGCATTTGGCCTTTGTTGAAGTGTTTCTATCCTGTGAAAACAAGTTGCCTGTGTATGATCCCAGGTTTGAGGGTGAGTGAATGGAGGACTCTGGGAAGCACAGATCACCAGACTAAACCTTGTGTGTATGGGAGTAACTTCCTTATACTCCTGGGATATGCTAAGATCCATTTCCAGAAATTGCTTCTATCTCCTGAAGAGAGGGTTATGATCAACGTGAATAATTTCCCCCAGATATACTAGTATCTTGACGTCATCATTGGCTACAATTGTGTCTCAAACTAGCATAAATGGCAAAATGTTCCTTGTTCCTGTGCAATCATCCAGTGTGACGATGACAGCATCTCCGGTGACAGGACATAGAACAAACACATAGACCTGGGAGACCTGAGTTGCAGTCGGCCTCTGCCACTTCCCATACTAGTGAATGTGTATTTAGCGTGTGTTGTGAATTGCTCTGTGTGCTTCTTATGTTGCTTCCTTTCCAGTTGTGTAAACTTAGACACATCATTTAACATTTATCCTCATAACAACTCTGAAAAGAGGATATTTTCATCCCTATAGTACAGATACAGAACCTGAAGCACAGAGCACTGTGGCTCAAGATCAAATAACTGGTTCAAGGTCACATTCATGTCTTAGGCTTGTCCAACTCCCAATTCCATTTACTTCCCAATACCACTCAAGCATCTCTCTTAGCTAACTTTGTGTGTCACTGATCTCTTTTGAGTCTTTAGTTATTTCATTTATAAAATGGAAAGATCTTGCTAGAATTATTGGATAAATTAACAAGCCAGTGGATATGATGTAAAATGCTCAACAAGAGAACAGACACATATTGTCATAGAATATGCTTTTGGATTTGGGATTTAATAACACAGCCGCAAGCACAGACCTGGGGTTCCTTGACTATGTCTCTGCTACGGTTTCTGCCTCCCCCCTCCTCCTCCTCACTCTTACCACCAGCCTCTCAGAGGATCAACTTCCTTATCCTGCTCTCTAGAACAATGTACCAGACATTTCCACTCCAGCATATGTTTGCCATCTCTTGTTCCACATCGACGGTTCTGATTTTAAGGCCATTTCTCATTATTAAGACAAATTTTTCCCAGAGTGCGGAGGAGAGGGTTAGCAGATAAGTGAGTTTGTAGTTTGGGAAGCACTGGGAACTTGGAGGTCCTCTAAAAACCATTTGCCTTTGACTAAGGCTCACTCTAGTGGGCAGAGCAGACTCCTAAGACCCTGGCTATCATCCTTCCCCGGAAGCTTTCCAAGGCTAAGCAAGCTGCATAAGCATCGTCCCTGGTCAGATGGGAGCACTTCAGAGCAATTGGCTCTCTGCAGAGAGGACGGCCCACGCTCTTGCTGCTTTGCAAGCTGTGCAAACATGTGTGGCCTCGAAGCGGCTCAGTTTGGAGACAGCCCTTCATCTGCTGTCCTCCTCCTGTGCAGACTCGAGGCCAAGTTCTGAACTGGTGAATCCATATGAGCGGAGGCCTGCCGGGGTGATGCGGCGTCCCCCAAGCTGATCTTCCTGCAGACGTGACCCAGAAACACAGTTCCTTCTCTCCTCAGAGGAGCAGCCGTGTGCGAAGCCCTCTAACAAAGCTCTCAGGGTGGGGTCTGCATCCCACATGGCTTTCTCTCAGCAGATGTTTCATGAGAGCGGCTGCCAGGGCATCTCGGTTAGCAGTGAAGGTGTTAAAGCTTCAAGGCCTTCAGAATATGTCTGTGCTGACAGACTGGGGAAAACATGCTAAAACGCTTATGGTGATGAGCATGTAAAAATAGGGCACAGATGTCTAATTTCAAAGACAAGAAAATTTCTTGGCATTTACATCTATTAGTCATTACTATGTTTTTCTTGTATTTTATTCACGCGCTTAACTTTGGGTGTTCCTCTGATTTACTTTGCCAACTGCAAGCTACCATCCCATAAACTAAACTAAAAAAAAAAAAAAAAAAGAAAGAAAGAAAAAAGAAAGAAAAAGAAAGAAAACTACTATACCTTCCAAAAGATCATTAAGAAGAATAATGGAAATGCCCAATGAGCTTTGCTGGGAAGCCTCATTTGGGCTTCAATGTGCCTGTGTCCAAACTAATGTGTCCACACAAAGGGCTCTCTTGACCTGATTCTGTGACAAGGAAGGAACTTGGACCATGTGTTACTGATGCCCTGGCCAGGTAGCTCAGTTGGTGAGCATTGCCCTGATACGCCAAGGTTATGGGTTCAATCCTCAGTCCTGGCACATAGAGGAGTCAACCAATGAATAGATAGATGAGTGGAACAATCTATCTTTTTCTCTCTCTCTCTCAAATCAATCAATAGATATATTTTATATTTATCTTTCTCTCCCCTCTCTCTCTTCCGACTCTAAATTCAATCAATAAATATATTTAAAAAATTTGTCTCTGAGGAAGAACAAATGCCTTTTGAAAATTACATCCAGAGGGTTTAATAAATAACCTTTCTTTGTTTTAATGGCTAGGCTTTATATTTATGTATATGATGACTCTAATAGTTTTACCCAATTCCAAGCCAAGGTGTGTTGAGCAAAATCTGAGAGCAGAATCAGAGTAGTAATTTTACAGTGTCAAACAATTCTTATATCTTGTACCTTTTCATGAGGCTTTTGATTAGAAAAAAATAAACTGTTTCATGGAGTAAATGAAGGGGAAAGATTTCAACTCAATAGACAGGAGGGCTTTGAAAATATTCAAAATTTTAGAGCAGCTGTGTTCACGTACAGAAAGAGAATAAGAGCAGAGAGCTACCCTGAAATTCGATGAATGACTTTTCCTTTGCTCACACACCTTATGGCTAGTTCCCCAGTGGCACAAAGAGGAAGGATCCTGATTCCTGTTGACAGGTATCTCAGAGCAGAAAACAGGAAAGTGCCGCATGCTATCAACATCATCAAAGCATGTGCTAATTAAATACATAACACTGCTGAGTGCTGTGAGAGGAGCTGCCCCTATTCTCAGGGGCTCATAATGCAAAGGCGCGCGCGCGCACACACATACACACACACACACACACACACACACACACACACACACACAGGAAACATTATCTCAAACTGCCAAAGTACTAGTATACAATTGAGAGCTTAATGGCTAAGCGATACTATAAATACCCACATACCTAAATCTCAGCTACACCACATATGTCTGCATGGTACTGGGGAAATCAAGAAAGTTCTTTAAGACTCAGTCACCTCACAAGTAAAATGGGGCTCATATTACCAACTCACTCAAATGCCATAGCATACACCAAGCATTTGGCAGTACCGTTCACATCCTAAGCACTCAATAAATAGTGCCTTTTATTATTGTTTGCTGATCTCTTTTAGGATGCAATGTCATTAGAGACAAATTCAAGGACAATCCATATAGAAAGTAGATTTGTAGTTTTTAGCAGGTTTATGTATCACAAACGTTTATAGATAATTCCACTTACCTGTATTCTCCTTGCACAAACCGGCGCCGTGTTCAGAAGCTGGTACTAGACTTAGATATGCCAGACTCAGAACAAAGCAGAAATGCCTCGTGCTGTTTTGAGGGGTGGCTCTGAGTAAGGGATCCTGTTAAGGTTGAATCTGTTGTAGGAGCCTCCCATTCCTGCACATGGGAAGGAGCTCCCTGGGCTGGAGTCCATGGAGGGTGCTCAGAGTCTGTCTCAAATGTCCTAATCCTGCTGAACCTAGGGCGCTGCAGCTTAGAAGAGCTGTGTTTGCAATGGAAAGTTCTCCTGTGTGGAATTCTAGGGAAATATTTCTTTAGCAAATCCTTTCCTCTTGGCAAACTTTCTAGGCAAATACTCCCTCAAAATTCACAAGGGTTCCTTTACTCATGAATCTACACCATCAAAACAGTTTTAATCAGTTAAGGTAATGTATATGAAGAACACAGCCCGACTCCTAATGCATGGTTAGCACTCAATGCATGGCAGCTCTTACTATTATTAGTCTATTTATAGAAAATCTATTTCTAGCACATTTTAAAAGCAATCATTAAAATTAAAATCATTAATGCAATAACTATTTGAAGTACCTAATTTTATTATAATTATCTTTATCTTAATAATCCAAATACTACTAATAAATCACAGCTATTTCAATTATCATTAATTACTTCTAACTTCATGGCAATCTATAAAGTTCCAGCAGGACCAGCCCTCTGTTAAACACTGACGTAGACATATATGTTTGCTTCCCCCGCCCTACTCCTTTGGCATTGTGATTCCTTTTTCTTGTGTAAACCCATTCCTGGAAAGTGTCTGGATAATCTAGTTCTCCAAAGGGGGCATTGGCTGATACACACTAAGGTTTGGTCCTCTGTCACTCTCAGGACTTTTCCTTTGCCATACTCTTTCCATCCAACTGGCCACCAGCCAAACCATGGTGGGTAACCTGGGAGTGGTTTATAACTGGGGGCGTAAACATTCCCAGAGTCAATGCCCTGCAGTAGAGTCTTCTGAAAGGTCATCATTTTAAATTCCAAAAAGCTGATTTCAAATGGTGGACCGAATACCAGGAGTCATAATTGAGGACATCGGGGGGTGCTTTTGTAGAGGGAGATTCAGTGTCAGAGACATTTACTTCACTTGGAAACCCTGTAAGATGCTACAATACCAAGGGGTGCTAGATGCCATAAAGAGGGGATGGTGAATGCCAGGTAGCCTCGTGAGTGACTGCCTGCCTCCTTTGCAGGAAGAGCCTGTGAGCAGGCGTGGCCTGCTGTGGAGAAGCCCCATCCTTGTCATCAACACTTAGAGCAAACGTGTTGTTGTGTGAACTGGAGAGGAAAATTGGCCAAGCCTTGCCCAATGGAAGGATTTCAATCACAAAAGCTGATGGAGAGTGGGAATTATCCTTCAGGGATCAGCAAGCTTTCTCTGTAAAGGGCTCTCATAATGTCCATCATTTTCTTTTTTGTTTGTTTGTTACAATCCTTTAAAAATCCAACACATCCTTAGTTCAAAGGCCACCGCTTGTCACCTCCTTCAAAGTGACGAGGAGAGTCCTGTGGAGGAAGCACCCAGTGGCCTCTAGGGTGGTGTGGGAAGGCTTCTGGAAAGAAGGCAGGGATGTGGACTCATTTATCCACCTGCCCACCTCCAAACCCCTTAGAGATGGCATTATTTAGTTAGTGCTATTGTGGATAGCATCCGTTTAGGATGCATTTTTAAGTTAAAAGAAAAAACACACCACAAGACAAAATTCCAGCTATCCTCAGAGGTCTAACAAAGCTAGCCACCCCACTGAGCAGGAAAGGGACACCTTTCATTTTTATTGAGCCCAGTCTTTTTCACCATCCAGCTCAAAAGGCTTACATAGGCAAAATGACCTCCCAGAGAACGGCTCGCAGACAACAGTCAGCAATATGGAAACTAACAACCTGGAGGAGCTGTCAGAAAGGCAATGTGCCGCTGGAGTTATGAACTCATTAATTAAATATCAGAGTATCAAATGGGCTATGAGCTATTAATTTGAAAGCTATTACTGGCTTTGAAGTTGAAATTATAAGCAAAGCAATTAAAAAGTAGCTTCTCAATGCGATTGTTAAGGGAACATCGTATCAGTTTACATACATCAGCTCTTTAATTTCAGGATTGAATTACTCCCTTAAAAATAATGATTATATAAATGATCAAACTACCTATTTGATTGCAAAGCCTGGATGCTATAGTTAGAGGAAGTATCTGCAAACTGCCCTCCGCCACAGTCACACCATGCAGTGGCAAATATCCGCCCTTTTCCACACAACCTGGATCAGAATGAAAAATAAAAATCAGGAAGTTGAAACTTTTAAAACCTTGATATTTATTTTTGCTTAGCTGGTGTGGTTCAGTGGTTGAGCATCAACCTATGAACCAGGAGGTCATGGTTTGATTCCTGGTGCGGGCACATGCCCCGGGGCGGGGAGGGCAGTGGTGGTGGTGGTGGTGGTGGTGTGGGGAGAAGGGCGTGAGGGATGGAGGAACTCAATCTCTAATAGGGGCATGCAGGAGGCAGCCAATCAATGATTGTCTCTCATCATTGATGTTACTATCTCTCTCTCCCACTCCTTTCTTCTCTCAAATCAATAAAAATATATTTTAAAAAAATAAAACCTTGATATTTATTTTTGCTCATTTCCTCTTAGACTCTATGCTTCAAGGCAGTCAACTGTGACCAGGTGATGACACATGTCTCTGTAGTTCAGATGTGGTCTAACTCATTAGTGTATAACATTGTTTTTCTCAATATACATAATATTTGTAATTACTGGTACATCCTTATAGTCAACTTTCAGACTCAATTTCTTTGCAGTATCAAGAAATTCCCTTTCTTCTGAATTCACATGTTTTTTATGTTCTGTATCTTGCCCTCTCTATTTTATTTGCATAAAGCTATCTTCTCCTCTTAGGCTTTTCTATCATTTTTTAAATTTGCTCTCTTCCGTTTGGTTTTAAACACCCATATATAAGCATGGTAGTTACCGAATCCCTGGAAGGTAGTTATCTCTCTACATTTCATCCTCACTAGAGAGGCATTCATTAAGGACAGACAACAAGGAACCTCTCTGAAAATAAGTTGTTTCTCTGGGCAGGGTTAGCATTCTGGCTGTTTAGACAAAGGCATACTTTTCCTCCTACCATATGTGCACCTACTGTTGCTGGTAGGGGTTTGATTAATGCACTAAAAGTTATTCTGGAGAAAAAGGAATGCTTCCAGTGGGTTGGATGCCGAAACGCCTGTAGTTTATAACCAGTGGCGAGCCACTCTGAACGAGCAGCGGGAGACTTCATATCTATTTAAGCTGCGGCTTGTAGGAACTTCTATTATCTTTTTCTCAGTGAATTCTAAAAGGTTTATTTATTCCTCCAAAGAGCAACCTTTCTTTTCTGCAACAAAACAAAAGTAACAGTGGGTAGTCCAACGAGGGCATTGGAGGTCATCTTAACCTGGAAAGTTCATTCATTCAGCAGCTACTGATTGAGTGTCTTCTGTATGGCAGGCCCTCTTCTAGGGACTTGAAATATATCATTGAACTATCAAGAGATGCATGTCCTCACCTTCATGAAGCCTGCACTCTAGCGTTAATCATATTTTAATTATATACTAGCAGTCAGCAGATGTGCGTCACTGCAGATTGCCCAGGACCAAACCAAAGAGGGTCGGACCTGCATTACCACCATTTGTCCACCATCCAGAACTGAAATATCATTGCTGTTATGTACACATAAAGAACTGTTGGACATAGAAATCGGGACTCAAAAGAACTGTTGGCTCAGAAAGAAACTCACTATAGACTGATTCACTTGCCTCTCAGCATAACCATTATTGCTTGTCTCATTTTCGGTTCCTATAAGTGTACTCCTAGTATCAAATGAGCTCACTCATCTAGGGGAAAAGATGAACAACATAGACTGAACAAGAACAGCATCAATCAGACTGTCAGACCTCAGAGGGAAGGTAGGGGAGGGTGGGGATAAGGGATATAGATCAACCAAAGGACTTGTGTTCTTGCATATGAGCCTAACCAGTGATCACAGACAACAGGGGGGTGGGGGCATGCGTGTGGAGGGGGTTGGGATGGGAATGGGGGGGAGGGGGAGTTTGAGGACAAATATGTGATACCTTAATCAACAAAGTAATTTAAAAAATAAATAAAATAAATATCAATCATATCATGTCATGACAGCATTCTTATCACACAGTGGGCTAGAAAGACTTTTGTTCCATCCTTTAGAATACCCTAAATGATTCAGCAGCTAACCTCAGGCATCAACAGAATAGAGTGGAAGAAGGAAGGTTCTAGGGCTCATGTTACTAATGGACTAGTTCTAGAAATCACTATATTGTCCTGCTCACTTTGGTACCAACCAACAGAGTTTCAAAGCCCAGCCTCTTTGAGATTCACTTTTATCATTTGTTAACTGCAGGTTCTACACAAAAGGCTTTGTAAGGCTATAATAGGATAATGTATGTAAAACACTTGACAGACATAGTGTGTTCTCCTCAGCAGGCAAGTGGGAGCATCCCCAGGAGCTTTGGTTTCTTTTGGAGCCACAAGCCAGCTAAAGAAATCCTGGCACTCTCTTTCATCCAGGTGCAACCCGAACTGGGGACCAGGATGCTGAGTGTGAGCCTGTCAGATGTCTTCCCCTGGGCTGCTCAAGACACCTGCGTAGTTGGTGTCTCTTGGGCCAGAGAGAAATTTTATAAGCGTTATGAGATTGTTGCATTCAGCAATAATATCTCATATTTTCCTCCACAGCTCTTCAGGAAATAATTTATACTGTTTACCAAAATCAAAGCCAAGATAATCAGATTAGCAAAATCCAGGATTCATTTGTATGCTGTTGTTAATGAAAGATGGAACAGAGAACACAGTCACAATTATCCCAACGTATGAAACTTGCCTCATTTCTGCCACGTGCTAGATATTTTGATCTTTCAAGCAAAAGGAGAAAATATGTCACAGCGTTCTTCATAAGTGTTTCTGGTGCATCAATTTCCTCTCCCCGACATACTACTGATTGTTTTAATTAGGGGCAAACAAATCATAATCACAAAGGTATTAATGCCCATAAAGCTTAAAATCTCTTAAATCTTACTTGGTGTAATTAAAAAATGAAAATCTATCATTTAAATACAGTTTGACATGGCACTTTTGTATTTTGCATGATAATAGTTAAGATGCTGACATTTATTTGTGGTTTACCAGCTGAAAAGACAAAAAGAAAAGGCATATCCCCTTTCTCATTCAAATACATTATTTTGCAGCCAGAAAAGATTACAATAGAAAGTGTATGAGGGGGACAAGAGTACATACATATGGCTGGAGAGGCAGGCAGTAAAATTCCTGCAGGATAAGAATGTCCCAACCTCATCTGTAAAATGAGCATGTGCCTATCTCTGATAGTTTATCTCTTCCCCTCAAAAATTGTGTTGTTCAAAGAATCTCCAAGTCTAAGATGTAATTCAATCATGACAGCGAATAGAGGTCATCTCCTCTAGGTCTAACATAATTAATGAAGGCAAATGGGCAGTCCAGAAGGGATTTAAGAAAATGTAATTTAATAAGTCTTCGTGAGGGTATCTTACATGGCTGGCTCTGTGCTGAGTGCTGTGGGAAATGTGGAACTCCATAACACAAGGTCACTTGCTCAAATGAGACACTGATCCAGGGCAAACACAAAGAAAGATGACAGGTTCATTATAATACTAACAAACTAAAAAAAAAAAAGTATAAAAACTTTCTAAGATTGAACCAAGATATAATACTTATAATCAATGGGGTCCATTGCTTTCCTTTTACAACCCAATTTCTGTGTAACTTGTATACTTCAAATAAACTTAATATTTTCATTTGATTTGTCCTATTGCTTTGGTATATCATTATGTTTTTTGGATATTGTATTAATATACATTCGGTCATCCTATCATGTGATTTTCATCCCATGGTCAGTCTTGTTTCTGACACTATGCCCCACCATCCATTATGCATATTTTAGTGTGAAGAAGTAGTAGTAATTTCAATAGAGTGTTTTATAAGCTCAAGAAAAGTTGGAAGAGATGAGCAAGTGAATATCGAAGAAGCTACTGCACGAGTTCACAACATTTGGTAGCCCGGGAATCACAGGCCAGTGCCTGCAGTAGGTGGCATGGGACTTGAGAGCTTGTCTGGGAAGGTGTTAGCTGTTCACTCACATGACTGCAGGACTGAAGTGGGTGGTTTGAGGAAGCTCACCAGCCAGGGACCCCATTTCACATCTGCCATAGTATACATCTCTGCCTACAACTGCCAGCAAAGAAAAATGTGTTCCCTTCACTTCTCATTGAAATCTCAGACCTGGGCTTCTCTTGGGCAGACTGTAGTTTAAAAGTTTATTAGAAAAATATTTCTGGAAATGTAATCCCAGCCTCTCCACTGTGAAGAAGGTGAATATGAAACTGAGTTGATGAAAGTCTGGCACACCACCATACATACTGTATATTATCCCGTTTAACACAGTCAACAACCTTAATAAACAGCTATTTTCATAGATGAAGAAAGTGAGACACAAAAGATTATGTAGTAACTTATCCAAGGTCACACACCTAATAGAGCCATGACTAAACACCATATTATATGTTAATCCCAGTCTCTTAGGTCTTATCCATTAACCCTACTCTTCCCCATCCTTAAGTGAACACACACACCGTAGTAGTTCCCCTTTATCCGCAATTTCACTTTCTGTGGTTTTAGTTGCCTGTAGTTAACCATGGTCTGAAAATATTAAATTAATAATTCACTAAATAAACAATTCATAAGTTTAGATTGCCACCTTTCTGAGCAGTAGTGTGATGCAATTCCGTGCTGTCTTTCTCCCTTCCGCCCGTGACATGAATCATCCCTTTGTCCAGCATATCCATACTGTACACACTACCGACCATTAGTCACTTAGTAGTCATCTTGGTTATCAGATAGGTTATCAGAGAAAGACAGAAAGATCACATTCACATAACTTTTTTACAGTATGTTGTTATAATTGTTCAATTTTATTATTACTTATTATTGTTAATGCCTTACTCCACCTCATTTATAAACTAAACTTTATCATTGACATGTACAGGAAAAATATAGCATGTATAGAGTTTGGCACTCTCTGTGGTTTCAGGCATCTACTGGGTGTGTGTCTTGGAACCTATCCCCTGATGATAAGGTGGAGTTACTGTATTTTGAAATACACATCCTACTCCCATCTAGTTTACTCCACCTAATGTATTGTATTGATCTGCCAGATTAGTTAACTTATTAATATAGAGAATTAGAATTAACATATTAAGATACAGCATTACAATATGACTTACTCTTCATAAAACAATGTGCCACTTTCCTTCCTAATCACATATGTTTTCTTTTTCATATCTCATTATAGATTCTAGCTGAACATCTACATCATGGTAATCTCGACTTTCAGAATCCAACTCTTGTATTTCTAACATAAGGACTGAGACTTCTAGTTAAACATGGAGACTTGAATCCCACTGATTACTTTTGGTGACCCACAAATCCTCAGTGACAAAGCAAAAGGAAAAGGAGGGAACAATAAAAAGAATTAGAAGGTGGTGAACAGATGAAGAAGTAGTAACTCACTTAACAGACCCAGAGAATGAATACATAAAATAGCAATAACAATAAGAACCAAATGTTTGTGATTATATGCCAGAGAACCCAGAGAAAACAGGTGCGCATGAGAGGTTCAATGGTTTATGAAAGCAAGGTCCACGTGAGGCTCAGAAGAATTGGCTACCATTCTCTATGAGACCTTAGATTCTCTAAGAAACTCTCCCACCTCACTGACCATGTAAAAACAGGCTCTAGCCCCTACCCTCTCCTATCATGTGTCTCTGGATTTGGAACACTGGATCCAGCTCAGCTCCGGGCAGGGATGCTATATCAAAAAGGGAGAATAATAAAATATGTATATACTGAATTTGAAACCTCAAGTTCCTTACCTGACTTGCTTCCCCTTAGTCCCTACCAGCCAGCTTTATACTCCCAGGCAAATAGGATGTCTAGACTCTGACAAAATTAAGTAGCTAATTTAACTAACTCAAATAGCGTTATAGATAGCAATAACGCTAGTTATAGCAGTCCAATGAAACAGTGCAACCATGTTACCGTACAGTGAAGCCCTCTCATGTGAAAAACAAAAACAGGTATGCACATAGAGCTTTTTAGTCATTCACTGCTAGATGGGAAAGGAGAAATGAGAATCAACAGAAGGGGTCAGAAAAAGGACCGAGAAAAGGATGTTTGAGGAAAGACAAATAATGCAGAGAGATACAATACTTAAAACAGTAAAAAAACAAAGAAATAAAAATAAATTTTAAAAAATCCACAACCATCTTGAAACACTCCTGTCTCTAGAGCAATAAAATAACACATTCCATGCATGCACAAGGACGGAATGCCATGAAAACAAATGTCTCAGAGCCGCAAAGAGCTCTTCAAGATTAAATGCACTGGAAAAGATGCAAGTTAAATTTAGGAAATCTCCCGGAAAGAAAACTGAAATAGACAATGATGGAAAATAGCAGAGACAACACAAAAAGTAGAATGTAATTAAAGGGCTAGCCCACCTTCTTCAACAGCCAAATAATATAAATTCTGCAAAAAAAGCTAAGGTAAATTAAAGGTACTTTGGCTTCCAATACATAAACTGTTTCTTCCTTGTTAGACAGTGATAGAACTTTCAGGTTCCTCTTTTGGGGAGATTCATTTTTTTTTAGTCAAGCAAACTTAGAATGTGTTAGATGCTCTACATTTAGCTGGATAAAACTTCTCGCACATACCTGGTAACTTGAAATCCCTATCATTGCATTCTGTCTCTATACGGAGACTCTGGAAACACATCATTTTCTCCACTGAGCTGAGTAGCTTGGAGTATACACATGTGTTCATTCAGTCAGGAACTATGCATTTAGTGCCTACTGTGTGCCAAGCACTGTATTTTCAAAATGCTGTGACTTGTTTTTCCTCCCTCTTATCAGCTCTGTTTTTATAACATATTTCAAACATATCGTTCAAATAAAGGCTTGGATATATGAAAGAATAAATCAATCAATAAGATATATGAAAACACTCTATTCCAGCTCCATTCAAAACCAAAAAGAATTTTAAAATGCTGATCCTGTGGCTAACCCAATTTTGATGTTGTAAAGGTTCAAAAGAATAATATTTTAAAATAGCTCCTCCATATTAATTTTATTATGTCCCAAGTAGTGTAGTAGGCTTTTGCACATACTGTTATATTTAACTAGAGGCCTGATGCACGAAATTTGTGCAAGGGGCCCGGCCCTCACAACCATGGTGACTTGGCCCTCGCAGCCACTGCAGCTTGCCGTGGCTCTGGAAGGTCGTCCGGCTGTTCGGTCTAATTAGCATACTATGCTTTTATTATTATAGATTCCCAGAGTAAGTTCATGATACATGTTCATTTATTTTTTTAATCAATGAAGAAACTGATTAAAAGCAAAAAATTAAATACATTTGCTGATCTTACGCAGCTAGCAATGGGTGAACCTGGATTTACAATCCAAATCTGTCAGCATCCAAGATACCCTTAAGAAACTTGGTGTAATGTTGGGGAATAGAGAACCCCTACAGAGACCTAGTCAATGAGAAAACATTAAAAAACAAACAAAACAAAAACAGTAAAAAGACTTCTTTTAGGAATGAAGCTTTCCCCTTCATCATACCCGTTTTACTCACTTTATCAGAAGATCTTGATTTCAAATTTTGGGTTTCACTCTCAGCTCTTAGAACTCTAATAAAAGTCAGATCATTTCATTGATTTGCATCACACAGGATATACACTCATATTTAAGATAACTTTGTGCTCATAAATTTGAACATTCAAAATGATTCTTCTCCATCAGGAAGAAATCCTAATAGTTTTCAAAAATTGAATTCCTTCCAATACCATCTTTGAGACAAACTTGTAGGTATCCATTGGATTTTACTGGCTCCTCTAGACATTTTTTTTTTTTTTGGGGGGGGGGAGTTATCTAACAGAGAAACAGACAATGTTAGCTTCTGCACAACCAGGTGGTGAAGGTAGGTTAAGTACAGACTAAACCACAAATTGACTGTTGTCCTTGAATTTTTGGGGCCTTCCCCTGACCAAGGGGGTCAGAAGTCAGAAGTTTAAAGCAGTTGAGTTAAATGTCTAAGGGTCTGAAATTCTGTCAAATAGACAAACCAGAGGGTTTGAGTGAAATTCTGAGGAAAAGGTAGAAAATCTGCTGCTATGGTTATACATAGTCCAACCAATGAAACCCCTAACTCCAGTGAACTAACAGTTACTACATGTGGAGGAAAATACAAACTTTATTAATAATTTTCCCATACACTGCAAAATATCGAAGCTCAACTGTGATGTGGCATTTAACTGCACATCGAATCAAGAGTCCAACAATAGGAATTGCCTTTTTACGGTAGAAAATAGGGTTAGAAGCAAACCAAAATAACACATAAAACAGATCTCCGTGGAGAAAATTGAAGACTGTTTCTAGCATGTAAAGATTGCGGATGCAATTCCTGCTCCGTGAAAAGCTTTTCTCCTGGGGCTTTATATTTTTCTCTTGATTATGTGTGGAATCAAGGGGTGTCTGTGTGACTGTGCCCATGCATGACTCCAAGACACAGCAACGGAGCAGACACAGACAGATGGTTTCAGGCTCATTTTTAAGCCCAACCAGCAGGAATAGGAAGTCAAGAATCTAAGGCAGATCATAAAAGTTGACATCAAATTTTCATTTCCAAATTCTATATCCTCAGTTGGTTAAAAGCAAGTTTACTTCAATAGTAAACAATAGATTCAAAACAAAATAATCATGAGTCCTTTTGCTTTAACTAGCTTATTGACCAACTTTTAAAAAATCATCATATCCCGTGTTAGCAAGGGTGCAGAAAATATGTATGTGTTTTTACATGATTATTAGATATGTAAATTGAAATAGCCTTTCCAGAAAATAATTTATTGCGCAAATAATTATTTGTAATGGAGAAGAATTAGAAACAATCTACTTTTCCAAAAGCAGAAGACCTCGATATCCATTAAACCACATCAATACAAATTAGGTTTCAATTAATTTTGAAGTTAGAGGAACCTGGCCACAATACCATGTTTTATGAACAAAATGAGATACAAATCAAATATCTAATATAATCCTCATAGATGGCTGGACCATAAAGATATTTTTCAAAGAATAGTCATACTCCAAAACGTTATCAATTGAAATCTCTAGACAATGGGTGATTTTATTTCTGCTACTGCCACACATTTCTTTAAAAAAGACACTGGGGGGTGGGATGAGGGCATGCAATAGGGGGTAGGGTAGTCTGGGGGAAGGTCAATGGGGGAAAAAAAGGAGATTTATGTACTACTACATGTAATACTTTAAACAATAAAAAATAAAAATAAAAAAGTGTTTTATAATAAGTATTGTTTCAGTGGAAGATTATTTTAAAAACAATATACTGTCTTCTTTTTAAGTGCAAATCCTTTTGTATCTGCCAATGCATTTTTCAAAGTATATCCCCACATAATCTTGGGGAGAGAATCCTCCTCTGCTAGGGGAAACACATCTATATTGCTTTTGTTGAGTCTAGGCTTATAATCCTTTTCTTCTACTGTGTGATATAACCAGACATAGATATTAGACTCAGGATCACAGCCCGTAAAGAAAAATACTACAAACACTATAGCTCCTTCTCTCAATTACTTCAACTCTCTAAAAAAAAACACGAACACAGAAAAATAATCTCCAAATACACAAGGGGTATGCCCCATGAGTATGCTCTCCTAAGAGCAGGTGTCTACTCATGGATTTGCAAAGGATCAAGATACTCAATTTGCATAATGATAAATCCTTAATGACTTTGTCCAAGAACCCTCTCTTACATATTCTGCTTCTTTCTTGGGTCATGGGAAAGGTTTCCTGAAGACTCCTTATTCTCTTCCTTTTCGGGTAAATTAATTCTTCCCCCATTTTTTAAAGGAGTTTGACTGAACTCTTCTGGGATTTCTGTCTGCATTTGTATCTCAGTTTATTTAATTTCTACATAACAATAATATTATATACCATGAATATATTATGTGGTGGACACTCTTCTAAGTACTCTTCTGTCTCTCAATTCATTTAATCATCAAAACTAACTTATAAGGTAGGTACTGTAACTAGATGTTTGGGACAAAAAACTGAGATAAAAGGTGATTAATTAATTTGTTCATGACCACAGATATAAATTTGTGGTAGAGTTAGGACTCAAGTTCAGGCAATTAGCTCCTAAGACAGCTCTTCTCTTCTCTTCTCTTCTCTTCTCTTCTCTTCTCTTCTCTTCTCTTCTCTTCTCTTCTCTTCTCTTCTCTTCTCCTCTCCTCTCCTCTCCTCTCCTCTCCCCTCCCCTCCCCTCCCCTCCCCTCCCCTCCCCTCCCCTCCCCTCCCTTCCCTTCCCTTCCCTTCCCTTCCCTTCCCTTCCCTTCTCTCTTCTCTTCTCTTCTCTTCTCTTCTCTTCTCTTCTCTTCTCTTCTCTTCTCTTCTCTTCTCTTCTCTTCTCTTCTCTTCTCTTCTCTTCTCTTCTCTTCCCTTCCCTTCCCTTCCCTTCCCTTCCCTTCCCTTCTCTCTTCTCTTCTCTTCTCTTCTCTTCTCTTCTCTTCTCTTCTCTTCTCTTCTCTTCTCTTCTCTTCTCCTCTTCTCTTCTCTTCTCTTCTCTCCTCTCTCCTCTCTCTCTCTCTCTCTCTCTCTCTCTCTCTCTCTCTCTCTCTCTCTTCCAGTTGCCTCTGTGCAGATGATATTGCCCTGTTTACTTCAAACACATGGCAATTCATCAAATCACTGGAAAATCTCTGATCCATGACCCACTATGCCTTCTCAAGTTGGCAAAAACAATCTAAAGCCTAGAACAATGATCCTCAGGGTACTTGTAGGTAAACTTTCAGTTTCAACTGTGATAATATAAAAAAGAAAAAATTGTATTCCCATCACAACACCAGAGATGTACTAAATCAAATCTCGGTGACCCATTTTTCTAAGGTGTTGAGGTATTTCTGCCTTGGCCATGTTTAGGTCATCAGCAGTTGGAACAAACCTGTTTACACTGAAGACTTTTTAACTCAAAGAGACAATGAAGATCATTGGTTTAAGATGTGATTTACCAAGTGGATTGTTGAACATCATATCCTCGTTCCCTAAAATTTGAAGCATTTTTCAAACCCTGGCATGCATTTCTTTAGGACAATTTAAACACACAGATATGTGCTTTTTGGATAGATATATAAATAAACCAATGCAACTATTCATAAAGATCTGGAAAACATTAATATTACCTATTCATTTTTTCAAACAATATAAGAAATGTAATGTTTAGATGTTATTCATGCTTTCCTTTTCGTTGCTTCCTAGATCAAGCAACAAAAGCTTTTATTTACACCTTTGGTGTTATGGAATCAATTTTGAAGTGTGATTGATTTGGGTGCCTTCAGCATGGCAGCGATATTGAAGTGACTTCTGCTAAACTGGTCATTTCTTCCACTAGTTTATAGTGAAGTTGAGAGTATTCTGGGAAGATTGAGTAGAACTACTAGAAATACAGTTTTGTCAACATTTAAGATACCAAATGACAGTCCTAAAGTGTGGAAAGAGTTCATTTCTATGTTTGGCATGTATTTGAGCTCTTTGAATTTTGGTTTATCACTTAAACTTCTTTGACCTCTGTTTTCTCATGCTTAAGTGGTTGATTTAAATGAAAATGTGCTAACAGAACTCTTCCATTCTAACTTTTATGACTATGCTCTGTTTAAGTCTAACTGTTACAACTGCCCATCCTGAAGTTTATTCTATTCTAAAAACTCTTTATTGGAAATGTTTAGATCAACAAACTGTGAAGAGAAAATATAGAAATATTGCAAATCTGAATACTTTATCTCATTTAAGCTTATTCCTCTGGGGATATTTTCCAATCAGCTAAATAAAAATGACATTCAGCATGTGTATGGTTACTTCATTTTAGTCAAGACAATAAAGAATGGATTTATTATCTACTTTCTTTAAAAAATTATTTCGTGTGAAAAAAATTATGAGAAACACATAAAAAATTGTTCATGGGGCACAATTTCCAAATAAAAACCTTATTATATTGATAGACATTGAAATTGCTGCTCATTGTGCAGGGCCATAAATATTCATTCTGCTCCAAACAAATTTAGCAAAATCAAAATATGTAGCATGAAGACTATTTCAGCTTTTCTCTAACACATGGAGCCAGCCATACATGCCAACCCGGTTCTATCGCCTCTCCTCATTAAGCTTGAAAGCATATTTTGTTGCTTTTTAGCAGCTCCTAAAATTTCTTTGTCTCTTAGCATAGCACCATAAAAGTTCCCACCTGACAGATCATAAATCCTTCTTACAGAGCAATCTGTTCCCCGGCACATTTTGGCTACATCCTAGTCTCTAGGTACATTACTAACAGCATTTACTAGTATGCGCTTTTGCACAAAACTTTGTTTCAGGATCTGGAAAATGCTTGCCCCTGTCCCAACAATTCCCAGCAGGGAATGGTCCAGTTTAGACAAAGCATTTGGGAGGGTTTCCCCTGTGATGAAACACACCCAATACAATAAAGAATGGGTTGTCTGGGGTCAAGGAACTCTAGGCACACAAATAATACCTGGATAGTTGGGACTCTACCCTATACACTGCCATGCATAATAGTGGTTTCTTCAATCTTATCTCTACAGGAAAATTAAGGATATGTCATGTGCATGCTATTCTGTTATCTGTGATTTGTTTCTTCAACTCCCAAGTATTTATGGAGAACTTACTTGATTCTAGACACTTTGGCAAGTGACCCAATCTCAAGACAGACGACATGGTCCTGCCCACAGTTGCTCACAGATGCTCGCCTATGCACACATGTTCAGTGAAGTGTACTAGAGGTAGAATTCAGCAAGAAGAAACATTCTGGGGGAGACACAGGGGTCAGGAAGGCCTTTACAGAGGAAAGAAAGTGTGGGCAAAAGAATGGGAGTATTTTTAGATGGTCATTGGGTAGCGGAAAATATATAAAAGGTACACAATTTGGAAAGTATAGCATATTTTAAGAACAGCAATTAATTTATAATGGGTGGAATTCATGCAATATACAGTGAAGAAGGGAAGAGGTGGGAGAGGTACACAAAGTCAGGTCCCAAAGGGTCCTGGATGTTAGTAGAAAGAGTTTAGAGGGCTTTTTTCCTGTGTTAATGAAGAGCCAAAGAACCCTGCCTTATTAAACAGCCCCCTCCTGTCCCCTAAGATATTAGCACTCCTTGGCAGATCAATTGTCTCCCTCGTTTACCTATGGAAGCAGGTCCAGTTATTCTTATTTACAGTTATTTGCCCCTACCCATAGTTTCTAAAAATCTGTCATGTTATCTGGGTGGGAGGGTAGCGGGGGCGGGGTTGGGGTGCTCTGCCTGTCTCTCTCTCTGTGAGAGAACTCAGGAGCTCCTCCTTCATTCCCCATCTCTGCAGGGACACCCAAGTTCTGGTGCGACACCCGCCAGGTCACAAAATGCCCAGCTTTGAAAAGGGCCAAACTGCCATCGCAAGAACCATCCAACTCCACGAGGACCCCGACTTGGCAGACTGTATAGTTTCCAACTCATTTCTAACAAATCGCACTTCCTCTTTGCTACCAGGCCATCTGCCCTGTGTGGGTGACAGTGGCAAATGGTCTGGAATTTCAATGTCTTCATTGTATTGATTTCCATTTACTTTGATCTGTACAGCCTTTTCTCTTTGCCAGGGAAAGTTTTTGACCAAAGGGAAATCCTATTCAGAGTTGGCTTCTTACTAAGTTGTAGCACTTTAAAAGCCACTAGTAAGTAATAAGACAAGTGACAGGTAAGGGTCAAAAAATGACGGATCGAGGGTAAGTTGTAGAAAAGCACATCAAGGCAGAGTTGGAGAGAAAAGCAGAGCCTAATCCCTAGGTCCATACTTTTTCACTCTTAGTTCTTTCTCAGGTTCTGAGAAAAATCGTACCCTTGGACAAGAGAACTTGACTTTGCAGAATTTCAGCTAAGGGGCTCAGACAATGTAAGGTTAAGTCTGTTCTATCCTGATTCTGCTCTGATCTATGCAACAGTACTCGAATCATGACTTGTGCCTTTAACCCCTGGTCTAATAACTGGTCCTGCTTCAATCACCTGCCAATAGTTCATTTCCTCCAGACATGAGGTCACAGCTTTTTTTTTATTATTCTTGGCTCTTCCCTGGAATGAAGATGCCTACCTAATATCCAGCCAAGTTTTTAGAACTTTCTTTCCATTTTAACATTCATTCATAAACTCTTATTAGACTAGTTCTATGTCAATTGACTTTCAATAGTCTTTCAAGAATGTGGGTGTTCATACATTTATCATGTAGATGTCCCCCATTTGGTGGCAGGTCAAGCTAGTAGGTGAAAGGCCCTCTTCCATCTCTGTTTCCATTTTGCCTTCTTGATCTACTGCTATTTCCCTACGATGGGTGGAAGTGTGGTTTCTTTTTAATGAGTCTTTTGGGTAGAATGCAAAGCATATCCAGTCAACAAAGTTTGTTTGCAACACCTTAAAAAAATACACAACATAAATATTCTATTTTACAAGATGTAAAAGAGCTGTGAAAGTTTTGAGGACTAGATGAATTAAAATTTGAAAGGTGGATGTTTGATGAGTTAACACTCGCTGGCTATTTTTCCTCTCCTGAAAGCACTCGCCCATTCCAGACATTGGCCAAGAATCAGATTTCACCTGGCAGAGGAATTGTGCTGATGGGAAGAGAAAACAGAGTGATTTTTGAGGTTTGCATAAAAATACATAATAAAAGGAATATACAGATAAAAGGTTTATACGGAATAAAAAGAATTAATAAAATCACAATTATTGGTACATATAGTTTTCAATTCAGAACACTTTGGACAATCCGCTGAAATTCCATTAAAATTAACAAGAGAGTTAACCAAGTCTTATTTAAGAGAGCTAACTTGTATTTGGTAGCACCTGATTAAACTTTGGCATAATATTGTGCAGAATAACATTTTGAAAAGTGCTAATTAATAGGTTTAATGTAATTTAAGTCAAAATCCCAGTAGCAATTTGATGTTAATCTTAAAGTAATTCTAATATTTCCCTGAATGGTGAACACACAATACAATATACAAATGATGTATTATAGATTTGTGCACCTAAAACCTATATAATTTTATTAACCAATGTCACCCAAAAAATTAAATAAAAATTAACATTAAATGAAAATAAAGAAAGAAGGATTTGAATAGGAAGGCAGTAATTTGTGGTTTGGACTTTAGGGCATCAGAGGAAGAAATTAGGGAGATGACTAAGCTATTTTATTTGGCATGATTATCAAGACCACCTATGAGCAGTGGGTGTCTATGGTCAGATTTCCTGCAAAGCACATCCTGAGAAAGGATTTCAGTGCATGTAGTTTATTTGGGAGGTGACTCCAGGAAACACCAGTGGAGTGGAGAAGTGAGACGGGGAAAGGAAGAAAGCCAATATGGGCTACCACTTTGGGCAACTGGGGTTCAATTACACTGTAGAACATGCTAGAAAGTTATCTCGCTTGAAAGGCAAGGGAGAGAGAGGCAAAAGGTCTAGAATATTTATTTTAAAAATTAAAAATAGAAATACCATATGATCCAACAGCCCCACTTCTGAGTATTTATTCTAAAGAATTAAAATCAGGATCTGGTATAGATATTAGCATTCCTATGTTCATTGGCACATTATTTACAATAGCCAAAATGTGGAAATAACTATGGAAAGAACCTAAATGTTTATCAACAGATGAGAGGACAAAGAAAATGGGGTATATACATGCAATGGAATACTATTTGGCCTTTAGAAAAAAAGGAAATCCTGTCTTGCTCGGCAACATAGATGAACCTTGAGGACATTGCGCTAAGTGAGATAAGCCAGTCACAGAAAGACAACTATTGTATGATTCCCCGTATATGAGTTACCTAAAATAGTCAGAAACTTAGAATCAAAGAGTGGAATGGTGATTGCCAGGGGCTGGAGGGATAGGAAATAGGGAGTTACTTATTAACAGGCATAGTGTTTTCCTTAAACCAGATGAATAAACTCTCAAAATCTGCTGCACACCATTGTACCTGTAGTCAATAATAACATATGGCACACTTAAAAATATGTTAAGAGGGTAGATTTCATGTTAAGTGCTCTTCTCAGAATAAAAGAAAATTTAAAAGGAAAAAAAAACAAAACCCCACACTCTAATGTTCCCCTTTCCATTAATCAGTAGCCGGAAGTAGTTTTCCAAATGGGCAGCTCTAGGTTGCTCTCCCATCACCTTTTCCCACCTTCCTGCCTCCTGCTGGAGAGTGTTCTGATCACAGCCCTCTGTAGCCAGAGGGCCCTGCCTATCCTTCCTTTCCGTACTTTGCACCTCCAGCTGGGCAAAGTTTATTCTGTTTTATGTACTATAATTTGTCATGGCTGATTTTGCTATAACAAGATCTGAACAGATGGGGAATGGTTTGCTCAAGAATTACTTGCAATATGAGTGACCTATAGAAAAAATTGGAAACTGGAATGCAATCCTGCAATAAAATCCCAAACTCGTTATCCTCCCGGCAGGATGCCCATGTATCTCGCCCCCACATGAAGGTGTTAATGACTAATCCAGAGACCTATAAAGGAGTCCAGTCCTCTGGCAAACAGCACAGGCACAAACAAAGGAATGAGATAGCAATGAGAAAGGCAATGACAATCCTCTGTCATAACTTGTCTTTCTGATTTTTTTCCCCTATTATGCGGCATATGTTTAAAAGATGCAAACACAATCAGTTAACAATGGAATGAAAATGCTGCAAATAAAGCAATTTCCTTAGAACTGGAAAATCCCCAGAACTAGACAGATTCCCATCAGCATTTAATAAACTTTTCTAACACCTACTGAGTCCAATTTCATAGTTCTTCAAAGTTCTTGCTAAGCATAACGGGGAAGATAATCAGAAACCCTTATGGACAATAGTCTGCCTGAAAAGAGTATTTAAAAAAAAGATCAGGCAACGAGGGCACCATTAATCCTCTAATCCAACTGCCCATATTTATGTTGATTTTACACACAAAAAGGCACTCTACATTGTTAATGCCTCCGCCTCCACTCCAAAGAGGCCATATAAATAAACTTAAAAACCCTTCTCTGCGTAAGTTCTCTGTGGTTTAGTATGTTTTACAGCGACTGTTCAATTAGAGCAAGCCTGAAGCCTTTTCTACATTTAAAAAATTGCAACATTAACCATATGATCTTTGAATAGCATTTGTGATCCAACTGCATATTCCCTGCAGTTCCAAAAATAACACGAGAGGAGAAATATACAGAAAACGAAGAGGAAAGAAGCCCTTGCTGTTTATGTTATTTTATGGGCTTCTTTTTTGAAATGAATATCCCTTTTATCTACTTACCCATATCTTAAGCATTTTCTATTCTCTACTAAGTCTTCCCTGATATCCTGAGTCTGTATCAAAACTCGGGCATCATTTTTTTTTAAATAAGTGGTACACACTGTATTAAACTGTGCCTTTATTGTCCTTTTTCTGTTTCAGGTGAAATTGTTTTTTCTATACAAATAAAATTAATGTTCTGAAGGTCAAGACCACTGACTTTCACCTTCCATAGTTAACATTTAATAGTAGAGTATCAATACCTCAATTTTCTTTTTTATGGCCAAACAATTCACACCTTGCCTATTTCGAAAAAAGCATAAGGGATAGAGGCTGTTTACTGATGGGTTGGGTAACAGCAGATTTGAGGTAACACCTTGGGTTTCCTGCACTCCTCCAGGAGGCAGCTTCATGTCTTCAGAAAAAGTGACAGAAGCTTCAAACTGGGGGTCCTTGGGTTTTATGTAGCCCTGCACCCTGTGTCCCACCTGGTCCAACACCTAGGGCTTTAGTACCCTGGAAAGTTTCTCCACCATGACTCACACACTTTGCCAATCATGACCCACAGCTACTCAAAAAAATGAGTCACTGGGTAATGACACTCAACACTTCAACAGCTCTTTATCCCTGTTCGTTAATTATCCTTCAACTCAGAATATGACAATGGTGGGTATTTAAGAGGAAAATGACTGGTTTTGCTGAAGTTGAGAAAGTCAGTGAAACTGGTCCCTAGAACACTGAGCACTCGGCCTCACATATGCCCAGCACACATTTACCTTCACCCTCCTCTCTCCCAGATGCCTCAGCCACAAAGACCTTTGTCTCCTGCTATGGTGCTCTCACTGTCCCAACCATTCTGGTAACTATTCTTTCAGTAAACTTGCCTCTGCTGCACCCCTACCATGAGCAATATAAACACCTATGAACACTCGAGGGGCATCAGGCTAATGGTCCCCAGTTTTGTTTAAAGCTAGAAAAAGGTTCATGGCTTGAACAGATAAAGAAACTGGAGGGCCCGGCCAGCATGGCTCAGTGGTTGAGCATCGACCTATGAACCAGGAGGACCCGGCTTGATTTTTGGTCAGGGCACATGCCTGGGTTGCGAGCTATATCCCCAATATGGGGCATGCAGGAGGCAGCCTATCAGTGATTCTCTCTCATCATTGGTGTTTCTCTCTCTCTCTCTCTCTCTCTCTCTCTCTCTCTCTCTCTCTCTCCCTTCCTCTCTGAAATCAATAAAAATATATTTAAAAATTTTAAAAGGAAGCTGGAGGGAAAATCCTTAGGATGTTTGCTACTTCCCCACCAAGTCTTTTCATCTACTTTCTGGTGAGTTTATAATTTTTGCTGGTGAGCTTCTCTTTGGAGGGAGATCATCTTGCTTGAGAATGCTATACTCGTTCAGGGTTATGGATTCATTACTATGAATCAGTATCAAATTTTGACTCCTGAGGAGCAATCACAGTCTTTCCTGCACCCATTCAAAGCAGGCTCTGCAGTACCTTCCAGGAAATGACAGTAAGGAAGGCGCTGTGAGCACGGGGAGGTGTGGTGGAGGCGTTGTTCCAATCCCCAAGTCCTGTCAACATCGCATTTCTTGGGCGCGGAGGGGTGAGGGAAGCGTGTCAGGAAGGAAAATGAATCACCACACAGGATTCTTCATCCATCTTACCCATGGCCTTTTAGCAGCAAGAGAGGCGGGTGACTGTGGTAACTCTAACCATGTTACAAGGACAGTGTATTATCACGAAATTACTAATTTGTTGAGGCGACAGTACAATTTACACATCTCCAGTCCCATCTCTAATTGCCTGACACTTATTTGGTGCTGAAAAGCAGCACACAGCAGGAGAGGGTCTGCGGGGCCAGCCAGGCAGTTGAAGGCTTTCAGAAGCCACAATGGGCATCCTCCTGGCGCGCAGGACTTCACAAGGAAGGGTTTTAAAGAGGAAAAAAGCCGCCTTTCTGATGGAAAAAAAACCCAGGCTTTTGAAACAGAAAACATCGTTTGATAGAGATAACACAAAAATGGGGACAATTTCTGCTTTTTCTTACTTACAAGGCTGCTGTGAAGAAATGTTAAGATCATGGAAAAATGCTTTGTAAACCCAGTGCTGACACATGGAAGGGACATAGACACACAGCCGTGGGCTGTGTCCTTCATCAGGGCTGGAAGTTCAGTAGACTCTCCAGTTTGTGGAATAATGCACTCCCTCCGTTCTTCTTTTAGCAATCCCTTGGGATTGGTGCCATTTGTCTTTATTTTTTTAATACCTCTCTTTAGCTAATCAACCCCAGGCTCTCTCCTCTCATCCCCTCTAAACATTTTGCAAGGAATGAGCAGAGTAGTGTCAGCCATCTTCCATGGCCACAAAGGCAGTGGGGAGCCCCACCCTGTATGGATCAACATCAGAAAGCACCCAATGTGATGAGGAAGGAGACCACATTCCCAGCCCCCAAAAGACCACAAAAGTGAAGAGAAGCAATTCATTTGGAATATCCAATCTTAGGGGTTAAACGCAGGGCACAGCCACTTCTCATTGCAAAAGCAAAAGCATAAGCATGTGGGCACAGCTGAAAAAAAAAGATTTAAAACCCTCTGGAGGTGGATTGTTTGAATACCTGTGGAATTAAAAGATAGATCTGCTGTGGAGAAAATTCAGAATGTCTTCTAGGAATATGTACGTGCAAGGGCACATGCACATTTGTGTGTGTAGAAAGAATTAGCACTACAAAGTAATAATGTGTTTGATCAGCTGTCAAATATATGGTGCGCACATAGGAACATGCTCTGAGATTTCACAGGATGAAGAGATTCCTTCCTGCTGGGCAGCAAGCAAGGCTCCATGGAGGAGGCCTCAATTAGGTAAACCTTGAACTATAAGATAATATACATACATATAAAAGGAAAGGAAAATATAGACAGATCTGCAGATCAGCTGGGCATATCATTAGTGATGGCTTCCAAGTGAGCAGTCCTTTTAAATAAGACAGTGGACTCGCTTAAGTGGGAGCAGAGGATATATGGAGGAGGCAAGAGCAAGCGCATCTTGACAAAACTCATTTAGTGAGATTGCAGAGGTCCTTCATTACCAGAATAAAAGAAAGGATCATTCCGAGTAAGCAGAGGCGATTCAGCCGTCAGGCATAGCCACAAGCAGTCTTAGCATTGGCCTCAGTGACTAAATGAAAGGAAGATTAGTCTCAGGGAATATCAAGAAATGTTGGTTTCAGAATAAAGACACTGGATTGCTTGCCATGCCTGCAACAAGATTTTTATTCATTTAAATGCAATAGTAAAAAAACTAATTAAAAAATAGTTTACCTCTATCCACTATCACATCATTAGTTATCAAAAATTTTGGGTCCAAAAGGCCAGTGTTCTATGTAATCTTGGGGCATACTAGTATACGGGTCACAGTGGAGTCCAATCTTACTCTGAATATTACTGTGTGTAACACACTTTCATAGGGACCAAGAGAGAGGGCTGCATAACCAGTCATGTGGCAAGTGATGGGTCAAAGGCTACTCAGTATGTGCTGCTCAAATCCTAATCATTAACTTAGTTAACATTTAAGAATACAAAACCCTTGAAGACTTAAACAAAAGAGAAGATAACAATGATTTTAACAATGGAAAATAGCACTTAAATGTTAATGTGTTACAATTGTTTATCCAGAGGGCTATCCACTAGTACTTATGGAGCATATGCATATATTTACCAGGTACTTTGAGATTATGAGACACTGATGAGCCTCCTCTAAGAACAGCTACATGGGGGAAAAGGTATTAAAAGTTGGGAATCCGCCCTGGCTGGTTTGGCTCAGTGAATGGAGTGTCGGCCTGGGGACTGAAGGGTCCCTGGTTTGATTCCGGTCAAGGACATGTGCCTGGGCTGTGGGCTTGGTCCCCAGTGGTGGGCGTACAGGAGGCAGCCAATCAGTGATTCTCTCTCATCATCATTGATGTTTCTATCTTTCTCTCCCTCTCCCTCTCTGAAATCAATAAAAATATATTTTAAAAAAGTTGGGAATCAAATTTTAAACTGTATACTCACTTCATTCATAGATTTATTTATGGATGTACAGTAATGAACAAGAGTCTCTGCCTCCATGAAGTTTTTATTCTAGGAGACACAGATAATGAGAAACAAACTACAAAGGCATTTAGAGTTATGCCAAGGGATGGTAAATTCCCTGAAGAAAAATTAAGCAGAGTAGGTGGGTAAAGAGTTTGAGGGGTGTTTTGTAAAACAAGGTAGCCAAGGAAAGGCTGTATAACATTTAGGAAGAAACCAGACCCAAGAGAGAAAGATGGCCCTGAAAATATCAGGGGGAAGATTACTAAAGGCAGAAGAATTAACAAATACAAAGGTCTTAACACAGGATCATGTTTGCTGCAGCAAAGGAAGAGAAAAATGTCAGTGAACCTAAAGTAGAGAGAATGAGGTAGAGAGAGTGGTTGATAACTCTAGATAGTAGCCAGGGTCCTAAATACAGGGCATTGGTTAATGTTAAGGACCTTGAATTTGAATCAAAATATGATGGGAAGTCTTAGGAAGGTTTTCTATGGAAGGCTGACATCATTCGAATTTTTTTCCAGAGGGTTTATTCTATCTTTTGTGAAAAAGAGGCTGAAGAGTGTGAATGTAGGGTAACAAGTTAAGTCATCATTGCTATAGTCTAGGTAAGAGTTTTTAGAACTTGAACTATGGTGGTAACTATGGATATGGTGAAAGGTGATCAGTTTGCAGATAGATTTTGAAGACCAACAGGATGGCTGGAATGATGGGAGAGTGAGAAAAAGGAATCACCGATAATAATCTAAAGTTTTTGGCTTGAACAGTTGAGTAGATGGTGGCACCATGTCCTGATGGGAACCTGGAGGAAGAACATTCTGGGGGTTGGGATAGAATTGAAAAGTTTGTTATGGAAATGTTATTTTTGAGATGCCCATAAATGGTTAAGTGGTTATACTGAGTAGGTAGCTACACTAATAAAAACGTAATATGCTAATTAGACTGTACATCCTTCTGGATGACCTTCCGGATGAATCCAGGACTGCGAGGGAAGCCCGGGTCCCGGGTGCCAGAGGGAAGTCTGTGCCAGCAGCCAGGGGAAGGAAGGCCTACTATTGCATGAATTTCGTGCATCAGGCCTCTAGTTTGATTAGAAGTCTGGAGTTTCTGAAAGGTCTGGGTTGGAAAGAACATTTTAAGAGCCTTCAGCATGCAGGTGGTTATTCAGAACAAGGGGGCTGGTTGAGAACTTGTCTGAAGTGAGTACAGCTAGAGATTACAGGACTCAAATTGAGGCATTCCAAATATCAAGTTGTGCATTGAAGAGGAATCAGCCCTGCTGTGTAGTATTCATAGTGGTATAGGTATATACAAATATTTATCTATTTTATTGCTAATGAACAATTCTCAGTTGCTTCTAGTTCTTGGTTCTACAGAAAAATGCCGCAATGTACTTATTTGTTTTTTTGTACACACCCAGAAATAAAATGTATCAACCACAGGGATCATAGAATTCCTCCATCTTCAATGGTGTTGGGTAATGACACCCCTCCAACAATACGAAATGGTTCTCATCACTTCAAAACCCTGTCAACACTTGGCATTCTCAGGCTTAAATTTTTATTCATTTTGTGGGTGTGACATGGTAATTCAATAAAATGTAACTTGCATTTCCTTGGTTATTGATTATGTTAAGAAGCTTTTCATATCTTTAAATCCCATTCAGGTTTTCTATTTTGTGGTGTTTGTTCTTTTCCCCCCTCACTTTTCTCTTGGGCTGTGTGCCTTGTAAGAATTTTTTCAATGGCAGTATCTATCTCATTAACAACTATTATGTCCTCGACAACTTCTAAGCACAGTGAGATAGCACGTTTGACATACTAGTAATCTTACGCTGGAAAGAATGACACTGGCAGTTTTGCTTTGCTATCTCATATTATTAATTTGGGGAGTTCCAACGTCAAGAAAGAGAGAGGCAAGGCATGAGCACTCAGCCATGCTTATTGACTTCACAGGCCCTAAGTGCCTTGTGTATTAACTGAGCAGATTGACTACAAGATTGCAGCTTTCTCTTGTCTTGTACTTCATCACTCCAAACGATGTCATCCCCAATGCAGGACTGACAGGCACTCATGTCCAGCCTTGGTTCTATATCCCAATCCATTAGTATTGGCTCGAGGTCAGCATTTTGAATACAAGATCAATTCTAATATAGTTACATTGACTTCTCTGTCTATCAGGGAGTAGATAGAAAGTTGAGAGGAATCAATAAATTCCAAACAACAAATCAAAAAATGCATTGTGTATATGAACCAGTTAGCATGCATGGATTTCCCTGTGCTAGTCATTGATTCAAATATAGGTAGTCTAGAAATTATGTGTTTGCATCCATACCTGAAGGCCAAAATAGAAATCAGCTCCCTCAAGCTATGTCTTTAGCTTAGCTGAATAGAAAATAGAAAATGAAAAAATGGTTGGCCTTGTACTCAATCTTATGTTTTCTGAATCTCTGATACTACTGCATACGTAGTCCTATCTTCTCTACATGTGTTTCTGCCTGACTAGTCTAATTTGCCTTGTCCTGCAATAGGTACTCCTTTGTACATATTTTTCATTCTCCACAAGTAGCACCTCTCCCCCTCTCAACTCCATCATCAACATAGGTCTCCGTCCTATCTCTTTTCTGCCTATAAAATCCATCCTCTGCCCCCAGCCCTACCCAAATCTATCTCTTATATTAAGCATTTAACTCCACTGCTCTGAGGTGGCCCTCAAGCTACCAAAATCCTCTAGTACTTATTCCCTTTAGCACTAATTCAGAGCCTTATCATATCTTCCCTATCACAGTTAGTTTTCTATCTGTCTGCTTCCCAACAAAAAATGACACTTGAAGATCTGGGGTTGTGTTTGGGGTATGGATATATGTCCCACCCATGCAGCACATTGCCTGCCTATAAGCAGATGCTTATTTAAGAGGATTCATTAGGCCCTGGCCAGTTTGGCTCAGTGGATAGAGCGTCTGGCTGCCAACTGAAGGGTCCCAGGTTGGATTCCAGTCAAGGGCACATGCCTGGGTTGTGGGCTCGATCCCCAGTAGGGGGCGTGCAGGAGGCAGCCGATCAATGCTTCTTTCTCATCATTGATGTTTCTCTCTCTCTCTCTCTCCCATCCTCTCTGAAATGAATAAAAATATATTAAAAAAATAAAAGGACTCATTAGTACAGATATGAGTTTGCACTCCTACCTCTTGTTAATGTCATGTTAATTTAAATGAACCAACATACTCTAGGATCCTGTTCTCCTTTTAACCTAAGGCACTAAGTCAGGTAACCTCTACATTTCCATCCTGTTCTCGCACCCATCTTAACTTAGTTGTATATGTAAGGTGAGTACCTGCTATTAAACAAAGAAAAATCAAGCTAAAATGGCCAATTTAGTAGTGCTTGCTGAAATAGGTGGGCTAATGGGCAGCCTATTCCTTCCTAAGGTCTATTGGCACATCCTGGTATCTCAGAGACTAGTTTCTTGTCCCTGCATTTATTTTAAATGTTTACTAGCAGAATCATTCTAAATATGAGACAATCGTGTTCCCATAGAGTCTTGGATGGGCCTGATGACCTATGAAGATTATAATTATTAATAAACATTTTTTGGTTAAAAATAAATGTAGTGAATAGTGGTTATTATTCACTAAGCACAATTCTTAGGGCTTCATAGATTTTAAGTAATTTAATTTGTATAAAAATTCTATGAGGTAGGTCCAATTATTCTGCTGAATATTCTCCCTAAGCCAGTCTACATCCAGTCTCCTCCATTCTTTACCCCGTTCTAAGTCCCAGGAGCCTGACCTCACCAACCAGGTTCCTTGCCCTCCGCCTCATTGTTGAATACAGCTAGTGGAAGATGCCAGCAAGAAATGAGAGATTGGGAGGAAAGAAAGATCAAAATTTTTGCATCATCGGTTTCCTTTCTACCTGGCTGTGTTTTGATAGTGGATACTTTTCTCCACCAAAGTCCACAACTTCCATAGCTAGCCCACTCCTACAGCAGTAACTCTCCTAAAAGTCTATTAACCAGTCTCTCCCTTTGCCCTTTTTCATGAAGGGTAATATTTTTATTGTCAGAATACTTTACTATTCTTTTTAGTTTTCCTTAAGCCTGCTTACCCCTTTGTAAATGTTCCTTTTATTAAACGCTCTTGTCTCTCTAGAATAACGTCCTTTTGTTCTACATTGTTTCCTTATAATGTTGACAAGAAAAAATATCCATTCCCACCTGGGGCCACTGTGTGGAGTTTGCACATTCTCCCCATTGTCTCATGTTGTTCCCCCCCCCCCCCCAGGTGCTCTGGTTTCCTCCAACATCCCAAAGATGTGCCTGTTAGGTCAATTGGCATCTCTTAACTGTCCCAGTCTGAGTGAGTGTGGCTGTGTAAGAGTGTGCCCTGAGATCAAAGGGTGTCCTGTCCAGGGTGGGGACCCACCTTGTACCCTGGGATGCCAGCAGAGGCACACGCCACCCATGACCATGAGCTAAGAATCTTTTAATCTTACTTAAATGTATGTATACTTAAATTTATTTTAATGTTTAATGTTTGTTGTGTTTTGGGGTGTATTTAGAAGTTTGGTGATAGTTTTTCTGATCAGATATATGCTATAGGGACTTAACACTTGCTGCACATCATTTTGTTTCCAGTCACAGTTTTCAAGAACATATGGATGATGTTATGTGAGGACTTACTGTATAGCATCTTACTGCCTGGACCTCAACATTTACAAGTTAGGAAACTGAGGCATGATGGCATTAAGTTAATGTTCAAGATCACACAACTACTGAGTAGCACAGTTGGGATTCAAATGTTGGTTCTGTAGTTCCACAGTTTGTGCTCCTACCACCATAAAATGTTGTCCGGGTCTCCAAATGTAGTCAGACAACTGGTTTTTAACACTATTATAGGCCTCCAATATCTTTTAAACTGAAGCCAAGAGCAAAGGGCCTATTTTCTTTTCCAGGAGAGAAAGATCATCAGAATAATTTCAGAAAGTATGTGGGCAGATTTATGCATGGGAAAATGTTTTGCATTTGTCCATGGTTTTCATATAATCTTCTAGATTCACCTATTGCCTGTTTTGCATTGAAAGAATATAGACAGGCATGGATTTAAGAAAAACAAAAAGTAGTACACAATTAAAAACAAGAAACATGGGAGTATCAAAGAGCTATACTCTAAAATTAAAATCCCAACTCCGTATTTCAAAGACTCAAGCCAGTCTTTTGCCCAAACTAAAACCAATAGTGAGGTTGAATTTTAATCCAAAAAGGAACTTTAGAAAGGAAACTCCCATAAAATTATTCAAGGTGGCTGATGAGCTATTTCACTTAAATTCTACAATAAATCATCTGGTGATTCTTCCTATAATTTACCACGGAGTTAGTATTGTTTTAACGCCACTGTATATTACATTCCTTCTATATGTGAGTCATTCTACATACATATTATTGTTACATATCTCCCCATTCTTGAAAGATACATAATATTAGTCCCATTTATCAGGTGGAGAGTAGAGGATCAGACTATTTACATTTTTCCTCAGAATCAAAACATGAGTGGAGAACTCAGATTCAGACTCAAGTATGACTTTTAATATTGTATTTTTTTTTAATTATTATCGTACTCAAGTTATAGAATTACACAATAACTCATAACTCAGTGTCTCAGGAAAGGTGAAAACCACCTTGAATCCCACTTAAGATCTTCCCAAAATTCTGTAGTACGTATATTATTTTGATTGACTTTTGAGATTATGCACATGCAATAAAGTGCATTTGCTTTCTTTTTATAGTTCTTTTGAATGCAGCTACAAATTAGATAAGAATAGAGTATAATTCCATGTATACAGGTGGAATTTTTACACCTGATAGCTGAAATAATTGAAACTTGTGAGCTCTATCAAACTCTATGAATTGCAGAATATGCCTGGTTTTATGCAATGTGCAGGTCTCTGAAATCTTTTATAATCCAAAAATCTGGTAAATCATGCTTTTTCCCGATGACTTTTAAGATCACTTAGGAAAGGGAAACCTGCCCTAGCCAGTTTGGCTCAGTGGATAGAGCTTCGGCCTGCAGACCAAAGGGTCCCAGGTTCAGTCCTGGTCAAGCACCCTTACCTCGGTTGTAGGCTCCTCCCTGGCCCAGGCCCTGGTTGGGCTCCTACAGGAAGCAACCAATAGTTGTGTTTCTCTCACATCAATATTTCTCTCTAGCTTTTCCTCTTTCCTCCACTCTCCCTAAAAATCAATGGGAAAATATCCTAGGATGAGGATTAAAAAAAAAAGAAAGAAAGGGAAACCTCAATTTAAATGGAGCTCCTCTCATATTATTGTTTTTCCTTTTCCCTCCAACCTTGGCAATATGCTCAATAGTAAATCAAGTACAGTAAATCAAATACTTCATTTAAAAGCAAACTTTTTAGCCCTGGCTGGATAGCATAGTGGGTTAGAGCATCATCCTGATGTGCTTAGGGTGTAGGTTCATTTTCAGTCAGGGCACAGACAAGAAGCAACCAGTGAATGCATAAATAAATTGAACAACATAGCCGCTCTCTCTCTCTCTCTCTCTCTCTCTCTCTCTCTCTCTCTCTCTCTCTCTCTCATTTCCCCTTTCTCAAATCAATAAAATTAAATTAAAAAGTTAAAGCAAACTTTTAAAAAAATTTTGGTTAGGTAGACATAAGCCATAAATGTCTATAGTAATTATTCAGTTTTAAAGAGTGCAATCGACATAATCACAGGGTCTGGCATGTGGGCTTTTCCTTGCTGCACACAATTTTCTACCCAGAGGTAGAGAGACTGTAGGCTTCTGTTGTAGGAAGTGCTGCTAACCGTGTTTACAAAAATGGTTGAGAAAACCCATGTCTGTCTGACAGCTTTTTACCACATCAATTATAAATGCATTTTCCCTTGGGTGGTATTATCTCCCGCCCAAGGAATTTTCCACTGTCCTGGAGCATTTGCTGAGGAGAATTGATTAGGAAGGCGGTTTCCCAGTAGATGGAGAGAAACTGCAAATGCTCCTGTTTGTTGATGCTGCTGCCCTCCTAGCATAAGTACTGCAAGAATGTGCACAATTACAGCCGAAAATTCAAGCGGAAGCCGCTATGATAGGATTGGCAATTCATTCCTGCGGAGCGGAACAGACCCAGATTTCTGCGACTTGAATATACCCACCTAGGCAAAGTGATCTTTGCTGGTGAGGAAATGATAAATCCTGGCCATCTGTAGGGGTGGGACAAAGACACATGTTTTGTTTGGGGTGGCTGGAGTTCACAGGATTGGCCATACCAGAGTTTTTGTCTGATTATGTTTGTATAGACCCAGCTTCCTTTCTTTATTTTCTTTGTTTTAACTATAATCATGGGGTATTAACTATAAATTAATTATTAGAAAGATGAGTTTATAGTAAAGTACTTTAAACAATCCTGGGTATATTTTTCAAGGCCTTTTATTTGTAAATGTGACACAGTTTTTAAGATGAATAAATTTAGTTATACGCTCATTTTATTTTTATAATATAATAATTTTTTTCTCACACTTGATTCTAAAGTTATGCTGAGGTATGTGCCCTTGACCAGAATCAAACTTGGGGCCCTTCTGTCCATGGGCTGAAACTCTATCCACTGAGCCAAACTCGCTACGGCAAAATACCCAACATTCTGACCCAGTAACCCCATGACTATAAATTTCTCTTTAAGTTTAGGAAATACACCAAAACTCTGCTTTTCAAAACAGTGGCCTCATGCCACACTGGACACTGGGAAACTGGCTAGTCAGATTGAGATATAATGTAAGCGTAAAAGACACAGTGGAATTTTAAGACAATACGAAGAATGAGGGGTGTCGCTTCCACAATTTATTTGAAAATAAAATATTTTAATACACCAAATGAAATAAGACATATTATTATAATAACTTTACCTGTCTCTTTTTACTCTTTTTGATGTGGCTATTAGAAATGTAAAGTTATGTACAAGGCTCACATTTGTGCCTTGCATTTTATTTCTATCAGACAGAATTTCTAAACAGTAGAAAGAACTACATGCATATACAGATGTTTATTATACTGCTTATAATGCTATTTTAGTATATATTTGAAATATTTACTGAGGAGAGGATGGCTATGAACATCCTATATAATAAAAGGCTAATATGCAAATTAACTGAACGGTAGAATGGCTGGTCGCTATGACGCGCACTGACCACCAGAGGGCAGGCGTTTAACTCAGGAGCTGCAGCCTGGTGGTCCTGGTGGTCAGTGTGCTCCCACAGGAGGAGCGCCATTCAGCCAGAAGCCGGGCTCACAGCTGGCAAATGCAGTGGCAGTGGCGGGACCCTCTCCTGCCTCTGCTGCAGGTGGGCGGTAAGGAGTGAGGGGTCCCCAACAATGAGAGGGTGCAGGCCGGACTGAGGGACCCCTCCTCGCCCCCAGTGCATGGAATTTCATGCACCAGGCCTCTAGTTATAATATATAGTGTGTCCCAAAATAATGTACACACACACTTTGAATAATTATAAAGGCAGCATTTTTTAAAATATATTTTATTTTCAAAATTGAGCTATGAGCTGTTAAAGTGTGTATACATTTTGGGGGGGGGCACTCTGTATATGTGATTCAATGGTAAGCAGATGATAGAAATCATAATGGTGGAGATTGCAGCAATATCTAGAATACAAATATAAGTTTAAAAATAGGAAAATAATTGTATATATAGTAGGTACTGAACTTTGTGAAAATATGTGTATGAACAGAAAAAACACGGGAAGCAATGGACAAAATACTAAGAATTGAAAGAGTTGTTTTTTCTTCTTCAAAACCTCACTGTTAGTATTATACTATTTTTTTCACAATTAAGACAACTAGAATAAGGGGAATAAAACTGGCATAGAGAGGTGTTGTGCTATCTCCTAGTCTTCTAGGTGATGTCCCCTTAAGAGTGTTCAAGTGTCTTGAAAACCTAGGGAGCCGATCATTGCTGCCAATTGCTGCCAGGGAGCTTCTGGTGTGGAATGTATTAAACATATGCTTCACCCTAGGGTCTTATGATGAGACTGCTAAAGGCTGCACGACTCCACCAGAGTAGTTTGAATTTTACAGAAAATCACACACACACATACCCTCACACTCACAAAGAAACTTATTTGAAAACGAAGAAAATAAACACAAGTTCTTATACCATTTGTTCCCGTCCATCACTTATAGTTTTATTATCACCCTCATATTTAGGGCCCCATTGTCCCATTGTCTCCTATTTTTATTATTTGACATAATATCTAACTGAGCTACAGCCTCCATTCTCCCCATCCCTTTCCAGGCTTAGATATTACACAAAATAGTTTCCTCAAACTATTTCTCTTACAGTTTGTTGCCCCTATTGATTAGGAAAAACAATGGAACCCTAAATAAGCAACCATCTTCATACCTATAGATTAAATAAACTCAGTTGTCTTTAACTAGGTCTTTATTCCATATCAGCCCTCATGTTCTCTCTCACCATGACTACATACAGACTCTAATCTCCAGTTTACCTGGGCAATGACCTGGTCTAATTGATGGAGAATTTCTGGTCTCCATCAATCAGTACAGTATTCACCCTTGAAGACCTAGCCCTATTACCACCTTTTGATAAAGTATTTCATGCACTACATGCCAGTTATGTGGACAGAGGTACAAAAATGAGGTACCTAATTTGAATACTCTATGCTGTACCTCTTAGCACTGCAATCTATTCAAGTTCTCATGATAGACACGGGAGCTGCTCAAGACTTCACACTGTCTTCTCTTTCATCCTTTTGTCGAAGCACAATTTTCTGTTGGTTTTACTTTCTAACTGGTTTTTCATCTCTCTTTCTTTCCTCCAGTTTAGGCCCATCACCTTCATCATGCCTCATTCAGGCCCCTTCAAGGTGATCTCACCTGCTTTGACCTTGTTCCACCAGCCAAACCACTCTCCACATGACCTCTAAAGCACTATTCCAAGAACACAGATCTGATTATTAACTCCCCTTTTTAAAGGCCTTTACTTACTCTAAATCACTATGAGGGCAACCTTAGAGTGGTTTACAAAGCTCCCCCTCTGTTGCTGGCCTATCTATGGAGCAACACCTCTCAGCACTTATTATTTAATGCTCCAGGAGCACCAATATGCTTGTTTGTGGCAACACACAGCACCTCATTTTCTGTATTTTCTCCTGATTTTCTCTCTGTCTTTTTGACCAGTCCCTGGGATATGAGCAAATTGCACATGACTTATCCCTCCTTTTCCTTTGAAATGAAAAGGAGTGTGGTTTTCTCTATGAAATAATTAGAAAATCCGTTCCCGTTGATATTGACAGTTGATTTCACTGCATTTCCTCTATTCTCTCCCCTTCCATTACTTTAGACATACAGCTATCTATTCATTTTCACAGTGTTTCACAAATGTTTACTTGTCCATCTCAGCAAATAGTGAACACCTTAAGAGAAAAAAAATATATTTTATCCACTTCTCTGTCACCAGCTCCTAATATGGTGGGCACTCAATGCCATTTTATCGAGTGAACTAGCAAAGAAGTCCAGCTTAGCTCATTGCACATAAAATAGTTATAATGACAAGAGTTTAACCAAGTTAGAGTTATATTACTGCCAGTGATCAATTACTATTTATTTAATCTAAGGATATATTTTTTCTATGCTTGCCAAAATATGGGTGCTAAGGTGAACAATTCTCTCCCATTTCCTGGCATGTGAGTTTCCACATAAGAAGAGATCTTGACACAGCTACCTAGAGAAACAGAGGGAAGGAATGTGCAGGTATATGTCGCCTTGAACTTGTTGGGCTCCTTTCAAGTTTATAAAATCAGTCGGTTACAGCTTGCAAAGGTGAAGCCGGGTGCAGGTAAATGTTAGTATTAGATATTTGAGTTTTGCGAGAAAAACATTTTCTACTGGGTTGTTCCTTTTAAATACCATGACCAGAAATGTCCACAGGGAAATCAAAGAAATGTGTTTGCCTTTACTTCTCCTCATATGTACTATCTATTCCAGGATGGTGACATTGTTCTTCTTTTGTTTGGCGAGTATGGATTTCCTAAGGGGCCCTGAAGTATCTTTTAAAATACCAGAGAATAAATTGTATCTTATACAATCCATTGGATAACAATTTATGTTAATTTTACAAAATCCATGAGAAAGGCTTTAAAAAAATCTGGCCATATTTGCATATATTGTACCTCTTATACAACTTATCGTAATAGGAACTAGAAATGAATGTTTTTATAAAACTAATAAGTGATGCATTAACACCTGGTTCTAAGTGATGAGGATAACAAAACATGTCTTGTCAAATAAAAATATATTTAGACTATAATTTTAAAAGCTACATGATACGGCAAGTTTTGATAGCTTGATGATTTCCTGTGTAATTCTCTACTAAAGAAGAGGACCACTCTTAAGTTTTACCAAATAAAAAAACGAAGTATGACGCTTATTGAAAATGTTGCTAGATTATTACCATTCACTTTTAAAAAGCATTCATACAACTGAACACCAAAAACAAATAATTCAATTAAAAAATGGGCAGAGTACCTGAATGGACATTTCTCCAAAGATGACATACACATATGAAAAAATGTTCAACATCACAAACAACCAGATAAATGCAAATTAGAACAAGATAGCACCTCACATCTGTCAGAATGGCTTTTATAAATTAATAAATCAACAAACAAGTATTGGCCAGGATGTGAAGAAAAGGGAAGCCTGCTGCATTACTGATGGAATTGCGAATTGGTGTGGCCACTATGGAAAACAGTATGGCGGTTCCTCAAACAATTAAAAATAAAACTACTTACCTTATGACCCATAAATGTTTACTTCTGGGTATTTATCTGTGGAAATCCAAAACAGTAATTAAAAATACATATATACACACCCCTATGTTCATTGCAGCATTAGTTACAATAGGTAAGATATGGAAACAACTAAAGTGTCCATCCATAGATGAGTAGATAAAGAAGATGTGGTACATATATACAACGGAATACTACTCAGCCATAAAAAGAATGAAATCTTAACATTTTGTGACAGCATGATTGGACCTAGAGAGTATTATGCTAAGTAAAATAAGTCAGAGAAAGACAAATACCATGTAACTTAACTTACATGTGGAATGTAAAGAACAAAATACACATACCAACAAAACAGAATGAGACTCATAGATACAGAGAACAGACTGATGGTTACCAGTCTGGGAGGGTTAGGGGACTGGGTGAAAAAAAGTGAAATTATTGAGAAGTACAGATTGGTAGTTACAACACAGTCATGGGGATGTAAAGAACAGCATCGCGAATATAGTCAGTAATATTGTATTAACTACATACAGTGTCAGGAGGTGCGAGATTTACTGGGGGGGGGGTCACTTTGTAAATCATATAAATGTCTTGCCACTCTACTGTACACCTGAAACTAATATAAAATGATATCGAATGTCAACTGTAATTGGCAAATAAAAAGTAAATAAAAAAAGAAGTTTCTTCTGAAGTCTGTGTGACTCTTTACTTCAAAAAGGAGCTTCCTGGAGCCATTCTTAATCTTGTGTTGCTCTCAATAGGCTTTTTCATTAATTAGTTAACAAACATCTTGTAAAAACCTACTGTTATCAAGCTAATGCGCTCAAGCGTAAGAACTCTAAGAATGCACAAAAATTCAAAGAATGCACAGATTCAGAGAAATCACAGTCAATTCTGGAAACCACATCCAGATGTCAATGAGGGACAGCCGACGAGTGAAGCTCAATTTCCCCTTTCATCAGAGGTGGAACCAGAAGATCAGATGCCACTGATAATCAATATCCACATTTACCATTGACAGGTTTAAACACTGGAGATGGTAAGGTGAAGGGGGGGGGGCACATAGTAAAATAATTTCACGTTCTTCCCTGACAAGCCGAGTGGGTGGAAACCACAGGCTGCATGCAGAGCTTGGAGGGGTGGCCTAAAGGATGGTCTCCTTAGCCCCTGCTTTTCTGCAGACGGCCCCATGCAGGGTGAGGAGCAAAGGCCACCTTTCTGGCCAGTAGCCACTCTCTAATGCCATCCGATGGCTCTAACTGAGGCTTAGCTTAGCAGCTGATGGCCAAATAACCTACATGTAATTAAAAAGTCGTGTTCAGAAAACAAAAAGACATCCCCCACAGAGTGGTTTCCAGGAGGAGAGCTATCGGGCATCCATCCACACAGGAGGCCGGACACAAAGCCAGCAATGAGTTGGGGGAGGAAAAGGAATCTGGCTGAAGATGGAAGCACCGAGCAGGGACACTGGAGACATTCAGGCTCCAAATGCAACGCGGCTGGAGCCGATCAGCTCACCTGAAGGTGGCAGGAAAGAAAAAGAAGAAAAATCCCTGCCTTGGACCTGAAACAAGAGACATGCCCTAAGCTCATTAGCATCGGGAAGCCAAACAGCTTTGTTCACACACAAAATTAGCAGAGGCAATTACAGAATAATGGCCGTCTTTGGTAAACAGACTTGATGCCTGGAAGTAGCTCTGGCGCTCCACGTCCATTATTTCTCCTGTGGACAAAAGGGAGGATTTGTATTGAAGTTTCTGACAGAAGCAAACCAGCGTGGCTGCACTTTCCCTGCCGGGCATGAGGCACTTATTGGAGCAATGAAAAACTATAAAGGGGCAAAACAATTTTGACAAGAAAACCCTTTGGGGGAGAAAAAAAAGAAATCCTTCCTTCATCAAGGCAAGTCTTTGTGATTTAGGTTAAAAAAAAAGGTCAAATGTGTACTATCAGAAAATTATACTACTTGAGACTCCTTGTTGGGCAGGTTTGTCACTAAATGCAAAAAAAAAAAGAGGCTTTTCTGTTAACACTTTTTTTTTCCTGGATTACCTCAAATTGGCAGAATACATGATTGCTTAATGAAATATTTTAAAAATATATTTGTATTCATTTCAGAGAGGAAGAAAGAGAATCAATGATGAGAGAGAATCATTGATCCACTGCCTCCTGCATGCCCCACACTGAGGATTGAGCCCATAACCTCCGCATGTGCCCTGAACAGGAATTGAACTGTGACCTCCTGGTTCATAGGTCGACACTCAACCACTGAGCCACTCCAGCTGGACATTTAATGAAATATTTATGCTGTAGGAGGGGACGCAAATTCCCCTCTGTATATGCAGAGTCATTCTCTAAAATTACTTTCCGACTCTCTGATTCCTGCCTGTTGCACAGTAGGAGGCCATTATTTGGATACTGCAGAAACCCACCGAGAGCACAAACTGTTTTGTGAAGAGTGCAAGATAGAGGTATTTTGGATCTGGCAACGGCTGCTTTTAAATATCTAGAGAGTGCTTAGTGAGAAAGTACATAAATTATTAATGTTTTGTCTAATACTGTTTCAATGAAAACATCTGGATAAATTGGTGCCATATATGGAGCACATGCTTGGGGTGGTCTGGCTTAAAACATAGACTTTGTGGTTGTGGTGACATTCCCATCTGTTGGGGGGCAGGGGGTGCACTCTGGAAGATCTCAAATCTATCCCTGAACTCCAGAGTAGCTAAAAGTGAGGCTCAAGGAGAGGTTTCTGTGACTATCAACCAGGAAGGAGGAATCATACACAATGAAATACTCTGTACAGGAAAAACAGTGTCAATTCTAAACCGGAAGTCACAAACTCCACACCGGTATTTGAAATCACAGGCGGTGATGGGTGACTTAGCTGCTTCTCTATTTGGGCAACTCTCAGATAAATGTCTGCAAGATTGTTTGGGGTTAAAACAATACTTCTTGAAATCAGAAGACATCTTAAGAGGAGCAACTGTAGACATTCTTTCCCAAAATATATGGAATGGCACCCACAGGTTACTCTAGTGCAGGTGGCTCGCTCCTGGTTTTGGTCTGACAGATGAGTACAGATGATTTCATGGGAGGCAGTAACATGTAGCAGCTGGAAATGATGATTATGAAGTAAAAGAAACTAGAACACAATCCTGGTTCTGCCTGTACATCTCTTACTGTTTCTGAACTCCACTTTCTTCTTTTTATAAAACAGAGATGATAATCACTGAATCTATGTCAAGAACTGTTATAAGGCCCTGGCTGGTGTTCCTCAGTGGTTAGAGCATCGGCCCATGCAGGGAAGGGTCGTGGGTTCGATCCCCAGCCCCATGCAGGAGGCAACCATTTGATATGTCTCTCTAATCTCTCTCTCTCTCTCTCTCTCTCTCTCTCTCTCTCTCTCTCTCTCTCTCTCTTCTCTCCTTCCCTACCTTTCTCTATCTTTAAAAATTAATGGAAAAAATATCCTCCATTGAATTATTGAATTGAGAATTAACAACTAAAAATAATTGTTATAAGGATTAAATGAGATATGCTTGTTCCATGCTTAACACAACATCTGGCATAAGATAATTGTTCAAAAATCACACAAAAAAGTAACTTAAAAACTCAATAAATGATGGATGGCTTTTTAATTAGTGAGCCACTTTGGAGACTCACAGTGACTGATACTGAGTAAAAGGTTTCTTTGACGAGGGAAATTCGGTGAATATAGAATTCTTATTACTACATGCAGGAGAGATGACAGTAGCTGCTTTATTATAAGGACACCCAAGCTCTCAGCAGAGCAGTTTTCTCATATCTGCATATAGTATCCCTTTATAGACTCCAGCAGCCTGTTGAATGCCATCTGACATTATATTTCTCCCAAACAAGTGGATCCTTCTAAATAAAGCCAAAATACCCCAGATGGCCACATATTTGAAATAAAGCCAATGCTTTACAGGTAAAACATACATGACTTGGTGTTTTGATGAAGAAATATAACTGTTACTTATTGCTCTCTAAAGTCATGAATATAGGACTCTTAAAAAAAAGTTTGATGTAAAGAAAGCTTGACTTATTACCATGCAAACTGTTATCTTTACCAGCCCCAGACCTTCAATCATCATTATTTAAAACAGTTATCATGCAATCAAAGTAGAATATGAGTATCACTAATGTACAGAAATTATTTGGCTTACTGGGGGAATTCTGAAAACACTTGAATGAACGTCAAGTACATGTTTTACTTTTTAGTGTGTGAGAGAGAAAAAATTCCATCTCTTAAGGTAGATTTTCTTTATTCATTGACTTACTTGTATGTATTTGACCTTATAACAAAGCAAAATGCTTAATAATAACCTGGAAATTATTATTACCACAGCTGGTGAAGAGGGGGGTGGTCAAAAGTAAAATAAAATAAAAAACTTATGCCCATCAGTAGATGAGTAGATGAAAAGCAGTGATACATTTATACAACGGAATACTACACAGCTATTAAAAAGAAGGATCTCTTACCCTTTGAGACAGCATGGAGGGATTAGGAGATTATTATGCCAGGCAAAGTAAGCCAGTCAGAGAAAGATAAGTATCACGTGATCTCACTTACATGTGGAATCTAAAGAACAAAATAAACTGATGTACAAAATAGGCCCAAAGCCATGGATACATGGAATAGACTTATAGATCTCAGAGGGGAAGAGAGTGGGGAGGAAAGGAAGAGATTAACCAAAGAACATATATACATATATGCATAACCCATGGACGCACACATGGTGAAGGCCTGGGATGGGGGTAAGGGAAAATGGGGGACATCTGTAATACTGTCAACAATAAAAATTTAAAAATAAACTTTAAGAAACTAAAAAAACACACACTATTATTTTTCTTGAATAAGTAAAGTTTCCATGCTATAAGGACAGTGTGTGTGTCTGTACATTGCCAAATAGTTGGAATAGACTTCCATTGGTTATAGCCAGGAGGGGATATATATTTTGTTCACTTTTTTTCTCAGCAGTCAGAAGTTATACCTAAAATTAAAAAAAATAATAATAGTAAAATAAAACGTAACAAACTACAGAATTTCTTTTGCAGGTTACTTCTGTTCAATAATTTTGAAATTGAGGTAGACTTATAGAAGGAATAAATTCAAAACCTTCCTCATGCTCATTCAGATAACATTAATGATGTAGACTTTGCTAAATATTGCCTAATTGACCTGAGGACAAAGAAGAAAATATTGGGGCACAAATTCACCTGAAGGGTATTAAAGAATTCTGTAGCTCCTTGTAGAAAGCCTGCTTTCATCTGCAGTGTGAGCCATGGGGACTTAACACTCTTTGCTTATCCTTCCTTAATAAATCAGAGCTTTCAGCACTTGTTGGCATCAAACCAAAACGTCAGAATCGGCTAGATGTCAAAGTTGGCATCTCATTGAAATTTACTTCTGAACAATGCAATGGTTTTTATTCTGTTTACTTTGTATAGTTTGGGCTTACTCACCCTTTCTCAGGAAGAAGGCATTTATGTTTGCATGAAACATGAGAAGAATATATTTATGAAGATTTTTATAGTCAATATATATGAAGGAAATTTATTTCCAATGCAAAAAAAGAAAAAAGAAAGAAAAAAGTTGTGTGTGGGGAAAATGCTTACATGTGTTTATGTCCATTGTTTTTCTGTTGAGGAATTTCACAGATTTTATTAAATTCTCAAGTAAAAATATTATTGAATAACTGATCTATAGGGAAACTATTCTGAATTACTAAAAATAAAAGAATAAATGAATAAATAAGTACAGGAAGTTTAGATTCTCAAAGCTGTTGGAGCTGTAATTAGCCTTTTAAGTGTTCTTATTAAAAGAAGGGGAGAGGGAGTAAAGAGATTATCTTTTCTGAAGTTGCTGAGAAAATGTCAAGGGTTGGGGCCATCTGCATCCAACATCTCAATCAAATAAAGAAATCAACTTCCTATAAAGGGAAATGCATCCCCCTCCCACCCAGGCTACATTTGAAATTGAAAATAGGTCCTTCATTAATCAGAAACGCTGAATTCTCTACAATTATGAAAATGCAGGTTAGAATTCAGTACATCTCGGGTGGAACCTGAGATTCTGCATTTTTTACAAGTTCCCAGAATAACCACTCTGCTGTTCTGTGGACATGGACATTGAATAGCTATGCCCAAGGCTAATGATAAATGCTGTGGCTAGCAAAGAAAAGGTGGCAAGGTGCTTTATCTGACTTGCAAATTTGTCTTGCTCTGGCACTTGGTTGACTTTTCCCTTTCACCTATACCCTTATATCTACACTAGAGGCCTGGTGCACAAAATTTGTGCATGGGTAGGGTCCCTAGGCCTGGCCGGCGATTAGGGCTAATTGGGGCCTTCTGGCTGCCAGCCGGGGCCTCTCTTCCCTGGCTTCCGGCTGCCGGACGGGGCCTCCCTTCATTCTGCCCTGACCCCTGGTGGTCAGTGCACATCATAGTGGGCAATCAGTCTCCTGTTTGAACTCCTGTGGGGATAATTTGCATATTAGGCTTTTATATATATGGATTACTTCCATCATCTACTAATTTATCTGTTCTTCCTGCCTCCTATCTGTCCTCCCCAAAATTGTTATTAGTAATAGTAGCATTGTTGTTGTTATTGTTACACTATTAGTCATGCTGTCTGCCAGGTACTCTTTTAAAAACTTCGTAAGTATTGTCTCATTAATCCATTCTGCTGCCACATTAGTCTCTGCAATAATAATTATATTATTCTCATAAGCTCATGGGACAAACCTTTTGGCAGTTCCAGTAGTCATGTTGGAATGGATTCTGAATTCTTTCCCCTGGACTCCCCCATGTCACCATCATTGATCCAGAATAAGAGCTTCCCAGGTGAGGCAAGTCTCTACTTTGCACAATTTGATATTAAATGTAAATTCTAACCTACCCTTAGTTAGTTGGTAAATGAAGTCACCTTTTCATAATTTATACTTCATGTCTAGAATGTTTTTATCATTGTTTCCCTAGTTGACATTTAGAAACTTTACAATTTTGATAAGCCTCTGTGCATGAGAAAGAATACCAAGTATTAATATGTCTAGATTATTCAGTGTTTAAGAGTAAATGTTGATAATGAAAGAGTCTAAGAACTCTCAAGGGGAAAACAGGAGATCTACGGGGACCAAAGATAAATTGGAAGGTAAATTCTAGTTTCTGTCTATGTTAAATGATGTAGATGGTTATAATGTTAGATTAGAAATATCCTAAAATTGCTTACTTCACAACTTTAGGATTTTCAAAGATACTAGGATATTACAGAATTTCTAGAAGGTTTAATACCTAATATTTTTTCTAATTACTGATCATGCAGCTGAGATATTTTCCCCAGAGGGAGCTTCTTAAAATCTGTCTTCTTCTTAGGGCTCAAGAATAGTAGGGCCCTGTCATACCAATACCTTGGAAAAATAGCATACTCTTTCTCTAGTACTTGGTCATAAGTTAAATAATAAATCAATGGGAAATAAAATATGCAAATCCATTTAAAATGTATCCAGACTGATTAATTTATATTATAAGAGTAATTGGATATATTAACATGTCTAGGAAAGTCTATATTGGCCAGAAGGAGTGTTGGCCCCATGCAAGATGAGCAGAATGAGAGTCAGAGAGACCAATGCTACTCCTGTCAATCTAGGTGGGTTTGGGGGGGAAATGTTCAAGTCCAATTGGTCAGACCTTCCCTGGAAATGCAAAGTGTTCTCCAAGCTACTTTAGCCAAAGACTATGTTCTGAGACATTTGTAACACACTACATGATAGTTCAATGACTGTGATCTGGCTTCCCATGTAGCCCTTCCTACCACTAGAAGTCATCCCCACGAGCCTGACTTCTTTGCTCAGGACTATCATATTTCTCAGTACATATTAATAGGTTCCTTGTTCAGGTTAAGTATCCAACAACTTCTTATCATGCTAGCTCTGAAAGATAGAACTGTTGCCATGTGACGATAAAATCAGAGTTCTGAGACCCAAAATTGAGAGGCATTTCAGTCAACTTACTATGCCATTCTATTTAAAACTAATTCATACAACCACCATCCTTCTCAATAATGTATCCCTCCTCAAACCTTTAGACACTTTTTTCTTTACCTATATTATGGAGCAAATCAAAACCACTAGGTAAGACTCCCTCATCTTCTGTAGTCCAAACCCACCAACTCAACTCAGCTATGTCATCAGTCATGTTGTCTTCTTTCTCTGCTTCTGTGTCTTTCTTTATTACCATACATGCAGATTAAATATAGATGTAGATGTAAACATATGTGTGTAGCAATTATCTTCCTCCTTGAAGAGTACACTCTTCCACTGTGTTTTGAATTCCATTCCTTCCCTTTTAACTGGCTTCTTGATGTTGCCAATTTTTCATTCAACACATATGTAGGAAATGCGTATTATATTCCAGATACTATTCAGCAGCCCAAATTTCCTCTTATGTGCATCATAACATTTCAAGGTTGGCATCCTTGTATGAATTTTGCAGAGAAGGAAATCGTCTCAACAAGGTTAAGTACAATACCAGATGGTAAGTAGCATGACTGAGATTTGAAACCAGGTTATTGTGGCTCTAAAAAAGCTTTTTCTTGTTTGTTTATTTTCTATGTTGTTTATTCCCTCTATTAGAATATAGGCTCTATAGGAGCTGTGGTCTTGTCTCTATGGTAAAGCTTTGTATTCCCAAATCCTTGAATAGTGACAGTCACATAGTATATACTCCATTAAGGGTATTTGAATACATTTATGAATAAATAAATGAATTCCCCTCTACTCTCCTGGTTATAGAGGCTGAGGGTCTGTTTCTTTGACACTATATTCCCACCCTACCCCTTGCTGTGTCAGTGACTTGAAATCCTCTCTTTTTCCTTGGAATTCTAACTTGGCCAAAATATGGCTTATTGCTTTTTTTCATAAGTTTTCTCTTGTCTTATTTCCAATTATCTCTGTTGAAATTATTCTTTCTTGAAAGTCTCTGGCTATTGTTGAAACATCTTTGCAGAAGGCTGAGGGGGACAGGGAATTTAGTGTATTTATCAGCCTCTACATGACCTTGTTGTTTCAAATATCCTCAGGTCAAAACTAATTTATATTTTGCCTCTTGGGCACATATTACCTCAGTTTTCTACATTCATAGCTCGGTATGGCTCAAATCAAAATCCTATAGCTTACAGAATCTCCATGTCCAACTCACTTTCTCACCAGATTTTCTTCTAAGCAAACAGGTTATATTTCAGATGCTAGAAATAGCCAGTAGGTATGCTTGCTCCCTCTCCTACTACTAAATGAGAGTGAGCAATTTTTTCGCAGGACTATTTTCCACCTCCTTCTTACCCCTTCCCTGACCCTAGATCTCATAACGCTAATCAATAGATTATTAGGTATGCTTTTATGGGAAATCTTTAAGCTGCTGGCGGTCTGCAATTGCATATTTTCTCTTGTTATGCTCTTTCTTTGGGGCCATCTGTATAGAATTTGGCACAAGAGCTTTAAATGTTTGATCTGTAGCAATTTGCTCCAAGGACTTTGGTGCTCTGCCCTCACCTGTATTCTCTTTATCCTTTCAGGTTACTAGCATTGTATCTAGTAGCAAGTGTAAAGGACAAGAAAGTTATTGTTGTTGGTTTAAATACAAATTCCCAGGGCAGGCCCTTGGAGATTCTGATTGTAGCTCTGAAGATGCATCTGTAAATGATCACTTTAAAAGACCTCTACATGATTCTGATACATGTCTGGTCTTAGCAACACCATGCTAAGAGATGAGTAAGCAAAAATAATGGGTCTCTTACTGCTATGTTAGCTAGCATGTAAATTATTATAGAGGTAGAGACTTGGCTTTAACTTCATTTTTGACACTTTGCTTGGGAGATAATAGTTAAAACAGCTCATCAAAGCTTCCATGAATCCCTGGTTTCCGTGTAAATAAAGAGCAAAGCTAGAAGCTAAAGGGTTAAGTTGATTTTCACCTAACCATAAATGAGGCAGAAGAAGAGAAAGCAGACTCTGCCCCTGGAGATTGGAAAGGACTTAAATGTTAGCACTAACATATTGAACCTAATTCTCAGCTTCAGAGGTAGTCAGGGCAATCACCCAAGAGATCAATGCTTGCTCTCCCCTGGGGATAGACACGCTCCTGCTTTTCCTATTCCACCCCCAAACTTCATTTCTGACCAACTTCCCAAGACCGAGAATTGTTGTTGTTCTTCTTTTTTTATTATTCTTTTTTTTCTGTGAAAAATTCATTTAGGACATAACATCATAATTCTCCACTCCCACTCATTTTTCTTCTTTTTGCGAAAATCAATAACTTATAGGACTGGATTTTATAAAGGCTGAAGCAGTTAGGAGAAAATAAAGGAATGAATCTTTTTGCTCATCATATTTCACACACCCACCTGCTTAGTGCTTTGTGCCAGCCAGAAGAGAAAGCACATTCACCAGACAGCAAGAGAGAGAGAAAGTGGAAGCCAACCATTAAATATATGTTTAATGAATGCTAACTGAGTGGCTTAAGAAATGAATAGTTAGCAGCACATGGGATAATTTAAGTTGGGAAGATATCAGAAACACACCAGAAGTCTCTAGCTTTCATGGTAATAGTATTGGGAGGAATCTTAACTCTCATAATCAAAACAGTATTGAAGGTTGTTTTAATCTGAAAGTGCTGTGAAGGGTATATGAGATTAGTGAATAATAATTACAAGCACTTCCATGTGGAGAATAGTATCATGCTCTGGGCATGTGAGGAAGGTCAGTCTTGGGATAAGGATAGTGGTAATGGAGAGAAGGGGACAGTCAAAGGTAGTATGTCAGAAAAAGAAATGAGAGGATTTAGGAAATGATTAGTCTGTGGGATGAAAAAATAAAAATCCTGGAAGAAGAAACTGTCCTGCAATTCAAGAAGTTATCTCTTATGGGATACATTTTCCATATGGTGAATTGCTACCTTCTCTGAATTTTCACTGTAGTTTGTACATGCTTTTTGTATTGTGGGTTTCATTGCTATTTATTTGCTTTCATCTTGGTTCATATTGGATTGTTGGCTTCTTTGGAAAGACATATCCTCCTAAGCAAGCAAGAATGAGTGTACTGGTTCCAGGTGTGTGTTTGAGGAGCCTGGAACAGTTGTCAGTGATGGAGAAGAATTGCCTGGTATCAAGAGCTTTAAAAAGGAAAAGCCAAAAGTTAAGTTCCAGAGATTAGCAAGGATTTAGAACTAAATATTATAATCCAATAAAAACACCACCTGCAGAGTCAGGGCAGAAGGTATGAGGCCATAGTGCAGGGACCGGAGATACAATGAATATATGATAGAAAGCGTAGGTCAGTAATAAGGATAATGATAATGATGATAATGGACAGTATTTCAGGTAATTACTGTGTGCCAAAATCATGTTAAATGCTTTGACTTGTTAATCCTTATATACTAGTATACACTTAGAGAAACATATTGAAGATGAGAAAGTCTATCAGGGGTCCTCAAATTTTTAAACAGGGGGCCAGTTCACTGTCCCTCAGACTGTTGGAGGGCCGGACTATAGTTTAAAAAAAACTATGAACAAATTCCTATGCACACTGCACATATCTTATTTTGAAGTAAAAAAAAAAAAATGGCAAAAATACCCGCACGTGGCCCGCGGGCCATAGTTTGAGGACGCCTGGTCTAAGTAATCACTTTTATTTAGTGTATATCTCCTCTCTCTCCTTAATACCATTAAAGTTACAATAGACACATTTAAAATTATGTATTATTTAAAAATACACCTAAATAATATAAGTAAAATGGGCAAATGACCTGAATAGAAACTTTTTCAAAGAGAACATATAGATAGCCAATAGGCTTATGAAAAGATGCTCAACATCACTAATCATCAGAGAAATGTAAATTAAAATCACAGTAAGACATCACCTCACACCTGTCAGAATGGCTATCATCAATAAATCAACAAACAAGAAGTGTTGGCAAGGATGTGGCGAAAATAGAACCCTTGTGCCCTCTTGGTGGGAATGAAGATTGGTGCAGTCACAGTGGAAAACAGTATGGAGTTTCCTTAAAAATTAAAAATGGAATTGCCTATGACCCAGAAATTCCATTTTTGGGGTTATATCTGAAGAAACCCAAAACACTAATTCAAAAGAGTATATGCACCTCTATGTTCATTGCAATGTTATTTACAATAGTCAAGATTTAGGAGCAGCTCAAGTGCCCATCAGTAGACAAGTGGCTAAAATGCTGTGGTAAACTTTCACAATGGAATACTACTCAGCCATAAAAAAGAAGGGCATTTTTACCTTTTGCAGCAGCATGGATGGACCTGGGGCTTATTATGCTAAGTGAAATAAGCCAATGAGAGAAAGACAAATATCATATGATTTCACTTACAGGTGGAATCTAATGAACAAAGCTCCAAGCAAAGCCCTGAGGTTAGATTGAGGTCTCATTGTGAAGAACACAAAAACTGCCTAGAAACTATATCATAACCAAGAAACCCTCCCAGGCTTTGCAAATAATGAGCTGTTATCTATCCAATCTGGCATCATTCTAGCTTGATAGTTGACATGTATGCATTTTTTGGTTTATTTGCTTCATTAGGTTATTAGCTATCTGAAGTTTAAATTAGAAGCTTCTGGAAGCCAACAACTCATGTAATATAATCAAGATGAAGCCAGTGATGAGATAACAGCATATGTACCTTATTTAATACTTTACAAAGAATACATGGCAATTATTTCAACTAATTCTCAAAGTTCTGTGAGAAATCCTAATTTTATAGGCAAAGAAACTGAATCCCAGTTCACCATTGAGCAGTATAGGTGTTGATTTGATGGTGGTCCATATGTGATTCAGATCCCCTCACCTCCTTCAGGAAGTCTTCCCTGATGACTCAAGTCCATGGGGATTTCTCTCTTCTCTAATCTCTTATGCCATTAACGTATAGGAATTAACTAGATCATCTTAATAAAAATTCTGTGCCCTGTCCACAAGATTACACCTGTTTTTATTGATAACTAGAGGCTTGGTGTATGAATTCGTGCACAGGTGGAGTCCCTCGGCCTGGCCAATGATCGAGGCCTATGGGGGGGGGAGGGCAGGCGGCCGGGGGGAGGGACTGCGGGAAGTTGGATGTGGGAGTGCACTGACCACCAGGGGGCAGCTCCTGCATTGAGTGTCTGCCTCCTGGTGGTCAGTGTGCATCATAGTGACTGGTTTACCAGTTGTTCCGGTTGTTTGGTCATAATGGTCACTTAGGCTTTTATATATATAGGTGTTATTAAAACAATCAGTAGCATGGAAGAAATAGAATGGAATCAGAACTATTAGGCATTTTGGAGGCTTATCCTACAGCTTCTTCTCTTGTCAGCCCTAACTCTCACCCAAGTTCTTTCCCCAGCTAGCCATTTGATCTCACCTGGAAGGATCTTCCTTCTCCAGCCTGAGACCCTCCATATGTTATTCAGGTCCCTCACCTCCTCCAGGAAGCTTCCCTTGATGCCTCAAATCCATTGAGATTTCAGTCTTCTCTAAGCTCTTTGCCATTAATTTATAGAAATACTCATTGGAAACTCAGTTGTTGACTGTTCATAGGCTAATTTTCATTTCCATAATATTTTTAAAAATTCATTGTGGACAGACTTATACCTGTTTAATGCTGTATTCCCAACTCCTCTCCCCTAACCCCCAGGCAAGGACTCAGAGACTTGGCAAGGAGAGTAGACACAGACACGAAAATGCATGACACGGGGTGAGTGAGTTCTCCTGGGAAACGCTGGCAGATTTGTCTCTTACTGTGAAACTCATTCCCTGGACTGAGATTAGGCTATCAGATGGGCTGTGGAGAGGAATAAATCAGCCTCAAGGACCCACCAGCAGAGGCTGGTTACTTATACATCTAGGGTCAAAGGGCTTTTGTCCAGGGCAGACAGAGGGAGACAGGCCTGAACGGATTTCTACACGAAGACCTTTTTCCCTGAGGCTGGAACGTGTTAATAACCGTGACAATTTCTGAGTTCTGACAGGTTTAAGTCTGTAACCATCATGTGGACTAAGCTTCATTCCTGCCACAGGCTATAGTGTCCATCCTGTGGGGTTTTACTATCAATCATGACAGGCTCTACCATTACAAATCTGTTCATTTAACTCATATCTCAAAGTGTTGGAGAAATCTCAGAGGGAGAGTTGAAGCAGGCACACAATTATAAAGGTTTGTTATACCATTAAAAGATAACGTATGTGTATTAGTGTATATGCATGTGTGTGTGTGCACACACAAATATATACCTATGTGTATTTCAGAGCCTCTTCTCTTACTGTTTTCTTTGCCTGTAATACTCCTTCCACAGACATTTACATGGCTGAATTCCTCACCTCTTTTAAAGTCTTTGCTCATATGTTACCTGCACAAAGAGACTCATCCTGTCTATTAGGCTTAAAACTGTTATTGCCTCTTCCTCAACTTTTTCTTTCTCTTTATCCTGCTATTTTTCTAAGATCTTATAAAATATATTTATTTACTCCATGCATTAATTATCGTGCGTCCCCTCATTGGATTGTAAACCCTATGTGGATGGGATTTTTTTTTTTATTGCTTTTGTTCACTAATGCATTATAAGCTAGAAAAGTGCCAGGCACTTAGTAGATATGCAAGAAAATATTGTTATGGAATGGAATGGATTGTGATACTATGGATGGGATGGGATGGGATGGGATGGGATGGGATGGGAAGAACGAATGCATATTGTATCTCTACCAAACCTTGGATGTCTCACAAATGGCTCACCTTGAGACCGTCCAGCCAGAATAGATGCCAGGTCTCCAAGGAAACAGTATTATCTGGGGGTATGCAAATGAGCACAGGCCCATGGCCTCTAGGAATAATCTCTGTATTATGGGTTCCCATTGGGATCCTTGTTGTTATAAGCTGAGAACCAAGTGGGGGTACACTAGTCCTACAACTTTCTAAAGACCCAGGAATTAAGAAGTTAAACTTGGAAAGATACACATCATCCCCATCCACCTTTAATGGACAGAGCATGCATGCCATGCTCTCAGCATTGCTCCTAGCACTTTAGCGAGGAAGAGTGAGAAAAAACAAATGACTCTGATATCAAGGTATCTACAGTCAGGACCCAGGAGACAATAAAGGAATAATGAGAATAATGAGAAATAATGAGATGGTTCAACAAATACACAAAATCCAAGCATTCACTAAATATTGTGATTCAAACCCTATGCTGGGTATTGGAAATATGATGATGGCAACATATGTTTTCTGCCAGGAATATAAGGAGGAACTGTAAATACATCATTACAGTACAATGCAATGAATGCTGTAAGATTTATATATAAATCATGCACACATATAATGCAATGGGAATACAGAGACAATGGTGAATAATTTTCCCACTACATGTAGAGAGAGCTACAATGACCTGATAACGTTTCCTTTTAGCCTTGAAGGATAAATCAGAGTTTTTCAGAGGAGGGAGATGGGCATTGGAAAGAAAACTGGGCAGAGGCAAGGTACCAGCATGCCCTGTATTTCCCAAACCCTATACTAGTACTCCCCAGAGGATCTTTCTTTACTCACAGCCACAGGGGATGTCTAGTGCTCTCAATCTCTCTCCCTGGACACTGGACAGTGCCTGCTTCAGAAGACACACTCAAGTATAAAATGAGTAAATGCATGAAAGAATGAAAACAATTAGGGATTAGCCAGTTCACCAACCAAGGCTCCCAGCCCATTTTCTTAGTTTTAACAGAAGAGCTGATGATTTTTTAAGACTACTTCTAATGGTCCATGGTTTTATGAGTTTGTGCTCTGAGTTTGCTGGTAACATCTTCCCACTATGAAGGTGATGACTAGACCCTGTGATTAGGGGTCATACTATTGTTTCCAATCCTTGAGTGCCTGGCAAAGTTTGGGCACAGAGTGGGTGGTCATTCAGAAAATGATATCAAGGGATGACAGTAGAGACAGACATTCAGAGAGACAGACAGGCTGCTCAAAGGCTTCTCCTATTAGCTATCAGTATGTGATACTGTAAAACTACTTAATATTCCTTTTACTCGATTTACAAAATAGAAATAAGAACTTAGGACCCTATCCTATATAATAAAGAGGTAATATGCAAATTAACCCTCATGCCCTCACAAGATGGCTGCCTATGACCAGGCTGGCAGGGGGGTTAGTGAAGGACGATCAAAGGACTGAACAAGCAGGCTGCATGGGGGTGCCCAGGCCAGCGGGGGGGTTAGTGAGGGATGACCAAACGACTGAACAGCAGGCTGTGTGGGGCAGCCAGGCTGGCATGGGGGGCAGTTGGGGGTGACCAGGCTGGCAGGGGGGGCAGTTGGGGGTGACCATGCCAGTGGGGTGGGGGGGGGCAGTTAGGGGTGACCAGGCAGGCAGGAAGGTGAGCGATTAGGAGCCAGTGGTCCAGGATTGTGAAAGGGATGTCTGACTGCCAGTTTAGGCCCAGATTGGAGAGGGTGCAGGCTAGGCTGTGGCAACGCCCACTCCCCCGTGCATTAATTTTATGCACCGGGCCTCTAGTATTATTATAAGATTCAAATAAATCAATACTATGCGCGATCTTTGAACAGTGCCAGATGCAAATAGGCACTAGGTGATAGTTAGATGCTATTGTTACTAAGAGTTGTTATGACAGTGATTTCCCTGATTCCTCATCTACAAGGCTGCTCTGTCGCACCTCTCTGACAGAGTTAGCTGATGAAAGGAGCTGTGCACCAGGAGTCAGGAGGCACAGGTCCTGGCCTTGGTTCTGCCCAAAACTAGCTATTTCATCTAAGTCAAATAACTTTCCCCTCCGAACCTCTGCTTCTTAAGAGGGTTATGGTTAGGCTCCGCTATGAGATATAAGAATTGTACACACATTCTTGTAAGACTCTTTGGGTTTTCAGTTTCTACTTGACCCCAAACAGATGCCAGAGTGTTGATAAAAGTTCCCCAGGGGTCTGGTACTTCTTCACAGCCAGTAAGAAGCAGGACACAGAGAGAAAATCTGGGTCCTGAAATAAGAACCTGACCCTGTGCCCCACAGAAATTGTGTAGAGGCTCCGTTGCCACCCCCTGCTGCTGTGGTTTAAATGCACCTTGGACAAACCCAGTACATGTGAAAGCCACCACTCCTGCCCCTGGCATGGTGCTAAGTGGAAGAACAAGCTTTGTCTCCACAGCAAGCACAACATGACAAGGCCATGACACTTAAAGTTTCTATTTTCCCCTCCATAGTGGCATTTAACTCGCTGAACTGTAATTGTGGGATTCTGTTACCTGTGGTCCCTGTCCAAGCATGAACTTGCCAAGGGCAGAGACTGGGTATTATTTATATCTATATTGATAGCATATTATAAGGCACCTGGGACACTGAATATTTGTTGAATAAATAAGGTAACAAATAAATGGGTAATAGTAGTAGTATCAATAAGAATAAAAAATTGACTGATGCCTTTACTGTGTTTTTCTCTATGCAAGCACTGTGTTCCAATGAATTGTTCCAATTAATCCTCAAGCCAGGGCTATAAGGGAGATATTCCTATCCCTGTTTTATGGATGGGGAAACAAAGATTCAGGTAGAATAATAATAATGAAAAAAAAAACCACAAGCAAGTTTACACAGCTAGCAACCAAAGAACCAAGATTCACACTGAAATCAGCTTAAAGCCAAAGCTCAGTTACAACCAGGGACCAAGTATTCAGCATGAGAATGGACTAATCAAAGACCCAAACCCTAGAGCTAACCTCAAGTTTGATTAAACTTGGATTTCACAATTTTCTCCTTCCCCACCTAACATTTTCTTAGTAGGAAATGCAAGTAAGATCCTTGCATTTCTAATTTTCTCAACACCAAGTCTTTACCTGAACTGGGTTGTCAGGTCCATAAGACAACAATCCTAATAAAACTGACCACCATGTCCAGGAGCCCAGAGCATGTATGTCTGGAGGGAGGGGCAGCAGAACCTTCAGCTCTGAGTAGTCAGCACGGGTGCTTTGCTTCTTTCAAAGGACTGCTCTTCAAAAAATTTATTCTAACCAAATCTCAACTTACTATCACATTGCAAACCAGAGTTGAACTGGCATTGCTTGCATTGCTCTGCAAAAACCATGCTGGTGGGAAGCCGGATTTGTAGCCTGAAGCCAAAGGTCTTTGGCCCATCTGTTATCAGGACTTTTAGCTGACACCATGTGAATTGAGGGCTCTTCAAAGTACTGGTTTGTTTCTTAGGTTTTTGATAGGGGCAGGCATTGGAAATTCTGGAATAAACATATGGACAAATCTAATCTGTTGACAATTACCTTGACTAATCCCAAGTGAGTGGCTAAGGGAAAAAAAGAAAAACAAAATGATCCCTTTTGGAAACCCTTTCCAGAAAAGAACCCATTCGGGATGATTTATTTGCACAGTCACATTGTAATCTGAAAAGGCAATAAATGAAACAAGAATTGTTATTTCTTGGGGCCATTGTTTCCATTATTGCTTTACGTGGATTAAATGTGGGGAAAGGATTGACAGCTCTGGAGAATTAAGACCCATCCTGTCTCAAAGAATAGGAGCAGAGATACAGCAGAAACAGGAATGGAAGGGATAAGGAGGGAGCCTAGGGGGCGCTGTGAAGATGCAGGGCTGGCTCAGAAGCCTCCCACCTCAGGAGCCATGACTACTTAGCATGAGGTGGAGCAGGGCTCAGCCTCATGGTCCGTATCCAGACCACCGAATATTGGCTCCCCCAGACTCATGCAGATTCGTGGATGAAAATCTGGATATTTGAGAGACAGAATGTCCAAGATCCCAAGTTACAAGACAGGTCAACTATGGGCAACTCTAATCAGTAGTATTACTGAGGAAGAGACAGCTACAATATAGACAAGCACATCACACTTAAAGAGGGCTCATATGTTACGAGGGATAAACTCAGACAAAGGGAAATGGAAAGAGAGGCCTCCAAGATGAGCCATATCAGCACAGCAGCCACCTAGCCTGACATTGTTTTGGTTTGGAGCTCCAGGTTACAAGTGATGGCCCGCTATTGATTTGTCAGGGTTTGGTATGGGATAAGGGCTGCTAAAAAAAAATGCCAGCGGCCTCGTTTCTCCTGAAGTTTACATTGTAGTGGAGGAGAGAGAAAATACAAAATACAAGATATTGAGTCTTTTTCCTCAATATTCAGAAACATGACAATAATAATGGCTGCTTTGTGTAGATCACAGTGCAGTCTGAGAATCAAATGGAAAAGCCCCTGAGAAACATTAGCAATTCCCTTCAAATATGATGTTATTTCATTGTTTAGAATTGCTTTGAACAGGATGTTAAAGAATTGTAGTAATTAACATAATAGAAAAGTTTAATGTGGATATTGGCTCAGAATGATGAAGAATGCTTACAACTGTTAAAAAAAAAATCTGGAATCAAGTAGAGAAATCAGACAGTTAAAGGGGTGGAAAATGACTCAGCTAATGCCAGTCGCCAAATCTGTAAAGCAGCATATGCTCCCTTCAAGGCGAGAGATGCCACTTTTGGAAACTCCAAGTCTCTCTGTGCCAGTGGGAAATGACTGAACAAGGAAATCCACGAGATGGCCAACCACCTAAGACTGGGGGCCAGTATTCTCAGGAATCAAACACAGATGGACTTTCATCAATCTGAGCTAAAGGGTACAGCAGAGAGGAGAGATGAAGACTGGATGTTAATGAGTGTCTAAGAAAGAGTATAAGGCTAAGGCAGAGAGGGAGGGAGGGAGGGAGGGAGGGAGGGAGGGAGGGAGGGAGGGAGGAGAGAGAGAGAGGGAGAGAGAGAGAGAGAGAGAGAGAGAGAGAGAGAGAGAAATGCTAGGATAGGACAAGGACAAGGTAATACCAAAGAACAGCTCTGGATAGGCCATCACTGCCAAGATGTTTAGAAGAAGTAGGTAAGAAAAACAATGAAGACTAAAGAGAGAATTAAGTGTGGCTTTACATAGAAAATACTGGGAAGATTAAAAGCTACACCTCCATCTATCACCTGGCAGAAACCTTGCCCTAGAGTAGGCACTGATTCAATGTTAGTTTCGTTTTATTTTCCCCTCCTTTACTATGGAGAGTAATTTACAATCAGGTGTCATCTCTCATGTTGCTGAGCCTTTCACAGTGTCTTCACTGCTGCCATCCTAGGCCTTGGTGTTTAGGGAGGGCTTATTGCATTCCTGTTGTCAAGTTTTCTTCTCAGGTAACAGAAGTCACCAAGCCTGGGATACCTTGGTTAAGGGGGTGAAAATAACTCCTCCAAAGAGGAGCCAGTTGGAATGTAATGTTTTTAAATACTCAAGAAAGTGCAAGGGTAAGTTGAGGTGTCCTTGAAGATTTCACGAAAAGAAGTGGAAATAATGTCTGTAAAAATGAGGTAATGGCGGCTATAGGAACACACTTATACAGAAATATATTTATTTCTTTACTTAAACTTGATGCACTTTTTACACTTTATTGTATTTAATTGCTACTTCAATTGGAAATATGAACTAGAAGGAATATACTTGAAGGTCAATGCACTTTCTGGACTCCATAGAACACATTGGGTTACTGCCAGGAACGGTCAGTAGAACAAGTGGACACATATTAAGCTGTACACTGACTGTCCCATGAACAAAACAGCCAGTGTGGGGAGTGAAGGGGACTTCTACAGTGAGTGAGCCTGTGTCACCCACAAAGCACGAAGCCAAACCTGTGGATTCTGGACACAAAAAATTCTGAGAGAAAGAGAGAGAAAACGACTATTCATTGAGGGCTTACCACATGCTTTATATGTGCTACCTCATTTAATTCTCACAGATAAAGTCACTGAGATATACTCAGAGGGGTTCATTTTTCCAAGCGAGCCCTGTGCCTTGAGGACTCAGAGAAAACGATGGCTGTGGCAAAGAACTTCTCCTCATGCCGAAGCAGAACACCATGTGTTTGATTGTACTTGCTATTTTTCTCATCTGCACATTTTCTGGAGATTCTGGTGGTGGTCAGAGGAAGCTTCTCTTATAGAGAGAGGTGTAGTCTCGACTCTGTTCCCACTATTACAGAGAAAAGCAAAACCTTTCCCCTGTACAGATATTTTCTATGTGACAGCCATTCCCCAGATCAACTGCCTCTATTACTGACTAGATGAAAAATATCCTAAGTACAGGAAAAGACAGAGTGGAGGTTTGGGAGTCACCGCTGTAGCTTTTATTCCACCCCCATGCACAACTCCCATTAGCGGTCATGTCTGTGATATGTGTGAGCTGAGAGAAGACTTCACTTTATTAAGAGGAAATGATACATACAGTCACTTATGGAGCAAAATCAAATAGCAGAATTGCTGTTTGTCTATAGGAACTCTGTCTTATTAGTGTCACATAAATGCAAATAGATTTTCAAAGAGATTGATAACATATAGGCCAGGGAGAGCCCTAGCATCTGATTGACAGAAGGCCAGTTTTAAACTCAGAGACATATGACATTTTCCCTACATTTTATAAGAATATTCCAGTTTGAGATTCATCACCTCGTCCCTTAGTTAACATAGTAGAATGAATATATCTAGCTCTTTAACAACTCTGGAAGGCGAAGATCAAAAGGTGTTGAGGTAAGCATGTTTTCTCTCACCTCTACCTTCTCTACTAAGCAAAATAACTTAATGAGTCAACTCATTTCCAACCTTCCCATTACATGCCAATTGCTTAAATCAAATGAGAAGCTCTTTCTAGCGCAGGACCCAGAGCTCAAGTGAAAGTTGTCAGGTTTGATAAAGTAGATTTTTTTTCTAGAAGGAAATATTCCCTTCAATTTTCCAGGTTACATCTGTTTGCCTGGGTGCATTACTTTGCTAATACCAGTGTGCTGAGAGCACTTTCAATGAACTTTAATTGTGTGCTTTACCTGCCAGTCCTAATTGTAATCTGAGTTCCTTGAGGTAGCAATCAGCCCAGTGAGGTAATCATCTCCCCAAGGCCCATAAACACACCACCTGTGCCTCTTCTGGTTCCCATTCCTCTTTTTATCCAGCATCAGGTGGAGAGAGGATATGAAGCCTGGAAAGCATTTTCAAAATAGCTGCCATTTTCCTATCATTAAAGTGGTGCATAATTAAACACAGACGGAATAACTGAGGACAAAAATAATCCTCTATTTTAAATTGTAGTAGTAAAGCTGGAGTGTAAGTAGGGATTGGCTTTTTCAGGAGAAGGAATTGGTTCTACTTCATGCTCATGCCTGCCTTTGTAGATCTCTCTGAACAGATTCTGACTCTCGGGTTTCCTATGTAAATGTCAGGGCCTCTCTTCAGATACCTCATCTGGACCCTCCAGTCTGTTTCCCATTCTCTGTTTCACCTGCTCACATCCCTGATCCTCATTACCTCCCTCAGGGATTCCTGAAGAGGGCTCCAGTTGGTTTCCATGTGCCCCGTATACCTCTGTCCGCACCATGCCACGTGTAATAACCAAGCAATCTTTCTAAAAGCAACATCAGATCGGACCACAGACCTAGCAAAAACAGGGAGTTGAGCGTCGCAGAAAGATGGCGTTACCAATTTACACATTATCACCACTCCCTGTCCCAAACCCACAGAGAGGAAACAGTGAATCAAGAAAACCTTAAACAATGGTAAAACTAATGGACCCAAACTGATGCAAACACGAAGTAGAGTAAATCTCATTTTTCACAATATAAATATGTGCATTTCATTTTTAAAAAGAGGACACTACCATAATTAGCATCATGAATTTGTTTATGTGTGTCATAAACTTTTAAATTAAATATTCATGTACAACTAATGACATTTTACTGGTTGAATATAATTTAATTGCCTTTCACAGCAATTTATTTATACAGTTTCCCTTTTCAAAATTTCCTTTTTTCCAATGTTTAGAAATAGTTGAGATAAACAATTAAAGTTTTTCACGCATAATCTGTTATTTTCTTGGAGGAAAAATTCCTCAAGACAAGTGAAAGGATAGGCATATTGCTGAAACTAATGATTTCTTTTGCAAATTGCTCTCTAGAAAAATGTTCTTCTGGTGATATCAACCAATGTATTAGTTTTTCTTTCTTACATTAGGATTGAGGTTAAAAATTACTTTGTGGGATTACTGGCCATATATATTAATATAGATGTATGTTTTAATTGTACATACATATTTTTCTCACATTTTATTGACATATTCATCTATTTCTTATCTATAAAAGCTCTTTATATATTGATTTTAGAGAGAGCAAGAGGGGAAGAGGGAGAGAGAGAAACATTGATATGAGAAACCTCAATGGGTTGCCTCCCATACTTGCAACCTAGGTATGTGTCCTGATAGGAAATCAAACCTGCTACCTTTTGTTTTATGAGACTATGCTCCAACCAACAGAGCCACACTGGCCAGGAAAAAATCTATTTATATATTAATAGTAATAATAAAACATTTGTTTAGTCCATTTTCCTAGATGTCTCCCAATTTCCTAGATGCCTACTTTATTTTATCTTTTTTATTTTTAAATATATTTTTATTGATTTTACAGAGAGGAAGGGAAAGTGATAGAGAGTTAGAAACATCGATGAGAGAAACATCCATGAGAGAGAAACATAGATCAGCTGCCTCCTGCATGCCACCTACTGGGGATTGAGGCCGCAACCAAGGTACATGCCCTTGACTGGAATCAAACCCAGGACCCTTCAGTCCGTGGGCCTATGCTCTATCCACTGAGCCAAACTGGTTAGGGCCTAGATGGCTATTTTAGTCATTTCCCCTTTGGTCAAACCTGCAATAACTGCTCCATGACCCTTAATTTTACTCAATGTCCTTATTTCCTACTTCATTGAAAACCTGAAGCAACTAGAAGAGAACTTTCACAAGTTGCGCATATGCACTTACCAACACCTGCACCCATATACGCTAACTTCTTTCTTGCTACTAAGAAGGATTTTAGTAGCATTCTTAGTGTGCTAGCTCTCAAGCACTTGAGAGATAATCAAGGACATCACACCAGAAATGTTCTATCTTCTTTGTATCACGAACTTCCCCTCTCTACTGGATTTTTTCCAATTAACATATACAGTTGCTCTTTTTATTTTTCCTATCCAAAAAAAAAAAAAAAAGATACCTCCTGCAGTCATGAATTCCACCTCCAAGTCCCAGTTTATATTTCGTCTCCATTTTAGAGCAAAAGTCCTTGAGATCATTGGCTAATGTCTATATACTGTCTCCCAGTCCAGACTTTCCATTCTCTCTTAAACCAATTCCAAGTAGACCTTCTTCCCATAACTCCACTGTAGCTTCTGACATAGTAACAGTATTTGAATTCTTCTTCTGAAATGTTTTCATTTAATTTCTCAGAGACCACCCTCTTTTGCTTTTCTCTATCATATTGTTTCACTGCTAATGGGCTCACTATTCAGTTTATTTTATATATACCTTTTTAAAAAGCCATCCCTCTCCCTCTCTTCTTTTTTTATACTAAGTCTCTCTTCTAGAGATTTCATCAATTTCATGTGTTAGCTTAACAATCTCATAATCATATCTACATTTCAGAATTACATCTTGAACTGCAGACTCAGATTTCTTACTGCCTATTATATGTGGAGATCTAATAACATTGCAAACTTAATAGACCCAAAACCAAGCTTGTGTTATTTCCTCTTAAACCTGTTTCTCCCAAGGTTTTTCTATACCTTTTATAGCATCTCAATCATTCCAGTGGCTGAAGCCAAAATTTCCCTTGATTTCTCTTTTAACCCCACCCAATTTATCTGCAAATTGACTTGGCTCTACCTTCAAAATATGTACAGAATTTCACTACAGCAGGTTCTCAAGTAACATCATTTTGTTCAATGTTGTTTAATTATAATTTTGATGAGATGCCTTAGGAACGTAACTATTTTTAATTTTTTAATTAATTTGAGAGAGGGGAAGGAGAGACAGGCAGAAGTGGGGAGGGAGTGAGAGAGACATTGATTTGTTGTTCCACTTATTTATTTGTAATCTGACCAATGAATTTATTTGCATTCATTGATTGATTCTTTTTTGTGCCTTGACAGGTAATTAGCCCCATAACCTTGCTATAACAGGATGGTGCTCTAACCAATTGAGCTACCTAGCCATGGCCTGAGGACCTCATCTCTTCTTTATATAAAATAGCTTATGGTAAAATTGTTTTCATTATACATCATTTTGCTTAAAGTCTCAGAACCTATTGACAATGTTAAGTGAAGATGTACTGTATTTCTTATAACCTCCACTACTACCACCTGTTCCATGTGCTTATCATCTTTAATCTAAAATAATTCAACAACTTTATAACTGGTGTCCCTGTTTCTACTCTGCCCTTTTATATTTTATTTGCAATAGAGCAGTCACTATGATCCTGTGAAAACATAAATCAAGAAACTCTTTCTGCTAAGATGCCCAGTGGTTGACCAGCCCATGCAGACAAAAATCTGGAGCTTTTTAAATGGCCTAGAAAGTTCTCCACTCTAGACCTACACTATTTCCCTGAGTGTATCTTCTATTTCTATCCCATGTGTTCATTTCACATCCCAGGTGGCCTCTTGCTGTCATTCAAACATGCCAGGTGCGCTCCTGCAACCCAGCTTTTGCATTTGCTGTTCTCTCTGCATAGACCTCTCTTCCCTCTGTATACACATTGCTCACTCTCTGAAATAGTACATTTCCAGTGAAGACTTCTGTGTTTGTTAAAATTTCCACTTTAAAAACTGAATTTCCTCATGACCCATCTTGCTTTATTTGTTCCTCATAGAGTAATCACTGTGTAATATGCTATATAATTTACTTAGTTATGTTATCCTGTCTCTAAAGACTAGACTACAAGCTCCATGAGGGCAGGGCTTTTGCTGGTATTTATTCACTAATTTACATCCCATAGCTAAAGACTGTATCTGGAACACAGAAGGCACTCAATAAATATTTATTAAATCAATAAATGAGAGAATTAAATACAAACTCCTCTAATTAAAACAACTAAGTACCCACCCCAGTCCACACACATGATCTTATTGTATAAATCACACACACACAAAAATGTCACTGATCAGCAGGAACATTTAGTAGTTTCAAGAGGGAAAATAGATCTTCAAGGCCAACAGTCAAATTGGCCAACAGTCTGACTTTTCAACAGCATAGTAGCTGCTTAGTACTAAAGGAATAATAATCTCAGTGTGCTGAGGGAACTACTGTCAAGTTTAAATTCTTTGATAAGCTAAACCAGCATTTGAAAGCATGAAGTAAAAATAAAGACAAGGCAGATATAAAAAGTCAATTGTTCTCATCATGATTGTGCCATTTTCTAATGGTGTGAACCTTCCCAAGTTTCTTAACATCCTAGCTGTGATTCTCTTAATAAGTGATAATTATATTATTGGTTCATAGGGCTTATTATAAAAATTAAGTGAGGTTAGACATGTAAAACTTTAGCATATTCTCAAAATTTTCAGCAATGTTTTGGATCACTAATATTATTATTGTGTTATTAGAAAACATGGAAATCTATTTTATTTTAAAAGCTTATCCTAATCCTACTTATACTATTCATTTTGCCTAGTGAAATGAAATAAGAACTATGTAAATTTTACTTATAACTCAAGATGAAATAGCATAGATAAAATATTAGCAAAGCTAACACACCAGTGTGTCATTACTAGTTAGGGTATATCCCAGAGATGCCATGCATGAGTGGATTAACATCAGGAAACCTATTAATGTAATTCCATAAATTAAAAGATTAAAGGTGAACAACTATAAGATTATCTTGGTAGAGTGCTGATAAAACTCAACATTTTTATTTGATAAAACCCTCAGTAAACTAAGAAAAACTTTCTTACCTGAAAAGATTTTTTCACCAGGTACATCAACTCTGAAATTTGAATCCCTAATGCTATATTCCATTATCTACTGGTGCTACAGGCAAGTTGCTTATTTATTTTGGGCCTCAGTTTCCTCAAATGAAAATTGGATGCAGTAAGGGTATAGTGCTATTCAATTTTTATAAAGATTAAGTTAAAAATTTAGTAAGTATGCCTTAAACTATGTATTTAATTGTGAAACATAATTCCCACTATATTGATGAAGGTGAGATGGTCAATGTCAGTTTTCTTTTTAATATTTTGTTGAGGGTCTGAGCAAAACATTAAAATAAAAAAATGGGAGGTACGAATGTTAGTAAAGAATAGTAAAAGAAGTCACTAATTAAAAATATTACATAGAAAATTCTTAGGAATCAAACAAAAAAATCATTAAAGCTACTAAATTGAATTAAGTATCTGGCTAAAAATTAGCATAAGGCATTTGCACAAACTGGCAATAATTTTAAAAGTGTGATTTTTAAAATCCATCTATAAAGGCTACAAAAAAACATTGAATTCCTAGAAACTCACTAACGAGTAGTGTCCTAGAACTCTGTCAAAAGTGATGCAGACATTTAGAAAAGACGTAAATAAAGATTCCTTGTTGGAAAGGCTCAGAATTGCAAATATGTCAATTTCTTCCACATTCATTAATAAATAAGCACCAATACATTTTAAAATACAACTTTTCATGCTGATTCTACAGTTGATAGAGAAGTGTGCAATAGTAAAAAATTTTAAAGCAAAGATTAACTTGGTAAAACCTGACCCAGTTCAAACATATAATAACTAGAATTCTGGTATGCACCAAAAGACATGGAGATGTGTATCAATAGATTCAATTTCAGATTTAATAAAATTTACTTACTTAACTCTGTGAGAAAAAGGTATATAATTTAACATGTTTTTGAGAGAATTGGTCTTCCATTTGAGGAAAACTAAACCCCATCTTCATGCTTCAACTCTTATCCCTCTATCTTCTATTCCCAGCACTGCAGTAGAGCATCCTTTTAAAATGCAAATCTGACTCTTTAGATTACCTGCTCAGATCTCTCTAATGGCCTCTCGTCACAGGAAGAATAAAATGTGAAGTCATACTTGTATTCTCCGAGCCCCTAAGCATGACAGAATCCTGACTACCTTTCTAGACCACTTTTCATCTCACCACTCTGCCTCCTCCTCACGCTGTTCCAGTTTCTCTTGCTGCCTGGCTGTGTGCTTCTGCCTGGAATATTCTTCCACCAGGTCCCCGCCTGGCTCACTCATTCACCCCATTCTGACCAGGATACAATGCCACTTCCTCAGAGAGCACTTCTCTAAAAACCATGTTTAAAATAGCCACCCTGGCCTGATTTATTCCTCTTGAGTCTTCTTTTTCCTACCTCCGTCAAAACACATTTTACCATATATTCGTTTGTGTATTGTCTGTCTTCCCCCACTAGCATTTACCAGTAAGTCCCATGATACCAGATTTTAATAATAGTTATATCTGGTAAGAGAGTAGGAGCAAAAAGAGGGGGTTAATAAGGCACTATCATGTTTTATTCTATATTTAGAAAAATTTGCTGGACTTGTTATAGTCATAAATCACAGAGCAAATCGTATCCGTTGGATCAAGAGTAGAAGTTGGAGCATTTCTGCCCACCGCACTTGGTATCAGAATGACCAAGGAAAACACAACACAATAAAAAACTGGATGAAACAATGCTTTACTCACATAGAGAAGAGATAGAGCTAGATCAGCTTTAGCAATGACATTGGTTCCCCAGGGCCAGTGTGTCACTCGCAGCAGCCGACACAGGGCCATTGGCCTTCATGCTACCCTCTTGGGCCTCAGAACACAGGATGCTATCCCTTCCCTGGTGGAGACAGATATGGCAGTGAGGTTGGCCAGGTGATACATGATACACGCACTTAAGCAAAACCAAGGATAGACATTGAATCTGAAAGAGGAAAAGATATTCCCCGACCAGGTGATAAGCCCAGCACGGATTCTGAGGGTTATTACCTCTTGATGAGGGAGGTCCCTGGCTTGTTCTTAGGTAGCTGAATTGGGTGCAAAAAGACTGTCTGCACTCGACTGCCTTCCCCAACATAAAGTATGTATTTTTGACTTATTACAAAATAATTAATGAGAGGAAGAGGATGTTTAAAGCGCAATGCAACCATAAAACACGGAGGGAAACTAGCGCTGCACATCCTTTTAAGACTTTATTGTATGTTAGGAGCCATAGGGCATTCTTCTCACGATTGAACACCCCTGCATCATCTTCCGAGTTCAGTATGTTCATCCAGTTTATAATTGGAGAAGCTAAGGTTTAGAGAGGTCCAATAACTTCTATTTTCTGGTTCAAAAGTTTTTACTTAATGGCAAAAACATCTGCAAGAGTGAGAGAAAGAGGCGGAACTCTGATGGGGGGAGGGGTCAGGAGAGAACAGGGACAAGGTCACCTGGAGTAAGAAGAGAGCCCAGTAAGGCCCTGCTCTGATTGGACAAAAGCAATTGCTGTCCAAGATCCGGATAAATTTTCCAGTAGCTCCATACAGCAATTCAGAACAACACTTTCTGGTTAGTCGGAGTATGACTAGGAAGTGCATGTGCACTAGACTGTCTTAGAGCATCTTCCCCACACCCCAGTACCTCCAGCCAGACAAGGTCAAGGAGCCACAGAAATAAATTGCCTGCAAAAGGTGAGCAATTTATTTCTTTTTTATTCCCTATGATCCAATATAATACTGGCTCAGAGGTTATTGCCATTTACAGAGAATTAAGACAATTACTATTCATAATTGCTTCTTAGAATCAAGGGAGCATCTGAAAATAAAATTTTACTCCTTAAGATATTAGAGATTTCATTCCTTTTATCTCCAAAAGCAAACAGGAATAATTTAACAGATTAACTTCTCTTCAATTATTACTTTTAAAGAATCAATAAAAGAGGGATATTTTTAAGAGAGAAATTTTGTAGCCTCAAGTCATAAAGAATTCACTGTGATTTTCATCAGAATAAGAGATCTTTGACAATTACCTTCCCAGTGAAGGAGCTAGAAAAGGAAAGACTGGGGAGAATAAAAGGTTTTTTAAAAGCTTAATTTAAGCAAAATCCTGCTGGTAAAAGTGAGATTGTCTTATTTATTCAACAAACACTGACTGATTTTCTGTGATGTTCCAGCATTGTGCTAAGCAGAAATGTTAATAAGCAGATGAGAACCAAAACAGTCCTGGCTCATATCTTAATTTAATTTAGAGATGATAGTTTTTTTCTTTTCAGGTAAAAATAAAATTCTTAAGAAAATTACTATTTTTCTAGAGGTCTAGCCATCACAATATAAGATTAAATTTATTTTTGTCAAGTAGAAAGAAGAGGCTAATGTACAAATATGTATAGATTAGATGATTAGCAAGGTTAAAGAATGTAAATAATTGCAAAATAAATATCCAAAAGTAATTACAATCTTACCCACAAGAATTAATTGGTTAGTAGAATATAAATGCAAAACATAAAAATCTATAAATAATTATCAGTTCTCTGTATTGAAATCCACTTCTGTGTTTTCCAATATTTTGCAATTTCCAACAGTAATGTGATAAACATATTTGAACTTGTTATTTTCATAATTTTCTAATGATCTTTGAACATTATTTTCACTGTTTATATAGCTCTTTTGAATAGCATGTGTCTGGATTTATTTTATTTTTTAAATAACTTTGATCTTGATAAGAGTTCAATTACTATATTCTATTGTGATTATTGGTACATTAGGGATATTTACATCATCTTATGTTATGTCTTCTTTTATTATTTTCTGTTCTTTATTAAATTGGCCAGGTGTTTATTATTTAATTATTATTATTTTTTTTTTACTTTCTCCACATCTTGGAAAGATATACATACTATTTCATTTGTTTCAGTACATACACTTAAGTATTAAGACTCAAAATAGTGAAAGTTAATCCACCTCTCCAGCCCCCTTTGTTTGCAAGAACACTGGAATTAAAAACAATCGACCCCAAAGCTCACCTTCCCTATTAACATTTGGTATTTTAGTTCTACCAGCTTCTACACTTTTTAAAAGATAATCCTATTATTTATGGTCAATGCTTATTTTGATTTATCTACATCTGCTACTTCTTTCACTTTACTCCTTTCTTTTGGCTTCAATGTTTTTCTTGCTGAAGCAAATTTTTAGTAGTTCTTACAGTGAGAATCTGTCCAAAGTAAATTCCTTCAATCTTTGCTAGAAAAACACCCTTTTACCATATTCTTACATAAAGTTTAACTTTGTTTTAAAACTTTAGGTGATCAGTTGTTTTCCCTCTGTGTTTTGGATTTGGCATTGTTGGAAAAATATTTGTTGTAGGTCCATTTGGCATTGCTTTGTAAAAATAACCCTTCTTTCAGAAAACATAATTATTTTTTGTATTTAATGTTATATGATTTTACTATAATTCAACCAGGTGTGGATGTGTATAGTCAAGCGGTTTAAGATTTAGAGAGTTCAGTCAATCTGAAAATTCAAACTTTCATCAATATGGGAAATTTCTCAGTAATATATCATGTCTCCCCTAATTCCTCTTGTTCTTGCATTGAAACACACAGCCTTTATTTTGTTTCTATCTCCTAAAACCTTTCTTCCATGTTCTTATCAACCTACATTATCTCAGATTAATTCCTACTCTCTGTCTTCCAATTAATATATTCATGCTTCAGCTATATCCAATCTACCTGCCAATTAATCCAAAGATAATTTATTATTATTTTAATAATTTTGAATTTTTTTTTTTTGAGTATGTGTTTGGTTATTTTTTAATAGTGCCTCTTCCCATATCATACTGTACAGTTCTTATAGTATTTACTAGAGGCCCAAAATTCTTGCACAGGGGTGGGTTTGGGGGGAACCCTCAGCCCAGCCTGCGCCCTCTCGCAATCCAGGACCCCTGGCTCCTAACCACCCACCTGCTTGCTCCTTACCTCTTGGCTAGCTGCTCCTTAGCACTGCTGTGGAGCCTGCCGCTGCAGCTGTGCTCGCCAGCCATGAGACCGGCTTCCGGCTAAGTGGCACTCCCTCTGTGGAAGCACACTGACCACCGGGGGCAGCTCCTGCATTGAGCGCCTGCCCCCTAGTGGTCAGTGCGTGTCATAGCACCCGGTTGTTCTGGTTGTTTTGGTTGTTCCACCGGTCACTGGGCTTTCATATATATGTAGGTTATTTACTTTCCCTGTCTGATCATTTTAAAATTTACTTATTTTAAGTTCTCTTTCAAATTAATTTATTACTTCCAGTTCTCTTCTACTTAATATACTTGTTGAGTCTCTCTCTCTCTCTCGATATTAATTTCATAATAATGATTTATAATTTTCAGGTAAGTTCATACTCATATGAAGCTATATTTAGTGACAATTCTATTTTTCCTAGCTTGTAAGAATATCTCTTTAGAGATATTAGCCTCTAATAGACCTTTTCCCCTGGGGTCCTTGGAGGTGTTGATTGTGAAGTATAAATCTGGATTTCATAGAAGGGGAAAATGCCTGAGATTGTTATTCTTTTCAGGTCATTTGTTTTTTTCTGTCTCTGTCTTTCGCAAGGTGTACGTTTCTGTCCTGTTTTCCTGGATTGTTATGAGTTTATGTAGTTTTCATTTTATGAATGGATCAGTTTTTGTGAGTCCTGGTTTTAAACAGTAGCTCATACCTAATCCCCAAAACAAAGCGTCTCTTCCTCTTGCAGTGGGTAGCAGAGTCCCAGACCCTGCCAGTCAGGCCTGAGGGGCCCTGGGCTCCAGTGTCCATTCACTGCTCCAACCCCAAGTTCCCTCTTCATTTGGAGATTTTTTTCTTGTTTATATTTTGAGCTCAGCTATGTATTTACATTTGTTTTTGTCCTATCAAATGGCACTTCTGTGTGTTTGAAATGGAAAAGAAGATGTCCCAGGTCAGCCCAGTCTGGCTATTTAATGGAAATCAACTTTGCATTTACATGAAATATTCTAATTGTCAATTTAGGTTTAGTCTTCTATGCAGAATGATTTCCTCCAGGGAAATAACTAGATTCTATTTATCTGTGTTTCTATTTTGTCTAACAGATGAACTTATCACCTATGTCCTCATTCTACTCTTGCCATTTGCTTGTGTTTCTGAATTTCGCTGGCTGCTGATAGAAACTTTGCAACATTCCGTTACTGCAGCACAAACACATGCACCCGTGGTGACCTTTAGTGTTTGGGGGGGGGGGGAGGGAATGAAGCTTTGTCTGAATGATGGCTGGGAATCCAGATGCAGAAAGCTGGCTTTCCCAGCCTCCCTGATTAGGAGGAAATGAAAACAGAAGCGTAATTACAATGTATGTCTTTAGTAAAGCTGCCACTTGGGATTAGAGGTAGGCTTCTTTTTATTAAAAATGTTAAATAGTTACTTCAAAAGTTCAATGAATCAATTAACATTTCTTTGTATTTAAGCCTGCATTGGGGCGGGGGCGGAGGGGTGGGGGGGAAGAAATTTTGAAAATACTTGGCACCTATTTTATCCTTAGCAAGGGAACAGATTTTGAGTCTTAAAAGCAATGTAATTTTGCTAAATATTTTCAGCAAGAATAATATTGTTTTAATTTGTCAATTATAGTACACATGTGTATTTGTGTAATTACCTATAATAATTTCTCCGATGGTTTGCAAAACATACATATGGTCACCTTTTGCTTCGGTTTTATGCGTCCATATATATAAACATGTGGCTATATTGCAATTATATCTATCTAGATACTAGGGAATAATGTGCCTTTTCCAGGAAGATGGTGGGGTGAATACTATTTCCAAGAAACTACTCCCCTTTATTTCTCTTACAGCAATTAAATTAGAATTTCTTTTCCTTTTCTTAATCCTTGCTCCTTACAATGTCTCCTCACTTCTCTGTATGTTGCCATCAGCCAAGCAAATTTCATAGAGCTTTACTTTCTATAGCCTGTTTTAAGAAAGAAAGTACATTGAAAACAATGTTTCAAATTATGTCTCTGCATCTCAGAAAATTTATCACAGAATCAACAGCTATTCAAGTAAAAATGGCCTGCCTTATACTAGAGCAGGACTTACCACAAATAAAATCTCTCAGCTTCTATTGGTGAAACTTCTTTCAGCAAAAAACAGATAAACTCCAACAGGATATTCCACATTTCTAATCTAACCAGATAAGAACTAATCTACCTCAGGAGCTGGCACACTGTAACTAGCAAGAAAAATTCCAGTTGATGGTCTGTGTTGTTGTTGTTGTTTTTTAAATAAAATGTTAGTAGAACACAAACACACCCATTCATTTCTGTAATAACTATGGCTGCTGTCTGGCTACATCAGTCAACTTGAGAAGCTGCAAATATTTCATCAGAGACTGTAACCCCCAAATACAAATATTTACTATCTGGCTCTTTACAGAAAATGGTGCATAGCCTTTTTTAAAATTACTTTAGACCTGCATTGGGGTCAAATTTCTTAAGCTAATTAATGCATGAGGGGCTTTACCACCAACCTGGCTTTCTAATCCTAGAGCTAAATATTAGCTTGGAAAGATAAGATGGCAACATTTTTGTTCAAAATATTTGCTCTATCTGGGAGGAGGATTATATTTCTGGCTCCTTTAACATCAGACCTGGGCATATAACTTCTTGCCCAATGAACTGTGAATTGAATAATGTGTTTCACCTCCAGAAAGCTTTACAATCCAATGCATGCCTTGCCATGCCATTCTTCCATCTGGAAGGAGACCTGTGATGTCTTAGAAGTTGTTCTGACAGCTTGAATACTTAGTAAAGGCAACATAGACTAGAGTGGCAGCCAAGCCACAGTATTGGACAGCATGGGGGAGAGATTAACCCTTATTCTGTGAAAGCCACCTAGACTTGGTGGGTTGCTTCTCATTGACAGTAAGTAAACTGAAGTTGACTACAAAAAAGTTCTTTGAAGGAAGATGTTTTAATTTGGCTCCTTGAGAGATGAGAAAGCTAGAGCAAAGATCAAATAAGCAAAGTCAGCAACAAATAAATCAATGATATTTTTAAAGTCTGAGCCCAAATGAAAAGCAATTTAAAACTGTTTCTTTTCAGTAAGTCAGTATCACATCAAGTAAACAATATCAGGGTAGATTATACAGATATTACACAACTGAAAAAAACCACAGTGGAAACTGAAATAAAAACAAGAATCCCTAAGCCTCAGTGGAGCAAAGTAAAAAATAAACCTGATTTTGTCCCATTCCTATTACACACAGACAATAAAGAAATTGGTGTTTAATTCCATTATTTGACAAGCCAGATAGATGTCTGTTTTATTCCTCATGATTCATATACTTGCATCTAAAAATATTAAACTAATTTCAGAGCTAATATATCTATCATCCATCCATCTATCTATCTATCTATCTATCTATCTATCTATCTATCTATCTATCTATCTAAAAGCCTAAGCAACCGTTACGACCAAACGCCCGAACGACCAGTCAACCAGTCGCTGTGATGCGCACTGACCACCAGGGGACAGACACTCAATGCAGGAGCTACCCCCTGGTGGTCAGTATGCTCCTACAACCAACCTCCCGCAGTCACTCCCCCAGGCCAGCAGGCCAACCTCCCCCTGTCCCTCCCGGGGAGGTCCCTGGGCCTGGCCTGTGCCCTCTCGCAATCCGGGACCTCTTGGGTGATATCGGATAGCCGGTTTTGGCCGGATGCCCTATAAGCCCGATCCAGACAGGAGGGAGCCCGACCCTGTGCATTGAGTGTCTGTCCCCTGGTGGCCAGTGCGCATCATAGCCACCGGTGGACCTGTCATTCTGTTGTTAGGTCGACTGGTCGCTTAGGCTTTTTTTTTTTTTTTTTAATATATCTTTATTGATTTCAGAGAGGAAGGGAGAGGGAAAGAGAGATAGAAACATCAATGATGAGAGAGAATCATTGATTGGCTGCCTCCTGCACATCGCCCAATGGGGATCAAACCCACAACCCAGGCATGTGCCCTTGACTGGAATTAAACCTGGGACCCTTCAATCCACAGGCTGATGCTCTATCCACTGAGCCAAACCAGCTAGGGCTAGGGTTTTATATGTATAGAATATATAACATCCTTGGACCAACTGTCATAACTGACTTTAAAAATTTAACAATGAAATCACAAATAGTAAACCAATGAAAAGTTTACACAAAATGCATATGCTAATTCATGACAAGAAACTGTTTCTCTAAAGGATAGAATAGAATATTAATATCTACTTTTGGCAAATATATAGAAAAAACATGTATCTTGCCCCCCTACACACACAAACATCTCACTGGTGAGATTGTACAATGATAAGATCTTTCTAGGAGGCCACAGCTTGATAGGTATCAAAAATCATTACAATGATCATAATATTTGATCCAACAATTATGCAACTACAAATTTATCCTAAGGAAATAATTAAGTATGTGAGAACATATTAATTTACAAGAATGATAATCTAATAATAATTGATGACAAAAAATTCTAAATTACATATATATCCTAAAATATGGAACTGGATAAATAATCATGCCAGATCTTTCTATGGAAATCTATTTAGCAATTAAAGGTTTGGTAATAAAAAAATAATAATATGAAAACAAGGTCATGGTGGATTATCCAGCAGAACAAACCAATGAACAAGATAATATTCATTATACAGAGCATGAGTATATATTAACATAGGAAAGAAGAAATATACAAAAGTGTCACTAGAGATTAACTGTTGATTGTTACATTAAGGATGTTATTTAATGCCTTCTTGTCTGTATTTTCTAATTAGCCCATAATATGCACAGATTGCTTTAGATAAACAAATAACATTTAAGTTAATAAATTATTAAACGAAAATAAGAATGCTGCAGGAAATCTGTGTATATGATAAATATATATTATGTATTTATATATACTATGTTAAGTATATTATCCCATATAATAAAAGGCTAATATGCTAAGTGTCCGGTCGTCCGTTCCACCAATCAAAGCGTAATATGCTAATGATATTCTAAGGCTGCTCAACTGCTCACTATGATGTGCACTGACCACCAGGGGGCAGATGCTCCAATAGGTAGGTTAGCTTGCTGCTGGGATCTGGCCAATTGGGACTGAGTGAGATGGGCCAGACATGCCCTGGAGCCCTCCGACGGTTCCTCCCTGGCCCTGATCATGCACCAGTGGGGTCCCTCGGCCTGGCCTGCGCCCTTTCGCAATCTGGGACCCCTCAGGGAATGTTGGAGAGCCAGTTTTGGCCCAATCCCACAGGCCAGGCCGAAGGACCCCACTGGTGCATGAATATATCATAAAGTGTAATATCATGTTATATCTCTCTATATATATACACACATATATATGTATACATATTTCTCCTAATACATTTTCATCTCCTACTCCTAACACAGGCATCTATTGCCACTTTATCTTAAGTGACACCCCTAAAATACTCTGCATCATGTATTTCTTTATAGTTACTTCAGGGCATGTGTCCAAAATCTCTAAATGACTGATAGATTTATATATTTGGCTACTGTCTGTTTCTCCCTACTGAGTCCTTGCTTTCCAAAGACCTTGTCTATTACCTGTTGAGTTCACATCTATAGTTTTTAGAAGTCAGAACAGTAATTTACACATAATAGATTCTCAGACAACATTTACTAAATCAGAAATTTATTTTAAATATTTTCAATTTATTTTTAAGTTTAATTGCTAATATTTATTTGGAAATTGCATTGATATTCCTAAATAAATTGGTTTCTAGTCCTTTAGTTCATATTTATCTGCTTTTAGAGTTATTCCAATTTCATTTTATAAAAATAGCATTTGAAAATGACATTATATATGTATATATGTTTTCTCAATGCCATAAATTGTTTAGAGAGTATAAAAATTGTTTGCCATTTAAATATTTAATGTAACCTGCTTGGAATAATTGCTGAATCCTTCATTTTGTGTGTAGTAACCATTTTAAAATTTCATATGGTTATCAGCCTTTTTAGCTTATTTTTGTGTTCTTTATTTTCTATGTATTACTTTTTAAAAATATATATATTTTTATTGATTTCATAGAGGAAGTGAGGGGGTCAATAGAAACATCACTGATGGGAGAGAATCACTGATTGGATGCCGCCTGCACGACCCTACTGGGGATTGAGCCCGCAAACCAGGCATGTGCCTTGACCGAGAATCCGTGACCTCCTGGTTCATAGGTCAATGCTCAATCACTGAGCCACACTGGCCGGGCTATGTATTCTTTTTTAACATGTTTTTTCTTGAAGTCATATTTGATCTAGATTTTCAAAATTATTTGTGTAAGATTACGTAAATACATACATAATTTTTAATATATATGTTAATATTTTTCACTAAGTAGTTCTGAATACTATTTGCAATTTCCTGATTTTTGTTCTTGATTTGTCAAGCTTAATATTAAATATTTAAAAAGGTATCTTTTGAAAATTTACTTGTGATAGTTTTCTACTTTTATTTGTTTCTATTCTGATTGTTAATACCTATATTTGTGTTGCTGCTAAAAGTGGTAATAAGACACTTGTATAAATTTTATATTTCTAAATGTTGTAGTTCACTGTTATTGCTTTATGTGTGTATACACTAAGGAGCATTTGAAAAAAAAAAGCTTTCTTTTGCATTTCGTTTCTAGAGGTTGATATTGCAGCAATTAAATTTTTATTACTTTTATATTTCTCTATATGATAATTATCACCAATTTTAGAAACGTTCTTTAAGAAAATACTTAATTGTTTAGATTCCAAACTAATAATGATTCTTGGGTATGCCACCAATTTAACATAGCTTGTTAATTATATTTAACAACCATGTAATATATATATATTTATACCCTGACTTTAAATACTCTAAAGTCAGGGTATGTTTTAAAGTTGATTTTATATATATATATATATATATATATATATATATATATATATATATATATATATTTAACAACCATGTAATATATATATAAATATATATTACATGGTTGTTAAATATATATATATATATATATATATATATAAAATCAACTTTAAAACATACCCTGACTTTAGAGTATTTAAGATATTAAAGATATTTGTTTTACACTTTAGAGTTTATAGTCATTTATATCATGAAAATATAGTGACATTCACAAATATATTTAAGGCAGAATTATTTAAAACAGTAAAATAATTTTTAAATAAATGCCTAAAACTAGATAAACATGTAAGTAATCTATAATAAATGTATATCTTATGCAGCAATATAAAATAGTTATGAACATATAATTATGAGAATATTTATGAAAGAACATTAAATGAACAAGAAGAATAAAAAAATATACCAACACTAGAGATAAAATTCCCTAAAAGCATGCTTGCGTACAGATAAACACAAGGGATATACAGAGAAAAATATCTAAAGAGCACTCTAAGTGTTCCCAGCAATTATAGATGGAGGAGAGTCTACTTTTTCCCCCCATACCCCCAAGCAAATTTTATTCTAAGGGCTTTTGCGCAATTAAAAAAGAAAGAAAGAAAGAAAATACAGCAAATTCAGAGATGTGAAGAAAGCAGAGAAGGCCAGTCTGCATGATCTATCTCCTCCCCCTCCCCCGCCTCCTTCCCTCTCTCCCTCCCCCGCCCCCTCAGGGCTGAGAGGTGGTAAGAGACTAGTTGCAAGTCCTCTCATCTTCCTGACTAAGACACCCAGACAGCAAGGCCACAGGTAGAACTGAGCCAAGTAGCGTGCACAAGTGATTGAGGGCCCCATGGATGGAACCGAGTCCAGATCAAGACCTCTGTTCACTTGAAAGTATCATGTTTCCTAACAAAACAATATTAATCTAGTCATTTATCTTTTCTGTTTACAAGAATTGTTCTCAGCTGAAGATTGAAGACATATATGAAGAAGGTTTAAGGAATGGCCATAATTATCTTTGTTATTCAAGCCACAACTGTTTCCTACAGTCAAGGTTCCCCCAAACCACTGATTTGACTACTTAATTTCTCCTCTCACTTTTCCTTCTGTTTTCTATTTCTATGTCTTAAATTCCCAATAAATTTCACATTGCTGAGTAAAAGTCCCATGTCCCACTTTTTATATCTACTATATGCTTTGTAAAAGTTTGGAATACAGTAGTCCTCCTTCTCTGCAAGGGATACTTTCTAAGACCCCCGGGTGTCTGCCTGAAAATATGGGTATTATTGAACCCTATATGTACTATGTTATTTCATATTCATACATAGTACCGATAATAAAGTTCAATTCGTACATTAGGCACAGTAAGAGATTAACACCAATAACTGATATTAAAATAGAATGATTATTATTATTATGCCCTAACCGGTTTGGCTCAGTGGATAGAGCATCGGCCTGCGGACTCAAGGGTCATTCCGGTAAAGGGCATGTACTTTGGTTGCAGGCACATCCCCAGTAGGGGGTGTGCAGGAGGCAGCTGATAGATGTTTCTCTCTCATTGATGTTTCTAACTCTCTATACCTCTCCCTTCCTCTCTGTAAAAAATCAATAAAATATATTAAAAATAAATAAATAAATAAATAAATAATAAAATAGAATGATTATAACAATTAAGGTCACAAAATATATGTGAATTTTTGGGGCTGTTTTTAAGTAAAGTAAGAGGTACCTGAACACAAGCACTGAGATTCCATAGCAGTCGATCTGATAACCAATGGGGCAACTAAGAGACCAGCAGGCAGGTAGCATGTAGCACATGCAGCATAGATAGACTGGACAAAGGGATGACACATCCCAGGTGGGACGGAGCAGGACAGCACGAGATTTTATCATGCTACTCAATTTAATGGCACACAATTTAAAACTTTTGAATTGTTTATTTCTAGATTTTCCATTTAATATTTTTGGCTGTTTGATCACAGGTAACCGTGGATGGCAAAACCACAAGTAAAGGGGGACTACTATTTAATAGAAACCCCTATTTCTTTTGCATTGAATAAAAAAAAAAAATGTGATCTCTTAACTGGTAATGCTATTTTTTAAACAGTTCCTGAATTTCTCCCTAAATAACCTATTTTAATGTGGAGTTTAAACCAAATATTTCATACACAAAAAAACCGCCTAGAATGATTCTAGTTTCATTAGTATTATTATTGTTCTCCCGTGATTCTGGAAGTAGAATATTTCAACAATGTCAAATTTCCATGCAGTACCACAGGTTTGCCTGCTCTTCTCTCACTGGTGTATTTCCTGGCCCACTGGTAGTTTTGTTTGTGGCGTCCTCGCAGTCAAACTCTATTTTGGTTTTGCTACATGAATAACTAAATGCAAAATCTAACTTGTACTCTGTAGATTATCCCCCTCCCCCCGGCACACACACACACATTTGTCCTCTTATGTTAAATTCTTAATAATCGAGTATAATACAACAATATATTTTGGGGGGATTTGGATCATTATTTCTATGTTCTTAATACTTATTAAACATGATTATACAAGCTAAACATATATGAGTTTTACTCTGTCAAACTATAATTTTCAAAAAGCTAAAACAACAAAGTGTATGCGAATATAAAATGAGCACATGTCAAAGTTTGTTTAGCTTATTCATGATGAAAATACCAGGATGCTCAAGCTAGTTCAAAAAGTACTACGGAAATGGAGATATTTATAGTGGCTTAAAAATAAGCTGGAATAAGATTGTTGGTTCATGTGCAAAACTAGTTAATGTACTCAAAGGACAATAAACATATACCCTATGATCAAAAATGTTTGCAATTTGCACCAACAATTAATTTTCATTGCTGTTAGGTTGGAGTCATCTACCTTGCTATCCTTGCAAAACTGTAAAATATCCTGAAATAATAATTACTAGCAAGTCAAACAGGGGATGTACAAGACAAGAGTACTGGGTGCTCCCTGGCCAGAGCTGTTAGATCACGTCCAGAGGGACACTGAAGAAACTTTGATTAATCCTTTCCATGTTGGGATAATTTTTCTTAACAAGCTGAATTTCTGAACAGTTATCAATTCTGTACCTCCATAGTGACCTAACTATGCAGATGCCCACATGCTGGAGAAAAAAGAGTGGTGTTTTCATCCCTGATGGGATTTGCAGAACCTCAGAGTTCAGTACTGCTTCGTCTTTATCCAGTCGGCCAATGCAGACTGGACGCGGAGTATTCCGAGTGGGTATCCTTCCTCCAGGAAAGATCCATGCCTACTATGCACCAGGTGTTGTGTATTGTACAGGAGAAAATTAAGCCCTTGCTCTTTGGGGCTGAGGGCCTACTTGAGAAGACAGATGCGCAACCAATTACAGTAGAGTCTGACAAGTCTTTGCAGGGTGCTATGGGGCCTCAGGGGAGCAGCTCCTCCTGTCAGGGTTTCTGAGTCAAACAGAATTTACCACTGAAACCACGGTGTTTATTGACGGCACAAAGTATCCATAATTTACTTTTACACCTCAATTTTAAGGTTGAAATCTTAAAAAAAAAGCATGACACAATTCTCTAACTCCTGAACCTGAGAAAATAAAAATAACTTATATTAATTAGATGACTCTGAGTCATTTTGCTAAATACACAATATCATCCTGACTGTCACTCAGCAATGACCCCGAAACCAGTGAGACATAAAGGACATATTTTCCCCCAAATTAAGTAATCCCAGCCTGCTATGTTTTTAAGCTCTTGTATCTGCTTTTTATGATTCTGTGTCTCTTGCTGTGCTGCCTGATATTGCTGTAAAATATTTTTGTCATAATTATTCTTTGTTTTGCATAAAAGTGATGTAAATGTGTAATCATTGGACTTATTTTTCACATCATGATACACTGTATTGGTACTATAATGCAGTAGGATAAATTGTTCTCTACTTTAGTCTTCCCATCTGTTACATGAGTAGAATGACAGACAATAACGACAGGGTAATAAACTAATAAGGAGCTCAAAAAAGTCAAAAGAACCATCTATAACACAAGGTTTTAGAATTATGAAGCAAGTGAAGTGATAGTCTAGGTTTGTAAGAGATAATTGAATAGTTAATCTTATTCCTTATTACTTTGCAAAAGCTTTCAACACCTCATTGTGTTCAATTACACTCCTGATTGCTCAGATGGAGAAAATTGGGGAAAGTGGGCAGACACTTAACTGTAAAATGCTGATGATGGAGTGTTTTCTTGTTGCCCTTGTGTCCTGAAAGAGCAGGACTGGGTCCCTTGTAGGCATCTGTGATTTTTAGTTGTTGTTGTAATCTGCAGTATTATCAGCTAGTGGCCTTTGTCAAAGATTTAAGGGCCAGTTTGACTTAAGAGAGACACAAAGGCCCTCGCTTCACTCCAGATCTTGCTTGAAACAGGGGCAATGCTAGACTTACTCAGCCTGATGGCATCTATACTCCATGAACTGATTTTCTCTGTACCCATTTTTGTTTGTTCTTCCCCTTAAAAACTATACCTTAGAAAGAGGATGATTCCATATTCTTTAAAGAGCTGTGGTTTTCTGAAGAAGGATATTCATAAAACAGAATTTCATTTCCTGAACCATACTTCCCTTCTGCTTCCATAATATAAGTGGAGATGAACCCTTTTAGGAAAAGACTATCACAAAGTTGTATTAAAAGTTACACCCTTCAGTCTGTAATGTGAATACATGTTTTAGGTGCCCAGTTAGTATTTCTTCCTGTTAGGTAGAACATATAGAAATGTTGTTTTTTATCTTTCTCAGAAAAATAAAGACTCAAGAGCAAGAGAAAAAGCTATGCCTTTGATTTATTCAATCTATAATATGTATTGTCAAACATGCAGAATTCTTGACTTCACTGAATTTATAAACCAGCAAGAAAGACTGACATTGGGCTAGGTGGGCTAGCGTAATTGGTGCTTTGTTGGCAATGTGCCAGGATATATGGGCAAGTAGACTATGAAGACATAGGATGGCTGTGGAGGCGAGAAAAATTTCTCACAGAAAAGGATGCTTATCTGAGACACAAATAAGAGTTAGAAGGTGGGTAGGGTTGGCTGAGGAGAGAGGATTTTCACCATGCAGACCAAATAACATGTGCAAAAGCACAGAAATGTTATAAGTTAAGAGGCAGTTTCACAGGTCCTGAGAGAAAATGCATGTGAACAAAGCCAAGAATGGAAGAAGCGGAAGGTGTAAGATGAGGTTGGAAAGGTAGAGCATGCCTAGGCCTTAACCTTTTGCACTCGGATGTCGAGTGTGACTCGACACGGTTAGCATTAGAATAAAGGAATCAAGAAAAAAAGCAAGTGAGTGCAAAGGGTTAAAGAAGATTTTATTCCCAGGGTAATGGGAAATCAGTTTAAATCTTTAAAATAAAGAATTTTAAGGACAAAACTGATGGTTGCCATGATCTCATAGGCATTTTAAAAAGATCACTCTCCCTGAGTATGAACAATAGGTCAGAAGAGGTAGAAGACAGCCCCCTTCGTAGATGGCTTGCTTTTTTTATTTTTAAACACAATGAGCAGAATGTGTTTAATATGGGTTTAGTCCACAGCTGATAAAGCTGCCTCACTAGAATCAAGACCCATAGAAGAAGAGCTCAAGGCAGAACTCATACTTGCATGCTCCCCTGACTTCTGTGACAGTGAATCCCACCACGTTGGGTGTTAAGAAAAGGGTGGGTGAGAGAAAAGTACAGATGCACACCTAATAAGAATCCGCCTACATATCCCTCAGTTTCTCTCTGTTGCCCAGCCCTAGCAGGTCAGGATCTGAATATGAGCCACAGTGAGTGACTATGGTTGACACAAAGCATACAAAGGGATCCCAAGGTGTGTCCCGCTTTCCAAAAGAACAGTCCCAGAGAGTTCAGCACTGAATGTACATGTTCTTGTGTAACCCTGGCGGTCCACCCAAGGTAAGTCATAGGAAGTGGCGTATGGAACAAAACAGCTAAACTCCTATTGAGTCAGGCAGCTCAAAGCACAGAGCTGTCCATCAAGGGTAGGGTCAGTACGAGAATCATCTGAAAGCCTTCCTGAAGCCATATGTTCCTTCTAAAGCCCAGGGATGGGAATTCAGGTTTCCTCTCAATGCTTCTTAAAGTGACAGGTGCCTAGGGCAAGCTATGGGAATGGCAGCTATATGTTATGCCTTAGCTACCTGTCACATATAAAAAAATAAAAACAACTGAACAATTTCAATGGGCATGTTAGGCATTTTGTCCATCGGTGAACACACAGTTGTGCTGAATATGTATTTAATTAAACCAAATATTGTAATCATTCTTTTTAAAAAATATATTTTTATTGATTTTAGAGAGGAAGGGAGAGGGAGAGAAATAATCACATCAATGATGAGAGAGAATCATTGATCTGCTGTCTTCTGCACACTCCACACTGGGGATCAGAGCCCATAACCAGGGCATGTGCCCTGATTTGCTTCATAGGTTGACACTCAACCACTGAGCCCACACCAGCCAGGCAAGTCATCATTCTGGCCCTACTAGACATTTAGGAAATTTGGGGTAATGAATTCAACTACTTTTATCAAACCGCTTTTATATTGGCAAGTCCTCAGCAAGCATTTGGACACAAAATCAACATAGTTAGCAGTTAACAGATATTTGTTTGTTTGTTTTCTTAAACAAGAGACTGTGGTGATTCACCATCTTTTTTCTTCTTTTCTTTCCTGAGCACACATCTCTACTTTTACTTTCCATCCCTACAGATGACAACATCTTGCAGAGAATTAGGTCACTAGATGCTTCTCACAAGAAACTCCAAAACTGTAGAAGAAGAAATTAGTTTGCCTCCAGGAAGTCATTTTAACTTCACTCTAAAAGGAAAACTCAGGACTTCATATTGACCAAAAAACAGTAGAGCGCTCTTCCTCTCCGCTGTATCTTTCCCTGCCCAAGTTTCAGGCCAGAGGCTCCTGCTCCAGACTCTGCTCTTTCAGTTCTGGGAGACATAGTGTGGAATGTGGTGGTCCCAGCACAGCTCTTATTGACATCTTCCCACGTGACACCCTGGTGATTTATCTCAATCATTATTTCCTCTGTATCTCGATCAGCTAGAAGACTGAAGGGTACACGGTAGGCACTCAGTCAATATTGGATGAATAAATCATTGAGTGACATTATAAAATGATACATATTAAGTGTAGAAGTTTTGGGAAAAAATATGTGTGTGTGTGTACATGTGTGTGGATCGTTGCTGCCCTGAGTTAACCAATGTTAACAGGTCAGTGAAAACTTTAGGATGATTCCCTATCAAATTCTTTAAGCTCCTGAAGAGGTCATACTGATAAAATCTGGAAAAGTTAATCAAGGCACTCAGGAAGGCCAGGGAAAGGCCATGATTTGAAAGAGATGCTGAGAGGATGTATTAGGATGAATCTTTTCAAATAAGCTCAAGCAAGCAATAGAATCATTTACTCCAGAAAAATCTCACTGAAGTGCTTTAGCAACATAGTTCAAAGGAAGAGCAGATTGTCTATAACTTTATGAAAAAATAAAAAGCATTACAGCTCTGAAAGTTTCTGTTTATACCAGATAATACATAGCACTTGACCCCTCTCACCCTGTAATCTATGAATCTCGATTATCTCCCTTGATATGTCCCAGACTCAAATTTAATTCTTCTTTGACTGGCAGAGAGAGTTGTTCCCACTCCAATATTTACAGAAAACATCAATTTCCATAAGCCTAGATACTTATGAATTACATTAGAATTATTCGCGTGATATATGGCAAACGTAATGCTGACCTAGTTAGAATTCTTCCAAAAGTGCTTTGTTAGTGCATTTGAGAAGTTTAATATGCAGGGTGGCCTGTTTAGAACAGGTTCCACTTAATTCATCATGGCCAGCTGCAGTGACAGATACTTTAATTTTTTGGCCAAGAACAAGCTTATTTAATCCAAAATATTCACGTCCACACTTCCTAGGACACACAGCAGTGGCCACAGCCCCCTGGGTTGTGATGATTTCTGGTTTTTCTCTAACCTCTCTTTGCTCACCATAAGGCCATTTATTTAATTCCTGATTATCATGAATCTATTCTAAAACTCTTGCAAAATCTTGTGACCCAAGATTCTCCAGTTAAGGGATTTCCAAAATCATTGCTCCTCAGACTATCAATGCTCTGACCAAGAAGAAAACAAATCTCCAAGTCATCAAATAATTACATAAGATAATGTAATTTTTAAGTCCTAGCACATAGAAATGTTTGGCCACAGAGTTACAGCTCAGAAATATTAAAAATATAAAGAAGAAACTAGCAAAAAATATGTCAGCAATTCATTCAAAAAATATTAATGGAAAGCCTACTCTTTGCCAGACATTGGGTCAGGGCTGAAAGTACAAAGAGCGAACAAAACAGATGGAGTGCATCTTTGATGAATTGTACAGTGTGCAGGTAGATAGAGATATTAATCAAGATAAATATAAAATGGCAAAGGTGATAAGTACAGCAGTGGGATGTACCAAGATATGAAAGCCTTTGATTAGGGAACATGGTATGGTCAAAAAACAATGACTGAGCTAAGATTTGAATGGGAATGGTGTGTATTAAGGCTGAGGGGTGAGAAGAGCATGGCATGTGGGAGAAAGAGAGTGCAAGCCAGTATGTTTAGAACTGAAAGAGAAGGTAGAAGTGCTGAGAAAGATCAGCTTGGAAAGGTGGAGAGGACCCAGGCAATGTGGAGGCGTTTAAAATATGTTACACTACAGCCCTAACCGGTTTGGCTCAGTGGATCGAGCGTCGGCCTGTGGACTGAAAGGTCCCAGGTTCGATTCCGGTCAAGAGCATGTACCTTGGTTGCGGGCACATCCCCAGTAGGAGGTGTGCAGGAGGCGGCTGATCAGTGTTTCTTTCTATCCCTCTTCCTTCCTCTCTGTAAAATCAATAAAAGGTATAAAAAGTTAAAAAATAAAAATAAAACATGTTACACTACAAACAATTGTAGTTGTTGACTTGACTTAAATAGGATCTAAAGCTATAGATTCAGTCACATAATTCACTCACAATCTTGCTTTCTCACACTATTTTATTATTCATTTATCCATTAATGATAGTAATACACACCTCATGCTAGGTGTGCTTAGAAAAGGAAATGTTTAAATGGAATTGGGATGAGTTATTTTGGATGTTCCGTTTCAAAGCAAGATCCTGATCTGGATGGTCCAAAACCTTTCACATTCCTTTCCTAAATTTGATTTTTAATGTTTTTATTGATTTCAGATGGAGAGAGGGAGAGAAAGAGAGGGATGGAAACATCAATTATGTGAATCACTGATCAACTGCTTCCTGCACACTGCCCCCCCCCCCCCCACTAGGGATTGAGCCTACAACCCCAACATGTGTCCTGATTGGACACTCAACCACTGAGGCACACTGGCCGGGCCCAAATTTGTTTTGATTTTAAACCATGTTCTTCTGTTGGTCACTTTAGCATGCATTATCTTTTGTTTCTATTTGCAACAACAAGTCTCGGTACACTGACCCATGGAGTTAGCTAGCAGATTGCCCCATGGAATCATTGATGTCTCCCGGTCAATAACTACAGTAAAATACATTTACACAAGTGTCCTGTCACATTCTCTGATTTTCATGGTACTGGAGCTACTGTGGAAGAAAAAATCGAAACTTGTTTTCAACTAGAGTGTGGAAAGATATAGAGAAAGAATAAAGCAATTGGCAGAATTTCAATTTAAACATGGCAACAAAGGTACCAAAGTTTGGGAAGAAAAAGGCTGATGTGATACAGAACAAAATACCATATCTTCTGAGGCTGCTCGATGTGATCCATACTTCAAAAAGACAGACTTGCAGAGGATATTTCCACCATTAGACAGGAGATGGAAAATAAAGCAGATACATCAAGGGGCCTTGGAGATTAGGAGCAGGACAACTGCATAGGTAACAATGGAGCTGGAAAGCGCAGTGGTCCTCTGCAGGTGGAGACCTACTGTGAGGGAGAACTACAGGTGGGAGCAGGCAACAGCAGCAAGAGCAGGCACTGCCAAAGCACAGACCATGGCCAGGAATCTATGAGGAGACAACACTCCCTGTATTCCCTTGGAGATTCTGGGAGAGACACACGGACAAGAAAGTATAAATTCCTGACATTTGAAAGTGAAAGCTACTGATTGGGCATATCCAGAAGTAGTCATTCTCATAACATACATGCAGGTGGGGTATATAGGTCAGCCTATTCCTGTCTTGTGACTACCTCTCCCTACACTTGAAGCATATTTAGGCAATATTGTTCTATGTGTGTGTGTGTATGTGTGTACATACATGATCAAAGTAATATCAAGAGTAGTTTAATGATTAACAACTCCTCATCTTGGAAAATTTCTAATGCTAAGAAGGTAAGTACTGCATATCACAAGATGCCAAGAGTCTACAAGAAAGGAATAAAATAATCTGTGAATTGAGAATTGAGGTCATATTTGTAGGCCCTTTCCTACATTTCTCTGTAACATGTCCTTTTGCTTACTTTGATGAGAAGCATCGGTGATGGGAGAAGACGTGCTAAACTGGAAAGGGTTCTGCAAGGGAGACAGAGGTGTGTTTTTTAAATCAGCTAATTTAAACTGTGAGTGCAAATTGGCATCACCTATGGCCATGTTGCCAGGAGGGAATGTGGCGTCAATTAGGTTTCATTAAACTCTGAAAGGCAGACCTGTCTCTTTTCTCATCAACTTATCCAAAGACAAAAGTCTATGCCTCCAGCACAATAGTCAATTATGAAGTGCTGGCACATATTTCATTAATGTTTGCTTGCTTCTCACAAATCCATCTCAAAGGGCAGAGGCCGGGTATAAGTATAACTCCATTTAGCATACATGCAAAAGATACTTTGATTGTGATCTGTGAGATTAAATTTTTACTAGACTATGTATTCTTGGAAGAAAAGCATAGTATCTTTCATTTATTAAACATATATTAATAACTTTTGAAAGTAGTACAAAAATAGTAAGAAAAAAGAAAAAAAGACAACACTAACCTTGTTCCTCACACAGCTGCCGTTCTAGTACTTCCCAAACATTTCCATAATGCTTACTCTATTCCAAACACCATTCAAAGCTCTTGACATATACTAGCATCTTAAGGCAACAATGCTCTGAGGGAGATACAAGTACTGCTTTCTTTTTAGCATGGAAGAACTAAAGCAGAGGGAGTTTAACTGCCTTGCATGAGGGCACAGAACTAGCACGTGGTGCTGCTGGAATCTATACCCAGCCAGTTTAGCTTCTAAGTCCACGTGCCTGCTCACATCACTGTATCATCACTCTTCCTTTTACACTAGAGGCCTGGTGCACAGATTCGGGCACAGGTGGAGTTCCTGGGCCTGGCTGCAGGGATCCGGCTGAAACCGGCAATCCAACATTTCCTGAGTGCGAGAGGGCACTCTGAAAAATTTATGTCTGCTTGGCAGCTCCTGTGTTGAGCATCTGTCCTCTGGTGGTCAGTACATGTCATAGCTACTGGTTGAACAGTTGAATGGTCAGCCGGTTGCTTAGGCATATATATATATATATGTGTGTGTGTGTGTGTGTGTGTGTGTGTGTATATATATATATATATATATATATATATATATATATATATATATTTATATATTGCATTTTTTTAGTAGAGCTGTGCCCAGCTCTCTGGAAAGAGTAAATGAATGCTTATCAAATATGCCAATTAAAGAATGATGGCAATCATGCCATAGGTGATAATAGTGAGAAGATAATGATAACAATGATTTCTATTTATGGAGTACCTGTTATACTAATTATAAACATCACATCATGTAGTCTTATCAATAGCCATAGTGTAAGGTTTTACCAGCTCTACCTGACTGGTGGTAAACAAGAGACTGAGAAAAATTCAACTGATGATATTATGTCACACAGTTGGCTAGCTGTAGAACCAGAATAAAAACCTTGGTCTTTGTAATCACAATACCCATCTTCTTCCAATACTTGTAAAAGTCACTGATTTGGGGATTATTCTGTTACCTACTGGTTAAGTGATATGAGATTAATTATTTACAACTTCTTATTGCATATGCATATCTATACTAATAAAAGGGTAATATGCTAATTAGACTGGACATCTTCTGGACGTCCTTCTGGACAAAGCCATGGTGGCGGGGGCTGAGGCAGAGGTGGTTAGGGGTGATCAGGCTGGCAGAGGAGAGCAGTTAGGGGTGACCAGGTTGGCAGGAGAGAGCAGTTAGGGGTGACCAGGCAGGCATGTGAGCAGTTAGGGGTGATCAGGCAGTCAGGTGAGCTGTTAGGAGTCAGTGGTCCTAGATTGTGAGAGGGATGTCCGACTACCGGTTTGGGCCCAATCCCGATCCTACAGGGACAGTTGGCAATCAGAAATCCTCTGAGGGACCCCCCCCCCCCCACTGTGCATGAATTTTGTGCACCGGGCCTCTAGTCTGTGTATAAAGTAAGATTAAAATATCCTCTGTATATGTACAGTGTATTAAAACAAAAGAACTATGGAATAAAAAAATAAAATCACTCTTCTCTCTCTCCACAGACACACATACACACACACACACACAAACACACATACACAGAGCCCTATCCTATAGGATAATAACTTGAAAGTCACTATGTATAAGCCATACATCCCAGTGGATCTAACAGACAGAGTCTGAATGAAATTGAGATTAACATAGTAGACACAATGAATAAAATACAATTTATGATTTAAAATCCATAAAACAACTCTAAGGGTATTGTAATTTATTCTATATTAAACCCATTTCCCATTCCTAATATCCAAGCCCACATGTTTTTAATATGCTATTTAGCCAAACATTTTACAGACATAAACATCACCATATGAGCTTTCAATTAGCATTGACTTTTATCCTGAAGAAATGCCTGTTGGAATGAAATGTTAGGAATGGCTGGGAACTGATGTATGTGGAGATAAAGTGTTGTTAATTCAATTGCTTTATCTGATCCAAAGTCACTTAGATTATATTAAATTAGCCATCTGCTTGGCTTTCACCTTGGAATGTCTGCCAGATGCTGAATGTGTTTACAGAGTTCATTAGCAGCTCCAACCTTAACAACAACATTCTTGTAGTAACACTAGTGACCAGTTTCCCTGAGAAGACATCATAGAAAAAATGCTTAAGCTACACTTAAATGGGTGTTTTTAGAACAGAATATTTCAATTTCATTATCAAATTTTAAAAATCCTTTATATTGGAAGGGAACTTGGGCCAAGGAATCTATCAAATAACGATTGATCTCTTTCACTTATGTTTTGAAGAACGAAGACAGTTGACCAAGCTCTAATATGAATAAAAATACAAATGTCCATAGATCTAGAAATTTATTAATTACATTAGATCCAATATTGCAATATATATACCAAAGAGAACCCTCTACCCATCTACACTTTCAACTTAATTTTATTGAGTAAATTCCAATAAGTGGTTGATTATTATTCCTTGTAGAATAACATTGTGTATTATAGCCTTGTGATGCATTTCATTACATGGCAAATTATTAGCGATGTCTAAAGCCGGGGTGGGGAACCTTTCCTGCCAAGGGCCATTTGGATCTGTATAACATCATTTGTGGGCCATACAAAATTATCAACTTAAAAATTAACCTGCTATATTTGGTCAAACATTTAATTAACTCACCCCTAATGCCTTGGCAGGGCCAGACCAAATGATTCCATGGGCCTTATACAGCCTGTCTGCCGGCTGTTCCTCAGCCCTGGTCTAAGGGAATGACAAAGAGTACCATTGGTCTTGGATCTTGAAAACATTAGAATAATTACACATAACACATCCTAGATAGGATAAATATTTATAAAAAATATATATCAGTTAGGAAGTTAAGCATAGAATGTGGGTAACTAGAGAAAGATGAGGTTGGGAAGGTACTCAGAGGCTATATCAGAAAGATCCCTGAATGCTTTCTATGAAACTTTGTCTTTAATTTGCATGTCATAAACAGAGAACTACTTAACACTTTTAAGCAGAGAAGTCACGTGGTAATCATATAATTTAAAAAGATGGGGAAGTGCGAATTATATGGAGGAGTTATCTGAATTAGTCACCTGAGCTAAGAGACTATTGTAAAGGTGTAGAGGCGAGATCATGAAATCCTTAGCCAATACAGGAAGTGAGATGCAGATAAAGTGACAGATTTAATGGTTATTTAGAAAATAAGCTCAACAGGATATGTTTCCCAATTAGAAGTTGGAATGTTATGAGACAGATATGTTTCAGATAGCTTCCAGATTCCTGACTTGTACAATAGATCTACATGAGTTGAAATTTGAGAGAAAGGTGATAGAAATTAATTCGAGGGAGTATGGGACCATGATTTTTGTCTTTGGATGTTTTTAATTCAAATTAACTATGATAAGGAGAAAGGGTCAAGACAGTCTAAGGCTGCCAGAAAACACTCCCCTCTGCCCTCAGTACTATAAACACTACTAAACAAACACAATTCAAGTACCCAAAATTCAGTATTTAACATAAATAAACACATGCATATGTGCATACGTAGTCACAAAATTAATGAAGCGTATAAAATTTATCTAAATGAGAGTATATGTAAAATAAATTTTAACAATTGTCTAAGACTAGGCTTCATAGTTTAGTCTCTAATTTATCCATCTAAAAAACAAAAATCAATAGTGGGAAATAGTAGTTAAAATTCAATACAAATAAGACCAATATCAACAAGCTATATTTTGCTTTAGAGTTTTAAAATTTCCTTCCAGTACAGAATGTCACTGAAACTTTAAACAGCACTATAAAATACTTAGAGTATTATTATTATATCATCCCTATCCTCATCTCATAGTAAAGAAAACTAGTACTTAAGAAATAAAAGAACCAGTTTATTTTTACACAGTCTGTGAGGGATTCCTGCAGGAACCCAACCCAAATTTCTTGGCTTCAAATTCTAAGGTACAGTGAAAACCTGAAATGATGTAATTAAGCACTCTGACAACGGGGTCAGGTCATTTGACCCCTCTCCTTAGTGGAGTGAGACTTGAAGCAGGTGATCGCCCTTCCAGATCTACAAATCTGCATTTCTATTAAACGTCCAGAAAGTTGTGCAACCGTAAATGTCCCCCAATATTAATGAATAGCTGCCCAATCCTACACAAATACTACTTTAAACTGAATTAATTTTCTAAAGAACTAAAGTTTATGTCTAAGAGCAAAGTATTTCATTTTGATTAATTATCATTCAATATTTATAAAAGTTCATGTTTCCGCTCCGATGGAGCTCTAGCTCCCATCACAGGCTATAATAATTGATGATGTATAATTATGATCTCAATTGTATCTAGCTCTTTCTTTAAAAAAGATATTCACTGGTAGTACAAATTGGACACTGTTCACCCATATAATATAATGGTTCCAGGGTAACTTGTAGGCGGTCATGGGTAATTTAGAAATATCACTGTATTCAGGATGTAAAATACATTGAATGGTAACATATGTGAGTCAAGAGATATTCAGAATTAAACTGCCTCCAAATTTAAACACACACACACACACACAACTATGCATAGCTTAATATGTCAAGAATATTCTAGAAAGACCTTGAATTTCTCCCTTCTGTGTCTCCATAGATTTCTGGATGGGATTTTGAAGGACTCGGAAGCAGAAAACTTGCTAGAGGCCATGCCATGCCTCCAGGACGGCGGCTGCCTCTCTTTTCACTCTTTCTGCTTTTGCCCAGCTGTGCCAGGTCCCTTCCTGTACCACTGCCAAACCCTTCCATACCATACATCTTGCCATCACTTCTGACCACATTGCCGCCTACCGCCTCTTTCAACAGGATGACATATTTAGCTAGGCATGCACAGAGAGACCCCCATCTGCCATTACCCCCTGTAGCACCTTGTGAGAGGAACATCTGCTTTCTAATGTGTTGCCATCTTGGGCATCTTGCCAGGCTCAGATATCTAATTATAACTCCCTTTTGTTTTTTTGTTTTTTTGCTAGGTACCTGTACATCTCTTCTCATTTGGAGGATCTTTTAATAGGATGGTCATGGAGCAGAATGTAACTGCCCTTTTCCTTTCACTCTTTGCCTTTTCCTTTCAAAGATACAAATTCTAGGAGTGGTGGGACCAGGGGATGAGAGTATTAGGGATAAGAAGAGATAGACACATCCCCACACTTTAGCTTGACGCTGCCTTTGTGAGGCCTCACATCACCTCTGCACTAAGAATGATGTCCTTCTCCTGCCCAGTGAGGTTTCCTCTGGGTCACCTTTGCTTCTCTTTGCTCATTGACTTGCCTTGGCCCTCCACCCCCTTCTCACGCGTATCAAACACCTTTGCATGTGCATATGACAAAATTATGAAGGCATGAAAAAATGAAAGACTGCAATAGAATAAATGACCCTAAAATATTAAGAGATAACTTACCCCAAAACATCCAATTTCACTTGTAATGCAGCAAGTTCAAATGGTAGCAAATGAGATAATGTTGACATATGAAGATAAAGATAATATAATTATCTAAGCAGAAATGAAGATAATTGATAAACTAGCTGCAATACTGTTTAAAATTAGTTATTTGGGAAAGCAACATGGCATAATATAAAGAAACCAGACAGACATTTGTAAGAGGAAACTGCAATATGTATGCACGATATGTTTTAGGGGATAGACATTTTATATACCCTATTAAGACAAAAGCAAACAAAACTCAGTCCACAATCACTATAAACATCAACAAAAACAAACCAAAATTAAGAAAGCAAACTGTGCACGCAATATTAAGATATTGTAATAAATTATGGCATATCAACCAATAAAACATAACTTAGAAGTTCTGGTAATTAGGAGCAAACATACTTAGACTATAAAATATTTATGAAATAATGAAATTGACAGTTATAATCATCCATCTATAAATGCACATGTCACTTGTTGATCAGATATGCACATTCGTAAATGCACATTTTGTCATGGAGTGTACTTGAATAACAAAGTTTAAGTTCCTTTCTTGTACAATATAAAATTGCAAAATGTCAACTGCTTTTGACCTAATAAAAGGAAATGGCATATGGTTAAGTCTAATGTATTCAAAATGCTACCATGGGAAAAAGAAACATACTGTTTTGCTCTCAAGAAATGCCAGCCAACGGTATTTATAAAGGTAGGGAGTGATAGTTCCCCACAATTTCTTAAACCCCTTCAGTTTAATTATAAGCCCTTTGATGTTTTAAGATGTATTTTAAAAGTCCTTTGAACCCATTTATTTATTTTTTTTAATTTGCTACAGAATTCTGTTTTCTAGTCTCCTCTAACTCAAAGATCCACAAGCATATGACAGTTAAGAATGCAGGGCACCGAATAGCACATAAGCGCATATTTCTCATAAAATTCTAACGTGCCCCCAACATCGTGTTTCCAGCCTAACCTGCTGTCTCTCAGCCTCTCCTACCTATGCAAATCCATTTGGCTGAAACAACCTGAGAAAACTGGAATTATTTGCAGAATCACTGCAAAGGAGCTCAAGCATGGAAGAATCATTATTCATAATTTGCTGCCTATGGTAAAAATCAGTACCAGTCTGTTCATTTTCACTTACTTATTCACCTAATAAATCATCACGTAGCCATGATTTTCAGCCTCCCCCAAGAAAAACAAAATTCTTTCAGAAAACAATCACTCAATGACTTAAACTGAAAATATGAATGTAGTGCACACAGAACATAGATATCTCTGTCGCGGTATAAATCTCAGGCAATTCCCCGTTCCCTTTGGGGGGATGACAATGCTATGGCAAAGAACATGTATACGCAAAACTTTCCAAAATGTTGAATGTCAGAAAGTTTCTCATGGACATTTTCAAACATAAGTTGATAGAAACCCCACTCCAGGTGAGTTAACTTGGGGAAAATGACTCAATTAAAACCAGATTTCTGGAAGTCTTTTTAAAAAAATAAGTGGATTGAAGAGATTAAACAAGTACAAACAAGCAGAAAATCAGAAATTTAAAAGAAAGAATAAAATAGGGAGGAAAAAAGACATGGCATAATATTGCTTTTTTTTTTTTTTTTTTTTTTTTTTTTTTTTTTACAAATTATGATAAAGGACATAGACTTGAAAAAGGAAAGTGAGGAAGTATGTGTGTGAATAACTACTGTTGACTGTACTAGTTATCATGGCAGGCTCTGTCCTGTTAAAAAAGAACTCCCAATTTTAGTGGCTTATGAAGACATGGGTGTTTTTTTCTTACCTTCATTGGCTGGGATCCAGGCTGAAGTCATAGCCTACCTGTGTCTGGGACAAGTGTTCTCCTGGCAGAGGGAAGGAAGCAGTGCTGGAATAATTGGATGGTTCTCTACACTTCATCTTAGATGTGGCCTGTTTCACTTCTGCTGGCATTCCATTGGCCAAAGCAAGTAAGAGGGCCAAGCTTGGCATCAATGGGAGAAACCCTGCAATGGTGGATGTGATAGAGAAAATAAGCAGACAGTTGAGAATAATAATACAATACACTACAACCCCCTGTAATATCTGTAATCCATATCAGAAAAATATTCCTAGATAAATCTAACTTCAGTCAAAGATAATTTATCTCACATGATGGATATAGTCAATAATATCGTGATCACTATATATAGGGCTAGGTGGGTGCTTGGGAAAGTGGGAGGACCACTTTGTAAAGTACATGATTTTCTGCTCACTTTGCTATGGTATACATCTGAAGGTAATACAGAATAGTGTTGAATGTAAACTATAATTGAAAAGTAAAAAATTAAAATAAGAAATGATAATTTGTCTCAATGGGGGCTTAGTGTAGAGATTAATTACATTGGAATTTTTTACAACTGTTGTAAATGAACCAGAATTTTTGATCATGTAGTAAACATCTTTAATTTGCTACTATTTATTCCCGAGATAGGCATGTAGTATGGATTAAGATTGATTGCTTTCTATCTAACTTCATTTTTCTCATCTGTAAGAAGCTGATACACATTTCTTTTTCTTTGATCCCCGCCATTGGAACCAATTGTGCAACATGTAAGACAGAAACACAAAGATGAAAACATTAGCTGTATTTGTGGTAAAAATACCAAACAGCTGTACAATATAACTTTAGATTTGCCAATAAAAGGCTTGCTAATCCAGCCCTTATATTAAACAGACTTACTCATCCTTTCCTGGCAAAACTAGACTAAATCCAGCCTCCAATATAGGGAGAGGTACCCCACATGGGATTACTACAAAGCCAATTTCACTCTCTCCACAAAGGAGAGAAAAGGAGTGAGCTTTAGCAGAGCATGCTCAGTTACTTCTTAAAAATACCAATCAAACAATTTGGACCTCCTGCAAGGCAAGGAGTTTGGGTGTAAATAAAAAGAAAACCAAAGGAATGTACTACCCCCCTAATATTGCCCAGGTTTCTATCCTCATAGCTTGTTGATTTTAAAGATTATGTCTGTCGCCAACAGAGATGGCACCATTTCCTACTTTCATCTCCACGAGAATGCTCCCACAAAAACAAGTATCCTATTTTGTGGTTTTGGGAATAACTGGTAAGGAGTTTAGATTTTTTCACCAGAATGCTTTGAAATGAGCTAGGTAAAATACATTCATTGATTCTAAGGCCTTTCTGCACTTACAGAAAATAATTGCTTTCTGTTATATTTCCCACTCCCATTATGTAAGCATTCAACTGGAGCCTGGGCTGTCTTTCATTGAAAATATTATTGTTTTCAGAACCACTTAAGTCACATTGTTTCCAGAATACCAAGTCTCTTACTTGCCTCTCACATTAAAGTATAAAAAAAAAATCAGTTTGTCACAGCACATATAGCAAAAAGGCCAATGCTAACTCTGAGGAATTTATACAAAAATTTATACAAAACCAAGTTATGTCCCCAGAACCCAGAGTTTCATACCAGGATGATAAAGCAGATCATAATGTGTCATCCATCTTTAACAGGAAGATCCAAAAGTAAAGGAAGTAATGGGCTGAGCTGAATATGATGAATTTATTCTTCCAAACTCATCAGTCAGATAACACACTCCTCCTCTTTCAAGGATGAGGTGGGGGAATGGAAAGAAAAGCCAGGGGTATCATATCAGTCCAGCTGAAGACCTTCTACATCTTGATATGATAACTTGGGGAACAAATGTTTCTTCCCAACACACAAACATAATTGCATTGACAAGATCCATTCTGTACAAAAGAAAAACAGATATCGCTTTCTATCTTCATATTTTCATGAAGTCCCCTCTGGCAACCATCAGTCTGTTCTCTGTATCTATGAGTCTATTTCTGTTTTGATTGTTCATTTATATTGTTCTTTAGATTTCACACATAAGTGAAATCATGCAGTATTTGTCTTTATCTGATTAACCATGTTTTAATTATCTGAATAATTTATCACAAACTGAGAAAAGCCTCAAAAGAAGATGCCATAGAACATTGAGTTTTAAAGGCTATTTATTCTAGTCCTTAAGTGTTTAACTTTTATCTATTACTAGAGGCCCGCTCACCTGCCTGCCTGCCTGATTGCCCTTAACCCCTTCTGCCTGCCAGCCTGATTACGCCCTAACCACTCCCCTGCCAGCCTGATCGACGCCTAACTGCTCCCCTGCTGGCCCGATTGCCCCTAACTGCCCTCCCCTGCAGGTCTGGTTCCCCCCAACTGCCCTCCCCTGCAGGCCTGGGTCCTCCCCAACTGTCCTCCCCTGCAGACCTGATTGCCCCCAACTGCCCTCCCTTGCAGGCCTGGTCCCTCCCAACTGCCTTTCCCTGCTGACCTGATCACCCAAAACTGCCCTCCCCTGCCACCATCTTGTGGCGGCCATCTTGTGTCCACATGGGGGCAGCCATCTTTGACCACATGGGGTGGCCATCTTGTGTATTGGAGTGACAGTTAATTTACATATTCCCTTTTTATTAGATAGGATATTTCAGCTTTCTCTATTATATCTCCTCTAAAGAGTCCTCCAGACCATTCTCCTCTGCCATGAGTAAGAAAGGATCCAGGGAACCTCACCTAAAATGCTAAGTAAATATATGTGTATCTAAATCCCACTCATGTTTAAAGATCCTCTGATATCTCTTCTATTTCAAGAAAGTTTCCCAAAGTCTAAAAATTTCATGATTAGATAATCTATGCAAAAATTGCATGATTATAACATGATTATGCAATCATATATAAATGATATAATTATAAATACATATATCTTGTCACATAAACAGATATGAGCAATTTATGGACAAAATATATGCTATGGGTACATTCAAGATAATTTGAGGCTATTTATACTAAAACAACATTTAAAATAGAATATCTAAAAATAACTAGAAAATATTTGGAAAATCAATAACCATCAAGTCAAGATAAGTTCAATACCTATTCTGAACTGTAGATACTTGTAGATATTCTGCTTCCAAATAATAAGATGACCAGATGGTGAAGCTAATGCTCAATTATGCAAATAAGAGTCAGACTTTTTTTCCTAGCTAGTTATTAGGATAGCCTATTACCATGTATGCACAGAAAGACTTTTATTTTTTTCAAAGTTGCTCTCATTCAATTTTATAACTTGCACAAATATGTAACTCTCAATGCTTCATCATAGTGTAATGGATGAACAAAATAGCCTGGAGATAGATAGATATATTTAAAGCAAAGTAACTGTCTGCCATCTCAGAATAGCTTTTGTAGAACGTGTACATTTTGACTGCCTCTTTTTTCAGACTGAGTCACTGTAATACATTTCTAGTAGATATTTGATAGAATCAATTGTTTGCTCATGTTAATGCTGGGGAATGATAGACAAAATAAATTTTACAATTTTGTTCTAGCCGTTTTTAAAACTAATGCCATATTCTGTCATTCTATTTTTCATTATAGTAATAACTAGCAGAATAGGGTAAGTTTTGTAATGTATGCCTTTCATATTCAATAAATTAATCTATCAAATAAATATTTGTTGCTATTTATACAGTCCCTATGCAAAGAGTTGGGCCTACAGAAATGGAATGAATAAGACCCAAACGTCTAATAAGGGAGAAAAACATGAAAATATACAATCCTAATATAATGTGTTAAATGCTTAAATAATGGTATGAATGGTCCATTGGAGAATTCTTAAGTTTCTTTGATATGATAAATGAGTATGCTTGCAATTCATCTAAAACTGAGTCACATTATTTAAGGATATGTTAATGTGTTAAAGACTTGGGAGAAATCTCTACTATAGTACTTTACAACCGAATACACACGTTTTTCTCTGTTCGGTTCTGGGAGTTATATAAACATTCAATCTTTAAAGCCCATGCTATCTACTTTTCCTTGAATCCTACTTTAATATATTCTTTCAATAATTAATATATAAAATATTTATTTTATTAAGCAAATATATTATCTATGTTATATATAGCAAATATTATTTATTGAATGACCTTTGTATAGTATTTAGATATTTATTATAGGTTGTTTTTTTTCTACTTTTGTTTTCAATTCACCTTCAAGTACATGCAGGGAACACTGTGACAATCAAAAGCTCATTAAATGATTGAATATGGATTATGCACATTACAAAGCAGAATGTTAATCAGATGTATATAGTTTTTAACAGATTTGCTTTTAAAAAATGGAATCACTTTAAGATTCTACATGATGTCTGTTAACTTTAAGAATACCCTTCTAGAGGAGTAAAAAGCAAGACTTAGAAATTAGCAATATACAAAGAGTTACACGATTCATCTTTGCTTGCTCCAAATATTTATACTTATTCAAATTAACTTTTAGGCATTTAGCCCCACCCCAATCTCAACTAACAGTTTGTTACGAAAGCATTTATAAACTAAAACAAGAGCATTATAATCCTCGAGCCATCCAGAATCTTCCTTCCATATCACTATGAGAAGCATGGGATCACTGAATAGGAAGCCCATAACACAATAACCTTGGCATCAAATTATCCTCGAGTTTTTGGGGAAGTGTCTAAATTATGCTTGGCACTATGCTAGGCAGAGAAGTGGATGAGAAATGACATGGTGCTTATTTTGATGGAGATTAATTTTTATTTTTTAGAGTGGAAGAGAGAGGAAAAGACAGAGAGAAATATCGATGTTTGAGAGGCACATCAATTGGTTGCCTCCTGCATGAGCCCGGACCAAGGCCTGGGCCAGGGAGGAACCTGCTACCTTGCCCTTGACTGGAATCAAACCCAGGACCCTTTGGTCCACTGAGCCAAACCAACTAAGGCATGATTAAATTCATGATTCCTCTTTTTTCTTCCTCCTTCTAACATTAAAGTGAGCATTGCAGTTCACTGAGTGATGGCCTTAAACTCCATTGCATAAAGAAATTCTATCATTCAAACTTCTGTTTCTCACAGCATTATACATATGAAATATATTTAATCACAATTATTGAATAGCTGTAAATGTGAAAAAATGAATGATTGAATTCAATCATAGTAATATTGGTGTGTCCATTTCCCTAAATTTCTCAAACTGTGGATGCCTCCCACCTTGAAAGCCTTCCATACATAACATTTATTCGAGTATACAACTAATTATAAAATCATTGGTTCATTAATTTACCAAGTGATTATTAGCCTATGTTGGTCTTCAGCCAGAAAACATTTACCAGTGGATGGTTTTGAAGTAAGCTTTTCTATGTCCAAACGGCATGTATACTCTATTAAATGCTTAGAGCCGCTCTGGTGTGCTAGTAAACAATACTAACCATTACCCACATGATCTGCATTGTGACAGAAGATAATGAGCTGAAGCTCTGCTCCATCCTCACATTCAATTTAGGGATCTTTCTGGATAAAAAAGCTATTTTCCCCAGAGATGTCATTGCCATCACAACCGTCAGTAGGAAAGGCATATATTTTTAAGAAGCTTTACTTTCTATGTTAACCTTTCTAGACTTAGGTTCTAAATTCTCCAGGATCAATTAGAATTAATTCAAAGCACAATATAAGACTATGCTTCCTTTTACTCATTTATGTTTCGCCTGCCAGAAACAGATAGGCACACCCAGCTTGCGGTTGAACAAACTTCTATTAGCAAAACCATTTTCTGCCTATAGTTATTACACAATGCAAATATTTTTCCTGAGAGTCTTATAATCCATCATGCTAAATAGGGAAATGATAGGGTCTTAGTGCAGTCCACTGTAAGATCCAGGGGGAAAGCCCACCAGTTTCTTGATGAGTTAGGACCAATGATAAGTGGGTAGGAATGATACCCTCCATCCCCATCTGCCACAGCTTCCTTCCACTAGGGATTAATGGACTTGAGTTCAATTAGAAGGTACTTTGTGCAATTGTTTGATGAGTTGATGATGCTTTTAGTTCAACCACTGATTAACTTGTTGGAATGCCCAGGTGAAGTGATCATTGTTTTAGAAACCTGAATTTTAATATTTAAAACTAAATTTCTGCTGACAACATGGAAGAAACAGCACTTGGAGGAAACCTGTGCTATTTATTTGCTGCCGAAGCAAGGTGGCTTGAAAGACTCATTCTCCCTTTGATGCACCCGCTTTAAATACCAATGGCATTTCTGTCACCCATTATTTTACTCTCAGAAAGACAGGGTTAGTAAGAAATATCATGTAAAGAATGTATGGCAGACTTTTGAATCAACAACTGTGAAAAAACAATGTGAATAACCAAATTAAAGATGTGACAGTTGAGAAATTGAAAACAAGTTATTATGGAGCATGTGTATACTCAAGGTTCATAAAAGGTTCTTAAAATAGAATTAATCCTTACAAGCCACTAATGTTTCTGTATGAGATTAATGCTACTATTCACGGAGGCTGATCATCCCCAAGGAAGTTCACAGTACATCAAGCTAACACTGTTCACGAAAGGGCAATTATATTTGGTAGAAATAATCCCCTTGAAAGTAGGAAAGGAAAAGAAAATCAATCATTTCATGACTTAATGGACTACCCAATAGCAATGCTAGCCATTACCAAACATGAACCACTCTGGTAATAATTAGAACATACTTTACTATAGAGAAAACATTTAGACCACTTTAAATGAAACCTCATTAAAATTTAATTCATATGTCTATATAATAACAAAAATTAGTGATTTTGAAAATGTATTACAAATTCCAGATATCCATTAATGATTTGATTATTCAGTTATTTAAAAAATTATTACCATTTATATTCCTGACACATTCTATTTTTATACATATAAAATGTTATTTTAAAATATACTTAATAGATGCAATTTCCTTCCTTTTCTTTTCTTTTTGCTTCCTTGCCTTTTATTTTTGTTGTTGAATTTATTTGGGCAACATTGGTTAATAAAATTATATAGGTTTCAGATGCACAATTCTATAATACAGCACCTGTATATTGTATTGTGCATTTACTACCCCACGTCAAATCTCCTTTTATCACCATTTATCTCCCCTTCGCCCTCTTCTACTTCCCCCACTTCCTTTTCCCTCTAGTAATCCCATGCTGTTGACTGTGTCTATGAGGTTTTTTTCTTAATCCCTTCACTTTTTTTACCTAGCTCCTAAATCCCCTCCCTGTGGAAGCTGTCAATCTGTTCTCTGTTATCTATAAGTCTCTCTCTGTTTTGTTGGTATGTTCATTTTGTTCATTGTATTCCACATATAAGTGAAATCATATAGATCTTGACTTTATATAGATGCCATTTCTTCTGATCTATGTCTGTCTAAATAACGACAGTTAAATCTTAGGTTAACAAACCCAAGATACGTTGAATAAAATGGAGGACTAGTATCAAACTCTTTGTTTTACATCTATTAATATTTCTATCTTTCTCCTCCCTTTCTATATACTCTATTCCAAAGTCTACCAAAGATAACTTATGCTAAAACATTGTCACTGCTTTCACACCTTTGTTCATACTGTGCTTTTGCCTAGAAAATTTAGTATTTCCATCTCTATCTGTCAAAAATCTGTTCCTCAACCCAAGCCCTATGTCAAGCTCAATTAGTATGTCAAGTAAATTAGTAGATATTCTCAGTCAGAGCTAATCTCTCTTTTTTGGGAGCTCTTATGTCATTATGTGTATCTCTATTGTTGCATTTTTCATAGATGGGCACTTATAACTGTTTCTTCCCCCTAGTCCTGCAGATTCTTGAAAGAAAATATATCTTTGTCCAGTCCAGAGAGTATAATTAGTGGTTACTCATGGTCATTCATGAATATGTGACTCAATATCTAGCTATGCCTCTTAACCACATAAACAATTGTGGAGAAATTCTTGAAACTCCATAAGATTCAGGTTCCTTATGGAAAATGGTGATAACATATGACTTTTGTAAGAATTAAATTAATTACTTATATAAATAGCAAATATAAGTGTTATAGAAATAATATGCTATTTCTAGACTGGATCTCATGAACACCCATTGATTGGAACTAGAATGAAACTCAAGAGTGCCATAAAGAACATCTAAGACTATAAAAATAGTTTAATGGGGCTTGGGACCGTGACCAAAAAGGTCTTTAAGAACTGTTTAGGTGCCTGGCCAGTGCTGCTCAATAGTTGAGCGTCGACCTATAAACCAGGAGGTCATGGTTTGATTCCCGGTCAGAGCACTTGCCTGGGTTGTAGGCTCGATCCCCAATAAGGGGCGGGGAGGGGTTATAAAGGAGGCAGCTGATCAATGACTCTCTCATCATTGATTTCCTCTCTGAAATCAATAAAGATATATTATTTTAAAAAGAATTATCTAGGCTACCTAAGGCATCTGCAAAATTCTACTTTCCTTCTGTTTTATAGGAAAGAATTTAAAATAGGAGGGCTATAGGAGGTCACATATTCCATATCAGGTTTTTTTCTCTGCATTTCTATTGTTAATCCTCATTTCTATCCCACGAAAGGATGTTTCAACCAGTATATGTTTCAACCCTTTTAGCTATAGTTGCCAAACCAAAGGCAGGACTATGTTCACAGTTCTAGCCAACACTCACAGTACCTTAGGATAACTGAAACTCATACCTAATTCTCAGACATGGGTAGATTTCTGCCTGACTCTCTATATCTTCATACCCTAGCTTCTTTCTGCAATATCGTAAAGTTTTAGTCAACACAAATATTTGTTATTTATAACTACCAATAGAAAAAAAGACAATTTTATCCATATTTCCAACATAATTCATAGCTCTATTATTGATGTGCATAATCTGTAGAGACATTCAGTAACATGGGAAAGATGAGCCAATTAATTCCAGAATTAGATACAAAAGACACTATGCTTGGATGTGTAAGTAAATCCCTCTCCTTCGATGTTAAATCTTATTTCAACATTTCCATAGTTACAGAAGGCTTGAGTGTTCTCAGAAAGAATGCTATGCACACAGAGGTTTAAGTGTTGTTTCTTTTTAAACTGGGGGTCATTTGTCTAGTTCCAGCAATACACAACTCTCTTCAGCATTAAGAACCTTGATTTATGCCTGTGCAGAAATCCCTTCCTTCATTTTCCTAATGAGTAAAGCCTGGTAGGAAAGAGAACACATTTTGATTAATAGTGCTTTGATAGTTATTACTTCTTTGTATATGAGGAAGCTTGCTTCTTAGTTGTAAATTAGAAAATGATAGTTCAGTCATCCAATTCACTCTACGGTCTCTGAGGCAATTCAGTTCTAGTTAATTAGCATTAGCAAATGTCTACTCTTTGCCTGTTACCCTATTCAGTGAGGATAAACACAGGGAAGACCATGGAGGCTGCCTTCAAAGAACTTACACTACCTTCAAGGAGACGGGCCTATGGATATGTAAGGGTCACTGAAGTGTTGCTTCCGTACCCTGCACGGATGACAGGAAAAAGATGAGTACAATCAATGAAGGAACATGTCCTATTGGGGATGGAATATATTAGAAAGAACAACGTTCATACCCATAAGTTTGTGGATATAGATGTAGCCATCTTAACATATTAATCATCCTAACCTGCTAATGTAACAGGAAGTCTCCTTGGGTATTTCTGAGAGCTCAGGTGGGTGTCTCTTACTGCCCCAAATACATTTCTCTTTTAATTCCTTCTGATCCTGCTTTGCTGTTGATGCTCACTGTTCATAAACTCAATAAAGGATTTCTTCCTCATAGACATGGACAAAGGTACCCTCCATGGGGCCTTCTGCCTACCTGCCCAGGATGCCAAACCTGTGGGTCATTGAAGTGCCAAATAGCACTGTGCTCCCTGAAGGCCTCACCCTGTGGAGGAAACACTGTGTCCTTTTCAAATCTCTGAGTTGCATTTTCCCCACTGTCTCTGAAGCACTACTGTTTGTGCATAATTTGCATGATGCCCCCATGATGTTTCCTTTTATACTTTCCCTGCAGCCTCTAATGGATTCAATAGCAGACACTAGCTGGGACACACACTCCAATTTCTAGACATCAGGGAATCACATCTTTCCTTAGTGAGTCTCCTCTGCAACCCCTCTTAGCTGTGATCATAAATGACTGGAACTAGATTTCATGGAAAACACTAGCTCACCAGTTCATGAGAAAGAGCCTCTTAGGCTTGACCCCTGCTGTAACTCCTAGTAGAGACAAAGCCTGAATTTGAACTGAAACAAATAGTAACTAGACAGGAAAGGTGGAAAAGCCGTTCCAGGTAAGGGGAACCCCATGGGCACAGCACAGAATATGAGTCAGTCCAGCTGTTTAGTCCAGTGAGAAGTGGGAAATGTGGGGTGGCTAGAGAGAGAGCAGGACCAGGGCATAGAGAACCTTGAGTGCTCTGATTGGGAGCAATGACTTCCTGGCCTGGGTAGACATTAGGGTGTGACTAACCCATTCAAACTAAAAAAATGTAACATAGTCTTAACTCTTCAGTGATTACTCTGACCTACAAACATAAGGAAGAAGAAATGGACGTAAAAATACTAAAGTGAAGCATAGCTTTTGGGAGACAACTGTGATCATTTATGACTTAGAAATAATAAAATGGAGCATTGGCTCTGAAGTAATAAAGAGATACTAAAAGGAAATAGGCAACTGGAGGAGAGTAGCATCGTTGCCAGATTTTGAGATAGTGCAACTTCAAAGGTCTTGGTTTCATTAACCAAAACAGGAAAGTGAGCTAGAAAAGCAGGTTCAATGGTAAAGTTGGGGAGTAGGGAGAGTCATAGGATCTTGCAGAAATGTTGACCTTAAAAACCTGTGGGAGGTTGTAAAGAGAAGGCCTGAATTTGGATGTGTTAAGCTGGATCCCAGGAGGCAGCAGACTTGAAGACATAGATCTGAGTCATCACCATGTAGATGGTAGTTTAAATCAAATTAAGGGTGAGGTTGCAAAATTACACAAAGCTTGAGTAAGAAGAGATGAGCACCAAAGACAGGACCCTTAGGAAAAACAAAAAGAAATAATAGCACATATTTTCTAGGCAAGTACATAATCCTAAAAATATCTGTCCTGTGTTCTTTGTCCACTTTACATGATTCACTATCAGACCTAATGGCTTTCATTCTTTTTCCATTACTTTTTTTCTATTTTTTTCCCTTTTTTTTCCCACAAAGAGGTGTGGTAACTGTTTTGCTATTACTTGTTCTGAAGATCAATGTTCTGTTCAGGAATGAAGTTGAAAACCTTGTCCACAAGATTGGTTTTCTGGCAAATGACTAGCCTTGTACTCTTTTTTATATAATGCCAGTCCTGTGGGGGGCACATTTCAGCTGGCCTGGCATTGGCCCATGTTGTTTGACTGAACTAAGGTCACTTACCCTCCGTCAAGTCATGAAATGTACTGAGGAATAGTGTCACTTTGTACCAATGGGTGGGGTGAGGTTTGTATCAATTTCACGGCATGATTTATTGATAACAGCAAGGTTGAGAGTTTAAGAAGCCCTTGCCAAGATCCAGCTGGGGCTCCTGAGTTCTGAGGGGTTCCTTGCACACAATTAGTAGATCCTGATCTGAAAGAAGAAGTGTATTCAGTGTAGCCTGGAGGAGAGGATAATTGGTACTCACACCAGGTCTCTGCAGACCCTTTACTGTGGGGCAGCCTTTGACTGCAATGCATATCCTAATTTTAATGCTGTTTCTAAAGTGTATCCTTTTCCTCTAATAAACCATAGATGTGTAAGCACCATCAGTTTGGGTCCTGAGAGTGTCCTTTAGAAATTGAACACTGCCTATCCTCTATCATTAGTGCAGTGCCTCTAAACCAAATTACCTAAGTAGTTAGATCCAAATAACCTATAATTCTTTATTAACAACTTAGTAGCCATTTAAAAAGTATATACGTACCTTGAAAAAAAAACCCACCAAAATTGTCATTTCATTTATAAACAACTAGCATTAGTCACTAATGAGCTGCGTGCCATGAGGACACTGTACAACTTCTCCCACCTTGGAATCAGACTGGGCACTGTTGCCCTCATTTCCTGTCCCATGATGATTTCACACCATGTTTTCTTTTTATCAGAGCAACCCTGCAGCCCAGCCATGTAAAGGTATGGCATCATTTAAAAGGAAGTAGCACAATCTAATATTGAAACTGTGAATTACTTTGAAGTCATAGTATGGGCAGTGTCCAACAAACGTGCCTCATGCAAACATTCAGACTATCCCACCATGGCCATTTCAATGCTCTGTAACATTCTAGGCCACTCCAGCACACATTTTGGGAGCTATGGGTACAAAAGAAGGATTCTAAAGCATTCTCTCAGACAGTCTTCTATAAGAGTCATGGTTTGAAGGTGGCAAAGTGGTAGGGAAGAGGGTGGTGAGACATTAGGCTACCTTTGAAGCTGGTGGTATATATATTTTTTTAGAAGAAAAAAAAAGGTAGCTGAAATAAAAATGTGGATGCATCCCCCAAAGCACTTTTCTTATCCAAAGGCAGTCTTGCCACCTAAATAAAACAATGCATTTCCTTGAACTGTTTGTTCTGAAAAGCCTGTGGGTAGTCTCTTCACACTGCCTCTGTAGGATAAAGAAGCCAGGTTTATCAGGTGCAGGTGTTTTCAGCAGGAGAGAGGCATATTTCAACAGACGGGGGTTTCTCTTTCTGAAGCTTTACCTTTGAAGATGGAGAAGGTAATTTTAGGTCTATAGATTTCCGATTTTTGGAAAGTCATTAGAGAACCTTTCTGAATGAGATCCTGTATTACATATTGCATGCCTGGTTCTCACATCCTGCTGCTGTTAAGGACAGCATCAACCTTTTTCTATTTATTCATTCATTCACTCATTCAGTCATCAAACATTCATTGACTATCAGCCCTGTGCCGATGTACTATTCTAGACACTGTGGAAAACTAAAGAATGGAACATTGGAATGTGATATCCTAGGAAGTCAGAAATTGGGTCATCTTCCACTTTTTGAAATATTATTATCTTTGATTCTACAAGCCAGAAGGCATTGAAGAGACCAGCCGGCTCCTACAGGAGATAAGAACATGAATAGGCCAGTTCAAATGCCCTTTGTTCATTGAGGCGTTTTTGGACGTAAGTTCTCATGTGCTTGACTTCCAGTGCAGTCATCTTTCTTCTGAGGCCTGGAAAATGAGTTTCAGCCATGTGTTCTAAGGGTATCCTGGAAGCAGAGGTTGTACCCAACTGTGGACTTTCATCCCATTTTATCTACGGCAGCGTCATTTTTAGCTGTGCTATATATTGGCCCTAAAATAAGTCTTCAAACAAATGGATTCTCTTGAAAAAAAATTAAAAAAAGGAAACTAGCTTCCTATATTCTGCTACTCCCCATTCATCTAAGAAAAAATAGTGTCTAGTATGGAACTTGCAAATAAATTGAATGCTTCTGGGCTTCCCCAGTCTTGCTCATGTTTGTCAGCAATTATGGTAGGTTATGTGTCATCCTGCATTGTCTTAGCCAAAGTATGTCTCTTTCTATTTCTGTGGAGGGGACTGATATGAATCACTAATGAAAGGAAAAGAGGACCCGGAGAGATCATGCTCATCCTCTCAGAGGGGCATTTAGAGGAAACTAAGAACAAGTGACAGAGGAAAAGTTCAGTCATAGTGGTTGGAGTGAAGGGGACTAATCAACTCGCCTTTGCTTCTCAAACCCAGTTCTAATCACATTGAAAAATAATGAATTTGGAAGAACAGCATATCACATCTATTGCTCTCAAAGGCTACCTTGAAGAATATGGAATTAAGCCTATTAAATAGGTGGGCCTGTTAATGCTACATCCTTGAATTTACCTTGTCCATCCAATCAGAAGCCCTTCCAGGAAACAACAGGCCTCCCTTCCAGCCAGCACGCCACACACAGGGTAGACCAGTGCTTACGCTGTTTGTATGCAGGAATATCCCAAAGAGAAAAAGGGAAATATCGGTGGTCCACATCTTTACTTTCTGCTCCCAAAAGTATTAATCCGCATACACTCCTTTCTGCTGGAAATGCATGAGTGAGGGAATTAAAGAGGCAAGAAACTTGGAGTGTATGAAGAAAACCTCTCCTGGTGGGAACCAGAGGAGTGGGGAGAAGCCGTCACCACTGACCTGACACAACATTACCCGGGAGTGGAGAATCAGCATGCGTCCTCTGTGTGTAGAGCGGGGTGTGCATGTCTGTGTGTATGTGTGTGGGGGAGAATGTGAATCCACATCTAAATGCCAGTACTGACATTACCACCATAACATTGAATACCCCAGTGTGTACTCTTATCAGCTGTAAGCAACTGGACCAGCCCACCAACTAACAGCTTCAGAAATATGATCATGAGTTCATCTGCAACAAAATTCTTGATACTAGAAAAGCAGAGGGAAAACTGGAAAAATGCCAGGATTATCACATTCCAATGGCACCCAGCAGTATCTCTGGAATGAATTTGTGTCTGAAAACATTGAAATAAAACAATCCGTGGCACATTCATATGAATAAAATAAAAAGGAGAATGAAGGCTATGTGAGGTGGACAAGGGAACACTAGGAAAGGGTGAGGAGGAGGAAGAGACTGAAGGCAAGAATGATAATGGAAAGGGCCAACATGAGCTTATTCCTTTCCCATGTCCTTGATAAAACTCGGGAATTCTCCTCCTCACTTCTCACTTACAAAGCACTCTCTTTTGAGGAGTGACAATATACTTTTTAAAAATCATCATTTTATCGTCCTCACCACTGATTCCCTAAGTATAATCATTCTATTGATTTAGGTAAGTGAGAATCTATAAAGACATCTGAGCCAAATTTACATTTTCCCAGTGGTATTTGTTTTGTGTCTGCAAAATAATGGGATCCAACTGTGTACACAAGGCCTGTTAGAAACTCAGAGTCTGCCGTCCAACTTGAGTCTAAAGGCCGTTCAGGATTCTGAAGACAGATCCAGAAGTACAGCTGCACACCTCTGGAGCCCCTACATGGTGAAGCATGGTGCTAAGCACCTCTGTATATTACAGATATGCATTTGGACTTGGTCTATGGCCCTGATGGACAGGTACTCTTAAGGGGAAATATGTGTTTCTTGGTGCTCTTGGTCTTGCATACCCAGGAAGTGTTAAGCCTGATGTTATTAAATAAGCAATTGCTAAGAACTTTGAAATTGGCAAGCCAAGGTTCATGGAGCAAAGGAACCCATATGTCAGATACAAGAAGTAATTTATTAGCCTTCCAAATTGTATTGAATTTATGCTTTATTTGGTTCCACTTATATTGTTCATTGGGAGTCATTTCTCTGAAATCAGAATGAAGATATAGGTTTGCTACTAGCATTCAATTAAATGATCAAAATGTCACCTCTTTGGAAGAATTTGTAAAAGGATCTAGTTCCAAATATCCCATCTATCTCACATAGTTGCTGCAGGGATCAATATTATAATAAAAGGATGTTACACAAAAGTGCTTTGCAAATAGAAGCCTTTAAATGTGAAGAGGTAAGTGTTAGCTTAGCCATCATTCTGTTCATACCAATTATAATAGGATCTAAGCAAAGTACAGAATGAGAGTCTTTATACCAAGTAGAACAAAAGTCACAGAGATAAGGTGACTAAGTAATATGCCAAAAGTTAAATATTTATGACATAGTTAAGATAATGTATAAAAGTAACTTATATTTAATTATAACAATAAATTAATAAATAGAAAAAATTAAATATGTCTTTTGGTTTAAAATAAATAAGGTGGTGTGATCTCTACACAATTTTCCTTGTGAAAGGACTAGTTGGACAATATTTCACATTGATCCATTCTTCTCCATCATGGCTTCCAAAGCCTCTCTGCAGAGTTACTCAGCCACGGCTCTTGCAAATGGCCAGAAATCCCCTGTATGTGCTCCCTGACGTGCAACTTTCTAAACAGGCTGGCACATGAAAGCCTAATTCAGTTAGCTCCCAGGTATTGCACCTTGTTCTTACATTTATTGAGCACATGATAGAGGCAGAGTTTTAAGAATAGAGAACCTAGAAAAGAACAAGGCACACAAGATTTCTGGCCTCACTAGAGTCCATATAGTCCATTTCAACATCTACGGAAAAAAATTTCTTCATGATGGTCATAATGTTATCTCATGTTGAATCCTTCAAGATTACATTGCTGAAAGAACACATACTAATTTCCTTCCATGGCATACAAGCTCCTCATTTTACATTTTTAGCTTCATTTCTCATCATTCTTCTACAAACATCTCCAGACCATAAGCCATATCCAATGACATGTTTTTTCTCAAACCCATCGTGTAATTTTATTGATCTGCTTCTTTGCATAGGGTATTCCTTCCACCTGGCGTGCCTGTCACTTGTATTTCAGGTAAGTGCTGATTTAGTCTTCAAACATTCTGAATGAAAGATACAAAGAGAGAGGTGAAAAAGAGGAAGGGAAGGAGAAGGGAAAGGGAATATAGATGTTCTCTTCTCAGTATTTGATCCCCCTCAGTTATGTTTGTCACCTAGACTAGGTTTTCCCACTGTTCATGTATTCATTAAAACTAACCAACTAAAATTGCCTTCAGAGATGACCACCAATTATTCCTCCACCCTCTCTTCCAAAGTTGGCCTCTGTTTCACTTCCACTTGAATCTGAGCTGGTATTATGGCTTTTTTTTTTTTTTTTTTTTTTACTAACAGACTGTGGCAAATGTGCCAGTGTGCCAGTTCTGAGTCCAGAAGCCTGGAAGTTTGAGCTTCATTCTCCTGGAACCCAGTCTCCACACACTAGGAAAACTGCTCTAGACTAATGGAAGAAGGGAGACCATGTGGAGAAGAACTGAGCAGCCAATACTGCCAGACAACCATGTGGATGAGGCCATGTTGGACTTCCCAGACCCAGCTCAGCTCCCATCTGAATGCGGAAGATTCTCTGCCCATCGGCTCAGAGAATCATGACAAGAAACAAAACTGCTGTTATTTTCAGCTACTAAGTTTCGGGGTATTTTGTTATGCAGCAATAGATAATTGAAACGTTATGCAACTGATTCTATGCAGTCACTAAAGATAAAAGGTAGAAGTATACATTCTAGAATAACTCAGTGATGGGTAGAAGAGATGAATATATAAATATTTAATGATATCTTGCAAAAACATGTATAAGTATGATGGAAACTGTCTAACCTATTTTTTGTGTGTGCAAAACATTAAAACACATCTTCCTTTTCAGTGGTAAAAATTTAGAAACAAGCAAGTAGTGAGATGGTTCGCAGACCAGCAGAGAGGTTTCTTGGAAGACTCCCATAGATTTTCATCTCTTTTCTTTCCTTGATTATTAAAAAATCATGAACTGTGGGTCTGCAAATTCTTTGCTAGCTTCCATTTGGCATCATGAGAAGGCAAAAGGGATTGTGTGAGCATTTCCAATTTCTGCCTCCCAAGTTATCCAGAATCTTCCAAATTAGTTTTTCATTAAAAGAGTATTAATAATTTCCAATCCAGTCATCTGATACTAGAAGGTTTTCTTTTTGATTCAGTACACATGTGAAAATCTAGAATGTGCAGAGGAGAAAAAAAACACACATTTCTTAGCCGGCATGATCATCCTCAGAGAATGCATTGTTCTGGAAGCCAGTCTATTATATTAAGCACCTTCTTTATGTTGATTCAACACTGCACTGGCCATGAAGATGAAAAAGAGGCAAAGTGCACAAGATACAACTTTGATCCTCGATGAAATAATTCTCTGGTAGAGAAAATAACTCGTATAAAGAATAATTTCATATGCTGCTGACACTATATTACTCTCTATAACACTAAGAGCGTAATATGTAAATCGTGTAAATCGACCGAAGGACCAAACAGCAGAACGACTGTCCAGACGATCTTCCTGATGACCACGCTATGACATGAAATGGCACCAGGGTAACCAAGGCGGGTGTGATGCGATTGGTTGGGGGGCCCCACCATCGCCCCACAATCGCCCTGCAGAGGGATGCCCAGGCCATCCTCTGCAGGGCAATTGATGGGGGCGGGGGACGCTCCACAATCAATCGCCCCACAGAGAGAGGCCCAGGCCACTGGCCAGTGATGCTGTGGCAGGTGTGTGGGGCCAGCCAGAAATCACCCCATAGAGGGAGGCCCAGGCCAGCCAAGTGATCTCACCCCATGCCTGTCGCCCACCGAAGGAAGCGACCGTCGATGGGGGAAGAGGGCCAGTGCCTCACAGATGGCAAGCAGTGGCAGTGGCGGGGGTGGGGCCAGCTGCCAGCAGCCTGGGAAAGGAAAGCCCCAATAGGCTTTGATTGCCAGCCAGGCCTAGGGATCCTACCTGAGGGGCCCTGGATTGCCAGAAGGTGCAGGCTGGGCTGAGGGACACCCCTCCCCATGCATGAATTTCGTGCACTGGGCCTCTAGTTAGGAACAATAATACACATTTGATGAGAATAGTCCACAATAAAGATAATTCCACATAAACATGCTTTATGTGTTAAAGTAGACATTGCAGGACATTCGGAAGAAGATAAAATTTTCACCAAGGCAGACACTTTTGAGGCAGTTCCTAATTGCAGGGGCTAGATTTCTGCTTTAATGAAATACCACAAATGCTGGCATAGATTTTCTAAAATGGATCTCATGGATTTTTTTTTTCCCAATAGCAAACCACAGCACATCGAATACAGTCTTGCTGTTGTTTTTGTTTAGCCTTGTCCGGTGGGTTTTAGTACTCTTTAAAAACATTGTTATTAATGAGCATCATTGTGTCACTTCACTGAGGCTGGCGTCCCTAAAAGGGGGGCAAACAGTTACGGTTCTTCAGCCCTCCACACCCTCTTGCCACCTTCAGGAAAAGACCAATTTGACTTTTTAAGGGCAATGAAGGATAGAGCCGTTTAAGTTGGTGGCAGACAAGAGAGCTCACTGTTAGTATTTAAGCACACTTCTAGGGTCTGTGTTTATAGCATGTTCATTTTGCTGCTCTTCGGACACCGTCAGGGACTTGGCACTGTGCCCGCATGTCAAGGTTCTCCTGTGGATTTATGTTTAACGTGGCCAGGCTTAAGTGGCCTGTTATCATTTTCAACAAAATCCAAACAAGCAGTTTCTCAAAGATAGATTTAAGCTATGAAGTGTCAACATGATGATTCCTTGTTTACCCCATACTTTTATTATGCTTTTCATAACAATCCATAACAGAAATTTAGAGAAACTACTGCATACATCTATTTGAAATCTCTAATGAAAATGCTCAAATTTTAAAATTATAACTCAGAAGGAATTCAAATCTGTTTCTACTCCAAAAAATATATACCTAGAAAGTTTGAAAGGTTCTCAGATCCTGCTAAAGTGTTTAGTAGTCTTAAACTAGGATTTTACAGATGTAAAACTTCATTTAAAAATAAAAGTAAGGCCAAAAAACTATATATTTTAAAATATATATTAATTTCAAAAACAGTTAAAAAACAGCCACAGGGAAATATTGTGCCTCTGTGGTTGCATCCGTTAGTTTTGTGCATAGCAAACTACTCCAACACGTAGTGGCTTAAAATAGCAATTCTTTAATAGTTGTCCATTATATGGGTTAGAAACTAGGGTTTGGCTCAGCTGTGCATTTTCCTGCTATACTTTCCTAAACTTATTTATCCAGTTCTAGCTAAATGGTGGGTCAGCTGAAGGCTAGATTGTCTTGAATGGCCTCACATACATTTCTGGCATTTGGCAAGCTGTTGATATATGGGTAGTGTTTCTCTCATGTGTCTGATGGTTACCTTGATGCCTGCTGGGGAGATACCTACTGTCTTTCATCATCTAGTAATTCATTCACATTATAGCAAAAAATAACATTTTTCAAGCTTCTGCTTGTGTTAATTTTGCTGGTCCCCCATTGGCCAAATAAATGTACATAATTAAGCTTGTATTCAATGGGCATAGAAATGAAGAGCTCCTTTTTATGGGAAGAACTTCAAAGAATTTGTGGTCATTTTGTACATTTGAACAAAATATTCATAACCTTTCTTAATATTTCATGTCAGATTATAAAGTACAAATACATAACATCTGCTTTGCATCAAGCAACCTCCTTATTATATGCTAAGTAATTTTATGTGAATTACCCTTTGTCATCTTAACAATGACATGAGGAGATAATATTATGCATTGCTATTTATAAATGATGAAATTAAATAACAAAAAGGAAGCTGTACAATGCAATATAGCTTGTGTGTGGTGGAGTCAGGATTCTAATTTGTGAAGTCCAAATGTAGAGTTCATTTTCTTAGCCAAGACTCTATATACAGAGGTTGAATTATTTTTCTTTTCAGTAAGATGAATTTTAAGACTAATACCTTCACAGAAGAATTGAAGGTAGTCATATTTAATTAATGCTATGGTGCATATTTTTCACATTTTAACATGTCTGAAATTGAATTCTTGCATTTGTTGCATCACAACATGTGTTTAGCAATAGCATTTTTTCTTTATTACCTATACATAAAACAATGTTACATCATGCTGTCTATGGTGTCTTACATTCAATAAACATGACAGTATTATCATATGTCACCTACTTAACTTACAGCATCAGTATATTCATCAAAAATGAGGGTTAAGCAATGGAGATCACTACAAGCCCCATGGTGTAGACACTGCTTAGTGTATACTAAATGATGAATGAAAGTTATTATGTGCCCAGGTATTAGTGTTTCTTTGCATTTTACTCTAAATAAGATCATTTTCAATAAAAATATTAGCTTTATGATACTCTATTCCATGAAGCCAAGAGAAGTTCTAGAATGGGCATTTTATATCATATCATAGGTCATTTGATTCTTCTATATACACCAGGAGATTATCCACTAAACACTATACTTATTTGAAAGATTCTGTGAAAACTCAATATATAAAATGAAAAAACTCAGCACTATAGTATTTAATTCGGCTTTGGGGGTATGAGAGAAGTGAGTGGAAAGCATGATACCTGCAATTCAGAAAGGGTAGTGATTTCGTGTGGGGTTTGATTTCCTGAGCTTGTAATCTTACCTTGGGCAAGTTTTTTTTGCCACAATCTCCTCTTTTGTAAAATTGGAGTCTATTAGTACCTGCCTCTTTGCTACAATGCCTCACAAACAGTCAATAAATAATATAAACTATTACTATTATTATTATTGGCACATCTCCTTCCATGTGAGAACTCCTGAGGGAGTGGGGTATTGTGTGAAGGCGGAGTTTGTATACAATGGAGTGACACCTTTTAAAGTTAAAGTCTTTGAAGCCAGCACAAGATATAAGTAAGATTTATTAAGTGGCTGCTACATAGTTCCTAAGCAGATAGCAGCTCTGTGTTATGCAGAGGAAAAACAAGAAGTAGGACATAAGCTTTATCCCTTCAACAGACTTGTAGTAACTTGAATTGTAGGCTTGGTGTCTTAGAGGAAATGGATTGATGCCTATGTTTAGGTGGGAACAAATTATGATGGTAGTGATAGTGACAAGGGTGTCAGAATCAGCAGATTTAATGTCATTTTCTTCCCCCCCCCCCATTATTTCCAAATTTCTTTGAAGGAAATTAATGTTTCATAGATGGAAAAATAGGGCCCCTTCTAGATCATGGATTCTCCCCCAGATGAAGAACAAAGCAAGGTCACCAAACTTCCAAGTGCAGTTTTGGCTCTTTCTATATATAATCCTTTTTGGGAGAGAGAGAGAGAGAGAGAGAGAGAGAGAGAGAGAGAGAGAGAGAGAGAGAGAGATTGAGAGAGAAACATAATTGACTCCTTTCTGCTGAAACTTTCAAACTGATAGTCAAACAGAGCTTTCAAAAGAAAAAAAAAATTGACAGTTTTACACAATATATTCATCAGCAAGGTCTTGGCCAAGTCAATTAGCAGGGGAAAAGATCAGGACTTTGGAGCTGATCCCGGGGAATGGTCTCTCCTAAAATGTTATTTTGTTCTTAGTTAAGAACAATTAACTCAGCAGAGCACTTGAATGGAAGAGCAAGCAAGGTCAGTTCGCAGTTGGTGTGTTCTCCTCCATTAAGTGACACATGGTGCTTATATTTTTAAATTATGCATGGGAAGTAGCAGACTCCTGAATGCATTCCAAATTATAGCACAGACCAGGTGTTAAAGCACATTGCTATTAAGCGCAAAATATGAGCTGAAATCAGTAGTACGTAAAAGTTGGAGACTTTTCTATAGATGTGTAATACATACTGCAATTTTTAAAATATTACACAGACAAAAGGAGCCATCCTTCTGGAGGCAGTCTGTTAGTGATGGCTGCTGAAAATAGCAAATAAAATAAAACAACTTCCCTAAGCATGGAGGGTATGAAGCCTATAGAATCAGAGTGAAAGATGTTGGAGGAGGACCTTGGAAGAAGCAGGAGGCTGAGAAAGTACCTCTTCTTGGTTTATCTGCTGTCCTTTGTACTTACATTGTTCAGTGCTTCCCAAAGGAGGTCTGTGAACTAGGTCATCAAAATCACCGGAAAAGGGATTTGTGTTTTTCATACAGAATTCTGGGTCCCACCTGGGAGATTCTATTTCAATACATTGAGGCAGGGGTGAGGGCAAGAAATCTGGGTTTATAGCAAATATCTTGCCTGAATCTAATTCAGATAAAGGTTTAACACAAATATAGTCACATGTCATTGTTGGCCAATCATTTTTCTATATCCCTCCCTAGGCTGAGTCCTGAAGGTCACCACCTAAGTGCCCCTTACTCTTAAGACTATCACAGTACCTGACACCACGTAGGCACTTGATGAGTGTCAGCTGAGTGAATAAAGCTCTATGTGGTTCTTTATCTTTTCCCTTATTCTCTCCAAAGTGTTGTTGTCTCGAGGCCCTCTTGAGGTTCTGCGTTGAGTTTAAATATGAGGGGCATTCCTGAGAGTCCAATTCTTAAAATGTGGGTTTTAAATTTTGTATATGCTTCATGATGCTTGTCACTGATGCTATCTTCCACACCAAGAGCTTGGGACTCACATGGCTGACCTTTGAGATCACAGGAATTGAAGGACCCGCCCCCCTTTCCTCATTGGACTAGAGTTCTGCATGGGCACTGCCTGGTGTGATAGCACCTGATTGTCAGCCTCTGTGTCCCACCCTCAGATGTTTAAGAAGCTTCTGACAGTGAAACGTTCCCCAGGTTTAAGTGCATTTCTTCTCAATCTTATATTCTTCTGGCCTCAAGCTTCCATTCCAAGACAGAACACTGTGTCTTCCTCAAGTCATTGACTTCAAAATGTCTTTTGTATCCTTCCAACCGCCAGAGGAGAGCAGCCTTCTTGGACAGCAGATATGAGAAGAGTAATCCGTGCTTGAGTTACTAATTCCTCCATGGCTACATGCCGACTTTATCTCATTTAAAAGTTAAAAAACAACAACTGTCCATTGTGGTAAATGGCTATTAGCTCCTCATTACCCAATAAACCAAGACCTAGAGGTGTTAAATGTATGAGGAATCCATAACTTGAGGTTCTGATTTTTCCCATGACTCGTCTTCAGTTCAGGTTAAACACGTGGCCATGGACTAGGAGGTAGCCTGGGCAAATAGGCACATGGATACTGATGGCCAGGGATTATGCTGGTAGAAATGTCTGCACATGTCAGCTTTGCCCTTGCCTTATCATAACCCCAACTTTAGGAAAATCAAGACCTTTGGAAAATATATACTTCTTATCATTACTTTATGCTACTGCCATACCTCACAATTTCAGAGATAGTTCCTTTTTAACATGACCCTTTTCCACTGTACCCCTCCCTCCAAGTTAATTTCTCTGTGGTTAACCACATCAGCCCTCCAAGACTCTATTAGTGCCTGGCATGTAGTCAATGCTTAATAATTATTAAATAAGGAAGTAGTAGAAGAAGAGAAATGTAAGAGTATGAGAAATGAGTCATTTGATCTGTACCCTTATAGGGCCTATTCAGAGCTTTCCCCATATCAATTGACAGGTTTTCCTTTTATACATGACCATAGCAAGCAGATCATGCCTTGCTGCTTGCCTTCCTCAATTTCTGACCCACTCTTACAAAACATTCAGAAAAACAGTTTTTAGATGAAGAACAGTGTGATTACCTCTGACCCTAGCAGTGGGGAGAGGGCAGAGCAAGTGGCATTTCTGATGGCTGTTCAAGGTAAACACCATTCTACAGGCCATTTCCATGGAGCTTGGTCTTCCTTGTTACTAAAACAAAGTCTGAAAATCATCATTCTGGACTTGCTATTAAACAAAGTTAAAAGTGAATGATGGTTGTTTTTTGTTGCTTGTTTTTCATTACTGTGTTTGTTCATTCATTGACACATGCCTTTATCAGGCATTTATTTAGTATCTCAAACACAGTTCTGAGCATTGGAAAAGCCAATAAAGTAGAATGTGGCCCTTGCCTTGCAGAGGTGCACAGATGAGACTGGGAATAGACAGGGACGTCCAGATCGCAGTGATGTGATTCGTACTCTGATAGACTTGCAGATGTTATGCGGATCCACAGAATTGGCCTGAGGGGTGGAGGGGGTAAGGCAGCTTCCTGAAAGAGGTGACGCTGGGCTCAACTCTTGAAGGCTGAACAGAAGTTTGTTCGGTGGGAAAAGATATGGGAAGGGATGGGCATTCTATGGAAAAAGAATAATGCTTGAGCATGCAGGTGTGCACAAGCATAGTGTGTATGTGTATGTGTGTGTGTGTGTGTGCGCGCGTTTGTGTGTGTGCAATGACCTAGAAGCCCCCAAACAAGAAAACGTACTCAATGGAGGAGGACATTGCCTCAAATGCCAATTTCCTTCCATCTGTTTTTCACCAATTTTTTCAAACAGTTCAAGTTCTTTTTTCCAAGACAGCCAATGCATTAATGCTCCTGCCTTGTCTGGGTATGGCACCGAGGCTGTTTTTCTTTGGGTTCTCATCAACAATCTCAGCACTTCTCTGCTCTTCCAGGATTCAGAGAAGTGCCTGCTATGCGCCAGAAAATGTGGGGAGTGCTTAACAACCATCATCTCATATTCTGACTGGGCGAGGTGGTCGCCATTCTCCCAATGGAGATGAGCAAACTGAAGTCAAGGGTTGAACAGCCTTGCCCAAGGTCACACAAGTGGAAAATGCATGGTGATGGTTCTAACCCAAACCTGCCGCTTGTCCTATGAGGCTGGAGCAGAGCTGGGTGTAGAGCTGCCTGGCAGTCCGCTGAGCCTGTGATTTTGGCTGGTGGGAAGATGTGCAAGGAAGGTTTGTATTAAGATGCTCTGTGATTTTGGCACAAGAGCTGTGGAAGCATATGGGCCCCCGGAGAGGTTAGCAATATGAGCAAAAAATAGCAGGATGAGATTCAACTGGAAAAATGCTAACGAATACATCTGGAGACGAACGAGCAGAAACGTACACGGTTAATGGGAAGCAGAGCAGCAGGGGAGGCGAGGGTTTGGAGAAGGTGGACACTTCATCATGAAGACGTTGCCAAGCAGAGATGGGGGCAGACATGCAGGAACCGCTTGGGCTGTGGACAAAAAGGCTCATCTAACCAAGACCTGGGAAGAAAGAGCTGCTGCGTGCCTGAAGCTTTGAGTCTGCAATTTCCACTTCGGGTCTCTGTATTTTAAACAGAGATCAACCCATGCTCGGGCATTCAGAGAGAATCACAAACACAAAGTGAGAGCATGATGATGACCAGTGGCGATGAACTCAGGAGGAACAATCAAACAAGAAAATGAGGTCTTTCAGCCCTACTATTCTGAAAAAGGCAAGCGTGCAAATGTGAAGGGAAGGGCAGTTAATATGGTTCATCTCAGTACTACACTGGGCACTGGGTACCCTCAGTTGTTTGATCTTCTGCCAAACGTAACTGGGGAAACCGGTTCCTAAAACGAGGAATCTCCAAGCTTGAAATCCAGTCCCGACACGGAGAAAGCTGAGTCCATCCTGGGAGAGGGCAGAGCTCAGGCCTTGGAGGCAGCCAGCTGCATGTCCCACCAGTGCTTTGTCTTACTTGATCGCTCACACAGGATGCCTATGGTTGTCTTCTGGTGACTTTTCCAGATGTCATGCAACGGACCTCAATTCCTGAGCTAAACCCCCTGGGGCAGGGAAATTGTTCCACTTCCCAGTTTCCACTCTATTTTTTTCTCCTCCTGTCATAGGACACTGGGTGGACGGGAAATGACTCGGGTGGGCTGTCTTAGTAATTCCGCAACCAAATGTTGTTTTCCAAGAACCATCTATCTTGACAACTGTCTCTCCCATTATCTGTTTCCTGACTGCCTGAAACAGATGGTACTTTTATGCCCTAAGTTCACGTCCAAGTCATTTCAACCGCCACTGCCCTGTGATTTGGGCTTCTAGACCAGAAAAGGAAGAACATCTCCACTTTAGAAAGTGTGGGAAAATGTGATCGGTAGGGGAGCAGGAGGTCCTAGTGATTTGGGTGTGTTTTGTTATGTGCCTCTAAGTAAAAATGGGTCATGCTCTTGGAAAATTCCCCGAGTAAACCCTGTAAGTATTATACTAAAATATGAGATTTCTATGAAACCACAGTCAATAATTTGCTGGTTTGGTACAAGTGAAAGTCTGAAGTTTAGATGTTCAGTCCAAGTCAAACAGACTGCATTCAAATCTTACCCTCACCACCTAAAACCTGTGTGATATCAGAATAGGAACTTCAATATTATGTCCTTGATTCCCTTAATTTGTTTTTTAAAGGGATAGTTTTACCTAATTCCTAAGGCTCTGATGTGGATAAAATGAAAACAAAATGTATGTCTGGTGACTAGCATAATACCTCAAACACAGTAGAAGTTTAGCAAAAATTCTTCTTTCTCTCCTCTTGCTCCTTCGAGGCCACACCCATGAAATGTTTTCTGGCCAACATCTCATTTATGCACTTCCTATCTGACGCCCAAAACCTCAATGGAACTTCCTGACAATGCTTTCCTTTCTGCAAGCTCTTCCAGCACTGGGTGTCTGCACAAACCATGAGGACACCAGGCATGTAGAGTGTGTGACATCATCATATTTATTTAATTGGTATTTCACAGATTATAGGCATCAGTTATGTGCCCCCAAGTTGAAGACTTGAGAATTGGGGTTGCAACAGGCTTTATCCTAGCATAGTGCTAACTGCTGGGAAAACCCTGGGGGATTTCTGTTAGCCACGCAGTGATAATGTTTTGAGGAAATAGAGATGCCTACATGAAAGGGGAAAGTGTGAAGACCTGGGCACCAATGAACTTTCTGAATCCGGGCTTTTTGATTTTTGCTTTATGGCAAGAGAATAATTATAGAATGTACCTAATTATTCAATATAGGCATCTTCTCTCTATAATATCAGTTGTCAAACAGGTAGAAGCAATATACAATTTTAAGTGGAGTAAAATAGACTTGGATTTTCATGCTAACCCTACTTTAGTAGTGGTGGAGATTTGATGAAGTTACTCAATATTTCTAAAATTCAGGTTTTTGTCTTATAAAATGAGGATGATATTGGTGACACCTTTAGGTAGCTCATATATGAATATGTATCATGGTGATTAGAACAAGGTGAATATCAGTTTTATTATTTATATTGTTACTAGAGGCCCAGTGCACAAATATCCATGCATGCAGGGGGGTCCCTCGGCCTGGCCTGTGCCCTCTCACAGCCCAGGAGCCCTCAGGGGTTGTCCACCTGCCAGCTTAGTGCTGCCGAGGGGGCGGAGAGGCTCCCACCACGGCCACTGCGCTTGCAGCCCTCATGCCTGCTTGTGGTTGAGTGAGCTCCCCCTGTGGGAGTGCACTGACCACTAGGGGGCAGCTCCTGCATTAAGCGTCTGCCCCCTTGGTGGTCATTTGCCATTAGGGTCAATTTGCATATTACCTTTTATTATATAGGACTAGAGGCCCGGTGCACAAAATTTGTGCACTGGAGGGCTGTCCTCAGCCCAGCCTGCACCCTCTCAAATCTGGGACCCCTTGGGGGATGTTCAACTGCCTGTTTAGGCCAGAATGCTGTGGGATTGGGCCTGAATCAGCAGTTGGACATCCCTCTCACAATCTGGGAGTGCTGGCTCCTAACCACTTCTACCTGCCAGCCTGATCGCCCCTAACCACTCCCCTGCTGGTCTGATTGATGCCTAACTGCTCCTCTGCCGGCCCAATCGCCCCCAACTGCTCTCCCTGACAACCTGGTTGCCCCTAACTACCCCCCCCCCTGCAGGCCCGGTCACCTGCAACTGCCCTCCCCTGCCAACCCAGTCGCCCCCAACTGCCCTCCCTTGCTGGCCATCTTGTGGTGGCCATCTTGTGGTGGCCATCTTGTGTCAGCCATCTTGTGAAAATGTGGGGGCGTCCATCTTGTGATATGCGAGGGCAAGATGCCACCTAGGCTTTTATTAGTATAGATTATATGCTGAAAAATGTATCTATTGATATTCAACCTTACACACACACACACACACACATACACACACACACACACACACTCACACACACACACACAGCTAAGCTTCACAAGGTATGGAAGCCTGGAAAGCACCTTTCTCAGACCCCCAGGTTCTGACGTACTAGTATATTACATCAGTGAAAGTCACCTACATAAAAATTAGGAAAATAGGAGAGAAACAGAAGCAATTAATAATTCTCATCTTCCACTGGCAGGTAGGAAGGGGAAAGAAGGTAACAGTGGGGTTCACAGAACATTCCTATGAGCCATCCACTCTGTAGTCCTGGTCTTTGAGATCGTATGTAATCTGTGCATTTCCCAGTTTCCACAAAATCAGAGGCTTGAACAGGCCTTAGACCTTGTCTACCCTAGCTTCCCCCAAATTTTTATAAGTAGCTCATTTTCTGCATTAAATCTTTCCTGCTTAAAATATCTACAGCGACTTCTGTCCTCCTGAGCACACCCTGTGCAATACACATTATTCTCTCTATAATGGCAATTATTGTTAGATTCAGCAGAGTCCACCAGGTAATGAATGGGCAGGTATTGACAGCTTGCCTGTGGGCTGTGCATGTGAGCCAGCCTCCATCTCAATCTGTGAGTGAGGAAGCCTCACTCCAAACAGAGCTCATTTCTCTAGACCTAGAACAAACAGCAAGGCTGTAAAGAGCTCTCCTCACCAAGGGAGGAGTAACGAGAAAACAACCACAGCCACCACACTATTGACACATGCACCCTGGAAAAGGCACAGCAACTTTGCAATCGAGATTCAAACAAACAATAAAAGATTTTCCTTGAGTTATACAAAATGTTCTCCAACAACCATCTATTACCTATGCAAATAAAAGATAACATATTTCAAAATTAAATAAGCCCTCAGGGAAGAGAAAAGTGAAAAATGTAGCTAGTAAGTTTTGCGTATATGAAAGGCTCTGAGCAACTTGCGGAGGACAAAGACCATGTGTTATTGATATTTGTATCCCAAGCATCTGACATAGATTCCGGTGCAGACACATTTGTGGAACTGAATGGAGGTGGAAAACTCCAGAGGCAGTCTTCCTGCCCAGCTTCCCTGGCATCCCCGTGCCCCCAGTGCCCAGAGTTCACCTCTGACAGATGCATCCCCTTCTCAGCGGGGGCGCGGCCTCAGCCCCACGCTCCCTGGCCAGGCTGCCCTGCCCTGCCTCTGCCTTTCCTACCCCACATCTGAGCAAGAGGGTGCACGAACAAGCTTTCTCAGATGGGCACCCCTAGTTCTGATTCAGTACTTTTGAAATTCTGGGTGAGCTAAAATAAAAATAATATATAAATGTAAAGTTTCAGAAAGCTTCATTATTTAAAGATGTGCAATTTAATGAGAAGGTTACAATAACATGGCTTTCCCATTATACCTGACAAAACAACTAAAAGTTGTGAGGACGGTTACGGTGTTTCTGATGAGGTAGATTCTTATTCTCAGAGACATAATTAACTTCTTTGAGAAGGCACACTAAGTCTAGATTCAAGGACATTTAATTTAACACTTTTGAAAGTCTGAGATTCTACCTTGTAAATTCAGGCAAACGAATTTTACCTTCCGTAAAAATAGATTAATCCTCCCCTCCTATCCATGATTTTTTTTTTATTTAAATGGTTGTTAGATCTGTCTTTAAGAAACTTGAGATTTTTCAAAACCGACCTTCTTCTGGTTACAAGAACCCAGAGGACTAGCCCCCATCAGTTCTCCATGTCCATATCTCTGGGAAATGGGTGAGACAGGTTATTAGTAAACTTCCGTCTGTCAAGGTGACTCATTAGTACCTTTATTCATGTCTATTTACTAGGCTTCCTGTGTATCTGGGAAAGGGGATTTGCTTTTCTGAATAACATTTTGTGTGTATGACCCAGAAGCCAGGACACCACTCTTTGGCTTTCTCATACACAGCACCACGCTTGGGAGGTCCTTTCTCCTTAGAGGGTGGCAAGGCAGCTACTGCCGTAAGACTGGTTTCCACAATTTAAGGAAAAACATGATCATGCTGCTCAGTATTGACATAAAAGGAGAAACATGAGGATAATGGTTGCAAGATGATGAATCATCTAATAATTATGGCAGGCAAAGCTACAATGACCCACCCGCCCCCGCCACCAACAAGCCTATGGACAGGCTATTGGTTTTATGTAACTGCACTGGGTTCTGCACAAAACACAGTTATCATAGTGCAACAGAAGGTTAATGTGGCATTCTTCTGTCTCAGTGACAAAAGGATTGAGGCCATCAGCCCAGAAAGAATTGTAGGATATATATATTGTAGGGCTGCTATAGATGTCAGGATTGCTGAAATTAGGCTATTCTTCATGCAGACCCAAGTCCACTGCGCACAAAAGCATCGGTACCCTGGATTCAGGTGGAAGCTGGAATTCTGCACTGCCAGCGACGCCCTACCCATCATTGCTTCCACATGCTTCTTCAGCCCTTTTGTATTTGAAGTATAACAATCACAGCTAATGATATTAATATTCTCAGCATCACACTGCATTACAATTTCCTAAGATCAGAAGTAGTCCAATTTTACATAGGTACATATAAATTAAAGTTTGCATCTTTTAGGAAGGCATTCTATGCTTTCTTTTTCTCACAATGTACTATCGGCTCGTTGAGTTCCCCTCTCTAGAGGGGAAAGTGATAGCCTTGGTCCAGAAGATAAAACTCCATGCACTATATTTTCTGGGTTAGAGGCCCATCAGCATCTCAGGTCTTACCACTGAATTCAGAATTCTCTACAAGAAATTTTGGAAATTTCCCATTTGTTTCCAGTTTAGCCTGATTCCACCATGAACACTTCAGCTGAAATCTCCATACCTTCTGGACCCACTGAGCCCTAATGAGGTTGCAAGGACAGCCAGGAACTGGAAAGAGTACTAAGCTTAGCTTTTCTGTTTTGTTTTTAATATATTTTTATTGATTTCAGAGAGGAAGGGAGAGATAGAAACATCAATGATGAGAGAGAATCATTGATTGGCTGCCCCCTGCATGCCCCATACCAGGGATCAAGCTGCAACCCAGGCATGTGCCCTTGACTGGAATCGAACCTGGGACCCCTCAGTCTGCAGGCCACCGCTCTTTCCAATGAGCCAAACCAGCTAGGGCAGCTTTTCTGTTTTAACATCCCAAATCCTGGTTCATGACCTGGGTTCACCTGGGGATTGGGTGAGCTCTGAATTCTTGCCCCATCAGTAAGACTAGTTCTGTATGTCCTGATGCCCACATGGGAATTGACCTTATTTTCATGGGGAATTTAACAGAGGGGAGATGAGAGAGCAACCTGGCAATCGCTAGGACAGGTTGAAACAGGTTTGTGCAGGTTGCCATTGCTCCTGTATTGTGATAAAAATGACAATACATTTTACATTGTAACGTATCCTCTACTAGAAGATATTTGCTATTGGTGAAAGCTGCATAGATCATTCAACCTCAAACTGTTTATATTACTTCAAACTGACAATTTCATTTTCTTCAGGCATAACAAAAATCCCCAACCTCCCGCTAAAAATGCAATTTTTACTTATAGCACCATTCATACCACCTCTGAAAATACAGACAAATCTGATGATAGTCACTGGGTCCATCCTTCCTGTATTTAAAGTTATTGTTCCTGAGTTCTGAGGCTCCATCTCCCCTTCTCACAGGAATAAGCCATACACTCACAGAAATGTGCCCTGGGTTCTGATTTGGCATGAGATACCATATGGGCAGAAGAGTTATTAAAAAATAAAAGATTATCATAAAATCCTCAAAATGGCAACCATTTGGTCCTTGGCATGTGGAAGTAAATTATAGGATAGAGGGAGAAAGAATTGAGGATCCCAAATATTTCACACCACATTTAATTTTAAGGCTGTGTGAGATCTCTGGTGGAGAGTCCTAAGGAGGTGCTAGAGGAGGGATCATGACTATGGCCACAGATGTATCCTGGAATCAGTGATTCCACCGAGGGCATTACCAGGTGTTACTAGGCCTCCCCAGTGCATGCAATACTGGGAGGAGTCCTCAGGGGTGTAAGGAGGCAGTGTGAGTGAGAGTCTCACTGTGGGCGAGCAGTATGATGGGGGAGGGAAAGAGTGTAATTAAAGAGAAAGAGGGAACTTAAAGAGTCATCCAAAAACACAGACTTGGTGAAGTGTTCACAGAACTAGTGTATGTATGTGACAGAGGACTCAAATCCCAAATATATCAAGAACTCTGACAACTCAATAATACAATTCATCGTTTTCCTTTCAATTAGGGTGACACTTGAAGAGACAGTTTAACTTCAACAAGAGGATTTATTAATGGCTAATGAAAATATGAAAAGTGTCTCAACAGTGAAAGACACCCGGGAAAGGCTAATTAAAACTACAAGCAGTTACTTCTTTACTCCCATCTGGAATGTCTAAAATTGAAAAAGGTTTCTAATACTAAGTGTTGGCAAAGGTGAGGAATCTGGCACTGAGACCTTCATGCATTGCTTGTGGGAATATAAAATGGTGCAATATGTTGGAAAATAGCATGCAGTTTCTTGTAAATTTTACAATATACATACCCCATGACCTAATAATTTTCTCCTAGGTATTTTCCAACAAAATTCAAAATCGCATATTCCCAAAAAGACATCTATGTGAATGTTTATAGTACCTTTACTCATAATAGTCCCACTTTTTTTTTAAAAAAAAAAATCCAAATGTCCATTGATAGGAAAATAAATAAATGAATTGTGGTATATTTGTATAGTAGAAAACTACTCAAAGATAAAAATGAGAAATAAAGCATCATTCCTGAATCTCAAAGACATTGCATTGAGTCAAATAAGTAAAAAAGAAAGTATATACTATGATTCTAGTTGAACTGAAATTTACACTAGGCAAAATCATATTAAATTGCTAGATAGAAATCAGGTGCATGATGGCTTGGGATGTGGAGTGTAAAAATTGTCTACAAAATGGCATGAAGTTATTGTTTTGTGGCAATGGAAATGGTTGAATGGTTGCATATTCACCAAACTCACTGAACCATACACCTAAAATATGTACACTTTCTTGTATGTAAATTATAACTTAAAGTTATTTTTAAACAAAAACCAAAAAGAATAAATCCTACCAGATAATGTATTTCATTGGTCACTATAAGCAAGAAGAATATAAATAAATAATAAATAAAAGTATGTAGAGTAGAACAGATGGAAAGTGAAATCAGAGCAGACTGTTGAACCTCAGAGGGAAGGCAGGTTGGGGGGGTTGGGAAGAGATCAACCAATGAACATGTATGCAATTATGCATAACCCATGGAGTGAGCTAGGAGAGGTTAAGGGGGGAAAAGGAGGACCTATGTAATACTTTCAACAATAACGAATTAAAAAAAAATAAGTTGAGGATTGGTGTGTGTGGTTGACTTGTCTGTGCTCTCTGTGCCATGTTAACAATCCCACTACATTCGGAGGGACCGATCCACCCATCATAGCATCCCGCAAATGTGCAACTAGTATCTTAGAACTTTCTATAGTGAATCAGGTTCAAACCCTGACTATGACTTTTCTGAGCTGTCTGATGAAAAGACAACTGATTTTAAATTCACAAATCCTCAATTATCTCAATTTTGCAATGCGAATGATAGTAGCTCTTATTATTAATATGAGGATCATGCTAAGAGAACATAAGTAAACCACTTATGTTCTCAATGTACTTAAGTACTATTTTTTCTTCATACTCCACCGACTACAGGGGCAGATTACAGCTCAGACTGAGATGGTGAGGAGCCTGTGGATACTGAATGTACTCAAGAACCATAGACCAAGTTACTGAGAGGTAGCCTTGAACTCCTGCCTTTACTCTTCTTATTTTCTCTGATCCATTCTATGACTGCAAAATAATCTGACACAAACTCATGATGATTTGTAATACAGAGAAAAATGCCACCAGTGCCCTACAAAAGAAACATGCAGATGCATCATAGGATAATTAATACTAAACTAAATTTTACTTAACCGAAAAATAATAAAATCAGAGGTAAATCAGACAAGCCATTCTGAAAAAAAAAAAACCTGTATATTCACCTGTCAGGTACTAATGCCAGGTGAATTCTTAGAAAATATTGGCAACATTTGGGGTGCCTTGCTTGCTGTCTTGGGGCTCTGTTACCCCAGTGTGCTTTATAATGCATGACTCACTGGCCCAAGACAGCAAAAGCACTGTGTTAGCTCCTTTTAAGACCTTCTTAGTCTTCCAGCCCAAGGTTTGCTTTCTTTCCTCTGAGGATTAGTTGTAGCTGTTTATCCTATCAGTTGAGTCATCCTAAAGTAAACAAGTAAGTCATTTCAGCCCCTTACTTATTCAATTATGACTAAAACAATAATCCACATGTATAGTTTCAAAGTACAGGTTCAAGGAAAGTCAATTTTTTTTTTTTCAGAATGTGGCTGCAAGGGCAAAAGCTATGTAAACTATTCCCAATTTTAAATTAAGTGTCAATTTTGCTGAGGTTCACAGTGCTTATATTTTCTATGGCCTCAATGACTCAGCCAAACCATGGTGATGGTGGCTCCCTGACACACACAGGAAAGGGAGCACTCTTGCCCCAGTGCAGGCCACCTCTGCACTGTCCCTGAAACCAAGAAGAGACCATGTGAATGAAGACACATCGTGAAAAGTGGTCCTTCCACAGTGAAGCCTCTAATGTCATCTGAGAAGCCCAGATCAGCCCTATCGGGGTTGCTCTCCTGGGGGGCTTGTGAGCAGCCTGCCCTCAATGACCAGGATGGAGGTAGGAGGATAGAGTCAGAGACCGAGGAGCTAAAAGAAAAACTGCATTAAATAGCAGTTAGTGGCTTATCATCTCATTATAAAAGTAGTAGGGAAGGATTATAGGAAATTTTAATATGAAAAAAGTTAGCAATGAAAATAAAGATGTGGCATAACTGTACCACCCAACATGAAACGATATTGTCATGGACTTTTATTCTGCAGATACACAAACATGCTTGCATGTATAGAATATGCTCTTAAAGTTGGGTTATATTATAAATATTTTATACAGTGCTTGTTTTCACTCCTGATATAAAATAGAAGCTCTTTCTCCAACACATTTGGAGTCAGTAACTGGCCAATTAATCAAAAAAATGTCTCATTTACGCATGTGACAGAAATGGATCAGACACTATGCTACGTTCTGGGGACTCAGGGTGATAACAGAGTGATCCAATCCTTGACTTCATGGAATTTACAATCAAGTTACTGCTCATTATAGAAGATTTACAATTGGGGAAAAAATAGAAGGGGAAAAATCACCCATAATTTCCCACAGAAGCAACCACTGAAAATATTTTGATGAACTTCCTTTGGATCTTTTTGCTGTGCATCAAGTATTATTTTCATTGTGGATCAGTCTGATGTGGACAAGCTTATGTGATATTTTTAATTTGGTAAAAACAAAACAAAACAAAACAAAAAAAACAACCCATAGCCCTAACTGGTTTGGCTCAGTGGATAGAGCATTGGCCTGTGGACTGAAAGGTCCCAGGTTTGATTCCGATCAAGGGCATGTATCTTGGTTGTGGGCACATCCCCAGTGGGAGGTGTGCAAGAGGTATCCGAATCAATGTTTCTCTCTCATTGATACTGCTAACTATCCTTCTCCCTCTCCCTTCCTCTCTATAAGAAATCAATAAAATATATTTAAAAAATTCATCGTTTAAACATTACTTTCACTTAAGATTCTAAATGTGTATTCATTAGCTCATTTGAGTGGTAAATGATGGAAGGTCAACATCTAGTCTTTATATTTGGGTCCTCTGATTAGAGTTCAGGAAGTTTTCTTACAAAAGCCACATTTATGACTCATGATCTTCAATTTTAAAGACATATCTGTAAAGTGAGAGTGAGAATGCAGAGTCTTTGGGACTCCACAATTTTACAAAGCTTTCCCCATCCTATATAATAAAAGCCTAATATGTAAATTGTCCCCTCGGGTGGTTCTTTGACCAGGAGTTCTATGGTTCACTATGACGTGCGCTGACCACCAGGGGGCGGCACAGAACATGGCTGGCAGTGGGTGGCAGTGGAGGTGCTGCTGGCCCCATTGAACCAATGGACCCTGACGAGAGCGGGACCATGGTGGGATGGTGGAACAAGTGAACGGGAAGCACCAGGTCAAGGCGGGTGTGAGCGGGGGGCCTGGATGGCCTGCTGAGATTGCTGCAGACTGCAGGGGAGAGGGGAGGGCCACCACCTGGATCCCAGGCACTGAGGGAGCCTGGTGGGGTGGGGGGTCCTGGCCCCAGCTGATCGTCCCGCAGGCGGGATGGTGGAGCAGGTGAGGGGGCGGCGCCAGGCCAAGGTGGGGGGCCAGGTGGGGCTGTGGGGCTGTGAGGCTGGGGGCGTGAGTTGGGGCCTGATCTCTGCAGGTCACCCCAAGGGACCCCATCTGTGCATGAATTCTTGCGCCGGGCCTCTAGTCTTTTATAATTGTCTAACCAGCTCTAATTCCACTACACTTTTTAGTAATTCACCCTCCCAGAAAAATGACCTGAAACGTTGTTGTCTTTTTTTTAACTATGGATCATTGATTGAAATAATATTTGATTGAGTTGTGCAATTACAAAGGCAAGGAAGACTGACATAAACATAGTTACTGGCTCGTGACAAGCTGACAACCAGTAGTGGGAGCAGATAGGCGCAGGAACAGGAGGAGCAGCCTGTGGCCAGGAGATAAGAGTGCTTGGACTCTGTTCAGATGTGTACAGATGGAGTGCTGAACTAAATTATTCTAATGAGTTGGTTACATGCAGATTGGGCAGGCATCTTTGGTGGTAATTATCAGCTTCACTATGTTTCAACAATAAAATTTTTCCCAGGCTCTTGAGCTAAACAGAAATGTTATATAGATGTTGGAAGAGATGGGCTATTCTACATGTAAGCTTATAATAACTCTAGGTGGTACAATTATGGATTTGATGACATTGAAACCTAATACTATTAACCTATGAGCTCCATCTTTAGAATGAAGAATCGGATTATGGTTGGGGCTAGCAGGGAAACTGAACTTACATGCTTGGATTCATCTTTTGGGCAATAGAAGATCAACACACCTGATTCTATCACATTTGAATATTCAATAGTCAACATACACTGATGGCTTTTTAATAATAATTCATCAAGGAATGTTGATATCATCTTAGATGAGGGGAACCTCATAGGTTTGCCATTTCTCTAAAAGTAGCCTGATATTTCCACTTATTATGCCAACACATCTTCTCTCCAGAGTCCTCAGTGTTCTAGACAATGTGCCTGGACAAAGTGCGAACAGCAAACTAACAATGCGTTAGTCAGTCAGGCAGTTAATGCAGCTGATGAACCTTAATCGCATAATGAAATGCTTGCCATGAATGTTTCATTCCACCACCTTTCTACACATTATTTATTGTTAATAAGTTACTAATTAGTAGTGAGCGTCATCTTTTGATAAAATGGAATTGTACAAGAGAGCTAGAATATTGCATGATTGGCAATCCTTTGATTGGATACATATACTATTTAATTCTATGTGTCTGGAGCCTCAGCTATATGATTTCTTTTCTCAACACATTACATATGGTTGAGTTCTTGCATTTATCCATTTCCCCTTTAAAACCGAAATGCTCTTAGGCACCTTAGCCTGGGGCTATGCTTATGTTAACTGTTCAAGAAGTCAAGCTCTGTGACAGGCCTTGAAAGAATGCAGAAACTGTAATTAGCTAGTATTGTTGAAAATGTGTCAGGGTGTAGTTTTATGTGTTTGTTATATATATGCTACATATATGTACAGTGGGTCCTCGGGTCACGTCGGTGATCTGTTCCTTCGGCGTGACCTAACGCGATTTTCGCTGTAAGCCGGAACCCACCTACATAAGCACCTACGTCATTCACGTGGAGCACATACACAGCAGTAAAGAAGTGAAACAGTAAAAAAAAAATTTAAAAGAAAGAGAACAATTCCTGACTTTCACTTGTGGTAAATAAATAATAAAAAACATAAAGCACAAATGTACATATGTCGAAATGACAGAACTTTTTAAAAAATTTCTTTAATGATTAAGGAATTTCATATGTGTTCTTATCCCCCCATTACCCCCCCCCCACACACACACACACACACATACACACTCATGCCCTCATCCCCCTGTTGTCTGTGTCCATTGGTTAGGCTTATATGCATGCATACAAGTCCTTTGGTTGATCTCTCCCCCTTACCCCCACCCTCCCCTACCTTCCCTCTGAGGTTTGACGGTCTGATTGATGTTTCTCTGTGGAACTTTTTTTTTCCCAATAAATAAATGTGAGATGATGATGTAACCACGAAATGACGTACGTCGAGTCTGACCTAACCTGAGGACTGCCTGTATTTTCTATATTAATATAAAGTGTATGTTACTATAATAGCACATATGCATTGTGCATGTATATTATGGATATATACCTTCAGAGAACTTGTATTTATTTATTTTTGTGTGTATGTGTGTGTGTGTGTGTGCACCTTTCCCCTTCAGATAACTTTTAAAACAACCTCCTCCACTACTTAATCTTTGTTAATTGCTCTACTATCCACAGAAGCAGACGAGCCAGAACTCACAGTGACATTCTAGATGCTTCTCTTTTTCATATATCACATTTAATGAGAAGCCCAGGCACTAGAATTTCACCTTATAAATGTCTCTTCCATCTCTATACAGCCTATCATTTCTCATGGCAATGTGTCAACAGACTTAGCTCCCTTACAGAAAATAGGATTTGGCAGCCTGTCCTCCCTCCTTAACAACTTGTATTTGCATCATCCCTCCTTGATATTTTTTCTGATTAAGATGAGAAGAATTAGAGCAGACTGTGAATGGGACGATGGTGAGAGTCATGAGACACTTAGGTCATAAAACAGTAAGTCAGGCTTCAAGTTTCTTTGGGAAAGCTTGTGTTCTTTGGCCAATGTGTGCATGAAAGAGAGAAGACCAGTATTCTATGGAAGTTCACTATGAAGTCATAGGAGAGGCAAGTTCTAGAATCAGAGAATCTTGCACTTATAGCTCTAAAGGGGGTCTCACTAATCATTCGGTCCAACCCACAGTATCTCATAATGCAACTCTATTTAGAGACAGGGCCTTTAAACAGGGATGAAACAAAAATGAAGCCATTCAGTTGGGCCCTAATGCAATCTGTTTAGTGTCAATATAAGAAAAAGAAATTTGGATATGCAAGGTTATACCAAGGATGTGCACACAAAGAGGAAAGACCACGTGAGATGCAGGAAGAAGACAGCCATCTGAAAGCCAAGTAGAAGCCTCAAAAGAAACCAAAGTTGCCAACACCTTGAACTCAGACTTTTAATCTAGGGAACTGTGAAAAAGTAAATGTGTGGTGTTTAAGTCACCTCATCTGTGGTGCTTTATGATGGCAGCCTTCACAAATTAATAAGCCTGCACTGATAACTGGGAAGGAATGCTATTCTTTCCTTAACTCAGCACTACTTTTTTAGGTGAAACAATATAGGAAAGAATAATTTTCATAGTGGAAAGCATTTAGGGCTGTGTTAATCTCATAGGAAAGCATGAAAACAAGAGATTGCAGCAATTAAACTTTAAAAGTACTCTCAAGATCTCCAAAATTTTATGTGCACATTTCCCCAAAGCCAAGTGTTAACAAATAAATGCCCTGAAGCAACACCACTAGAAAAACACCTTCTCTACTCCCTTATGATTCTCACTGTTTACTTGGTAACTTCTTATCTCAACCAGCTTCCCAGTGTGGAATCTGAGAGTATCTGGGTTGAAGCTGCAATGTTCCCTATTGAAGGTATGAATCTAAAAGTAAAAAAAAATAAAAAAAGAAGAAGAAGAAAGAAAAGAAAACAAATCCCATGGTTCAAAATGACCTAGATCCGTGGTCGGCAAACTACGGCTCGCAAGCCACATGCAGCTCTTTGGCCCCTTGAGTGTGGCTCTTCCACAAAATACCACAGCCTGGTCGAGTCTATTTTGAAGAAGTGGCATTAGAAGAAGTTTAAGTTTAAAAAATTTGGCTCTCAAAAGAAATTTCGATCGTTGTACTGTTGATATTTGGCTCTGTTGACTAATGAGTTTGCCGACCACTGACCTAGATAATCAACACCTTTATCACAACTCTTAGTATGACAATCATGAGACACAAAACATGCTTTCAAGAATCTGCTCTCAAATATGAATTATTGCTACACAGAATAACTGATTAGGGAATGGATGCTACTCTGCCCTTGAGCCATCACCATCATTGTTCAAGGCCACCCCTCCTTCCAGGTGACCAGGAGCTCAGGGACAGAAAATATCTTCTTGTGATACCTATTTCCAATCCATGGCTCTGTACTCTGTATGATTCAAGGTTCCCACCAGAGCCTCAGTGGGATGGCAAACCTTCCACAGGATGTACTGAGCATCACCCTACAAGATTCATTGCAGACTAAATAAACCAAGCTAAACTACTCATCGGTGGCCCTTTCTGATTTTTTTTTTCAATGTTGAAATTTATTTTCTACCCTAGCTAACATTCAGAGGATTTTAACTGAAGGCCTTTGGACTCTTGGAGATATAGATTTGCTTTGTTTGTTTGGAAGGTGTAACATTTTATTTTTAAATAAGATATATATGTAAGTGCTTATATGTGGATTATGCACATTCTCATTTGCCACAGTCCTCAGGGTCCTCACTATACCTTGCCCTCTTCATAAAATACTTGAAGGACTCTGAAGGCATTTGAATTTTTGTGGCCCATTAGAGATTTTGAGATTCCCTATTTGAAACCTAATCAGAGGACTTGAAGGAAAAGTACTGTCTGTATTACAAAAATTTCAGCAAGCAAAGTAGCTCTAAGTTGATGATGAAATCAAAAAGGGCTGGTTAGGGCAAGTTCCTTGGTGCTGTACCATCTAGTCAACAAAAGTTGAGCCGTCTTGTAAAATTTGACTTATATTCTCTCAGCAACCAGATGACTCCAGTGTGTGATTTCCCCAAAAACTCTTTTCTAAGAAGCAAATATGTACTCTGAAAAGGGTAATAAATTATTATATGAGATCAGATCCTATTTCCCAGAGTAGGAATCTACATATCGCCTTATACTAAAATAGGGTAGGAAAATTCTAATTGAGAATTGTAGAGACCAGGAATAAGAATTTCAGGGAAAGACTAACAGTGAACAAGAGGTAGAATTCAGAGTTCTTGGGTGCAGAAAGAGGAACCAGAGACAGATTTTGATACTAGACTGGAAGTTCATTTTTGTGTGGAAGGTGACCCTTGACTTCTATAGATATAACCCTATAACTTGAATTTTAAGTTTAAGCACTTTTATTCATTTTTAAAGAATATGTTACTAAATACATGAATTAAACTAAATTTTTATATCTAAGACTTTCCATAGAGACAGAATATTATACCAGGGGAAAAAATACTTGGTAAAATTAGATGTTTTTATTCAGAAAATGTACCCAATGTGTTCTCATCTAGAAAACAGGCAAATACATCCTGTCTTGCCAGGAGTAATTGAGATAGTGTGAAGGGACGACTTTGCATTACACACATTTAGATGATATCATTATTGTTTAGCTTATGGAAAAGTTCACTGGGTAACTTGCCACAGTACTATTCTTATAGAAGCTTTGCGGAGGATTGTAACCTCTCACACATCTCTGCTCCTAGCATCTAGATTACTATCTAGTTCCTCTTGCCTGCACTCTGGAATTGCCCTGAATTCTAACTCCCCTCTTGGCTGTATGTGCAGCAATTCATCTCTGTCCAAATTTTGACCTTTGTTCCCTCCTTATCTCACAGTACTGAGTGAAACTCATGCCCTCTAAGCAGCGGTTTCTGCTCTCTTTGGAAACCTATATCATGACCATCTTTCACTATTTGTGTGCCCTTTGTTGAATATCACCTCCCTTTCAAAACACGTATCCACATTTTTTCTTCCAAATTTTCACAATTCTCTCCCATAGAGGTGCCAAGATGAATAAACTGTTTGCTATGTATTTTAATGTGCACCTTACATAAAGAGAATGTGTACAAGAACTGGAAGCAAGATGCAGGGACCACCCCATAACTGGCAAAGTGCTCACCCTCACACATGCCTTACAGCATATGCTCCCAGAATTTATTTCACAATATATATGTATACCAAAACATCAAGTTGAACACCTTAAATATGCACAATTTTTTGTCACGTGTAGCTCAATATAGCTCAAAAAAAGAAATACCAACTCAGAAACTATGGCCCTGCTTGGAATTAGAATGCAGTGAAGATACTTATGGGCTTAAAAAAGAAAAAAGAAAGCCGTTAATAAAGATATAGAGAAAGCAGAAAGAGACAGGAACCATTCTGAAAGCCAGCAGCAATGGGAAGCAAAGTGTTAATGAGCCAGCTGTACTCCATCACCCAGCATTCCAGAGAAGGATGAGGCTTCCTCAGTGCAGGAAGTCTTCACAAGATATTTACCGCCCGGAGCCCAAACCCCTGCTCATTGGCAGTAATGCCGGTGCTCAGCAGCAGAGACCCCCTGCTCTGCAATCTTGCTTCCCAACTCCTCATAACCCAGCACTAAAGTATGCCTTTAAACCACATAAACCAATGGCTTCAAAATGGCAATGCCATATTCCTCGCCCCCCTTCACTCATAAAAACATAGAAAGCACTGTCCCAGGGTAGGGGGTCCTTCAGCTTCAAGACTGACACCCAAAAGATGCCACTAATTTACCCCACAATCTCTCGCATAGTCACTGAGCCCTATAACAAGGATGTTGTCATGGCAACCAAGAGCCAGCCAAGAACAGAATGGATCTCATCACCCCACAAGTGGTGCTTCAAGTCTCCCATCTCATCACTCTTTTCATCTGACAAACTGCGTCATTGAGAGGTCCTGGATAGTAATTAATTACAGAGTGTGTCTCCTCTGCTCCAAGTTTGGTCATGCCAGAATCACCCTGAGGATGAGTAAAAAGCAAGTTTCAGCTGCAAGGTCTAGAAGTTCAGATTGGGATGCCAGGGACGACACTAGGGAGAGAGATCCAGGGAGGGAGACTCCTGGAGGTCATCTCACTCAATGCCCTCATTGCAACCCTCTGTGCATGCACAGAGATGAAAAATTATGCAGTATAACATCTGATTGCCCTTTTCAAATTCCAAGAACAAAGCAATATGAATCAGCAATGTTCCCTGGAACTCAGGAGAAAACCTCCCAAGACAGAGGCAGAATGCTGGCCAAGGTCTCAGGAAATCTATTTATTCTCTGGTTCAGCCAAGACAGGATCAGAGTGAGAAAACTGAGGTCGCGAAGTCCTTTGAGAGCAAGTGATTTCAATGAGGAACCCATTTTGTATTCTTTTTTAAAATCTATGTTTTGTTGTATATGTTTTATTCTTTCTTTTTCCCTCATCATTCCCTCCTACTCCAATATTTTTTTCCACTGATCTTCAGAAGTCATATGGAAAGATTTCTCTTTTCAGGACTCATCTAGGAAAGCTTAAGTTTCCAGGATATTTTAAGAGGACTGAAGTGATGGCATCAGGGATGGAGGGCTTGGAGGAACAGGGATTTGAGGGGAGAAATGCCTACTACCCCTCACCCCCCAGGCAGAATAAATAATATATTGGGCATCCTAGAAAGTGGCAGATTGGTGTAACTCCACATACACATCCATCCAAGTGGTAGGGACAACAGAATGTGAACATCAGCAGTGAGGCCGGAGTCAGCAAGGTAGGCAGAGTCTGGTCATGATCAGTTTATCTAGCTAAATAAAGAGCTTAGATTTGGTAAACATTGATCTGACTAGCCTTAGCTAGGACACACTAGCAAGGCAAGGAAGGCAACTGTAGTGGAGAGGTATTTATGAAGCCCTGAAGGAAGAGAAAAATGGCTAGGTCTTGCAAGAATTGGGACACAGACATTGTTGAATATAGTTGCGTCTACAGTATTGTCTGCAAGGGTAATATTGTCCCCATACAAGTGAGAACACAGCATTTCTTAATAGTAAAATATGAAGTTCCAAATGCACCCCAGAAAGAGTTAAAGCCACAAGATCAAGGGATAGAAGAGTCACAAACAAGAGAGAAATCTGCTCAATTTCCTTTTTTCTCTGCCTCAAAGGAAAGCAATAGAATCTTGTGCAAAGTCCTGAGCTACAGATGGTGGAATAGCACAGCATATGTTCTGCAAGGACTTCCAAGAAACACCTATATCCTGGCACTTAAATACTTCACAGCAGAGAAATGTGCTGATAATTTATATATTCAATATGTATTTATGTGTGACACACACACACACACACACACACACACACACACACACTGCTCAGCAAACTGTGTTTGCACCAGTGAAACTTAGCTCATGAACCCCGCTTCTCTTTCTTGTGCTTCCCCTTTTCCTAGTTACCTTTACACTCTTGCTTCTCTGGTCTTCAGCCCTGTTCTTGGGAAGGGTTCTAAAGTCAGTTCCTTACTCCTCCAGAAGACTCCAAGCTTCCTAGGAAACCAAATGGTTACCCCTTGCCATATGAAGAAAAGAGCTATTCCCTCTTATTAAACCAATGTAATGCATAAAGAAGCATGGGAGGAAGGGCCATTATTGATCTCATAGTGTATAGCCTGCTACCTAGTTTCTGTACACCTATCACCCCGTATACACACATATAGGTACCCTGGCATGTACACACCCCATGGATACCATGATCTGTTCAATAAACAGAAAATGTCCCCTTGCACTTACCCTGTATTTTAGTCTTTAGTCTCCAGAGGCTCTGGTAGGTTGTATGGTGGCCACCATTTACCACCCAAAGCAAATAAAGGGACCATAAGAGTACTCTGGGTGGGAATAGTCTACCTTCAACTGCAGGCTTCTGAATCTCATTACCAGTCTCAGCACGAGTGTTACTCAGTAAACTAGAAGTTCACTCATTCTGTAATTATTTTCAGGAGGAGTTTACTAGTATACCCTGTCTCTATCATCCACATGACTCTGAGCAGGTCACCTCTTCTCGCTATGAGCGTTTCTAAAACATGTCCCTATGACACTGTCTGCTCCACAGTTACATTTGTTGTGGTGAAGTAGACTAGGCAGCAGTTACACAAACCCCTGGCTGTGTCAATCCTTTGTTAGCAAATTCTTGCCAGCACAACTGTGCACACAACAACCTCCAACTACCCCTCACATATTGATGTGCCTATCCACTCAACACACAGATACACAGACCCACACATTCAACACCCCCCCTCAAGACATCTGGAGCTGTGCCCATTCCCACACAGATGCATCTGCACATATAAATGTACACCCTGTATGCAAACACAGTCCCCACATATATTTATGCATGTGTTTTATAAACAGCTAAACCTGCTAATTCACCAGCCTCTTTGGCTGGCAGATTACTGGGGTGTGCAGATTAGAACTAAAACAAATGATTACAAAGTCAAGGATAGCCCTTTGCCAAACACATTCTGTTCTTTTGCTTAGCGTTGTAGTTTTGCCTTAATATATGGTAATCCTACCCACGCTGCAAGTTAACCGTACTGCTGGTTCATAAATGGAGTGCAATCTACTACTGCATGTTGGCTGGGAAGAAAGAGAAGACCGCCAGGTTTTTTTCCAATGCTTTCAAAAATGAAAATTACAGTTTTGCCACGTATTAATGTGAGAATATTTCTGATTCCTCACTCATTATACATATATATGGAATATGTGGACAAATATCTAAACTCGTAATAAAGTTCCAGTTCTTCAAGAACTCTCAGAATGTTGAGTTTAATTCCTGTCATGATGTATAAAAGTTTTGTTTAATAAAAAATAAAATCACAGGCTTCTGTAACTTCATATCCAAGGGCTATATTTTTTGCACCATCTTTTACTCTATCTTCTGTCTCCCTTTCTCTTTTCTTATGTGTCATATTTTTAAATTTTTATTGGGGTGGCATTGGTTCACAAAACCATACAGGTTTAATTTCATGTTGGGCTTTGGATTCCACATCAATATTTCTGTCTTTTCACCATGTCTTCTCCCATGAGAGGACCTCAATCCCTCTCTTTCTCTCTTTCTCTCAAAATATATATTCTACGTGATGCTACAGAAGAAATGATGCCACAGAAGACCGGAGAAAAACCAAGCAATGCTCAGGAGAAATGGAGTTACACTGTTTGTTATGCATGCAGGCCCAGAGAAAGATTTCAAATTCTAAGCCAAAAACATAGAGGAAGCTTTCCCTATTTATGTATTTTTACCCCTTTGTCTCCCAAATAAGGGTGTTTCCGGTCCCCTTTGCAAGTTCTTCAAGAGCCCCATGTGCTGGGGCCTTGAGACCACAACTGAAGGCCTGGCCTAGCGCCGGCACTGATATCTCCATCTGGGGATGCTTTACGGCCCCTCAAAAATGGGAGTAAACAGGTCTTGCAGGACCAGACAATTAAAGGGGCAGTGGCTAGCCTATAGGCTAATAAGAATATGCATTAGGTTAATGGCACAGATTCAGATTGCTAGCCCTTCAAAATGTCTCATTTTCCCCATCAAAAACTCAGTATAAACTCCTTAATTTGGAGTTCAGTCAGCCTTGTTGATACCTGGGTCCAGAAACATACCATACACATTTCCCTTTCTTTAGTTCCCTGATGCTTCTCCATCGAGATCAAGTCCACATCCATTTTTCTTTGTCCTAACTTATTTCTTGACTAGGAACAGGTCATAATTTCTTTTTCCCATGCATAGACTTTCTAATAAACAGAATGTTATTACAACACCCTGAAAAAAAATTCCATCATTTCTGAATCCCAAGCCAACTTATGAGACAGCATTTTTAACATTTGTATTGAGGTATATTATACATACAGAATAAGCACAAATCATAAGTGTGCAGTCAGTTGAATTTTTAGAATTTAAATCTCCCTGTGTAACGATATACCCAGCTCTAGGAAAAAAAAATATTATTAGCACAACAGAGTCCCCATTATGGTCTCTCACATTCACTACCTGCCATCCCAGGAGGTAACGGAATGGTATATTGTCTTCCATTACCATCAATTCATTGGCCTCTTCTGAAACATTACATCAATGAAATCCTGTGATATTTATTCTCCTTTTATTTTCTTCTCTCAGTCAACATTTCACTTGAAAGTCCACCACATTGTCACACACAGTTGTATTTTATTAATTCTCCTTACTGTGTAGATTCTTTTTGTATAAATAAACCACAATATATTCATTCTTCTGTTGGTGAATTAGAAAGACATGAAAAGAGAAAGACAAAGATAAAAGAATGAGATGTACAGAGAGAAAAACAGAGAAAAGAAGGGAATGAGGAGAGAGGGATGAAGAGAGTTGAGAGGGTTAGTGAGTTACAAAAAAAAAGAGAAAGGGAGTGACTTAAAATGAAGAGAGTAGAGATAGAAATATGGAGAGGGAGGAAAGACAGCAAAAAAGAAAGAAACAAAACAAAAATTAAAGACAAAGAGTTTTTGTGACCTATTAGCACTATGATCTTGACCAAATTGTTTAATCTCTTCATCTCTTTAAAATTGAGATAATAATATATATCTCATGTGGCTGCTGTTGGAATCCTATATAATAAAAACCTAATATGCAAATAGACTGAATGGTGGAATGACCGGTTACTATGACACACACTGACCACCAGGGGGCTGAAACTCAATGCAGGAGCTGCCCCCAGCCCACAGACCCCAGGCCAGGCAAGGCATGTGCCAGCGGGGTCCTCCCTGATTGCCCTGCCAATCGCCCTACAGAGGGAGGCGACTGGTGACGGTGGTGGCAGGGGGCAGAGCTGGCCAGCGGGTGGCACCAGACCAGCCAAGGTGGGTGCCAGTGGGGGGTAGGGGGCCTGATCATCCCACGGGTCATCCCGCAGATCAGCCCTGATCACCAGCCAGACCTAGGGACCCTATCCATGCACAAATATCCTGCATTGGCTTCTAGTTAAACAATATAATGCCAGTATATGTATTTGTTTTACAACTCATCACACTTAGTGGCTAAACTTTAAAATTTGTTAAATATAGTGACTTAAAAAGCCTTTAGGTATGGCCAAATAATGAAGTTGATGATGGATACTGTGTTTATACCCACAGCCTACCAGCTAAAATTCTTAGCTTTGCCCTGAACAAAAATCTAGGTGATGCCTTGTAGAGATGCATCTATTACATCTGGATGTACCTGGTCTGTCTGCATGCAGAGCTTCAGGGATAATGAAAAACTTCAGATTGAGTGCCAAAGCTCTATTACCAGCTGAGTTTCATTAACACTCTTAGTAATGATCGGATTACATGTGAAACAGAAAGATAATTACTTTTCTTGATGACAAATAGGAAGATGTTATAATCACTGGCTCTAAAAAACAATACTCCACAGCAAAAATATGTAAAAGGAGGACCAAAGTGCAGCCATTTCCTTCTTTAGGTTATTTGAGACAAATTTCAACTTATCAAGGTTTGGCATGCCTGCACAGGCACACATGCAAGCACAAAATATATTAGTCTAGGGTGAATGCCTTCTATTACAGTTCTTTAACACTAGAGGTCCAGTGCATGAATTTTTGCACGGGTAGGGTTCCTCGGTCTGGCCGGTGATCAGGGCTAATGGGAGGAGGGGGGCACCCAGGGGGAGGGAGATGCCCAGGGGGAGGGACCACGGGAGGTTGGCCAGCGGGGGGGAGGTACCATGGAGATTGGTGTGCTGTGGGAGTTTGGCTGTGGGAGCGTATTGACCACCAGGAGGCAGCTCCTACATTAAGCATCTGCCCCCTGGTGGTCAGTGCACATCATAGTGACTGGTCAATGGGTCATTTGGTCACTTAGGCTTTTATTATATACTAGAGGCCCGGTGCACGAAATTCGTGCATGGAGGGGGGTTGTCCCTCAGCCCAGCCTGTACCCTCTCCAATCTGGGACCCCTCGAGGGATATCCGACTGCCCGTTTAGGCCCGATCCCGGGCCTAAACGGGCAGTCGGACATCCCTCTCACAAATCCAGGACTGCTGGCTCCCAACTGCTTGCCTGCCTGCCTTCCTGATTTCCCCTAACTGCTTCTGCCTGCCAGCCTGATCACCCCCTAACCACTCTGCTGCCAGCCTGTTTGCCCCCAACTTCCCTCCTCTGCCGGCCTGGTCACCCCTAACTGACCTCTCCTGCAGGGTTGATCACCTCCAACTGCCCTCTCTTGCAGGCTTGGTCCCTCTCAACTGCCCTCCCTTGCAGGCCGGGTGCCTCCCAACTGCCCTCTCCTGCTGGCCATCTTGTGGTGGCCATCTTGTGTCCACATGGGGGCAGGATCTTTGACCACATGGGGGCAGCTATATTGTGTGTTGCAGTGATGATCAATCTGCATAGTACTCTTTTATTAGATAGGATAGAGGCCTGGTACAGGGGTGGGGGCCAGCTGGTTTGCCCTGAAGGGCGTCCTGGATCAGGTGGGGGTTCCCTTGGGGTGTGGGGCGGCCTGAGCGAGGGGCCTGTGGTGGTTTGCAGGCCAGCCACACCCCCTGGCAACCTAAGTGGAGGCCCTGGTATCTGGGATTTATTTTCCTTCTACAATTGAAACTTTGTAGCCTGGAGCGGAGCCAAGCCTGGGGCTCCCTCTGAGGCAGGCAGCCATTTGTGTTGGGGTTATAATTGAAACTTTGTTGCCTTAAGCTGGTGGGCACGGCCAGGGTGTGCGGAAAGCTTTGTTTCCCCTGTTGCCGGCAGCAACCCTGGCCTGCTCTCTCAAGCTCCATTCTGCCGCCATTTGTTTGAATTTGTTTACCTTCTATAATTGAAACTTTGTAGCTTGAGTGGAGGCTTAGTCCTGGCAAGGGCAGGTGGAAAGCTTGGCTTCCTCTGTTACCTAGGAAACCTTGCTCTCTGTGGCTGTAGCCATCTTGGTTTGGGTTAATTTGCATACTTGCTCTGATTGGATGGTGGGCGTGGCTTGTGGGTGTGGTTTGTGGGTGTGTCAGAGGTGTGGTCAATTTGCATATTTGTCTATTATTAGATAGGATATATATTCTACAACTTGGGAAACATCCTGAGAGGAAAATATAATAATCTCTCTCTCTCTCTTTCTCTCTTAATATATATATTTTATATATTAGTATTTATAACTTTCAGAGAGGAAGGAAGAGGGAGACAGAAATATCAATGATGAGAAAGAATCATTGATCGGCTGCCTCCTGCATGTCCCACTCAGGGAAGTAAGCCTGCAACCTGGGCATGTGTCCTGACCAGGAATTGAACTGTGACCTCCTGGTTCATAAGTCAATGCTCAATCACTGAGCCACACTGGCCAGGCTAAACTCTCTCTTCTTTTTCAAAAATTAAATAATTGATTGATTAATTTTAAATCTTTATTGTTGAAAGTATTACATATGCCCCCATTTCCCCCCAAAAAAAGGGCAGAGCTTCCATGTTGGCCTGACCTGTGGTAGACAGGTCCTCAAGAGGCATCCTTCCAGGAAACCATCCTTCTAGTAATAAAAGGCCAGAATAATGACTCTGGATGGCCACCTAATGGCATTCCAGGCTCAGAGAATCAATTTCACAGGACACTAGGCTCTCGTTGATTGGGTCAAATTAAAGCAGGCTAACCGGAACTGACAGTAGTTCTTTCAAAACAAAGTGTGGAAAACATCAAAATGGGGCTTCTTCTTTTCTCCTTTTATGCAATATAGTTGTCCCTACAGCTTTTAATACACTATACATGGGAGGAAAAGTAACCTTATTCGTAATCAGTGAAAGCATGATAAATATAGTCCCTCAGGATTGAGAAACCTTCAGTATCCCGATCCCATCTGAAGAGGTACAATCCAAAAACCTCACCTATTCCTAGTCTAGGGATCTCCACAAGCCCCAATCCAATCCCAAATTTAATATGAAGCATTGGAGTCATCCCCCTGAATATGTCTCCCCTCCATTCTCTAAAATGTTCTCTAAGTTCCACTTCACTTGCAAAGTCCATATCAAGTCCCATCTTCCCATGGTCACCACGCTGACCACACCAGTTCAATGGACGTCCTTCAGGAACTGGATCAGCCACACTTCACCTCCCGAGGCAGCCATCCCTTAGCACTGAGATTTGTAGGTATGCTATCCCTTCAAAGAAAGCATAAGTCTTTCAAGGATAGAAGCTTATATTAGTTTCCAGGCGTGTTGCAATAAATAACCAGAAATCAGGTAGCTCAAAACAATAGAAATGTATTCTTTCAAAGTTCTGGAGGCTCCAAGTTCAACATCAAGGTGTCAGCAAAGTCACACTCTCTCCGAAGGCTCAAGGGGAGACTCTGACCCATGCCTTTCTGTTAGCCTCTGCAGTCCTCGGAATTTCTTGCCCGCAGCTGTATCACTTCAATTTCTGCCTTCATTTTCACATGGCCATCTTCCCTCTGTGTCATTATCTCTGAGTGTCCTCCCCTCTTCTTATGAGGACTCCAGCCACTAAAATGTAGGGCCCATCCTGAAATACTCTGACCTCATCTTAACCAATTACATCTGCGAAGACCCTATTCCCAAATAATGCCGTATTCTGGGGTTTTGGTTCGACCTAAATCTGGGGAGGACATTATTCAACCCGAGGCAGAGACGCACTCCCATCCTGCTTTTGATGTTTAGTGTCTTCCTCCCACTAGGAAACTTCAAGGACTCAGCTGATGACAAAGACACTGTATTTATCAAGCTTGCTTTGTGAAGTGATGTGCTGGGCTCTGCAGGGACCCTTTCTGCGTGGACTCAGCCCCAGAAATGCAATACAAGTCCTCTTCTCATAAGTCTTGGTTCGTCTAATGAAAAGCCAATCACTTTGTAATGGAAATTGCTTCTGACCTGCTCTTCTAGGAGGCTACTGGTAGGTACCATGGAGTCCACTTAAGCAAAGTTTCAGTAGAAGAGATCAGGAATAATTAAGGCAGGGAGGAGAGGGAAGGAAGCAATCAGGGAGCAGCCTCACCTTAAACCGTGGGAAATGTCAAGTTGGAATCACTCTGTGTAAAGGTCAGCCCTCACATGCCAACCTTTTAAAATTTCATTGAAGGACTCTGTTTAAAATACCACGCTACAAATTTGCTAAAGAAAAAAAAATAATTTACTCTGGGAGAACCATGTATATCGCCAACAGAAAACAGAGATACTGCAATCGAATGCAAAACTAAATAAAGACAAAATAAACTGCCAGAATTTCCAGGGACCCTTTAAGTGAAGGTGCACACAACACTTGTGAACATCCGGGAGGACCTTCTGGTAGAGGGAAAGCAAGCAAACAGAGCCCCGTTAGTCCTGGGTCAGAAGATGTGGTTTCAGTTCCAGTTTGCTCTTCGCTGCCTTTGAGATGTTCAGCCAGGTAAGGCACCTCGCCTATTGTGTAATGCTTGGCTTGCATACTGTAAGTGATGATTTTGTGAAATAAAGCAAGATCTTATAAATGAAATGTTTCACAAAATCATTAACCACTATACAAATATCCGTGCTTATTTTGAGGACTTCAGAAAAGCAGTTCTATACTATCTTAATGATGATCAAAGTTACACCCCCAATTATGCCCATGTGAAATAAAACAAATTTGTTCTTGAACAAGGTCCTAAAGGATGAGCCCAAACTGGTTGCCTAGGAGAAGAGCCATGTCTCTAAAGGTCACACAAAATTGATAAAAACCACAATCAGACATTTTAAAATTAGAATTCTAAACAGTGATCTTGCCACTGAGTCAACAAGCCTGCTGATGGAACACCTACTATGTGCAAGCATTCCCTAAGATTGAAGGAGAAATAAGCCCGAAAGGAAATATTATCCCAACTCTAAAACGATTAGAATGCAGTCATACACTCTACAATGTCAAGGTAGCATGGGAAGACTACAGAGGCATGGGAAGAAATCAGGGCTGGGTGATATGAGAGGAAGGAGAGATCCCCGTGGATGTAATGGTCAAGGACTTGTGGAGGAACAGTTGGCAAAATGGACAGTGAGAGGCATCATAGTGGCAATTTTGAGTCTACATATAATGAAACAGATATTTAACCATTTTTCAGGGAGTGGTAGTGGGCAGATATGAGGGTGAGGAAGGAGAGGAGAGAGAAGAGAATTTTGTTTCAATGCAGGACTTTGCCAGTTTAAGTGCTCCTCTGTCCCTGAGGTGATTATCTGCAATATCAGTCTGGACCCTCATGTCAGACTGCAACAAAAGAGATGTGTAGCCAGACCTCAGAGAAGCCTCAATTACAGATAATATCTCTGCTCTGTTCATTACAAATGGGAAAGAAGATGAAGACGACTGAGCCCACTTACCTTTGGGGTACCACAGACGCTCAGTCAACAGTCCCACTAATAAGGTACAAAAATCTCCATCTACTTTCTTCAATCTCCTTAATGCTAAAATATATCCATGTATAAAAAATTCTTAATTATACCCATCTGTACACAAAAATATATATTCAAATGCATGTATGCAGATAAATGACTACACTAGGACCTGTTAGAAAAGGCGAAAGTAAAAAAAAAAAACACAACAACAACTAGATGATAGTTGAAGTATAAAAAAAAATCAGAACAGAATTTAGAGTTGGGAAATGGATGCTTTCTTAGAAGACTGGACGGGGGAAAAATGATCAGACTGAAAGTAGCTGGATTGGAACAATGCCTTCCTGAAAAGTGACCTGTTCGGAGATGGGGAGATCACAGCCCTGGGGGGAAGAGATAATCAGCTTTTGCAGACCGTGTCAGTGTGAAAGGAGCGCAGCCCCGTACTTGCTTTTGAGAGGAGACGGTGAGATGACAGAATGATGAACTTTAATGGACCATCAGATATTTTAAACAGCATTTTCCATTTTAAATGCACATCCAAATCCAGCACTTACAGGATGCAAGCTAAAAGCTTCAGTTCAAACCAGCAAGGCCATCGCCAGCATCCGCACGGAAGGCTCCCTGACAAGAATACACTTGATTTCCAAACAGCAAGGGACTCGTTATTCCATTTAGGAAAATGGCATCCTGATGACCTGAAATTACCCTTGCAGCTTCTGCGGACTCTAGCTTTAGCGGTGCATCTATCCCAGGTTGCACAGGAGAGCTTAGCTAAGACTTTCGGAGCACGCTCTCCGGGGACAGCATGCTTTTCCTGGCTCCTTGGTAAAGGCCAGGTCAACATGGTGCTTACCAGCTGGTAATGCATTCATTCATTTAGGGACAGTTGGAGAAGGCTTCGCATGTGCCTGACTCTGTGCTAGATCATGCTGATACATACAGTAAATACAGTCATGTTTCCTGCCCTTAAGACAGCATTGCCCTTTGGGGAACACAGTCAAGTGAACAGACAATCAGAATACAGTAGAGCGAGATGGCTGGCTCACTGACTTCCTGTGAGGGCGGTTGACTTCCGCAGCCTCCACACTCTTCTTGTTCGTCCTCACCCCCAATACCACAAGCTGTTGCGGGCCCCTTCTTGATACTGATCTCCCCAAGGTCATGAGGACTAGCCACACCTTCCAATCTGATGGCCAGTTTAAACCTTCTCACGCCCATTTTCTAATATTTGTTACTTTCAGTTACCCATTAATTTTCATGTGCTTTCAGTACTGTGCACTATCGTGATTTTTCTCCTTGCAACCTTGAAAATGCCATTGACATTTTTTTTTGAGGTGTCTTCTCCATTGTCTGGTCCTTCAATGTGAGAGCTACATAGAGTTTTACTCATTTCCCCCTATATAGTATATGCTTGCCTTTTTTAATTTTATCTCTCGGGCTCCCAAACAAAACAAACCCTCCAGCATGCTCCCATATATTATCCATTGTCAACTCTGTTCTTTAGATTCTGGAAATGCATTCAAGATGGTAAACAGAGCCTGCACATTTGACTACACCATATGGAATTTTCATTTATATTTACAATGTTATATAAAAATATATATACTTTAGAAGACGGAATCAGTGCCATCAAACAGGGAAGGATGCTATTCACATACTCAACATCATGAGAATGTTTTCCCAAGATATCGTGCAGGGGTCCTCAAACTTTTTAAACAGGGGGCCAGTTCACCATCCCTCAGACTGTTGGAGGGCCAGACTATAGTTTAAAAAAAAAACTATGAACAAATTCCTATGCACACTGCACATATCTTATTTTGAAGTAAAAAAAACAAAACAGCAAAAACACCCGCATGTGGCCCGCGGGCCGTAGTTTGAGGATGCCTGTCGTATAGGCTTGAATTACTAGAAAGAGAAAAATTGCTTACTAGACCAAAATTCAATAGATAGAAGGCACCTCCCCAATTCTCCAAATCAGAGGTTCAGGGGCCAGAGGGATGGGAGATCTGGGTAATCATCAGAGGCGTTTGAATCTTACGATGGGAAGGACTTTAGGATGCGCATCGTGGAAATTCATGAGGTTACCAGGCAAGACTCACTCCAGGCTACTTTGGTCAGAGGCAGCCACACAGAAACACAAAGTAAAATAGGGACATGTCCCTTAAGCATCCACGGATGATGGTCTGGCCGCTCTGTCCTATTCTCTGGATTTCTATTTTGCCAGATAAGGATACCACTTGTACGTGCGGAGGCGATAGACAGCTGTAACGACAAGCATTTGTGCAGTAAGGGAGTTTTACTTTTCTGACATGGATTTGTTTCTCTGTGTCTGTTTGTCATTTGTGTTTGTTGTAGCAGCTCAGCCTCACTAGGGCCCCGGCCCTTGTTTGCTAGCTGGTGCATATGCCCAAGCTGTGAGGGGCTGCAGCAGGGCCTCTTCCAGACCCCCCTCCAGAGCAGGCTCTGTGCATCTCTGTCCACAGTCCAAAACTTAAAATTTGCCTCCAATGCCCCCAACCCTTCTCTTTCAACCCCTACTACCTTCCTGGATGGATACCCCAGCATGATGGACATACCATTGCATTACAGTAATCACAGAAAGCATTATGTGGTAACACATCTTACTGCTAGTTACGAAATAGTTGGAGTTTTGGCCCCTCACGTTGATTGTGACACACTGACATTAACCAGGCTATTGCTGCCTCTCCCTAATGGACATGACTTTGCTCAATAACAAATCCTCTTCAGTAGTTCCCCTACTTAAACAGTGTGTGCCCCATGCCAAGTATTGTACGAACACACTCATGGGGTATCAGTCCATTATTGCCACGACAATTTTGTGTGACAAGCCACCTTCAAGATTGTAATAGGTTATAATAGCAAACACAGCTTGCTCTTGCTTCCATGGGTTTAAGCTTTGGCTTTACTGGGATAAACTAGGTTTGGCTCCAAACATATTCCTCTGGGGCAGCAGACACCTAAGGCATGTATGGACCATGGGTGCACAAGCAGACCACCCAAAACAGAAAATATGGCTTCAGGCCCACCCTTGAAACTGATAGGCTGCCACCACAGAATGCATCCCATTGGCCACAGCCCTATGTAGACTGTGGCCATTGAAGTGGATGGGACCCGAACAAATAAGAATCAAGTGGCCGCAAAGGATGAGTGATGGAGGTGGGTGGGATAAAGTCCTAACCTCATGAATGAATTTAAAGGAGCATAATAGGTCTATTTACATGTTGCAGTTGGCCATGTGGTAGACTTGTTTATTGTTTCAAACTTTTCCCTTTCTCTCTGTTACAACTTCATATATTCATAACCCATTGTAATATGGCTCCACAGTCCTAAGGTCTTGGGTTTACCAATCCAGCATTTGATTTGATACTTTCAACATGACATTTTATACACATTCTTCCTCTTCTCATCTACGCTGATGCAAAATGTCCCCTAATCTGTGTGTGTGGATATATAGTACATAGACATATATGCCTGCATACACATACATACATTTAAGTAAATACAAACATATATTATTGTTCCCAGGTAAACATGAATCTGAAAAGGGAAGGCAATTAAATTAAATGCATAGGGTTCAAATTGTCATCCTGAACCACAAGATTTCTGTGTGTAGTTTTGCTGTTGTTTTTTTCTGTATTTGCTTAAGCGTGTTTCTCCCAAAGGGACTCTGTATGTCCTTGGATCCTACGCACACATTTGTTCCTGAAACAGTCATATGTGTATATGTGCTCAACACATTTTAAAGTTATTAATTAATCAAAGTCATGATTTGACTCTTCGTTGTGCAAACCTTTTATGATGGTAAAACTGTAATTTTGTATTAAAATCTGCATTTCTCCATCTTCATCCGTCCTCTGACCCAGCAGGTTGATCCTGTCTTACTCTCCCTCTATGTTCCCAAGGTCTATGATGTCGCCTTTGATATGAGGTGAAATAGTGCAGGTGTCAGCGAACTATTATCTGTTCATGAGACAGAAGACTTTCTGTGACTTTGCGTCAGAGACGGTGCCCAGGGGAAGTGAAAATCAGGAGACAATAGCGCTGGCTCCTCTGTCATTGTTGGATTTTTCAAAGCCACTTCACTTCTCTCTCCCTCTGGTTTTCCCATGTAAACTGTAAACAGTGTTTTAAAAGCTGCCTTTTCTTCCCACCTTGCCCTGCTCCATCAAAAGAAATGATGTTTGAGAATGGGCTTTGAAAAAAAAAAGTATTACACAAATATGCCCTGCAATTATGGAAACAAAAATGTAATAAATCTAAGGACTATTGTTTAGAGACTAAGCATGACTTGTGTTTCCCAGGGCAAAGAGAGAACAGGAAGAACGGTATGGAGAAACTATTTTTTATTGTTCTCCTGCCTAGATAAAATGGCTTTAAACAGCATATGATGAAAGAAGCACAGCTCTTCAAGATAGGAAGGGTTTCCCTTCTTATCTCACCTACCACTCACAGCAGGGAATCCAGAGTGGAAACAGGCAAAGGGGGAAGGGATCAGGAGCTCCAAAAGGACACCTATTTGGAGGTAATATTCCAAAACCTGTCTCAACCTCACTCAGATCCTCAGGATGCCGGTTGATGTATTTTGACAGGGAAGAGAGTTGGCCCAGATTCAATGATTCCCTCTACGGAGGAATGTTTGGGGAGCAGCGCAAAGACAGGAAAGTCAATACAGAGCTTCCACACTGTGGAGTTTGGGGCTGACACTGCATTTGACTCCACTGAATATAGGACTTTTTCCTCCATATCCTAGGACTAGAGAAAAATCAGTCCAAAGGCTAAACTCCAACTGAGGAGCCAATTTCTCATAACAATGGCTAATAATGACTCTTTGAAATCCCCTTTCTGATCCCAGAATAGGGACTGTCAGAACAGATATCCCTGTATTAAGGCCAGACTGAAAGCCCAATCAGGGCTTGGACGCTATGGATAAAACCACTAATAAAGCAGCTCTAAGATATTTCTGTGAAAGATTCAGAAAGAGCACTAATTAACCTAGACAGAGAATCTTCTAACGATGTATTCCTTCTGTTAAAGAATATCTTGTATTGGCATTTTTGTGAATCATTCTTGACATTTTGCCAGTTCTGCTGTCAACCTTCAAGGAATATGGAAACAGTCAGTAGATTTTTAAAAGCCAAATCTATATAAAACAAAGTCTAATTACAAAATTACTGGCTAGCTTACCAACAAAACAAAACACAGAGATGGTCACTTAACAAACCAAATTTCTAGGAAAGTCTCTTGTTGAGAAATTGCTTCATCTAGTGGAGCAGGACTACTTGAGAGGGCCAACTTAGATGACATCGCAGTATTCCCTAGCTTGTAGGACTAAAAGTATTTTGAGTTTTTGAGTGGTGTGTGTGTGTGTGTGTGTGTGTGTGTGTGTGAGCACACACTCATGCATACATGTACACATTCATTCAATAAATGTGTATTCAATACCAGACATTACCAAGAATCTTTGCATTGTTTATGGAGCATGGTTTAAAGACTATTACTCTCAAACATTATTGTCAGCCAGATTCTGCCATGGCTTTCAGAATTGACATCATACAAGCAACATTTCTCAGTTGCATCTTCCTCTTTATTCTATCTCTACTTTGGAACAGAGTATTCCTGTCTCCTTCAATCTCTATCCCAAACATGACTGAAAAATAATATAAGATGAAAGCATTTAAAAATACATATATGTATATCATATCCATAAGCAAATGCAATAGAGATACAAGTCTCTGCATCATCTGGAAATCTGTAAGAGAGACGTTTTGATAAAGAACTCAAAAGGTGAACAGAATGAAGGAGATGGCTTGTTAGTTTTGTTGCATGGAAAGCGGGTCCTTGAGAACCTACCACACACACCAGGGAGATGATATTTGGCATTAAAGTGGATTTTTGTTCAGTCAATGGCAGATTGACTGGAATCACTGATTCTAGTACCTTAGACTTGACCTTCATATCTGATACCTCATTTGTTTTTTTTTGTTTGTTTTTTTAAACAAACAAACAAAAGACATCCCAAAACTGTGAAACTGGGCCTGGGAGAATTTATGAGCAAAAGCAGGGTACTTATTTTTAATATGTTTGCACAGCATTTGGAATCCACAGAGGGCAAGGTCCAGGTGAAAGTAACACTAGTAACAATGATTTCCCCACAAAGTGTCTGTGGAGCCCAGCCACTCTCTGGGCATAACTGCGTCCTAAGGAACTTGCAACACAGCCTTATGGGTTGCCCTGCCTTTGCCCTTGCCCTTGCCCTTGCTTTCAGGTACAGAAGGGACAGAAACTCAACCCGGGCAAGCACAGGGATCCTCCGTCCATTTCCACTGCCCAGGAACTAGGCCCTGTGGTCATCGCTGAAGCTGTCACAGATCACTGCTGGAGAAAAATGGTCCCTGGGCAGAGGCTGTCAGCAGGAGGTTTGGCTGAGAGAGAGATAAAGAGGGTTCTCCTCCGGCATCATATTTCTTTCTCTGCCTCAGTAATGGCAAGAAGAATGCTGAAAGTGACTGGCTGAGTAAATTGTTTTTGGAATAAATGTGTTCTCTCCCACTGCTCTCTTCCATCTGCTTTTGGTTCCCAGGCTCCCTCCCTCCCTGTCGTCATCTCCAATTCCTCTGCACGCATGGATATGTCTTCTCCCTCTTTTAATACATATCTACTTACAAAGTGCTGGAATACTAGAAGATGATAGATGATAGATAGATAGATAGATAGATAGATAGATAGATAGATAGACAGATAGATAATAGAGATAGATAGATAGATAGATAGATAGATAGATCATAGATGATAGTTAGATGATAGAGACAGATAGATCATAGATGATAGATAGATAGATGATAGATAGATGATAGAGATAGATAGATAGATAGATTTTATATATATATATAAAATTTTTCCCCTTAGCATATCAGGATGAGGCATCCAGCTTTCCAGGTCATGCAGCAGGTGTGGTCAAGATCTAAAATAAGACTTCTCTTTAGAATCCTACATCCTAGCCATCATGTGGAGTCACTTTTAACATTTGAACTATGAATACATGATGCATGTCACTACCAGATAGCATGGTCTGACTCCTGAGGCTTTTCCACAAGCATTAGCTTAAAGTCCTTTGGCTGATAAAATATGATCTCATGCTTAAGAGATCATTCAATTTTTAATTTTGGGGCTAGGTACATTCCACAGGATGAAGCTGTTAGCTTTGTTGCCACAACATGCTTTGTGATTATGCAATCACACCACCTCCAGGGTCTCTCTCACTTCCAGCTGGGTTTCTACTCTGAAAAACTTTTCTACGGATCTCTTCTAACGCCCTTCCTATCAGCCACACAGATCCTATAATCGAACCTTCTGGGAACTTGGCTCTCTCCAATCCTGGTGTGCACTGAGACCCACCTTTATAAGTGAGCTACTGTTGAGAACTTCCTTTCCACTAGGGAAATAATGTAACTCATAAAGCAAGTTGTCTGCCAAATTAACAAACACAGTCTGCACTGTTTTCTGACACCAACCATCAATTCTTCAACTCTCTGAGTACCAAATGGGTTTCCTACAATTTGATTCAATTCTGACACTGTCTACCTGGAGTCAACATCTGATCCCACAAGTTAAAGGAGCTTGTTCCTCCTAGACTGACCCCCCCCCCCTACAGGTGCCAATTGCAAGTCCCAGCTTGTCACCTCCATTTCTGACCACCTAGCTATAAATCCAGGGACTCCCATGACCTCTGCTCAGGTTCAATAATTTGCTAGAACTCAGAAGAGCACTTTACTTAGTATTATCAGTTTATTATCAAGGATACAACTCAAGAAGGGCCAAATGGAAGAAATGCATAGGGAAAGGGAGGGAGGCAGAGTGCATGGAGCTTCCATGTCCTCTCCTGGCACACCCTCCTCCCAGCACCCCAATGAGCTCACCAACCCACACGCTCTCAGAACTCCATCCTTTAGGAGTTTTTATAAAGATTGTATTATTTAGGCATGATTGGTTAAATTATTAGCTATTCGTGACTCAACTCAACCTCCAGGCCCTCTCCCCCCAGCAGTGGCACTGGGAGGAGAGGAGGAAGGTTTGGAGGTGGTACAGCTGAAAGTTCCAACCCTCCAGCCATGCCTTGTTTTTTCTGGTGACCATCCCCCATCCTGAAGCTGTCTAGGGGCCCACAGCATCTGTTATCTCACTAGCATAACACTCATCAATCCAGAGATTCCAAGGTTTCTATGAACTATGTACCCTGAATCAGAACCAAAAATACAAAAATACAAAAATACCAATATATAAAGACCAAATCTAAAAATAAAAAAGATTACAATACATAATATAATTTATAAAGCAGAGTGTCTGACAAATTAACGAACACAGAAAACCAGTGATAGTGGGGTGTGTCCTCACCCTCTCTCTACTCACGTATGCGAGTGTCCCTTAACAAAGAGCTTCAGATGCCACTTAACTCCAAGACCTCAGGACCTACCTGATCTGAGATCCAGTCTTTAAGGACCTCTGCCCATTTCTGCTGCCCCACATGATTGTAATACACTGAACTTGACTTTCTATGCTGTACTTCTGACTCCTATTGCCTGCAGCTCCACTTATGTGCGTCTAGGTGATTTGTTACTTCAGTTAGATTACAAACTAACTCGGGCACAGGCCTTGTGCAAAATTTTTCTCCTGCTATCCCCAATACCCAGGGCAGTATCTTTTCAGGCATCAATAAGTGTTTGCTGATTAATGGATAGATTTATAAAATGACCATACCTGGGAATAAAAATAAAATAATATCCTTTAAAGAACACTTAAAATTTGTCAGAAATATTAGTAAGCACAGATGTAATAATTAAAATAATTTACACAACATAGCTATGAAAGAGAAATAAAATATTCTCCACACAGAAGAAAACTGAAGTTTAGAGATAAAAGTGAAAAAATAATTTTGGGGGCATGTGTATAAGAGGTAGAATAATTACATCCCTGCTTCCTAATGGCCATAGTGTTGATCAAAGTGGGGTTTTGAAGGCATCGCTAACAAGATTTTTCAATGCTCAGTAGTGAAGATTGAATTTGCCCAACAAAATTGGTGTCCTTTTATGAACTCATCCAGAATTTTTTTTTTAAATAAGCAATCAGGAATAGCAATGCATGAGCTATTCAGGTTACCAGATAGAGGTATTTAATCACAACTAACTTGAAGAGAATAAACAAAGCAGCATAGGATTTATACATTTTCTACCTGGATTTAATTATTCCCAGGACCAATAAAAGAACATGACTCTATAATTTTGGGGAACTTACCTGAAAAAAAGAGGGACAATGATATACAAAGACTTCTGGGGAAGTAGAAGAAATTAGCTTGACTATAATGAGTATCAAAAAAGTAGCAAATGAACAAAACAAAGCATAAAAACAAGTACAGAAAATCTCTGAGCTTAAGTTCATTATATGAAGTCAGCTCTAACTTCCAACCATGACCAAGATATAAGGATGGATGGACTTCTCTATAAATATCTTTTAACTCCTGATGTTCTCTTTCAAGTCTGTTTTAACACCTGTATAATATTTTTCTCCTGTAAGTAGGCAGAATGCACAGGACCAATTATCCTGACAATTAAAGGCAGTGTCCTCAAGGGTCCTTACATGATTGTGAATCTATTCCTCCAAAACCACAATTCTACCTATTTGCCTGATGTATCAGTAGTTCCTTAACCAAATTTAAGTGCCCTTCTGTAACAGGTTCCAGTTTTTTACACTTATAGTGAAGCATCTATCTTATATAAGAACTGCTGTTTGAAATTTTAACCCTGCTATTTTGGCTTCTGTAAACGCTTGCTTGCTTAAATAATAAGGAAAATAAGACTACTCCCATTCCAGAGAGGCCGTGGACTCTGCCCCAGACAGAGTTGTCAGTGCTGACACCAGGCCAGGCCTTGAGATATGGTCTCATGGCCCCTTCTCAGCACGTAGGCCTTCTTTCCCAGAAGGCCCGGAAGTCTCATTCTAAATTTGGGAGACAAAAGAGCTAGGAAAAGTATAAATAGAAAAGGTTTCCTCCATGTGTGTGTGTGTGGGGGGGGGGGGGGGGGGGGCCTCAGAATTTGAAAGGTACATTTTTATCTGGCCCTGTCCTTAATAAAATGTAACTCCCTTTCTCTAAGCATGGCTTGGTTTTTTTTCTGGTCTTCTGTAACAATAGTATAAATAAACTTTTTCACACATATGCTGACATCCTTCCTGTCCACAGATATCAGCCACTGTTTCTTTCTGATTTGGGATATCTATAGAACCAATGCTGATAGATTTTGAATGAATAAATGTAGTTTTAGAGGCTCATAGGTCTATGGTCTACCACTGAGCCACACCAACTGGGCACAACCTTCTGTCTTTTAACTTCTCTTTCTTACTACTCCTCTCGCTGGTCCTCATTCAATTGTCATTTAATATTATCAGATCTATTGTCTGGTTTGCTAATTTCCTCTTCAGCTGTGTCTAATTAAATGTTTATTCTGCCCATTCAATTACTAATTTTAATCTTTGTGTTTTAAATTGTAATCACTTATTTTGCAAATATGCCCCTGCTGGTTTTAATGGTATCTACCTATTCATCATATATTCAAATGTTGTTTATTTCTTCAGAAATATCAAATCAAATGGCAATCATCAAACTGGTAGCCTTTGATGCCCAGACTATGTAGTTAGTTAATTCTGTTTTTTCATGCTGATGGTGCTTAGTGCCGAAATATGCTTAATAACTTTTTATTGTGAACACAGTCCCTTGGAACTCTACTTGTGAGAGGTTGCTGAAACTAGATCTAGGTTTAGAATATGTTACTCCAGAGGTTAATATTCGCTTCTAACAGACACCTATAGAACTACCATTTAGAACTTCTATAAACATCTTTTGGGGTGAAGTGAGTTGGAAAGTACAGAGAGTGTGAAATCTAATCCTCAAAACTCCAAAGCAATTTGTGCTTTGGAATTATCATTAGGTAATATTTTCTTTAAAAAAATATCACTTAAACATAGTGCCCTATTTAGGGTGCATTTATGCTTTCTATTTTACCACTGAAACTGCTGACCTTCAATACACTTAAATTTATATTCCAACTTTCCATGTGTTCGGTCATCAAGAATAAACAGGATCTCCCAGAGCAACACAAGTTTTTGCTTTATTATCCTGTTTTGGGTTTTCTTATATTTCATTTCTTTACTTTTCCACCAGCTCAACAATGCACTGAAAAACATACAACTAGCTATAACTTATTTGAAGATGCTTTCTTATACATCTCAACTTCCATACTCCCAGATAACCTTTAATTTTTTCCAGAGTATGTATAATTATGCTAAATTATCTTCCTTTTATTTCCCCATTTTCTGTCTCCCTCTCTTTGGGATATAACTTCCTTAGACAAGAGACTTGTTGGTTTTGTTAACCAATGTCACCCCAATAAATTCAATACATTTTACAAAATAAAGTCCTGATTTACTGTAATATATATAGCCACTGAATATTAACCTTAATTTCAGGTTGTCATTTAGGTTTACATCCTTTACGCATCATTTCTCTGGTGTATTTGAAAGGTGCCGTGTTAGAGATTGTCACTGGGAGGTTTAAGACACCTGAAGGTACTGATATGACTGACATGACTATTGAACAGCTCTTCATAGCCTGTGCCAGCATGCCTTTATCCTGAGTAAAGGGAGTAGATTAGATAATTGGAAGGTTCAGCAAGAATTCATGCATGTGTATTTGATGGCAGCAAAAACATGTGTTCAAGAATGCAAATTTGAGGATGAACTGTGTTTGCTGGAGAAAGAACACTGGAATTGGAGTTTAGAGACTGAAGTTTTAAACCTAGCTTATCCTCTTACTAGGTATTTTACTTAACATTTGTAGACCTCAGTCAATTTATCTTTAAAATAAAAAGGATGTAGTACTAGTAAACTTCCCTTCCAATTTTACAGTTCTATTATCAAATATTTCTCAGACTTTTAAGTGCTCTGAAGATCAAATAAAGCCTTAGAATTAGTTATTCCTCCTCTGTGGAATTTAGTATACAGTGAGCCTCTGCTAGGTTTTTTTAACATTTGAACTATGAATACATGATGCCTGTCCCAAAGTGTTTCCCAAAAGTAGTTGCTAATATAACCAAGGATACAGTTCAACATCAAAATAATGTCTTATTCTACCAGCTTGCATAAGAAAAGCTAGGGATCCCATAAAGACATTATGGTTATTCAATACTATCTCAACTTAGCCTGATGCATCTATTCTTGGACTTCGCTGACACTTCTCTACTTAGAGCTTCAGTGCCATCCATCTTTGCTTTCAAAATATCACACATCCTTGTTTTTCACTATCACTTACTCCTGGATTCCATTTCTTATCATCTTTTTTTACCTTGTCAATTATGCTTAGCTGTACCATCTATTAATCAATATAGAACTAAAGCACAGTATCCTTAACATATGGCCAATTTAGCATTAGTTAGCTAATATTTCACCTTCTCATCATAATTCCATCATAAGATTGAAATATGCTCTCTGTAACTTTGGCTATTGATGAAGATCCTGTCATAGCAGTTCAATTGGCCAGACCTAAGATGCCACCTATAGCCTCATTCCCACACTCTTTAATAACTCCTATTACGACCACATGACCAGACTCCCTAATTGGTTTCTTGGATTTCTCCTTGAGAATCATAACTTCCAACCAGATTGACTTTTTTCTACTTTCTTGTCTTCCTTTACCAGTTTCCTTTCTCCTGGTTCATTGTGATCTACAGGTGTTGCCTATGTGAAGGCATAATGTCTATTTTTCTATCTTCAGGCAGAGTAAAAAGCAGTTTAACACCTTAGCCAATAAAATATGCCATAGTAGTCAAGAAGAACTTGACATTAGAGTCAGACTTAGCTTAGATACCTGTGGTGTGTTGTGTTTTTTTTTTTTTCATGTATGATAACCCTGCACACATTCTTTTTATTTCAAGTCTAACCTGAGGATACAAATATCAACTTCATATGGATGCTGTAAAGAACGAATGAGATAACATATACAAAGAATGTAGCACAGAGTCTGCCTACAATAAGCACTCAATAAATAGAAAAGAAAGTCGGAACATTTTTTTTTTTTTACAAATAACTCCATTATATGTCTACTAGAAGCATTTTAATTGGATCAATCCTGCTCCTCCTATTGGTTTTTTTCCCCTCCTCTCTTTCTATGTACAATTGAAAAGACTCTCAGAGTCCAGGTCTTGCCCTTTTCTCAAGGAAGGGGCAATAGTTTGCTCAATATCACATCTTATATTGAAATTAGAATTTTGACTGGCATTCAGGTCTATATTCCAAGGGTAAAGAATCTGGGGGGAAAGGAGGGAAGGAAGGAGGGTTTGGAAGTATTAAAAACTAGAGTATTTCTCTCTTCTGTGGAAATTTAAAGGAACAGGGCAGGTCCTTCCAGTGCTGTTTTATGTTGAACCTGTTGTAAGAGAATAGGAGAAAGTTTCAGAGAGTCAGAGAGAAAAGCAAGTACCCTGGTTATAAGGATTAGTCACAAATTGAAAACAACAGCAGAAAATGCAGTCCCCAATGTAATATCCATTAAGTAGAGCTCTGAAGTATATTAGCCAATTATATATTTTTTTCAAGCAGCCTGGGAAGCTTCTCCAAATACACTTGTCAACACAAGCAGGTACTCTCCGAAAAACAGCTGAGCTAGAGCCAACACACCTCTGAGTATGAACTGCTAAAAAGTCTAGGATCTAGTCCAAGACTAACTTAAACCAGGGCACTACTTTTAATGTTAAAATGGAAATAAAGGCAGAGAACTTATTTGGAATGGTAGAGAATTTAAATAGAATGCTGAGGTCTATAGAAAGCTGGCAGGTTAGAGTTGGCTTTCATTTCCCAGGGACCAATTGCCCAAGCTTAGGATGAGTCTTCAGTGGCAAATTGCCTTGGGGTTCCCAGACTCTCCGCCTCTTGTGTGTTAGGTTCATCCTGCAACTGGAGTTAAAGTGTAAAACTGTCTCCACTGAGTAGCCAAGACAGATGACTGGTTAGAAAATCAAGGTTTTTGTTATTGTAGTCCTTACCAGATGGGTATCAGCACCTTACTATAGGCACACCCAATGTTTTCCCCATAGCTCTTTAATCACATATTGACAACCTGAGTTTCCCCAAGCATGCGATGTGCTCTCCGAGGCCTGAGAACCAATCCTGTCCTAATGAGTTCCCTGCTTGGAAGCTGGATAGACTAGCACCAAGTCAGCCTGGCTTTGGACTTGAATTCTAGTCTCAGGAAGAGATCTTTTCACTATTCTTGTGGACCAAGGTCTCCTAATCTCTTTTAGTTCCACTTTTGATAATGTAGCTCCATCTGCCTTGGTTCTTTCTAGTTTGAGACTTCCCACCCCCAGCATTCTAACTGCAGAAACTGGCTTTGCTCTTAGTAATCAATCGTTCTGGGACATGGTCCCTGCCCCTCTGCCCTTGATCTTAGGTTGGTTCTCTCCATTAAGCACCTGACTCTCAACCTAGACTGGATCCCATTCCTTATGAAGTTATCTATGCACCGTCTGCATGACCAGCTCTCACCTCCAATGGACTTTTCAGGCTTTAGTCTGCCTGGCCCACTGTCTCCAGCTCTTAGCCACCCTCCTTTCACATCTCACTCCTCTTCCCTTCCTATCACTTTCTCCTTGGACCTCCTCCTGATCATCCATTTTACATATCCAAATCTGTCCCCACCCCACTTGTCTGGGTCTCACAAGTCTCTGATAGTAGCCTCTGTAGGTCCATTATTCCCTACCTTCCCAAAGGTTGAATTATCAATCATATTGCGTTGTCATATTTTCAGCAGGGGAAAGTGGGAGGATGCGACTAGGTACAAAAATGAACAAAACATGCTCCCCTAGCCTCAGAGTCTTAGCATTTCACTGGAAACCATGGCAACAAAGAAGTAAGTCACAACCAAAGGAAGCTTATATAAATAAATAAATAAATAAATAAATAAATAAATAAATAAATAAATAAATAACAGAAGTAGAAGATCAAAAATGGCCCATGTTTCTAGCTTCCTCTGCTCCTTTCATTTCCTGTTTGCATCTCACATGTTCTGAACCCATTTATTCCACAAGATTATGACAGAGCTTCTGATAGTATAGCATCACTCCTGGCCTCAGCCCTGTCCATGGCACTACACTGAACTAGCTTGCAAGAAACATGAGGAATGACCATCTTGACCCCTACAAATAGCTCCCTTCCCCTTCTTCTAATACCTGGTATGTATATGATGGGACCAAACTGAAATGCCATACTCTTTCTTCATATTTTTGGAATGTTCAGCTCACCTGATGGGCAATAACAACATCTCCCCTTCTACTTCCCATTTCATGGTGCAGGACAAAAATGATCCCCATCTTCTATCTGCTATCTGCATTCTGCAAGAATCTGTGCTCATCTACTGCACAGAGACACACACACACCAAAAAAAAAATCGACTTAGGAATGAGTCATAAGTTGCTCTTTAAAGGTTAGAGCAAAGGAGCTCTGTGAGCCTGGGTTATTAGGGCAGGTGGATGAAAGGATCAGAGGCAAATAGCTAGGGAAGAGACCTGAGCCCCTCATTGCTGCTTATTCTACCTAAGGGCCACTGTGAGTGAAAAACAATAGGGTGCTGTAACTACATAATTATGTGAATTTCAGAGAGGGTGGCATGACACAAGCAGAAAGTGAACAAAGTTAAATAACGAAGACATCAAAGATTGCTCTTTCCTTACAGCTGTTATCAGCCATTCATGCTTCCTATTCCTTCTGTGAGATCTAGATCCTGAAGGATAACCCGTGGATTAAAATTTCCATGACCCCACTGTCAGAATAGAATAAAGGGTCCTTTGTGTTTTCATTATTCCTTGTACAAATTTCCAGTTACTTTGCAATATTACCATCTGCTTATGTTCCAGTGCCCCTTATTGGATTGTGAATTATTTGAGAACAGGGAGTGTGTCTCAATAACCTATGCAATAGGAGTAGCTAGGACAGTGTCTGATACGTGATAGTGATAGATGCTCAACAAATGATTACTGAATGACTGAATGGAAGGATAAAGAATGTGGTTTGTATTGGACTTGTTTTGCATGAATGAAAGTTTATTATTGGTCCATAATATTTCACTGGTTCTGGAAGGTCCCTCTTTTCCAAAAAAAAAAAAAGTGTCAGCAGTGAAGGAGTCTCATAATGATTGAAACAGCTGAGTTCTCAGACACCCCAAAGAATATTTCCCTAGGCCTTGTTACATTTCGCACTATGTGGGGGAATTTAAGGGTTCCCTGGTTTCAATAGGGAAACGTACTTGGTAACTGAAAGCCTCACTAATGACTTGGTCATCATTACTAGTTGGTAACTTTAAATGGGATAACATACATATTTCATTGATTTCAGATAGTGGAAGGGAGAAAGATAGAAATACCAATGATGAGAGAGACTAATTGACTGGCTGCCTCCTGTACGCCCCCTCCTGGGGATGGAGCCCACAAGCCAGGCATGTGCCCTGACCAGGAATTGAACCATAACCTCCTGGTTCATAGGTCAATGCTCAACCACTGAGCAACACTGCCTGGGCCATTGTAATTTCTTGAACACCTATTCTCTTTTAGGCACTTGCTAATTACTTTGTAAATAAGAAAACATTTAATTCCCCCCAAACCCTGCAAAATAAATATAATTATGTTCTTTTGCAGGTGATGGAATTGAGGTTTAGTAACTTGCTCACAATCACATATAAAGTAAATGATAGAGCCAGATTTTTCTTTCAACGGTTCATGGTTATTAGTCTCTTCTCTCAAGGATTAGAATAAACGTTTTGAATGATTATCAGTGTAAATATTTCCTGTTAATGATCTATGACATTATTTTAAAAAGAAAATAATTTCTTTGTACCCTGGGAATTCAATACAAAATATTTGCTGTGATTAAAAGCTTGGGACATACAATAGAAACATTCTCAGATACCAGTTACAACTGGCCGTGAGATGATTAATGTGTTACAGAGTTGGGAGTGTAGGTAATTATGATGCCATCTGGCATCTGATGATAGGTATCAGGACTAGACCTTCACTAATTTGGGAATGGCCAGGTCAGAAAGACAACCACAATGTAAACATGCCTATTTGGTTTTTTTATTTAATAAATATTTATATCTATTATATGCCAGGCACTGAGTTGTCAAATATATAGAAATTAAAGCTTTATTCATTTAACCTTCTCAATGTTTTATACATCAATTCTTTGCTTCCTATACCCACTATTTTTGATATGGTCTAGGTTTTTACTTACTTCTTCCTGGACAAAACCCTTCTGATTTGCCTCTCAAGTTCTTACCTGGTCTCAACCTTAAGCCTCTCTCTCTAATTTAATTTATGTACCACTGTCAAAAATTATTGGTGGGTACTGACAAAGACTCTATCCTTGAGCAAACTTGACAAAGGCTTTTCTGTGTCTTCTTTCTGACCAGGTCTGGATGATGGGTTAGATTAGTCCAGTTGTAGCAAGAATCTTACTGAGTTGGTTTAGAGAGAATCCCTAGCCCTCTATAGCTGATCGAATTCATCATCCCCCACTCTGGATAACTTATTACTTACTCTAGCCTGCCTTAAGCAAGAATCCTGTTGAATGCATTTAGCAAGAATCCCCCAAGCCTGATGTTTCCTCTTAGTAATTTTCTCTCCACTTATCCCCATCCTGCTGCTTGGCTATAAATCTCAACTTGGTCTTGCTATATTCAGAGTTGAGCCCAATCTTTCTCCCCTACTGTGAAAACTCCATCCATTGCTCTCTGGATGATATTCTTAACCTGTAACATGGCATATAAGATTCCTCATAATCACTCACCCACATCACCAAGATCCCTTACATGAAACCCCTTTCAGGAAGTGCAGTCAACTCCCTTCCTACTCATATAACCATCTTCTTTCATACTGGGCCACGCTAACATTGTCATAACCATAATACCCATCCTTAGTTGTCAGTTTCCCAAATGACCTCTGAACTTTTCAAGGTAAGGCATTTTAATATATCCATCTTTGTTTCCATAGCACTGCTTTGAAAATGAGGAGAACTGAATGTTTATCAAACATGTGATGTCTAAACAAAGATTCGACCTTTCGGATGTGCTAATTTGAAGTGGTTTTATAAGCTCTACAAACACAGAGGTATTTGGTGGAAGTTCAGCTGATGGCTGGATGACTTTTCACAAGGTGTTATTTTGAATGAGTGATTATTTCAATGGTCTTATTTCAATTATCCTCACTCTACATTCAGCAAAATGCTCCAGCCTTCTGCACAAATGCTTAGACATGCAGATGTGCAGTATTCTTAGCAATTAATGTCTACCCCCATTCCTTAATTGGCTCTCTTTTGTGACTTTGCTATCTCCTTCTTAAGCTTTTCCTTTTTTTTTTTTTTTCCCTAGTTAAGATTATTTGACTGGTAGATTATAATAATACAATTTTCCAAAGACTCCCCATCAGAATGATTTAAATGACATTTAACATGTTATTAAGGAAGTAGGACATTGCTCAGAGGCCCTAGTTTGGTCTTGAAGCTTAAACGTTTTCATAATGTTTAGTGAAGGTATCATAAATGTCATTGCTTTCCAGAAGAGCACTCCCATAGTCAATGACAATTGGATTTGTTCGGGAATTAGATTTATTTAGCTTCACCATGCAGCATTTGTCAACAAAAGGTTGCCGTTTCCAGGAAGTTATTTTGTTCAGCACACTTGCTTCTTTAGCTAACATTGTCATACCCATAATACCCATAAAAATACTCCCTACCATGGAATATGCCGCCAGGTCCCCACACCTCTCCTCAGATGGATTGGAGGAATAAACCAGAGCATTCTTCATTTACTACATAGTTCCCCATTCCCTCAAAGGCAAACGCCCACAGTATAGATGTGAATTGGGGTTTAAAGTAGAAGAAATTTGGTGAGGCAAAGATGACTGACCAGTTTAAACTCTTCTAAATAGCAGACTAAAGTCTTTGCTTCAAAGGGTTATTTGGATGAATTTTCAATGACAAATCAGGTCATAAACTAACAGTTCTCATTAAATGAGATGGTTTGCTTGATTCACAATATATCCCAAAGGCTACTGTCTTTATTATGTTCAAGAGGCATTTATAACTGGATTGCTTAAGTCAGATGCAGAAAACCAGGGGGAAGAGATAAAGAGGAGAGAAGTATGATGAAAATATACCTTGAGCCTGTTACCGGGACCCATTATTTATTTATTTTTTTAAACTTTTTAAAAATATATATTTTATTGATTTTTTACAGAGAGGAAAGGAGAGGGATAAAGAATTAGAAACATCGATGAGAGAGAAACATAGATTCAGCTGCCTCTTGCACACTCCCCACTGGGGATGTGCCCATAACCAAGGTACATGCCCTTGACTGGAATCGAACCTGGGACCCTTCAGTCCACAGGCTGAAGCTCTACCCACTGAGACAAACCAGTTAGGGCCATTTTTTTTTTAATGAAAAATAAATATCACGTGATCTCACTCATTTATGGAATATAAAGAACATTATAAACTGTTGAACAAAAATAGATAGAGGCAAGGAAACATCCAACAGACGGTCAAACTACAGGGGGAAGGTAGGGGAGGTTTGGGGGATTAAGAGATCAACCGAAGGACTTGTATGCATGCATATAAGCACAACCAATAGACGAAAGACACTGAGGTGGGGGTGGGGGTGAGGGCAAGTACCAGGGGGTAGGGGAGGCCGAGGAGAGGTCAATGGGGGGGAAAAAGGAGACATATGTACTAGTATTTGTAATACCTTAAACAATAAATTTAAAAAAAAGAATTTTTTACTGATTTTTAAAAACAGGATGGGAGAGGGAGAGAGAGAAACATCACTGTGAGAGCGAAACATAAGTCACTTGCCTCCTGCATGCCCTCTAACAAGCATCAAGCCAGCAACCTGGGGATGTGCCCTGACCAGGAATAAAAACAGCAATCCTTTGGTGCCTTGGATGCTGCCCGACCATCTGAGCCACACCGGCCAGGGCCATTAATTTTCATATCAGCATCTGCATTGGAGGGAGGATACCTACATATCCAGGTTACTACAAAGAAATACATTTTGAGTGTAGCATGTTAAATAAAATTGGAAATAATTGCAATATATAAATGTTTTTGCAACCCATCGTATTTATAAAAATAAACCCATCAAAATACCCAATAAATTAGTCTTGATGAGATTTGTAATGAGGCATTAAAGATAAATTAAGTAAACTGTTGAAATGTGAAGAAAAATGTTTCATGGCATAACATCTACTCATACTCCATATTTTAGGCAGATAATCACACAAGAAACATTTTTAAATAAACAAAAATTTAAATCTTAAAAATAAACAGCTACAAAGAAGTAGATTTAGTATTTTTGATTACTTAGCAGACTTCGGAGCCATTATATCCTGAGTAGGAATTATAGTGGTGGAAAGAAAACATTTTTTTTTTTTTTTGGTTTGTTGTTTTTGCTTTCGGTACTGAAATCAACTGATTCTGTTTTTATCACCAGTGAAAAATAATGATTTTTAGTATAAATAAAGTCATATTTAGCTTTTTAAAATTCAAGGACAGTGTGGGGTTTCCTTTACTCCTTTGGTTTCTGGAGAAAGCTGCTCGTTAGAGGAGTTAATAGAAGAAAAACAGAATTATTCCAATTGTTACTCCAGTAGTGTGCCCAGAGATATTATTTTGCTTAACTGTCAAGACTGTTGATAAGTTTTCTAAACATATCACATAAGATCCCTTTTGGGGAAAATATTCTCATTTCTTTAAAAAAAAAAAAAAGCTACAGTTATATGTTTATAACTGGATCAACTTGCATAGGATAGCAAATTCATTCAGTGATCGCAAACGGGTACAAGCACCATGTGTTATTTTGGGACAGAGTCTGCTTCCTGTAACGGGACCCATGGACACTAGATGAATAGGACCACTCCGGCATGGAGGGTGATGGTTCTGTATGTTTAAGTGAGAGAACAAAGAGGCTGCAGTGACTCCTCTTTCAGCAAGTCCCTGCTTTCAAGGAGGTCTCTGCTCTTCCTATCTCACCTCCCAAAGCCCACTGCAGGCATGGGCACCCCTTTCCTCTGCCCACAGAAAGCATGACATTAGCTCCACTGTATTTTCTCCAACACAAAGACGAGACCACAAATGAAAATGGAGAGCTGAACATTTAGAGTGGAAGGGGCACAAATAAACTGGGGCGTAGGATCTTCCTACATTCTGGCCCTGTGCTGCAACGCTGGAACACTTCCCAGGAACAGGACCCCGGGTTGTGAGGGCTTGATCAATGGGCATGTGCCAGTTTGAGAATGACTCAAGCATGCAATTTCTGTGCAAGCTTTCCCGACCCCATAGTCAGCCTCAAACTTCTCTAATCCACTTTTAAACCCAATAAAAAAAAGAAAGTCTGTCTCCAGCACCCTGAGATTTAAACTTGTAATCAACCAATCTGGCCTCATGTCTCAGGATAAAAAGCATCCCTGTGAGATCCGACAATGCTTTGCCCCCGAGTGAGCTGAGATTACTCTAAGGATATGAGAATCCCTTCCGATGTATCTCTCTATCTCTCTGTTTGTGTGATTTACATGGGATTTTGCAACTTCTGTCACTTCTGTTGCAGATTATCATAAAAGATGAAATGTATGCTGCAATTGAGGGAGGTTGAAGGAGAAACACACAGATGAGTTTAGAAATTTGAGGAAATGTCTAAATAAGACTGATTTTTGCAGGTCTGGAATTATTTTTTTAAAAAAGTAGATAAACTAAAATGTGCACATGGGGAAAAGAAGCGATCTTAGGAAAAGAGCATGAGGAGCCTTGCCCTTAGATGTTCAGAGAGGGGTCCTGTGCCAGAGATCTCCAAGGCCACCCCCAGACCCAGCAATCCGCTAGGACTGCTCACAGAGTTGTCCTAGAGTTGTACTCATAACTAAGATTTGTAACTAGTGAAAGAATGCAAAGAAAATGCAAAAATAAAAAAGGAGAGAAAGACACACGGGGTGAAGTCTGGAGAAAACCAAGCCCTAGCACCCAAGACTCTTCTCCCAGGAGAGCCACACAGAACTTTGCTCCCCAACAATGAGCTGTGGCAACTCATGAGAAGTGTTATTCCTGGATGCTCGTTAGAGACCCAACGTCCAATATGTGACTGGAGGCTGGTCGCATGGGCACCTCCTACCTAGAATTTACCTAAATCTGATTCCCAGAAGCAAAACAAATTATTTATATAAAAAACAGGTTCAGCCGTTTTTATAATTCAGGGAAAGTTTTATATTGGTGTACATAATCTGATGTCAATACTAGCCAAAGTTCATAAGTAGCCACGACAGGAGATATTACATCATATTATTTCCCAACTAATCGATGAAACATAGTCCTGCCTCATGCTCCTCAGAAAACAAAAGAAAAAATTCAAATAAGTCAGCTGACTCCTGTCCACCTCACAGATAGAATGTTATGAATCTTGCCTGAGACTCCGGGTATTGCTCAATACCTCGTTGGTAAATGAATGAAATAATTAGTGAGCTGACATCATGAGTACAGTTGCATAAAAAAGTCAAGTTCTATATTTGGATAACCTGAATAAAAGAATGATTGTTGGAAAAGCAACCACAAGAAGGAAAATAAATAGACTTGTTCCTACTAGAACCTGTTCAAGGGTTAGAAAGGCTTACCCTGGCAAAAGCACTCATAAGCAATTAAGAGAGAACACCGGGTCCACTGTCTCAGCTACCCTTAGGTCCCAGGTTGCATAACCACAGTGTGATCCAGGAGTTTTTTCCTGACTATTCACTATGAAACCAAGTGTAAGTTACTCAATTTTACTATCTTTGGGTTCCTGAACTGTAAAATGAGGCTAGCAGCGCATACCCAGAGCAGGCAAAGAAATGAAATTAACATATGATTTCAAGGTCTTGCAAAAATGAAATACTGGTGCCGAAACCGGTTTGGCTCAGTGGATAGAGCGTCGGTCTGCGGACTGAAGGGTCCCAGGTTCGATTCCGGTCAAGGGCATGTACATTGGTTGCGGGCACATCCCCGGTGGGGGCTGTGCAGGAGGCAGCTGGTCGATGTTTCTCTCCCATCGATGTTTCTAGCTCTCTATCCCTCTGCTTTCCTCTCTGTAAAAAATCAATAAAATATATAAAAAAAAAAAAAAAAAAAAAAATGAAATACTGGTGACCTGTGCGAGCAAGACGAACTCTGTCTTCATGCTCCATTTATCCTTCTTCTCCCTCAGGGAGACTTGTGCTTGTCTGAGGGCACTGAAAAACAAACAAACAAAAAAACCCTCCCAGGGACGGCATTCCCTCTTTGTGTGTGCCCCAAAAACATGGTGTCCAGCTAGAGCTCAGGCCTGTTCTAAAGGAACATTAAGTAAAACCAGTCTCTGGGATAGCCATTCACTTTTCTAGTCTCTTAGATATTCACTTTTCCATTGATTTCAAATAGGTTTCAAAGCCTTTCTGCAATTACGACAATTTAATCATCTCAACACTTTTGTGACCTGAGTAGAAACAGCATTAGGTTCTCAGAGATTTTTATTTGTTTTTCATATAAGAAAAAAAAAAGGATCTCAAAGGAGTTAAAAGGATTTGAGCATCAAAAGTTCAGAAATACGGGCCTCAGGTTTGGCTCCTGAAAAAGAGACACTGTCTCGGGCACCAACCTCTAACTGGTCTTACAGTGGCCTCTTTCAGCTTTAGGGCTGGGCTATCAGGGCCCATAGGTGAGGGGAAGCATCCTAATATGTCAGATCCCCCATCTGTCAAAGTCAGAATGAGCTGAAAGAATGTCTTTTGAGAGCTTGAGCAGAATCAAAGTGTTCCATATTTGGAAAGGATCTCAAAGGTTATCTGTGTAGCTTTCAGGCCAATGCATGCTGCACGGAACCCTCTCGCTCAGTCTCTGTTCCTGCTCTCACAACATTATCTTTATCACAACATCAGCAACCAGAGTTGTATCACAGCTGTGCATGCCTAACCCCCTCAACAGGCAGTGTGCTCTTTAAAGGCACACATTTCATTTGTTACCTCTGTATTTCTAGGGACCAGCCAATGTCTGGCCCAGAGGATATGCCAATAAATAACTAGACAGAATCTCTTCTCACCCAAACTAGAGAAATACCCTTTCTGTGTTTTTCTGTACTAACACCTAATGGTGGCCCTTAGTTTAACCACAAAGCAAAATAACAATTTTATATATACATAAATGGCTAATATGCAAAGTGCCCCCGCAGGAGTTCTACCAAGAGACTGGAGTTCTATTGCTTGCTATGACATGCGCTGACCAACAGGGGGGGGGGGAGTGCAGAATGAATCAAGGCCCCAGATGGCAGCTGGCAGCCAGGGAAGGGAGGCCCCAGCCAGCAGCTTGAAGGCCCCAATTGGCCCTGATCGCCGGCCAGGTCTAGGGACCCTATCCATGCATGAATTTTATGCACTGGGCCTCTAGTAATGATAAATTTAAAAATTATAAAATATAAACTAGACTATGTTTCCAGCCCCTACTTAAAACCTATATATTTTCCTGAACATACTAAAATAAAATATAAACTCATTACTATTATCAACAAGCCAATACTTTGATGTTGATGTTATTAGCTCTTTTGCTTGGTCTCCTCCACCTTCCCCATCACTAGTGATGATCTAGTCAGAGGAGCCACCTTCCTGCAGATAGATCATACTATACTGACCTGAGCCAATGGGACCTTCCAGAAACTCTCTTCCCCCAGGTCTTTCTGCCATTCTGATCCTTGGCTTAAAGGTCTCTTCCCTGAGAGAGCTCTCTGACCACTCTAGTTTATGTCTGTCCACAATTCCTCATCCCACTCTGCTACCTCAGCTTGTTTTATTTCACTGGAATAAACAAGTTTTTTGTTTACTTTCTTGTTAATTGTAGATCTCCTGCAATCTGATTAGAAGCCTGGTTAGAATTGGATCTTGTCTGCTCATTTGCCAAGCTCTCAACCTGGACATTAAAAACAGCTTTCAGCATATTGTGGATGCTCACTTACTTTCCTCTGAAACAAGGACTAAAAGAATGAGTAAGTCATCCAATGCTTAAACATTCTCAAATATACTCAGTGGTATCTTAACTAAGTGTTATTCCTATTTTTCCTTGAGCAGGAAAAAAAAGTGATTTAAAAACTCAGTAGTTTTCCACTTTTATACAGATTTTATTACACAGGTTTTCCCTTATTCATATGATTGTGTGCTTTTTTTTTCTGAAGTGTTCTTCTTATTAATGAATATCTCTGCTCCTTATAAACAAAATGACACAAAGCACACTAACTTCTTTTTCTTCCTCATAGTCATTGGATTGTTGCCTTCAAATCCCCTCTACAGGTTCTTTTCTGCAGGCTAGAACATTCGGTCTTTCTTCAGTTTCATAATGTGGACTTTCGAATTTCTCTACTGTTCTTTCTGAATATATTCCAATATATACCTACTTCTCATAACATATGGAACTCTAAATTGATAGCAAAGAAAATCACAGGTATGTTTTTACTGATACAGAATAGATGTGTGTGTGTGTGTGTGTGAGTGTGTGTGTCTGTATGTGTGTGTATGAAGGGGAGTGAGAAGGAGAGAGGGCTTATATGTGTATTTAATTCCACCTAATATAACAGAAGCTTTTTGGTGGCTCCATACTAACTAATAACTTGAACGTTTATTAAATAAAACATTCCCAAGTCAATTTTGGAGAACTCCAGGAAGTCATGTGTGGTGGCCAGTCTCCAAGATGGCCCCAGTGATTCCTGCCTTCTGGCATTCCATCCTTCTTGTAGTTCCCTTATCCACTGCATCAAGACTTGCCTATGTGACCAGTACCATATGGCACAAGTGGGAATAGGTCACTTCTGAGGCTAGGTTATAAAATATATTTTTGATGCCTGCCTTGCTCTCTCTTAACTCCCTTGCCGCGAAGGAAACAAAAACTGTCATGAGGACATAACGCTCCTTATAAAGAAATACAAATGATGGAGGTCCTTCTGCCAACAGCAGTGTGAATGAGGCATCTTAGAAGCAAAACCTCCAGCCTCAATTAAGCCTTGAATACCACCTCATGAGAGATCCTAAGCCAGAACATTCAACTAAGCCTCTACTGGATTTCTACTACCAGGAAATACACGAGAAAATAAATTTTCATGTTTTAAGCTGCTAGTTTCAGGCTAAATTTTTATATAGTATTAGACAACTAATACATCATATCTCTCCCATCCTGCACTCATGCAACTGTGTGTGTTTTTTTTAAGATCTAATTTTGGATTTGTACATTTACTCTTAATAATTTCACGCTTTTACATTTGGTTCTCTCCAGTCTGTTTAGATTTTTTTTTAGTAAATATTTAGATAATGAACAATAGACACAATATCACTCAACAATTTAAATCTGCTAACTTTCAGGTTATTATTCAAGTTACTGATATAAATGGTAAAATGGAGAATGTATTGGATCACATCCTGGTGGCCTCAGCAATCTCTCCAGATTCATACTTTTCCACACTTTTTCAGTCTACCAGCTAACACTAATCTTTATTTTCCTGGTATCCATCATACGTATCTCTATCCACAAGGATGTCAGAACACTTGAGTTACGTTTCTTGCAGTTTCTTGCATTGCTAGCCTTAGAACTGGTAAGTAAAAAAAACACACACACACAAAAATCACAAAAACAGATTCTGGTTTGGACATGGCTACTTCTCAGTGAGCCCATTTTGGTTCCTAGAGATATTATTTTTCTTTTTCTTTTAGGGACTCAAGGACCACTGACTTATAGTTTTATAATAATGTCATAAGTTGGTATAAAGCCCACATTTGTCAGCTTCTTATTTCACCTTCTCCCTTTTATTGGTTATGAATGTGGCATTTGCCCATTTCTGGTCCTGTTTCATTGGCCCATTTTGCACTGCTTAGTAAAGGTTACTGTTTGCAGCTTTTAAACCACTACTTACTGGCAATCTCTTCATGTATTCTGCAAGTTAGTTCTTTCCATCTATGTACATTAATTTGAACTTTTCACCATAATGAGTCAGCCTCTAGTTTCAGGCATCTAGTCAATAGCATACCAAGCAACAAATAAATAAAAATTAAAACATGCGGAACACAAGGAAAGAGAATACTAACCATTCCATATTTTAACTACTGAAAACTCTGGGGAGCTGCACTTGTGAGAATGGTGAAATGAATGAGCAGAAGTATGAAGAATCCAAACCCAGAGAACCCAATTCTGTTAATCAACACTAAAAATTCAAACACCGACATATGAGCTTGATTAATATACTCTGCTTTAACACACTACAAGGGTGGTCATAACTTATTTATTTTCTTTCACTTTCTTGTGAAATACATTAAACTTTTTTTGCCAAGTTTTTAAATCAATAAGCAGAATATTTTTTAATTATTTACTGTGCATGAAAAATGCAAGATAGAAATAAAACCCAGTTTTGAAAATTAAAGCCCATTTTAAAAATATTTTCAGATATGATTATACTTGCCATTATGAGCTTTAAATAGAAGTGTTCTGCCTGTCAGCATAAGAATACTGTCATATGCAGGTAATAAGCCATTCTTAAGATATTATAAAGTAAGCTATTATGCAATAAATGAATCATCCCCAATCAGGGTAGAAGGACAGGAACAAAATATAGAGCTGAGGTTTAAAAAAATAATCCATTTTTAAAATCATAGATCCTACTCTTAGACTATATCCCAGAACACACTCCAGATGCAATAAAGAGCTAAATTCTATAAAGTAAATAACAAATATATAAAGACTCCACTAAATAAATGAGCAATGGATATGAAAGAATAGCCCCCTCCCAATAGAAATAGGGCATTTTAACAAACACATTGAAAGAAAGAAAAAATGTTTACCCTCATGAAAAACCAAATGCATAAATAAATAGTGTAACAATATGTATTTATTAATTCCAACACATTAGCAATGACTTAAATTTAATATACACATAGGAATGCCAGTTGGTGAAGATGAAAGAGGAATATTTATACCAACATAAATGTGAATGTAAATTACTTTAAAAACTCTAGTGAAAAGACATCTGTCAATATCTATTTTTAAAAACCATGAAAAATATTAATTTCCTTTAACTCATTAATTCCATTTTTGGAAGCTTCACAGGCATGCTCTCCCCAGTATGTGAGGAAATTTCTTGGCAAACATCATGTCTTTTTCTACAGCCAGCCCAATCTTCCTTCCCTTTCTGAGGCTTACTGGGTTAGCCCTGGAACTGTTTCCCTCCACCTTGTTCTGACCTTGTGGGAGGGGAGGTCTCTGATTATTTAGAAGATAAGACTTCTGTGTTTATAGAGGGTATGGGGGTGGGGTGGGGGGGACAGGGCTCAACAAAACACATTTCTATCAGGAGTAAATGATAAGCTCTTTGAAATAGTGAGTGGCCCTGTGGTCTTGTGGGCAATATAATCCTGAATTACCGAAAAGCCAGGTCAGCGTTTACATAGCAAAGAGGCAAAAAGGAGATGATAAGAAAGGTAAAGGGTCTGTGTTGATGCTGTAGATGAAGGAGAAAGGCCAAGAAGATGAAATCAGGGATGGAAAAGATCCAGGTCAAAAATGTTGCTTCCAACTGGGTGGATGAGATAAACATGTTAGGGCCAACCTCAGAAAGATGGACAAGAATTTAATCAGAATGATAAGTTAGTGGGAAGGAGACAAGTTCCAGGGCATTTTGTTCATCTTCCTGGACATCAGATACACAAAATTGAGATACTTATACTCATTAGTTAGTAGCATACTGTAATTATCAGTCCAAGTAAGACTACTGCTTTTATTGTGTTTTTATTTTTACCTTTCATGTCCTAATACCAAGTCCATTCTACTCTGCATCCCCTTAAGACTGATTCTTAGATATTAAGTCTTCCATGTCTGCTTTGTATACATATTTCCTTGAAAAGTGTGAATCTGCTACAATCTAACTTCAAAACTAAGCTGAAGAAATTATGAAATATTATTTAATGCTAATAATACACAAATAAATTTATATCTACTATATTGTTCTCTATATATTTGTATTATTTTATAAACAAATAGTATGTAATATATAAAATAGCATGGCTTTTTAATATATTTAAATGGTATGATGCTATAATTTTCATGCTTGTTTATTTGTTTGTTTGTTTGTTTGTTTATTTTACCCCCTTTTAAATTAACTACCTTGTTCTTGGGAACTATTCCTGTCGGTTTCTGTAAGTAAGTTCCTTGGGACTGATACATTATATTCTGGAATCATTTATGAAATGAACCTATGCATTTATTTTTGCTTCCTAATACAGAGTCAATCACAACTCAGGGGCATCAAAATAAAGGAAAGCTCCAATTTATTAATATGGAAATAAAAATTAGTTTAAAAATAATCATTTTTTTCAAAGCAGATTTAAAACAAGCATGGATCAACAAGAACAGTGGGTTATATGTTTACTAAATATTTACTAAACTATAACAAAAGAAAGAAACCTTCTAATAACCAAGGCAATTCTATCATATGTTCTGCTGATATTTTTTTTAGGAGTAAATTTGGGTAATACCATTAGAAGTATGTGATCCCCAGATTATGCTGCTATTTAGGGAACATTATCTCTTGATATAACTTCTCCCTGCCTCCCCGCAGCCTCCTTCCCTTGCTCCTGCCACTGGTCACCCACCATGTTCTGTGCTGCCCCCTTGTGGTCAGCATATGTCATAGAGAGTGATCAACCTCTCCCAGTCGAACTCCCGAGGGGACACTTTGCATGTTAGCCTTTTATATATATAGATACTTTCCCTGTGATGGCTATTATTGCTCAGAAGCTAAGAGGTCATTGACCTTGAAATACACCCTTTTCAAATAAGTTTGTGTGTGTTTCATACTTAACTAATTCTGGATTTCCTCCATTGGACAGAGAACAAAATTTCACAGATCTCTGTGAGGCACCCAGCATGGTGCTAGGTGCTGAGTTTATACAGATATACATAAAGTAGTAAGAACAGATATTTAAAACAATGGCATTGGTTACAAATATGTTCTTAGATTATTTTAATTGAACGACTGGCTGACAAAGAGACATATGAGATATTCTGGAGCCCATTATGTGAACTTAATCTCATCATGGTAGAGGTAGAAGGGACATAAAGGTGTCCCTAGTCATTTAACCAGACAACTGGAAGGAGAGACAGACGTGGCAAGTGAAGAGAAGAGGAAAGAGTGTTCCAGGTACCCAGAAGCATCAGGTCTGAAGGCTCAGGGTCAAAGGAAATGAAATTGTTGTCGTGGGGATTCACAGATGCTATGCTGCCTGTTGCAAAAGAGAAATCTGCTTTTTAAGTCATTTTTACTAAAAATTACTCCATCACGGGCAAAATTTAATTGACTTGATCACGCCTCAAGGATTCAAGTTCCAACATCCAAAACTTTATGTTCCAATCAAACTCATTATTTTTCAACTGCAAAATAGCCTTTCTTATTATTCCTGCTTAAACTCATTTTATAATTTCCCTAACAGAGCCCAATTCTTCTATCTTAGTACAAGTCCAGATCAACCACCTAGGATTATCCAATGAAGTTATCTGCATGAAGTAATTACTTTCTTCTTTTGCAACCATTTCATATTCTAAGATAAGTCTGTAGACTTTAAGGCACGTACTTAATGTTCAGTTTGCAAATTTTCTTGGAAATTAAAAGTGAGGAGTCAGCAAATTATTCACTGACTAAAAAAAAAAAACAACAACTTTAAAAAGCCATTTTTCCTGTGCATCTTTAAAGACGTACAAAAACTTGATTAATTCCCTAAGATGTCAAAAATGGTAGTTAAGTATATGGCATTTGTTGAAGGTTAGGAACCTCTTCCTGGGGTATTTGAAAAATAGTTTTATGATAATGTACAATCGTGGTGAGTACAAGATACATTGAATTATTTACTCCTAAGTTGAAAACTAGGCAAGTGTCCTGCCTGCTAAACCAAATGGGAGGTGACTTGGGAAATGATATTGGGTGTAAGGCATTGTCTTAAAAATCTTTCTGATAATGCAAATGAAAGGTTGAAACCTAATGGCCTAGAATATATTTATTTTTCCATCAGGAATTTATAGGTGTTTACTACATTGACATTTGAAATCGAATATGCAGGTGTGATGTGTTTCTCACAACAAATGTCTTCCTAAAAAGACACCTGAAAATATTGAAAAGGAACCCACATTTTAAGTGTGCTGGGAAACTCCCTATTAAAGGCAATCTGAGAGACTGATTCTCCTTAGAAAATATATGCAAATGACTCCTATTTATGGATGTGTTTCATGAGTTAATATTTTTATAGTAGGGCTCTATTGAAGGTGTGCCCAAACAGTATAGAACATAATAAATCTGATGCAAATGTTTCATGTTTTGGAATTTGCACAGACTTTAAGAAAAATCCATTTTTTTTTTTTTTGCTAAAGAATAGGGAAAAAAAGAAATGAGGAAGGGAAAAGAGAAGGAGGAGGACAAGGAAAAATTATAGAGATGATTTATAGTATTTTCTTTATGTGTGGAGCTTTAAAGCAGCCACGGTACCATCCTCAGATTGAGAGCACCTCTGTCTAGAATCATGTGGCATCTTAGTGTATGGGGTGTGGCTGTTATTAAAAGGCTGACATTTTCAATGTCTCAGGCCATCTGCACTATGCCAAGAGGTGGCTTACACAGGGTGGAAAAAGAAATGCTTATGAACTTTGTCTGAACAAACTTATAGTTATCTAAAATCTAAATTAAGAACAACAGTAAAAAAAATCTATGATGGAAAACATCATTCTAAGACTTTAGAATCTGCCTAGATGGATGGGAACACATTCTGATCTTTCCTTTGGCCATTTTGTTTTGTTTTATTTACCATTTTCTGGACAGAGGCCAATTCCTTCATAATAGCATTGTAATGATCACCTATAATCATCACTCTTGATACTCTCCAGTCTTCATTCAACCCTGTGATTGTAAGTAATCACCTTGTTGTCCCAAATAGATTAGAATGCCTTGGATGGTAAGATTCCAATTTATCTACAACTTTCAGACCTCAAATTGTGCATCAAGAACTTTATCATATTTTAAACAAGGTAATAGTTCATTTAATGCTCACAAACCCTAAAGCTAAATGGCAAAGTAAGATTTCAAACATATGTTCCAAAATCCTTGATCTTCTCATGCTTAAAACATGATAAAGAGTTAACACTTGAAGGAATAAATGTATGAATAAAAAATAAAATGAAACATTAACTACCTAGGAATTATCAAAAGAAGGAATAAAAGAAAAACAGAATTATAAAACATCCATGTTATCATTTTAGGGGGAAAAGGATATTGGTTTATCTGGAAGAATAGTGGCCACCTTTCCCAATCCACAAGTCCTTGCAGTCCAAGTGGTCAACAAGAAAGAGGCAGGATGTACAAGCTTATTATCCACATATTTCAAACCTCTCTCTCATTTGTATACCCTTCCCTAAACACCAGGCCGTCCAAATCTCTATCTTTTTGTATGTATTCTCCTAGTTTATCTCTCTTCTAAACTGAACACTCACTCATTTAAAAGAGACCATGTTTCATTTCTATCTGCGCCCATGTTCTACATTGGGTCCCAGGAGACTGCTTCCCACTCAGAAGTCTCAATAAATATCCTACCTAATAATAGAAAAATAAGCAAATTAACCGCACCTTTGTTATGCCAAAGCCACGCCCACCAGCCGAGCCACGCCCACCAGCCAATCAGAGTGGGTATGCAAATTAACCCAACAAAGATGACGGGTAATTTGCATACACAGGCGCTGATTGGCCTCGGTCCCGGAACATCCTCAGGACCCAGGCTGCTCCTAGCCTGTCGGCCAGTAGGCCCTGAGTGGCAGGGGTCCCAGAATGCCCCCTGGCCACTTGGAGCCTATGAGTGCAGGGCCAAGCAGCTGTGACGTGGGGACATTCCCGCCCCGCCTGCAGCCACTTGGGAATGCTAGCACCAAGCAGAGGTTTGGGTCCACGCCCCCAGCCTGGGGTCTCAGGCCAGCAGAAGCTCACAGACCCACACAGTGATCCCCTCCTGGCCCAGCTTGGGTTCTCAGTCACTGAGTCACACCAGCCAGGCAGAGGTGGAGGAATCTTAAATGTTTCTTTTTTTATATATATTTTATTGATGTTTTACAGAGAGGAAGGGAAAGGGATAAAGAGCTAGAAACATCTATGAGAGAGAAATATTAATCAGCTGCCTTCTGCACATTCCCCACTGGGTATATGCCCACAAGCAAGGTACATGGCCTTGACTGGAATCGAACCTGGGACCCTTGAGTCTGCAGGCCATAGCTCCATCCACTGAGCCAAACCAGTTAGGGCTGTCCAATATGTTAAAGAAAAAACCCTATCTAATAAAGAGGGAATATGCAGGGGAGAGCATTTGGAGGTGACCTGGCTGTCAGGGGAGGGCAGTTGGGGATGATCAGGCCAGCAGGAGAGCAGTTAGGCATTGATCAGGCTGGCCGGGGAGTGGTTGGGGGTGATCATGCTGGCAGGCAGAAGCGGTTAGGGGCAATCAGGCAGGCAGGAGAGCAGTTGGGAGCCAGCAGTCCAGAATTGTGAGAGGGCTGTCCGACTGCCTGTTTAGGCCCGGCAGTCTAACATCCCCCGAGGGGTCCCAGGTTGGAGAGGGTGCAGGTTGGGCTGAGGGACACACACACACTCGTGCATGAATTTCGTGCACTGTGCCTCTAGTATGTCTAATAAATAAGTAGGGAAGTAGACAAATTATTATTTAGTCTCTCCGTGCTGTCTGGTTCCCTAGAGTGCTATGCACTCATACTGCAAGCCCCACAGGGCAGAAGGCATGTGCATTACACATCCTTTTTCATGTCCCTCTCTGCACCTCACTCAGCACTGGGTACAGTTTACCCCTGGTTATTCTATAGACAAGGTAAGTGAGTCTTGGCAAGGTAGGTAGATTCCATAGTCCCAGACAAGAAGTAACTATCTTGAGACTCCTTGGAGCCATTTAAATATTTTTTTAAAAAGTAACCATTTAAAACAGAATTGGATTTTAGAAGACCAATGATGTCCTAGAAGGGAGTGGTTGTGAGTGGAGAAGCCCAGGAGGCACAGAGACCAGTGAGGAGGTAATACATGTCTTCCCGAGGAAATATGGCTGTGGCCTGAGAAAGTATAAGACAGAGGGCACAGGAGAGGGGATACAGGCAGACGAATAGGCAAAGATCAATATACGTTCTTGGCTTATGGTTTCTGCTAGATGATGGTGGTGCCAGTCACTGGGGGGAACTTGGATTTTGGTGGTGGTATTTAGGAAGCTAAAAGAAAAGGATATATTTATGCATTTATTTTAATTTTTTTAAATGTGGAGCTAAAATGTGAATTTATCCTTTCAGCCTATGAGCTTCTAGATCCCCAAACCCTAACTCAGTGGTCGGCAAACCGTGGTTCACAAGCCACATGCAGCTCTTGGGCCCCTTGAGTGTGGCTCTTCCACAAAATACCACGTGCGGGCGCGCACATACAGTGTGATTGAAACTTCATGGCCCATGCGCAGAAGTCGGTTTTCGGCCTGGGCGAGTCTATTTTGAAGAAGTGGTTCTAATGCAGAGCCACACTCAAGGGGCCAAAGAGCCGCATGTGGCTCGCGAGCCGCGGTTTGCCGACCACTGCCCTAACTCATCGCAAATCTTTTAGGAGGTAGTATTTGGTCAGTAGAATTCCTCAGTTAGAACTTGTTATAGATCACTTATCTTAAAATACAATTAATATACACCTTATGAAGTCCTTAATAGAGATTATATGATTAGAACCAAGCTTTTAAAAAATTTTTAATTGAACACAAGATAGTAATCTCATTTTAAATTCACAACAACTCCGCAAGAAAGACAGCATGCGTTCTATTATTTCCAGTTACAGCAGAAGAAGCCCGGCATCTGACAGGTCCATGGTTTGGCCAGGGTGACCCACAAGCTGTCCTTGCCTTGAGCTCTGTCTTTCTATGCCTAGTCTAGGGCTTATTCCTCTTGCCCAGTGCCTGCAAAGGGCATGCCCAAATGTCAAGTTCAGCAAAGATGCACATCTCGTTGCCCATTAGAACTCAGCACTCTTACTTTCATCATTATTATTTTGACTTGGCAAGTTCACCGCTCCGACCAATCTTCTGACAAGCACAATGCATAAAAATACATAGAAGAAATGCTACCTATGGTTTTCTGAGAGTGTTTTCCCCTCAAATGCACTTTTGGGCTTGGTTCACTGACGAACTGCCCGCACTGGGAACGCATTCTAATAAAAGCACAGACATTATAGAGGTGAGAACACTAGAAACAAAATTTGCATCTGCTACAAGACTTACAATGTAATGGATTTCTAACTAATTAGCATGATTTCCCAGACTGAGTTATGCCACATGTAGGAGTAGCTGGATATAAAAATAAATTTGATTATAATGTGCATAAATTGCTCATTTCTTACAGAATTATGGCTTTTTCTTAAGTGAATGCCCAACTTCCCCAAATTGTCAATGAAAATGTGTTTCCAAATCACTGCTCTTTTGGGGGCTGTGCTGCTTTCCGGGAGTTTGGCTACTCGTGGCAGCTGCTTTGTTGGAACATGACACACACAGCACATCAGGCAATAAGTGTGACCTACATTCAGGATGTTTATGAGTTCTGCAGAAACGGTGATTTCACTCCCTGTTTTGTTCTTCTGCTGATGCCAGGGGTCTTTGAGCAATGTTTTGGGCAATATGTCCCCAGGTGCAAAGAAGAGAGTACAGGGCTTATAGAAAAACAAGCTATAAAGGTGCAAATCCACCATGGCATATTTTTCTCTGTTCTGTGCCAGGTTTTGTCAGCATGGGATAAAAATCAATGACAAATGCACTTGTCTGTTCCAAGGATCTGCCATTTGCATGACTCATACACAGACAATTATGGAACAAAACAAGACAGAATATAACCAAATGAAGGGTATCAATAGTATATTCTGTTATTCAAAGGAAGAGTAATTTCTTCTTCGGAAAGCAAATATATAGCAATTAATCAGAGCAGGAGAATAGGTAAGATTTGGGTGGTTAAAGTGTAGAAGACATTCTGCATCTGTAACCTTGAATGAAGGGGAGAGAAGTATGTTTCTTTCATGTACAGATTCATCCATTCATTATTAGGTTCCTGTTACATGTGGACTCTAGTGATCCTGTATGTGTAATATTCATTATGTTTAACATACCATATGCAGTTTCTTAGATGTTGCACCAAACAGGGTTCCTTTGTCAATCTGTTTGGGTAGCATTGGATAAATAAAGTTAAACTTGATTAATTCAGAACTTCTCAGTACTATATTCGGTGCTTCGCAAACTTTTAACGAGGAAAGGTTTTGTTTTAAATATAAGTAGATATTCAATGAATTTAAAAGATCACACATAAACTCCATTTAACCAAGGGAAGATATATAAGAGGAGAGTAGTGAAAATTTTAAGATATTAAGAAAAGTGTGATGCCTCCCTCACCAATTCCAAACCAGAATAACAAAACATAAATGGTCTCTTATTGACTGCCTGCTCTGTGTTGCAGGCATTTGACATGCATTTTGTGAGCTGTCACACACATAATAATATAGTTTACCTATCATTCTTTCTATATGAAAACCTGCCCTAGTTTGTTTGGCTCAGTGGATAGGGCGTTGGCCCGTGGACCAAAAGGTCCCAGGTTTGATTCTGGTTAAAGTCATGTACCTTGGTTGCAGTGTCCTCCCTGGCCCAGGGCCCTGATTGGGGCATGTGCAGGAGGCAACCAATCAATGTGTTTCTATCACATCAATGCTTCTCTCTATCTTTCCCTCTCTCTTCCACTCTTCCTAAAAATCAATGGAAAAATATCCTCAGGTGAGGCTTAACAAATAATAATTATAATAATAAATAAAACTAAGGCTCAGAAAGATTAAGGATCTTGCAGAAGGTCACACAGGTTGTAATTGGCAGAATTCATGCTGTCTACATCTAAAGGTGGCATTTTGTTAAGTTATGTTTTGTGTCATTGTTTGATTTGTGTATGAATCATTTGGAATGGAAGTTCCAAGAAGGAAGATAAACATGGTCAAAGAATTTTAACACAAAGAAGAGTTAAGCATCAGTCCATAGAGAAGTTTAATCAATATCCTATCTAATAAAAGAGTAATATGCAAATTGACCATCATACCAAGACACAAGATGGCCACCCCCATGTGGCCAAAGATGGCTGCCCCAATGTGAACACAAAATGGCCATCACAAGATGGCTGGCAGGGGAGGGCAGTTGTGGGCAGTTGTGGTGACCAGGCCGACAGAGGAGGGCAGTTGGGAGAGACCAGGCTAGCAAGGGAGGGCAGTTGGGGGGGACCAGACCTGCAGGAGAGGAGAGTTGGGGGGGACCCAGGCCTGCAGGGGAGGGCAGTTGGGGGGGACCCAGGCCTGCATGGGAAGGCAGTTATAGGGGACCAGGCTTTAGGGGAGGGCAGTTGTGGGTGATCAGGCCAGCAAGGAGGGCAGTTAGGGGTGATCGGGCCACCAGAGGAGGGCAGTTGGGGGAGACCAGGCCAGCAGGAGAGGACAGTTAGGGGCGATGAGACTGGCAGGGGAGGGCAGTTAGGGGTGACCAGGCCGGCAAGGAAGGGCAGTTAGGGGCAATCGGGCTGGCTGGGGAGCAGTCAGGTGTTAATCAGGCTGGCAGTGGAGTGGTTAGGGGGTGATAAGGCTGGCAGGCAGAAGCGGTTAGGGGCAATCAGGCAGAGGCAGGCGAGCAGTTGGGAGCCAGCAGTCCTGGATTGTCAGAGGGATGTCCGACTGCCTGTTTAGGCCTGATCCCAGTGGGTCGGACATCCCTCAAGGGGTCCCAGATTAGAGAGGGTGCAGGCTGGCCTGAGGGACACCCTCCCCCTTGCATGAATTTCATGTACCGGGCCTCTAGTAATGAAATAAAGTGGTGGTTGCATTGTTTATCTCTAATAAAGAATATATTCTATTACTCTTTCTCAGGATGTTACTTTAGCACATTATTGAGAAAAACTAAGAATTGGTTACTCAATAAAGAGGAAGACTTTATATTCAGGAATAAGTGGACCCAGCAAGGCCAAACAATGTAGAGAATCCTGTATTTACAGTACTAAGATTCTAGCTAGATTTTGAATTTTAACCCCAAATTTGAAGTTGGTAGAAAATAGATTAGCTCTTAAGAGGAGGATTGAACCACTGGCTCAAATCCATTCTTCTCCAAACTACAAACATTTATTATTTTGTTGATAGTTGTAAAATGAGATAATCTTTTTACCCATCTCTTACATATCATTTCTCATAAATCCCAATTGACCATTAGAAGGTGAAACTGAGGTGGGAGGGCACAGTGGAGATTACACAGGTACCTAGGGAATCATTTCAACCTAGAAGGGTTGAGGTAAGTAATCCATGTAAACAGAATTAAGCAAAGTTAATGAAACACTCCTTGTTATCACAATATAAGTACCTATTACTCTCTAAGTTGGCCTGAACAAGCACAAATAAATAGTTGGTCCCTTGGTGGGCCTCAGCAACAAGATTTAAAAGAAAGTTTGCCGTTAGTGTGGGTGGGCAATCACAACCACTGTGTAATTAGTGGTGATCAGCGGGAAGTTCAATTGTGGTTTTTCATGGTCTGAAGAAGCCGATCTGCCCTCATTCAGCTCACCCAATAGGAGTGTTGGACCCAAAAACCTAGCTGATTTCCAAATCCCATTTTAATTATTTGTTGTAGGCCCCAGTGGCCAATTCCATCAGAGAGTTAGTTCCATTTGGGCAAGAATGCTTGTTCAGAATACCATGGAGACTTATCTTCAGAGATGGGGAAGCAAATGTGTGCTCCTGCAATGAAGCCTCACCATTATTCACAGAAAATATGAAGACGCTGTCTATATTAACTTTCCAGTTACCACTGATTTCATTTAAACCAAAATATCAGATTTTGCCTATTCACATTACTGTAATCACAACATAGCTATTGCTTTGAATTGCTGCTACTTCTACCTACTTCATTTTAGTACTTAATTTCTTTCTTTCTTTCTTTTTAACATGTTACACCTCAGTATTTTAATTATACTCAGCTGAATGTATCTGAATGTTCTCAGCATGCTTCATTATTTATATTAGCAGAAAAGCACATAAAATCAAATTGCATGCTGACATTCCATAATTTGTACTTGCATATCTCTAAAATAGATTTCTATAGATGCAGCAACTATTCAACAGTGGCTCAAGATCTGCTATGATTTTAAAATTTAACTGAATTTTAATGTACTCCCAAAATAAAATTTATGAGTTTTCACTAGAAAATGTCTTATCTGATTATTCAGATTCTACAATCATTAACTGCTCCAATTCTGCATTTGATTGAATTGTAAAAAGGTGAATTCCTTCCCTTCTTACCCCAGGCATTAATCTGTAATCTGCACATTGTGAGTTTTCCATATCTAAAATGGAAATTATGTCAGATCTACTGAAATATCAAGTATAAATAAAATATAAACCTCTTTTATTAGAAATGGACATTACTGTTTAATTATGGAGGTATAAGGCCATGCTGACTTCCTCACCACAAATTTTTTTCTGGGTTAAGTAGATACTCTTTATCAAAAACGTAGTTTAAACTCTCTCCGTTTTAATTTGGAATTAAGAGTTGGAAGTCCCAGAAAGAATTATGAGATCCTAGGTTTTTATTTTCAACACCTCTCCTGTGGACTCAGCTGTGATCTTGGGTCTGGCAAAACCATCTCTCCATCATTGTCTGCCCCGATGATTCCCCAAATAGATGCTTTGGGTTTGGTCTTTAGGCTTATTCTAAACACATGAAAGGCAGAGAGATAGCGGAGAGAGCTGCCAAAAATATATGCTTCCTCTTTGAATGATTAGGGCACAGCGGATATTAGTGTAAATTTTCTCTCTAATTAGAATCTGCTCTAATGTGCCACATACAATTATGAGAAAAAGAGGAGGGATAGTCTATCTAGTTGTGCTTTCAGAGAGAAAATAGTAAGTCCTTAAAGAATGAGTAAACCAATAAGCGTCAGAATGAGAAATACAATTTCAGGTAAAGAGATCGCCTAAGCAACTTCCTGGAGGAAGATGAAAGCACATTGTAAATTTTAAGAAAAACACAAATGCAAGTGGAGTATTAAAAAGAGGTGCGGGATTGGTTAAAACATAAAGCAAGTATGCAATATATGCTAAGCGTACCACTTTGGAATAGAGAACCCTTGAACCAGTAAGGGAAATGGTTACATCTGTTTAATTTGAGAGGCAGTGGGGAATGTTTGAATATCTGTGTGTGGGAGGGTAGAAATGATGAGGATTGTGTTGCAGGAATGTGAAGCTGACAGTGTGTGCAAGATACTGAGGATATTAATGGAGAGAGAGTGAATAATTGTGAGGCAGTTAGAGAAACCCAAGAAAAGGTTGATTCAATTTAAGTGCAATTCAGCAATTTTGTAAATGCTTAAACTGAGAGGGGCACAATGACGCACACTCTGTAGGCGTAAGCGATGAGACCAGCTTTGCTGCTTTCTGAAGCATTGGACATATTATCTACTTCTTAAGTGTTGGTAGAGAAAAAAGTAAGGGGACATCAGAAAAGAGAAGGTGAATAAGGACTCATGTAGTAGGAGGAAATATGGAACGGAAGAATACTGAGGAAGGTAAAAGGACTTAACCCTAGACCAAAAAAAAAAAAAAAATTTAAAAATGCATACAACTCTTTGCTAATACCTCTAAACATTTTAAAGATTTGAATTATTTCCTTAAAATAGATTATTAAAATTAAGTCATTTGACAGAGAACATCAGAACATTAGTGCTTATGAATATCTATGCTCCCTATTTTTTGATCACACAGATAGACATGAGCAGAAAGGGTGTGAACCACTTACAGGTGGACCCATAATAACCTCCCACATGCAGAATAGTAAAAAGTTATTTAAAAACTCAATATATTTTATTACCCTAATTGATGAAGAACTATAATATCATCTTGAAAAAGACTAAAAGACATTTAACAAAAGTTAAAATTCATCGCTGAATCTTAAAAATTATCTTAGTAAGATAAAAACAGAAAGGCCTAAATGTAATTAAGAATATATTACTGTCATTGCTGTTATGTACACATAAACAACTGTTGGACATAGAAATCGGGACTCAAAAGAACTGTTGGCTCAGAAAGAAACTCACTATAGACTGATTCATTTGCCTCTCAGCATAACCATTATTGCTTGTCTCATTTTCAGTTCCTATAAGTGTACTCCTAGTATCACATGAGCTCACTCATCTAGGGGAAAAGATGAACAACATAGACTGAAGAACAAGAACAGCATTGATTAGACTGTCAGACCTCAGAGGGAAGGTAGGGGAGGGTGGGGACAAGGGAGATAGATCAACCAAAGGACTTGTGTGCTTGCATATGAGCCTAACCAGTGATCATGGACAACAGGGGGATGGGGGCATGCGTGTGGGGAGGTTTGGGAGGGGAATGGGGGGGGGGTTGATGACAAATATATGATACCTTAATCAATAAAGTAATTAAAAAAAGAATATATTACTGATATCAACAGCGATATCACAATAGAAACACATACATCAAAGTCCACAGAAAGACAAGAGTGTTTCCTACCCAACTTTTATTGTATAACTTTATAAATTTTCTAGGTGAAAAAAATACAAATAAATGATTAAAGACCAATGCAGTAGTAATAGGTATGATTGGTGACCTAACCGATGTAAGAAAACAAAAATAGAGGGCATTGCTTATTTAACAACAGTAAGCCCTTCACTGGCTTACTGAGGAGCACACCCATATACACACATAAAGATGTTTTCCAAACAGAGAGGCATATGAGTGTCCTTGCATAAAGATTGTTCCCTGAAATGATTTTACCTCTCCCCACCTTAACTTTTTCTATTAATAAAAGTCATTAAAAACTGCTTAATTTAGTATTAGAACATAATGAAGTGATGAAAAATGTCATCAAGGAAGAAGGAGCATGAAACAATATAGAAATCATTTTTAAAAGAAAAGTCGTGTAGGGTACTGCAATTGTTGCAGAATATATTAAAATACATTGTAGTGTTTTAGCAATTGAAGTAATGTGATAAAGGGTCATCTCAAATAACAGAAATTGTGAATTTTTTCAACAATTACTATTGACATAAATAGCTAATGTTTAGAAAATAATAGCATCCCTACCCCATACCATATTCACATGTAAATTTCTAGATGAAATAATATATAAATTCAAAAATGAATGATTCAATCAATTACAATGCAGTTACCAGTGTAAATGAGTATTTCAATACTATTCAGGATGTAGTAAACAGCATAAAATAATAAATGATATAATAACACTTTCTGAAAGTTCTTCAAATTAAGAAAAACAGATAGTTGAAGTAAACTGGAAAAATATTATTTTCCATGTAAAAAAATCTCACAACATATTTTCAACTTGTATTATGTTAATACATTGTTGTATTATTACAAAGATATGTTGATAAGTGTTAAAATATATAAACAACCCAAAAGGAGGAAAAGGTTAAAAAATAGAAAAAGGCATTTCAAAAAAGACCTATAAACTTGTACAAACTGTGCAAGTGCAAACATAGGAAAATGAATGCAAATTAAAACAATAATGCACTATTTTTCTCTATCAAGTTGTCAAAGACCAAGAAAAGATAACTGCCAATGTTGTCAAAGTTTGGAGGAACACAAATTCTACATAGCATCACAGGTTTATAAATTACCACAACTTTCTTGAATGGCCCTAGGTGACACATTTTTAAAAAGATTAAGAATGTGCACCCTCAGCAATATATATATATTTTTTATTTTAGGGGACTAGTGTTTTTCTAGTAACATTGCTTATATAGAAAAAAAAGAAAACCAATTAAATCTTCAATGGTAGCATCATAGTGGTTGAATAAATGTTGGCATATCACAAAATGAAATAACATGTGACCATTAAAAACAATATGGAAAGTGCTTAAATGCTCATGATATACATTTTAGGCTTAAAGTTATTGCTAATATATATCATAAAAAGAAGTACTCTCAATTTTCATGTATACATGAATGGAAGTATAATTTTATGCATACACACATAAACACAAATGTGCATTTTCACACACAGACACACACACACACACACACATACACAGCTCAAATACACCAAACAGGAATCATAAGAGAAATAATTCTGTGATTATTTCCAGGAAGCAAATGGACTTATACTTTTTAAAATTTATTTTGCTTACATCTATTTTATAATTTTTCAAAGGTACACAAAATAATTTTGCATTAAAAATATGTTGTCATCAGTGGTAAAATGCCTGACTTAGGTAATGGAAATATCTAATTCATTGGTGGTCGTGAATCTTTAACTGGATCATGTTAGGTTATACTCTAGACCAGTGGTCGGCAAACTCATTAGTCAACAGAGCCAAATATCAACAGTACAACGATTGAAATTTCTTTTGAGAGCCAAATTTTTTAAACTTAAACTTCTTCTAATGCCACTTCTTCAAAATAGACTCGCCCAGGCCGTGGTATTTTGTGGAAGAGCCACACTCAAGGGACCAAAGAGCTGCAAGTGGCTTGCAAGCCGCAGTTTGCCTACCACGGCCCTAGAACAGTGGTTGGCAAACCGCGGCTCATGAGCCACATGCAGCTCTTTGGCCCCTTGAGTGTGGCTCTTCCACAAAATACCACGTACCCTAATGAAGTTAATAACAATGTACCTACCTATATAGTTTAAGTTTAAAAAATTTGGCTCTCAAAAAGAAATTTCAATCGTTGTACTGTTAATATTTGGCTCTGTTGACTAATGAGTTTGCCGACCACTGCCCTAGACCCTATGGCAAATCACTTCCTGCCTCCAAGCCTCAGCTTACCCTTTTACAAAAAGAGAGGATTTAGGATTCCAATAGATGATTCCTGAAGCCCTTTAAGATTCCAAGGGGAAGCCGGGGGAAGGTCAACGGGGGAAAAAAAAGGAGACATATGTACTACTATTTGTAGTACTTCAAACAATAAAAAAAAAAAAGATTCCATGATTATTAAACATATTTTGTCCACATCTGCAACTTACTTGTGTTATTTTAAATTCACTATTTTCCCCCTACTTAAACTGCAAGCTCCTATATCCTGATTCTTAAATGATGGACAAATTGTGCTTCCTCCTTTGTTATCACAATATTAAGGTCTGCTTAATTAGGAGGGTCCAGAACAAACTGTGTGAGTCCTGTCTTCAGTGCTTTAGTCAGACATAGAAGTAAAGCGACCCAGAGGAGCAAGAGACACATGGCCTGTGAGTGGCTAGCTCAGGAACTGGTGTGTTATGAAAAGAAAAACAAAGACGTGCTGAGGCCAGGAGAAATCTGAGCAATATAAGTTGTGTGACCATGTATTTTATCCTATGAATACGAACCTTTGAAGATGAAAGGGTGCTTACTAGTAATTCTGCTGAATCAACAGGTAAAATGGTACTACTGTCCTAGAAAAATTAGGGCTTATGGTCATCCTTAGAATTTGGAAAAAGAATACTGTTCTCCCTTAATTAAAAAAAAAAAAAAAAAAAAAAAGGGAGACTCCATTTGAGTGACAGAATTTATCAATGAGAGATGTTTGAGAGAGGTTTACTGGCAAGTAAGAATGTGTCACTCTTACTACAAACTAGAGATCTCTTAATGTCCCTGTGACCTGAATTCCTATTTTATGGTGTATGGAGGCCTGCCTGCCCACCTGAGTGAAATTCACATTCCTGGTAAAATTTTAAGATATAATAACACTTTCTGAAGTGTTATTATATCTTAAGAACCCAAGACTTAAGAACCCAAGACTGCTCTTGTTTACTATACCACCATACTTCCTCGGTCACTAAATACAACCTTACCATTAACACTGGCCACAGGTTATCCAACACATGACCCTGGTTACCAGGGCTTCTGGTTTGAGGATTTTTTCAGGATATAGGACTTTCAGTGCTAAGACCAGGCACACCTGGATGGTCAGTCACCCATCAGCAGATCAGGACACCCCTCTGGCAAGGTACTCAATTTATTTCCTCTGTAACCGTTTCTATTGCTTGATATTTTTGTTCTCTTAATAGTCTCAAATTGATGCATTGAGTATCATTATGGGCTGAAACATGTCCATCAAAATTTGAATGTGAAGGTCTCAACCCTCAGTACCTCAGAATGTGACTGCATTTGGAGAGAGGGTCTTTAAAGAGGTAATTAAAGTGAAATGAGGTCATATGGGTGGGGTCTTAATCCAATATAACAGGTGTCCTTGAAAGAAGATGAAGAGACACCAGGCATGCACAGAGAAAAGGCCATCTGAGAATACTAGAAGCAGATTGTTGTGTACAAGTCAAGAGTAAGGTCTTAGAAGAAAGCAACCCTGAGGACATGTTAGCAGTGACCTCCCAATCTCCACAACTTTGAGGAAGTACATGTCTGTTGTTTAAGTGCCCTAGTCTGTGGTACTTTGATATGGTAACCCTCCCAAACTAATACAAATCCTATCTAATAAAAGAGTAATATGCAAATTTACCATCACTCCAACACACAAGATGGCTCCCCCCATGTGGACACAAGATGTCTGCCACAAGATGGCCAGCAGGGGAGGGCAGTTGTGGGTGATCAGGCCAGCAACGAAGGGCAATTGGGAAGGACCAGGCATACAAGGGAGGGCAGCTGAGGGTGATCAAGCCTGCAGGGGAGGGCAGTTAGGGATGACCAGGCCGGCAGAGGAGGGAAGTTGGTGGTGACCAGGCCTGCAGGGGAGGGCAGTTGGGGAGGACCAGGCCAGCAGGGGAGGGCAGTTAGGGGCAATCGGGCTAGCAGGGGAGCAGTTAGGAATCAATCAGGCTGGCAGGGGAGTGGTTAGGGGGTGATCAGGCTGGCAGGCAGAAGCAGTTAGGGGCAATCAGGAAGGCAGGCAGGCGAACAGTTGGCAGCCAGCAGTCCTGGATTGTGAGAGGGATGTCTGACTGTTGGTTTAGGCCCGATCCTATTGGGGGTCCCAGATTGGAGAGAGTGCAGGTTGGGCTGAGGGTCACCCCCTCTTGTGCACAAATTTCGTGCACTGGGCCTCTAGTATACATAAAAGTAATTTTCTCCTTAACCTCATTGCCTAGGAAACTTCTAAATTCTCTTGGGCGGTGGTCGGCAAACTGAAGCTCACAAGCCACATGCAGCTTGCGAGTCGCGGTTTGCTGTTCTGTTGACTAACGAGTTTGCTGACCACTGGGATAGGGGTTTAATCACAAGGAACAACAACAGTAATTATTGGAATGGAGAGTCTAAGTCAGTGGTCGGCAAACTCATTAGTCAACAGAGCGGCAAACCACGGCTCACGAGCTGCATGTGGCTTGCAAGCCACAGTTTGCCAACCACTGCTCTAGGGGAATGGTTTTCCTGGTTGTTGGAAATACGACAATCCATCTTGTTTCAATTTTTTTTTTCAGTAATTTGTACACTAGGAATAGCTATCCAGATTTTTCATAGGGCTTTAAACTGCATTGCATTTCTTTTTCATTAAGAAACCCATCATGATTTGCATTTTGTCCATCTGTCCAAGTCCATTTCATCTCTCTGCGGAGTTGACCTGTCTCTTTCTGTTTAGTACATATAATTGGTTTTGATGTCCACGTCAGATCAAGTTTAATTATCAGGTGGCCAATAGTCCCCAATGGCTGACTTCTTTCAAGTTTACTCATTTAGAATATATTGTTATTTAACAACACATCAGGATTGAAATTATCCTAGTTAGAGTTTGTCATTTAAGCCTTTATAAATCATACCCATAGTACATTACAGTTTTGTTCACTAATTACTAACTAATTATTATGAAAAAGCAAATTAAGGTCTTAAAAATAAGCACTATTATACTCACAAAAGTAGGAAAAATGTCTTTTCTTTTTTCCTGAGTGGGAAGACTTTACATTTAATCCTTTTATTCTTCCTTGAATATTTAAAACCTGTAGTGAAATAGAAACAAAATTTCTTGTTCTCAGAAGATGAGAGAACCGCTTACTTCACTGCGAACCACTATCAGGCCTTGGACTAAGGTAACTAGTGGCCAGCACAGGTGTTAGCATCAGTCCCTGCTTCCATGGTGAGTCACTGAGCTCTCCTCAATAGATGGGGCGATCACAGGAATTTCCTCCTGATATTGTTATTTTTTTTAAATTTAAAGAACAATTTTTAATTATTAATTAAATATTTAAATGATGTTTAATTATTTAAAAAATAATTTTAATTATTAAAATATTTTAAATAATGTTTAATTTAAAATAATTTTTAATTATTAATTAAAATGTTAAATAATTTTTAATTATTTAAAAAATAATTTTTAATTATAAAAAAAAATCCACATTATTTAAAAATAATTTCCAAGCACTTAGAAGGTAGGCAAACATTGGGTTGATTGGTTTTAGAAAGGATTGAATCTCCTCTGAGCTGCTTAGACCGAACAGACCTGAGAGACCCCAACAGCACCTCGTACAGCGTAGACCCTTGACAGGCACTTTCTGAATCTACTTAGCTAACATTTTTAGAACAAGCTCTCTAAGAAAGTAATTTGGCAAAGGAAACCAGTTTAGATGTCACATATGTTTCTGAACTACCAAGCAGATATGAAGTATGAAGAACAGAGGCCCGGAAGGAAGGGTCTACTCCCTGGGGTGAGAGGAGGTCAGGGTAACAGTGTGCCCTGCACGGAAAGGTGTCCAAGGGCAGCGAAAAGTAAGCAGGCAGGTAGTTTCTGAAACCATGAGAATGCAAGGAAGCAAACTCAGGAGGATTGGAGAATCAGATCCTTTTGGATATTACTGCTTAAGTTGCCCCCAAAGATGCCTCTGGGATCATTAGCCCTGAGTGCCTGGGCGGTTCCAAGGAGCCAGTAGCTGAGGCCTGCCTTGGAGACAAGCGTGGTGGAGGGGTCACTTTTTTCCAGTGCAGGCCCCAGTGAGGGTACCTTTTGATATGGAGGCAATAAGAATAGAAAATATAAACATGATCCAACTATTAATTGCCTGTGATCTCTTCAAGGTGACATATTTATTTTGCACAGAAGAGAATTTATAAACACACATGCCTCTATTCTTCAAAATTGGATGTTATATTCTCTTACCTTTTAAAGACTATTTCACTCCATATTACTTTATAATTATCTAATAGGACTTTCTCTACTTTCATTTTTAAATTTGACTTTTCTATTTTTTTTTGCATATTTAGTTATGAGATCATTTTTATAATATATTAGAGGCCCAGTGCATGGATTTGTGCACCAGTGGGGTCCCTCAGCCTGGCCTGCACCCCCTGAAAATCCGGGACCCCTCAGGGGATGTGGGACTGCAAGGATCGGGCCGAAACCGGCAGTCCGACATCCCCCAAGGAATGTAGTAGTGTGCGAAGCGGCAGGCGGCCAGGGAGGAGCCTGAGCCCAGGCCAGGTGCAGCACCACTCACGCTCATTCCGGCCCCATTGCGCCTGCCGCTGCTGCCACTCAGTAGCACTGCTGTAGCGGCAGGAGAGGCTCCCACTGCTGCAGTGGTCCTCTCCAGCAATGAGCACAGCGTCTGGCACCTGGAGGTCAGCTGAGCAGTGCTCCCACTGTGGGAGCACACTGACCACCAGGGAGCAGCTCCTGCACTGAGTATCTGCCCCCTGGTGGTCAGTGCACATCATAGTGACCGGTTGACCAGTAGTTCAGTCGTTTGGTCGCTTAGGCTTTTATATATATATATATAGACTAGAGGCCCAGTGCATGAAATTAATACACTGGGGGTGAGGGGGGTCCCCTTACCCCGGCCTGCACCCTCTCGCAGTCTGGTATCCCTCGCTCCTTACTGCCCACCTGCTCACTCCTTACTGCTCAGCTCGCTGCTCCTTAGCAGCAGACTCCTTACTGTTCGCCTCGCTGCTCCTTAGCGCTATTGCTAAGGAGAGATTCCAGCCACCACTGCTGTGCTCACCAGCCGTGAGCCCGGCTTCTGGCTGAGCAGCGCTCCCCCTGTGGGAGCACACTGACCGCCAGGGGGAAGCTCCTGCGTTGAGCATATGCCCCCTGGTGGTCAGTGCGCATCATAGCGACCGGTTGTTCTGGTCATTCTGCCATAACGGTCACTTAGGCTTTTATTATATGGATAATTCATACTACACTAAAAGATGGGATAAATGGTCTTAAATGGAAATGAAAGTCTCCCATATATCAAATTTGTTATTATCAGAGCTCTATTTTATGAATGATAACTTATTTATAGCAATCCTTGCCTTAAAATCGGTTACTCAACTGAAAGACTTATTTTATTGGCATATGCAATTTCTCTTTTGATGTCTCTTGATGCCATAAAACTAACTAATATTTAATGATCTTTACTTCAGGATAAGTATCAGTTAGGATTACATTTTGGTTATAAGTTTAAAAAACAAACAAACAGAGAACAGTAGATTAATGGCTTAAATAAGACAGCAATTATTTTTGCTCTTTAGTAAAAGAAGTTCTGAGAGAGCCAGAATCAGCATGGTTTCCAGTATGGACTCAGCCTACTTCCAGGGTTGCAGTAGGATCATGATTCAGGATGGATGCTAGAACTCAGAACCGAATCCCAGCAGGACAGATGAAGAGAGAAAGAAAAGCGTGTCACCTCTCTCTACCTTTGTCCCATGAAACATTTCTACTTACATCTTATTCACAAAAATTGGTCTCAGAGCCACCCCTACATTCAAGGGAGGTTTGGAAATACAGTTTTCAGTAAACACATAGGCAGCCAGGAAAAATCAACATTACATCTCATGGACCATCAGGAGAAGCAATTTGAGGAGAAATGAACAGTTTCTGAAACAGGAGAGATAAAGAGATGTCTGTTGTCATGGGGACATCACACTTAATTACTAGACCAACATCAACCCACAGGAACTCTGTAAAAATCAGAGAAGCAGTTAATTACATGCATGAATAATATTTCTGAATGAAGAAGTGAATGATGAAATAATGTCTTCCCAATGAGACTCAAATAGATAACACACGTGTGACTTGACCCTCTTCTGTTTTAAGAACTCCCTGACTCTCCCTCACTGGTGACTGTTAAATGCCATAAAGTCTGGCTGAGATTTCATAAGAATGGGAATCAATAGTTGTGAGTCTGGTCACAATCCTGCTACTACTTGTTAAGTGACCTTGAGTTATTTACTTTTACTGAAACTGGGTTTTCTCACTTATAAACTAGGCATAAAATACTTTTTTATTGATCTACTCTTTCCTTCAACAGATATTTATTGATTGGTTCGTAGGACTAGCCCTGCTCTAGATACTGGGGAGGTAAACAAAACACAGTGCCTGCTCTCTTGGAGTTTAGCTGAGAACAGTGGTATTTAAAATAATCCCCAACTAAATCTGATTTTGCAAATTATTATAAAAGAAAAACAGCATGTCATGAAACATAATGGAAGTCTTTAACTTACTTCAGAAGGCTTCTGTAAGGGCATTATGCAATATGTGACTGTTATGGTACCTGATAGCTAATGAGTTCAATGGATATGAGTTTGTTTACCAAATCTCCTTACGTTGGAGAAGCACAAACTTTATATAACAGAATAAAACCCAGCATTATCTCTGTGGCAGGAAACACTGACAACATTGTACTGCATTCAATTGCGTTCAGTGATCTTGGTTGAAGGATTGAGCCTGTTTGGAGGAGAAAGGAAAGTCAAGGAGGATTTAAAGAGCATGTTATATTTAAAACGGCTCTTTAAGCATGGAGAGGATTGAAGCAAGAAGGGAAAGAGAAATTTTCAAGAAAAAGTACAGCTTGCCTACACTGATTTTAAGGCAAGTCCTAATGTGTGCTGAGCTTCCACAGAAATGGGAAGCCCGTGACAGCTGTCCTTCACTTTCTTCAACCTCAGGGTTCTGTGTCTCCTTCACTTCTTAATATACTTCCTTCTCATCCTATAAGGACTGAACATCCTCTGATTTCTCCTTCTCTGTCCCTTTTCAGAAGAGAAAATTCTGTGTTGTGCATGATATGCCAACTTCAAAATTCTTTAATGAAGCAGTCAAATAAGAATTATAAAATTCAGAGGGCCTAACAAAATCCATGTTATTTTGAAGTTAAGTGCTGAAAACTTCAAATAATTGGAACTTAAAAATCATTATTTTATTTGTTTTTTTTAAATTGTTTATTCTCTCTTCAAAGCATTGCAAGTCTCATGTCTCATTTAAAGCAAAACATAAAAAATACATACCACCTGAATAAAAATCAGACAGTCCAATATAATGGTGAAACTATTAGCTATGATGATTAAAACTACATCCTTAGCACTAACTAAGTAGTTTTGGATAAGTGGCTACATACTGTTTTTTTGAAAATGATAAGAATGACAAAGTATTAAACAGTTGGCCAATTTTGAAGGGAAAATAAGGGGGAGGGAAGCACATGTAAAAGTAAGGAGTTCATTCGGCCAGGAATGGTGGCGGAGCTTAAATATATAGGAATGAGAACACAGCATAAACTATCAGTACCCAAGTGAAAGGAGTCAAGTCAAAACAAGGAACACATTCTGAGTTGGATGCCAGGGAACCTGTGTAGAAAGCCAAAAGCTGGTCTGTTAAAAATTTTTTTAAATTCCAGGTCATATTCAGTCAAGATTATTTATAGAGTTGCTGAAGCTCTAGAATTTAAATATGAGCGAGAATGCAGACAAGATGTTGGGAAGGCAATGGGCCTTCGTCTGCGCCCCAAAAGTCACGTTGACATTGACCTGCTCCCCTGTGAGACCGAGCAGGACCACAATATAGTCATTGCCTGCGTCCTCGCTTGCATTCCCCATTAGACTTTAAAAAGGTGTTCATTAACATTAGTGTAATGTGTGCAAGATACAGAATATATCAGATACCAGGGACCTGGGACAAGTATCTGATACACCTAAACTTCATTTACTTAGAGCTCACAGTATCTGTACTAGAAAATGTTAAGTGCTGTTTCAAATTATTTTTGGAATTTGAACTGGTACTACTTGTAGCAACCAATTTATTAAATGATTTGAGTGGATTTCAATAACTAAGTATGCAATGGACATGGAGAATAATATCCATCAATAAAACTATGTTCCAAAAATTCCACAAAACCTTCAGTTCCATATACATTACATGCTCAACATACTGCAGTTGAACCAAAGGGTATTTTTCTTCTATATTTCTTGTTTGACATAAACCTTATCATTGAATTTATTAGTGAACCAAACAGTGACAAAATATTTCTGCAAGTCAAATAATGGCATAATCACCATTTCTAGAAAATCTTTCTCTTGTATCAGATACTTCTTTAAGTTCCTCACAGAGATCAGAATAAGTAATTTTTTTAAATTTTAAATATCCTAGAGAGAACCAGAAAGAGTAGAGATGATAGTGCTATGAACGTTCAGGTAATGATGGTATGAGAAGAAATATATAAGTAAGCTTTTCTCCTACACTAGAATGTAAGCTCATGAGAACATGATCCTGTCCTTTCTAGTTCATTGCTGTTATATCATTGCCTAAAATTGTATTGGGCATATGATAGATGGGCCACAAATATATTTTCTAGGATTAAAATTTTTTTTAATCCTCACCCAAGGATATTTTTCCATTGATTTTTAGAGAGTAGAAGAGAGAGTGAAAGACAGAGAGAAACATCGATGTGAGAGAAACACATTGATCAGTTGTCTCCTGCAGGAGCCCTGACCAGGGCCCAGACCAGGGAGAAGCCTACAGCTAAGGTATGTGCCCTTGACCAGAATCAAACCCAGGACTCTTTGGTCTGCAGGCTGACGCTCTATCCACTGAGCCAAACCAGCTAGGGCTGTATGATTAAATTATTGGAATTGTAAACCTAATGGGGCAGCATTGTGTTAGTCTTATTCACTGATGCAGCCTTAGGACATGACATTTAGGAAATGTTCAGCTAGTAATGGCAGAGCCAAGGCTCAAACCAGGCTTTCCTGATTCTAAACTATTAATAACATATAAAGTGCTTGGCACGTTGTAGTTGCTCAAGCGTGAGTGATTCCTTCCGACTTCTCTTAATTCTATTTTGGTCTTTGTTATTATACTCATATAAATCATTTTAAAGTTATATTCAGTTCTTAATTCTATTTTGGTCTTTGTTGGATCTATTCACATAAATCATTTTTAAAGTTACATTCAGCAGGCATGTACTATTTGGGATCTATATTTTTTATGTAACATTCTTTAAAAATGTTTATGGCAGCACAGTTCATGCACTAGATTTTTTTCGAAGCCATTTCGAAGATTTATGTTTGTTTCAATCAGCTTAACTTGCCACCTTTTGTATTTTATTTCAGGGCCTGGAACCAAGAGTGTTAAAAACTCTTGGCATTTCATTTACTTTGCATCTACAACAAAACTTAGAGAAACACACATCATAGATTATCATGGTCATTCTAAAGAATCTAGCAAGTTCAGTCAACATGTGTGGTACACTTACCCTGTTTTACCACCAACACGCTGTGCTAGGCAATGGCGTGGAACACAAAGTGGAGGAGATGCTCTCTCTACAGCAGCTCCCGCCTTAGTGGAGGAAACTAGACCCACAGTGCTTTGGTTTTCTGTGGATTCTGTGAGTGTCATGATCCAGCCTCTCCTACTTTTCTCCCGCCTTTACGATTTGCTGAAATACCTCAAGGGCTTCTGGAACTGTATGCCCCAGGTAGCTGCCCTCAGGTAAACCTGAAATTGTTACTAATGAAAATATTGTCCTGAGGAGGCATCACAGGGTGCTTTGCTGGTTGTCTCCCAGTGGAAGCATTAAGACTATGAATTTATTCTATTTTTAGGCTAGTCCAGCATGACAAGCTTTATTTCCTTGGCCTTTGTCATAGCTCTTTCAGAAAAAGCTGTTTAGATTTTTTTTTTTTCTAAAACAAGTTGACGGTAATAATCTTAATGATGATACATTCTACAACTATGCCTGAAAGACAGGCACTTTAGAACTCTCTGTGATCTATTAATTTATGCATGTATTCACTTTACTTAGTAATATAGTTAATGAATGACGTTTATACAAGTGGATTTATTTTATTCCTCTTTATCTCTTTCCTTCTATTTCTGAGGGAACCATCTGTGCTCAGTACAGTCATGCATTAGGGCAAAATTAATAATGATTTTGATGGAATTAAATAGCATGTTATAATTAGGATTCCTTGTTAGTATACTTGTAAAGACCACCCACTAATTATTGGCCATTTTCTTTAAAAATATGAACTAGAAACTATATTTTCAGAACTCTCTGATGATGCACAGGCGCATCACCATCTCTTCTCTCCTCTTCCAAATCATTTGGTCTTAGGTGTCTTATTTTGGTCACACTCCAGAAACTTTTTTTAAGAGTTGTTTTTATGGCACGTATTTGTTTCTTTTTAATTTAATTTTTCATTGAATTTATTGGGGTGATACTGGTTAACAAGATTATATAGGTTTCGGGTGTACAATTCTGTAATACACTATCTGTATATTATATTGTGTGTTCACCATCCAAAGTCAAACTCCTTCATTTACCATGTATCCCCCTTGACCCTCTTCTACCTCCCCCACCCCTTTTCCTAATAAGCACACTGCTGTCTTGTCTATGAGTTGTTTTGTAGGTTTTTTTGTTTTGTTGTTTTCTTAATTGGCATGCTAGTATTATTCTCTAGGCACCATTCCTGCATTCAAAGCCATATTTGTTTTTTATATCTAAGATTCCTAGTTTTATATTCATCAGATCTGATAACTGGTATTGTGTTTTGCTATTATTTGTTCTTTTTGCTTGGGTTTGTTAGCACCTCTAAAAATTATGTTTTAATCTTATTTTTATTCTATTTCCGTTTCTTATTTTCCTCTTAATATGAATTCACTTTTTTTAACAAAACGATTGTCATCAAATTTTCTCTGCTAGCATTATCATTCAAATATTCTTGAATTTTAACTTGCATAAATGTTTAAAGTATACGTGGTTAATGAATTATTTATGGCCTCTTTTTTAGCTGGGAGCTTCATTTTGTACTGATTGTCCAACTATCTTTTGAAAAAACCTAATAATGAATTTATTTATCATATGTAGTTATTTTGGCTGTAGCTTGAGTGATAGTCTCAGCAATGGCCTTGAATTATCTGCCAAAGGGTTGCTACTTGATTAGAAGAAGACATGAAAAAATCTGGAAAAGATTGATAAAAGATTTCTGAAGTATTAACAGCCTATTATGATTGAACTGCACTAGGGTCAGCATCACCTGATATAAACAAATGAAAACATTAACAAATAACAGAGTTTGTAAGGAACATGTGTGTAAATTGACACTTAAAGCCAATTACAATTGGGGAACAAGGAAACGTTTTGTAGCACAGAAGAATAACAATTCCAGAATGGATCAGAGCTAAACTTCACTAAAATATTATCTACACTATATTCAAAAGGACAGTAGAGACCCCTGAACTTTAGTTTGAAGAAACAAAAGAGGGGATTAGAACTATTCAACAAGAGAAGGTCATGCATTTTTAAACCAGGGAATCATTGGAAGGATCAAAAGTATAATAAGAAGTGAAAAGAAACAACAGGAAGAATAAGGAAAGGAAAATTTCAAACATTAACTCATGGAGGAAAAAATATGAATATCCTACCTGTGAATAATACAAATTCTTTTTGAAAAGCACAAAAAGTACATAATTAATTATAATAATTACATTACTTAAGTATTCTCTGCCTCGTTTTCACAAAGGATTTCAGGCAAAATGTAAAGGTATTATATATATTTTTTCCCCATTAAATTAAATGACTGTACCAGGTACTTAGGCCTTTGGTAACTTACAGTGCTATTTTATAGTTGCACTTATATAATTCTCATGTATCTTATTAAGACCTCTTTTATGTATTTTACATTATTGTTGCTAATCAATTTCATTTTGCTTCTAGCATATCATTGCTTTGGAATATGTATCTTATGAATTTCCTGATATACTTAACTCCTTGTAAAACCCAATGCATTTTAGCTCATGTTTATATCAATTTGATATATTGTGCTATTTAAAACCTTTTTTTAATACTTATCCTCATTTTCCATGTTTTATCCTAATAAAAATTTTTTTCAAGAACTAAATAAAAATGATGAGACTAGAAATAATCATTATGTATCTATTTTAAATAGAAATGCCAAGAATTTCATTCAATACGTTACAATAAAGATTCATGATTTAACGTACATCAACTTTATCACTTTATATAAGCAACTAGAGGCCCGGTGCACGAAATTCGTGCATGGAGGGGGGTTGTCCCTCAGCCCAGCCTGTACCCACTCCAATATGGGACCCCTCAAGGGATGTCCGACTACCTGGATCGGGCCTAAACGGGCAGTCGGACATCCCTCTCACAATCCAGGACTGCTGGCTCCCAACTGCTTGCCTGCCTGCCTTCCTGATTGCCCCTAACCACTTCTGCCTGCCAGCCTGATCACCCCCTAACCACTCTGCTGCCAGCCTGTTTGCCCCCAACTTCCCTCCTCTGCCAGCCTGGTCACCCCTAACTGCCCTCTCCTGCAGAGTTGATCACCTCCAACTGCCCTCCCTTGCAGGCTTGGTCCCTCTCAGCTGCCCTCCCTTGCAGGCAGGGTGCCTCCCAACTGCCCTGTCATGCTGGCCATCTTGTGGTTGCCATCTTGTGTCCACATGGGGGCAGGATCTTTGACTACATGGGGGCAGCTATATTGTGTGTTGCAGTGATGATCAATCTGCATATTACTCTTTTATTAGATAGGATAGAGGCCTGGTACAGGGGTGGGGGCCAGCTGGTTTGCCCTGAAGGGCATCCTGGATCAGGTGGGGGTTCCCTTGGGGTGTAGGGCGGCCTGAGCGAGGGACCTGTGGTGGTTTGCATGCCGGCCACGCCCCCTGGCAACCCAAGCAGAGGCCCTGGTATCTGGAATTTCTTTTCCTTCTACAATTGAAACTTTGTAGCCTGGAGTGGAGCCAAGCCTGGGCCTCCCTCCGAGGCTGGCAGCCATTTGTGTTGGGGTTATAATTGAAACTTTGTAGCCTTAAGTGGAGGCCTGGGCCCGGCCAGGGTGTGCTGAAAGCTTTGCTTCCCCTGTTGCTGGCGGCAACCCTGGCCTGCTCTCTCAAGCTCCATTCTGCAGCCATTTGTTTGAATTTGTTTACCTTCTATAATTGAAACTTTGTAGCTTGAGTGGAGGCTTAGGCCTGGCAAGGGCAGGCGGAAAGCTTGGCTTCCTCTGTTACCTAGGAAACCTTGCTCTCTCTGGCTGTAGCCATCTTGGTTTGAGTTAATTTGCATACTCACTCTGATTGGATGGTGGGTGTGGCTTGTGGGCGTGTTGGAGGTATGGTCAATTTGCATATTTGTCTATTATTAGATAGGATTATTAGATAGGATGTGCATTTTCAAGATGAATTTTTGCTGTCAATAGTGGTTAAATTTTACCAAATGATTTTGCACTGGGATATGTGTTTTTGTTTAGGCTTATTAATTGTTATTATATTGGAGATTTCTCTAATTTAGATTTGAAGTATTTTAAAAGTTGAGCACAGTCCCATTAAAATACTATGTGTATTTATTACTTGCTCATTTTTATTTTGTTTTTCATAAGTGGGTAAACAAAATTTTATTTTCATTTGGAAAAGATAATCAGTGAGAATGTGAGAATAAAGGAGGGTAAAATCACCTTTAAGCATATGTTGTAAAAATATAATAAATACTAGAATGCATTATGCAAACTAAAAGTTGATAATATAAATACAAAAATAGTATGACAGTGAGAGAAATTAGAATCAAAACTGTATAATGTAAGATAACTCACAACTAAAATAGAGATTTATGCTAATGAAGTATGATACAATTACATTAAAATAAAATACCTTATTGTGAAACTGTGCCACCAACCCAAAGAACTCTCCAGGCTATGAGTTACAATGGGGTTTTTGTTTGTTTGTTTGTTTTGTTTTTACTTTTGGCACTCTCTTGATCACTTAAAGGATTTAGTTCTATGCATAACCCCTGAACACAGTCAATAGAAGCCTGGGGCAGGCTAGAAGGGATCAATGGGAAAATAAGGGGGCATTGTAACACTTCCCATGATAAAGATTAAAAAGAAGAGTAAACATAAATTGTCTTCTGTAATCTTGCTATTGTGTGTAACATGTGTACTGTCTTTTTCTTTGTGATAGGTGTGTGTCTGTGTGTGTGTGTGTGTGTGTGTGTGTGTGTGTGTGTAAGGGAGAGAGAGAACGAGCACCCATGTGTCTGGCATATTCTGGTTGACTAGCAAAACTTCTTACTCCCATCAACTTTTATATTTCTGAAGGTCTTGCAGAAATTGAGGTCATAATTTGTATTGAAAGCTTTACTTGTTTTTCTTTAAATGTCCTCAGTCTAACTGATCTTCATCTCCAATTTTATCTTCCCAAGTGAACATTCTCTTGTATTAACTTGACATCCTCTCAAATATTCATCTGAGCAGTTAGATCCATAGTAAATAAGCATTTATAAATTTGGAGTAAAGCAGATATCTAGTTTTCTGGATTTTTTACAATGTTTTTTTTTTGCTGTTGAGGGTGATATCTAAGAGTTGAAAACAGTGTTACTCACTAAACATGACTGTAACAGTGAAAGCGTGTTTGGGGTCAGGGGGCAGACAAAAGTTCCCATGAGTAAACAGGCCCATTAAAGACTGATGAAGCTGGAAGTTAGCTGGGTGCCAAGGGGGCAAGGGATGGCTCTGGTAAATGAGGATTTAAGCTGCACTAGATTGCAAAGGCAAATGAAGAGTTTGCAAACGTGCAGAGAGAAAAAAAACACAATACTGACAGATACTCCCTGTTCTATGCTTTGTCTTCACTAAAAGAGAGGTTTTTCTTTCAAATTTAATTACTTAATATTTTCTTTAAAATATTATGGACGAAATAAGAGTGAAAAATCAGGCCAAGTAAATAGGAACATTGGAGGAAAGCAAGACAGTGGTTGGAGATGAAGCAAACAACTACTAGTTCCTAAAGACCAGAGAAAGAGGGAGCTGAGCTAAAGTAACCTACTGAAACATAAAGCATAATCACCTCTACTCATTTTTCACCTGCTGCAGGGTAAATTTCCTGCCGGCAGGGGCGCTGTCCTCTTGTTCACCATGTTACACACTGCACACAAACCATGCACACATGCATCCTTTCAGCAAATGCATCCCAAACACCTGCTGTTTCTCATGTACTTTTCTAGAAATGATAGGTGCACATCAGTGAACAAAATAAGATAAAAACACTTGATTTGAAAACTTTATGTTCTGGATCCAGGAGGCAAAATAAACATATCTAAAATATACAGTGCATTAAAAGGTGATCAGAGCTATGAAAAAAATTACATCAAGTTAAGGGAGAATGAGAATGCCAAGAATGAGGGATACAGGAAGAAGGGAGCAGCCAAGGGGATCGCATTGGGAAGGTGATATTTGGGTGAAGACATGGAGTGTCCAGGGCATAATCTGTGCAACTATCTGAGGAAAGTTTAATCAACTTTCTTTTTAGGATGTAAGTTTCCAAGTTAAATTCATCAATTGTTAAAATAACTGTTATATGTAAAAAAAAAAACAGAATGTGAAGTGGTTTGACAGAAAACACTTTTTAAAAATCATAAAGACCTAAGTTCTTTTTCTTGCGCCAATTTTCTCATTTGTATAATGGGCTTTTAAATAATACCTAACATTTAGGCGTAAGCTGCATGAAAGTACTCTCCTCAGAAGGCTTGCCACACAGGCATGATGCATTAAAGTGAGCTTTCCATTCACACAACAAATACTTAAAGGGTGATAATAATGATCACGAATCAAATGCTATTCTGTTCCTGGCAATTGGCCTTTTTTCTTTTCAGTAGAAAAAATTTTAATAGCTTCAGAGTTCCTCACGTGACCATTAATTACCCTAACTTAAGATTCATTATCTTGTCATGTTTTAAATATACTATGCAGGAATTGATCATTAATTATTTAAATTTATTTTTATTCTAATGCTGTTCCAATTTAGATACAGCTTTATCTACTAGGAAGAGACCCGCTCATTAACTCATTTATTAAATCAGCTTTCATTCATTATAACATTATTAGTTGAACCTCAACTGGTCCCTTAGTGGTACCTAGTAACCATTCCATATCTCAAATCTATCCAATCTTCCCTTCTTTTGGGAATTATTGTCCAAATTCTTCTAACACGGAAGATTAGATCTCCAAGTTTGACTGGTCCAATGAACAAAGAATTTTATGGGATGGGCATGAACATCCATAGCACCACTTCTGCCAAATTCTATTAGTCAAACAGTCATAAGCTCTCCCAGATTCAAGAGAAAGGTAATTAGATTAGAACCCTTTCTTGATAGAAAGAGGATCAAAGGATTTGCAGGCTATGTTTTAAAGTTGCCAGTCTGACCTCTGGCCATAAATTATTTATATTTCTCTCACATACAAAATACACTCACCCCCTGAGAACTATAGAACTCTCAGCACAGCACAACCCCATTCAAACCTCTGCACCAAGAGAGACCTAACTGGAGCTTGGCTTCTAGCAGCATGAGGCTGAGTCCCTCCATGACCCCCGCCCTCCACTGAGACACCTGCCTGTGAGAGCAGACGCTGCCAGGGAGTTGAACAACACCCAGTCACCTCTGCCCACATGGGAATGGAGCTCATCTCTTTCCCCTCATTCCAATAATAACTCAATAAGAACCTGTCTTAACCACTTTAATTAATGTATGCCTTTGTTTATTTTTGATTCCTTGCCTCTAAGACCCCGAAGTCTCATCCTATTACAAATTCAAGAATCTTGTCATTTAAATAAGGTCAAGATGGAATGAGACATTTTGGATATGGTAACTATATCTCTTGATTTGAAAAAAAAAATTAACCTACACATTCACATAAAAATATAATAGCAGGAATCAATCCAGATAATTGCTATAGGCACTATGGATGCACACAGCAGTCACCTTTTCAAAGCAATTCTGAAACCCAGCTGGGCACACATTGCCCAATTCCTTGATTAAGGTGCAATCCTACCCCCAAGAGGCTATTTGCTCTGATTCTCAGTTCTACATCTTAGATCCTTTTGTTTTCTTTTTCCTCTGAGGCCTCTTGCTTTTATCCTCTGGGTCATTTCTTTTTTATTTGAATAAGAAATAGCTTATGTTTATGAATAAATGGATTCCTCTGCCTTCCTCCTGTCTATAAAAGGTTGATAGGGTTGGTGTCAAAAGTCTTCTTTTGCATCTTGTACTGTCTTTGTCTCTTTTGGTCTAGACCCGTGATCGGCAAACCGCGGCTCTCGAGCCACATGAGGCTCTTTGGCCCCTTGAGTGTGGCTCTTCCACAAAATACCACTGCCTGGGCAAGTCTATTTTGAAGAAGTGGCGTTAGAAGAAGTTTAAGTTTAAAAAATTTGGCTCTCAAAAGAAATTTCAATCGTTGTACTGTTGATATTTGGCTCTGATGGCTAATGAGTTTGCCGACCACTGGTCTAGACTAATGAAAAATACCCTTAAAAATGTTGTGGATTTTCTGTGTATCAATTTATAATCCACTCCATTAAATTAAACTCATATCCACAATTAAGTCCTTCTCTTGTCTTGTGCTTCTTTGAGTTGTGGTATAATGCCTTCATGGTTCTTCAAATGTCCATTATTAAGAGAAGGTAAACAAAGGGTTTCCTAAAGACCCTTAGAAGTCCACTTAATTTTTTGAAAGGGTTTATGAAGCATTTTCCAAAGCTTTCTGAGATTTTAACAAAGGGTTTCAGTTATGCATTTGTTTCATCTTTATTCTAAGCCATATTTTTGAGAGCACCCTGGGTTTTATTTTTCCCTGAACTCTTTTTCTTTGAAAAAACACACAAAACTTTTGGACTCCAGAGATCGTCTGTTTCAATCTGGCATGTTAGAAGCTGGGAATTCACCACTCCATGCTAATAACAAGTAAAAAGCTTAACATATTGAAAAACTACTGTGTCTGATACAATAATGATAGATACAACCCATTCCATTTGGCCGAATCTATAGAATGTACAACACCAAGAGTGAACCCTAATGTAAACTATAGACTCTGAGTGATAATGATAAATCAATGTAGGCTCATCAGTTGTAACAAATGTCCCACTCGGGTGGTGAATGCTGATAATCAGGGAGGCAATAGATCTGAGGGAGGATAAAGCATATGGGGCATGTCTATACCTTCTACTTAATGTTGCTGTAATCTTAAAACTATTTTAAAAATAAAGTATTTAAAAAAGCTTTTGCTAAGACAGGGAGTTAAAATAGTTTTGTTTTTGAACCCAGCAAGTCCTGAGTTCTTTATATTTTCTCTACACTTTGCTTGAAAATATTAAGTAGTTTCTTTTTTGCTCATCCCTCTCTCTCCTCTCTGTATCTTCTATTTTTTTAAAAAAAAATTAATAAATCTTTATTGTTCAGATTATTACAACTGTTTCTCCTTTTTTCCCCCCATATCTTCCCACCACCTGGTTCCCACTGCCCCTCTGCCCTTACCTCCCCCCGCTGTCCTTATCCATAGGTGTATGATTTTTGTCCAGTCTCTTCCCATACCCCCCACACAGACACCCCTTTCCCCCTGAGAATTATCAATCCACTCCCATTCTATGCCTCTGATTCTATTATGTTCACCAGTTTATTCTGTTCCTCAGATTTTTAATTCACTTGACTTTTAGATTCACTTGTTGATAGATATGTATTTGTTGTTCATAATTTTTATCTTTACTTTTTTTCTTCTTTTTCCTTTTTAAAGAATACCTTTCAGCATATTATATGAAATGGTTTGGTGGTGATTAACTCCTTTAGCTTTTTCTTGTCTGTGAAGCTCTTTATCTGCCTTTCAATTCTGAATGATAACTTTTCTGGGTAGAGTAATCTTGGTTGTAGGTTCTTGCTATTCATCACTTTGAATATTTCTTGCCACTCCCGTCTGGCCTGCATAGTTTCTGTTGAGAAATCAGCTGATAATCGTATGGGTGCTCCCTTGTAGGTAACTAACTGTTTTTCTCTTGCTTCTTGTAAGATTTTCTCTTTGTCTTTTGCCCTTGGCATTTTAATTATGATGTGCCTTGGTGTGATCCTCTTTGGATTCCTTTTGTTTGGGGTTCTGTGTGCTTCCTGGACTTGTAAGTCTATTTCTTTCATCAGCTGGGGGAAGTTTTCTGTCATTATTTCTTCAAATAGGTTTTCAGCGTCTTGCTCTCTCTCTTCTTCTGGCACCCCCATAATTCTGATGTTGGTACGCTTGAAGTTGTCCCAGAGGCTTCTTACACTATCTTCAAATTTCTGAATTCTCTTCTCTTCTTGCTTCTCTGGAGGAGTGTCCTTTGCCTCTTTGTATTCCAAATCTTTGAGTTGAATCTTGTGTTCCTCTAGTCTGCTGTTGGGTCTCTGTATAATATTTTTTATTTCAGTCAGTGTATGTTTAATTTCTAGTTGGTCCTTTTTCATATCCATAAATTTATCGGCCTTTTCCATGAAATTCTTGAAAAACCTTATAACCGTGGTTTTGAACTCTATGTCCATTTGTTTGTTCTCCTCCATTTCTTTCATTTGGGATCTGTTTCCTTGCCTCCTCATTTTCGCTGCTTCCCTGAGTTGGTTGGGTAGCTTTGTGTACTAGGTGTCCTATTGGTTCAATGGGTCAGCCTCCCAGTTACCTGAGGTGGACACTCTTGGTGAATCCCTTTGTGGACTGTGTGTACAGCCTTGTTGTAGTTAATTTTTGATTGTTGTTGGTGTCACTGGGAGGAATTGACCTCCAGGCCAATTGGCTGTGAGGACCTGCTGTGTCTATAACGGAAGAATTGCTGTGCTGGAGACACATTTATGGGGCAGGACTTGTTCCAATAGGGCTTTGGTGCTCACTGAAACTGCCTCTTGAATGTGTCCCTTATGAGAGTGGTTGAAATCTGGTGTCATCTTACACCGACCACTAGATACACTAGTGTCTGGATCTCCAATGGGGTGCAGGTCAGCTATTGTCTGAGGCCCCCCAGCAGGAGCTACAGCAAGAACTAGTTTTCTCCTCTTTCCTTGGGTGGTTTTGGAGCAGTCTGACTGGAGCTGCAGTTAATTTGGTTAAGCTGCCAAAGAACAGGCCATTTATATGCAAATGCTGCTGTGTGGAGCCTGGGCGGGTTTGTAGAATGTGCGGGGCGGGGTCTCAGGGCGTCACTAGGCTAGGGTGTGGCAAATGGCGATGGCTGCCGTCAGCCGTCTCTGCCTTTCTGTGTTTCCAAGTCCCTGCGTCCCGTGCTCCAGCACAGTAAACAATGATTGCTGGGCGCACCTCTACAAAAAAGTCACTCTCACTTTCCGACCCGATGGCCGAGAGTCCAGCTCCCCGTAGGCATCTGGGTCCCCCGCGTGTCCCCAGAAACTGGATTTCAGAGTGATCGGGAGCTTGTCTCCCTTCGGGTTGAAGAAAAGCCACGTGCCCAGTCGCCCGCCACTAGCCGGATTCACGCACCTCCGTACCTCAGCTTCTCAGCATTTGTGCTCCTTTCTCTTCCTAGTTGTAAATCTTCCACTCAGCCAGCTTTCCCGTGGTTCTGGGTGGTAGACGTTTTGTCTTTTAGTTGTATTTTTGAAATTGTTGTGCGAGGTGGCAGTTTAGTTGTTTAACTTTGCCGCCATCTTGGTTCCTCCCCCCTGGCTGTCTCTGTATCTTCTTATACATAGCTAATCAGCAGCTACTTTCAAAAACTGCCTGGAAATTTTCTTAGCATGAGCCATTAATTCATACAGGTAAATATTATATTTTTCACATCAACACAGGTGATAGTTTTGCTAAAATTTATGCCACTACATAAGAAAGGTCCTTTTATTGACAATCAATCCTCCAATGACAATGTCCTCCATGTCCTGACAGCCTTGACTTCCAAACTTTCTGAAGCCCTTATAGAGTTTATGAAAAGTTCTCAAGTTCCTTCTTGATTTAACTAACATACCAATTTGCATAACTAATATTAAAGGAGCTGGTTATCTAATACCAGGTGCCAAGTTCCAAAGTCAATACCATATGTTTTAAGTTTTTATAACAGCAGAACCCCACTCATGGTACTAAATTCAAGCTCTAAGTTTATCCTAATTGACCTAAGAGCTTAAAATATATATTTTTTTATGGCCACAGATTTTGTAAATCAAAAATTAGGAAGGGCAAGGCTCAGTGAGAATGACTGATCTCTTCTCTGTGGCACCTGTGACCTCTGATGGGAAGACAATAGCTAAGGATGAGAATCATCTGAAGGACTGTTTTCTTATACGGCTGGTGCTGGTGCTGGGATGGCTTGAATAACTGGAATGCCAGCCAGGGTGTCTACATATGGTCTCTCCATGTGGCCTGCCTTCTTTATAGCCTAGCAACCTCATTGCTATCGGACTTCTTCCTTGGCAGGTTGAAACTCCAAAGATAAATGGTCCATGAGATGAGGCAGAAGCTGCGTCATCTCTTATGATGAACCCTTAGAAGTCACGTAGCATTGTTTCTATTGCACTCTTTGGGTTGAAACTCTCACAAATCAACCCAGAGTCAAGAGGAGGTAAATTATATCAATTCTTAATAGAGGTAGAATAGGAAGGTATTGTAATAACATTTGGCATTAATAAATTAGTCAAGAACATGGTTTAGAAATCAGTATTCATTTGACACACATACATGCATTTACCATGCTTTTAGCATATGTATGTCGCCTTCAGATACAAATGTGATTTATGTTCACATTTCTTTGAATGAGTCTACAGTTAATTTATATTTTCTTATGTCAAAAAGTCAAGAGCATTTTTGAGAAAAAATAATAATTATATCATATCATAATTCATAATTTCAAGGCAGTAATCCAGAGTAGCTTAGAGCATGAGCTTTGTGATTCTAAGTCTGTTATGAAGCTATGAAACTTTAATCAAGTTATTCAGACTCTCAAAGCTTTAGGGTTTCTTTTAAACAACTTTATTGACACATGATTTATATAGAGTAGACTGTACCCATTACAAGTTTAAATTTTGATGAGTTTTGACAGATATATATATATACCCATGAAACCACTGAAATATATACCCAATGAAAGCAGTGTCACAACCAAGATTCAGAACATTGCCTCTCCCTCCCAAATTTCTTTGTGCTTTTCACTTCATTCCTTTCTCCACCTTTGGCTCTAAGCAACCATTGATCTATTTTCAATAATTGCAGATTAGTTTGTATTTTCTAGAATTTTATTTTGTTGTTGTTGTTGTTAATCCTCACCCAAGGTTATTTCTCCATTGCTTTTTAGAGAGAGTGGAAGGGAGAGGAAGAGACACAGAGAGAAAAACATCAATGTGAAAGAGACACATTAACTGGTTGCCCACTGACTAGTGTCTGGGATCAAGCCTGCAACCAAGGTAGGTGCCTTGACTGGAACTGAACCCAGGACCCCTCAGTCAATGGGCCAACACTGTATCCACTGAGCCAAATTGGCCAGGGCCAGAATTTTTAATAAATAGAATCTGATAGTATATATTTTTAAATAAGGCACCTTCAATTAGCATACTGATTTTGAGATTTATCAATGCTATTGTATATCAATATTTCTTTCCTTTTTATTGTTGAGTAGCATTGTGTTTTACAAATACACATTTTGATTTATCCATTATCTATTGACATACATTTGGGTTGTTTCCAGTTTAGCATTGTTCTGAGTAAAGATTCTATAAATGTTTATATACAAATTTTTGCATAGATTTCTCAGGTCTTTTGGGTAAATATCTAGAAATGGAATGGCTGGACTATGTGGTAGATGTATGCTTGACTTTTTAAAATAAATTGAAATTCTGTATCTGAGAAAAAAATAACTTTTTAGTAAGTCAAACCATTTTTCTAATCCTACCAGCTGTGGATGAGCATTCCTGTTGCTCAAAGTCTCAATTTTTTGCATCTAACAAATGGAAATTTTTGTATCTAAAAAATTATAATATCTCTAGAGGCCCAGTGCATGAAATTCATGCAATGGGGGGGGGGGGGGAGGTCCCTCAGCCTGGCCTGTGCCATCTCATAGTTCAGGAGCCCTCAGGGGATGTCTGACTGATGGCTTAGGCCCACTTCCCTGGAAAGCAGGTCTAAGCCGTTAGCTGGACATCCTTAGCACTGCCACGGAGGTGGGAGAGCCACCACTGCTGCACTCCCCAGCCATGAGCCTGGCTGAGCGGTGCTCCCCTGTGGGAGCACACTGACCACCAGGAGGCAGCTCCTGCATTTAATGTCTGCCTCCTGGTGGTCAGTGTGCATCATAGCGACTGGCCATTCTGCCATTCGGTCGATTTGCATACTAGCCTTTTATTATATAGGATATCTCAGAAGTTTTGAATAAACTACATAAAATAATATAATATAATCAACTTGTTAGCACTGGGCTGGGTGCTGAATTTAAGATATCTATGAGATAACTAGGAGGGAGTGATTAAAAAGATATTTAAATACAATATATATGTTAGAAATGCAAACTTGCCATCTGAGATAAAGATATACATTTGAAATATATCAGCATAAGTGGTAAATATGTACATGTTAACAATTTAAATGATCTAAGAGAGAGTACAGCAAAATGAAGACTTATCCAGGACTGAAATCCAAGACACCCAACATTTAGATACAGAAGAGGGGGAGCCAGCAAAAGAGGCCTAGAAGAAGGGATTAGTGAGGCAGAAGAAAAAGCGGAAGTGGTGTGTCAAAAGAGCTAAGATAGGTGAATCTTTCAAGAGAGGATGAGAAGTTGAGTAAGGTAGAGGGGGAAGCTCTCTTTCAGCATGGAAGGTACCAGTGACTATGCAAGAACTGTTTCAGCGAGGATGTGGTGGAGGCCAGGTTAGAGGGAATTGACATGACCCAAAGTATGCAATAAAAGCCAACAGGACCCTGAGAGGGGACAGAGAGAAAGTGGGAAGTCGCTGGAAAGGGAGTGAGTCTAGTTGACGTGCTTCATTTATCTGTTTGTTGAAGGAGGTCAGTGCATGTTGGTAAAGGAATGGAAAAGATCCAGGAAAGAGAGATTCCGGGTAGGAGAGAAGAGGGACGCCCACAGCAGGCAAAGTCCTTAGGAGGTGGGAGGGCTTGGGAACCAGAGCACATTTACTACAAAGCATCCCCAGTCATTTAATGGCTTTTCAGTGAGCCTGCACTGGATTCCTTTTTCTTTTTTTTTCAAGAGAAATAACAAGAACAACATTGACCTGCAGTCAAAAATAAAATAAAATAAAATAAATAAACATCTGCACGGGGATGTATTTACCATTTAGCTTCCTCACAGAGACTTCAAGAAACAACTTCAGATGGATTACAAGGATGCAAACACAGCAGAATAGAAAGAGCTAAACAATAAAAAAAAAAAAAAAAAATAGGGTGGGATTTGGAGATAACTTAAAAACTGTGGGTTAGAAGCTACTGAAAATGAAAATAAAATCTGAGCTAAACTTTCTGGCCATAAATACAAAAAGCAAATAAAATATATTAAATAATAAAATTAAGTGTATTTAAAATACACTTTTCTACAAATTAAGGGAGATACTTATTATGACAAGTTTTTAAAAAAAATAAGAATGCTAATGAAGAACATCAATCTTTGATAGACATTGTACAAAACTATCCTGAGATATTCTTTAGAGGGCCATTTCTCAAACTGAACTTCAAAAAGAAAAAAAGAAAAATTAAGACAACTTTAAACTCAAGTTCCCAAATACATTTCTGTGAGGAGCTAACCCTCTCTCATTCACATATTTATCAGAAAGGCAATCGGTGGTTTAGAATTAAAAAGAAGCAAACTCCTAAGAAAGAAAGGAATGATTTATCTGCTTGATAATCTTCTCTTGTTCCTCATTCTTTTATCTCTCCAAAGTATCTAATGCTTCTTGTGGAGAAAGGTAGGAATGGACCATTCTCTCTCTGTGTGTATTTCATTTGGTGGGCACGGGGGAACAGAGATAAAGAGATCCCAAATGACAGGCGGGACAGGAAGGGCCTGATCTCATCGGAGCAAAGAGAGCATGCCCACAGGAAGATATACCGAATTGTGAGATGCTGAATCCAGCTTTCACAAGCTCCAGAAGCAAGAGAAGGAGATTAAAACTATGTTACTAGACAACGAGAACCCCGGTGTTTTCTTGAGCCAGGTAATTAGGAGTTGAAAATGCTTTGTGTGGCTTAGTTTGGCTGATTCTCCACCTTAAACTAGAAAGAGGAGGAAGTTGAGGCCCTGTGGCCACTCTGGAGACAAGTGGAATAATCCAGGAATGTCACAAGGACCGTGAGTTGGTGGCTTCAGCAGTAATGCGTGAATGAGACTCTCAAGAGGTCGTTTCATGTACAGAACAATACACCCCGTGGATGGAGCAAATTGGCCAGGTCAAAAGGCAATTCTTTAGACAGAGGTGTGTGCTCTGGGAGAAGCTTTCATCACCAAAGGAAAGTTGGTTGAAGAAATGATGTACTTATTACGTAGGTTACAGATTACATATTTTGGTGGGGAGGTAAGACAGTTTTGTTACTTTCTCCCAAACTTTGGAGACTTTCTAATAACCTGTTCCATAGAAAAGCTGACCTTTAGGGTTAAAAGAAGTGAAATAGCCCTTTCCTCAGCCAAATCTGCCTTTGGTGTCACTCCCTTGAATGGCTCAAAGACGATTTAATTTGTTTGGGTTAATTAATTCAGGTTCAAAACAGTAGTTGCAGTTGCGGCTCCCAGTTAGTAAATCAGACCGTGAGCTGTGGAGGTCCTGTTCCCTATCCAGGTATATTAGGATGGACCAATAAAAGGTATTTACAGAAACTCATTGGAAGCACCTAATTGTCAAGACAGTTTCCCTTGATATAAAAGGCAATTTAAAGTAAAGCTATATTTGGTCCACATTTAATTAATTTGGGGTCTTGGTTGCCCAAAGAAAGAATCAAGCACATTGGCTACAAAACTGATACTTTGACTAGACATGCTTTTTTCTTTCTTTCAAAATGTTCATGAAATTAAGAAAAAGTAATATTGGTGAACCTGAACATGTCTATAGCTGTTCTGATGATGATGATGATGATGATGACAATGATGCTGATAATACGATGATGAAGAAGGTGATGACAATGACAATCATTGTGATGACGGCAGGGGTGGGGAAGATGAATTTCAGAGTGACAGAAAGTAAGAGTTAGAAATCCAGCCATATTTAACAAATTGTATTGTCAGCAGTGACTCACATTAATGGAGTCATTATCAGAAAATTGCATATAATTCCTGTTATTGCGAGTCCTCGGGATAATATGGCTGTTCTGCCGGGAGATTAGGAGCTGCAGGCCCTGTGTAATTTTGGAAATTGCTCTGATAGGGCTCCTGTGGAGAGAGAGCTCAGAGCAGGCCCTTCCCACATGCCCGGCCCCTCTGGACAGCGCTTTTTGAGGAAGTCACCTGCTTGGTTGACTGCACAACCTGCCTCTTGTCCTCTCACAATAAAAACGTTCATTTATTCAGTCCATGCGAGTCTCTTGCTGGCATTTAACAGCGCGCGAGGAGCAACGTGCTCATTTTACTCGAATTATGCTTTAGAAAATGGCCCCATTTCAAAATTATAATGTCAAAAACTACCTGCCACCAGGTCTTAAGATGGAGAATGGTCAACCCTCACAGACTTTTATCAAATGGCAGCACCAGGCTCTCTGGCTCTGTTCATCACACACTGGGCTGTAGCTTTCTCTTAAAACCTTCTTCTTTTTTTTTTTTCTTCTTTTTTTTTCTTTTTCTGCGATAGTATCTCCCTTTAGATAAATTCTGGTTGCAATATTTTACTATTTTTAATCTTCCAGGAGGGAAGCGGGATTGCCCTTCTCCCTGTCCTTCACACCGATTTGTCTTTGCTGCTCATTATACAGGGTCTGCCTACGTCCTGGCGCCTGCTGCCAGTTCCATTAAAGGCAGAAGGAACTGCCAGGCCACAATTTATGCTGCAATCTCATAAAATTAACTTTCATGCAGAAATCCCTTTTTCCCCCTCTCTCAGTCATTTTTATGCTTAAGAAATCCTGATGATTTCCCTTAGAAGGATTAGTTGTCTTTGTCTTTGGAATTGACAAATTACATAGAAGGTTGGACTTAAGAGCAAAAGAAATGCAGAATAAAAGCTTAATTCAAACTTTCTTCCTAATGATTACAAAATCCTCCCTGCCTTATTGCACTAGCTTGAAAGCGGAAACATGTGCTACGGAGCCAGGCGCAGGGTAAGTTAATATAGAAAAGGAAGGGAAGGGAGTGAAATATGCAATATGGTCTTTTCCCATCTTGAATCAAAGGTCTCCACTTCTGGTGCCAGCCCTGCCTGCTCCACACCACTCCTTGGGACCTAATAGAAACTCCTCCTTAACTGGGCTCTGGGGGCTGGGCTCCTACTTCCTAGCACACCCAGTGACACCTTGCTGAGTAACATGTGCTAACTACTCTTCTTGCCCCTCTTCCAGCTGTCAGCAGGCTCAAGGCCGGAAATGCAACTGAGGAAGGCGAGGCCTTGAACTCTGAATGAGCCTCATGATGTCTCCATGATACCTGCTGGGCCAAAACCCCTGGCAGAGTTTGAGGAGTGAAAAAGAGCAGATTCAGGGCTTTGCTTTTCCTACAGGAAGCTTTTCCCTTGTCCCTCAACAAATGACCCTGACTTTTCCTCTATTGCCCTTTCGTCTTTATCAAATAAAAGATTCTCTTCCTGGATACAGGGTGTAAAAATAAGTATTTTGTTGTCATTAATGGGCTTTCTGGGTTTAAAATCCTTTTCTGATATTACAGATACCAGTAAAAACAAAATGGTACTTGTTCTTATAACTAATCATAATATTTTTAATTATTTAAAGTTAGAGTCCCAGGCTGAAGGACCCCACCGGTGCACGAATCTGTAGATATAAAATAAATAAATAAATAAATTTTAAAAAATAAATAAATAAGTAAAAAAATAAAGTTTGAGTCGCTCTTCAGCTGTGAGTAAAAAGCTTATCATTTAATTTGACAAATTTTGTATAGATACTTTCTGATATTCTCGGATATAGTGGAGTAGGGAAAACTAATCTAAGATGTCATCTTTATAGTTAGCATTTATTTCTTTCTAATGTGAGAAGAATGGTTTATGGTGAATGATGAAGATTGGAAAATGGATATTTCCATATTCTATTATTCTATATTTCTTTCTGAATTGTGTGAGAAGAATATAAAAGTATGGAATGCATATTGTTACAGAAGGCTGTCTTAGAAAGCAAACCTCTCATTACCTGGAGTCAAAAAAATGTAGCTGAATATGACAGTTACTAACCTGCTCAGAAGGGAATATTTTGCAATGTTGTGTGAAGGGCACATAAAACATTTACCCCATAAGAATGAAGGGCCATTGGGTATTAATCATATAATTATCTTTATTAGCATAATACCACATTTAGCCAGACTCTGCTGAGCTTCCATTCATACTGTATGTTTGAAGAAAAGTGTACCAAGTAAACTATGTAGGGAGTGAGTGTGAGACAATGTCAATGAGTATACAAATCCTGGTACCTATGAGCAAAGCATAGGATCCCATCTTAAAATAAATATAGCAAGTGTGCATTATGTAGAGTTCTCAAAATTAATTGCTTGAATCAACCCTGTACTATTCTTACCAATTAGAAGAATGTGTCTCTGAGCTGGGTTTTGATTTAACAGGGTCTCCTCTCCCCTCCCCCCAGGAAGAGACATCCACTGGATAGCATGACTAAAGCTACTGAAAAACAGAGGTAGGCAATAACTCACTAATTTAACTAAATGAGGGCATGCGACAGGGGGTAGGGGAGGCTGGGGGAAGGTCAATGGGGGAAAAAAAGGAGATATATGTACTACTATATGTAATACTTTTAACAATAAAATTAAATTAAATAAAAAATAAAAACCTTCAAATAACCAGTAAAAAAAAAGAAGTGTTTCTGACTAGATTCTAAATCTGCTGTGAATCATTGCAGTTTGAAGTTTTCTGCCAAATGCATTTAAATACTTAGAGAGTTGCCAATCATTTACATTACAAGTCCATGCTAAATATTTTTATTTTTAATATAATGAAGATAGCATGGCTACCTGAGAGCATGTAGCAAAAGCAATATGAGCCTTTGATGCATTTACCACCACTGTGTTGCAGCCACAGGCTATAACTTTGTCATTTTAGAACAAGGGAGGAGGGATGCTGAGCTCATTCTCAATTCTAGAGAACAATTGCTCCTTACACAAAGAATCTGCCCCCTGATGTATGTATGTATGTATGTATGTCTGTTTATATGTATGTATATATATATACATATATATCTTAGCAATTGAAGTAGTCTATAAAATTAAATCCAGATTATTGTGCATGAAACTAGGGGTTCTATGGAAAGGAACCTCACAGGGTGATCTGATCATAAATTCCTAACAAGGCAGGTCATGGTTGGTAGTCATACCCCAGGCATATAAGTTCTTTAGTGAAAGGTTTTAAGATAGCCCTGTTCCTTGTTCTTGTGTATTTAGAATAACACACCTTTGAAATACCAGAAGGAATACCCCTGGAAAGGAGTATTAACCCTCAAGAAAAAGCATAATCTAATTAACTATCATGTAATCTAATCCCTGAGTTGCTTCCTCCCACCTTCATGTAATCTTCCTTAGGTTCTCTCAGTAATTTCAAGTGCATAAACTATTATTCTCTGGAGCATTTGAGATCTTGCTTCCCCACATATGTTGACAGTTTAGCTCAACTAAACTCATAACAATACTCTACAAGTCTGGACATTTCTTTATGTCAACAATATATAAATATAAATGGGTGTATGTGTTTGTGTGTATATGTGTGTATCGCTCTTCCTTTTTCTTGTCTCCAATCAAAATATCTCACTAATTCTTTAAGCTTTACATTAATACTTGTTTCATGAAGCTTCTCAGACACCCTTGGTCCATGAAATTGTTCCTAATTAGAAAGCCCCACAGTCTACGATATGCACATCTGGAGAATGAAGGTCATTCTGCTTTGTATCAAATTTATGTGTGTTTTTTAACACATCTATTACCATAAATACACAGTCAGTCCATAGGATGCAAGGTCCAAAACTTACTCATCTTTGTATTTTAATTAGTACCAAGTGTAATGACATGCGTATCCAAAATCCAAATTATATGCTTATTAGAATTAAACTGTATTAAACTCTGGTGATTTTCCCTTAGAAGAAAGATTAATGAATCTGTTAAAGACTTTAGCAATCTCAGGGTTTGCAACATCAGAAATGACTACTTATACTAAGTCCATCTAAATCATAGTCATTGATGACAAAAGTTGTATCTCTACAGCCTGACTAACCAAAATGAGATGGATGACTTGTGAACATGTAAACAACTGTCATGGACTGAGGATACTTATTTTCAAAATCTTATTTTAAACAGTAACTCAGAGACTAGAAAAGTCAAGAGAAACATAGTCAGATTGCTCACTGTTGGCTTTGATTGGTGTCTTGGCTTAGAATCTGTCTCTGTCACAATTTGTTGGGTGGCCTCTGGTAATTTATGTCTTATCTTTGAACTTGAATTTCCGTAAACTATTATTTTATCTGACATTATTAGAATGGATTGCCTTAGCTAATCAAAATAGTAGAAAGAGTCAAAACCAGATGTGGAAATATGCCTTTGGTCACATTTTACCATGAGTAGCCCATGTGATTTGGGGCAAGCCCCTTACCCTCTTTATGATGCTCTGTAATCTGAGGCTATTGAACTAAGTAGATTACTCTATGGATCAATGTTCCTATTGTTCATCATAGGATGAGCTCATGATACAGTTTCTGATGGTTGAATGATTCAAGAAAATGACATAATTCCCTGGACAGCTAGGCAATTCCATGTTTACTATGTTGAGAATAACAGAGGGAAAAAGAGGACATCTGTAATACTTTTAAAAATAAAGAAAAATTTTAAAGAAAAAAAGATAATTACTTATTCACCAAAATAATAATTCCTCTTCATCCCTTGGTACTTCCACCTGAAAACATGTAATTCCTCCCCATCATCCTGTATGGAATCTACTGGGTTTTAGAGTAGAAAATCCTCCTGTTTCCAGTAAAAAATTAGAGGGCTGATTTCAAATAGCCTAACAGTGTCTTCATTAATTAATTCATCAATGGGATAAAACTTGTCATTTTAACTTGTTTCTGAGATTCCAATCAAAGCTTCATTAGCATAAACATTTCAACATGTGTCCTACATTAGCAGCAAGCATCAGACAATGAAGACTTCCATCATGGAGGGGTAAAGAGGCAGACAAGGCCATCCTGTAGCCAAATGGATATGGTTTTGTTAAAACTGAGCGTCCAAGGGAATGTTACAGTTGGATGAATACTAGCAGCTACCCTTTGTATGGGCCTGATGCATCAATAGATTTGCAAACTTTTCACTCTACCAGCTGGGAAATCTTTGCAATTGTTGGACCTGTCCCAAGATGCTGTGTACTACTTTAGGGAGAATGGGATTCCTGCCATGGAACATACCTACATACTAGACTCAGAAGCTGGGTCAAGTCTGATAATCCCAGTTACAGCATTGGATATAGGAGACAGGTAGCTGAGATAGAGAGATGCTAGGACTTCTAGTCCTGCTACTTGAAGTCCTAGCTACTAGCCAATTGACCTTGAGGAAGCTTCTCAAAGACAGAACTTATTCTTTCTTCTTCAACTACCTTGATTTACGACTGCTCTATGCAGTAGAGATATGAAACTTTGCTGACTTAAGGTAGGTGAAGTCATTAACAGCTTGCCTCATAGCCTATACAGACTTACAGGATTAATAGACTGGATGCCTGGTGAGAGAAGAGGATTAGATAACAATACCCAAGTGTTGGCAGAGAGTAGGACCTGTATGCCCACTTCCCAATTTTACCAAGACCCAGCCTCAGCCCCCAGATGCCATATTGAGGAGGAAACTAGTCTTGCAGAACTTGTTATCTAAATGCAGAGGCCATGGAACTGTGAACAATGCACTTCCCTGAGGCGGGGAGGGGAGGGTTGTTATGCTGGTGCCAGGACAGACCATCAGATGTGGCCTGACACCTGGGGGCCTTCCTGCAGGGCCAATAAGGGGGCAGGGGGCATATCTGCAAGACAAAGACCCCAGCGGGATATATATAGACATGCTCTCTGCATGTTTCTCCACTCTGATTTGGAAATTATTCCTGGAGTCCACTAGTGTTAATAAACAGGATCCCTCCCTTTCTTTATGAAGCGTGCTTGGTATTTCTTTGGTCTTCTGTAACAATATCACAAAATTCCAAGCAGTCTAGCAGTTAGCAAAGGAAGATGAGAGGTATAAGTTTCCAGGGTCACCAGACATCCCAGATCTGCCCAGTCAATGTAAAATGAAGGAATAGTAGATACTTCCAGCTTCACCCTGTATTTATAAGAATTATGTCTCCATTCCTTTCCCTTCCTCAACTCCCTGGTCATCCCATTTCTCCCTGGCTTTAGATAAGTGTAAAAGAAAAATTATTTCATTGTTCTTCATCTCCCCAGCCTGGTCTGCGGTTACCAATGTCATATGTTTTCCTCAGAACAATGACATGTTACTTCAGTTTCATTTCTGAGTTTGATGCCTTCAACTGCTGCCCATTTCATATCTATGTCAATGCAGAATGGTCTATTTTTATTTGAAGATTTTTAAAAATAGGGAGGGGAAGCCTTGGCCTTTTCCTTCAAATAACTGCCCGGACAGCTTTATGGATGGCTAGTGAGTTTCTTCCTGACCTCCCTGAGAGGTCCCATCAGTGCTAACCCAGTTTCCTTTAAATTCCATATCCCCAGCTCTGGGACAGCAGCCGGCAGTTGTATCTCATTCCACGATCCATAATTCTCAGCTTCAAAGTTCAGTGCCAAATAAGATCTCACACTGTTGGATAACCTTTTGTACCAGCCCTTCAGCAGTAATTAAATCCTGCTCCTTCTATGCTGCCTGGAGAAAACCTAGGTGCTCTGCTGTTTTCAAGTGCAAGAATGAAGCAAAACAAAACACAAAACCAAAGAACAGCGACACACAGCTCTGAGGCTTCCTCTTTATTAACTGGTTGAGTCAGCAAAGTCAGGGAACAGAGAGTGTAGTGGCCTTGGGGCTAGAGGTAAGGAGGTGGAGGAGCTGAGGGGGATGTGAGAGAACCCTTCGGTGGGATTCTGCTGGAGCAGAACTGAGAGCAGAATCTTAGTCTGTGAATGGAAGGCCTATAAGTCCTTTATAAACCTTAAATAGACATGGCTGGTCAGGTAACATGAACCAGGGAGATTGTAGAAGATCCTGAGGTGACAAGTGATCACTGTATGGAGCTTCTCTCTGATTAAAAAATAGCCAGGACTTACTAGGTGTACTGGTTAATAATGGTGGGTTTTGTAATCAAAGAAAACACGGTAATTTCAAGAGAAACATCAAAAGTGCTTTATTCAAAGTAATGTCCATCACTAGCTACAAATTTCCCCATCTTTCAGGTAATTTGTGGATACCGTCTCAATAGAACTTTTCTTGTTTTGAGGCAGACCTTTCAGAGACCCAATTTTCCACGTCTTCGTACGTTTTGAAGTGCTGTTCAGAAAGTGCGTGTGCCATCGATCGGAACAAGTGGTAATCTGAAGGAGCAAGGTCTGGTGAATACGGCAGGTGGGTTAATAATTCCCAGGCAAGATCTTTTAACGTGTCTTTAACTGGTTTTGAAGTGTGTGATGGTACGTCATCATGAAGCAAAATTACTTTGCCGTGTCTTCTGAAACATTCTGGCTGTTTCACGATCAAAGCGTGGTTCACATTGATTATTTGTTGTCAGTAGCGATCAGTATTAATGGTTTCACCTGGTTTTAGAAAGTCATAATACACCACACCTTCCTGATCTCACCAAAGGCAGAGCATTGTCTTCTTTCCGAAGCAATTTGGCCTTGCAGTCGATGTTGATGGTTGACCTGGATCAACCCATGATTTTGTGCATTTGAGATTCTCAAAATAAATCCATTTTTCATCACTAGTCACAATTCGATGCAAAAAAACCTTTCTTTAGTGCCATTGGATCAACATTTTCCTGATGACTTTTCAGTTTTCCATTTATCTTTTGTTCAGTTGATGTGGCAACCATTGTCCTTCCTTTAAAATCTTTCCCATTGTTTGTAAATGATTGGAAATTATTTGCTGAGCAACGTTTAATCTTTCTGCAAGTTGTTTTTGAGTTTGACACGCATCTTCATACAATAATGCTTGTAATTGTTGTCTTCAAACTTTTTCAGTTGACCAGGACGTTTTTTATCTTTCACATTGAAATCATCACTTTTAAAGCATTTAAACCAGCGTTCACAAGTATCTTGAGATGGAGCATGTTCACCATAAGCTTCCCAAAGTATACAATAACTTTTTCTTAAAAATAAAGTAATGAATTAAAACTTCCCACAAATGCTCTTTTTTTTGGCACAAAATTCGGCATTTTTAAGTGTAAAAATATCTATGATGTTAACACCTTCAGCAAATTGGACATATGACGTTTTGAAGCTTGCTGTCAATACAACAAAATAGCATACATATCAAATTGCATATATATCAACATATGTGTAACTCCATCTATTAAAAAAATCCACATTATTAGCTGGTACACCTAGTACTGAGCTACTACTGTGTACCTAGAAAGTCATTGTTATACCAACCATACACTGAATGATAACTATAGGATTTACTGACATATCTAATCTTTATGGCATACCTGGATCTATTCCTGCTTTTACAAATAAAGAAACAGAATATTTAAGAGACTTATCCAATATTTATGAAGAGTGGAGCTACAATTTAAACCTGGTTCTTTTTATATGAAATCTATGCTCTTTTTTGTATGCCAAATACTTGTATCCTACCCCAGAACCCACCCTTTCTGTCAGTATCTCTGTCAAATACCTCTCCTACAGGAAAACGCTGCTCAGTTGCAAAACCTGGCTAACACCCACCGCACTGAAGTTCACAAAAGCTCAGTGAACAAGATATTGTTGGCAACACCAATTGCCATCATTGCTCATTTCTGTAGCCACCATAGAAGAGAATGGTAGGAATGAAAGACAGATCTTGCCCTCAGGAGCTTTGAATCAAGTTGGGATGACATTCAGAGAGTCCTGGAGAACATAATAACACCTTAGGACAAAGGAATCAGCATAACAGATGTCGGATCAGTGACTACAAATTCTTGGTTAAGTGCCCAGGAGAAGGAGAACAATGATTTAGAGGTTAAAGTGTCCAGGGAATGAAGCATAGATCAGGACATATTTGAACAGGCCTCTGAAAGTTGGTTATTCTTTGGAGAGACAGAGAGGAAGTGGTAGGCCCTTAAAAAATCTGAAGAGCCACAAAGGTTAGATTGCAGAGGGGGGAAAATCATGGTGTTTACAAAAGACAATTAGGAAATTCCTTTGGCTGAAATAGATTGTTAGTGCTTCAGGATTGGTGAAGTCAAAAAAGTAACGATCCACCTAAATCGCAGGTATCATCCTCTTATTAATTGTATAGTCCATTAGTAAAAAGAATTTAGCAGGTACCCAAAGAATATGTGTACTTGTTCATATCTAAACTATATACATGCATAACTGTCCAAATGGGTTATTATGTAAAATATATGTTAGAATATTTTAAAGCATAAGATTGATAAATATAAGTGTGTTTTTTCTCTTCAAAAATATTTATTTTATTAAAGTTTAGTTGACATACAATATATTAGTTTCACATGTACAAATAGTGATTTGACATTTATATATCTTACTAGAGGCCCGGTGCACCAATTTGCGCACGGAATAAATATAAGTTTTAATTCTGCTCTAATATTTATTGTTTCCTTTCTTCTTTTAATGATGGGATTAATTTGTTTTTCTTTTTCTGGTTCCTTGAGGTGTACAGTTATATGAGGTCTTTCTTTGTTATTATAGAAATTTATCACTATAAATTTACTTCTTAGAATTGCTTTTACTGCTTTCCACAAGTTTCAGAATGTTGTGTTTTCATTTCCATTTGGCTCAAAGAATTTCTTTTTGACCCAAGGGTTTGTTCAGCGGTGTGTTGTTTACTTCTATATATGTGTTAATTTTCCAGTTTTCTTCTGTTATTGATGTTTGGTTTCATACTATTGTGGTCAGAAAACATAACTGATATAATTTTAAACTTCTTAAAATTTTTGAGACTTGTTTTGTATCTCTTCTAATAGAACTAAGTTTTTCAAGGGCAGAGAACTTGTTACACAAGAATTAGTAAGTTCCCCCACATGGAGGTATATACTATTTAGAAAGCTATATTTTCTCCAAACATGTTGTGTGATTGGGAATCTTTAACCGCATAAAGAGTTAATTTTTTTAAAAAAATGCCAAGGGCAGCAATGAATTACTTCATCTGAGGGGGCACAGTCAAGGCTTAAGAAGAACTGGCAATAGAGAATGTTCCCCTGGTGACAGGAGATAAAAGAGCCTCCCCAAACAAAGTGAGCACATCGCCATCCCACCAGGCTCCCACCCCCCACCAAAGCTGCAAAGTCCAAGGCCTGTGGGGTTTTTATATAAAATCATAAACTCCACAAGGGAATCAGAAAAAAAATCCTGACTGACTCAGGAGAGAGCTCCCTGCAGGGACAGGCAGGGATTTTCCTAGAAATCTGAAAAAAATAAGCATCTTAGATGATAACTCTGAACCCCAAATGAATCAGATAAAGCACCTTGGGAGGTTAAATAGATGATCTTGATCTCAGTACATCTTAGAATAATCAAGTAATTAAAAAAGGAACAAGGCTGTGTGCACACATTGGCATGCTTGTAAGTAGTGCAGGTCTGAGTAAGAAAAATGGAAAATACCAAAATCTTACATATTGAACATTACTTGGTAAAATATAAACTAAAGTTCAAATTAATTTGAATGATAATATACAGTTCTTTGGCAGACATTTCTTAGCCTCAAAATGATTAAAATTCTTGGAAATTTTTGTGTTTTATATATTAAATTTGAATAGTCTTTGTGTGTCTTGTGAAATATTAATTCAGAACATTTGCTCAATTTTTGTTTTTGCATGCATTACAACTTGTGGCTGTTAGATATAACTCTCATTTAGATGCTTAGCAAAACCTCTTCTTTGGTCTCTGTTTCCGTACTTGCCTCGTAAAACACTCCAAATATTGCTTTTAGAGAAAGGGCCAATTTACCGATTAGACCCAAAGGCAAAATTCTTTCAGCTTACATTACTTTTAAAGGCCCATGGAAATAGTTTAATTTCTTTTGAAATTAGAATTTTAAAAAATAAACTTTTAGGTCAAAGAACATGGTGTAACTATAATATTAATATATGTTCATTTTTATACCGATGCAGTCATGAAATATAAATTTTAATAACTTTTAAAAATTGAAAAAAGTGAGCGAAGGATGATGCCTATAAAAGCAAACGTGCTTAAGGTTTATGAAAGTCATAGTATGGCCACGTTCAGATGGAATCTTTCAGAAATCAAAATCACATCTTGCCACTCCTCTGTTCTGAGGCCTTAACATTTTACTTGCTGGTAGTGAGTAGAGAAGACAAATGCAACATCTCCTAGGATCTGGTCCCTACAACACTTTCTGGCATTATCTCATTCTATCAAGACCTCACCACATCTTATGCTTGAATATCAGCTGTATTGGCCCACTCTCGATGTTCTATTCCCATAAGCCATCATCCCCTCTTCTCTCCTCTAGTTGTTCCCTCAGTAAATGATACATACCGTTTTCTGGATACAATTATCATTCAGGTACTATAGACAGAGATGGGTTTACGAATTTTTTCAATCCAAGGAAGAATTTCTCTCTTTATTTTTATCAAAGTCCTTCCTTTATGCAAATTCCATCTCCTTGAGCAGCCTCCACAGATTTCCTTCAAAAGCATGATGTTTATATCTGTGGTATCCTTCTTGCCACCCTCCTCATGAACTCTTAGATTGCACAGTGCTTAATCATTTCCTTTCCATAATGTAATACTGAAGACATGTCCTAGGGTTCCTCTAGACTAGAGCAGGGGGCATATTTTGTTTTCATTTTTCATTATTCATTTAACCCACCACAGTTCTTACTGCATTTACTTAGAGTAAATGCTCATATTCCTTATAGTTAAATGCAACATAGATGCCGGAAGCCAATTCCAGCATGTCATAATTGCAAGAGTTTCATCAAAAGGTTGATGGAACTTGGGGGTACTCAACAAGGGCTGAGTCACATATGTTATTGCCTATTGGGAATGGCAAAAGGCATTTCCCCAAACCTGAAAAGGATGCATTAAATTGTTTGCTGCCAGACAGTTCAGGGCATCTTAATCTACATGTTATTGCCTCCTGTTGGCCAAACACCTGAACAGCCAAAGGCAATTCCCCATTCTGACAATGCTTCTGTATGGAACCCTACCCTTTGAAGTGTATATTTCCACCTTGCCTTAGGACAAATTGTGTTAATAAAAAGCAAGGGGTCCTGAGACAAGGAGAACTTAGCTCCTTTAGCTAGGCTCCTCTGAGCCCTAATGCCTTTCAAAATTATCTTTCATCTCTGGACTTTTACTTAAGTTATACACAGCCTTTCTCCAGATTGCTGAACCCTTCTTAATGCTGGAACAAGAACCCCAACACATAGATACTATTTGCAGCATTTTTATCACCATGACTCACCTAAAGTGGTTTTCCTAAATGGAGAGACAACTGCTTTGTGGTAAGGACAATGCCCTCTCATCTGTGACAATTCCTGTACCTCTGTGTTTGTTACAGAAGCACATTTTAACAGCTAGATCACTGAACTGAGAGTCAAAAGCCCTTGTTCCTACTCTGGGTTTAGTTTCACGTTACCTAATGTCAGCTCATACATAACTCCATCCCTCTGGGTTTGTTTTGTTTCCTCATCTGTAGAAACAAGGTTTGAATATTACTGGTCTCAGGGAACTTCCAGTTCTGGCATTCTCTAGTTTTATGGCCCATTGATGCTAGTCCTAATATGATCAAATACAAATTAGGAATGAACTGCTAAGGGCCTCCAGGATATATGAGAAGGGAAGTATTTTACAGCCTGCTCTTTCTGCATAAGGCTCCGGGAACAGTTCTCAAATGATGGGAAGGTCCCATCCTAGCTCTCAGTGGCCCTTAAGTTATTCTCACTTTCCAGCATAAGGAACATGGGTTCCTAATCTCCTTGGGTTCTGTGATCATTGTAAGAGGACACTAAATGAGATTTCTCCAAACAAAAGCAATAGTTTTTCATTTCTCACCAAATACATTCTTACAAAGACCTATGCACACTGCACAGAAATAATTCACAGTCCATTGAGAAGAACTTTTTCTGTTTGCATTAAATTTGCACTTGTATTTGAATTTTAGGGATTTTTTTGTTTGTTTTTTTCTTGTTCTCTTCTTTGGTTTCAGTGACACCAAAAGAGAGATAGTTGGGGACCTTGAAGAATAAGACATTTTGGAAGGATATTATCTTGCAAGCCCTCCAGAGAAGAATTTTGTCTTGTTACCATTTAGAAAATCTTGTGGTTCTCTGAGTTTGCTTTGGGCTAATAGCATTTTTCCAGACATTTACTGTCAATCCAACTTCACCAACCTGAGAAAGCTCAGGTACTATGGGTTTGCCGTCTTAATTTTTCTAAACAAAGAAAAATTCTAGCCACCATTCATGGTCATGGGTTTCTATTGAAGATGCCCTGATTCATTCATGAGCTTCATTCTTGATCTCTTGAGAGTAATAAATATTTCATGGCAGATAAGCTAAGTTGGGAGTGACTAACTGCCTTAAGTTGAGATTCAACCTGTAATTGGAGTCTCTTTACCCATATTTAATGCAAATGCCAATGGAAAAGGCATTATTTTGTACTCACTAAAAGTCAGTTTTACTGTGCATTTTGCATTCATTATTTCATTTAACATATAAAACCATCCTGCAGAATAATGGTTAATTTTATCATTTTAAAGATGAAAAAGTTGAATACCAGAGAAACGAACTTTCCGGAATCACCTAACTAAGAGAAAGGGGTGAAGGACCAGTCAATATTACTACTGTGACTCCATAGCATTCTATTTATAATAACACTAGGATTTATAATTAACACTGGTGTTGTTGCCTCTCACACTAGTCTATGAACCCCTAAAAAGTAGGAAGATCATATATTTCCTTCTTTACATCCATAGTGGCCAACACAGGGCATCCCATGGACCCACTACTAGTTGTTTTAATCTTTGTGTGGAGTTGAGACGGTAAAGACAGGTGAGGGTTGTGGCAGTGATAGTAGGTTTCCTGTTTACATGAGGAGAAGTGTTGCAGATGTGCCTAGAAGAGTGGATGGTTTTGGATTGACTGAGGTAAGCTGCTCAGCATTCCCATAGGGGGAGACCACTTGGGCAAAGGTACCAGGGGACTGAAGATGTGTAATGTGGCTGTGTGTGAACTGGGATAGTGCTGGTAGCCAATATTAGATATAAGAAATGAGAAATTACTGACTGATTGGATTAGCCCAAGCTCTGAAGAACTGCCTCTTTGAATGTCTAGGTTCTGGTCTTACAATTTCTCAAGCTCACCCAAGGGCAATGATTGGTCTCACCCACACCCCTCCTCCCATTTTCTATTTCCACTAAAGAGAGAAAGCTTAACCTTAAGGTGAGCTCTTTGCCTTTGATAGTCTGACAAGAAATGCAGCTTGCTCCCTGCCCCCCACTGACCTGCCCTTATTCTTGGAAGGAAATAAGAAGGAAACATAGGAAGTTAGGAGGGGGCTGATTTCTAGCACAGTCACTCCTTTGAAAAGTCATTTCAAATTGCACTAGGTGCTTCAATTGCCCTATTTTCCTGAAATTAATTCTAAATTTTCTGGGTACAATTTGTTTCCCTTAAGTCTCTAATTATGCTTTTAACATTCAATCTTTCAAACTCTAGCCATTAGTGACTTAATATGGTGTTATCAGAAGATAGAGGGCGTTAGGAGTGTCGGTGGGAATTGTAAGCACAGAAGTTGCACCTGTGCTTGTGATGGTTTGAAATTGATGTCCCCTGGAGGAAAGCTAAAAGAAAAATCTAATAAGTCACCAAAATAGACTAAAGTCAAGTCTGAAATTAGTAGTTAAGGTATTAGGACTTGTGGTTGGGAAGGATTTGATTGCTATTCACAATGTTCCTTTTAAACTTACTGAACATGGGTGGTGGTATGGGATTTCAGGCCAAATGACAATCATAGAAAATGTAGACATTACCAGACAGCAAGACATGCACAAGGATAAAATGCTAAGGTTAGTGAAGTACTTTCAAAGAAAAAAAAATGAAGGAAGGAGACAGGTATGAAGTAGCTCAGAGACATGACAAAAAATTTCAGTGTTGGCTCACTGAATAGCTAGGAACAGCCTGTGGGAGGAAGGAGACAGAAGATAATCAGTAAAGCAGAATTACTATTCTTTAAATGAATGATCAATAAGCATGGACTGAGCAGCCACAGTGCTTCTTCTATTTCTTAAAAATGGAGGTATACCAGGTGACCTCCGTACCTTGACAATTCACATATGTATTTCTCATTTGTGTCAACACAATCAGCTCCATGATTCTGATGACAGTATGTAATTTAAACTCTTAAATACTGTAGAGTCTTAAGAAGAGAGACCAAAGGGAGCTGATGCAGGCATGGATGGCTTCCTGAGCTATTCAAACTGAGGAGAAAAAGGCCCAGATGGTACTGCAGAGAACTCACAGTTAGAGAAACTGGAAGAAGAGAAAAAGACGTGGCTTTCAGAAATTCACAGACTCAAGGCATTTTGAGAAGACTGAAGTCCTGCCCGGGTGGTCTTGGATAGGTGCAGGCAGAGCCTGGCCAGTTACAGGCATTTATCTGCTAAAGTCTGGAGGTAGAAAAATAGGAGACATCGTTTCAATAATAAACAGGGTCAATCACTGAAGCAGGCAAAAGAGGGAATGTTTACTGTTTGGTGGGACAGAAGAGGACCTCACCATGACACAACAGTGAGCTGTTTGGAACAGAAAAATTCCACCTCAAAAAAAAAAAATTCTGAGAAGCTTAGAAAAGTGAAAAATCACTGAGACCTTGAAATCTCTTCACCTGAGAGAAGTTCCTAGCTGGAATAGAAGAAGGAACAGATATTAGAGAGACAGAAAAATGAAAGCTCTTACTAAGGAGAACCACCTGGGAAAAGTTACAATGCTAGTCAGAGATGAGCACAGTGTGTATGACTACAGCAAAACCACATCTGCCAGAACCGACTATGGACATGAACAAAGAGATACAGTTGAAGGGACTAAAAAAAACCAGACTGCGGTGGGCCTTGTCTTGTATGTTAAAAAGTGTTAGACCTCATGCCACCAAACAAGTAGATAATATTGAAGATTTCTGAGCAGAAATTTGATATTAAGATGATTTGTTTTCATCTTTTTTTGCATAGGATTTGATTAGGACTTTGTACCTTAAGATCTGGAAAATTATCAGAGAGGTGACAGTAGAGGAAATCTTTTCCAAAGTTTGAGAGTTCTAAATGGTGTACATGGGGTACATTTCAGGGAAGCATGGATGAACTGGTCAACTAAAGCTCAGATATCAGGGTCCCCTCATATGTCACCCACACAGAAATCCTTTCTGTTCAGATAGCTCTCCAAATCCTATGTGTATACATATTAGTATGCACCATCCATTCTATTGACTACCCACACAAGTGAATGCTACTTATAGGTTTGCCACTAAAATAGGTGTTCCATCACCTCAGGTGTTCCATCTACAAAGTTGTGTCATCAACATAGCTGTGTAATAGCTAGCTAATCTGTGGTGTAAGTGGGGCATGGGTAGATCATTATTTTCCAGAACCAGTCCACATGGGATGCTCTCCAAGAAAGCAAAGTATATAGAATTCTCACCCATAGCACCATGAGACAGTAAGGTGAGGAGCCATATACCCCTTTCTTTGAATGGCATTAAACCACACTTTTTCTAGAAACAATTTTCAAGTCCTAAAATAAAGAAAAAATATTTTCTTCTAAGGATTTCACATTTCAAAAATTCTGTTCTAAATAAACTGCAGAAATTGGTATCCTAATAACAAAAACAAGAAAACAAACAAAACAGTATGCTTAACAAGTACATATATGTAATAGGTATGCAGCAAAATTTAGGGAAATTTAAGAAAAAGGCATTAAATATAAAGTGGAGAAAAATAATCTTCTCATTTTATCTCTTATCCTCTCACTCCTTGCATAGAAAAAAATATATATAACTCAAGATTCATACTTCAAAAAAAATAACTTCTTTAATTCAAAGATGAACTTGAGTATGACCTCAGAGAATTCAGAATTGACTAAATGTTAGTCCTTTAATAAAGTGGACTTGGCAACAACTGATCTCAAGGAAAATTCAATCAAAACCAAAGTCTTATCTTTTTTCAGAAACAGGACAGTTGAGAATTGAATGTGATGTCCTAGAAAAATCGAAGAAATAACATCAAACTAGTTTGTTCCTAAAAACAAGGCAACAAGAAATTGAGGGCATTTTCACCTGTGATTTTACTAGGACAGATTCTGGGCTTAGAAATAACGTCACTTGGCTCCCTTAAAATCCAACACAGAGATAGTCAGAGAACAGGGAACCATGATGGCAACATTTCTGGGGTAATATTGAAGTAGAATCCAAGGAACTCCTGGAACCAATAAGTCCTTTGAACAGATAAGAGTTTTCCACCTAAGCACCCAACGTGCTCAGCCTCTCTTCTCTCAGTTTCTCCCACCTTGGAAGCAGTGAAGGAGAGCAAGGAATTGAAAGCTATGAAAATGGAAAGATTTTGCAACTTCTTTCTCATATCCTGCGTAGTAACATCTTTTGGAAATAAATATAAATGGCTTGTATTTCATCTCTTTTCCTAACCTTAAAGATGGGTAAACAGGAAAGCCAATCTCTAAGGAGCTAGGAAGGGCTTATCCATTGCACGATTCCATCACATCCCCAACTACTTTTTACAACCAAAACTAAACAAAAACTTAGCTATACTACTACATTTTGATTGTCTCTTTGTAAAACAAAACAAAACAAACAAATAAACAAAAAAACAAACTAGGACAGGACGGAGGCTAATTCAGTTCTATGATGTCAATCTTTTTAATGAAGACATGCTTTATTAAATAGGAGTAAGTGTGAAATTTTGCAAAACCCACACTGGCTCATCTCTGCTACAGCACATACAGTATGTTATGTGTATGAAGGATATATATTTGTCATGTGCATCATGCTAGAAAAAAATACAGCATCTTGCCCTGGCCAGTGTTGCTCAGTTGGTTGAGCATCATCCCATGCACTGAGAGATTGCCAGTTCAATTCCCAGTCAGGGCACATGCCTGGATTGCAGGCTCTATCCCCTGTAGGGTGCATGCAGGAAGCAGCCAATTGATGTTTCGCTCTCACATTGGTGTTTCTCTCTCTCTCTCTCTCTCTCTCTCTCTCTCTCTCTCTCTCTCCCTCTCTCTTCCTCTCTCTCTAAAATCAATAAAAACATATTTTTAAAAAATACAGCATGTTAACAACTTCAGGTTAATAGAAGAAGGACGGTGAGGGGAACAGATAACTCTGGTACATAATAGCACAAACAATTAAACCACGTCATCAGGACCATGAAATTTGTATTGTCAAACCAATAGGAAGCAGAGAACATCCACCAGGCTAGTTTAACCCAGAACAAAGTTTTCATCTACAAAAATCAGTCTTCTGATTTGAACTTTCACATATCAAGTTCAAGACTAATTTAAATTAATTAAGCAAGCAATGAAAACTAAGATTTTTAGTTATTAGTGAATAAAATACTAAATCATTCCATAATATATGACCAGTCTAATATACTGTATTATGAGAACTATGGGAACCACTATTACATGAAGATGGAAAAGATAAGATTTATACCCTTGAAGAACTCACTTTAGAGACTAGCCAGAACAGATATATATATAATTTATTGCTACTGATATATGTGAATGATAATATCCAAAGTCAATGCGGGGGAAATGAGCTCATAATAGGGGCCCAGAGATGACTTCTTGAACTAAGAGTCTTGAAGGATGAGTGAAAATAAGCCGGAGAAGAATGGGCAGGTGCCACCAACAGTGAGGCAGTGTGACCCAACAGGACGAGAGAAAGAGCATGGTGCCTTGGGAAATCAGACAACCTCTCACGGGTAAAAGCCAACAACATTTTGGGAAAGAGAGTATGTTTGTCAAGCTCTTAGCAGGAAATAGAAAGTAATGCAAATTTAGAATAACCCGAGGCAGGTTTAATAAAGGTTTATTTTTAAAGGTGGTGTAGGATGTTGAGAAATGCCAAGTATGTAAACTGACGGGGCAGAGGAGAAAAATCACTGGAGTCCAGAAGCAGAAGGGCTGCTTGTCAGGAGCACAGACCTGAGACTAAATCGAAGTCTGCAGGGAGGGAACCAGAAGGATAAATACTACTGACCTCACTCTCACCCTCCCCTCAGCTTCTGCTGGTACCCCATTGGTCAAAGCCAACCTGCAGCCTGAGGGTGTGAAAGCCACGTGATGCAATCTCTTTGGGTCAGAAAGCCTCAGCACAGAGCAGGTCTGGAGGATAACTTCAACTACCCAGCACAGAGGAGTATAGACGGAGATCAATCCCAAGAGAGGTAATCTCTGAATTACTTCCTCTCTGAAGTCTTTATTCATACTTTACCTCTCCCCTGAAGTTTTTTTTAGGTCTTAATAGAATTGACTACTACTTTGTGTAGTTCATAGAACTTTCTTTCCTCTACATTTAACCCTTTTTCATTGTGACATTTCATGGTCAGTTGGGCATTTGTCTCCATAAATAGGTTATAAAACCTTCCAGGAAGCAAGTTGTGTGTCTGAGCCAGCTTTGTATTTCCAGCGCCCAGCATGAGTAACAGGCACTCACTTCCTGTTCAATTGGATGTAAATAATTGCATCCATCACCTGAGTGATTCACCGTATCAGGGAGCTATGCTGGGTGTGAAAACTACCCTGTACATTCTTACCGTTCTCAATGTGTCCAGATAACCTGCACCTGCTCGCTCATGCAGCTGAAAAGGAGAGATTATGCTATCATCCAGATGACACACAGAAGTGAAGTGCAATATTATTATCCCGGAACCATTGGAATAGACAGATGTTTGCAGTAGTATAGATATTAACTAGAAAGCATCCTCCTTAGTAACTCAATAAGTACCGGTATTCAAAACCATTCAGATTCAGGCAACAATCATTTCCTGAGTGACAGCCTACCCAAGATGCCTGTGCTCAATACTGTCACACCTGGGGTCTCCTGTGATGGTGGGAAGAACTCTGTAGGGAAGGGGATTGTTATCTGCTGGTAGAGACAAGCAAACTGACATTAAGAGATGTAATTGTTAAGGAGCAGATATAAACCCAATTCTTTTGATTTGTAGAAACTTCCCAGAATGTTTTCCTATTTTAATCATAGAAATAAATGTAAATAGGATTTATTGGTTTAGTTATTCATTTTTATTTGATAATAATTATTATGTATTATTTTATTATATGTGTATAATGCCTAGCAATATATCAGTGAATGTTGAAAATGGTGTCTCTTGGGCATGGTTGCATTAAGTACATAGCCGTAAACATGTCAAAATCTACTCTTAATTGATTCTTGTTATTTGGGGAAAAGTGAGTGAAAGGAAAATGTTTTAGTAAAGAATAAAAATAAAGGAAGAATTGCCAGGACTATTTATATTGTTAGAAAACCACTCAAACACTCATTAATAAACACTTTGTAATAACCATAATAGTAAACATTAGGTTAATGTAACCTTGAACATTTTCTTGTTCCTTTTACAATAAATCTATGAAATTGCAAGTCACTAGTTAGACTTCATGGGAATGAGCTTTTAGGGGAAAGACTGAACATCATTCTTGGAAGCCAGATAGTTTGTTTGGTAGCTAAAGGAAAACATTAGAAAGCAAAATAGACTGTGGCAGAGACAAGTAAATTTGCCATGATTTGTCACGCTGCATGCCAACTTCATTAATTAATACAGACTTTAAAATTATTTAAAGAATAACAGCAAAAGGACTAGAACTACTTCTGGGGTAGATTAAAAAATACAGATCAAGTGGGTTTCATTTAAAATATGGTGGCTTCAGATAAAACTAATTAATAGGATGACAAAAATGGTCAATAAAATAGAAACAAATCTTGCTCTTAAACTCTGGCAACAATGAGCAGGATTGATTCGAAATTGTTCCTCTTTCCCAATTGTATGTAAAAACTTTATACCAGTTTTGAGTTGCTGCTGCTTTAGTACTTTTCATCATTTTATTGTATTGTAATAATACATATCTTGTTCCATGTGACCAAAGGTTCTAATGACATCAGGCAAAAAGGGAAGGGTGCAAGTGATTAAAGAGTCAGAAAGAGGAATGAAGGAGAATGGAGAGAAGCTTAAGGAAATAGACAAGTGGAATAGACTAGGAATCTAGTGGGTAGATAACAACAGTTTTTTTCTTATTGCATATTTTTTCAAAAGCAGGGTTATCTATTCTTCTTTTGATAGCTTCCAGTTTCCTGATTATTTGTTGCTTTGGTTATATGTTTCTGCATAACAAATTATCCCCAGACCTCCTAAGTCAGTGGTCGGCAAACCGCGGCTCGCGAGCCACATGAGGCTCTTTGGCCCCTTGAGTGTGGCTTGGCGTTTAGAACCACTTCTTCAAAACAGACTCGCCCAGGCCGAAAACTGACTTCTGTGCATGGGCCACGAAGTTTCAATTGCACTGTACGTGTGCGACCGCACATGGTATTTTGTGGAAGAGCCACACTCAAGGGGCCAAAGAGCCGTATGTGGCTCGCGAGCCGCGGTTTGCCGACCACTGTCCTAAGTCAATCCTAAAAGCAAACTTTGTATTCATTATCCTCTCCCAGTGGCTCAGTTGGTTACAGTGTCATCTTATACACCAAAAGGCCGCAGGTTCAATTCCTGATTAGGGCACATACTGGAGGCCAGGGCACATACTGCAGTCCTAGTGTGTGATATTATCAAGTAAAGCATTTGCCACAAACAAAGCAACACTGATGGAGTTGCTTAAAATAGATTTTTATATACCATCATTATGAAACTAGAGGCCCTGTGCATGGAATTCATGCACTCAGGGGTGGGGGGTACATCCCTCAGCCTGGCCTGTGCCCTCTTGCAGTCTGGGAGCCCCACGATCAATTGCCCTGCAGAGGGAGGCCCCACCCATCTGCCGCAGTGCTGCTGGCCAGGTAGCCTGGGCCTCCCTCTGCAGGGTGATCAATTGTGGGGCTGTGCAATGATCTCCCCAAAGAGGTAGGCCCCGCCCACCCAGACATGGCTCTGTGATCATGATGCAGAGGGAGTCCCCACCCACCTGCTGCAGCCTGCCAGGTCAGTGGCCTGGGCCTCCCTCTGTGGGGCGATATGGGGCAATGGCGGGGGGCCCCCCGACCAATCGCATTGCACCCGCCTTGACTGTCCTGATGCCAGTGCGTGTCATAGCATGGTCGTCCAGATGGTCATTCTGCTGTTCGGCCGTTTGGTCAATTTGCATATTATACTTTTATTATTATAGATAGTACTTTTGTATAACACTTTATAGTAGAGGATGAACATCATGTTCCTTATTTTATCCTACTTTATTTTATTTTATTTTACTTAATCCTCTCTCTCTCTCTCTCTCTCTCTTCCTGTCTCTCTCTGCCTAAATATTAACAAAACCATGTCCTCAGATGAGAATTTTTTAAAAAGTTAAAAAGAATTGTATTCATTTGCTACAATTCTAGAATTTGGGCAGAGATCAGCAAGGGTGGGCCATCTCTGTTTCACCGGGCATTAGCTGGAGTTTTTTGACTTAATACGACAATTCCACTTCTCAGATGACCTCACATACATGGACAGCAATTCATGTGGACTGTGAGCTGGGCGCTCACCTGTGCTTGTTGGCTGGAATCTCAGCCATACACACAGCTAGGTCAGGCTTCTCATTGCACAGTGGTCTCAGGGTAGTTGAATGCCTTATATGGAGGCTGAATTCCCCCCAGAGCACAAAGGTGAAAATATCAAGGTCTTCGGGCTTAGACCTGAAACAGGCAGAGTGTGATTTTTTGCCACATTTTAATCATTAAAGAAGGTCGGGGCCCAGAGTTAAGGGAGGGGGCCACTCAAGAACATGGGTATCAGAAGCCAGGATTCAGTGGGATCCTCAAATTGTCCATCTATCCCATCTGTCTAGAAAAGAGATGATTGGCATTTGATAAGAATAATCACTTTTCGGATTTTTAGTGATGTTAAACCAACAGTCTCTAAGAGGAGCTCAAGGTGACCCTAACAAGTAAGCATCTTATAACAGAGTCCATATCACCCCACACTGATAATAACCACAAAGAAACAGAATTCACATAATGTGAAAGATGATGGCCTTTTTTCCAAGTTTTGAAACAAATTATTTATGAAGTGAAATTTACCAGCCAGAAACTTATAGATTCAATTTTGTTTCCCTGCCTCAACACAAAATTTACTGGGCTTACATGCTTTCTCATTTGCTTACTCAGCAAAAGTTTGTTGTTGCTTTGCTTTGTGGGCACAGGGTACGTGAGGTACAATGATATATGTTAAAAGGGAATCTATACTAAAACGGAGTCTGCAAATATTGGTCCCGTGTGGATTTGGACTATCTGAAGAAAGTAGTTTACAGAAGAATTCTCAGCTTTGCTTTCTCCTGTAACTAAAAAAGTGTTCCAAGATTTGTATTATAGAATCATGGCAGAGAAGAACAGCTAAAGTAGAAAGAACAAGCAACCTTAATTGAATTTCTGCTACAGATGTTTTCTTTTCATCTGGGATAGCTCAGCACCTCTACAACCTCAATTTCTTCATCTTTGATAATGGATGGAAATCTAGATATGAGGATTAGGTAAGATGAAATAAAATAAAATAAAGTAAGATAAAATAAGGAATGTGAAATTCATTGTCTACTCTAAAGTGTTATATAAAAGTACCGTTTCATAATGATGGCATATAAAGTTCTATTTTAAGCAACACCATCAGTGTTGCTTTGTTTATGGCAAATGCTTTACTTGATAATATCGCACACTAGGACTGCAAATCACTACTGCTATAACTCCTCTTGCAGGTGTTCTTGAGTGCTCCATATACAGAAAGTATTGGAGGATTTTTACAGATGTTAAATATAAATGCTAATTGTGGGTGAGGAAAGCCACGTAGGAGAGACTGCAGGTGGAGTCTAGTGTTTCCAGGCAACTTGACATTTTCATTAGGAAGACTCTTGCCAAGAGGAATTACCGGAACCTCACCTGGTCATGCCTAGAGATGAGAATTTTCCCTTTTCATAAACAATGTAGACTTCTCTTGAAAATATCAAGTCGTGAAACATTGACTAAGCCTTGCACTTAATACCTTCTTAGGAACTCTGGGGGATATAAAAAAAAAGCTAAGCTGTGTTGACAGTTTTTGAGGAATTTATGATCTGTTACCACTTCAATATTATAGTCTACCATGCTACAGCAAGCTGGGTGGGAGAGCTATCTGTGGGAGGTGATAGAAGCTTCTAAAGTTTAGGGAGAGTTGAGACAAACCCACCTTTGGGCAGGAAGGAAAGGTTCCTTGAAGATAGGAACTAAACTTCTGCTTAATATTATTGCTATATCTAAGCATTAAGAAGTGATTGTCAGTATCTGGACTTCAATGGGTTCTTGAAGATCAATATGCTGAGAGAGAGAGAGAGAGAGGGAGAGAGAGAGAGAGAGAGAGAGAGAGAGAAGAGAAGAGAAGAGAAGAGAAGAGAAGAGAAGAGAAGAGAAGAGAAGAGAAGAGAAGAGAAGAGAAGAGAAGAAGTGCAAAGAAGGTATTTATGATGGAGGGATAAGCTTGAGATGAGGATGTCTGGAAGATGGTCCCTGCTAAGGATGCAGGGAGATGAAGTTCGCAGGTAAAGGAACTCCAGCTGTGGAAGACTTCTGCATCCAGACCTAGGAGTCTGGGCTTTCATCTGGCTGGCAATAAGGAGCAATTATTATTTGCTTTTAAGTATGATGTTCTATTTTGTTAAAAATTATGGAGTAAAATTTTCTGTAGCTTATTCCCTTTATTGAGAGTTCAAAGTCTTGCAGGATTCTGAGGTTAAGAAATAGAGAGAAAAACCTTAAGCACTGATTCATTTTCCAATGATGGAATTATTTGTCTTTGATTAATCATGAGGATATTTCATTTCTGATTGTGTCTCCTTTCATCTATTTCTACTTCATACATTTCTAAGATACTGAAAATCTACTCCTTTGAAACCCTAATAAGAGATCTTTTGTGTGTGCTGACTTTTTTTTTCATTTTTGCACAAAAAGGCATTATGTTTGTGAAGATGTTATAATAACAGGCTCAGCAGCAAGTGAGGTAAGGCCACAGAAGCATGGTGGCCTCATAACACAGTTGCCATTGTCTTGAAACAAAAAGCCTAATGAGGTCTCCTTTAGGAATTTCACTGCAAGAGTAAACAACCACTGAGGCAGGTGATCAAGAAGAGCAAATATGAAAACAGTATTATGTCTCATGCCAGGGTCTTTTTGTATGTGGAATTGTGAAAATAAGGCATGACTTCTGATTTTTTGTGTATATTATCGAATCTAATCAGCTCTCCTAAACCGTGAGGTGAAAGTGCTTAGTGCATTCATACTCACATATGCCTGTGGATGCAGAGAGGTAGCTAAGCTTGTAGATAACCCCATGCTGGCAAAGCCCAGCTAAATATTCAGATAAACACAAAAGTCGGGTGAACCAGCAGGCCCATGCAACCCCCTGAGGCACAGCTAAGCTAGTCTGGCCTGCTGTTCTGTATTCTACAGGAATGCTAATTTTAATACCAGCCTAGACCTGTACTTAGCCAATCTCCAACCCTTGCTCACCAATTTAGAACTGTACCTGACATATCCTAAAACGATACCTTGATTTTTCACTCTCAAACCATGCAATTTTGCTTTCTAAAACTTCAGCTGAAAACAAATGTATTTAACATTAGGCTTTGGCAGAAAGAAACTTTCAGTATAGAAATATGCATCTTCATGAACACAATTGTTAATTCAAACTCTATGCAATTAAAGAGAATGGGTGTGTAGCACATAGTAGGTACTCAGTTGCATTCTGACATTGAACCCCATGAGATACCTGATCAGAACTCATAATTGTAAGCATCATTTGGACAAGTCAGAAATTAATTGAGTGGTGCCTAGAACAATAAGATACAGGAGAAAAAAATGATTAATGCTTCTAAGACAAAAATAGAGAATGAGGAAACTAGAGGCCCTAGGGAATAATTCATAGAAAGGAGCATGCATCTCATCCAATTCTGTTCCTTAAAGGTACAATGAACACAGGAGAGCCACCTCACCCACCTTTTGATGCAGAGACCACTGGTAGATGGTCTCCGGAGTTGATTCAAAGGACAGGACATTAAGGGAAAAAAGCACCACATTTAATTTTACCTCCAAATACCTAACTTGCTGTGTGATAAGAGGAAGACCGTGTCACTTCTGCAGGCCACAATCTCTCATATCCTAAAGAAACTTTTTTGAAATAAGTGGTTTAGGTAATACCCTGAGTATAGATAGTGACACAAGAGATTATTTCTTCTCCCATAATTCCAAAATTCCCCAGCAAGAAACGTTTGTTTCCAGGTGAGCATTTTTAAAGGCTGGAGTAACAGAATTATCAAACATGAGTTCCACAGATATCAGACTTGCACCCTTCGAAGATGAAGGTCCAGTGAGGAGGCCTGGCTCAGCAGCTCCTGTGTCAGATGGAGGCATTGGAATGGCCAAAGGCACAGTCACGGGAGAAGAGGAAGTCCCTGTGCTAAGGGCCATAGGTATTAGCTGCTCTGAGTCAGACACCATTCTAAATGGGCAGATCCAATAGTAAACAAAACAGAAAGAGCCCCTATGCACAAGATGCCTAATTCTAGGGAGGGGAGATAGATAATAACCACCAAATGAACAGGACATTGGGCAGGATTAAGTGCTAAAAAGAGAAATGAAGCAGACTAAAGGGAGAGATTGGGCATGTGGGGAATGCTACTGAAAACAGGCTGTTTGGCACAGGCCTTTCTGAAGAGGTGATATTTGAGCAGAAGTCTGCAGGACAGGAGTAAACAGCCATGTGGATACCTCAGAGAAAACCATTCCAGCCTGGAGAATCCGGAAGGTCAAATTAAGCCCTAAGGCCTGAAGGTACTTGGTGACTTTGAGGAACCCTAAGTAGATGAATGTGGCTTGGGAGGTGGGGTGTCTACAGGGGTCAAAGCAGGTCAACTCACACAGGACAATGTGGGTGGCTCTTCTACAGGCTTATACTCCGAGTCAGCTAGGACTTTCAGTAGGCTAGTATCACGTTCTAAGTTTTAGAATGATCACTCTGGATGGTTACAGGGAATGAATTACAAGGAAGCAAATATCTAAGAGGAAAATGGGTTCAAGTTATTGCAATAAGCCAAGCCAGATGATGATTGTTTGGACTCAACTGATAGTAGCAGAGGTGGTTAAGGTGGTCAGTTGAACATGTATTTAAAGGTATAGCCACCAGGATTTGCTCATGGGTTAATAGGACACCCCAAAGAATAAGGTTCTCTCCATAAGATGAATCCTTGCCATAGGGACTGCAAGTAACAGGTAAAATCCTAGGGAAGGGGATCCTGCCAGCACTTGAGAGCATGGAATAATCAAGATACTGGGTTACATTGTAAAGTAAGCTATGCATATCTGAGGAGTCAAAGGCAACATTTTTTAGGACTCATAGGTCTCCAAGGTTGTTGAGTCACAATGAAATTCCTTACAACACTGTGTGAGATGATCCATCCGTAATTCCCTGCCAAGTCAGACACAAAGCCCCCCACACGTAGGATACAAAGGGCTCTGTGGCTACATGATGACAAACCTAACACGAGGAAAATGCAGCTTTGCCCAGGCTGAGTCTGGGAAACAAGAAAATCTCATTGGAAACTCAGCCCCCTAGAGTTCAAAACTCATCCATCGAAGGAAAATCACAAGCTTGACTTTGTACTTGGTCGCTCTGACTGACAGATAATTGGCAGCTGACCCATGTCACCATAATTTTCTTTTCAGAATATGCCAGGACCTAAAATATTTGTTGTAACCACATCACAGTGGATATGCAGTGAGCTTGGACTGTTCCAGCAATTGATGTGTGTCTGTGAGTTACATGTCCCTCTAATGAACCCTGGTGCTGCCCATGGTGACTGCTGTCAGTACAAACTACGGCATGTCAGTACATGCTGACACACACACACACACACACACACACACACACATATCTTATGCATCAGTACGGGAGTTTAATTTGATTACTTCTGATATTTTAACATACAGAATATGATATTTTAAAAACACTTCATTTTGAGTCTACCAGTTTACTTTGTGGATCAATTCTGTTGTAAGCTTGGACCAGATTTAAGCCCAGGCTACGTGTTTCCTCACTTCAAAATCTCTAATTGTCCATGGTATTTTCTTATAATAATAAGAATTAACTGACAGTACATCATTGATCCAAGTTTAAGACTCTCCAAAAACAATTTGACATTTAGGAGATGAAACCAATAACGAATGGTCAGAAAGAGTTATTGGAATAAAGGAGCAAGGATGAAGCCATAGTTTCTGCTCTTCCCCTATCATCTCTGTGAAGGTCATGTGCTGGCTATCCCTCCCATCCCTTGAAGTTCCTGTCTTTAGTCTAAGAGGTAGATGTTAAAGGATGTGGGGTATCCATAGCACTGGGGCCATGGTGGTTCATAGGGTCTTCATTAAGGATCACAGGAGCGTGTCCTGTCTCAGAGAGTTCTCCTAATGCCTAATTCAGAGCCTAAAGTTTTGGCACTCTGGACATATCCCTTTTGTTATGAATTGTCTCTCCAGACTTCTTTAAATTCCAAGTGCCCCTGGAAAGGTCAGTGCACTAAATCAATGTGGATAGGTTTATTGGAATCTTTTCTTGGTATCTAGCAGTTTCTAGTAAAATTACTAGCAATGAGAGGAAGGAGGAGAAATAGCTGCTACTAAAAGGTTTGAAATGAACTCAAGAAGAACACACGATGGGGAGAGGAAAGATAAAACAAAAAACAAAAAACGAAACCTCTTCATCTTACCAAAAATTTGACCTTTCAGGATGATTGAGGAAAAAGAATTGAAATAGGAGGAAATGGGAAATTAGATACGGATTTGGTAAGATGAAGGTAGTTATTCATCTTGTGAAGTCCAGGGGTGGGAAAGGAAGTCTACATGGAGTGGGGAGATGAGAAAACGAGACATTCTATTCTCCTAGTAAACGAGGTCTTCGGGAAGCAGGGAGCAGCAGGAGGCCTCGGGTCAGTCGCCAGCACTGTTGTCTGAGCACGCCTGCAGTCTGCACTATTGGACTCTTCAGTTCAGAAAGACCCAAGGACTTTGATTACATACCATGCCTATGGAGCTAAATGAAAATATGGGGGGAAAGAGATAAAAAGGGGGTGGTCTGGAAAAGAAAACGCTAAAACCCATTCACAACATTTAGCTATGAAAGACGTGGAAGACAGAATGTTAACGTGAAAAGAAATTCAAGTAAAGAATATGTGTGTGTGGGTACAACCTATCCCTATTCCCAATAAAAACAATAGCTAACGTGTATTAAAAGTTTTCTACATTCCAGGTACAGGCCTATGTTCTCTACATATATTAACTCCTTTAGAACAAAACAACCATATGAGAAAGGTGCTATAACCCTCTTTTTGCAGAAGAGGAAATGAAACAAAGCAAGACTGCCAGCGTATTGAAGGTCACATAGACAGTGAACAGGAAGATGACATTTTTCTCCCAGGTGATCTGGCTTCAAAGTGTATGAAATTAACCGTTATGGTTTACTGGCTCCCTAAGAAATTATGAAGTCTCACAACATGTTTTATATTCCCCATTTCAGCACTCTAAGAATATGCTGTTATCAATGTGCTTAGATGTCAATGTCTCTATTTCTCTAGACGGCATAATTCTTAAGGACAGGATCTCAACCTCCTTTGTCTTCTCAAGAACCTAAACCATGGCTGGTATATGACAACAACCACTACGCTGAATGTTTATATAGGGCCGACCATATGCCAGACACTACCTTTTGTATTTTGGAAGAAGGCAAGCAAGATCTGGAGATGCAGGAAGAGAGGAAGGGAGATGGGGAAGAGAAAGGAAAAGAAAGAAAAAGGGAGGAAAGAGAGGTAGGTTGATTTTAACTAAAGAGGCGATCTGCCACAGAGAAAAACGGGATAAAGAGTCCGTGGAGGAGCAGCTATTTTATGAGAACATAAACTAGCTTTAATTTTTGTTCTGCTCAATGTTTCTGAAATCTAGTCTAAGATTTCATGTAAATCTATTTGAAAGGAGTTGCTAAATTTTAACTGGAAATACTTCTTTGTGCTAAATAATGTTTATAGCATGCTAAATTATAGCCAAGAAGCAATATCATTACAGGGCTGTTTAGCCTTGGGAGTTTATGTGGAAAGTCAGAAGAAGGTGATGATGCATATCAAAATATACAATAAAGAACTTTTAAAAATCACGGGTAACTCTATTTATTAAAATTATTTTTTATTTAGCCATTTTTCATGCATTCAAGGTTAATGGGAGAATGAAACCAACCATTGGGAACTGCAAATGTCTGAGAAGTGACAACAATGATATCTTGTAGTCTTGCAGTACTTTTTAGGGGAGAAGGTCAAAGCACATTACAATGCATCCAACCTCACAGAAGCCTATGGGATATGTAGGTGGTGAGGAGTTTGAGTTCAGTAAAATGGAGATGGAAGTGTTAAGTGGAGATACTTAAGGTTGCAAGTCAGCCTTGCACTTGGATGCACTTGGGTGATCTTTGTATAGCTCACCGGGATTCCCACTGTGCACTGATGGGACTTAAGGAAACACCTGCAGCCCCTCACTGCAACCTCCCCTCCCCTTGCAGCAGAGTTCTCCCCAAGCAGCATCCAGGGAAATGTGTATCTCCTGACGAAGGGCGGTGTCCTGTCTGTCACACCCACAGCGCGCCCTGTGAGACATGCTAACACAGTCTCTGCTTGATTGCTGTATTCACAAGAACCTCACACTGCTGGGTAGCCCCTTCCGAAGATGACCTGCTCCGTGTAGAAGGAGGAGGGCTCAGAATCTGTGAAGAACTTGTTCACTCGGGGAAATTGGGTAGAACCCAGGAACTAAGGCAAGTTTTACAATGCCTGAGTTCTTCTCTGACACTAAATAGGCTTCATCAAGACAGCAGGCGTTCATGCCATTGCTGTCAACCCGGGGGTTGCATGTAGAAAGGAAGACGGTGTGTGAGACGAGGAATACAACCCTGCATATGACATTCTGTTCTGCCAGAACCACTCCAGGCAGTCCAGTGCTCTGACTGCCTGTTTGAATGTGGCCACTCCAGTAAGGAGCCCCTCCTCCCACCCCACTGAGTGCTTCCCTATGCAACACCATGGGATCTTCATGATGAAGTCAGGCAATTAATACTGTTTTAGTGAAAGAAATATGCCAAGCCCCAAGGTAGTGCTGAGACATCTTCAAGTTCAAATTAATTGGCTATTTTAATGGAATTACATCAGAATGACTAATGTTTTAAGAGATGTTGGAGCTCAGCCTGAAACCTTGGGTATATCAAGGTTCACTCCTCCCTACAGTTGCTAGAGAGCAAACGTTTATTCCTTTGTCCACTTGACACCCACTATGTACAATGTATTGAGGCCAAAATGGTCAGGAGTCCAGTGATATATAATGCATGGTCCCTTGGGGATGGAGATACTGCTGAGAGATGGAAATAGCACCATACCAAGAATTAAAGAACAATCTAACCTCACGTAGCAAAAGTTACAAGGCAGGTGTAAGCCAGCAAGCAGTATCTAAGGACAAGGCTGTGAATATGCTGCCGATCAGAAGAGGGAAGACTTCCCGAGAGAGATGAGAATTAAGCGGATTCTTGAACAATGGTCAGCAGGTACAGTTGTGGGAAAAGAAGACAGGACATGTTGTACTGTTGTTTTATGATGTGTCCTCATCAGCAAGAATAAAATCTTTGTTTAGTAGTGAACAAATGAGTGAGTGAATGAGTGAAGATACCAGGGAGAGAGCCTGTCAAGAATGAAGTGAAGAATGGAAGATGATCTTACTTTCCAGGGAGCAGATTAGTATCGCTAAGTCTATGATATATCAAGTGTCGCTGTAGTGGCAGTGATGATAGGCAATAAGAGAATCAAATGCAGAGAGTTTAAAAGATCATACTGTGATTTATTTCTACCTAAAAACAGATAGGTATGCAATAACCACTATATAAATGCTAGCTGATTTCAATCAATTACCACGCTGAAAACCCTACCCCCTAAATTAGCTCAGGGTGCCATGCTGATGAGCTGCCTGGCTCCTTTGTAAGCCATCTAGAATCAGAACGGAGTGGAAGGACCTCAGTCTAAATCAGGTCCTGGCTCTAAACCACTGGAAACGCCCAGCTTGGAGTCTGGACTTCATGCTTGGGGCTAGTCACTTCCCCACTTCATCCCAGACCAGATCCACACACATGTCCCGCTATTGCTGGTGAGAACGGTCACCTCCTTATTTCAAGAGTACCGGGTTGTTTAATGTTGTCCTGAGTGGGGTTTCAGTGAGGGAGCCTGATAACATTACAAGCCTAAAGTAGTGTTCCTTCACGTCTGACTATGTAAAGGAATGGGCTCAACCTAGAAAAGAGTGACCTGCTGATACAGAAAAAAATTTCCCAACGAATCCCCCTATCCCATAATATAATCTCTCCTAAGCTCAGCCTGTACTAAGACCCAGGAGGTGATCACTTTGGAAATAGCATCTATTTGTTTACTTACTCCCTTTTAACTAATATTTTATTACCTTTTCATTGAGCTATAGATTATATGAAGCAAAATGCAAAATCTTAATTGCTTATATAGGCAACAACATGGATGAACTTCAAAACAAAAGAAGTCAGATACAAAAGAGCACAGGGTATGGGCATGTATATGAAGTTCAAAAAGCAGAAAAATCAATTTATAGTGATATTTGTTTTTAATTGTGGTTATCTCTACTTCCTTTTTCTTGAAGACACCAGTGAGTGATTATTTGATTTAATTCATACTAGAATCTAGAATTGTTCCTTGCTTAAATGTATACTTGAAATGACCTCCAGAATTGCTCCAAAAAGTGATAATGCAAAAGACGTATGGTACTCCAGGGTGATATTCAATTTCTTCTACTCCTTTTTTTATGCTAAAAATACAAAATCAGATATCCTGTAACAAGATGAGTCTATCATTACGTCTTATATAAAGGCCACATTTCACAGATGGGATTATTAAGGTTAAGCAGATAGCTGCAGTGGCAAAGGCTTTACCAAAATCCACATCTTCCAACTCACAATTCACATTATCTCACAAAAGGACAAAAAAGCCTCTCTCTAGACACAGTTGCAAGGCAGTATATCTACTGTCTTGCAGAAAAGTTTAGCAAGTTGAGAAAAGTATAAGAAATGCCTATATGCTTTATGTGGACTTCATTGGAATCCCACCAACATGATTTAAAGGGATTTTATTTCTTTTTATTCTTTGCTTCCTTCCTTCACCTTTTTCACTCAGTCTCCCAAACTCCTCTTCTGACAGCTCTCAGTCTATTCTCGGTATCCATGAGTCTGTTTCTATTTTGTTTATTTTTGTTCATTACATTCCACATGTAAGTAAAATAATATGGATTTTGTCTTTCTCTGACTGGCTTTTTTCACTTAGCATAATACTCTCCAGGTCCATCCATGCTGTCTCAAAGGGCAAGATTTCCGTCTTTTTTATGGCTGAGTGGTATTCCATTGTATAAATGTACCACAGCTTTTTAACCATTCACCTACTGATGGGCACTTGGGCTGTTTCCAAATCTTAGCTATTATAAACTGTGCTATGAACTTATAATAAGTGTGCATATATTCTTTCTGATCAATGTTTCTGGTTTCTTGGGATATATTCCCAGAAGTGGAAACACTGGGTCATAAGGCAGTTCCATTTTTAATTTTTTGAGGAAACTCCATACTGTTTTCCACAGTGGAAACTCCACTGTTTTCCATAATGCACGGGATTCCCTTTTCTCCGCATTCTTGCCAACACTTGTTATTTATTGATTTATTAGTAGAAGCTATTCTGGAAGGAGATGCTATCTCATTGTGGTTTTAATTTGCATTTCGCTGATGATTAGTGATATTGGGCATTTTTCCATAAGTCTATGGGCCATCCGTATGTCCTCTTTGGAGATGTGTTTATTCATGTCCTTTGCCCATTTTTTTTATTGGATTGTTTGTATTTTTGTGTGTTGAATTTTATAAGTTCTTTATAAATTTTAGATATTAACCCCTTATCAGATGTATCACTGGCAAATATGTCCTCTCATTCAGTGGGTTTTCTGTTCATTTTGTTGATGTTTTTCTTTGCTGTGCAAAAACTTCTTAGCTTAATATAGTCTGTGGTTAAATTTATTCTAAGGTATTTTATTTGTTTTGATGCAATTGTAAATGGGATTGTTTTGTTAGTTTCCCTTTCTGATAGTTTATTACTGATACATATAAATCAACTGATTTCTGGATATTTATTTTGTATCCTACTACTTTAGTGAATTCATTTATCAGTTCTAGTTGTTTTTGGTGGAATCTTTAGGGTTCTCCTATATACAAATCATGTCATCTGCAAATAATGACTGCTTTACTTTTTCTTTTCCAACTTGGATTTTCTTTTTAATTTCTTCTTTTTGTCTGATTGCTGTGGCTAGGACTGCCAGTACTATGTTGAACTAAAGGGATTTTAAAATGTGTGGCTTAAAAACACCAAAACAGGTAGACTCAAAACTGAACTCTCATTTAATTTGGATATGCCTGCTTATAGTGATTTGTGTCTCTGTAACTTGGGTTCAAAGCCAAATAAAATGGGAAATATATTTATCCAGAATGCAAAGCCAATTTAATAGCAATAGCTATGGGAAGTTACTGACAGCACAGTAAAATTCCAGCTAGCACATTCATTTTTTAAAGAGTTTATTTTATGTATTTTTAATTTATTTTTTTATTTTTCTTAATTTTAATGTTATTGAATTTTTCAGGGTGACATTGGTTAATAAAATTATATAGGTTTCAGGTGTACAATTCTATCCGTGTATTGTATTATATGTTCGCCACCCCAAGTCAAGTCTCCTTCCATCACCATTTATCCCCGCTTTACTCTCTTCTACCTCTTTCTATCCCTACCCGACCTTTTCCTCTGGCAATCACCATACTGTTGTCTGTGTCTATGTAAAGATTTTATTTTAAACTAAGCATAAACCTTCCACTTATTTGACAAACTAGTCTATCCTCTTAAGTTAAGTGTCCCCACCTCTGCCATAGAGCTTCTTCTTGGGCCCCAGTTGTGTCTCTGGCCCATGCACTTGGCCTGTGCATCATTTTGTATTATCCTGTAGCAGTTCTCACACAGTTGTACGTCAGTAGGTACTTAAGTTGTCAAGTATTTATTTACATTTATGGGTCCTATCTCACTCTGAAATATTTAAGGGCAGAAACCAAGCTTTATCATCCTAAGCCTCAGTTTCCTTATCCATAAAACAGATAACATCGGCATTTCAGGGTAACGTTATGAATTATATGCTTGTATTGCCAAACATTTGTCACAATGCCCAGAATATATTCAATTTCAGTAAATGGTAGCTAGCATCATTATCATCATCATCAACAATCACCCGTATATTGCTCTCATTACATTTCTAAAAGTACATAGTATACAAAGAAGATTTGAGCCCATAGCAGATTATCGAATCCTTCATGCTTCAGTAGTATCCCAACCAAATTCAATACCCCACCCATTGCAAATCCCCTGAGAGGTGCTGGTGCAGCCTCTGTCTGAAGATGTGTAGTGACAAGAAGCCCCTTCCAAAGCAGATGCTCTCTAACCAGAAGCAGAACCCTGCACCCCCCATGCATTTGCATCATTGAGTTTAGGTAACACTTCTTGCAAGAATCAATAGTTTCTCCTCATTAAGCTCTACAGAGGTGACTGACCTTGAAGGCTCTCCGAATCCCTGGAGTCTGAAATACTCTTGATGCCAAATAAATGCTGTGTTGAGTTAGCAAGGCCACTGCTTACTCCCAGTCTTTGCTCAAGTGGCTCTTTCCTCTCCGGTTTCATTACACAGAATATTTCCCCAGGCCCGGCTTGCCACAAATTCTGCACCCTTGTGTCTGAGCCTGGGTTAATAGTCTTTGAAAATCTCTTATAGGGCCAGAAATCCTGGCTTTGCTGGCCCCTGAAGCCACAAAAGAAACAAATATTATTTGACTCTGAAGTGGGCCTTGTTGTCATAGAAGAAAGAGTGGCACCCACTTTCCAAGTGGGGTAGAAATGGGAGTGATTTTTATATATAGTCATACGCATAGATTATGCCAACTCATTTTGTTTGCAATAAAACTGAAATACTACTAATAATTATTTTTATTACCAACACTGATCTCCTCTGGCTCACAGCTTGGTGAATATATATATATTTTTTCAAAAATCAATATTTAATAAAGTTATCAGTGTCTGTGTCCCAAATTGAAGCCTCCTCCTCGCCCGCCCCCACCGCACACACATTTCCACCATTTTTTTTTTTTTTTTGAGAAGCTGAGAGATTGCTGCTTCCTGCAGGCTGCTCACAGCTCTTCACTTAAAAGAACAATTTTCCTTACAGTAATTGGCTCCCCAAATGCTAAGCATTTCACTGTTTTAAAAAATATCGCCCCTTCCATATCCCTGCAGCAAGGATGGAATGATGTTTTACTTTGGCAGATGAGGTGTTGGTCCTGCCCGTTTGCATTGCATGCTGTTGTATACACACACTTCTCTTCTCTGGTCTCCTGTCCTCCATGCCAGTCACAAAGCAAAGATCAGAAATACGACTCCTTAGAGTCACTGCTGTTTTTTCACAACAGAGGTTACTATGGCCCATGAATACCAGACTTTCTTATAAAATAAATCCCAACAAATGCATTGAGTGTCTTTCAAAAGATTTTTTTTTTCAGAGAGTAATGTGTAAATAAACAGGATAACAATGACTCTTGATAGTATTGAACAATCTGTTCCATGAAACCATCCATGCCTTTCTTTAGCAAAACAATGCATGTGTAGATACCAGAGGCACCTCACACAGCAGAGCCAACTTCAAAGTCTTGTCCACTCCCCAGGGAGGAGGTAGAATTCTCCAAATGATTGAAAAGGTTTCCAAAATTGTCATAGATTCTCAGGTTTTATCTATGGAATTTCTCTCACAGAGGGCACTCCAAGGCAAATAACAATGATGAGGAAAATAATATTGATATTATAGTAGCTGGTGTGTTGTGATGCTTACCATCAATTGACATTATGGAAGCTATTTTAAATGATTTCTATCCTTTATCTTAACAGCCTTATATGGAAATGCACTATTGTCCCCATTTTGCATACTGAGGAAACAAATGCTGCAAAAATGATCTGCCAAAATCATATCTAGTTAGTAGGTGGGAAAATTAGGATGAGGACCCAGACAATGTTATTTGTTTTCTAACATGGAAAGACCTACCACGTGACTCCTAATCCTTCTTTGTCAGTAACCACCTGGGCCCACATCCTTGGTCAAATTCTGATGTTGCCACCATGATGATAAAAAGATAAGCATGGAAAATAAACCCATTGATTTACAACAACAACAAAAAAGCCCAGCCAGTGTGGCTCAGTGGTTGAGCCTTGACCTATGAAACAGGAGGTCACAGTTCAATTCCCAATCAGGGCACATGTCTGGGTTGCAGGCTCAATCCTCAGTGTGGGGCATGCAGGAGGCAGCCAATCAATGATTCTGTCTCATCATTGATGTTTCCATCTCTCTCTCCCTCTCCCTTCCTCTCTGAAATCCATAAGCTACTCATTCCAGGTCACCCCAACCTGAATCCTGTTCTGATTGGGTTACATTTTCTAAGCTTCCAAGTCTAAGTAACCCTACTAGCCCAGAGAGTATAATATGAAAAGGTAAATAGGATTCAGTATATGATTACATGAAAGAAAATTCTTAATGTCTACCAATATTTCAAGATAGAGTCTTTCATGGCCAAGTAGCCTCTATTGTCATGGCCCTCCATTATGTAGTATATGGCTTCTAAGTTCTTTCATCTCCACAAATTTAATTTTATCATCTATGAAATGTGGGTAACAATGGTATCTGTTTCATTGAGAACTTATGTGTTTCAAATGAAGTTGTATGTACAGAGCACTTAAGAGAGTGATTGGTCTATAATAGTTGCTCAATAAATAATGAAAATGTTTATCAATGTAAAATATTATTGTCATCAAAATAGAAGAAAGTTTCCACTTTAGGCAATTTACTCACATTTAATTTCCATGAAATTAGACAGGTGACCACAAAATCAACAAATCATAATGTGTATCCAGTACAGACATTTCTCTTAAATTTTATAGTTGACTGTAAAATCTTATTTATAAGATTTTCTAATGGACAAATTGAATTCTACTTTAAATATTGAATTGGTAGTAACCACACATAACTATATATTTTCTTCCATGTTTTATGCCACACGTGGTGTTTTTTCCCCCCATACATTTCATTTAATTCCATTTTAGAACTTTGTGGAAACCATGAGGTTTGATTTTGCTGTTTAAAATCCATAATAGTATCCCTCAAAAATCACTGTAATTTTCATTTAAAATGTGTACAAATTTTTGGAGTGCCTACAAAATTTCAGGTTTTAAAAATCATTACAAACATTTAGGGCAAGTGTAGACCATTTTGGCAGGCAATATACTTTTAAGAAGCTAGCCTTTAGGGTAAAATTGCTATGTGCCTACCATGTGAGAGCTGTGTAAACTAGAAGAAACCACTTAATCAACTCCAGTTCATGTGCAATTCAAGAATACAGCATGTACTTCAAGGAGCTGTGGTTAAGACTACATAGGACAATGAATAAGGTTTTCTGTGACAGGTTCCCAAATTGGCCTCAAGATCAACACTGAAGTATCCTACCAACACCCCCCCCCCCACCAACTTTCCTAATCTATGTGAGTATGACCTCAATGTTAACTATAATCTCTATTTTTCAAGTTATTTCTCCTTAGCTGGTTGCTCTGTGACATCACACACCTGCCAGGTTATATTCTAATCTGACAATGGCTTATGAACAACACTTGATTTCAGTGACAGCCTCAGGGCCAATACCCAGAGATGTGGCTACAAACTAAATCAGAAACAATTCCCTTTATTATGTTTCCGTGTGTGTGTGTGTGTGTGTGTGTGTGTGTGTGTGTGTGTGTGTGTGGTGTGTGTTTGCACACATGTGAGGTTTAGGATAGTGGTGGCTTGGATTTAACCCAAAGTGCACCTTGAGGTGGGCTGGGCTCTCTGAGGATTCTGGCTTACAACAGAAGAGCTTGCCGTCCCTCTTCTGCAACCAGGTTTCAGCCTACTGGCAACCCCTAACGTGATTTTTTTGGTCTATAATTCAATGAGAGGGTTTTGCTCCCAAATCACTTTCCAATCCCCCAGCTGTGCTTTCTCCTGATGCATGATAGGTACATTGCCTTCTGATTGAATTATCACCCTATTTATCTATTTTTCTATATTAAAGTCTGGTTAGCTGTTCTCTTCCAATGCCCTAGGGCCTGGCCCCTTCTCTAGCAGAGCCTAACCTTCCTTTCTCAGCAAGAGCACTAGGTAGACTCATTAAGTTTCAATATTAAACAAGCTGTAGGAAACTTCTGAGTTCCTTCCACAAAAGAGAAATGAAACCTTGATATATCTATAAATATGTGATGTTTTTAACCCCATCCCAAACTATTTGCTACATGTTAATGCACATTAGTACATGCAAAATACACTCTCAAAAGAAAAACTGTGGCTTAGTGAGTATTAAAGAGTGACAGAATCCAAGACTAATTGAACCCCAGAAGAGAACTGCAGATCATTTTAAATGACAAATCTCTGCCTCCTCTCTTTATTACTTAAGAAAAAGCTGGTGCACTTGGCAGGGGGAACAATGAGCCTGAGATAAAATGTTATCAAAAATTTATCCACATAGGAAGCTCCCTTCCAGCAGCATTGATCAGATTTGCTCCTCGCTGGGCCAGCCACAGATCCACCTGGACATGCACATCCCTGTCTCTGAACATCAAAGATGCCGCCCCAGCCTTCCCATGGCTTAGAAAAGGCTGCTCAAGGGTCTCCTCACCTTTGGGTCTGACACCAACTCCAGGGATAGCTGAGCCGCATGGCATTAAGAGCCTGTGACTTCACTGGGTATTAAGGGCTCTGGGTCCATCCCTTTGGCCTCCTACACAGTTCCTATTGCCAGCTCAGTCTCCGGTCCAACATCCACAGAAAAGGGAAGTCGGGAGATGGCCAAGTAATTACAACAGATGTAAAAGGGGAATTATTGTATACTAAATTACTATCCCCTTGTAAATGAATGGGATTATTTCTGGAAAAAGAGAGAGAGAGAGAGAGAAAATTATGTTTACCCAAGTGGAAAGTTTTATTTTTAGTCATAAGCTGAGGCTTCATATCCCATTAAGCAGCAAAGGGAAATAACTCCTTTAGCCCATACTTCTTCCAGTTTTGATTTAAATGAAAAAGAAAAAAAAATTTTAAACAGGACCATAGGTCAAAGGATTCTAGCTTTCAAAATCAGAACACCACTTAAGAATGTTTTGATGCAGTCAGCCAAAAGGGGAATAAATGTAGCTTCTATAGGAACTGGTTGACACTGCCAGGACTTAAATGGGACTTCAAGATCCTCTCTCATTCTAGCTGCTAACCCTACCTGGGAGGCATGTTACCTCTTTCCAATCTTTCTTTGTAAATAAGGTGAGCCCTAGCCAGTCTGGCTCAGTGGATAGAGCGTCGGCCTGTGGACTGAAAGGTCCCAGGTTTGATTCTGGTCAAGGGCATGTACCTTGGCTGCAGGTTCCTCCCTGGCCTGGGGCCCTGGTTGGGGCAAGTGCAGGAGGCAACCAATCGATGTGATTCCCTCACATCGATAGTTTTCTCTGTCTTTCCCTCTCTCTTCCACTTCTCTAAAAATCAATGGAAAAAAATATATTCAGGTGAGGAATAAAAAAAAAAAAAAAGTGAGATGACTTAATTCAATGGCCACCTAGAGAGAATGTCCGTACACACAAGGCAGGCAGGCTAGTGGTGGGACAGGAAGTGCTCCACAGTGTGATGGAGTCACATATCTGCCCCAGGGGATGAGCTGGCTCTACCTCCAACCATGTACCCACATCCATTATGGAAAATACAGGAAGGCGGAATTGAAAAGCAAGAATATCAATGCACTGGGAAATTTAGAAATAGCAGCAGCAGCAGCCACAGGGGCAGCCAGAACTCAAAGATCTTCTGAAATGAAAGGCTTCAGGTAACCTGTTGCAATGGGATCTCACTATAAGTGTGGGTTGCTTTGGAATTCCCCATCTCCTTCCCATCTGGTCAGAAGAAACAGCACGGGGATCTATGCAGGGGGCTTTTTCATTCTCCCTGAGTCCGTAAGAATGGAAATCTACAATGAAATATTTCAAAACCTATGGCCCAAAGAATATGCACTTCCTCAATGATTATTACATCACTAGCTTTGGTTCAGTTCCCTGGGGGTTCCTGACCAATATCTTGGTGGAAGATGTTAAGACTTAGAGAGAAGAAAGCTCTCTAAATAATTCCACCAACCTCCTTTCTCTGATGGTAGTGTCAGTCCATAATGACAGGGTATTTTCGGATAAATTCTGTGATCTTTTCCCCTAGGGTATTATCCAGCTGAGTATATTAAACACCTTCCCAGACACACAGTAACGCCTTCTCTTCATCCATCTTGTCGTTTCTCAAGGGCTGCTCCTTCCCAGTCTTTGATATGTTGTTCACCTTGTTACTACCTGTCATGTCAGGCATTTCCTCCGGGATTTCAGACATTTCATGCATCGTTGCTTCCTATGTCTTTTTCTCACACTTTTTGCTTCCTATGCCTTGAATCACTTTCTGATGCAATATTTCATGACATTTACTTTTCCTACAAATTTGCCATTTATTTCCATTTCCTCTCTGATCACACCACGCTTCATACTTTTTAAGACACTAAGTGGAGACCCTCTTCTGGAAGAGTCTCCATGAAAAGAAGGAAAGGAAGAAAAGTGATGTGCCATCATCCAAAAGGCAGTTTAGACACTTCGATGACTCCAGAAGATGCCATACTGACAAAAAGCAAAGGTGACATTTTTGGTCAATAAGAAAGACAAACAGGTGTGCATAACGCAGTTAATCTGCAAAGGAGAGAAAGTTTCTCTTTCCCCAACATGATTGGTCTTTTAATCCTTGGAATCAATTTTAAAATCTACACTGCCAACTATGAGTTAAACTGTCTTTTTAAAAGATGGTCTTCAAGGTTAACAGACGTTGAGATAAAAATAAACTATAACCCAAAAAGAGGTGAAAAATCAAGAGATCCTTAGCACAGAAGAAGGAGATGTGTTTCTGAGTTGCAAAGCCATATGGAGAGCTGATGAGGTGGAGAAGTGTAAGCAGGATTTTTTTTCCCAGATGGTGGGCACTTAAGTTGAGAAGCTGAGTTTTGTAGAGGCCAAGGACCCAGGGAAAAAGGATTTGGAGGCTGTACAGAATTGATTCTCAAGGTCAAAGTAAATGAAGTATTCAATTGTGAATGAGAGTCTTAAAAATGGAAGGTGGTAGGCAAAGGAGGTGACACGTGGAGCCAGCTGGTGGTTTCCTCAAAATTTCTCAGTGTGTGTAAAGTTCAAAGGATGTAAGGGAAGCTCAGTGATGCAATGATGAAATTTCCATGTGCTCTTCTGGGACAAAGAAAGGATGATCTACATACAAGAAGTATACGTAAGTAGAAGAAAAGATGAATGTTTCGAAAAATGTGGTCCCTACACCACCTGTATTAGAATCACCTGGAGTATTTTTATAAAGTATAGAATTCCAGGCCTCAACCCATTTTCTCCTGAAAATGAACTCTTTGATGGGGCAGAGTTTTTTAAAGTCCACCAGGTAATACGATCACCAAAGAATGAAAAGATTAATGACAATAAATTTCCTATAGATAGACGCAAGTGCAAAAAGACTGGCAAAATCCAAAGGATGCTACTGATGCCCCCCAAACTAATGACTGCTTCTGAAGTACACTGAAATATACTTCACAAGAGGAGTAAAACTTAAATGTCAAAAACATTACTTGAATGGATACTAACATATAAAAGAATTACAAAACCTTCATATGACTGATAATATGATAGGGACTTCTAAATAATTTCATTTTCTACTTATTTGATAATTAATCACAAAGTACTCTCTAATATTAGGGCTCTGTTTGTCTAAAGTCTATGTAATCATGGTATATTGTATGTAATATATGTATGTTGGGATTACCAGAGTCATTGCAAATTTTCATGTTAATCACTAGGGGCAATGTTTTAATATCTTATATGGATAAAGAAAAAAATACAAGATTGGGCTGGCTATATATTTACTCTGGTATAAAATTTTCTTTAAGAAATATAGTGTTTTTGTGTTTGGTTTCTTCTTTATTATTTTTAGTTTTTACATTCCTTGTCTCTTAGAAAGGTAAATAAAAGAGGAAATTTAAAACCCTAAATATATCATTATAAAAGAGTCCTGAACAGGCCTGTAGAGTGTGGATGTTGTTTTGCCAGAAAATATCTTTTTGTCAAGATTTTCCCTGAAGCAAGTCTATTACTGCACCGGTATGCTGCTCATAAAGTCCATCCAAAGTCAAAGGGTAATGGTTGAAAATTTTTATTTTCACTGATTCATTGTAAAATGTAAAAATGCTTCCTTTTCATGAAGACAAATGGCATTTTTAAATTCGCCTAATGAAGCAGCATTCATCAATGCTTGCTCATTTGCCTTTACAGAGGGAGTTCTGGGATGCAGATAAGATTAATGTCTCTGAACTTTTCAACACATTGAGTTCAGTCATGGCCCTCCCCGAGTGAGCAGAATTAAGTCAATATCATTACTAACATTCTCAGTAACATTTTAAGATTTACATTCTGTTTCTGTCTCTTTTTAGACTCAGAGAGTCCATCCTGACCACAGTTTATGTTTCTAATTCACCAAGAACATGGTTTCAATTTCTTTCCATCTTGGTGAAAATGAAACTGTGGCCAACAGGGCTGGGATGACAGTAAGAAAGTTAATAGTGCTTGAAGGCTTTAATCCCTCAATGAAGAAGAAGACAGGGCATGTATTCCCTTAAAAACCATTTATTTATCAAACATTTATCAAGCATTTACTCTAAGGTAGACATTGAAGATGGCTCCGGGGGAGCAAAGATAAATAATAAACCAGTATTTCTCCCCAAACTCAAAATTGTTGAGGGAGTCAGCCAAGGAAACAAATAAAGGCCATATGTGAGGGACACAGCACGACTCAATGGCAGGAGAAATATTTATGAATTAGAAAGCACTCAAAGAAGAGAGTTGTTTGAGAAATGGCAAATAAGATATAGGTGCTCTACTGTGTTGAATAATCCCCCCCCAAATTTATATCTTTCAGCAATCTATAAATGTTACCTCATTCAGAAGTAGGGCGTTTGTAGATACAATAAAGTTGATATCAGGTCCTTCTTTATTAGAGTGGGCCCTAATAAATTCAGTGAAAAAAGGGAACCATCTCTATTCAGCTATTCTTTTCCCTGCATTCATTTGGAAATCCTGAAGCAAAACAAAATCTCTGTATAATCACTGCACATTAGTAAATTGTTCTGAATTACACTTGAACTAGAAGCCCGATGCACAAAATTCGTGCATGGGTAGGGTCCCTAGGCCTGGCCAGCGATCAGAGCCAATCTGTGGGGCAACCAGCAGGGTGATTGGGGCCCCCACTGGCACCTGCCTTGGCTGGCCTGGTGCCACCTGCTCATTGGCCCTGTCCCCTGCCACCACCGGCCGCCTCCTGCAGAGGGAGGCGACTGGCAGGATGATCAGGAGGCCCCCCCCCGCTGGCACCTGCCTTGGCTGGCCTGGGACCTGCGGGCTGGGGGCAGCTCCTGCATTGAGCACCTGCCCCCTGGTGGTCAGTGTGTGTCATAGCGACTGCTAGTTCTGACAGTTGGTCAATTTGCATATTAGGCTTTTATTATATAGGATTAGTCAAATTTTGAAGAATGTTACACACATTATCTTTCTAATAAATATCAAAAAGCAACACAAAGTGTAAAGTAGTCATTGATTTATGGATTTAAATCTTTGGAAGGAGGGTTTCAGGTCACTTTGTGTACGTGTGTTGTTCAATCTGGCATGTAGGTAGGAACTATCGTGTAATATGTGGGAACTCAGTTCTCATTCTCAGATATTCTGACGATGAATATCTGAGAAGTATAAGCCCTACTCCCCACTTCAAAACTTACACACTGACAATCTGACATAACTTCCTCCATCATTTCTCCACGTTCCCCCGCACTGAGTGAGAGGCGTGCCTTTTCATTCTTACCTCACCTGTGTCATAATACTCCAGTCCTCAGGCTGCCTGGCTTTGTATCAGTCTCGATCCAATCAGGGAAGAGAAACCACATTATAATTTTAAACAAGGGAAGCTCGCTTTAAAAATATCATGAAGCTATGACCAGAGAACAACTATAAAAATATACAGAGAACTCGGAAGAGTACTCTAGGGCCAGTGGTAAGTGTGCAAAGAAAGACAACATAGGCAAGGGGATGTCTCCCCAAGGTTGGGGTTCAGACCTCATGGAAAAATGAGTAGTCACATAAGTTATAGTCTCTCTGGTGTTGGAGAGGTTGGCTGGTTGCCCTGAGCCAAAGCTTGTCCACAGTTGCTGAGCAAGTAGAAACAAGCCTCCAAGTCACAAGTGAGCCAACACTGTTAAGCAGGCAGACCAAGGGAGTTGGGACATTATTGTAAGCACAAGGCTGGACAGAACTATAAGAAAGTAGTCACCAGGCCTGGGCTGGACTGTGAGGTTTCTGAGGGTCTGCGCTGTGGGTGTGTGGCTGGGGCAGAGCATCAGTGGATGCTCCAGTACACCCACACCACACACAGTCATGCAACAGGAGCACACAGAAGCCAACACAGCGACCAGGACCAGGAAGAGAAGTCCCCTTTCATACAATGGCCCTCAATGCTCCTGACAAAGCTTCACATGATGCTCATTATTAAGGAGAAAGGTTCAATCCCTTACACAGAGCAGGTACTGGAGGATGAATTTGGAGCTGAGAGGCAATAAAACCAGTTTTGGCAAGTAGATTTCTGGGTTTCATATGTAGACATAGTCTCTCAAAAGTAAGTCGAGATCTATCTAGCTTAGTAATTTCTGTGGCATCCTGAGGTCCATGAAAATAGCTTTACAGATCATTCTCATAGGGGTTAAGAATTTCATAGTGAATTCTGAAGCTAGGCTTCCTTGGGCTAAATCCTGGCTCGTCCCTTTTCCAGTTGTGTGACCTTAGGGTAGTTAGTCATCCTCTCTGTTTCCTCATCTAAAAGTGAGAATAATAACCTCCACTCCTTGGAGTTCTTGGAAAGACTAAATGACGATATATGTTAGAATTTAGAATAGTCCCTAGCTCATAGTCAGAACTCAACAAATATTAGTTTTTAATAGTATGATTGGTCCAGCATCTGTGAGGTAGATTCTTTACCTCTCTAGAAAGAGGTAATAAGTCTGAGAGTCGGTCCTCTTCTAATAATTTCACTCACAGGCTCAGGTATTTGTCTCATTAATCTCTAATGGCTTTATCATGTGCTTGAAAACCCACAGATATTATATTGGCATTGCTCTGTGCTTGAATTCCATAGGCTACCAAGAGTTGATTACATCTCATACTGTATTTAACTCTCCACTGACTCTGCCAAATATGTGCTCCTCTCTCTTCCTTTGCCTCCATTGCACAACCTGAGATATTTTTTTCCAACTATTTATTCCTCAATTTATATGCTGATATGTTAACACATACTCTATAAACAGAAAGGCAACTTGTTTAAGGGTCAAAAAATGATGCTCAACTTTGAAATTCTAAATTTGAATGTCCTCATTTTCTGAGAATGTTTCCTACTTCATTTATTTAAAACCTAATTTATGCAATGAGATTGCCAGCAACATATGCCAGTTAGTCTTAAATGCTAAAATGAGAATCGCTAGGTTTTCCACTACGACCTTTGGGTACAGCTCTAGTCTTCCAGTTTTGAAATACTCACTTCTCTAGGTGGGTGGGTGGGTGGGTGACAAAATTAACACTGAGACATATCTACTTTCTAATTCCTTTTCCACTTCTGTTCATTATCCTGGGTGTGATGCCTAAACTTTTACTTCATTACCTTTCAAAATGATTAATGTTAGGTCAGATCATAAACCTTTTTTGTTTCTATGTCCAAAGGGCCAACAGTGATCCTAAGCCAGACTTCTGACACACTCCAGGAAAGTTCAGCATAAAAAAAGTGGAGGCCTAGCCAGTTTGGGTCAGTGGATAAGAGCGGTGGCCAATAGACTGACCGGTTTGACTGCGGTCAAAGGCATGTACCTCGGTTGCAGGCTCCAGGCCCTGGGCAGGGGCATGCAGAAGGCAATCAATCGATGTGTCTCTCACACATCGGTGTTTTTGTCTCTCCCTTTCCCTTCCATTCTCTCTAAAAATCAATGAAAAAAAATGTCCTCGGGTGAGGATTAGAGCACGCGCGCGTGCGCACGCGCACACACACACACACACACACACACACACACACACACGGAAATGGGGTAATGTTGGCAGCTCCAAGTACATACCTCAGTCATGAACATGACACATATTACAGTTAATTTATTATTTCTATCTTCCTCACTATACTGAACATTTCCCTGCAGACTGACTCAGTGTCTTATTCATGGTGTACCCCACATAAATTGGATACTGTCAGCACATGTATGTGCCTAATAAATGTGGAACATAAATAAATGACTGAAATTTGCAGAGTTGAAGCTTCACATGCTCACTATCCCTAAATCTTTTTCAGGAAACACAATCCATCCAGATATGTAGTATAGTCATAGAATCTCTTTCAATCTGCCTTATACAGTTGATCATTTCCACCCAAGCTGAATGGCTAACAGGATCTACATTTGAATCAACTGTTATCGGCCAGGAAAACCCACACCTCCCCAGGGTGACAAAGTAATTGCTTGTCCTTTTAGAGGATATTCAATAACAAAGATATCCAAAGTCAAGAGTGAGACTCTCCATAATACTCAACAGCATTCTTCATCCAACAAATCTCCCTGCAGGAAAAGCAAGGTGTACCTCAGTGAAGGAATTTTCAAGTAAGGGATCAGGAGGACCTCAAGAGAATTCAAATATACTGTTTGAAGATGCTAATCCTACTTGCAGTAGAGCAAACCCAGCTACAAAGTAAAACAAAGAAACATCAAAGGATGAATACAAAATGCAAATAGTCACATGTTGTAAATTAATCAGGACCTAAGGTACCATGGCCCAAATGCAAGGTATCAGCCAAGATGCTGATCAATTTTCCAAGCAGACCCAGAAGAAAGGAAATGCTTGATTTATAGTACCTGGAGAGATAGAAAGCACCCTAAATGGATAAATCAAAGCAAAATGTAGGAGGGTTTTGTTGGTTTTTTTTCAGAATCAAATAAAGAAGGTGACAAATTTGACTTCTCCATGGCAGGCAGATAAATGATATTTCCACATCTCTATAGATCATCACTAGACACTATAACAGCAAACCACAAGGATGACAAGGGAGTCAAGAGGTATTCAGAAAAAAAATGCAAGAGCCACATTGTAGAAGTTTCTAGAAAGATACCTCATTCATTCATTCATTTATTAATGTATTCAACAAGTCTTTGTTGAGTACTTTTAAATGCCATTAACTGCTTCAAAAACCAACATAAATCAGATAACATCCCCATCGTGAAAGAACACAGTATTTAATACAGATAAACATACATATGTAAATAGTTAAATTATGAATGCAGTGTTTTAAGAGATATAATGGAAGCAGGGTCTCTTCTCTGAGAACAGAGATGTGGGAAATATTTAACTGAAGTAATAAAATATCTACACTGAAAACTATAAGACACCGATAAAAGAAATGGAAGAAAATACAAATAAATGAAAAGATATCTTGTGTTCATGGATTGGTAGAATATTGTTAAAATGTTCATACTACCCAATGCCATATACAGTTATGCACTGCTTCATAAAGGGGATACTTACAATGTGTCGTTAAGTGATTTCTGTCACTGTGTGAACATCATAGATTGTACTTGCACAAACCTAGATTGTTTAGCCTACTACACACCAAGGCTATGTATATAATCTTATGAGACCACCATGGTATATTTGGTCCATCATTGACCTATATATCATGTGGCACATGTCTGTAGTGACTCAGTGCAATCACTATGAGAATTCCAATGACAATTTTTGTAGAATTAGAAAAAACAATCTTGAAATTTGTAAGGAACCACAAAAGACCCTAAGTAGCCAAGGAAATCCAGAATAAAAGAATAAAACTCAAAGCATCACACTTCCCAACTTCAATCTATACAAAGCAAAAGTAATGAACATGGGATGACATGGCAAGAATTTCCTGCCATGAATCATATAAACATGCTGACACAGGTGGTCTCAGTTCTCAGTCGTGATATTTAAGCTATGTGGACACAGCTCTCTGTATGTTTTCCATAATAATATTTGCTTTTAAAATTAGGCAATTCCCAAAAGAATAAATACTAAAGGGTAGCAGATATATGAAGAAACATTCATCTTTTAAGAAGATTATCTATATATTATTCAATTCCAATTAAACTAGAAAAATTAAAATTCTGGGACCACCAAGATTTGGCAAGGACAACAATAACTCAAACTCTTTCTGGTACTACCAAGATTTGACAAGAACAAAGGTAACTTAAACTCTCATTATCTGCTGGAGGAAGAGTAAAATGGCAACATATTTTAGAAGACAACCTGTCAAAACCTGGATATATTGAGGTATGCAATCTGTGACTCAGCAACGATGATTTTAAATATTATGTCCAAGAGAAACTTGCACATATTTACCATAGAAGATGTGCATAAAAATTCCCATTTCAGTGGAGTCCTTAATTAAGCAAATGAATAAATTATTGTACATTCACACAATTCATACAGCAATAAAAAATAGAATAACACACCTTGCCAGCATAAATATACATTTCTAAAACAACAATGGAAATCAGTGCTTTGCTTATGGATATATAAGTGACAAAACAATAAAAACACAATGAGAAAGATGACATGCCGAATTTGGGATAGTATGTATCTCAGGGAAAGAGAGGTAAGTTAATGTGATTGCAACAGGGAACAAAGAGGACTTTACCATCTTCCATAATATTATATACCTTTTATTTAAAAAATAAAATGAAATCTGAAGCAGAAGCAATAAAATGTTAAGATTTCTTCATTCTGGCTGACAGGTACTTGTGTATTGATATTTTATTATGTGTATTTTCCTATAGTTTTAGAACTTAGCAACTTTCATTAAGGGGGAATGGAAAAATTGATCAAGCTGGGAAAATTGTTCAGCACAAGTTAAATAAAAGCAGAACTGAGCAGCGAGTCTATTTTCACCTGACATTGGCAATCCTAAAGCCAAAATCTTATATATTTGAATACTTCTCTGCTCTTTTAGCTTCAAGTCCCAGGAAACCATATCCCAACCCTACAAACAAATCTCTTTTCCCATTAATTTAAGAATCTATAGGAGCATCACTCTCTCAGTGTGCATCTTTGATGCCCAAACCATTATATTGTTGTGCAATAAATTTCTTGTTCTTTAAAATCTCCACTGAATGTTGATGAAAGATAAAGAGAAAAGGAACAAGAAACAGTGTACATGAGTCAAGGATAGTAAAAGAGTCTTTGCCCTAATGTCTAAGTTTACCAAGGCAAATATCCCAAATTATCTAATATGGGGGTACCTTTGAAACAAGAGGAAATATGACCACGTAATTTTACCAGCAGAGGACATAAAAAAATATTGAGAGAGAGAAAGAGAGAGTGAGAGAGGAAGCTAATTTCCCATTATTTTCTTGTTCAAGTGTTATCTGACACAACACTTATTTTAATGTTACTCCCAAGCTTTTATCCTTCAGAAAATGTGGCCAAATGGCTAGCTTTATACTTAGTTTGCAGGAAGGCAGATGTTTGGAGGCCAAGAAACGGATGAAAATATTTGCAGAGATGACATCATTGAGTGAAGGGAAAGATGCAGTCATTCACTGAGCTACAGGATGATGAAGATGAGAGAGTTTAGCAGTAAATCTAAGTCTGCAACTCAAGATCCTGATATCGGGGGGACAATTCTGAATTGGGGAGTCATAAGCATATTGAGAGTTGTTAAAGGCATGGGAGGAGATGGGCTTATGTTGGAAAAATATATTCATTGGAAAAAGAGAAGGAAAAAAGAAATAGCAGATTTTGACTAATCCACAAAGGATGCCAAAGAGAGAGAATAATAGAGGAGTAGGCAAGGAGATATCATGAGGATCAGTGCAGGTTCTGCTAAAATTCAAGAAATGAAATGCTTATACTTTATATAGGATGAAATGGTCAGTAGTATGGAATGCCTTGAGATATGTTATGATGAAGTTTGAAATGATCTCATTGCACTGAACGTTTGAGAGGTCCAGGGTAAAAGTGAGAGCAGTGATAACGGAGACAGAGCAGTGAATCTTTATAGCTGTGTGAGTAGGAAATGGGAAGAGAGGAAATGGTCATGTGCCATGTCCTCTATGTGATACTTCAGAGAATCTAAAAGCAGTGCTCAGTATGCCATTGGCCACATGAATTAACTTAAACCTGGACCTCTTGCGGCTAAGCTCTAACAGGAAAGCATATGTTTTAAAATCAGAAAAATACCCATTTGGTTGTAAAAAATATATACACTATGTACACTTAATTCCTTCATCTATGCATTTAAAACCAACTATTAATTTGCAAAAGAAAAGAACACGTGACTTGTTTGGGGGAACGCATTATCGTTTAAATTTATGTATCCTGATTTTAGCTCTTTTATATTTTGTATTTCATTTTCTTGATACTTAACTAAAATGCACAGTTCCACATTTAAACAAATGCATAGTCACAGCTTCTCCATTCAAATCAAGGTAGGGAGCAGTTCCCTCACCCCGGGAAAAATCCTACAGATTGTGGTAAATCTCTTTCCTCACTCTCAGTACTTAGGATGAACTCTTTAGTTTGTAGAATGTCAGACAAATAGAATCATAGTGCACATAGTGTAGTGTGTTATGTGCTTACCATAGATTTGAGATTTATCCATATTGTTGCATATATCATTATTCACTTGTATGGGTGTATCACAGCATGTTTATCCATTCAACAGTGGAAGGACACTTTTGTTTGGAGTTTATTATGAATAAAGCTATCATAAACATATGCATATGTGTGTGGACCTTAGCTTTCATTTAACTTGGGTAAATACTTAGAAGTGGGATTACTGGATCCGATGGTTATTCCCTATCAGGTGAGATTTCGTTTTGTTTGTTTTGTCTTCCTTGCCACTCTCATCAATGTGCAGTGATATCACATGTGGTTTAATACACATGTTCCCTAGCGACAAATGATACTCAGCATTTGTATCCAGCATCTTGTGTTGCCATTTGTTTATTATCTTTAGTAAAGTGCCTGTTCAAATACTTTTCCCATTATGTCTTATTGCATTGTTTCTCTTCTTATTATTGAGCTTTGAATGTTCTTTATAAATTCTGGATAGAAGTCGTTCAGCAGATGTGTGTCTGGCAAGTATTTTTCTCTATCAATAGTTTGTCTTTTCCTTTTCCAAACACTATCTTTTTTTGTTCTTGTTTTTTAAATAAAGTCCAATTTATTATGTTTTTGGTGTTATACCTAAGCAACTTGTGCCTAACCCAAGTTTACAGATTTTTCTTCTGTATTTTCTTCTAGAAGTTTTATAATTTTGGTTTAGCATTAGGACTATGATGCATTTTGAGTTAAATTATATATTTAGTGTTATAGTGAGTAACAAGGTCTATTTTTTGCTTATAGATGTCAATAGCTACTGAACCATTTAAGGAAAACACTGTCATTTCTACATGGAATTGCCTTCAACCATTGTCCAATGCCAATTGTTCATATATGTATCTGGGTCTATTTTTGGACCTTTATTTTGTTTCACTGATTTATGTGTCTATCCTATCACCAATACTACCACACTGACTTAATTACTACGCCTTTATAATAAATGTTAAAATTGGGTAGTGTTATTCCTTCAATATTATTTTTCTTTTTCAAAATTGTTTTGGATATTCTAGTTCCTTTGCATCTCAATATATACTGGTTTAATTTTAGTATTAGCTTGTCAATTCCTTCAAAATGTACTACTGGGATTTTGATTAAGATTTTATTGAATCTATATATTAGCTTGGGGAGAATTGACACTTTAACAACATTGAGCCTTTTAAACCATTAACAAAGTATAATTCTCCTTTTATTTAGTACTACTTCGACTTCTTTCATTTGTAGTTTACAACGTATGGAACTTGTACATATTTTGAAAGCTTTATGAATATCTAACTCTTTCATGTGTTTGCTACTATTATAAATTTTTATTTCAAGCTGTTTATTACTAGTATATAGAAATTTAATTGGTTCTTTTAATATGATTTTGTGTACATAAACCTTGCTAAAGGCATTCATTAATTCTAATAGTCTTTTTGTAGAATCTTTAGGGTCTTCTATGTAGGCAATAAAATACAATTGTTTTACTTCCTTTACAACCTAGATGCCTTTTATTCTTTTTGCCTTTTTCCACTTGCTAGGACCTCCAGGATGCACACTGAAGGGTTGCAGGTTCAATCCCTGGCAGTCAATCGCTGTGTCTCTCTCACATCAATGTTTCTCTCTCTCCCTCCCTCCTGCCTTCCACTTGCTCTAAAAATCAATGGGGGGAAAATATCCTCAGGTGAGGATTAATGAAAATAAACATGTTGAGTTGGGAAATGTCCCTTGCTTTTCTATTTTCTGGAAATTGGTGGTTCAAAATAAATTTATTCAGAGTTTTAAATATCTAGAACAATCTATACAAATATTGTTTTTCTGAATTCTTTAAAAAGTTTTTTTTTCAAACAAAAGTGACTAAATGTAAGCCATGATCAAAATTCAAAATAAATTATTTTAAATTAGAGAATATTAAATTAATACAATATCTTACAATAAATTGAGTCTAAGAAAGCAGAAGTCCTGCTGTTCATTAGCTCTTTGCACCAAAGCTTTAAAATAAGTGGTATATCTATCAGGCACATGCAAACTCACTCCAGGTTAACTGAGTTATGCAGAAATGTTACATGTATGATATTTGCTTTTGCAGACATATGCCTAGTACACTTTGGAGATGCATGGAGAAGGTACACTTTGGAGATGCATCTACATTTCAAATGGAGAAGGTACACTTTGGAGATGCATCTACATTTCAAATGACAATGCCAAGAAATATGTGATTAACAGAAACTCATTAGGGTGTTTTTATTAACCTAAGTGCTGTCAAGTTTCTAATGGGTAAGTAATGGGCTAGTTTTATGTCAAAGGCATTGTGTTACTTGATTGTTTCCATTTCTTCCTGGTAGGAAACTTTTTCACCTGGGAGTAAACAGAGGCAGGTTTAAAACAATGGGAAAGCGTTATTCTTCAGAGAGTACTTTTACAGAAGGGATTTCAGTTCTACTTTTTCTTGCAGTTGGAGGTTATTGGTTCTATTGGTTGTGACTTTTGTTGGTTCAGCAGGAGTTTGGCTCAAGGCAAGCTGGTGAGTAAAGGGACGAAATGAGGAAGTGAAAAAAACATGGCATGAAAATAAAACTAGATTTTTTTAGTTAGCATTGAAACTTTACTGAATGTCACATACGTATGGGTTTGAAACATTAGCAAAACTCAATCAGTGTTTCTTAGATATGTATATCTAGGAAAAAAACAGTTAATGGCACCTATAACTTAGAAAATGAGCTCAACAGGAATATTAATCCTAAAATGTACTCCAGTCCTAGCCCCACACCTGGCATGCAGTAAGTGCTCAATAAATGTTATTTCTTCTTTGGAGTAATCGATGGTATCAATAACTTTTGTTCTTGCATATTAGCTCCCCCATAATTTCCAAAATCAACCAGGGCCCAATTCAACCTTCTTTTTAAATTTCATATATAAATATTGAGAACTATTAATAAAAGCGTATAATTGTCTACAGGGTAAACCAGTTTAACCCATTTAATTTTCCTAACAAAAGTTATTGTTCTTTCTTCTAGGGGTGTTGCATTCCATTCCTGGCTAATCGTATTCTTTATTTTTCTAATCTGATTAATACATTTCCATTTTTATTAGGTCTAATAGATAGCTGATCTAATTTGGAGCTTATAAATTATGCAGTTATATGTGAATTGATTGTAGCACATAACTCTAATATACTGGCAATCTTCTCAGAGATTAGAAGTGCTGCTTAGTTCTCTTTCTATGGATGATTAATTTTCAGTGGTTATCAACCCTCAAACTGAAAATTAAGCAATACATATTTGCTTTGTGGATGACCAGTTTTATTAAAGTAGTAGAATTGATGCAATGAATTATCAATACATTATGAAGAGAAGCCAAAATTAAAATGGCTTAAAAGGAGCAGGCAGGTCTCCATTGTCCTGGTTAAATTCGGCTACTGCTGTGAAGAACTAGTTCTTGATCCTTGAAACAATCTGGGAATCACACACAAAGCATCCCTTGATTTCCTGGTTTTACATCTTTTCAGGAAAATTGATTTATGTTAATAACCATTTAAGGTGTTGACTTGAAGACAATGAATGTTTCATTTATTTTTATTGTTGACACTATTACAGATGTCCCATTCCCCCCTTTTGCCCACCTCCACCCAGCCCCACCCGCCCACCACTTCCCTCTGGCCATCACCACACTGCTGTGTTTTGGGTTATGCATGTATGTTCTTTAGCTAGTCTCCCTTCACCTTCTTTCATCCATTACATCCCACCCCCTCCCCTTAGACAGCTGTCAGTCTGTTCCATGTATTCATGCCTCTTTCTATTTTGATCATCAATTTATTTTATTCATTAGATTTCACATATAAGTGAGATCATATGGTATTTGCCTTTCTCTGACTAGCTTATTTCACTTAGCATAATAATCTTCACGTCCATCCATGTAGTCACAAAGGTAAGATTTTCTACTACTTCTTTTTTTTTTAAGCCACATAGTATTCCATTATGGTAAAAGTACCACAGCTATTTTACCAATTCATCTACTGATGGCCCTTTAACTGTTTCCAGATCTTACCTATTATAAATAACACTGCTATGAACATAGGGGTACATATATTCTTTCCAACTGGTGTTTTGGGATACTTAGAATATATTCCCAGAAGTGGAATCACTGCATCATAAGGCAGTTCCATTTTTAATTTTTGAGGAAGTTTCATACTGCTTTCCACAGTGGCTGCACCAGTCTGCATTCCCACTGACCACATACTAGGGTTGCCTTTTCTCCACATCTTTGCCAGCATGTATTGTTTATTGATTTATTGATGGTAGCCATTCTGGCAGGTGTGAAGTGATATTTCATTGTAGTTTTAATTCACATCTCTCTGATAATTAATGACATTGAGAAGTTTTCCATATGTCTATTGGCCATCTGTATGTCCTCTTTGGAGAAGTGTCTATCCAGGTCCTTTGCCCAGTTTTTGATTGGATTGTTTGTCTTCCTGGGGTTGAGTTGCACATATTCTTTATATATTTTAGAAATTAACCCGTTATCAGATGTATCATTGGCGAATTTAACAGAAATCTTTCCATTCCCATTGGTGCTCAAAGGCTGCTTCTCTTTTTGATGCTGACCACCTTCAAAACAAGAGGAAATTGTCCAGTGAAGTCTATGTATTTAGCTCTTATGCTTGCTTGAACACAGTTTCTCAACACAATGATGCAATTAGAACTCTAAGAACTTAGCATGTGTACTTGGTCCTTCATTCATGGTCCTCAAAATTCTGGGAACTAGATGTCTGTGATGGTGTCCCTGTGAGAGAAGCCACAGTCAGGCTGCAGGCCAGTCTCCCCTAATGGTGGCTTGTCAGAGGGCTGGCGAAATTGGCTCAGGTAGGTCATCTCGAGATTTCCCTTTGCAATGTGGAACTATTCTGATGTGCCATCATTAATAATAACATTAACTGAAGTTGTGAATAAAACATAAGGTCTGCTATTTTGTGTGTGGATGATTTGCAGTCATAGTCTTGAAGATATTTATTTTTATTTTTTAAAATATATTTTTATTGATTTCAGAGAGGAAGGGACAAGGGGAGAGAGATAGAAACATCAATGATGAAAGAGAATCATCAATTGGCTGCCTCCTGCATGCCCCCCATGGGGGATCGAGCCCACAGCCCGGTCATGTCCCCTTCACCGGAATCGAACCCAGGACCTTTTAGTCTGCAGTCTGGAGCTCTATCCATTGAGCCATACCGGCTAGGGCTTTTCTTTTTAAATATGGCTTTTGATTTTTTTTTTTTAAAGAGAGGAAGGGAGTGGGATAGAGAAATAGAAACACTGATGAAAGAGAAACAACAATTGGCTGCCTCCTGCATGCCCCCTACTGGGGATCGAGTCCACAATCAGGGCCTGTGCCCTGACAGGAATTGAATCAGATACCTCTTGGTGCATGGGTCAATGCTCAACCACTGAGCCACACCAGCTGGGCTGAAGGTATTTATTGATGACTCATATTTTATGGCAAAATATCTTATGGGATATCCTTTGTGACAGCTAGCTTAGTGTATGACATTTTCATTACCTAATGAGATCTGAAGTCCTTATTAGGCAATAGCCCAAAATTGATTTATCTTTTTAAAAATAATGAACATATTTTTATTTCGCTCACAATTTATAAAATGTGAATATTCTGTAACTCAGCCATAGCCTTTCTTTCCAGTTAACGTCTTCATTGGGTCTCAATTCCCTTTTTAAAACATACTCTTGCAGAAGTTGTTGAATTTTTCATCATTCTTTCTGTCTAGATAACATTCAAAGGCAAATCCTATAGGGGAGTATATGAGCCCAAGAGTCACAAACAGTCAGAAGTAACTTCATCATAGTTGCTTGGTCCTTGGTACCAACAAAATCTGAGGACCAAGGGCAGCAATGAGCAAAGCCCCCAAATTAATTTTAAAGAAAGGAAATCCTTCAACTGTAGCATCAGGAAAATGTGTATATTATCAAACTAGAGGCCGGATGCACAGAATTCGTGCATGGGTAGGGCCCCTAGGCCTGGCTGGAGATCAGGGCTGATCTGTGGGGTTACCAGCGGGGTGATCAGGCACCCCCCTCCCCATCCCTCCTGCTGGCACCTGCCTTGGCCCGCTTGGGGCCTGCGGGCTAGGGCAGCTTCTGCATTGAGTGTATGCCCCCTGGTGGTCAGTGCACATCATAGTGACCCATCATTCCACAGTTCAGTCAATTTGCATATTAGGCTTTTATTATATAGGATTGAAAGCAGAGTCAGAGTTATTCAAATATAATTGATTAAAAAACAATAAACTCAGAACAATAGCAGATAGAAAAACTAATATTTTCCTGAAGGATAAGGATACGCATTTGGATTTTATAGACACAGTGTTTCTATTTGCATCAGCCATACAAGTCAGAATATCAGGTAACAGCAAACTTGAATGGTGACACTTGTTTGTGGGTAGGAAGGATGGGTTTGTGTTAGGAATATCTCTGTCTTTTTACTGAAAAATATTACATAAGTGAAGGAAGACTATCTGAGTGAAAACCCAATCCACAGCAAAACACAAAACAAAACAAACCTGTGATTTATGCCCAAGGGTCCACGTGTGAATGAAAGGTGGAAAGGGACAGAGAGATAGCAGATCCAGTCCCTTCCCTCTGATGCCATTTTAATTTGGATAAGACTTTGCCACTTACTGTCCAGTCTCAAATATCACACAAGATGCTCTCGTCAGCTTTACTTCTCGATTTATCCTCTTACTAGGAATACTCAAATGTACTTTACTTCAATTAGAAATGTCCCCACATCTCATAACAGTACACAATTTAGGGACATTTTACAAGAATTTTTGAGATTATTCATTCTGCATGCGTAAACATTTTACTAACCACTCCTCAAGGCTGCAGAATCACCAAAAGAGCATTTAGCGGCTCCATTTGTCACTTGGCTTCCGCATCATAACACAGCTCTGCTTTAACCAACAGGATGCGTTTCCCTTTGATCGTGAATGTTTTTAGTGTACTTTTGCCTTTTCCTTTAAAAATGCTTTTTAAAACATTAATGCCATAGAAAAGTGTCTCTGAAACTCACATTTAATTAACTGCACAGTTCAATAGATGACATACAGAGGGCTTTTAACTGACAGGTACACCGCACAAAAGTTAGTAAAAGTTTTCACTGTTGCACAGCGGGCTGTGTCAAATACCTGTTTCAATGTCAAACACTTCCAGGGAAAGAAGCATGGAACCAAGGGGTCATGAGATCTTGACTTTACTCCCTGGTTTATTGCTAAATACAACCTGGGCCCTGTTATCCAAATTCTCAGTTCCAAAAAGGAATAAAGAATTATAGATGAAAGGGGGTCCCGGAAGGAAATTCTAGAATTCTGTGCATCTGCCTCTCAAGGACTGTGAAGGGTCTGATATGTTATTTCACTCCATCTACTAAGTTTGCCACAGTGTCATGGCTGCTGTTGGAAGACATGATTGTTTTTACTACTTTCTTTCCAAACCTTGTATATTTTATATCCTCTTGCCCCATTGCACTGGGTCAGAGCTCCAGCACAATATTGAATAGAAATAGAGATAGTTGGCTTTCTCGTTAATTTGCAGATGACAAAGAGCACAGAAAGAAATATAAAATAATCTATTAAAAATAAGTGTTGAATTCGACAAGCTCACTTGTTACAGTTATGATATAAAACCATCTTTCTATAAAACAAAACAACTGAATACAAGTGAAGTGCATCAAGTGCCATCATTTACAAAACACGTTCTTTAAATAGGACACAAAAGCACTAACCCAGAAAAGGAAGGATTTTAACTATTTTAAAATCAAGAACACCTCAGCCTTAAGAGACACAAATCATGGACTGAGAAAAGATATTTACAATACAGTTATTAAATAAAGGACTCCAGACAATACTGAGAATTTCTACAAATCATTAAGATAAGGACACCCAACACATTCCAAATGTGGGCAAAAGCCTCAGTGGGCATTTCACCTGCGCACATGCACAGACACATGCACATGCACACACTTATACAATCCAAATGATCCAATAAATAAATGAGTGAAAAGGTGCTTAACCTCATTCATCAGATAACTTCAAATTAATATCACAATTAGATGCCACTATGCAAAAAAATCATCATGGCTCCAGTTTCAAAAACCTGAAAATGCCAAGCACTGCAGAGGAGATGGAGCAACTCATGTAACGCTAGTGGGAAATTTGTAAACCATTTTTGAAAGTGGTTTGATAACGTTTCCGAAAGCTTAGCATACGTTGATCTTATGATGCAGTGATTCTGTTCATAGGTGTATTCTCAACAGGAATAGGTACATTTGGGTACTACCAGACACATGCCAGAATATACTAGCACTATCCTAATAATTAAACACGTTTTCATCAACAGCAGAACAGAGGAATGGTGGCAGGATCCTAAAAATGAAAAGTACACCGTAAGAATAAACAACTGTGATATGCAGCAACATGGATACATTTCAATAACAAGTTGAGAGCCAGAAGGCAGTAACACAATAATACAAACCATATTATTTCATTTCCGTAAATTTCAAAAACGGCAAAAATGAACTAGTGGTGATATGAGTTAAGACTGTGGCTAATTTTGGAGGGCGATGTCTGGAAGCAGCAAATAGAAAGCTACCAGGCTGCGGAACACACCCTACTAGCATTTCTTGATCTGGGTCAATTCTGAGGGTGTTCACTTTGTTTAAGTCTTTACACTATGTATTTATGATTAACATACTATTCTTCATTTATTTTATTTGTTAATGAACAGTTTAAACAAGTGTGAATGCATGTATGTACATAGATGGAAGGAAGAAGAGAGGGGGAAGGAGGAGAGAGAGAGAGGGAGAGAGAAAGAGATGAAAAGATTTAGCTACACTGAACCAGGTTTTATAAACACAGTTAGTGTGAAAAAAGGATAATTCACCAGGACCATCTGCCATTCCTCCAAAATTCGCAATCCATCCTGTCAGAAAGAACTCATCATTAAAATAATTCCAGAATTACACGGAGATTGTTGTGAAGTCTGGAGTCACAGCCAGTACAATAAGACCTTTTTTATTAAACAGCTATGGCAACATTTGGGGATCAGTTGTTAAATAACTTCGTAGATAGAAACATGTTGAGTCAAAGTTTGCTGAAGAAAGAAAAAAAATACTAGTTTTAATAACAAACACTATCCTATCTCAAATAGATTGAAAATACCATTGGAAAGTAATATCTTTATTCCCTCCAAACACACACACACACACACACACACACACACACACACACACACACACGGAGTTGATTAGCATATTGACCCTGGTCTCTGCGTGGAGGATAGGGAGAGACAGAATAGGCAGACCACTCAGACTGGTAGTGGGCAGGTCTAATAATAAGCAAGGGGACTTACAAAGAGGCTTGTCTCTAGCAGCAGTGAACCAAGTAGATCTCTGTGCCTGCCCACAAGAATCCTAAAATTTACATAAAATTTACAGATGATCTCCACACCTTTCTCTCTCAAGGCTACATCCTTGAAAGAGCTCTTGTGGGAATGATGTACAGAACGTACATTCCAAGAACAGGGTGGGGGTAGGAAGTAAGAAGGTTCTGATTGCTCAGGCTCAGTTTTCTGGTCAAGAAACTGATGGCACCTCCTCTTGATGACATACTCCAACTCTGTCCCTGCCACACACCCATTTCCTTCTTGTTGCAGGAATGATGGGGTGCAGAAGAGCCAAACAGATCACTGAAGATCCAGGCAGGGCCTTGGGTAGGGTTCATGGGGGAAGTGTGGGGCACAGTTATACTAGCAGAGCTCCAAGGTCAAGTGTCTGATATCCTACCTTGAATCCAGATACTATATCTTATAGAAAAACCTAGAGATGACCTGACTGGTGTGGCTCAATGATTGAGCACCTACCTATGAACCAGGAGGCCACAGTTAGATTCCAGGTCAGGGCACATGCCCGGGTTGTGGGCTTGAACCCTGGCAGGGGGCATGCAAGAGGCAGCTGATCAATGATTCTCTCTCATCGTTGATGTTTCTCTCTCTTCTTCCCTCTCCCTTCCTCTCTGAAATCAATATATATATATATTAGCCCTAACCAGTTTGGCTCAGCGGATAGAGCATCGGCCTGCGGACTGAAGGGTCCCAGGTTCAATTCTGGTCAAGGGCATGTACCTTGGTTGTGGGCACATCCCCAGTAGGGGGTGTGCAGGAGGCAGCTGATCGATGTTTCTCTCTCATCAATGTTTCTAACTCTTTATCCCTCTCCAATCCTCTCTGTAAAAAAAAAATATATATATATATATATATATATATATATATATATATCCTATCTAATAAAGATAGAATATGCAAATTGACCATAATTCCACAACAAAGATGGCAGTTCCCACAGCCAATAAGGAGGGAATATGCAAATTTACTCAACAACACGAGAAGGTGGCTCTGGCCAGAGCGAAGGCGGTGCCAGAAGCCAGGGGAAGGAAGGCCTATGCTTGCACAAATCTTCATGCATCGGGCCTCTTGTATATATATATATATATATATATATATATATATATATATATATATATATATATATATATATATATGTGTGTGTGTGTGTGTGTATTAAAAAACACCTAGTGATGACTAAACTTAAAGACATAATAAACTTATGTAGAACTGATGCCATATCGTTGATTAATGAGAAAGAAAACTCCTATACAAGTCAGAGTGCTCTCATTTTCCTGTCAGTATAGACTCTCACTGTCCTAAATAGGAACAGGAGAAGTCAGGATATACTTAGACTTGGCAAGAGAAATGAATGGCTTAATTTTGGTGACGGTGGCATTGACAGATGAGCACTAATGAACCCATTTCCACTGTGGGACTCCACACAGCTGGCTGTGGACCCAGACACTCATGCAGGTGCCTTCCCCTTGGAGTAATCAGGGGGAGCACAGATAATTCTGGGCTCTCACATCAATTTTCTAAACTTCATGCAGATCTATCCTTGTTGATTTACTCAGCCTCCTGACAATAGTAAATCTAGACAATAATATTGTGGTAAAGCCTATTTTACCATGTATATTTTATTAGTTGAATTCTCCAAGACAGATCTCCAAGTTTTAGGGATATTTTATTTTTTATATATTTTTATATATTTTATTGATTTTAGAGAGGAAGGGAGAGAGATAGAAGCATCAATGATGAGAGAGAATCATTGATTAGCTGCCTCTTGCATGCTCCCTACTGGAGATCCAGCCCATAACCTGGGCATGTGCCATGACTGATAATCGAATTGTGACCTCTTGGTTCATAGGTTGTTGCTCAATCAATGAGCCACATTGGAAAGGCTCTAGGGGTATTTTACTCTAATTCTCTATGCACCAACCTCAGGACTATGTCAAAAAGCAGAAATGTATTGTAGAGGGCAAGTCTCTATATTTAAGACATAATTTTCATTATGTGAAAACAGAAGTTTCTCAAGAATAATTATTGGTTATCTCGTTTAAAATAATGCAAAGCTGCACATCCAATAAAAGTATTTTCATAGCAGGAAAGAAATACTCTATAATTTCTTAAAATGGGGCTTTTACCAAAACTTCAAAAGCTCCTAGGCAGAAACCTTGCACCAACCCCATCCCCAGGTCTGGGAGTCACTGACCTGAGAGTCTACAATGAGACCTCCTCCTTCCAATCTTGGAATCAGTGGGTACCTTTCATCCTGTACATTGATTAGATGCCAGAAGGAATGTGCAATCTAATTGAATTTATAAGCAGAAGTCACTTTTTAAAAATCTGTGAGCCAACAAAACATGCAGCGTAGCACGGGAGATATCTGCATTGTTCAATTCTTCCAGAAAAATAGTCAGATTGCCATCTGCCTAATGCTGAATATTTGAATATTGAAATCATTCATAGTGAATGATTGTTTGGCATAACCCCGTGGACAGTTTGCATGTTCTAGATGCTGGATTATGACACAAACAACACTAGACCCTGGGGAGCACCATGAAGCAACAGTGTACATTTTAATTAAAATCAAGGCAGTGGTGTGAAGTCATGTAGGTGTGCAATGCACACCTCCAGGAGGCGCCATCTGTGCAAACTGAAGGGAGTTGTGCAATGTGGCAGTCTTAAAATACTCAGACTCCAATGAGAAATAATTTTTTTTTTCAGAGAGATTGGTGTTAAGGCCACCCTATAAAAGTAGAAAAAAATTAAGTTCAATGTTATTAATTGACCAATGCCAGTATTAGTACTTTGGACAATCTACTTGGAATACCATGTGATACTGACCCTAAATCACATAGGACATGAAGCTAGAAGAGGGAGTCATAGGACCCGCTTCCTGGCTGAGGACTCCTTTGCTTTCAATTAGATTTGCCTACAGATTCAATTGTTTTGTGTATTTCTGAAGTATCTTTGTTATCCATTCCATCCACATTTATAACCTCTATAGCTCTATTTGTGTTATTTACATATCTTTCCCAATGTTTTTAATGCTTTCCGCTTTCAGACTTAACATCACAGACAAAGGCATTATTGTGCTTCAGTTCTGCTTCCTGATCATTAATAAAGACATTTATTTTTTAAAATCTACCCTTGTTAAACACATTTTTGCAACTTCAAATTATATAAAGCCTAAAATGTGAGTAATCTGAAGACATTGCCAGATATTATATTCTTTGCTTATCATCTTTTAGCTCATTTTCAGTTATTGAGGCTGAATTTTTCTGGTTTGATTTGAATCAATTTTGCCAGTAAAATCTCATGGATGTTAAATCAGTTACTGTAAGAGGAGAATATAGGATGAGCACTATACTTAATCCTCTCTATTCATCTCCAAATTTAGTTATTCTAACAAGAATGCTCTTTAGTTGTGCATGTGTGTGGGGGAAGGGGAGGGTGTGGAGAGATAATGGTGTTGGGGAATGGAAAATGCTTTTTTAAAAATGCACAGTGGAGTTATACTAAATAGGAGATAAAGAATCGGGCTCAGGCCCTAACCGGTTTGGCTCAGTGGATAGAGCGTTGGCCTGTGGACTCAAGGTTCCCAGGTTTGATTCTGGTCAAGGGCATGTACCCTGGTTGCGGGCACATACCCAGTAGGGAGTGTGCAGGAGGCCGCTGATCCATATTACTCATTGATGTTTCTAACTCTCTATCCCTCTCCCTTTCTCTCTGTAAAAAACTAATAAAAATATATTTTTAAAAAGAATTGGGCTCAGGGTGAAGGAGACAAGACCCAGCATGATCTGAGGATCCATTTGGACTTTACTTTGGCATTGATGACACCATTATCCTAAAGTGAGTGTGGTCCCAGAAATCAGACGCTTCCCAAGCAATGTGTCCCAAGGGTCAAGATTTATGAGAGAGAGAGAGAGAGAGAGAGAGAGAGAGAGAGAGAGAGAGAGAGAGAGAGAGAGAGAGAGAGAGACAAAGAGAATATCACTAAAGCTAGAAAACCCCCCAAAATCCTGAGCAGGAACTTGGGTTTGAGTTGGATTCCATGCACTGGGTCAGATTGCCTATGGAAAGGGTGAAATACAGGCATTTGGGGTCAGATCAAAATAGTTAAAGAGACACTGGGAAGAATCCCCTCCCCTCTGGGATTGAGAGGTGCTAAGCCCAGCTGGAAAAGTGGGTGTATTCTAAAGCTGAGAGACAAGAATGGCTGTGGCCAAATTATAAAGAGCAGTGGTTGTCACTCATAATAATACAAGCTGGGAAAGAGGGGACACTTTTTTTCCCTTCATCCAGAAAGGTACATGGTAAAAATGAATAGTTTAGGAAGAATTGTTGGAAAGACAGCCTTGAACCAGGAGGGGCTAAAGAACATTCTCACAAATGCATCTTGAAATCGAAACAAATCATCATTACCATTCATTTGGGATTTGTGCCACTTTGCTGTGCTCAAAGAACCCTTTCAAAAATATGAAATCATAATGGAAAAATAGAAGGAAAATTGAAATATATTATGAAACCATCAGAAACATGCACAGATTTTCATCACAGTGATGTTAGTGCAGTTGTGCGTATTGATTCCTCATTCAAACACAATTAAGCTTTGAAATCAACTGCCTATAGATTCAGACAGTTGAAAATGATATATTTCTTCAGTACTTAATAGATGTCCAAACCGTGTCCAGGAATGATCGAAAAATGGGCGAGTAAATTGTTCTTTAACTTTAGGCTAAATTAACTTTTTATAATTTCAGTTGTCTTTAAGTTTGTACTGTTCTTTATAGTTCAGCATTTTCACACTGTTAAGCTCTTTGGATCTTTATAGAACCCCATTTTACAGATAAGAACAATGAAGTCCAGACTCGGGAAATCATTTATCCCACATATCAATTGCTATTTAACAGCCGAGCTAGGTGGAGCCTAAACATAGGCACTGTTCAGACTCCGTGAGATACTGTTAGTCTGAGAGGTAACTATGAGCTCAGGGTGAGGCAAATCAAGACAAAGATACACCTTGAAGAAATTAACAATGAGCATCTGAGCGAAGGGAGAACAAAGAACTGATCCAGGTTTGGAAATGGCAGAAATAACTATTCAGACTCTGCCTTTTTGTTGTTATTGTTCCAAATTAAATGTAATTTCCAACCAGTAAAGACAGAAAAGCTTAAAATTTCCAGGATGGAAGCCACTCCCTTTTGCTTTGGTCACCCAGCACCAAGGTATGTTCAGATTCTATAGGTCAATGGAATGGAGACATGGTACAGTCAGAGGAGCCCAGTGGAGCTCTTATCTCATCCGGCTGGGAGGGCTGATATGAACTTGCACATTACCAGACCATTAGGGCTCCCACAACAGGGGTGAGGGTTAGGTTCTGCTTAGTGTGCCCAGCTGATGGCCGAATAGGTTAATTAATACCCAATCTGTGTTCTCCCCAAGCCAGGCTTGCCCCGGAGCAGGGCTGTGTCCACCCTTTTACTAATGGGCACAAAGATGCTGAATAGGATTAAAGTGGTCCTGATATAAGGTAATTCCTATAAATGGCCTGGCGATAGTCTACCACAGTACTGCACGTCAGTATATTCTATTACATGTACGTGTATACATGTGTTCTATGAGCAAGAGAGAATATAAAGTAATCAAATGGGTAATGGGATGACTCAAGTCTATCAGAAAACATGTTATTCTTTAAGAAAAAAGTTTACGTGTTTTATTGAAGAATCTAAAAGTGTGTATGGTGAAATCATTTGTTTTACACAGAGTCCTGGTGGGAAGACCAAGAGGAGAGAATGAAGTAGCTCAATGCCCTTACCAATCTTCTTCCTACTGTAAATGAGGCTACCAAAATGCATTACAGGTTCAAACCTGAGAGAATCATAGCCGGTTCTTTCACCTCCCCTTTTGAAACTGTCTACTCTTGTCTGTATCTCACACTCAATTTCCCTCTTTCTTCCTGGTTGCTTTGTTCTAGCTCATTCTCAGCTCTGGAATCATTCCTGGGTGCTGCTTAATGGATGGCATTTGGAGGAATGTTTCCAGCAAAGCACTTTCATTCCATTTCTGCACTCAGCCTCTGCTCCCAGATCCTCTTCAAAGGGGTGTGGATGCAGCCTTGGCCCACTGGAGGCAACTGGACTTGACCCAGGTTAAATGCCGAAAGGCGTGTTCTGAGCCATACATATTTTATACTAGAGAAAACGGAAGGCTGCCATCATGGAACTAAGATAACTAACATGGAACGACAAGGACAGTAGAATATGTCAGAGGAAAAGCTCCCCATCAAACTAAAGCCCTCTTCTCATCACCTCACCTGTGAGATTTGACTACCCGTGTGTGTGAACAATGGATGCTAATTATCTGAATGAGTGTGCATGGTTAGTGGGAGTCAATAAATGTCCACTTTGGTAGACCTTGTCAGTTGCAATTTGCATCAACCCTCCTTTCTCAACACAGGATGATCGAGGTGAGATGTAAGGAGAGGCTCAGGAATAGCCAGGCTTAATTAGCTGGTATTCAAATGGGAGATGCTATGAGCCAAGGGCAAGAGGTACATGAATGGGAGTCAAGAAACCAATTGAGTAGAATCAACAAGACATGTAATTAAATGAGAGACAGACCTGCAGAAAGACAGGTCAGCTTTTACACTCACCCCCCCCCCCCAATTAGGGGGAGGGGGATGCTATAAAGGACATTATTGGGCCAATTGAAAAAAGGAGTGTATCAAGGTTAAATTACTAAAGTTGATAATATACTGTGGTTATCTAAGAGAATACTTTTGTTCTTAGTAAATGCACACTGATGTATATTTGGGGAAAAAAGAGTCATAACGTAGGTATTTACTCTCAAAAGAATCAATATTTTACATATATGGCATTTCATATCATGGGAGGAAACATAGGAGCCTTTTGGCACAAAGCAATGTGTCCTAAGTTCAGTTAGAGGGAAGCATGCAAAGTCTAGAGGATCTAGACAACCTCTCCAATTTGGGGGCCAGGTAGAATTAGTGAGGAGGAGCATGTATTACACTAGATCAAAAATGGCAGGTGCAGGGGACTGGGTTAGGGGCATTTCTGGTGAAGGGGGATGATCAAACAAAGACCAAGAGGACAGCCTGCGGCTGGGTGGGTGCAGGAATCACCGTTCTGCTTAGAACATTGAGGGGGAAGGGAGATAGGCTATGACTGCAGATTACACTTAATTTTGCATGCCTTGCTGAGGAGGTTCTGAAAGGAACATCTTTTGAATGGAGGCTGGACAGAACACCTAAACATGTATGCAAATGGGGAAATGGTTACAAGTGAAAGATGCAGACACATTTCAAAAATGATCAGGAAGAATAAAGGCAAGAAAGTCATGAATATAAATATATTGACTGTCGGTAAAGGGCGTATCTCTGTGCTACTTTCTCTTTTAAAAAGTAATCAGTTTGACAGATGCATAGAAATCCAATACAAATGAATACACACAGGTGAGTGGGTCATATAATGAAGAAAGGAACAGGATGCAGAGGCCACTTCAGGCTGAGTCTGGGGAGAGGGCTTCAGGTCAGAATGTAGATCAGCAGAGAAGCTAAAAGACTGCCATTTTATTCAATGAAAAAACTCTGATCTCTAAGTGCAAGTCTCCTACCCTGGCTATTAGACGAAGCTCTGAAGCGTCACTCATGCAAAAAATGCTTCATTGCCATTGTTATGAGGCTCATAAGTTTGCACGATCAGATAAGTAGACACACGCTCCGTTGCGTCTTGTGAATATCATAGCTGTTATTCAAGTATTACACTGAAATCCTAGAACTATGTCATTTACCCTACCATATGTTTTTTTACTTGATTTTAAAACACAACTCAAAAGACATGCATAAAAGGGAAAGCAACCACACCCAAATATTGAAACTTTGCTTAAAAATGGAAATTGGGAGGTACCCAATATGTTCAGTTGATATCCACCATATAAAATGTGGAATGCATAAGAATTTTGAGTTAAATATTAAAAAAATAACAGTTTTGTAGATTGTGCTTTTTTCCCTCACCAAGGTGAGCTAACATCAGTACATTCACAGCCATCTGCTAGATGATGTGGGAGGTAGATGCAAAGCAGAAAATTATATTTTTGCCTTCGAGGACTCTATGGGAACGAAGAGACTTGTACTATGGACCTGTAAGTAGTGGTCCGGTGTTGATGGAGAGAGAGAAGGATTTGTAGTCACTACTGTGTCACAGAATTATGTACTTCCTGTGCAAATCAAATGCATTATAAATAGTTTCATTCCATAAAGGGCTTTCCCTGCGTGTATTTTTTGAGTGCCTGGTATGTCTTAGATGCTAGAGAAGCAGAGAAGACTAAGAATGGGTTCTGCCCTTGAGGAGTCCACCGAGTGAAAATGGTGACATGTAAACAATTTGACCAGCACATAAAGCTCCATAGAACAAAGGGACGCACCATGTGCTCCACACACAAAGGAAGGGTGATGGCCTCGCTCCTTCACCATCATGTGATTTCCCCACTCAGAAAATTCCTTCCTCAAACACTAATGCCAGGAAACTTTCGTCTAGCTTTCTTGCTGCCGTGGTCACAAAATCCCTATCAAGGAAGCAACCCTGATGACTACATTTGAATGTACAATGCGTCCAGTGCTTCCTATTCATTTTGGCCTCATGTGTATTAGAGTAAGAAGATGCCCAGATTCAATTTAATTCCTGAGTAATTCTAATCACCATTAGACATGATGATTTATCTAAGCATAAAAGCACCTAGCAAAAATCAAAGTCTGGGCTTCTAAGACTTAGAAATTTCTAGTAGTGAAAACTGGGATTGAGAATGGAGTTCACAACAAGGCAAGCTGGGTGCACATCTTAAAGAGACACCCACCTTTCCTTGAGCTACCGTGAGAGTCTCCTGAAAATCTGTGCCCTAAGTGCCTAGCTTGCCTCAGCGTTGGCTCAGTTCTGCAGTGAATAGTTTAAAGGGAGAATGAGGTAGAAGGTCATGTTGCTAAAAGAAGCCTACAGCAGCCAGGGAAATGGACCCATACCATCCATTTCTGAAAGGCCTTTCTCAAGGCCACACTGCCCTCTTTAGCCTGACAGTAAGTCTCAGTGACTTCCTGTAGCAGACAGGAGGCACACAATACACATTGGGTCTCCTTCTGCTTTGGACTAAGCCAGGTCAAAGTCACTCCTAACCAAGTCCTTGACTTCGCAAACAAACACCTCAAAACCTTTATATTAGAGCTATTTTTGAGTGGGCCTTTATGTACTTTATTTCAAAATGTACTCAGTTTTTGTGTAATCAGGTATGGTAACACAGAGACACTTCAATGAAGAAAGATGTTGTTATACTCATAGATCTTAGAAATTGGAGGGACAACATGCCGTGCAAGCCACACGGTGAAGCATCTGGTTTAGTCAGGAGCCAGAGGAATCTAGGGGAAAACATGGGCAAGAACCTTTATAGTGGTTTTCCAGAGAAAGTAAAGGGTAAACAGGTGACACAGCTTTAGGACTGGCTGGTTTGAATAACTTCAGCAGGTTCCAACATGTAGGGCTGCCCCTAGTTATCTGATCCCTGGCCTTGGGCATCAGGGTAAGAGCATGGTAAGGGAGGTTTGAACTCCAGATTGGTTGATTTGCATGTAAAAGGTGCACTTCCAGGTGGGCAAGTTGTTCGCTCCAAAGTATTAGCTAACCTTGGAAGGGGAAGTGCCTTCAAGTGTCAGTAAGACCCCAAGATGCCAAAGCATCCAGATAAAAAGATCTGCAATAATGTATATCCACATTCTTAATAATAGTTACTGTTCACTAATATCCAGAGTTTCTAAGGTCTATAGGAGAACTGAACTTTCTTATCTTTCTCAGAAATGATGTGGAGGCATTAATGGAGCCAAGGTTGGAAAACTTACAGTATCATGGGATTGGCTATAAGCAGAGGGCCCTGGCTGCCCAGCGTTTCCAATTCAGCATTACTCACAACTCCGACATGCTTTTAGAAATGCATACAGAGAAAGTGCTTTCTGTACTCTGGGTACACATGTTTAACATTTACACGAACTCAACACCCTAGGATTTTAATCAGCAAAAAGCTTACATAAGAAGTGCAAAAACCATGGGCTTCTCTCCATGTTGTGTTTTGTGAGAGAAATGAGAAGAAGAAGAAGAAGAAGAAGAAGAAGAAGAAGAAGAAGAAGAAGAAGAAGAAGAAGAAGAAGAAGAGGAGGAGGAGGAGGAGGAGGAGGAGGAGGAGGAGGAGGAGGAGGAGGAGGAGGAGGAGGAGGAGGAGGAGGAGGAGGAGGAGGAGGAGGAGGAGGAAGGGGAGGGGGTGGAGGGGGTGAAGAAGGGTGAAGAAGAGTACAATACAAGTAAAAGCCATAAAGACAAAACACAGATTTCCCTAGAGCCTTTGGAAATAAAGTTGCTGACATGGACACTCCGCTTCCTGATGAAATTCATTGTGTCAGAAGTCCCTTCACTAACAAACAGAATAGGTGGTCACATCTTTGTTCCCACCATGTGAGGCACAAGGTAGGATTTTAAGTGCTAAGGAAGCAGGCAGCTGAGGAGAAAATTGAAGAAAAGAGCAATTTGCAATTCTTAAGGTGCTGTAGGACCTGACTAACCCAAAAGGCACTGGTGTTAACCATGCTGAAAGTGTGAGAAAAAGAAATGATCTTAGTTTCAGGATATGTGAGGGTTGCAAACATCAAAGGGACATAATTAGAAGCGACTGTTTAGAGCAAAAAAATGATAAGAGATTCGTGGCTAATTGTCAAAAATTAATTTCAGGTCTGCTACTTTTCCAAAGTTAGAGTCCATCTCCCAGAAAATGAACACCTTTTTCTTTTTAGGATCTCTCCCAGGTAAGGTCAGCACTCTTTGTTTTTAAATACTGTGAGGGAAATGCCCCATTCTCGGGTGAGGTTTGTATCACACTCAATGTATCAAAGCTATGGGGTAAGTTGTATCAACCACACACACACACACACAAAAAAAAAATATTGAAGTCCTAACCTTCCAGAAAAGTCTTTAGAACATGCATATGTTTCTCAACACCATATGCAGACCCTCTCTTATTTCATGGACCTACTTCATCTCTAAGACACTTGGCAATATGTTAGGGTCTCCCGGTGCTCCAGAAAGTTGGGGGACCAGCACTTTGTTCACACCAGCTGCAGGCACGTAACCCATAGAATGTGCTCCTTCTTGCAGCAGACTCCAAACACAGGTTCAAGATATCAAGACATGTCCTCCTGCCAAGTAATGGGGAGCCCATGCCTTCCTGGGGAGCTCTGTCCCTGTACGGTCATGCAGGGCCACCATCTCATGCCATCTGCCAACCAGAAGTAAGAGGAATCCAAGCTATTCAGGCATGTGTCCCAGAGCTAACGTTCGATCAGTAGGAGCCCATCGAGACCAGGGATCATTCTGAGCATGGCTCTTTCAGTGGACTGAATAATAAAGATATCACAGTGGTCTTTCCCGGGCAAAGAGAACATCTGTGGGAGTTAGGGTCATTCACGGAATAAGTGAGCAAGAATAAGAGCTCACTCGAGTAAACAGACCTAGGGCGGGCACTCAGCCACACGCAGGCACTTCTGCTTCCTCCTCCGCTGTTATCATGAGCTGATAAAGATACGATTGTGCCACATGGTGCAAAAGACCCTCCTTCATGTCCACAGAAGTCTTATGCAAGAATGTTCATAGCAGCTTGATTCCTAAAAGCCCCAAAGTAGAAACAAGCCATATGTCTGTCACCAAACTGGTATATTTATACAATGGAGTCTTACTGAGCAATAAGGTGGGACAAACAACTGATACATAATGCAACAATGTGAGTTAATTTCAAAAAACAGTGAATGAGGGAAATCACATATACTTGGATTTATAAGAAGTTCCAGAATAGGCAAGACTAAACTAAGGTGGCTATAACCTGTGGGGAGGGGCTGAGGATTGCCTGGGAAAGACTTTAAATGTTCCATACATTGCAGAAGAGAATTTAAAAGTTCAATATATTGATATGGGTGTGGGTTACACAGGGGTATGCATTTGTCAAAACGGAACAAATTGCATACTTAGAATGTCTGCACTTCTCTGCAGGAAAATTATACCTCAATAAAAAAATCAATAAATGAATAAAAATTCCACTTTAAGTTCCTATTCTAGAGATGCATATAGATTTTTAAATAAAATAGAGACTTCCTTGTAGGTCAGGAAGAATCCCAGACTATGTGTAAGAGAACAGGATGTTCATTTCAGGGTGCCCTAGCAGTTCTGACCCCAGTGCATCAAGTTGAAAGAAAAATAGGAGGGGTTTTCTTCTTGCTGCCCAGCATTCAAGACCCATGTGCACCCACCTGCTCCCTAAAATTCAGACGTATATGAATGTAAGACTCAGCGTGACAGGCGACATGGCAAGGACCTGTGATGCTCAAAGGTTCCTGTGCCCCAATGAGGATGATCACCACTTCCTCCACCCTCTTTCAGTATCATCTATAATAATAAAAGCATAATGTGCTAATTAGACTGGACGTCCTTCCGGAAGAAGCCAGCGCTGTGAGGGAAGCCCGGGGTCAGGGTGCCAGAGGGAAGCCTTGCAGACAGCCGGGGGAGAAAGGCCTACTCTTGCACGAATTTCATGCATCGGGCCTCTAGTATCATGTAATTCCCTCTGACGCCCTTGAGAAGGGTTGGCTTATAGAACTCATCTCTTGAGGATCCAAGATTCTACACAGGCGCCGGCGCTTTCTGAGAATGCCCATATTATCTAAAACAACGTGGATGAAAATTGTCAGGATGAGGCTGGGCAGAGAAGAGCCCCAGTGAGGCTCTTCAGAAGGCATTGGTGGCCTCACAGGCTGACAGGCACATGCACACAGATTCCAGGAAGTGAGGCAGTGGGCTAGACACGCCTGAAGCTGCAGCGGAAGGGCAGTGTGTCAAGTGGAAGATTTACTGCCTTAAAGTTCTCCCCTCACTCCACGGCTCCCAACGCTCCCGATCACCGGCTTGGTTAGGAGAAGGGGCAGAGAGGAAATTCTACTCCTGGGTGCAGATGGAGAAGAGGTGTCTTGTCTCTGAGGTCTCTGGAGAAGCTGTGTAACAAAGTAGCTAGGAGCAGATTGGAGCCCTGAATGCTTAAATCTCAGCTTCGCTGTTTCTAGGTGTTTGAACTTGGACAATGGGCTAAATCTCTCCTTCAGGTTTTTCATCTGTAAAAATGGAGATAATCTTTATACATAGGGCTGTTGGGAGTTGAATGGGTTAATGAAATGGGTAGGGTGTTCTAAAAAATGTCGGCAAACCATCGGCGCACAGTAAATGTCCGTGGCTATCATTACAGCTTGCCTTCAGGTTGATGCTACAGGTTCATCCATTCTTCTGCCTCAAGTAACAGAGATGTTATCAGATATTTAGCGATCAGATTAAGAATCAAGGGGGAACCACCTCAGGAAAGTCATTTCTTAATTTTCTGATCCTCCAGGCATTCTGCTTGGTCTAATAGTATTCCAGTCCTAGGTGGGATTTCCAGACACCACAGTCAGGGCTTGAAAACTCCCACGCACATCTAACACCCACCCCCCCACACACACTCACACACACACTCAGTGTTACCCAGTTACACGCTGACCCAGATCTTCCAACACTTTCCCAGATACACTTCCCTCTGCAGACAGCATAGACCGAACCCTTTTAAGCATGTTTTCGTTGATGGTGACAATTTTGCTAAAATTTCTAGTCTTTTTTGCCTAAAAAAACCCAAAAAAAACTTCCCTTCTTAATTTTCCAGTGTGCTTGCAAATTTCATTGACTTTTCCAAGTCCAAGATACAACAGCAAGATACAATAGTTTTGTTAGTAAAAAATCCATCTCACTAATTAAAGAAAAGTCTGCATCCTTCTTCTCACCAGATGAACAAAAGCAGCCCAGGATTAAAGCAAATAGCATTAAAAACACAATTAAAGAAACAGGCAAGAGTTGTTGTTGTTTTTTTAAATCTATAGCTTTAACTATAGTTGGCATTATTCTCTGTGCTTTGCATTTAACTCCACGCAGTTTTTATAAAATCTGAAACTCGATTCTTTTTTTTTTTTTTGAAACTTCATTCTTTTAGCTCTTACTTTTCCATGTTTACCCAGGAGCAAAAAATACAGAAATAGAGCATTTGCTCGACCAAGAGACTTCCTTCATTTATAAAAATTTTATGTTTCCATTTCTTTTCCTTTTCTTTTTTTTTTTTTTGACACCCTGAGGCGATCTGGCCCATGGTTTCCCAAACACTGAAGTTGTAAGTGGGCCTAATAGTCATAATAATTTCTGCTCCACAGATTCAGTTGGATAAGGTTTAGAAATTCTGAACATTTTATTTGAGTGAGAAAACAAATTGGCTGCATGACCTTTGGCCTGGCGCGATGGCCTCCCCAGCCCATGTTGCTTCCAGAACTAATAATTTAATTGTGATAAGTACAGGGTCCTTTGAATTCATTCAAGTGGTGTCTGTGTACACACACTTGCCAACCGCTTCTGCCACGTTATTAATAACTCTGCTAATTATGTCAATAAATGAATCGGACCTGGACTTCTATTGATACGGCCTCTGTGTCCTGCTGCTTCCAACCCTTTGGACTTTGAACCCTGCGCTCTCATCAGCTGCCGGCTTGCTCCTCCTGCGCAAATTTCCCTGGATTCTTTTTCTTTAGTGTCTGCTCCACTCAGCACTGAATACCTCCTCCTTGAATTCATTTATTGACGACTCGATGGTTGGCAAGAAACACGGCAGTGACTTAGAAATTCAGTTGGTAAGCCATTGATTAACCCTTTCAATCCCCTAATTAACCATGAATGAAGGATTTAAATAGGTTTAATTTTCTATTCTAAAAGGTCTGTATAAGTTGCCCACCAGAGTAATACAAATTAACAATGTGTCTATCTCATTAGCAAATCAGCCCTGTAAGGGGCCTCCAGCACCGGGAAACGGGGCAGAGGTTCGGCCCCTTTCTCTAACATGTATGTCATATTCTGCTCTTTCCCCTCAGAGAGCTTTCAGATCATTGCACACACAGAATGCAATTATCGAAAAGCAGTAAAAGCGTGACTTTTAAATGAATACGGTGCCCCGAGCAATCAGTCGCTATATGAGATGGAATGAAAGGCCATGCCTGCCGGTGAAACTTCGGAAAATGAAGGGACCGTTTTTTATGAAAGGCTCAATGTTCATTTTACAAGGACATTTTCTTTAGCATCGAACGGTACGGTGTTGCTGCCAGAGAACTTTCCGGGTTTCTGACTTCTGACACGGCCTTATGTATAATGTCTATTATGTGTCATGACCAAAACGGATTACAGACAGAGTAAGAGCAGCAGCTTGCCTGGCCAACGTGGCTCAGGGGTTGACCATCAACCTATGAACCTGGAGGTCATGGTTAGATTCCTGGTTGGGGCACGTAACCGTGTTGTGGGCTGGATCCCCAGTGGGGGGCTTGCAGGAGGCAGCCGATCAATGATTCTCTCTCATCATTGATATTTCTATCTCTCGCTCCCTCTCCCTCTCTCTCTAAAATAAATGGGAAAAAATATTTTTTTAAAAAGAGAGAGCAGCAGCTTGCCTTGCGCTGAAAAGGCAGGCGTTTGAGGAGCAAGGCATCCTTTCTCCTGCTGCAGCTTCTCACCCCAAACAATGCACGTGGCAAAGAGCAAACCCCTGTGTTCCTCTCATTTCCCTGAAATGGATGCTGGCGGCAGGGGTCCCCAACGATGACTTCTTAAGCTTCAGGTGGAATTCACGTCGGCCACCCTTAACTTGTTCCTCAACTTCCGGGGACAAAACAGGCAAAGAGCAGAGAAGTCTGAGATCGGAGGTCCCCCAAGAGAGCTTGCTGCCCAAGAGGGGCATTGCTTTCCCAAGCCTCTTTCCACACCCCGGGCAGGAATCCCCTAGTAGGGTAGGCCGAAAGGATTGAAATAAAATGCTCTTTCCCTCCCTCATCGTTGCTTTCCTTAGTGAATTTCCCATGGTTCTGGCAAAGGCACCAGTCAGGGTAGAAGTAAGGGGTGGAGGTTACAGGCCATACTCTTGGGAGGATCAGAGAGGGTTTAGTCCGCTGGCAGAGGCAGATGCTGACCTAGAATGGAAAGGGAGAGGATGCTTGTCAAAGCCCCAGCCTCTTACACGCTGCAGCACGCATTTCTGATTTCTGGCTCTGTCAACAGAGCAGCCAAATGAACCATTTCCATTTCTGTGATTTCCTGTCTGTAGGGGAAAGCAACCATTTCCCTCGCTGTAAATCACATGCAAGAAAAAGACACTGTAAGTACCAACTATTATGCTAAGTGCATCATTTTAACCATTAAGATAGCATTTCATTTCCTCGTTAAAGTGCTTATAGAAGAATTACGTCTAAAAAGAGTTTTCCAAGTTTCCAAGTTTGGCTCTCCCCACCCTGCCCTTTGGCCTTGCAGACCCAGAAATGCAGCTCTGTGCCCAGCTCGGGAACTGGAAAATCTGCCAGAAAGTTAAAGACGGAGAACTCGAAGGTAATTTTTATCCTGGGGCAAATGTGATGATGTTTTCAAATCATGTATATGACCTAAGTCCAAAAAGATTTGAAAAATACTATGGGTTATTTACTTTTTGCATATTCATGTCTGACCTATAACTATCATGTGAACATATGTAAACACGGCTATTTTTGCCCCTTGTTTTCAGAAAGGATTGGCACATAATAAATCCTATCAGGCATTTAAATAACTTCATGACCAATCCTGGTAATGTTTTTTTGCACTGTCATAATTCCAAGCGGCATGGGAAAACTTGCAGATATTATAATATTTAGAAGTTAGATGTCTGGGGACATAGTAATTTAAATACAGTTTATAGGGCAACATTGTACCATACTCTCTTGTAGAAACTGAGGAAGGCTCCTTTGAGTAGTTATAATTATTAAATTTTTTCCATATTTTTTATTGATTTGAGAGAGAGAGAAAGGGAAAGGGAGAGGGAGAGAAATAGCGATGTGAGAGCGAAACATCCATCGGCTGCCTTCTGCATGCCCCATCAGGGATCAAGCCCACAACCTGGTATGTGCCCTCACCGACAATTGAACAGCCAACCTTTCCATGGTGCATGGGAAAATGCCAAACCAACTGAGCTACACAGGCCACGGCATTTTTTCGTAATATTTTATCCACCCTGGAAAATTATGGCACAAAAGGGCCTAAATGGAATTGATGTAAATCATTATTTACATCACAAAAGTCCAAAAGTCAAAGTTAAGATGACCATAACTCCAGAGTTCCAATCGCAATAGGTCCAGGTTTTAAACCTATCCCCCTCTATCATAGTGATGAGAGAGGAAAGAAAACAATATTTTAACAATAGCTCTAGCTCTAAACAAGTTAAGCAATCTCATCGGACCGAAATGGAACAATAAACCAAAGGCCAAGCTATTGGGCTGACAGTCGCCCCGCCTGGAATCTGGCAGACCTGGCCAGAGTGTCACTCAGGCAAAGGGAGCGAAGAGGGTCCCTTCCAAGGATGGGGATCTGAGCCAGACTTGCTCCCTGGAGCTGGTGACTGGGTGGGGTCTCCAACCCCTGTCAATTACATTACAAAAGGGAAAAAGCAAAGTCTGCAATCAAACACTTTCTAAAATAATAACATAAATCTTAAAGTGACTTAAAATGTTTAGCTCTGATATGTAAAGAGCTTAGAAGCCATCACTCCCATTTGTACAATAATAACAAAAAAACTGAACCACAAAAAATCAACAATTTGCTTGTACCCCTCAGAGGCTGCAGAACCCACCTCTCCCCTTGAAAACTGGAGGGAGAGACCAACCCAGAGTCAGAGCCCCGGAGATCTGCTTTGGGAGCAGAAGCAGCAGAGCTATAAACTGGCAGGCATACGTAAGTGGTAATTTTGAACAACTGCTGAAGACTGAGTGTGAACTAGTGTGTGGGTGAGAAACTCTAGGGGGCCCAGGCTCAGGGGGTGCCCCAGAGTATCAGGGACTTGATCTCCAGGGGCTCACCAGGCACTCGTGGTGAAGGGCCTGGAAAAGGGGTGGGGGGAAGCGTGATCACTGTGAAATGCACCCAGAGCATTCTCTACAAAACAGTCTACACTCTAGGGGAAACCACTTTTTACCAGAGGCATCGCCATGGCGAGAGCCCATCTCTGAGAAGGGGGTTTCTGAAATTCTTCCTGTTTCAACTAAGAGGGGGGCCCTAGAAATACTCAGGACAGTCGCAGCGAGGGAGGTCACCCCAATAAAAGCCCCAAGTCAGCAGGGCTCCCGTGCAATAACAGTGGATTGCAAGTGCAGGAGCTGCAAGACACGCCTTCCACCTGGGAAGGAGGCCGGAGCAAACGCCGAGGTCCAGGCAGGGCACAAAACAAGGAGCCCGGGGAAGCTTGGATCTAAGCAAACAGGAAACACAGCCTGCTGCTGGCCAGAATAACATCGAAATCTTACACTACAGGTCTACACCTCCGTTCCCATTATGCAATGCACCATGTTTGGCTTTGAGCAAAAAAAATGTATAAGGCAGGTGAAAAGGCAAACACACATGCACACACACACATACACACCACACAGAGACACACATGCACACATATACACATTGAAGAGGCAAAGTAAACATCAGAACCACAAGCAGATATGACACGGGTTTGGGGATTATCAGACAGGGAATCTCAAATAACTATGATTAATATGTTTAAGGGCTCTGTTGGAGAAATGACACAACATATGCAACAGCAGATTGATAATAGATGAAGGCAAATGGAGATGCTCGGGATGAATAAATATAAATGCACATCAAACATTCCGTAGTGAAACTTGAGGATAAAGTGAAACTATTCAAAGGTAACAGAGAGAAAAGTCATTTTAACTTCATAGAATGACGAAGTGACAGCAGACTGTGGTCACACTGGATGCCAGAACATAAAAAAATCTGAAAGAAGTCACCGGAAGCAAAGTAATTCTCAATACAAAGTTTCATATCAGCCTAACTGTTATTCAAGAGCTGAGGTTAAAAATGTACTCAAGTTTTGCCTTGTTGGGGAGAGGATGGAGATACATACTTAGATATGAACTTAGGTATAAAATTATAGTTAGGGATAATAGGAAAAGTATAAAAAACAGTAAGATATTTGAGTTGGAAAGGTAAAAAAGAGAAAACAAAAGATTATAGTTAACAAAAAGGAAAAACATGAAAGGAATGAAAGAAAGAACTGGAAATATATGTTTCATTACAATAAATAAAACAATTAGTGTGAGGTTATTTAAGGCAATTGATTATTAAAAGAGAAACCAAATGACACAATGGGATGGAAAATAAATGGATAGAAATAAATATATCAAAAATGCTGAGCAAAGTAAGACTCATGTGCCAATATTAGTATCAAAGAAAATTGAAGGAATACATTATTAGAGATGAGGTAGAATACTAATTCATAATATGTGGAAAATACAAGAGTACCTGAGAGTCAAGAACTTAGGATTCTTGGAAATAGTCATAAAATAAACTATCCTGAAGACGCATCAAACATTGGGGCAGGAGAGATAAATCAGGGATAAAAAAAAAGCAGGATATGACACACATAAGATATTTTAAAATTCATATGAAATTAGTTTGAATAACATTTTCCAATAAATGTTACAAGTTAGAGGAATGGCAACATCATGGAAAAGTATAAATTACCAAAATTTAATTAGTAAGGAGAAGAAATCTATTTTTCCCTCTCAGATGCTAATAAATTTTATTTTTTAGAGGTATGCAATGTGATGATTTAATAAGAAGAATTATAACATATGCTAGAAGATGATAAAGATTTTTATTTTTTAAAATAGAACAGGGTAAGGAAGATAGAAGCTCTGGACAGGAGTGGAAAGAAGCAAGGTGGGTGTGATGAAGTGGTTTGTCTGATCTTTTTTATTTATTTATTTGTTTGTTTATTTATTTATTTATTTATTGTTAATCCTCACCTGAGGATATTTTTTCCATTGTGCTTCAGAGAGAGTAGAAGAGAAGAAGGAAGGGAAGAAAGGAAGGAGGGAGGGAGGGAGGAAGGGAGGGAGGGTGGGAGGAAATAAAAAGAGAGAAAGAGGAAGGGAGGGAGAGAGAGATATTGACTGGTTGCTGCAAACCCACAACGCAGGTACATGCACTTGAAGAGGAATCAAACCCATGACCCTTTGGTGCGCTGACCAACACTCTAACCACTGAGCAACACCAGCTAGGATTTGTCTGATACATTAAATTGAAGGTCAAGGTAGGTGTCCCTGAGAAGGCAGATTCAGAAGGGAAGAAATGAGTCATGTTGATATTTAGGGAGAGAGTATTTCAAGCAGAGAAAAGAGCTAGAACAAAATGCCAGAATGGTCCAGGTCCAGAAAGGGGCCAGTGCTCCTGGAGCAGAGAAACTGGAAGGAGGGGTGAGTAGAATATGAAGGTCAGATTGATAAAAGAATTTTACTTGTAAATTTTCTCTAAACCACAGGAAGAGAGATAATCCTTCAAACCAGTTTCAAAGAACAGACATAGGTTAAAAAGAATACTGAGCTTCTTTTATGAAACTGATTTAATCTTGACATCGAAATTAGATAAGTAGAAAACTAGATAATTATAGACCTATCATACTTATGAACATAGATGGAAAAATCCTAATACAATATTGGCAAATCAAATCTAGCAGCGTGCCTAGATTTAATCTTGCCCAAGAAAAAATTTTCTTAAGAATGAAAGGCTAGTACAACATTGGTAAAATTTATCTGGGCATATGTGCATATCAATGCATATGATGGTAATAAGTTCAGTCAACCAATATAATAAAAGCCTAATATGCTAAGTGTCTGGTCGTCTGGTCAGTCTTTCAACCAATCAAAGTGTAATATGCTAATGATATGCTAAGGCTGCTCAACTGCTTGCTATGACATGCACTGATCACCAGGGGGCAGCTTGCTCCTGGGGTCTGGCTTATTGGGACTGAGCGAGATGGGCCAGACACGCCCTGCAGCCCTCCTGTGGTCCCTTCCTGGCTGGCTAACCTCCCGCGTCCCTCCCCAGCCCTGATCGTGCACCGGTGGGGTCCTTAGGCTTGGCCTGTGCCCTCTTGCAATCCCTGCTGAGGGACCTCCCCGCCACTCCAGTGAACGAATTTTGTGCACTGGGCCTCTAGTAATAATATAATCATCTTAACTGACTATGCACAGTGGCCAGGATGGAAGTCCCACCTTGGCTGGAATGGCTACTGCCCAGCTGAGTGCCCATGTTTGTAAGCAGTGACCTACCATCTGCCATAGCCTGTCATTCTGGCTTGTCCCATAATAATGATCTGCACTCTTCTTCCCAAACAAACATTTTTCTCCTAAGGAGACAATACAAGGTCCCCTCCAGTTATCCCCTTTATTTTACTCCAAAATCCTAGACCTTAAGGAAATACGCAGTCCTCTCTCTTCATCAGGTCCAGAACATTCCCTGGGGGATGGCAGTTTGTGACCTAAAGGATAATTTGTCCCCTTTCCCTTCACATTATACATTCATGGAGTAACAACAGAATAACCCATTAACATCTCCCATTCAGAAAAGGAAAGATTGCAAACACATGGAGTCAGTTACATATTTAACTAATATTATCTGCATCTTCATATATCCTGTCCTCCCTCCTCCTATTACCCTTAAGTGACTAATTCCTCTAGCTCTGTTGAGGTTCCTTTCAACCAAACTCTTTCTTCCTCATGCCCTCCACTTAGCCTCTTCCTCCCCCAGGATCCACATCCAGCTACTACTAGAGTGACTCTCTTCTCCAATTTCAAAGTTCTTCAAACAGTAGTCTTCATTTCCTACATCTAATTCTTTCATTTCTATTCACTGCCCTCCCCCCCTTCCAGCTTTCTAAACTGTTGCCTCCATCCACACAGCACTCCCTGAATCTGCTCTCACAAAAGGTTCTATATTTTAAGTCCTGTATATATGTTTTGTTCTCACCCAATCTCTTAGTCACTTGACCCACGACCTACTCATTGGCTACTGTGACAACTCATTTTTCCTCCTTTTCTTCTTACTTGCTGACCACTTCTCCCGAGTTCCTTTTGCTGGCTCATCTTTATCTACTTTGGGATGTTGACATTCCTCATAAATCAGTTCTTCACCATCTTAAATTCTCATTCAGCAAGTTTTCCCTAGACAATTCTATCTTTTCTCCCAGTTTCAATATCTTTCTGGGCCTTGATGACTAACAAATGGATACATTAGGCTAAGCCTCTCTTCTGAGCTTCAGGGTCTGGTATCCATCTGCTCATATGATATCTTCCAAAGAATCTTTCTATGACACCTCAAACTCAGTGTGTCCCAGCAATATGGTCATCTTTTAGCTTGGTTCCCTTTCACTGTTCCTCAGCTAAGTAAAGGGCGCCTTCCTTTGCCAAGTTGCTCACCTTGGAAAACAAGAAATGAGCTTTGTAGCACCATGCCTGGGATATTTCACATGTGGAATAACATCCCCCTTCTCAATGCAACAAAATTATTTTCAGTAATAATCATAAAATGCAATGAATAATGATAAAGATTACAACAGAAACTCAGATATTAAAAAATGTTTAGTTGAACTTTGCATATATATAGTTATGCTAGAAATGAAATAATTCATGTATATGATTAAAAATTATGTTTTTAGTAAAAATAAAAAAATAATTGCTTTATATATGTAAAGTACATTAATGTATTTTTTATAAAAAGGGGAAAACTATATCTGCATATTGGTTGTTTCAGTAATGAAGAACAATTTAGTTTCTGAGTCTTAAATGCTGCAAATTTGACAGTCAAAATTGATCTTCACGTATTCATGAGCAATAGACAGTACAGAAGATTTGTCAATCTTTCTTCACGCATAAAGAACTTTTATTTTAATGTTCATATTTTCTTTGACATGAAACAACAGATATACAAATAGTTGAGTGAAGTCTTAAAGGATAGATTTGATAGATTTGACAGAGATTGATAAAAATCACATTTCACACACAAAAAAGTATCAGGTACTGTAATACTTTGCAGGGTCCTTGTTTCTTCACAACCTATTCTAGCAAGTTCCCATTGTTGCACTGTGAAAACTCTTTGAACACAAATAAAAAAAAACCAAAAAACCCGGGGTCACTTAGAATGACAATTGGAATAATTCAAGTTCTTTGTTTTCACTGTGTTGTCATTCCTGATTTTGTGTCTATTGTTTAAATGCAGGCAGATGCAGTGTAACTGGGATTGGAAATACAAAATGTGTCTCAAATGAACTACGGGATTCTGAACCTTTAGGACCTTGCTGCCCAAATGAACTCATGTAATAGAGTTCACACCTGTGAGATGTGGGGAACAGAGGTGCACCTGGGAGACTTCTAAAGTAAACTACTTGTAGACAGATTCCAAAGGACAAACTAAAAACATGTGTTCCTTTATGTGTGTGTGTGTGTGTGTGTGTGTGTGTGTGTGTGTGTGTGTGCAACTAACTCAGCAGTAACTACAGGAATTGCTAGAATTTAGACCAATAAAAGATTTTACTAAGGGAAATGTTTTAGCACTAACATGACTTTTTGGTATGATGGAACTTTTGTATCCTAATTGTGGTGATGGTTCCCTGATTCAAGTGAGTCGAAACAGGCCTAAAAATTCATTGAACTGTATACCAAACAACAAAAATAAAACCCTGTGAGGTATATGCATAAATAGTATATATATTTAAATAGAATTAATATATAGAAAGTATATATTATATATAAATTATAGATATAAAATTAGAGTGATTGTTGTCAAAACTCATGGTATTAAGTACATTTTCTATGTAAATTATATCTAAAAATTTTTAAACTAAAACATTTCTGGAGCACAATGCTAATGAAGAACAGATTGCCTTTAGTGGGTTGCATTGTCATTTTAAATACGCTACAGACAATACAACTACTTACTGCCTAAACCCAGGTTAGATGGTCCTCCTGTGGTACACCACTGGATCCTTACCTTATCCTATCTAATAAAAGGGTAATATGCAAATTGACCATCATTCCAATATACAAGATGGCCGCCCCCTGTGGTCAAAGATGGCTGCCCCATGTGGACACAAGATGGCCACCACAAGATGGTCAGCAGGGGAGAGCAGTTTTGGACAATCAGATCAGCAGGGGAAGACAGTTGGGGGTGACCAGGCCAGCAGGGGAGGGCAGTTGGGAGCAACCAAGCCTGCAGGGGAGGGCAGTTTGGGGCTATCTGGCCTGCAGGGGAGGGCAGTTAGGGGTGACCAGGTCTGCAGGGGAGGGGAGTTGGGAGGGACCAGGCCTGCATGGGAGGGCAGTTGGGGGGACCAGGCCTGCAGGAGGGGGCAGTTGGGGGCAACCAGGCCAGCAGGGGAGGGCAGTTAGAGGTGACCAGGCCTGCAGGGGAGGGCAGTTAGAGGTGACCAGGCCTGCAGGGGAGGGCAGTTGGGGGTGACCAGGCTGGCAGGGGAGAGCAGTTAGGGGCAATCAGGCAGGCAGGGGAACAGTTAGTCGTTGATCAAGCTGTCAGGGAAGTGATTAGGGGTGATCAGGCTGGCAGGCAGAAGTGGTTAGGGGCAATCAGGCAGGCAGGCAGGCAGGCGAGCAGTTAGGAGCCAGCAGTCCTGGATTGTGAGAGGAATGTATGACTGCAGCCGGACATCCCTCTAGGGGTCCCAGATTGGAGAGGGTGCAGGCTGGGCTGAGGGACACATACTCACCCTGTGCACAAATTTCGTGCACTGGGCCTCTAATATATGATATTTAAATGGCCCTAAAGGCAACTAAACCTAACAGTTTGTTTTACAAAACTACCATGTGTCTCCATTTCATTTTCATGCCTGAGCCACTATCATATCCTACAAGGACTCATGCAAAAATCTTTCACATGTGGGAAATTCTCCACATCTGTTCATGCCACTTCAGTCCATTCTGCAAAAGGCATCTCAAGTTACCTTTGTAAAAGGCAGAATTTTCTGTCATACCCTTTCTTAAAATATTTCAACGGTTTTGCAGTTGCTCTTTAAAGAGTTGGGTAGGTCTGGGGAGAGGGGCCATGAGGGGAAAATGGAGGACATTGATAATACTGTCAACAATACATTTTTTTTAAAAAGTTAAAATCCTAACCAGGATCTAAATATCCTATATGGTCAGGTCCCTGCCTGCTCTTTCATTTCAATCACAGACCACTCTTGTCCCCATCTCTGACTTCTGACTTCTATCCACAGTGACTGTGGTAACGAATTTTCTTCTTCCCTCTCCTCCACTGCACCCCTCATTACCTCCTCTCACAGCTGCCAGAGCAGGAGAATGTCACCTTTGCTGAACAAATTAGAAGTCCTTACTAGGGTCTATAAATCTTGAGCAGGTGACCTAAAGAAGAGAAATAGTGACCAATGATTCTTAGCAGCAACATAGGTGCAGCAAGAACAACTCCAATTTTGCCCAGCTGACAGGTAAGTGTACAATAGGCTTTGATTTCTGGTTAAATTTAGATACAAAGTAGGGAAGCATCCTAAATCCTATATTAAGTCTTAAGACAATGGCACCAACTTCTCCCATTCCATATAGAATATGCTATTGCATTTGCTTTACTGTTTTGGCTAGAGCAGGGGGTGGTATATTTGATGGAGTGGGTGGATGCATTTATATTTTAACTTGACCTTTTCTATAATAATTTCTCTTATTCTGAAGGTCAAGGAACACTGGTGAGATTTCTGCCACCTTCTGAGAAAAAGTATATGTTGGTCGGATCTGTGAATTCACGGGGCCCATGTGAGACAGGCCTGGAACAGAATTCCATCTGTCACCTGACTTCCTATGCCCCTATTCTAGTTTGACATTGTTCACGGACACTTTTCTCTCATTGTGAGCTCTTTCAAATGCTTTAAAAGTAGAGAAAATATAAATAATGTATACCTACATGCATTAAGGATAGATGTGGTGTTACATGTTAGTCTGAGACAGGCTGCCTAGCTTCAGTCTGGCAGACTTTGACAAAGCACATTTGATGGGGAGTGTTAGATACTTTGAATGCAAAATGGGGACTACAGAAACTATGGTCAGCATATCCTCAACTGTGCAAAACAGAATCACCAAAAAGTCTAGATTCATAATTACTTTGGAATAAATTTTCCTAGTTCTTAGGAATTTCCAACTGATATCTGTACAATAAAAATATACATTCGCTCTAGCCAGTTTGGTTCAGTGGATAGAGCGTCAGCATGGGGACCAAAGGGCCCCAGGTTCAATTTTGGTCAAGGGCACCTGTCCAAGTTGCAGGCTCGATCCCCAGTGTGGGGCATGCAGGAGGCAGCCAATCAATGATTCTCTCTTATCATTGATGTTTCTATCTCTCTCTTCCTCTCCCTTCCTCTCTGAAATCAATAAAAATATATTTAAATATATATATATATATATATATATATATATATATACACACACACACACACACACACACACACACACACACATATACACATTCACTCCCCAGTGATTTGCGAACCCCCAGAAATACATTGGTAATTTCTATATAGAGAAAGAAAAATAAAATAAGATTTAATAAGATAAAATAAAATAACTGAGTAAACTCAAATGTGAAGTCAGATAGAGACCTCAGATTATGCCAATCACCTCTCAAAGCAATATTGTCATGTCCACTCTCCTTATATATTCCCAGAGGGCTCAGAGGAAGGACATGTCTCCCACTATTTTAAAAGTAATTTCAAGAACTTCAGATGGTAGTGAGGGAAAAACTAATTGCCTAGAGATAAAGCCTCTAGAGGCTGTTTGTTGATATTGCCTTCATGGAAGAGAAGTTTAAGACGCAGCGATTATTAAAACAGGAAAACTCATCCCCTCTCTCGTTAAAGCAGATAACAAAATGATTTTGCTTAGAGCAACAAATGTGAAATCTCTTCATTTTCTTCCTAAGCCACGTGACTCTTTAGCAGCTTAGATAAAAGAAGCCGTTAGAGCAGATGAGCACCCAATCTCCCATTAATGCAAAGTAAATTGAATTCTAGAGAATCTTGGTCCTTTCAAGTTGGCGGAGGGGGCCACAGCTCAATACAAAAACCATTATGCTTCCTTACCAGGCTACAAAGTCCTCCAAATCATTTATAAGGGCTGAGCCCGAACAAACAGCCCCAAGCGCCCCTGCTTCCTGGCCAATAAACCCCAGCCCCCTCAGCCATTATTGAACTGTTCTGGCAGTCAGCCTCACACAGCGCTTATCTCCTTTCTCCCCTCTTCTCAAACCTCACAGTTGCCTTTGCTCACTCACTTTTGTTCCTTGTGCTTTAACAGCAACACCCCCTCCTTCTGGCCACCAATGGTCACATTCCTACAATGCCTGGCACACCCACTGGGGTCCAGGCAGGTTGCTCTGCAATTAACAGTGGTCCTTTGGGAAGACCCTGCTATGTATCCTAATGGAAGCTCACTGCGTCCCGCTGCCTTCTCTTTCCCCAGCTGGCAAACTGTCCATCAGAAGGCTTTAAGATCTCCCTTCATCCCGGCACCCACTACCGGATCACCGGCTCTCTGTTCAGGGCCAGCAGAGGTAGCATGCCTGGAGCACATTAATGTTCACTTGCCCAAGACACCCAACTAGAGTGATACCAAGAGTAAGCCAAGTAGAGAGGAGCCCACAGAACATTGAAATGTAATGTGGGGATTGTTATAAAATTCCTCCTGTCACCAAAGCATCCTATTTCAAATTAGGATTACACCTATATCATAATCCTGAAAAGGACACTAAATGGGACGAAAACATCCTGATTAGGAGACAGTGCAGTCTGGATATTGGCCCCTCACAAATCTTTGAAATGATCCAGCTTGTATGCTGGACTTCTGGGTCAACCTGGGGCTAAAACACCTGCTTAAGGCTAAGGATTATGTTTCCCGATTCTCTCTTCTGTGTGGTTTTGGGTGAGAGCTGATCAGTGAGAGGAACTCACATTGGATTTTATGTTGATCAACCCCTTCCCCCCAGCTTGTTCAAGACAGGAGGATTGCCAGGGATACAAACCATTTGGTGCTAAAACTGGGAACATTTGAGCAAACCAGGATGGTTGGTAACCCTAGATTTGTAAAATAGAAGCGATGCCAACATTAGTACTTGGAAGATCATGGTGTCAGAGTGACGAAGAGATGCAGGTGTTTCCAGCAGGTCCCAGCTTGTCCTGGCGCCCATTCTGTCCTGATTCCAGCTTGCCTATGCAACCTTTGACCCCGCCTCCTATTGGTCAATAGGAGCCATGAGCTCAGCACCTGATGCTTGGCTGCAAACTCAGCATTCTCATAGGAGCAGGGTTGTCTCAGAGCTAAGGGCAACCACAGACCTCTCCACATGGCTTCCCTTTTGTGGTCCTACTTCACCAGGCAGATGTGCATAGCATCCCACGTATCCCCCCAAGCAATGACCTGCCCAGCCACACCAGTGCCTAGGACTGCACTAGCTACTGTTTGGTTCCCTGACTCTCCTCCTAGCCTTTCACTTCCCTGCTTCCTACTCTATATAAACACTAGTCAGTGGTGGCTCAGTTTTCCTGACTGACCTCTGATGCACATACCTGAGGACTCATGATGTGGTGCCAGGTAATCTCTGCTCAGAATCAGAAGTATCTACCAGGAGCCTAATTACACACTCAACAACAGTAACCAAACTGAACTGCTTTCTCCTAAAAGAAGCTAATCCCACTATCCTCTTCTCCTACCTCTCTCCCCACCCCCAGTTTTTCTTTCCCATAATAATTCACTCCTTTTAATTTTAGCACTTATCACCATTTGTGGGTTTTGTATTCATGTGTGTGAAATTAATCTGATGCCTGCTCTTCCTTGCCACTCCAACTACAGATCAGAACTGCATTTCTGCTTTTCAACATCACATACACTGTCTACCTGGAGACTACAAAATTCCTGGCACATAGTAGGTACACACTAAAGCGCAATGACTTTGTTTAAGTGCATACATTTAAAGAACTGTGGTTTAGAACCTAGGACTCTCTTAACGAAACACACATTTGTAGATTTGCCTTTTAAATATTAATACGTGTCTTAGAAGAAGGAAATAAACAATTCTCCAGCTCTAAACATTGAGAGCTTCTTTACATTCCATCAGTAACATAACCCGTGACCAGGTAAATACTTGTCTTCTTTATTTCCCCCAACAAAAAGAATCAATTATGAACTTCTCTGTTAATCCCCTAAGTACAATGTGAAGTCCATTAAAGGCTTAGAAGTTAGTAACCCCGGGATAGAAAGTAATGTTTATACTATTAAATGAATAATGGCTCCACATTGTCTGGAAGAAGAGAATTTTCCTGGGTTGCCATTTGGTCTGTTTGTTAGTTGGTTTTAAATCATTTAAGGGTCAGGGAGACACTCTGCCTGGAATGAATACTAAGGATCCAACAGACTTTGGAGGAGCTGCATGGTTCAGTCAAAGTGAGAAGCCATGTGCTTACTGGCTGTCACTTTGGGATTTTGTCTTTGATAAAGTTTGGAAGTCATTAAATTGTACCAACAACGTGTGCTAAATGGACGTAAAGGGCTGTCTGTTCCCCAGTCAATAGGACACGGGGTGGAGGTTCCTATCTTGCCAAAAGTTGCCTGGGCTCTAAGGGGGGGAAGTGTAATTCTTGAGGTCAAACATTGTCTGATTCCAGTTTCCACTGCATTTTCAAAGCCAGTCCATTTGGGAGAGCATGCATATGTTGATATGACCAAAGCTGGTAATTATACTCAGAGTATGAGGCAGAAATAGAGTTTTCTCCCTATGTCCTGGGACCTTTATAACAACCCAATCTCCTCTCTCATCTGAAGTTCCAGAAAGGGCATGTGGAGCCCCAGAATGATGCCACAGACTCCACGAGAGTCTCAACCACCAAGTCAAGCTCAGCAGTCACCACATTTTCTTTACTGAATCAGGGAAGTTAACAAACATGCTTTTCCATTCAAAGTTACCAACATCTCATGCTGGTGGGTCTGTGAAACAAACACTGAGCATCAGAGGTAGGATAGCCTTTGGGGAGGCCAACCAAACCCCACATTCATTTTACAGATGGGAGAATGGAGATGCAGCACAGAAAGGGACAGTGACAGACTTTTATTTCAAAACACAAACATAGAAATACAAGCAGTACCTCTTCTTGGGTCATTATTCTCAGGGCCAGAAATCACCTGGGGATGGAGACACTGAAGACAGAAACCATGCAGTGAGGGGCCACTAGGCAGCGTGTTCTTTGTTTCATAGCTACCCAGACTAAGTCCTTAGTCATACCTGCCTCACATGGTAGAGACCAGGATAGGGTCAGATATGTTTTCTCTTCCAGCTCCTGGCATCCAGAGTTCAGCTCTATAACCTCAGGCAATCATATGCTCCTGCCTTGGATTTTGGAACATAAAGGAGTAAAACATTAAAATGCTGGAACAGTTGAGAAATCCTTCAGTAGAAGAACAGAGTGGTGCCCAGACTGTGAGGCCAGAGGGAGGAACCTGGGGTCTGGGGGCAACGACAGGGAGTGCCCAGTGCAGGGCAGCATCCTAGGCTGGACAATTCCAAGGCATGACTTGATTCAGACTTGGATTCCTCCCAGCCTGGCCTCCCCAAAGCCTCACCATTGTTAGTGCCTGCTCTTTTTTCCAAATCTGGTTCTCCAGTCTTCGCTGGATTCAGAGACAATATATTTTTCTTATGTTTGATATTGCCGGAGCAGATCTGTGACTTCACAGTCTAGTGGCGGCAGAAAAACCTTCTAGACGAGATAAATGGGGTCCAGTGTTGGCTTAACTGCTTGATGGCTATGTGGCCTTGGGCAAGTCAATCTTCTTCAGTGGAACTTAACTTGCTTATTCTATCATAAACGCACATTGGAATAAATGGTTCCTGTCACTACGACAGTATTAGTGCCATCTTTTGGATAGTACACTGTTATTGATGCCTAAGATGATGTCACTAAATGTCTTAATACCTCCAAAGGATTAATTCAATTTAACAAATCTATTGAACACACATTTTGTGTCAGGCAGCATAGCAAATGCTGGAAATATGATGATGAACAGATCAGTCATGGTTTCTGTCCTCTTGGGGCTTACAAGGAAGACACAACAATCACCAGCCAGTTGCAATGCAGCAGAGTGAGCATGATGCTCTAACAAGGACAGGGGTGCTCAGGCAGCATCGAATGGGGCCCTACCTAGACTCTGGGCAATAGGGACGTTTCTCCAACATCCCTGAAAGTGTGGCTTCTGCCATTTCCTGACAAGAACTAAAGTGTTAGACGGGGATGGTAGACCAAATATTCTAAACGTAAGGGACAGCACTGACATTGAAGGCCAGTCAATGGAACTGAGAGGAGGTCATTGTCACTGGACCGAAGAGATGATTTTGATAATGTGGAATAGGGGCCAGATAGGACTGCACTAGGCAGCCCATATTCGGGTTTTATCTTAAAAATTAGGAGAATATTATTGAGATGAATTCCTCTTCTTTCCTTCCTTCTATACTTCCTTCCCTCCCTCCCTCTCTTCACAGCGGCAAGAAGTTAAACAAAAGCGTTTTAGAAATACACTGAGTGGCCAGATTATTATGATCCCTGAACGCATAATAATCTGGCCACTCAGTGTATATCCTATATAATAAAAGGCTAATATGCAAATTGTCCCCTCGACCAGGAGTTCGACCAGCAGGCAGGTTGGCCAACCGCCCATGTCCCCTCCCCCTGGCCAGACTGGCCGGACCTCACCCATGCATGAATTCATTGCACCGGGCCTCTAATATATACTGAGTGGCCACATTATTATGCGTTCAGAGGTCATAATAATCTGGCCACTCAGTGTATTTGCAGCAACAAGGATTGAGTGAAAATACTTTCAGAGGTAATCAAAATATTAAATTCCCCATTCCTGAGCCTCTGACTCCATGAAGTTCCTCTGAGAGTACATGTTAAATCTGTCCCTTGGGGAGCAGACCTCTGACCCTCAGAATTAAGTTTCTCAGGAGACCAGAAGGCATACCTTTCTGCACACCTATCTCACCTTGGGCTATTGCATGCAGATATTTAAAAATGGCTCATAGATACAGACTGACAGCTGTCAGAGGGGATGGGGGTTTGGGGCTGGGTGAAAAAGGAGAAGACACTAAAAAAGTAATCTCATAGACACACAATAGTATGACAGTTACAAGAGGAAAGGGGGGTGGGGGAGTTAGGGGGAAGGGAGGTAGAAAAGAGTAAGGGGGGATAAATGATGACAAAAAGAGACTTGACTTTGGATGGTAACACAATACAATATACAGATGATGTATTATAGACTTGTACTCTTGAAACTTATATATTTTGTTAACTAAGGTTACCCCAATACAATCAATAAAAAAATAAAAACAAAAAAAATAAATAAATAAAGTGTCTCATGGATTACAGAGGGATGAAACTATATGAAAACCCACTAAAATAAAGCAGTTTTAATACATGCTCCCCTGGGTTCTATGGAGAATCATTTTCCCAAAGGTGCTGCATTTTAACATTTGCTCACCCTTTGATCCTCAGAGCAGATAAGAGTTTTGCTATATGAGAAGTAGAGGCAGTTTCAACAAGAGTTAATTTTGCCAGTTTCCCCCATAATCTGCTCTGTGGAAGGACATGGAATCTCAAAGTCAGTTTTAAGAGTTTATAGCCTTTATTTTCTTAATCAATCCCCATGTTCTTAGGTTTCCTCAGTACTCCTTGAGTCTTTTTCTTTGACCAAGGCAGAGACTAGCCAGGTCCCCCTCAGCATCTGACACTCAGAACCACACATGAATAAGATCTGGTCCCACCCACTGCTACAGCACAGCCACCTCACTGGCCCAGGACTCTGCCCTTAAAGCAATGTAGTTGGTTTGCACGGGTGTTTTTTGACATTCACATCACACTGCGGACTCCCACCGAGTCTGCTGTCAATGAAATCTCTAAGGTTTTATCCCATGTATTACAGTTTAGCCACTTCTCCCCATCTCATGTACAAGTTGACCTTTGAACCCAAGGGCAGGACTCTCCATTTATCCCTATTAAATTTCATCTTGTCAGATTCAGACTATTGTTCCGGCCTGTCGAAATCATTTTAGATCTTGGCCCTGTCAGCTGTCTCCCTCTCTGCTTTATGTCATCTGCAAATTTGATCAGCAAGCTTTCCATGTTTTGATCTAAGTCATTGATGGAAAGGTTGGGTAGCACAGACGCAAGGACATGGCCCTCTAGGTCACAGGAGATTGCTCTTCAGGTTGCTGGTGATCAATCAATCAGCATTCATTGAGTACTGCCTTTCATCCAGGTTCCAGTTCACTGAGCTATGTTATCAACCAGCCCACATTGGTCCATCAAGTCCACTGCAACATCAGCGGGTGTTTTGTCAAATATCTTGCTGATATCCAGATCCACTATGCTAGGACATCCCTTTATCCACAGATACAGGAGGCCAGGGTGTAGAAAGCCTATGCACACTGCTGCACACATCGATGGATATGGTTTATGTAGGGCAGGGTTTCTACAAGAGGGTGGGGACAAACACAGTTCTAGCATTCCATCAGAACATGAGCTCCTTAAAGCTACAAAAGTGTGTTTTGCTCATAGCTGTTTTCCCAGCAGCTAGAATAGTGGATAGTGATAGCAGATACTCAAATATTTATTAATGACTCAATGAATGAATGTAGTTTGGGATTACCTATAACACAAACAATTCAAAAAGCAAAATGTCTGTGTACTTCTATTTTTTAAATTAAAAAAATTTTTTTTTATTGTTTGAAGTATTACAAATAGTGGTACATATGTCTCCTTTTTTCCCCCCATTGGCCTCCCCCCGGCCTCCCCTACCTGCCAGTACATACCCTCACCTGCCCCCCCCCAATGTCTTGTATAAGTTATGCTTATATGCATGCGTACAAGTCCTTCGGTTGATCTCTTACAGTGGCCCCCCGCCCCAACCTCCCCTGCCTTCCTGCTGTAGTTTGGCAGTCTGTTCTGTCTGTGTACTTCTAAATGAAGAAATGATAGCTATGATATTGGATTTACATCTTGTTCCTTATACCAGGTGTTGGCAAACTATGGCCCACAGGCCAAATCAGTACTACTGCCTGGTTTTGTAAATAAATAAAGTTTTATTGGCAAACAGACACCTTTATTCCTTAACATAGTGTCTATGTTCGTTCTCATGCTATCATGGCAGAATTAAGTATTTGTGACAGAGACTGTATGACCCATAAATTCGAAAATATTTACTATCTGGCTTTGTACAGAAAAGCTTGTCAACCACTAACCTAAGGAATTAAATCTAAATTCTTAATATCTAAGACTCTCAATGATCTATCTTTTTGCTAATGTTCTTATTGATCAAGATTAATATTCTGAAAAAAATATTCCAAAATTATGCCTATTATTTTCTCTGTGCCTTTTCCCATTGTTGGGTACAACTAGAATGTCCTGTTCTCCTACTCAGGTCTCTTTCAATGTTGCACATGTACCCAAAGAACCATATGCAATGTAAACATAATGATGTAGCAAACCTTTGCTGATTGGGCTAAACTGTATATTAATAGTCTTGCAAGGTAGATATTATTATCTACTTTTTTCTATTGAAAACACTGAGGCATTAACCAACTTACCCAATGATTCATAGATAATAGAGGGTTTGCCTGAAGTTTGAGCTAAGGTTTGTCAGCATCCACGTATAATTTGGTTTGTTTTTTGCTCATTGCATGTTTAGAAATAAGCCAGTTTGCAAAAGAGGAAAGAGGATGTCTAATTTTATACAAATCTAAATTTAGAGCTTAGAATATAATCAGTTAATTTTTAAAAAATCTTCTATTGATGTTTAAGTCTTCCAGTCAATTTGATTTTGAAAAGCCATTCACTAGCATGAATTTAAACAATAAAATAAATTCAGAAACTATCCATTCAGTTAAAAATCGGAGACAGCCCTCTTAATGCAATTGCATTGGAACTTATACTTATCCTAAGTTCATTCATATCCAACCCTAAATCACACTGCGCTCTTTACTAGGGCAGCTCCCGTCCCATCTGCCAATGCACAGATGGGCCGGTCTGTGCATATGAGCTTTATTTTCCATGCTGGATGTAATGGCCACAATAATGAACGTGGTGTGTCTGTCAGGAGCCTCGCCTATAGCCCAGCTTTCCCTCAAAGTATCTTTGGGCAGCAGGTAAGTACCTGGCATTATGCAATCACAGTTTCTCTTTATGTCTCTCCACTTCCAGTCACTTCTGCGGGCCAGGCTGGTACTTTCCTTCTCTTCCACTAATAACTGAATTGGAGCTTTCCCTGAAGATCATATTTCCTCAGCTGCTGGCACATCTCTTCTGCTGCCGCCAATGCCACGCTGATCTTCCCTGGCAAGTTTCCAGAGCTTCTTTTATCACCTTAGGGGTTGCATCCCAGCCAGGCTCCCCTCTCTACCCCTGACCCTTCCATATGCCTCTTTTCCCCACAAGCTCCAGCACCCACCCGCTGGCCAGATTTGATTTCTTATCCATGCCTATTTAAGTAAGCTTGAAAACAAAAATAGTATTTCCCTGGAAAGGGCTTGATTTCCCAGGGCCAAACTTAGCACAGTTTCACCATCACGAAACTCTTCCCAGAGTGGAATCCCTTGAGTGGACCTAGAGAAACAGTGAGACAGATGTAGAGAAAGGCGGACAAAAAGTCTCATGTGAAAGCCTGTTTGGGGTCTTCTAGGCATCTTGTTAAATATACACCACAGGGTAATTGGGTATTTATGTAAGTATAACACTCAACCTTTAAGATGATAGGGCATCAGTGACATTTAATTACTCCCTCGGGCCTCTGCTATGCAAGGAAGCGTTCACATGACAACGTGGGTGGCTTGTTTTGCATGGCATTGTTTCTCTGCTTAGAGAAAGGCACCGGCACCAACAATAATGGCTGGCAGATGAAGGTGAGTGCCAGTTACAAGAGAACTTACCCCCCATCCATACCAGTTCGCACTTGGCAAGAGGTGATCTATATCAAGGTCATGTGCAGTGGTCAGCAAACTGTGGCTCTCGAGCCTTGCGAGCCGTGGTTTGCCGCTCTGTTGACTAATGAGTTTGCCGACCATTGCCTTAGGAAAAAACACTTAAAAACATTTTAATAATGTACTAATGTATTTAACCTGAAGTCAAAACTTCTGGGTAAGTGTAATGCCTTAAGCAGTGGTCGGCAAACTCATTAGTCAACAGAGCCGCAGTTTGCCGACCACTGGCTTAGTGGCTTAATCACAAGGAAGAACAGCCTGTAATTATTGGAATCAAAGAGCCTAGTCAGTGGTTGGCAAACTCAGTCAACAGAACAGCAAACTGCGGCTGGTGAGTCGCAGTTTGCCGACCACTGGCTTAGCCAATGGGCTTTAGGGAGACTGAGCAGGAGTTTCTAGGGGCATTAATGCCCTGACAGATCCCTAGAGAGTTCCAGAGTTTCTTAGGAAATAAGAGTGAGAGTCCTGAAGGGGAAATCTCCTTTCTTGGAATATCGCAAGGTTGCTTGATAGAAACTCTACAGGGTGGGTAATGTAGGCAGAATTCTCTCTCTCCCTAAGAGGGAAAACCCAGAAGAGCATCTGTAGATTCCCAGACACCCTTGGGATCATTCCAAGACCACAGGACTCTTTGGATGAAGGCCTGCGAAGGGGCTGTAGCTTTTACACAGACACAGTCTTCTGTTTGGGAGTACCTGTCTCCACTTAGAAGTCCACAGGCAAGACTGCTTATGACACCAGAATCTGGACAGAGCCTGCTTGAGTCACAGCTGCAATAAACACAGGTGGCCCTATAATACCCCACATACACCCCGGACACTGCCTCAGGGCAGAGCCCTGTGTTATTTGAGTGGATCCACAATGAAGATGATGTTCACTCTGATCTCCCAAAAGAGTGCAGTAATATGGTCATATGGATAGTTGTGGAAACAGTATTTTTAATCTAACATTTTTGGATTTCCATTGACTTGGGCCACAATTTCATAGCACATTAGATTGTGTCCTGGCTCCTTGTTACTGCTTTACTTTATGGAATTGTTCCTGCTCAGGTATCGGGCTCACATAATAGACAAACACTTGTTTATGTGCTAATGGCAGAGGCTATAGGAGAGCGCGTGAGCTCTCTTTTACCTTCCCCATTTCTTAATGTATCATATCTGTCACCTCTACACTGACTCACATATTCCACCGAAGACGGTCAAGGTCCTATCCTCCCCTGACTCATTCCTGAGGGAAGCAATTTAAGCTGAAGACATGTGAAGACAAGATGATTATTCAGAAAGTCTCCTGAGAATTCATGGTCTGGTCATGGCACACTCAGTCCCCAGGCTGTAAAAGCATGGCCTCTGAGGGTGATCCTGTATCAGTCTATGATTATTCAGTTTTATTTCACTAAACTCTGGATGTGGTAGAGGGTAGAGCTGAGAATGCTCTCTATCCCTGGGTCCATTTTAATGGCCTCTGGCCTCTCTGTCTCTGTCCATTCTTATTCAATGTCACTGCCATCAATAAATTTGATCACACTTTGCCTGAGGCACTTTAAGCAAATTGGACATTTTTTTAAATAATAAAAAGCTGACAAATGAAATGTTTAAAAATAGGATGGTGCTGATTCTGAGGATGTATCTGGAGTAAATGTGTGAAGAGTGGAATGGTCTCTGTCAGGATTTTTTAATGCTCTTCTATGACCTTAAACATTCTATGTCCATTAAGAGATATTGTCCTTCATTTTTTGCAAGCTTTTCAAACACTTCTATAGCACAACTATGTGGAAGGCCCTGCTGTGGGTGCTAGTTGGGTGGAGAAAGAAGGTACATATACGAAGTAGTTCCCATCCCTAACTTTTCAACCTTTTAAAAAAATATGTTGTTTTTAAAAATTGATTTTAGAGAGAGAAAGGGAGAGGGAGAGAGAGAGAAACATCAATGATGAGAGAGAATCATTGATTCTCTCCTTCCTACATGACCCCTACTGGTGATCAAGCCCCAACTCGGGCGTGGGCGCTGACTGGAAATCAAACCATAACCTCCTGGTTCATGGGTTAATACTCAACCACTGAGCCACACTGCCAGGCTACAATAACTTTTCAATGTTGCATCATAATATAATCTTCTAAAGGTATTAAAAGCAATCATTAGGGGTCCAAATTTACATTTAAGTCACTAAAGTTAATACTACCAATGGAAATTATTTACTTAAGGTACAAATTAGATAAACAGTCACCTTTAATATGGAGATATATATATATATATATATATATATATATATATATATATATATATATATATAATCATCATCATCACAACTTACTGTTTTGGTTGCACACTGGGAAGTTTCTCTTGACACAATGATAAGATGCATCCCAACTTCCAAACTGTCAAAATTTGAAAACAAAACCTGAGTCTTAGAGTCAAGAAATTATTGCATAATATCTATTATTCTGCCCCCCTCAGTGATACTGTAGGCGTGGGTATAAAAAAAACATTTATGATAGAAAATATAGTATAGGATTTCCCTGATAGCTGGCATTGCAAATAGTCTCATCCTTATTTACATAGAAAATATTTATATTAAATATTATTTAGAGAGAAAAACACCTGCATTTGTTGTGCCATAAAACCTTTCCCTCTGTTCCAGGTCCCATTTCTACTCTTTCTGCTATTTCTAAATTTTGCAATGTTCTAAAATTATATGAAACATAATGTAGTAAAACAAGCAGTGGTTTTTGGATAATGGTGATAAAAGCAATGAAACAAACAAAAATGTAAGTTTGTATGGGATATGCACCTTTTATAAAACAATATAAAAATTAAAAATAATAAAAAGTAATTCCTTTTACATATAAAAACAAATCTATAAAGATAAGCCTTATACCCTTTTTTAGCATTTATTTTAATTGGGCAAGTGATATAATTAAACCTGAATGATCATTGGCCTATATAAACAAAGCCTGAACCACAAACCAAACTTCATGTGTTAAGTTTATTTGTTCTCCACAACCTATCCAGGTGCCCTGGAGAGATAAGGCTTTTCAACAGTTCCAGAAAGAAGAACAAGAAAGTACATGCAAATGGTCTCCTAACACTGCTTTTCCCTACCCTGTGCCTCCCCAGTTAGTAGATATCTGTTCCCTATGGAGAGTCACACATAGAAGACTGAAATTAACAGACAAACAAGCCAGCATTTAAGAACATTCCTACAAATGTGCACCTACATCTGCAACAATCCTTTTTTTTCTTTCCTCTTGTAATGTTAAAGAATGTATTCCTATTTCTGCCTCAAGCCAGTTTCTCTACCTGCATTTTGATTCTTTCTCGTGTCATCCATCTCTCAGCTTACATTGAACATCTAATTTTCCATGGTGTCTACTTTTTCCATTAGAACCTCTAACATATTAATGGTGATCATTTTAAGTTCCTGTCTGGTAAATCCAATGTGTCTCTTATATCTGAGTCTGGTTATAAAAATATTTGTCTTTCCAGACAGTGTGTTATCTTGCCTCCTAACACACCTTGCAATGACCCTGATGAGAATAGTATTCTTAGTAGAGTGGAGGGGACAAGAGCCTGCCTGGAATGCATTTAAAGAAAAAGAAGTTACGCTTCTGTTAATGGTAAAGTAGTTTGTATGGGGCCAGTCCCTTGATGGGCAATAATTACAAACTCTGTATAAAATATAGATTACATGAAAGTAAAGAAGAGCAGCCAAAAATCAGGGTTTTCTCCCCACAAATAAAATGCATAGACAAGTAAGAGAGAGAGGAAGAACTGCTAAGAAAATTTTAAGAGATATATTAAGAAATTATAACAGAAGAATCTTATAATTTTAAGTAGTGATGAGATTTGATGTTATCAAAATCTTAATTGTTCCCATGTGTAATTATGGTAACGCAGACATATTTTTTTAAATGTCATTTTCTTCTAGAATTCCTGAAATATTTATGGACTAAACGATATAATATGATGTTTAACATTTGCTTCAAAATAAATTAAATCAACAGGGGGATAGTTAAAACATACTGTCATGATTTGACAATTGTTGAGGTAGGGTGATGGGCACATAGGGTTCATTCTACTATTCTCTATTGTTTTACATGTTTGCTTTATCTTTTATAATAAAATTAAATTTTAAAAATAAAGAGGACCCAAAATCCAACTTACAAAGCAAAATCATTACTTTCAAAAAAGTATTCACTATCAATTGCTTAAAAAGAAAGAGAGTCTTCAAAGCCTTAAAGTAGTTGCCATATAAATCATTCAATATTAAACACGGGCTGGGTGGGGGATAAGCAAATGTGAATTATGGGAGCCGAAGCGAATCAGAAATTGGACATAAATGAAGTATAACTGCCTCTGAAATGATAATTCTAGTTTATGGTAAAGTGGGATTGGATTAACAAACACCACCTCAGGATCAGAACTATTTTGCAAAGCAAAGTACACTAGCAAATGAATCTGTGAAAAATGTTTACCCTTTAGGAAAAGACAGGCATAGGTAATTTCAACCAAGCTCTAAGCCGGTTTGTAAACATTGATACTATATTTTCACTGCTTCTCAGATTGTGGTCTAAACATTTGACATCTTTAATGTTTTTCAAAGATATTAAATGTTGCAGGCGTGTGAGAAAGGTCATATATCATTTCTGATTTGTTGTCGACATTGCTGGCAAATGTGCATTTGTGTGCAGCTATCTTTAATAAACTGCTGGCTTCCTGTTTGTTATAAGACTCCCCCACTTTGAATAATTTATTATCCCCCACATTATTGGCACCACTTCTGAAAAACGTGAGTAGAAAAAGGATTCAAATATGTATGTCATGTTAAAAGAACAAGTCAGAGAAAACTCTAAATCAGAACGTTATTTTAAACAGCTTCTACTCATTAGGGAGGAAGCTTATGAACCCAAAGTAAAAATGCCTCCCATCCCTAACTGGTTTGGCTCAGTGGATAGAGCATCAGCCGGAGGACTGAAGGGTCCCAGGTTCGATTCTGGTCAAGGGCATGTACCTTGGTTGCAGGCACATCCACAGTAGGGGGTGTGCAGGAGGCAGCTGATCTATGTTTCTCTCTCATTGATGTTTCTAACTCTCTATCCTTCTCCCTTTCTCTCTGTAAAAAATCAATAAAATATTTTTAAAAATGCCTCCCAAATCTACTCAGAAAGCCAGGAGGAACAATGGAAATGAGTCTGTCTGTTAATCACCATTCTAATGCTTCTCTACATGTAACCTGAGCTCTGCAAGCTAAGTCAGATAATCTCCTAAGGTCTTATATTTTAATTTTAATTTAATTTTATAAGGAAATAAAATAATCAAATTAATGGGGGTGCCAGGAAGAGAAGAAAGAGAGCAAAAAAAATTGAAAACCTATTTGAAAAAATAATGACAGAAATCTTCTCTAATCTGGTGAAGGAGATAGACATACAAGTCCAGGAAACCCAGGGAGTCCCAAACTAGATAAACTCAAAGAGGCCCACATTAAGACACATCATACTTCCCATTCCACTTATCCTATAAGATTGTCAGCTGATTCCTCAACAGAAACTTTCCAGTCTAGAAGGGATTGGCAAGATTATTCAGTGATGAAAAGCAAGGTCCTACAACCAAGATTACTTTACCCAGCAAAGCCATCATTTAGAATTGAAGGACTTATAAAGAGCTTCTCAGACACACAAAAAAAGCTAAAAAGCTAAAGAAGTTCATCACCACCAAACTAGTATTTTAAAGAGTTTGGACAATAAAATGATAATACATACATATCTATCAATAATTGAATTTAAAAAACAAAATCAATGGACAAGCAAAATAGACTCATAGATAGATACAGAGAACATTTTGACAGTTGCCAGATGGGAGAAGGGTTGGAATTTGGGTGAAAAAGGTGAAGGGATTAAGAAGTACAAATTGGTTGTTACAGAATCGTCATGGGGATATAAAGTACAGCATAGGAGATATAATCAATAATATTCTCATAACTATGTATGGTGTCAGATGGGTATGAGATTTATTGGGATGATCACTTAGTAAGTGATATAATGTCAAATCACTGGGTATACACCTGAAGCTAATATAATATTGTATGTCAACTATAACTGAAAAAAATTTAAATGATTTAAACAAAAACCCTTAATCTTCATATCCTCTGGACAGAGGACTATGCATTAGTTATTGATATTGAGAAAATGCATGCAACCTGAGCACTGAGTACCAGGGTCACATCTTGACTGGCTCCTAATTAGATCAACTTTCCTGGGTACAGATCTGCACCCACAAAATAGGGCCAGTCTAGGACCTCTGATTGAGAGGCTTCAGCCCAGTGTAGTGTAGGGAGAGTTAGAGCTGCTGAGATTAGAGCTGGGTAGATGCATTGATGGGTGGAGTAATATTTAAGTAAAGAACCTCCATGATCTCTGTCTGCTGTAAGATCTATTCTTCTTTAAGAAATATTTTTTAAAAAAATAAAAGATTAAAAGTGATTTGAAATTGTTTCCTTTTGACCTCTCTACTTACAACCTGGTGAAATGGCCCTGATTGACTGAAAGTGAAATATTTACATATAATTTTGGCTTGGTTTGCATGAGAGCCAGTGATGGAGCCAAACTCCTAAACAATAATCACGCCTCTCTCCCTTCACCATGAACACCCTTGCTAATTCTTCCTCTGGCACTTTCTCTCAACTTGCTGTTCACTACTTCCCATTCCACTTATCCAAATTCAGTGACTTTCACATGCCCTCTGAGTGACCCCTCCCATTCAGAAGCCTTTCCAGGTATTTTAGACCTGCTCATCTCCCCTCATCCAAACTTCTACAGAATAAAGCCTGATGCCCATATCTACCCATAATTATATTTTTCATATGCTGTTAGTTTCTCTCTCTTGTGTGTATGTTCCATTTTTGAGCACAGACTGTAACATTCTAGATCACAGGTACCTGGTTTTATTTGATTTCCCATTTGGAACATACATTATATATTAAAATTAATAAATACCTATTGACTACAATTTATGCTTTGGCTTCTGTCTAGGACGGTTTCACCAGGTCTTTGAGAAATGATAACACCTCAATGAGGGTAATATAAAGGAATCTTTCAAAAGAGAACTCCAATGTGAGATGCAAACATTGTTCAATGTGCAAGGATCAATGGAAGTTCAGAGTATTATATTTTATAGAAAAATGATTAAGGGAAAAACAAATAGACTGGATTAAATAGTTGAAAAATGGTAAGCATATTTTTTAAAGGTCTGTGGCCTTATTTTTAATCATTTTTAAAGCTGAAAATTATCTTATAAAAGTTATTTTTAAAAACATCTATTGAACTTGTTTGACTCAAGGAATCATTTTGAAAACAGCCACTGTGCTAAATCCGCAGTGGTAGTAATTGCCGGGACCCAGCCCAGCCTGACTTCAATGGCCCATTGTCACCTTAAAAGGAAGGTTTTGCTTTCCATAGTTATGAATATTCTCAGTAGCTGTCGTATTAAACAAGGGGTCAGCACCACTGGAGAATATCAAGTCTATTGTGAATTCTCAGCCTCGGTGTCTAATTAGAAATTTTGTATGGAATGCCTTCCTTAATCACTTTGGAGTCTTTGGGGTATTTCATTAGTCTCCGTTTTTATCTTGTAACTTCATTCATAAAATATGTTCCTTATCAATTAGCTCTGCTGAGAACAGATCGCTGGCCCCATGCATCCTGCTCTCAGTGTGCTCTCTCGCCCGGAAGGAGGTCAGAATTCCTGGGCATGATAGCCCTTTCAGCTCTGCTACCACACTCAGAACACCATGAAGGGAAAAGAGGAAAAAAAAAAAAAGGCGTTAAGTTGCTCACACGATAAAATAATGTCCCCACATTTTACCAGAAATATTAGGTATACTAGTAATTGTCATCTTCAAAGAAGTTAAACAACAAATGATATTTATACAAAAATTGATCTTAGGTTCAGCCTATTCTTTTTCTGGGATCAATATGAGCCTGTTCCCCAAAGATATTTTAAAAAGAGAAACTATATTCTCTTTGAGTATGAGATTCTCTCAACACATTTATTCAATCAGAAGGGAAATGTACAGGTCACGTTAGAGAAAAATGACTTCCGAGTGGAAGGACACTAAATTCAAGCTATCAGCACCGCTGAAGGAGAGTAAGGCAGGAAGGTAATGTCACAAGGATATGTGTGGACATCAGCAATGCCATCCAGTGTGCAGGTTCCTCTCCCAGGCATGTCAGGCCCATCACAAGTATTACTGAGATGGTGTATCATGCATCTAGCTCTAAAAGAAATGCGCCATAGTGATGTAATGTGCAACACAGGGGCAATATAGTCAACAATATGGAAATAACTTTGCACCACGATATATGGTTATATAGTTAACATAGTTATCATGGTGATCAGACTGTAAGGTATGTAAAGGTTGTACACCTGAAACTAATAAAACATTGCATGTCAACTATACTTCGAGAAAAAAAATATTTAAAGTGTATGTGCTTAATAGCTACATATACTTCATCTCAAAATGTGCAAACCTTCACCCTCATACTCGATTTAAATCCTACAGTAAACTTTGTTATTTTCATTCTATGCTCACAAAGAAACTTCAGATTATTAATTTGGCTTCTCAGTTCCCTTGATACCACAGCAAAGGCCCAAGAGGGCGAGCAGAAATATTCAAGGCCACGTACAGCTTGACTCAGAGCAAACACACTGTCAGACCTACCCCGTTCTCCCGGGCAAAGCAAGTCAATTAGCCAAGTGCAGTATCGAGGGGAAGGAACATGCACTCTGCTCTTTGAGGAGGGGGGATTTCAAAGTCACGGGGCAAAGGGCTTGGAGAGAAATGCAACCTGCCTCATGGGGCCAGCTACATGGCCACAGAAACCCCAGTGGCCTCCGGAGCAGCCATGGCATTTTTGAACCTTTACTCTTCTGTCATGATTATCTTCACTCAGCCACAAATTTACATATTTTCTGTGTCTCCTAGTTTACATTTTCAGTAGGAAGATTTTGACTGGATCAACTTGGCTTATCGTTGGTTCTTCTTGGGACTGTCATTGTTTTCTGTTGGCAATTCTCTTAGTTCCTAGTCCTTTGGCTACTGCAGGGGGCAACTTCTCCTTGAGATATATACTTCAACCTTTCCAAGACTTTAAGTGCATACAAATTGGTTCACTTTACAGTGTTTCCCAATTACTTACTGACCATCTGGCCATAGCCAGAAAATGTCTCAACAACGTTGTAATACTCCTCAAGGAATGAATGATGTCTATGGCCACTCACTAGTCCCTGACCCCAGCCACAGATCAGCCCCAATATCAGCTCACTGCTTCCCTCACAGAGGGATACCATTGGTCTTAGAAGGACAGAGAAGTAAAATCTGGGTGGCTCAGCTCAGCTTCTTTCCCCTCTTTAGATGCAACCTGAAGTAAAGAGATGATGGAGAGTGACACCATTTTTTTTTACATCCTTTATTTGAAGGAGCGAATTTTTCCATCTCAGACTTCCATAACATACACATTAGAGGAAGACTATGATCCAAAAGAAAAAGCAGGTAAACATTAAAAATAAAGAAGAAACCATTTCCCTCTCATATAGTGTTTCTACTGTTGTCCAGATAAAAGTCACCCACAAAATACTGGGAACATTTGAATGTGTGGATGGAGGGTGAATATCATTCATCAAATACTCAGGCAGAGTACATTTCAATCTACTGTCATTATCTTGAAGCAAATGGGACCATTTCAGTTGACAATTTGCAGTGAGGAATGAAATTCAGGCCCTATTTAAGGCATGATTTTCCGTATGGGAAGACACTAGGGATATAGCAGAGGAATCCTAAGTGTGAGTTTCCCTCTGCCTGAGCCAATTATGGAAAACACAGACATAACCTAATGTCTAAGTACTATGTACATGATGTACTGTTATTTTGTTTAAGGGCCCTTGAGGCAAAAGAAATATCAAAATAATTTTTACAATAGCACCTGTTTGAAAATAAGCAATTTATCCCATCCTTATAAAATATTTATGGATTTCAAAATGGATGTCCTTGAATAAGGCCATTTCATTTCTCTTCTCCACTGAGGATAGGTTCGTTAGAGAAAACCCGAGACCTATCTCCTGTTAATTTAATGCAGTTCCAAACCTTTTGTGAAAAAGCAGCCACCCAATAACTTTATTTACTAAACTTCATGCTTAATGATTCTGACTTAGCAGTTGTACAAGCAAGAGCCCATGCATCGTCTCACCCTATTGAATAGAGGGGAATCACTTCTATGCAATAAAATAATTTGATTTCCATCGAGAAAATGGATTTCAAAAAAACCCAAGAGATTCAAGGAAACTATTACTTTTTATTACCCATATCATAATGTTCATCTTAATTACTGCTAAGCAGGTTCACAGATGGAGTCTAATTGAATGTATAACTTTTTAATTGAAAAGGAGAAAAGGGTGATATTTGAATTCTAACAATTGGGTGGGACTGATGTCAAATCCTTCCTTTCTTAAAGCTTTCCGGGGAGAATTGAGGTTCTCAAAAATGTCCTAATTGTCAGGTATCAACATTGCACACATAATGTATTTTGGAATATGGAGAAATGAGTCCGTGTTGCGTTATCTGCTACACCCAGGCTTAGAGCCAAGCGAAAGTGGCAGGATGCGCCGAGTAACGTGGCAAAGGAATGGAGACGATTCTCAACTCAGCCTCTGATGTTTTGACCCATTTCCAGGCAAACGAGTGCACCTGTTACCTACAGAAAAAAAGGCGGGGTCCTCACTTCCCTCACCTGGCGAGTCCAATGACCTTGCCGTCTTCATGAACTCCAGTGAAAGGGCTCCCTGTAGTTCATGGTCTTCTAAGTCTCCATCAGAAGACTCATGGAAGAGCACGTTTCTAGAACACTTATGCCCCAAAGACCAATACCTTGGCTCATTGAAATTCTTCCTGACAAGAATAAACGTCAGGACAAAGAACGAAGCTGTGTCCCCTCCCCTTCATCCTGAAAAATAGTAGAGATTTCTAAGAGTTTATCCAAATTGGTTTTGAAGAAATGGGCCTTTAGTTCTGCCCCTTATACCCAGAGCCCTACCTATACTATTTGTACTTACAAATAGCAAACGATGTTCTATCTATTTGGGGTAGCCTAATCTTTTACCCATTCTACTACAGATTGAGGAAAAGAACCTTCAAGTGGTATTATTGCATTATAGCCAGACCTTCCATCTGCAACTGAACAGTATATCCTACGTCTGTTTTATTTTTCTATATAAAAGGATTTTATGTTTCCCTGAATGCACTACAATGAAACCTGCAATGGCTAAGCTTACTGGAAGTCTGAGGTTCTCTGGAATAATATATATATTTGCAAGAGCCTTATGGTTTAGATTCTTGTTATCTGGGCGTGCACAGGAACATGTAACTTTTTTTCAGACATTCCATTTTGCCAGAACATCAATTAGTCTGACTCATCCAAGCCCCTCTTTCTATTCTGTATCACATATTGGCCATGTTTCTATTTATGCACCAGAGAACACCACTTGAACTTCCACTGAGAACAGCCCCTGAATACGTAGATGGTAATCATGTGATCAGACAGCGGAGGAAGCCTTTCACGGCTATTTTTAATGTATCTATAACCACTTCGGATGTGTTTTTGGCAACCAAAAAGCTGCGGAACCCATGTGTTCAAAATAGTATGTATGGTTCAGCCATCGCCATGCATCCGCTTCTGCTGATTTCTTAAAGGCCAGGTTCTCTGCTTAGAAGGAGGCAGAAGGAGCAATAGGACTTTAAGGGTGTGGGTTATCATTCGAGTAGGATTGTATTAGCATCAAAGAACATAAGCTGCTTTATTCTGAATGCAAACACGGCCCCTAAACCAAGGATGTAAATTAGAATTACAATGAACGCTGCCAGGAGGACTGAAGTTGGAAGGGTTCTCTTCTCTGAGCAGCAGGAGACTGTTCAGGTCCTGCTGTTTTGAAAACCTTTCTCCCCTCATGCAGGCTGCCCTGCTAAGAGAAATCCATTTGAATATTTTGGCAATCACAGGGGCCCCCACATAAATTATGGATACAGAAATGCAGAAGACAGTCTAACAAATGGAACACGGTGGAATCTGTTTTTCCACCGCCATATGGTGTCGACAGAATGCCACTTTGTTTCTCTGGGAAACAGCTCATCATTAAAAAATAAATAGTATCTTTTCTGTGGGGAGAGAACCCACAGTCATTATTTTGAAAAATAACAAACAGGAAACTCGGTCCTCTCATTTTTACAATCTTTTTGTCCTTAACATTATTATTATTGCTACACACATAGACTTTTTTTCCCCCAGGAAAACTCACAATGGCTTGTACCTTGTGGGTGTACAAGAACTCAACACCATGTTTTTTCCAGATTTGAGGAACTAAGTCCAAGCCCAGCATACACCATGAAAAATCAGGGCACTTCATGATAGATCTTCTTTCCTTTGCAAGACTATTCCTTCTACCTAACATTTGTATAAATGATATAAGTTATAAGTTTAATGCACAGAAGTTGGGTATAAGCACTTCATGTTTATGGATATCATGCATATGGACCATGTTGGTTTCTGGAAAGTTGAACGATGTCCAAATTTAATCTGGATGACTTTATTATTTACTAGTAGCCCTGCGCACACATCCGTGTGCCAGTAGGTCGCTGCTGCCCTCCTGTAGCTCTCCGCCCACTGCCCCACCCTCCTGTAGCTTCCCCCACCCCCACCCCATAGCTTGCTGCCCTGCCCCCTCCTGTAGCTCTCCGCCTGCCACTTGTAGTTCACCCTTCTGCAGATCCGTGATCTGGTCGTTGTGCAGTGGGTCGTTACACCTCACAGCGTAAGGGATAATTAGCATATTCCTCTCTTATTATGTAGGATGGAATATTATTGTCCCTGGAATTCATTCTATAGTGAATTTGATAATTTACCCTCTCTCGGACCCAGAAATGCTTATCACACTCCATAATCAAATGTAATGCAAAGCCTGTGTGTGCCTTTCCCTTCCTATGCCCCTTCTCCGGGGTTGTCCACTTTTGCCTACACACACACAAAGCCCTTCTTACAAGCACCTGTCCATCTACAAAGCAGCCTGCTGGAGATTGGTATCTGCTGTGCTATCACCGATAAACAAAGCACGGTATTTCCAAATCAACATAATTCTCCAAGTATTTGATGTTCATCAAGCCTGGAGATGGGGTAGAAAAGGTTATCATTTCTTCTTTGCAAATAAAGATGTGGAAACGGGGGTTAAGTACCTGGCTAGACATCCCTGTCAAGGTTGCAGCCTGGTCTTCTGACGCAGAGGTGAGGGGTCTGGCTGTTTGGTGTTGTGTGTTTGTTACAGCACTCCGTCAGCCGAGGCAAAGGAACGGAAGACTTTCATCACTGCTGCCCATCACCCATCTTTCCATCTCGGACTATTGGCTACAACTGCCTTGTTACTGATAATGCATCCCCGGCCTCTTTCCTCCCAAATCAGGCATCTATTTTAAGATTCACCAGGGAAGCTAAAGGTTCTTAAAGTCAGTTACCACCGAGCAAAAGAAAAGCACACATCTATAGAGGTGATGCCGAGTTCCAAATGCAAATCCTTACAATTCCAGGCCAGAACGAATCTCCTTCCATTTGATGAACTCTGTGAAATGGGATTTGAGGGTCAGAACAGTGTTTGTGTTGACGAGCTGCTCGGTTGTGGTATCTTAGCATGACGCTATTCTGAAACAAGCAAACATTTTGTCTGAATGATGACAAAGATATTTTCCCCAACACCAGGCACACGAGGAGGCACAAAATCTGGTCCTGCAAGGGCCTAGAAGTCAAGGACAGAAGAGGCATGTCCACGCTTCTCCCCCGCACTGTCTGCCAACACTGAGTTCTCCTCTGCACTGTCACACCCAGGCTCTGCCAAGCTGAGAGCCCTCACAGCCTCCTCTGGTTGGACTCATTCTCATCACTTCTAAAGCAAGCCTACTCCCAAATATAACTGGTCTCTGGGTGCATCTGACATTTTGTTTCTTGCCTTCAACTCTTCTAGCTTCATCCTTTAATACTCCCTCAATTCATGTCCCGGATGGGATTTTGCGAAGGAAGGAGCGGAAAACAGTTTCTGTCTGGGAACTTCCAAGGCACATGCTTTGTTCCCTGTTACCAGAAACACAGTCCTCTGGAAATTACATGCAACTGGCAGATAATCCCGTGATGCCGCTGACAGCTCGTCAACAGTGGCTGCCGACGGCTGCGTGGCATCAGTGCATCAAGCCCAGATGCCATCCACCCAGACAGGGCACTGGGTGAATGGAACGCAGCTTGATGATGTACGGTTGCCCCTTGTGAAAAGAAAGAGAATAGAATTTATAGTAACAATAAATAGTGACGATGAAATAAAATTAAGCATTGAGGCCTTCAGTTGTGGTTGCTACATGTTAAGTACTCAACAGCCACATGTGTCTAGCGGCTCCTCTGTTGGCCAGCACGGATATAGACAACTTTCCTCATCACAGAATGTTCTGTGGGACAGTACTATTATAATGAGTTAGACATTTCTATGCAATTATTTCAGCCATCTAATAACTGTCTTTACTGAGGGTAGGTTTTTCAGGAGAAGCGTCATGTGGGTAAGAAGTCTAGGTCTGCCTTCCTTCCAAAGGCTTGCTCTTAGTGTCTTGCCTAGGAGGAAAACAGAGGCCATGGTTACGGAGACTGTGCAGGGCTGTTTCCAGAAGAAACAAGCCCTGAGGTATTATCTAGCGTTAAGTGCTCAGTAAGTGGCTTAATTATACTAATAGCCGTGCTCACTAGATTGTGTCCATAAATTTAGTTCGGCGAAACAATCATTAAATCATCTCTTTTTCTCATTATGTTAGGGCAGGGTCTCTACTTTTATATTTGAGTTGCTAACAGCAACCACCACCACCACACACAAAAAAAATGCTTATTGATTACTTAATATGAGCCACGTACATATATGTCTAGACTTGAGATCTACTCTTGCTGTATATAATTCCCAATGAGTTGTTTACCCTGGAAGGAGTTACTGCTCCTCACCAAGCTTAATTTTGCTAATGTGAAAACTGCAGATGATAACAGTCCTTGTGAGGATTGAATTACTGCTGTACATACAGCTCTTAAAGACAGTGGCTAGCACAGTGCAAGTACATCCCACATTGTACTGTTGCATCTCAATCTCAGTACCGCATGCCCATTAAATGTTAACTGTTTGTTACCAACTTCCAGGCACTTTGATAAATACTTTACTGCTCCTATGCTAATTCTTATAACAATTCTATAAGATATATATTCTCATGAGCTACATTTAACAGGTGCAAAAACTGCGAGTTGGAGAGGTTAAGAAACTTCAACAACTTAACTAAGGAGGTAAGAGGTGGAACCAGGATTTGAACTGGGTACTCTACCCTCTGAGCCTGAGCAACTAACCTGGATCATGGCATCAACCTTATGGGCTTCTTTCTTTTTAAATGTTTTTATTCATTTCAGAGAAGAAGGGAGAGGGAAAGAGAGACAGGAACATCAGTGATGAGAGAATCGTTGATCGGCTGTCTCCTGCGTGGCCCCTACTAGGGATTGAGCCCGCAATCCGGGCATGTGCCCTTGACCGGAATCGAACCTGGGACCCTTCAGTCTGCAGGCCCACATTCTATCCACTGAGCCAAACCAGCTAGGGCAGCTTGTGGACTTCTTCTAGGGATTTTAGATAATGCCACTAAAGCATATAGTACATATATGTTTAGTGATTATATTATTCACATGCTAAAGCTCATGAAGGAATATTTTTTACTTTGGTAGTAATTTCAGTTTCATATAAGGGGGTGATTATGGTGTTATCAGAGTGGAAGTTGTATCTGATGTTTTGATATTACAGAGCACTTTAGAGCTGTCTAATAATGCATCCTTTATGGTCGATATGCCATTCCTCCTCTCAGAGTTTTTGTGCTTAAAATAATGATGGTGATGATGATGATGTCATTCTACCCAAACAAACCAGTAAGCAGGTATTACCTAAAAGAGGGTCAATGATAATATATTTATTTTGAAACCATGAGCTGTCCTTTGTGGAAGAGTCTTCAGAGAAAGAGGAACAGGACAGCTGTGTACAGTCTTAAGGGAAATGGAGGACAACAGCTGTGTGCAAGGAGCTGTCCTCCGGAGGAGGAGCCCTGCTCTGTGAGAGCTACAGCAGCCCAGAGCCTGCAGACCCCCTGCCGAGCTGGCATGGAGTCACATCAAAGGAAATGCTTTGCAGACCAAGATGTTTCAGCGTGGTATTCCAGCCTGAAGCAGCCTGTTAGTATTAGCATAAAGCAACATAAGTCATTTCGGAAGGCACAGTCGGGGAGACAGCATTTTTTATTACTCCTTGTCAGAAATGTGTTAAACTACAACACTGGATACTTAAGCTGATTATTTCTGTGCCAAATAACACCTGGCTGCTGATAGGCAAACTCTTTAGGAACCAAACTCAAATCAAGGAAGCCTTATCTTTGGGGAAAAATAAAAGGCAGTGACCAGAGATCATTTCGAACTTGGGGTGGAGGCCATCAGATTGTTAAGGTAAAACAATGGCCCCTTTGCAACATGCAACATTTTCCCTATAGCAAGCAGAGGGAATAAATCTAACCCTCAATATTTCTAAGCAGGATAGAATGAGATTTTAGAAAAACTGCCTGGGTATTCTAGAGATTTTTTTTATATATGGTCCACCTAAAGGCTTAAGAGTCATGGGTACATAGGATGGCATTATCAGGATCTAAGGAAAATGTGATTGGTTTAGGATGATAAGTCAAAACAAACTCTGAATTTTAACAAAAATCAAAATTAATCCTGGACAGGGGTTTCAATTTCCCAAATTCCCTTGGGAGATATGGCGCAATAAATAAGAACTCGGGTAGAAAATGAAGCCAGGGCCTCAGCTGCCATAACCGAACCGTAAGATACAGTGTGATGCTACAGGATAAAACGTGATGTGATCTTGGTCCATGTTAAAAGATGCAGCTTATGCAGGTCATGGGAGGTGATATTTAGAATACATTCTGTGCTGGAGAGATATAATCTAGAGTTCGGGCAGCTTATACACAGGCTTATACAAAATATTAGGATGACGGGCAGGTGCATGGCTCTGAAAGAAGCTATGTGAGCAGAATGTAGAAAACTGGAAAATATGAGCTGGGCAAGAGATGCCTGGGAGCAAAAGAGAAGAAATTAGATGAACTCAATAACATGGATTATATGTACGAACATCCCACATTGTACTGTTGCATCTCAATCTCAGCACCGCATGCCCTGGACCACTGTCTGATACATCTATCCCTTCTGTCATTGCACAGTCTGGCTGAGCTTGACTTACTGGGGGGCCACATTTTTAAAAACCTTGTATTGTTTGTAAGGAATCTCCTCGAATCTCCTGTGAGTGTCCCAAGCCAGGGACCTGGTCTTGTTTAGCTCTGTATTTTCCACAGCAAATGGGACTAACTCCGGGAGGCCCTCAGTGGCTACCTGTTCATTGCCTCCAGCGAGTCACTTATTTGTGCTATTAGGTTAAACACTGTTCACAATCTGGAGGAGGCGTTTAACTCCAACGTAGTTGTTCCTCCGGATCTTCCCTATGGGCCATCACGATGCATTATCACTAGCAGCCCCGACAGCGCCTTAATCAGAGGAGTTAGGCATTTGGTATCAAGGGGGCACAGAATTCAATTGAGTTTAGATCCTCCAGTGTCTACTTTTCAAATTCCCAAAGAGGAAATGAAAAGGCTTTGGGGTAGCAACAGCTATACCTTAATTGGTAACACCTGCAGAGAGCAGGTACTGCTCGTAAGGAAGAGGGTAAGGGATATTGCCAATCATTTACTGTTGTCATGCCCCATACACACAACCCTATTGAGCAATGTTCCGCTAACTGCTTGAGTCAAACCTGTTCAGAAAAAGGAAAAATATCAACTAGGAAGAGATGTTCTAATGTGAACAGCATATTCGGAAACGCAGTTGAAATTCTTAATAAAAACTATTTCATCTCGTTTCTTTCTTCACATCACAATCTAAGTTATTGAGGGTGAGAATTCAAATGAACATATCTTACCAAAATATTTATTCAAATAGGAATGTTAGTGATTTTCAGATGCTTGCCGGCAGAGTGGAAACGGAAAGATAAACGACTTTCTCACCCTATTCGGGAGTTATTGTTAGCTTCCAGCCTGTGATGTTGCCTCATTATCGAAGGGTACACAAACCCAGGCAGTGCATAATTTGGGAACCAAAACTAAAATAGTAAAACATTTCTCAAGATGCTTTCACTATTTGTTTAAAGAATTAAAATGCAGGGGAAGAAGAATAACTCATATTGGCTCTTCCCAGGGCATTGAAATTCCAAGCACAGAACTCTATGCATCACTTCTCCGTGGGATGCTACGGACACCTTGCAAAGAACAGGCTGGAATCCCAGGCCGGATAACTCTTGGGCCTTCTGGAGCAATGCTGGTTTTGCCGAAGTTCATTCACCACATTTTACAGATGGTCCAACGAGGTCCAAGGATGGGAGGCAGCCTCACCTGGCAACAGTTACGAAATGAATGTCTCCCCCTCTTCCCCTGAGCTGTTTACTTCCATTGCAATCAGTCAGCCAAGCAAGTCTGAAATGAGGGCTTGCTTAGTTATGCTCTCAGCCTGTCCTTAGCTCGGCGGAGAAGGACCAGGAGAGCAGAGTGCAGATCTGCCCGCTAGGAATCCCACTCAGACACACCTGAAACCATCAGGGAGCAACGCAGGATGAGGCGCAGTTAAATGAAAAAAACCTTCAGAAGAGTGATTGATTATAAGATCTTTGAATGGATCCAATGTGTGGCTCCAGCAAAGCGAGAGAGTCGCACAGACAGGGTCCTTTCTCTGTGGCTTTATCCGCACCCTGACTACATTGTTTAGGATTAATGGGAACGACAAGCTGCTTCAGACATGGCCCCTGAGCTGCTGCAGGCTCATCTCTTGTTCTTCTCCATTCGCTAGCCACTCTGTTTGGGCTAATACTCTTGTTATTGCCCATTTCAAACTCCCTGCATGACTGTGTTAACACCGCCCCTGCCCCTCTTCCCTTGCCAATCACTTCTTTCTTATGCACCAAAGGGCCTCTTATTCTGCGACAGTTTCAGGCATGTGTTTACTCTCTTCTTACCAGTCAGTGGGGGTGCCCAGAGGGCCACAGGGGCCTTTAGCAATTATAGATGTTTAAAAATTAAAAAAAACACACAACATATTTCAGTAGTCCTGAGGTTGGTCTAAGGGTATGATATCACAAGATTCCCAATAGTACTAAATAAGACATCATGAGACAAGCTCAATATCCTCACAAGGTCATCTGCTTATTTTGGTACAAACCGAAAATTTGAACTTTTAGCTCCAAACTGACTCTTGAATTTAAAAATAATTTTAAAAAATATTTCTCAGAATCTGTTTGCTCACTCTCAAATTATTTCTCCCCCTCCACACTCTTTTTTAGGCCATATCTCAGCCAATGGCTTTCATAAAATACTTAAGACTGCGGAGCCCTTCAATGCCAGATTCTTGCAAAAGACAGCTTTTACAAAGGAGAAATATGAAGAATAATTATTTGATACTGACATCTTTTTATGCCTTTATTTTTTCAAAACTAATATGTCAAACTAATTCAATTTCTCATGTTTGTTTTCCTCCAGCAGAGGACACAGATCTGAAGTAATGAACATACTCTTGATAATAATGAAGGCAATGCAAACACATAGCCACACAGACCATTCCAGCACTATCATAAACCAGAGATATACCATTTTAATTCAAAAGTTAAGGACTCGTATATCACTTGTCATCTTCACCTGTCAACACTTCTGACAGCCTATTTTAATATTTGGTGTTTTTTTTGTCACTTTATCTTGTAAAAAAAAATTTATCTCTTTCTCACTGGATTCTTGAACATGAAGGGGAAAAAAAAGGCCAAACTAGAATTTTAAAGTTTAGGCCTAGAAGATTAAAACAATAGTTTCTAGTGACAAAAAATAAAAAATAAAAAATAAATGTTTCCTATCCTCAGAAGAAAGGACTGATTTCTCTTCAGCCATAATAACAAGTAATCAATTCTAAATCAATCCTAATTGATCAAGGACAACTTCACATAGGTAACCATGCTTCTGACAGCCAGCCAATCAATGAAAGCCCAATATTTCTGAAAAATCAGCCAACGAAAAACAATGATTTTCAAGTACCATACCTTCAGAGTTAAGATTGGCCAATATACTATAAACACTCTTGTTTTTGAAATTCTGCCAATCCCTGAACTCCACAATTCCTGAATCCCTATACAAGCTCAGGTCTCAGCTGTGTTCAGTGTGAACTTAAGAGCAAGGCTCTCCCCTTGCTTGACAAGCACTAAATTCACATCCTTGTTTCAGATATGGCATGATAGCTGCTTTCTTATAGTCTAACTTGATATCTCTTTAGTATATAATATTGAAAGGTTTATTAATCTACTTTTTTATACTCCCATTTATTTCAAGTGGAATGTAAGTTAGTTAAATATTATAATAGCCAACCAAATACTTAAGCAGTAATGTGCAGAAGGTTGGTCTGTAATGAAATAAGCCAATAAAGCTGTATGTTTAAACTTGTTGGTTTATTCCAATGTAATATGTCCAACAGTCATCCTTATTCCTGCAACCCCTCTCCCAAAAGCAACTAATAGCTAAGCCTCAAGCAAATTATCTCACAGTATGGAGAGAGGCATTAGAATTTGGCTATGTTGTAACATGGCGAACAAGTCAGGCCCTCCAAGGTTAGCCTTCTTCTCAGAATGTTCAGACACCATATGCTTGAAAAGGGTTCCCAATATTTACCCAGTTTGTTCACAACTCAAAGTGAAAGAACAAGAGTGAATTATTTCACTTACATATATTTGAGGTGTTTGAATCATGAAATCTCGTTGAATAGCAATTATTTTCTTAAAACCAAAAGGCTTCAAAGAGACTGCATAAAACATCATGTGTCATTTTGTTTAAAGTAGGTATTTTATAATTGTCAGAGGATTTGCAATTAGAATCATATACATAACTATATACATCGTTGTCCTCTTGAAGTTATTATTTTAATGCTATTTTTTAGACTGTCTCTACTTTATCTACATTTATTGCTGTAAAGGGTGCACAAATTTGTTGAAGACCCCATATAATAGAGTGACTTCTCTATAGTATGGTAGCCTGAACTCTGTGAGACTCACTGTGTCCAAAGACAGCTCACTGTGTATTTTATAAACGAGAACCAGGTCCCTAGCACACTGTGTTTAGCCATGATAAATACCATGTCTTTCTAGGATCCTTCCTGTCCTCTAAGCAAGCTTTCCTGCTATCTGCCATGAACCTGCCCACAGGGCTTCCCCAGTTTCTCTGGTTCCTATATCTATGCTTCTGCCCATGCTCTTCTCCCAAATACTATATTTTCCGGCGTATAAGAAACTGGGCATATAGAAGATTTTCCTGGGTTAAAAAGTCATCTTATAAGCCGGAAAATACGGTAGATGCTATTTCCCACCCTCACCCCCCCACCCCCCGCCCCACACTTCACCTTTAAATGCCCAAGCCCTCTCCTTCCTCCCTAATTTTATATCCAACAGAAAGGTATATACGATCACTTTCTGGGATCCTCTTTCCCTTCTGTGAGCTCACATACACTTTCCCCAGGCAATGCCTTCCTTTATTCATCTCCTCAAAAACATTAAAGTGTGCCTGGCTGGGGAATATGCCGTCCTTTGGTAATGACCACCTGCTTTCTTGTTTTATAGTTAACGTGGACCTCTCTTATCCTCCCTTGTTAGTTAACATCCTTGAGAACAAAGGACATGGATATTTCATTGCATGGTACTTAATAGATGCTAAGTAGATGAACAAGTTTGTCTTTTGCTTGGCAGGAGGGCTCACAGACCTTGAACCAAGTAAACACCCTGGGATTCAGTCATCAAACAAGTATCTGATCTAGTCTGATTTGATTTGTTCACCATATTTCCCTTGAACAATTTTTAACATGCGCCTTCTGCAGTGGGTGGATCACAAGCCCTCTAAAATAAAAGTTGAAGCAGTGTATTCACAGAGTTCATGAAATACATTTTAAAACCTCCAGCTATTGGTCATTTTCAATCATTGTTAAAAGTCTCTCAATTGAGCTCACAGGCTGGTAGAACTCAGGATGCTTGAATATCCCCAAGGACACCATGTGCTCCTGAGATGACTGTGCTTTTGGATCTCTCAAAAGCATGGGAGACACACCATGAGGCTTGTTAAGATAACAGTAACCCGCATCAGACAAAGAAGGCTAAGAGCACTGGACCATTTGCTCTTTCGATTTGAAGGTCATGGAGATTGGTGGTGTTCATCATGACCACTAAAGGCTGCAATGTGTGTTTATATTAAGAATTTTTAGCCCTAACCGGTTTGGCTCAGTGGATAGAGCATCAGCCTGAGGACTCAAGGGTCCCAGGTTTGATTCCGTTCAAGGGCATGTACCTTGGTTGCGGGCACATTGCCAGGAGGGGGTGTGTAGGAGGCAGCTGATTGATGTTTCTCTCTCACCGATGTTTCTGACTCTCCCTCTCCCTTCCTCTCTGTAAAAAATCAATAAAATGTATTTTTAAAAAAGCATTTTTATTAGCACCTAAACCACCTGTGGTTGTTTAAGAAATAGAAACTATCCTACAGAGTGAGAAACCAATTTTTTGTAAGACAGAACCTGTATCCTTGGGGTGCTCATTTTCATAGGCTTATCAGTCTGTCATTTTGTAGTATTTGTGGGAGGGGCTCCTCCTTGTGCAGGTCCCTCCCCTGGTCCAGGTCCTTGCAGAACTAGGGCTCTCTGCAGTGTGTCCTCTCTGGGTTCCAGCTGGCACATCACCTCCCACCTCCCTCCCTTTGTGGAGATGACTCCTGAGAATGTGGATTCTATTCCTGCCCCTCTCCACCTGTCTCCTCTAAGAGCTCATCTGCTTGCAGCACACCCTCTCTCACCAGGATGTAAATGACTCCCAAATCTGTTTCTCTCCTTTGCATGTCTATCTCTCTACATCACAGGGTACTTACTGCATGCTGTTGGCAGGCAATCATTACTCAGTAAATACTTGCTGCCTGCTTGTAGGATAAGACAGAAGTAATCGTCTTTCAGGGAAATGCATAGAGGGGTTTTTCTGGGTCAAGATGGTCTTGCCCTTTCTAAATTCAAGGCTATAGAGAAAAGGATGAAATTACTACAGGTAACGTCCCTAGAGGAAAGAACTGTATAATTTTTGTTTAGCATCTGCTGTTTTAATCTGCTCAGTAATATATCCTTGTTCTGGGATTGCCCTTCTCTCTCTCTTCATCCTACATCCATGCCAGATATTACCATGTGATCTGGTCCCACAACCACTGACTGGATATTTGACCCAAACTAGGACAAAGTCCCCTTCCCCTGGGATTTTCTAACTTGAAACTAATAGTCATTCTCTCTGCTGGTGTCTTAAAACTGGAAAATATAAAACTACAGGGATGTTGTCTGTCATCAAGTCACTAACTCAACAAATATTTGCAGAGGCAATGACAATGTGCTAGGAACCATGCAGTGAAGAACCATAACCAAAGTCCCTGCCCACCAGTAGGGGAAGGCAGATGATAAATAAATAGTAAGTAATTATATAGTATGCATGTGAATATATGGCATGTTGATGTGATAAGATGAAAACCCACTGTCTGTAGAAATCATTACCTGTAATGTCCAAACTCAGACCAGGGAGGAAAGAAATAAAGCAAAATTGTAACAAGGAATGAATATGCTGTACTATGTGTATTAGTCTGACTAGCCATAGAATAAAACTAAAATAAAAATATACTAACAAAGTAAGCTTATAAAAGTATTTATATAAAGCTACCCATGTTAATCTTTATAAATGTTAAACCCAGTTTGTTCACCTCTGGCCAAGTTCTCATTACAGTTTAACAGCTCTGTACCAGAAACAAGGAATGCTAACTAACGCTGGCAATTAAATCACAGATGTCCAGTTGATGTACTTAGAAAAGGAACATCGGAACTGAAAGAATGAGCCTCAGCAAGGACTGCACGTCGCCAGAAGTTCCACCAGCCCCCTCCCTTTAACTTTCTTGTTCTACTCTCCTTCTCCCACCTTATAAAAATTTCTGCCTGCAATGAGATGTCAAGATGGTTTTTGAGGCATGAGCCTGCCATCTTCTCAGGTTGCCGGCACCTGAATAAAGCACTTTCCTCCACATCAGCATCTATCTCATGAGTTTGGCTTTCATTGAGGCAACTAGCTGGACCTGCAGGTCAATTTCCTGGTTTCAAAACTGGAATGCTCATTGCAACACATGCCTGTTTCCCATGCTCATTTATATGGTTTTAAGCATGAAAACAATGATAAAACTATCATCATGAACCCTATTTTATGAAGGGGTTCAAGGTATCCAGCATTGCATTCAGTATAGTATGTATCTCATTCTATATGCCTACACTTGAAGATGAGCACTAAAAATTGGCCTAATTGTGTAGATGCGGAAATTGCTGCATAGAGAAGTCCAGTAATGTGGCCTGTGTCACAGAGTGAACAGTGGAACAAGCATTAAAACCCAGGATGCCTCCCACTGGAGTCCTTGCTTTTACTGCTCACTGTGCCACACTGCCACAGAGCAGCCTCCTTGCCCAGAAACTGTGAAATAAAGTACGTGGTACCTCAAGGACCTCGCAGCCAACCTGGGGAGACAAATTCATCAGGGCACGAGTGTGACACAGTTGCTGGCATTACAGAGATAAAATTACATGTGATTATAGAAAGATGTGTGTGGACTTGAATTCACAGCTCCATTTAACCTTCTAGGGTCATCCAAAGGGCAAGCCCACCTACTTTTAAGCTTAGTAGCTCTAACCAAATGCCTGCTGCCTCTACATAAGGCTGGATTGAGGAGAACCTTCAGGGTGGAATATGGAAATGGAAGCCCACTTCTGCCTTGATATCTTGAACAAGCTGTCTTTGGTGCTTTCTGAAATGCAGGAGATGAAGCCGCATGGCTTCTGTCCAGCTCTCCCCCAACCTAACTCTTCTTTACAACTTACTCAAAACACATTCTTAGGATTTTCTCCAGGAGAATATACCAATCCAGCCAGTGCTGAAAGACGTGTCACACCAAATATTGATTCAAAATGAAATGGAAAGATGCTTTTCACTCTCTGTCAAATGCAAAATTAAATCCCAAACTACAAGGACTTTACTGGGATTTTTCATTCTTCTCTTTAAAAAAAAAATGCAATACATTTCCATTAAGTTGGCTGCCAGTGAATTAAAGAAAAGGAAAGTAGGTGTGTGTGGCTTCTTCAGTCAATCATTCATTCTGTTCTCCTACTTTTCAACCCTCCATTTCAGCCTTCCTACCAGAAAAGCCCAGGTCAGAAATTCTGTCTTCCAGAGAGAACTGAACTCCTTGTGAAAGAATCTCCCGCCTACAGGGAAAAGGGTGAGGGTGGGAAAAGGGGGCTGGGAAATGTAGCAGAAAAGTGGGTTAGGAAGGCATCTTTAGAAGCTAAAGTGCTTGGAAATTGAATGTCAAAGCCCAACCAGGTTTTTCTTCCCTAAGGGCACCTTTTCTCATCTGGAGAAATATTAACTTCATTTCGACACTGCTCTCCTGGAATTCACAATTGATATAGTTCAGGGAACAGCAGCAAACCCAGGACAGGTCCCCTCTCCCCAGACAGGATTCATCTTGCTCTGGGTGCCCCCTAGCACAGGCTCCCACACCTTCACCAGTCCTGACAGTGCCTCTACCTCCCACCCCAGATACCCAGGCTAAGGATTTCCCCTCACTACACCACAGAATTCTGATCACCAAGAACTTGTCTCATTCATCTAGAATTCCCCAGAGTTTGAAAGGGTGGGAAGAGCAGGAGTTTTGAAGTTACACGGGTCTCGTTTCAACTCCAACTCTTACATTCAATAGGTGAGTGACTGACTTAGGTTATTAAACCCCTCAGGGGTTCCATGTCCTTACCAGTGTAAGGAGAGAGAGTGATACATGCCTAACCAAGTTGCTCTGATCATTAAAAGAAAACCTAAAATAACCCACATTTTTTGAAGGATTGCTATGTGCTGGGCACTATTTTGAGCTATCGGCACACCTTGCTTCCTTTCATCTTTATAACAGACCATAAGACAGATTCTAGTCTGAGCTCTATTTTCTATACATGGAAACTGAGGCTCAAAGAAGTAAGGTGCCTAAGGTGCTTTAGCTTGGAAGACACATAATGATTATAATGACAACAATAGCTATGCTTCATGGTACACTGCCTATATGCCAGAGAAGTGCAAAATATTGTACTTGTCTTATGTGTTCCACATTTTTTCAACCAAGGAAACTGAGTCTCAAAAGATGAAGTAACTTTCTGTGGCTACTCAATCATTATGTAACAGAGCAGAGATGTAACCCCAGATCTCTGAGTCAAAGTCTTAGAGCTTAGCTATTACTGACTGTCTGGAGATGGCAGATGTATCATGCGGTAGCTCCTTAATATAGTTTGTCAAATCAAATTTACTCTATGGAGAGTTTTCCATTCAAACACATTAGATTTCTTCTAGAGGAAATACAGGTTTCAAGTCTTATGCATAGTGGGTTTGATTTTCTTTTTAGTTTCTTCACGAAGAGACAGGGGTCTAAAAGAGAGGACAGTGAGGGGTCTTGGGGTTGTAGTCCTCAACCTCAACAGTTCAAGCCTTGAGAAGAAGGCCAGCTCACCATCTCCTTAATTTGGGAACCAAAATCGATAACATTCATTGCAGCTTCCCCAAGCTGCTAGAACCCATCCGGAGCCACATTTTAGAAAATGAACATAAAGCTCTTCATTGGCAAGTTTCATTGCCAAAACAATGGTAGCAATACGAACAGCTAGTAAGAGAGGGTTGATCACGTAGGCTCCACCAACTAAGTGTATGCAGCATCATGCATCCATGAAAACAGTAATTATGAAGACCAGAGAAGAGCAGAGGAGAATGCTTAGAATGTTTATGAGGTGCTGCTAACTGATAAAATACAATGCTGTGTGCAGTCTATAAGTGATTGTATCTGTTTACAATATGAATATCTATAGAAGTGAAAAGCAGATATTAATACAAAAGGAATTAAAGGTTTACTTACAATGGTGGGACTTGGGTGGTGGTGGATAAATTTAAAAACCACCCTATTGCTTTGACGGTAAAACATCAGAATGGCATGTTGCTAGTCAATTACACTGTGGACACTGCCCCAAGAGGAGTGTCGTGGAAGAACAGGCAACAACTATTCACAAATATTTTTCCTTGCCATTATTTCCTTGCCCCACAGACATAAGGGAGACGAATAAAGAGAACCAGCATGTGTAATAATGACTTGCTCTCTGGCCCACAGGCACGCATGTCTACGTGCTACTTTTTATCTGCTGCTTTGGTAAGGAAGGGATATGCTTTATATTCTCCCAACACTACCTTTTAAGTGAAATGCAGAACAGCCGGGAACAGCCTGCTCACTGGGATGCAGAGGTGAAATGCAGAGGGTCCATGACTTGAACCAGGATTTGTCACATCTAGCCCAGGGGTCTTTGCCGGCACCAGGCATTCTTTACATGCCAGTGGTTGCAGAGAGCTCTTTGTGCATTTGGGGAGCATGCAGTCACCATACAGAAGTAGGCTTCAGCGCCTCAAGAGGGTGCCCAGTTGTGCACTTACCTTCCTGGCTCCTGAACACCTATTTCCCCTCATCTCTTTAAGCCCTGCCCCTTTTGCCAGTCTCCTATCCCAAGCCCCTCAGCCTCAGGGCTCTGAACTGGGAGGGCTTGTCTCTGTGCTCCCTCTGGGGCTGACTCAGAGCTTTAGCCTTGATCTCTCTGCAAAATTAAAGGCTTAACTCCTGTGTCAGGGAACAAGATCGGGGGAAAGCATCTGGGAAATCTACACAATTTTGTTCAACAGCCCAGACATCACCACTCCCATCTTTACAGTCTAGGCCCTTGCAAGTCTCTGGCACCACCGGACCACAGGGGAGTGAGGGGATAGATGCTCTATGCAGACACCCAGGTGGAAAACAGCCACAGGGAGGCCCTCTGATTGAAGCCCTCATAGTCTTCACTGAGAGCAAGAGGTGGATTCTTTATGGGATGGGGCAAGAGTACATGCTAGATGCTTCTTCCTGCCCAATCCTGTGTGAAAGGGACCGCGCGCGCGCGCGCGTGAGTGTGTGTGTGTGTGTGTGTGTGTGTGTGTGTGTTGAATAAGTCCAGGAAGTCAAGTCCAGGCCTTTGAAATGTATCAAAAGATCTATGTCCACACTAACCTGGGATCTAATTTCCGGCCTGGGCCTCTTTGTTGAATAAAGTCCGAGGCGGCCTATCTCACAGTGCATTTTCCTTTTATTCAAGTTAAGCCTCCCCTCCTGCCTGGGTTGTAGGTCATGATCTTGGCTGCTCCCTGCAGATTGAAAAGGTTGACTCCCAGATCTATACATGACCAGCTTATTTCTAGAGAGACTGTCTGAAGTATTTCACTGTGGTTCAGTTTCCACGTCATTTATCACAAACGCCGCCTCATGCATGAAAGTGCAAGGAGATTTAAGGAGCTGGCATTTGCTCACAAGGTCTCCTTCAGTGGAACGGTGCCCAACATGCTACTTACCTTGCTCTGCCACCGAAACATAACTCTCCTCTCTCGGCACTTCTATCTTCTGACAGAGCAGGTTGGCCCTGAGCAAGTGGAGATCTTGACTCAGAACTCTTAGGTTCTATTGTATTGAAATGTGCTACACTCACAGGGTTAGGCCACAACCTATCTTTGCACTCTAAATGCCAGATCTCAGAAACAGCCAGAAAGAGCTTAGTTTTGTCAGAATGAGTCACCAGAGAGACCAAGAAACCCTCTGACACCACATAGAAGACAAATCAAGAAAAATAATTTTTTGGAGTTGGAAGAGAACTGGGTTTTATGTCTCATTTGGTTTTTTTGCATCTTCGATTTATTTTCATGCTTCAACCATCAACTTTTCTTACTCTATGAAAACAAAATAATTAAAATCAAAGATAAAATCTTGATGAATCTAGTGCTGGTTTTACTGAGTTCCAATTTCTAATTTCACAAGACTAGAAGCAGCATTCTCTGATGAGGGAGTCGGTCTTCAGGTCATACAAGTGCAAGGAGCCATACACACAAAGTTCCCAAAATCAGAAGTCACAGAGAATCGACATTTTCTCCAAAAACACAAACACTATATTTGGAAATGTCAGTCTTCTATTCAGTCAACAGAATGCCCTCCCATAGGTTCAGTACACCTTCTTCCTGAGTTTGAAAGACTTTGTGCAAATCTGCCATTATTCAGGCACTCACAGCACTGGCCCCAACAAACACACGTGTGTGGATACACGCACACACACACAGCTTCTGATAGATGGTCCTATATTGCCTCAATTGAACAGATTTATTTATCGGAACACCAGTGTCCTCTGAAATTATGACTGGCCATTGTGAGTGAGCAACTCTGTGAAAGGACTTGCAGTAACCTGTTAGGACTCCTGCTTATACCCTAGAGAGAAAGCTTCTGTGACATTAAGTGACATTAGACTTACTAAACTGTGTTTAAACCTCTTGTCAATTATAAGTGAAGATCCATCCCATTTTATCTATTTGTGTCTAAGTAGAGAAAGGAACTAATGAGTCCTGATTCCACTGTGCCCATGTGACTTAGATTTGAATTTCTCTTCACTTCATTGTGGATATGCTCGTTCATTTCATTTCAGGGTAAATGCATGCTCTGTCCATTTCTGCAAACCAGGGCTTACTTGTAGGCTAAATAGGATGCAATTTGTTCAGTTAATTGCAAGTTTCTAGAAAGTGCCAATGTCTAATAGTGTCTCTTCCCCTAGGTTGCAATTACTGATAAAATTCCATAATTCAAAAAAATTATTTTGGGTAAGGAAATCCCCTGTCAAAATGGAAATTCTCTTGGCAGGTATACTACAAGGAGTCATTATATGGCATTTACCCCACTAAGAAATTTTGTATGACATTCTTTATGTTATATGGATCAAGAAGAAAAACGAAAATATGGGTCTGGAGTATGGGAATTACATGAAGTCTCTAACAGCAATGAGGGCAACCATAACTCAGGGGAGATGGGCAGAGAAAGGGGGTGGTAGAAGAATGGCAAAAATCATTGGTTTTATTCTTTGCCTATTGGCCAGATTCCAAAGCTGCAACCCATGAGCCAGGTCATAAAAGGAGGCTTCCCATATGGATTGCTGTGATATTACCCAAGAAAAGTTGTACCAGAGTTAAATAGACCAGGAAGACTTTATTTAAGACTACTGCAACAGGGGAGAGATTGGACTCCACCAAAACAATATTTTTCAACGTCAAACGGTAGGTTTTAACCAATAGGGTGAGCTAGTAGAAACTGCTGGAGGACATTAGAGGAGAGATTGGTTGGTCAGTGTGATTAAGCTATCTCTGCTGATTGTCCCTTAGAAAAGTCAGGCTACTAACCTCCTTGATGATTACCTTTCAAAGGGATGGCTCCCAGGTCCTTGAGAAAGACATCCCTGGGTTGTAAAACTGGCAAGAGGCTAGGAGAAGTTTTCTAAAATAAATAAGAAAAGGAAGGTCAGGGGCCAGTCTAAAGTTTAGACAAACTGAAGGGAATGCTAAGGCTATCTTGGCCAAAACACAGTAATGTTGGTGAATATATAATGAGCATGTACTAGGTTCCTGGTTTTTCACATGCACCACCTCATTTGACAGCAATGCTTTATTGTCCTTGTTTACAGATGGGGAAACTACTGTAAAACACAGAGGGCTAGGGTTCCTGCCCATGGATATACAGGACCCCGGTAGTCAGCTATTACTAGTAGAATCTACAGTTGTAACCACTCTACTCAGCTTCCTTGATGCTGGTATAGCAGATAATCAATCTGTGTATCTCAATGTCTAACCTTAAAATGAATTTTCCTTGAGAACAGGCAGAACTTGAGACTGGTTTAAGAGAAGAGATTATGTCAAAGGTGATGAGAATAGTCCTCCGTGGTTATATTATGTCACAGAAGACCCTGTCTTGGCAATCAGGACTGAGAGATTCTGCTACTGGGTTTGACGAAGTGAGCTGCCATGTTAGGAGAGGGCCCCTAAGAGCCACATGGGAAGAAACCATGGGGATCGCTAGAGACGAGAGGAGCCCAGGTGACAGCCAGCAAGAGAATGAGGACCTCGGTGTGAATTCTGATCTGAATTGTGCCAATAGCATCCTGAACTTGGAGAGGAACTTCGAGCTTCAGGTGGAAACATAGCCCAACCAACACCTTGCCTGTAGTCTTGGGAGACCCTGAGCAGGGGACCCAGCTAAGCTGTTCCCAGATTCATGACTCGTGTAACTTACAGAGTTTGAATTAATTTGTTGACATTTCTGTTGTCTGGGCAATGCTCTGGCCCTCATTTACTGTAGCAACCTCCTAAAAGCTCTCTCTCCAAACTTGCCTGCCGTGGATATCTCTTGAAAATGTATGTCTTTTTTACTTTTTAGTTTTAACTAATTTTTAAATATTTTTTTATTAAAGTTTACATTCAGTATTATTTCATATCAGTTTCAGGTGTACAGCACAGTGGTTACACAATTAATAGACTTTACAAAGTGTTCCCCGCAATATTTCCAGTATCGACCTTGCACCATACATAGTTATTACAATAGTATTGACTATATTCCCCAAATTGTACTTTACATCCCTGTGACCATTCCATAACTATAAATCTGTGCTTCTTAATCCCTCACCTCTGTCCCTAGTCTCCCAGACCTCCTCCTCTCTGGCAGATCACCAGTCTGGTCTCTTGATACGTAATTTTTCAACAGCAAATGTAGCATTAACCCCTAAAAATCTATAAGCTAAAGTCCAAACTCATGATATACTATAAAAAGCCCTCCCCAGTTTTGTTCTAAATACCACGTTTCCTAATCTCTTGTCACCACCTTCATGCACTATTCATTCATCCCTTCTTTCAATCAACCTACAGTCATCTAATGCCTACCTTTACCAGAAATTGTCCTGTGATTATGAAACCTAATTGATAACATGTCTTCCAATGGAGGCTTCTAATGGAGTTCAAGATCCTGACAACCAACAATCACAGTTTAACATCAAAAAAGTCCATGGCTTGCCCTAGCCGGTTTGGCTAAGTGGATAGAGCATTGACTTGCAGACTGAAGGGTCCCGGGGTTTGATTCCAGTCAAGAGCACATATTTCAATTGCAGGCTTCTGGCCCTGGTCAGGGTCATGTGGGAGGCAACCAATTGATGTGTCTCTCTCACATGGGTGTTTCTCTCTGTCTCTCCATCTCCCTTCTACTCTCTCTAAAAATCAATGGAAAAAATATCCTCTACTGAGGGTAAAAAACAAGTTCATGGCTTGAAGAAAGCAAATGGTATTATTCAAATTCTGCCACTTATTGTTTCTGAGAATTGGGAGAAGTCAACTTTTGTCTCTGACCTTCAATATCCTCACTTGTAAGTATTGGAAATCACACCTAACATCTCATGGCATTATTAAGAAGGATTTAACTAGATAATACAAATAAAGTTACTAGCATAATGCTGGATACAAAGTGAAAGTCTGATAAGTATTAGTTAAATTTTGATGTTCAGTTTGTATTTATTGACACATATATTGCACATGAACGGGGGAAGGACAGGGATCACAGGGGGAATGGCAAGGCAGGTGCTCAGGAGGAATACACCTTGGGATGGGCCTGGGAGGGTGACAGGACTCAGACCAAACGTGGAAGGTTTCCAGGAGAGGAGGACAATGTGTGTGAAGACACAGCTGCCTGGAACAGCAGGGTGCGTGGCGGACATAGTAGTTAGGCTTGTCTGAGGAAAAGGTGCATGTGAGAGAACTTAAGTGCTTCTCATTGATTTTCCCAGTGTCCATCTTTGCTCCCCACAAAATCAAAAGAAAAAATGCATTTATCTGGCACTTGCTACGTGCCAGACATTGTCCTAAATTCTTTAGCTCTATGAACTTACTGAATTCTACCCATCAAGGTAAGTACTATGAACAACTTTATTTTGCAGATGAGAAAAGTAAAACCAAAAATGGTAAATATTTTACTAGTTGTACAATTAGTACTTGTAGATCTGAGATTTCAACCCATGCAATGGTAGAGCTCTTAACTCTAATATATATACATTTCCAACCCCCACCAAACCTAACAGACACAAACAGACACAGAACCAAGGGTGCAATTAAGAGAAACAATTGGGCAAACCAAATCATTAATGCTCACATCGTTTATTCTCTTTAACACAAACAAGAGAGATGAAGCTTTGAAAGTGTGACTCTCCCTCCATATTAAACACGGTAAATGGCAAGAACAGAATCCAAATACCTTCAGCAACATACTGTACCAGTGCATATATCCATTTCACATAGACATGTGTAGTATGTATATATTCATGCATGTTGAGAGTATTCATTTAGTAGAGTAATCTGGTGGTTTTTTTGCCCATGAAATTATGTGCTTAGTACTTAAAATCAATCAATCAAATATTGAGCCATTGGCCTTCTAGTTGAAAACCACTTTGAAACATATACAAGCAATATCAGATTTCTTAAAAATAACTTAAAGCATTTTTTGGGGGGGAGAATATTTTAAATGAATAAACTAGAGACTGCCAATGTATATATGAAGACATGTTCATTTTAAAATGCAAATAATTCAAAACATCCCCACAGTTGTTTTGAATTTATATATACATATAAATTTTATATATTTTTTTCTAAAACATACTTCTAAATGTAAATTTTATTTTTCCAAAACACACTTTTAAATGCACCTAGCTTTCACAAAATTTGCTCACTTCATCATTTAACAAGTATTTCTTAAATTCCTACTAAATGTGATATACTATTCCTGGACATGTGGGCACTTGGGATATAAAACAGACATGATCCCAGGCCTAGTGAAACTTACGTTGTAGCAGGGGAAGATAAACAATACATAATACAGTTAACAAAAATGGTGTCCATTCCAGGGGAACAAGAAAATATAGACCAGATAAACGGGACCTAGAGGTGGGAACTGCTGTGTTAAATAGGGGTGACAGGATGACCCTTTAGATAAAATGACAATTGAGAAAAAAACTTAATGATGGTGAGAGATGGGTAGTTAGGTATCTAGGATAAATGCTTTCTAGGCAGGCAAGCAGCAAGAGCTAAGGCCCTGGGGCAGGAGTGTGTCTGGCATGTTTAAGAAATACCAGGGAGGCCAGGCTGGCATGATCAGTGGTTGAGTGTCAACCTATGAACCAGGAAATCATAGTTCGATTCCCAGTCAGGGCACATGCTAAGGTTGTGAGCTTGATACCCAGTAGAGGATGTGCAGGAGGCAACCTATCAATGATTCTCTCTCATCATTGATGTTTCTGTATCTCTCTTCCTTCCCCTTCCTCTCTGAAATCAATGAAACTATTTTTTTTAAAAGAAATACCAGGGCGGAGAAAGTGGTTGAAAAAACATGACTAGGGGTAAGAAATTATAGGAGAGGTAATAGAGAGAGATCATCCAGGGGCCACACTTTGAAATAGATTTGAACACAGAACTGTTACAACCTAACAAATGTTTTAAATTTGTCTTAGGGAGAACTGTGAAAGAATGGAGCATTAATTCAAGTGAGAAAGGATGCTGATACCAATAAACTTCCAATACTTCACCACTAAGCATCGTTTCCTGTAGAATGTTTGAAAATGAACAATATAATAAAACATTCTAGTAGTGTTAATTTCAACAGCCAATCATATTCCTAATGCCCTACATTATTTTAAAATCACATACAAAGTTTAAAATGTTTCTTTTGACTCCGTATGATTTTTGTCTTTCAGTTAATTGTAGTCATAATTTCAGTCATAGGGAAAAGGTTTTGTGTTGTTTTTTTTCCAGATAAATTTTGTGTTTGCTTGCCAACACTTGATATTGTCAGGTTTCTCGTGTTTTTTGCCATTAACATAGTTCTTAATGTTGATATGACCTCACATTATTGACATAAAATGTATTTTGTCATATTTTTATTGTTTATGACATTACTGTATTCCTTGACATTTATTTTAGACCTTTGGATTTATAACTAAAGTGAAATTGGTCTGTTTTTTCTTTCTTTTTTGTCTTATACTGTAATTTTTTGTTTTGTTATAAAAGTCTCATAGAATAAGTTGAATACAATTTTCTTATTTTCTAAAATAAATACCATAGAACTTTTAAATTTGTTTACTTCCCTTTTCTTTGCTTTCCTCCCCCCCCCCTAGTTCCTACTGGACTAATAAATATTTCTATCACCCATTTGTCTCTGCTGATTTGAAGCTATAAATTATGTTACTAATCTTCAAATATTTTTCTTAAATTTAACTTCACATTTTTCTAATAAAGGCTAACGTTATTCTATGCTTTTCCCCTTTGCAGAACTTGTCAGAAATCCTAGCAGGCCTTAAAAATGCATTGTACACCCCTTTTCTTATTGCTATATTTTTGGTTTTACCTTTTTAAATGCACAAAAATTTTAATGTACAGACATAATTGTATTGTTTCTGTGCTCACTTGTTTTTCCTCTGGTCTCTGCTCTGTGCTTACATCTCCTGTCCCTGAAGTGCCCATTGTAACAAATCGTTTGGTATTATTCTGTAAATGGTAAGAGTCTTTGTGTGACTAAAACCACCTTTACTTTACCCTCATACAGGAATGAAGATTTAGCTGAGCATAAGCGTCTAGGAAAACAGTGAGCTTCCCTCGGGATTTTCTATATAAGATTCTTCTGTCTTCTGGACATACTTCAGGGTGATAAGTCTGTTCTGAGTCAAATTACAACTCATGTGAAGGTAATCTCTTCTCCCTTGGCTAGCTTTAAAGATTTTCTCTTAAATGTTTTACAATTTCACTCCTACGTGTCAAGTTATAGATTTGTTTTTATTTTTCCTGCATGGCATTTTTTGTGTATTTTCTAACTAAGGACTCAGAGTTTCTTAAAACCTGAAAAAATCTCACTCATACATTGCTTTTCCACACTCCTTCCAGAATTTGTGCATCTATGGCGGGGGCTTATCAATCTTACACCGCTCACTTAATGATCTTCCAGTTTTTCCTTTTGTTGGTCATGACTTGATTCTCGATGAATTCTTCAATTCAACTTCAACTGGCTCTTTTTCCTTTAGGTTCATTCCACATTTCTTCTGATCTATTTAATTTCCATTGCTATAAATGCCAAGATTTTAATTTGACCTTTTTTAAGCGTTTGTTCCCCCCCCCCCCCCAGTTTATTTTTGTCATAATTTTAAAGTTTATTTTAGTGGATGTTCTCTAAATATTTACTTTTTGACATCCTAAACATACATTATTTAAGATCATATAAAATTCATTTCACAAGAATGGATTCGTATTGCAATTAGTTATGAGCCTTCTTTCTTCACATTGGATTTTTTGTATGAGAATTGTATGTGTAGCCTTGTTGGAGGTGCAGGGACCCTACCCCTCTGTACTCAGGCTTCTGAATGTACAGAGTTTGCCCCATGCCAGGCCCAGAACTAGGTTTAAAACAGCATCCCAGGCCCTAACCGGTTTGGCTCAGTGGATAGAACATCGGCCTGCAGACTGGAAGGTCCCAGGTTCGATTCCGGTCAAGGGCATGTACCTTGGTTGCGAGCACATCCCCAGTGGGAGGTATGCAGGAGGCAGCTGATAGATGTTTCTCTCTCATTGATGTTTCTAACTCTCTCTCCCTCTCCCTTCCTCTCTGTAAAAATTCAATAAAATATATTTTAAAAAAAATAAAACGGCATCCCAGGGCATTGCCTCAGAGTGATTCTTAAGAGCATTACAGATTCAGCTCGTGGCTATGCTGGTGGTTTCCTTGTTATGAGGTGTGTGTGTGTGTGTGTGTGTGTGTGTGTGTGTGTGTGTGTGTGTTTCCCCTCTTACCTCTCTAGCTTCCAGCTTCCTCTAAAGTTATGGAGCAAACAGATCTTCCGTGAAAGATTTTTTCAGTTTCCTTTTACTGGCTGTGAAGGACACACTGAGGCTGCCTCCTGTCTCCAACGGAATATGGAACACTTCTCTTCACAGTTACTCCTCTGAGCCCTGCTTCTGCCTACCACGTCTTGCTCTCTCATCAGCTAGGAGAACAATGGTCTGTAGCTATAAAGGCGTAGCCTGTGGACTCTGGTCAACAACAACTGGAAAAAGACTCGACAGAATTTTTAAAACATTGATGACAATGGAGATATAATGAGGTAGCTTGGACTTGAGGAGCCTGATGATAAAGAAAAGGAGGCACATTGAAATGAGCACAATTTCTGGAAGCCTTGCCTACCCTTGGGGACTTGCCTATTGTTGGCACAGGAGGTGAAGCTGAGGAGCTTGGCAGAGCCTCTGTGCTACAAGACAGAAAACTAGCAAAGATATTTAATACCTCAGGAGGCTGAGGATTTTAAAAATATAGACTCCTGCAGCTGGCAAGGCAATCTAGTCAGAAAGAAATAAGATCTACGAGAGAAGAGAGGCAGAAGGAAGTAAACGTGGCCCTCAGTGGTTTCGACCAAGGTTTCTCATCCTCCACACTATTGACATGTCAGGCCAAATAATTCTTTATCCTGGGGGGTTGCCCCCTGCATTGTAGGATGTTAAGCAGTATCCCTGGCCTCTACCCACTAGATGTCAGTAGCAACCCACCCCCAACCCCCACTCCCAGAGTTGTGAGAACCAAGAAATATCTTCACACACTGTCCAATGGCCCCTGAAGGGCAAAAATCACCCTGATTGAGAACCAAGAGTTAGAGGCTTGAAGTATTTGCCAAGGCTTTACAGTATGTAGAGTAACAGGCTAAGGCACGAAGAAAAATTTTAAAAGCTAAATAACAGAGCAGAATGTTGAAGCCACTAAGGTACTGAGAGGAGATAAAAATTAGAGTTTCCTAGGGGAGGGATCCTAGCAAACAACCCAGCCTCAACACTGGTGCCTCTGAAGGGCTCTATGTCAGGACTAGGAAGATCCATTGTAGCCAGAGACTGACAACATAGTCAAACCAGCACTTAAGGAGCTCAGCTCTGGATTACAGGTGACCTGCTCTACTCTAGCCATCTGCCAGAAAACAAAGGAATTCATCCCCAGAGGAACATCATGTCAGCCAGAAACGCTATACTTTTTTTTAAATACATGTTGTCTTGTTATCAATGAAAACTTTCTATGCATAACTAGAAACAGGACCAAAAGAAAATAAAACAGATAATAAAATGTATCCATAGGTGACCAAGATATTGAGATGATTAAATATGGACTTTAAAATAAATATTATTCAATCAACTGAGGTCAAGAAAGTAGATGACAAGATTGAAATTATAAAGCTTACATCTTCAAATGTAACTTTTAGGACTAAAAATGAAACTGTTACTGAGAAATCAAAATATGGGCTTAACAGTGGATAAGAACATTTCTTGGTTCATGACCCCATACCACTCTGACATTGCTTCCACGGTTACACCTCTTTAGGCACCGACACTCTTGCTTTCTTCTACTAAGGGTCTGTATGGATACATTAGGCCCACCTAGATAATCCAGGATGCTCTCCCATAGCAAGTTCTTATATTTAACCACACCTGCAGAGTTTAATAAAATTCTGTTAAATTTTCTAAAATATGTAAAACTATATACTGAAAGATATAAAACAGTGTTGAGAGAAATTAAAGATCTCAAACATATGGAGAGACATACCATGTTCATTGATCAGTTGACTCAATATTTTTAAGATATCATTTCTCCCTAAATTGGTCTAGAGATTTTGTTTTCTGTTTGTTTGTTAGTTTTCTGTTTTTGTGTGTGAAAATTGACATTTGGGTTCTAACATTTACATAGAAATGCAAAGAAACTAGAAAAGCCAATGCAATTTTGAAAAATAACAAAATTGGAGGACTTACGCAAACTTTTAAAAAAAATCTTTTCTATAAAACAAGCATAATCAAGAGAGTATTTCACTGGTGTGATTATATGTATATAATCCCTGGAAGAGAACAGAGCCCCCCAAAATAGAGTGACTCATAAATAACTTTTTACAAAAAATAATAGGGGAATTCTGTGGGGAAAATGATTATTAAACAATTGGACATGTGAAAAAAATAAACTTTGACTCTTTCTTATTACATAATATCCAAACATTAGCCTGCAATGGACTATGGACCTAAATGTATGAACTGAAACTATAACATGCTAAAGAACACATATGAGAATAATCTTTGTGATCTTGGTAGACAAAGGTTTCTTAGCACACAGAAGGCATAGACCACACACACACACACACACACACACACACACACACACAAACACACACTCACACACACACACACACAAAGTGGGATTTTTCAAAATGAAAAACCTTTGCTCTTCAAAAGAAACTTTCTTGAGAGAAAATCATTGACTGACTGCATCCTGCACCCTGCCCACTAGAGATCGAGCCTGCAACCTGGTCTCATCAATAATGTTTCTCTCTCTCTCTCTCTCTCTCTCTCTCTCCCTTCCTCTCTGAAATCAATAAAAATATATATATTTTAAAAAATCAAAAAAGAAACTTTCTTTAAAATATATTTTTGTTGATTTCAGAGAGGTAAGGAGAGGGAGAGATAAAGAAACATCAATGATGAGAGAGAATCATTGATTGGCTGCCTCCTGCACACCCCACACTGGGGATGGAGCCCGCAACCTGGGCATGTGCCCTGACAGGGAATCGAACTGTGACCTCCTGGTTCATAGATCAATGCTCAACTACTGAGCCACATCAGCGAGGCCAAAAGAAACTTTTAAGAAAATAAAAGGGCAAGTCATATTAGATAAAATTATTTCAATACATATACTGTACATAAGATTGGATACAGAATATAAAGATATCCTTCAACTCAATAACAAAAATCCAAATAGTTCAACTTTTTAAATTGAAAAAACTTTGAACATAAATGTAAATATAGACAAATAGATGATAAACAAGTACATGAAAAGATGCTTAATGCCATTATTTACCAGGGAAATGCAAATTTAAAGCCACAATGAAGTATCACTCACTATACACCCACTACATTAACTAAAATTAAAAAGGCTAATAATAGCAGATGCTAGGGGAGATTTGGAAAAACTAAAATAGCTGTTGCTGATGGGAATGCAAATAATACAACCACTTTGGAAAATAATTCAGTAATTCACAACTAAGTAGGCATTTTACCACAAGACTCAGCAGATTTACCTGTAGGTATTTAAATGTGTAACTGCATATACACACACAAAGATTTTTTACCAGAATGTTCATAGTGGATTGTTTCTTAATATCCAAAAGTTGGAAACAACCTATATATACATGTACTGGTGCATTAAGAAGTTGTGTTAAATACATACAATTGAGCACTACTCAATAATAAAAGGAAACAAACTATTTATATATGTGACAACTGGATGAATCACAAAACATTGTATTAAGTAAAAGACACCAGATACAAAAATTACTATTTGATTCATTTTTTATGAAATTGTAGAAAAGTCAAAACTATAGGAACAGGAAATATGTTTGTCTGGGGTCCTGTGGGAATACTCTGGCGTGATAAAAATTATTCTGTACACATTCTGATTATACATAAGTTATAAAAGTTAATCAAATTGTTATATCTTAATATGGTAAGTTTTATTACATGTAAATTATGCTTTAATTTAAAAAATTCCAAGGAAGTAGGTAGGGATTGAAATGGTAGGTCCAAATGCCAGTCTTAAAATTCAGACAGAATTCTAAGATGAACAATATCAATATAAGATCAATGTATTTGTATGTCATGAATGGATGGTATTTCCAGAGTTTGCAAAGAACCTGGACTGCATTCTACACAAGTGTTTTCTTCTAATTCTAAAGTTGTGAGAAGTCCTAGGAAATTCTTTAGTATGAAAATATCTTTACTCGACTAGATAGTAAAATTCTAGTTGGTAACAACACAGAGGGATGAAGGCAGGTGGACGTAATTTTCCCAAGGCGAGTAATGAGCTAATGGATTCCCTCAAAGTGATGGAAATGGGCTAATTGTTTACATCTGACACTCAAATAAAACAAGAGCAAAGGTAAAATGAACCTGCAGGTATAATCAACAGCCTCTGACCCGGGAGTCTGAAACAAAAATCACATGGAAAACTTCAACCCAGGAAAGTACTATTAAGAGAAGCCGCCTGCTGTAGAAGGACGGGGCTTCTGATGAGGCCAGGTCAGAGGCCAGCAGAATTTGTAGGGGTGCAGTTTCCCACTCGAAAGCAGTTGTTACACTGTGAAGGGCATGTCAGAATCACTACCGTGCTTTTCAGAACACCAAGGAGCTCACCTGGGAGAAGGCAGCACATGCATCTCATATCAGTCCCACCTGGACCCCGATTCCCTTAAATATTCAGTAGCATGAGGAATTCGTTTTACCTATAGGATTGGACTCCCTTTGGGACTGAAGCGCTGTGAAATCTTTGTTACAGAGCACTGTTGGGGACTGCGGGGCTCTGGCTAATTCCTGTGACACAAAAGTCCTGCGCTAATGACACATGGATCAGTGACTGTAAAGAGATTAGATTACATTACACAGCGGATCTTTCTAAGAATGTTATCCGACATCCTAGTAAGTGACTGGGAGGCATTATTTACTGCATACACAATGGACACCGAGGTAAAATCTTTCATAGAGCATGATGCCACTAGAAATGACTGAGAGGCAGAAAGAAATTCCAAGAACTGATGAATATGTATAAAAAGGGATTCCATCCCATTGGCTATCTTGTGATTGCAAATAAAAATTAGATTTTATTGCTTATCCATAAAATTGGCCCAGAAGAAAAGTGGAGGTGAAAAATAAGGGGGAGAGATCAACCAAAGGACTTGTATGCATGCATATAAGCCTAACCAATGGGCACAGACAACAGGGGGTGGTGGTGAGGGCATGAGTGTAGGGGGTGGGGGTTAATGGGGGGATAGGGACACATATGTAATATCTTAGTCAATAACGAAATTTTTTTAAATATACCCAGTGTTCATCAATGTTAGGGAACATGCACCATTGATTATAAAAGACCTTTGGCAAAATCTATAAAAAGGTGAAAGCACATTTGCTTGGATGTAGGAATGTGTCCCTTTATCTTAAAAAAGAAAAGAACTATTAATTACCCCCACTCATTTATCTTTGAGCATTTGTCATTTTCAACTTTAAATTACACTTGCTTTTGTGTTGTATGTAACCTGTCAAACAGTACAAGATTGGTTTGGTTATCTCTCTAACTCATATTGCATCATGTCTTACTCAATGTTCAATAATAATTTGTAGAGTGGATTAATAGATTACATATCAATGAATGAAACAAGGTAGACTTTCATACTAGATTGTGTAAGGCAAGCTTTGAGGAGCTCAAAGATTTACGTTGACTTCTGGAAATACTTATGTTTTTAAGTAATTAAACAAATAGTCATCTAGAATATCATAAGTCTACATTAAAGGGACATGGAAAAGCCTGGGACAGTCCAAGAACACGGATACACAATTATCTCAACAAAAAGGAGGAGAGGATGGGAAAGTATTTGATACCCAGGAAAGGGGGAAAAGTGAGGAGTTATTCTGAGCAACTTTTTTTTTTAGCATTTTTTCATTTTGTGATTTAAAATATGAAAAATCATGGTTCAAAATATTTTAAGAAAATTGTCATCCCTTTTTACGTCTTGGTAGAGAGCTCTCTAGAGTGACGTATAAAAGTTAATGTAGAAGGGCGGAGAGGGAATAAATACAGATGGCTCAGGCTTTACCTTATTGGATGGACTGGGTGTCACTCAGGGAGCAGCAGCCCTAGAACAGGCCTGGATCTACTTGTATGTCTCCCTTGCCACATGGGGTTCCTGCCTGGAGAACAAAGGGAGGGGATGGACCAGCAGTGGGACTGGCATTTTGAATGATGGGCCTGTAGGTCACTGGATCACAATCTGCTCAGGAGTATGTTGCCAGGAAGATGACACCACTATTTGACATCCCAATAATTTCCTTGGTAACATATGCAATCAGTTCACACACCCAGCCCAGCACAATTGGCTGGAACTGGACGAATGGGTGGTTACTTACTGGCACTCCCAAGAAGACAGGTGGGGAAGCTGAAGGAGGATTAAGCTGCTGGCTCAGCCAACAAAAACAGAGCTACATCAGAAGCTTCTTCAGCCCTGAGGACTCTGGTGTGGATATATTTCTATTAAAGAGCTCTAGCTCAACCACAGGACAATAGTTCCAACTGCAGAATTGTGCTGTTCATTATGTTACTTCTGTCTTCATCCCACCAGAGGGGAAACTTCTTGAAGGGAGAAAACTGATTTATGTTTCTCTCCCTCCAGTTTTGTTTGAATAACCGAATGTGAAACACTGCACATTACAAAACTGCAAAGTCCCATTTAAATGCTTTTGTTTAGAAAGAAATGTAAAAGGAGGAAAAATATAAGAATGTTTAAATAAAAAACGAAGAACCTCCCTAGCCTGTTTGGCTCACTGGATAGAGCGTCGGCCTAGGGACTGAAGGGTCCCAGGTTCAATTCCGGCCAAGGGCATGTACCTTGGTTGCGGGCACATCCCCAGTAGGGAGTGTGCAGGAGGCAGCTGATCAATGCTTCTCTCTCATCGATGTTTCTAACTCTCTATCCCTCTCCCTTCCTATCTGTAAAAAAAATCAATAAAATATATATTTTTAAAAAGAACCAAATTTCAAGATATCAATATGTAACATCTTAAAAGTTACCTTTACACTACATAATAATTCCTAAGGCTTCAGGTTTCTCTGAGGACCCTCTTCTGCATTCCTTTAATAAAGGTTAAGTGCTCGGAAGTCCTCCTTGGAATGCATCCACAATATAAGTGCTGTCATTGGAAATCAGGAAACTGAAATGGGGAAAAGCTAGTGGTCCATTGTTATGATGGTGGATGAATCCCAGGAAGTGGAGAGGGTCACAGCATGCTTCCAGAGCACAGGATTGAGAGGATCACACCCAGCTCTATGGAACTGCAAGTCCATCAGAAGGACTTAGGTCCCCAGGAGTGGAAATGTGGGACAGGGACAGGGGACCCAGGCAAGGACACCCCAAGGCAGCACTTCCATTTGCTGTGTTAGAAAGCAAAGACGCCTAGCTGGTGTGGCTCTGTGGTTTAGCATGGACCCATGAATCAAGAGGTTGTTGGTTTGATTCCCAGTTGGGCACATGCCCAGGTTTCGGGCTGGATCCCCAGCAAAGGGTGTACAGGAGGCAGCAGATCGATGATGTTTCTCTCTCACCATTGATGTTTCTCTCTCTCCCTCTTCCTCTCTCTCTCAAATCAATAAAAACATTTTTTTAAAAAAAAGAAAGCAAAGAAGAAACCGGGACTCATCCAGCTGTACCAGGATCTATTGACTGATTAACTGGTACATGTAAACACTTTGCAGGCAAAGACATACTGAACAAGCTCCTTCCCCATGGACCCATCCTCAAAATGCCCACCAGTACCTGACAGCTCAGGAGTAACCCCCAGGAGCTGCACCCAGCAGTTGACAGAAAGGGATGGAATGGGGACTGCACTGCGGCTTAGCAAGCAGGGCATGAGAGGAGTCAACCCACAAAGCTCTGGCAGCCCCTCTGGACTGACTATTGATTACAAAGGAAAGCCAGATGCAGGGAAGAGGGAGGTTTGGAAAGAGCAAAGCATGGGAAGGAGGCAGTAAATTTGCAAATAGATGCAAGGACCTAATGAGTGTTTCTCAGAGTCGGGCTTTGTTGGTTTGAAATCTAGGAAATCAGAGTGTAGAGGCTTCCAGATGGACCTAGGAAATGAAAGAGAGGGAAGCCACCTTTCATCAAAACGCCTGAGATGTACGTGTGGTGGAAGTAGGCTCCTCTGGGGGCTGAGACAGAAAGCTTCGGGGCTCAGAGAAGAATAGAATGTGCTGGGCCTTCCTGAGGACTTGGAAGCAAGAGTGGGCATACAACAATAGTAATAATAATTTAAAGTGATTGTAATAATAATAATAGCATTTATTCAATTCTACCTCTATGCCGTCACTGCACTAAGTATTCTTCATAAATTTACCTCATTTAACTTTCACTGCAAACCTCCGAGATAGATGCTACTCTTATTTCCATTTCACAGAGGAAGAAACTGAGGCTAAGGGAACTTAACTAACTTCCCCACAGTCAGGTATCTATGGAACTAGTATTCAGCTTAGGACTGTCAATTCTTTCTGTGTGTGGTACCGTGCAGCCTTTGACCTGAGGTAGGGGAGAAGAGGGCATCTAGAAGGCAGGAAACTTTCTTCCTGGGTATAAGAAGTTGAGGAGCTGGAGAAGTTGAAAACATTTGCAACAACTAATTCAACTTTCCTAACAGACTCACCCTAACATCCATCCAAATTCAGCTGATTTCCACCTCCATTGTTTCTGCCTGATGTAAGCCAGGATCATTTTTTTCCTGGGTTATTGCAATTGTCTCCCAGCTTCCTCCCTAACCCTCATATCAGCTATTCTTATCTTGGGAGCTACAGTGATTCTTTTAAAATGAAAATCATATTATGTTACTCTTTGTCTAAAAACCCATCCAGAGGCTTCACATATCACTTTCTATAAAAGCCCAAGCCCTTATAATGGCCTAGAAGACCCTATCTGATCTGGCTTTTCACATGGCCTCATCTCCAATCTTCTCCCTTTGCTCCATTCCCTGCAGCCACAGTAACCTCCCTTCAGGTCTTAGGCCCTTTGTACTTGCTGGTCCTTCTGCCTGGGACTCTCTTCCCCCAGATATCCTCTTGAGTATCTCATTTTACACTCAAGAAGTTGTGATCTTCCTTGATCATTCACAAGAAAATGGCACCTCCTTCCAGCACCTCCACCCTGTGCATTATTTTTCTCCAGAGCACATATCAGAGCCTGACCTTCTAATACATTACTTGTTTGTGATCTGCCCCCACCACAAGGACAGGAGCTTCACAAAGGCTTTCCCTTCACTGAATCATGCCCAATGCCTGAAACAGTGCCTAGCATGGGTTCAATAAATATTTGTTTAATGAATCGATGCAAAACAGGTTCTTCTTTTGTGTTGGCATATCCTTGATGGTTTATTACCAATAATGAAAAGTCTAATTACTGTGAGTGAAGGAAGCAGGACCTCTGGTGGGAAAAGCAGAGAAGAGGATGCTAAGTTAGGAAAAGTGAAGGACAGCAGCAGATGGAGCAGGCCGATATGCAGCAAAGGAGATACTGAGATCATTTTATTCCATTATGAGAAGCTGAGAGTATACCTCTCAGGGATAAGAGAGAAGCTGGGCATGTCACTCTCAGGCCTCTTTAGGGCCTATTCCTTCTGCTATTGATGTAGAGTGGCCTAGGGACACGCTTTCTGAGAAAACCCTCATAGCCCATCTCTGTCCAATCAACCAAAGCTCTTGAGTTGAAGATGACGAGGAGTCTGAACAGTCCTGGATTAGAAGTCACCTAATTAGATGGCCAACCACTCAGAAGAGGCCTGATGGCCACCGTGCAGGCACTTATGTTAATGAATCTCATCATCTCTAAGTGCCTGGGGGGAACACACTTTTCAAAATGTCTGTATTACTTCTGAGAATTGAACCATTCATGTCAATTCACCTTTAGTGAATCACATCAGCACACACTATCTGATGTAAGTTTTCACAAAGGTACACTTGAAAACTTAGAGGTGATTTGGGGTCACATGTATCTATTTTGGGTGAAATGTGTCTGTTGTTACTGAAGTCCAAATTAAATTCATCACAGAATGTTCCCAGGAATTCCAGGTGTGCTTTCTATGGGTTTCGTTATACTAGACGGCCCTGCTATTTTGGGTGAATTTCATGTTAGAGGCATTGATTGTTTTCAGATGCTCAGGATGATTCAACAGAAAAGACTTTTTATAAGTTCGTAAGAAAGTTTTAAAAATATAAATAACTCAAAGCTACATGAGGACAAGGAGACTAACAACGTCAAAGTCTAGACTAGTTTAGTGTTTAAGAAAACGGATTCTGGACTCGAATTGTGAACTCTTGTTGTGCTATGTCATCTTGGGCAAATGACCAAGTCTGAAAAGCTTCCATTTCTTCATCTGTAAAGACTAGAAGTGACCACCCACTTAAGAGACCATTTGTGAGCAGTAGGAAGATAGCATTTATAAAATGCAAGGACACACATTAGCAAACATTCAGTAGAGGATAATGCCCATCATCTGGTCCTTCTGCTACCAAACATTTTCCCCGGTCATCTCTTGGGATCCTTCAGCATCATCAAAACTATGGCAACTAGACCCAGGCATCTGACCCTTGACACCACCTACCCAGTAAGCGTTTCCAGATCTTTGATATCCAGTTTGGTTATTTAATCTTAGATAATGTCAGCTACTTTAAACACTGAGTGAACTCCTTTGATGCTGCAAAGATCTTGCTTCACCATCTTGCTATGTCTTGGTGATCCCAAGACCCAGGTGTCTCTAGGCAGAGCTGCACAGACAGTGACCGTCGACAGAAGCAGCAACTACCGACTACCTCGACGACAATTTCATTCTTTTGTTTTAATTTGTCTCTGGTGCCTATTACAGACTCAGAACACACACTATCATTTTTTCAGTTTAAATAAAACAAGTGGTGAAACTATATCTACATGTAGCCTGAAAGGGGAAAAAATGATCCTGGAACCATTTAACAGCATTTTTAATTTTATAAAACTTAACATATTAATGGTGTGTAATTTAACTTATGCAAACTGGGCCACTGGATAATCATATCTTGAATAATCATTCTCCTTTATTAAAAAAATTAATAAAGTGAGAGTATTATAAAGCCTAAAGCCCATTTTTTTTCCTCCCAAATTATAACCCTGCTGCAATTGAAACAGGTTTGGAAATAAAATCAATCAATCCAAGCTTCATCAAGGACAAATCACACCTCTCAGAGGGATGATGCCTGCACATGGGCAGAGGGTGAACTGCCCAAGTCCGGCCGAGGAGGGCTCATCTTTAGAAATCATGACTGCAGAGGTCAGAGGCTCTGAAAATGGAACAGTTGGCTTCTCGTTGGCCTCCCCAGTGTTTTCTCATCTCTGCGTATTTCATTATCTTGGCAAATGTTGGTAGCATATCACTAAGACTTTTTAACACTTCTTCATTCCCTAGTATTTCAGTTTCAAGATCATTAATAAAACAGGAGCTTGAGAAGGCAGCACCCCAGGCAATTCATTGGTGGCAAGGAAGGTGGCTGCCCGACTTTCACAGCTATTAGCATCAATGAAGCTGAATTTTATAAATAGGGTGTAAATTTCATGGAAGGATAATAGGAATAAGCACTATTCTTCGCCCCTGTTGCACGTTAAAACAAAAGTAAATTTATAAATATTTGAGTTTCTTCTCTTTTCACTAGCATGTGCTTTCCTATTATTAAAAAAAATTATACTCAAAATTTTTTCCAGTTTTTTTATATATGGATATTTTATTTTTTTTTTGCTTAATGCCCCATATACATGATAATTTTGTATACTATTTTTCTCCCTTTAATTTATCTCCCCACTCTGGTTGTTGTTGATTTTTGGTGTGTGTGTGTGTGTGTGTGTGTGTGTGTGTGTTCTCAACCTATCTGGTTAGTGATCTTTTTGTGACACAGATAGGTTCTCAATTGGTCAATGAATCACTGAATTTTCTCCCAAAACAGGTAACACGTTCACAATCATGGCTTGTTTTCTTTATTCATCCCCATGTTTCCTGCGCCGACAGGAATGCTCTCCTGTGAACTGCCTCCAGAAAAAGCCCCAGTTGGAGGCATGAAATGTTATCAGACCTTGTGCTCCATCTGGGACACCAGCTCCAGCTGGTGGGTGTGAGACAACTGTTTGAATCTCTGCTGAAACTGAAGCATGTTTGGGAATTAAATCAACCAATTCAAACTTGGTGGAGGACCATGCATATCTCCCTGCAAATGCAGCTAAGTGCTCACAGACTTTTCAGCCATTCCTGTATCATTTCTAGATATATACTTTACTTAGTTTCCACCTAAGTCAGTGAAATGCCTCCAAGACACCCATGTTACCTTCCCAATGCTTAATGATCTATAGAAGATTCCAAAGCCCTTTAGCTGGAGTCATACTTGAGAAAAGGGATATTCGTTATCAATCTGTCTGATATATGCTTTCAACTATTTATATTTAATTGACTTGGTATTCATTAGATTAGGTATTAGTATTGGTTAGTCCTTTAGATATTAACATTATTTTTCTTGGTTTCTGAGCTACTGCTCTCTGTTGCTTCCCTTCTTATCTTACTAACTGCTCATTCTGACACCTTTGGGGGTGTCCTCTCACATTCCCAGCCTCTATGTCTGGAGTTGCTCAGTCCTTGAACCTCTCCTCTCCTATCTACACCCTCTTCTTGGAGACCCATTTAGCCTGATGACTCTAAAAGTCTCCTAGACTGACAATTCTAATATTTCCATCTCCAGTTCTGAATTTCAGATTACAACATTTAGCCACTGAACTGCAAATTCCAAGTCTTTACTTGAATATCTAACTTATCTTTGTTTTTTAATCCTTATCCAAGGATATTTTTTCCATTGATTTTTAGAGAGAGTAGAATGGAGGGGGAGAAACAGAAACATCAATGTGAGACAGATCGATTGGTTGCCTCGCGCATGCATCCCGACCTGAGGCTGAGGATGAAGCCTGCAACCGAGGTACGTGGCCTTGAGGAGAATTGAATCTGGGACCCTTCAGTCCAAGGACCGACACTCTATCCACTGAACCAAACCAGCTAGGGCTCTAACTTATCTTTTAATTCAACTGCTCCAACTACTGAACCCCTGAAAACCCATGAGGCTTGCTTCTCATTTCCTCCAGGTCTTATACAAGTGTTTATTAGAAAGGTCTCCCCACTAATGATAAACTGTTTTCCTAACCTCCACTCTCTCAACCCCTAATCCTTCTCTGATGTTCTGCATAGAACTGTTCATTACCTGGCATACTGTATAGTCAGCCACTTGCTTACTTGATATTGTTCTCTTCTTCCACCTGGAATATAAGCTGTAGGAGCAGGAATTTAGTCAGTTTTGCTCACTGCTATATCCTAAGAACAATGCCTGCCCCATGTAGGTATTCAGTAACTGTTTTGAATAAATGAATGGATGAAAGAATGGATGAGCATGATATAGTCCAATAGCAGATATTTTCACAGAATATCCAACTCTGTCCCAGGGAGGCTGGGATGACTTACATTAGCTTTCTTTTTGTTGCACTCTGGATCATGTTGTATGAAATTCTACAAGGTCAAGCCAAAATGGACCAGCTGAGGCTTGAAGCCCAACCACCTGCACACTATCCACTATCACTGAAGGCAGAAAGTATCATGGAAAATGCTTCCAAAGGTCTATGTGATGGTATAGATTTTACTTCAGATAAGAAACTTAATAAAAATCTAAGAAAACTTTTAAGACTTATTTATTTTATTCATTTGTCACAAGACTGTACCAAGTACCTTTTATGTACAACTAGTAGCCCGTTTGCACGAAGATTCGTGCAATAGACCTTCATTCACCTGGCTGCCTGCACCAGTTTTCTGCCGGCACCAGGGACCCAGGCCTTGGCTGTGGCCACCGCCTTCTGCCTTTTTCAGGGTCGGGGCTTGGCCCCGGGCCGTGGCCTTGGGCTCGGCGGCACCCAACATCCTTGCTAAGGATCGCAGGAGCTGACCCCCAGTGGTTTCCTGCGATCGGTGCAGGCTCCCCGCTGGTGCCAAAGGCCCGGAAAGCCTCGGCCCCTGGGACCCCCGGGAGCTGCGGGAGGGGCGGGATGGCCCCGGCCACGCCCCCCAGGTGGCCGATCGCCCCCCGGACCCCCAGGAGGGGCGGGAGGGGCCGGGCCACGCCCCCCCTGGTGGCCGATCAACCCCGGGACCCCCCGGGAGGGGTGGGAGGGGCGGGTGGGGCCCGGACACGCCCCCCTAGGTGGCCGATCACCCCAGGCACCCCGGGGAGCGGCGGCATGGGCCCGGCCACGCCCCCCGGGGTGCCGATCGCCCCAGGCACCCCCCGGAGCGGTGGCATGGGCCCGGCTACTGGGCACCGCCATCTTTATCTTCTCAACGGCTATGCCACCCGGAGTCCCGCCCCCAGCCTCCTGCCGGCCCAATCGTGGGCATAGCGGAGGTGCGGTCAATTTGCATGTTTCTCTATTATAAGGTAAGATGTTCAACAGCTGTGATCTTAGTTATAGAAACAGCCTAAAAAACTTGTCCAAGTTCAAAAATGTTGATATAGGGATGAGAACCTAGATCATCTGTCTCCTATGCCTGTTATCTCTTGTGGGGTTTTTTGTTTTGTTTTTCTTATTTCCCCCAAATAATACTGACAATGAGTCTTTATAGCTAAAATCTTAGAAGTTGCCTACCTATGACTGGATCCTATGAGAATCTAAGATATGGTAACTGTTCACAGTTTTAACGGGGGAGACAAAACCAGCAGGCCTGAAAGAATTTGGGTTTTCCACCTTGTACAGTAGTTTGTAGAAAAAGAAGGCTGGGACTGGGGCCCAGAGAAGATTCCAGAACCAAGGGGTGTGCTTCTCATCTGCTCTTGTCCCGCAGTCTCGTCATGCAGTTTCAGCATTTTATTTCCTTGCTGAAAATCACTATGCATCTACTTGTTCTTTTGCAGTAACCCCTGAAGGATAGGGGACTCCCTCGGAGCATTTGAACCAGCTGGAGGTCACTGGTCGGGTCTTGGACATGACTGGATCATGAACTATTTTGCAAACGTGGACCTGTGTTTCCTAAAATTGGTTCTCTCTGGATTCTTTTCACACTGGGGTTATGCTTCTCCTCTAAGAAACAATGTGCATGAATGAAAGGCTTAAGAGACCCCTCATTAAGGTGTTCCTTCTGGGTGCTGGCAAATAGGAAAGCAATTCTGTTCCCAAACCCTACCAACCACCAAGCTCCTGAAATGACATCTTCTCCAATACGACCATACTGAACATTTTGATATTGTCAGTTTCTAAATACTCTACAGTGAGATCAAAGTCACTGGACTAAGAGAAGGAATAATAACAACAGACAGCTGTATTACGCGCTTCCCATGTAGGAGATACAATTGCAGATACTTCACATGTTTTAACTTATTGAATCTTCACAATACATGGGAGCAGACTTATCATGAGCTTGGAACTTGAGTCTATATTAAAAACTGTGTTAATCCTGCCTGGAATCTCATTCATTGCAGTTGTCTTCTAAACACACTGACATGGAAGAATTTTAGGGGACATTTCTAGCATTCTAGTTGCCAAGAACATTTTAGATCCTACTTAACAGAAGAATGCCTCCAGTCACCCGTTAATTATTCCAAATGCACTAATTTTTAAACCAGCTGTGTGATCCCTAATAGCCACATGTGGACTCTAAAACCGCTGCTTGTCTTTTCCACAAGCAGGGCACGCTCCAGGGAGAAGACATGTACTGCTCAGCGCGTGGAGATGAAAACGGATATCTCTTCTGGGAGCACTTTAGCCTGGGCTAGCATGGTGTGAAACAAGACCACGCAGTTAGCATTTCACAGATGGGTTTTTGGCAGAGGTGGTGACATGATCACTGATTGTTCACACTCAGAACCATTTCCAGCTCTGTAAACACATGGCCAAGATGAAGATAGACTACTTCAGAAGGGATCGTGACAAGGGAACAAAGTCTTAAAGTGGAGAGAGGAAAAATTAGGCTTGATTTTTTTTTTTTAAATAAAAGAGTAGCGACGTCAGCCATAGCTATTCTTTAGAATAAGTATCTCTTGAGCAAGCAGGGTTTAAAGTGCCTAACAGCTTTAATTTTATGCAGATTACATATTTACATGATCATAAAAGCAGAAGGGCTTGGTGGGGATGCTTACTGCCAGGACAGAATTATTAATCAATATGTCTTTCTAAAGCTGTCACATCAATTACTAGAAGCCATGGAGAAACTCAGATTTGCCTGCTGTCATCCAAATTCTCTTTAGGACTATATATTGCAATTGAAAATGAATGAGGTATAACCAAATGCCGGAAGGAAGGAAGGAAGGAAGGAAGGAAGGAAGGAAGGAAGGAAGGAAGGAAGGAGGAAGTAGGTAAGAAAGAAAAAAGGAAGGAAGGAGGAAAGGAAGGAGGGAAGAAAGGGAAATAACTATATTTCCTCTCAGAGTAGATACACAACACGTGTCCCTTGACCTCTATCTGTCCTCACTGTTGGGTGGGCAGCCTGCCTCACAGCTGAACCATGCTTGGAAGGCTGGCTTGGCTTACCAACTGAGACGTTGCCCCCAGCAGGCAAGTCTGGAGTAGCATTTTCTTACACCCTGACTGATTTTGATCAGCCCAGTTCTGACCTTTTAACTGTTAGTGTAAGACAGACCACCAACGAGAAAGCAGGATTTCTAAAACAACTTAACAAATTTGAAAATAGATTTGGCTCTGCAGATTGACCTGTGGCACCTATAGGTTGCTATCAGGTCTCTCTTCTAGCCTCACATCTTTCTTAATTTTATTTTAGATAGAAGGAAGATAAAGTTGACCTCTAAATCTCCTTGAAACTCTTAGACTTGGATCCAAGATCTCTTTAGTCCATCTTTATGGGAGCTAGAATTTCTGTCTTACATAGCGACCTGACCTTTTTTACACAAGAGAGTTGACACCTTCATTACCAATTTCTTTGAGATATACCTTTCTCCATGCCCCAGCCCTAATAAGACAAACCTCAAAGGAAACGTACAATATTTAATGACTTTGACTTTTAAACATAACCCAGATTAGATAATAATGCCAAGTGATAATGTAATACACCAAGTATAAAAGGAACAAACTGTGCTCAATTCTGAAGTTTAACCCTCGTAAACTATCACAGCTTCAGGGCGCTTGGATGAGAAGGGAGAAGAGATAGGGTAAAATTTGAGATTACTTGAAAGTCAATCCACCATGTTCAACTAGACAACTCATAAACAAAACAATATTTCCAAGTAAAATTTAATAGAAGTGCATTTATTTAAAACTATGATGAATATTTCAGAGCACATATTATTCTACATGTCCATCATGTAAGAGGGTACAAAAATACATGTGTATGAATTGACCGAAATTATAAATTGAACGCAATGGTCATGAGATCACGTTTTAATTTTAAAAAACATATTTCTTAGCTAAATGAAGAGAGTAATAAAGAAAGTAGAGGGAGCAGAAATCAGAGCCAAAATCAAGCCATAGGTAAAGTATGGTTAGGACCCTAATGATTGATACATCTCTTGCTGACACTGGACATCACCATCATTAAAAAGAATTCTAGCCCAGCCAGTGTTTCTCAGTGGTTGAGCATTGACCTATGAGCCAGGCAGTCATGGTTTCATTCCCAATCAGGGCACATGCATGAATTGTAGGCTCAATCCCCAGTAGGGGGCATGCAGGAGGTAGCCAATCAATGATTCCTTCTCCTTGTTGATGTTTTGTTCTCTCCCTCTCCCTTCCTGTCTGAAATCAATAAAAATACCTTTAAAACAAAAAAGAAAAAGAATTCTAAATGGTCTTTGCATCTTTGTGCCTTTGGAGTAGGAGAAGTCGATTGGCATAGCCTAGTTTGCATCTTTTAAACAAGGGAATGGGGAGGTGCAACCTCCGACTTCCTCTAAATTCCAGGGTGGACCCTTCCACAGTAACTTACAAAAGTGGAATACAGTAAGTTTTCATTTAAAATCATCACAGGTTCGGTGACTTTAAGTGCAACCACATAGAATGAAACCAATGTTATCATAGGCTAATTGATAAACAAAGAGTTAAGCTGCTCTGCCATCTCAGCAATGTCATAAGGAAACAATGAACAAAAAATTATTTTAGGACCTGTGGTAGCCCCAAATAGGTAGGGGATTGAGATATTTAGGCAAAATAAATATGACCCATGTCCTCTGTGTGAAACCAGTTTTACTCAAAGGAGAGGATTCACTATGTTCTAGTAGAGACAACTCCCAAGAAGTATCCCCCTCGCAAAAATGTATTTGACCTTGCTTTAATGAATAGGAAAGATACACACACAGATAATTCCGTGCAAGTCCTTAAAACTAATCTTGTTTCTAGTTGAAACATGTCTCTTTCTGCTCTCGGTTGTTATATTTGGTTTGTAAGACTAATTCTTTAAAGACTTGTACAAAGCAAAATGCAAACAAATTGAAATGAAATTATTTACTGTGGACTTTTGTGATCTTCACTCTGTGTGTGTGTATATATCTATATCTATATATCTACATATCTACATATCTATATATATGTATATATATATAGATATGTAGATATGTAGATATACATATCTACATATCTATGTATATAGATATGTAGATATGTAGATATATGTATATATATATAGATATGTAGATATACAGATATATATGAGAGGTAGAGATAGAGGTGAGGTTGGCTTTGAGAATAAATGTATGTGGTTAAGTTGTCTTATGATTAACACTAACTCATCATACCTATGCCAATGAATATAATTCTAAGGCTAATTAAAAGCTTTCATTCTTTTCTAATTTTCAAAGTGGAACATTTTAGAAATTGTTATCAATACCAGGCACTTTATTTTCTGATTCCTTTCTGGTGGCTGTAACTTTTAATCCCAATTCAACCCCAAATGCCTTACTTGATTTGATCCAAACAGTAATGGCTCTCTGTGCAGGTGAAACTCTGTGGCTAGGTGATGTTTATCCTAGTGCAGTGGTCGGCAAACTCATTAGTCAACAGAGCCAAATATCAACAGTACGATGATTGAAATTTCTTTTGAGAGCCAAAATTTTTAAACTTAAACTTCTTCTAACACCACTTCTTAAAAATAGACTCACCCAGGCCGTGGTATTTTGTGGAAGAGCCACACTCAAGGGGCCAAAGAGCCGCATGTGGCTCGCGAGCCGCAGTTTGCTGACCACGGCCCTATGGTATCTAACCTTAAAGCACCCTCACCCTTACCCTTATCATTTGAATCTGCTTTTACTAATTACCAGAGACAAACGACAAACTCATAATAGATGTTTTCTCAAAATCAAATAAAAGTACCATGCTCATAGTCAAAATGTGGCTCAAAATCTCTCTTCTTCACCTTTCCCCACCATAATATCAGCTAATTATGTTGTTTTCCTGAAGGTCTAGGATCTAGTTCTCTAAACCCTCACTTCAAGGTCTTTAGCTAAAGCAGTATCAGGTGAACTTCTCATTAGGAACAATGCATAACTCATGGGATTGTGTTATATTACAGATGAATCTTCCTCAGGAAGGTATTCTGAGACTTTTTTTAAAAACTCTGGTCTGATAAGATTTACCAAGTTGAAAAAGTATATTTGATATCAAGTAATAATCTACCTTGGTAACTTTTTATGTTCATTAAAATGTATCACTTTCTATATGTTTCAAAATTTGTCTTCATTCTTTAGAAACACAGAGACATATACTCATGTACATACATGCAGATATATGGAGATAGCGATATGTAGATATATTTTTCTGTAATAACTATATACTCTACCCAGAAGAACTATAAACATCTGAGCCCCAACATCATCCAGGTCTCACAGTCTGGTTTCTGTAGTACAGATATGATTGTTTGGATATAGCACTCAAATATTCAGCATACCTTGTAAACCAGTCATGGTTTTGAACTCTTTAATGTGACACTATATGACTCTTATTCTGCTTAGGCTTATTTTCTTACCGAAAATCAATGCTACTGTTTGCTTTCCTGTTTTATTCAATTACAGTCGATAGTCATTTATACAGCACTTTTGTCAATCTTTTGGCAACTGATTGAGGATAGAAAAGTTTAAAAAAACCACAAAACAAAACAAACAAAAAAAAAACAAGAGGGGCTCTGCCTCCAAGAGGTAATTATTAGAGATGGAAAGTAAACAAGTAATTACTGGCTGTGCGATATAAAAGGCTCAATGGAGGCTCAGAGGAGAGGATAACCTTACCTGGAGAGGGGTCAGAAGTCTATCACTGTGAGCTCTGAACAGCTATGATGGAAGAACGCCTTTCTGAAGTGTTTGATATTACCCTGCAGGCTTTAACCAGGAGATGGTGGGGTCAGGCTCCTTTTCACCTGGGAGACTGTGTGGAGGATGGATTAGGAGAGGATGAGATAGAAGACAGAAAAGCCAATTAAGAGCTGAGGAGGCGGGGCAGGCAAAAATCAGTGGCCAATGAGATAAGAGGAGGATGAGAGAGGGGCGGAGCTGAGAATTACAGAGTTTTCCAAGATCTTGGAGTTGTGGGAGAAGACAGGGATGGGGGGCATGGTTTCTTTGGGGACATGTTTTGTTTCTGAGCCTGGCCCCAGGTCTGTGAGTATACAGTGAAATGTGGTATGAGGGGGCCCTATCTAAATGGAAAGAAATAGGGGTGAAGATGTTCAGACATTGTGGGCAGAGCTCAATCATCTCTCAAAGTTAGTCCCTTGGCAGGATGTCAAACCAACAGTTCCATGCGCTCAGCAACTAAATCAAACGTGGGGACACCTTGACTTTGTACACCTCCAGCCTGGGCTGAAGTATCGCTGATCTTTCAATGCATTCTGAAAAATATTTATCTTGTTCAATTCAACCAAAACTTACCAGATGTCTACTTGTGATCATTTCTTGAGATAAAATCAAGAGAAAGAAAAGTAAAACAAAAACAACAAAAACAGAAGGTCAGAGGAGAGCATAAAATAAGTTCTTTTGCAGTAAGTTCTACAATATATAATACTTGATTCAAATCATTATCCTGTCGTCAAAGATGCTAGGGCTGAGGGGATGAAGAGACAGGGAAAGATAAAATCATTTTTTAAAATTTTTATTTAAAAGATTTAAAATAAACATTTAACTTTCCTCTAAACAACAACAACAACAAAAAGCAACAAATTATAACCGGCATCAAAGACACAATAAATTTAAAAGCACAATCATCGAATAATGGGTATTGCAAGAATTGTGTACATTTAATACATAGATACTATCAGAAGTCAGTTGGCCTTCACCACCGGTACAACCTAACGTGGGAACGCAAGCAAAGATTCACACCGGGATAGCAATCAACTGGACTGAAAACATCATTTGAAAACAACAAGTTGTTTCTCGTTTTTTCAGGGAAACTGTCGCCCCCACCCTAAAAAGTCCATGGTCTCCTGACACAAAGAAGCTTCTTTGCCTTAGCTCGAAGGCTCCGGGGGCCCTTCTCCTTTCTCTTTGATGCCACTGTTTGCTTCAAAAGGCGCTGGTGCACTCCTGGTGCCCCGGCCCCTCGCACAGCAAGCCATGCTTTGCATTTGCACTGGGGTCCCACCTGTCTTTCCTCTAAGTAAGTAGATTTCAACTTTTCCCAAAGCAACCCTGGGCACCAAACCCAGCTCAGCTCTTGGAAATTAAATCAGTGACGATTTATGTAAAGCACCTTGTTCCTGCTTTTGCATAAGTAGGGGAAACCATCCAAGGGCCTAGTCATTAGTGGAAGATTAGGGACTTCTGATCACTGTATATAGTCTACCCATATCTCCATCAGCCAATAATTCAACAGTCATTCGTTAACTGAATAGTTACTCTCCCAAAAAGAAATTGAGAATCCCTAAAATCTGGGTGCTGATCAATCTGTATTTATTTATTTTTTCACATGGGAGCAAACTCCTTTATATATTTTCAGCCTCACTGCTCAGAGTTTTGGTTGGTAAATACTGGGGGAGCCTGTGTAGAATCAATATGCCTACAAAGGCATGAAATACAATTTAAGGAAGGTCAGTAGGCAGGAAGATTCTGAGGGGAAAAGCCTTCCTTCAAAGGTGTAACAACATTTAGTCACATATTCTCTTGAAATAACAGATCCCATAGCTATTCCTCTAGGAAACGAGTTTATGTAAACGAGAACATTCTGCTCCGAGCCGCTGAAACCACGGAGTGTACCAGCTGTTCACAATCCCAAGGCCCGGGTGCATGACGCTGGCGTTTCATAAACCCCCATACTGGAAGGGTTCAGCACCCACTGTGCTTTCTCTTCCCCACGTGAAAAATCTGACGCACCATCTTTCACCGTGCCGGTTTTATTTTTTAAATGTAGCTGCCTTGATTTAAGTGCCACAATTCATCTTATACTGGTATTTAAGGGCTCTTTCTGGCAGGGTGCCAGATGTACATTATTAGAACCTAGGCATTTGCAAATGAACCTCTTTCAATTAGTGTTTCAGGAAGCAATTAAACTGTCTAAAGTGTATTAATGAATATCCTGGAATTGGGAAACCTATCCTCCTAATACCCCATTATTAATGTACCATCTGCCTTGCCGCCTTAGGGGCAGCCAGGGTCTCTAACCCCAGGTCCATGAAACCCAACCATTTACTCAAAGAGTTCAGAGAAGCATAAGTTTGTAATCAGGCTCAATATTCTATGCAATATGTAAATCGTATCTGTAGATTAATTACATATATTTTTCTGGGATTCTTTTACCAATGCAAGTGAAGATGCATCTGGGTTTTGTGTGTGTGTGTGTGTGTGTGTGTGTGTGTTTCCAATTCTTGGTATATGTCAAAATACTAACAGCTCTGTGAATATATTCCAGGATCTGATGTTCTTGCTAAAAGCATGTGTGTTGTACGTACACTCTGTGACTTTTTAAGGATGTCAGTGGGCTCGCTGATGAGGTTTTCTTTTTTCACAAATGAGGGATATCATTTGCTACTGCTGCAGCTTTACTCACAGGGAGGGGGCTAGATGTCTAGACACGGGCTGGCGCCTCTCCCAATTCTCTCCTTGGTGCCACTGCTGGTGGGTGGGGCGGGGGGGGGGGAGCGGTTCTGGAGGAGCCTATATTTCCTGAGCTGGTTCTTGTGGGATTTAGGACCAAGAGGATCCCAGGGCTGCAGGATACAGACTAGTGAGAGAATGAGGGCAGGGAAGGCTGGTGTTTGCCACCACGCTGCTCCCTGCGGGAAAAATCACCAAGTCACCAACTCCAATACTAGTACACATGCTGGCTTTGATGATTAATTGCTGCTGAGATAGTCAAAAGGGAAGGAGAAGACACATTCTCTAATTTTACAGAGTTTAGCATCTAGTAGAGGACACAGGCCTAAGGAAGGAAGGGGAGATAAGGTCTGCATGGAGGGGCGGAGCCAAGGAGGAGGAAGAGGACCCTGTGGAATGTGCAGGATTTAGGAGATAGAGAGAACAGAGACATTGCCTACAGAACCCTGAACTTCTACCTTCATTTCATTAATGGTTACGTGTTGAATTGTTTCCCTTAAATTCATATGTTGAGTCCTAACCCCTAATGCCCTTTTTGGAAAAAGGATTGTTGCAAATGTCTTCAGTTAAATGAAGGCCATACTGGAGTAGGGTGGGCTCCTGATCCAATATGACCAGCGTCCTTATAAAAAGGGGACATTTAGACACAAGAGGCACCACACAGGGAGAATGCCATGTGAAGATGAAGGCAGAGATAGGGGTGATGTAACAGAAGTCAAGGAGCATCCATGAGGGCCAGCACCTACCAGAAGGCAGGAGAGAGGCGGGGAACAGATCCTTCCCTGGCACCTTCAGAGGGAGCCTGGCCTCAGACTCGCAGCCTCCAGAACTGCCAGGCAATAAGTTTTTGTGTTGCTTAAGCCCCTCAGTGGATGGTATTTGGTTACAGCATTTCTACAAATTAACATAATTGCTATCACAATGAATTATGAAACACTGATTTTTTCCTCCTGGAAATAAGGACAATGTTGATTTCATCTTTTTATTGTGAGTTCCTTATACAATACTGGGTTTATATTGGGTGTTCAATTTTAATAATTCTTGGTTGAATGGCTGAATTAAAATGAGTATGTTGCCCAGCTTGTGTTGATCAGCAGTTGAGCGTCAACCAGGAACCAAGAGGTTACCTGTTCGATTCCCCGTTAGGGCATATGTCCTGGTTGTGGACTCGATCACCAGCAGGGGACATGCAGGAAGCAGCTGATCAATGATGTTCCTCTCTCATCATTGATGTTTCTATCTCTCACTCCCCCTCTCCCTTCCTATCTGAAATCAATAAATATATACATTTTTAAATGAGTATGTCATGGAGAATTTGGAAAGTTCAGGGGAGAGAGAGAAACTTAGTGAGCCAAAGGTAGAAGGGCAATTATGGCAACCACCCCGGTGGAAGTGTAGGGATCTTAGAAGAATCTGTGGAATCTTGGAGTTCCATGCTGGCTTCTTGGGCTGGGAAGAGGGAGGACTGAGGCACCTCTGCTGAGTGTTTGCTCTTGCCTAGTTTCTCCACACACGGCAGGGTCTTTAAGACCTAATCCATACACCACACAACGCTCACACACGCATTCAGGTCCAGTCCTGTTAGTGGGTAAAGGCAATTATATGCCTTTGTCATTTCTTCCCCCTCTCCCCCCAACCCTGGTGGTTCATGCACTCAGAGTCACAGGGAGCTCCCTTCATGAAGCAGACACATCTGCTTCATTAGTCACCTGTTCTTTAGGGCTGTACAGTTCAGAGAAAGAAGGTGTGTTGTAGAGAGGGCAAGAATGAGGTGAGAAAGAGAAGAGAGAAGTGCGAAGAAAAGCACACTCACATTTGCTAAGCTGAAATGCTGGTATGTGTTGGGTTCTGTGCTGGGGACTTCAATTACATAGTCACCCAGGTGGATATCGTAAACCCCAGTCTACAAGGAGAGAAGGGGCTCAGAGAGGTACAGTCCCCTGCTCAGGGCCATGCATGTAATAAGTAAGGTGGCCAACCTTTCATCCAGGTCTATTTGACTCCAAAGCTTGTGTTCCTTTTCTACTTCATCAAATGGCCTCTTTTTTTCTGGAAGACATATAACATCTACATTCCCTTCTGTGTTCTTCTTTATTCTTGTCTGCACCACACTGGCCCTTTAAGTGAGCTGGCCCACTCATCCTCTGCCTAGCAGCCTGCACCGAAAAGCTGGCTTCAGACAACAGTAGTTTGCCAAGCAATTTCCCAGGTTATTTCTGTCTTGTATATTATCTATTAATGCAATTATTGTTCCCTGGTCCCTCAGATTTCTGGCTCTGCACCCTGGCTCTGCCCAATTAGAACTGGCTTACTGTCCATTGGCTCCCACTCCACCCTTGTCTCCACTTGCTCCTCTGGAGCCTGTGTCCTGTCTCCCCCACCGCCCCCTGCATCCCTACCTTTAGGGAAACACCTCCTCTGTCCTCACCACCTAAACCAATCCTCTCCCCTTGAACTGATGAGGGCCATTTGAAGTTTTCCCATAAATACAATGGTGGGTGTGTGAGAGTTGAAGGGCCCTAGACCAGGATCCAGGTGATTTAACACTGTCCTAACCACCAACTAAACATGCATTTTGGAGAAAGACACTAGTTTTCCATCATTATAAAGATAAGGGTGTGGCAAAAGGGCATAATAATCTATAATTCTCTTTTGAAACAAACATAGGACCTTTATAACACCCTAACCATTTTGTTCATACTTGGCTATCATTTTTTAAAAAGTACATTGCTGACTTACAAAAGAAAAGTATCTCTTTCATGGACTTCTTTGGACTTTTAAAAAGCAACTTTGGGGCAATAAATTATACTGCACAGATGATTACAAGACTGTTCATATGGAAATGGAACCCAGTCCAGCCGGGAAGCATGGAGGAAAGAACAGGGGAGGTAGGACCGAGACGTCTGCCGAAGGAGTGATGTACTGGATGCCCCCAATGTCACGTTTGGAATAGGCAGCATTTCCATGTCCTTTCACAAGTGCTTATCCTTAGTCACTACTGCTTCCTGCATGCACCAACAATAAACTAGAGATGAATAAGAACTCAAGGACCATAAATCTAGAGACTGCAATGTTCCTTTTTGAAGGCTTTATCATTGATTTGGTGCACACTATACTTACTTGTATGCAAAAAACTCATTTCTGCCCAGCCAGTGTGGTTCAGTGGTTGAGTATCAACTCGTGAACCAGAGGTCACGATGTGATTCCCAGTCAGGGCACATGCTCAGGTTGCCGGCTCAATTTCCATTGTGGGGCATGCAGGAGGCAACCAATCAATGATTCTCTCTCATCATTGATGTTTCTATCTCTCTCTTCCTCCCCCTTCCTCGCTCTGAAATCAATAAAAAAAGAGAAAAACTCATTTCTTAGAATAGCAGATAACTAATTAACTACGTAGTATTTTGTCTTGGTGGTAGTAGGTATACAGCACTTTTGCAAAAATGTCTTATATTCTTTTAAAAATAGGACTGATCCAGCGAAATGGCAGAGAAAGAGTAGGTAAAAATATTTCACTTATTCACCTTTGGTGAAACCAGTTCTCCAGTCACCAGGTTAGAAATCCCCCTGGAATATCTGAGAGCCCAGTATAACAGTTCCATCATTATCTCTGGGAGGCCTGGGGAGAGCGCACAGAGCTACTCTGGGCCACACCCTCACAGCCTCTCAGTAATAGACTTGAAGGGGTTACTGTTTCCAGGAATCTGGCTGGGAACTTGCATTACTTATCCTTTTCCAAGTTCAATACAATTCTCATTATTTTTCATCCTTTAAATAACCACTGAAATTCCACTTTTGCCAGCAGGCTTTTCCTGAGTAACTGGGAGGGAAAAAAAAAGGATTTCCCTTTTATGTGAAAACAGTATTTTTCCAGGACTGTCACAAATTTTAGCACCAACAGTCCATGTTCTGGGAAACTCCTCCATCTCAGGGACTGTTTGTTACTGGTATGGACTTAACAGTGCCCCTTCAAAATGTGTATTTTGAAGCTCTAACTCCCAATAGATGGCATTTGGAGATGGGGCCTTTAAGAAGTTATAAGGTTTCGATGAGGTCATGAGGGTAGAGTCCTCATGAAGAGCCTAGTGTCCTGTATAAGAGACACCAGAGGGCTCACACTCCCTTTTGTCTGCCAAGTGAGAGCACAGCATGGCCACCCATAAGCTGAGAAGAGAGCTTCATGGGATCTGACCCTGCTGGCATGCTGAGCTCTTATCCAGCCTTCAGAGCTATAAGAAATATTGCCTAATATTTGAGTCACCAGTCTGGGATATTTTCCTATGGCACCTGAACTGACAAATAATCAGTTCTTCTACTTCCATGTTCCTCCCTATGAACACATAACTTCCCAACAGTGCTCTTTTTATGTGAATCTTTATGACCTCTAATACATATGACCTCACACAATAGGGAGCACAGTTGTCTGTATTCTTCTAAACAGTTTCAGGTCCCAGGGCCACCGTTTTTAGTTACTTTGGCCAAACCACCTGGGGCATGCACTCTGTCCAATGTCCTAATCCCAGAGACAGAAACGTACTATATATTGGGTGGACCTGACAAGGAGGCTTATTTCACAGCTAGTGATTAGAAAAATGGGAAGTCAGTAACATTTACTAATTCTCAGACATTTAATTTATCTGGCATCAATCAATCAACAAACAAGTATTTACTGAGATCTCCTTTGGTTGATGTTTATACACAGGAGCTTAGGACGAATGTTTGAGAAAAGAATTTTTTTTCATCCAGCTTTGGCACTTGCTAGTTGTCTGAGTTGAATATTTGCTTACTGCCTCTGAGTTTTAGTTTCTTTATCTTTAAAATGAAAATAATCTTATCTACATCATGGGAAAGATATGAGAAGTAAACAAAGACTGCTGAATAGTGGATAATAATTTGTAAAACTTAAGGGAAATGTAAAACAATGAATAAGCATTATAAAAATAGTCATAGACTAGTATAGCATCTTGTGAATATTAATTAAACTTAATGAATAAACTGAGGCTTGTGCTCAGTATAATGAAGGGTGCGCACGCACACACACACACACACACACAGCATAGAATTCTTTAATGTTTAGGTAGAGCTGTAAGCATTTCACCTCTTTTTCTAGGTATTGTTCCCCACATCCAGAGCTTTCATGACTTTTGGCACATCTAAGCTCCCCATATTGATAGCTCTAGTCCAGACCTATCCTCAAAACTAAAGGCCATACGTTGACCTCCACTGTGACTGAAAAATACTTTGAACTCAACAGCATTGAGACGAAACCCATGATTTCCTCCTCTCCATGAAAAACATCACCTTCCAACAAGGTGCAGGCAGGAAACCTGGGAGCAATCCTTGGCTTCTTGCTCTCCTTAACACCACCCCCTGCCATCACAGAGTATTCTTCATCTGACTTCCTACGTCATTTCACCCTCTCCATCGCCACCACCATCGTCCTTTCCAAAGCTGCTGACACTTCCTTTTCTGGGTTACAGCAGTAACTTACTAAATGATCTTCCAAAACGCCCACTCTTGTGTGATCATTTCTCAGATAGCCCAGAATGAAATTTGTGAAACAAAACTATTGCCATAGCCCTGCCCTGCTACTAAGCCCATAATGGTTTCCAATTGCTCCCAGATTAAAAACAAAATTCTTTGCAGGATCTACAAGCTACAAGCTTCCTGAGCTCTGCCACCTCTGCAGTCTTGTCCCACAGCACACATGCCCCACCATCCAAATTACATTGATCTTCTGATTTCTACTCTGGGACTTCATGCCTCCCATGGCAAGAATATTCTACCTTTCCCCTACCTTTCCTAAATAATTTCTGATTATCCTTTCGATTTCAACTCAAAAATTACATTGTCAAGGGGAAGAATTCTAGTGGTTCTCAAAGCATTCTATATTTATCCTTAGACAAACATTTAAAGAGTTTTTAATTTTATACTATGTGCAATTGCTTATGTCAGTGTCTTTCACCAGACTATAAGTTCTGTGAGGATAGATGTACATCTGTCTTGCTCACCATTGAGCTTTGGATCCTATTACAATTCTTGGCATATAGTAAGTGGTCAATAATAATTTTGATGAAGGAGTGAATGAGTGAACAACAAATGTTACAGCCAGATCATCCCTGAGTGTTAAAATGTCTGGTAAAGGAGAGAAAGGAGAAGTAGCTGTGAGGGTAAGGACGTTTCCTCTAGTGAGGCAATAACCAGAAGAGGGAATGATGGAGAGGGTGGGACTGTGACTAGAATTTAGATAGCTACAGAGGTGTGAGTGGGGAGGCTGCTTTCCAGTTATGGAACTGAACAGGTAAAAAGTCATGGATGCTGGGATAAGCATTCCATGCATGGATAACAGTGAAGATATTCATATTCTACCACAGGAGAGTGGATGTGTGTAGTTAAGGGACCAGAGATAAGACGGGGCACCCATTTCAAAGTGCAGTGAGATGCACATCATTTGTCTTTATTTCCAGTTGTGATGGCTGTTTCAAATGGGTGGTTGAAATGAAAGCAAAACCTGGAAGCTTCCTAGATGGACAGTGATGAGCAAAAGTTCCTTTGCAGGAGACTGTCATTTGTTTGTTTGGGTGGATAAGGGCTTTTGATTTGCTCTATGGAGACAAATGACTCTATGTCTCTACACCAGTTACATTATTAACTGCACTGGCACTTTATTTCTAAGTCAAAGGATAATCTGAGGCCAAATAGACAGGAAGCATTGATAAGAGGCCTCGCCACAGGCTGCTGACCACCTGACATTTCAGAATGAAGAATCATTGCCTCGGAACTATTCCAAGAGCTACTTCTACACCCCAGTAGGGAAACTGTTACAGTAAAACTCAGAAATAAGTTGGATCAATCTTCTATCTTACCATAGATAGAAGAAACTATATCTCAAGTATTTAAAGTAATGAAAGCCCACTCCTCTCTTGGTCATTGACCAAGAAGCCTCGGTACACATATCAACTTCAAAACAGTACCCCATGCTTCCAGATAAACTGCAGGGACAACATGTTATGATACAAAGGGCTGTATGAATTGGAGAGGAAGAAAAGCCATGGTGGAAATAGTCATGGCCAGAAATCATAAGGTTTCAAGGGCAGGATGCAGGTGCTTTAACATGATCCAAAGTCCAAGTTGCCAAATCAATGGAAGATGAAAACAAAAGACAGAAGGTTCCAGTGGGAATGGTAGGAAGCACTTGATGTATCAAAAGAGCAAGGAGATTAGGGGACTGGCTGACACCAGTTCTAGTGACTTTTGAAGTTCTCTGTGTAACTAAAATCCCCATGAACTTGATGCATGAATCTGAGAAGAAAGTATGAGTTTAATCAGGATTGCTTAGATCACAAGTGTTATTGTAAACACCCTGCCTTTGTCCCAGAGTATGACAGGACTCAATATCTTTATTGCCTATTCAATATCTTTATTGATGACTGAGATGAAGGAATCAACAACACGCTCATCAAATTCGCAGACTATACTAAGTTAGGCAGATTTGCTAATCCCTCCACAAGACAGGAATAACATTTGAACTTTGGGACAAGAAAACATAAACAAGGGCTCCAAGTTGCTCACAAGCTAAATACAAATATCCTATGTAAGAGAGTCAAACCTCCCCCACCCTTTCTCTTCATGACAGTTCTGGATAACATTTTAGACTCAAAATTTTAAAAGGATTGTGAGTAAACAAGCAAGGTTCAGAAAGGCACAAAGTACACATAATCAAAGGGAGAATGACAAATTATATCCAAGTACACAGACAATGCTTAATAATTGTATGTTCAGTAGAGAAGGAAGGCAGATGGAGGAAGGAAGAGAGGGAGGGGTGGAGGGAGAGTGGGAGGACAAAAGGAAGAAAAAGAAATGGTAGCGTCAGAGAGAACAAATGAGACTGTTATGGGTAAAATCTCTATGACCTTTAAGGGAAGAATCATTACTCAGAGCTGGAAAGAGTGGATATTCATCAAATTAAAATAGTAACTGCACCCACTGGTTTTACTGTGCTTTGAAATTTTATGACACCTGACTTCATAGCTAATATTTCCTGCCATCAGGAATAAACGAGAAACACACTCAGGACGTGAGTATGAGGTTATAAAGAAGAATGCAGACCAGACTCATCTTCCTGTGCCTCCCCTCGTTTGCCTCTGGACTTCATTCTGTTCCTCAACATTTCTTCCCACAGTTCCACAAGCTGCCCATGTTTTCTGTATATCCTGAAGATGACTCCAGAGTTAAGAAAAACATAAAAAAGCATACAAAAGGTTCACCTCCAATCTGACTCAGAACTGGATCTACATGGAAGGAGGGCTCCCATGCTCCATTCATTCATTTATTTATTTATCCTCACCCAAGGATATCTTTTCCATTAGAGAAAAGTAGATTTTTAGAGAGAGTGGAAGGGAGAGGGAGAGACAGAAAGAGAGAAACATCAATGTGAGAGAGAGACACATCAGTTGGTTGCCTCCTGCACATGCCCTAACCAGGGCAGGGATTGAGCTTGCAACCCTACGTACGTGCCCTTGACCAGAATCAAACCTGGGACACTTTAGTCCCCAGGATGATGCTCTATCCACTTAGCCAAACAGGCTAGGGCCCATGCTGCATTCATGGAAATAGTTTCCAAGCTTGACTACAGGTTATATTCAACTGAAAAGGTGAGAAACTTCCCCCAGACCAGGCCAGACCTAAGACCAGCAAAATCCAATTATCAGAAAGTGGATCCCAGGTACTAGGCTGCTTTTAAAGCTCTCCAAATGATTCCAATGTGCAGCAAAGGTTGCGAATCACTGTTTATACAGCATTTGGTTATTTCCTTTTCACCAGAGAGCACTTCCAGAAGAATCCATCTCAAAATAGCCTGGGATAGGACCCTAATACGTCTTCTTCACTTAGCTAAGGAACAGGGGCAGGCACTTCTGGTTGAATGGAACAGTGGGAGTGTCTCTCACATTTTAATGTACATACAAGTCACCTCAGGATCTTGTTAAAATGCAGGTTCTAATACAGTGGACTGAGGTGGCCTTGAGATTCTGTCTCTCTAGCCTCCACCCATGTGATGCTACTGGTCTGTGGCCCACCAGAGAGCTAGAACTACAAATCCGAACTTACATTAATTAATCAACATGGCCTCCATAACTTAAGTCATAAGAGATTCAGGATCCAAGAATTTGTCAGAAGGGGCTCGTGTAGAAATCACTGTCCCAGGCTGCAGATAACATTAGCTGGCCCTGATGGCCATATTTCTCATGCATCAGAGAGGATAATACACTATTTGTGATGCCGTGGTTCAGAAGAGGATTATTAATCACGCAGCTTAGGGAGTCTCTGCAACACGTAATGAGTTTAGTAACTGAGATTTGTGATGACGACCCTAAACTAAAGCAACAAATATCAAAGTTGAGTCAATAGTATAGATTTCTCCCCTTTTAACATCATCTTAATGATCACAAAGAAGGCTATTCTATGTTGATATATTTTTGTTACATTCCAGTTGGCATTTCACGTTGACCTCAAAACAATTTATTTAATAGGAGCATCCCTAGAAGTACTGCTAATAAATACAACATGATGCTCTCACAGGCTGTCTGTTTCTAAAGGAGACCCAGGGGCTGTGTAATGAAGGGATGGCCTCTCATCCTTCTCTGAAAAACAACCCATTGATTTCATTGGATGTCACATCAACATCATTTTGTCTCCAAATGTTTTTGGAAATGCTTTGTAGCCACTCCAGGGAGAACAGATGCCCTTTGCCCTGTCTTGACATGCAGGCTGTGTCTTTGGCTCCATCACACACTCAGAGGCTTCAGTTGGGTTTTCCATTTAAATGGTTTGGCATAAATAGGTATGGAAGAACCCTGGGCAGAAGCTAGAGCAGTGTTTGAGGTCAAGTGTCATATAGAAATCACCTCACAACCTTTTGGCTAATGCTACCCTGGAAGTTCAAAGGAATTCCCAGTCTAACTCATCTTTTCCAAAGTCGTTACCTTATGGCAGAATGCTGTTTTGAGAGGACATTCTCAACACGTGCGCGCGCGCGCGCGCACACACACACACACACACACATACACACACACACACACACACACACAGCTCTGCCAGAGCCAGGGGATCCCAGGCAGGAGGTGGTAAAGCAATGGAACCACCAGGAAACCTCAAGCCATTTCTAGACCCAAGTGGTGTCTGTACACTGAAAGTCTGGTTGTAGGATGGACAGGGCTTCCCCTGCTCCTACCCCTGCACTTCAGTTCTCAGAGTTTGGGAAGCTCTCATTTCTGCTAGTTTCTTGAAATATCAGGACCCACATAAACTACAACAAGGAGAAACTGCCTAATGGCATCCTCTCTTCTGCACCTGGATTCCTGATACTTGCATTAAATACTAAAGCAGCCACTACAGGCCATGTAGGAGGACTGTGCAATCCACTCAGTTATGCCCCTTCTGAATTGGAAATCCTTTAATGACTCCAAATGTCCAATGAGGTTCTCAAGCTTGAGATTTCTAGCACACTTGAATGACGAATATCTGCAAAAGTAAAAAAGGCAACGAGCTAACCTTCAGGCTGCTGAAAGTCTATATTGAGATCCTAAATTCAGAAAAGAAAAAGCTGGGTAGGGGGAGAAAGACTATTGCAATGCTTGGTCCATAATCTCACACTCTCAAATTTAACATGACAGCTTAGTAAATGAAATGATCTGGCCTACCAATTTCCCCTGACCCCTATCTGCCCCCAGCTCCCACAATCCAGCATTCTCTCAAGCATTCAATACGTATTAAGTAATTAAATCTGAACAAAACAAAGATTCCTCCTCCACCAATTAGGGGTTTTGGTTGCAAACAACAGAAATGGTGGTTTATTAGAAAAGAACTATGTAGTTTGCAATCTTGACATGTAAGTGAAAAGCCTGCCCCAGAAAATGGGCAAGAACTAGAACCAGAGGCAAGTTCATGTTCTGGATGGAACATTAGACCCTGTAGGCCACTGCTGAGCCAGAGCCATGATCTCCACCAGACAATGGATCCTATCACCACCATGGCTAGAATCAAATCTCAACAGCCCTAGTGATGGATATCAAGACTACAAATTAAGGTTCTAGGTAGTACTTTGCTACCTGCTATACCCCAGTGTTGGGAGCAAGAAAGAACTATTTTCCAGACTTTTTGGCATCTGTAGTCAGAAGCAGGGATGCTCATCATAGCTTACACAATGATATATTCTACCAGAGGAAGATGGTTAGGATTCACAACTGTCTAGAAGATGAATGTCTACCAGAAGCTTCACTGTGGAGTAGGAGTTGGAAATGGAACCCTGATCATGTATAGACATACATAACTATGAAACCAACTGAGTGGGACAGATGATATAGGTGAGGTGCTGGGGTAGATCTTGGCACTGAAAGAAAATATACTACTTGGCTAAAGGCTAAGAAAAATCTCATATTTGAAATCATTCTTAGCTGAACCTTGAATGATAGATGGGATTTCAAAAGGTCTAAAAAGATATTCCAAAGAAGAAATACCCTTTGTAATATTAGAAGACCTTCCCAAGTATAAAATGAAACTTATTTGGGTAGAGATTTATATAAGGGGATAGATGTTTTATATATAGTTTGAAAGCTTCTTCTGCCAACTTAACTTTTCAATAAATCAAGGTTTTTTGCAAAACAGAAACAAATTCACATGACACTCAGGGAAAGTGATATTTATCACCAGGGCAAAAATAGAACGCCTTAACTTCACTCATATCACCAACTTGAGGGGATGCCTCACTTCTTTGCTTTTGCAACACACTGGGCACTTGCTTTGGCACCAGGAGTCCTGCTAGTTGTAAACACAGATAGAACCAAATATAAACTCACTTAAATAGCACTTTGATTGAATTTAAATAGCAACTAATGGCTGAGTTTGGTTCCTAGGATCTTGAACAGGTTGAGAAAGTACACACAATAAATTAAGTTGAAGTATCTAGGGCTAAGGAAGGTCTATTATAGTACTTTTTTGTGTGTGTGAGGGAAGGAAACTCTTTTCCATAATGTGTCAAAATACATGACATGACCCTCTATGCCAGGATCTAATTGATTTGCTTTCATCACATTTTGTCCATACCCACTGTCAGAGTTTAACTTAGAAGTAAAAATTCAAATTCAATACCACGAACTTATCTTACATAGAAATGTAAGAATGACAATGTCCTTATCTAAAAGAGGGTGAACAAAATGGCAAATAATCTAAAACACCAGATACATGGAGAATGCGAGGAGCAACAGAAAGATCTAGAATGCAAGGGTCTGAGTATCAAGCCCTGCAGCACTCCAATATTAAGAAGTTAGGTAGATAGCCGAAACCGGTTTGGCTCAGTGGATAGAGCGTCGGTCTGTGAACTGAAAGGTCCCAGGTTCGATTCCGGTCAAGGGCATGTACATTGGCTGTGGGCACATCCCCGGTGGGGGGTGTGCAAGAGGCAGCTGGTCGATGTATCTATCTCATCGATGTTTCTAGCTCTCTATCCCTCTCCCTTTCTCTCTGTGAAAAATCAATAAAATATATTTTAAAAAAAAAGAAGTTAGGGAGATAAGAAGGAACCCAAGATGAGAACTGAGAAGGAACAGCAGCCTGAGAGATTGGACAAAAACTTGGAATATGTGTTTTACCTGGAAGCCAAACTACGGAATTGTGTCCAGTGGGAAAAGGTAAACAGTTGTATCAGATGTAGCTGGTCAGTCTCATAGGGTGAGGGCTAGGAAGTGATCACTAGGTTTGTCACACAGGAGTTCATGTCACAAGCATTTTAATTGGTGTAGGAGAAGGTCTAATTTGGATAGACTCAAAGGAGAGCAGGAATGGAACATTTGAGGACAGTATATATCATAAACAACTCTTTGGAGGAGATTTGCTTTTAAAAGAACAAAATGCGATGGCTATTAATGTGGAAAATGAGGGCAAAGATATATGTTTGTCAGTTTTAAAGACAGGGAAAATAATGGCATGTTTCTATATTGATTAAAAAAATGCTCCATTCTCTAGAGTGAGGTATTTCTCAGGGTATCAAAATATCTGACAGCATTTTCTGAGGGGAAAAATATGCATATCTCTTCATAAATTCCCTTAAGATTTTAAGAGCTGGTCTTTAAGGAGCTGGTTTCATCTTTGGCATCTCCAAATTAAACAACCTGAGAGTGGAGAGATCCCAATAACACCTCTGATGTCTTATAGCATCAATGGATGCTGGCCAGCATTGACAGCTCCTGTCAATTGGCGTATATTGAAGAGCCTGTGATTGACTTGGTTCTGCCTCCTCCTCACTCGGTGTTTGAAGCGTGAGGGACTCCTAGAGCGAAGGAGCCTGTGCAGAGAAAGGTGGGCGTGGTAGCCGAACCTGACTTCCAGAAATGCCTACTTAACTGCCAAGTTGACTGCATTTTGATTTAATTACTTTTCTGATACCCAGTTTACCCCCTCTAGCTTCTACATTGTGCACTGAGATAAAAAGAAAAGAAAACAAGCCACGCACAACATTGATTTTTCTTTATTTTTTCTGAGTTGTTTGTTTGTTTGTTTTTGTTTGTTTGTTTTTTGTTTTGTTTGGTTTTGTTTTATCACTGTCTTAGGAATCAGGAGGGAAAAAGTCTCCTATGCCTCTCTCTTCTAGACCAGGCTTCCCCTTCCTGACTTTCCTTTCTCTAAATATATATTCTTTCCATTTCTGCACAGCTACATTTCCTGGCCAAACACAAACTGAATCAGGGGTGAAATTGCAAGGAAGACATGGAGCTCAGTTTGGCCAATGATTAAACTCAGATGTAATAACCAAGGAACCATGTAAGCCACGGGCAGGGAAACGAGGAGTTGATTAGTATGGTCCCAGGGTTAACAACTGGGGAAAATGAGAAAAATGATTAACAACAAGAAAGCATTGAGCAGTGCCATTCCCCGCTGGGTCCTGGCGGCCAAGTAGCCCAGGAGTCCTCCCGGATTCCACTTTTCTCTGCTCCCTGTGTTCATTCTGCCTCCAACTGCTGCTGCCGACAACCTCTGACTTTTCTCAAAACATTTTCTTTTGTATGACTGCAATCTTGGGCAAGCGCAGGGCCTCCAAGCCTTACAGCTCAATGCCCGTCTTTGACTGTCACTCTCCAGATGGCTCCTACCAAAGATGTTTCTGCACCACAGCACAAATGAGCATTTATAGCTTATTCTACTTCCAAGTGCTTTCCAAGCCAAACTCCGAGTCCTGGTCTTAAGCTCTTGGGTTTTCTATCATTCCTTGTCCCTGTCATCGGTTCCCCCTCAGAATCTTAGTCAGCTCATGCCTTCTCTCTTAACACATCCATTGACCCCAATACTCACATCTCTCTGAGCCCCAGAACTCCAAAATGACTGGCTTTACCTGCACTATGTATTCTTAGGGGTCGAGTGCTTTCTCAACCCCATTTTATATGATTTTGTGACAACTTTTTAATAACTATATAAATGCTGTACACACTGGGGCAATAGCAAGTGCTTCAGGAAAAAAAAAATCTACCATTATACAAAAAATTAATGGGTGGGACACATTCAACCTGACTTCCCCAGGCAGGAGTGTGTCTTCATAAGCCTTAGTTCATCAGCACGCTGGCCCAGGAGTGTGATCTTGAGCATCATAACCAAATAGCTCTTGCCTCCTGGGCTCAGTGAGAGCAAGTGTCCAGAGGAGAATGAGCTGCCAGGCTCTGAAAGGGCTGTTTATTAAGCTCTCACTCCTTTGTCTGCATTTGCAGCAAGGCTACGCCCTGGCAGAGGAGGCCCTCCCCTACCTCTGCAGACTCTTCCATCAGAGCTGTCCCACTGCTCCTCTGTTCACACCAGCTCCCCGTGGTCCATCATCCTGCTTTTAAATCGGGCACACAGTCTTCTGTGCCCTGTTTTCCCTTAGACTCATTTTTCACATGATGAAACCCTATGCAATTTTCAAGATTCAACGCAAAAGTCACTTATTCTCCGTGAAGCCTTCCTGATTGCGCATCCCCTAGCAAGGGCCTACAATGGGCACCTAGAGTAGACATATGACTTGAATAATTATACTTTAGAATCTGTTCAACTTACTTTCCTTCTAGACCGTCTAGCTATAAGGGTTTCTTTCGAATTCATTCAAATTCAACCACCAAACCAAAGTTCCACACTAAACATATAGCATCAAATTCAGTGTTTTGCGTAGGTATAGGGACAGCTCAGTCCCACGCCTGTGTACATTGAGCTGGGTATTAAAACAAATATTAATCTGTGCTCTGCTATTACTACACAGGTATATTTCAAATTGTGAAATAGTTGTAGCTCTAAAACATTAAATATGCTTAAAATGCACTGTTATTGTCTAGTACTAGTATAAAATCAAAGAAAACCATTTTTGTAAAACAAAATACTTTCTAATATGAACATTTATTCTCAAATGTATCTAGTTTGTAAATTAAATTTTTGGCAAACCTACATTCTTTAAAGTCAGATCCACTATCATCATTGCTTGCCATATCATTTATTGGATTTAATCTCTATAAAATCACTACAAAGCAATAAATCTATACTAATAAAAAGGGTAATATGCAAATTGGTCACGACACCCTCACAGTAACAACTGAACAGCAGGCTGCGTGGGGCGACCAGGCCAGCAGGGGTAGCAGTGAGGGGTGACCAGGCCGGCAGAGGGGGGCAGTGAGGGGTGACCAGGCCAGCGGGGGAGGGGGCCCTTGGGGGTGACCAGGTCAGCAGGGGGGGGCAGTTAGGGGCTATCAGGCTGGCAGGCAGAGGCAGTTGGGGGTGATCAGGCTGGCAGGGGGGGAAGTTAGGGGTGATCAGGCAGGCAGGCAGGTAAGCAGTTAGGAGCCAGTGGTCCCAGATTGTGAGAGGGATGTCCGACTGTTGGACATCCCCCGAGGGGTCCCATATTGGAGAGGGTCCAGGCTGGGTTGAGGGGACACCCCCCCCCCGTGCACAAATTTCATGCACCAGGCCTCTAGTTATTATAATAACTATTTTATAGATGGATAGAGTTCATAGCAAGGCAAAGCAAGTAATTTCAGATTATATTATGTCAAATCTAAGTCTAAGTCAGGCCTGGCGACTTCCAATCATGTGCTCTTTAGAGCTCTTCTGTAGAGAAGAAAGCCAAGTTCAATGTTATAGCTCTAACATTTAGAACTTGAGTTTATTCCAGAATTCTCCATTTCAATGAGCTTGAGTGAGTAGAAGTTTAGACTACCAGTGTGATGGAAATGTTTACTTGGGGAAAATATTGATAGAAATGACATTATTGTAAGTCATTTTAAATAGGTAGGCTTCACAAAGTAAGTAATATATGAAATGGAATATTATTGACATAATTATAATCCTCAATAAAAATTGTTATATACCAAACTTTCCTATCTTTCTTCAACCTTCATGACAACCTGCATGGCAATATTCAGATTTTATAGATGAGAAATTGGGCCTGAGAGAAGTTACTAAATTATCCCAGTTGACACAGAAAATTCACTAGTGTCATCTCCCTCATTCTTGGAATTATGCCTGAGACAGTGAATGCTCTCGATACATTATTTTAAATGAATGAATGGCCGAACAAATGAATGAATGAAGTGGTAAAGCCATGGTTTGATTCAGGTGTGCCTGCTCTAAAGGTCATACTTTTTCTGCAATGTACTCTTCACTTTATTAAATAAATGTATTGCTGGCTTCTTCAAAATAGAGAATGTTGCATATAAATTTTCAGAACACAACCTGCTATATGAGGTAAAGGAAGCCTGGATGGTAGAATGCAGTCCATATTGATGGCATTAAGCTCCCAGTTCTGAGTTCACTTACACCTTTTATCACTCAGTTGCCTTGTCTGGATATAGATGAAAATTTAAACTGGTAGTTAGTGAGTCAATCCAACCCTTTCCTCTCCTTCAGCTCACCTGATTCCACTGCCACTCTCCCTGGAGTCTTTCCTAACTCTCCAGGGCTCTGCTAAACATTCCAATGAATGCACATGAGTATGTCCTGTCCATAGGAGTCTGGGTAGGGACTGTGGGCAGCTTCATCAAGACTGCTGTTTCTAATGAGAGATGGCCAGTGACAGCAACTAATTCGATCACATGAAGGACTAATGGTGCTTACTTTCCATCAATGGAATAAAAATAGAAATGTAAAGCTTTTGTCAAATCCTAAGTTCCCAAAGGGAAATCAGGAGGTAAGAAAAAGAGCATCCTTTTTAACAGCAAGGAATTGTCTTCCATATCCCTGGGTCCCTTGCTACAATGAAATTCTCAGTAAGCAATCAAATACAAGTTCACAAACCAAGAGAAAATGGAGAGAGAAAAGGCAGGCCACCACAACACGTCACCATTGACCCTTATCTGGACAGTTCATCGTCCTGCAAACTTGTGCAGCAGGCAACCCTGCTTCCTCCCCCATTTTCACCATGGTTCTTCAAAGCTATTATTATAAATCACAATGATTCCATCAACACTTTGACTTCATCTACTAACCTCCCCCATGCTGTCAGGAGATAACCCAACATGTTGGGAAGGTTCCCATGAGGGTGCGCAATTACAAAGGACTGAGGGAGGCCCATGGGAACACAGGACTAGGCTAAGGAAGTAGAGAAACGAAATGTTCTTGTAGAACACCAGTTCAATGGAAAAAATGCTAGAGACAGCAGGTCATGAGCAGATAAAGTCACAGCACAAAATTACATTTCCTAAGCCTTTTTTTTTTATCTGACACTAAGCTCTGCAATGCCTTTGCACCACAGACCATCTCTAAGAGGCTGAAAGCACAACTTACTCCATCATGAATTGGGTTTTCTCCAGGAAGAAGGAAACAGCAGTGCAATCTGGTGTTTGCATAGAAAACACAACAGTGGAGAACGGGGGAAGTACACAACAGAACATCTGCTCAGAGACACCAAATGAGAAACAGCCAAGCACTCATAAGATGAAAATGTCTGCGCACATCTCCGCATCCCAGGAGCCTTGAATTGCAGGGGAGGAGGAACCTAGAGAGTCGAACAGTGAGAGGAGGGACTCCCACTAAAAGGACATCAGGAATTTAATGATTCAGATAATGTGGAAGGTATGTGGAGACTCAAGATGCAGAGGTCAGGGACGGGAAGTGTCTCTGAAAAGAGTTTGGTAGTCTTTCAGCACAAATGATGAATATGGCTCTTCGGAAGGAAGAATCAGCTCCCTGTGCTTTATGGAAGAACTAGAAAAAGCACACAAAAAATAGTTTAGTGCTAAATGGTTGGATAACTTGCCCAAAGTCAACAGGTTGTAAGCAGAAGCTAGGGGAAAGCCAGGTCTCTGACTGGGCTGGCTCCTCTATACAACATTTGAGCTTTTTGCAGCATTTCTAGTAATAATTATTCTCTCCTCTCTCGAAAGTTCTCTGTTGGCCTCTGGGACCTGTCTCTCTCTGGGTCCTCCTCCTCTGCCCAGTTCTCCCCAGCAGGCTTCCCCAGCTTTTCTTCATCTGTTCCATATTCCCTAAGCCTCTATTTTGTCTCTGATGAACATTCATCAGAATTAACATTCTCCCTAAATCATATTCCTCATCCACTTCTGCTTATACCTCTCTGCTGATAACTCCTAACGGTCTATATTAAATAAACCTTTATCACAGCCCTAGATCTATATAACCGACACCATTTGCACATCTTCACTGGCACCACAATCAATATTTCCCAGACTAAGACTGGCTAGTCTACATTTCCAGAGGGCACCCCTCCCCAGTTGACTCCAAGCTGCATGGATGCGTCCTTGTGCCCCCATAATTTCCAAGGCATCATGTTGCTATTGTGCTCCTCACAGGCTATTTTAGTTGTGTATTTACTATTCTTCTCAATAGACTGGGAGCTGTTCAAGGACTGGGAATATCCTCTTCATATGGACCTAAATATAAGGTAGGCAGTTAATGTTCCTTGAATCAATAGACGTAGAGACTAATCCAGTTAGAGGCACCACCATAGCACATCATGGGAGCCGGAAGTCATTCTAAATACTTCCTTTTCTCTCACTCTCAAGTCCAAGTTTCCAAGCTCTATACCTCCTAACCTCCTACATAACTTTTGACCCTTGTTTATATTTCTATTTTTGACCAGTCTCACCCCCACCTCTATCCATTCTTCCTACTTCCCACCCCCACACCTACATCATCCCTAGAAAATTCAAAGGTAGTTCATGAGTGAGAAAGGAGGGTTATAAACCCTAATAATTGAACACAGAAGAAACCAACCATACTCTTTCTATAGCCTAGCCTATACATACAGCCTAGCAGGGAGCCTGGCATAGACTAACTTTTATTTGGAATTCATAACTTTGCTTAGGTTATCCTCTAGATCCATTTAGATCATCCTAGATTTTATAATGTTTGGGTAACCATATCCTGTAATTTACTAAGAATTTAACAGACAGGCTGAGACTTAATTAAACTTCCTTTTATACTTACGCCACCACTGACATTGGTGGTTGCCAGAGCTGTTTTTTGAGAACAAGCACAAGATGATTTGCAGGACCATGAGGTCTGATCTGGCTGAGACCACCTGAGGCCAGTAGCAGAAGCAGCTTGGAGGGCCCTCTGGTGACCTCCTCATAAACTTAACCCTTTATAATACTAAAATCTCCTCCCAGGGCGTGGAGATTTTCTGCCATTTTTGAACATTTCATGTACCTAGGCCCCTGTTTTCTAGCTGTACTTGCTCAGGAATATACCCACCTATTCCTACAATGATGAAGTTCACCTTGAAGTTTATCCATGCTTTTCCTGAATATAGGCTACTTTGATCCGTGGCTTGGGGATACACCCCTTTGGGAGTGATCCCTGGTGTGTTCTTGCTTGCCAGTTCACAATAAAGTTTCTTTTCATAAAAATCACCTCGGGGTTGTCATTAGCTGGCAACGACTGAGTAACTGGATCTGGTTTAGTCTGGTAACATTTCCACATAGGCCAATGGCCCAGAAAAGTTTTAAGCACTATTAGTTCTTTCTCCCTTGCTTAAAACTTTTCTGGGCCATTGGCCTATGTGGAAATGTTACCAGACTAAACCAGATCCGGTTACTAAGTTTTGCCCTGACCAATTTGGCTCAGTGGATAGAGCGTAGGCCTGCGGACTGAAGGGTCCCAGGTTCGATTCTGGTCAAGGGCATGTACCTTGGTTGCGGGCACATCCCCAGTAGGGGGTGTACAGGAGGCAGCTGATTGATGTTTTCTCTCTCATCGATGTTTCTAACTCTCTACCCCTCTCCCTTCCTCTCTGTAAAAAAATCAATAAAATACATTTTAAAAAAATTTAAGTATGCAGTTTTGATTATTGAGGGGTGGAACATTCTAGCTATTGAACTAAGACTATTTGGGAAACTAGATTGACCATAAGAATTTTAGTTACCAAAGTGTGACTAGAGAAGCCATAGAACTTTCTACAAGAAGGGAAAGAACCAGCCCTACAGAATGGCTCTGAAGGGACAAGAGAAACCAAAGGAAAATGGTTATATTATTGTGCACTACAAGTTCTGCTCATTCAGCACAATCCCCTCATTTGTATGAAACTACAGTATTTTAGATTTTTGTTGAACTGTAGTTAAGTAGTGAACATAGTTATAGGCATTTAATTAAAATAATTTTTATTTTGACTTGGCAGCTCTCCAACCATGAAGCTAATTTTTCTCCTCCTCCATGCCTCAGACAACGGGAGGGCCTTTGTAAGGCCCATGGGCCCTCTGTACTGTGCCTGTAGAGCATAAACAATAGATTTCCTAGACTCATTACACTCACAAAGCCAAAGTGCACTTTTAAAAATGTAAATCTGATCATGTGATTCCTCTATCATAAAGCATTCCATCAATCCTGGTCACCTACAGGATAAAGTCCAAATTCCTAAATGAGCAAGCATGACCTTTACAGACTGATACCACTTCCCTATCCAGCCACATCTCTTGCCTCTATCTGCCTCCATGTTCCACCATTCCTGGAATTTATGCAGGCATGCAGGTACTTTAAAACTGGAGCTCTGAACTTGGTTTTACATGACCTACAATATCCTTTCCTGTTTCATGCATCAAGTGCAATTCTTTATCCTTTTAAAGACTTTTTAAGAATATCACCAACTCTCTGAAACCTTCTCGAATCTCCATCCCAATCCCTATTTAGAGTTTATCAACCATTCCCCTGTTATTGCTTTTATCACATTCTGGTGCCTAAATATTTGTTACACGTCTGCCTCAGTATCTAGACTGAGAACTTCTTAAAGGCAGAGGTTAAATTTTATTCAAACTTGTTTCTCAAGCTTTACTAGTAAACCTAAAACTTGACAGATAGGCACTAAATAAACTCTTGTTGAATGAATAAATTTTAAACTGTAGTTGTCTATGGTAACAATATAAGTTACAATGATTTGGGGGTTGTAAAGAATATACATATTAAAAGAAGAAGCTTTAGGCCAAATTTGGTGAAGAGATTTTAAGCGAAAAGTAAATTTAAGTATGTAATTACTAAATTTACCAAACACTGTCACATAGACCTGTAGTTAGTGCAATGACCATGCCCTATAATCTGGGATGACATAACTTAAACAGAAGGCTTTTGTATTATGAAGAGTTCTGGCTTTCATCCTGTCCATTATACATTTTTGCTAATTACTTGGATGAAAATACAGGTTTACTAATATCAATTTTTGGATGACATTAATCTAAGGCAAAAATAATTATAGTGAGTGAAAAAATTAGAGTCAACACTGTCTAAATAGGCTTGCTAGTGAAATGGGCTAAACTGTAAGTATAACCACAAACTTTAAATATAGTATACAAACCTATAAAAATAAAAAATAAAAAAAGAGGCTTGGCTTAATTACATCATAAATCCAAGATATGTTAAATTTACATGAATCTAAAACAAACCGATATCTTCGTTTAATGTAACTCCCAAGTAAATGGATATATTTACAAGTGGTATCAGCAGAGGTCCTGAATTTAAGGCAATCAGAGTAAGAGTCCCTTTCTAGTCTTTGGCTAACCTATTAAAATTGGTGGATCATTTGACAACCGTATTCTTAATGGATAGACAAACTACATTATGTTCAAGTATAAAAGGCAAAAATGACTTGACATCACATTAATGGAACAAGAAATGTTTAACTTGAGAAAGGACAGGGAAACCAAGATATGAAACAATTCTCACAAGTAGAAGGGAAATTACACTTGTTTGTATGGCTTCAGGACACAGAATTAAAACATGAATAGAAATTTCAAGACATCAAATTCTAGTTCCGTATATTGAGAAACTTTCTAACAGAGCTGTCCATAGTGGAATAAGGCTGCCTTATACGGATAAGAGCTTCTCATCTGCGCAGATGCCCACACAACAACTTTATAGTGCAGAGAAGGTCAAGCATAGGTTTAGTGATGGTATGCATAGCCTTCACCCCTGCCTAGTCTACATTTCTGTAATTCTGGAAAGAGGAATCCGTATGGGGAAGAGAAAAGGGAAATACAGTTATGGTGGGAGCAGTCAGTAAAGTAGGATCGGATCAAGGGGAAAACATCTCACATTTCATCTTGGATATATTGATTTTGAAGTGTCCCTCAGATAACCTAAGAGAAATGTTAAGTTGGCAATTAATTATATTGTCTGGAGTTTAAATGAGAGGTCTGACCTAGAGATAAGTTTAAGTGTATTCTTTGCATAGCTCGATATAGCCCAATAGGATTATAATGTAAAATTGGTTTTGATAATATAATTTAACCCAATAGCTACATTTGCCTAGTGGTTGCCACACTGAACAATGCAGGCATAGATGTTCATTAAATTCCTCACAGTAGATATAGAAAAGAAAAAAAGGTTTAGAATTAAGCATTAAGAAAGCCCAAGAAAAGAAAGCCAACAGAGAGAAAAGATCTGGGAACGTCTATTGTTATGAGAGCCAAGAGCAGAGAGTGGCGATGTACATGGCCAGTTATGTTAAGTTCTGATGAAAGTTCAGGTCTGCAAAGGCACCTGAGGCGATGGAGAAGAACTGGCTGGGTTCCATTAGCAGGGCAGCAGCCATATGACAGTGGATTGAAAAATGACAGTCTGAACTCCACTCTTCTCAGAACGAGTAGTAGTGTGCTCAGACATCCTGGCTCTCTGCTCAGTTTGCCAAGGGGTTTGGATCTCAGTTGGATAATCCATTAAAGGGAAAGCACAATTGGCAGGCTTCAGGGTGCCATCTCAGGAGACTCCTGTGCAAGGCACAGAAATGAAATAGCTGACATGTCTCCCTTTTATACACATGATAGTCTTTCGTAGTGAATTCTTTCAGATGTAAGCTTTCTTCTTGTTCTTCAGTCATACGTGGGATAAAAATTGTTCAAAGCATAAAATAGGGCATTTTGTTCTTTTAAAGGATTCCCTGGGCCTATTTGGGCAAGGATGGGACAGGGGAGCTCTTCATGCACAGAACTGTGATTTTGATGGTGACTTCAGAACTCACAGGTAAGCAACAGGTGAATGGATGCCTTTTGGTGGCCACAAGGGAAGAAAGCCCTGTGGGTCTATGACTTGGTCTTAGCTCCAGTCATGATAATTTCTCTCAGCTAAAAGTAGTGCTAAGCCCTATCTATAAGGCACTGTTTAAAAAGTCACATCTGCATGTTCTGCCATCCACAGCAAGGACATGGCTAGTTCCCCAATGCTCTCTCTTAGGGGCTCATCTCCAAGATACTCTCTCGTTGCTATCTGCAGAGCTGCCTCCATCGGCCGAAGACCCCAACACTACCACCACTGCAACTGAATACATCTGCTGGAAAAGAAATGGAAGAAAAGAGAATGAGATTTTCCACATGGCTTAGGCCCAGATGTTGCCTTGGTCCTGAAGCATTGGAGCCTCTGAATAAAACGGCATATTCAGGTCAGTGAGTTCAAATGAAGAACACACAATAATTCTATCCTATGGCACCATTTACCTTCAGTTGATACCTGGATATGCTGTGCTCATTCATTTACTTGCACATCATGGTGTAAGAAAGAGACCTGTGTTGCAGCTCAGTGGGATATTGAGCAAAACCAGTTCCTTTTCGGGAACTCAGTCATCTCATCCTTTCTGTCTCTGACCTGATCCGATCCTACCTTCAGTGGTTCAATGCTCTCAGGTTCCCCCACTACCCAGGTCCCCCTAGGATCGCTACGCTCTTGAATGCTGTTTTCTCCTGCCAGTTCACTCGGAGGTTTCATAATGGCTGTGGTTGCCATAGGAATGATTCATCTATCATAAAGGTAGCTGCATGCGATCACAAATACTCCAAGGAGAGCTAGAAGAGGGGGACGCGATATTCAGAACCTAGAGATAGATCTGCACGGAAAGTGAATGACAGCTTGATGAGAGGGGGAGATAGAGCTTGGGTGTTTTCTATAGCTCTCATGTGCGTGCGCACTTCTCAGGAAGCATGCGTGCTCCTCCACTGTCAAATATGCTGCCCGAGATCCCTCCCATGCCCACTCAAGACACTTCCTCCACAGAAATAGAATGTAATGGGTAAGCTGTAAGGAGGCAACCCCCTCCTTGCCAGCCAGTTGATGAAATAGCCTGGGGTGATCCCAGACACCATGCCCCAAGCATCCACTGCGGGCTGCTTGTTTATGATAATTCACTTGTCATTTACAAGAAAGGACTGGAGATGATTTTGAAAAGATTTTGTTTTCTACATGATTGTTTTCTACTTGAACTTACCAGTTTTATTCTTGGGGTGGACAGTTTTTATTATTTTTACTATAATATAATTTAACGGCCAATACTTCAACAGTCCAGTTCTTCTTTGCTCTCCCTAATAGGACTTCACACCAGCCTGAACGCTAAATCCAACCCCAGACTTTGAAACTCAGTTGTGAACTGAACATCCTACCAGACATAGATGACCACTCTCCCAACTCTAGCCACAGACAAAACCCAAATCCAGGCCACAGACAACCCTAGATGAGGCCAGAGAGTGGCCACCACTAACCAGAGCCAGTTACTTCATCATGACCCCGGAAGGGAGCAAAGGAGGGGAGAGGTGGGCAGTCAGTGCAAGCAAGTGCCACACGAGGACACAGCTCACCATGAATGCCTTCCTTTATAAAGATGTTGGATCAGAGGCATTTTTATTATGAAATAGGATACATTCATTTGACTGTTCCCTAGCAACAGGATGCCAATAATCTGGCTATAATTCAGGGATTCATCTTCTATGTGATGAAGAAGCTGGGAGCAGCAGCAGGGAGGAGAGGGGGGCAAGGCTTCCTGGCATGAGGCAGAACTGACAGTGTGGTCTGAGGATGAGGAAACCAAGCCTGCAGAAGGAGGCATCTTCTGCCTTTCTTCTTTCACACTCTTTGAAACAGGGATTTGTCCTACTGCTGCTGCTGCTGGCTTCTTGCTTCTGAATTAATTACTCTTGTTGAAGGGTCCAATTTGAAATCGTATGGTATACTCTTGAATCACACACAGAGCTTGCTCCGCGCACAAAACATTGGCAGTAAAAAGCAAATTAGGACAGGAACAATAAACTTTGCCTGGCGTGTTGGACGGGCTATGGAAATGCTGTAATCACTAAGTCTGGTGGTTAGGTCCCAGAGACATTATCCAGTGACTCGTTCCCACTCATTTTTAGCACCTGCAAATTTATTACATAAGATATTATTTTGTACTCAATTTAATTAGTTAGAACTATTTGTAGTCATTTGAAATACACTCCACGTTGATTAAAATAATTAATGTAGGGCTACTAAATATTTACCTAAGATATTAATCCAGGGGGGAATTTGATAAATTTAATTAGCAAGAACTAATTATTGTTATGATAGGAGTTAGGGTTTAATAAATATAATTACAGAGAACAAATGACGGCTTCTTAATTAATAGATACTAGTTGCAAACACAAGAGCCATTATCATATTTTCAAGCAGGACATGCTATTCAGCACACCTTCCAGATGTCAACTGTAACAGCAATGGTGACTTACAAGGACAGGAGTGAACACTTATATAGTGTTTTGCCATCAGGCATAGTTCTAAGTGTTGTTAGCATATGAATCATTTAATCCTTATAACAACTCTGCTATTCTCCACATTTTACATATGTAGGAACGGAGGCACAGAAAAGCGAAGTACCTTGCCTAAAATTACCCAACTGGAAAGTGCCAGAGCTGGCATCTCATCCCCTTTAGTGTAGTTCAAGAGTCTATGCTCTTAACTACTATGTGTAGTTCCTAAATCACAATAGCAAACAACAACAACAAAAATAAATAAATAAGAAGTGTGAATGTTCAAAAAATTACAGCAACACAAATCCCCAAGTCTACATTGCTATTCAAGCATAATAGCCTTCTGATCTTGGCAGATGCCATTTACAAGATTATAAAGAGTGCAAAGAGGCCCAAAAGGCACATGGCCTTTAGTCATTTACCATTTTGCTGAGGCTTGGATGTGGAAAGGCTCAATGCTATGGACTGCACTCCAATGGTACTCAGCAGTGCTTCCTGGTCTGGGCCATTCTGCACATGCATTCTACTGGGGAATCATGCATTCTGCTGGGGAATCTTCCAAAATCATGGTGTTTACAAGGTTGGGGTATCATCTACCTAATAAAAGAGTAACATGCTAATTGACCGTACCTTCACGATGCTCACCAGCCAATCAGGAGTGACTATGCAAATTAGCCCAACAAAGATGGTAGGTTAATTTGCATATGCAGGCACCAAGCAGCCTGGGTGCAGGACGCTTGTGTTGTCACCATGGTGACAACGCAGATGTTCCACACCACCCCAGCCACTCCTAGCCTCTGGGCAGCATGGGAAGGCGGAAAGGGGGCTCCAGGCCAGAGTGGAAAGGCGGCTCTGGCCAGAGCAAAGGCAGTGCTGGCAGCCAGGGGAAGGAAGGCCCATTCTTGCATGAATCTTTGTGCATCGGGCCTATAGTAAGTCTATAATGTAATGACCTTTGGGCAAAATATAATTTGTACTCCAACAAATCATGGGCACGCTCCTCATTCAGTTTAGGATATTTAAGGCCAAAGTCCCTTCACCATAACCAAAATGGTCCTGAATCACTGCCTATCTGACCAAAGACACAGCAGGTACCACATGACCAGATTCTGACCTCTCACATTTCCTGTTAGGAAATGCCCCTCCTTAAGAGGGTCTAGCTTATTGCTAGGATGATATCACCATAGGGATTTGATAATGTCCCTGAGTTCTGGTAATGAATTCACACTCCCCTTTGTTCAGGGGATATACCTGGAAGGGGGATGGCTCTTACCTGGGGACAATTCCATGGTTAATGCATGTCAATGAGCCTTCTATGACATCAGAGAAATAGTCAGCATTGGTTTCATAATAAAGGAAAAAGTCCAGAAGCTTTATAATAAAGGAAAAAGGAAAGAGGACTTTTGGAGTCAGTGTTCAGGATCCCATTTTGGAGTCTGTGTTTCAGGGTGTCCAGTGGAACAAACCTAACCCATGTACTTGAAAAGAATGTATATTCTGCTGCTCATGTATATTATGCACTAAAATATCAATTAAGTCCATCTGGTCTAATGTGTCATTTAAGGCCAATGTCTCCTTGTTGATTTTCTCTCCAGATGAATCCATTGATGTCAAGGGGGTATTAAGTCCCCTACTATTACTGTCTCACTGTCGATTTCTCCCTTTCTGTCCATCAATATTTGTTTTATATATACAGTGCTCCCACATTGAATACATAGATGTCTATAAGAGTTACATTCTCTTGCTGGATTGATCCCTTTATCATTATAAAATGCCCCTTTTTGTCGCTTGTTACAGCTTTTGTTTTAAGGTCGATTTAGTCTGATATAAGTGTTGCTACCCAGCTTTTTTTTTTCCCTGTTTCAGTCTGTGTATTTTAATCTGAAGTGAGACTTGCAGGCAGCATATCTATGGGTCTTGTTTTATCCATTCAGCCCTGTCTTCTGATTGGAGCATTTAGTCCATTTTCATTGAAAGTAATTATTGATAGGTCTATAAGTTATTGTCATTTTAATAATTGCTTTCTGATTGTTTTTGTAGTTGTTCTCTTTCCCTCTTTCCTTGCATGCTGATGACTTTCTGGAGAATTATGCTGGGAGTCCTCTCCCCCCCCCCCCTTATTTTTTACTTCTTGCATATCTCTTACAGATTTTTGGTTTGTGGTTACCATGTGCTTCATATATACCAAGCCATGTTTCTAGCAGCCTTTTTAAAGTTGATAATGCTACATTCAAACACATTCTAAAATCACTGCAATTTTTACTCCTGCCCCATTTACATTTTTGTCATTATCTTTGCTTCTTTTGTGTGTTTATACATATTTCTTAATTTATTGTTGTAATTATACATTATCTTTCTACTTTTATCTTTTTACCTTTTCTTCTGAAAGAAATCCTTTCAATATTTCTTATAATACTGTTTCAGTAGTGATGAATTCATTTAGGTTGGTGTGGTTTTTTTGTTGTTGGAGAAACTCTTTATCTCTCCTATTTTAAATGATAGCCTTGCTGGGAAGAGTGACTTAAGTGTCCATTGATAGATGAATGAATAAAGAAGCTTGGGTACATGTATACAGTGGAATACTCTTAGCCATAGAAAAGAATGAAATCTTACCATTTGTGGCAACATGAATGGACCTAGAAGATATTATGCTAAGTGACATAAGCAATAGAGAGAAAGAAAAACATCACAAATATCACTTATATGTGGAATCTAAAAAATAAAATAAATGAATAGCAGAAAAGAAACAAACTCATATGTACAAATCAATGGTCGCCAGATGGCAGGGGGTTGGGAGAATGGGTGAAAAAAGGTAAAATGGATTAAGAAAAACAAATTGCCAGTTATAAAAATTGTCACAGGTATGTAAAGTACAGCATAGGGAATGTAGTCAATAATATTGTAATAAGTATGTCAGATCAGTACCAGACTTATCAAGATGAGCATTTCGTAAGGTATATAAATGTCTGATCACTATGTTGTATATGTGAAACTAATATAATATGGTATGTTGACTGTAATTGAAAAGTAAATTAAATAAAAAGAATTAAGTCTTTCAGTTGTATCTTTGGAACTTTGTGGAGTGTCAGGGCTTCATTCATGAGGCCAATTGGTAATTGTTATCAAGAATGGGGAGAAGTGGCATTAAAGGGTTGTTGCCAAAACCCAGACTGTCTGAGGCCCAGGTCTTCCTATTCGAAGCAGCATCGGGGATGGTGCCAGAGAGCAGAGCAAGGCTGGAGATCCTCTCTCAGGCTCAGCTTGGTTGAGAAGAAATGGCATTTCTCCCTACAGTAAATCCCGAAAAATAGTTTAATCTGTTAGGGAAGCAATATGGGAGGGGCAGAAAAAGATGAGAAAAAAACAATAAATAGTAAAAACAATAAACAGGAAGCTGGAAAAGACAGGCCTGGATGTGCAATCCTTTTTGTGCCTGTTTAATGAACCCTGGTGGGGATGAGGAGAGAGAATTATCCTATTTATATATTGAAGGAAATTTTAAATATGCATAGGCAGGGAGAGAGTCTCCACAGAGGCTGAAATGCAAAACGCATGTGGTCTGTGCACTTGCCCTTCCATCATCTCCCAGTGCCATTAGCAAGTACCTTGCACCAATTTCTGCAAAGCATCTTCTAAAACTCAGAGCCATCGTTGTACTTACTCAGCATTTCTGTCTTAAAGAAGCAATTCTATTTTTATAAAGGAATGGTTTTTCCCTTGCAAAACCCCTCATAAATGTATTCGTGCAGAAACTAGCTCAGAGGTCAATACTGATGCATGCACAAATAGACTCATACACATGTGCTTGTGCACACACACGCGCGCACACACACACACACACACACACACACACACACACACACAGCCTCCACCCCTACCTGGCCGCTACAACACTTTCCTGGCTGCTAGGCACTGGGTCAGTAGGCAGTGTAGTTGCATCACACGCACAAGGGAGGAAAACAGCATGCTCCCGTGCAGGGAGACCTGGGAGCATAGATTACCTGCCATGGGAAACCTGTCATCATTCAGTTGATCATCATCACTGTGGCAACATGTAAGAGACAGAACACTGACCAAATTTCCTTATGAATACACTTCATCCACACTTAGAAAATAATTCTTTGTTCCACACAAATGTCTACTTCCTTACAAATCCCCCCACTCACCAGCCCACACAAATGTCTACTTCCTTACAAATCCCCCCACTCACCATCCCCACCAAGCACACACCATCTCCTCTACACTCTCAGGGGCTGCTGTCCTTGGTGGCTTCACTGAGTACAAACCAATTATCCAGCAGCAGCTGCTGGCTCCCCAGCCATGGACCAACACACGGCAAACTCCAAAGCCAGGTCCCAAGGAGAGAGTAACTGCTATAGGAACACAAGCTTTTCCTTTTTCCCCTGCCACCAACCTCTCCCCTTTTCTCTGTATCTCCCGGGAACACACAAAGTCTCCTAAGGAGGTCTGTTGCTTGGTAAGAATCGGTCACTGACATGAGTGCTATTTTGGGAAAGTCCCATTCTCTGGATATTTATAGGAGAGACTATGTTAAATATTATGGAACGTTTGCTAATGGAAATTCAAGACTTTCTGATTTCTGCAATCTTCCATTTGAGAATTAACATATGGAGACGAAATGGAAAAAGAGAAGGGACCAATTATAACAACACATACAATACCCCAATGTTAGCATAGAGTCTGTTGTGTGTCAATTCTTTAAATAGGAGATCTCAGACGATCCAGCTAACTAGCTTGGCCATTGACCCAAGACCCAGGAGGAAGCCCTTTGATAAATCCCTGACCTGCTTGCTTGCAGGCCCAAATGCATTCTGTGGGGTTGGCCTGGCTAACACCTCTTCCCCCTTTAAGGTTAGCACCACTTCCTCTAGAAATCTGTCTCAGATGCTTCCTTTCTGATGCCGATCAACAGAAGTTTGAAGGCAGAGGAACAGGAGGGCAGGAAAGATGCCTGGTTCTGTACTGACATGTGGGGTTGGTGGTTTCCATGGAGAATCCAGGTGGTAGTAAGGGGTGATCAGTTGGCCCTCTGGCCTGAATATCAAGGCAGAAGACCAGGCTCAGAAGCCACTAGGAAGCTCACAGCATGTGAACTGTCCTGAAGGCATTGGCGTGGAGGAATCCGCAGGGACCATGCATGGCTTGCTGCACCCCTGGGCTGCCGCCAGGCAGAGGGCAGGGGAAGGCAGAATTCTATGTGAAGAGTGCTCTGTCCTCCCAGACGCATGATACTGGGACCGTATGAATCATCGACGCTGTAATTGCATTAATGTAACATTTCTCCCTGAGAATCCAGGGAAGTGCTTACATCACACATTAAGCTTTCAAGCAATCAAAGACCAGAAAAAAAAAAGACAGCCTGAATGAAAATGGTATTAATGTGTGAAAACACTTTTTAAAAACCACTAAGGAGACGTTTTACCAGGTTGTCTACAATTCACATCTCCTGCCTGAAAAGGGCTTGTGAAGACCTAACAAAGGGGTCTTCCTCCCTGAGGAATTAGCACTGAATTGTCTGCTGCCTTCATCTGTCTGTGGCATCTATCCTAGAAACAACTCTCCCCTTGACTGCCATAAAGGACCTGCATTTCCTTAGTGTTGATTTGCAGGTGAGAAGCTGAGGGGCCCAGAACCAGGTCTCCATCTAGGCCCAATGATCACTAACCACCAATGGACCAGAGGGTGGTCTGAATGAAAGCTCCAGCCGCCCTCTCTGTGGGTGCCCTGAGGCCCATCTCTTCCATTTTCCTTGAAGCCTCCCTCAAAGTGATTCAGGTGGGGATTATGATGCTAAGAGATCGCTTCTCCAATGGTAGCAAACTAAGAGTTTAATAAAAAATAAAATAAAACCATGGCCAACTAGATTGAAGGAGGTCCTATAAGCCTTAAGTCCCCTCCCCCCAATTTCCATTTACAAGGACATTTGTGGATTCTTGCAGGTATTGGCTTCTCTGTCCTTTTCTGATGGGGCTATTACAACCTGCTCTAACCATTTACATGCCTGTCTGAGGCTTTCCATGCGGCTCACCTTCCACAATACAAATTTAAAATGACCTCTCTATGGCTGACAGTGCCAATGAACTAACACTGCCCAGATGCAAATGCCCAAAAGGTCAAGGAACCCTCCTAGATATTTCCTAGGGCCTCATATATCGGTGCCAATATGCCCCTGAGGATACCATCTTTGACACACCACCTATAACTAACCCTACACCAGTTCAGAGCCCATATTTTTCTATCAGGATATGAAATGTTGCTAAATGTTGCCCCACTGGAGTGGCTCAGTGGTTGAGCGTCAACCTATGAACCAGGAAGTCAAAGTTTGATTCCTGCTCAGGGCACATGCCCAAGTTGTGGGCTCAATCCCCAGTAGGGGACATGCAGGAGGCAGTGGATCAATGACTCTCTCTCTCATCATTGATGTTTCTATCTCTCTCTCCCTCTTCCTTCCTCACTGAAATCAATTTTTAAAAATAATATGACATGTCTTTGCCTTTAGTCAATCTCCCCTTCAATGTTTCTCATACAGAAAGCTGATCATTCTATAATGCATATCTGACATCACCATTCCTCTGTTAAAAACCTTTCAGTCCCATCATTGGCTTCCTATGCCTACAGGATCAAATCCAAGCTCCTGATAATGGGTGACAAGGGCCCCCATGATCTGGTCTCTCTCCCTTGCAAGATATAACCCCTGTGCAAGACAAAAGGTACCAGGCAATCCAGGAGATAATGTAATTCATGCTATAGCAATAGGGAAAATGTTCATGGATGAGAAAGCTATAGAAAAGGAAGGAGTCCTGAGTTTAACAAGAGGAGTCATGGGCAAGTTTTATGGAATTCATGAGGAAGAATTCTAGGAATATGCAAGATCATGGTGGTTTTTGTGGTTAGTTTTTCTTGGAAGACAGAAGGTTGGGAAGACTTCCTAACACTCACTGTTTCTAGAAGCACAGAGCTCAGGTTGTCATTCCCATCTCAATCACTCTCCACTCACCTGAGCTCGTTTTCACACCTCTGTGAGAGAGCTCAATTTGCTGTTGATGGATGGGAAGCCCTTCTCTGTCTTCTATGCCTAACCCACCTTTCAAGTCTCAGTTCCAGGTTCAGTCACCTTCTCTGTGAAACCTTAATCAAGACCCGCTTTGTCCAGTTGTAAGAAATAAATACAGCGATTCAAGTGAAGTCCTTTGCATGGAGCACTGGCGTATAGCCAAGAAATACAGCCTTATGACACCTTTCCGGGCTGGACCCTGCAGACAAAGTGAGGTGCCTGGCGTCACCTCTGAGGCCCCAGGACTCAGCCGCTTGCTGCCACTGTAGCTCCTCCTTATGCTGCGTATTAATTCTGTTAACAAACACTTACTAATCCCCATTGGGGAAGCAACAGCAAACAAGACAGTCCCAGGGCCAGCCACATGGAGATCATAGGCTGATCTCCTGTGATCTCCAGGGGTTCCGTGTGAGTAAATAAACAACTGTAGCGTAGGAGATGCAAGCACTAAAAGGCTAGGTCTGAGAGCTCTGGGCCATAAAAGAAAACATCTGGCCCAGACCTGGGCTGGATGCAGGCAGGTTTCTGGGAGGAAGTGCTGGCTTAGTAAAGCTGAGGGGAGGGAGGACTGGTCAAAACATCGTTTGTGAAGGATCCAGAACTTGGAAGGGGAGAGAGAGAGAGAAAGGAGTCAGGAAAATGCCTCACTTAGGGCAGGAACAACTTGTCTTACCTTTCTTCGCACTCCGAGTCTCCACACACATACACACGAAGCCCACACTCACACACAGGCACACACAGACACTACCTCAGGGCTTATCTTTGTTCTGCCCGTAAGTGTCAAGGTGTGAAGAATGAACCTTTTATCCTACATTTCGGAGGTATTGTCTGTGTCTGAATTTTTTGTTTGGGTGCTGATAGGAATCCAAGTCATTAACCCCGCTAAGGACCTTTTTATTTATTTATTTTTTCCTGAAAAGGTAAGTGGGACTAGGATGTACTCAGAGGAAGCGCTGAGGAAAAAGAATAAAGGAGTCACATGATAAGCATTCAACACAATTTCCTTCCCTGGCTTCGGAGCCAAACCTTCCAGGCAGCGAGTGTAATGAAATTGTGTGCTATGTGTATAGTCACCCTCTATGCTGTCATGGAGAAACCATTGTTTTAAGAGCTTGTTCCAGGTACCAGGCATGGGGACAGACTCCTGGGACTTGGGAGTGATGGGGTGGGGACCACTGCAAAAGAAGGAAGAAGGGTGCTCAGCAAAGACCCAAAAAGCCTGTCAGGGAGAACTGAACTCATTAACATCAGCTTCTGCTGACTCCTCATCCACCTTCTACAGGAAGGGACTGCTAACATGCTGTAGATGGCCCGCTCCTCCAGCTCACAGCTGGGCTGTGGCTGACAGGGGGCCATCACAGCTCACATGGCACACCCCCTGCCAGCTGAGAGCTCTCCAGGTGCTCTGCTCTGCAAGGTGCCTCCCATCAGCCTCTGCAGACACACCAGGGACACTGGTCCCCAGACCTGACACTCTACACATCGTAACGTTCAGGTCAGCCCTTTGTTCTGTCACTGCTGCAAAAGGTGGTCCTGCTCAAGGGTGTTAAAGGGTCTAGCAGGGAGTTGAGAAAAGAATACAGTGTGACAACAAGAAGGGCCCTTGGGAGACAAGAGCAGCTTTATCTTTTTCAAGGTCCAATGACACTATGAAAGCATGAGGCTCCTTGGGAAAAAAAATTATCATCAATTTGAAGATGGTTACAACAGAACATGGAATCAAACCTGGGACCCTTCTGATCAGGGGCCTGTTTGACCATACCAGCTGCACACCCACAAAGCCATCCCTGCTTAGAGGGCATGAATCCCAAATCCTTATCTTATGATGGAGAAGACTGAAGCCCAGAATGTTCAGTCCTGAGTATTTTCACACTCTAGGAACCTCCGCCCTGGGATTCCTTAGCCACAACCTGACCATTTATCAGGTGTGTGACCGAGGCAATTTCTTAACCTCTTCCTCCTTCAATTTCTCATCTGTAAAATGAAGATAATAATAAGAGTACAGCCCAGGCTGGGTAGCTCAGTTGTGTCGAGCATCGTTCTGATACACCAAGGTTGCAGGTTTGATCCCAGGTCAGGGCACATACAAAATTCAATGAATATATAAATAAGTGGAATAATGAATCAATATCAATGCTTCTCTCTCTCTCTCTCTCTCTCTCTCTCTCTCTCTCTCTCTCTCTCTCTCTCTCTCCCTCTCTATCTCAAATCAATAATGAAAATAAAATAGTATAGACCTCAAAGATTGATTGTTAGAATTAAACAAGGTAATGAGGTACAGAGTTTAGAAGAGTATGTGACATACAGTAGCTCTAAATAAAATATCCTAATTTAAAATATTGGTAATAGCAGTCATAATGGCTGTGGTATTTCAATAAATAGCCCCACATGTCTCCTTGGTGACCTTCGCTTTTCTGCATGGGGACGGAACACCTCCGAGAGGCCTCCCTTTGCCAGCACTGATGGAGCTCCCTGGGCATGGTCAGAGGTGGAGGAACTAGGGCCGGAAAGGTACTTGAGGGCCAGAGGAAGGCTAGACTCTGAAAAAGCTGACTTCAGCATCCCTGCTCCTGGTATCCTGTGCCATTCACTCTTGTCAAAGATTGGGCTTAACCAAAGGAAACCCTGCCTTTTGCAACAACATAAAGAAAGACCAGGCTGAGCTTCTCCACCTGCCACAGCTACTGTAGGATCTCCTGGAGTGCTTGCCAACCACTCAGATTTCTGGACTCCAACCCAGAACCAGTAAATCAGAACCTCCTAGGGTGAGACCCAGAACTCCATCTTAATAAGCATCCCTGGCAACGCTTGACACCACAGTGTGTGAATTGCTGCCCAGGGCCAGCTGCATGGCCTGCCTTGAGGCAGACGTCCCTACATCTCCCATTGGGAGGTGTCGTTCTGCGATAATCTCACTGGGATAGGACACCCAGCGGGGGACCATTACAGCATGTTGGTTGGTTGTCAGACGGTTCACTGCACACATCTCACATCTAACACACATGAAGGCCGACCGAGGTGCCAGCTGGTCAGCCCAGTCCTTCTGTGCTGGGTCCAGGAAGACCCCAGCGGGGGTCCCAAGAGGCGCCCAGAGATGTGGAGCACGTGTGCAGTGTCTTACTCTCCTGTAGCCTCCAACTCTGAGACGTCTCTTCAAATTCTGGCATTCCCTTGGGCTTCACGCCTTACCACTAAAGCTTCTGACTCTGTCAAGGGGCATTTTGCACCCCGCTTTAAACATACTTCAAGTGGGTGAAGCTGGACCGAAGGTACAAACTTCCAGTGATAAGAGGAATAAGTCCTGGGGATGTAATGAACAGTGTGGTAACTATAATTAACAATACTCTCTGTATATCCAAAAGTTGCCAAGTGAGTAGATCTTAAAAATTCTCATCACAAGAGAGAAAAAAATGCGTAACTGTGTGAGGTGATGTATGTTACCTAGACTTCTTGTGGTGATCATTTCACAATATACACATATATCAAATCATTATGCTTTGTATCTTAAATTAATACAATGCTATATGCCAATTACATCTCAATGAAACTGGGAAAAATTGTGTCTTCTTATGACACACAGGATCAAAAATTGCTTTAATATGGTAGTTTGCTCTGCAAGTGGCAGGCATTCCTCACTAGTCAAGGTGGCCTGCAGGGCTTTCCTGTCCATCACTCAGGAAAACGAAGAGCAAAACATTTGAATCCAGATTCTGGTCATCATGATGCCTGGGGGTTGCTTTATCATCTTGCATTACGTCCTTCTCTCCCCAGCACCCTTACTTATTTCTTTATGTGTTTATTTATTTATGTTTTATTGACTTCAAAGAGAGGCAGGGAGACAGGGAGAGAGATAGAAACATCAATGATGAGAGAAAATCATTGATCAGCTGCCTCCTGAACGCCCTCTACTGGGGATCGAGCCTACAATCCAGGCATGTGCCCTGATCTAGAATTGAACTGTGACCTCCTGGTTCATGGGTTGATGCTCAGCCACTGAGCCACACCAGCTGGGCATGATACACCCCCTTTCAAAGCACTCAGCTTAGATTTTACTTATACCACTTTAGCAAGTTGTCAGAAATTACTGCTGACTTGCTCACTGTTTTTGTCTAGAGTTTCTAAAGACCCTACTTTAGCCCTTGGACACTGTATTTGTAAGGGAGGCACAGGGAAGCCTGGGGATGTCCCAGCATGCACTGCAGGAATGGGAGTGGGGCTGGGAGGAAGCGAGGCTTGTGCACCAGGGGGACCCTCATGGGGCTCCAGATGCATAAGTGGCTGCTTCAGGACACCCGTGAGAGTTGATGTCAACTAAGCAAGCTTCCCCAAGAGAGGATCCAAGCCTGTGCCCACTGCCAGCCCCCGCACTTCTCCCCCCGCCCCCGTCCCACACACACACACAGAGTCCCCTGTATGACCCAGAGCTTTCCCTAGAAGCCTAGGCACTGCGTCTGTCAGCACCAAACCTGCCCCGTGGACTGTGGAGGTGGCCAATGTGCACAGAATGAGCGAAGAAAAATCATAGGCCCACCTGCCCCAAAGCTTGATTTTTCATTATTTCGATTCATAGTGCTTCTCGCCAGGTTTTGTTTGTTTCGGTTTTTCACGTGTTGGCGTATATTACCACTAGCATGTAAGTTTTATGAAGAAAGGACTGGGATTTATTTGCTCACATTTGAACACCACGAAACCTATAGGTGCTTACGGTGTGGTTATGAAATGAAAGAATGAAGAAATGAACTCACCGAACGTAACCAATCTTGGTGGTTAGGGGATGGCAGGTGCTATCCGGTTGATACAGAATAGTTAACAATGACCTGAGGCATAAGAAAATGTGTTGAAATTATTTTCTTTAAAATGTCAAAATGTACATGAACCATTACTTTGTTTGTTCTAATAAAGAAACAGGCAACAGTATAAAATGTAAACATAACAAGGAAAAGCACATGAGGGGCAAGTGGCAATGCTCAGAAGAAGGAGAAGCCAGGCCCGGGGAAGGGGGAGGGTCTTAGAGGAAGGTGAGCTCCTAGGTCAACGACCACAAGGACATCCTCTCTTCTGAGAAGACTTCCCGGCCTCCCGGGCTGGGCCACGCATGCACATAGCATTGAAGATGATGTTCATCATGGCACTTGCCCCAAGAGGTTTTAATACCTGTGTTCTTGCCCTTGAGCCCCTGAAAGACCATGATTTATCCATTTCTGAGTCCCTGGACTCCAGCATAAAGTAGGTTCTCGTTACAAGTTGGCTGAACCAAGGACTGAACAAATTAATCAGCAGGCCTTTCCAGGTGGGAGGAATGGAGTGAGCAAAGACTCATGGGAAGGAATGGTGTCAGCAGACAAGGAGTGTATGCTTACTGGCTGCTATAAGCATGACCTCTGGACAATTCAAGGTCAAATGGCAGATGTACCTTAAGTTTGTGGTCCAAGCAAAGAGCAGCATTAAGAAACCATGACCCCCCCGAGCCTGAAGGTGTCTTCGCTGTTGCACCTAGGGCATAAAGCCTTAAAGGCATTGCTATTTCCTCAATAATTTTGTGAAAAATGGGTTCCCATTTCTTCATCTCTCTTACTGGGGCTTTCCTTACAGGTGAAGAAATAAGAGGGTTCTAGCTAAAGCGAGGGAAAGCTGAATTCTGCTTCAGATAATGAGATTCTGGGGTGCAGTATAAACCCCGGGCAAGTAAGAAGTACTAGGGAAAGGTTGGGTCAGGGATGGGTAGTCACGCCCCAGCCTTCCTCCCGCTCTCTCTTCCTCAAAGGATTTTCAGAAGAAACGAACTCTTGTGCTTTCTAACCAGAACCTAAACCAGAGGCATCTGCTTTTATCTTTCTGAGCTGAAAGGCTTTTTAAGCTCCCTACTGTTTGTTTTGGTTTATTACTGAAAGGCTAAACCATAAAAAAAAAATCATTGTTGTGGGTATTTTCCAGTTGAGATGAAATATTTAACAAGGGCAAGGTGGGGAGGAGGAAGTTTGATGAAAATACCATTTTTTAAAGGTCAGAAAATGCATAAGCCCATTACTTTAATATTGTTTATTCTCACGAGAGGCAAAGTGTTCAGAGCCCTCTCCCCACCCTGCGCCCAGACGTCTGTGCTCAAATGCACATGTGTAAGGTCCACCCCCACCCCAAAAGCACAGCTGTGATCCACCCAGCCCAGAAAATGAGGGGCAGTCTCCTGGCCAGCAGGAAAGTCCTACCACAACCCAGTTCACCCTGCCGTGTATTCTCTCTGCCTACGGGCTCTCCCAACACCTCCCTCTCCATTCCAGCCAGGCAAAAAGATATGACCTTCCACAGATGTTCAGGTTTAGCTCTCTGTGTCAGAGTCATGCCAGTCTCCGTGACATGCCAAATCCCACCCACACTTTCCAGGCTTGGCACAATTCCCCTCCCCCAGTCATCCAGGCAGAGCTCTCATAGGGACACATGGCCTTGCTGGGCATCTGTTCAGGGCTCAGCCCCCCTTCCAGGCTGTGAGTGTCTCAAGAGCAGGGACCCCGGCAGTCTGTAGCTTTGTGTCTCCACACAGCCATCATTCTGTATTTTTTGAAGCACTGAATTCATGGAGAAATGAGCGAGGCCTCTCCTCTCTGCAGCATGTGCTCCACTATTGGTATGAAAATTAAATCCATAGAACATGCCAAAGCACTCTGCATAATGGATGCATCTTCTGATTGGATTATAATTAAAATACGATTTCTTTGTGTGCAATAACATAGTTACCTCGATTGGCAGAAGGGAGATGGCAGATGTAATGGATAATTGATGAACAGTTTGCATGTTGCCATAATCTATATCCTATTAGGTTTCCTGTTTCAAAGGAGAGCTTAGAAGAGCATCCCAAGAACCTGCTGTTAAATTATCATCCCCAGATGCAGGTGGATGATAGAGTGTGAGGAAGTGGAAAAATGGAACGAGATGACAGAAGAGGGGGGCATGGAGCAGGATCATGTGGGGGGCAGGGAGAATGAGACTGTTCCTCAGACACCACAGAGAGGTCTGAGGATGAGACCCGAGCAGCCAGAGAAGTGGGGGCAGCTCTGCACACATTCCAGGCCAGAGCTGTCTGGTACGGTGGCCCCAGCCACGTGTGGCTCTTTACACTCACAGTGGGTTGGTATGAATTAAGATGTGCCCTAAGTGCAATCAAACCTACATTGAATCTTTAAGATTTGATATGCAAAAAAGGATGCAGGTCGTCTTATGCATGATTTTTATAGCGATTGTATGTTGAAGGGATAACACTGTATATATTGGGTTGAAGAAAATATATTGTTAATGTTAACTTCAACTGTTTATTTTTTTTAAGAATTATATATTTCTTTTAAATCCTTACTCAAGAATATGGTTTTATTGATTTTTAGAGAGAGAGGAAGGGAGGAAGTGAGGGAGAGAGAGAGAGAGAGAGAGAGAGAGAGAGAGAGAGAAACATCAATTGATTGCCTCTAGTCTGCATCCAACCGGGGATCAAACCCACACCATTTGATGTTTGGAAAGATGCTCCAACCAACTGAGCCACCCAGCCAGAGCTCAACTCTTTCTTTTTTAATGTGGCAACTAAAAGCTTTAAAATGACAAATGGGGTTAGCACTGTGGCTTGCATTATATTTCCATTGGACAGCATTGTTCTAGACTAAGTTTTCAAGAGTAGGATATCAGCCTTCTCACTCCAAGAAGGAAAAAAAATAGCAGCATTCATACTCAAAAAAAAAAAAAAGAAAGAAAGAGAAGAAAAAGAAAAAAGAAAAGAAAAGAAAGAAAAGGAAAGAAAAGAAAAGAAAAAAAGAAAGGAAAGAGCAGATGCCAGAGGCAGCCCGCATCACGGTGGCAGGAGAGCCATTTGCTGGCCAGATGTCCACACTCATTTTTCCAGAGCCCCGAGGCCTGGAGCTGCCATCTGAGTCTAAAGGGTCATAAATAAACAGTGTGGTGGGGAGCACAGCCTCGGGATCACTGACCATCCTAAGCCCCAAGCAGGAAAAGTGCCAAGAAGAATTTGTCAAATTGAGATGTGGAAACAAAATAGAGTTTCTGTTATGATTTAACTTGTGGTTTTCTATCATCACAGGGCTAGTTCCTATTAGTGGTTTATGTAACCTGGTGTCTATAAATGGGCTGGCAAGTATGGCTTCACTGATTACCAGCTTTGAGTACCATTTGCTGTTAATGACTAGGCCTAATTTCTGACCCTGCACCTCCCTCCCCAAAAATGAAGCTTAGGGTTCATATATAACCAAAGGAGTATTTGAAATAAAAAAAAAAACTTTGACCATTACTTTTCATCTTCGACCTGATTAAACTGAGATTTCACATAATAACCTGTCCTGGCCACGTGTATTCCTAGGAATGTGAGGGGTGGGAGTGGGGGTCGGGGAGGACAGTTTGAATTGAGTACACCTAGTGTCAACAGAAATCTATTTGCTGCAATTGACTTAGCCCGTAGCTTAAGTCATGCCTACCCCAAATCTTAGGTGGTATACTAGTTATATATTGCTATGTAACAAATTATCGCATAATTTAGCAATTTGAAACAACACACATATACTGTCTTATGGTGTCAATTGGTCAGGAATCCAGAGGTGGTTTAGCCAGATCTTCTATTTAAAGTCTCTTACAAAGGTTGCAATCAAGGTCAGCCAACCCTGCAGTCATCTGAAGGCTCAACATGGGTTAGATCAGCTTCAAAGTTCACTCATGTGGTAAACACCTTCATGTGTATATATATAAATAGGTTGCTGAGACAAATTCTTACAAATATTGCTATTGTCTTTTCTATTAAATAGACAAACGACACACCCTGAATTTATATCTGCTCACCTCTCTCCTACCTTCTCTCCCTGCTCTCCCCCTCCCCACTCACATAGGCCTTTAATCAAGGATGAATTTCTTTCACAAAAGGCTGAGTCAGCAGCTAATGCAGAACCAGCCTCCCTGTATCCCATGTTAGGTCTACCCCAAAATGGCTTGTAATGCAATTCTTTGTGAGTCTTCACTTGCAATTGTACTAACAGATTAAAGACCAAAGAGGGACCAGTCTCTTGCAGAGCAGAATGCCAATAGCTTCTGGAAACTAAGCCATCAATCTCTACACAAGCAATTGTCCACCCTTTTGCCAACCAATTCATTCCACCCAAGAGACCACCTGAAGAGCCGCTGAACTAAATAGGAAGTTGCAGCTTTTGAAATAACAAGGAAAAGCAAAGCCTTTTAGGACAGGATGTGTTTTATCTCCCCTCACACTCTTCTGTGTGTTGAGGCTCATCAAATCCCCTGTTCCTGCTAGCCAAAGGGACATAGAGGTTGGGGCTGGGAAATGGTGGGAGAGAAAAACAATCAGTATGGCAGTGCCATTGGGCAGACATGCTGCAGATTAGCCTCTCAGATGGCAGGCGTGGCAGGGGAGGCCTTAGGGATCCTTGGGAGTCTGGGGCTCCAGGATGAGCTGTGGTTGGAAGGGGCTCTCCTATCTTACAGCTCCCACTCTGGCCCCTTTGTCCAATGAGGGCACTTCAGCCAACATTTTCACTCCCCTGCCAATGGCTGTAACATCTCTTGTTAGCGTTACTGCAAAATTTTAGTATATGTTTGTTTGTTTGTTTTAAATTTATTCATTTATTCATCAGAGAGAGTGAAACATAAATTTGTTGTTCCACTTATTGATTCATTCATTGATTGATTCTTGTATGTGCCCTGACCTGGGATTGAACCCACAACCTTGGTGTAGATGGACAATGCTCTAACCAACTGAGCTATCCAGCCAGGGCAAAACGCTAGTATATTTTGATTACTTCTGAAACCTATCTATTATTACTTTGCCTAATCAGATCACAGACATAACCATCACATTTAAGCTTTTACTAATGACTCAGTTACCAAACACCAATGACCTTAGAAACACTGTGTGTCTACTTGTGCCTTGTGAAAATGATTCAAGATCTTTGTGCCTTTAAGTTCATGTACCATTTCCTATAGATTTCTGTTTTCCCTCAAAACTAGGCTTTTCTGCTTATGGTCCCTCCACCTGACTAGAACTCTCTTCTGTAGGTAAATCAATATGGTTCTTCTCACCCAATGTGGACTTGGGGGAAAAATACCAACAAAAAAAAAAAATCTATACAAAATGAGTTAAAGGTTCTGATTAAAGATCTCAAGGTCTCACCTATGAGTTAAATGCATCATCTTTACTTTTATTATTAATTTGCATTGATCCTTACTTACAATTTAACAGCTTTGTTCCTAAGAGCTACAAGAGTGGTGACATCAGGGTAAGCAATTAAGTTCAATTTACCCCTTAACTTTTATGCATAGATATGTTGTGTTTGTGTGTTTGCATATACATGTGTGTACATTTGTTCTCCCTGCACATCACTCATGCATCATCTGTGGGAGAAACACTGAAGATACCACAGACTCGTCACTCTTCTTTAGTCCTCACATCTGAGCAGTCACCAAGACCTTATGATTCCACTTAAAATATTTCTCAAACCCATCTCCTCTTGCGCATTCCATTGGTTATCATTACGTGTGTTAGTTTGAAGAACAGCTGTGATGGTTAATTTTATGTGCTAATGTGACCATGCCAGGGGTACTTTTTTCCAGGCACCAAAACGCTCAGTCTATCTTAAGAGGTGGGAACTATACATGACATAAAAGAACTAACAATACAATTCAGACTCTCTTGGCTTTCTCCCAAAGATGGACAACAGAGATACCTCAGCCACATTTATTGCTAAGGATTTGATAGAATCAATGATTTAAAATAAATTGCAACACACTGTCTAACAAAATAGCAACTTTTCTTCAGGCATAGCATCTACAACAAACCAGTAAAAGCCGGCTCCTACAGGCCAAGATTTGCCACCTAGAAATAGTCATATCCAGAAATAACATGAGGATGACAGTCTAAGGACCCAGACCATCTATCAGGACAGTGATTTCAAAAGCTTAGTGTAGGTGGATGTATAGGACCAATAAACCAGCCCTACCATATTCTATGAGAAAGAAATATCCTATATAATAAAAGGCTAATATGCAAATCGATCAAACGGTGGAATGGCCGATTGCTATGATGCGCACTGACCACCAGGGGGCAGATACTCAATGCAGGAGCTGCCCCTGGTGGTCAGTGCACCCCCACAGGGGGAGTGCTGCTCAGCCAGAAGCCTGGCTCAAGTCTGGCAAGTGCAGCAGCAGTGGCAGGAGCCTCTCCCGCCTCCACGGCAGCACTAAGGATGTCGGACTGATGGCTAAGGCCCACTCTCTGCCAAGGGCTCCCGGACTGCAAGAGGGCGCAGGCTGGGCTGAGGGTACCACCCCTCCCCCTGAGTGTACAAATTTCATGCACTGGGCCTCTAGTTCCATGATAAAGGCCTGGGAGCAAGCCTGGGGAGCTTGTGTGTATATGGTAATCTTGGTAGGGGTGACGTGCTTGGGGGCTACCCATTAGCTGAAGTCTACACACTGAAACCTCCAGTATAAATTCAACACCACAAGTTAAATTAGGCAGTTAAATGCCATCAGTCAATTTCTCCTTCCCTGTCAAAACAGCAAGCCACAATATCACTGTTGTTAATTGTCTGAACGCACTGCTTCCCCAGCCAAATACTACCATCACAAAAGAGACCAACCATGCCTTCCTTGGGCTTCCTATTTTAATTTTTTTTTAAGAACTTGGGTTTCTAATTCTTAAATTAGAGTAACAGTTCACCCAAAAGAAACAATCTATTCTGAGTCTTCACTCAGAATTGACCAACCTAAAGAGAGCGAGCACTGGGGAGGGGCTCTTCAGGAAGAAAACATGCAAGGAGATTGGAAGACTTGCTGGTGGTTGGCTAAGCATTACCCTTATAAGGTTCTAGGGAGAACTGATGAAGTCATGGTACAAAAAAAAAAATCTTACGAATGACTCCCAAGCTGTCAGCACAGAGACCGTAACAACCATATACAGAGAAAGTATGCGGACAGGCTATATTAATTCCTGGGTGAATGACGGGACCACAATGCGCTGGGCGTTCTGCAATGTGAAGTCAATTGTTGTCGTAGCATTCTCGCAGTGATAACTCATGTAACGGTGCCCCGTTCAGGTGATGTAAATGGGGGCTGAAATGAGAATAACATCTCCGGAAAGCCCCCCGTGCACCGAACGACGGCAGCGTCTGTGAATGTTTCTGTTCTGTGGTTTAGCTATGGGGCCGTAGTATTGAACCTTCTGTTTCGGATGCATCCAACCTTGAATGTGAAATGATGGATCTCCTTAGATTTTAAGCCCCCGACACTTTATTCCATTAATAAATATTCATTTTCCTTTTCTCCCTCCAGTAGCATTTTCTCATCAATCATGCCTGCAGTCACAGCTGTGAGAGCCTTTTACCCATCACTGTTTGTCTCTACACGACTCTGTGCGTCCTTACAAAATGAGGAAATTATTGGAGATGGGGTGGGAACCTTTTGTTTGGTGTGGCTTTTAATCGTCATCGAGTCTGTGTTTATTCCCAGAACAAAACCACTTTTTTTTTTCTCTCTTCATTTTCTTCTAGTCCACGTATAAATCACTCCATTGGATTCTACTGTCTTATAAAAATAAAAACGATCCCCAAGTGTTCCAGAATTACTCAGGGACTGTTCGGTGTTCAATATGTCAAAGCAGCCAAGATAGACAGTCAGGAAGGAGATTAGAATCAATGAAGAAAAATCCATCCTGGGCAAAGCTGTCCCGCTGCCAGCACTGCCGGGGAAAGTCCTGCTCGCTCGCCCGGCACTCTCATTGCTGGGAGAAAAAGTCTTCAAGCATGAGACTGGGGAGGAGGTTGCAGTCTCTGCAGTCGGGGTTCGCATGACAAATCCACAGTTTACTTTGTCAAAGTGGAAACTCCTGAAGAGTGCCCATTGGAAAGGTGTCCCTCACCTCTCAGCTGCCTCCAGATAGCAAGCAGCCATCCAGACCACTGCAGGGAGCTCAGCAAGAACCAAAAACTATGGGGTGCTGAGATCTCTGGTTATTCCCTGCTGAGCCCCCAACACCAGAGACTCTGCCTGGGGCAGGCTTTCTGCTCCATTCTGCTATTCTTCTCACCCTCCCATCCAGCCCTGGTTATCACCCGGTCTCTTCCTACCCCATTCAATAATAGGTTGGCTGCAGAAGTGGGATCCGTGAGCACGTCACAGACCCAGACCCACGTTCTGCGAGTACCTTCTGTGGGCATGGCCTGTGCCATGCTGCACATTTGCAAACATTTCCCCTGGAAACCATAGGGTGGCTACAAAGGGGGAAGGTGGAACATGAGGAAAGGAAAGCAGGTGGAGCAGGTGTACTCTGAAGACAGGAAAGCACTCGGGGCAAAGGGGCTTTGCCTTTGCCTTCCTTGGAAAACCTAGGAACCTACTGGAAAGGATGTCTGCTGCTAATGCATAGTGAGACTCACAGAAGTGCACAAGGAATCCCAGCCTGGGCGTCTGCCTAGCTTGTCTCTAAAGGCTCTCCTGCGCCTTTGGTGCTGAGACTTCTGGTCTGATAGGAAAGGAAATTCAATTCTTCCAGATGGAAGTCTGGGACAGGAGACTGCTTGAATTCCTCACCCCCCAGTCACAAAACCCAAGTTTGTTTTTTTTGAGTTGAGTGAAAGGGGAGATGTATCAAGTCAGCATCCTCATTAACAAATTGGAAACATGAGGCCCAAAGTCATGCATGCAGGTGGTCATGTGACCAGGGCTGAAAGCCAGGTCTCTGGATTGCTATTCTTAGACTCATTTCCCCACATCTAACCTTAAAATGGGTCAATATGGGCAGCAGTTGCTCCTTCCTACGGAAAGCTGAATGTTGAGTACAGCTTCCATCAGCCTGCAAACTGGATCCAGGATGCCTGCTGCACCTGAGCAGGTGACACCATGACATGTCATCATTGAAGCACAGTGCTTTAAAGAGACACCTCCACAAATGTGTCTCAAGAAGGGTCACCAATTACCTCTTGGACCTTTGAGTATGTGACTTGCAACTTTACCCGAGTTTCTTCTTTGTAAAATAAAACAGATACTAGCTACTCCTCTTACTAAGTTGTTGGAAGATCAAATTAATGATTAATTATCCGCACATAGATATCACTCTTATATTTGACAGTATTATTTTCAACAAACCTGTTATCGTAATTTATGTGTCCAACAAGTAAGACTAAATACTGTAAGTTACTTTTTAACTCAAAACATGACAAATGCAATCTGAAGGAAACATTTCAATATACTAAAAGCTCATAAAGCAATTCATAATTATGCTTGACATGCATGAATTTCCAGGACCAGATGCCCGGCATGACAGGTTTCTGACAGGCTCCCATTTCCCCAGATCATGGCTAGCAAGTACCAACCAACTATGAAGACTCCAGACAAGGAAAAGAAAGCTTGTGTGTGTTTGAGAGGAGTGCTCTAAAACTAAGCAAAATTTGTCTGAAATTTCAGGGGAGACAGAAAATTGATAGTTGAGTTTGGGCAGTGCCCTAAAGAGGGGCAGGCCAGGGCTCTTCTGGGGCGACAGTTGATATAGCCTCTGAGTTTCAATGTGGCCCAAGCATGTCTTCTGGCTTGCTTTAAAACAGGGTAGTTATATAGCTGTTTATAACCATCCTACACACATAAGTATCAGAGAGGAGGATGCCCTGGAATAGGGAGGCATTAGGAGATTCTCTGGGAAAGGGTATAAGGAATGGCTGAGTGAAAACATGAACACAGAGCCTCCACATCCCGACACTCAGCAAGAGGAACAATCTTGGATGTCAAGTTTGCTCCTGCATCCTGATGGTACTACTAGCCAAGGTGGCCAATGGCCCCTAAAACATTCAAAGTGAGCTTATAGAGAAAAGTGAGGTCTCTGAAAACAACATGAGATATTTCTAAAAGCAAATAAAAGTGGGAAAACCAATCGCAGAAGGTGAGAGTATATGCCAAAAGGGAGACTCTTTAATCTGCTTGGAGGTCATTTTCTTATATAATAATTAGCTAATTCTTCTCAAAACTTCGCTAAATGATCATTCTTTCACTGGTTTGTGATGCTGTCACTGTCATATACCAAATTCAGATATATATGTGGATTTTTAAAAAGCAAACAGATTATGAAAGGTAATAGCATTCGGTTAACAGAGGAAATGTAATAGAATATATATTTACCTGAAACTGGGCAGGTGTTTACCTTATAGTGGAAAAGGATTTATGAAACAAAGCTCAAAATACATAAACCATGAGGGAAAAACTAAACAGAAAAGGATTACTGTACTGCAAATGCCACTCTGTGCAAAGGCAGTAATAAGTGTGGCCTGAAAGGAGATATTAATAAGAAATTACTATCTGGATATATGAGAAATTTCCATAAATCATCCAAAAAAAGATAAGAAGCCCAGTATAATATAGACAAAAATATGAATAAGCAACTCAGAGGGGATCCAAAAAGCTAATAATAAAGGCTCACACTCAGAAGTCATCCGTGAGTGTCACTTTGCTGTGATCTGATAAGCAAAAATTAGAAAGTCAGCAAAACGAAATGTTGGAAATAGTAATATTCATGCACCACTGGTGCCTTTCTGGAGAGGATCTGGCAAAACTTATTAAAATGAAACACACATATAGGCATGATCCCTGAGTGAATATCCCGATGAAGCCCTCCCTCAGTGCCACAAGGAGATATTTTCAAAGATTTCCACAACCACATGACTTGTAACAACAAGAAGTTGAGGCAATCTCCATGCCCACGCTTGGAGAATAAACACATGAAATGTGGTCTAAGCCCACTATGAAATACTCTGCAATAGTCAGAAATTGTCCAATTGCACAGAATAACATGAGAGTATAAAGTAAGAGAAAGAGATTTTTTAATCAATTTATATGAACTAAAACACACATGATAATTTTTTAAGGATATGCAGATATCGAAACATCTAAACAAATACAGAATTTGAATCGGGAGGACACAAGTTAAATACACTGGAGAGAATGCCTAGGCAAGAAAGGGAATTGGAGTTGAAAAGGAAAATGACTAGTATTAAATGAAACAAAAGAGGCACCTTGCATGAATAATGGTGATATTATTCATCCATGCATGCATTCACTCGTTACTTAGTAGGTGTGTGTTGATTGCCTACTTGGGCCTCATAAATGCACTGGGGTGACAAAGGTGGAGGGAGAGAAAAGCTCTCTGCCTTCATGCTACTTCATGCTAATGGACTGAGGAATAGACCAAGGACAGGGAGCAAATTAACACTGGGCTCCTATGATTCTAGGGAAAAAGGAGAGGATGAGGATGATGATGATGATGAGATGATGGTCATGGTGAGGAATGATGATGATGATGATGATGATGTTGACAATGAAATTACATTTGTAGTGGCATATCCTATGCTTGATAATTCCCAAAGCTCACTAGCATATATGAAATAAATTTAGGCAAACTGAATTTTGGAGCTTGGTACATTTGCATTAGAGGATATTTTAGACAGCCTCAGCATGACATAGAACTCCCTGTGGAAGGACATCCCGTTATCTGGTGCCCAGCAGCACTTCTCATACCCTGCTCTGCTCCCCAGATGCACACAGCATTCATAAAGCAGAGGATGTAGAAAAGAAACAAAATACCACGTGGGTAGCTAGATTTTCCTACTGCTGTCCCTCATTAGCTTTCCCCTCCTGGAGCCCCCAGTCAGCTCAGGGTTCCAATGTTGTGCCGGATTCCATTCCCTCTGAGTGGATCTGCTGCCTCTAATTCAGGAGGCCAAAGGCAAAGATGGATTCCTCCTAAAAGGGGGAGCATGCTAGTTAGTGAGAAATGAGGGCTTCACCCAGCCCCTTGCCACCGGGGTCCTGCCTTCAAATCTACTTAGAAGAAGTGAGTCTGGATGAAACCCTACTATGCAATCTGTATTTTCAAGAAAAAGTGACAAAGTAATAGCTTTGAAACCAAAGAAAGTGGCACAGGACTGGTGTGTGTGTGTGTGTGTGTGTGTGTGTGTGTGTGTGTGTGTGTGTTCACAGGCAGTGGAGGTGGTGGAGCGTGGGGGATAAAGATGAAATGAGAATACCCTCCAGAGACAGCATCCAATCTCAAATTTGGCACTAAGATATCTCAGCCTTCAAAATCCTTCTCAGAAATTCAGTGTCTCAAGAAAAGGGCTCATTTCCTTTAAGACTGAGCCACTTGCTATTTCTACCTTTCTCAGCCACAAAACACCCTGGAAACCTCATTCATGGCATCCTCCTTCCTTCCTCCTCCCCACACATTTTTCTGCCTCTTCTGGACAGTAGACACAGTAAAAAACACCCAGACTACACATAATGGCTGAGGCTGGAGGTGGGTAGAGATTCCCAGAAGAAAAGATAGGCACTTTCTCAGGGTCGGTACATAGGCACTTAAAACCTCAGACACAAGGGTTTTGAAACATCACATTACCCTTCAGTATTGGCACGCGTACTGGCCAGTGCGGCCTGTCACAGCACTTGGCAATGCCTTTCAAGGGCTTTATACATATCCACAACCTCTGACCAGTAAATGCTCTTAGGAGAATTTATACATAGGAAATTATCAGAAATAGCAGCAAAGACTGACATTTAGGAATACTTAATGCAGCATTTTACATGTCATCTGAGGCCTTCCTGTGTTTTGAAAATTAAATAAAACCATCCCAAGACTCTATCTCAGATCCAGTGGAATTCCAAAGTCTTTCTCAAGATTTCTAATAATTCGCAGGGCTTAACCTTTAATTCCTGTAAGGAGTGAACTCTGAATTTACCCAACACTCATCTAAATTCAGAGCTTAAACCAACTGAGGTCAGGGAATAAAGTCTCTTTTCTTGACTTTCTCTCCAACACAAGCCTGTGGAATGTGTAGAAGCTTCGGTCTTTGGGGAGGAATCAGGAAAACAGAGGGAAGATAGATCAGAGGAATACAAAGACTTTCGGTTTCAAAATTTTTAAATTTAAATTCTTTATAAAAAAAACAACCTTTGCTCACCTGGACTTCTCATTAAATACTGGCCCCTGTAAATCGCTCAACTCATTGTCCTTTTCTGTTTTAGTCTCTTTGCCCCTTACCCTCACACTTCTCTGCTTGCCCTAACTCCAAATTTTATCCAACACCATAAAGAGAACAATGTAACTCTCTGTTTTGCTCTCTACAGATAGGCCATGCTCTCATGGCCATATCAATGAGCCTATTGAGGTATTTTCCTAAAGACGGCCAGTTATGAAGAATTTCTTTCTTAATAAGGTTGTGCAGACAATAAGTTTCCCACTTTGTCAACTGACATCACCATGCATTCATGTGATGATGGGACTGTGGCAGTCATTTTGTGACCAAGGGAGAAACACAAGGGCCAAGAGTGGAGGACCAGAAAGGGCCTGGGGGCCTAATAATATTACTGAGCTGCAAAATTAACCCTGAAATAAATTACAACCCTAATTATTGTTACAAGAAATAATAAACACCCCTTTCTTTTTATCATTATTTAAAACATTTTTAGACAAATGTATCAACTCAATTACCCAGAGATAATGTCAAATTTCACAGGTGAGAGACTCAGTCCTACAACACTCACCCTCACACACACACACACACACACACACACACACACACACACACACACACACACCATGTTAGATGACAGTTGTAAGCCCAGGTCATCATCTGTGTTTCTGACCAATTGACAACAAATCTGAAGTTTCCATGTCCCACCCCAACCCCCTTGAGTTTGATTACTTTGCTAGAGTGGCTCACAGAACTTAGAGAAATACTTCAATCTGAAAGCTTTCCGAACTCCCTACTACTGGGATTTTATGGAGCCTTCTTCACTTACGGTAAGCATGATTAATTATTAACTGCATTCCCTCTCCCCTCTCTGGAGATGGAAGGGGGTTGGAAATTCCAAGCACCTAATCATGGCTTGGTCTTTGTTATGACCAGTAACAAATATAGTATAGTATATATGTTTTCTATTAACTCATAACAAATATATTCACTTGCAGCCAAAGATATCTTAAAAGATGCATGATATATCAAACTCTTAATATCTCTAAACCTCAGTTTTCCATCTTTACTATGGGCATAACTTTAGTAATTTATTCTATTGAATTCTTTCAGAGATATAATAATATAACACCAACATATTTTAATAACCTATACACATCATACTTTTATTCATTCATTAATCCATTCTTTTCTTTGCTGTTTCTTCTACCCTTCTTCTTTCTTTGGAAACAAGAAACTCATCCTTCCCTGACTTACCTGCCTGGCCATTGCGTTTTCCTCTGTGATCTATAAGATACATGAATGCTTTCATTGGCATGTTTTATGAATATGTACTGATGGGAATTTGATGGTATTAATGCAAGGGTCCAAAAAGAAAAACAGAATCCTATGAATTCTACTAATCAATGTTTCTCCCCAATGGGATTCTGATGAAAATGGTCTCAAGGAAATGTAGCCAAATGGGAAACAAATACTATTCTGTGATTAGTCCAAAGAGTGTCCTACACCTAATGCTGAACTCTCCTAAAAATTGGGTTAGAAGAGTGAGACCTCTTTCCTATCACTATGAACTCAAACTTTGCCTCTGACTGCCATGTTCATGGACACATAAAGAAAGAAAGACCAGAGCAAGGAGGAACGAGATGGTCAGGCACCATCTGTTTGCAATTCTATCAAATATTGCAGACTAGAGAGAGGGGGACAAGGGCTAGGGCTCCCCTAAAGACAAGTTCTATCCAGATATGTCTACCTTGGGGTGCAAATAGTGCTTTGAATAATTGTCAGTCATATTAGCAAGTTTAGTTTTCCTTCCTTGGAACATTTCTGATGAAGGCAGATGAGACCAAAATGTCCTTTCCCAGTAGTATATATTTGATTAACTTCATATATTCATGGATTTGCTACCTGTGATAAATTATACCCCTGTTCAACATTTACTACCTTCTATGCATCTTCCTGCTTTTCTGCTTGTGGTCATGTGGCAGTCTTTGGTCAATTAAGTATGTGCTTCTAACCAGAGGGAAATCCTTGGGGTTAGAAGCTTTAAGAGACAGCACTCTATCATTCTATTGGCAAGGTAACCAGCAATGTTCCAGACAGTATCTGCTCCAACATCCTGGGACCTGGGGTGAGAATGGGGATGATCTAGAGCCGAACCCTCAGCCAACCATCAATAGACAAGTGGTGTGTGTGTGAGCAATAAAACCTTGTTTGAAGTGATGGAGATGTTCCAGATGCCTATAACAGCAGCATAGTCTAGGCAATAGAGATGGTCCTGGCAGTTCCTCTAGGAATGTACCCATCACTATATTATCAGTTTATTTTTTTATTGACTTCAGAGAGAAAGGAAGGGAGAAAGAGATAGAAACATCAATGATGGGAGAGAATCATTGATCAGCTGCCTCCTTCATGGCCCTCACTGGGGATCGAGCCTGAAACCAGAGCTTATGCCCTGACCTGGAAAGGAACCATGACCTCCTGGTTTATAGGTCAATGCTCAACCACTGAGCAGCATCAGCCAGACTATATAATTAGTTTAATACAAAGCCTAACACATATGTATATTCAATGGATCGGCAGAATAAATGGATGAACATTTTTTATCGAAACTATTGTTTTCTTCACTGAGAGGCAATATAGTATAGCAAAGGAGATCCAACTTAGGAGTGACAAGACTCACTTTAAATCCCATTTGCCACTTAGTAGCTGTGAAACTTTGGCCTCTTCAAAGTTCTAAGTCCCAGTCTCCTCCATTCAAGAAAAATTGTGTTTAAATACCTTCCTTCAATAGTACTGAATAATTGATTGGTTGGGCAGGATTGAGGAAAAAGAGGAAAAAAGTAAAACAGAGGATAATTACCTGATTTACCAAGGAGGAGGTGAGAGCACTGCTATTTGATCTAGGTAGATCAAAGCAGGCAATATGTGACCTGTCTTGGAGACTGGACAGAGGTATGGGATATGAATTTAATTTACATATCCTGGGTTCTAGTGTGCTGTGGGTTATCCACATTGAATTGATGATCTGCTGATGAATATACGTGTTTAAAACTTAGGAAAGATATATGTGTGAATGTACAAATGTTTGTTGATGAAATTAATAGTTAAATGCAGGTCAAGGGAGGTATGTTAATACTAGATGAGTTCTTTGGTAAACATATTTCATATTTTGTGTATATGTTTGTGTGTAACCACCAAATGTCTGTGGATAAAGGGTATACTCTGAAGACAGAAACGTTAACTATATTAAAACCAATTTCCATTAAAGGAGACCCATGTCTATGTCACAAAACGCAAATATAGTTGCTGAAGAGAAAAAAAATGTGGAGGTATAAAGGAACCAGTAGTATTAAGCAAAATTTTCAGAAAGCTAAACCTTTAATACCGACTTTTAGGTTTTATGAATTCTGGTCAGAAGTATCTTAATTAGTACTAGCTATTAAATACAAGAGGAAACAGTTGTTAAAAGAAGATAAAACACCTTTCCCCAAATCGTGAATTTAACAACTATTTTGCTTAAAGCATCAACTCTGAGAAAGGCACTTCCCTAAGCAGTATTGTGAGATGGTAAATTAAAATCAGACACAATTCTCTCCTTCAAGGAGATCGAAGCTTCAGATGGGGTGATGATAAGGACTATGGGAGAGATCTGGTCAGATGCCATGGTTAGTGGAGGAGGGAGCTATTACTTTCAACTAGGAGGTCAGTGGGGGTTGCATGAAGACTACAATATTTTTTTTTAGTTTCTTTGTAAAAGTTAAGCTAATCTGTGTATGTGAGGGAAATGTTGGAGGAGGGCATTATAAAGGAAAGAATCTTAGGAACATAGGTGCAGAGGTGGAAATGAGTTGGGTACATGCAGAAGTTGGGTACAACTCAACTCCACTTGATTATAACTAAGTATTATTTAGTGAGCAATGGAATAGAAAATGTCGTGAAGGATTTTGAATTTCAGGTTAAGGAATGTAATCTTTATTCTGTAATAGATCCTATTACTCAATTGAAAAAAAAAATTGGGCAGAAGAGAGATTGACTCTGACAGGGAATTTCAAAAGCATGACAGTTGGGGCTTTCCTGGGAATAGATTTTTTTTCATCATAAAGTTGGGAAAAATAATATTTACTGGGCAAGGATGGTTTTAACCCATATAATGAATGCCTTGGTTGGTATTAGGTTTTCTTCCTATCCTCTTTCCTGAAAGTGACCTGATAATATTCACCTGCTCCTCATTAAGACCCCAAGGGCAGCAACTGCAACAACATGAAGATATTAAGAAGGGCAGGTGCTATAAAGGCAGCTGGATACCCACAAGCAGGGATTTAGCAGATAAAGTAAAGGCAAGCAATAAAAAGAGAAAGGGGGGAAGAAATGTTTGCCAAGGGCTGTTGAAAAGAAATAAATTGGAAACCTGTTATGCATGTAACTGGGACACTACTGTGAACCCAGGAAGGGAGGGAGGGCTTACAGAGGCAGCTCTGGTGGGTCCTGGAGAACCCAGAAAACCAGACCTTCCAGGTGTGTGTGTGTGTGTGTGGACAATGAGACCATTCCAGCTCTACTAGTTGGCAGATGGGGGCTTGAGCTAATCACCAGGATTGTTTCATTGAGGAAAATTGTTCTCATTAAATTGCAATTGTGACTCCATAGTAGTGTCTATAGGCAAATTGACACACTTAAAGTTCCAACAGGAAAATCTGTGAAGGTGGGGACAGGACCCCCAGGGCACCATATAGAGGGAACTCAGCTGAAGATGGGCCTGCCTGCTGCAGGGGTTAAGTTTTTACCTGAACCAAAAGCTTCACCAAGATAACCTCAGAGTGTGATCCCACCACCTCCCTGGCCACTGAAGCATCATGAAGTCATCAGAGCCTCTGGAACAATGTTTCCAGGGCTCAAGAAGAGGAGTGAGGGATAGAACTTAATACTTGCTCTCCAAGGAGGCCAGAGTCTAGACAGAGAGAGATAATATGCCCTCTATGACCTGTGAAGCCCTTGAGGCCTCCATGAAATAGGCATAGATACTAAGAGATGGGGATGTCCAGAGGAGCCACATATAATCAGGCTGCTAACACAAGAGAGTTTCCTTGAAGAAGGGGCACAGGATCTGAAGCTTGAGGAATGGATAACAGGGAAATAAGAGAGAAGTTAGCTAGGGTTGGTAAGACTACATAAACAATAGTAAGGGTGGGTGATTAGTGATGGCAAAGCTAACTCAAAGACACTTTGACTGCTCCTTCTGCTTAGTGCTTTCAGAAGGATACAGCCTCAGCCTTCTAAACATCAAGGAGCAGTTTTTTAAAGTCATGAATCATTGCCATTCCTCCTAACTTATCTGCTCCAGAGCCATTACGAACACCCACCCTCTGGAGGATCCTGTGTGGGAAGCCTTCTGCCTGGTTCTGGGAAGAGTGTGTAGCTTAGACTGTCTCCTAAGCAGCCACAAATCACCCAACTCCAACCAGAGATCCTGGGCAAAGAACTGTTTGTTCTTCTCTTCTAAAGAGCCATGTATGAGAATACAAGATACATAGTGCAAGGATGCCATTGAATGAATGAATGAATGAATGAATGAACAAACAAAAAGGGTAGATAAACCTTCTCAAATAACTTCAGCTGGGGGCCCCATATATATCCTACGAAGAGGGATTAGCAGACATTTGCACATATAAATATCTGTTGAATTACTATAAATAATATTAAAAAACCAATGACTAAGTGAACAAATGAATATGTGACTTAATCTATCAGAGTCCTGACCCCTGAGAAAGGTCTTCCTGAAGGCGTCCACTGGGCTAGCTTTATGAACTGTGCACAGCAGCACCCACCACAGTCGCAGAGCTGAGGGCCTCAGAGCCCCTGTCAGGTCCTACGGGACACCTAACCCAGCTATACCCCAACCACAACTGCCTGCACACACAGAGCCCGCCTCATGTTCATGTGTGATCTGCTCTGCCGAACAAGCTTTACTCCTGTACTACCAGTGGGTCACCAAGTCCCCCATGGCAATACCTAGAATCAAGGTGCCACAGACCCCACTCCATGCTTTTCCTATACACATTATACTTGAAATTCCTCAGCCATGTGTTTAACCTCCTGGTTGGAAGCAGTGCTCTTGGGCAGTTGTGAACATCTATGACATTTTCTCTACAAACTGTCATGTGTACAGAAGTAGATCCCAAAAGGTGCAACCTGTAGATGGAGGCTCCTACAAGAGCTTCAACCCTGAGACCAGGGGAGACGGTGACTACTTGCTCAACATCAAAATGTTGCTGACTGCTGCTCATTCTCCACAAACACCTTGCCCAAATCCCCAGAGAGTGGCCTTCAACTCAAACCACCAGCCCACCAGCATGACTAAGACAAGCTCAAGTGTCTATGGTATTTCATTTATTTAAGCTACATAAAGTACTAGCGTTGCTATGATCCCTCCCTTGTGGTAGATAGTTATCCTCCTCCATCCATAAGCCAGTCTTTAGACTGCTGAGGACCCACACTGTGTCCTAAGTGCCTCATCTGTGTGAGAGTTTGGCTTGGCTCATAACCTCCAGCCTCAGTCTTTGTCTTCTGGATATGATCAGACTCTTTACCTATGAAAGTGTGTATCCTGTCTGAGAATTAATCACACCTCCCTGCTAGGAAGCAACACAAAAATGAGCTCATCCCAGCAGAGCAAGATGGGCCTTTCAGATACTGTCTCCAGTGGGTCACAGACTGAGAAGGAGGCAAGCAGAGGGCCAACTGCTGTTGAAGTCGATGATGAAACACAGTGGCTGTGACCACGAGGTGACTAGGTAAGGCAGAGGGTGGTAGCAGGGTTGCGAGGTGGGCAGGCTGCCTGGAGCACAGAGGCATAATTCGCTCTACCTTCATGCTGTCACTCACGGCCCTTTATATAGTACCAATGTCATGCCACATCAGCTGCACCTGTGCCCGTGTGATGACTTCCAGACTCGGATAAATAACATCAAGGACGTCGGGATGATGGGCACAAGGCAACACCTTAGTGATCGATCTGTTTGTTTCCATCCTGGGGCTATGGGGCTATTAAATAAACACTGCTATTTTGAAGAAAAAGCAGGAGAAATGACTATTGGGTGGCCTTTCCATTTCTTGTTTGGTTTGGATGTTGCTGTTGTTTGCTCTTTGGACTTTTTTTTTTTTTTTTTTTTTTAGGAATGATTTTTTCCCCCCCAGACAAATAGATCTGAACACAAGCAGGCGAACTTCCCTCGTCAGTGCCAATTTCTCCCTGAATACACTCCACAGCTGGCAAGGTGTCAACGATTAGCTGATTCCCCTGCTCTGTGGCAAAGTTCTGCTCTATGGCCAGATTAGACATGAGAAGTAGAGGGGTCGCATGACCTTCTCTGGAGGCCTCACCCCCTGAACCCTCCCAGGGCTGGTGGGTAGAGTTTGGGATAGAGCATTCTTTTTACTTCATTTTGCACAAAGCAAGCTGGGGTTTGAGGGCAATATTCTGTCTAGGTGCTGCATAATTTATTGCACTTGGGGTTATTTAATTTTAAGGAAAAATTATTTATAAGACAAATATTTCTAATTTGAATTAGTAAATTCTAAGTCATAAAATATTTCTAATTGGAATTAAGAAATAAAATTCTAAGTCATAAAATTCATAAGTCAAAGCACTAAACTTTGAAATTGGATTTGTTTTCTAGTTTTTAAAATCATGGAAAAAAATTAGTCAGAATGTGCATGCCCCTTTTCTTATCTGTTCACTCAAGAGAGACCCTTAATTAGTATGTTACCATTTCTTTTTTTTTAGCTTAAATTCTTTATTGTTTAATGTATTACATAAATCTCCTTTTTCCTATGAAAATGTGTATTGACCTCTCCCCAGCTGTTCCCAACCCCCAGCAAAGTGCCCTCAATGCCCCCCCCCATCTGTGTACATTAATTATGGGCAATTGCATGCATATAAGTCCTTTGGTTGATCTCTTACCCCCTCACTCTCCCCCTTCCCTCATACCATTTCTTTACCTGTAAAATTCAGATGATATCACTGAGAATTTTATAAGTGGAGTGATTTAAAGCTATTTTAAGAGTAGCTCTCTTCTTTATACCCTCCTGAGAACACTGTGCCTTACAGAATTATAATATTAACGCTAGGTACATAGGAACTTGGAATAACACAAGCTAACTCTGTCTGAATCCTCCCCACCAGGCTGAATGATTCTGAGAACAATAGGAAAGAACCTTGCAAGTCCTTGTAGCAACTGCTAGATGCTAAGAGGTAAGGTGTTGACTCCCAGCCTCTGCTTATCAATTCTCCCATGATGAGTGTAGAGTTAAAGAAGGAGTTGGAACATAAGACAGTCTGTGCATTTGAGAAGATTCCTCCAATTTTCTAATTTTTAAGAGATATATAAAGAGCAACTGATAACACAATTCCCTCCTACACTACTTTTTTATGGTTGTGCTACTCAAAGTGTGGTCTGTGACTAGGGCCCATATGTGAGCTATTTGTCAGTGATCTACAATGAAATATAAACGGAAATTACAAGCAAGCATGTCCATAGTTGTATAGCAATCTGACATTGCCACAACATCTAAGGAAACAACTGTGGACTCATCTTTATTGAACAGCTGGTAGGCTAGTCTGGAGGTTTCAAACTTGGGTGGTAAATCCCATTGGCTTATACTGCATTCAATCGCGTGTAATAGGATATATTTTTATCCATAATAATTAGAAATCAAACATGCTAGACTGATAGATAGAAAGAATGAAGGGGTCCTTTGCCACAGATAGTATGAGAAGCAGAGTGCTATCTATCACATTCACCAAACTTGTAAATTCATGTCCTCATAGTCTGAATGTAAGTTCCATGTGGGCAGTAACTGTGTCTGCCTTCTTCAATCCTCTATCATCATAACCAAGTACAACTTCTGATTTGTTGAACAAATGAATGAATGAATGAATGAATGGGGACTGTTTAGGGTTTTGTCTGCCTCTCAGGTTTGGCAGCCATTAGATGTCAAGAGAAGGTTGATCACCGTACATAACATGTCACATCAAGACAGGGGTCACTCATACGTTCTAAGTCTCCCCTCTTACCCAATCTTCAATGTCAAGGCAATGAGACAGAAGACTGTGGAATACATCTCCAAATGTGTAAGTCATGTCTCTAAAAAATATTATTCCCTCTGTAGAATTCGATTCCTCAGTAACATTTTTAGTTCACAGCTATTCCAAAAGCAGAGTAAAACTGACATTTCTTATTATAAGTACTTATTGTTTGGAATATCAGTGCCCCATAAACATGCCATGGTCCTTTGCAAATCTCAGAGAGTAAACAAGGCTAAAGTTTTAGGGCTGCTGACATTACTAAAACAAAAAACAAGGAAGTCATGACTTTACTCCCCCAGAGGACATAGGAGAGACTAACCATGCTCACTATATCATGACATTTTTACTTAAAATATATTTGGTTGACAAGTAATAGAAAGAGAAAGCATTAGGCTAGAATGCACAGTGACTCCCATCGAGGCCAGTACAGTCTTCCCAGAGGGACCTAAAAAGAGCTGGTCTCTGTCACTGCAACGCAAAGCCCTCCAAATTAAAATGGCATCAAACAACAACCATGTCATAAGCTCACAGATTTTTGTGGGTCAGGAATTCATATGGGGCACAATTGTCTCTATTCCACAATACCTGGGATCTCAGCAAGTTGCAAATAGTTGAGAAGTTCTCAAATAACCAGAGGCCAGAATCATACGGAGACCCCTTCCCTCACATTATTTGGTACCTGGGCTAAGATGACTCAAAGGCTGGGCTTAGCTAGGACTGTTGACCAAAACAGCTCTATCTCTATGTCTATGTCTATGTCTATGTCTATGTCTATGTCTATGTCTATGTCTATGTGTATCTCTATCTCTATCTCTATCTCTATCTCTATCTCTATCTCTATCTCTATCTCCATCTCCATCTCCATCTCCATATCTATTATCTATTATCTATTATCTATTATCTATTATCTATTATCTATTATCTATATCTATATCTATATCTATATCTATATCTATATCTATATCTATATCTATATCTATATCTATATCATCTATCTATAGCTATAGCAATATCTATGTCTATATCTATATCTTGCCTCTCTATATGGATTGGGTTTCTTCACAGACTAATAGCAGACTTGGGGTAGCCAATTACATATATGAAGTCCCAGGCCTCCAATATGAAAACTTCCTGAAAACAAGGGGGAAGCTTCATGGCCTTTTAGGACCAAAACTTAGAGGTCATATTGTATCACTTCTGCTGTACTGTATTGGCCAAAGCAGACACAAGCACATCCATATTCAAGGGGAGGTAACATAGAAGCAGTTAATAGGAAAAATGTCTAAGAATGAAGAACCATATTTGAAAACCTCTCCAGTACACACGTCTTCTAAGACTTTCGTGAACAGCCAGGGAAGTTAAAGATCCTATGAAGCATGTGGTAGTTTTGCACCTCAAAGAACTTGTCTTCCAGGATGCCAGGAGTGGCCCTATCTACAAACACTACACCCACAGATTCACAGAGATGGATAGAAGCCATTTCACCCAGGAACAACATCCCTCCACCCATCCCTTTTTACAAAAGAGGAAATCAAGGTCTAGGGTTGATGGGCTGAAACTAGACTCCAGCCATAGACAGTTGTAAGCAACTTTCTGAGACAACAAACTTTCTCAAGGTAAATCCATGTTAAAATTCCTAGTGTATACTGTAAAACCATCAGTTTTAGAACTGGTGGTGAAAGTATGATGAGTAACAGGATATTTACACCATGTCAAAGTATCTGCCCACTCATTATTTACTAATTAAATAGAAAAAAAAGAGGAACATCACAATGGAAAAAAATGGTGGATACCAACTTAACCTGTTGATCAAAGTGACAGATGGGCATTGTTTGCCTCCTGACATAGGCATTAAGAAGGTGCAACATCTGCCTGGCCAGTGTTCACAGTGGTTGAGCATCATCCCATGCACCAAGAGGTACTGGTTCAATTCCCATTCTGGGCACATGCCCAGGTTGCAGGCTCTATCCCCAGTAGGGGCATGCAGAGGCAGCCATCAATGTTTCTCTCTCACATAGATGTTTCTATCTCTCTCTCTTTTGCCCTTCTTCTTTAAAAAAAATCAATAAATACATTTAAAAAAGAAGTTGCAACATCCCTTTTACAATATTTCTGCCCAAAATGCACAGTCTAAATATAATTATGATTGAAGAATATTCTACAAATAATTTGACAATGTTTTTCAAAAAGTACAAGATCATGAATGACAGTCTCCTTACTCTCAAGTAATTCAGAAGAAAATACTATATTGGTAGACACACATACATACACACAAACACACACACACACACACACAGTAGAGGAGAATGAACAAAAGAAGCAAATGGACAAAATATAAACAGTTGGTAAATCTGAACGGGGGGTTTGCATACATTTGTATATTACTCCTACAACTTTTCTGTAAATTTTGTGTAAGTTTGAAATTATATTAAAACAACCAGTTACATAATCAGCAGCAACAACAAAATATTTAATTGTGAATTTCTAGGTGGTATTTTCTCAACTACAGCAATGAATTTAATCTCCTAATTCTTTGAACAGTAGTAGTTTAAACAAACCACAATGCCCTGAGCTCTGTTCTCACAAAGCTCTGTCTGGATTTCAGGACGTAGATCGGAGATGGTTGGGGAGATTCAAACCAGAATATTTCAGGACACAAATAGACTCTACATACCAATCTTTCAGATCAAGTCTTAGTTAGGCTACAAGTAAAGTCAGTCTAACAGAGACCCAAGTCCAGAGGCTTCAATAAAATAGAAATTCATTTCTTTCTCATCAAATAGTCCAACAAAGTTGGGCAGCTCTGCCATCCCTACTCTGAAGCTCCCATCTCTAGGTCCAAGGGAGAAGTTTCCATTTCATTGTCAGAGGGGGAGAGGGAAAAAAAGAGTGAAAGACACATAGCTTCATTATAAAAACTCAACCTAGAAATGTGTAAAGATCACTTCCATTATCACTTTCTTGGCCAAAATGTAAGTACATGTTACAGCATGACAGTAAGGAGACTGAGTCATCAGCCTCTATCTGGGTGGATGTGGGCCATGTTCTTGGCTAAAACTCAGAGTGGGCGTAATGATCTATCAGGGGAAGAGAGTGAGAAAGGAAAATGGTAGGTAATTAGAGCCGCTGCCCAGAAAGCAGAGATTGGAGGGCTTCTATAGGACCAGCCGAGCACATCAGCCATGTTTCCAACAGGGGTATGAGTTTCTGAAGGAGGTGGAAAATTCATGGAAGAAATTGGGCTCCCAAAATAGGCACTGCTCTGTTTGGTGCCTATTAGAGTCAATTATTTAAACAGCTATAAGATTTCCAGAGACCCAGGGTGCTCCATTCTGGAGACAAAGACCAGTCACAGCTTTCTCTGCCATGGACAGACAGGATTATTTTTATTCTGTTGGCAAAATAAAATGTCTTTACACAAACAAAGCTGCCCTTCTCCATGCTCACATTCACCTCCATGTACCCTCCAGAAACCGTGCATGAGGTTGCTCCAGGATGCTCTCAGAGTCCTCTCTTAAGGATTCTCTTCATCGATTGGGAGTGCTAGGCATGTCCATACTGTAGACTCTCACTTATTTTATATGGTTACTAAATGGTTTCAGTAAAATAACAGGCAAATTACTCAACAGTGCTTTTTAAGGGACTATGTCTTGACTTGTCAACTTTATGAATGGCTAAATTGCTTTATAGACTCTGAAAAAATAACTAATCCTACCACAAGCAAGATAACACATCTGTATTCTAGCTGATTAAAGCTTTATTTCATTTTTGAGGGTTTTCACTCAAAGCAGCATTCCAAACTGTCACTTTCTTTTCTCTCCTCGGTTTCCCTCATATTTCCATAGGATACAGACACGCACACAGGCCAAAGGCAATGGGCTGTGCATTTTCTGTCCAGCTTCACTGTACTTTTAGGAAGGCTGGGAGAAAGCGAACAAGAGACCAAGTGGGTACTTTCTGCTTTATTAGAATAATGAGTTTGCCATTTTAACCTAAGTCCTGAAGATGTGTGAACCAAGTTCAACATTTATATTCATCATCACAGAAACCGAAGAAAAGATAGGGACACTCATGCCCTGGGAAACCACACATCCTGAGGCCCCCAAAGTGCCACAAAGAGGCTTTGAAAGTCACCCTGGTTCCCCATGGACCATTCTCTTGACCCTTCTTGCACCCCAGATCTGGAGGAACTGACCTCTCCTCCCTACCGGTGACTCATCCAAATGCCCAGCTAGAATCTCCTTGGTTCCCCGTTACACCCTCCTCAGCTAGTCCTGTGCACCTGCCTAGTCACACCCCATACCGAGGACTTTCAGAAAAGCTGCACACCCTGGCTCATGCCACAGTCCTCTGAATGTCAGGAGCAAGAGCATCCGGGACCTAACTGCCAACTCGCTGCTTTAGAGCACCCACCCACTATGCCTTTCGGTGCCTCATCCCCAACGAAGGATTGTCGGGGAAAGCAACACCCATTCTAGCAGACAGCAGAGTCAAATGAAGAGGCAGCAGGGCCCAAGATGCTGAAAGCTCCCTCAAGATGGCTAATTTCTGACGTGTACTCACACCGCCACTTGTGCCAGTTGAGTTAGATGCTCAGCCATGTCAGTTGTAATTGTACCCCAACCTTTTTCATGCCAGTTGCATGTGCTGTTCTTGTAATTATGTACTTTAATTAAATGTCACATAAACTAATGAAAGATGAACACGAAAAGAGAGTTGTTTTTATGTATAGCAAGCGGAATGCCTTAGAAAGACTTGATAAAGATGAGTCACTTCAAAAAATAAAAGAGGCAGGCACATTCGATGATAAAACAACTGTAAAAGATAAAACATAAAATTATAAAAATCTTAGAGGATTTTGCCAAAAAGCAGACTGGTGACAGTCAAGGATGGGAAGAACTGGAGCATGGTAGGAAGCAGGTAGGAAGCCCCGGCTGATCTAAACCAGTTGTCGGCAAACTGCGGCTCGCGAGCCACCTGCGGCTCTTTGGCCCCTTGAGTGTGGCTCTTCCACAAAATACCACGGCCTTGGCGAGTCTATTTTGAAGAAGTGGCATTAGAAGAAGTTTAAGTTTAAAAAATTTGGCTCTCAAAAGAAATTTCAATCGTTGTACTGTTGATATTTGGCTCTGTTGACTAATGAGTTTGCCGACCACTGGTCTAAACCAACCGTGTGAGTGAGGAGAACCTTGCTGTTACTGGCTGGGCAATGGGCGGGTCAGGTCACTGATGGACACATCATACGTCATCCACCCACAGATGGATTTGAGGATGGTTTGAGCAGTGCTGTGTGGCTGGATATGAGGATTATTTCTAAAAGAGTGAGCAGGGCAGCTCCTTCTTGGGCACCACTCTCACTGTTCCCTAAAGTCCTCACTGCCTTCCTGCCTGGAACTAGCAGGAGTCTTGGAAACTCCACTCTGTCTGAAGAGTCTGTCACCCCATGTGTGATCCCAGGCTGTCAATCAGGTCATGGAAATAATGCTTCTCTGAAAACCTACTTCCAGAAAACCCCAGCTCATTGCTTGATCACCTTTCCCCCAGTGAAGACAGTTATTTATTAACTTGGGGAATATGAAAGAGCTTCTGGTGACAGATCTGACCTCATCCTCCTGCTGCTCATGAGTATGTCTAAAGAAGAGGATAAATCCTTTAGTCAGAGCCTTAAAGTCGTCATGGGCCTGGTGCCCATATACTCAAAAAAGTCAGACCTAAATGAATTCAAGACGGTAGGTCAGCCAACTACACATTTTCCCTGACTGTGGGCTTTCTATCAGTCAGAACAGTTAGCAGTCTGTGAGCCTAGGGTCTGTGGCTGCTCCAGAAGGAAGCTGGGGCCATTGAATGAGCTAGAATCCTGATATGTACATGCAGGTGTCAAGAAAAACATATGGAATCCCTAGCATTTAACAAGTCCTAACCCTAAAGGAGCAAGGCAAATGTAAATGAATGTAGATAGATAAAGAAATACATATTTTAAGATAATTTTGAAACCAGAAAATAAACCAAGAGACATAAAATGCAAACTTCATTAGACTGAAGAATAAAAGGAAAAGAACATGGTGTAAGTGACTTAGTTGTTCTCATATATTAAGCAAGTCAGCAAATTGCTTCGAAGTTGGTAATTCATATCTAGATCACTGCTAGGAGAATTAAAAAGAGAAATAGCTAAATGAAGGTGTGGGACAGAGAACTTTTTTATTGGATACTCTCTTGTACTGTTTGAATTTCTACGTAAATAGTAAAAGGTCTAGAGCAGTGGTTCTCAACCTTTCTAATGCCGTGACAATTTAATACAGTTCCTCATGTTGTGGTGACCCCCAACCATAAAATTATTTCCATTGCTACTTCATAACTGTAATTTTGCTATTGTTATGAATCGTAATGTAAATATCTGTGTTTTCCGATGGTCTTAGGCGACCCTGCTCGCGGTTCTCAACCTGTGGGTCGCGACCCACAGGTTGAGAACCGCTGCTATAGAACCTAAGACCATTGGAAAACACAGATATATTACATTACGATTCATTAACAGTAGCAAAATTAGTTATGAAGTAGCAACGAAAATAATTTTATGGTTGGGGGTCACCACAACATGAGGAATTGTATTAAAGGGTCGCGGCATTAGGAAGGTTGAGAACCACTGGTATAGAGAAATGTGCACTAAACTTTTTAAAATGTGTTCATCTAGAGAAAGACAGTGGAGAGTGACCAAGAAGGGAATACTTTTAGCCTCTCTTACCCTCTGAACATTTATTCCCAATGAGTGTGTGTTTCCAGTGAAATTAATATCTGAAAATCGAAAATAAATGACTACACATTATAAAATAGAACACTATGACACTATTTAAAATATCATCATTGTGGAAGATTAAAGGCATGGGAAATGTTCATAATATGTGGAAAAACTTTTTAAGAAGAGCCCAAGTCCTATTTCTACCTGGGCAAAATGAAACTGACCACATTCAAACAAATTGGTCGATTCAGGGTTTAACGTATATTTAAAATTACTTATTTTATCAGTTATAATTTTTTAAACCTGCTGAAAATAATCAACTTAAAAGAGAAATACAAAAATATAGTAAAATACTCATGTTGTCCAGACATTCTACTGTAGTCTTTCTTATATTTTCCATGAACTTTTAAATTTATACTATATACATATATACATACAGGCACAAACACACATGATTATATTAAACAAAAGTGGAAAAATATAATTCCTACTCTTCTACAAATATAATAGAAATGGTTCAAATTATGTATACCATTCTTGCACTTGGGCCTCATTAATTTTTGTCTGTATTCTAAGCTGACAATATAAACTGCTATAGTGAGAATAGTGTTTAAAATATTATCAAAATTATAAAGACTTTTGAATTCAAAATGAGTTCAAAGACAATTAGCTTACAAAGGCTTTATTGAGTTAACAGTAAGTTTAAAAAATGAAATTAATTTTAAAGCATTGATTTTTTTTTCTAAAGGAGTGAGACATTGAAATTATTTTCTAATTCAGTGTTTCAACTCATGCAACTGAAATGAACTCCAGTTAGCTTTTCTATAGTATTTGCAAATAGGTCTTAATAGTCACATTACCTACCACCACAACATGCCAATTTAGGAATAAATCTCATAAAATATATGCAAGTTTTGTTCACTTAAAACTGTAAAACTTTGAGGAGAAAAATTAATGAAGATTAAAATAAGTGGATAGATAACACATGTTCTCAGATTGAAAGACTCAAGCTGTTAATTCTCCCAAAATTGTTCTGCAATTCAACTCAATCCCAATAAAATTATGGCAAATAGTAGATTATTTTCCTATTAATTTAAACATGCCTTTACCATGTTAACCAATAATTCTACTCCTAAATATTTACCCAAGAGCAATAAAAACTTATGTTCACAAAAATATGTATTAATATGTTCAAAATAGCTTGATACATAGTAGTTTGAAATTGAATTTCACACCAATACCATCATCAGATGAATGGATATACAAATACCATTATATCTATGTAATAAATACTACCCTGCTATATAAAAAGAACAAACTATTGACACATGCATCAAAAAGTATCCCCCCAAAAAAAACATTATTCTAAGAAGAGAAAAACAGCACAAAGAGTATGTACAATATAATTCCACTTTAAAAATTCTATAATATATAAACCTAATTTATAGTCACATAAAGATCAATGATTACCTGGACCAAGTAAGTGGTTGTAGTAGGGATGGACTACAAAAGGCCGGAAGGAACTTTCCGAAGCAATAGACATTTCTGTCTTTATTGTGCTTGTGGTTACCTGGGTGTAAAATTTAGCCGAACTCATTGAATTGTATACATATAATGGGTCATTTAAATGTATTTAAATTGCATCTCAGAAATGTTTATTTGATTTTTAAAAAGGTAATCAGTGAAAGGTACCAGCGTTTTGGCAACATGGAAACAAACAGGACCTGCAATGTATTTTGAATTCCTATCTCATGGTAGAAATATAGAACAATAAAGGACTCTAATCATGTTCAGAGGCCCGTGTCCATCTCTGAATAATGTGACCATAGAAGGAAGTTACTATACGACGCATGCCCTAACTGTCCTGTCAACAGAATTATCTAAAATGGGGATATCAACGGGCATTTACGAAACAAAAGCTTGAGTGTGTTATTTTCCCTATCAACACAGACTTCCTTCACTGGCATCACCCAACCTCTTCAATAAAAAATGAACAAAATAAACCAATCAGAGGGGACAGAGAGAACTGCACTTGAATCCAGCTTCTCTCCTGACCAGCCTTGTGATGTTGGCAAAGCACTTAATCCTTCTCAGACCTGCTCTTTTCGTCTCTTAACTGAGGACAAAATACATAACTCACAAATGAATTCTTCACAAATACTAATGGAATACCTTACGGGAAATGCTTAGTGATGCTTGGCACATAATATACTTGTAGTAAATACCAGTAGTTACAGGAGGAAAGGTAGTTCTTGTTACTTGAGATTTGTTTGTTTTTGTTTTCTTGTAATGTGAGATTTTCTAATATGTTCCTTTTACTTTATATCAGTATGTACTTCCCAGAATTTCTGGGGTTTTAACAATTCATTTAATGCATCATAACTTCTGCTGTTAGAATATATTCAAATTCCTAAAGAATAAATAATACTCAAATGTTTTCTATGTTATATTATCATTTTTCCCTTGGTTTATTGTTTGATTCTTCCACAGAAAAATGGATGAAAATGAAAAAAAGAATGTATAGATGATTAATTTCAAGGGTGTGGTCAAATCAGAGGGGACAGATCCAGCAGTTTAAATCGAGTCTAGGTTTACTTTCTTCTGCAAAGCTTGGAAGACAATGACGTCACCACTTGGAATATGAGAAAGTGGGAAATGTACATCTGACCTGAAGGATGATGACACATGAGCAAATCCACAGCTATAAGTCTTGAATAAATATAATGGCTGAATTCAACATTTAAATCCTACCCATCATTCAGGTTCACTCAATAATTTATTTACAGCTTCTAAATTCATTGTAATTGGTTCAATTGTTTTCATGCAACAAACAGATCGAGTTTAGGATTGGTGAATTCAAATTTCAGGCTCACAAACTGAGAGGATGGGCTCAGTCTGAGAACAGACTGCATCGCTGAAGGTAAAATAAAAGGGTACCCTTTACACACCAGCATTTTACTGCTGGGAAGCTCCAAACACTGATGAAAAGAGTTGGCTGTCCATCTGAAAGAGGTATTTAAAATTAACTTAGATGCAAAGTGCTATTTTCAGGTAACAATTGCTTTCTGTAGATGTCCATTCTGTCTGAATATAGACCTCCAGGTCATCTATATATATAAAAGCCTAAGCAACCTACAGACTAGTCATCCCATCGACCTATCAACTAGTTCCTCTGATGCTCACTGACCACCAGGGAGCATATGCTCAATGCAGGAGCTGCCCCCTGGTGGTCAGTGCACTCCCATAGCGGGAGCACTGCTCAGCTGACCAAACCATCTAGGTAGCCCACCAGTCAGGCGGCAGCCACTCACTCCCTCATAGTCCTGCAGGTCCAATCTCCAGAGAACGGGCCAGGCATCATCGACCTGAGCCAACGGCAAGATCCCGACAGTGCCGTTGGCCTTCTGGAAGTTGACCTCGGGCACTGTGGACGCTTCCCCTCCCTAGACACTCCGCAATGAAGAAATGATATAAAAGCAGCCATCAAGTGGCTCCCGACAACCATCGCAAACATCAGTAGGATGGATCCTGATCCCGGGCCGGCAAGGGCATCCCACCACCCACCTGGAGGACCGATCACATCCTGCCCCCCTTCCTCATCCCCTTCAGGATGGACACCAAACACAGGGCTCATAGTGGTGAGCACCACTGCAGGGCACGAGCCCGCGGCAGAAGTACTGGGGCCAGGATGATCAGGAGCGGCAGGCAGCATTGGACTACAGGTTTTGCCCGATCCCCACAGGCCGCTCCAAGGGACCCCACCCATGCACGAATTCGTGCACAGAGCCTCTAGTAAAATATAAGATTGAATGTTAAAAGATAAACTGAGACATATTAAAATTTTTAAGAATTTGAGCAAAAATTGATTTGAATCAGGTAGCACCAAACTGGAGGTGGTTAGGAATATTCCACTGGCAGGAGCCTGGGGGAAAGATTTTATGAAGAAAAAGCAGAGAAAAGTAAGAAAATTATTGATTAGCCATAGTTTAAAGCCTACCTGTTTGTGATTGGTTGTCCTTAGGTTTCAATTTTGTAACCTTGAGGCATTTTCAGGCTTAGATTTTGGTTTGCTTACATAGGCCATTATAGCATTAGAGACACATCAATCTAACAGCCTCCTTGTTTAATTAATTTAAATCAATAATCTCAATGCTGAAATATCTTCTGCAACTCGAAAAGTTACCATTGAGGTGATGGAAGGAGACTTTACTTGGGGTGGTGAACACACAATACAATATACAGATGATGTATTGTAGAATTGTACACATGAAACCCATATAATTTTATTAACCAATGTCACCCCCAATAAATTCAATACAAATTTTTAAAATAAAAGTTACCATTGAATCACTTGAAACTTGAGAAAGGTTGAATACCTTCAGTTGTAGCAATTTATGATGAATTTAGACTATAAAAATGCCAGATGTTAGGCTATAAGATATATATGATTGCATTTAACAAGTTTTTCTTTTCACACAATGATTCAAGGCATTTAATAAAGTGTTTTAATCAATAGTAAAACGCCTGACCAAAGCTATTAGCCTCAGCATTAGAAGGCTAAAAGGTAATACTATCCCAATTATATTATAGCTGCTAAGATGGCATGATAGCAATTACCCTGGAAATATAGTTGCCCTGAAAAAAGCAGGAAGTGGACACACCGGTGTCCAGAATTAAAATGACAGAGGGCCCACAGAGCAGGTCTACAACTGATGGGTAATTCCTTTTGAGAATCTTGTTCTGGCCCCAAATTATGCAAGTTTATAATTTTGGCCACAGACTCACCAGTCATTGGAGTAACATTCAAGCAGCAGAGTCTTGTCCATGTCTGCAAGTTCTCCCTCGTGTATTCATTAATCAGATATGAACTTTAAGAAAGGCCAGGCAGACTCAGAGCTCACCAAGACATTCATGGGCTCTCCTCCATGTCACGGCCTCCCTTGGAGTTGGCTTGGGGCCAGGTAACTGGGTTCTGGATAATAGAATAGGAGTGGAAGTAATACACCACTTCCTGAGATGACAATTAAAAATATTTCATCATGGAATCCAGCCCTTTCTCCCTGTGTGACAATGCAAGAAGGCATGTGCAGCTACCAGGTGGAAATCCTGGTGTAGCTACTATACAGAGATCATAGTGTAGCCATTAGAAGGAAACGGCCTAGAACTAGGACTCCCTGTTTGGAAGAGAGACCCAGGAGAAATGCCCAAGACGCACTGGGTGTTGCCTCAGAAAGGTATGAGCACCCTCCTTTCTTAAGCCAGTAGGAGCTCGGGATTTATTTGTTATTACAGCATAGCCTGCCATATCCCGACTAATCTAAAGCTCATAAAAAGGATCTTTCTGCTTTGGCTATAACACGGCAGAAAATGCATTTGGTTACTTTTATGCCTGATATGTCCCTGAGAGAGTTCTGTTACGAAAAGATAACTCTGCTTGATATTCCACCAACAAGAGGGCTCGGATGCAGAAAAGAGTCATTTCAGCCACTTTTCCAAAATTAAGAAGCATAACCTTCCATTTGTGCAGCGATATCAGCTTTTTTCGTAATGCTTTCTCACACACACACACACACACACACACACACACACACACACCTTCACAAAAGCCCGAGAACATTTCTGAGTGTATAAAACCCCACCTTTACGACTGAACAAAGTGAGTAGCAGCAGGATTTTAAGTGAGGTGCCTAGTAAACCAGCTAGTCCGAGCCCAGAGGAGGCAGGCTGCTGCCTTTATCCTCCTGTAATCAAGAAGCGCTCCAAGCGCTCAGCCTTGCTGCACATCTTTACAAGCTCCTCTTTTAATAACCTTTCTCCATCGCATTCCTGACTTATTACCTCCCTGGCTCCCAGCGCTCTTATTGATATGCAGACTCATTCCAGCTGCACATCCCAGTGTTTATGCTGTGTTTACTGTGCTGTCTCCTAACTAGAGTCCATTATCTCCCGAAACAAGAGGAATGTTCTCCAATAAAACACAGCTTGCCTGTGGCTGCCGGACCCGGCGAGCCCATCACAGGGGGCAAAGATGTATCTCTGTTGATGGGGAGTAACCTGCTGTTTTCATTGGAGCCTCCCCGTGGGTGGCTCCAAGGAGGGGAGCGACTAGAGGGCTGAAAGCATGTGACTCGCTGCAGGGAGGCAAGCCAAGCACCTTTTCAAAGTCACACTCCCAGGCAAGCTTTGCCCACCGACCAGGAACTGAGCCCCAGGGTACATGGGCCCCACTCGGGGCTGTGGGAGAGTCCAGGTCAGGCAAGTTGCAGTTGTCGTCAAATTGACTTACACAGAAAGACAGGCTTTGTGGGAGGTGGTTGAAAATACTTGACCTAAATTGACAACTTGGAGAATTGAACACTGCTCCAAGCCAGGTTCAAAGGGCGTCTCTCCACTTCCTGCTGGGATCACCCATCTGGCCCACTTAGGATGGCAAACAGAGGTGCCTGGCTTAGTGCTGCTGCAGGGCCTGGAAGGGGGCGCTGAGCAAGGGAAGCCACTCTCACCCAGAGCCACGGGCCCCTTTGAGCCCCTCCTTCATCCCTTCTGCCAAGTGTGGGAGGTGGCGAGATGGAGTCTTATGTAGGTGTCATATCTCAGAGCCTGCTGGCTTTTAAGTCAGACAATTATGTTTTCAAAATCTGGCTCAGCACTTAATAGCTGGGCGACCTTGGTCAAGTGATTTAACCTTTCTGAGATGTGCTTTTCCCACACGGAAAATAGGAAGTGGGAATAACTACCTTTGCTGAGTTGTTGCACGGTTAGAAATTATATATACCAACATTTATAAACATGCGCAATGCTTCGTGTGGCCTAAGCCCTGGTGTACAATCAGCCATCAGCAAATGGTAGCTTTTGAGTGATAATCATTGAATGGAAAACTGCCTCTTTGTGCTCTTGCTCTGACCCACCTCTCACCATCTCTGTGAAAACCATCTGGAGAGCACCAATCCCTAACACTTTCACATGGGACAGAAACCCAGCACGGTGCCCAACACTTAGTAGATACTCAACATGTATTTGTGGAATTGCACTGAACTGAATTGTGCCCCAAATTTTACATCCAGAGGCAGCTTCCTTGGTTTGCTTCACTGACTTTGATATTCCTCTAAAATTTAAGCTTTGCTTACTCCTGCCTGGAGCTTCGGAGCATTTTGGGCTGCAGTTATGAAATGTTTATATGATATTTTGTGTATGAAGAATTTCTTACGCAGTCATGTGCTTCACATAATTATATGAATGCTACGGTGCAATTTAAAAAACAAAAACAGAACAAAGCTGATGGATCACATTTCTATCTACATGCTACCCCTTTGGGACTGATATTCTGCACAAAGTGGGAGAGACCCACAAAAGGCTTGATTCTACAAGTGACAGCGAGGGGTGACGGTTTAACAATGCAGAATATGTCATGGCTTCTAAGTCTGCCACAGGGTCGGACGGTTAGAGGGGAACTTAGAGGTCATCCAGTCCTACCCCCAGCCCCGCAACGTCTGCCAGCTCATGTCAGAGAGCCTGCGAACAGCCCTGGCACCACAGGGACTGGCACCAACCCCAGCTCACACTGCCAGGTCCTGGAGCAGCAGATGCCCGCAGCTAAGGAGGGGCTAATAGGCCTGCAAGGATGGTAGACTAATCAGCTTACCACGGTACAGCAAGGAGTCTGGCCATCTCCATCTTACAAAATTAACCGGAAATGTGCGAGGCTTGTTGAATAGGATGTAAAGGCATAGAGCTCTGGCATGTGAGTGTTCATACGGACATGTATGCTCATCTCAACACACACAGTGAGGACACACAGTGGGCACCAAGCACAACGCTGTTTATGCATTTTATTCCTGGAGGTCCCATAGGACATCTTTTTTGCGGTCATGAACCTAGACTTCACTGAGTGCTCACTTCCTTCGAAGATGTGTCTGAAGGCATGCATTTCCAGCAAGCATGTCAAACCCGTGGCCTGCGGGCTGCATGACTCGTTTATTTGGCCCGTGTTAGCCTTCGAATTTAATATGCTTGATTTACAGTGTTTCCTCCATATCCTTAGGAATAAGGGGTTAGGTTGGAGTTCTATCCTGCGAACCTAGGTAGTGGCCAAGGTCCCACAGCACTAGGCTTAAGTAGGGGTGGCTGGACCCTTGTCTGCATACCTAAAGGTCTATTTACATTTAAATTGCTGTTGTGTCTCAGCCTTACATTTCCATAGCTGCCAAGTAGTGGTTAAATTCATATTTTACCTCTGAATAGTGAATAGTTTCTTTTTTTCAAATAGCATAATTTTTGGAGTTTTTATTCCTCACCACCACTGTATTAAGAAAGCTGTCAAGTTTTGGAATTTCATGGAGAAGTGTGAAGTGGCCTTTGTAAGCTTTGGAGGAACCCTCTGAGGCCTGACATTCTAAATGTGATGGCTCTATTTACATATATATTGTCCTTCCAAGGAAATGCTGTTGCTTTGGATTTGGGATTACTGGATGTAGACAGTTTGGACTGTCACGGGAGCCTTGGATGTCTTATATTCATACATATATCCATTCACTCATTTATTTATTCACTTAGAAAGAGTTTATCGCTTGCCTTTGCTATCTGGGAAGGCCTGGGCTCCTGTTCTACCTTTAACCAGTTAACTACCATGTGTCCAAAATGGAAACCATCCCCACACACCACAATATTTTGAATTTAATTTAAAAAAATCAATTTGCAATGAATATTATAAAAATAAATATATTACTCACAATTCGGTTGTTCTTAAATATTTTCAGCTGAAAATTCTCACAAAAAAAATGATTTTAAAGTTGGTCAGGGCTGCCACTTAGGGAAAACATTTTTTTTTTTATAGATGCACATAGCATGTGGGGAAGGTCCGCCGCTTGCGTCTACAGACACTTATAGGGTACAATGGGTTAAGGTAGGAGACGGGAGTGAGGAATCAGCTGCCTAGAGCAGAGAACCCAAACACTCAAGTTGATTAACCATATACAGAGTGTTCCAAAAAAATGTATGCACACTTTAACAGCTGATAGCTCAATTTTGAAAATGAAATGTATTTTAATAAACGCTGCCTTTATAATTATTCAAAGTGCATGTTGCATTTTGCGGGGACACCCTATATATCGTTAGCAATTTTTATTCTGCCCAAAGAACGTTCAGTGTCTTCCATCTGGGGGAAAAATAAGAAAGAGGATCCACTTAGAGGAGCAAAGGCTATACAAATGTGTGTCAGGTGCGCAGGACACAAAGCAATGGCTGAAATACCTTAAGGCCAAACATTATCCTGGGTGACCAAAGAATAAGCTCACATTTTAACCATGCTAATGAAGCTCCCACAGGTGGGAGCAGAGAAAGGCAGAATGCCAGCACATTCTGTGGGGGAAGAGCTAGGGAGAGAAGCTCAGAGCCTGCACCTCCCCCTGCCAATGAGAAAGCAGCATGGAGGGCCAGTTCAAGGCAGGCCCTGGTCCACAGATGGGGTGAGACTTATATTCCCAAAGCAATCAAGTCATATATGTACTGGATAATTGTGTTAACCTTTACATGTATGTTTTGTTGTTGTTGTTCCAAACAATATCAAGTGACAATGGGAGGTGATTGGCAGACTCACTAGGATGATAATACACAGGATTAATATTGAAAGCTGGGAAAGAGTATATCAAGGGAAAAGAAAAGGGGAAGGAAATAGTGTATACAAAAAGGTGAGGAAGAGCAAAGTAATGAATTCTCCTGACACTCAAGAGTGGGCCTTCCTTCCACTCAGGTAAAGGAAGATTCTACTAGCAGTTGGTACTCTATGGTGTGTTAGCCACAAAAATACTGACAAGAAAACATGTTATTTTTCTTTTACATGGGATTGTATCCCAACTATCTAGCCCCCAAGAAATTCCGATTTCTTTTTAAAATATTTAAAATGCTTACTATAATCCTGGCCCTATGTGAGCAAGTATGGATGTGGGAGGGAGATAATTTGGGGGGTGGGGGTGATGCAGCTGATGTTATACTTCACAAGGCATCAAGCTAATGGTCTAGTAATGGAGGCAGAAGGCACTCATGTTTCTGAAACAAAGCCGTGGGCCAGCCAGATTCTGGAGGAGGAGGGGGCACTCACTCATTCTGGGTAAAATGAATTCAATGACTTGACAGATGAGGCAGGAATCAGTGGGCACTCACCATTCCAAGAAGAGAGCATGGTATGGAGCAATGAAAAGAGTCCACACGTGTGATGTCAATTTGGGAATGATGAGAATTATAAAGTATCTATTGGGGCCTCCCCAGAAAAGAAAGATTCTAGGCAGTGGATCTCAACCTTTCTAATGCCTCGATCCTTTAATACAGTTCCTCATGTTGTGGTGACCCCCAACCATAAAATTATTTTCGTTTCTACTTCATAACTGTAATTTTGCTACTGTTATGAATCATAATGTAAATATCTGTGTTTTCCGATGGTCTTAGGCGACCCTGCTAGCGGTTCTCAACCTGTGCGTCACGACCCAAAGGTTGAGAACCGCTGCTGTAGGGCCTAGAGAGTCTTAAAAGTCAGGCTAGGCTTAACTCTTAGTAGACAATGGGGGGGGGGGGCGGGTGCTTGCATTTTCTTGAGCAAGCCAGTGATTTAGGAAGATCAATCTGCACAGGATAAATAGTGCAAGGAGCAGAGAGGCACAATGTCCAGTTGAATCACCGTCATCTGAGTGTGAGCTGATCAAAAATGGACCAGAGTTCTGGCTATTGACATGGAGATGAGGGGTACAAATTGAGGGGTGATTAGTCATGGTGATTTACACTCTGCATAAAATATTGAGTGAAATAAAGTCTGTGAAGAGAGGTGTAATGTTCTGAAGAAGGTGCTGAGGTATAACTAGGACATAGATATTCCTAACAACTGTTTACAATACTGTGCATGCCTTAAAAGAGTTATGGAGAATATCACATTAGAAGCATTGGGGAAACCACTCACAAGTTACCGACACAAACCCAGTGCAGTAACCACAGGGTGGACATTGGTTTGCTACCTGAACCACCTCTGGGGGAGGTTAACACTCACAACTTCCCTTCCCCTGAACGTATCCAGACATCTCCTTTCCTCCACATGTCCCAAGCCAGAAGGCCAAAGACAAGCTAAGCATCCGTGGGATGCTATTCAACATATAGTACATTCAGGGCAGCCAAGAAAGTAAGAGATGACATATCAACACATCCCAAACTTTTCCTAGGCAGGAAGAAAAACAAATCTCAAAGCTACACAGGGTTCTACATGAAAGCAGGGAGGAACTAATTTGAGAAGGAAGGACAGTGGGTAAAACCATGTGGAATCACCTCTGCTTCCTGGTGCTTCATGCTCCTTACCAGGGCGATTTGAAGCCCTACTGATGTCCTCAGGGATGGAGAGGATGCGTGCGCTCCAGGAAGAGTTTCCTGGGAAACCAGAGCATATTTATAAACATTTTATGTTCTGTTATAAGAAGTTCTGCAGCCCAGAACTCCTCACCTGCCTCCTTCCCAAAGGCGAACTTCCCAAAACCATCACCAACGATGAGACGTGGCCCAGAGGAAGACTGCAGGAGGCCCCGGCCCTTTAAGTTGAGCGCAATCCACTTGCACGGTGCCAGCCATCCTGGAGTTAAACTCTTGTCCCTACTCTCAGTGGGTGGGATCAGCAGGCACCTGTCTTGCAGAGAGCCCGTCTACTACAGACCTAGAGCCCTTTGGGAGCTTCCTGACTCCTTGCAAGTCGTGGAGCCTTACTGACCCGAGAATGATTCCTTAAGAATATTCTGAAGTCAATGAACCTAAAGATCTCAACACCAAATAATAGAGAAGGTTTATAAGTGGTTCTCTGCTGTGTCCCTCAAGGGATAATGAGACATCGGTCTTCAATTGGTTTCTCAATTACCTGGCGTGATGTATCTGCAGAATCTCTGTCATAAATACGCGGCCGCCTGAGACAAGACCAGAAAGCAGAAGTGAAGATGACATCAGGAGCCACACATTCTTGGAGGCTGGTGCTGCTCTGCAGATACTCTTGATGCTCAAATCCCATGACACGTGTGCCCTGTTTTAACTGGACCACCCCAGTTAATGAATGCATCTGTTAATTTACTGAGGACTGGCTTTTCTTTAAACTATGACAGATTCAATTTCCCCTGAGATGAGCCATTCCAAAATCGATAAGGCCCTGTGACTTATATTTATATGCACTTCCCTGGGAAAAAAAGACTTTTCTTTAAAATCCTTATGGCTGGTGGTATAATATTGGGTACCTTCAACTCATTAATTAACTATTGGTATTAAATAAATACAGTCTACTAAGTGGCAAGGAATTTTAAAAGTATATACACAACCAATCTTGGTCGATACCCCTGCAATCTTGCAGGAGATAAGGATCAGACAGGAGCAATAGCAACTGAGAGGAGAATTTAAACTCGTGCTAATCACAATAATAGCAATGGTCATAATAATAAAATGTGCATATAGCAAACAGCATAAGTCAAGCTGTGCTCTAAGTATTTTTTAGAGATGGTTATTCAATCATTCTCTGTGAGATGGTGGCAGTATTTATCTTCATTTTACAGCTACGAAAACTTAGCTCACGGAAGTGAAGTCACTCACTCAAGGTCATAAAGCTAGTAAGGGGCGGGGCTGCGTTTTGAACCACATGTGTACACTTCAACTCCGGGTGCCATGCTCTGACCGCTGTGCTGTTGAAGTTCAGAGCCAGTCCCCTGCGGCAGGCGCAGGAAGTTCAGGAAGGCTTCTTGCGGGAACTAGGTTGCAAGGTCAACTGGAAAGGTGAGCTGGAATTTAAAAGCGCGAAGAGGAGAACAGGCATTCTTGATGGGATGAACAACCTGAGCTGAGCCCTGGAGGCAGGAATAACGACGGAGGAGAGGATGGCACTGTGATCCAGGGTGTGGTCCCTGCACCCAGACTTCTCGGCTTCAGATCCTGGCGCCACCACTTACTAGCTCTCTGCCCTTGGACAAGTTCCCTAACCTTTCTGTTGTCCGGGGTTTCTTGGGATAAAGTGGGTATAAAATAAAAGCACAGAGCGGTAAATTGGTAAACACTGGTAACCCACAGCCCTGGCACATAGCTTGTGTCATGTGAAGCTTCTTCCAGTGAGTTAGGGGCACTGAGAGACGGGCTTGCCTGTGGGGCTACATGATACTTAAGAGCTTGTCAGGTATCTTCCCCGCCTGCCCTCCCCTTCAAGGGCCATCTCCTCAGCATCCTGGCATAATGGTGCCCGGGGACAGCATTAGAGGACAGCCCCCGCCCCGCGCAGGTGCGGTTATATAGGACACCAGTGCAATTGCCATCAAAATCACCACGAACACTTACCCAGAGCCTGCATGTGCAAAGCGCTTTAAGGTGCACTCAGCCATTTAGAAAGGAAAAAAAAAAATGCAGCTGGAATGTCTCCAGGTGGAACCAGTTGCTGTAAGAGGCCAGTGGCTGGCTGCAGTACAGATATACTGGCTCCCACGCCCAGAGCAGTCCGGGAGAGAGGGGAGTAGGGATGGGGGTGGGGGGGGGGGGGAAGTCAAGGGGGTCAGGAGTCTTACTAGCTCATTAGTGCTAGCTGGATTTAAAAGACAGATTCCCGAATCCCAGGAGGCGGCTCGATGCCTGGAACAAAACCGGGCGCATTAACATCCTAGTATTCCAAAGCGATCCCCGAAGCCCTCCAGTTACGCTGATAGAATGTGATTTATACCGAGCAGAGCGCTGCCAAGGCCCAGGCTGGGGAGGCAGGCGAGCAAGGAAATCATTGTGGATGCTCTGCATGTGCCTATTTGTGAACCTCCCAGTGAAACAGAAGGGCACCCCAGGAGCCCTGGGCCCCCAGCCCCCGGCCCCGCAGGCCTCTCTGCCTCCACGGGCCTGGGGTTGCAGGCCTACTTTGTCCCCACACCAGGCCTGGAGATCTCAGCGGAGCTCCAGGCAGCCAGCAGGTGTTGGAAGTGCCACAGAGGCCATCTCCAAAGCCTCATCTCTGAGTTTGCCATCTGGCCCCAGGGTTACCCCAGGAGATGGGCCAAGATCCAGCTCGCAAGCCGCTTACCTTCCTTTGGGGAGGATAGCCCCCGGGGAGGACATGGGAGCACGCTGGTGAAAGAAGCGCAGACACCTTTCTCACCACGCAAGGAAAATGCACGGCTTGAAACATTTTCTTCAGCTCAGGAATCTGATGAGCTAGGGTTTCTCTTGCATTCTCCCCACGGCACGCGATGGTTACCACGGCAGCCCAGAGGGTGTTACAGAGCCAACCAAGCAGGAGCATGCTCTCTGGAGTCCGGCAGGCCCTGGTTTGCATTCATAGCTCCACCAATTTAGAAAAGTGCCTACAGGTGTTCAGAGCTCCCGCTCTGGAGGTGTGTTCAATTAGAGAACAAAAGACTATTATTTCCAACGTGAGGCTCGGTCGGTGTATTAGTCTGGACAGACTAATTGCTGTAGCAAACCACTTCCAACTCTCAGTGGCTTAGCACAGAGCAGGTTTATTTCTGCCCCTTGTCACAGTCTAACGTGGGGGGTGGGGGTGAGGGGAGGGGGGCTCTGCTCCACATCGTCATTAAGGGATCCAGGCTTCTCGGATAAACTGGATCCCACATCTCCTAGAGCCTCAGCATGGATTTCTCCCTCTCCCACTGGCAGACAAGGAAATTATAAAGGAGTTAGGAGCCAAGTTTGGAAGTGGTATACATCACTCCCATCCACAGTCCATTGGCACATGGACTATTTCCATGAAGGGAAGGTAGGAAAGTATAGTCTATTTCTGTGCACAGGAGGAGAGGAAATTAAGAGGGCTTGGGGAGCACTTCAGCTGCCTGCACAATCAGGGAGGCTTCCTGGAGGAAGTGACACCTGTCTCTCAGGATGGAAGTGACCTCAGAGGTCATTTCAGTCGCCAACACACAGTTCAGCAAAGCACAAATCCCTGTAAAACATTTTCGATGATAAACCTCTGCAGGTGTTGGTCCTGCAGTTAGAGTCTTATGACTTACAATGGCCATCCGAGGTCATTTGATCCTTTTCCCATTTCCCTGGAAAGTCCCCAGCTAATGAGAGGGAGTACTTGTCCTGTTGTCAGGACTGCAGAAACCGACAAACATAGGAATCAGTGCCCGGCTGTTCCACTCTCCTGGGATTCTCAGATGCAGACTATTCACCCAGATGGAGCTGGGAGCAAGAACCCGAGCCCGTTTTCCTGCTCATGGCCCTTCTCCTTCTGCACACCCCCTGTTTGAGGCTGTCAGCTCCTGCATTAGGCAGCTCAGGCCGCCATAACACAATGTCACAGACTGGGTTGCCTGATGACAGAAATGTATTTTCTCGCAGTTCTGGACAGTAGACGTCCAACTTCAAGGTGCCAGCAGTGTTTCTCGTAAGGCTTCTCTCCTTGGTTGTTGACAGTGCTTCTTACTGTGAGCTCATATGACCCCTCCTCCGTGAGTTCATAGAGAGAATCTCCGTTGTTTCTTCTTCTTCTTCTTCTTCTTCTTCTTCTTCTTCTTCTTCTTCTTCTTCTTCTTCTTCTCCTCCTCCTCCTCCTCCTCCTCCTCCTCCTCCTCCTCCTCCTCCTCCTTCGGACACCAGCCCTATCCTATCCAATAAGAGCCACACCCTTATGGCTGCATTTAACTTTAATTACCTCCTTAAATCACATATTCCCAAACTTAGTAGCCCCCCTCACCAAGGGGGAATATGTTCCAAGCCCCCCAGTGGATGCCTGAAACCTTGGTCAGGACCAAACCCTGCATAGACTCGTTTTTTTCTATCCATACATACCTTTTCACTTAAAGAAAGCTCCTTAAAGCTTCTCAGAATTGCTAGGATCACTACTCCTGCGCTCTGAGGCCATGATTAAGCACAGGGTGACTTCCACACGGGCGCCATGACACTGTGACAGCTGATCTGATAAGTGAGAGGGTGAACGAAGCCGTGAGTCAGTCTCCCTGAGATCCGCGTGCCCTGCTGAGCCCACCTGCTGTCACATCCTGTCTCCTTGTCTTCCTGGCCGGGGACATTGAGGAGCATCCATTCCAGAGGTCCCCGTGGGCTCCACACGGATTCCTTGGGAGGCTCCTGATGTGACTCCCTCCTTAGATTTCCCTGGGTAGACCTGTGGCTCACACACCTTCCCGTCAAGGGCCTGTCTCATTTCCCCAGTCCAGGAGGATGGACGCTCAGCATTTGTGTCCAGGGAATGGCGGGCGTATTTCTTCCAGGAATTTAATAAGATTGTATATTTTTTTGCCTCAGGGCACTGAAGAAGAGAAAGAAAAATTCCCTGCAACAACATGTCTCTTGTTTAATAAAGTTTTATTATTATTATATATGAGTGTGTGAGAATGAGAAATCCATATCTGTTCTTCACCGTCACAGCTTTATTAGTTCTGAGCTTGAAAAATCAGTGTGGTGAATAACAGAATAAAGATTCTGACTGACCGGTGATTTTTAATATTTGGCTCTTCCAGGAAGCAATCTAATAAAGTACAAGCTTATTGGAAAGTGTAGATGATGTGGAATGAGTCACAGAGAGGGCAGGGCTGTCCTGGCTTGCACCTTGAGAAGGACAGGTGGATATGACAGGTGACAGGGCCCCTTTGATTGCCGGCTGTACGATCACCTCAGCTTCAGGGCATAAACCAAAGCTTATGGTTTTATTTTTCTCTGACTCCTATCTCCAGGTCTTTGTTTTCAACTCTCCTTTAACCAAGAGCATTCCTCTTCCCTGGAAAACTCTTTACTTCAGCCTCCAGGCAGGCCCCATTCTGCTAACGTCATGTGTGTGCATGCACGTGTATGTATGTACAAGCATGTGTGCCTGCCTGTGTGTGCTCATTCCTGAGGGCTTGTAGTCCCAGCCTGGGCTCTTCCTGAGAATGGTACCTTCCTGGGGGTGGTACCTTTCACCTCCCATTGGAGCTGGGCCATGAATCTAACCAACTGTGACCCATCCCAGGGGCTCTGCAACCCCTTCTACCCCAGTTTATACCCTGCGTGTTCTCTGCCTGCAGGGGCACCAACGAGAAGAACAACAGTGCAGGGGAGACGGCCTCGTCCATCTCTGCTTTCAATGCCTTCACCCTCTGTCTTAGGGCTGTGTGCTCTGGGAATAACTATTAAAAGCTCCAAGTCTCCTAATTTTTTGCATTGAGTTTTCATTACAGTTTAAACAGTGCTGTGCATGGAATTAATGAGCGGAGTCCTGCAGGATGTTCAGCCAGGAGTCTCAGAACCCCAATGGTCTTGACTGAGAGCTTAGGACCACTTGTCGCTTAAATGATCCATAATTTTGTTTGTGATTAGTACCGAGTAGGACAGTCAGCTGCTCTGAGGACCCCTTGGCCTTCTGCTCAGCCATGAGCCTGTCTGACTCACTGCTCTGTCTTAAGAACATGATTCAGGTTCAGAGGGTTCCTCAGACGTGGGAGTTTGTGACTCCACAGGACATGAGCAGCTGAGGCCACCCATTTTATAGGACTATCCTCACACAAAGAAAAACCAACACTCTCTGCATGGATCCTAAAGAAAAAAAATTCTTTGTCCCCTAAAACTGTCCTCCGGTATTCTCAGTGCCTATTATTCTATTACTAGAACTTGGCTCCCTTGGGATTACAAGGTATTTGGTCTTTTAAAGTCCTTTATTAAAATACAAAGACATCTAGGAAGGCTAAAACCTTATAATCTCAATAAGAATCTGTAGTCATTGAGGGCAGAAAAGATGATTTAGATGCCTTTTCTCATATATTAAGTTCTGACCTGCCCAGGATTCTCCGAAGGTTAAGGCATTCTGTGTAATCAAGGTGCTCAGCTTGCTGAAAACTTACCTCTTATAAGTCTACGTTAAGTAATATGAAATATTTGGGCAGTGATCTCATCTAAAATGTTTCACACTGCCCTACTCTCTTAAATGCAACCTGACAACTGCCAAAAAACACTTCCTTGATAACTCAAGGTCATCATTAGAGCCCCCATTAGTGTCCTCTGCCCTCTCTTCCCTCAGAGTCCATCACCGTGGGCAGGGCCATTTGTACCTGTAATGGCCGTTCTTGCATGTCTCTAAGCTTTCTGTCTTCTGCTTCTCCTATAAACCACCCTCACTCTCTTCTTGCTTGTGCCTGAAGCATTCTTTCTTTGCCTTAAGCATTCTTTCTCTTTCCAAACCTATCCTTTTAAGCACCTGTGTTGTAGGAAATAAAATACCCAGGCTTTTGAGGGATTGCGAGTAGAAGAAGAGAAGACAGGCTTTGAATAAGAATTTTTCCCATCATCAAGGGCAAGAACTTCATTACAGAACCCACTTATTCTTATTCTACAGATATTTTTGCTTTTTCTCTTATCCTCAGCTATTATTTGGATAAGTGAGGTGACCAGATATCCTGGTACATTTCAGGAGAGGGGGGTTTCTTAGAAAGTAGGGACAGAGATACCTGCCCTACAAGGGAAGGGAAAGGACAGCAGATGGCGACCTCACTGTCTGTCTTGCCTTGATGTCATCAGCAATCCCTGCCCGTATGCAACAAGTTACTTCCTCATGATTTATTGTCCAAAGTGGGATGCTTTTGAGAATGAAAGGGTGCAATGTTAATTATTTGAAGGCAACGAGCATAGGCCAGGACTGTCCTAGGCAAATCAAGACCTAGGGTCTCCTTATTGCTAGAAAATGTCAGAACCTCAGTTGGCATAGAGCACTGAAAATGCAGCGAACTACTCTGCAAGGTTGGATGTTGACGACAGCAGCAATCATAGGCTCCTGTCTGGCAAGTTCACCATTTGGACTTAAATTTACAGGAAAGGATTCTGGCCAATGACATAGAACAAATAACATTTTAGCCAGGCCAACACAAAGATTGTTATCATTCCTTTCATATTCCATATGCTTACCCTCTTTCTCCAAATACCACTAAGTTTCTTGGGTTGGCAAATAAAATGTGTTTCTGAATTATTTTTCTTGGAATGTCTGTTATAAACAGTGTATGGACGGCAGCTTGGGCTGAAGTGCTACAATCATTAAATCAGATAATGTATGTAAAGTGCTAAGTGTAATGTCTGGAATCTATGAAGTACTCAATTAATATTCACTGAAGCAAACTGGGTGCATGTGTAAGTACACACAGAGATAAATATAATGCTGCTTTTAAACTAATGCACTATCTGGCAATGTAGATCCATACTTAAAATATCCTTTGGCCTAGCCCGGTTGGCATGGCCCCACGGTTGAGCACTGACCTATGAACCAGAAGGTCACAGTGCAATTCCCAGTCAGGACACATGCCCAAATTGCACGCTGGATCCCTAGTGTGGGGCATGCGGGAGGCACCAGTCAATGATTCTTTTTCATCATTGATGTTTCCATCTCTCTCTTCCTCTCCCTTCCTCTCTGAAATCAATATAAATATATTGTTTTTAATTTTAAATATCCTTTGGCCTAGATATCCAACTTGTAAGAATTTGTCCTAAAGAGACATATTTTTGTCACAATGTTGTTTATATTACTGAAAAAAAAATTGAAAGAACCCAAATCTATCAATAAGGCATTAGTTAAAAAAAAATAACTGGGCATCTACACAATAGAATATGATATATAGCTCTTAAAGGTAAAGAAATAGAATTTTATTTGTTGACATAATAAAGACAATGTGACTTACAAAGTAGTACTTATGGTGTAATTTTTTTTGTCAAAAATTTTTTCAAAGAAATAACAAAAATAACTTAAAATATATACCAAAATTATATACCTTTAAATTTTTTTTCTTAATTATTACCTCTGAATTGTGGGATAGCAGTTAAGCTTTTCTTCTTTTTTTTTTTTAATGTTTTAAATTTTGTTCCATACAAATGTACTCCATAGTTATGTCTAGATATTATATACATATATGTATGTACATAACTTTAATAATCAGAATAAAGTAATACAACTTTTTAATAATAACTCCCAGCTCAGACCACGCCCCTCTGAGAGGCACTCCAGGCTCTCCAATCAGTGTTTGATGATACTGCTCTCTGTGCTCTCAGAATTCCCTGTGTGTGTAACTGTGTTTGCATTTCTCTCTCTGCTATAGTTTTCCTATTACATATTGGCCTCATCAGCGAGACCATGGGAATTTGAGTGCAAGCCCTTTACCTGATTCATCTTTGATTTTCCCTTATATGCCATCTGACTTATAGTTTACACTCAGTAAATATTTATGGAGTGAACAGATGCATAATGAATAGGCCCATGGATTCTCGAACTAATCCAGTCTTCAGAGTCTAGTGAGCAAGCCAAAGCAGAAGGGACGCTCCCCTTGCCCCCCATAATCTGGCTGCATCACACAAGACCCTCAGTCTGGGAGCCCCCCAAGGGACTCCCCCTGCACAGCAAGTGCTCACTCTGTGTGTGTTGAAAGAAAGGATAAAGGACTGGGTAAACAATGACAAAAAGAGATTGTACCAATACCAGCTCCGTCCCAGGCAGAGAATCAAGTCTCAACTGGCACAGAGAGCTGAAAAACACCCTGAAATTAGAAGACAAAGGTGCAAGGAAACCTTAGAGATCACCTAACCCACCTTCCCCATCGCACAGCTAGGGAGACGATGGCTGAAAGACGGGGGATGATTTCTCAGCCACACATGGCAGATTAGCCCTAGAATTGGGGCTGGAAGCTGGACCTCTCACCCCCATCCCCAGCCTGGAGCCACTTCCCTGCCACGCTGCTTCTTTCCTCCACCATAGCCCGAGTCCCTGCTATTTCAGCAGCTCTCATTTTCTAGCTGGACAAACAGAAGACAACATCAAGATGTTCCCTATTCATCTCGGTTTGTCTTTTCCCCTCCTTCCCTCCACTCTCTATGCTGTTTGAACCAGACCCCATCCCAGAGCAACTGCCCTCAGTCAGCAATCTGCATGCACCTCGGGACCCGGCTGCTGAATCTCACCTACGGGGGTTTTGTTCTGTTGAATAAAAGCAAATGCTGCATCAGGCAACAAGCACTTTCCCATTCTTAAATAATTGAAAGGCTGGGCCCCGAGCCGCAGCAGGCTAGGAACGGATTAGAAATGGAGACTGGGGATCCAGCAGCCCTCATCCCCCTGAGCGTGGGCACTGCGCAGGGACACCGCCTCCCTCGGGCCTGCTGCAGGGCCCGGGCCTGCTTGTGCAACAGCGAGGAGAACTTTGCAAGCAGTTGCTTCTTCCTGACTCCATAGCAACCCTCTGTGTCTGCTCCCAAATTAATCTGTATGGTGAAAGCAACAAAACATGGACGGCCTCATGTTCCGCATCCCCGAGCCTGTGATGACGGATCAAAGGAATTAAAAGTAAGACTTTGAACAAATATCTTTGTCTTGTTTTCAGATGGACCAAGGGCGAGAAAAGGCCCATTTCCCAGCTCACACATAAGTGCTAAGGATACACAGGCCTTCTCTTCATTTCAATGTTTGCCTTTACAGGTTCAGATGAAAACTACAAAATGCACCTGATGTTGATGACAGGCCTTCTTATAACCACACAGTGACACGTGCAGAACAGAGATCTCCTTTACCTGGAGGTCAGGGAGCAGAACAGCCCGGGACACGACCTCCAGCGCATGCCTGCCTTACCCTCCCAGGGCCAGCTGCCTCCAGTCTGGATGCTTCCTGCCCATGCTAAGGGCAGCAGCCACAGCTATGTCTGCAAACTTCACGTAGGATCGATCCTTTATCTCCCTGTATACGTCTATATTCTGTCAGTTGTTTCCCATCGTCTTTCAGATAGAGATCCAAGTCCTGCAGGGGAGTTTCCAGGGTCCCCACATTTCAATATGTCTGCTAGCAGGTCCTGACCATGCACTGGGCTGCCCTGCAGCGGTCACGCCCCAGGGACAGAGACTCTGGCCCTCCTCCTGTCCTCCAGTGCCAGGCTGGTGGCTCTGGTCCTTCATGTTTGTCCACCAGGCCAGGAGCATTTTCCCCTGGTGAGAAACTCCTCTCACTCGAGGCTCTGATTCCTAAGGATCTGTAATCCCCAAGGAGGTGAACTCCCTGCAGTATACATCCCTATAGCGAGCGCCCTATGCTACCTCGCCATTTCCCTGTGATAACTGTCCCAGTGATCATCTTCTCAGCAAACGGTGAGCTCCATCATCCCACAGGATCACGACTATTGTGAAGGCGACTCAGAGGAGGGTGTGGTCAATATTCACTGAAGGAACAAATAAGCAAATGGCTGAATAAAGAGCAAAAATCAGAATCAAAAGGAGGCTGCTAAGAAAAACCTTATTAAGTATCTTCTCGTTCATTTTTGTGGGTTTTTGTTTTTTTAATGAATATGTATCACCTGACAGACATGGCTCAGTGGTTGAGCATCAACCTATGAACCTGGATGTCAGGGTTCGATTCATGCCCTGGTTGCGGGCTCGATCCCCAGTGGGGGACATGCAAGAGGCGGCCAATCAATGATTATCTCTCATCATTGATGTTTCTAACTCTCTCCCTCTCCTTTCCTCTCTGAAATCAATAAAAATGTTTTTAAAAATAAATATGTATTTAGTGCCCACTATATGCCAGGAACTGCTTTAGGCACAGAAAAAGAAAAAAACAAATGCAGCGGTAAATAAAATAGGCAAGAATTTTTGCACTCATGGAGTAGTTTTTGTTCTAGTTAAAGGAGACAGATAATGAAGACAATAAACAAAATATGTAGTTTGTTAAAGGTGCTTAGCACCACTTTAGGGTGGTAGGGGAGGAGGCAGGGATGTTTCAACATTGCTGCCGACCACAGGTACACTGTTCCTTTGCTACCTAAGACATCCACACACGCCTGTATCCATGAATATTTTTTCTTTTTAATCCAATTCCCCTAATGGTGTACATTTAATTAGCTTTCTATTTTAATGCTATTTTAGCTCATTCTGGGATGATATATGGGTCAGGCATCATTTTTTTTTCTCCACCAACATATTTCCTTTGGATAAATTCCTAAATGGGGAATTGTTTAATCAAAATGTATATTTTAAGATCTCGAGATATACTTTCATTTTGTTATCACAGATAATTTTGGAAATGTATAAGGCCATTTTAGCAAAACTGCTCATACCACGTTCATCATATCCTCAGCAGGGCAGAGAGCTATGTTGTTGGATTGTTCACAGTTGTCATTTTAGTATAAGTGAGAATGGCACTTCAAGGTGGTTTTCATTTGAACTTCTTGGGTTCTCCCATTTTTATTTTTGAAATCTGATTGTCTGCATACAAAGCGGTGCCTCTTCACCTGGTGGAAAAGCATGGCTGTGTTTTCTAAACTTTTCTTTTGTTTCTTTAATCTTTATTGTTGAAAGTATTACAGAAGTTCCCCTTTTCCCCCCATTGATCTCTTCCAGCCCGCTCCCATCTTCCCTGTCCCCCAGGCCTTTACCACCCCATTGTCTGTGTTTACGGGCTATGCATGTATGCACACAAGTTCATTGGTTGATCTCTTCCCACCCACCCTCCCCTGCCTTCCCTCTGAGGTTCGATAGTCTGCTCATGCTTCTATGTCTCTGGGTCCATTTTTCTTCATCAGTTTATTTGGCTCATTGGATTCCACATATGAGTGAGATCATGTGATACTTATCTTTCTCTGACTGGCTTATTTCACTTAGCATAATACTCTCCAGGTCCATCCATGCTGTTGCAAATGGTAAGAGTTATTCCTTTTTATCGCCACATAGTATTCCATTGTGTAAATGTACCACAGTTATTTTATCCACTCATCTGCTGATGGGCACTTAGGCTGTTTCCAAGTCTTAGCTATTAGAAATTGTGCTGCTATGAACAGATGGGTGTATACATTCTTTCTGATGAGTGTTTCAGCTTTCTTAGGATATATTCCTAGAAGTGAGATCACTGGGTCAAACGGCAATTCCATTTTTATTTTTTTGAGGAATTTTTCAACCAAAGGGCAGATATTGCATCTAAGACCAAACAGGAAAGTAGATTTCACAAAACAATCAGACACCTTTGAACAACTAGATCATGAACGCTGCTAGAATTAAAATCAGCAAAAGACCAGTAGGGCTCTACAGGCAACCCTGCCATGTAGGCACCAGGTCAGATTGTATCAAGTACTTGAGGCAAATGAGCAATGGTTCCTAAGAGCTCACAGAACATCAACACTCGTTGACCAATTGAAGACTGGCCCTCAAAGGTCATGGTTGTTGCCTTTAATTACCTTTGCAGAGCAAAGATTTTGGGGTTTACATACTGGAAGCTTGATTAATCAGATTATTTCTATATGGCTGAATAAATTAGTAAGTAAAGGCTTTTTCAATTAATTATTTAATTTTAAAAATTATACTAAGTAGCTATTTAGATCATTCATGATTCAATCTCATTCTTATGGAACCATAAGATGTAGGTGTTGTTTTTTTTTAATTGAATATGGACTCTAACAAATCAGATGTCTTTGAATTTTAACTTTACAAAAAAGTAGATGAAAAGTTCAATTGATATTCAATTTACTGTTAAATATGAGACACTCTGGACAATTTATGCTTTTCTTATTACCTGGCATATTTTTTTCTTTTGATATCAGTGAGATACAGTGTCTTTTGGTTTCAACTAGATTTCATGTATTCATATTCCTTTTTTTAAAAAGTGACATAATTTACATATACAGCAATCACCTTTATATGTGCAGTTCTATGAGTTTGACACATCAGTTTATAAATAATGGAAGAGCCACCTGCACCAAGATGCAGACCCTTCCATCTCCTTCAAAAATGTCCTTATACCCTTGGGGGCCTCTCCCTCTGTTTCAGCCTCTGGCAACTACTGATCTGTGTCGCCTTGTCCAGAATACCATGTAACTGGAAGCAAACAGTATACAGTATTTTGAGATTGGCTTCTTTCATTTAGCAGAATGCATCTGAGATTCATTTAGGTGTTACGCGTATCAATCCTGTATTCCCTTTTATTGTGAAGTAGTATTACTTTATATGGATGTTCCATGATGTGTATCCATTTATTACTTAAAGTACATTTGAGTTGTTTAAATTTAGAGAAATCTTGATATAAAGCTGCTATAATCATTCAAGTACAGGTATTGTGTGATCATGAGTGTTCATTTCTCTTTTAAATACTTAGGAGTGCATTTCTGGGTTGTCCAGTGACTTACAGGAATTTTCCAAATAGGTGGACATTTTTCATTCCCACCATCCGTATATGAAAATTCTGGCCATTACACATGCTCATCTGCTCTTGCTATTGTCTGACATTTTTATTTTTAGCCTTTGTTTCAGGTGTGTAGCAGTATCACATTGCAGATTTAATTTTTATTTTTCTGATGATTAATGAACATGAGGAACATTTGGGGGACTTATTTGCCATCCATATTTTGGGGTAGAGTATGTATTCAAAGGTTTTTATGTTTTATTGATTTAGAGTCTTTCTTATTATTGAAATTATAGAGCAATTTATATATTCTGGACACAAGTTCTTTCGTTTTTGCCAATATTTTGTTTTAACCCATGATGTCTTTTAATTTTTTAAACAGTTGTTTTGCAAAGCAGTTTTTCATTGTGAAGAGGTTCAGTTATATTCCTTGTTAACAGAGAGTGTGTGTTTGTGTGTGTGTGTGTGTGTGTGTGTGTGTGTGTGTGAGCGCGCGCGTGCCTTCCTACCTCTTTTTACTCCTTGCACCACCATCAGTAACCATTGTACAATAGGTATGTTTGGTCTACTTCACTAACCAAACTAAGCACATGTAGTTGCCACTCCATCTCCTTAGCATGAAGGGAATAAGAATGATGACATGGAATGAACATTGAACTGAGAATCACGATATACAGATTCCTGTTTGGTCATTGGTTTGCTATCAACCTCAAGCTTATTTTTTAAAATATAATTGTATTGATTTCAGGGAGGAAGGGAGAAATAGAGATAGATAGAAAATCAATGATGAGAGAAAATTATTGATTGGCTGACTCCTGTACGTCCCCTACTGGGGGATCGAGCCTGTAACCTGGGCATGTGACTTGACCAGAATCAAATCCAGGACCCTTCAGTCCACAGGCTGATGCTCTATTAACTGAGCCAAACCAGCTAGGGATCAAGCTTATTATTTAAATTATTTAGGCTCCCACTTCTTTATCTACCCATTAGCAATGAAACTCACCTTACCCATTTCAAGAAAAGTGAGGGCAAAGCGAGATAAAAGACACAAAATCACTTGCAAAATACTGGAAGGATCGCACATGCACAGGACATCATTAAGAGACATTTTTCTCTTCCAAGAACCTTCCATCAAATTTGACAGATAGGCTGGACCCCACATTACAAAGGTTCCTCTGTTACTACAAATATAAAGCTCCAAGATATTGTGTGTGCCCTGTGCTTCTCTCTTTTGGTCTAGAATATCCTTTGACCACTTCAAATTTTCTATCCATGCTCTTATATCAATTTTTTTTAATTCCATGTACTGTATTTTACATGGGATAATCATCAGACGGAGCTTCAGAAACTGAATTTTTATAATTTTTAAATTTTCAAAAAGAAATGCTCTAACCAGCAAGAGAATTGAATAAGATTCCTTCCTTTGGACATTTAGCAGAAACATCTACTTTCATGAAATAGTGGTGTTATTCAACAATAGGGCATGATATTTTTCTTCTCCCTCTCAAGGGAGGAAATTGAAGGATAGCAGAAGATTAAACATTCTCTAGGACGTGGATGGTCCCTTTTCTAGTAAAACTAGAGAAAGAAAAGGATATGTCAGTGAGCAAGAATATTTGTGGTTAGGGATTACATCTGTAAGTTTCTAAATATTGAAACCATCTAGGAAAGGAATAAATTTTTAAAAGGCTTAGTCTGTATAACCATAGAGAGTTGATAATTTGTCATTTCATAAAAATTTTAATTTATTTGTTTAACATTTTGAATTTTATAACATTTAAAAGGCTTCTCTACATGTTATGTAGCTTGACTTTGGGAAAATTACTCTTTAGTCTATTTTGGGAAATAAGTAAATCTTACACTGAGCTTGTGTGATAAACAAATAGCTCAAATCCAGAATAATTGTTTTATAATGAAGGTCAAATCATGTCACTGCTCTGGTCAATGGCTCGCTCAGAATGACAGCCAAAGTCTTTACAAGGGCTGATGCCTGGCCCCCTCCCCGCTCTCTAATGTCACCTCCTGTCACTCTCCCCTCTTGCCCGCCCCACTCCAGTTGACTGGCCTTCTGTTCCTCCTTCATGTCAGCCCTGTGTCCTCGCTGGTACATCTGCCTGGGGGTCTCTCTCCCCAACTATCACATAGCTCATTCCTGGTCCAGAACCAGCTGCATCATTTGCTGGGCCCAGTATGAGATGAAAAATGTCTTTTGTTAAATATGATTAAGAATATTAAGATGACAACCACAGAGCATTAAACCAAGTGTGGCTCCCTGTAGGACTGTACAGTATAGTGAGCACACCCATGAAGCCTGCTGCCCGGCCGGGCTCCTTGTTCTCTTTCATGTTTCTATTCCAAAGTCACCTTATTTTACAGAAGTTGTCCCTCTGTCCATTCTATATGAACTAGTTACTCTCTTTGATGATTAATTTATTATGTTTCCCAGTGGAATATAAAGTCTATACATTTTATACCAATCAGAGCATAGAATGTGCCCAGCACATAGCAGCCATGGCAATATTTGATGACCAGATGAACAAATGAGTAAAGGAGAAGTAGTGGAATTCTAAAGCCACATGAATGAAAAAAAATATATTGTGCTAAGCGAAAATAAGATGGAAAAATCAAGAAGCATACGAGTTGATTCATATGTGGGATATAAACCTGAAAGCAACAAATGAAAAAAGACAAAAACACACAGATTTTGAAATAGAGGATATAGAAACTATTTACATGTGTGGGGAGGGGCCAGATTTGAAAACAGAAATGTAGGAAAGAGAATAATGGATTCAGCCTCAGCTTTGATGCTGACTGGGCTGGGACTGGGCAGGTCTCCCGGCCTCCCTGACTCCTGTGCTGCCACCAGTGCAGCGGCGTTTCAGCACGTCCTCCCATGACCTTGTGTAGCAGTGTCAGATTCTTTCAGGAGACAGTATGATTTAATAATCTAACCCGGCCGACATGGCTCAGTAGTTGAGCATCAACCTATGGACCAGGAAGATTCCATGTCAAGGAATATGCCAGGTCGTGGGCTCCATCCCCAGTAGGGGGTGTGCTGGAGGCAGCCAATCAATGATTCTCTCTCATCATTGATGTTTTTATCTCTCTCTTCCTCTCTAAAATCAATAAAAATGTATGTTTTTAAAATAATCTAGACAGCTAAAGTTAGTTTTTGCACATTTGGGTTTAAAAATGAGATGCCCTTTATATCTTTAGTCTTCCCTTTCATGGTGGTCTAGTTATGAATATATATGGTCTCAGAAAACCATCTTTTCCTGAGGATGGGGAGAAGTACTCAGCTATGAAGAGTAGCTAGAATTCTTATAAATAGCTTATTATGCACCAAAGTTTGGGTAACTTGACGATTTAAATTCTTAAATAGGTCATCCCAATGCGCTTATCTGGGCCCGAGGGCTGTTATATGTTAGTTCTATAAAGAGAGATAGCAGTGGAAATGTGGAGGCTCCTGAGCTTTCATATCTGACTCCATGCTAGGACATGCTGGGGTGTCTATTGTTAAATAATTGTGAAAAACAGAATCTTCATTTAATATGCCAAGCTCTTATTTTGTATTATTAATTCCAAAAATCATGAAGAAATGTTCTGATCATAAATTCTCTTGGCATAGATGATCTAAAAAACACAAAACATTAAAATGCCTTCTGGCTCCACATGTTTCTGTGTTGAAAATATTTGTTTTCCAAATCTGAGCCTCTCTTGTTTTGGTCAATAATTGTGCACATTATTTGCTTTGTAGTTTGTTTTTCATGTCCATTTTGCTTGAGATAATATCCTGTGTCTTTTTATTGTTCTGATTCATTTTTCCTCTACTCATTGTGTTCTTCAGTAAAAAAACACACACACACAAAAACTGCTTTTTTCTCTCAGAATCCACATTAATCCCTTTCACTGAAAGATTTCTGATGTGGTGTTATCACTATTTTCAAATAATGCCCATATTCTTTCTGATAGACCCTAATCATATAAAAATAAGCAGAGGCTTGCCCAGCTGCTGTGCTCAGTGGTTGAGCATAATCCCTTGCACCAAGAGGTCACTGGTTCAATTCCCAGTCAGGGCAGATGGCTGGGTTTTGGGCACAATCTCCAGCAGGGGGTGTGCAGAAGGCAGCTGATCAATGTTGATGTTTCTCTCTCATCAATGTTTCTATCTCTCTCTCCCTTCCTCTCTCTCTAAAAATCAATAAAAACTTATAAAAAATAAGCAGAAACAAAGTGAACCGAAAATGAGATGCAATATAGAAGCCAGGAACAAGGCTGTAGTCTTGTCAATTGAATAAGGACAGGCTTAGGAGTCCTGTACATCTCAGTGCTAGGTCAGAACAGGACTTACTATCAAGCTTCACTGTTGAAGCTTTGACATCCCCAGAAACCCAATTTCTAGGGGCAAGGATTCTCATTCCTGACTGGGCAGCCCAGGTTATAATAGTTAGAGAAACTTGGGCACAGAAAGCCTGATCATCAGAAAGGCAGGTTGGGCAGAGTTTAGTGAATGAAAGATGTTATAACTGAATGTTTTGTGGCTTAGACAATGAGAACAAAATTAGAAGGAAAAGCACCATATGTATATATCATATATATAAAGTAGGTTACTGGTATGCAGGGAGCTTCAGAGAAGCAGGTCAATCCACAACATCCCATGAATAAATTTACACGTAGATTCAAGGATGCCAGGGATGATTCCCTGCCCATGAAAATACCTCCCTCCCTCCCTCCCTCCCTCCCTCCCTCCCTCCCTCCCTTCCTCCCTCCCAAAGGTTTGAATAAAAGCATAAGAAATCTTCCTAAAATAGCATATTGAGATAAATTTGACCACCGGGTAGAAGAAAAGACCTCTGTGGTAGGTCTGTACCTAACTCCAACTATTTCACCAGCATCTTGAGTAAGCTTCTCTTAGACCCTCCAGACCAGCCCTTCCATAATTACCTGGTTGACCTCATATGGACAGAAGAAGCCCTCTCACATTTTAAAGCACAACATTATGAGGAATAAGAAAATAGTTGCCATTTTAAGCTACTAGATTTTTTATTAATTTGTTACACAAATGCATAACTGAAACTGAATTTTGTTCTAGAAGTGGTATGCTATTGTAACAGAACCCTAAAGCATGTGACATTGGCTTTGGGGCCAAGAAGTGGATGACAGGTACAAGAGCCTGGTGGAGACCCTTGGTGAAATGTGGAAGGACAATAGGAAAAAAGTGTTTGGAGGCTGGAGAATGCCATGTGCCTCCTATGTTCACCTGTTTGGGTGAGAATGTCTAGTATCTTTATCCCACTTGACTCTCCAGCCAGCATAGGTTCAGTACTTGTCATGGGCCTGATGTGATCTCAGAGGTCAACATGCCAACACATTCATTTTCCCTCATGCTTTGCTTCCGTTCCTTGTTTCTCACATGAGTTACTCTGAATATCAGCCCTTGCCTTAGGCCCCTATCTCACTCCTGGCCCTGCATTCTTCACAGATGAGTCTGCCTTATTCTTCACCATAGAAAAGACCGAACTTCCTCATTTTATCCATGGCCAGTGTTTCAATTGCTTCATAGACGCTGTCCTCTAATATACGTATACTATCAAACCTCATGTCTCTTCTGAATATGAGAGTCTACATTCCAACTGGCTACTCATCTTGAATGTATATCACACACTTCGAATTAAACAGGATCACCCTTATCAGCTCCTGCCATCATAAGCTCTGCCAGACACTGACACCTGGCATGCACAGGGACAACAATTATGTGCTTTAGAAATGTTGGTGCCATATATAAACTTAACTCCCTCTCCTTCCCTGCAAAATTCAGTAATATTTAATCTGTCCCTCATTTTTTAAAGATTTTCTAAAGAGAGAGGGAGGGAGAGAGACAGAAACATCAATGTGAGACTGAGACATTGATCAGTTACCTCCTATATGCCCCCTACTGGGGACTGAGCCCCTAACCCAGGTATGTGCCCTGACTGAGAATTGAACTTCAGCAAACTTTCACTGCAAGGGAGGGTGCCCAACCAACTGAACTGGCCATAGACTGTCCCTTTACATATTTCGGAAATCCACTTCTCTTACTTGACTCGGATCCTGCTCAATTCTTCCCATGACCTTTACAATGCCCTTTTAAAGAATCTACTGATTTCTAGTATCTCACTTTTTTTCAATCCAACTAGAATTATCTTTCTAGAACTCAAATAAAATCACCTCATTTTCCACTTAAAAATTCTATTGCCTAGACCAACGAATCTCACAGATTTTTGGGTGTCATTCCCAGAGTATCTGATCCAGTCTGTCTGTTTGGGAGCCCAGACATTGCACGTCTAACCAGTTTTCTGGTGCTGTTGCTGTTGGCCAGGAACCCACACTTGAAAATTACTAGCCTGGACCATTTGTCTTTAAACCTGTTTGATTTGCAATTCTTCCAGGAATAAGTGCTTCAGTACAAACCCTGACATATGTATATGCCTATTTATTTATAAATTATATAGGTGTTCTAACGCACAAGCCCAGTGGGTATATTATGAAACATGCTAAAAGTAATCATTAAAAAGATGACACAAAAACAAACAAATAGAAAATTCAAGAATATTGCTCCTGTATCCAAATGTATGCCCTGCAGCAGAGGATTCTGGGAGGAACAAAGGTTAAGAATAAACCTGTGACGTGATATATAAAGTCCAATATTCCTTGTCTTTCTGGTCACTTAAAGTCAGCCTGTTTGCTCTCTAATCCTGGCTCCAGGCCATAGCTCACAACCTTAAGAAATTTCCTCTACTTCTCCAAGCCTCTATGCCTTCCTTTGAAAAATTGAGATAATATTGGTAACTACCTCATGGGATTGCTTTTAGGATGAAATAAGTCATACGCATAAAAATGTCCCTGATATATAATAAATGCTTCATTAACGCTGACTGTTATGATTGCTCCTGGTTAGACACCTTATGCTATAACCATGCTGGTCAGTTTCCTGAAGAAGCATCTATGCCTCAGTGTCTTTGCTTGTGTCGCATCCTCTCCCTGGATTATACTTCCTTCATCTCCACTGGGTAATATCCATCTCATCTTTCACAGCGCAGCTAAAAATGTTATGTCCCCTGTGAGAACTTACCCGAACCTCCTGGTGTAATTAATTGCTCTCTTCTGTGTCCCCATTGCACTTTCACAAGCCTCTGAATATGGCTTTCTACGATGTATTATGTACAGTTGCTTACATGTCATTTCCTCCAATATTGTGAGCTCCTTGGTGGTAATAACAGTGCCTAGTTGACCTATGCATTCATCACATCAGTCAAGAAAATGCTTGGCACATAGCAGATGCTCGGTACTGATTGCAAAAGAGGGCAAGGACATGCGGGCGACGATCCTACCCCAGCAGCAGAGCTTAGCCTGTGAGCTATGTTCAGCCGCAGATGGTGTCTTCTCAAATGACTCACACATCAGCCCCACTTTCCCCGGTCCCTTGGCCAATGAGGCTGGGATATAATAAAAGATAAACATTTGGTGTTTGTCCTGGGTTCAGGCACACAGCTCCTAAACCCCTTAGAATCTCCTGGGTGATGAGTATCTTTTGCATGCTAATGAGATGTCTGGTTCTTGGGGCTCCTGAATAGCTTCAGGAGGAGAGTTGTTCACCAGAAAGACAAAGGCTTAATTCGAAACTTGGCAATTTCAGTCCCACCCCCGAAACTTCCAGGAAGGGGAGAAGGACTGGAGATTGAGTTTAATCACCAATCGCCAATTTTTAACTATGCATGCCTATCCAAGGCAACCTCCATAAAAGCTCCTGAACAACAGGATTCTGAGAGCTCTGGGTTGGTGAAAGGTTCCATGAGCTGTGAGGGTGGTGCCTCCCACCCCCAATTACACAGGATAGAGGCTCTACACTCAGGGCCCCTCTGGATTTCATCCCGAGTACCTCTTTATTTAGCTGTTCATTTGAATCCTTCATAATACTCTTTCTAATAAACAAGTAAACATAAGTGTTTTCCTTTGTTTTGCAAACTGTCTGGCAAATTATCAAACTGAGAAGGGAGTTGTGGAAACTTCCCACTTATCGACAGTTGGTCAGAAATCCAGTTGGCACTATGAGACCTGGACGGGCATGGGGTCAGTCTCATGGGACTGAGTCCTCAATCTGTGGGGTCAGCGTTAGCTCTGGGCAGTTAGTGTCAGATAGAATTAAGTTATAGGATACCCAGTTGATGTCCGCAGAGCTGGAGAATTGGATGGTATGGGGAGAAACCCACCCATTTGGTGTCAGAATGTGAGTAAAAGCAGTTCCGAGGGGCCAGTGAGGTTCATCTGGGAGTCTGCAGCTGTCTGATGGACATATGCCAGCCAACCTAAGGCATCATACCTGGAACTACACCCTCATCAGCCCCACATTCTGTTCACCTGAACACCATGTCCACAAATGGTGACGAACAGAGCCTATTTGAATGAATATTGATATCTCAATTCTTCTCCCTGGTTTCGATAATTTCATGGCCTTGGGATATAAAAATATGAATGCCTTTCCTCAGTATGAAATCTCTCCCCAACCCCATTGATGAGATTGCTCAAGCTCCCAAGGCCCTGACACCTTGTAATTATGTTCTCCTTGAGCCAACTTCTGCCTGCTCCGCTGCAGTAGGTCCCTGTGCACATCCACCCCCACCTGAACCAGGGCAACATGTGTGAGTCTGTGCTCCCTGCTCACCAGCATCACAGTGGTTGTCCTCAGGGATCATCTGCAATTCTTTCAGAGTTGGTACCTGGGTCCCTGCATGGACTTGCTCTTTGTCAATCCCTCCTGCCACCTGCATGAAAGAAAAAGTGGAACCAAATTACACTGACGTTTTAACAAACCGATCAAGCCCTTCTACCCCCTGCTGACCCGGAACATTGTCACCTCCCTCTGCCCGGATGCCCCACTCAGTGGAGCTCTGCTTCCATGTGCACAGGATTCCTGGGCTATTTCGTTGTGAAAGAAAAGCTGGTGTCATGTCGCATCATGTATATTCTTAAACCATGGCACACAGCATAAGCGCGCCAGATATGCCCTTGTCAACTCTAATGAAAGAAGAATATCAGACCTATTAAAAGGCTAAAGTCCAATCACCCTTCGGTGCTTTTTCTTCTCATCAGCAAAAAGAAAAAAAAATGCTCATTAATCCTAATATCTTTGCTTTCAGGCATGAACTATGAGATCTGAACAGAAATTTCATTTGTAATGAATACATTTTGACAGAAGAAGAATTATAATTCTACTGGTCATAATAATAATAAACCATATGAAGGGGACCCGGGGATTCTATGTTCTCTAAGCTGGCGGGGGACCCAGGAGCCCCTCTGTCGGGGACACGGTCTTGTGATGCACCAGGAGCACCTGTGCAAAACAGTGTGACTGTAACACCACGAGGCTGACCTTCTAACCAGCGGACCAGAATGCGTACATCTATTACGGACTTGATCTGGTGATGAAGCCATGACGCTTCTGTTGAATAACCCTAAGAGTCTATTTATGAGCCTGTGTTCGGTTGACAGGGATACCTTTTCTGTACAGGGAGTTATTGTAGGGATACATGAGCAAGTAGGTAAAAAGCCACAGAGTCACCTTGGAACCCGAGATTACAATTCTGGGTCTACCTAATGAAAAAGGTAATCATTCTCCATGATTAAGAGGTCAACATAATAAATAAGGCCTTGTTTGGTGTAGCCTGTAAATTTCCCAGTACAGAAAATCTTGGAGCTCTGCACACAGGAGGCACTTAAATATCTGTCCAATAAGTAGGTGAATAGGTTCAGCTTTGCCACTATTCATCACCGTCCAACTGCTTCCCTGGTCTTTAAGATATAAGAGCTGCTCAACCCTAATCCCACAACCACACTATAGGCCAAGGGAAGGCCTCATGGAATTGCCATACCAGCTGTAGGCTCCTCACTTCCAAAATTATTTAACATGTAACAATAGACTACTACATTTTTAAGTCCTGTACTTGGGTCTCTATTACCAATAGCCAAATACAAGTTGTTTTTTTTATTTGTTTATTTTATTTTTTTAGAGAGAGCAATGAAAGGAGAGGGAGAGAGAGAAAAACATTGATGAGAGAGAAACATTGATCAGCTGCCTCTTGCACATGCCCTGACTGGGGATCAAGTCTGCATCCCAGGCATTGCCCTGACCGGGAATCAAACCCGTGACCTTTTGGTGAATGGGATGACGCTCAATCCACTGAGCCACACTAACCAGGTGCCAAATACAGTTTTTAATTGATCCTGACATATACTACTGCTTCCACTTCACAGATAAACCAGCTCAGAGAGATTGAGATGCTCACACTAACATACACAGCTAGAAAGCAAGAAGCCAGGCTTTACACCCTGGTCTCTTGACAGCAAAGTCTTGTTCTTCCCAACGTGCCCATGACTGTAGTGGCCATGAATCAATAGAGCAATTAGAATTGTTATGTCTATTGTAATATTGAGTTAGAAAAAGGATTTGGCTTCAATAGATCAGAGAGAAAAGAAATTAGAAGGAGAGCCTGTGTGGAAATGTGTGTGGAGAGCTGCCAGGAGAGAGGCCAGCCAAAAAGGGATTTAACACAATTGCTTATCAAATGGGCAAAGGACAGGGCATGCAATTCACAAGTGAGGACACACAATTAGAAGACAAATGGGGAAAGCATTTTATTTCTGTAGATTCCCAAGGAAAGGCGAATTGAAACAACAGCTTTATGCCTTCCAAAACAACAAAAATGGCAGACTCCGTGTTTCCATGGCGCTGCAAGGCCCATACACAAATGGACCCTGGAAATATAATTTGGAAAATTACTATAATTTGAAAATATAATTTGGAAAACCCTTTTGAAACAAATTGTCAACAGCCATGCAAATGTTCATGCCCTTTATCTTAAAGAAAATATCTGAAAGAAAGGAATGTTGATATACAAAGAGGCAAACCATAATAACATTCAGAATACCAAAGTTTAAAATGAATGAAAGATGAAAGTGCCCACGAGCAAAAGGATGTTTATGTTACGTGGACAATTAACGTGGTGGGGTATTCTACAGTTAGGCTCAGGTCCTGGCCCCTCTGGTCTAGACATTGCAATTGATTTGTTCCTCTTCTTCAGCTTTGTCCTCTCCAATCCGGGCCCCACCCTGCCACCAGAGGGGTTGTCTGACTAAGGCACCCCTATCACCTGCCTGGTGAAGCTCCCAGTTCTTATAGAGGCCTTCAGGGACCCTGTGAGCTCTGCTGCACCTCCCTCTCCAGCCTCATTTTTTTGCCTGGGCCCCACTAAAGGCCTCTGTTCCTATGCACTAAACACAGCATAAACACACTCATTTCCGGAATAAGCATCCATAGCTCCATGTCTGTGGATGTTGTAGCCTCTACCTAGAATATCCTTGCTTCATCTTCACTTAGCAAAATCCTTATCATCTTTCTCAACCCAGATGACAAGGTGGGCTTTGCTCATGCATCTTCCGAACTAGTGGGGCCTTATCTGTGCAACAAGTGCCAGTTTGCCTTCAAGACTGAGCTTCCTTAACTGGCTGTTTATAAAGACTTGTTTGATTTCCTATATCTGCATTGCCAGGTTTAATCAACCATGCTTTCCTCGGGGCCTCCAATGAAACCTGTATAGATGTTTATCATAGCTCCTGTCATTTCTTATTGCAGGTATTTTTGCATCTCTCTCTCTCTTAAACTCCTTGAGGTCATAAGCACATCATCATAACCAATCATATCAGCATCTTATTCACCAGCATTTACTTAACACTCTGTATATGTCAAGAATTTTGCATGTTATCTCCATATCTCATTAAAATTTTACAACTCTAATAAAGTATGTTGTTAATTAGTCTCAATATAAAATATGAGGTAACCGAGGCTCAAAGAAATTAAGGCACAAATAAGCAAAGAACATTGACAACCCTGGTCTATTGGACTCCAGCTATCTACCCAGCATACAGTCTCATTCTCTTTTCTAGCATACTAGCTGACACATAAGAGGTGCTCAATAATTGTCACAAAAATAAAATCATGTGGCAATATGGGTATTTACAGCACACAGAAGAAAGCAGCATGTAAAAATGTATCTACACATTGATTACAACCCAATGAAAACTGTGTGTGTATATTTGACAGACTGCATGAGAACCTGGCCACAGCAAAGGTCAATTTATTAGAAAAACAAAGAATTCTGGCAATTTTAAAATCATTTTTGCTCTTGCATATTATTCCTAAATTATTTACCAAGACTTTTGCTCATGAGAGGCTAGCTCAGTAGAGTTCTACCATCCGAGCTCCTGAGACCATTTTGTGTCAATTGCCTACAGGAAGCTAGAAAGAAGAGGTCCTAACTGTTTAGTTGCTGAATGTTGCTGGTGGAAACTGTGTGCACATCAGCAGGCCAGAAATATTGACAAGTAAGAAGAAGAAGTAACGCCCGTTTCCTTTTGTGCTGAATCGCCATCCTCAAAGAGGACTGCACAAGACCTTGATTCTGCCTGAGAAATGAACGAAACCAGAATTTCTCAGTACCATTTCATGGAAATAAATTCCAAAGATGGATCTCCAAGCTCCACCTTCTCAAAGAATGTACTGAAAGAGGAGGAGAGAAAAGACAATAAATGAAAGGAAAGAGGAAGGAAAAAAACATAATTTGTGATTTGACAGAGAAAGGAAAGAGGCAGATGAAAACTCAGATAAATCCACCCATTGGTTCTCTGAAGAGCTGTCCCTGAAAGTTTGCATTTCAGAATGCGCTGTTTGATTTCACCCGGGGAACAGGACAGATGATGGCGCCACTAATGGAAATGGGAAATCAAGAGGAGCAGGTTCTTTGGGAAGGCATATAAGCCTGTAAAAAGGACTCAATAAATGTGTTTGTACAGACCATTAAATGAAAGAGTCTTATTTGTTGAGTTTCAGTTCCCAGCAGGACATTTTTCATGGCCTGCCAAAATTAGGAACACCTCCTCTCAAGGGGCAAGACGACATTTCAGTAAACTTTCTATTTCAATAAGACAGAAATTGCAAGTCAGCAAGAAAGCAAGCCAGGCTCCACAGTTTCCTTAGTCTTGTATTCCCAGTCGAAGCAGGGCCCAGAAATAGCCAGGGTACACCTGCACAGCTCCTCCCGTCTGCCCAGGGAGATTTATGACAAGGGGATTCCTAGGGTGTCCAAGTCATCCCGGCCTCTCTAGTTCCAAATATGTTGGGTGCAGATGAGAAGGAGTTTGCTTGCAGCAGGGCTGAGCCAGCCTGACCAAAACCATGGCACATTCTCAAATGAAGGGTCAATCCCTTTGTATTGCTTCTTGGGGCAGCAAAGATGGGTGCTTAGTCGCGCCCAATTATTACTTGGGACCCCAGGGTCAGCATCATTCATATGTTTACATGAAAATAGGAAAAAAAAAAGACAGCATAATTTCCAAACATAATTTTTTTTCTTTTTTAAATAAATCTTTATTGTTGAAAGTATTACATATGTCCCCTTTTTCCCCCATCCAACTCATCCCCATCTCCCATCCCAGGTCTTAACTGCCTTATTATCTGTGTCCATAGGTTATGCATATATGCATACAAAGTCTTTGGTTGATTACCTCCCACTCACCCACCCTCCCCCGCCTTCCATCCAAGGTTCCACACTCTGTTCCATGCTTCCATGTCTCTGGATCCACTCCGTTCATCCATTTATTTTGTTACTTAGATTCCACATATGAGTGAGATCATGTGATACTCAAACAAAGAATAATTTTAAGCAGGAAATTTGGAATCATTTTGTGATCTGGCTTGTGGCTGACGTTGACCTTCATGACAGATATTGCTTCATCTCTAGGGAGAGACACACTGATCATTGCATTACTACTTACAAACAATATTCATATACTTTCATCCTGTTTGCTTCCAACAGCGGGAAAAAATTGTTTAATGGAGGGATCTCTGGGTCTCAGCCCATGAGTAGATTTTCCTACGGTGACTGGAAAGATGAGCTTGAGAGCGTACACTGAGGGAAAGCTGGGAGTACTCTGATAGTGCGGCCCCTTTGAGGGCTGACATGCACCCCTTTGCAATTGTAAAGGAAGAGCAATCCTTGTCTTACAGGGACTGAAGCTTCTCTCCATCCCTCAGCAACCCCAGCTCTTCCTTTTCCCTTCCTCTATAAGTCAACAGGAAAAATAACATTCCTGAAATAAGAGATTTATTTCTCATCAAAACAGAACCTTCTTTTATGTAGCTACCCATAAGCTTCCTTGCTGAAGCACCGAATTCAAAATCAGCTATAAGTAAAAAGAATTTGCTCTTATCATAAATAAAAGATTGTATATGCGAACTTATTTGCAGTAAAACCTTACGATAAAAAAATATAATTTATACCCTAGTTTCTCCTGTGTATTTTATGTAATATCCTAGTAAAATATTTTCATTTTACAACATGTACCTATTAAAACCATTCCTTATAAAACTGTCGGCATAAAATAAAATACAAAAACTGGAAGGAAAAAGCAGAGGAAAAGAAAATACATCACAAAGAGGTGATGAAAGGCAACAGGAAGATGCTTATGGAAATCCTCCCGGTGAGACATAAATAACAGTCCTATGGAGGCAGTGGAAGGTGCTGATAACTAAGTAGGATCTTTTAAGGTGAGAAATACTTCAATCCCTCTTAGAATGTCATTCATCTCTCTATGCTAACAAGGGATTTGAGCACAGTGAAATTTGCAGACAGGACCTTACTAGTGACATAGATTGAGTCTACAAAACAAGTCAATTAAAAAGAAAGGGTCCTGAAAATGACAAATATTGTCTCTGAAAATGCTGCCCAACATTTGATTGATGTTTACTCTGGAGGAAACAGATGCTCCTCCCACCTGCAAGGGAGTTGCAGCCTGTTAGCCAAGGACCCCTTCAAACCAGCTAATTAGATCTGTCAATCTTGGTTAAATTGCATTTTATTATTTACTTTTATACAGTCTCAAATGTACAAAAAATTTGCAAGAATAATAAAAAGAACTCCAGGTACTCTCCCTTCGTATTCTACAATTTAATATTCTCTCTTTCATACATATATTTAAATTATTAAATACTTGAAGTATATATTTAAATTAAGAGTAAGTTGCTATTTTATGATACACATTGACCCCTAAAATGTCAGTGTGTATTATGTGAGGGCACTCTCATATGTAATCCGGGTAACATAAGGAAAATAAGGAAAATGATATTTAATATTATCTAATCTATAGATCTTATTCAAATGTTGCCACTTGTCCCAAATGCCCTTGATTTTTTTTAGAGAAATTAAATAATTATAAAGGAAGAAAAATCAAAAGAGAATTCTGGTCCCGGATTCAATCTGGGATCACCCACTGCATTCAGTTTGGCCCCCCTTAATATTTAGCAGTATCTTAGTCTCTTTGCTTTGTTTCTGCTTTGTTTTATTTTATTTTTTGAAGAGTACAAGCCAGTTATTTTGTAGGGTAACTTGGTTTGGTCTGATGTTTCCTCATGATGATATTCGGGTTACACACATTTGGCAGGAATGGCACAGAGGCAACGAGTCTTTCTCAGTGCGTCATGTCAGGAGGCCTCTGCTGATTTGTCTCCTAAATGGTGATCAGGTTGATCACAATTTTAAGATAAGATTTCCATCATAAAATTGCTATTTTCCCTTTGTAATGAACAAGCGGAAATAATTTGAGATTAAGTAAATAGCCTGTTCCTCATCAACATTTTTATCTCACAGTTCCAGCATCTATTGATGACTCTTGCCTAAATCATTTATTACTGTGACAGCTGCCAAATGCGCAGGGGTGGAGCAGACTCTCTGTGGGATCTGATGGTTTAATTTTTGACTCAAAAAATAAAGCTGTACCTATTTTTACTACATTCTATAGAAAAATAAAGATCAACCAAATTGTCTAATGGGGACTAGATAGAACATAGGATCCATTTTCTGTGCACCGATAATTCTCGATGGAAGTGTGAGGTTTTTATTGCTATCGAAAAAGTCATAGGTTTAGAAAAGTTGAGAAACACTATATTAGATGTTTTCCTTTTGAGAGAAATTAACCTCCAGTTTAGAAAATAGAATGGCAGTTTTCCTCATAAGGAATTGTTCTGTTTTTGTGTGAAGACATTTTGAATTTTGTAACCAACCAAGTTTTGCCTTTTGACAACACCTGCTTGAAAACCAAGAGCCTAAACTGTGTTTAGTTCATCATGATACATTCTTAGGTTTACATTTGCAGTCTCATTTCTGGACCATTTAATGTTGCCAGCTTTCTTTCTTCTTTTGCTTAATTAACAATGAATATGATTTTCTTAGGTATTTTTGTAGCCAGATAGAAACTTTGCGGACTAAGATAGGCATACAAACTAATTAATTAAATAGTCTATTCTTTCTTTGTTTCATCCGTTGCTGTCTCAAATCTCCAGAATCAATCAAATCTCTTATTGTTAAGACTACCTTATTTTGTTTCATTTGGCATGCCATGTTAGAGGAGGGGATTGGTGAAAAAATGCACAAGAAACATTAAATCAATGTCATTGGTTAATTCAGTGACCGTGTTTTCCAACGACCTAAAATAACAGCACTGGTATTGCTTGTCACCTGGAATGGGTCCTTCCTGGTGCAGATAAAGGAGTACTAACCGAGGCATTAGAAGGCCCAGCCAGAAGAAATTTGACCTTTGCCATAGACCAGCTGTGTGACCTTGAATACATCTATTCCACTCTCCGAGCTTGAGCGTCCTTGTCAAACATTGGGAATAAGAGGACCTGAACAGCCTGTCCCACCCAATTGTTGGAAAACCCAATAGGAAAGTGCTTCAAGAACAGCAAGACAGCCAAGGATTCCTCATCCTCATACCGTCTAGTAAGATCATCAGACCATAAACAAGCAAACAGATACACAAACAATTTAATTTCAGGCCATGGTCAAAGCTATGGAAACAAAATGGAGTGAGAGATTGGAGAATGAAGGTGGGGAGGGTGATTTTAGAGGGAATGGCCTCAGGAGGCCTCTGAAAGGAGTGGCTATCTAATCAGAGACTCCGATAACGAGAAACAGAAAGCTATGCAGAGATGACAAGAGCGCCTGAAGCAGAGATAACAACCCAAAGGCAGGAAGCAACTGGATGTGGAAGAGCAGGAGGCCAGTGGGGCTAAGGGTGCTTGCACAGGGCTGGCGTGGCCCACGCGAGGTGGGCCCGGGAGGCGCAGCCTTGGCCAGCCAGCCTCTCTGCAGCCTTAGCACGGAGAGCATGGGCTCTTCAAATCCAGCCTGGGCACACCTCCTGGGTCTGCCTCTTCCTGTCGTGGTGGAGGTACTTCACCTCTGGGCCCCGCAGCTTCCTCGAATATGAAACAGATAGAATAACAGCTGCCACTTCACAAAATTGTGTAAGAATTGAATGGGATAATGCTTAGCACAGGTGTGCTCTCAAGAAGCACTCGCTATTACTTTTGGGTCCACTCGGACTTCTCCATCAATTGAACATCCGTGGCCCTCACAGAGTAAACCATGCAACACAGGTTCAAGGGTATTTTATAAAACTCCTCTGTTACGATAAGAAGTCAACTCTTCAAGGATAGAAAACAGGTCTGCTTTGACTCCATGGCGCCTAGCCCAGAGCGGTACACAGTAGGTGCCCGATGAAATATCTAAATGGAGTAAATATCGGTGAAAGATGGTTCCTGACAGCAGTAACAAGCCAGCCATGGAATGCAGGCAGGAAACCGGGCCCCCCAGTGCCCAGCTCTAAGCAACATTCACAACGGGCGCAATTTGTTTTTAAACTCAAGCTATGTGAAATGTGTCTAGATCATCCTAACATATTCGGATGCATGCTCACCTTAAGTAATGTGTTGTCTCAGGAGTGAGTCCCTGGCTCGGCCATAATAGCTGATTTTTATCAACAATTAGGGAAACAGGCATTTGTCTGATTACTCACCCAATTTCTGAACAAATGGCTCCTCAGCCAACCATTGCAAATACCTCCCACCACCACCACCGTCTCCAAGTTCAGACTTCTCATTCTGATCATGCTAGGAATGTAATCAAGTCCCTCCGTGGAGATGAGTTAATTATCTCCTCAGGCTATGAACAAACGTCGGAGTGTTTTCTGACCATGTCGCCTGATGAGAGCACACCCCAGTGGAGCTGTAGGGCTTGTCAGCTGCCACCCCAGGGCCCTTGATGGTATCTGGGAGCCCTGGTCCAAAATGATCTGCCTTTACCCCCCAGGTTCCCCATTGCACCTGCTCCTGGCCATGCAGTGCTGGGCACAGAACTTGACTCTCTCCACCCCTCCGGCCAGCCCAGCGGCATCCCGATGGCTGGGCTGGGCTGTGAAGCTCGCCCTGCACTTCCTACAGCCCCACCCAGCCCAGGATTCCCCTCTGGAGAGCAGATCCAGCTCTGCTGAGCTTCCTAAGACAGATAAGGGAGGAAATCAGTGTTCCTGTCCTCCATCACCAGGCTGCCAGGGACAGCAGGACCCAAAGACTCAAACATAAATCACCTGCCTATCGCCATGTTTTAAGCTTCAGCTTTAATCCAGCTCAGAGTGGGATTAGCCGCCTCAGAGACTGCTAATTGCCAGATGGCTGCTGATAGCCGACTGCAGAAACATGTGCCATGGAGCCCTAGAAAGTCAGAACTAGGAGGGGTCCTCGCGAAGTCAGCCAAGCCTTCATCGCTTCATCATCACAACAGGGGCCCAGGCAAGGCGGTTAGCTCTGGGATACACACTGAGTGAACGGCACGGGCCTGGGTCTTCCTGTGGGTTTTGTTTGAATTAGGGGAGAAAGAAGGAAAAGCATTGAGAGACAGCCGCTCATCCCTAGCTGATTAAACCCTGCTGCCCCAGAGAGGGGCGGGAGCAAGAGGAAGGAAAGTTAATTGGCTGAATATCTCCTATGTTCTAGACATGATGTCAGCTGTTTTCATGTGTAATACCTGGGTTCTGATCCCTGGTCTGACACTGACCCCACAGGTAAATCTTGGATAAATATTTCCCCGCAGGGGCATCTTCCTACCTCAGATCTGGGTTGAGAAGGTAGACTGGATGATCTCTAAGACAGCAAGTGGTTCTCATTCTTCAGTGTGTACCAGAATGCCCTGGAGGACCCGGCAGAATGCAGATTCCTGGGCCCTCCCTCAGTGGGCATGGAACTGGGTCTGGGCTGTCAAGCACGAGGCAGTGAGGTGGGTGCTGTGGTCTCTGGACTACACCTAAATGGTATTACCTTACTCTAAGTTGCAGCCACCAACTCTAAAGGTAAACAGCATGAGTGAGTCTATGAACAGGAAACATAGGCATGCACATACAATCACACACACACTTTTTAAAAAGAAGAACCCCAAACTAGTAAATCAAATCCAATGGATGGAAGCCCACAGGTTTTCTGAAACTCTCAAAAGCAACATGAACATTAACATGTTGCAAGCCCAATCTGAACTCAAGTTTCTGTCTGTGGCCCTAGTCCTTTCCTTGAAGAAGAATCAAGTGCCGTCTTACACCCAGGGGGCCTGTAAGCCTGGATGAGAGGAGCTCATTAACATAGTCACACTCAGATGGAGACCCAAATGGCATCCTAGGGAAGCCTCTGAATGTCTTTGGCATCTGGTACATCCAGCCATTTTCCATGTCCCCTGTGAGGACTGTATCCAGCGAGGGTACCACCAGGATGGAGACAATGCAGGGTTGCTCACCATCACTTCTATGATATGTCCAGAGGTCTGCAGCCCTGAGGTTCCCACCCAGAGTACTGCCAACCTCCCAGGACACCTGCAGATTGTTCCCAGAAATATCTCAAATATACACCAACCTCCAAAAAGGTGTGATTATATCACAAAGCCCAGAAGGATACCTAGAGTGCTCCTAGGAGAGGGTTTGATAAACTATACTCAGGAGCCAAATATCCAAGATCAATGCTACATGGAGAGGGTCTCCTGGGTTTTATAGAACAACAACAAAAATTGGCAGGAAGGAAACCCAGAAACCCAGGGTAAGGAAGCCAGAGAATGTCCACAGGGCTCTGCCTCTCAGGGAAGATGTGTGATGGCTGCAGTCCAGCAAAGGCTGCCACTGGTATCATTCTTAGCCTCTGGTCCTACAGGTGAGTCCACTGTCATCGCAGTTAGTGAGTTGCCAAGGATGGGAGATAAGATGGAAAAAAGGAGAGACCTCTTTTTCAATCCCTGTGAGGAGGGATTTAACCCCAGGCTAGAGCTGAGGTCTCCCACCCTGAAAGTCTTCTAGTGCTGTCTTCCCCAACCCTTCCTTCCTACCTTGGGAAGCACTAAAAGCATTTACACTAAAAAATAATCTATACTAATAAAAGGGTAATATGCAAATTGGTCACTATGCCCTCACAGTAATGACCAAACAGCAGGCTGCGTGGGGTGACCAGGCCAGCAGGGAGGTTAGTGAGGGACAACCAAACAATTGAACAGCAGGCTGCATAGAGTGACCAGGCCAGCAAGGGGGGGGGCAGTGAGGGGTGACCAGGCCAGCAGGGTGGGGCAGTTAGGAGTGACCAGGCTGGTGGGTGGGGCAGTGAGGGGTGACCAGGCTGGCAGGTTGGGCAGTTAGGGGCGATCAGACCAGTAGGCAGAGGTGATTAGGGGTGATCAGGATGGCAGGGGGGGCAGTTAGGGACGATCGGGCAGGCAGGCAGGTGAGCAGTTAGGAGCCAGCGGTCCCGGATTGTGAGAGGGATGTCCCATATTGGAGAGAGTACAGGCTGGGCTGAGGGGAACCCCCCCCCCCCCCTCGTGCACAAATTTCATGCAACGGGACTCTAGTTCTATATAATTGTTAACAATTTGGTCACAAACCAGAATGCATATGTCATAGATATGCCTTCTGGTAGAATATACATAATATAAAATGTTTAATTTAAATGTAAGAAAATCAGTCAAAAGTATCAGTTTACCAACACACAGCCCAGGGTAGGGACAGAGGATCAGATGTGGGAGGAATAGAGGGTTCAGGGCAGAGGTGACAATAGGCATATCTCTTCATCTTAGAGAGCAGAGAGTTAACAGATACTTGGCAGTGATATATAAGCTAAAATATTTTTCATTTAATATAATCATTAATAAAATTTTAAAGGATTTATGTTCCACTGAAATTGCCAAAAAGGAAATGAGAAACAGACTACATAGAAGGAGGCATAAACAAGAGACAATGAAAAAATAAGATAGCAGAACTGAGACAAAGCATGCTTTCCTAAAAGACAAAGCACACAAAACACCAACTGCACTTGTGACAATGCAGAATTTTATGCCCCCTCCCTCTCATTGCTGCCTTTACCACCTTCTCCTTCTCCCCCACTTCTCAGCAAAGAGGGGGGCACCCACAGGCTTTTCCCCAACTCGGAGTTCGCCCATTGTTCTGAGTGGATCCAGGATCCTGATCCAACACCCTGGTCTCTTGATCCCTTTGTTTCTTCATCTCAAGTTCCTCAATTTCACTGATGTGTCTCCACTTCAGCCACCCGCAGCCATTGCCATTCATTGGACCCTGCCATCCCCCAAAGCAACCCACCTCCAAGAGCCGGGAAATCGATCACTGCACATCACATCTCTTGGCATTTCTGCTGTAAAGGAGAGAGGGCAGGTTCAAGAGAAGGCTTAGGCTTCTTTGGATTTTTAATGGAAAGGATGAGGTTTTGTTTAAAAAAGAAAATAAGCCAACTCATAAAATTATAATCTGAAGAAGGGAAGTCCATAGGGGCAAGTCCTGAGGATAGCAGTTGTGAAGTTTTGAGAGAGAGATGGAGTCAAGAAGGGGTGGAGCCCCAGGCCTTGGAGTTACTCAAGCCTGCAATGTCTAGAAACTGCACACTTAACTTGTAGGATGAGACCGAAGCAGCTCACAGATCAATTCTGAGCCTCAGCTCTATTGTTCAAAAGTAATGAATCAGAGAAACTAACATCTGCTTCTAGAACTCAGTAAAAGGACACAATATGAGAAAATCTTGTATAAGAAAGTAATAAAGATACTATTGCAAATTAATGCATTTTAGAAAAAATCTGCAGAAATGAATAATTACAGAAGTTACATTTAACAAATAGAAAAATATATAGTTGATACAATTCACACCACATCCATCAAGTCCTCTCAAGCATGTAAATTATTGTTTACATGCTATGCATTGTTCACATTGCATATAAACAATAATTGGAATAATAGCCATATATGTATCCATTCAGGTCAAATTTTACTATTAAATAAGTTTCAGTCAGGTTTTGTCTTTAAATGTTTTCTAAAACAGATTGGGTTTGCAGATTTCCCCACGTTCCCACCAGGAAGATCGGAATCAATGAGATTCTAGAAAGAGGAGAGATTTGAAACGTTAACAATTCAATAACTTAAAACCTACAGGAAATATCAGGTACATGCTAGGTTCTACAAATAGATCGCAGATGCCCAGTTCATCGACACCCCCCATGGAAAGATGTCTACCTGCCCAACACACAAAACCTCCACCTTGGTGGTTCCTCCCGTAGCCTAACTAACTTCCCATCCTAGCGCCTCCCCGATAAGAGCTGATGGAGACTCTCCAAAGCTGTCAACGCGAAGGGGTTACACAGTTTCGTCTCCATCTTTCCTCCGCCCAAAGCACACCCAGGACACCGCTATCTGCTTGTCAGCGGGGCATCCCAGGCCCCAGGGACCCCATTCAAGATGTGCAACTGGGTCCAGGGCCATTTCCTCTTGACACCTCAGAACTCATCTCCCCTCTCAAGCAGTAAGAGCACACATGCCCAGTGTACCAGGAACCCAGCCAGCATGGCTGCAAATATTTGTTCTCAGCAATTCTGAGATGCCAAGTACATGTGATAACCAGGGGGCCCAGCCTGTGTGAGCAACTGCTTCTGCAAAGCCCGAGCCCACGAGGCCGCTGATGGTGAGAAGGGACTCCTGCTTCTTCACGAACCAGCAGAGTAAGTGCCCATTTCTGTCTGTTCAAAGAAACAAGCACAGAAGGAAATATGGCTCTCCCAGCACAGATGGGCAGATTCTCTACCCCGCCCCTCCCTTCGCTACCCCGGCACAGACAAAGGGGACGGAACGGACGCTGCAAGGGAAAACCTTCAGGCCAGCCAGGGTAGGCGAGGGGGTACCTGGAGGACACATGGATAAAAATTGTATTTCAAGTTCTGAAGCTGTACCCTTTGAGGATGATCCCTGTGCCTTTGTTTTGTTTTGTTTGTTTGCATTCTTAATGCCGGGGTGTTTGGGAAGCATGATGCCGTTTTGCAAAAAAAACAAAACAAAACAAAAAGAAAGTATGAGATTTTTGAAAAGACAGCCCCAAGTCTAAATGCTAGCTTCTCTATTTATTCTCTGCCCACCTTTCAACAGAGCATTCTAATCCTCTTAAATCTGTTTTCTCATCTGCTGAGAAGGAAACACTTAAAAGGCACTTAATCTCGCAGGGTTATTGCACTGGGAACACGTTGGGAATCGGCAGAGCGCAGAAACCGCCTATGCTTGGTAGAATGCGGAGCTGACGCCAGCTTTTGGTCCATCACACCCATGTTAACACCGGGCAAGCCTGGGAGCTGAAGCCCCTGGTGGGAAAGAGATTTGACCACGTTTCCGCTGCCAGAAAGACTCTTGGGGGTACTGTCTGCTGCCCACACCTGCCAGGAAGGGGAGAGAGAGCTGAAAAGTAAACATTCTCAGCCTTGCCTGGGACTGAAAGCTCCCTGTTTGGGGTGAGACTGAAGAGGGGGGCTGAGAGCAGGCTCTGGCCACAGGTTCTAAAGGAACTGAAGGGGCAGAGCTGGTGGGTGGCAGTTCGGCAGCTCCTGCTCGTGGCAGGTCTGCGTCTAGCACTGGGCCAGCTCCCTCTCTGCGCATCAGGCAGCTTCAGGGACATATTTGTTTACTCCATTTGCCGAGATGCAGTTTGCATAATATTGAATCTGGAAAGGACACTGCATCCACTGACAGGAGTTTTCCCAGCTGGAAAAAAAAAAAAAATAAGGAAAGAAAGAAACCAGCTTTCCATTTTTTTTTTCTTACATGTCGGGGTAGAAATAAAGATGCCAACCCCATGCGCCAGGCTTTCTGACGGGCGGCTCGTGGTGTGGGGAAGGCCGCACTCCAGATCCAAAGTATTGTTGGATGGCTTTTCTCGTAAACACTGTTGGCAGCTCCAGGGATGGCTCTTTTGGTAAAAAGGATGCGCTGGAATGAAACGTGGGCCTACAGCCAAGACACATTTCTTCCTATAAAACAGAAAACACACACGTGTCGGGTTGGAGGGAGCCAAGCCTCACAGAGAGAGGAGGCGCCTGCTCCCAGCATTCCCTGAGGATGGAAGAGCAGGGGAGCTGGGCTTTGACCTGAGATGGCCCGCAGGGGGCAAAGAGCTGGGAATGTGTACCAGCCCCTGGGCTCCCAACCAGGCTTTTCAATCAGGTGTCTCTTGCCAGCTTGCTGATATACCCAAATTATATTCTCTTAAGGCCCAGCTGTACAGGCAAAGACACAAAGCACAAAGTCAGGGTAAGTGGGAGGAGGCCAGCGGGGTGTTCTTCATAGGCCCGGGTCAGCCATGCTCCTGGAAACTGTCTTCTCCCTGAGGCTCAGGCCACCTTCTCAGACAGACCCCTTGCTCCTCTAAGGGGGACTATGCTGAGCAGAAGCACTGCTTGTCCAAACATCTGTCCTCACGAGGCACGATCCCCTGGAGCCTTCTACTCAGAGTGTGGTCCTCAGAGCAGCATCACCTAGGGGTGGCTTAGAGATGCAGAACCTGAGGCCCCACTCAGACCTGCAGACACAGAACCTGCCTGTGTACACGATGCCCAGGTGATTCGGAGGCATGTTGAAAGTTTGGGAGGTGCTGGGCCAGGGGTTTTCAGAACATCCTCATAAGGGGACATGAGTGCCTCCTTCAAGGTCCTGCAGCCGAGAAGGCTGGATAGTCAGTGGAGCATGAAATGATGAAGCCCCATGCCACCTGGATTTGGGTGACAGGCAGGTTGGACCTTAGATCTGCTCCTCTGGGACTCCAGTTGTCCCAGCCACCCAACTGCACATCTGCTCACACTCTCATCACACCTCATAGTCTTCTTGGAAGAGGGAAAACCATTGAGCTCAAGTCCAAGATGATTTAAGACCTCAAAGGAGAGTAAACATCAGATCTGGGTTCTTCACTGTGAACTGCTCAATGAAGTTCCTTCAGCAGAGCTGGCTTTCCCTGTCCTAGGGACAAGGATTCAGGTTCCATGCTGTCCCTGTGAAGTCTGAACCAAAGGGTAGCCGTGTCCCGTGGGTGGTCAAGCTGCACAGGCCACACTGCAGGAGCACTGCCTGGCATGGAACCCCGCTCTGTCCCCTCTTTCAGCACCGTTGCTCTAGTCTGTCCTCTGAATCTGGGGAACTGATGAGCTCATTCCTGGACACATCACCAAGCTCTGCTGATGACTTGGCATCAAACTGCCATCAGGCCAAGTAGCCCTGCACACCAGCAAGACTCACAAACCTGGAGCCTCCTTAACATCTAATGTCATGGCAACAAAATCACCAGCCCTTGGTGACTACTAACGACAAGGCCATGCCACAGTGGTTCTCTGGGAGAAGGAGCGAGCATCATGCCCTCCTGGTTGGGGCCCCCAGGACCTGGGCCATTCACAGTATGAGTGTCACACTTTGTGTGGGTGTGGCACCTGTTCTGCGACCTCACTGGTTCTCATTGCTTATACCTTGTAAGGACAATGGGAACGAATTGTGTTTACTGTAGACATTCTATAGATGAGTGCTTTGCAGACTTTTTTTCACCATCATCCACATAGATTGTAAATTGCAGCTTGGCCATCACATCCGTGTATCATTCATCACGCCTGGGAATGAAAGTCCAGGGTGAGAAGGAAACTTGGCCAAGTTCACTGCCCAAGTTGTGTTGTGTTTATAAGGGCTGCAGCAGTCGTAGGGTTACAGCTGCTTTCAAATTTTTTTGGGGGTTAAAATTCCTAGAGCAGATTGCATTGTGAGAAGCTGTGTGCCCTTGATTACCATTTCCCAGGTGTTAAGGAAGACACAAATGACTTTCTGAGGAGAACCTTGGCCTTACTCACAGGCACATCCTGGCTTATCTGCAAAAGAAGGTACTGAGAGCTTTCCATTCAGGCAGGATTGCTTGTAAGGTGACGCCATTTTGACAAGAGTATGTTCATCTTACTCCCACCTTTGGTGACTGTGAAATGTGAGGCTCTACACCTACCCACTTCTTTACAACAGAGAATATTTGCACTCCTAATAGTTGCCAGGAAATGTAACCTTGAACTTGGTGTCACTCAAACCTTTCAATTCCTCTAGGTTAAGAGGAATTGTGTTTAGAGAGTATTTCCCAAGAGGGACTTGTATTAGTTAAAATAATGCTAGCTACTCTAAGAGACAAATCCCAAATTCTCAGGGGCTTGCTACAAAAAAAAAAAAAAAAGTTCCTCATGCATATCAAAGTCCAATAAAGATTTTCTGGCTGGGTATCTTTCCACTCAACCTTAGGTAGCTCAGGCCTCTTCCTTCCTATGGTTCCATCCTTCTCTGAGTCCTCACATCTTTCTCCTTTTAGCCAGCAGACGAAGAAAAGGACCATGGAGAGAACGCATTCACTTCTCAACCACTTCAGCTCAGAAGTGACATGTATCACTTCTGCTCATTCAGTGTCAAGGCCACACCTGGCTGTAAAGGAGTCTAGGAACACTACCCATGTGCCCAGGAAGGTAGGAAACAGACTTTGGTGAACTTATTGTAAGTCTTGCCATGGAAATGCATTGCTCAAAGTCCCTTAAACTGACCCAGATTAAGCCACTTTATCCAAGAGCAGAGTCTCTGGAGAGCATCAGGTGGGCTCCACAGAGTAGCTTCTACAGAACAGCAAGGAGGTCCGCCCTTCATCTCAACAGAGGCAAGGAATGCTGGGTGGGTGGGAAGGTGGGGAGGATTTCATATTGATGTGTGCAAGGTGCTGATGAGGATGGCACCTGGGACCTGATGGCCTTTCTCTTCGAGGAGTCCAGGAGGAACATCACTTGTTGTTATTGGTACGTCTCCCTTGTGCTTCCTCCTATGTCCTTACATCACAGAGTGACTTTGTGCCGACTTAGCACCTGATTTTACAGTAAGTAAATGTGCTGTGACTCATGTCACTTAGTGTGCTTCCCTCGTGGCCTTGGCTGTTGGGAAGCTTAGACTCAGATCAATATAGTCCCATCTTTAGCAAACATCTGAGACTTAAGGGATGTATATTTTGAACCAACCTCACACCTGGCTCCATTTATCTTTCCTATTCTTACTTCTCTGCTTTGTTTTTTGGAGGATTTTTTTTTGGCGGGGGTGCAACTTGCTATAATCCAACTATCTTTGTAAACTGCATCTAGTTCATCTAAGAAATACAATGGAATACAAGCAAACAAATCACAAAATTGTCAACAAAATACAAGTGTAGCAATGGTGCAGGAGCTACTAGAGAAAGTTAGAGATACTTCCTTTTCTTCTTGCCATGGCCTTGGACTTATGGGTATGGCTACTTCATCCACAGTATCTCTCAATGAGCAGATCTCTTTCCTGTCCTCTGAGTGTCTACAGCACACTCAGAGTGGCAGAAGACACCTTCTCAGGCCTCAGAACACCACAAACTCCAGTTTCTCAAGGGAATGGAAATCTTAGGGTTGCTCTTTGTATAAAAAAGTCCTAGTGTCTGCGGTACACTTCCCACTGTGCTTCTTCCTGTGACCTTGAATCACAGTGTGCCTTTGTACCCAGACCCACCGCCAAGTCTCTTTTGAGTTCCCAGGGCAGGTTAGCCAAGGAGCAATGCAGCTCTCAGTGGTGAGCAAGACGTAGGGAAGCCCTACCCAACATGTGGCCACAAAATATTAGCCATGAGGTGAGTCTGAATTGAGATGTGCTGTAAGTGTAAAACACATTCTAGATTTTGAAGACGGTATGAAAAGATAATATAAAATATCACATTAATAATCTTTAATATTGAACAGGGTTATCAGCTAATCTCTCACTACCAATTCCCCAGATGGGCACTTGGTGATTAGGGTTTGGTCCGGTGCTCTGGGAGAGCCTAGGATACATGTTGTAAGGGAAGAATTGGGGATTCTTTGCCTCTGCCTACAAGTCTCAGTCCCCTGTCTGATGCACTCATCTCAGAGAATCAGCCTGGAGAACAAAGACTTCAAAGTGCCATTCACCTGTATTGTGTGGGCTTTGTTTTCAAGGACAAAAAAAAAATATTAACTTAAGGGGGAAAGTCATTTTGGGATTGTTCTTTAGTAAAATTATATCTTACCTGGAGCACTTTATCTTTCTCAAACAGGGAAGTTCCATCACCCACCCAGCCCTCTGAATAGCAACTAAGAAAGATGAAAATAGTTTCCTGTTCAGATATTATTTCCATTATCACAGGCACTAACTAGAGGGCAAATGAGCAACTGGCCTACAGACATTCCCTCGTGAAGCCTGAATCTATTGTTTAAGAGAAGCTGGGTGGGGCTGTTTGGGATATAAGTGACCAGTGGGTGAAAATGTGTATGTGATAATGTTCACGGGAACATATGGAAGAGAAAGGACTCAAATACTGTGAACAGATAGGTGTATCTGAGAATTTACATGCTTAATACACTAATATATGACCTTGATCCTAATGACCCAGGGAGAGCTGTGCTCTGAAGCCCAAAGATGGGCATGTTCAGGTACCCCACCTTTAACTACCAAATGCCCGCTCCCTGCACTCTACCTGGCTCCCACACATCACCTCTCTTTTGCCACATGACTTGGCCAACTTGCCCCTTAAGCATTAAGCACATGCCCATGTTTCCTTCCTCACCCACACACAGGTCCCCATCCCTCTTTTCTCACAGCATAAACCAGCAACCTGGGGTTTCCTATTTTGCACATATTACATTGGCATTTCTCTCATCATTTCTGTCCTCTTGGTCTTCCAATTCCTTCATAACACAATCCTCCATAACCCCAAAGAAATCAATCCTTCAATCCCCGGAGAGGAGCAAAGACCCTCCAAAAGTATAGGATCTTACAAGGATTCAGTAGAGGCCAAAAATGGTTCATTTACATATATAAGCAATCCATTTAATCATCAGTAGAGATTCACCTAAACGTCCATGGATAGAATTCAGAGGGTCAATGAATTTAGACAGGAAATTGTTAATCTTTAGTCTCACTAACCTCTACTTAAACTATAGCATTTCCTTCGATTATAAATGTGGGCAATAAACCAGTCTACTTTATCAATGACTACAATTTGTCAACAGTAGAAACCAGATACTTCAATATGTTATGATTGCTACAGATTTCTCAAAATGTGATTTATTTCAGATGTATGGCAGTTATCAGAACAATAATAATTGATTTTTAATGAGTTAAGAAAGAAGTACATATATGACTGCACCATATATCTGTTTTATTTATATTTTGATAACTGTATATCAATAAATCATATTCATTTTAATCTTGTGTATTTTATTTTAAAAATTATTATGAGAATGAGTTCTATCTTAATAAATGTGGGCTGCTATAGCAAAATACCTCAGACTGGGTGGCCTAAACAGCAAACATTTATTTCTCACAGTTCTGGAGGCTGGGAAGTCCAAGATCAAGGTTCTGACCACTCCAGGGAACTCTTGCAGACAGCTGCCATCTTCTTGTACACTAACATGGCATAGAGATCATCCGTCTCAGACCTCTTCTTATTAGGGCACTAATCCCAAGCAATAGGGCTCCACCCTCATGACCTAGTAACCTCCCAAAGCCTACCTGCAAATACCATTACATTTTATTGGAATCTCAACATATATATTTGGGGGACAGAAACATTTAGTCCATAGGCCTCATTAGATGTCAAAAGAGTCTATGGGGAAAAGGGAAAAGATAGTTAAGACACCCTTCTGTGACCCCTGTGAAGCAGGCCACCCCAACAAAGATTCCTATGACAACATCAGCTACAAGGTCTTCAGCTGTAGTTCTCCAAGAACTTACAGACTTGATTCCTCCTAGTGTTTCAAGAGGTGACAAATATCACATCCATGAAAAAGCAGGAAACTAACTCAAGCAGGGTATGTGCAGCATGAGGGCAGGGTGGGGAGTGGGAAGGACTAGAGGCCAGGAGACCTGGTCTCTGGAGGTCCTGAGAGTCCAGCTCTCAGGAGCAGAGCTGAGCGGCCTCTGCCCTGGCTCCTGGAAGGCCCACCTCTGCTGAGCACAGAGGCAGGGGTCAGGGGATGCAGCTGAAACACCGTCCCAAAATCTGTATCCAGCCATGAGGCACCTGCTGATTCCAAACCGATGAACAGCTCTCTCAACCCCTCAGAAAAGGAGGAGGACGTTCTTTGGTGAACATATTACTAAACCAGATGAGAGATATTGTTAGCCACTCAATTCCCTGCTCCTCACACTAATTAAACCAGTGCTCTGGGTTAATTAATTTGTAGGACAGCACCATATTGCTGAGCGCACATTTTTTCGGGGTTTCAACTGCTCTACTTCTCAAGTTGAAATTACTTTGCTGCAACTTTTCTTCCTTCTCACCTTTCACTCTAAATCTGTTCCCATGTTTTCCTTTTGCAGTTTGGGAAAAAAAAAACAACAACAACAAATGGAAAGAGGATGGCAGGAAGAAAGGTTATTTGATCCTTTGAAAAGAGAAATCCTGCTCATGGATTTTCTGTATTTAACTCATTGGAGAGAAAAGTTAGATCAGTGCATAGAATGGAAAAAGTGGGGGAGGGGGAGGAAAGACACGGGGGGCTTTGATCTCCCCCAGCTGCAGGTAAGGCAGCTGTCCCCCAATATGCCAGGGCAGCCGAGTCCCATCAGCCCTTGGAGACCCTTCCACAGCCAGGCCACACGCACCTGACTAGACACCTCGAGGCTACGGGTTCTTAAATCAGCCAGAGAGGGGGCATGAGACTCAGGCAGAAAGGCCAGCGCCTCCCCAGTGCTCACTGCCTCAGGCACTTTGATCAGAGAAATAAAAGCAGAGAACTAAGAAATCATTCTGAGCGCGAGCCGAGAGGGGGAGAGCTGATAAACACAGAAACACTCCTTTCACGTGAGCTTATAATTCTTCCTTCATCTCGAGGCATGAAGAGGGAAGGCAAAATGCATGCTCCTCAATCCTAGGTGATGAACGCTCAGAACTTGGGGGTCAGCTCAAGTGCTCACACACCCCACCAATCTTCAGCTTCCTCATCTGCAACGTGAAGATGGAACCGAGTTGAACTCCCACTCTCAGTGCTGTCCTGCTACAGAGCCTCCCGGGAAATGCTGACAAGACAGGGCCAGGACGTCACAGGCTGAGCCCCACAGGTCCGTAATTAGGACTCAGTTCATTTTAAAAAACAAAAACCTTAGCAGGTAATACGTGCTGGACATTATGCTGAGAAATCTGGGGCCAGAGCTGGATGGGTGGTAGGGGGCCCACAGCCCTGTAGACTGGTCATAAGCAATTGATAAGTGCTATAAAAAGCTGTGTGCACACGGTCAAGGATGGCAACAGGAATGGGAATGGTCAATAACTGGCACAAGCAAGGTCTGGAAAGGCTTCATTACAGGGGTGATAAGTAAGCTGGATTTGGATGAAAATTAAAAAACAGAGTTCATCAATAAAGTATGGAAGGAGAGGGGGCTTCTACGCGGGAGAAAGAACACAGGCAAAGACACAGCTGTGAGATTGCTATCCAGGTGTGCGCAGCGGTTAGGGTTGTCTTGAGGGTGATATCTGGGAAGGTGAGGAGTCATGACCGATGACCCTGGGATTAAGTCCAAAACCCACGCCCACATGGCTGGGTTTTCTGGGGATTCAACCAGATGGAGTGGTTTCCAGCAAGAGACTAACATGATCAGAAGTGAGTGAGTGTGTCATGAACATGCCTCGGCAGCAAGTGAATCAGAGGATGTGAAATAGAGAGATTTCCCTTTCGGACAAGCTGACTTTAAGGCCCCCAGAGAGACCAGCAGGAGCCGTGGGATGTGTGTTTTGGTAGCTCAGGAGGGAAATCTGTTCTGGAGACGCAGGTCTGGGCGCTGCCGGGCTGGTGGTGATGGTTGCAATCATGGCAAGGAAAAAACAAACATGAGGCCACCATCTCTGGACTCTGGATCCGCCGGTGGCTCACTGCTTAGGAATTTCTAGAATGTCAGGCTCGAAGGGTTCATAGAGTTCACCCTCACCCCTCACGTTGCAGATGAGGAAGCTGAAGATTGGTGGTAACGGTGGCCTCACTCTGTGGTCACCTGACTCCTGCCACTGCCTCAGCCTTGACCTGCCTGCCCACTGCATCTGGACTGGGCTGGAGGTGAGAGGAGTAAGTGGATGAGGTGGCAAAGGTCAGAGGTAGAGGTACTCGAGTAAGGGGATGAGGTGGCAAAGGTCAGAGGTAGAGGGACTCGAACCACAGCCACAAGGATGCGGTGAGGACAGGAAACTGAGCAGACCCCAGTTGGGCAGCAGGAGGAGGGGCTGCAGGTTCCACAGTGGTGCCTGGACCCCGTCCCCTTGTGACCCCCCAACCCAGCTCACATGCCATGCCTTCCACACAGCCATCCTGACAAGCAGAGCCCAAAGTGGCCTCTCCATCCCCTAACCTACGTCGGGACCTCTTGCTTTAGCTACGAACGCCAATGACTCATGGGCCTGTCTCATTACACTAGCCCAGGGGTGGGGAACCTTTGCCTGCCAAGAGCCATTTGGGTATTTATAGCATCATTTGCGGGCTGTACAAAATTATCAACTTAACAATTAGCCTGCTATATTTGGTCAAACATTTAATTAACTCACCCCTAATGCCTTGGCAGGGTCAGACCAAATGATGTTGCAGGCCGGACGTTCCCACCCCTGCTCTAGACTGTGCCTAGGAACCAGTTGACATCAGGGTCTAAACCCCAGAACTAAGCATGCAGGGCGGCCACAGAGCAGGGGCTCCACGGGCAGGAGCTGTAGGGATCGATACCCACCGGGAAGACACAGCAGAGCAAGACAAGAAGAACCAGATCCCCGGATGGAAAGTGAGTCGACAGACAAGGAAAGGGAGAGGAAAAACATGTGGGGCTGCCATTTCTGGGAGGCCTAGCACAGCCCCCCAATTCCCCACCCGCTGCTTGAGTCCCAGGCTGGAGAAAACACGAGGGACCTGACACCACTCCCACCAGGACAGGATGATCTAATAGATATTTTCCAGCCTCCATGTCTGTTACCCCCAAACAAGATGACATGTGCCTCCAAGCAGCTGCTCCCTGGCTAGGAGCACTGTAATTAAGCAGAGTGCACACCCACCTCTCTGCACAGAGAGGCTGGGGAAGCCAGCCACAGTCCAGCAACGCTGCCTGGCCGGCTCAACCAAGAGTCCCAGCCCGCAGCTGCTGGCTCTCTGACTGGCGGTCCGGTGGCAGCCCCCGCCGGGAGCTCACAGCTGAGCTCCCCCTGCCACCCAGGGCGTCTGGGAGGAGAAGTGAGCTGGGAGGAGTGACGGCAGGGGTCTAGCCTCTGCTCTGTCGCTGCATGGGGTCGCTTCCCACCTCTGAGTCTCCAGTTTTCATCTGGTGTCCCCCGCCCTGGCTACTCTCCCCGACACATAAGCCTGAGTCCCGCTTGGTGCCAGTCCAGCAGCCTCAGCGGCTATCCCTCAAACAGCAGCCGTGGCTCTGGCAGGCAGGGGACCCTGAGGATCCCAGCCGTCCCCAGACCCCCACGCAGCCAGTGCAGGTCTGCCCACAGGTTGCTTTGGGAATACCTGTCAGGGTCACCCTAGGGGTGTTCAGTGAGCTTGGAATCACAGCAGGATTCTCCCTCCAGATTCAGTGCTGGGCACAGGCTGGAGGGATGCATCTGGTGACAGGGGCCCACAGTCCTGGGTCAGGCCTGTCCACCCCAAAGTGCTAAGGGCTCCTGTAGCTGCAACACCTGAGGGGCACAGACCGGTCAGATCCTCAGGGGGACCCCTCGTGCCCCCACCTTCCAGGCTGCACCTGCTGGTTTCCAGGGACACACATCTGCCTAGGGGTTCTTTCCTGCAGAGAAACCTGACTCGGCACACTAAGGCCCCCTTCCCCAGCTGGTCTTCCAGGATTCCATGGCCTGCATCTCCTCTAGCCCTGAGCTGACCCCGCTTTTCCTGCAGATTGGCCCCCAGGGTCTGTCTGATTTGGGCTGGCCAAGTCCAAGCCGCACGCAGGAAAGGCAGAGTAAGCGGGGAGAGACTGGGAGGTGATGGCAGCCAGAGCAGAAGATGCTGCGTCTGGAGAAAGCCCCCAGGCACTCGGGTCTCCTCCCCACACCCCAGAAAGTCACATGTGCACAGAGCAGTGAAGCAGGAGGCTGCCCGTCCCGCCAAGACCTAGCCAAACAGCTGGGACTGAGGACCATGGAGCTCAAGCATCAAGTCCGGGCTTCTTCCTCCCCCTGTCACATCCACCCTCTCTCCACCCCAGTCACTGACTGAGATGCAGACGCCTTCTCGCTCCAGCGCAACCTCCTTGCACCCACCAGAGGGACCTTCCTAGCGTCATTCCCCTGGCTGTAAACCACAAGGAGCTCCCACGCCTGGAAATAAAACCTCCTCAGCCTGTTCTTTGTGGCCTCCCTGGCTGCTGCTGAACCACAGCTCCGGCTCACCCCTGACTTCCTCCTGTCCCACAGGCTGCTCCCACCACCTGAAAAGTTCTACTTGCGCCCTCTTCTGCCCTTCCTAAATTCCCTCTGGGGGCACATCCTCAATGCCCAGCCTGGCCTGGCCTCTGCTGGGGAGCTCACCCTGACCTCCCTGCTCACCCCACCGCCCAGGACTGTCTGTGGCCCCTGAGTCACTGCCTCTTGGCCACCTCCCACATGGCCACCTCCCCTGTGGTCTCAGCTCAGTCCTCCTCCCACTGTCCTCCCCCGGCCACCACGCCCCCCTCCTTCACAAAGGGGACTGTCGAAAGGGCTGTTGCCAAGAGGGGATCCCACCCGCCCCGTTACCATTGCTCAAGGGGCCCTCTGCTCCCTGAGTAGAGACCAGCGCAGAGGGGACCCTGCACCTCCTGTCTGCATTTTTCTCCGTTGCCGTTCCCACCTTTGACACAAATGTTATTTATTTAACGTGTGTTTGTGACTCCCCTCCAAAACCACCTCAGGTCCAGGAGGGGAGGACTGTTGTCTGTTTTGTTCAAGGCTGTATCCATTGTCCAGAACAGTCTCAGGCCCGTGGCAGGCCCTCTCTCAACATTCGTGAATGAATGAATGATGGAGTGGATGAACGAATGCCATCCTGAGCCACAGCCACACTACCTCTCTGTGTCGCAGACTCTTCCGCAGCAAACCCTGGGAGAAGCCTGAGCTGAGGTAGAAGGACCGCAGCCTGGGGTCAGGTTCTGGGGGCCTGAGGAGAGCAACTTTCCTGTCTACAGCCTCAGTTTCCCCTCTTGGAAAATTAGGGGGCTGAGGGTGCCCCGCTGCCGGTCTGTCCAGGGCTGCCCCTCTGCCAGCTGACCGCCTGCATCCCTCGCTGAGTGAGATTCCTGACCTTTCCCATAAACTGCCCACAGGACCTCGCCCGTGCCCCTGGAGCCCAAGGGACACAGACCTCCGCCCATGGGACTGGATTTTTAAAAATCTGGACTGGAGGTTTATATTTCTGTTTCTACTGTGGGAATCCAGTGTCCTTGCCAGATCAAACTGGAACTTGTTCCCAGCGAGCACTGCCTTAGGAGGGGCCTCCCCATGCAGCCTGTCCTGTGGCCTTCCAGGGGGAGGGGCAGGCAGAGGGTCTGACTTGGAGAGGGGAGGGAGGAGGGGGGGACTCACAGGAGGAAAGGCTCCAGGGAAGCCCCTTTCTGAGCTGGGAGACCCTCACACAGGCTGCAGCAGCCTCCAGGAAGGTCTAGCACTGGCACTTAAAGGACTGCCCAGGGGCCTGGCCCACACGTGAGGCTGGAGAGAAGGACCTGGTGTCCAGACCAAGCAGCAGCTTAGGAGAGTGTAGTGTGTGCAGAGGTTAGGAACCCAGGCTCTCAACCCTACCACTGGGCCCTGCCTGGCTGCACCACCACCACCCCTCCTTGCTGCTAGGCAGCTCTGCAAGTTTCTTAACATTCCTCCCCGTCTGCAAATGAGAATAACAGGCGCACCTCCCAGGCTTGCTGAGGCAATTCATTGATGAACTATGAGGAGAGGCTCAGGCCGGTGCCTGGGACTAAATAAGTGACCAACAAATGTTAGCTATTGTGATTATTATATACTAGAGGCCTGGTGCATGGATTTGTGCACGGATCCCCCGGTGGGATCCCGAAACCAGCTCTCCAACATCCCCCAAGGGGTCCCTGATTGCGAGAGGGTGTTTCTCAGGTGATGCACCCCAGAATCAGGCTCCTTCCTCTCTGGTTCCAGGTGCGTCATCTGAGAACCACAGCTGCCAAGTCACCGCAGCTTGGCAGCTCCTGTGTTGAGCATCTGCCCCCTGGTGGTCAGTGCACATCATAGCTACTGGCCAGTCGGCCAATCACTTAGGCTTTTATATATATAGATCCCTCCCAAGCACTATTGGCTCATCACCATCAACAAAGACATCCCAGATTAGGAACACATGGAGATTCAGCCACACCCTCTGGCCACTTCTTCTAGCAGAACATCCCCCAGCCCCTCCTCTGTAAAAATTCCGCAGCTCTCTCAGAAGGGCCAGCTTCCATTTCCAGGACAGCAGAGTCCCAGGCTGTCAGAGGTCCCTACTGTCCTGCCCCTGAGAAATGACAGGAAACCCTCAGCAGTGATCAGGCAGCCCAGTGACCGAGGAGGCACCCCCTGGAGGCCACCCTTAGCAAGTTGCTGGGCAGCCTTTCTTAAGGAGGCCTGGTGGATCTGGCTCCCCGGTGGGGATGCAAAGTCCTTCCCTGGATCTCCTGGCACTGCCCTGCTATCCATTCCCTCCCCTTTGCCATCTCCTCTTTCTCTCTAGATGCTGAGGTTGGAGCTCGGAACCCAGGACACTAGCAGTCTGTCCAGACCGATCAAGAGTCTGCCTCTTCTGGGGAGACCCACTGCCCATCTCGAGCCTCTAGTTCAGACAAGGATTTCAACTGCCAAAAACCAACAACCCTCATGCAAATCGAAGCCAAATTGAAAATCTGTTCATCGCTTCTTCTGGTGCCTCGGGTCCCTTGTTGGGGAATTTTTAAATGGCTCAGCTCGTCTGAAGCCAAGGCGGAGAGAGGAGACAGATGGACTCATGCATTTTCACAGGGATTCTTAAGAACTGTCCTTGTGGAAAGCCCCTCTGCCCATCCACGCGGCAGTGGGGAGTCGCATCCGTGACCTGCTCTTACTAAAGATATTTCTCCCCACACCTGACAGCCCGGCACGCGGCTGTGCAGACTCATTTGCACAGCGGCCTTCATGGGAGATGTTTCTCACACGACTGGCTCAGCACACTGCAAGGCTTGCTCACCGAGAAGCGGTCCTCCTGCTGCACCACGGAACACAAGAGCATCCGTTTCAACAAGAAAGCATGCACTGGTGCAGGGACTTCTTGTCATTTAAAAGCAACTCCACCCAAGGAGTGAAAGAACTGGGAGTGAGCCAGGCTCCACCCAACACACTTGTCACGTGTGTGCATGGAAGGTCATGTGAAGAGTTCCCGAATGCAGACTGGTGCAGCCACTGTGCAAAGCAGTATGCAGTTACCTCCAAAAATTAAAAATGGAACTGTCTTATCACCAGAGATTCTACTTCTGGGAATATATACTACAAATCCCGAAATACTAATTCAAAAGAATATATGCACCCCTCTATGCATGGCAGTATTATTTACAATAGTCAAGATCTGGAAACAGCCCCAGTGCCCATCAGTAGATGAGTGGTTAAGAAAAGGCTGTGGTGCATTTACACAATGGAATACTACTCAGCCATTAAAAAAGGAAGGAAGCCTGGCCAGCATGGCTCTGTGGTTGAGCATCAACCAATGAACCAGAAGGTCATAATTCAATTCCTGGTCAGGGTACATGCCTGGGTTGTAGGCTTGATCCCCAGTGTGGGGTGTGCAGGAGGCAGTTGATCATTGATTCTCTCTCATCGTTAATGTTTCTGTCTCTCTCTCCCTCTCCCTTCCTTTCTGCAATCAATAAAAATATTTTTTTAAAGGAAGGAAATCTTACTTTTTGTGACAGCATAGATGGACCTGGAGAGTATTATGCTAAGTGAAATAAGCCAGTCAGAGAAAGACAAGTACCTTATTATTTCACTTATAAGGGGAATCTAATGAACAAATTAAACTTACAAACAGACTTATAGATAGAGAACAGACTGACAGCTTTCAGAGGGGCAGGGGGTTCTAGGGCAGGGTGAAAAGGTAAAGGGATTAAGCAAAAACAAAAACAACACATAGACACAGACAACAGCATGGTGATTACCAGAGGGGAAGGGGGCAGGGGGAGGTAGAAGGGGATAAAGAAAGAATAAATGGTGATGGAAGAAAATTTGACTTGGGGTGGTGAACACACAATATAATATACAGATTATGTGTTATATAATTGTATACCTGAAACCTGTATAATTTTATTAACCAATGTCACCCCAATGAATTCAATTAAAAAATAATTTCCAGCATTCCCTTTACATGGGCTCTCCTGGGAAGAGTCTGGTAGGCATTGAACTTGGCTGCAGAAATTGATTCAATGTTCAGTTTGTAAATCCCCTGTGAAGGGAGTCTGGCTCTTAGAGGCAGCCCTCAAACTCCCATCATTCAGCAAAGCCCCCACTTTACTCAGCGTCATAGGAGGGTTCTCCAGAGAAACAGAACCAATGGGCTATAAGTAGTTATATGGAAAGAAATAGACATTTATTTTTAAAAATTGGCTCATGAGACTCGGGAGGGGACGGGGGGGGGAGCCATATCTGAAATCTGTAAGTCAGGCCATTAGGCTGATAAGTAAAAGTTGGTGTTGCAGTCTTGAGTCTGAATTTGCAGGACAGCAGGCCGGAAACAGAGGCAGGCTGATTCTATTCAGATTCTACTGATTTAAATGTTAATCACAGCAACATCTAAAATGGTGTTTGACCAAACAATGAAGCACCATAACCTAGCCAGGATGACACAGAAATTAACCATCATACTTGGCATACTCTGCTCCCTGGCCATCCCACTAAACCAATCTGCCCGCCTCTGCCTTTAACTGTGTCTGCTTTCTTCTCCTGGGCATACATGCTCGCCATCAGCTCTGTGCTGCACCACACTGCCCCTCCCCTTCCTATCCCTTTCCTCTTCAAATTCTCCCTCCCCCCACCCCAAGGCCAGTTCCACTCCCTTGATGGAGTCTCCCTGGCTTTTTGGGGCCACACGTGTCTCCCTCAGGACTCCTGAGTCCCCAGCTTTGATCCGCAGAGACCCAGACTTTGGTCACAGACCTGAATGCTGCTCTTTCTAGCCTCATTTCTGAACTAAGAGACCAGCTCCTGGACCTCCGCCTCCCACCTGGCAGGGGGCTGGAAGATGGAAGTGGATACAAACACCCATCTGGCGGGGATTTCTGTGCAGAGAAAGCACAATGATGGTGAGCCCTGGATGAAATAACAAAGTCCAAACAAAAACAGGGAAAGCAGAGAAAATCCGGAGGTCTTTCTGTTTGAACTGAGCTAAAAACTAAAGTCGAAGCAGGTGGGCTGAAGAAGGGGACCTCATTGTAGATAAATACATGGAATGGCTCCTGCCCAAGCTAATCTGTGAAAATGCGAGGTACCCTGGCCCTGCGGTGGGAGCCGCTCAGAGCTGCAGATGGGGTTTGCGGCAGTGCTGGGAGCACGCTAAGGGGGGACTGGGTGGTTCACTCTACGGAGACCTCTCCAAACACAGGAGTTCAAAGTTCTGCTTTTAATCGATTCCGTGTGTGATATCACTGGGCAGCATTTCCTCCGAAGAAAAGGGCAGCATTGATTCTCAGCTAAGAAGTACAGGCAGCCTTGAGGAACACCGAGCCCCTGCCAGGGACTGGGGGTGGGGGTGTCAGCTTTGGGAGGGGGAGCCGGCTGATGCTTTGCTGGAATGGACGCAACTACCAGCTCAGGCTGCAACCCTGTCAGTCCAGAGAGCTCAGTCCCCAGCTGGTGGGGAGGAGAGGGGAGGAGAGAGATACGCGAAGACCACAGCATCGCCAAAAGACAGAGTGTGGCGAATCCCAATGCCTGCTCCATCCCAGCTCACATACTAATGTTGTTGAGCGTGAAAGAGTGTGGTACCCTGTGCTGGGTACTGTGGATATAACGGGCAGCCCAGCACTCCCTGCATGGGGTGCACATTCCGGCAGGGAAGGAAGACATTGGACTAGTATTAAAGAACAGCCAAGTAAAGTCGGGTTGGTCACAGACAATTTTTAGAGGGCAAAGTAACATCATGGGAGTTACACTTGCTTGCCGGGCTTGGCCGGGTTCGGTGTTGGGGGTGGATTTCACAAAAAAGATTGTTCTTCTATCACGAATCTTGGCTCCTCAGGGCTCCCTGTCTAGTCAACTTTTAGAGGCTCTGCCCGGCCTGGGGAGGTTGGCACCAGATCTCAGACTGGACTAGAGGCCCCTCCTCTATGCTTCTCCTGCGATCAGCGATGCACCGCCCCCCTCACCATCACACCCACAGGCCCCCTCACGCTGGTCTCTAATGGTCTGGTGAGTCGCCAGCCTCATCCACTGAGCAATAAGCTCCCTGCAGGCAGGGGAATGTCAGCCCCTCACAGTTTTACCTGCTTGGCCCACGGAGGACGGGCACCTGGTGGGCCACAGCATTGAGTGCTGCCCGCTTAATGCGCATGTAGAGAAATGGCTACTAATGGTAGCTGGCATTGGGTGGGCAGGCATTACGTGTCAGACACCGCCGAGCACTTGGCAAACACCGGCTCGTTTGTTCCTCGCTGTAATCTTTTGAGCTTGGCCTTATTAGCCCCATCATGCAAATAAGGAACCCGAGGCTCAGAGAAACTAAGTAATCTGCCCAAGTTTGGGCCTAGCTGCATACTCGGACCTGTCCCTGGTCCTCACAGATGCTGCCGGAGGTCCCCTGGGGTGAAGGCAGATCTTCTACATGTGCAAAGGGAGGGAACTGCTCCTGGCCGGGGTGCAGGAGATCGGGGAGCTCCGAGCCTCAGCAGACACACATGGGAGGATGGAGGGGAGATCAGCATTGTTGTGATCAGAAGCTCCCAGCACTGGGGCTCCAGAGCCTCCTGTCCCTGTGGGGAGGGAAGGCAGGTACCAGATGCCATAAGGCCTCTCCAGAGCAAAGAGACAAGCCTATGGCAGGACCAGGGAAGGAGGCAGAAGTGGCTACAATCAATGCCCCTTCCGTGCTCAGCATCTCTTTGAGGCTCATTGGGGCTTCTCCCTGCCTCTCAGGGCAGCTCCTGCAGGAAGCCCCAGAGCTGGTCTCAGACTCAGCTGGACCTGGGTCAGGGAGCAAGGGACAGAGGAAAGCGGTCACAGTGGGGGTCAGGGCACCTCTGATACAGGAAGTGGCACAGGCCAAAAGGGTGCAAGGTACCTGCCGTCACACCATAGCCTGCGGTGGGATGAGCCGGAATGTCACGGACTCAACCGGCTGCGGAGGCTGCTGCTCCCGAAAGAGCCGCTTCAGCCGCTGCGACTCCCTCGTGGAAAATGAAGAGAGGAGCTTGTCATCCGGGGAGAAAGAAAAGTCGCCTGCTTATTTCATCACGAACCCTCCGCAAGCCTGTGGCAAATGGTCTCCGTTCCTTCCTCCCACCTGATTTATACTGAAGCCATTGTTCACCCTGATGGCGTTCGATACATCACCAGGATGAGCCCCGTGCAGCTCGGCATTTCACCCTCCAAAGCCTCATAGAAAAATGGATGCTAATGAAGCGACCGTCCACGTTTCCCTAAGAAGGCGATCACCTCTGATAATACAGAGTGCTCCAGCCGGTCAATAAAGGCAATAAATCAATGCAATTTATTAAATACAACAGGCCCTTTCCCAGGCAGGCACTCACAGAGAGCCCAGCGCAGCTATCCCCAGCACTCGGGATGGAGAGAGGTGGCTACTGACTAAGAACCAAGTTTCAACAAATACCTCAAGAAAGAGGCACAGCCAGGAGCTGTGACATTCACAGTCACCCCATCCCAGCCCCTCGCAGGGCTCTCCTTGTGGGGGTCCTCCTCAGTATTCTGTAGACACAATCCAATTCAAAACAAAAGGAAACAGACTCAGAGATACAGAGAGCTGACTGACAGCTGACAGAGGGAGGAGAGGTTGGTGGGGGGGGGGGGGCTGGGTAAAAAAGGTGAAGCGATTAAGAAAAACAAAACAAAATAAACAAACAAAAAAAACAGACACAGACAACAGTATGGTGATTGTCAGAGGAAAAGGGGAGTGGGGGTGGAAAAGGGAAAAGGGCAGAGTGAGGATAAAGGGTGATGGAAGGAGACTTGAATTTGGGTGGTGAGCGCACGATGTAGGGTCCAGATGATGCGATATAGAGCTCTACACCGGAAACCTGTATGGTTATGTTAACCAATGTCACCAAGCTCAATCCAGCTTGGAAAACACAGTGAGTCTCAAGAACATGGGAGTTAATCCTTGAAGCCCACATCCCTACCTTGTTCCTGATATTTATTCAGAGGTGGCTTAACAATGGAGTAGGCAAATCTCTATTGTTCACTTCCCCTGCAAGCAAGGGTTCCTCAAACAACCGCTGCCTTGAGGGGCAGACCACACCTCTCCCAACAAAGCCAGGGATGGGAAGTCATTTCCTCACCTCAGCTCCATCTCCATCTCATCGCTCTACACCCTAAGGCCACGAAGGAGAGAAAGGCCACAGCAGAGCTACTGTGGGGTCATAGTCCAGGCTTCATACACCCAGGGCCTGGCCTGAGAGCCTTTGTTAGAAACGTGACCCTAACCCTTCATGACATCCATCCATTCATTCATCCTCCCATCCTTCCATCCCCCCAATGGGTGGTGTGGGCTTCATTCACCACATGCATGGATGTGCAGATGCAGAGGTCCTCTTAGGGAGGGACAGTGTACAAATGATGATAAAATAGCCTGGGGACCAGCACTATGGATACACCTGAGCTCTGAGCCCGGGTCCTCATCTCAGCTGTGTGTCTTTGGGTAAGTTACGAAATTTCTCAGTGCCTCCGATGCCAAACCAAGAAAACAGGGATAACAATGATACCCACCAAAATTGGTTCTTTGTGAAGATTAAGTTAGATAATGGAGTGTGTCCTAAAGGATGCTAAGGCATACCATCAGTGGCTTGTACCTACAAGAAATAATTTTAGCTGGAACAAGGGAAAACCTTTAATATAGGTGTGTATATTTTAGAACAAAATAACACCAAACTCAATTTAACAAACATTACTGCTTAAGATAAATCTAAAGTTTAAACTAAGTTTACACAGAGTGAGAAAGGTATTTGTAGCACATTTATGAACAAATGGCTTATATCCAAAATATATAAAAAATTTCTAAAAATAAAAATATGAAAAATAGATTTTTAAAATAACTTGAGCAGGCATTCACAAAAGAAGATATTTAAATAGAATAATATGAAAAGATGCCTAATCTCATTGGTAATTGGGGAAATGCAAATTAGGACCAAAATAAAGTATCACTACATAACACCTAGAATGGCTAAATGAAAGCAATGGTAACACGAAGAGCTGGTAAAAATGGAGAACAATGGAAACTTGCAGAATTGGGATTGTAATTGGTACAGTCACTAGAAAGTCACCACCTACTAAAGTTGAACATACCCACATCTCATTTCCCAGCAATTACACTCCTAAATATATAATCAGCATAAACATGCTTTAATAAGTACTAGTATGTACAAAAATGCTCGTACTGTCCTTAGTCATAGCAGCAAACATTGGAAACAACACAAATGTCCATAAACAGCATAATAAATAATGTTGCTCTATTCATGCAATGAAATACTACACAGCCATGAAAATGAACAATTTTCTGCTTTATGTAACAACAGAGGTATCCTCATTAAGTTATAGAAGTCAGACACACAAAAAAATACATAGTGTATGATACCATGTATATACCGAGCCAACAAAGGCAAACTAAGCAACAGAATGTGAGAATCAGAGTTGGGGACCATAAGAAGGGTTTCTGAGGTCCTGGCTCTAATCTGTTTCTTGACATTTCGTGATAATTTTTTTTATTTTTTAAAATACTTTTATTGATTTTTTTTTAGAGAGAAAGAAAGGAAGGGATATATATATATATATATATATATATATATATATATATATATATAGAGAGAGAGAGAGAGAGAGAGAGAGAGAGAGAGAGAGAGAGAAACATCAATTGGCTGCCTACTGCATGCCTCACAACATGGGTATGTGCCCTAATGGGGAATCGAACTGGCAACCTTTCAGTGCATGGGACAGCACCCAACTGAGCCACACCAGCCAGGGCTCATGATAATTTATCGATTGATACATTGATGCTTTGTGCACTTTTCAATATGTTATAGTCACACTTTTTAAAGTTTTACAACGTCTTTAAATATTAAGTAGATGCATGGGTGCATGATTATTGCAAAATTGTGAAACTAATGACTAAAGATAGGAAAATACTGCGGTGACAGAACAAAGTAACCTTCATAAGACACAGATCCCACTCCACACACTTTACATAAAGTAGCTCAATTGTCACCCAGTTCTCTGAGGCAGGTATAATCGGGAAATCTAAGGCACAGGGAAGTTAAGCTTCTTGCCTGAGACCAGCCAGCTAATGGACAGCAAGGCAAAAATTCAAAGCCAGGCAATCAAGTCCTGAGGTCATGTTCTGGGCCATCACAAGATGCTACCGTCATGCAAAGAACCAGCGCAATAACCGGCACATGGTCCCAATGCGTCGACTCTTTAATAAATACGTCTTTAATACATAAGTCCTCAGGAAGCCCACTGGTCATTCATCATTCTGCTCCCAATTTATTTTATGTTTTGCTTTTGATACTCCTTCTTTCCCCCCAAATCCCATCTCCCTAAGTCAAGAAGCCGAGTAAGTCACTGCTTACGTGGGGTCTAGCGGACCTCTAAGACACAACAGCACAGCCTTTGGAAACGTAAAGGAACACAGCAAGGCTGATGGCCATGATACAGGAACTACATGGGCAGGTAGGGCTGGCTTCACCTGATGGCGCTGTCTCAGGAGACCACCAAAAGGTTTCCAGCTTATGGGGTGAGGTGTTCACCTGGGCTCCAAGCTTCCCCCAGATCCTGCCCGGGCCCAGGCAGGCGCCCGTGGTGGCTGTTCACAGGGGAAGCCTGCTGTGAACAGCGGCATCTTCACCTCCAGCAGGAAACCAGACATGGATGGTGCACATGCATTCAGAATCCTTCACAGATGTTGGCAAAAGTAAGAAGCTCCCAGGGTCCCAGGGTCCCAGGGTCCCAGGGTCCCAGGGTCCCAGGGTCCCAGGGTCCCAGGGTCCCAGGGTCCCAGGGTCCCAGGGTCCCAGGGTCCCAGGGCTCAGAGATGCTTCCTGAAATAGATTCTGCTCCCAGCAGCACAGTCCTTTGACCTGTGAGGTCATCCGCCCAGGGACACCACCTGTCCCCTGAGCCTGCTGCAGAGCCTGGCTGATTTATCATCGGAAGACCAATAATATGGCTGCATTTCTGCACCATCCTTTCAGTGCTAAATGTATTTGTAATCATCGCAGCAGCCTGCTTAATTATAACTAATGGGCGTACTCATGCTAAGTGACATGCGGTTGGAAATCCCCCTCCCCCAACGGAGACTATCCAGGAAGATGCAGCGAAGACGCTGGGCGAGTAAGCAACTCTATTTACGGAGAACAAACTCCTCCACTTGAAGCCCCACACGGTGTGGAAATTTCACCAAAGAAACTCCCCCCCCCCGCCAGCCTTCAGGCCTCAGGGACTGGGACGGGCGCTCTATCTGTGAGCTGCCATTTCTGAAAGCTCTGTGACAGGGCAGGGCCCCCTGTCCAGGCCTCCTACAGGGGCTGTGATTTACCATGCACATTATTAATGAGCTTCATCCTAAAGTTATTCTGGCTGCATGTGGAGCTTAGAGGACGTGGGAGCACAACTTGGCAGGCGAGAGGCTTTAAAATGCAGCACTTCCCCAGCCAGTTTTAAAAAAACCCATGTAATATAAGGGGGAATCAGACACAGTGGGTGGGAGTGGGGACAATAGCAAAAATGGGTTGGAAAGAGGAAAATGAGGAAAAGAAAAGTTTAAAAAAATTAAGATATCTGTATGTTCAGCTCCATTTCTCTTCTGCTCTGATCCTCCCAGCCATGGGGTCAACCTTTCCAGAAAGTCCCCCTCCTCTTCTCCACCTGGTCAACTCCTGCAGGTGCCACAGGGCTACCTGAGCATCTCCAAAAATCCTCCTTGGCTTCCCGGATCTCGGAGCACTTTCCCTCCTGGACATTCCTGTAACCGTGTGGCACTTTATTCATTTAATTATTCATCAAAACAGTGATGGGCTCCTTGCTGGGAAGGAATTGTGGCAGGCGCCAGCCAATCCCAGATCTTAGATAAGGCAGCTTTCCCTGTGGCACCTTGTCTTTTCAAGAGGCTGAAGTCCCAGAATAGGAAAGACAGCAGGTTCACGGCCACGCTGCCCACGGCCTGGCACATGTGGGCCCACAGGGAAAGTGGCTGGATGACCTAATTGGTCTCAGTGAGATGAAGTGTGGTCCTGACAGGGTGTCGCCAATTGCAGCATTGCCCAGAGGGCAGCCGGGCACAGAGGACTGGCCCCTCAGAGGAAGGTTCTTGGATGCTAATCCAGCTTTTTATTGTGTTAGAATAGAACCTCCGAAGAGCTGAAGCCCCAAAATCTTCCTATTCCCTTAGGCTTCCTGTCTGGGGACTCAGCATCCAAAGAACAGAGACAGTGATAGTGATGGGGGCAGGGGAGGAGGGGTGAGAAGAGGAGCAATTGACGGCTAAAGAGGGCTGGCTGCTTTCAGGGAGGAATAGACATTTATTCAGTGAGCAACTAAGGACCACAAAAGGCCTTGATGAATGGGGAGCTTAGTGGAAGACAGGAGGGAGGCGGAGGGAGCGTCTTGGGCTCGGTTCGCTCTCAGAGAGAAAAGGCACGGGTGGCAGAACAATGGGAGAATAATCAATCCCTGCCCTCTAAAGAAATGACAGCGTTATCTCAACCCGAATCCAGGCAAGAGTTCTGAAACCTGATTCACACTTGCTCCCAAAGGAGCCTGGTCAGGGGGAGCCATGGACCAGCCCAGTTCCCCTCCACACAGAAGCATTTTATAACTAAACCCCCATTCTTAGGAATTGCCTGATTATAGACACAAAACAAGGAAATTCCGTTATTATTAAAGGTTCTCAGAACTATGATTGTAATGCTTCACTTACTAAAAAAAAATTTCACAGAGTACACACAAAATCCGTTTCCCTGATCCAAATATTTTCCAGAAGTTTCCATGATACATCCATCAGTTACTCTTCAAGGTGCAATGAGAGGCAGAATGAGTCTGCGGTAACTTGGCATGGATTTCAGGATGTGGCCCCGGGCTCACCAGGTGCTCCATCAGCAGAAGCAGAGGTCCCTGCTGCTCTGAGTGGACCTGAGCCATGGGTCCCTCCTCCCGATGTCACCTTGACCAGCCTCAAGGCAACACCATTGGCAACTTCTTCACAAAGGAAGAAAGTGAAATGTCCAGATACCATCAAAATGTCTCACCACCTCAAGGGTCAGGCCAAGCTGTGAGCGTGAGCGTCTGGATGATGAAAGATAGCATTTGCTGAGAGCTCCCTGCAGTGCCCAGCTTTGCATAGTACTCTCTCCTCCACCTCAGTTGGGAGGGGTCAGCTAGCCATGTTGTCCCTATTGTAAGATGTGACAAAATGGCAGTGTCTGGCCAAGGCACTTGGAGGCATTGGGCTATGGCCCTCATTCCTTCCTCAGTCGTGGTAGGAATCTGTGAGGGAGCTTCCCTCCATTGGAAGACGCCCTACTCCCAACCCCAAGGGGTAGTTACTTTCTCCAAGAGAAAACTTTGGCAAACACATCACTGCATCAGTAATTGCATCAAAATGAGAATGGACCTAGGGTACATCTGTTTTAAGTCAGGATCTCCTAGTTACATTTGACAAACATCAACAACGCTGAACTTGTCCCTGAATAGGCATCAGGCAAAAAGCATCCGCCTCCCTTTCCTTTAATAAAAATCCTGGTGTGCTGGTGTGCGCCCAGGACCATGCTGCATGGTGGTGGAGAGGTTTGCCATTCCCTTTCGCTCTGCCCCCCAGCGGGGAGATATCACAATGGCTCATCTTATAGCACATGCAGATCTAGCATTGTCTCCTCTTCTTCCCTGCAAAGTTTGCAGTCAGGGTTAAATAACGAGTGATTATAAAGTTTCTTTCGTATTGAAATGAGAATTAATAGTCATGAAATTATATATGGATGGCTTCAGTGTTCTGCTGAAATGCATCAACATTTTAACATTGTCACTTACCAGAGTGAATCCATCCTACAATAACTTCAACAGTATGTCAAAAGGCAGAAATGCGAAAAGGACTCTATTGGGTACCATTTTTGTAAGACTATTCCAAGAATTAGAGTGGGGGGGGGGAGGGGCCAACTCTCCCAGTTGAAAATGTTTTATTCCCATAAAAGGTAAAAGTTGATTTATTTTTATGAAATACTACAAATATGCTCTTAAAGTCATTGAATTCCTCAGCTACCTCACCCCAAATCATTACTTTATGGAGCTTTTAAGGCCTGCAAAATATAGCACTGTAGCTAAAATAGGGCCATTCCCCAAGCAACAGGATTGTAAAGAAAATGTTAGAGGCAGAAAGGATTCTTTTAGAGCCATGCTGTCCACTTCTTGCAACCCAGATAATGTGATCTGAGGGCAACTGCACAGCACAGGACCCCCACTCAGAAACGCCTGTTTCCCTCACTCTCTGAGCCCCACACTTAGCGCCTTCCCTTGGAATTTCTGTCAGTTTATTGCCAAAACAAATGGGCTACCCAAACCATAGAACTCTAGGGCTAAAAGAGTCAGGTCAACCCCACCCATGTCACAGCAGGGAAATGCAGGTCCAGAGACTCAGCCAGCATCATGCAACTAGTCACTGATAGAATTGGGGCCCAATCCAAGGCCCCTGGACACCCAACTTGATACCTTATCCATTACTCAATGTTGTGGGGGTGAATTGTGTCCTCCCCATAAAAGGATATATTGGAGTCCTAGCCTCTGGTAACTCATTATTTGGAGATGAGGTCTTTACAGAGGTAATCAAGTTAAAATGACATTATTGGGGTGGACCCTAATTCAGTATGACTGATGTCCCTATAATGAGGAAATTTGGACACAGAGAGAAAGGCATGTAGAGGGAAGACTATTGTAGAGACAGGGAGAAGATAACTGTCTACAAGCCAAGGAGGAAGACCTTGAACAGGCCCTTCCCACACAGCCCTCAGGAGGAACCAATGTTGCCAAGACAATAAATGTTTGTTGTTAAAGCCTCCCAACTTGTGGTACTTTGTCACAGCAGCCTTAGCAAATGAATACACAGGACATCAACTCTCCGGAGTGGAACATGTGTCTGTGTAAATGTCTAGGTAGATTTGCAGGCTTTGTTTCACAGTTTAGGCATCTACAAACCTTGTTTTCTTTAAAAATGAAAAGACACAATTTCCCGAAAGGTATCTTTTAAAAATGCTAGCCTCCCAAAAATACAACCTTGGTCAAAATTCTAGGGTTGGCCAACAACCCTGTCAATTAGATACTACTGTTAACTCCACTTTAGAGATGAAACACTCAGATGCAGGAAGGTTGCAGAAATGGCCAAAGAACAACCAATTAGTAAGTGGCAGAGCTGGTTTCAAACCTAACTCTGGTCCCAGAGCACAAAGTTCCTGAGTAATACCCTACATAAGAGCTTCTCATCGCTAGCAGTGTTTGAGAAGAAGTTGGAGGACTACTTTGTAAGGAATCCCTTCCAGTGAAGGAGAGGGAAGGGGAAGTGTTTTTGGGGTCCTACCAGCTTTGAGCTTCCCTGAGTTTACAATCCAATCATTACTGCTGGTTTGAGTAGCCAGGGGAGTTTCAAGGATAAAAACAAGAAGAGAATGTGAGCCAGAGTTAGTATGGACAGAAAAGAAATTAATGATGGGGTCAGGAAATGACTTCCGTAAACAGAAGGATATCAGAAGGAATACTAAGGAAGGTGCTAATAGAATTTGAGTTCTTGGGCTTTTTAGTTGGGACTGCACCAAGATCCAGCCCCACCCATCTGTCTGCCGAGAGTGGCATCATCAGAGCCTCTCAGCTGAGCCTCTATCCTGTGCTCAGCCTCGTTAGATTGAAAGGAATCTTTCTGCTTTGCAGGTTCCATGGTACTAAAGATTGTAGAGCCAATGCTCAGAGCTCTTAATTTAGCGTTATCCACACACATAATGCTCCCACCATGCTCGAGTTAAATTCTGCTGGTGTCTGGATGCCCACGGATCTTATGCTATCCTTACTGTGAGCTCCTCTCGCATGTGGTGGAAAAAGAGGAGGTCTGGGAGCCCTCAGTTCCCAGAGCAGCTCCTGAATTTATGCAGAGTCAGAGTCGCAGGCGTTTGAAGGACAGTTTGCTGTCTCTTCCACCATTCAGGCAGTAGACCTGTATTTCTGATGCAGTAGCTGCAGAACATAAAACTTGCTCCTTTTAAAGCTTTCTTATTTCCCCTGGTTTCAACAGGTTGCTGTGTGGAATATCTGCTCAGTATGTGACATCTTCTCAGCTTGCTTCAAAATAGAAAAGCCCCTCAGAAGGTTTTTCTAGGTCAGTAGGAGAAAAGAATTGTTCAGAAGCCTGGCACTGGGTCCCTAGAGAGGCTGGGGAGGTGACTGCTCAGGGAAAGGGAGAGGACCGCCTTCGGGCTGCTGGGCATCAGGTAGCAGAGCTGAGTGGGTGCTCCAGGGCCCACAGGCAATGCTGGCACCTGGGGAAGGGAGGATCAAGCTTCACACCCACCACCACAGAGAGCAGGCCCTGCTTGTTTCTCCCACTTCCTAGAAAATAATCAATGCAAACCTCAAATGTGTCAACCTTCATCAGTTTTGGAGACACATCTGTTCATTTCTGCCACAGGACATGGGAATCTCTGAGAGAGGGAAAATAAACCCAACCACGTGTAAGTCTGGAGTCGCTTGCATCTGTATGGAGTTGCTGTGGATGATTTGTATCTGCAGATGCTCATTGCACCTCCTACATAGGAACCAGGAACACCTAGCTCTGATCACAAAGGGCTCCTTCTGAGCATGGAATGGGGCATTCCTTCTCCTTGGCAGTCAAAGCGCCTAGAGCCCTCCTTTAGTACTTACTTGAAAAAACTATTTTCATCCTAGCTTTCTGGTATACTTTTCACCCCATCACCACTGCCTATCAAATGGCACTTGATCACTAATTGCCTTTTAATGATTCCATTGTGACCACATTGTATTGTAAGCTGACTCAAATCCTCTTTGGAAATAGCTGGTTATAAATAATAAACACCATCACAAAGTGTTTAAGATAAAATGAATGGAAGGACTCAGACTTGGACGAAGAACCCTTCCAGTGACTACATGCAACACATTGGAGCAAGGAGAGAACATCTAGGTCAAGGTCTCATTTTTCAAGAGGGAACAACAATGCCGAGACAGGCATGGGACACCCAAGGTCACACAGCTAGTCAGTAGACAACTGGACTGAATTAGAAGTCTCCTGGCCATAACACGGTGGTCTTTCCCTCATAGCTATTGATCTGACCGGTATGTGTTCTCACCCTTTGAGCTCCAGGCACCTGTACAGATTCTGTCTCAGCCACACCTCCCACATCCAGCAAGACTGAGAAAGAGGATTTTTTTCCCCTTTTATTCTATTTTCTTTTCCCAAAGTCACATTTAGATCTCAATGGCATGCACTTTGCTTTGGAGGGATACCATTTAGGGAAGGAGAACGGCTTCTTCAGACATTGCCCGAGACATGCCAGTTGCAAACGTGCTCTGACCGTGGTGTTTTCCAGGAAAACAAGCAGGTGTAATTAAGCAGCAAGAGGACACCCCAGTGCCCCACAGCAACGTGCAAATTCCACTGTGTGTCCCCAACGTCCCAAATAGCCTGTGTCAAGTTTCTTTCCTCCCACTCTGCAAATAACAATTTGGAAAATGGCAGATTTTTCTTGAGAATTTGTTGTTCTGCTTGTTCTCAGCTTGAAGTGACAATTCCTTGAGTGAAGGGCCTGTGGCTGCCATGAAAATAAGGAAACAGAGAGAATATGCACCTGATGACAAGAAATAAGGGCTGGTGAACCCTCCATGAACCCGGCATGTCCCTGTTTCATACCCTCCAAAGCTCCCACACCCACACCCCCACAAGGTCAAGTTTCAGCACCTGACCTAGTCCACCAGGCCCTTCCTAGCCTGCTCCTGCCTACCTCTCTAGCATAACTCATCACTCCCTAGTCTTTACTCCACATTCCAGAAACACTCGGCTGCTTCCCAAGCACACGGAGTTTGTTCTCATCCCTGGACCTCTGCTCATCCAGCCCTTCCTGACATTCCTCCATCCTTCTGACTTCTCCCTTCTCCCCCACTGGGCCATGGTGGGGCCACATCCCATGTGATTGACATTTTTCTCCTTGCAGTATCATATCAGTCCAATTAACAGAAAGATCCATTCCATCCTAAAACTCTTCAGTTTCCCTTCCAAGTTCAGAAGTTCCATAAAGTGTCCGAAGGGTTGACTCTTCCCTGTAGGTCATACATTACAGGGTCACTTCATAGAACCCTGGTTTCCATGTCCCCTGGTCTGAGGGGGTGCTTCCCCTGGGAGAGGCTACTAAAATCCTACTTCAGCCTCTGCTCCTTTATCCCCACAATCACAATGGCCAAGAAAAGCCCCTTTGTTTTTGGTTTCCTGAGGAACCTTCAGTGTGTACATCTCTCTCCTCCACCCTAGGAAATTTGGAGTTCTTAAAGCCCTGTGGGGTCGGTTGGTCATGGCAAAACTAGGGTGTGGATAAAAGGCAGAACTCAAAAGATCCTGGCTAAGGGTTGCAAAGAAGTAAACATAAGTGGGCAGGACAGACCCAGACAATTCCCTGGACTGAGTCAAAATCCAAGAGTTACATTCTATTCATATGATGGTCACGTAATTCATCTGAGAAGCATTTGTTTAAAAATTCTTTGGCATAATTCTTTACCCAATTATAGAACCACAGGTGCTAGGTCTTGTGCAAGATCTTCAATCCACCCACCTTTTTGAGATGGGGTGGCCAAGGCCAAGAGGGGAAAATCAATGAACTTGAGTTACTTCACTAGGGCCAAACCTTCTATTCCCCAGCCCCACCCACAGCTGCCTCTTGCAGGGATCTGGCCTCCATTCACAGGCCCCTAAATTACACACAGGGAAGGAATCTCTGCTCCTGCCATGAGGTCTGAGAGCAGCTGTACATCTCCCAACTGGGGCTGCTAGAGCAACACAATTAGCAAGGCTGCCTGACAAGGGCAACAGCAACATGTTTTTCTCCAAAGTGACTAAGTGACTACACACAGGCGTCATGTTGTCTGGAGGTCCCTGTCCCCATTCTTTCTTCATCCTCTGGCCCATATCCTGGTTCTAGGGATCCTCCCTGTGCCATTGCCTAGTAGAACCTCTCTTATAAGTAGAATTATCTTTAGGATTAAAAGCCCAGTAGGGACAGGGGTTCTGGAACTTTCATAATTCAACACACGTTTCAGACTTGCTTCCCTTTTCCTGGAGCTATCTCCCAACCTTGGGTTCTTGAGCCTCACAATATCTTTCCAGGCACCGAGAAATTTTTTTAAGATTGTATGCTTGTAGAGTAGTTTTATTCTCATGGCAAAATTGAGAGGAAACTACAAAGATTTGCCCCCAACACATGCACAGACTCCCACCTTATCAATAGCCCCACCAGAGTGATACAAGGATGAACCTACACTGACTCTTCATTATCACTCCAAGTCCATAGTTTACATTGGGGTTCACTCTTGGAGTTTTACATTCTGTGCATTTAGATAAATGTATAATGACATGTATCCATCATTATGGTACCATAAAGAGTATTCTCACTTCCCCCCAAACCCTCTGTGTTTTGCCTGTTCATCCCTCCCCATAATCCCCGACACCTCTGATCCTTTTACTATCTCCACAGTTTTGCCTTTTCCAGAATGTCATATAGTTGGATTCATATAGTATGTAAACCTTTTCAGATTGGCTTCTTTTACTTAGTAAAATGTAAGCTTCGTCCATGTCTTTCCATGGCTTAATATCTTATTCATTTTAGTGCTGAATAATATTCCATTTTGGAGATGTTCCACAGTTTACTTATCTACTCACCTACTAAAATGCATCTTGGTTGCTTTCAAGTTTAAGAAATTATGACTAAAGTGCTATAAACATCCTTGTGCGGGTTTTTGTGTCAACATAAGTTTTCAATTCTTTGGGGGTAAATACCAAGGAATGAGATTTCTGGCTTATAAGAGTACGTTTAGTTTTATTTGGAAAAAAAAAAAAAAACACCCTGCCAAACTGTCTTCCAAATTGGCTGAACCATTTTACATTCCCACCAGGAATTAATGAAAGTTTCTGTTGCTCCATATCCTCATCAACATTTGGTGTTGTCAGTGTTCTGGACTTTGGCCATTCTAATAGATGTATAGTGATATCTATCTTATTGTTTGAATTTGCATTTCCCTGATGACATGTGATGTGGGGCATCTTTCCATATGCTTATTTCCCTCCTGAACATCTTGGTGAGGTGCCTTTGGCTCATTTTTAATCAGGTTGTTTGTTTTCTCATTGGTGAGTTTTAAGAGTTCTTTGTGTATTTTGGATACCAGTGTTTATCAAATGTGCCTTTTCAACCCAGAACTTTTGATTTTATAGTTCAGAGACAATAGAAACATGTAAGATATTTGGTATAGAACAGAAATTTGCAACTCAAATTTGTTATCCCCAAAGAAATGGACCTGAATTAGGTGGAATCCCAGGTAGGATCTGACATGGGGGTTTGATGAGTGACTTGTATTTACTGCCAAAAGATAGCCCATTCTTAGGAGACATCACTGAGACTATAGACGTCAAACACATGCAGTTTCCAGATGCCTACTGAGAAAGCATTACATTCAAGGTACTAAATCTAAAAGTATTTGGCCAGAGTAGCCATAGGCACTGCCACCCTTGGTAGGAGTATCTATTATGTTTAACATCATTGAGTACCTGTGCTTTGTGTGGAATACCTCATTTTATCTTCAGAATAATCTTATGAGGTAACACAATTGTGGTAGGCAGAATAATGGTCTCCCCAAAGGTATGTACAATCTGAATTCTGGAACCTATAAATCTGTTACCTTACATGGCAAAAAGGACTTTTCAGGTGTGATTAATTGTGCTATACATGTATGAGGACCTCCTGTACATATGATGGAGTATTATAATTCAACCACAGAAAGGGATAAACTACTGATACATGAGACAACATGGATGAACCTAGAAAACGTGCTAACTGAAACAAGCTAAGCACAAAAAGTCCTACATTGTATGATTCCATTTATAACAAACTAGAGGTCCAGTGCAGGGAATTCATGCATGGGTCGCATCCCTAGCGGCTGCTGGCTGCCGGCCAGGGCCTTCCTTCATTCTGCACCATCCCCTGGTGGTCAATGCACGTCATAGTGAGCAATCCCAGTCAGTGGAACCCCTGGACACTTTGCATATTGGGCTTTTATATATATAAATAGCCAGAACAGGCAAATCCAGAATGGCAGAAATCAGATTGGTGGTTGCCGGACTGGGGTGGGGGAAGGGAGACATCACTGAGACTATAGACTATAGTAGAGAATCTCTGCTTAAAGGTACAGGTCTTCATTTGAGGCAATGAACATGTTTTGGAACTAAACATAGGTGGTAATTGCAAACACTGTGAAGGTACTAAACACCACTACATTTTTCATTTTAAAATAACTAATTTTACATTATGTGAATTTTGCATCAATAAAAATAAGTAAATTAAAGAACAACTGCAAAAACATGATCAAAGAGGGCTTTCTAGAATATGTAGAACTTAACTGGGGCCTTGAATGATGGCTAGGATTAGGCAGGCTGGGAGAAGATGAGAGAGGATGAGAGAAGATTAGAGAGAGAGAGAGAGAGAGAGAGAGAGAGAGAGAGAGAGAGGAATTTCCATTTAATTCCACACAACAGACATTTTTGCGGTTCTGCAAGTTTCTGTGCCTTCTGCACCAGGCTCACCTCACTTAACCCCCAGCACTCAGAGATTCTGCAGGAATCACCAAGGGCACTCCACATATTTGCAGATGCTTTTATATAAATGGTGTGAAGAAGAATACTTAGTGAAGAGCAATGTGCTAATATCAGAAAAACTAGGACAAGTTCCAAATGACTGAAATCAGTGCAGGGCTTATGGTCAGGAGAGCTGGATGCCTGGGCATCACTGTGTCCTGTCCCCAGTCCCGGAGGCACACCCAGCTCTGTCATGCATCCCACCCACCAGGACCTGTTTGGCCCTCCCCCCAACCCCCCCAACACACACCCAGGATTCTTGTCAAGGGCAAACTCAGGGGTCTCAGCAAAACTGCAGGGGTCTAGGGAGGGCTATCCTCTATGAGAATATTAAAAGCCCAGCTTTTCTTAGTCATCAATCCCAGCCTCAAGGGCAAAGAAAATGCAATGGCCTCTCTGAAGGCAGAAGGTGGGACCTGGTACTGGGCTGGATCCCTCTCTCTTCAGGGAGCAGAAGCAGATCAAGGGTCCCAGAGTAAGCCAGGCTCACTTTCACTGCCTGCCTATCTAGGGAGGGATTTCAGGAGCAGCTTTGAAGAATTCAAGGAACAACCTATGTGTAAACCCAGTTTTCTGACTCTGAGCTCCACGTTACTTCTGGGGAAGCTTCCAGATGCTGTCTTCAGTCACACCAGGGTCCTCTGGCTTTCCCCCCAGCCACCAGTCACAGAGGGGTGGGAGGCCGGGTGGGGAGCAGTAATGAGATGCATTCTGTTCTGTTTACAAATTGCTTTCAGGCCTGTGGAGAGAGGTACTTTTAAATGTGAAGTGTTGTTGCCACATAAGGAAGGACATTTGTGACTGATAGCTTTGCCTGAAACCTACCAAGGCTCCAGGCAAAGCCACTGCCCCTGCCGGAGTCCCTCATTCCTCCTGCAGAAGCAGGGAGACTGACAATATATTCCACTTCTTCTCCAGGGAAATGGAGCCCAGAGAGCTCTCCTCTGAATTCCTTCAAACCCCCTACTCACAGACAGCCTATTTTCTTTCACAGGTTTGCCTTTCATCTGGAACTCCCATCCACATTCATCCAAAGGGTAGAGTTTGTCTTCTTCATCCTAAACTCTCATTGAATGTGTCATGGTGCCTGCACCTAAATATGCTGGCTGACCAAATGTTGAGCATTTATATTCTTGTTCCTGTTCACCAATACCACAGGTCTTTATGGCTTCAAGATTTATGCAGACCGTGTTAAAATTGTTAACTTTCACTGCATGCCTATTGTGTGCTAAACACGGTGCTTTGTGCTTTATATACACTTGCTCTAAACATTATAATGACCCTGCAAAGCAAGTATTGTATCCTCAGAGGACAGTTCAGGACACTGCCACCTGCCATTCTCTGTCAAGCCATGCCAACGAGTTCTCACCCATGCCCTCCTACCACTCAACCAAAATTGCATTTTCTGATGTTGCCTACAACCTCCATGTTTCCAGATCCTATGGCTACTCTTTGGAGCTCAGCTTCCGGGACCTAAGCAGCTTGTGGCCAAGTTGACCACACCTCCACCAAAAAACATTCTACTCTTCGCTTTCTGAGCATCACACTCCTGCGTTCCTCAGATCTTCAGCCTCCCCTGGCTCCTCTGGCTCAAGATCCCCAGGGACTATGGGAAGAAGTTCTGGGGCCAGGTTGCTGGGTTCATACTCTGAGCTCCTCCACCTACTAACTATGATCTGGAGTAAAATATTGAATCTCTTGTGACTCAGTTTACTGAATAGGGTTGATGTGAAAATAAAGGAATAAATACATGCAGCACACTTAGAACCATGCCTAGCACATAGTAAGACCTCAATAAACGCTAGCTCCTTGTATTATCACTGTGCTAATCCATTATTGCACCATCTCTAAATTTTGAAGTTCCACAGAGCCGATCCAGGTCCTTTTTATACCTCACTCTTGCCTAAGGCAGCCTCATTCATCTCCATGATTTTCAATGTCATCTATAGGTTGGCATCTTCAAATTCCCATCTCCGACCCAGATCTCATTTAAGCTCCAGATTCATTTATCCAATCGCCCACTTGACACATCCATTTGGATGTCTCGCAGGCATCTCAATTGACATGTCTAAGAGTGAAAACTCCCCTTCCGCTCGTCTCTCCTCAGTCTTCTTTATCACAGACAATGGTGCCATCATCCCTTCGTGACTTAAGGAAGAAACCAGGGAATCATCCTTGACACGTCTCTTTCCCTCGCCTCCCACATTGAATGCATTACCGCCTCCAAAATATATCTTAACTCCATTCCCTTTTCCACATTTCAGTTGCCACAACCCAACTCCCAGTTACAGGCCCCCCTGTTTTATCTCTGCCATCCCTACATTCCTCTTCTTAAATGTAACAATGAAAAGGCTATTGGGGGTGGTGGTGTCCTTTTAATGATATCTTGATATAAATCAAACCATGAAGTTAATTTCTGCTTAATACCTCCCAATTGCTCCCATGGTCCAAAGAAGAAAATCAAAGTGGCCCTCAAGGCCCCTCGGTATCTGGCCCCTCAGCCCTGTCCAGCCTCATTTTGCCACTCTCCTCCTGGCTGACTCTAGTCATGTGACCTCCTGGCCCAGGGCTTTAGCAGGCTGCTCCTCCTGACCCTTCCTGTGCCCTGACTGCCTTGGCAATCTGGTGAAGCCTATGGAGCCCTGCTCAAAATGTTCTTTAATGTACAAAATAAAATGCATAGGATTGCAAAGGGAACCATATATATCAAAGTACACAGCAAAATATTATTTTAAAACACATTTGTAGCTCACCACTGCAGTGAGGGATTCAGACAGAGGGGGAAGCTGTGCAAATGGGGTTGTGCAGAACATATATGGGAAGTCTCTGTAGCTTCTGCTCAACTTTGCTGTGAACCTAAAGCTTCTCTTTAAAATGTATTTAAAAATACACTTGTGATATAGTAATAATATATGTGCTTTTAAAATGAATGTATTAACTGCCCACCAGATGTGGCTCAGTGGTTGAGCATCAACCTATGAACCATGTCAGGGCACATGCCCAGGTTTGCAGGCTCGATCCCCAGTGTGGGACATTCAGGGGGCAGCCGATCAATTATTCTCTCTCATCATTGATATTTCTATCTCTCTCTCTTCCTCTCCCTTCCTCTTTCTGAAATCAATAAAAACATATATTTTTAAAATAAAGTAAATAAATAAATGAAGATATTAACTAACTGGATTCAGCAATAGATCTAGTAACTACTATAATTTATTTCTTTCTTTTTTTTTTAGAGAGAGAGAGAGGGAGAGAGAGAGAGAGAGAGAAAGGAATAGAGAGATACAAACATTGATGAGAGAGAAACATTGATCAGCTGCCTCCTGCACACCCCATATTGGGATTGAGCCCACAACTTGGGCATGTGCCCTGACCTGGAATTGAACCAGTGACCTCTTGGTTCATGAGTCACTGCTCAACCACTGAGCAACACCAGCCAGGCTAGTAACTACCATAATTTCAATGTGATATGGAAACAGCTACAATTTCCAGTGGTGACAGAGTCACACACAGGCACCTACTTGAAATAAGGTTAAATTCCCCTCCAATTAAGAGCCTTGAGGTCAAAATCACTCTCTTCCCCATTTTTCCACTGAGTAACTCTTACCCTTCAGCCCCAGAACATCCTCTCTGAACCCCCCAAACTGAGGACCCCCCCCATTTTCACATCTCAAATTTTATTTTAAATTACAGTTACATATGTGTTCGTTTGCATGTTCAGTGTCTATGTCACTAGACTGAAAGCTCTGGGGGGCTGAAACGATGCCTACTCTGTCCAGTGACTGGGACACTGAAGGGCTGGATCCAATGGATGGATGGATGGATGGATAGGTGGATGGATGGATGGATGGATGGATGGATGGATGGATGGATGGATGGCCCATAAATGATAGGCAATGGAGCATGGCTCTCATAAGCCCATCTAATTCCACAGATTTTGTTCTTACCCTGTGTCACGTTGAATGAAACATGTTAGGAGATCATTTATAACCTCACATACATGTACCTTCTTTAACCATCTTCCACTGATCTCTCTGCTTAACAGAAAAGTTATCCATATAATTTTATAAAGTTGGCTTTCAGAGAGGTTATGTTTACCAAAAATATTTGCATTTCCAATGGTAGTATATGCTGGGAAAAGGTAAAAAATTGAGTTCACATTTTCAATTTATTTTTATGAAAATGTTTGTGTTTTCAGATCCATTCAGGAGCTGAGAAATAAAAAAACAATGATATGGTGATGATGATGATGATGATGATGATGATGATGATGATAAACATTTATTGAGTGCTCTACAGACATTTTATATATTAGTTCATTTACTCTTTACTATATCCTTAGTTTAGAAAAGTAAGGCATAAAGAGATGATAAATTCAAGCAAAATGCTATACTATTCCCCCTCCACCATCATATACAGGCAGTCCTGGGGTTACATTGGACTCGACGTACGTCGTTTCGTGGTTACATCGCCATCTCCCATTTATTTATTTATTTTTTTTAAAGTTCCATCATTTTGACGTATGTACATATGTGCTTTACGTTTTTTATTATTTATTTACCACAAGTAAAGGTCAGGAATTGTTATCTTTTAATTTTTTTTTTTTTACTGTTTCACTTCATTACTGCTGTGTGTGTGCTCCATGTGAGTGGCAGAGGTGCTTATGTAGGTGGGTTCCGACTTACTGCAAAAATCACGTTACGTCGCGCTGTAGGAACGAATATAACCTGAGGACCTACGTATACCTATTTTAATTTTTTTCTACCCACCCCAAGAGCCAGAGATTTGCTAACAGAGAATCTTAATACAAATCAATTTTCAAAGGGGTGACACCTTAACCTATTCACCTCAGTTAATACACTGTCCAGGCTTCATCTTTATCAAATCAACTGGTTTTTCACTTTGGGGATCAAAAACAATGATGTCAAGTTCAAAGTTCTAGACTGCCTGAGCGACAAGGGTGATCACAATTGGGAGCCCAGAGCGACAGGCACAAGAGTGGAGGGACAAGTGGGGGAAGGACTGGGAGGAGATCAGAATATACTCCCCAAATATACCACTCTGGCATAAGGATTGTTTTGAGCTGAAAGCAACTGAGAAAAAGCAAACACAAGATGAGCTCTCTGCAGCTCCCCATCTGCCTGAAAAGAGATTATAAATTCCCCTTGGGAAGGTACCCTCCCCACTTCTATCCACTTCCCAAACTAGGAAGGGGACAACAACCTTATCACAGAGACAAGATGGCACCGAGAATCTACACAAACAAACCTTACTATGTAGTCCTTCTTAAACATAGTTTCCCCATATAGTTGCCTTCCTACAATTTGCTGCTCCTAGGAGCTCAAAGTCCCTTTCTTTTGTCTTGTCACTTCTTTCTCTTTAAATGTATCCTTTTTTTTAACCAACTGGTATAAAAGCCTCCAAGCCTAGCTGTTTCTTTAGGGGTTTTCTCTTCTTTCAAAGAAGACTTCCTGTGTCACATAAAACTTTTAACATCAAATACATTTGTATGTCTTTTCTCCTGCTAATCTGCCTGCTGTCAGTGTTTTGTTTTGTGCTTTTCTGCAGACATAGCTGGAGAATATAAGCAAATAATAGAAGAAAAATTTCCTCTCCTACTGATGATAGAGGAGGGTACCAAATTCAAGCTTAGAAGAGCCAGACCTTAAAAACACTTTGTGGTTGGGTTGGGTTAAAATTAGAGTTTGAATCAACAGTGGCAAGAATTCCTTACAGTTAACATCTGGGCCAAAGTAAGGTAAGGTTAGCATTGGGCTACAGGTTAGGATGAGAACCTTGTTTCAAGTGAAGCTTGCTGTGTTTGATTGGGACTGGGCTTCTACCTAGACCTTAGGGTTAGCTTAGGTATTAGAAGCTGTTGACATCTGACTTAGTTAAAACATTAAGATATTAGAGCTATTGTCAGAGTCCAAGTATGCGTTAGGAAAACAGTTTGGAGGTTTAATTAAAAGTAGTATTTAGATTTGAATTTAGATCTCAGAGAATATTACTCCTTAGGTTACTGACAAACCTGGGGTAAGGATTTGTGGTCGGCCTGGGTTTGGGGTAGAGAGTTGAGATAGCTTTGTGAGTGTTGGCAAGGTGTAGATAAAAGTCTGAGATTGTATCAGGTGTAAAGGATCCCACAAACCTACACGGCATCTGGTGGACACACTACTGCCCAGACAGCTTCACCCCTGAACCCCTGATGTTGCTTGTGACCATGCACAAGGGGCCCTCCAAGTGTCAGACCTTGCCCCACCTTAGAGTCACTATAGAGCCAACCCTTCCATCCTGGATAGCAACCCCCTGTCCCTCAGAGAAAGGGAGGGGTGCCCAATCCCTGGCTAAACCAGCCTATCAGGCTTCAGTAAGTAGAGAAAGGATTGCTTGTTTATTGATAAAGATAAGAAATCACTCTAATAACTTCAAAACTAGGTCTGGGCCTGAATGGTATCTGTCTATGAGTTCGCTCCTCCGTGCCCCACATACCGCCTCTCCTACACTGCAGCCCCAGCCCCAAACAACCCTAACTGTTCCTCATTCAAGACCCTCTTCCCAACCAGGTGGACCTAGAGATGAAAAACTGAGCCTCTAGGGAATTTTTAGGACAAAAATTCTTGAGCACTGAGTCCCAATGCAAAGGAGCAAAGAGCAGTTCAGAGTAATGGGAGATGTTCAGGATCCCACCCAACACCACAACCCTCGACTCCCATGGTGGTGGTGGGCATTGTCCAGAGGAGACACCAGAACTTTGTAAGTAGAACCCAAACACAGAGTTTGATCCGGATAACTTAGCTTGGCAGATGCCAGGATTCATTTCAGGGGTCAGTATAGGAACAGTAACGAAAAATGGCCCCACATTAAGGAGGGACAGCACAGCTCAGCTCCACAACACACTATGGTCACAGGGACCTGGCTTGTTTTAGGAGACCTCGAGCTTGAAGGGGGTCTTCCCCACTCCTTCCCAGAACAGCAGGAGCTGATGTGCACAAGTACCCACATTCTTTTCATAAAACTTTCCTCCAAACATATAAAAAGGCAATCATAAAAGAAATCACCCTTTTCCATTGGAAACATTATAAGTGGAGGTGCATTCCTCACCAAAACCAGAGCAAAAAGTAAGAGAAAGGGCACAGGGAGCTGGGTTCTACCCCAGATAATGCCACTCACAGTGTAGCCTTGGGAGACTGGCTCTGGCATCTGTGAAATGGGGCCAGCTGTGCACCTCCACCTCACAGGGGTACCGTGGCCAGGGCTCCAACAAGCACATCTGTTCCCCTCAGCTCTCCAGTGTGAGCTTCTGGAAGAGCCATGCCCTGGGGAAGGCAGCGTGTGTGAATCTGAGTCTGCAGCCACCCTTGGCCCTGCAGGCCCGGCCCAGAGGTGGGCTCCTCTGGAAGGGGCTCCTATGTCACTGACCTCCCCGTCACCACGTGCTCTCACCACGCAGCCTGCGTGTGTTCTTTCCTAATTTGGGGCCGTTCCTCCTTGTTGTTCTTACACTGATGACTGAAATTAATGCCTGGTATTTCCCAACAGCTAAATCATTATAATCAAACTCTGCAGCTGCCAGATCTGCTGACTCAAACCCCCTATGTATTCATATGATATTTGCTGGGTAATTACAGAACAGAGGTAATTATATTCATGACTCCATTACTTTCATAATTCCAGAGACACAGAAATCACTAAAAAAAAAAAAAAGAAAGAAAGGAAGAAAGAAAATCCTGACAGGACTGAGAGAAGAAATGCCTTCAATAATGATCCTAATCCACCTCTTATCCTGTTTGTCCCCTCACATCATACTTTCTTCAAAACCATCTCCCATATCCAAAGAAACCCAAAACGTTAATTTGAAAGAACATATGCACCCCTATGTTCATTGCAGTGTTATAATAACCAAGATACGGAAGCAACCCAAGTTCCCATCAATAGACAAGCACATAAAAAAGTTGTAGTACATACATACAATAGAATATTACGTGGGCATAAAAAAAATAATGAAATCTTCCCATTCAAGACACTATGGAGGAACCTAGAGGCTATTATGCAAAGTGAAATAACTGAGAAAGTTATTTCTCAACTGAGAAGGACAAATGCCATATGATTCCGCTTATATGTGGAATCTAAAGAACAAAATAAATGAACAAACAAAACAGAAACAGACTTATAGATGCAGAGAACAGACTGATGGTTGCCAGATGGGAGGGGGTTGAGGACTAGGTGAAAAGGTGAAGGGATTAAGAAGTACAGATTGGTAGTCACTAAGTAGTGATGGGGATGAAAAGTGCAGCATAGGGAGTATAGTCAGTAATATTGTAATAATATGTATGATTCCAAGGGGTTACTAGAATTATCAGAGGATCGTTCATAAGTTATATAAATGTTTAAGCACTATGCTATACACCTGAAACTAATATAAAATGATATTGAATATCAACTGTAATTGGAAAAAAGTAGCTTCTGAGCTCCTCAATGAAGGCAGAAAACAGGGAGATGAAACACAGACTAAAATGTAATGCTTAGTTAGCCTTTGGGTTTCCTAACCAATGTGCATTAGTTATAGTATTGCTTACTATTGTACTAGTTAATCCCTAAATGCCCATGAGTTTTAAAGGGCTTAACACAATGCAAATTTATTTTCTCTTCATGTCACAGTCCAATTCAGGTGCTTCTTATCAGGCACCTGTCATGTGATCATCCAGAAACCCAGGCTCCTTCTATCTTGTGGCTCTGCCCACTTTAAATACTCAAAGATTTCTCTAATCAGCTGACAGGTGAGAAAATACTTTTTAAATACCTTGACTCAGACATGACACTCATTGATTCTGCTCACCTTCCTATTGATGGCAGCTTGTCACAAGGCACCACGTAAATGCAAGAGTCCTGGTGACTATAACCCTCAAGGGACAGCCACTCCCAGCAACAGATCTATGCTATGGCGGAGAACCCATCCCCTTGGTGGTTAGCTGACCACGTCTGCCAATAATGTCATACTAGCAGTCCATGAGTGAGCATCCAAGGTATTTATGAAATGATGGACCACCGTATGCTATATATGTGCAATGCAAACTAAAGTGACAAAACAAATATCCCAAAAAGACGACAAAGAAAATTTACTCACTGTCCCCTTCTGTCAATGTAGCATCCAAGAAAAATCCCCTCATAATTCCCTCCAAATGTAACCCTGTAGCCATTCCTGGGATGGGTGGTTAGTCCCCTTGCATCTCCCACTCCTTTTGTGAATCTGCCACAGACAGTGCTGCCCCTCAAACTTCTCCCATTGGAAATCCTCTTTAGGGATCGCCCACCCCCCATCCCCCACCCTTGGTGCCTTGGCTGTCCTCTGCAGCAATGGAGTATGTCCGGCAATGGTGAGTGACACCAGCAAGGATTCTTGCCACTGGTCAAAGGGGTGAGCCAAGTGACAACTGAGCCTAATTAAACTGGAGAAGGAGGTAGATTGTAAAAACAAAACCCAGGAGTCAGAACGCAGTCAAGTTCTACAGATGGCATCTCAGGAGCTGCTCCTGGAGACAGTCGTCCCAGGTTTGGTGGCAGCAAAGGAGTCCCAGTAGCAGAGACCGTGGAGAGCATAGCAAGGTGGCTGAGTCTCTGGGTCCTGGAGAGCCACAGTGAGGGCCCTGCAGTTTCTAGTAGACCTGGAGGGGCCCCCAGGACTGAGCTGTGGTTGGCGGCATCAGGGAACCCACCTGCAAACAGCTGGGGTGGGAGGGGGTGGGGTGCTGAAATGAAGTGAGGACTGGCAATGAGGCCAAACAAAAGAGAATCTCTGTCAGGGTCCAGGTGAAGCATCTCATCACGTCAGAAAGTCCACCGCCCAGCAGACAGGTGGCCCCACCCCTGCCTGCAAGCACATGGAACACAAAGGAATTCTTTCCTGTTTTTGAAACTCCAATCTAATGGCTACCCTCTAGTTCCCATTCTGAATTTTCTACTTCAGCAGTTTTCTTTTGGTTTGTTCCAGAAAATAAATAGAATTACATTTTACTGGGCTTTTTACACTTGCAAACCTCTTCAACAAAAATGCCGTTTTCTCCCAGAACTGCTTTCAGAGCTGGTCACACACCCATGGAGTAGGGGTCTGCCCACGTGACAGCAGCCCCTCAGCTCCAGAGAGGACAGCGGGTGAGCACCTGGCACAGGTCGAGTCCTCACGTGGGAGAGGGAGGAGGCAGGTGCATTCTGGGGCAAGAATAAGAATCTCCCAATTACCAAGCCATCCTCCAAGGTGTGAGGTGACTTTGCCAACTTTCTCACCTGGGAAACCCTTGGGATTTCCAAAATGCTGGGGGAAACTTTTTGGGTAGCATGACAATATTTTTTTTCAAAATGCAATATTTAAAATAATATATTAATAAGCAATAATAAGGAGCAGGTTTAGTTTCTTTGTGTGTGTTTTTTTAATTCCACTTCAAGAAGAAGGGGATGACCTCCCTCCTCTGGAGCCCCCGCGCTTCTGCAGTTACCCGTGTTGTGTCCCATCTCTCCTACAACCCCAGTCGCGGGAGCCCCGCTGAGCAGGGAAAGGCCCTAAAAAAGCTGCTGAGCTCCCAGGTTAGAGGCGCCACTGTCTCACCCCCCTCGCCCTTGCCACACCTCCATCAACAGACAACTCGGTGAGTTCAGCTGTTAGCCCATAGCACACAAGGGCAGCTCATTGGGAAGGGGACAGGAACTACCACAGCAGGCAGGCAGGAACATCTGCCCAGTGAGAGGTGAGCAGGCAGGGGGTCTGAAAGCAGGTGCAGGCGCTCCAAAAGCCCAGTGTGCTGAGCGGTCAAGGCCTGAGCAAACAACCCGAGGCTCTGTGAGCACCGGGCGGACTTGGGGCGGGGGCACCTGAATGGACAGAGGACTGTCTGGCAAAAATATGTCAGGAGTCGGTATTTGCGTTTGGAGGAAAGGCAGAGGTCAGAGGCAAGGGTGGGAGATCGCACCTGGAAGGCAATGCATGGACGGCCGGCGGGCCACGCGGGCCCTGAGCGATCTAAACAGGAAGGGATATGACCAAGCGGTGCGTGTGGAGCATAGGTGTGGGGACCTGTGCGCGTGAATGGGGTAGTGATGGAAGACACAGGCCTTGAGGAGACCAAGGGGCACCCAGGTTCTGAGCAGGAATGGCATCGAGGCAAGACCGCTGGCTGGCCAGGGGGCCAGGGCTGTCAGCTACATCACCACACGATGTCAGAATGGCAGAGCCAGGGGACCCGAGACATCTTCGCATTCCGCTGCCTGTGTTTCACTGGCTGGCTCTGAGACCCGGGTGGGGGTGGGCGGTAGAGGTCCACCCTCTGACAACAGGCCAGCGGGACATCCAGGGCTGCCTGAGACCGCTGGTCCCAGCCCAGGAATCTCCCTGCCCTGGGCTCCCTCTTGCTCCCTCCCTGCCCCCTCCTGCAAGGTTTCCAGCAGCTGCCCTTGCCCTCTTTTGGGGTCAGCAGGCTCTCCCATCACTCTGAGCTCACCTGGCCAGTTGGCCTCACCCACTGAGCCTTGGCGGAGGCAGGCAGTGGGGCGTCTGCCCAGCGGGCGAGTTGGGGAGGTTTGCGCATCACACTTTCAGAGCACTTGGCGATGCAGAGATGAAAGACATCGGCCAGAGCAAAGTACAGCCTTTACAGGCTCCATCTTCCTAATTGAGGAAAATGAGGTTATTTCCAAATCCCTCTGTGATGCGATGGAAAATGTGCTCAATGGGCCCGCACTTAAGGCTTCTCCCCCCGCAGCTCCTCAGGACTGAGACTTGGAGGCTGTGTGGAGAGCACCTAGCTTCTCTGCTCCAGGTTGGGGCCCCCACAGGGACGCGCCTCAGCCTCAGCGGCCCAGATTGGCTCCTGGTGCCTGGGCCCCGAGAAGGACCGCCCGACAGACTTCAAAGCTGGGGCACCTCCGTGCGACGCCGAGTCCTCCTCCTCTGCTCTGAGTAATTGGAACAAAACGACCCAGGTAGTCTGGCTGTAACATCAAAGCCGCGGATAATAACCTCACAGATGAATTCAAGAGTGAATGCATGCACAGCCACTGCTCAAGTTTGAAGTGTGCGAGGGTTTTTTTTTTTTCAGCTTCAGAACTGAGCAGGAAGAAAAAGGAAAATCACCGGCCACGGCTTTCTCTGCTGAGCAGCTGCCTCTCCTCTCAGGTCGCAGCCTTTAGGTGATCAGAAGTCTGACTTAGGAACGATGATGAGGATGGGAAGAGCAGGAACAGGACTGGGGTCAGGGGAGAGCTCCCTGGGGGTCGAACACTGCGATTAACATGTCTCTGCACAAATGAAAACCCTGGCCCACCTGCAGGTGCACAGAGACACTGGGTGAGGCACAGAGGGGCGCTGACCACTGAACAGAACATCTGTGATGGTTCGACCATCACGGTCATAGTGCAGGGGCTGGTCATCTTCTGTCACCTGCCAGGAATGGCTCCCTTTACTGAGGCTAGAAGACTACATGTGAATATATATTTGTAAATAATAGAGCTACCAAAGCGAGGAATCCAAATTAGCTAACAAGCTAATACATAAACAAACAAACAAAAAGCCTTCAATGGCCAGCAGCTGAAGTGTTGGGACATTTCTGAAACCAGTAACAGAGCCCTGTTCTGGGAGGGACCTCAGAGGTCACAGTCAATGGGACCCAAGCACATGATTGTGGTACCCACCATGGCTGGGAGGTGTCTTCAAATAGCACCTGTGAGATAATAGAAAATAGACATTGGTCTCTGCCCGCCTGCCCACCCCATTCCTGGCACAGAGCTCCTGAAACCCTTATAATTCCTTAAGTGATAAGAGCACTAGGAACATCTTTTGTTCTGATCTTTGGTCTGGACTTGTCCTTGACACAGGGCTCCTAAAACCCTTGTAACTTCCTGGGTGATGGAAGCGTCTTTTGTTCTAATGAGGCAGCTCTGCGTGTGGTCCTGGAGGAGGGCTGGTCACCAGAAAGATCAAAGCCATGATGAGAAATTTGCAATGTTCAGCCCACCTTCCATTCACTTGAGAAGGGAGAAGGGATGAAAAATGGACAGGTTAATCATGCCTAGTGATGTAGCCTCCATAAAAATCCCCAGAGTTCAGGGTTCAGAGACCTTGGGTTGATGAAGATGTGGAGATTTGGGGAGAGTGTGCATCTGAAGAGGACAGGGAAGCTCTGTGCCCTTCCCACACTGAAGAGGACAGGGAAGCTCTGTGCCCTTCCCACATACCTTGCCTATGCATCTTTCCCATTTGGCAATGGATTGATGATCTAATAAGTAAAGGTTTTCTTCCTCTGACTTTTGTGAGCTGCTTTAGAAAGCTAATTGAACCCAAGGAGGGGGACAAGGAAATTCTAATCATAGCCCATCAGTCAGAAGCACAGAGGCAATCCTGGACTTGCAGCTGGGGTCTGAACTGGGGTCAGGGTCAGTCCTGCAGCACTGAGCCCTGAACCTGTGACACCTAATGCTTCTCTAGGTAGATAGAGTCAGAATTGAGCTGAACTGCAGGACACCCAGCTGGAGTCAAGAGCTGTGCTTGGTGTGGGGAAGAAACTCACACAGGAATTGGATAGAATCAGCATCTTAGCACCATTTGGAGCACAACAGAGGCAAAGCTTTAGAACATGCCCTGCCTCAGAGCTACACCACCTGACACGGGCTACTCTCCAACCTGCCTGGAGCCGGCCACTCAGCTCCACTTGCCTTTCCTCCTGGTCTATCCAAATCCCCTGGCTCTTCTGTTCCTTTTTATCTTAACTCCCGGCCCACCATTTTTAGACATGGTCTGCTGCCAACATACTAGTAAAATTGCTACCCACCTTTTTTTTTATAACCACAACACCGTAGGATTACATGCCCAGTTAATACTCACTATTCAACCCATTTCATAGTTGAGAAAACAAAGGGGGCTGAGAATATAACGGCTCTCTTCAGTGAGAGAACACATGGGAGACACGTGTTTGCCATAACAATGGGTAGGTGCATCCTCTTGAGAAACTGAGGGGTCTTGAGAAACATTATGACCCTCACACCAACTCTGTGAAGCAGCACCCCAGAACCCTGACTCTACAGCTAAGAACACACGTGTAGGGTGATCTGGCCAGCTCACATGCTGCAGGGCTGCAACCCAGTGGTTCCTAAAACTCATATTCTTCCCCATTCACCTTACAGCCCAGTGACACCCTTACAGCCTGTTGTAGGTTCATCTCATTGATGATGGCCTGGACCTCCTTGGAACTGTTGGGAACTCACAGGGTGTCTGTGTTGCTCACAGACACCAAAAGGTGTTGAAGTTTTAACTCCCAGGACCTGCAAACATGACCTAATTTGGATCTAGGGTCTTTGGTCAAGTTAAGATGAGGTCATTAGGGTGGTCCTAACACAATATGACTATGTCCTTATAAAAGGGGAAAATGTGGACAGAAAGACAGGCATGCGCACAGGGAGGATGCCATGTGAGGGTGAAGTGGGGGCCGAGGTAATGCCTCTATGAGCCAAGGAGCACCCAAGATGGCCAGTACACCCCAGAAATTAGGAAAGAGGTGAGGAGCAGAGCCTCCCTCATCATCTTCCGAAGCAACCAACCCTGCCAACTCCTTGATCCAGAACTGGGAGACTAATTTCTGTTGTGTCAGCTGCCCGGTTTGTGGCACCTTGTTAGGGCAGCCCTAGCAAACAAATACACCCCATTGTACTCACTTCAACCTTTTGTTCTCATTGCTTAAGTCTATGCAACAGGCCTGCTGCCCCGAGGCCTCCAGCCCAGGGCAGAGCCAGAAGAAAAGTGACCGCACAGTGACCAGTCTCTCTCACTTCCTCCTTTGTACTGAAAATGGGCAAGTGATGGTTTCCGGGGACTCTCACAGTCATTCCAAGCCACACACACACACACACACACACACACACACACACACACACCCTCCTCAGGCACAAGGCCAATCCAAGGGCCTGGGCCAACCTCGGCACATCAGGCAGAAGGTGGAAAGACCAGGAGGACCTCCCGTTACCTGAAGCACGCACCTTCCCTGCTGCTGGGGTCACCAGCCTCCTGGGCAAGCACAGCCAGCTCTGGGGCTGGCGCACACTCCTCCCTCCCACAGCCCCAGTGTCACCTCCAGGTACCCTCCCCAGCCTCATCAAGGTGGCACACTGCTCCGGGCTTCCACGAATGACCAGAGCAAAGAGGCTTTGATTTGCTGCTCAATGGTCCTAGGCTAGGGCACGGGGACCTCCTTGTCCCTTGCTTTCTCAGAGGGCCCCTACTCCTCCCTTGGAAGTGTTCACTGCCTCTCATCTGGTTTACAGAAATTCACTGTCACTTTTCATCAAAATGTTGCCTTATCTGTGCACCCCAATTTGGAGGACATGTGGGAGTTCCTAAGTCTCCCTCAGTGTCACTACGTTCTGGTTCCTCTTTTTCACCGAGCAGCACAGACACCCTGTGAGGTCCCGACAGTTCCACCGAGGCCCAGGCCATTGTCAATAAGATGAAGAGCAACCAGTACCCAAATGAGACAGTTCTTACAGGCACAAGGTCAGAAGCACAGGAATCCTTATAGGAAGACTCTCCCTTGGTCCACGGTTCCTCTACCACCTGCTGTGTGTTCTTGTGTGGTCTTGAGGAGCCTGGTGAGTCCAATCAGGAGGAAATCCCCTTGGACTCAGTTGTCACTCAGGAAACATCAGGCTTGATGATTTCTACAAAAGCCTCCTTTTGATTGTGACCTAGACCAGTGATTTTTAACCTGTGTGCCACGAGAATTTTTAAAACATGCAGTACCTGATGATTTAGTAGGAGCACTGACCTCTTTTCCCTAGACTGCCAAATAGAAAAATGACAACAGCCAACACAACAATAGCCGTCCAGTGTGAATGAATCAAAATTATACCTATTTTCTCCTGTGTACACTGCAGAATTTTAGTAATTAGTGTATGTGTGCCATGAGATGAAAAAGGTTGAAAATCGCTGACCTAGATGTTCAATTTTAGAATTTTTGTTTCAATTTTGTGACTGATTGTCAATATATAGCCTTATTGATGGGATTTTGTGTCACTGTTATTTTTGCTACGAAGGGGTGATTTTTTTGAAAAGCTTGTCAGTTTGGTATGATTGCATCCTTTGTAAACCAGAAATACTTTTTTTTCCCTACTAATACATATCTGATTTTATAATTTACTTAACAGAAACTCCCGTAGAACCCACGCCTCTTCCAGGAGGTGACCGCTGATGTTCCATTGCCTTGTGTTCAGTCAGTTCCTGCCTCCTGCCCATGGGGTGGCAACACTCACCCACAGGAATTAGAGGAATTAAATGCATTAAATGCAGGGACGGATGATGGAAAAGCTCCTCCACCGGATGAAGTATGTGGAGATTTATCAGCATCTCCAGGGCACTCTGAGCCTCCCCAGGTTACCTCTGAAATGCACAGGATTTGGGAGGGATTAGGAGAAACTTGAAAATCTCTAAGACTGCAAGAAAACAATTAATGCCTCAGAAAATAGGACTCCTTAAGGCAGGTTAGGAATGTGGCCATACAGCTTTAACAAGAGGCGGTTGAAGAAAAGAGAATACTGTAAAGAGCCTTTTGAGTCCAGCATGAAATCACCACATCTCATCTACGTTTTCATTCTTCTATTATTAAAATAGATCATTCCTTCTTCCCCATCAACCTCCTCCCCCTTCATTTCTACTCCAGGGCCCCCATCCCTACCTTTGTCTACATATTGTCCATCAACTCAGAGAGGTATGTCTTTGATAGCTTCTCAATGGTTCCCTGTCTTCATTGTCAGAGCACCCAAGAAGTGGGAAGGGGAGAATGCAGGGGAGGGTAACAGGAAACCAGGTACCCGCCACTCAGCCACATTTCTGCCCAGTGCACCCAATGTTCCCTGCTATTGTTTAGTGTCCTCTCCATCTTCCCCATCCCCAGCCCTGCAGGCAGGCCTGATGCATCACTGCTCTCTCCCATCTCCCCACATCATACACCACGTCTGCCCCCATGTGCTTACCCCTACCAAGAAGGCTATCTAAACACCCCAATCCTGTAAGGCCCAGCTCAAGTCTCTTACTCTGCATAGATCTAGCCTCTTTCCAGCCCACAAGGAGCAACCCTTCCTCTAAGAGCCTGCCCAGGTATGCAAGGCAATTCTCAAAGCATTTAGATTTGTGTAGAGATTTATATTTTCATGTGGACATACTTATCCTCACAACTCAATTATAAGCTTCTGGATGTCCATGTGATGAGCATGTTGTTAATATTCAAAAAATATTTATATATGGGAAGGGTGGTGGCCAAGGAATCCCTATTTATTTCTTTTTCTTATTGTTGATAGTATTACAGATATCTCCTATCCCCCCTTTACTCCCAGCCCCCACTCACCCCCCACCCCCAGGTCTTCATACCCTATTGCCCCTGTCCATGGACTATGCATATAAGTATTGAAGTTCTTTGGTTTATTCCTATTGATTTTGATAGTAGAGTAGGGGGAATTGAAATTGGAAGCATGTGGGTAAAACATCAGGTCAATCTAACACCTTACTACTCATGTACTTCTGCTTCATCATGCCTATCCAGCATTTTGATTGATGTTCCAATATTCCTGAGATGTATATAACACAAGTATACAGGTGAGTACAGTACAAATTATGTTTGCCTATATACTAGGCTCTTGACCAAGTTCTAGGGGCACAATCGTGGCCCAGGTATCACCCCCATCAACACATCATGGCTAACCTTTATCTGCTATACCTGAAGACACAGGCTGGTCTCACCTGCTCTTTCTACCATCATACTTTTCTCAGAGTTGCCCTGAGGCTCCACCCTTCACTACCTGGGGCTCCATGACCACCATCCAGCTCTATATCACTGGTTCTCCACTCCAGCTGGGTTCGTCTCACCCCCAGATGTCACATGTCTAGGTGGGGCCCAGACATTAGTAGGAATGCCCTACTTGTTTCTAACATGCAGCAGTGACCTGCTGGTCAGGGCAGGGAGCCTGAGGGGGCCACTTACACTTCCTTTCATGGCCCTTCCCTTTGTTCTAGACAGGCTGAGAGTGTTGAAAAGGCTCTACCAAAGGTGGGTGGGCAACTACAAGAAAGATTATATAGGGTGTTCCATTTAAATGAGATACAATATGATGTTCCTAAAATTCAAGAGAAATAACAATCTCTTCCCAAGAGATACTCTGACGAGCACTACCTCCCTACCCACAGTTCCTAACCTTGCTTCCCAGTGTCAGGGTTGGATAAGTCCATCTTTTGAAAAAGTGACCCTTATGGGCCCTTCACTTTTTGACCCTCCACACACTTTACTCCTAGAGGTTGGTCTCAGCCTTTCAGGCAAACCTTCTGTTCAACGGGGCAATTCTGAGACATTATTTTTTCCATGATCTGACTTATTCCATCTAGAATAACCCCACACCAGGGTGGTGGCTCTCTGTGGTCACTTCTTCTGGACCCAGAGGAAGCTTTCATACCTCACTGAGATAGTCTCAATCCTCACTCAATCTTTCTCTCTCTTTTTCTGTCTCTTTCCAAGAACATATAATAATTCTTAGATACAGGAGACAACACAGTCTAAATCCATAGTAAGAAGAGAAACATTTTCCTACAGGCCACATGATCTAGGAAGATTTTTTTTCTGACCACCATGAATATTCCTGCACATCATCTGCAGAAAGTGACAGGTCTTGTCTTCTGCTTCCAGACTATGCCCAGGGCTCTGCCGATGCATCAGAAATGACTTGCTGAACAAAACCATGTTCCCTTGAGGGTCACACTTATGCATCCAGAGACCCTGAGAGCTGTGGTTTATCAACCCTGGCTCCATAGTAGAATCACCAGGGGAGCTTTGAAAAATTATCCACGTCTGGACCTCATCCAGATCAATTAGAAGAGAAGCTCTGGAGAGGAGGCTCAGGCATAGCTGAGAATCACTCTTGCAGGAGCTTTGAAAGTCAAGTTATCCTTACCCTGCAACAGAAACTCCTCCCTGTGCAGTTCCCTTTCTGCTCTCCATTAACAGAATGTAGGACTATATAAGGTTTATTTCTCCCACCCATATTGAGTAACCCTTTGAGGGAGAGTAAAAAGTAGATGTATTTGTTCTCCCCATCATAGGCTGAACTGTGTCCTCCCAAAATTCATGTTGAAGACCTTATCCCAAGTATCTCAGAATGTGACGGTATTGGAGATGGTATCTTTAAAAAGGCAATTTTCAGGGTTACATTAAAGTGAGGTCATTAGAGTGGGTCCAAATCTAATATGACTGGTGGCCTTATAAGAAAAGAAGTGTGGATACAGAAAAACACAGAGGGAAGACCATGTGAAGTCACAGGGAGAGGAAGGCCATGTACAAGTCCAGGGGAGAGATCTCAGGAGAAACCATCCCTGACAACACCTTGATCTTGAACTTCCAGTCCCCTGAACTGTGAGAAAATACACTTCTGTTGTTTAAGCCTATCAGTCTATGGCACTTTGCTATGGTGGCCCCAGCAAACTAGTACAGCCCTTTTCTTCAAGGAGATATGACCAATGTTTGAGACCCCAAGAAGATTCACAGTGAGTTAACAAGATGCAAACCTAGGTCCTAACCCTGGGAAGCTGGGGAGATTCTTCCCAGAGCTGGAAGTACAGAGATCTCTCTCTTTTTGTCAGAAACGCTTCAGTTGGAGTCTCACTAAAGGCAAAAAAAAAAAAAAGGTATGTTTTTCAGAGCCCCCAGGTCACTTACATCCCCAGGAGCCTAAGAATGCTAACTCCAGTTCCCTCAGGAACCCAGCTGTCCCTGGCCCTTGATGGGATGGAGAGCTGTGCTCCCTGCCAGTCAGCGCCGCCCCGCCCTCCACTCCCCCAGCCAGCCTCCATTCAGATTGGATTCTGGAGCTCCCTGGGTGCGGTGTGAAAGGCATGAATGCTCTCAAAGGAGCCTCTTCATCCCAGAGCCTGTGACTGCGACAAAGAGGGCATCTTCACCTGTGAATTAGCTTGATTTTCCCAGCTGCCTCTGCCGACTTCTCCAGCAGAAGGCCAGGCCTCTATGCAGGTGGCACCTCTGAGAGCCAGGGCGATGTTCTCCACTAAGAGCAGGCTTCTCTTTCCCCGGCTGGCGGGGAAACGTCCCCTTTCAATAGGCAATGTGAAAAATGCCCTTCCAGAGCACTGAGTCGTCGGTATAAATGTCTAAATGAACCTTGATTAGAACTATAAAAAAAGGCTACTTGCCATGGAATTGGACCGTTCTTCATGCTTAAAGACACTGTTAAAATCCTGTCAATAGCGAAGTTAGAAACCCACAGAGAAAGGCAAACATTTTATCGGCAAGCTCCATTTTATTGCCTGGTAAGATGAGATCACATCAACCTCTGTTCATTTCAAAGATGAAAAATGGAAAGTTGCCCAGGTACCCCAACGCCACTCAATGATTCCCTCTCAGATTTACTGAAATTCCCTAACGGAAGAGTCACTCTCTCGAGATCATTCCAAGCAGGATGGAGAGAAGAACTCAAGTCCCCCACACCCATGATGTGGCTCCATTCCCATTTCCTTCTCTAATCCTAATGTTCACAGTACTGTTTATTATCAACCAGTTTATAGATCTCTAGTTAATATTTGCTCAGGGCTTATGTTGATTTCTCAATACATGCAATTTTCTGGTCTCATCTTTATCTTTAAGGATTAGATTGGATCGAGCTGCCTTGTAGTAATTTAGTTTTTATCTTATGCCTTACAGTTTTATGTTCTTGTAATAGCACTTGCCTTTCCCTTTTTTATTTAATTAAATATATCTTATTTCACAACTACAGCACTTTTGTTTCGCACTTATTTATTTAACAGCTGGCAGGGCGCTGGTGTTTGGTGGAGGGGACCACGCTGGGTATTTTTAGAAATTCAGAAGTTGGGGAGTGCACCAGCTGAGAAGATAGAAGAGATGTCTCAACTTGGAAGATGAATGCTTAGAGATTAAACTCAGATTGCCTTGGTTGCATGATGGTGCTCCATAGATTAAGTCCTTAAAACAAAAATAAACAAACAACACTAGCGAAGTCTATTGAAAAGTATGCTCAAGAAAGATGTTCCAAGACTCTGTCTTTGCCCTTCTACAGAGCAGCTGGCTCGTTCATCGGCTCTGCAGGAATCCCAGGCACTGCTAACGTCCCAGGGTTGCATTCGCCACAGAAGGCGCTATAGATTTACAAAGCTTTCCAGCCATCTGTCCCCAGTGCCCAGCTCCACTCAACAGTCCTATGGACACAGATTTGGATCCATACAAGTCGCGAACAGGTGTGCACGTACAGGTGCTTCTGGCAAAAGGATGGTGGCGTATGACTTCGTTCCAATATGGACAATGATGGGATTCAATTGCTGGATTCACAGCCCTGCTCTCAGCCTGCCAGCCTCACCAGGCCCCTTCCAAGCTTGAAGTATCGGCAACAGCTTCACCCCACCTTGGAGGTAAGGTGAGTTGAGCAAGGCACGTGGGACACAAAATTTAACGAGATGCTCACTTTCGAGGTCGAGCAAATTTTGCACAACCCTGAGTGATGCCTTGTTAAATTTTGTGTGCTAGGCATCTTGCTTAACCCAGCCTTGCGGTCCATTGCCACACTGCAGGTCCCATGTAGGAATCACTTGGAGCCATCAGCTAAACAACTGTCCCCCATCCTGGCCATGAAGCCTCTGTGCCATGCTTCTCCCTGTGAGAAGCACCATCATTCTCTCTGCTTCCCAGCTAGACAAACCTCTTGGAAGAGTATATCTTTCCCACACATCCAGTCTTGGTACGACACTTCTTCTGTTGTGTCTCCCCTTCTTTCAAGAGCCACCGTTTTAAATCAGGCACTCATCACAGAACAGCTGGGTTATTGTACCCATCTTCTAAACAGCTCCATGCCTGCAGGTCCACCCACCTCCAGGACATCAGCTGCACAAGCTGTTTTCAGAGCATAGTCCCTGAAACAGCAGCATCAACATCACCTAGAAACTTGATAGTAATGCAAATATGCAGGCTCCATCCCAGAATTACTACATCAGAAACTCTGGAGGTGGGGTCCAGCAATGAGTTCTAACCTGCCTTCCAGGTGATTTGATGTACACTCTTGTTTAAGAATCAAGGTTCTATATTACACATATTAAGCTAAAATCCATGTTAGTTTGTAGCTTTAAAAAATCCTTTATTGTTCCCCTTGAGATGAAGGTCAAACTCACTAGCCAGGTTCTCCAGGTGCCTTGCAACTGATCCCATCCTATATCACTGGTCACATGGCTCACTGTCCTCTTATCCAAACCTCAAGCTCAGCCACACTGCTCTCCAGACTGACTCCCAGAATGGAACAGCTTTCTCCACAGCTACCTTCTGTTATCCAGAAATAACCATATTATTTTGTTGAAAAGATGCCCACAGCAATGTTCAGAATCCTGGGGATGGATTAACCATGAAGGAGCAGTGAACAAGGTTGGGTGTGGACAGGAAATTATCACACTCAGAGTGCCTACCACTGGCCAACCCTATTGTCAATTAATTTCCCTGTGACATTTCATTGAACCCCCACACAAAAAAAAATCCTAAAAAGAACTGATGGAAGCTAAGAGGCCAGTATATCTAAGTCCAAAATGAATCTGAAGGAGAGAGAGAATGGAGATAGAGAATGAGCAGGAAGAGGTGTAAACAGATGAAAAGTAGGGAGGCATCCATGCTGGCACATGCCAAGCCCATCCCAGAGGTCAATGTCTTCATTCAGTGCCCTTCTAGGATCCTAGCATTCAACAACCAATCCAGGGCCCATCCTATAAATGCTTTGATGCATTTCCATCCTTTGCTGACTGTTGTTGAAGCAAGAAAGTCAAAGGGGCCCTTGTCTTAGGCCCTTGATTCAAAGACCAGATGCACCATTTTTTCTGAACCAGGAGAAGCAGAACCAGCTCCAAAAAGAACATGGGAGGGGCCAGGGCAAGTGTGTGAACACAGTGTTTGATGCCAAATTTCCCAGCCACAGGCCTGCCACTCACTCATCCTGTGACTTGACTAGAGGCAGCACCTCCCCATGCACTGCCAGACCCCAAGGACTGGCCTTGGCTTTGTTGAGTTTGTGCATAAGGAGGTCACTGAGTCAGCCTCTCTCTAAGGGCCCATCTGACATAAATGTCTGAGCAAAGCATGCTGGTCAGGCCAATCCTCCTTCTGCCTCTGGGCTTAATAAAGGGGTCACCTAAAGTTCCAGTAGCAGCAGAGAAGCTGTCATTAAGCCAACTTTCATGTCCCAGCCACTGCCCGATGCCCAGAGTCTCTGCTGGAGCCCAGCAGGAACTGTAACTTAAGGCAGTGCAGGGAGGGGACTGCTTTTGAATTTTCACTCTTGTAGTCTGAGGCTTTCAAGAGTGTTTTGCCTTTCAGATTTATTTTGCCAAGTTGCTGTTAATTGTGTTTTCAATTAGTTATGTTTAAAACATCTTGAGATTTGGGCAACTGAAATTGCAGTGCATTGATAATTATTAAACAGAGGTTCTAATCCATTATTTATTAAATACATTTTTAATACTAATGCAGAATCCATTGTCACTGCCACTATGAGTTTGGCCGTTAAAGAAACAGCTGACGAGAGAAAACTGAAGCTGCGGAATTCTGAAGTGAAGGCCTGTGGAGCACAGCTTTCTGGAAGAAGAATCGGCAGCTGCTTCGTTTATGTCTGTTTAATCAAGGCTTTGTTGCCTAGAGACAGAGTTCCCACATAGTAGGTACTCAGCAAATGTTTATACAAGGAATGGATGAATGAATGAATGAATTTAAGGGGAATTAAACTAGTAAAGACTCTTTAAGATCTAAGATCCTTTCTGGTTTTTATTTTTTAATATGTTTTTATTGATTTTAGAGAGAGGAAAGGAGAGGAGTAGAGAGATAGAAACATCAATGAAAAACATCAATCATCTGCCTCCTGCAAGCTGCCTGCTGGGGATCGAGCCCACAACCTGGGCATGTGCCCTGAATGGGAATTCAACCAATGACCTATTGGTTCATAGGCCTACACTCAACCACTGAGCCACCCCAGCCGGGCTATAGAATTTTTTTAAATCTAATTAAACATAGGGAGAGTACAAGGTCTCTATTTGGGACAAAGAAAGGGATACAATGAGAAAGTAAAGCAGTGGAAGGAAAAGGAATCTTTTCAGAATTCACACCAGTCTTAGACCCAACTCAAAATTAATGAATCAATTGAGTCATATTACCAAGCACCACATCTAAATCTTTAGGAATCCAAGTATGCAAAATTGACATCATGCAATCCCCTCTTAGTCTCACCAAAATCCCTCAGAGGTTTTGAACCCCAACTCCACCTATCTGCCCCACCCTCTTTCCAGAATCTTCTTGGCCACTGAAGACTGGAGACCCTCTGCTTCTCTGAGAATCTTAGCCCCATCAACCTCTGACTTTCTTAGGCTCTGAGCATACATGACCTGGGAACTGTTAACTTGTACTACTCAACCATACACCCTATACATTAAACCTGTACTGCCAGGGCTTCTGGAAGGCCACACCCATCCCCACCCCCACCCACAGATTCCAGCAAGGTCCAAGGTAGGGTTAAGCACATTATATTTTGTCTGGTAATTTCTGATTCCCCACGGACACTATCAACCCTAGGGGTCCTCCACTCTCCCACTCCTGATGTACCTCCAGAGTAGTTCAGCTTGGCCAACCACAGACATAAGCTCTTATTATCTTAGATCAGAGGTGGGGAACCTGTTTTTCTGCCAAGGGCCATTTGGATATTTATAACATCATTGGCAGGCCATATAAAATTATCAACTTAAAAATTAGCCTGCTATATTTGGTCAAACATTTAATTAACTCACCCCTAATGCCTTGTCAGGGCCAGAACAAATTATTTCTTGAGACTTCTATAGCCTGTGGGTTGGACATTTCCTGCCCCTGATTTAAATGTTTAGTGAGGACCTGAGTATAACAACCCCTGGTTCGTGCAACCTTGCAGGTGAAGAGAAAAGAGAGAGAGGAGGAGGAAGGTGAATGAGATTGGTTAGATTCAGTAACCCTCTGCCTTGCCTCTCAGAGACAATCCTGAAAATACTTTAGGATCTTTCAGAGCCAACACCCAACAGATGTAAGACACCATCCCTGTGCTAGGGAAAGTGCAAATGAGAGGTATGACATCGAAAGGTGAGAAGTGGCCATGCCTCCCTTCAGATAAGGTGTGCCAGGCAGTAGACTCAGAAGGAAGTTCTGCAAGGGCATGAAAACGGTGCCCTGCAGGACATGGAGCTGCAAGGGTGAACAAGCTAGGAAGCTGCTCCCATCCTCTCAGGCAAAATCCACCTCTCCTTTTTTAATCTTCTTCTCACGTGTTTTTATCTCTCTATTTATTTTTCTACCTGCTTCCCAGATGTAAGCTCCTTAAGGCTATGAACCTGAATTTCTCACCTTTGTACTCTCTACCATGCCTAGCAAAGGGTTTAGCACATTGTACACACTCAACAAATTGCTGTTGAATAAATGAGCAAATAAGCCCTATGTTTAAGAAATTTTATTTACTATGAAGTAGTTGAGGATTTCATAAATGAGCTTCAATCCCTTCTAATCCATCATCAAGTTGGCAAGAAAATATAGAAAAATACAGTGTCAAATACTGCTAAACACTATTATGTGACTTTCTAAATACATTCGACAAACCCAAGGACAACGGAAAGAACAAAGGAGAGAAGTAGGAACAAACTTGAAGGCCAATGCATGACTGTGTGGTTTTCAATTGTGTCTGCTATTTGGGTCAGTGTCTTCCAGGAGGGACTGAAGGTCCATTAATAACACTTGAATTTTAGGGAAAAATCTTTTGAAAGGAAAATGTTGTGCCTTGTGACTATTCTGTGTCCTTGGGGAAAAGAAAACTAGGGAAAGAAAAACTGCAGGCAACCCACTCAGGAAGAATTGGGTTGGGGCCAGGAAGTCCAAATGAGAATGAATTTAGCATCGGTGTTGCTAAAACTAATTATCAGAATGATTCTTGGTACATTTTTTTAAGAGAAGGAGGGAGGAAGGAAGGAATAGTAATCTTCATTAACATTTCACCAGCCAATAAACAGTTGGCTATTTCTTTTTTTAGCTATTGGATGTACTATCATTTTGCTATTGAGAGAGGTAGGCCACTCTCATAATTTACATAATCCAATGGCTTTTAAATAACAATGACAACATAAATAATAATACATGTAAATGATCTTTAAAATTGTATGATCTAATGTGACTTGCAAATTATAGTACTATTATTGTCCCATTCTACAGGTGAGAAAGTGAGGGTCCCAAAGTGGTAGATCTGGGACTCCAATGCATATCTACAGGCTTCCCTACTGTATTTTTTCTCCTCTGTGTGGCTTGGGAACTTTCTAATGGCCAACTCCCTGTAGGTCTGGGAAATGGTGGCAGTTCTCATTCCCAAATGAGATCTGTGATGACTGAGGTCCCAGCTCACACAGAGAACCAGGGCTATGGATGCCCTCAGGTCTCTGCTATCCAGCTGGGACTTGAATTCCATAATTAGCATCCTGACATGCCCACTTTTTCCAGGTAGGGATTCACAGTGGAGTTGACCCCACTTACAGGCCACAGAGAGGTTTAGTCTGGAGCAGGGCTGCCTTATGTTCCCATCAGAAAATGGTGCATGGTTGGAACCCAAGAATCAGAGAGCGAACACACTTCAGCAATGATTAAACCTGCAAAGAGCAGCTTTGATGGTTTGTTCCTAGATTGCATCTCCAACCCGTGTGACCCCCTGCCCTCCTAGCTTGCTGCTGCTCCAGCACAGTCACTGTGAAATGAAGAATGAAGACAGTTAACACACAGACTTGTTGCGAGTGTATACTGGAAAAAGAGAGCGTGGACAGCACTTGCTAATGGAGACCACCCTATCTTATGAAGGCAAGCCTGGAGATTGACACACCCTGCCTCTTCCCTCCTCAGGGTTGACCTTGAACCCCAGCTATCAGGGAAAGGGAAGGATCCAGGACTCAGTGTTTTACACGTCAGGGTTCTCCAGAGAAACAGAACCAAGAGGATGGAGAAAGAGAGTTAAAAGAGAAGATTTAATGTAGGAACTGGCTCACGTGGAAATAAGAGGCTTGGAAGTCCCACAATCTGCCATCTACAAGCATCAGAATCAGGAAAGCTGGTGTTATAATTGAGTCTGAGTGTAAAGGCCATAGAATCAGGGGCTCCACTGTCCAAGGGCAGGAGAAGACAGACATCTCAGCTCAGAAAGAGAGAATTCACCCTTCCTCCACATTTTGGAGACACCCACCCCACTGGGTGACACCCTCCCCCTTTGGTAACAACAGATCTCTTGACTGGATCTACTGAATCAAATGCTAACCTCTTCCAGAAACACTCACACACACCCAGAAATAATGTTTTACCAGCTCTCTGGGCATCCCTTAGGCCAGTCAAGTTGACACATGAACTTAACCATCACACTCAGGATGCCCTCCAGCATCAAAGCAAAGTTCCAGCCAGCCTGTGCCACCTGTGGGTGGTCCCTGAAACAGGGAAGCACATCTGTCTGTTGGCACTGAGGGCATTGTGTTCCCCTTCTAATTGTGCCCATCCTGCCCTATTTTGACAATGAAAGTATGTCTTTAATGAAAACCCATCTCTTGTCCCTGGACCATACTAAACCTCCTAATTTCTCTTTCCCTCCTCTGCAGTCAGTAACTTCAGTCTGCTGGCAGCTAAATGACCCAGTTAAGACAGCCTGGCTGGGAGCACGACCGGCTGTAAAGCTCGCCCTGCACTCACCGAGGATGGCCCTCGCAGCCCAGGGCTATTACACATTGCATCACTTTCTAGTCTGTGCCCAGTTTAAGTTTCTAGGTCGGGAACTCAAGAGGCTGGCGGACTCTAGATCCCCCAAGGGGAGCCCAGATCACCTCAGTATGACCTTACCTATCACACAGTTCCTCTCCCCCCAGGCCTGCATGGATGAGCAAAAGGTTTATCTTGTTTATCAAAGGAGCAACGCTTTCTCTTTTAGAGAAACACACTGAAATATTTATGGAGGAAATGATGTAATTTAGATGAGAGTGGGAAGGTGAAGGGTGAAAGGCTGGGAAGGTGAAGGGGTGCAGGTGAAGGGTGAAAGGCTGGGCTCAGGCAAGTCGCCATGCCGATTGGGTAACAGTTACATAGGGGGCTCCCTGCATGAGTGGGTCTGCCATTGCATGAGCTCAAAATTCTCCATGAAAAAAAATAGCACAATTTTAAATAGCATGCATGAAAGACTGAAGTGCACAGTCCTTAAAAGGCACATTTTGAAATAAGTAAAATTCCAAGAGGCACTTGGTACCTCTCTCACTAACTCAGACTGTTTCTTATTCACTGTTTAACCCTGTTTTTATGTCCAGAGTTTGTCAGAGAACTCCCATTTAATTTAGTCTACATCTGGGTTTCAAAACAGTCCCTCAGGACAGCTCCCAAGTTGCCAGCCAGGTTGACATCAAAAGCCTTCCTGGCAGCTGGTCCACAGCCCCTTTGCCCTCAGCCACAAGCAGATGGCTTTCCTTGTAGGCCCATTGAGAGAACGCAATGACCCTACTGTTTGCTCTGTGTCTTTTCCACCTGGCTGGCCTGCACCCCTGGGCTCGGGCCAAAGCAGAAAAAGAGAGAGAGAGGTCACAATCGTGCTGGTGACTCACCTGCTCTGGAAAATATTCTAATTGATGAAAAAACATAGGAATCTTTTTCTCCATTGACCAACACCCATATTCCAATTGCTGTTTGGACCCTGGTGCCATATCTCAGGTTCATCACAATGTGCCCAAATGATAGGCCTGCTCCTTAGAGAAAGGAGCCTCCTGGGAGGTGCTGGTGCAGCAAGCCCAGCTCCACTGAAGCTCAGCCAGGGCCCCGCCACTGGGCTCGTCATTTTTCTTTCTACACCTGGCTGATGGCTGGAGCCCCGCAGATCCCTACCCCACATCTGCACGGTCATGATACCTTCTTGTTCTCATTCCAGCACTTCTCAGCCATGAGAATGCCATCTTCGAACTAGATCACCCCATTCCAACAACGATAACATTTCTAAAATGGGTTCATACACACATTCACTGGGATCTGAGTCTGAGAAATGAGTATTTGCATATGCATACAAACCACGTTGCCCTGGGCAATCCTGACTACAGTTTCTATCCAATTACACTCAGGATCAGCACCGACAACCCTGAAGTCAAAACGCAGAGCATCTGCAGTGAACACAGGCCTCACTGCTTAGTCCTCTTCCTCCTTGTTGCAAGAAAGGTGACTCTCAGCCCTAACCGGTTTGGCTCAGTGGTTCATGGGCCAATGCTCAACCACTGAGCCACACCTGCTGGGCTGAGACACATTTACTAGTAGACAAGATTATGCCCCCTCTACTCCTAAGAGAACTTGACTTAATGAGGGAGGTCGTATTTTTCCCCTATTTTGTTAAAGGTGTGGTGACAGATTCCAAAAATTAATTGTTTTAACGTGTTTTTTTTTTAAGTAGTAGGCATTTAATAAACATGTATCCCATTAATTAACAAATAGAAATAAGGCAATTAGATGTACCTCCTTTGCTTCCCCTCTTTTCTAATGGTCCCAGCCTCTGGATAGATGATTTGGTTATTATACAATCCTTTTATCCTGGTGACTTTATCTGGTACCAGGAGAGGTCCTACTTGTTTCTGAAAACTGTCTCAACTGTGTTCAGGGGCTACCCCAGAAAGGACCCCCCCTATTCTCAGTCGTACTTGCTGGAGGCCCCTCCTATCAAGGGCCTTGCACAGGTGTCCTTAAAAATAGGATCCTAAGTTCCTGGCGTTGCTAAATTGTTTCCTTGCACATCCTTCCAACTGAGCCCCTGGCAGCTGCAAAGGCAAGCTTGCTGCCTGTTCTCCCCACCAGTGAACGGGGCTTAATGGAGTACAGACTGCCAGCAGCCTTGTCTACTGTCCTCAGAGAGGAGAATCAGAAGCTGTGCCTCATGGGTGCATTGCTAAATTGGAGATTAAGCACGGGCCCCTAAATTCCTGAAATTATTCTTAATTTGGGCACTGACTCCCATTTCTCCCCAGCCCCATCTAGGCTCTCCACTGTGGTATTGAGGAGTGGCATGAGAAATGAGAAACTTGGGTGCTTCTAAACTTCAGAACCTCAGTGTCACTTCATCTGTCTTAGCAAGACAGCTGGAATGTCACCTCAAATGCCACACAGTGTTCTCACAGCCTTCAAGGAATACTCCCATTATGTTACTGGGAGTCAGTAACATATCACCCTGTGAGGAGGATGCAGTGGGGAGTAGGACTCCCACTGTGTGCATGGTGATTCTGGGTGTTCCAGCATCATTCAGGTGATTTTGCGTGTTTCAGCATCATTCAGCAAGCCACCTGGGCTCAGACATGCGTCGCAGACAAAGGCGGCTCCAAATCCTGGAGTTGCTTCCACCTCTCCCTGCTGGTGATCACCCTGCCCCTGAGTTCCACTGTTTCCTCCGGCCCAGTACACTCCTCTGGGTGCCCTAGAAACTGAGAGGTCCGTACAATGTCTGCCCTGGCCTCTTTCCCCACTTTCCTCTTGTCACTGTCCTTCCCCCTGACATGGTGCGGAGGGCGCCCCAGGAATGAAGCCAGGTCGCGCGTGCCAGCCCTTTCCCGCAGCCCACCACCTAAGCTGTCCAGGGAGAAGGCCACATAATGCATTCACAGACTAATTTGCCGAGAATTATCTTCATGAGTAAATGCAGTCTATTTTTAAAGTCTTATACCCTCCAATAAAATGTTTTCCATTTGTGTTTTATGCATTCTTCTTTGGATTAATCCATATATAGCTTATGTTGATATGGCAAGTGGTATTTTATATTCTTTTATGTCTTCAAATGTATTACTTCTGATAGAGGACACTACAATCTTTATGTCATCTTATTTCAGAACTGCACTCTCTTACATTGGTTCTGATCGTTTGTTGGGTCTGATGGTTTTTATGAGAAGGAAGTAGCAGTTTTGTATCTTCCCTTTTGTCAACAGTGGGGTGTGTGTGTGTGTGTGTGTGTGTGTGTGTGTGTGTGTGTCTTGTATGTGTTACTTCAATCAACTAGGGCCATGGTCGGCAAACTGCGGCTCGCGAGCCACATGCGGCTCTTTGGCCCCTTGAGTGTGGCTCTTCCACAAAATACCACGGCCTGGGCGAGTCTATTTTGAAGAAGTGGCATTAGAAAAAGTTTAAGTTTAAAAAATCTAGCTCTCAAAAGAAATTTCAATCGTTGTACTATTAATATTTGGCTCTGTTGACTAATGAGTTTGCCGACCACTGAACTGGCATTCATAATTGTAGTGATTTTAGTTATTTAAGTCTTTCCTTCTTGGTCTAGGTCAGTTTAGCTATAAACATTTGTCAATTATGTTGATATTTTTAAGAAATAACTTCTACTTTTGTTTATATTTTCTATTCTCCATTTCATTAATTTCTGCTCAAATCTTTATTGTTTCTTTCCTGTGTCTCTGTTTGCTTTAGTTTAGTGTGCTTTTTACTTTACTGTCTTAAGATGAAGGATTGGGTTATTGATTTGAGATCTTTCTTCTTTTTTTAAATCAACAGGCATTTAAAACTATAAATTTCCCTCTAAGCACTGCCATCAGTTTTGGTATATGTGTTTTCGTTTTCATTCATCTCAAAATATTTTCTAATTTTCCTTCAATTTTTTTCTTTGATTCATTGGTCATTTAGCAGTGAGTTGTTTAATTTCCATGTATTTGTGGAATTTTTGTTATTGGTTTATAATTTCATTCTATTGTGATCAGAGAGTAAGCTTTGTATACATCGTATGATTTTAGTTATTTTTATTTTATTGAGGCTTTTTTCATGGCCCACCATATGGTCTATACTGGAGTATGTTCCATGTGCACTTAAGAGTGATGTATATTTGGTTCTTGTTTCTGTAGATGTCTGTTAGGTCTGCTTGAGTTACAGTACTGTTCAAGTATTCTATTTTTTTGTTCATTCTTTGGCCTAGTTGTTCTATCCATTATTGACAGTAGAATCTTCAAGTCTCCAACTATTATTTCTGCACTGGCTATTTCTCCCTGAAGTTCTAACAGTCTGTTTTTCAAGTATTTGTGGGCTCTGGTGTTAGGTGTGTATATGTCAATTGTTATATCATTATGATAGATTGACACTTTTATGATTACAAAAAGTCCCTCTATATCACTATAAACTTTTTGTCACATGTTTATTTTGTCTGATATTAGTAACAGCCATTCCTGTTTGCATGATATATTTTTCCATCCTTTTGTTTTCATCCTATTTGTATCTTGAATTTAAAATGCATCTCCTATAGACAGCATATGAATTTTTAAATCCAGTCTGATGACCTCTGCCTTTTTTATTGGATTGTTTAATCTATTTACGTTTAATACTATTATTGCTATAGTTGAATTTATGGTTGCCATTTTTCTTATTCTTTTCTATACATCTCATGTCGTTTTTGTTCCTCTATTCTTTTTCTACTGTTTTCTTTGTGCATCAAGCAAACATTTTCTAATGTAACATTTAAATTTCTTTAATTATTTTTTCACCATTTTTTGAAGTTATTTTCTTAGTAGATGCTCTGGGGCATCCCATATAAGTATTAACTTATTAGAATCTATTTCAGGTTTATCCCCAATTACAAGGAGACATAGCAATGCTACTCCTATATAACCCTGTACCTTCTTTCCTCTGTTGTTCTATTTTGCTATACATTTAACATCTCAATATGCCACAAACCAAAAAAATAATTGTTATCATTTTAACTTTATATAATTGTATATCTTCTAAAGAAGCAGAGCAAACAAAGCAGAATGAATATTTTTTTCCTAGAATTTGTTATATTAATCCTCTTATTTCCCATTTCAGGCTCTTCTTTCCTGTGCATTCACATTACCAACCAGCGTCCTTCCCTTATTCCAATCCAGCTCTTCTCTCACCCATCTCCTTGCACTTGTATTGTCAAATATATTACATTTCTCTACAATAAAGGCCCAGTAATACAATTATATACATATTGTTTAATACAATTGCTTTCTAAATCAGTTAAGATAAGAAACTGGCTTTTATACTGTCTTTTATAATTGCATGATTATCTTTACTCTTTGCTTTTTTTTTTTTTTTTTTCATGTGCATTCAAATTACTGTCTGGAGTGATTTGTTTTTACCCTGAAGAACTTCCTTTAGTATTTCTTGCAGATCTACTCAGGTTTTTGTTTATGGGTTTCATTGTAATAAATAATTATAATAATATTTCCATTTTACCTTCATTTTCAAAAGCCTGCTGTGCTGGATGTAGGATCCTTTACTGACAGGTTTGGCACGGTTGTTACGGATGTTGTTTCTTTGAATATGTTGTCCCACTGCCTTCTGATCTCCATTGCTTCCAGGGAGAAGTTAGTCAACAATATTGTTGAGGTCTCCTTGTACGTGACACATTACTTTCTCTTGCTGCTTTCAAGATTCCTTTTACTTTCAGATTACTTTTACTGTGATGTGTCTGGTATGGATCTCCTTGTATTTACCGTATTTGGAATTTGTTGAGCTTCCTTGTTGTATATAGATTAATAGTTTCCATCAAATTTAGAAAGCAATCAGCTGTGATTGCTTCAAATATTTCTTCTGCTCCTTTTACTTCTCTTCTTTTGTTACTTTCATTACACATATGTTTCCATATTTCTCTAAAGCTGTTCAGTTTTCTTCATTTTCTTCTCTCAGTCAGATTTCATCATCTCTATTGATCTACCAGTATATGTAAATTCATTGACTCTTTCTCTAGTCATCTCAAACCTACTGTTAAGCCACTCCAGTAAAATTTTAAAAGTTATTGTACTTTCAACCTTCATAATTACCACTTGGTTCTTCTTTATCATTTCTATCTTTCTTTTTATGCTCTGTTTTATGTGACACTATCACTATATCCTCCTTGCTTGCCTTACTTCTTTAAGCATTGTTTCCTATAGTTCTTTGAACTATTTATTAACAGTTGCTTTGAAATGGGTATCTGTCAAGTCTGACTTCTGGACCCATCACAGGCAGTTTCTATAGCCTGTTTTTCCCACCATAAAATCCACTTTCTATTTCTTTGCATGGCTCATAGTTTTTGTTGAAAACTGTACTTATTATATAACTAGAGGCCTAGTGCATGAATTCATGTACTGGTGGGGGGCATGGCCTGCGGGGATCGCCGGCTGTGGGAGCACAGCTCATCCTGGTCAGCTGAGCGGCACTCCACTGTGGGAGCACACTGACCACCAGAAGGCAACTCCTGCATTGAGCGTCTGCCCCCTGGTGGTTCAGTGCACGTCATAGCAACTGGTCGACCAGTTGTTCTGGTCATTCCACCGTTCAGTCGCTGGGCTTTTATATATATATAGATATATTGTAACAACTCTGTATACTGCTCCCCTGCTTGTGTTGTGGTTTGCCTGTTTTTTGTGTGTTTTTTTTCTGGTTTGGTGAGTTGAGGCTTATTGGAGTGGCCTATTTCCCCCTAAAAATACAGCCTCTGCCTTACTGCTCAGAGTGCAGTCTGGGCCCTGACCCTCTGGGGTGTTGTGGATTCCATCAGCACTCTGTATCCGAGATCTCTCTGCAAAGTCCACTGCCTCCACTGACATCATGCCCAGCTACTAGCTCCCAATAATTGATAGCTGATTACCCTATTAGTTTTGACAGTGCCCTGGGGCAAAAATTGTTCCACAGCCTGTTGCAATTAAATTTGGGTCCAGTTGCAGGGTAATCATTGAGGCCAGTCTTGGAGGTTTGTGTCGAACCCAGGAGGGTTCTTTTTAGTTGTCTCCTTCCACCTTTCTCTTAAGTAGACTTCTAGATGATCTAAAGGTTTAGCTTATTGCTCACAGAGCTCCCAGGCTCCTCTTAATTGCTTATCACTGAAATCTTCATTGTTTCTAAAAGCACTCCCTGGCTTAAACTTCCCCACACCATAGTACAAATACAGTGACTCTCCTGGGCAGAGCTTCAGAGCTCTCTGTCCTTAAGGCCTCCCTCTCCCCCTGAAGCAGTGAATCTGCACAATGGCTCCATGGCTGAGGTCAGGGACAGGGGCCTCCTGCTCTCAGTCACACTCCTACTCCATGAGCTCCATTAGTTCTCACTTTGAGCTGAGGCAGCAGCCGGAAGTCTTTGCAACCTGCTTCTCCTGGAATACAACCAAGCTAGGTGATTGGGATCTTCTGTCCTTGGCCTTCCATGTCTGGGGTAGATTTCTACATGTGGGGGTTAGGTAGAGGGAGAGAGCCCCATACCTCTCAGTCACTCTGACCTGGAATAGAGTCTCTGAAACACAGATGTGAGAGTGAGTGGTGGGATGAGAGGTGCTGGGGGCCTGCCCCTACTTGGAAGGTAGCATAGCCCTCACCTGGGAGCTGGGAGGAGATGGAGCCCTGTGCTCTTGGCTGCATTTGCCTGGAGTTCATGCCCATCACTGTGATCAGGGAGAGTGGGAAGGGAGGAACAATTACACTACGATGCCACAGATTCTTACTGTTCTTATTAAGATTCAGTAACTTTCTTGAATAAGTGTTTCTTCATCTGCTTTGAATATTTTTTAACATGTAATTTTTACCAGTTATATTTTTGTTATTATTTATTATTTCTTATTTATTTGTGCTGGGGAGAGGGTGCAGGGAGCTACTCACACCTCCATTTCAGAAACCATCTCTCTACATGTCATTCTCAGGTTCCTAGAAGTGTGTAGGTAACCTAAACTGTGGGCTATCGGTGGCAACTTGGATCCTGGACTGTTGAGACTAGAGACAAGATAAAAAGAGGGAGAGGTAAAAAACCAAGGGCATGGAGGAAGAAGAAAAGGGAGGAAAGAGAAGAAAGAGAAATGAGAAAAGATGGGCAAGAGGCCTATCTAACCATAACTTGGATCATGTTGCAAGTACAAATAAAGATTAATCTGCTTTCGGCCAGGGGCAACACTAGATACATTCTGAGCTCTGCCTTCCATCGGTGAGCTTCTCCTCCTGCCTGATTTTCTCCTTTAAGGGAACTCCTACTCCGGTCTCTCTTTCCCTCATCTGGTCCTTTTTCAACCCTGTCTTTAATTTCCAGGGGAAGTTGCCAGCCTACAGTTCACACTAAAGAGGGTGTCACCGGCTGGGAACTGCTTCATGTGAGATCTTGTTAGTGGAATTTGCCTTAACAGGGAAAACCCTACTCATCCCAAAGGTGTAATCCTCTAACTGAGGAACCTAAGGATTCATCACGAGGTCTGCCCAGGAGGTATCAGTCCATAGAGAAGAGGCTCTTCTGCAGGGGTCCTCAAACTTTTTAAACAGGGGGCCAGTTCACTGTCCCGCAGACCGTTGGAGGGCCGGACTATAGTTTAAAAAAAACTATGAACAAATTCCTATGCACACTGCACATATCTTATTTTGAAGTAAAAAAACAAAACGGCAAAAACACCCGCACGTGGCCCGCGGGCCGTAGTTTGAGGACGCCTGTTCTAGAGCATTAGCTAAGGCTGTTTCACGTATTCCTCGGGGCTCTAGAGTCAGATATTGTGGCTGAAGACTTCCTCACATGTCCACAAACCTGAGGAAGTGCCCTTTCTCAGTAACACAGCTGCTCTCCATGTGGTTAAGGGTTGCCTGTCTCGAATTCAGTGTATGCAAACAACAGAGCCAGCAGGACCAGCTCTGCGCAGCTTGCGCACAGAAGCTCTGTGCCACAGGAGGCTGCATGGTGTCTAGTAGAGACAGGAGTGTCTGTGATACATCTGTGTGACAGGGTGGACCATGTCAGGTGAGTGTCAGGTATGGGTATCAGGTTATACTGTGACATGGCAGCATTTGGTAGCAGACAGGCCAGTGAATGAATCACAGAAAGATAACAAGTAGCAATGCCAAAGCCGAGTCAGGAAGGAAGAAAGAAGTGCTGGAGAAAGGCACAGGCTACAGACTCTCAAAGCTCGGGCAAATTAGGCTGAATCCTTGTCATTCCAGTTGGTTTTTTTAGGCATCTGTGTGTTATCACAAAGGTCAACCCAGGTTTCAGACAATCCAATGATCTACTCTATGACCCAATACTTGGGAGGAAGGTATATTCTCTAAAAATCCATTGAGCCACTACCCCTGAGAAGCCTTGAATTCTTTAGGCTGTTGGGCCTGTCTTCCTTTTCTTTCCTTGCACAACCTTACACTCAATATGGGCAAAAATCAACAGACGATTCCCCAAGATATTTATCCTAGAGGAGAGGCTTCCATCTGCATTTTTCTGCTGGAATCTGAACAACAGGCTGGAGTTTGGGACTTCAGACTCCTCACAGGAACAAGGGCCAGCCCATCTCCCATTGCTGGGCCAAAGAATCTCACTAAAACCAATGAAGAATGATAATCAGCTCTAGAGACCAAGCTGCTGAAATGACTCCTCCAACTGTTCCATAAATTTATCTCCATCAGCATAGGAATTTGTCTTGTTTGCTGCTGTCTCTTTAAGGCTCAGCACAGTCCTGACACAGAGACAGTGCTCAAATATTGATTGAAAGACTAAACAAAACTGTCCTTTCACAAAGAGAGATGATTCCTGCGGTGCCACATTTCACATAGGACAATCACAATTGTCTTCAATAAAGTCAGCTGCTCAGGAGTACCTGGAATTGCCTCCATCCCTTGTCAAAGCACCTCCCCAAGTCCTCAACCACTCCCGGTTGGTGCTCTACACCTACTCATCCTAATTATCTCTATACACTCTCCAAAGACACTCAGGTCAATGAGAGCTGAGCTGTCACGATCTCTTTTAAAGTCTGCCTCACAATCACTAGCACCATGTAACTAGAGCCAACATAAAAACTACTTTTGATTTATATGAAAAGAATATGAGAGGCTCTTATGTCAGTTATTGGACCAGGTTCTGGAGACTAAATGCAATATCCAACTGCAAGCTGAAGTTGACTTTCATATAAACTTGCCTCTGAGAGGCACTCTGAGACTCCACATTGTATGTACATGTATGTGTATGTTGAGAGGAAAACAGATGAAGAGAGGAAGCAGGCAGAGGGGGAGGGAAGAGTGAGAAAAAAGAGAGAAAGAAGAGAGTACCAGAAATGGAATAAAGAATATCTTTACCCAGCCTGGCTGGTGTTGCCAGTGGTTGAGCACCAACCCATCAACCAAGAGGTTACCAGTTTGATCCCCAGTCAGGGAATATGCCCAGATTGTGGGCTCGATCCCCAGTAGGGGATATGCAGGAGGAAGCCAATCAATGTTTCTCTCATCAATATTTCTAGCTTTCTCTCCTTCTCCCTTCCTCTCTACCTAAAAATCAGTAAACAACATATTTTTAAAAAGGATTTCCTCATTCTAGCCAGGTGGCTCAGTTGGTTGGAGCATCATCCTGTACACCAAAGGTTGTGGGTTCAATTCCCAGTGAGGGAACACACCTAAGTTGTGATTTTGATTCCTGGTCGAGTCGCATACATGAGGCAATTGATCAGTGTTTCTCTCACATCAATGTTTCTCTCCATTCCTCTATCTCTTTTCCTCCCTCTCTAAAATCAATAAAAAAAATATCCTTGGGTGAAGATGTTTTTAAAGTACAACCTCATCTCCCACATCACTTCTCTCAACATCATGCTGATGCCCTTTCACCTGTTGCATCAGCATGAGATGGTAAAGACTGAAATCAGACAGAAACAAGCTCAATTTATTTGTGTATTCAGCTCCCAGACAAGAGAATAAGACAGAAGTGAAATATTACTTCCCCTACAAGAAATGGAGGCCTTTGGCACAAATTCAGCACAATACCCCCACCAGCTGCACCCCGAATAGCTGAGGACTGAAGCTTTTGGTCGAGGTTTGGTTGCTGGGTCCTAAGAAGCTATGGCTGCATCAGCTAATAGAAAATCACAAATCAAGAGACTTATTAGGGTGATCACTTCATAAGTTATATAAATGACTAATCACTATGTGGTTCACCTGAAACTAATATGATATTGTATGTAGACTATAATTGGGGGAGTTTTTTAAATATTGAAAAGAGATTATCCAAAATTGGGTTGACTAGATTGGGTCAGTTTATATACCTGAAATTCTCACAAGGAAATGTAATTAAATAAACTAGGAACTATGGTGCTATTGTTGACTATCATCAATTAAATTTAAATGACCACCATAGAAACAGATCAATATGTGGTCATACCCCCGGAGGGGAAAAAAAACATAGCAAAATTGAATAGTGCCACATCTCTCACATTACAAAGCCCTAAGTCCAGAGTCTGACATTCAAGGCCACCAAGATCCATCTCCACCTTCCCAGTCACAAGTCTCACTACTTGTATATAATGTTTTGGCCACTCCAGAGTACTTCCTATCCCCTCATAATTACTCCACTATGATCCCCTACTGTTTTTTGGTTCACATCACACCTTCCAGCTAGAATCCCATGTCTTCTCCATGTGTTCATGGCCAAATGATACCCAGACCTCAAGACACATCTCAAATGCTACCTCCTTTCTGAAGATATCACCTGTAACTCCCCAATGCAGCAGTCTCTCACTGCTCCTCTGAACACATCTAGAGAGCCACTCACCAAACTCTATGAGTAATAATAGTAGTTATGGTTGTAGGTTACCATAAAACCAGCTAATAAATATTAAATCCCTCCTATTTTCCAGCCACAACATTAACTACTTAATATTCATTGATTTATTTAATTAATGATTTTCATACGTGTTCTATTTCCTCTAATCTCTGATGGCAGGCTTCAGTCTAAATGATTTTTTTCTGTACTATAATCCTTAGCATTATTCCTAGACACCATAAGTGATCAATAAATGCTTATTGGATAAAATGAATTAATGTATCAATGCATGAATTAATTAATTGATCAAGCAAAATGACCTCTGTTTATGGGCAGAATTTCCATAGACCATTGGGCTAGGCTCCCAGATTTGTATTTGGATTATTTGAGTCCTTTCCACTCTGGCCAAATTGCAGAGCCTCACATAGCAAACCACATAACTTACTGCATGTCTAGTCTCTATCCAATATTCTACATATATATATATATATATATATATATATATATATATATATACGGTATATATAAAATTTGTTTTACTTAGAGTGGAAAATTAAGCCAGGAACAAAGTCAACACAAAGAAACAACAAAAACGTAGCAAGAAAGAGAAACAGTTAAGTGCAGCCCACAAGTGTTACTATTAAATAGAGCCAGAATTAAAATCCAGTCCTTAAAAGTACACTCTACATCTTCCAAGGGAAGCAGTTTCCCAGATTTACATATAAAGAAACTGCTTCTCAGAGAGCCAGGCCCAAAGTCAGACACTTGGTAAATATACAATAGAATTCAAGTTTTGATATTTTTATTCCAAAGAGCATGGTTTTTAACTGAACCTTTCAGTTCAGGAGATTGTTTAGGGCAGCAAAGGGATCCTTTATAGGCTTTCTCAACTCAAAATGCATGTGCCTTTAAATAAGGCCATTCCTGAGGACGACAGTGATCCTCCTGTACCCTGCTAACCTACCCCAGGCTGGGTTTTGGTCTAACCATTCCTTGCTCTAACCTCTTCTGTCCGTGGTGCTGAACTTAAAGACCAGCATACTTGACATAAAGAAGAAAAAACAAAGTAATCCAAATCTAGATTGTAAAGGATCTGCTGAGTTTGGCCATTGAGAATCAGTAAAGTCTTTTCTAAACCTTCTGCCTTAACCCAAAAATCTATCTTCTTTTCCAACATGTTCAAGTTGAACAGGGTAAAAATATGTGAGGTTTCCAATTAACAAGGATTGTTCAAGGCAATATAATTTCAATTCCATAATTCCAAAGATTCCACTATCTGGGAATAATTCAATAAAAAAGGAGCATGAGAAAGTCTTTTATAAATGTCAACCCAGATCTAAACAGACTTCAAATAAAAAGGAATCAGAGGCTAGAAACCCTTAAGTGGTTCTGAAGCTACGGCACTGGGCTAATGGAGGGTGCTGAGGCTAGTCCTAAGAACTACGGCTGGAGATGGAATATGTCTTTATATCTGGTACAGAATTGATTTTCAAGCCATAAAAATGTTAGTTAAGGAAACACTGACATGAACTAGGGCAGGGTAGGGGGAAAATAAGTCGGAAAATAGCAAGGGCAATTTCAGGCTTATGAGAAATGGAATTAAAGTTAAGAGAAGGAAGGCAATCTATTGTTGTCCAGAAACTGGCAAACAGCACAGCCACTGCATCATTATAGTGGCAACAACCTGCTGTGTTCATTTGTCTCTGAGCTGTCTGACCTAGGAGCTGGGTGATTTATCTACTTTCCACAGCTCCAGCTGGGCCAGGCCAAGAGGATAACTTGGAGAAAGGGGTGGGGGTGGGGGTGGTGACACTCAAGCACCAAGCCAATGCACTCCATATGTCTTATGTTAGAGAGCATGCTCATAAATCAACCAATATCCCACATTCATTTCACACCTCCCATAAACAAATCTCTGTGCTAGAAAGATGCTGGTCATACAAAGCTTGAAAAAGACAGAGCCATTGGCCTTGGAGAGCTTACAATCTAGTGGCAAAGATTAAGCATGAAGGAAACAAATTGATCATATATACTAGATTGTGGTTAGAGACAACATCTACAAACAGGATACAGAGGAGGACTTTTGACTTTCCCATCAGGAAAGGCTTCTGAGAGGAGGTAGCCTCTGAATAAAACTTAAAGAGCAAGTAGGATTTGCACAGGCAGAAATTAATGGGGGTGAGCATTTGAGGACAAAGAAATTAGCAATGCCTCAGGGACAGGTATGGTTCAATTATGTTTTATACAGGGCAGCATTGCCTATCTAAAGCCAAATTCATGACCCAAAACCTAGGTAGAAGTCCCCAATATCTCCACATCAAGGTGGGGGGAAGCTGAGGCAGCAAAGAATGCTTAAGACTCAGTACATCAATACTGTGCTGATCCACTTTGTCAAAAATTGAATGACTTCCAGTATTAAAATTAAATTTCTAGCTTGCTGGCCATAGTAGAATATGCTGCTAAGGTACAGAGAATGATCCAGACCAAGCATTATTTTACCCTACAACTCTCCCAAAGTTACCTGTGAAGTTAACCAGGATAGCACTTATTTCTCAAGTTAGCATTTTCTCATCATTGTAAATAAGAAAACCTGACAGTGAAGGTTAATTCTGGCAGGAAGAATAGAGAGTCCATAGGATTTTTAGAAGTAGACAAATAATATTTTGTTTACCTGTCTTGGATTCAATGACCACATTGCCAATTGGCCATTGGAGCTAAGCATACCATTACCTCATTTCAAGGTAGGCTAACCGACCACAGCACAACAATTTACAGTCAGAAACAGACTAGAGGGACCCTCACAGTACAGGGGGTAAAACATCTTATTTCTAATTCTAGACATACTTCTAAAGCATACCTAATTTTTAATTCTAGCTCCTGGGATACTAAACAGAAGAAAATCAAGATGAAAATTAAGAGGGCACATCTCAGTAATAGTGGTTTTCAAATGTCTTGTTTGCATTACAACAAGGGGATCTTGGGTGTGTGAGCAGTGAGAAAAAAGCCAACATGTACTTTGGTGTTACAAACAAATCTGCTATGAAGGACCCATTCTGAAGAAAGACCAAAAAGTAGTATGTCTTCAGGTAGACAGAACTAAAACAAACAAACAAAAAGGTATATAGCTATTTGGTGTTATTGGAGTAATGGAAATTCTAGGGAAAAATACAAATTTAATTCATAGAGAAGAGTTCATATGGACATAGACTAAGACCTGACCACACCACACCACTGAGAGCATGTTCTGGAGCATGTTCAATGCCCTTCCAACTGCTACCTGCTGAGATTTACATACATGAAGCGTTCACATGTCATCTCAGTGATGACTTTAACTCTGAGAGTCTCTGATCCTTTGACTTATGTCACCAGCAGTTCACTTCCATTTCCTTTCCCAGCCACTCTTCCTCCTCTTCCTTTCTGATTGAAGATATTCCCCTGAAGTTCATCTTTCTTTCCTCCTTTCCATGTTAAACCCAATCCCAGGACAGAAAAGCAGACTTGGAATGTAATCTCAGGGATCTCCAATGACTAGCTTGGGCAATATACCAATCACTCTCAGTCTGTTTTCTTATAATTAAAAAAAAAACACAGATAATAACTTCTCAGCTTATTCAGATGACTTTTTTGAAAATCACCTGAGATGATACAAGGGAGCATGCTTTGAAGACTTAGAGACTTATAAGCTGGTCATCTCTAAGGGATGATGAAAATTGTTGTGAATCCTCTCACCTAGACTGTGTCCCCTATCATATCCTCACGTCTCTCTTCCCCCTGCCAAACACAACCCCCATTCTATGATCCAAACCTGCCAATCTCTACCCTCCTCTAGCTCTACCTCGATTTTCCCACTCTAAGACAACCATCAAAAAAACTCTTGGTTTATAACATAAATCAGGGGAAGGCTTGGGCTGAACTCAGATGAACCAGCAGTTGGAGTAACTCTAAACCACATTGTTGTTCTACCAAAACACATCTCAACATAGTATCTACGCTTGAGGGCTCTGAAGTCATATTTTCTGGACTCAAATTTCATCTTCACCAGTATTACTTGCTTTTTGACCTTAGGTAAATTACTTGACTTTTTTGTGCCTCAAATTCTTCACTTATAAAACAAGGATGTTAATGGTACCACTTACCGCATTGGGCTCTTGTGATTTTTTACATGAAATAAGACAGTGGTGAAATAACATAAACATGGAATAAATATTTGGTCTAATTTCACATAGTAGAGGTGATAACAAGAACTCATTCATTCAACAAATATTCAAGGATTAATTAGAGATCTATTTGCTCCAGGAACTAGGTATACAGGGAGAACAAACAGAGATCTATGCAGATTTATTCGAGTCTAGTGTGGAATATAAACAAATAAATAAGAAATTATAGCAGTGATAAATGCCATAATGGAGAAAAATAAAGGATGCTTTGAAAACACACAGGAAGAGTATCTTGGAAAGATGGAAAATGAGAAAATTTATTGGGGGTGTTATGGGCATAATTTGTATGTTGAAGTTTTAATCCACAGTGCCTCTTATTGTGACTGTAGCAGGAGATGGTATTTAAAATGGTAATTAAGGTTAAATGAGTTTGTTAGAGTAGGCCCTAATCCAATATAACTGATGTCCTTTGGTGTCATTATAGAACAGACACACACAAAGAATAGACCCTGTGAGGACACAGGAGAAGATGGCTATGTACAAGCCAAAGAGTGAGGCCTTCAGAGGAAACCAACCCTGATCTTGGACTCCTAGTCTCCAAAATTACAGAGAATTAAACTTCTGTTGTGTAAGTCACCCAGTCTGTGGGACTTTGTTATGGTTGGTATAGCAGACTAATACCTGGGGCACAGCAGTCACCTCTTCAGAGAAACATGGCAATACATCTGAGACTAAATTGTGAGTAGGAAAGACTATTTTTGATAAGGGCAGAAGATGGGGGTCACAAAAGAAAGGTCAATGCCACTATTGCTCATAATAAGACCTTTTATTTTTACATATAAGTTCTTTGGGCGAACGTTATTAACTCATTTTGTCCTCACAACAGCTTTGATATGGTTAGACACATCTGATTCATGACTATCACTATTTTACAATGATCAAAACGAAGGCCCAGAAATATACATGATAAAGGCTGGCATGGTGCTGAACTTGTTTTACCCAAGCTAGACAAGTGCAAGAGTGAAGATCTTAGTGAAGGAATAATAAAGCTATCTCTTCTTTGAGTACTGAATATAGCTTATCTTTATTGGTGTCATGGTGCAGGAATGATTACATCCCCAGCATAATCTTATAACATGCAGAAACAGCTAACCCATACAAGATAACCAGTTTGGAGGCAGATAAGTGTACAACTTGAAAAAGGCAGAAAGAATGGTTGTCTTTGGGTTTACAGATTAGTTAGGGCAGCAGATAAAAATGGAACCTGGATATGACAAATGTTTTGGATGAGTGGTGGATAGTGAGTGAATTTAGTGAAATCTATCTGTTCTTTTCAAGGAAGGAGATGAAGTTGAACAGTGAATGGGAACTTTCCCCCTAGTCCTCAAGCATCTTCAGCAGTTAATGAAGCAACCTGCACCCCACACCCAGCAATCCTATTTGAGGCTGATGAGCCTGAATTGAGCTCGGTGACATAAATCTACATGGCATGGTGGCTTCTAAAAAGCAACAAAGCGAGGCAGCCATGGTGTTTCCTATGTACTGACATGGTCTAGTGCTGGAACACTGGGTAAGGTAACTCCGTAAGCATATTTTAAGCATCATCTGTTTCTTTATCCATTAATGGGGCCTCATTAATGTGAGAGTTCAACAAAAGAATTAGAGGGGCATTCTAATGCTTCAGAAAGCAGTTTCTAGCAGAGCAGGCATGGAATAAAGAGTAGCTCTTCTAATATTTTAGGTGGGTGGGGAGGAGAAGTGGTTTTTTTGAGTTGGAGGCGGCAGTGTGGATCAGATGCCATCCAGCCCCCTAACCACTCTGAACTTGACAAATACATCAGTAACAAATAACATTCCCATGGCTGTGAGCTCCCAGAGTAGACAAAGGTAGCTGGCAACACCCAGCACAACCCTCCTGCTCCTGAGATGTGCAAAGTGAAGTCACAAGAACCTAGTAATGTCAAGTAAATATATGGGAGCCTGTCACCGGAAAGTTTCTAATAAGGTTTCCCGGTGATTCATTGGGTGGTGCGAGGCAGCTGACTCACCCAGCCTGCCCCTGCACACGTCCACAGACGTGATAGACAACGGGCCTCAGCTAACGCTTTTTCAGAGCAATCCAACATGTTCTTCATCGGGAATGGAAAACGCGGAGCAATTACTCCACTGAGAAATTATGAGAACCAAAAATAACCATTATAGTACCTTCACCACAACAGGAGAACTGGAAAGATGAGGACCAGTATTGTTCAGGAAGCGAGACGTGCTCCCTTTCAAGCCGATAAGGAGTAAATGCCAGAACTACAAGGTTCCCCCAGAGTTGTCAGTGAGCTGCCCATGACTATATAGACATGGATTGCCATATTGCAGGGAAATATCACTAAGCCAAAGGAGCTCAGACAGAGCATCCAGTGAATTGGGAGCAAAGCTAGTGGCTGCATCTGGCTGGACTCCAGAAGCAGAGAGCATCTGTGACCATAACCTCATTCCATGGAGTCTCCAGAGAGGAAACTGAGGACAACCTGGCTGTCAGTTGAAAGGTGCTCTTGGACACCCCTGTGTAAGTGTGATATCTCCCAGCCAAATCCCTATTGCTTCTCCCTGCTGCATAGTACAAAATACTCCCTGATGTTGATGCTTTCTTTCATTTTTGCTGGAATAATCCTTTTGAGATTGTACAGATCTTCTCCCTAAAGTTTAAGTTCTTCAAGGGCAGCAGGAAGCCATTCTCCAATTTCTCACCTCCTCTCTCCTTCTCCAAAGCCCTGCCCCAGGCCTAGCGTCAACCCTAACCTCAGCTCGGGGTACTGTGCCTGAGGGCCCCACACTGATAGGGTATGATTGAAAGAACAGAGTCCTGTTTGCTTCAACCTCAGAGCACATAGAATTCCCAGGAGGAAGTCTTCGAATGTGACATTGGTCGAGACAACTGTTGGGCCCTGGTGTTGTCACGGGGTTCACTCTTGCATATCCAACTTGAGCTGATTGTTTTTGTGTTCATTTAAAATGGTACGCTATTTGCTTTCCAGGGGGTTAGTGTGTCTGTGATGATTTGCAAGAAATTTGAAATGTGGAAAATAGGAAGACAGAATTGGTTTGAATGAGGGCCAGGTATTGATGATGACAATAATGAGTTCATGAACATACTGGTGCTCTCTGAATATTTCCCCTCTCTCTCCACACTGACTTTGCTGAAGGAAGAACATGAAGCAACTCCAGATGGGGAGTCAGAGAGATCTTTCTAAAGATGCAGATCTTCCTTATCCACCATCAGACTCTGGAAAATTGCACAGCCTCATGCATCTAAATCACATCCTGGGTCTTAAAGATCTATGGAAAATTAAGGACTGACTGCAGCTTCTAATGTCTTCACTACACTATGGTCTGTGCCAATGGGCTATGCATACATGTCCTTTGACTAACCTCTTCACCTTTTTTTATCCAGTCCCCCCAACCTCTTCTCTTCTGACATTTGTCAGTCTATTGTATGCATTCATGCCTCTGGTTCTATTTTGTTTGTCCATTTATTTTGTTCATTAGATTCCACATATAAGTGAGATGATAAGGTACTTGCCTTTATCTGTCTGGCTTATTTTGCTTAGCATAATAAACTTCAGGTCCATCCATGCTGTCACAAGGGGTAAGAGTTTCTTTGTTTTTATAGCCGCATAGTATTCCATTGTATAAGTGTACCACTGCTCTAATTTTCTTCTTTTGTGTTTGCTTAAATAGTACTTCTTTTTCTAGTTTCCTAAGGTGACAGCATAGATTGTTGATTTATAATCTTTTTTTTCTAATATATACATTGATGCTATAAATTTCCCTCTATGCACTGCTTTCACTGCACCTCACAAAATTTGATGCTTCATTTTCATTTAATTGAAAATAAGTTATCATTTACCTTAAGACTTTTCCTTTCATCTATGTGTTATTTAGAAGTGTTTTGTTTAATTTCCAAATATTTGCATATTTTCTAGTTATGTTTTTGTTGTTGATTTTCAGTTTAATTTTATTATGGTCTGAGAGCATAGTTACTATGATTTCTATTATTTTAAATCAGTTAAGATGTGTTTCATGGCCCATAACACAGTCTGTTTTGGTAAATGTTCCATGTGAGCATGAGAAAAATGTGTACTCTGTTGTTACGGGATGGAATCAAGTTGATTGATAGTGCTGTTCGGGTCAATTATATCTTTACTGATTTTCAGTTGGTTTTATCTATCAATTACTGAAAGGGCACTGAAGTCTCCAGCAATAATAATGGACTTTTTGGTTTCTTCTTGCCATTCTTTCAGTTTTGCCTCGTGCATTTTGGCACTCTTTTGTTAATTACATATTCTTAAGTCCCCTTGGACAAGTGACCCCTTTATCATTATACTAGAGGCCTGGTGCATGAAATTCATGCACTGGTAGGGTCCCTATGCCTGGCCAGCAATCAGGTCCAATTGGGGCCTTCCAGCTGCCAGCCGGAGCCTTCCTTCATTCCGTGCCACCCCCTGGTGGTCAGTGCACATCATAGAGAGCAATAGAACTCTCGGTCTCCTGGTTGAACTCCTTCAGGGACACTTTGCATATTAGCCATATATATATATATAATGCAACTCTTCATTCCTAGTAATTTCCCTTGTTTAAAAGTCTGCTTTCTCTAAAATAAATACAGCTCCTTTAATTTCCTCTTGATTAATGTTAGCATGGTCATCTCTCTCCATCCCTTTACTTTTAATATATGAATCATTACATCTAAAGTGGTTTTCTTGTAGATAAAATATAGTTGGGTCTTATTTTTTTATTCATTTTGACAATTTCTGTCTTTTAATTGTGTATTTAGACCATTTATAGTAAAGTGATTATTAATATAGTTGGATTCATAGCTATTATATTTGTAGCTGTTTCTGTTCATTGCACTTCTTTGTTTCTTTTTCCTACCTTTTAGTGTGTTTTTTTTCTGGTTTTGACTGAGCATTTTACATGAATCCATTTACTCTCTTCTCTTACTATATTAATTAATCTTCTTTTTTAAAAAAATTGGTGGTTGTCCTGGAGTTTGAAATATACATTTTTAATTAATCTAGCCTCGCCTTCAAATAACAGCATTCTGCTTCACATTTAGTAAAAGTGCCTTATAATCCAATATTCCCAATTCATTCTCTCTGGCCCTTATGATGTTGCTGTTATTTATTTCACTTATCTAGAGCAAAATCATACAATCTCATAATCTCATAAATAAAATATTACTATTATTACTCCAAAAGTTATCTTTCAGATCAATTAAGAATAAGGAATATATGCCTAGCTGGTATGCTCAGTGGTTGAGCATCAACCTATGAACCAGGAGGTCACGGTTCAATTCCCAGTCAGGGCACATGCCCAGGTTACAGGATCAATCCCCAGTGTGGGGCATATAGGAGGCAGTTGATCAATGATTCTCTCTCATCATTGATGTTTCTCTCTCTCCCTTCCTCTCTGAAATCAATAAAAATATTTTTTTAAAAAAGAATAAGGAATATAGAATTTTATTTTACCTATGTTTCAGGTAACCGTATTTCCGTGGGACTTTTCTGTATTCACCTGTCTCTCCAGATTTCAAAGTGCTGGTTTGCTCTTCAACATCATTCTCTGATAGTCCAAGAAAAGCCATTGATTTTTTTGTTGTTGTTGTTGTTAAGCTTTTTCTTGTTGTAAGGGTGGGAGTGGTGACTTCCAAGCTCTTTACATATAGGAGCTAAATCTGGAAGTCTCTTTACTTCATTTGAATATTCGCATCTGTAACATGGGAAAGACCCTGTGCCCTAGGCTTGCAGGACAATGAAATCCTACAGGGAGGGGCCTTCAGGAGGCTGGTGAGCCAGGACCTTCTATGTGGTCTAATAGCTGGTCCTTCATTTTATCAAAGCTGGGTACTTTTTCAGAATCTGACAGGCTTACACATCTTTGTGCATAAGGGTTTCTGAATTAAGCCATCAAAGTGCTAGACTGCATATTTCATTTGGCCTCTATATCCTTAACATTTTGCCTACTCTGCATTTCCCATACAGACTCTACCTAAAATAGACTCGGGCTCAAGTTAGGAATAACTTGATGAGGTTCTCAGGAATCAGATGAGTTATAGGTTATGGGATTCAAAGCACAAGGCTTAGAGATGGCTGGGGCAATAGAAACAGCATGTTCAATCTTAGAATGAGGCAGAGCATGGGTGACGAAGGGAGAGCATACTCGTGCCATCTTCCCCCCACTGTTCAAAAAGTCTGATAACCACCATTTCTAGAATTATAAAATATCAAATAGGTAAGGAAGGTGAAAACGCATGCAGTCCGGTCGTCCATCCAAGGCAAGAATCTCTTCAGGCCCAGTTACATTACTAAAACATCATCTAATTTTTCCCTGAGGCAAAGCTCATTTTACCATTCCCTAATCTCATTGTGAGGACTTCACATTCTGAGGGAATCATCAGGACCCCCCAGGTGAGAATCACCTGAAGCTTCGTGAACCTGGGTGATTTACTCCCTACACAAGCATGCGCTAGATGAACTGCCATCTGCCTCCTCCCTGGCTTTGGCCTTCTGGTCACCCTCAGCTCATGTGGCAAGGGCGCATACAGCCAAGCTACCCCACCTCTGAAATAGATGGGACAAACCCTGGTGCAAAACGTGTGAGTCAAGTTCAAAGATTTATGCTACCTTTTAAAATCCGGCCTATTCCTGTGCACAAGGAAAAAATCAATTGTTGGGCCTGCTTTGTTCTTGAAAAAAATCAATCATGGTTCTTGCCAATGATCCCATTACTCTCTGGATGGCGGGGTGCTCCCTTCTCACCCCCCACTGCCTGTTGACATCAGCTATATTGAGCTGCATTTCCATAGGCTTCTGTCTTGGTTTAAGATTGAAATCACCTTTTACATTCCCTTCTCTTCTTAGCATCCTCAGATCCCTATTACTTTTCCCCAAAATAACCGTAAGTGTGTGAACTAATTAGCTTAGAGAGCGCAAGCTCCCTTAATGCTCCAGAATCCTGCCAACCCACGCTGATTTCTCTATGTTCCAAGCTGCAAAATAGCCCCTCGCTCGGTGTTGGCTTAATTATTCTTCAAGGTCATCCCTGTGCCACTGCTGCCCGTGTTCCTTTTCTTCTCTGCTCCTGTTTTCAAGAGGATTTTTTCAAAGGTTTGGCAGCTCAGTCGTTTTGAGTCATTACGAGCGTCAGTCCCTTTCACACTTATTACCTGGCCTATTTTTTTCTCTAGCCTTGCCTCTTCCTCTGCTATATTTGCAGGCGTGTTTCTGATTCTCTCTAACCCCTGAGCCAGGTTGGAGCTGCTCTGTGTTTTGGTGGCTGTACCTTCTCCCTGCACTTGGAACTAATCTTGCATGGCCTTGATTTGGGAAGTGGCCCTTTCCCTCTCCTGTTTACAGCACAGACAGGTCTCTTCGTCTAGCTTCAGTGGCTCCTTCAGAAAGTTGGACTGATACCCCCTTGGTCTTCAGGATGCTGACCAGACAGGCAGGAACCCCCACAAGACAGCTTCACCATCCACAGGTGTTCAACAGTACCCCAGCCTTCCAGATGTCCAACCCACCTGCTGATCTATTTCTAGATTCATCTTTGACAGAAACCAGAGTCTGGAGGTGAGACTAATAAAACAAATGCAGCAGTACTACTATTCATGCCACCTCCCACTGGATAGCTCTGAAGGCTTTTCAAGCACTTTTTCTATAAATTATCCAATCTAGGAGACACAGAATATAACAGACTTATTTTTTGTATTCTTCTAATTATTTTTTTTATTTTCTTTCAACCTTCTATTGTAATTTCTCTCTTTCCCACTCACTTTGCATTATCAAGCATCACCTTAAAAAACTGTGGAAGACAATGCAGAGATGGAACTAGGCCCAGGGGTCTTAAACTTTTGGAAGGAGCAGAACACAAAGCCTGCACTGAAGCCAGAGCCCACATCCTACAAGGAATATAGATGGATAATTGGAAAACTGAGGATTACAACCTCACAGATGAGCACACTCAACAGAAACTGGGGAAATGCTACAATTTGGAGGCACACAGAAGATCCAACATCTCTCAGTAACTCCCACAGTGGTCTCTGGGCAGCACCTCTTCCAGACATCGCAGCTGCTGATGGAAATAGGCTCTTACCTAAGCCTTAATCTGGTCTTCATGTGCACTGAGCCTGCAGGGTATGGGCCTCTGGCAGAGGATCCAGGCAAGCGAGCAGAGTAGAATGCCAGGCAGAGGGAGGAGAGATACTCAATAAGGAAGCAAGCAGAAGACCCAAAGGTCAGGAAAACAGGAGGTCTGCAGAAGGTCACTGTTATTTTCTAAATTAGATATAGGGCCTATAAAGAGGTGATAAGTTAAAATGAAGAATCCATCAGGGCAACTCCTAACTCAATCTGACTGATGTTCTTAGATGAAGAGGAAATTTGGACACACAAAGAGACACCAGGGAGGCACACACACAGGGAAAAAAAAAAAAAAAAAACAGGTGAGGACACAGTGAGAAGGCAGCAGTCTGCAAGACAAGGGGAGAAGCATCAGAAAAAAACAAACCTGCCAATACCTTGATCTTAGAGCTCTAGCCTGAAAAAATAAATTTCTGTTGTTTAAGTCTGTGGCATTTTGTTATGCAACCCAAGCAAACTAATGCATTCACCAATAGAATAAATTGAGCATAAGACTTTAAAGTCAGACTTCCTGGGTTCAAATCTTACCTGACCTTGGACAAGTTATGTAACCAATCTGTGCCTCAATTTTTTCATCTGCTTAATGGGGAGGACGATGGTGCCTATCTCACAAATTTGTCTTAAGAATTAAATAAGTTAAGCTTTGTAAAATGCTTCTAAAACTATCTGGCACACGATAACATGCTATATAACTGTTAGTTGCGGCTATTATTATGTTATCATCATCATCGTCGTCATTGTCATCATCAACTAGCATGGCAGGATTTTTTATGGGTTTCTGAAAAGGTAGAAGAAAATTGATGAGGCCAGGGCAAGTATGTAAATAGAAATGGATTTTTGAAGCAGAAAGTTTGTGACCTAAAGCTTCTACCAGGCAAATATCAATAGCTAATTCTGGGAAATGAAGACAGTCCCGGAAGATGGAGTATTTCTCTCTCCTTAATTCACACACATTGTCTGATGGGCTTCCTAGAGCTCAAAAGCACTTCAGCAATAAACATTGAGCACCAACATATTTGGTAATATGAAGAAAAAGAACAATAAATATCATTGGTGCTTGTGTGCTATGGGGCAGACTTTACGCCATCACAGTTCAAGAACAGGAGAAAGGAACATTCTAGAGTCACATCAATTTTTATGTTGAATTTCTACATGCTCCTCCTTTATCTAATTGCACATCAGAAAATGTGAATGTTCTCTTCCCTTGAAGCGATGAGCCCCAGGGACAGATGAAGTGGACAAGAGTTACAGTTCAAGTTGTTAGACAGGGATAGAGTGAATTGGGTGGGGTTTTTTAAGCAATAATATTCATGTTTTTAGATGAAAAGCTTATTTGTTTTAAAACCCAGGCTCTGTGATGTGATAATAACATGAAGAACTAAATATTTGGCCCTTCAAGTTTCCTGGTCTTCATTTCAGCCTGCCTAGGGAAAGGAGATTGAAGCCACCTTCCCAGAAATGTCATCTTTATCGACAGTGATAAATGTCTGAGGCTGAAGAACTCATCTGCACTTACTTTAGCAGCAAACACTCAGAAAATGAGCAATTGCTTACCCAACATGAAAAAAAAACGCATCCTAGAGCTGAGCAATTGATTGGAAAAAATGAGACTAGCCTCCCAAAAATGAGAACTCCAGGAGACCATTCACGTTTGGAGAAAGAACCCAAGCGTGGCTAAGAAAGGCAGGCTGACTAGTACAATGGAAGGAACCAAGGAGAGTCTGCGTATTACAAATACAGGGAGTATGGTTCATGGTGACATTTCTTTTTCCACCTGGGATCAAGCTGCTTATCTCAGAATTCTACTGGTCTACAAATCCACCTCCAAATCCCTGATTCTCATTCTGCTTTTCAAAGGCTCAAGAAAGACCACTGTGGGTTTGAACAAGAGATTATTTCAATCTATTTTATTCTGATCCCCTGAGAAATCAGATTTCTGAAAATATTTCAATTACATTTATACCTTTGCGACCCTTCATTCCTAACAATGAAGTGCAGGAGCTATGAGTCATATGTCTGCCAAACAAGTTAAGAATGGCTTTTCACAAGACCAAGAAGGAGGGAGTGCTTGGTAAGGCAGGTAGGGGAGGGAATACATATGTCGTTCAGTGGCTTAAAGAGTTTTTGAGGATGTTTGCTTCCTGCAGCCATAAACCATCCCATGAGTGCCTCCACTCTGTATCCTGTTTGATAGACCAGTTGATCTATCGTCTACTTCTACTCTACACAAACTTGGCCGGGCTACAGAGATAACCCAAGCTCTGCAAATGCGGAGGTCTCTTGGCATTACTCTTTCCCCCTTGTTTATTATTTTGTGTTGACATCCAGACAGATTCTCAGGCACGTCCTGTAGACTTCCGATTTTCACGATATTACACTTGCAGCAGGCTGAATGTTAAAAAATGGAAATTGGACAGACTGTTATCAACTTGAATCGACCATTAGAGCATCGGAGCCTGAAGGCACAGTATTTAACGGTTGGAATGGGGTGGTCAAGTAAAATGCTGTCTCTTTCATTTGGAATCTGGGAATAAAGCCAGCCCAGATACAAAGGGGAAGACGCTGCTTCTCTGACAGCTGTGGCAGAGCACAAGGACCAGTGTTGCAAAGGAGGCCAACATGCAAATACTGCCGCACACTTGGGAAAGGCTTGTCTACAATTCTGGTTTGCAGATTTTGTACATAATGGGGATAAATAAGCCAAGGATGAGACACTTAGCTACCAGAATGAAGGCTATTATCTAATATAAAAATGGATACTGTGACATCATATTGCATTGCCAGACTTGGCCTCAATATGTCATCACCTTCCCGTGCAGCAGTGGCTGTCTCCTTGGAAAGGCAAATAATCTGCTGCCTTGCTTAGGCTTCTCCACCTCAGCCCCTACTCAGCCCCTGGGAGGGGTACACTGTCCATGCTTTAGAGAATGATTCTGGAATTGGGATTTTTTCTTATTACTTATTTTAGAAGAGAGAAAGTTAAAGAGAGGGAGAGAGGGAGAGACAGAGAGAGAGACAGAGAGAGAGAGAAAGTTAAAGAGAGGGAGAGAGAGAGAGAGAGAGAGAAAGTTAAAGAGAGGGAGGGAGAGAGAGAGAGAGAGAGAGAGAGAGAGAGAGAGATGGATTTGTTGTTCCACTTATTTAAGCATTTCTTGGTTGTTTCTTGTATGTGCCCTGACCTGGAATTGAACCTGCAACCTTGGCATATCAGGATGATGACCTGATCCACCTGGTCAGGGCCTGGAATTAATGGTGAGCTTTCACCTGTTGGTGGCCATCTTGTTAAAACCACCCATGGGAAAAAGCTGTTTTACTGGAAGTCGAGGCTCCATTCTCATTCATGCCGCCATGCTAGGTTCCTTCCAGACACCACTGACGCTGCTGATGTGGTTTTCCACATTATGAACTTTCAGAATGTTAAACTGAGCACAGTTTTTTTTTTTAACAAAATATATTGTTTATGTAAAGAGCCTAATGGCCCATAGCAATCCAATTTACATGTAAAGTACAAGATTTCTTATTGAATCAGTTTTATTACTTCACATATGAAAGATATTGAGCAGTGGTAGGTATATTGTATTTGTATCAGAAAAGTGCAGGGCAGATTTATTGGGCTTAAGCTTAATAATATTAGAATCGATTATCCCAATGAGAGGCAAGACATCTGTTCGTTATGGGAAGAAGCATCATGTTTCCATCACACTGGATAATCCAACGAGCCCCTTTTCCTCTTCACTCAATGACATAACCATGCTTAAAGGGTTAAAAGGGCCTCACAAAGTGATAACATTAACTCTGTATCCCCAGAAAGGGAATACTGTTGGTACCATTTAAAATGTATTAAGCACATTTGGTTTGCTGGGCGTTGCACCAAATCCATAAAACATAAGGTATTTCATCATTTAGTTGCTTTTGTATGCTAATTACATTGATTCCCTTGACCTCTCAAAAACTAGATTTAATCTTTCCCATATTTTTTACATTAGGGAACCCCCTAACCTGTCTCTCTTTATATTTTAGCTTTTCTTTCTGTGAACTCTAATCTTTGGGTTATTTCTTTGCAGAGTAATCTGTACTCTAGTAAACTACAAACCATTTCAAATATTTGAGGAGGGAGCTCATCACTGTTTAAGTTAATCTGGAAGGCTGTTCTTTAGGCACTCCTGTTGTGAGAGAAGAGCTAACCCTTTTGAATGTTCCTAAAAAAATAGATTCTCTGGATGACCCCTCTCCCTTTTACCACAATAAATTCCATTCCACATTGTTAAAAGCTTCAATTAATATCACTTAAACCAGATGGGTATGAAGTATATTCTTTTTTTAAATTTTTAAAAATATTTTTATTGATTTCAGAGAAGAAGGGAGAGGAAGAGAGAGATAGAAACATCAATGATGAGAGAGAATCATCGATTGGCTTCCTCCTGCAAATTGAGCTTGCAACCAGGGCATGTGCCCTGCCAGGAATCAAACTGTGACCTCCTAGTTCATAGGTCGACACTCAACCACTGAGCAACACTAGCTGGGCTGAAGCATATTCTTGATAATAACAAACACTCAGACTAGCAGTCAACTCTATAAGGGACATTAACAATTTGATAGAACTAATGCAAAATAAATTTGCTCATAATACCTGCTAGAGATATTGTTACATTTGTGGATACAAGATGTTGCTTTATGAATATTCACTCCTAAACAGTTTTTCCCTTTTTTAACTTTGAGAGGGTGGAAAGAGCTTTCTTTTCCAACCTACTTTGCTTCATGGGGTTAAGGATGGTCCCGAGCTGTGTGTGTCTGAGAGGAGGTGGAAGTGCTTTGGGATTTCATTAGGGTGCAGTGTCCATGGCCTTCCAGCTTCTAGGCATGCAGGCAAAGTTCAAATACAACGTGTCAAGTAAACAAAACTAAACTGAACATGATTCTTGCCTAAGCCCTAAAGATAACTCACTCACAAAAGAAAATGTGCCTATGGTGTGTGTGTGTGTGCGTGTGTGTGTGTGTGTGTGTGTGTGTGTGTGGTCCACACATGGCTTGCACTCCACATGCCCTGCACAAGATGGCCTGTGATATGGATTAGTTATGAAATCAAGACACGTGTGGACTTTGGTGCACTAGTCCTGTCTCCCTAAGGCAGAAAAAAAAAGAACGCTTAGCCAAAATACTGAGTATATGTTAAACAATGTCTCCACAAGAAATCTTCTGCCCGCAGATTCCAAGACTAGACTTGGCAACACAATCCCATCGTGTCGGCCTCAGTGCTCATCAGGCAGCAAGGGAGCTGAACCTCTGCCCATGCAGACAGTGGGCCACCAGGTGGGTCATAGCTGTGGGATGACTGGTTTCCAAAGGTCACCTCTATGTACCCATCAAATAAAGGAGCCCTCGGGTTCTCCTCTCTCTTCAGACTTCAGAGACTAGGATTCAAGTGGAAGGAACAAACACTATTCAGCTCAAAAACTTACTTTGAAGAGGCTCTTCTATGCCTTTGTAAGAAACTTCTCATTTTATGTTTTGTGATTTCTATTCTTAATGCACTAGCTCCACCCCCTTTCATTGATCACCATCCCTTATCAGGCAAGCATCAGTGGCACCTCATGTCAGGAAGCTAAAACAGCTGTCTTAGTCTGTTCGAGCTGCTATAACAAACGACCACAGACTGGGTGGCTTATAAAGAGAAATTTATTTCTCACAGTTCTGGAGGCCAGAAGTCCAGGATCACGGTGTCAGCATGGTCAGATGAGGGCCCTCTCCCAGGTCGCAGACTTCTCCTTGTATCCCTCATCACAGAAAGGGCTAGAGAGCTCTGTGGGATATCTTTTTTAAAGGCACTGATCTCATTCATGAGGGTCCTACCCTCATGCATAATCATCTTCCAAAGGCCACACCTACTAATATCATCAACTATGGGGGTTAGATTTCAACATGAATTTCAGGGGGACACAACCACTCATACCATAGCAACAGCCAAAGGACTGATGTTCCTTGGTCACTCCAGTCTCATTCATGGTTCTTCATGGATCACTGCTAATGCCCAAGCCAATGGGCTCGTTTTTATAGGGAAGATCAAGATATAAAAAATATGTTCTGCTTCCAAAGGAATTCATAGGCTCTTAGAGAGTGCCTTGGTCCATTCAGCTTCTATAACAAAAATGCTATAAACCAGATGGCTGAAAAACAACAAGCATGTATTTCTCAGAGTTCTGGAGGCTGGAAAGTCCAAAATCGTGGTGGCAGCAGATCTGGTGCCTGGTGAGGGCCTGCCTTCTGGGTCATAGCTAGCACTGTCTAGCTGTAATGTCACCGTGAAAGAGACAAGTGAGGTCTCTGGGGTCTCTTTTATCCAAGGCACTAACCCTAATCATGAGAGTTCTGGTCTTGTGACCTAATCACCTTGCAACGTTCCGTATCCTAATATCATTATCTTGAGGGTTAGGAATTCAACATATAAATTTTAGGGGGTCATAAACATTCAGGCCATAGCAGGGAGGTAAGATGTATGGGTGACATAATTATTAAATAACACAAGGAGACATATGATTAAAACATCAAAATGTGAGGCCGTTGAAGTTCAGTGTAACAAATATTCCATTATATCCACTACACTCCATTACCAAGGCAGAAACCTAAATTAATATATGCTTGAAATATTTTCAATGGTAATTGAAATAATGAGTTCTCCCTTCCTTGCCTATAAGCAGGAAAGTCAAGCAATCATATCACAGTGCTACCTTGTCAAGCCATTTACTTAATGAAGCAAAGGAAAAGCATCAATAACGCCACCATTTTTTCAATGAATCTAAATGTCTTTGGTTTCCGCCTAACTACCTTTCCAAAGCAGGATGCATTTGCCCAAATAAACAATGTAAGACATGGACCAACGAGTACTTCCTTCTATTCCAGACCTTTAAATGCACCTGGCAAGCCCATGTCAGCTGTTAGGAAACACCATTAAAAAAATTCTTTCAAAATATATCCAGGCCCCTCCACTAGTTCTCTAATTCTCAACACTCTTCCATGAATTTTTTTAAAATATATTTTTTATTGATTTTTTTAAAGAGAGGAAGGGAGAGGGATAGAAAGTTAGAAACATCAATGAGAAAGAAACATCAATCAGCTGCCTCCTGCACACTACCTACTGGGTATGTGCCCGCAACCAAGGTACATGCTCTTGACTGGGATCGAACCTGGGACCCTTGAGTCCGCAGGCCGACGCTCTATCCACTGAACCAAACCGGTTAAGGCATCTTCCATGAATTTTGATGCCAATTGGCTGTCACTCTAACAACCTTTATGGATTGGCCTTATCACCCCTTCTGGACACAACTCTCTGCATCTGCCCAGATGCTCCACATTTGGAAAGACCCTCCTCACCCCCTCACTGCACCCAAGCCTTACCAGAACATAGCCCTTCAAAACCAAGGGTGATGGTTAGTGCCCAAGGGTCACTTCAGAGCCCAAGGTGTGAATGTAGAAGACAATTTGCTGGAAGGAAGTAGAGTTCCCTCTGACTAGAGAACTATTTTTGTTTATCCCAGGGCAATATCGCAAATAAATGTCTGTTTATTCACATATATCCTCCACTGGTGTGTGAGTACTTCAAAGTATGGGACAAGGACTTCCCTATCTCTTCATTCAAGCACACACATGGTTGCTTAATTAATTAATTAATCAATCAACCTATGCTCAAGGTTACTTCACTGCTCCAAACAAAGCTTCTGTTTATTCGGTGGTCTCAACTAGAGTTTCGAAGGAAAAACATCTAACTGAATTAATTCACTCCAGGGCAAAAATTATTAAAAATACATCCTTATGAAGTAGGACTTGGCAGTGCTATATTTTCAAATCTCCTCAGAAGATTTTCATGAGCAGCGCCTGGCTTCAGAACTGCTGGAGTACGACCTGAGGAATGGAAAGACCTCTGTGCTCTGGCCCCTGCTGCTTCTCCCATCGCCCACTGGTGCACACTCCTCTCTAGCCACACTGAAATGGGTGTCCTTCTCCATGCACACCGTGAGCTCCCACATGTCCGTGTTCGCTTGCAGACCTGGAGAAACCTCAAGCTAGGGATGATGTGACTGTCTCCTCCGAGGCCTTCCTGCCACTCTTATTTGTCTTCAATGGTCTGAATGTTTGTGCCCCCCAACCACACACTAATTCATATGTTGAAATCCTAACCCTTGAAGTTGATGTTATTAGGAGATCGGGTCTTTGTGAGGTGCTTAAGTCATGAAGGCAGAAGATTCATGGACAGGATTAGTCCCCTTATCAAAGAGAGATGTGAGGGCACAGCAAGAAGGCTGGGGCTCTACACCAGGAACGGGATCCTCACCAAATGCAAGCACCCTGGTGCCTCGTTCCTGGACTCTGCAGCCTCCAGAACTGTGAGAAATAAATTCCTGTTGTTTATGAGCCACCCAGTCTGTGGAGTTTTGTTATAGAGGCACCTCAATAACAAATGGACTAAGACATTGCCTCCTGAATCGGATGTGGTGTGTGTGTTTTTCCTGGAAATGAATGTCAGAACTTACGTTCCTTTTGAACAAGAGGTAAATAACCAGAATAAGGAAACCAAATCAAAAGCTACTCTGGAAATGATGAGAAATGTGATGCATCTAAATGAGAAGAAAACACAGAGGTTAAGCGCTTTCCGAGTCCTCGGCAGCCCCTCCTCTCAATGGTGGGTAGACCATGTCGACGCTGGTGTTGTTCTTCACCGCCAGGGTTAAAGCCATTGTCTGGCTGCAGAAAAGGATTTATCGCAGTTGCCAGAGCCAGGAAAGGGGGCCATAATTCCTGACACCTCTCTCCATCCTTTCCTCATTCTTTAGCATAAAATATCCTGACAATTTGTTTATGACTCCATAGGTGCTGTTGGTAGAGCTTAGGGTTTCATTTTGATGGATTCCAACCTGGCTGGACTTCTGCAGCAACAGAGAAGGTCTCAGAGACTGAACAGACTAAGTTCAGGGCCATTTTTAAGTACGTAAGAAAGGACGTTTCTCATGAAGTCAACACACCTGTATTCATTCCCTAATGATGGATCTGCTACACTCATAACTCCATCACAAGTGTTGAGAAATTTTTATTTTAAGTTGTTCCCGAAACACACCTTCCCCCTGCCAGCCACCATCATGCCTTTTCTGATCTTTTTAGATGCAGCAGGGAGAAAAGAGGTGTGGGGGGGGGGGGGGGCGGTTATCAGGATCAATTAATACACCAAAGGAAAGATATGGAGGTGATTAAACTAACTTCTCAGGTTCATTGTAAATATTTTATTCGCTTATGCGACTCTGCAATTCTTTGCCATTTAGGAAATAGCCCTAGATGTGAGACTTGAAATCTAACGTGAGTGAAAACAAGGATTGTTACAGTCAGGTCCGCAGTTGGAAACACTCAAAAGGGAGATCAAGAGAACCCCAGTCAGAGGAGAGAGCACTGCCCAGGAGCAGGGGAGGGGGGCCCAGCACAGCATGCCCTGGGCGGACTCTGATTCTCAGTAGACAACATACTGTAGGAGACACAGGAGAAACCTTGATGAAGGCAAGCTGTCTGAGAAGGAGGACTGGTCCAGCACCCTAACTCTCTGTTTTACATGGGTCTCCCAGGGGCCTCTGGAGATGCCCTGAGCACTTTCACTATTGTGTTCTGTATACCATCCCCTCGTCCTCCGCCCTGTAATGCCCTCTGTCTCCCTGGCTTCTCTCACCCATCCAGCTCCTGATCATCGCCACTGTGAGGTCTCCCAGATAGCACTTGTTCAGCATCATCTACACCACGTGTAACAGAAGGTGCTATCTGAGAGTGGGGTTGCTTTTAAGAAGTAAAATTCCAACCACCCAAAGCAATTAAAAAGGAATTTCATTTTCTACTCACATCTCTCAAAGGGCATGAAAAGGTCTCCAAAAGCATAGTTTATAGCAATATTTATTAAAACCCTCTTTCATCAATTTCCTTCCCATTCCAAAGCTACTCCAGCAGCATGCTCTTCGACCCCTGCCCAGAAAGATGCTCTTCCTCCCCCAGCCCACGGAGCTTTCTTCTTTCCTTTGCTGCAGAGGGGAGAGTGGGGTGACAACCATGGGATTCTCTTTGGAGACCTCATGCCACCATCGAATCATATATCGTTGTATTTTAGGTGTTTTTCCTGTGTATTGATCCTGTCTTCCCAAATAAATTGTAGATTCTTTAAGGCAAGAACTAGGTTTTATTCACTTATGTATTTTAGTACAGTGCAAGCTCCCAATAATAGTTTATGGAATGAATGAAAGAATTAAATTATATAAAAGTCAAAGATTACATTTTTTATTTCATTAATTCCTTCTGCAAATATCACACATTACATACTCAGTTACTATTTGCTGATAATAAAAGAGAAAGGCAAACCAGTCTGAATGAAAGGCTGGAGGGAAGGGAGAAATTAATTTTAACAAGACTGGAAAAGGCAGAGATGTGGGGCCATGGTCACAGAATGGGGTTACCGGCACTACCTGTATGCTGCCCCCACTCCTTCTCTGTGCTTCTCTTTGGTCCAAGTCAATAGTCCTGACTGTAGTTAAAACACGAATTTTTAATGAGGCACCTTGCTTCCAGGAACATTTTCACTTAAAATGGTAGTACTCTGAGACCAAACATCCAAATAATGTCTCTCAGCTGATGAATTTCTAAACATGAGGAATATCCTTAATTTTCAAAAATACATCACCACAAGGATCTTGGGTGTGGTTTATTCCACCCAAAGACACAGTAAAAAATTCCCACCCAAAGACACAGTAAAATATTCCCACGAAATACATCAAAGTTGCTTTGCCACCCCACATATTGGAAGTATCCCTTGAGTCCAAACAAGTCAGTCACCATAAAATGTCCATCCACCCCGCCTAGTGTGTTCTCAAGAATATGCAGAAGTCTAAGTGCTTCTTTACATCACCTATTAGGATATCTGAAAACAACTTTTGACTGATCTGTGACACTTCTCTCTCTTTAGCTGAACTTCATTTCCATCGATCCTTCCTCATGTAATATTTTGAATCACCTCATTGTCGAGAGTTACGAAGAGTCTTATCCTGCTTGCATGTGTGCAGAGGAGGCCCAAAGCTTGTCGAGTGTTCCTCCATCCATTCTCACCTGGACCACAGGGCAAATCCACTCCTTGCCCACGTCCATCTCATGATTCCCTTCCCCACACAATGCTGGGTTCCCATGACCCTTCCCATATGAACCCTACTTTACCCTGCCCCTTTTTCTTCCCAGTGAGGAACCCAACTTCTAATTCCCTTTCCACCAGCAACGTATCAAGAGGCAGAATGGCATTGATTGTGGTTAAGAGTCACTCTGTAGAGCCAGACTACTAGTAAGTCCAAATCTTGGCCCCTCTACTTCCCAGCTACATGATTTCAAGCACTTAGCCTCTCTGAGTCTCAGCTTCTTATCTGTAAAATGGAATTCCTGGGCAGCTTGAATGAACTGATGAATGTAAAGCACACCGTGAACATGAGATACACACTGGTTCTTGCACGTGCTAGCTCTGGGATCCATGACGACAAGACGGGCAGGGCCCCTGCCTCACCGCTAACACAGGAGTGATGCTAAACACATAAATGGACAAGTAACCAATTCGAGCTGAGATGAGCACACTGACGGGAAAGCACAAAATGCAATGAGAGTATTTACTAGGAGTGTCAGCATGCGAAGAGGCCAGCTAGATCCAGGGTCAGCCAACTATGGCTCAGCTACTTACAGGAAATAGCGTTTATTGGTACAAGGCCTCCCCTTGTCATTTATGGATTGTCTACGGCTGCTTTTGCTCCACAACCCTGGACTCTCAGCAGAGACCTCATGGCCCACAAAGCCAAAAATGTTTACTCTCTAGACTTTCAGAAACTATTTGCTGACCCCTGGGCTGGAGGAAGAGGGAAAGAGAGGCAATCCATACCGAGGATGTAGGAATGCTGGCCTGGGGTTCAAGGAAGTAGGAAAATGCAAGTCCCTCGGGCGTGAACTCCCTCCACTTCCTGAACCCATGAACACATCTAAAATGCATCTACATATGCACCCAGCTTCACCTTCTTCCCTTTGGCCTCTGAGGAAAAGACAATCCACCCCCCATTCAAGAGTATACCCTCCTCTCTGCTCAAGATTTCCTCTCCTCCAAGAACTCTTCTTTCTAGTTTATCCCCCTCACCCCCTCCCCACACACACAGATTGATCTGATCTCTCATGCTTTACTGGACCCCTGTCCTCACCTACCTCTCTCAAGTGGAGCTAACATCACTCCCCCAGCCCACCTGTCAGAAACCCAGGGGTCATTCTTGACAACTTCATCTTCTCCTTCACAAGCCCTGTTGATCCCTTCTCTGTAACAACCTCCCACTGCCCCACCCTCTCCATTTCCATTGACTTAACCCCCTTTTCCTTCTTCCCCCATAACCAAGCATCCTGGATCCAGCCCCCATCCTTCCCATCTATCCTCCCCACTTGGCCCTCAGGATCATCATTCTGAAATGCAAATCCAATCATGTCACTCCTGTGCCCAAACCTAATAGTGGCTGCCGGCTGTTTATGGATAAGAGTCCCAACTTTTACATGAGATATACTAAGCTCTACACAATCATTCCACACACACACACCCGCTACACACACACACACACACACACACACATCTCCAACTTTGTCCCTGGCAAACCAGGACCACCTGTTCTATGATTTCTCTTTCTTCTTAACCACCTAACACCTTTGGACGCACTTCCATGTTTCACAAGTCCCTCACCTCATGTGTCTCCTTTAGCCTAACTCCCCAGGGCTGGGAACATAGTAGGTGTTCCAACATAAACTTGCATAAACTTGACTCCCTTGTTAAATATACTTACTTATAGGTGTGTATATGTGTGTGTGGATCCTCACAAACAGAACTTGTGAAGAGAGTCTCAGCATCTAATTTTTGCAGAAAAATTCAGAACACTTTCTGATTAGTGAGTTTGTTCCATTTCCCAAGAAATCATTTTAACCTTTAAACACAGAAGGTCAGCATCTCCTGTCTCTGCTCATGCATAATTCCCCTGCCCTCTGCTCCTCGGAGCTGAGCAGCCCACCTGAGAGCGAAAGCGGGTCCGCGGGAAGGCGAACACAGCGCCCAGGCCCAGGCCGCCTCCCTGGGATTAACTAAGCCCTCAGAAAATGTTGTCTCATTTGCTACATTATTAATAAAACCACAGAAGTTTGGGAGAAAACTTTTTCACATCTAGAAAATTAGCATGTATGCCACACAATTAGGAACCAGGACAATGAACATCAATGAAGCAGAAATGTTTCCGTGGAATCTTATTCTGGAACCAATGCCCACAGCCTGACACTGGGGAAGGAGTGGGATAGCTCAGGTCGGGAAGGTCAGGGTTGCTGGGTCACTGGAGCACTGTGGGTGGCCCCACCTTGGGGCCAGGGCAAATCCAGCCAGTCCCAAAGGTCAGAGAGTTATCACCGATAGTGGTGGCAGTGCTGGAGTGGTCAGGGACAGGGTGTCCGGCACTGGGCGGTGGCTCACAAGTTCCCGAGGAGATGCAGATTTACTAAAATGAGGCCAAGGTCAGACAGGCCGGCTCAGTAATTCCCTGGAAGGCCCAGCCTGGCCTGCAGGGCTGAGCTCGCAGCTGGAGGAGGTCAGGTGAACTTGGGTAGGTGGAGGCGCCCAAGTAGGTCACTCTAATTAGTGGTACTAATTAGTCATAATACCCAGGATTTCAGTAGCTTTTTAGCAGCCGTGTCAAACATCGAATGGGCCAAATGTTACTTCCTCAAAGAATTGTTCCCCCACTTAAAATAGCACCCCATCTTTCCGTTTCCCAGTGCCCCCTTCTCTCCTTGCTCTCACAACCCATCTCCAGCTCATGTTGTGTGGCCTACTTATCTGTACTGCACATTGTGCATTGTGTATTACATTACATTACAACACTAGAATGTAAACTGTTTGAGGATGATGTCATGTTATTCACTGCTGTGTCCCCAGGTGCTGGATCAGTGCCTGGCACCCAATTAATATTTACTGAACTTGTAAATAAATATATCAGCTCTTGCCAGGTTTAGCTCATCTGTGTTTGTGCAATGTGAATTTTTAAGTAAAAGGGCAGCATTTTATCTTTCAGGGTTCGGCCCATCATCCAGTCTTTAAAATTGAGCAAGTCTTGATTCCAACACAATGTGGGTCCCCTCAACCTCATTTAAATCCCCCCAAACCCAGCCAGCATAGGATCAATCATTGCTGATGACATGCTGAACTCGCAGAGCCTGCTGACCTGCCAGTGGATACACCCCTGGGGCTTAGATTCCTTGTTCCCAACCATTTGAGCCTGGAATCATTGAGATGGATGCTCTCTACCCTGGAAAGGAACTTAGAGATCAAGGGACCAGACACTTCGATTTTATAAAAAGAGATTCTGGGGCCACCATGGGGAAGTAAGTGACAGTGCGGTGGCCTCCCTTTGACATCATGCGAAGGCGGTGAGGAGTTCATAAAGCCTCAGCCTCTCTGTGTGAAGTAGGAGTTTCCATAACAACAAGCTCCCAGGGTGGCCTTGGACCAGCACCTGAATTCTCCATCACCCATGCCAAACAGGTGGGATCCATGCACGAGGCTCATCTCTTCTTCATCTCTTCCCATCCCAAGTGTGGTCCACGTGCACCATCTGGAAAGACTGGGGAACCAGCCAGGGCCCCAGGCCCCTCTCTTCCTCACGCTGCCCCTCCCTCTCCCTCTTCCCAAGGTGGCAGTGCTCTCTGTGCCCTTCATTCTCCATCCGCCGAGACAGGTGAACTTACTTAGAAAGGGTACAGGTGCCAGGAAATACACTGATGAGCTACAGCCAACAGATAATCAAAGACAAAAGAGCGGTGTCTTGGCACTTCTGAGCGCATGAAATCCGTTGGCTCTCTCTCAGTGGCCAGTACAGAAGGGACAGAAAACATGTCCTGAAATAGCCAGAAATACAAGGGCGAAGGCCAGAGCCAAGCACAGCATGGATGAATGAATGAATGAATGAATGAATGAGTGAATGGCATCAGTAAATGAAACAAAGTCAATGAGTGTAGTAATGGACACTGTTGGTGCTCTCAGACTTACCTTGGCCTCAGTGGGGACATCAGGGGCAATCACAGCCAGTGCCGCCCCAACTTCCCAACAAAAGGCTGGGCCAGAACAGTCCAATGCTGCATTGCAGTTCACACACCAGAGGTCACTGGCGGGGGGGTGGGGGGGGAGAGGGACAGAAAAGGCTGGTGAGGCCACATCCTTCCTGAGCCTCCTTCCCCTGCCTATCCTGCTTCCCTGACCCCCTGCTCCTGAGAGCAGCCCCCCAGTACACTCCTTTCCCAGGAGTCCCCTCTTCTAGGGAACCTGACCTAACATCACACACTTCTACACGATGCAATCACGTGCATGGAGGGGAACCTGGCCCCTCACCACCCTACAATCCCCGCCCCCCTTCCGCCCGCTGCTGGTCCCCAGAACTCGGTGTCACGGGGCTTCCACGTGCAGACAGCTCGGGGTCAGTGGCAGCCACGATCACTGTCCCATCATCATGCAAAGACACTCAGAACTACACAGTCTGGAGCCCCCGTTGTAGACACAAGGTGAGCCGCTTAACTGACAGAGCCAAAAAAGACAGCAGAGTTTCAAGCTGACAAAGGTGCCTCCAGTTATAGAAACGACCCGCTGTCGCCGTCATTCATTATTTATGGCGCAGCTTTGGGAGGAGGACGGGGCAGGTGGTGAGACGAGCAATACAAAATGGAGACAGAAAGATGCGCACAGGCCAATCTTAAAGACTCACGGGGGTCCCCTTCCCACTCTTCACCTGGGAAAGAAGCCCCCCAGGCTGCCCCCCATCACCGCCACCTCGCTCTTCTCTCCGGAAGGCCCAGAGGGATGCAGGTGCTCGGGGTCCAAGGCTCTGGCCTTCTCAGCTGCTCCGGTGTAGATGCGGAAGGACTTCGAACAACTGGCCTCCTTGGCCACTCAGCAAGGTCTGGAATGATGACCATGGCCCTGTGGCCTGTGTGTGGTGACCCCTCAGAGCCTCCAGGCTGCTTGCCTCTTCCTTCCCTTCAGGGTTCCTTCGAGCACCCCCCACTCACCCACCTGGTCCCCACCACTGTCTTCATTGCCAGAGGAGCGGCCTCCAGCTTCCCAGAGAATGTGGAAGACAGCAAATGCAAGCTCCTGAACCTCTCACGCACACACAACACACACAACACAACATAGACAGCACAAAACACATAACACACAACACACACAATACACACAACACAACATAGACAGCACAAAACACATAACACACAATATACACACAAAACATACAACACAACATAGACAGCACAAAACATAACACAATATACACACAATACACACAACACAACATAGACAGCACAAAACACGTAACACACAATATACACACAAAACACATACAACACAACATAGACAGCACAAAACACATACCACAGAATATACACACAAAACACATACACCCAACAGACAACACAAACACAGACAATATACACACAACACACACAGACAATATACACATAACCCAGCACACACACACCCACCTCCTGAGAAGTTAGAAGTGGCATCCCTCCCGCCGTACACCCCCTGCTCTGCTTCCCTTCCCTCCACACCTTCCGCCCCGAGCTCTGCAGGCTCCTCCCTGTGGGCATCTCACTGTGCTGGGGATTCACTTCTTAAATTAATGGGAAGAGTCAAGAGCAGCAGCTTACCTCCCCTCCCACCTACAGCGAAAATAGAAAGCATCACATGGGCCCTCACCTTCCCCCACCTCCCTCCCACCCAGCACATCTACTCACCTGGCTATGCCCCTCGCATGGAAACCCTGGCCCTCCTGCCTCCCAGCATCCCCTGGGCTCCAGGCCCACCGCTCCTCCCCCAGCTCCTGGGGCAAGCCCCTTTCCTTTCATTAAGGCCTCTCCTGACTATTTCACTTTCTCCTCTGCCAGCTCCTCTCTCCCCACCTGTAAGTGTGGTTCCTCCCAGTTAGGTCCCAGGGCTCCTCCGGCTCCTTCACTTCCTGGCTTCCTGTGTCCTCCCAGGAACCCACACACCTGCACCTCCAGCCCCACTCTGGGCCTGAGCACCTCACAGGTGTAACAGCTTCTCGCATACAAATGTGTCTCACAGCTTCCATCCCACTTACTCCTTATCTTTAATGTCTCACTTTAGTAAATGAACATTGCCAGCTAGCCAGCTGTTCAAACCAGAGACCTGGAGATGGTCTTGACCCTTGCTTGACCTTTAACCTCCTTCTCCCTCACCTAGTAAACCTCCACATCTTAACTTTATGTCTCCTGAGTGTCCTTCAACACCATCCCTTTCTCCCTACTTGTTAATGGAGGCCCCATGGTCCCACCTTCTGACTCCTGAAGAGCCTCTGTCCTGACAGGTGGCCTCACCCCCAATGCGGGTCCATTGCTCTAACAGGCCACCTGGAGCCGCTACCCTCTCCTCAAACCCTTTCCTGGATATCTGCTCCCCCACCCTCCAGACTGCTCCCAGGAGAAACAGACTCGGAGAAGAGAAATTGAGCGGAATACAGCAAATCCAGGGGCAGGGAAATTATTGATTCGTGCATTTGCTCGTTCATTAAATTATACCTTCAGAACCTGGAGTTAGTCCTTCTGGGAGTCTCCAGGCCTGAGCACTTAGTTTCTTTGTTTATTTCCTTCATAGCACGTCCCTCCACTTGTATTGGGTGGGTGGTAGGGGTTTTTGGGCTTCACTGTTTTTACACTTTTTAAAAAATCAATCCCCCCCTTTAAGAATGTGTTTCTTAAAGAAAAGGTACACTGTCTGATGTGGTATCCACAGCCCCTCGTACAAGGCTGGACATACAGCAGTCACTCAATAGATACTCATGGAATAAATGAAGGAAGGGGTGGGTGAATCGCCCAGTGAAGGGGAGGTTTCCGTGGCTAGCCCTGGGAGAGGAACCACAGTGCCCACTCCCCACAACATGCCCGGGTCCTGGTCTTCTGCACACCCCTTATGCTAGGGAATCTTTCATGTCTGCTTCTTTCTGTATTCCCCCATGGAGTAGTTTTCTACGGCTGCATAACAAACTACCACGAATGTAGCAGCCCAACGCAGTGCCCGTCTCAGCCCACAGTTCCGGATCTGAAGTTGGGCCAGAGGAGCTGAGTTCTCTGCTTGGGTCTCACAAGGCTAAGAGAGGTGCCTGCTGGGCCGCATTCTCATCTGGAGCTGGGGTCCTCCTCCAGGTCCACGCAGGGGTGGCAGGCTCCAGTGCCTTGCAGTTTCAGGACTGGCGCTCTGTTTCCTTGCTGGCTGTCAGCCAGAGGCTGCCCTGGGCTCCCAGAGGCCACCCACATGCCTCGCCATGGGCCCCTCCAACTGCAAAGCCAGAAACAGAGGATCTTCCTGACGTGGAGGCCTCCCCACTCTGTGAGTCTCTCCCACCAGGAAAAGCCCAGGCCCCGGAAGGGACCAGCTGAATGTCAGCTGCGCCAGGATCACCACTTTTAAAGTCAACTGAGCCATATAACATAACCTGTCGTGAGAGTGACTGTCCCATCACATTCACTGTCCACATTCACACTCAAGGGAGAGGATGACCCAGGGTATGTACACCGGGGGCAGGAATCTTGGGAACCCTTAGAACCCTGCTACCATACCCCACTGGAGTAGAGCTTTGCCTGCCGTATGATCTTGCATTCCAAGGCCCAGGACAGGAGCACATGCACAGATGAGAATGCTGCCCGGCACAACAGGGAAAGCACAAGGATTGCTCAGCAATTGGAGGTAACCAGCACCCCAGAGCCCAGACCAGCCAGGCCCTGTCCGTCCAGCCCAGGAACTGAGGGAATCAGAATCCCACACACCTGAATCCAGTCATGGCCCACCAGTGTGCCCAGCACACTAGTGGAAGGATCTGGCCTGGAATCCTTCCAGCACATAGAAGATGCTTAGTAAATATTGTTTCATTTATGAATGGAATAAAATAAGAAGAAGGTGATGTCTCCTGGAAAGTAGAGGTGGGAAGAATTGGAAGGATTGAGGTGGGAGGAAGCAAAACAAGCTATGAGCCAATCAAGTGCCTCCTAGTAACTTCTACTCAAGGCCTATCCAACACCTTTGCCCCGGTCCCAGCTCACACCCAACCCCACCTCCTCCAGGAAGCCCCCTTTGACCACTAGCCTGAGGTCCTATTGCCTGGTCTGAGGGCTGCCCTTAGACACCCTCTGTTAGTGTGGACAACAGGTTAAATCCTATCTGCTCTTTGTAATGCTCCACACCTGTGTCTCCAGTCCCTACCTCATCTTCACTCTCCTTGAGCAAGGTGGATGTCTCACCCATCTTTGTCTCCACCCAGTGCAGCGGGAGCAGAGCCCTAGGGACCTGCTTGGTGGTTTGGAATGAAGAACTGCTGTAAGCAGAAAATGGGACCTGGGGTGCAGCAGTTAGGGGGTGAAGCATGCTGGGTGGAGTGGAAGGTGGAAAGCTGGCAAACAGGTGCACAGCATGAGGGTGCTGGCACCATGCAAAGGAGACAGGGGCCAGAGGTCAGGGAGGACATAGCAAAGAAGAGGAAGGAGAAGCAACAGACCAAGAGAGTTGGTTACATCCAGCCAACTGGCTGACTGCAAACACAGACTACTTGCTTTCATCAAAACCTTCCCAAAGAGCCACAGGCACTCAGAATTGTCTCCATTCTCCCTTTTCCTCGTTTCTGGTGGTGGCAGTGGTCAGTGTTGGAGCAGATACAATGATAGTGATATGGGTGGTGGCAGGGGGGTGATATATTTTTCCCTCGATATCCCAGGGCATAAAGAAACTGTCTCCTATGCTAATAGATGGAAAGGTGACCATAACTCTGAGATTGAGACTGTCACCATCACACAAGCCCCACTGGGGTATGTGAACAGAAAGACTCTCCCTAGACCCAAGATGGGCCAAAAACCTACTAGACTCCTGTGTGTGGTGTGGGCTCCCCACCAGGGAGACAGACCAGATGGGCAGCAGAGCCTGGGAGAAAAAGAAGCCGGGATTCTTTGGGGGGAAGGCAGACAGGCCGGATTTAATACAATCTTCAGGTATCAGAAGAGTTCTTAGGCACTGCAGGCTAAGTCTGGAAGTGACTAGGGAGGATCGAATAAGGAAAGGAGCTTAATCCCCAGCATAAGGGATTTAGGATAGCTAAGGGGGAGAATTTCCTGATGGTGAAGGTTGTTAAAAGTTGCAATGAAGGGTCTGGAGAGAGATGGGGTGTGCTCCGGATGCTTTTACAAGTAGAAGAGATTATCCTCGGGCAGGGCAGCTTATGGCTAATCCCGCCTGAAGGCCCAGGAATGGACACGATGACCTCAGGGTCTCCTTCAGACTTGGAAAGCAGGCCTCCCCATCTGCAGGCCAGCCAAGGCTGCTGAGCTGGTGATGAGCTTCAAGGAAGGCCCAGGGTGTTCCCAGAAATAAGAAGGAGCCGACCCATGTGAGATCTCTCCTTTTCTATTTATTAGCCATGGCTGCCTCACAGCACTGGCCAAGGCCCTTCATAATCTCAGGTCTGATCCAGGACAATTCAGACAAGAAAGTCAAGAGCAGCCACAGAGCACACGGAGACAGGTTACTCTCTACTCTGCAAAGCACCCCAGGCGGCAGAGCCAGGGCTGTGGTCTTCTCCAAGGAGGGTCCTGCACTGAAGCAGCCATGAGAAAAACCAGTGGCACATCCAATAACAGCAACAGGAAACCCGAGGGCATTCCCGACCTGCTACCCCAAGCCAAGATGGCAAAAAGGGCAGGGTCCAGCTCTCCCAATGCTACAGTCCTACTTCCTGTGAGTCACGTGACGTGCCTTCTGGAAACACTACCTATGCCCAGCTATTCACCGTGGGGGCCAGGGGAGAAACTCACACGATGGTATATGCATGACATGGGGAGACAGCGCTGGGAGCCATAGTACAGACTAAGAGCATTATCAGGTTCACAGAGTGCTGGCTGGGGCGTCCTCAGAGGCGTAGGGCTGTGCAGGGCTCCAGGGAAGGGTAAGCTATGGGCCAATAGGAGGACACCTGAGATCTTCTGAAGGGGTTTTCAAACGTGCTGCCCAGGTATGTGAACAAGGCCAAGAACACACCTAACAACATGTGAACACCCTGGTTCCACATGTTCTGTAAGCCAAGAAGCCAAAAAGGGGGTGACCATTGGCTTTCTGGAATCTGAGGTCTGGCTCTGTGCAGAGGAAGATGGACATGGGCATGTCTTTTGCTTGTAAGTCTCCCCGCTGCCCCCAGTGAAGAAAGAACTACTTAACCCCCAGCCCTGTACCGTCACAGAGCTTCCTCCTTCATCCTGCTATTTCTTTTTTTAAAAAAGATATTTGTATTGATTTCAGAGAGGAAGGGAGAGGGAGAGAGAGATAGCAACATCAATGATGAGAGGGACTCATTGATCAACTGCCTCCTGCATGTCCCCTACTGGGGATCGAGCCCACAACCCTTCAGTCCACAGGATGACACTCCACTGAGCCAAACCGGCTAGGGCTATCCTGCTATTTCTTTCTTACAACTCTGCTGAGGTCCCTCTGCTGCCTCTTCTTTGTCCTCCATTTCTCTGTTTCAACTCGTTTGCATAAGGTGGACCAGCCACATCCCTACTTCCCATCACTCAGCACCTGATAAGTCCCCAACCCCACACCCTCCCCTACACACAGGGAGCAGGGTCTTGCAGCCAGCTCCCTCCTTTCAAGAACAACTTTCCTTTGAAGGTTCAAATGCCAGCCTTCCAGACACTTCTGCCCTCAGCAAAGATATGGGACCAGAGCAAACGACCATGGATACGTAGGAGAAATAGCACGGGCATGTATTATTCTGCCCCTCGCACATGAGAGGAACAGGCAGGACTGGTTGCAGAAGCGTATTCAGCATGCAGCCAGCTGCATCCTCATGCCCAAATAAAGCCATTTTCATTTCATAAAGCAAGAGAGCAAGTCCAGTCATTAGGGAAATAGAAATGGGGAACTTAAATGCCTAATTGGAAGCTCTATTGCACTTGCAAAGTACCTTTGGTTTTTCTAAAAATTCAAGGGAAACGCATTGAGCCTGTAATTGCAGACAGATCGATGCCCCCTTCCTTCCTGCATTATCACAGGAGAGCCCTTCCTGTGGGCCTATCCCAACCCTGGTCACGCTGCGTAACTGGCAGTCAGGACCCAGAAGGAAACAGGAAATGCTGAGGGGAGAACCAGAGTCCTTTCCCTTTCCACCCACGGCAAGAGCCTGCGGCTACAGCACCCTTCTGGTTCTTTGAGTTTACCTCCTACCCGTAGTCAGAATGGTGACGTGTCTCAGAAGGGTTGAGGGGGATTTATGGACACGGAACCCTCCAATGGAGAGGAGCACACAGCATCAGTAGGAAGCACTGGGAGGAATGTTCTCCTCAGGGCTATCTTCATGGCGTTCCTTAGAATTCCCAAACAGCCCCAAACCCAAGCAATGGAACTCTAATCCTATCTAATAAAAGAGTAATATGCAGATTGATCATCACTGCAACACACAATATAGCTGCCCCCATGCGGTCAAAGATCCTGCCCCCATGTGGACACAAGATGGCCACCACAAGATGGCCAGCAGGAGAGGGCAGTTGGGAGGCACCCGGCCTGCAAGGGAGGGCAGTTGTGAGGGACCAGGCCTGCAAGGGAGGGCAGTTGGAGATGATCAACCCTGCAGGAGAGGGCAGTTAGGGGTGACCAGGCTGGCAGAGGAGGGAAGTTGGGGGCAAACAGGCTGGCAGGGGAGCAGTTAAGCATCAACCAGGCTGGCAGCGGAGTGGTTAGGGGGTGATCAGGCTGGCAGGCAGAAGCGGTTAGGGGCAATCAGGAAGGCAGGCAGGCAAGCAGTTGGGAGCCAGCAGTCCTGGATTGTGAGAGGGCAGTCGGACATCCCTCCAGGAGTCCCAGATTGGAGAGGGTACAGGCTGGGCTGAGGGACAACCCCCCGCCATGCACGAATTTCGTGCACCGGGCTTCTAGTGTTGAATATTGGGGACTCTGAGTGCACGTGGGAGGGACATCTAAGGCCTCTGGGCACAACTACTGCCCTGTGCCCTCCAGAAGCTGGCCTGGCAAACATACAAGGGTTTGGCCTTGACTTTGTCTTTGGTCCCCAGGCTGGGCCCACTCTGCGCTCTGAAGGGCTCTCTCTCCCCACTCCCTGGAATGTCCGTGGCCACCTTTATCTTTGCAAAGAGGAGACAGAAGACATGGCTAGGGTGCACCTTTGCCCTGCCCAGGAGCGGCCTCTGGGCCTCAGATCTGTGGTTTGTCTGAACAAACATTTCCACCGGAGAGAATATGAGTAAATCAGCCGGACACGCACGTGACACGACATGCCATCCTAAGTGTGACTGTATCCCAAATTGCATTGGAAATGAAACCACAGGCACAGAATGGAGGACCTGAGACCAGTTGCCCCCACTCCTTCATGCAACCTTCTGAGCTGGGCACACGCTTCTGTGTCCTTAAGCACAGTCTGTTGGGAACCCTGCAGGCCATGGGGCTCTCCCAGCTTAAGAGATGGTAGGATCTGCATGAGCAGCAGCACTGACCCATAACTACCAAAACTCCAGGTTCCCCCAAAGATTCTTGCCTGGAGACAACGTGACCCTGGAGAAATGGAAGGATGTGGAGAGAGGAAGAGGAGAAAAGCAGGATGGCAGAGAGAGTGGCCAACAGCTGGTCTTGTTTGCTGACCTGGCTATCACTGAGCCATTTGCCGTTTGGCCTCGTGTATTTTCAAAGTCTACAGTTCAGGAGCATTTATTGAAATGTTTTCCAGTTGTCCTTCTAGAGAAGAGACCCTGACAGGCTACTCAGCACACTGCAAAAGTGGGTTAAATACTATTACCCCTGCTGCAAAGAGAGGGAGACAACAGTATAATGGATTACCTTCATTTCCCAGAGACATGCGGCGAATTCATTACTGGGAGGGAAAAGAAGAAAAGAAAAAGACAATCAGATTAAAGAGTCCTGAAGCCTGGGCGGCCTTGCCAAGGGAGCCAGCCAGTTTGAGGGAAGGAGAGACGAGCCCCAAACCATCTAGGGTGCTGATCCAGAAATGCAGCTCTTAGGAACACAGACACCTTCGGGAGCTCCGAATTAAAACGTGCCACAGAAACACGTTCGCCACACGCAAAGCCCCGAGGGCCCACCCATCCACCTGGCACGGCAGCTTGGGAGAGGAGGGAACACATCCAGATCCTCATTTAGTTCAGGAGCTTGTTTTCTTACACTGACAAATCCTTCTAAAAAGGATTTCCTGATTAGAGTCAAACGGTGGAGGCCAGACCTCTTCATTCGAGACTGTGGAGCTGTCAGCATGCTAATGGCTTTCCTTAGCAACAGCTCTCTCCCCTCCACGTTCAGGAAGAAACAACACCTCTGCCAGGATCGCAAAGCTCCTCTGATGAGTCATGGCTTGTGGGGGGAGGCACAGCCCTTCCAGTCCCACGTGAGGGTGGAACGCTGGCCGCTGGCAGCAAATGCATAGGCAGGTGCCCAGCTGTGCAGGGAAAATGCAAGGGGACAGGAGCTGAGTCACCAGGGCCCTGTATCTCTCTGGTTTTTGAAACTGCTATCATCTGCAATTTCGCAACTTGAAATGGAACTTGAAATACGTACACAGAGCTAATGTCTTCTCCTCACCAGACTTAAAGATGCAAAAGAAAAAAAAAATGTTCCTGAGACATCAAGGCGAAGGCTAAGGAGAATGGTTTCCTGGACTGGTTTTGTTTTCCTCATAAACTCTGGAATTTTCAGAATCGCTTTGGAAAGAAATGAAAATCAAGACTTGAGTCATCCATCGGTGAAACGTTTATTGCACAGCAACAGTGAGCCAGCTCTTGTCCTTTGTAATTTCAGATCCGTGGGTCTCAGCACAGTCGGTGAACCCCAACACTGGAAGGGACCATCAACTCCAACAGTCCTGTTTTCCAGATAAGAGGAGCCAGGCCTCAGGAGGTCGGCTTCCCTGAGATTGCGAGTGCTTTATGGACAGACCTGGAGCGTGAATCCAAGTATTTCCGCCACCACGACTAATTCGCAGGCCAGATGCTTCGAAACTGGACTTGGAGAGTCTCCGTTGGAGAAGAGCAGAAGTGAGATCCAATTTGCCAATATTCACATCCTTGGAGGAAGCGATATTCATCCCAAGGCAAAACATATTGGTAAATTCTCTAATTTAGTCAGATGATGTCTCACTTTACATGATAAATGTTTCTAAAAAGTTGCATGCAAATCAAATTTTTTTAAATTGAATTACTTTTTAAAAGCACAAGACAGATTGCTTGCTAAAGAAACCCTGGGCTGCAAATGAGAAATATTTCTGCAATTTAAATAATAACTACCTCCATAATTTATCGCTTCTGTAATTCATAATTTACTATTCCTTGGTTTTGTTTAGTATCACTTGTTTAAAACAAGAAAGATCTATATTTCTGCAGCTAGTGTCACTAAGCAGTTTGAAGTACATTAATAATAACTAATACTCTCCTTCTACATGTCCTGTAGAACTAAGGAATTGGTATTCCCATTTGGCAGATGGGAATAATTAAGGCTTAGAGTAAGGATAGATGCAAGATCATGGAGAACATCAATGATGTGGATAGGATAACCACATGTTCTTTGTTAAAAATCCTGCTTTTTTATCTACTGGGTTAGGACGTTGTGGTCAGCTATTATATCAGAATTCTCCAGAGAAACAGAACCCGTAGGGTATGTAAGAGGAGATTTTTTTAATGGGAATTGGCTCATGTGGTTATGGAAGCTGAGATATGACACAATATGCCCTCTGTAAGCTAGAGAAACAAGAAATCCAGTGGTATAATTCGTGAGGGGACAAGGGAAGGGATGAGGGAGCCACTGATATAACTCGCAGAGTCCAAAGGCAGGAGAAGATAATGTCCCGGCTCAAGAAGAGAGAATGAACTTACCCTTCCTCCACCTTTTTGTTCTATTTGGGCCCCTTAACAAATTGGATGATCCCTGCCCACACTGGTGAGTGGGGATCTTCTTCACTCAGTCTACTGACTTGGATGTTTATCTGTTCTGGAAACAGCCTCATAAACATAGGCTGACATAATGCTTTACCAGCTCTCTGGGCATCCCTTAGCCCAATCAAGTTGAAAAATTAACCATCACAGCTATTATCTCCCAGAGAGAAATTCCCACATCACAGATGCATGGACTCCAAAGAAATTCATGAGCCATCTCAAAGGGATATGTTTCGGGAATCCAAGAGAGCCCCATACCTTCCTCTCTGTTCCATCACATGACTCACCTAGGAAACATGGAAAGCAAAAACAAGAGTCTCAGTGAACCCATGACAATGTGTCTTGACTGATTCCCCATCATAAGTCCAACCCTCTGGCTGTAGGGAAGAAAAAGGGAGACTATATAGGCTCTGCCCCCAAAGACTCTTAGTTCACTTAGAGAGGCAATGCTCACGGGTAAAACTACATCAGAGTTCTAGTCCACATGGGTCTTCCCCACTAGACTGTAGAGCCTTGAGGAGAGGGACCTTCTTTATTCAGCTCCTTGCGTGGGAAAAAGCCAGTACCCAGTGAATGTTTTTGTTCTACTGAAGTATGCAAATGTAGAGGGATTGGCAAGGATGCTATCTGCAAACATCTGGAGAGATGATAAAGAATAGATAGAATAAACATATTATTTGTATCACCGGAATGAAGTTATCTCCTCTGCAATGTGGGAAGAATAACAATCACTCCAGCCTTCTCGAGTTGCTGTGGCACTTGAGTGGCATCATAGATCTAAAATATTTAGCAAACAGAGTACTTAATAAGCGGTGCCTATCACTTATACCACAAGGACCACAGACTGTGGTGACAGAGGAACCGATGACAGATCAATGGGAGGAAGAATTTTCCGAAAGTATTAAGGACTGCTCACTCATGAAAGCTACCATGCAGGTGGTGTCCCCTATCACAGAGACTGGATGGCCATCCCTCAGTGAAGATGTCAAGAAAAGTACCTCACCAGGTAATAGATGGCTGAGGGCGCCAGTTTGTTAGCCTAGCTGGGAATTAGAAAAACATAGTCAGTGTTTTTAAACAGTTCTAGGCCAATCAGACTTGGACAATTTTGGAAAGGTACAGGAACGTGTGTTTGAATACGCATTCCGAGTGATTTTTATGTAGCTCATCAAGCATGGGTCTAATTACGTATGTGTGAGAACCACCTGTACAGACAAAGTTATGTCTCTTTCCAATTCTGAGCCTGTAGGCATTGCTTCATCCATCTTGATCACCTTTCGAGTAGCATCATGGAAAATAATACAGGTTGTTAAAGTTAGAAAGATTCGGTTTAAATCCCTGCTCTGCCACTTCCTATCTGTATGACATAAAGTGTATTGATTATTCTCCCAGAGCCTCAACTTCCTTGTCTATAAAATAAAGATAAAGATGCATACTTTGATGAAGATTCCAGGAGTTTTTCTGGCATATAATAAGTGCTTGATAAATATTTTATGAACTTGGTAGAAAATAATAGGGACTTAACAAATACCCGTTCCCTTTTGTCACCGCCATCCCAAACTTTTGCATTATGTAGAGGAACTCGAGGCAAAAACTGAGAAAGTGAGTTAGAACCATGCCTAGACATGGAAACCAGAAGAGCAGGAAATAGCGTGAGAGATTCCAAAAGGGCAAGAGGACCCCTGAAGTTTAAAATAGATGCGAAGAGGGAAAAAACACCATGTATTAAATTTCAGTAAAGGAGAGTGAAAGTGTCATAGATCTTTCTGGATTTCGTTGGGTGTTCTCAGTCATTAAATCTGCATTCCGAAATACTTATATTTGCTGGAAACCGAGAGCCTTGGTGCCCAGGGAGAATGAAAAGAGCCAGGGACAGGATCTAATTAATCATCAAGGGGCTGTCACATTGACAACCAGAAGAATTGGAAAGTTACAAAGTACCAGCACCAAACAGCATCAATCACCCAGCGATGGTAAATAAATTAATCAAAAATCATTGGGTACCAAAAGGTCTGAAGGAAAAATAAAAGGCAGACGAGAAAAATGATCAGGAGCAGCAAGCAAGCAAAATAGCAGCGCCTGACCCTGTGGAGGCGGAGGCCACGTGCCCGGGCAGGCAGCCAGCCGCTCCGCCGCCAATGCCTCGCCGGCCCCTGAGCAGAGTGCCAAGCACAACTGGGCACAGAAGTGGCTGCGGATGCTGTTGTCTTCATGCCTGTCACCCCTTCTGCAGTGCATGAAAACTCCGCCTAGCGTCCCCACACCCTACTCTCATCCTTGACTTTGACGTCATCCTAAACACCACTTTGCTCAAAACTTACAATTAAGCTGCCATATTTTTGTATTTGTGTTAAAACTCCGCACCTGGACCAGTACTACCAGCCCTAGGCCTTGCTGGAATACACGACTCTCTCGTCTGTGATATTGGGGGCTCTCACTAACCCTGAATTATAACACCTCCCCCCACAACCTGGCCTCTGCTTCCCCAATTAGTTTGATTTTCCTTTACCTGGAAAAAAGAGTGGGTGTGGAGAATATTAACCAGATCTCCAACTTCCCCTTTCTTTTTTCAGTCAGGATGGACCTGCCCCCCAATTTGGGTTTACACAGGATTCACGGGACTCAGCAATGAACCAAAGGAATTCAGCCCTGAACTGTCTATGGAGGTATCTGTCTATAGGTCATACAATACTCTGGGAGAGCTTAACGTTTGCTAGGCCTCAGGTGCCATCTTTTTTAAAATGTATTTTTGACATGCTAGATACACACCCTTCACAATTCTCCCACAAGTGATAATTTGCAATTTACTTCCATTTAACAAATGCTCAGTGGGCACTCACGGGTTTCCTGGGATGACACAGACATGAGTGAGGCTATACCTCTGTGTGCTGAGAGCTCACAGACCAGGGAGACAAACCACCACAAACGGTGTGATCCCAGCAACTGTGACCATGGTGACCACACAGACACAAGCAATCCGTGGTAGGATGAAGGACAGAATCAACTCCCATGAGGCATCAGGAAAGGCGTGGGGGGAGCCTGGGGACAGGAATTTGATGTGACTTTGGAGGAAGTCAAGGCTTGCACAGTGGAGATAGGAAGCGAGCATGTAAAGCAGAGCGGAGCGTGAGTGGAGCCTCAGGAGGGGAGAGTGCTGGGCACACTGGGGGCAGCGTGGAGAGGCGGGCTTCGCTGCACAGAGAGGCTGGGGTCATGACTGGGGGACGGTGACAAGAAAGGGTTAGGGCAGTCCTCTGCCCTGAACAATTCTGACGGTCTGGGTGCACAATGTGTCCCCCTTCCAGGCCTCCAGGGAGGCCACTGGGGTGAGCTTCTGGGGCTCTGGGAACCCTCCCGGGTGTCCCCTGGATCTCTCTGCTCAAGAGCTGGACTCTCCAGATACGGGCACAGCAGGCAGAAGCACTGAGGTCCCCAGGAACCAGTCCCCAGACGGCAATGGTCACATGTGCGGCCCAACAAGGGAAATGACACAAATGGCATGTGAGCACAGAGAGGCTGGCACAGATCACGTGCACCAGCCACGTGACAGGCAGGCGGGCCGCGATGGATCATGTAAACGGACATATTTGGATCATGTAAACGGACATATTTGGGAAAGTGAGATGTTATGTACCTGCAACTGGTTAACTGCACAAACCAGGCTCCATAGGCACAAGCCACAGAGCGGACTTGGTCACAGCTGCCCCTGCCAACCTCCTCCACAGGATCACTCCCCGCTGCTCCCTACCACTTCCAACACGTCTCCTACACCTCCTCTGCCTCTCAAATGAAAAGCAGGTGACCTCTTTTGAGAGCACAATAAGAAGCCCCGTTCCGTGTAATGTGAAAACTCTAAACCTCCTGTTTACAATTCCTCGGGTCAGGCCTACGGCAGCCTTGGAGGCCGGAGGGGAGAAGTCGGCTTCTTCGCTCTTGCCTTTTGCTCCTTCTTCCTCCCCCTGCAGCACTGACTCCTGGGCCCGCAGGGGCGAGTACAGGGAGAGGGAGGGGAAGGAAGGGGCAGCAAAGGTCCTCCTGGGATGGTGCAGACATAATCCAGCTGGTGCTCTCAGAACGGGAGATGCCATCCAATGCTACTTCTTATTTTCATGGGCGCTTTTATGAGGACCCCAATCTTGCCATCGCTTGCCAAAACAATGGTTCCTGTGGCCCTCTGCACCCCTCCCCCCCCCCTCGCCGTCACTGGCATCTTGCAGTCACCCTGTCTTAGCCCCTCATCTCTCCAGGGCTCCTTGTGGGCAGCAGAACTGTGCCGACCTCTCCCTCAGAACCTCCTCTGCTCTGCAAGAAACCCACACCCCAGGCCTGGTGGCACCCAAAGGCCCTGCTGCTCCCAGGGCAGCTCTGGTTCCTTCCTGCCTGCTGCCTGGGCCACGCTGGCCAACAGAGCTGAGCCACCGTGCCCACCAAAGGCCAGAGGACACATGAAAAGCTCCCAAGCAGCTCCCTCCCCTCCCGATTAAAGGGGGAGCCTCCATCTCCCCTTCCTACTTGGGGTACCGGGGGAACAAGTCACCAGCACTGACAACTTTCCCCAAAGGGACCCTGTCTCCCACCTCTTTTCCTTTGTACCCTGGGAGCTGGTGATGAGCTAATGTTGACAGAACAGCTGGGGTCACCTCCTTGTAAAACACTTTATAGATGGGCTACCCCAACGGTTGGCAAATTCTTTAGTCAACAGAGCCAAATATCAACAGTACAATGATTGGAATTTCTTTTGAGAGCCAAATTTTTTAAACTTAAACTATATAGGTAGGTACACTGTTATTAACTTAATTAGGGTACTCCTAAGCTGGCCTTTGCTAAAAACTCAAGGGGCCAAAGAGCCGCATGTGGCTCACGAGCCGTGGTTTGCCGACCACTGGGCTACCCTGTCACTCTAAAATGCCAGTGTAGCCCTGGCTGGTGTGTCTCAGTGGATAGAGCGTCGGCCTGCGGACTGAGGGGTCCCGGGTTCGATTCCCGGTCAAGGGCACATGCCTGGGTTGCGGGCACATCCCCGGTGGGGGGCGTGCAGGAGGCAGCCGATCCATGATTCTCTCTCCTCATGGATGTTTCTCTCTCTCTCTCTCTCTCCCTCTTCCTTCCTCTCTGAAATCGAAAATAAATAAATAAATAAATAAATAAATAAAAATAAATAAATAAATAAAATAAAATGCCAGTGTACTTGGCAGATATTTTTCTCAGACTTTGGGCATCAGCTGACATCCCTGTTAACATGGTTGTTATTATTATTCTCCATCACAAACTCTTTGCCCTGTTAATTACAGCTGCTCTCCGCTATACATGATTCCCTATTAGCAGACAGCACCTCGCCGCAAGATGGCAGAGCACTGTGGCTCACTTTTTTAGGGAAGAGGACCGATCCCCACTATCTGCAAAGCTCCCCAGTTGTTTTTCTGAATCAATTCTCTAAGACCAGCCGTGGTCAGAATAGAGCCTGCAGAGCCACGCTCTGGCTGGTAGACACGCTCCCTCCAGGCCTCCATAGCTCAGTGGCTCCCACCAGCTCTCAGGGACCTGCAGCCCTCCGCAGAAGGAACTGCGTCCTGAGGGTGAAAAGTTATTTAGTTTCCCTGCCTGACATTCTAGTTCCTGGCCTTCTGGAAACAGCAAAGCTGTTGTCACCATGCCGGGACGTGACAAATGATGTGGAAGGCGTGTTATGATACAGCCATCCATCCATCGTCGGAGGCCAGGGCCACAAGGGGATGGAAAATGAACAGGGAAATTGTTAATTGTGCAGCTTTAAAGCTTTCCCAGGGAAGAGCTCAGAGGGGCATCTGTTTTCCCCCCACCAGGGAGGCAGCATTCTCTGAAAGCCTCAAGGAGGCATGCCACCAGCTGGTCAGGACACAGGCAGAGTAGGGAGGTACGGGAGAGGACACCACCCCAGAGACGGTAGGAAGGAAGAGGGGAATACTACAGACAGAATCACTGCCACAGCGGTGTCAGTCATCCTGCAGAGCTAGAGGTTCTCTTACGGGGACCCCTGAACAAGTCCCTGAACATTCAGAGTTGCCAGAAGATGACAATGATAGTTTCTCACTTTCCTAAAGGCAGGGAGTATTCTTTCTTTTTTAAAATATATTTTTACTAGTAGCCCATTTGCAGGAAGAATCCTGCAAGCAGCCACTGAGGCCGTGTGCGCTGCCACTGCCGCCTGCCCCGCCCTGCTCCACCCGCTCTGCCCCACCCCGCTCCGCCCCACCCAGGCTTTCCCTCTGGCAGCCACCTTGCTTTCCGCTTTTCCTCCCTCTTCCTTCTTTTTTTTTTTTATATTTTATTGATATTTTACAGAGATAAAGAGAGAGGGATAGAGAGTTAGAAACATCGATGAGAGAGAAACATCGATCAGCTGCCTCCTGCACGCCCCCCACTGGGGATGTGCCTGCAACCAAGGTACATGCCCTTGACCGGAATCGAACCTGGGACCCTTCAGTCCGTAGGCCGACACTCTATCCACTGAACCACACTGGTTAGGGCCCCCTCTTCCTTCTAAGTTGTCTTCAGTCTTCACTCCTCCCTCCCTCGGCGTATGCAAATTAACCGCCATCTTTGTTGGGTAATTTGCATACTCACCCTGATTGGCTGGTGGGCGTGGCTTTGGCTGGTGGGCGTGGCTTGGACATAGCGAAGGTGTGGTCAATTTGCATATTACTATTTTATTAGGTAGGATTGATTTCAGGGAGGAAGGGAGAGGAAAAGAGAGATAGAAACATCAATGATGAGAATCATTGATCGGCTGCCTCCTGCACACCCACTACTGGGGATCCAGCCCGCAACCTGTGACCTCCTGGTTCATGGGTTGATGCTCAACCACTCAGCCACACCAGCAAGGCAAGAGGCTATTCTTGAGGGTTCAAGACACGGATTCTTTAAGCACATGATGCCCTTTATTCTCTGCCATTCTCTTGGCCTTTGGGGCCGGGTTATTTGTTTATTTGATAAATGTGAAAGGGGGTATTTCATGGTCCTTGCTTTGATCTCATTCACAAAGAGAGAGAAGTGGAATGGAGACTATATACACATATATCACAAAATTCCATTTTCATTAAAAAAATACTCAAAAATGCAAATTGATGGTGGCAGCAGGCAGTAGGGGATGCAGGGAGCTGGGAGTGGTGGGAGCAGAGATTACAAAAGGACTCTGAGGATCTCTTGTGGATGATAGCTCCTCATCTTGATCAGGGGGTTAGTTCCATGGGTGCATACCTGAGTCAAGCCTTGTCAAGTTACATACTTTAAATATACAAAGCATATTGCATGTCATCGTATGCCCCCAAAGCTGTTAAAAACACACATGGCAAAACCAGCAGCTACCAAGGGACATCAACCATTATCCCCAACATGACCCCTGTTGCCCTAGCAGACCTGCACTCACTGGCCAGCCACCTTGAACACCCCCTTCCTTCCCTCTGCCTCTGCCAACTCTATTCGTCCTTCAAAGACCAGAACAAGTCCTACCTCCTTCAGGGAGCCTCTCATGACCTCCCACCCCTGACCTTCAGGGCACATACAGGCTTCATCACCCAAACAGGAACCCTGCACAGTCCTGGGCCCAGGAAGCCCCAATTCATACCTGTTGATTGTTGATGAATCTCCCACTGAGAGATCTCCCTCATGAGGCTTCTCTTCACTCTGTGATGATGTGCCATTAATTTTAAGAAAGAGAGAGAGCATCTTTTGTGCCTCTGGCCTCTGCCTCTGCCGGGGATGCTATGTCTCCTATCGGAGCATGCCTCGGGAAGGTCCTGTGTGTGTGTTCACATTAGACTCCGTGCAGCTGGCCACGGCCAAGCTCACTGCAGACAACCAGACACCACGGGCTGCTTTGGGCGGCTCTGTGTTTCACCACCCCCGGGGTCCCGCAGCCTTGGCGGAGGAACCGTGCCCTGCCCTGCCATTACAACAGCCTCAGAACACAGGACAATGTCTGGTGCCAATGAGTCCCTTGCCCAAATGAGTAAACTGAGGCCAGGGAGAGCATGTGGGCGAGTCTAGGTCACAGGCTGCACCTTGCTTCTTCATCCTTCCTTTCTGTGCATTTGAGGCTTTTCTCATATGCAGAGATCATGAGACAAAGGGAAGGACAGACCTGCTACTGCCCACCCTTCGCCAGGCCCAAAGAGAGTCACCCAGGTTTTCCAAGCTCCCCCCACAACGGCTCATGATCAAATTTCCCGTCATCTGGTTAAAAGTAATCTCTGCTGCGCCTCACACTCCAATCAACTGATTTAAAAGAAGAAAAAGTCAATAGGCTGACAGCCTTAGAAGTGGATAAAGATATTAGCAGAGGCCTGCTGTTCCAACGAGCAGCAGACACATAATGATCAATACTTTTTATCTCCTAATGACTGGACGGTGATTGGGTAGCCTCCAGCTAAGAACTTCATTGACAACTCCAGTGTTGCCTGGAGGAAGGAGGGGAAGCCAATTTTTATGAGACCCGAGGAGATGAGGACCCTTCAGAAACCCCTGAATCCCAGTCACTAGGAACCTAGCAGTTGCATTGAGCTGGATTTTTCTCTCCGCCCCTTGTCATCTCCCAGTTATTCTCCCAATTTGGCCCCGCCCTCCATCCCTGCAGCCTCTACTGGGGCCAGGAATCATATCAAATATGTCTAACAGCAGACAGAGGGGCGTTGGTCTATGAAAATTATGTGCATCCTATCATGTCCTCCCAGATTTTTAAGGAGGTCCCTAACATCATTCATGTCTATCTTCGTCCTTTATCAGCTGGCGTTTACACTTCTCCCTCCACAGCAGCACTTGCTTCTTTGTCAACACATCATTCTCATGCATCAGCCAAGACATGGGACATACCTGCTCCCACCCACCCAACTTCCATTCATCAATTTCTTCTTCCTTGCCTCTGCTGAATTGGCTGCCTCCAGCTAATGTGCTCTTTCCTATCTCCCCATATCAGCCATTTTTATAAATGTTCACCCAAAAGCTCTACTAGGTAGTGTTAGTATTATCAGCTCCACCCTCTGCCTCGTTTGGATGGCATCTTTCCTCTCTGCCTTCCCCATTCCCGATACAAACTACTCCATGCCACCTCACTCGAGAACAGCACTGCTATAGGGTTGGTGATATCCCCTGTGGGATGGGTTCTCACATGTATTGCCAAGGAGAGGCAAGACAATATCTCCTGAAGCACGTGACAGGCATGTGGTGTGTCTGTGAGTGAATTCAAGGGACACAGACATTCACAGGTTCGCCACGTAGCTTAATAATGCATGCACCCAGTGTGTGTAATGGAATGCCAACTTTCCAGGGTATTGATGGGTACCATAGTCCTCGTGGCAAGGATTTCCATAACCAAATAAGCATGATCAATGTTTGATTAAAAAGAGTTAACACAATCTCTTTACTGCCTTTATGGTCGTTCATAAGATCAGATGAAAAGTTCTCTTTAAGAGGAAGGCAAATTATGCATCATTTCCAAGTCACATGATCATGGAGCCCTTTAATTACAGAATGCAACACAAGACCATAGCATTCATGAAGCCCTTGGGGAAACATTCCCCTAAACCAGTGGTCGGCAAACTCATTAGTCAACAGAGCCAAATATCAACAGTACAACGATTGAAATTTCTTTTGAGAGCCAAATTTTTTAAACTTAAACTTCTTCTAACGCCACTTCTTCAAAATAGACTCGCCCAGGCCATGGTATTTTGTGGAAGAGCCACACTCAAGGGGCCAAAGAGCCGCATGTGGCTTGCGAGTCGCAGTTTGCCAACCACAGCCCTAAACCATTCAGCACACAGGTGCACTTACTAGTAGGTTCGCCGAGTGAGAACCTGTTCTTTCCAGAGCCTCAGTTTAGCAAAGCACATCAGTGTTTCTTTAGTTAATCCTCACAAGGCCCCAATGCACCACGTACTTAAAAAAACAAAACAATGAAAGTCTAAACTATTGAAATCAAAATTATATGACAATAAGATTATAGCATGAAATGCCTTCCAGCAACAAGCCAAAAGGTAGAAAACCAAATTCTATCTAAAAATCAATCTGCACCCCTACCACCTGTCAGCAATCAATATGCCATTGTCCTGTCTGCAGAAGTGGTTTGGGGTAGCCATGTCCAGGCTGCAACAGGGGCAGAGGCAGGACTGGAAAACTGCCTTGCATTGCTTACCAGCCCAATGTAGACAGTGAGGATTCAGACACCCCTGGGGGAAGCAGGAGCTGCAGGACCCCTCCTATACGCAAATGTAATCACACCATCCAGTGACACCACAAAGCAAACCACGGAGCCGGCTGAATCCTTTTCACAGCTGAGGGGCATGGGGACAAGACACCGAAGTGAACTCTCCTCTCTCATCCTTTGAAAATCCTTACCTGTTCTTTTGCATAAGCACACCAGCCCAAGAAATACACAATGGCCAAGAAAACACACAACACCTATCAAGAGGTGCCGACAGGATAATGAGAGACCCGAGCTGTAGGCAACAATGCTAAAGGAACTAGGAGGAGTTAGCCCAAAGGAGGGGCAAGTCAGAGAGCAAAATGAGATGACTTCTCGTGCCAGGACAGCTCTCACTCAGGAGTGACACCTGTGTCATTGTGGAGGCAGGAGCAAGGAGTTCGATTTGGACTTGATCGTAAGAAAACTTTCTCATTCCGTGCCGATGAGAGCAAAGGTCACATTGCTCATAAGGATCCATAAAGATAGCCTTGGGCAGTGATTGCGTGGGTTTGGAAAAGTCGATTGCCTTTCCAGGAATCACTAATGTGCGTGCCCGTGTGAAGAAGCAGGCCGGATTTACAGGTCTCTGAGTTTACTCCCTATTCAACCACACCTGGCGAGTGTGCCCTTTGTGCTCCAGCAAGAGAGCGAAGTGGGTGGAGAAGGTTTTCACACGTGAGCCACGCCTCCTTGCCATGGAGGATTTCCTGGACCGAGAGATAGGCCAGGTGCGGCTCAGTGGTGCGTATTGGGATTCTGCTGTTCAGGGAGGGAGGGACATAAACTCTCTCAAAGCTCTGACCTGAGAATGTGTGCCAGCAGCCTCTTGAAGTTAAAAAGCATCCTACTGGAATGCTATTTCTGCTTAATGGAAGAAAAAAAAAACTTTCAATCACAGTAGCTCAGTAAGTTCACACTTTGACATTACCGCCCTGGCTCCAAACATGTGAGCAACGATCTATTTAAAACAGCACCAACATACTGCCAGGCTCAGAAACAAGTGAATGTCTTAATGGATCAGAAATAGAATAGCAATTCCAAAGTGTAAACAGCTCTGAAATCACAGACCCAGGCCGAGGCAGGGGTAACCTGGGACTCAATTCCTCTGTGCCAGCAGGGGCTAAGGCAGGCTGGCTGCTGAGAGCTAGGGGTAGATTTCCCCCGTATCCCCCCCGCGCACACACTTATTGCTTGAAAAGGAGGCAGAAAAGAACTGCTCCCAATTGCTCCAGGGGGCACAGCAATATGAATCCAGTGCCAAGGTCAGGAACCAAACAAGGCACTCGCTGGCTCAGGAACAGGGTTAATAATGTCCCTGATAATACAACTGGGCTGAAAACAAAGGCCACCATTACAGGATCTGTTCACGATCGGGAGAAAAGAAAGAGAATAACTGAGAACAAATAAGATCTCCCCACAAAAAGAAGCCATAAATCAAAATTCCAAACCACGTAAAGAAATACCACACTGAGAGTGAAAGCTAACAAAAGGAGCAATTGAATCGCAAAAGCAATCTATATCCTTTTATCGAGGTGTGGAAATAAGTATGTTTAGTTGGATTAAGGAAAGAATAACACCCTTTAAATGAGCAAAATGTCTATGGTAAAAAGGCAAAAAAAAGTGAAACAAGAAAATGATATGAAAATGAAATAAGTGATAAGATTTAAAAACAAATAGAATAAAATAAGAACCTTTTGGTACATACACACATATTTACATGGGAGTGCTACCTGACAGTAGACAGCCAACTCCTAAGTATAGCACGAATCATGGGGTAGAAATTGCCATTTGACAATGGATTCAGGCAAGATTCACCAATAGATGCTTCCACTCTAGGGTAAAGTTTTAGCATGACAATCTTATGTACATGGCCTCAAAGTATCTCCTCTTAAAAACGCCTGCTAATTAGCTTTACAGTGCAGAACCCAGACTGTCACCATCATAGTGGCCGAAGCTCGCTGTTTTATTCTCTTTGTCACTTATGGAAAAGCCAACTCCATGTCCCTTCTGCAACTGTGCGCTGAGAAGAACACAGCATCACTTCTGTCACATTCCTGCCAAAAATGCATAACCTGGCTCTACTGATGAGGAAACATCAGACAACATCAAACTGTGGGACCGTCTGCCAAGTCACTGGCTTGTTCTCCTTAAAAATGTCAAGGTCATGGGAGATAAAGAAAACTGAAGAACTGGAGCAGGCGGAAGGAAGCTAGAAAGCCATGACGCTAAATGAAACAAGTGGCCCTGAGGTAGCTCCTGCCCCTGTAAGCAACATTACTGGGACAAGCACGGTCTGTGAAGGGGACCCATGCTCATATTTATGTGATGGTAGCATGATCAATGTCAATTTCCTGGTTGTGAGAGGTACAGCGTGACTTCAGAGGAGAGTGTCCTTGTGTTTAGGAAATACATACTAATGTAGTAGAGGCAATGCAGTATCATTGTGCACTTAACCTCAAATGTATTCCAAAAAAGAAATGTGTGTGTGCATATATGTAAAAAGACACAGAGATGGAGAGGGAGAAGGAAATGGAGAGAGGAAGAGAAAGATAGAATGAATAATAAGGCAAATGAGAGAGAGAGAGAGAGAAAGAGAGAGAGAGAGAGAGAGAGAGAGAATGTGGTACTGTATTATAGGGCAAAAAATACAAAAAGTTTACAGAACACTTGAATGAAAAAGAAAACACTTAGAAGGAAGTTGAATTTTAGATCACCTGATCAATAGATAAATTGCAATTAATATTTAGCAAATTGGCCTTGAGCTGAGTTATGTGACTGCAGAGAAAGCCCTGACACAGAAAGCTAGATGCCCATGTTGACCGGGAAGGGACTGAGGCAGTGGCCCGCTGCTGTCTTCATGCTGGTGCTGACTGCTCCAGGGGTTTTCCATCAGAACTATTGGAACCAACCATCCCTTTTTATAGCAAGCTCATAGTAAAATCCCCTCTGCTCGCCTGAAATGAAAGCCACGGATAACATGCCTTACCCATGTAGTTTTAAAAATAGAAATATAATCTGGCCGGTGGTGCTCAGTGGTTGAGCATTGACCTAGGAACCAGGTCAGGGTTCAATTCCCAGTCAGGGCATATGCCGGGCTTTCAGACTCAATCCTCAGTAGGGGGTATGCAGAAGGCAGCTGATCGATGATTCTTTCTCATCATTGATGTTTCTATCTCTCATTCCCTCTCCCTTCCTCTCTCTGGAATCAATAAAAAGACATATTTAAAAATAGAATTATATTGCCCTAACTATAAGTAAATGGAAAGATTAAAGTAATTTGCAATCATAACTCAGTATGTCTGTGATCATGATGACACGGGAAGGCATAAAGTCACAGCTCTATCTGAAAGAATCACCATGAATGTGACACCGGCAATGCAGGCCGATTCGAGTGTCATGCATTTGTGACTCAGACGATCTGAGCATTGTTTCTATCAGTAAGTTCATTTTTCAAAATGGTGAACAAATCTTGGTAACCTTCTTAGCAAAGTAAAGTACAACTTACCTCATTTCACAATAGGACTGCATTCTTAGGGGGGAAAAGACACATCAACTTAAAACATGCAAAGACAACTACCAATACAATGCACTCACTATTGCATAGTGGAGAAGTACACGAAAAAAGAAGGCATGAAATAATGTTTTTCAATCTGTGAATGCTCAGGAGGATGACTAACCAGAAGACATAATGAAGCAGCCAGATGCTTGTGTCTTTACATAGACTCACCAGGAAGGAGGCAGCTCTGCGCACAGATTGCTACAGGTATGTTGCAGGGCAGCTCTGACACGGTGAGAGGCGTTGCCATTGGTGATAATGATTTCCCATGCTCAGAATGCTGTGAGCAATTCTTGGTAAATTTCTGAAAGTAAAAAATGCAATCTTGCTCAATTTACACCTTAACTAAGGTCCCTGGGAAAGTCAGTGCAGATTGGAGCTGTGCACAAAACACTTGGTGTTATACGTAGAACAGTTAAGATCTAGGCTTAATAATAATCAAAATGTTTTCCACCTACATCAACATCCATTGGAACCTTCAAGACTTATGCAGAGTGTAGGATCCATCGTTACATCTCCTGCCCACATCATTGGGTCAACAAAAGCCCCCCGACACACACACACACATTTCCAAATGCCCCCTGAGAAGCAGTAATTCTGAGGCCAGAGGGCTCCATAAACAATCAATTAGACCAGGAATTCAACCATGAGCGCGTGATCCTCAAGTTTGTGGACTCCTGACAGACAGCATTCAGTCCTGTCCCAACAGACACCAGTGCTAAGGAAGGTTGGACATTTCAGCTCAGGGCATTGCTTTAAGCCCTTCTGCAATGATGTACCCACCACAGGCAACTGAAAAAACTCAATAAATGAGTGAACAGGTCACGTCTCTGATTTTCTGTAACAAACAATACTGGATGTTGTCTGGAAAGAGGTCAGCAAGATCAAGTAATGCCAAGTGTAAATAAAACAGGGATCATGCCCTTAGATGCATAGTTAGAAAGGGTGAAGTGTCGCAGTGGGGAAAGGAGCCAAGTTTCAAAGACCTCCTTGTGGCAGCTGCTGTGGTCACAGCTCTGCTATTAGACAGCTCCAACTTTCTCGGATTTGATGGCCAAGGCCAGTTCTGCAGGCTCTCTGGAAAAAGGTCCCCAGAATTCTCGTTTTCAGCTTCTTCCTTGGGTGTAGCCATGAATAAAAATGAAAAGGCATTACAGGATTCTTCTCAAAGCCGGAAGGGGGGTAGAGGAAGATCTTTCTGGAACGTTCCCTAACTTGGCTAGAGGAACATCTCTGAGCACCTTGAGTGGTCATAGAGGTCAAGTCCTTGAAGTCACAGAGTCACCAGGAGCCAAATCACAGATTCTTTCATCTATATCTGTTGAATTTGATGTCAAATCCTGAGTGCTTAACATATTATAGGTGTTCAAAAATTCACAACTATAATGTTATTATTTCTATTATTTTCTGATCATGAACAAGTAAAACATCAACAGCCTCTCAGGGATTTTCTAGGCCTACAAATTCAGTATTTATAAGACGAACCTGGATTCGTGAATCTGTAAAGGTTATTTTCATCTGATAAACATTTTATTGTCAATCTTTTCCACATCTTTTATTGAACTTTTTTAAAATGCAGCAAACCCACAGCAATTTAAACAATTAAGTGCACAAAATAGAAGTAATTTCCCAAAGATAGAGCCAGACAGATTATGTGCATGAATAAAAGATCACAAACTGGAGAGTCCTTGGAGATCCAACTCCCGAAAGGGGGAGACTCATCTTTCTTTTCCCAGAAAACTTGGCACCATCCAAAACGCAGCCCAGGCAACTGGCCTCTCTTCCTCCCTCTTTCCAAGTATCTTCCTACCCTCTGGGGGAATAACAAGGCCAGGTCTCTTTTACCTAATCCCCTGGGATCTCAACCTCAGCTGAGATTTAGCCAAGAACCCTGTCCCCCACACCAGACAGAAATGTCTTCATGAATCAATAATTGATCTAAATTCAGACCTCTGAGTAAATCTCTCCATCCTCATCTGTTAGTAGGCCTGCTAGGCAGTGTTAGGTGGAGGTGGGGCCTCTTCCAGAACCTCTAAGGGCTGGATTCACTGAGCACTTGAGTAAACAGATCTATGGCTTTCATTTTTCAGAGAGAGGCATGCTTATTTGCTGCAAATGCAACCCAGAAACTCTACTGAGGCAAACAGATAGACCCCCATTTCTTCCATTCCTGGATCCTGGTTCTCAGTGTAAACACGGATATTCCTTTTTCTCCTTTGTGTTGATTTCTGTGTGCAGCTAGACCACTTAGGCCTGCGAATGACCATCAAGCTGAAGATGGGATCATGGCAGTACACAGGAAGTCCACTCTTCAGACTGACAGCCTCTCACCCAGCCTCGCGAGCATCTGGGGCTGCTTTCTCTCATTCATGGCACTGTTTTACTCTGATGTATATCAGTGTGTGTGTGTGTGTGTGTGTGTGTGTGTGTGTGTGTGTGTGTGTTCTCCCTGACTTGAGAGCAGAGATGTCCTATAAAAATCTGTCTTCCCTACTCCCCCACAGCTCTCAAAACAAGGAATGATGCACATTAGCAACCTGAACTCTGTTGAATAAAGGAATGAATGAAATAAAGTGCTTCTGGCTCTATTCCCAACTCTGAAAAAATAATGCCAAGCATATGTCCTCCCAGCAGACTTGCTGAAATCTCCATGAGATTCAGATGCTGGCTGCTGAGCCCACGACCCTTGTGCCTCTCTCTGTGTGTTGAACAGGAAGAAACCAGGTGCCCTCATCAATCACCTCCAGGGCCAGGGAACAGGGTGCAGTCTCCACAGATGTGCCACCTGACACTGAGAGAGGAAGGAGAAATTATTGAAATAAATGCCAATTTTGAAAAGCATCCTACAAATGCAAAAAATACTTTCATGCTACTCAGCACACTTCTGGGCATACACCATAATTCCTGCAGACCATAGACACACACACACACACACACACACACACACACACACACATGCATGTGTGTAATGCCAGAGCTAATGAAGGCCATTGGTGCAACGGCCACATCTGCCCCAAATCTCTGAGTTGCAAAGAGCCTGGGAGACTGCCTCTGGAATAGGTCTTACTAAACCTGGTAGCTACAAATCTATGGCCTACTTAGTTAAACTTCCCATTAGGGAGGTCACCGCATGGCATGATCAACCATCTAACCAAAGCCCAAGAAACGCTAACATAGTCTTTTCTAACTATGAAGGAAAAAGTTCTTGGAGCTCTAAGTACTCAGAGTTCCCAAGGGATATCATGACTTCCAGGTTTCAGAGATAATAAAAAGAGATGAACAACTCTAGGAAGAAGGGAAACCAAGAAACATTTAAGCCAGTTAGCCAGCAGGGAGCCAGCCATGAAGTACTTTTGTTCGACCAATACACCCACTGTTCTATCAAACACACAAAATGTGTTTGAATTCCATTAGTGAACACAGACTGGATTCAACCATAATGTCCCTACATGCACCATACTGGAATATTCACTATTGGATACTGATCCATAGGCCTAAAAAATCAGCCATTCAGTAGATACAAAATCATCCAAATTAAGAGCCCAGGTAAAACATTTGTAACAGGCACTATTGACATGATAAGGTATCTTAGTCACTGCTAACAATGGGCCTGTCAAGTCTAGCCTACTATTGAGTTTATGCCAAATGACTGATTAGGAATGAGATCTAAAGGGTCGTAGGTAAGGCTGGAAATGAAGTACAATGAACAGTCTGATGTCTTGAATCTGTGAGAAATTCCTCCGTGCTCAGCCGCAGTGCAGCATAATCAAGCCTGGTGTCTTTCACAAACCAGAGTAAGGCATCTTGGTAAACAGGAACCAATACCTGGATGTGTCCTGAAGGAGAATGGCTAAGTACAGCCCATGGAGACCAGATGTGCCCTGATGTGTATCCAAGCAACAGCAGATATCAAGAGGACCCAGGGAGAGCAGGAGCACTGGTACATAATGCTTGGATATCTATCAAATTCCAATCCTATCTAATAAAAGAGTAATATGCAAATTGGCTGTCACTCAAACACACAAGATGGCTGCCCCCATGTGGTCAAAGATGGCTGCCTTCATGTGGACACAAGATGGCCACCACAAGATGGCCATCAGGGGAGGGCAGTTGGGAGAGATCAGGCCAGCAGGGGAGGGCAGTTATGAGCAATCAGGCCAACAGGGTAGGGCAGTTGGGAGGGACCAGGCCAGCAGAGGAGGGAAGTTGGGGGGGACCCAAGCCTGCAGGGGAGGGCAGTTAGGGGCCATAAGGCTGGCAGGGGAGCAGTTAGGCATCAATCAGGCTGGCAGGGGAGTAGTTAGGGGGTGATCAAGCTGGCAGGCAGAAGCGGTTAGGGGCAATCAGGAAGGCAGGCAGGCGAGCAGTTGGGAGCCAGCAGTCCTAGATTTTGAGAGGGATGTCCAACTGCCTGTTTAGGCCTGATCCTACTGGAATTGGGCCTAAACGGGCAGTCGGACATCTCTCAAGGGGTCCCAGATTGGAGAGGGTGCAGGCTGGGCTGAGGGACACACACCCCATGCACGAATTTCATGCACCGGGCCTCTAGTATCTCATAAAAGAACAAAAAAAAAAAAAATGAAATGGGAGCATTCTCTAAAAATTGCAACCAACCTGAAGTTGCCCAGAGGTGGTCAACCTGAAAGAATGATCATAAGGAGAACAACCCCTTGCAGGAAGGGGGATACTTCGGTGGGTATATAATCTCACATGTGCACAGCGTCTCTCTAGGTGCCTGAGAAATCAGTATAATAATGAACATATCTGTTCAAAATAGGAATTCCATTCTTGAGTTCAAGATGTTACTAACTCTCTTCCACAATTAAAACCATCAAATCCCCATAAATATTTGACAAAACCTCACATAGCTTCCTGTTGGCAAAGAGAAGAAAAGTGAGCCTAGAGCATGAGGGAAGCCCAGTGTGTACTATTTAATGAAGTGTGAACTATTGTGCCAACACACACACACACACACACACACACACAATTTGCCTTAAACATTCAGGCCTTAAACACATGTATCCACCAGAGAATTTTTTCTAACACAGCAATGCCTCACCATTGCCTCCTAATGGTGGTTCTGAATGTTTGGTTCTAAATGTTTACTTTTGTTGATTCCTGACTCCCAGAACCCCAAAAAATGAATGCTTTCCCAAGATGTCAATGGGTCCTTCATACAAAGATACCTCTTGTTGATGCCCGGCACCTGTCCACCAAGCAAACACAATAAATCTGAATGCCATTGGTGAGCACAGATTGGACTCAGTCTATGGCACACCACACAGAACTCAGAATGCTTTTTCTGTGATTTGGGGGATGGAGACAAATTCAGTAAGTATAACCCATAGATAGCAGATTGTCCTGGAGAGACAAAAAGTACAACAGAAGAAAGAAGCAGGAGGAGGAGATGTGGTAGGGCCTCTATCCTACAGGAAATTCCCCAAGCAACTGGGGGGAATGTACACTCATGAGGCCAAAACAATTCAATGTCAAGTATAAGATACTAGAGACCCAGTGCACGAAATTCGTGCACAGGGGTGTGTGTCCCTCAGCCCAGCCTGCACCCTCTCCAATCTGGGACCCCTTGAGAGATGTCTGACTGCCCATTTAGGCCCAATTCTCGTAGGATCAGGCCTAAACGGGCAGTTGGACATCCCTCTCACAATCCAGGACTGCTGGCTCTCAACTGCTCGCCTGCCTGCCTTCCTGATTGCCCCTAACCGCTTCTGCCTGCCAGCCTGATTGATGCCTAACTGCTCCCCTGCCAGCCTGATGGCCCCTAACTGCCCGCCCCTGCAGGCCTGGTCACCCCTAACTGCCCTCCCCTGCAGGCCTGGTCCCCTCAACTGCTCTCCCCTGCAGGCCTGGGTCCCTCCCCAACTGCCCTTCCCTGCAGGCCTGGTCAGCCCCAACTTCCCTCCTCTGCCAGCCTGGTCACCCCTAACTGCCCTCCCTTGCAGGCCTGGTCCCCCCCAACTGCTCTCCCCTGCAAGCCTGGGTCCCCCCCAACTGCCCTTCCCTGCAGGCCTGGTCAGCCCCAACTATCCTCCTCTGCCAGCCTGGTCACCCCTAACTGCCCTCCCCTGTAGGCTTGATCACCCCCAACTGCCCTCCCTTGCAGGCCTAGTCCCCCCCAACTGCCCTCCCCTGAAGGCCTGGTCCCTCCCAACTGCCCTCCCCTGCTGGCTATCTTGAGGCAGCCATCTTATGTCCACATGGGGGCAACCATCTTTGACCACCTGGGGGCAGCCATCTTGTGTGTTGGAGTGACAGTCAATTCGCACATTACTCTTTTATTAGATAGGATCGAGGCCTGCTGCACAGGTGGGGGACAGCTGGTTTGCCCTGAAAGGTGTCCCAGATCAGGGTGGGGGTTCCCTTGGGGTGTGGGGCGGCCTGGCTGAGGGTCCTGTGGTGGTTTGAAGGCCAGCCATGCCCCCCAGCGACCCAAGCAGAGACCCTGGTATCTGGGATTTATTTATCTTCTATAATTGAAACTTTGTAGCCTTGAGTGGAGGCCTAGGCTGGCCTGGGTGTGCGGAAAGCTTGGCTTCCTCCATCACCAGGGCAACTCAAGCCTCCTGCTCTCTCCAGCTCCGTGGCTGCCGCCATTTTTGTTGGGATTTATTTATTTTCTATAATTGAAACTTTGTAGCCTTGAGTGGAGGCCTGGGCCCACCAGGGTATGCAGAAAGCTTGGCTTCCTCAATTACTGGGGAAACCCAAGCCTCCTGCTCGGTCCGTGACTGCAGCCATCTTGGTTGGGTTAATTTGCATACTCACTCCTGATTGGCTGGTGGGCATGGCTTGTGGGTGTAGCAGAGTGATGGTTAATTTGCATATTACTCTTTTATTAGATAGGATAGACTAGGGTCCTTTATCCTGGCTATACATTAGAGTCACTAGACAGCTTTTAGAAAACATAGTTATCCTGGCCCCATCTCAAGAGAGATTAATTCAATTGTTTTGGGGTGAGATGCAGGCAACAATATCATTTTAAAGCTTCCTGGGTATTCTAATTTTGAAGCCATGGTTGAGAACCATTGAGTCTGACAACAGAACCTAAAAGAGCTGAAAGAAGCAGAAGATTCCTGAGGGTAGGAGCATGCAGGAAGGCTTCTCAGAAGGATAGGGAGGAAAGGAAAAAAGAACCAGAATAATAGGGTAACAAAGGGACAGGTGGTCTGGAACATGACTGATTAAGAAGGCCTTGAACACCAAGCCCAGTTGTGCAAACTTGACCTGATAGACAATAGGTGAAAATGAGGTTCCTAAAACGGGTTGGTACACCCTCATATACATAACACATTTCAATTTACAAGACCCTTTTCCAACCATTTGAGCCTTTCACCAACAATACAAGGTAGGCATGCAGGGAAAACATAAACATATCCAGTTTACCAATGAGGGAAAGGAGACTGAGAGAATTTGAGTGACTCAGTAAGAGCAGTTTTGCAGAAATTTAGTCTGGGGATAGCATGCGCTGTGAATTACAGTGTGGGAGAGAGAATTCCAGGAGGGCCCTGAGAAGACTGATGCCTTCCCATAAATGGGAGATAATATCAGTCCACAGCATGGCAGAAGCCTTGGGGGACACAGCAGAGAGAGGATCTAAGAGCCACTTCACTGTTCTGTATCCTTCTATTTACTTTTGGTGCCTGGATGAACACTAATCTTTAACACAGTAGGTTAGAGGTGGAAGAACTGTCTGCATTAAGAATTGGGGAGACTGCAGAATACAGAGGATGGAGTACACTTGAGCGGACTTGGCTGAGAACTTGGTCAGCCAGCAAGGGCCACCTTCCTTTACAGGTAGAGGCAGCTTTTCTTCAATCCTGGAGTTTCCTTCCAAATGGAGGGAACTCTATTATTGACAAATTTTGGTCTCTCCTGTCTTTCACCATGTCATTCATTTCACAGGTGAGTTTGAGAAAAATAACTAAGGATGATCACCTGAATCCTAACTTTATTACCTTTGGGAACCAACCAGTCCATGAAGAACGGGAATTCTCCCAAAACTCTTGCCTGGACAGCCCTTTCCCAGTGAAAATCCCTATCCTGTTCAGTGCTACCTGGGTTGGGCGGATGAGCCTGCCTGATTCTGGGGCTTAGAATTAACAAGCCCACTTGGCTCACAAAACTAACACACATGAAGCTCCAAATTAGCTGTTATCAGTGATGTAGCTGAACACATTCATACTCATTTTTTAAAAAAGTTCTTAGTTTTGTTGTTACTGTTACTGTTTTTTAATATATTTTTATTGATTTCAGAGAAGAAGAGATAGAAATGTCAAAGAAGAGAGAGTCATTGGTCGGCTGCCTCCTGCACACCCCCACTGGGGATCGAGCCCACAACCCGGGCATGTGCCCTGACCAGGAATTGAGCCATGACCTCCTGGTTCATAGGTCAACACTCAACCACTGAGCCACACCAGTATGGCACATTCATACTCTTTAGTTCATAACTTTCTCCAAACCAGAGGACACAAGAGGTGTCCTACTCATAGGGAGCTTCCTCACAGACCCTAGACGTTGGCAATATTATTGGAGCAAGAACACAATGAAACTCTTGTCATGAACCTCATGATACTGGCAGCCTCGGGGTGGGGTTTCATCCCACGACAGCTGTGCAAAGGAGACCAGTAGCTTAATTAACCACCCTCACCCCCGGTGCCCCAAGGGAAAAGCTACCTCTGATTCAGCTCTCAGATCCACTCTGGAAATGCCATCAAGCCACAGAGAGCCCAAATTTTGCAGGTGTCTTGTTTAGTTATTACAGACTGTTGCCTCCATCAAACTCCTTCATCCAAGCAGCCAAATAAATGATTGGCAGGCTCTATTCTGTGATTTTTATAGCACTGAGAAAGTGCAGAAGCCAAGGCAATTATTTTAATGTTCTTTACCTTAAACAGCCTGACAAGTGAGCTGATTACACAGTTTACCTTTAAAAGGCAATGATGTTATGAAGGATGATCTTTTTTCTGAGATAAAATAATTTTGTAACCTGAGTTCCTTCTCTATGCCTTTTAAGAACTGAGGGCCAATATTCATTTTCTATTTTTCTATAGGTCTTGGGATTAAATAACTAATTTTTAACTATATACAGAGTGGAGCAAAAGTTGGTGTGCAGTATTTGTATAGGACATAATACAATAATTAATAAAAATAATACAAGAATAAATTTTGTTTTGCGTAACCACGATTGTAAACCCACTTTTGCCCACCCTGTGTAGCGTAGTCCCCCTTTATCCATGATCTCACTTTACGTGGTTTCAGTTACCTGCAGTCAACCATGGTCCAAAAATATTAAATGGAAAATTCCAGAAATAAACAATTCAAAAGTTTTACATTGCACACTTTTCTGAACAGCATGATGAACTCTTGGGCTGTCCTATTCTGTCCTGCCCAGGACATGAGTCATCCCTTTGTCCAGTGAATCACCACTGTATACACTACCCACCTGTTAGCCTCTTAGTAGCGGTTTCAATTAGCAGATAGGTTATCAGACAGAAAGAACACATTTGCATAACTTTTATTATAGAATATTGTTACATTTGTTCTATTTTATTATTGACTAGAGGCCCGGTGCATGAAATTCGTGCACGGGGGAGGGGGGTTCTCTCAGCCCAGCCTGTACCCTCTTCAATCCAGGACCTCAGGGGATGTCCAACTGCCAGTTTAGGCCCAATCCCAGGGATTGGGCCTAAACCAGCATTCGAACATCCCTCTCACAATCTGGGACCACTGACTCCTAACTGCTCACCTGCCTGCCTGCCTGATCACCCCTAACTGCCTCCCTTGCCAGCCTCATCACCCCTAACCGCCTCTGCCTGCCGGCCTTGTCACCTCTTACTGCCCCTCCTGCCAGTCTGGTTGCCCCCAACTACCCCACCCCCTGCCGGCCTGGTCACCCCCTACTATCCCCCTCTGCCAGCCTGGTTGCCCCTAACTGCCCCCCCTTGCTGGCCTGGTTGCCCCCAACTACCACCCCCACCCCCACTGGCCTGGTCACCCCATGCAGCCTGCTGTTCAGTCGTTTGGTCGTCCCTCACTAACCCCCCTTCCGGCCTGGTCGCCTCATGCAGCCTGCTGTTCAGTCATCTGTCCAGTTGTTTCGGTCATGACAGCCCCTGGCTTTTTATATATTAGGATTGCTGTTAATATCTTACTGTGCCTAATTTATAAATTAAAACTTTATCATAGATATGAATGTACAGGGAAAAACATAGAATATACAGGGTTTGGTACTATCAGCAGTTTCAGGCATCCACTGTGGGTCTTGGAATGATCCCCTATTGATAAGGGGGACTACTGTGTACACTCCTTGAAGGCAAAGCTTTTCACAAGGTCTGAGACTAAGATGATCTCAATCATTAGAGACTACAGCTGCCAATTCACACAAAGAAATGTGTCCTCTTCACACTGAGTCATAAGCTCATTTATTAACACCACCTCCTTTTACCCAACCAAGACTTGATCACTTTCTGCCCTAAGGAAGATGTGGAATAAGTGCATATTTTTAGCCCAAAATACAGTTAAGGAATTTTTTAGCCCCAAATACAGTTAAGTAATGTGAGGAGAGAGAAAACAGAAATTAAAATTTGGAGTTATTATAAACTTTTTTCACATTTTCTCTTTTTATCACTTGTTTCAGTAATTTGTTCTACATGTATTCCAGTTACATTTTTAAGATCCCACTTTATTAGTCAATCTTGGTTGCATATCTAAATAAACTCAACTATGGTTCAAATGTATACCAATTAGAAGTGTGTGCCCAGGTGTGTAGTGCCAGAGTTTCAGTCACTGTATCTGGGAAGAGAGTTTGCATGAAGCTCAAGGCTTAGTAGGGAAGACCTGCTATTCTTTTCCCCTTTTTATTATACATAAGGAAGTCCTAGAGAGGGAGCTGTTGATACTTCCAGGGTGTAGAGCCTTTTGCTGGCACTGTTGTACTTAAATTTCCTCCTTTCCTTTATTCCTTTCCAACTTTATCCATCTGTCAATGTCCAGTTCAAGCCTTTTCTCCTCCAAGAAGCCCTCCCTGACTGCACCTGCTAGAAAAAAAATCATCCTTTCAAGAATAAAATCCAATCAAGCCAAGAAGTATCTACCACCTGTTCAGCCCTATAGGTAATGATAACATCTGATTTAGCTGTTTGAAGACTTTTTCCAGACACAAACAATACAAGATAGAGTAGATAAAATACAATTAGGGGGGAAAAGACCAAAGAGCAACATGAGTTCAAGCTATGGTGCTAGAAATGGTTTTGAATCATGGAGGGCCCTCAGAGTTCATCTAGCTCTGACTCTATATTGTGAATAAGTTCTTCTAAAACAAATTCTAACAAGCTCTTACAAGCCCTCCATACCAGTCACTTGAATCCCTATAGAAGCAGAGAATGGAGTTCCTCTCCCCAACTCACTTTTGGAATCTCTCTGAAAGTCGAGATCAATTCCTTAGGTTGGCTTGTGGTCTATTTCCTGGTGTGATAATGGATAGATGTTATTAAGATGAACTCCTTCATTCATTCTTTAACACTATTGATCTCTTCCAAAATCAATACACTGAGGACCAATACCCTGATTTTATCTATCATCTATCTATATCTCTCAATCTATCTATCTAGCACCCATGTAGTACAAATATTCAAGCATCTAGATGAAATTTCAATAAGGCAAGTACGTCCAAGCACATGTAGTCTGTAGCCTGGCAACCAGACACTGAAGCTATTTGTTCATTCACTCACTCATTCATTTATTCATTCATCCATTCAATTCTCCATCTGGGAATATCTACATTACACCAGGCATTGTCCTTGAAACTGGGTGTAGAGCAAAGAACAAAGCAAGCAAAGTTCCTGCCCTTTCAAAAAGTCTATGTTCTAATGAGATAAACAGACTAACAGGAAATTATAACTGTATTCATAAGATAATGTAGTGATAAGTACTATGAAGGGAAATACAGTAGTATCAAGGGATAGTGACTGAGGATGTTATCTCAGGAGGTAAAAGAATTGAATAAAGTGAAGACATGGACTAGGTTCATATCTGAAAGAGGAAGCTCCCAGTGGGAGGGAACAGCTAGGACCAAAGCTGAGGTAGGAGATGCTCAGTGAGCAAACCCAAAGCCTATGCAGCTGGAAAACGGTGAGCCAGGAAGAGGCGGGGAGGACCTGAGGCCCAGGAGGAGCCAGGGTCTGCTCAGGGGTAGTAAGCATGCCGACTCTGTCCTGTGTGTGGCAGAAAGCCGTGGCAGGGCTTGGAGGAAAGGCACAGTCTGATGTAAGGCTGACAATGCTCACACAGGCTGCTCTGCGGAGAACAGAACAGACTGTTCGGTGCCCAGAGTGGAGGCTGAGAGCCCAGGCAGGAGTCTCTCGTGTTGTTCCTGCTGCTTCCTGTGGCTCATCTTCCCAGCTCAGTTACAATCTGTTCCAGGGCAGACTGTTCTGGTGTCTGGAAACCCCACTGCTTGGCTCCAGGAAACCTTCTCGAGCCCAAAAAGCTCCTACTTTCCCCTCAACATGTTTTCCTTTCCTTTGAAACCCAATCAAATGTGCCCATACATCACTGTTTCCCAGGCATCATTCCCTTCCCCAGTCACTCAGTCTGCCCACACTACCATCATATCCTATTCAGATTGTGCTGGGGGCCTGGCTAACTAACCTCTCGTACTGGTTCTCACTAAGGTGCAACAGGCCCGTGTGATATTATTATATGACCTGTCCAAGGGGCATTTCCTCAGGGCCTCTTCCAAAAGAATGTATCTCTAGCAATGTCATTTCAGAAACCACAGTAGACTGGGCACAAAGTATGAGCAGGACATTAGGCGCTTCACAAAAATTACAAGAAAAAAAATGAGACTATATACTTCAAATGTAAATTATTTCAAATTAGATCATGAACATGGAATTCATCAGAGCCTGGGATGGCAAAGCCCTAGGAGGCTGTTTAATTGAGCCAACCCATTTTAAAGATAAGGGAATGGAAGTCCCAAAATTGTAAGGCATCATCAGAAAACCCACAGAATGGGTTCATCCTAAACTCTAAAACTTGTAAAAATTCTTTGGGAGTGGATAGAATGATGCTGATAACTTTTTTTTTCTTTTTTCTTTCTTTTTTTTTTTTTTTTATCGTCATGATCATTTTGCTAATTATGCTCGAGGGGCCTCTTTCTCCATCTCCTCCAACCCCTTCCTCTCTGTGTAAACTACATCCTATGGCTCAGAACTCACTAAGCTTTTAGAGTCAGGCCCCTGGAGCATGAGTCACGTGAGCCACATTTGACTCTCCCCCTCCAGTAGACCCAGCCCCCAGAGAGGAGAGGTGACTTGGCTTGAGAAACATAGGTAGTCCTAAGCATGTTCCCCTACACCAGTCATTGAGAAGGTCATCCATGTCATGTTCGCTGGGGACATTTAAGAAAACATACTTTTGCTTCAAAAGTAGCAGAGAAAGCGGGAAAGCCTGTTTACTTGCCCTTTGCTGGGCTCAGGCACAGTCTGGGTGCTGGCTTTTCAGAGGACCCTGGTCGCCTCCGGGGATTTTATTCCTCTAAATATAGAAGGAAGAACCCTATGGTCTGGAGTCTGAGTGATGGTGACACCGCGGAAGCAGCAAATTACATATTTTTGTGATTCCATAAGCAGAAGACAAACTGCTCGATGAATGGCAGGCGCTGCACAGATGCCACCTATTAAATAATTAAAATAAAGTAGAGATTAAAAATAAACAGTGGGAACTGAAACACACACAACCAAAGGAAGCAGAAAGAGTAACTTGGGAATGAAGAAGTGAGTAAGATTCGATCTGAGTTGTTTCTAAATTCAGTTGCATCTAGATTAACGGGCTTTCTCACATTGTTGGCATGAAATAAACAATACCTTCAACTGAGAAACCCTAGAAGCAAGTGCAATATGAATGCAGCAGCCACGGTGCCTTTTTCGATGGGCAGGGAAGAGCCCAGATTTTGCTGATTAGGACAAGATAGGGAGAAAGTGAGATTCAACAAAGGGAAATGAAAACAGGCTTTGTAGTGGTCAGCAAATGCTGTATAATGAACAATCACTGAATCTTAGTAACGCCACAGCAACAGCAAACATTTACCTCTCTCACATTTGTGGGGTCAGTGGTGAATTTTCTGATCGACACCAGGCATGTCTAGGTGGCTCCGCTTCAAGCTGCTAATCGGGCTTGGATTTGTGTATCTCAGCTGAAGTGTGTGCTCTAGTCTATTCCACATGTGCTTATTATGGGAGCCAGGCTGAAATGGCCAGAGCTACCTGGAAGAAGCTTGTTTCCTGGTGCTGACAGAAATCCCAAGAAGGTAAGTGGAAACACACAATTCCTATAAGCCTCCACCTGGAACTGGCACATGGCCGCTCCTACCTCCATTCCATTGACAAGTCCCAAAGTCAAGCCCTAGCTCCATGGGATGGGAAAATGCACCTCACCCACATTCTCCTAACTGGTACCGCAAAGCCACATGGGAAAGAATGTGGATATGGAATTCTAATGCAGGAGATCAGAAAGAATGGCAAACAATTGATCTACCATGGATTTTATTTAACATGATGCTGTTCAAAGCCAGTTATTTCTCAGGTCCCTCAAAATGATATTCTAGACGCAGCAAACATGGCACACAAGCCAAACACATACTGCCCCCCCCCCCTACACACCTTTGTATGCCCTGCAAGCTAAGAAAGGTTTTTGTATCTTTAAGTGTTGTGTGTGAATAAAGCTTTATCATAAACAAGGCCACACTCATTCATCTATGTATTATCTATGCTGCTTTTGCATTACAGGGTTTGAGATGAGTAGTTATAACAGAGCCCATGTGGCCTACAAAGTCTATTCACTCGCTGACTCTTTAAAGAAAAAGTTTGCTGAGCCTCAGTCTAGACCACTGCTGTCCACCAGAAACGTCATGTGATCCACACAGGTAATTTTGTATTTCTAGTAGGCAGGTTGTTATATTGTGATTTACAGTAAGCAATGCATATTTGATCTCCATCTCATTTCTGGCACGGAGCTTCTAAAACCCTTGGAATTGCGTAAGCGGTAAGAGCATAACAGAAATAGAGGTGTCTGGATATTCATAAGAAGCCCCTTTCAACCACACCTGCGTTTATGTTAATGAGGTGACTTCTGGAAAGCATTTAAGGATGGAGGCTGAGGACCAGGGAACCAACCATGTCATTGGAGGTCCGGGGGATGGGACTGAACGCGAGAAGAAAGGGGCTGGAGAGTAAAGTGATCGGCCTACTGTCAATTATTTAATCCGTTATGCCTATGTAATAAGATGGGATTTGGAAATTATGATGGGCTTGGAGAGTTTCCAGGTTGGTGATCCCACGGAAATTCAGCCCTCCCCATATACCTTCCCTATGCATTTCTTTCATCTGACTGTTCCTAAATTATGTTCTTTTACAATAAACTGATAACTTAGTAAGTAAAAGGGTTCTCTAAGTTCTATGTGTCACACCAGAAAATTAAGTGAACCCAAGGAGGGGTCATGGAAATCTCTTGATTTGTGGCTCATTAGTCACAAGCACAGCTAACACCCTGGACTTGCCATTGGCATCTGAAGTGGGGGCCGTCTCATGGGACTGAGCCCTGGACCTGTGGGACCTCATGTTATCTATACATAGAAAATATCAGAATTGACTTAAAGTTATAGCACACCCAGGTGGTGTCAGAGAATTGCTTAGAGGTGTAGAGGGAGAGGGGATTGTATCAGAATCATATACATTAAATAAAAAAAGTAAAAAGAAGCAAGTGAAATTAATTGTAATAATATATCTATTTAATCAACTATATCCAAAGTAGTACGTTATAAAAAATAGTATTAAAGGGGTATTGTTCATTCTTTCCTCAGTGAGTCTATAAAATCTGAAGTGTATTTTATACTCACAGCACAGCTCATTTCAGACTAACCACAGTCCAAGTGATCCACAGCCCTATGTGGCTGGCGAAAACATGCAGGAAGGCAAAAATGCAGACCACGTTTATCTCCCCAGTGAGAAGCCTGTTATCTTTTTACACATCTCTTCTTAAGTCAACATATTCCAAATAATCTCTTAGCTTGAATGATTGCAGAATGTATATCAACAGCCAACATGATGTGGTCTTGTGCCTTGGGAAGAGCCCTACCCACAGCAGGTGCTCAAAAATTGTTTTTGTGGTTTTTTTTTAAATAAATAAAGATGTGAATGAGTATTGCCCTTGTCGGTATCATGTTGCTGGAGTCATTCTCTGACTTCCCCCTGTGTTGGCTTCCTGTCCCTCTAATTAAACAGTTTGCTCCTTCACTGCTGATGACCAGGTATCTCCTATTAGAGCAACCCTCCTGTAGCTAACAACTATAAACTGTGAAAAATATTCTTAAAATAACTCCATGAAGTTATAATTTAAAAAAAGGAAAGAAACTTAAAGGAAGACCACAATTGGAAGAAGGAAATGGTACAGGATTCATTCCCCACTTTTACATTTTTTTTTTTTTACCTGAAGGCAGTCTTCAGAATACAGCACGTGGAACAGCTACAATTTGGTAGAAATCTCACCATCTTGCTGGCTTATAGAACCAGAGGACAAAATGCCCGGTGCCTGTGGTTGCTGGAAAGGAGAGTATGAGAATGAGCTAAGGAGATGGAGTCCTATACGTTGCATATAAATTCTGCCCAAATCTCTGGCTGTCCCCTAACCAACACCTGTGGGGACAGACAGGAAGATGTCCAGCTGAGATGGGAAAAACTGGGCAGAGAATGGTGCTGCTGCCTGCAATCTGCCTACAATCATGGAGACAGCACTTGCCAGAGGGTCTACAATGTACCATTTAGAAGGTTCTGGGTACGATAGAAATGGCTAGTCACTTCACTCCTCCGTATCTTCCTGAATAATTCTTTCAGGACCCAGAGCAAATACCAACTTTGTTAACAAGCTCTTCCAGCCCGGACAGCGTGGCTCAGTAGTTGAGTGTCGACCTATGAACCAGGAGGTCACAGTTTGATTCCCTGTCAGGGCACATGCCCAGGTTTCGGGCTCAATCCCCAGTGTGGGGCATTCCGGAGGCAGCTGACCAATGATTCTCTCTCATCATTGATGTTTCTATCTCTTTCCTCTCTGAAATCAATAAAATAAAATAAAAATGTAAAAGAAGCTTTTTCTGCCCCCTCCTCCTCTGCCCAGCCTGGGAACCCAGGGCATTCCTCTTCGTCACAGTGCACATCACAGATCAGAGTAATTTACTTCTGTATGAACCTCCCTCCCTCATTAGAATGTGGGCTGTACAAAGGCATGACCCTGATCTCGTTCTGTGGTTTGTCCAGTGCCTAGCCCCATACTAAGTGTCTAAAGTGTCTTGTGTCTTGCATGGAGGGAGGGAATAAGGAGAGAGACATTTTTTTTCTGATGATTCGTCTAAAAATCATTTTTGTTGTTGTTGTTTTAATTTTTATTGAATGTATTGGGGTGACATTGGTTAATAAAATTATATCGTTTCTCATGATATATAGTTTCCCACAATATATCATCTGTATATTGATTGTGTGTTCACCACCCCAAGTCAAAAGTTTCATAAGATATATCTGACCTAGATTCAAGCTTTCTGTAAATCTCAGAAGGCTAGCATTTTACGTAACAATAACAGCTCTTCACCTTTCTATAACATTTATAATTTACACAGCACTGAACATAATCTTACTTAATCCTTTCAACAACCCAATTATGCATTATTACCCCAATATGACAGATGAGAAAGGCAACAATCGAAAACACTGACTTCTCCACCCTCTCTGGCATCTGACTAAAAATGGTCAAAACTTTGACCCGAACCGAGGACTTTGGATTTAAGGTTTGTTTTGTTTTGTTTGTTTGTTCACAACACATAACGGCTGAGGATAAATTCAGCTCTCCACCTCCTGCTGTGGGTGAAGCCTCAGGGCTCCACTCCCCCCAAATACCAACCCTCACCCCCTCACCCAGGCTGAGCTCCCTCCCGCCGCCTGCTGGGTGTGCTGGGCATGGTGGCTTTGCCAAGACCCCAGGCGAGGACCCAGATCCTGCTGGGGCCAGTACTGTCCTCAGGCTCAGCTCTGCAGAAGTGACTGTGTGTTTCCCTCTGATTCCTCCTGCCACCAGCTCTGCACCTGACGGGGCTGCAGAGGAGTCCCGTGGAAGATGGAAGGTGAGAGGCGCCTCTGTGGGTGGTGATGTGGAGAGACAGAGAGGAATGTGCAAAGGCCTTCCTGCTGGATGATTTTGTAAAACAAAAGTGCCCACGTGGGAAAGCCCACAGTTTATTGCCAGGTGTTATAGAGACTGACACAGGTGGGACTCCCATGGGTTAAAAAGTCCGTCCCCCCCTCCTCCCCGCAACCTCCCACCTCCTCCACTATGGCCTCTTTCTTTGCAAACACGGTTCTGCCATTCACCTTGGACATGAACCTGAACATGGCTTTACATCCGGCAGACAGCTGTGGGGAACAAGAGTGAGGTCTGCAGCTGCTGATGCAACGTGAGAGGAAGGCCCTGAGATCATCCCATCCGGCCAGCCTCCCCTCACCCTCCAGCAAGAGGCTCCCCGTCCACCGGCCCAGGTGCCTGTTGGAGGCCCCCTAGTGAGGAAGCCTCCTACTCCACGAAGCAACTTGAAAGGGCCGGTCATTTTTGGAAAATGCCTGTCTGGGCCCCGGGACCTGCCTGCATCAGAATCATGTGGGCAGTTTTTAAAAATAGATTTCCCCCATTTCTCTGGTGGTAATTCTCATTCCCTAGGTATTGAATGGATCTTGAAAAAAACATGACTCCCAGACGAGCTCTCTACCAGACAAGCTCAAGCAAAAAATGACCTAAAAAAAAAAATGACCCAGGGAGGGGTGTGGGAACTGGTTCTTTTCAAAACTCTCCCGGTGGTTCCAAGGAACCGCTGAATTGTAAAATTCTCATTTCCAGCCCAAATCTCCCCCTGGCCCCCCTGCCCACCTCCCCCTGTGCTGCCCCCTGTGGCCACCAAAGCTTCCGGGGCTTCTCCTGAAGACACCTGCTCGATGTTTGAAAAATAAAAGCCATCCTTTCCCCTTAAGTCTTTTCTTTTCAAGACTAAAAGGAACATCACAGCAAGAAAGGGAGTGATTTGCCTGCTAGGAGCCTCCAGAAATTAGTCTCAAAATAGTATTTGCTTCGGGGACTTTTTTCATCATTATTCAGAAACAAAGTCTTGGCAGGGCAGGGAAAATCCACCCGATTGGTTCCACCATGTGCTCAAAGTGCTGAGGATTATTCTCTCTCATTTTCGGAGAGGCGGGTTTGTTCTGGCCAGTGACCCTGTGGAAACCCAAAGAAGGAAGCGGTCCAGGCAAACCCCAACTGCTCCCACGTGAGGCCGTCACCTGAAGGGTTCAGGCTCCTGGCTCTTCAGGGGAGAGAGGGGGCTCCATCCTTCAGAGGCCGCCTCTGAGCAGAGGTGCGGTACCCAGGGGAGATGCTGGCTTCATTGGGGTTGGGCTCGGGCCTGGGAAAAGGGGTCATCTGTAGGTTCCTGTCCTGGGAGCCTACCTGGAGTGGAGCATTGAGCAGGAGAGCCTGAGGCTGCGACACAGCGCAGCCCTCAGTCAGAGCCCCTGCGTGTGGGCAGCAGCTACTGCAGGGAAGGCAGACTTGAAAGGCAGCCACCTGGGTGCAATGGCACAGCCTACAGGGCAGGCACTCACCGCTCAGACTGGACTTACCTTTCCCTGCTCACGTGTTGGTGCAGTTCGTCCCCGCCGTGTGGGTAGGTTTCGCCAGGGGGCTGCCCCTCCGAGAGCTGACTGCCTTCCTTCACCATGAGCTTGGTGGTTAGCAGGGCCTTGATACCCAGTGTTGGAGAAAAACGGGAAGGCATTAGAGCAAATCATCACTCATACTCATGTGTATGTCCCCTTGGTGGAGACAGTCGGGCCAAACATGCTGGGCCTCCAAATTGTGCTACCGCCTGAGAGAGCAGAGGCAGGGGGCGGGCTAGGAAACCCTGCCATGGCCCTGGGCGTCTTTCACCTGATACTTCCACAGGCCTCAAAACTCTCTCATGCTTTATCTCAACTTAGCCTCAAGAAATCCAGTTCTATGGGCAACGTAGCTACTATTATTCCATTTTACAGATAAGAAAGTTGAGGTTCAAAATGCAATCAGCCAGGAGGTCGCAGGTTCAATTCCCGGTCAGGACACATGCTGGGGTTGCGGGCTCGATCCTCAGTAGGGGGCGTGCAGGAGGCAGCTGATCGATTATTCTCTCTCATCATTGATGTTCCTATCTCTCTCTTCCTCTCCTTTCCTCTCTCTGAACTCAATAACAATATATTTTAAAAAGTTGATATCACTGCCCAAACTCCAGCTCTCTGCCTCCGAATCCAAGCCTCTTTCCCAGACACCTTTTTCCCAAAGGCCAAGGGACTGTGCCTCAGACAACCCTGGGGCCCAGGAGCCTCCTGCCCTCAGCACTTAAGAGGCTTCGTTTCTGAGAATTACATGGGGTCAGAGCCTGGATGGATCAGCCAAGTGCTCAGGAGACAGAAGCTGGCGCCTCCACTTGCCTCAGCAAATCTCACCCGAGACATCTGCATGAGAGGCCCCACGACGACGGGCTCACACAGGAAGTGGCCTCCTCCCTGCTGCAGTCGGAGGCAGAGTAATGTGCTGAGGGTGTGGGGAGAGGACACTAAGGCCCTCCAACCCCGGGGGCATTTGACAAACAAGCCCAGATGGGAAAGGAGACATGCCGACTTAAGAAACCAGAAAGAGGAGTGGTCAGAACTGAAAACGACAAGGAAGGGACATCCCCATCACACCCTCCCCACAACTGGGAAAACTGAGATGGATGCGCTTTATAGCTGCTGCTAGCCATGTACCTGTCCCTGGGGTTCAGTCCCCTGCTGCCTGCAAGGACTTCGTGAAATAGACCTCAGAGGGAAACTCAGAGCGGGGGTGAGGGAGCAGGAAGGATGCTGAGGCAGGGGACTTGGAGGGGCCCCTTGCTCGTGAACATGGTGACCTGAACAGATTGTCAAAGAAGAAGTGGACCTTGCTTTCTCAAGACACTTTATGGCCATCTGCTGGAAACTCGTCATAATGGTACCATAAGCAAGCACAGGATGACCAGGGAGGCGATGGTGCTCCGTAGGGGTCTACAGACACGTGGAGTGGACCGCTCCCCTCTGCACCCGTCAGGGGTAATGCGTGGCTGCATCGTTAATTAGGGGGACGGCACCGGGGAACTGGGGAAACTCGGCCTCTCCTTTTCTCTTGCTCAGAGAGGTCACCTTGTCCCCACAAAGAGGGAAAGAGGCTCGCAGGGACCTAGGGCTGAGGAAAGTGCAACAAGAAGAGACCGTGATGGTAAGAACTTAGAAAGCCTGGAACCAACGTGTAGCAGAGCTGGGAGGGAGCGGGCCCCTGGTTTAGCAATGGAGAAACTAAGGCATGGGAGAGAAAGCCTCGGCCCATCCCCATTTTCAGCTGGTGGGGGGCCCGGATTAACTTGAGTCTCTTAACTCCGTGACCAAAGCTCACCCTAAAAACTGCATTTTGGGGCTGCAAGGTACCAGGCAACTCATCTCCAGGAGAGACGAAAGCTGGAGCCCCTGAGCAGGACCCGGACAATTCAGCCTCAGGCCGCCAGCCACAGGCCCCAGCCAGAGACACGTGCTGACCTACAAACGCATGTAAAACAGATACAGACAGGCACATCCCACCTGGACACAGACACAGCACACCAGCACACCTGTTTGCATAGGTGGGTTAAAACAACACGACCACCCAGGGGTTCAGCTCCTTCCAGGCAGCAGCCTCCGTGCTGGGTAATTTATATTCATTATCTCACGATCCTCGCAACCATCCCACTGGCTAGCCCCACTTCACAGATAAGAAAACGAGGCTGGGAGAAATCCAGTAACTCATCAAAAATCCCACGCATGCTACGTGTCAGAGTGAGGTCTCCAAGTGCCTGCCCCCAAGCCCATGTTCTTCTAGTTACACCAGGATGCTATCCTTCTATATGTATATGTATACATAAACATATATGTTATAACATATGAATGTTACAGTAATGATAATATATAATGTTAATATAGATCATGATAATGCAGATGGCTAAAATGATGATAATAATAATAATTTACTTTCTAAGATACTGCTATAAGCCATTCATAGTTCTCAGCGCCTTCTATGAATTAACCCATTTAATCTGCACAGTAACACTCTGAACGAGGCACCATTTTGTAGGTAAAATTTCCCAAGGCCCCCTTGCTGGTAGGTGGGAGAGCCTAGAATGTGAGCTCAGTCACTGGGCTTCGTGGGGAACAGGGGGTGAGTGACACCCTGATTCTGACTCAGGTAGGCCCTTTCTTTGGTTGAAAGGCCCCTAGATTCCTACCAGCCCTGAGCACGGCCCCTCCCATCCTTCCACACAGCTCTCTGGGGAGGATGCCCACCCACAGGCCCCCTGCCCTTGGCCCTGCTCACCTTTCCTGAATTTGCGGCTCCAGTCAGCGGGCTCAGAGGCAGAGCTCTGGTCTCCTGGGAAGGGACCGCACAGGCAGACAGCAAGTCTGGCCCTGGAGGCTCAGCATCCCCAGGGCAGGGAGTCAGGCTGCTGTCAACGCCTGAAAGCGGTGATGCTGCAGAACACAAGGACACGAGGCCATTTCCAGGTGGCTAAGTCCAGGGCCGAGAGAGAGCCAGGCTGCTGACGGCCTGCTGCTGAGCCAGACTGCCGACGCCCCCCCCTGCCAGTGCCCCATCCTCGCACCTGGCCTCCCAGGCTGTTTGCCTCCACACCCCCCTTTCCTCCTGAGACAGCCCCTCTCCTAGCCCTTCTCTTTCAGCAGCTCAATCAGTTGTGTGCACAGAAGAGTGAGGAAGAGATCAAGCTACAGAGACTGAATGCACGACCCCGATAAGAGCAGCAAGAACCACCATCGGTAGCGTGAGGGGCTGTGGAGGGCATAATAGCCCAGACCCCGCGCTCTGTTCGGCCGCACAATGGGCCGCATTCAGCAGGCGCCCTCCCGGCCTTAATCCAGCGGGAAGGGCACCTGTGAGTCTATTAGCATTTATTTTCCCTTCTGTATTGTACCGATAACCCACTTTCTGACCCAACCTCGCGCTTTCCTTTTCACTCCACATGATAATTCTGCTTTCTTACAATCCTATTCAGCTAAATTATGGAAGAAGAAAAAAAACAACTCTCTCTACCTTTTCAAAGCACATCAGTCATTTTTTCCCACCTGAACCAAGGTGACTCCTACAAAGAAGGGACAATTCTGGATGGTAATGATGGTTCAAGAGCTAAGGGACAGGTAGCATTCCTCAGGCAGCATTTATAAATTCACTAATAGAAATCAACATAAAGAAGGAGCCTGAACAGCGGAGAGCACAGCTCCAGGCCTCACTGCCTTTAGAAGAGCCTGAAATTGACACATCGCCGGCTGTCTCCAGCTCTACTGTCCTGCGGTCACAGTGGCCAGCACTGCTATTCACCCGCTTGTTTTTAACAGAATTTGCCCAAAGTAAAATGGAGAGTTTATGCAATGGTTAATGATTCTGAAAGCAGACATTTCATGAAACCCTCTTCAGCTCTTCTTTTGAGAAAACTAGCAAATTGCTCGTCATCACAAAAGTGGCACCTTGTGCAGCCAATGCCTTTTATTCATGGCCGGAGCCTCCTGGACCGGAGTTAAACACATGGGTCATTGGAAGGCTCTAAACAACAATAGCTTAGCTGGCTTGGCTCAGTGGTTGAGCATCGACCTATGAACCAGGAAATCATGGTTCAATTCCTGGTCAGGGCATATGTCCAGGTTGCCGGCTCAATTCCCAGTGTAGGGTTTGCAGGAGGGAGTCAATCAATGATTCCCTCTCCTTTCTTCTCTGAAATCAATAAACATATTTTTTTAAAAATAAATAAAAGTAAATACATACATACATACATACATACATACATACATACATACAACTGAACAATGGGAAGACAGGTGGGCTGTGACCACGGTGAGGAATATACGGGTCATCATCTGAGCTTGAGTTTTATGCCATGCATGTGCTAATTCAGTGTTGTCTGTTTATATCTCTCCTGTGACTTAGAAATGACTCACCAACATAACGAAATGAATAGGTATCTCTAACCCAGGGGAAGCCTCCTGGACTCCACGGCCACGCCGTATGGCCGTGTGACCATTAGAAGAAATTCTTATTCACAACTTCATCATAGGCAGTGGTTTCTCACCTCCTGCTGTCCTTGAGAAATATAAAAATCCCCAGGAAATTGGCCACATATTGGAAGAACAAGAACAGGGGGTGAGTGACACCCCGATTCTGACTCAGGAAGGCCCTTTCTTTGGTTGAAAGGCCCCCAGATTCCTACTCACCAAGGTGTGAGAAGGATGAAGGATTGGACTTCAGCCTCTGGATGAACACACATCGTGTCGGTCAAGGGAAGTGGAGGAGAAAATGTTGTGGGTGTCGAGGAAGACATGACACTCAGGCCATTACTTCCTCCAGTAAGTATGGCCCCAGGCAGATGAGCCTAAGGATCAGATCCACAGGACCTATATTTGAAGTCATTTGCTCAGGCATGGAGGCCGTGGTTGACACCAGCATTCACTCTCTCCTCACCATGCTTTTATGAAAATATCTGAGAAACCACCCAACAGCCTGAGAACAAGAAGATCCCAGGCTCTGGTATGATGTGACCAGGCTCAAGTAGGGACCAGGCACTGGCCCTTGAATCTCCACATGCCCATGAAGAACTGGAAACCAATCCCAGGCTGGTGGTATACGCAGGGTGTGGGGTGTGGGGAAGTGTCTTCGCTACATGCCTGTGCAGAGGCATGGTGTGTGGGAATCCAGATTGGCCGGGTCTCAAACTCAGAGGCCAACAGAAGCCAGGCGGGCCATGTGAATGAGTGAAATGGGCTGAGAAAGAACTTTCCGTGGCCAACTGGAGAGCGCAGGTCCTGGCCCAAAAGCAGCCACTTCTCTGTATAACATCAATGTGTAGCTGGACAGGAATGCAAGCCCTGTTTTGCCAGACAACCCTGACTTTCAAGAGCCATAGAAAACTTATTTGCTATGTTGTCCAATAATTCAAAATTGTTAAAACACCCTGAAGGCCAGATCTGGACCTCACACTGACAGCAGCAACCTTGATTCAAAGAACATTAAATCTGTGATCTTCATCATTACCTCGTGCCTCTCAGTAACTCTTTTGACCAAGAACTTGTTTCTCCTGTGAAATTAAGTAATTCTGCCGCTCCAGAGCGTGGTGCCCACTGTGTCAGAGATGTTTAATTCCTAAGAGCAAGTCCAGATGTCTTCTTTCAAGGTTCATTTGGGTATTTAGAGTGTCCTGAGCACTAGATGTACAAAGCTGATAGTCAAGAGACTTGCTCTCATGCAGTTGACTTGCTAGATAGGAATGTGGGAAGAGAGGCATAAGATATATATATTCAGGCCCACCAGTGTGGCTCAGTGGTTGAGCGTCGACCTGTGAACCAGGAGGTCACGGTTCAATTCCCAATCAGGGCACATGCCCAGGTTTCGGGCTCGGTCCCCAGTAGAGGGTGTGCAGGAGGCAGCCGATCAATGATTCTCTCTCATCATTGATGTTTCTCTCTCTCTCTCTCCTTCTCCCTTCCTCTCTGAAATAAATAAAAATATAATTTTAAAAAATATGTATATTCATACATACACACATATATGCATACAAAAATACATATACACCTATATATACATGCACACATGCCCATCACACACACAAATGCGTTCTCATTGTGGATAAATTGGGGTATGTGTTATGGGTAAAGGCATTAGGATTTGAAAATGGTTTGGATACAGAGAATAAAAGAGAAAAGAATGACAAAGATGGTGCTTGGCTTTGTGGCTTTAAAACAGGTGGATAGGGAAGACTGAGGCATGAGGAGGTCTAGGGAGGAATGAGGAGTTCCGAATGGAACTTGTCAAGTCTGAGCTGTGCCTTAGACATCCGTTCGGCATCATGGATGGCCCTGCAGCCTGCAGCTCTGAAAACAGAAACAGGCATGATAGTTTCCTCGAGACTACCCCAGGGGTCAGTGGAAGGAGATCGAAAATCTGCAAAGCTGCTTGTAATGCCATTGACAATCACTGTGTTTAGTGGCAAAATGGGCCTGGGTTCATGCTCTCCATGACAGTGTCTCAACCACGCTGTTCTAACAGTTCCAGAACAATTATTTTTATGGTTTTATGATAAAGTCACAGGAAATGTGCCTCATTAAAGCTTTTTTTTTCCATTGATTTTCAGAGAGAATGGAAAGGAGAGTTGGAGGTGGAGAGATAGAGATGGGGGAGAGAGAGAAAAACATCCATGTGATAGAGACAGGTGGATTGGTTGCCTCCTGCACTCACCCCGACCAGGCCTGGGGATTGAACCTGCAACCCAGGTACTACGTGCTCTTGACCAGAATCAAACCTGCAACCCGTTGGTGAACAGGCTGATGCTCTAACCACGGAGCCACACCAGCCAGGGCTCATTAAGGCTTTTATAGATCTGTTTAGATACCTTACTAAAGACAGTGTTTCTATCCTTCACTAGGAATTGGACTTGAAGTTAGCTTCCCCCCCATCATCATCACAGGCCGCAGCCAAGTCACACGGAGTGGTTTTGACACCAAGAGCCACAGAACAGGGAACTGTAGGGAGGCGGCCTCCCCAGCCCGCCTGCCTCCAGGTGCAGACCCTCCTGAGTGCGCCCAGGTGGTGGTGGCCTGTGAGCATGAAGAGCTGCACACTGATCTCCCTTAATTAAAATTATTATTACTATTCCATGAAAACTGGCTCATTAGCTCTGGCATTGTGGCCGTGCCCGCGGTGTTTCTGCCTAATAGGTCTGGGGGATTTACAGTAACTGCAGCATTTGCAGCAGCTGAAATGTTTGATGAAGTGCATACTCGCCACCTCCTCCTGGTTTCCTGGGCCCTGTTGCTCTCCAAGGTATCTGTCAGTGTCTAGTAGTTCTCAGCTCTCCTCCCAAAGGATGCTGTGGGGTGTGAAGGTACCTGAAGGGGAGAGCCCTCGACCCAGAAGAGGCAGGCAGCCTGAGCCTCCCGAGGAAATTAGGCCCAGGCAGAGTAGAAGGTGTTCTGTGTCAAATGAGTGGTGAATACTGGAAATCATTCAGACCAGTCATCCCTGATTACAGAAAGAAAAAAAAATGTAAAGAGAACCTATTATTTTTAATTTATTTTTATTGTTAACAATATTACAGATGTTCCCCATCCCCCCGTCACCTGGTTCCCGCCCTACCCCAGGCCTTCACCACCCTATTGTCTGTGTCCATGGGCAATGCATGTAAGTTCTTTATTTTTTATTGTTGCCAGTATTACAGATGGCCCCCATTTCTCCCCCCCCCTTCCTCCCTCCCCCCAGCCTCCTAGACAGCTCCTCTATTATGTGAAACTCCCCCTTCCCCCAGGCAGCAGGTCCACCTCCAGCAGAGGGCGGGGAATGCTCTGGTCTCTACCATGCTGCAGGTTTGGTTAGAATCACTGCTCAAAGTCAGAGAGAAAATATTTGCTTTATTAAACACCCTCCACCAAAACCAACCTATTCATATTAATATTGCCCTCCCAAGATTGTTTTCCGATGACCCGGAAAAGTGAAAAGCTTTATTTGAGAATGTTGATGTCTGCGTCTCTGTGTTTGGATCTTTGGATGTCAGAAGATCATCACAACCATTGGTTGGCGTTTAATAATCTTTCACTGCCCGGATATGAAACCTGCTACTGCCCCAGCGCAGGCTTCTAGAGAGCAAAGGTGTAAAGCATGGATTTTCAGTTTAGAACACAGAGTCACAAAGGAGTGGCACTCCTGTGCCAACGTTAGCTGACAGGTAAGCTCTAAAAGCATAGTTTAAACCCCATCGGAGAGCCGGGAGGTTAGAGCCTGAATGAATTAAGTTGCAGAAGCAATGAGCCCTTTCTTGGAGAGTAGAGACCCACACGTCTCTCATCCTTAGTGAGTGGTAGGAGAAGAAGGAATGCAGTATAAGCAACAGTAAGGAGAAAGCAGCCAACATTCCAAAAATCCCTCATGCCATGAGTGCGTTGGTGAGATGGGAAGCCCGTGTATCTCTTCCACACACCAACTCAGTACCCAGTCCCATTTCCTCCCCGTTGGCCTTTAGCCAGGGTACGGAATTGTGTATTAAAGGCTGAGGACAGGGCAGAGACCTGAAAGAGGCCCCCCCTCCCACCAAAGCATATGGGACTTCCCTAAGTGCAAGGCAGGGACCCAGTGCAAGGTGGGGCAGGGCAAGGGAGCTGGGAAAGCCCCCTTGAGACACCAGGCATGTATAGCCAGTCCCCGGGAGCAGTCCACTGAATGCCGGGGTCCATGGACTTGATAACAGGAATCTCTACAGGAATCACTTTGCTTGAGGGAAGTTTCTGGACTGTTAGAAACATTTTTTTTTAATTTTTAGTGGCAACTATACAAGCATATATAATTGTTAAAATCCATCAAATGGAATCCTTAAAACCTATGCATTTTATTTTATGTGAGTCAAATATCTATAACATACAAATGGATAAGAATATGGAAAGCTATTATTCAACCCCTTTATTGAGCATCTGTAGGTGGCAGATACTTTACCACAAGGTGAGAATTAAAATAGGCTCAAGGTATCCATACTGCCTTTTAGAGCGTACATTCCAGGAAGGAGCCAGCAATTAGGGCATTGTTTTCTCATGTGAGAATTTAAAAAAGCAAAAGCAAGACAAACGCACGTAAGGGTACCAGTGGATCTGAGTGGCACATGGGCCTAGTTCATGTTCCCTGCAGATGCGCTCTGCCCCACGCATCCCCCAGGCCTCTGCGACGTGTGTTAGAGAGTGGGAATTTTTGAGCATGCTTCCAGAGAGGCTGTGGACTATGCCCCAGATAGAGTTGTCAGTGCTGACACCAGGCCAGGCCTTGAGATAGGGTCTCATGGCCCCTTCCCAGCACATAGGCCTTTTTTCATAGAACACTGTCAGCTTTCTGAAGAACAGGATGACCCTGTGAATAACATGGTCGTCAATGGCATGATTCTGACGTTGCTTGGGAAAAACTGTTTTGTCTTGGGTTACTTGTTCTGCATAAACAGGATGTGGTTAAAGGGCTTAAAAGCGGTCCTACACAAAGGGTCGCTGCTGCTCTCTGGTCTCCCTGTGTGGAGAATGGCAGAGCAGTCGCCCGGCCGGCCTGCTAATAAAGGCTCCCTAAATTTTAATTTGGTCTGGGCTCCAGTAGTCATTCACTCGCCTTCGCTCCACAACACGTGGTCCGTGGACAACCTCGACCACCGTCTCCAGTGTCCTAAGCACGGGGCCAAGGGATGGCTTTGGTAAGATGCTCCCGTTCACCTCCTAGGGCAGGAGCTGCGAAGCTCCCGCAGCTGCTCTGGCTTGACCTCATGCAGACACTGACTTCCCTATAGCCACCAAGAGGGGCTGGGAGTCCGACCCAGAGCCTGCAGAACTCGGTGCCCATGGAGTGAGGTTTGAAGATCAGAGACAGGGCCTAGGAGGAGCCCACCGATCCATGGCCTTCCCCTCCTCCTCGCCCACCCACACCCCCACCGGGCTGTTCTCAGGGGCAGTCATTCCATACGGTGCCTCTGGAAAAAGCTGTTGTGATGGAGACACAGGCTGTGTTTTCATCGGCAATCAGGAAGCCCTGCAACAGGGCTCGCTCCCCTTCCGCCCCTGCCCCCTTCCCTCCTCCTCTCCCTCCTGCCACCTGGGGATTAACCCTCCCCCTCCCAATAAACCAGGAGCACGGGTGCTGGGCCTCGGGCCCTGTTTCCTAACATGAAACTGTTTCCAAAAATATGAATGACACTCGTAATTTTTAATAATTCCTGAGAGCTTAACCCTGTGTCGTTTTCTAAGTGCTGTGCCTAACTTCACCCTATCTGATCTTCACAGTAACCCCAAGCAGTAACATGTGCCTTATCCTTCTTTTACAAATGAGAGAACAGAGGCACAGAGAGGTGGGTAACTTCGCCCAAGGCTACCCAGGGAGCCAGTGGCAGGATGACCAGATTACACACGCAGCCTGGCCGCAAGCCACTCCTGAACCACCGTGCCGGCCTTCCTCCTTCCTATGAGCTGAGATCCAATCAGCGGACACGCCTGGCATGATGCTCGGGACAGGGCGAGCTGACTGAAGAATCTGATGCTAGAGGAAGCTAGACATACACAGCGGAAGCTCCAACAGGACCGGCACGGTGCAGCCACAGCCCGGGAGTATTTCACCTCCTTTCTGTGAAGCGGCTGCATTTGCCCTGTGCACACACACACACACATGCTCCCATGCAGGGCCCCAGGGAGGCGCAGGGGCATGCTGGATATGGAGCAGAGGACCCCGTCTCTTCACTCTGTGTCCCTCACCCGCCCCTGCGGTCCCTGCAAATGAGCTGAGAGACTTGTCACAGGATAATGAAAAACTGAGATGTGACGGATCCAATTACAATTTTTATTTTCACTTAACAATCAATTACCCTCCCTTATTGGAGGGGCATCATTAGGCTACGACACCAGCTTGGAGGAGAAGTGGGCCTGGGAGAGCTGAACCGAGCTGCCGGGCTCCCAGGAGCCCGGGGAGAAGAAGGGAAGGCACTGAGCAGGAAGCGTGGCTGGCGAAGGCCTGGCTTCCCTTCCCAGCGGCACAGAGGTGAGCAGGGGGATGCTTTCTGCCCGTCTGTGCCAAGAGAGGGGGTCAGAGGCCACCTTCTGCCTCCTGCCCTTGTTCATGGGCCTGTGGCGGCTCCCCAAGCGCTAACACGAGCAAGGACGGCGAAGCCCCCATCGCTCACCCGGGAGTGGCCGGTCTCTGAAGTTAAATGTTTGCAGAGCAGGGCTGAAGGGCCTGGGAGGCAGAGCTAAGCCAGACAAACCCTCTGAGGACCCGACGAGGGTGCAGGAGGCAGAGGCAGCTTTCTGTGCAGCCTCTGCTGACACCCTTCAGGAGATCTGGGGGATCGATGCGCAGTGGCTCCCCAGGTGGCCTTTGTGAACTCAAGAGGCTCTCTGGGGTCCTGTGTCTTGGAAGCAGCCGCATCAGCCCTGCACAGGGCAGCAGCCTCACAGGAGCCTGAAGACGGAATCCCTGTGCTCCCAGCTTTTCTTCTGGAGAATGCAAAAAGGGGAGCAGTCCCGAGGCAGGGTTCTCCCTCTCTGCCTTCCCCGTAGGGGTGGGGCCCAGCCTGGGACAAGCCTCCCTGCCTCCAGCATCTTCCCTTTTCCATCTTTCCTCGCAATGTACCCAGAATGCATTTGCAAGCACACAAATCTTACCATTTCACTGATGGCTTAACATCTCTCATCCTGTCAAATGAAGCCCACACTCCCTAGCATGGCATTTGAAGGGGATCAGCATACACCACCCCAAAACAGATGCCACGTTGACCTAAGGATTATTGTGACTTTAAGGCTATTGATGCAGAAAGCATTCTGAGCCCTTCCCTTATCTGGCTGAGAACAGGGCATAAATTTCCCTTCATGACGGTGTTTACCGCCCGCCCCCCCAGGACCAGGAAGGAAAGAACAACCCTTATCACTGGAGATGGAGAGTCAGCACTGAGAGGAGATTGCATAAACAGACCTCACTGTCTTCTATGAGTTCCCGCATATATTTTCTAGTTACTTCCCCACAATGCATTGTTCTTGAAGCCCAAACCCTCTTTTCTCTGTTAAAATGGCAAATAAGTACCACTTCTCTGAGTTTCACTTCTTTCCTGTGAACTCCAGTGCATGGAGATATTAAACATTATATACTCTTTCTCTATTAATCTCTCTTTTGTCATTTTAATATGCACACCCCCAGTACTGAACCTAAAGGGGTAGAGGAAAAATGTTCCCTCCCCAACACTTTCAAAGTCCTTCCCACTCTTGCCTCTATCTCACACACCGTCCAGCCCTCCCCTCCACCAAATCTAACATAGTTCTCTATCCAGTGTTACCTCTTAGGTGCCTCCTGGAATTGACACACACTCTTGCATTTCACCTAGCTTCTCTCCTTGACCCAACTCGTTTTAAACGTTTGAAGTTCCTTCGAATATTCCCTCTCCTGAAGCTTCGTTCACCACCACCAGGCAGTTGATAACTCCTTTAACTTGTTCCCAAAGCTCTTCGCTCAGACACTACGGCAATAATTATGGGGTAACATAGAGTCTACAGTGAGGAGAAGAGCTCTGAGAGGACCTGGGGAAAACTGCTTGAGTTCAAATCCCAACTCTGTCTTCCTAACTGTGTGGTTTCAGGCAAACCGCTTACCTGTTCAGTCCCTCAGTTTCCTCGCCTGTAAAATGGGCTTGCTATAAGCTACCTTATATCAACAAGGGGGTAGGAAGGAAGGAAGGAGTTGCTGCATGAAAACCACTTGGATGAATCCTGATGCATAGTAAGCGCTTAGTAAGTGCTGGTTATTTGATACTTAATTTTAGGTGAACTAAAAGTTTTATGGAAGTGTCAGTTAAATCTTAATAATCTTTGGACCCAACGTAAAAAAAAACAAAAAACAAAAAAACAGCCTATCACAGAGCCCGGTATTTCATAAGTTCTCCAAATAAATAAATACCTCGCATGCTGAGGGAGTGAGCAGTCACTATGCAGAGATACAGTGAACACGCTAGCGGCTAGTATTCCAAACTGTGAATTCAGAGTTTTGTGAAACATTTCAGCTGCTGGTCCTGTCAAATGTACTTACATGTAAGTATTGTGAAAACATTTTAAGGGCTGATACTGTCAGATGCATTGAGGAACCACTGTGAATGTTGACATTGTCAAACGAGGTGTCAAATATGGTTATATGAAAACAATGTAACAGCAAGGTCTGTGACATATAGATCTATATTAAAGATATTGCACCACGAACAAGCACGGTCCAAACAAAACACAAAGTTCTACCTTTCGGCTGTTTTTTCAAAAACTGCCATGAATCCAGAAATCTGGCACGTACTCATCTTCCCCCCCCCCCCCAAATATATTTTTATTGATTTCAGAGAGGACGTGAGAGGGAGAGAGAGAGAGAAGCATCAATGATGAAAGAGAATCATTGATCGGCTGCCTCCTGCATGCCCCCAACTGGGGATCAAGCCTGCAACCTTGGCATGAACCCTGACCAGGAATCGAACCGTGACCTCCTGGGTTAATAGGTTGACACTCAACCACTGAGCCACACCAGCCAGGTAGAACATACTAATTCTTTTAAAAACATGATGTTGTCCTGGGTGAGGGGGTGAAACTTATAAAATAAAGAGCCCTTTAAGGGCAGGATCCCAGGAGGAGAAATGAAGGCATGGCCCCGGCACAGTGCGGAAGGCCTCTGACCTAACGGAAGGTCCTCCACACTATCTCCCGGCTTCCATGGAGCTGAGAGCAGTGTAAGCAATGAGATAGGTGTGGCTGAGATGCTCAGATGGCAATTTGGGTCACGGTCATAAATACTGAAGTCTCCCATTACTGATGCCAGCCCCGAGTGAGTTTTGGAGGGGAGATACCTTCTGTGGCCATGGGACTCCTGTGTCTGGCCTTGGAGGATGCAACCCAAGCCCATACCTCACCCTGAGCTCCCCTGTGACGCCATCGCAAATTCCAGGACAATGGATTGTGCCTCACACATTACACATTGCTATTTCTGAAAGGTGACCTTTACTTTCTAGCTTAAAATCAAAACAAAAGCAAATAGATAAAAATACCCTGGTGTTTATAACTGGATTAACTTGTCGATTGAATCCAGGAGGAAAAATCATCGTTTTTTGTTTGTTTTGGTTGGTTGGTCATTTTGTTGTTTTTACATCTGCTGGCCACATCATTTTGGAAACTGAATGCCCCGATTAGGAAAGGAAAGAATACCATCACCTAAAATTTTTGGCAAAATGTACCACAAAAAACGTTTGCATCCCCTGCTCCTCTAATTCCTAATCCGGGAATGAGGCTTGGTTTCTCATATTTTAACAAGTTTGAAATTTGGATGCATTCTTGACATTGATCCTATGCATGGTATGCAGTGGTGTGTGTTTTTAATGCCTCATGAAAGGTAGTATTAAATTGATGGTGATTCTTACATCCATTGTATTAGGATGCTCGGGGTGCCACAACAAAACACAATAGTCGGAGTGGACTACACTTATTTTCTCAGAGTTCTAGAGGCTGGAAGTCCAAGGTCAAGGTCTGGGCATGTTTGGCTTCTTCTGGAGCCTCTCACCTTGGCTTGCGGGTGGCCGCCTTCTCACTCTGTCCCCTCAGGGCCTTTTCTCTGTGCACCCCACAACCTTGATGTCTCCTCCTCTTCTTGTCAGGGCACCAGTCAGATTGGATTAGGGCCCACCCTTATGACCTCATTTAACCTTCACTAACTCTTTCCAGGTCCTAGCTCCAAATAGAGCTACATTGGGGGATAGGGCTCAACACCAAAGTTGGGGAGTCGTACAATTTAGTCATCAGCAATGGTGTCTTAGAATCAAGAAAATAAAGCATAAACCTTATAAGCAGTAAAAAAGAAATGAGTGTTTACTGAAGAAAACAGGAGGGATTGTCACACCTTCCCTGATAGCCAGATGATTCTGACCCATGGCTGACCACCTCAGAGGCCGAGCTCAGACCCAGCATTCCCTTCACCCACAGCCCTCCCCTCCCCCAGTTCATAAATGGCTCCCACCACGCTCTCTGTCGTCTCCACAATAATTTGACTCCCTCTAGTTGACAATTCCCACAGAGGGAGAACCACATGTTGTCCCTGAACATAATGCATCTTATAATGTAATCTTTTTTTGAGTAAATCTTTTCTTTCTTTAACCACAGGGTAGTCTTCTCCTGCCTGTGACGGGGAGGAACTGGACCTCTATGCTTCAGTTGAAGGAGAGCAAAGTGGTGCCTGCACTATGATGGTAGCCATGTAAAAATATAGACGCCAAGATGAAGCCAGTCGTCCTGTTAGAAAGGAAGGGAATGGGGGCCTGAGGATGTGTTTCCCATCTTTAGAAAATGTCCTCAATGCTTCACAAGAAGGTTTACACATGAAGAAGCCCTTCACCAGCCTGTTCCCAGGTGTTGGGAATGCTCCCTGACTCCGGACAATGAAAAGTTCAGGTGGCCCTCTGGTCTTGTTCCAGATAGTCCATAAAATGCACAATCAGAAACAGTTGGCCAAGAATGGATGAGGCCCCTGTCCGAAGGAGGCTGCCTGATGCTGCTTCGGGGTTTTCCCAGTAGTAAGTCGATTAGGAAAGCTTTCCTTTGGTTTCCCCCTTGTTTTGTACACTTTAATTACTAATTTAATCAAGCCTGTGCTTGACTAATGTTTTCTACAAGCTCCTCCTCTCACTTCTGTGACGTAGGTGCTATTCAGTTTTGCACTTTGGCCAGAGGAGCTCCCAAGGCTCAGCCCAGGGAGATGAGGCGGTGCAGGCAGTGCCACCAGGCAGCCAACATTCGCCGACAATCACGGCCAGTGCGGGAGCTGCTTGAATACCTGATGTCTTCCCGAAATTAGTTCTGCTTTACTAATGTTATAAAATGTGTGCAACTCGTTTATTGCGCAATCTCAACATGCTGGGATGTAAGCTCGAGTGCCTCCATTCACTGCCTTCCATCAAGCTCATCTAATCTCCCATTCCTATCCCTCAACACCTTCCTCAAATTTCATGACTTCCTAATCACTTTGGGTTATTAAAAGTCAAGTCAGTTTAAAATTTCCATCTCAGACTTCATTTAACTCTTGTCTGCTCCCCAACTTCCAAGCAAAGATTACACCTCCCAACCTGCCAAGGCAAAGCTGGGCTGAAAAGAGTGTGAGCAAGAATGCAAGTGTCACTCTCTGCTGGTGGTCTCAGCTCTCAGCATAGCACAGGTGGACCTGATTGGGACCATGCCCCCCACCCCTATACCCTCCCCTGGGATGGGAGGTCCAACAGCTTTCACCTCTTATTGTGTGTCATAGACTAAATATTTGTCCTCCCCCCAAAAACAAAATTCACGTTGAAATGAATTATCACATTAAGCCCTAATGTGATACAATTAGGAAGTGGAATCTTTGAAGATTTATTAGGCCATGAGGGTGGAGCCCTCATGAATCAGATTAGTGACCTTTTAAAGGAGACTCTGAAAGCTCCTTCACCCCTCCCACCATGTGAGGATACAGCGAGAAGATAGCCAGCCACCCTTATCAGATGTCTAATCTGCCAACAATTTGATCCTGGACTTCCCAGCCTCCACAACTGTGAGAAATAAATGTTTCTTGTGTAAGCTGCCCATTCTATGGTAATTTGGTTATAGTAGCAGTTAACAAACTACGGTGCTCTGACGCCTGCCGCACATCCCAGTCTACTGCTGCTAGGCCCCACCACCCACCAGGCATGTTCTAACTCCAGATTAAATGTCTGTCTAGATCAATTTGGACCCAGTGCTAGAAATCCATTTGCAAGCATCCTCTTTAGTCATTCCAAGCACTTGTTTCCTTTAAACTCCGACTTGTCTGGGGACCAAAGTCCAACACTCTCGCAAATAGAAGCTGTGTTAAGCACAAGAAAAGTTCAATAGCACTTTAACCATCTTGGCTTCGGAGAGCAAATGTGCTGCCTCAGAGCCTCCCAGCGACTCCCTGCAGACTCTCAGGTACCTTCTGTCTGGGGCTCTCTTCGCCAGAACCTTGACTCACACCTTGAATTGAAGTGACACAATTCTTTCATGTGTGGGGGGTCCCTTCTCTTCACATGAATTGCAAGTATAGCAACATTGGGATGAACTGACAAGTGCTTGTTCCATCTAAAGGCATCTAGACAGTGATAGGTAATAAATGGAAGGATAGATAGATTGATAGATTGATAGATAGATAGATAGATAGATAGATAGATAGATAGATAGATTGATAGATTGATGATTGATAGATGATAGATAGATAGATAATAGATAGATGATTGATAGATAGATAATAGATAGATGATTGATAGATAGATAGATAGATAATTAATAGATGATAGATAGATAGATAGATAGATAGATAGATAGATAGATAGATAGATGATAGATAGTCCCAGTCATGTCAAACAAAACACTGTGGATCTGCAAACTTCCCGTTTGCAGCCCCAGTCTTGATTACAAGCTTAGTCCCTACAACAATGTATACAGTAGGCATTTAATAAGTACCTGTTGGCTGATAACTGACTCTCAATATAAAATATACCAAGTACTAGGTCACAGAAAGTAGCCCCACCCAGTGTTAAAGGGTCTTGTTTCATGGAGTGATTCTCCCAGTTTGAAGAGGTAATATGCAGAGCCTCCTATTCCTCACCTCTCTCTCCCACAGTCCCACATGGGATAACCATGAATGCACAGGCCATTGGGAAGAGGCTCACGCTTTCTGTATGGAGGCAATCTGGGCAAAGGGGCATAGAGGGGAGAACAGAGCGTGGACCAGGAGAGACTGTGGTTCTCACTCTAGCATAGACTGTGTCCCTTGTTGGATTTTTAATTGGTGCTCAAAGCACTGCCATCGGGTCTGTGCAATCCTTGTGGCCCAGTCACACACATGGGTACATGTGGGGGTGCACACATGTACATGCACACTCACATACAGCTCTGACCAGCCTTCCTCCTTTCCTTTCCTAACTCCCGCTCTTGCTTAATCTGCTCAGTCGCCTTTAGAAATCCTTGGGACATTTGCAGCGTTGAAACAAGTGTATCTCCATTTTCTTGCACCTGTATTTCTTGTAAAGAGCAATTTCATTTTGTGTTTCCATTGTATTCACTCTGACTTCTGCACTCTGGAACTTCCTCCAACAAAGCTCTCCTTGTGAAATGGGAAACACAGCTGACAGCCTCCTCCTCTCCAGTATTTTGTTCAGACTGAGAAAAATGCACAGGGCTCAGCCCGGAGCACGCCAGCCAAGTGGCGGCTTCATCCCAGGGAAGCAAAGAGAGAACAGCTCTGCCAGCTACAAGCAGGAGCTACAAGCCACTGTACCCTCTCCCAGCCCCATCTATTCCCCATTAACCTAGAAAGGAGACTTAGGAACTGGTGAGTGAGTGAACATTAGTGTTATTACGACAGCCCCTTAAATTATCTTTTGTCTCTAAATCTCACCTCCAGCAAAATCTCACTCCACAAACTTCCAGAGTTGATCTCTCCTCTCAGTCTTCTTAGTGTGGACTTTCCTGGTGTGAGTGCCAAATATGCGTCCCCTTCATCTCTTACCCGCCCTCTCCTCCCTTCTCCCCTTCAGCTAAGTCCAGCTCTTCCCTTAGGCAAGAGTGACATTCTCTCCCCCTTATCTCTGTGCCCAGAACACTACCCCCTCCCACTTACCCCTTTACCAGCCAATCTTGCCCTTGGTTGAATGAAGAAATGGGTGAATAAATGATCAAGTCTGGGAGCTCAAGAGAAATATTGGGGTCTCAGATTGAGTTTGGGGAGTCACCATGTGGCCCTAAGACTTTCTATGATTGAAAGGGGTGAGGGTGGAGACCAGGGGGTCCTCCAGAAGCTAAAGGGTGTGCACCTAAGAGAGAACGCTGAGCACACACTCAAGAAAAGCAGAGCCAGAGGAGTAAGCAGCCTCCCCATCATCTCCCCAGGCTCCCCACTTTCTTGCTACCCACCTGAGCTACAAATAGACAGAATCACTTCTCAGTCAAGGCTTGTCTTCCTCTCTCACTAGCCACACCCCCACCTCTTCTGGGAAAGAGCCTTTATGCCCTCAGTACAACCACACCACTTGGGATGAAGCTTCTAATAGCCCAATCAGCATGAACGTTTAGCCAAAAAGCTGGCATTAGAACTAGCCAAAGTGTTTCATCCGTGCATGGTGTCCTACCTGCAGGGTACACAACATTCAGAACATTCAAATCAAAATAAATCCCCTTTGAAAAGGAAACTCTGGGGTCCAGGATGGAAGCAGCTCATGTCAATGCGGCAGGTAAAACACAGCTCACGCATATGGTTTCCCCACATCCAAGGGCCAGGGGCCAGGAAGCCCTTCTTTGGGATCTGAGGAGGACGTACCCAAATGACCTAGGGCATTGCTTTAAATGACGGTTAGGAGATGGGAATCTGTTCAGAAGAGAGATCCCAGGTCTACTTCATTTTTATCAGAAGTTTCAGTGCATAAGATATTTTATAACAAGAAGTGGAAAGAACAAAGATTTTCCTTAAATTGTTTTCCTCAGGTGGAGAGCTGATATGAACAAACTGGTTATGGATTAAATTGTGTCCCTCGAAATTCATATGTTGGAGTCCTAACCCTCCAGTTCAATACCACAGCAGAATGCCACTTATTTGGTAGTGAGGTCACTGACGATATGATTGGTTGAGATGAGGTCATTAGGGTGGACCCTAATCCAATATGAGCAGCATCCCTACAAAAAGGAGAAGATTGGACACAGACGTGTACACAGGGAACGCCGTAGAAGGTGAAGGCAGAGGTCTGGGTGTGGTTTTATAAACAGAAGAATGCCAAGGTGGCCACAGCCAGAAGTCAGCCCGGGAGCCTGGACCAGCCTGCTCACAGCCCTCAGAGCCCCAACCCTGCCAGACAGTCATCTCCGACCTCCAGCCCCCAGAACCGTGAACAGTAAAGTATTGTCTAAGCCACCCAGCTTGTAGTGCTTCATTACGGCAGGCCTGGCAGACTGATACAAAAGCACAAGCAATATATCTAGAAAATATCCTTCCTGCTCAAGGTCCATCCCAAACACAGTGATCCGCCTCTGAAGCCTTGCCCGCACCACGGCTCCACGGGCCACTGAAGGCTTCCGGAACCTGGATGCAGGAATCATATGTGGCACCTGACTTCTGACCATCGTGGCACCTCCTGACTGTCCCTGGACACAGGGCCAGTGCACAGAGTTGTTACGAGTTGGGGCTTTGAAACCAAACAGCCCTGTGTTGGGTCTCTCTCTGGCCACCTAGGAGCTGCGTGCCTGTACACAGCTGGCACTGTTTCCTGTCCCTGGCCTGGAGCCGGCAGCAATACCTGCTTCCCAGTGTCTTTGTGAAGTGCACCTGAGACAATAAAGGGCACATCGCAGTCTGTGGCACATAGTGAGCACCCAGAAATGGGAGCTGGTGCTATGCTGGCTCGAGAGGATGAAGTTAGGGGTCACCCCTTAGATCAGCTGAGTCCATAAACTTAAAAGAAGAATGCTGTTTACTGACGCAGCCCCGTGGGCTCCTCTGCAGTGCACGCTGGCCCAGCAGAGGGTCCCATCCGAGAGCAAGGAAGGGGAACGGGCAGATGGCTGCAGGCAGCTACAGGGCCTGGATGGAAGGAGAACATGAGAAGCCTGAGGTCGGAGCAGCTCAGCATGCGTGTCTGACGAGCAGCACCAGAAGGTTAGCCAACCTCTCCCCTGGCTGAGAGGACACAGAATTCCTACCCTGCAGGGCAGACCATGGCCTCCTGCTGCACCCTGCCAGCGCAGAGAGAAGAAGAGGCCTCAGGTCACGCCACAAGGGGACAGAGGTGGCCTGGATGTCACTGATAGGAAAGATGTAAGTCGTGGCAAGCTCTGGGCCTGTCTAGCGTGAGGCTAAGGAAATCCATGCTCAGGGGACCCCTAAGTAGTGATGTGCTGGAAAATGTACAACAACTGGGAGGGAACGTTGCCAGTTGTCATGGTGTAAGCATTCCCACCAAACTGGAAACCATCAAGAAAATAACCGTGGGTTCACCAAGCTCCTGAAGATTTAACAATGGGCCCTTATGAGCTTAGAAGCTGGCTGCGCACACTGAAGCCAAGGTGACATTGGAGCAGACCCTTGACCCTAGTTCATCAAGATGCTCCCCACTGCCTGCCAGGCCTGTGCTCTCTGTCCACGGCAGGTCCATTGCCACACGGCTCCTCTGCTCCGTCCTCGACCTGCTCCAGCACCTGTACCTGCTGCTCCCCGCCTCCCTTGTCTACTTCCAGAAGGTGACCTGGTAGCTTGGGGTAAGGGACAAGCCATTTCAGGTACAAAACTGGGTCCTTGCTGGGAGCCTCAGGGAACGCCTTGCTCCATGCAGGATGTGCTGGCTCTTCAGAGATGAGAAGTTTGCAGGGTTGGGTAAGAGGACCCCCAGGGACCTTCAGCCGGAGCTCTGCATCCTTCAGGCGGGTTCTGAAGATGTGATGCATGCTTTACTTCCCTTTCACACACTCAGAATGGGGAAGCTCTCAGGCCACCACTGGTCCATCCACATGTCTGGACATGCGCTGACATCCACCACAGCAGCTACCAGCTGGAAGGTGCTGCTCTCTGGTTGACAAGAATCCTGCAGAGTAATATTCAGGATCCAGCTGATCAGTATTAGGTCACACTGCACTGGCCCATCTCCACGTAGACTTGTTCTTCCTGGGCAAGACCCATCTACAGCTTACATCTGTGCATGGGCTGCTTCAAGGGAAGTTCAATTGACAGGACAATGTTCTGTTCTCCTCCGGTAATGAGGTCCAGAGGAAAATGGCCCTGCCCGCCAGCTTGCCAGGACAGCGGATGAGGTTAGCCTTCAGCTCTGACGATAGCCACAACCTTGTGGCTGCCTGCAGCCAGCCCACGGGTTAGTGCACATCGGCCTGCAGGGGGCCCCAGAGCCAGGTCAGGAAGCTTCAACCCTGAGTTAAGTGAGAGGCTGGGCAAATGCCCGGCCAGAAGCTGAGAGACTGGTTTCCATCAGCCCCCACCTAACTCCCTATGGCCACAGGTAAGTCGCCCCTGAACCCTCTGGGCTTCCGAGTCTTTATTGCCTCCATATAATAGGAGGTGTGAAGAGGGATGGAGATGATTCACAACCAGCATCCCAAGATGTTATTTACAAAGGTAAAGTAACGGTGGGAATTTGAAGGAGGAAAATGGAGTTTTATCCAAAATGCTTTATTGATCATCCAACCACTGCTGACCTCAGTAAATCCCGGCCTGTACCGCTGGAGCCAAAAGCTTGAGGTAGCAAGTGCATTGCCCAGATTGATAACACTGTTAGGACCCCTACAAATAGCCCCTATGAGCCTGTGAAGATGAGAAAAGTAAACCTTGGTCAGCACTAGCAAACACCTGGTGTAGTTCCTTCCAGTCCTCACCAACATGGCCCCACACTCAGGACACAAGCCTGGCCCACACCCACTGGGATAATCCCAAGACAATCTACTACTAAAGAACCGGGCATTGCCTGAGGTCATTGCCAAGTTGTCATAAAGGAGATGGAAGACGGCTCAGGACTTCCTACCCACTATCGTTGCCTCCACAGTCAACTATACAAGGACACTCATTACTCTTTGGTTCGGGAAAATCACGGGAGACCAACCATCCCTATCCCCCAATCATAGACCCAAAGCAGGTAAGCCCTAGTTAATGGAAGAGCCCTCTTATCAGCCATACTTGATTACTATTTCATATCTCAGTTCCACATGAAGGGTTTTTAAACTTTATATAATTTTCCAAAAAGAGAATCGAATCTGAAAGTGACTTCATAACGCAGCCCTCCCACGTCCTTTACATCCTTAGTCCTAGAACACTGCGCAGGGCTTCACAACCCAGCTCAAGTGAAGGGTACCCGAGCCTGTGTGAAAGCTGGGAGCTTAGTCACTTGATGAAAAGGAGAGGCTCTGGCAGTGGGGGTTAAGGATAAAATGGAAATTCAACTGCACACTATTTATATACATTCTTGTGAATACATATTTCATTAAAGATTTTTTAAGAGCCAATTCTGTATTCCCAATTTAAAATAGTCAAGTGCACACAGCATCCTTGGGAAGGTAACTCCATTTGACACGTGTGCCCCAGATGGAATCAACTCCCCCCCAGCCCCATTCTTCTTCGCCGCGTGCAGGAGCCTCGTTCCTTTTCTCTTTTCCTCTCAGGCCTGAGAAGCCGCCCTCCCTGCTAGCTGTCACCCAGGTGGGTGTTCTCCTTAATGCTATGGAGCACGCTGGAATGCAGTGTGAATACAAGACGCTACAGCTAATAAAGTTTATCAGAATGGCTTGTCATTATTTTTGCATCATTATACAATTACTGCAGCTTTGGAAGGTAATAAATCACTGCACAGGTGACAAATGGAGAAGCTAAGAAGGACAGTTATTCTCACAGATAAAGCAACTGCTGACACTAACGAGATGTGGTGACTTGGTGTTCAACCTTTTAAAAAGCGTCCTGTGGTCCTCGGAGGTGTCAGCGGCACAGCCATCTACACCTGAAAGCATGCCAAGTCCATGGCTAAGACCGCAAAGGAGCTGGAAACTGCAATGGCTCCAAGAATGAGTGTCCCGATTTCACTCCTCGATGGCCCAGAGGGAGCATCATAATACCAACAACCAAACTCCAGCGAGCCTAAGCTTCATTGGCTCAGCTCTGTGTGCCAGAACAGCCAATCATCATTCACCCCAACCCAGGGATGTCTCTAAGGAAGCCTGTGTTGTCATGCATGCATACGTATGTATGTGCACACATGTGTTTGAAGTTGTCTAAGTACTGAACTGTCTCTGCATAATTTCCTAAAACACTAAATTTTGAGTTGTTTTTTACACTTAGGTAAAAAATAGCAGAGCATATTTTCTGCAGACTATTAAAAAAATAGATATCTACACTAAGGTCAAGCAGGAGATATCTGAGCCCAAGAAACAATACTCTAGGAGAGAACTGGGAAACGTATGAAGGGGTTGGAAAAGAAAATTGGTTCAACTCCACTCTGATGCTGATGGCTGTGTGGCTGAGGTGCCCCTGACTCTCTCCAAATTGATCACTAAGCTCCTAGATCACAGGAATGATGAGAAAAGAGATAAAGGGAACCTCTCCCAGAAAGTTCTAGGGAAGCCATATATTTGAAACCAAACTACACCACTAAATAAGAAAGCACCTTGGTTTTAATGAGCAAGTCAGGCAACTAGTGCCTGGAAGTGGGAAATGCTAGGGCAGGGAATTACACTCTGGAGAAGTGGTTCTCAAAATGTGGCCCATACCGGGATCGGGCCTAAACGGGCAGTCAGACATCCCACGAGGGGTACCAGATTGGAGAGGGTGCAGGCTGGGCTGAGGGACACACACCTCCCCCCCCTCCTTGCATGAATTTCATGCACCAGGCCTCTAGTATCATATAAGCTGGCAGCTCATGTTACCTTCATCCCTTTATTCAAATAAATCTCAACCTTCAGGATGAAAGAAGATGAGCAGCAGGTGGAAATCAGAATCTTACCCTTCCATATAGATGGATGAGCAGCTTAACCAAAGATGGTGATTTTATTCCCCGTAGAGACATGAACTCACCTGAGCCAAGTTCTAGTGGCCAATCCCCCTGAAACTGAAATGAATTCCAAAGCTCTGAAGCTCATGGCCTGCATGACACTCTTCAACCTGCACCCAATCTACAATCAGGGTTTTCCAAATATTGAAGCAATTTGGGGCCCTGTTGAATCCAGCTGAGTCCAGCACCAGGAAACCACCCCAGAGGACAATCATGCCATGTGGGGTTCACACTGAGCCCATGGAAACAGATGCTTCCTCACATAGGGAATGGCAACAGGATATATTTTATAAGCTTCAGCAACTTCTAAAATACCCATCAATCCTTTCACCCACACAACTTCCCAAGGTGCCAGCATCTCCCAGGGTCTCCTCTCCAAATTAAACAAGCAGAGTAAGGGCACTGGAGGTGGTTCAATCCTTCCTCTGCCCCAACCCTTCCCGAAACACACACACACACACACACACACACACACACACACACACACAAGGGCCACAGTGAGGTGGCTCAGCTTGTACCTTCTCATCCCTAAGACTCCACCACATCCCAGAGAAGCCTCCTCAGATTAGCAAGATTGGGGTGGGGAGTTACTTCCTTCCCCTTGTTCACCACATGCGGGAAAATGATCATTTTGTATGTTGCATGCTGGGTGATCCATTCCAATCCCCTGGAGAGTCCCTGGGTCTGCTGAGCACATTCATTCTCTTGTTTCTAATCTATTCTTTTGATTTGCACAACTTGAACCTACTGTCACCCTTCTAAAGGGCGGGGGTCAGGGGAGAAGAGGAAATGAGAAGCAAGGGCAGAGGGAGCAGGAGAGAGGGAGGGCGAAGGAGCTTGATCCTGTCATTCCCCAGCTAGAAACTCCCCTTCATCTAGGACAATCTGCCTATGCCCCTCATTCACCACCTCAGCAGCCTGGCCCCAGAACTTGCCTGCACGTGTCTATCCTGCATTTTCAAGGTTAAGTGTAATGACAATGATAGTATGACAATATCATCATTATCATCAGAGCTGGGCTGATCTAAACTAAAGACTAGAATGGGCCTGATATTCAGCTGGAAGACGCACAAGAATCGCATGAGGTTGGTTACGATTATTATCACTATTTCATAAGCTAATAACTGGGAAAATCTGAAATTTGAGCTCCAGCAATCTGACCGCACATCTCCATGTTCCTAATCATGATGTTAGACAGTAACCGTTCCCTAACATGGAACTCCTGGGCCCTTCTGTGCCCTGTGCTTCTTACCCGCCTGGCAGTGAGAGACCTGATGAAGCTGCAGTTCAGGAATAACATTCCTTTCCCCAAATCATGATTGGTTGCTCTTTTTTCAGCCCCACGTCAGAGGATACCTTGTATGTACAGAAACTGGATAAAAATAATCAAGAGATACTGATCATCTGGACCCAAGAACCTCAGGATCCTGGCATCGGATCCCAAGACTGGCCACACAGTAGTGTTGAAGGGAAGGACACGAGAGCACTGTGTTCAGAGGGCTGACTAGGGGCTGGAATTGTCACTTTGGGTGGGGTGGGGGCTGGGAGAGATTGCAGAAGAAAACTGGGGAGGAAGCCAAGGACATATCTGCCTTGTTTTAAAGTTTTGCCCCCGCCCCCCAAATAAAGGTAAGGCTATTCTCGTCCTTCTTTAACGTCTCCTCCCTCATCTCCAGCGACCCTCCTCCTAGGACACAGGAAGGTCAGAATACTATGTATTAAATTAAATTTTTAATTTATTTTATTTTTACATATGAAATATTTTACACATACCAAATGGAACAGAAAATAATTTAACAAACGCCCTTGCACTTACCACCCGGCATTTAAATAGACTTTTTAGGAGCAGTTGAGAATCTTAATCAGTTTTCAGAGCATTGCTATTTACAGGAAAATATGTTCTAGATTCTAAAAAAAAAAATGTCTTAGAGATGAATTCCTAGGATACCCCTGGCAGTCAGCAGTAGGGTTAAGTAACCGCCTCTGAAGAACCTAGGGTTCGGAAGGTTCCAACACAAGGCCAGTGACTTCCATCTTCCCCATCCATAGCCTCTCCCCCCACCATCACCACCACCACCGTGTCCAGAGCAGTTACTTACACAAAGTCTCCCAATGGAGAGCTCACTTGGACTGCTTCTCGGTGAACCAGCCGAGCCGGCACCATTTCCACCTGACCCATAAAATGTGCCTGTCCTGAGAGCACATAGCCAACCAACTTGATGGACACACCAGGCCTTTTACTAACGGCTGAGTATGTCACATTTCTGAGGTTAGATGTTTGCAAGTTAATAGGGATCATCTAGAAACAGTGCAGGGCAACCCACAGCAGGAAGGTCATTACAAGAGGGGTTATGGGTACATGGGGATCTTCCATTGCATCTCCAAATCCACTCTCCAGTCTTACCCTGGGAGGCTGACCTATATGGACCACAGGAGGGCTCCCTTGCTTCCAGCTTTCTATTGGGTTTGGTCTATCGGGGAGCACCCACAGGGCGTGAAAAAAGGGAGGAGAATGTGGTCCAAGTATTTATCCTATTGGTCCTTCCTGACCCTCGCTTTTCTAGGCCTAAGAGGGGTAAGGAGCCCTGATATTCCTGCCCTGGGACTCTGCATTATCCCTGAGGGTTCCCTTCATCCTGACTACGTATTTGCACAGATTCTATTAAAGTCCCCTCAAATTGCCCAATTCGAGTGTGATCCTATTCCTGCTAAGACTGTGACAATAGTCTTAAGGAAGGAACTGAAACCTCTCAGCACCCCTCACATCTTGCCACCTCCCCTCTCGCGGACAGATGACTCAGCCAGGAGCCACCAACACAGGCTGTTCCCACGCCCGGTAAGGGAGATACAATCCTGAGGCCTCGTTCAGCTGCACGTGCCCTGAGCCCTCTGCCCTGGGCTCTCCCAGGCGTACTTGGTGAGCATGGCATTGCAGGTGAGGGCACTCCACACTCCTGCTCCCACCAAATGAAGGCCCCCCCAATTCTGAGCAGCTCTCTTATGCTTTATGCTTCTTCATAAAAGGATAGGACATATTATAAGCAAAATAGGCTTGCTAAATATAGTCTATTCAGCCTAGGGAAGGCTAAATTATTCATAACCAGACCAGGATATACAATGCACGCTAAACGCAAATCTATTTTTTTTTATTTTGGTATTTTTCTGGGGCCTGTGTATTCAGCACCCTGCATTGATCTATAATGCCCCCCCCCCCCCCCCCCGCCATGGCTTCATTGGCTTAGGATAAAGTTCTCAGCATCAGGGCCAATTACCAAGCTGTGAATACCCGTTGTCTCGCCCTCTGCAGGACAGTGGCGCCCACAAGGTCATCAATGGTCCATCCTGTGCAACGTGGTTCTGGAGGCATGAGCATCCCGAGAAAGGATCATCAGCTCCCCACAGAGCCCCAAGGATAAACAGGCCCTAAAACAGACATCAGAGGGACCAGGCCAGCTCAGCATCTATTGCACCATGAAGGCAAGATGGGACAGGATGACGGTGACATGAAAGCCACTGAGCCCTTGAGATGATCAATGCCCAGGAAACGGTGCACAAGTCCCCTCCCAAACAGAGGTCCCATCTGGGCTGGTGCATTGCGAATTATTTTCAGCCCGAGCCCCCTTCACACAGAAGCTGCTGATTAGATTTTTTTTTTCCTGCAGTATGAGAATCGCTGTGGAAAATACAGACGTCTCTGAGACATTCTTCTTTTTCCTATCCGTGCTTTCCAAACAAGACAAGGTAGAACCATGCGATAAATCACAGATATCAGCCGTTCCCTTCTTTCTGAATGCCACTCCAGGAGCCGCAGGCTTAGGCAATGGACCATGACCAAGACGCTTCGTGGGGGCACCTCAGAATCTCCCCTGAAAAGGTGGGAGGGGGGCGGTACAGTGGATCAAGCTATAAAGAGAGATTAGTAAGTAATAATCTGCCAAGATACGGCATTTCTGTCCTAAAAGTACAGGGAAAACTGTCATAAATAGATTATCTCGCTGCTAAAACGGATACAGATTTTATGAATAGCAGAAAGAAAGAGGTTTTCATTGAGGACAGAATGTGGTATTCAGATTGAAATGGACAGCGAGGTTGGTCATGCATCTATTCCCAGGTACCCCACTGCTCCTTAAACTCCTTGGAGATTGGGGTAAGTTCTGTTTCCTACATGTGCTCACAGGCTGTATAGACTTAAAGGGCAAACCTTCTGCTACTTGACTCCTGTGAGTGATTTGGGTAGCAGCCCTTAGCCTTCCAGAACCTACTGTCAGAGGACGTGGCTGCATAGATCACCTGACCAGGGGCAATGAGCAATAGGGAACTCTGCGTGCCTGGTGGATCCTGACTCCAAAGCTGCCACTCCCAGCCCTGGCGATGGCCCAAACTTCAGGATGCTTCATCTTGCAAATGACTGCCTGGATTCCTCCGGTGTGAGAAGAGTGTGCTTTATCGATCAAAGCAAAGAGCCTGGATGATGGATTCCGCAGGACTTCCTGGAGCCAGCAAGCCTCCTGCACGCTAGTGAGCATTTTGTTCCATTGCCTGGATCCCTGGATGAGGAGCTCCCTGAAAGTTTAAACCAGCAGAGCAAGCCCTATCCAAAGTCAACGTGCTGGGAGGCACCGGAGTACATGGGAGAGAGGCCACCTGGGCTCGGACCCCAGTTCACATGCTTGTCGGCTAGGGCCCTTGGGCAAGTCACCGGCCCTCTCTGCAGTTAATGAGAGGCAACACCCGCGTTGCCTGATGCCCGGGAAGGCTGCGGAAGAGCATCTGAGAAAGCGCCCTGTAAACACCACAGCACGGACAACCCGGGAGACACCACCCTTCTCACCGCGGAAGCCATCGCAGTCCTGAAACTGTACCAAGCCCATCTGCTTTCTCCTTCCACCAGTAACTCCAAGCGGAGTCCCCTCACCGCCATCACCTGGAAACTTGTTAATCAAGCAAATTATCAAGACCCAGACCCAGTGCATCAGAAATGCTGGTGTAGGGAGAGGAGGAAGCGGGAGAGACCGATGTTGACCAGGCCCTGCAAGTGATTCTAGTGCACGTTCAAGTGTGAGCCACTGGTCTAAGGAACGTGGGACTTGTCTGACACTGGGTGTCTCCATCCCAAGTCGACTGGGACTTCCTTGCTCACCACCTGGCCCTCTTCAGCCTGAGACAGAGAAGAGGGGGCCCATCCCCTGCCCTAGCCCTGGTGGAAGTTCAAGCTGGAGGGAAGCAAGCATGGCCTCCATATCAATCTGCAAATGGGCAGAGCCCCAGCATGTGTTCTGGATTTGACTCGCTGAGCCTGGTGAAGCAGGGGGTGGCAGGGGCTGGGGAGGAGACCAGTGAGTCCCCCGGGGCATTTGTGGGATGTGAGCACCCAAACCCGGGGCAGGTGATTCCCTCAAGGGCCCCTCTCAGCCCAAAGCTGGTTTTCCTCATTCAGTACAGACACAGATTCTCTTACATTAGTACACTGCACGGACCCTTCCAAGTTACACACTGTGCTTAATCCTCAAGCCTCCCCAAAACCTCCCCTTGCCCCCTGCCAATCACATCAGGCCTATAAATAGAGAAGCTTCGGGGAAAGGAGTGGCTGCAATTGCATGATTTATTAAGATGATTATATATTATTTATGTAATAATGACATACGTGATTATATAGCATTATAATCACGCCTATATTCTGGCTTTATTAGCCATAAAACATCATTTCTGCTTTTAAGGCTTTTATGGTTTTTTAAAAGACTTTAATTATTTGTAATTTTATTGGAATGCACCCTGAGGTTTTAGAGTGAAGAAGGCTGCTCTAAAAATCAAATATACGGTATAAGTAAGTATTTGGTGTCTACTATCATTTCAAGAGATTTAGCCGAGTATTAAAAGGTTTGGTTGTCCCAATGTGTGGCTGGAAAGGACACCGTATGGTTCAAAACCATCATTCATTTATTCATTCATTCGATGAGCGGACACGTGCTGAGGGCCCAGCATAGGCCGGGCACTGCGCAGGGAATACCTTGGGATATGCTTTCTCTGTATACATGGGGAGGCGTTTCCAGGGAAGGACCTCTGGGGTCCAGAGAAGACCCTGTCACCAGGTCTCTGCAGTCTGTATGATTTCACCTCGCTCTAAACAAGGGTGTTGGCCCTGGCGGGCTGTGAGGCCTTGCCCTCTTCATAAGCATGGTTTGGCACAGGTACTCTAACCTGGGTCACTGACCACACATAGAAAGAGAAGTCAGAGCAAGGGATTGCCTCCCTGGGCCCTGGCTGTGCAGGGACTGAACCCAGGAGCCCAGGAGTTCTAGACGGTGAGGCCAGGGACCCCATACCAGGGCCACCAGTGGAGCGCTCACTGCGGCCTCTGGGCGACTTTCCCCACATACCCTCTCCGATGTCAGGCCCACAGCCCTGGCAGCACACCCATTCACCCGTCTAAGCCATCATCAGGCACTGGCAAAACAGAAGCACCAACTGTGATGTCCTAGCTGGGGCCGGGAACCAAGCCTGGTGCCCATATCCGTATTCACTGTGGTGCCTGCCAAGGTGCCTCATCCGTGAGTCTCCATGGCACAGAGGAGGCTGTGCCTCTGCACCCACAGGACCTGGCCGCGGCCGATGCCAGCTCTCCTCTGCCCAGCCAGCCGCACCGCCCTTCTCCTGGAGGATCTGCAACCTGACTGCCCTTCTCAGTCCTGATGAAACAGTTAAATCCTTTTAAAATTTTCTGAGGGGGATGTCTCATGTCTTCATGTGGATTAGGAAAGCCTATTTTTAAAATCAAAGAACAATCTTTAGGGGAAGCAGCTTCCTCACCAGGGACCTGTAGGTGCACTTGACCCATAAGGAGCACTGGCTGCCGGAGGAAAGCTGGTCAGGGCTCGGGAAGGAGCGTGTAGACCCCTCTTGCAGCCAGCTAGCTGTCCACAGGTCGGGGGGACCCACCAGACAGCGAGGAAAAGTGGGAAATCATGCTTGAGACAGTCCTTTGGAAATCGAATCTAGGGTGTGAAGGAAGCTCAGGACCTCCTGGAAGCAGGGACTAGATAAGCAAGAAATCACTTAGTGGCCCCTCTGACTTTTCCTGGTGCTCAGCAATGTCCCGTTAGCACCTCTGCCTGAAAGTTAAGGTAGAAAGACCCAGTCATTGTCACCCGAGAGTGAAGAAAGAACCCAGGCACAGGTCCTGAAAGAGCCAAGTCCAGGCAAGAACACAGAATGGCAGGCAGGGCGTGGTGGGCACCTGTGGCCGGATGCCTCCTCAGTGCGGGCACAGGGCTGGGCTTGGGAGAGTAGGCTTCCATCCATTCTTTGGGATCCTTCGGGCTCTCTCAGAGCAAGCTAATAGCCAACATCAGCCTGGCTTCTCCAGCACCCACTGCGGAAGGCCAAGCCAGCGGTGGATGCTAAACGACAAAGCCCTGAGGGACAGGTGAGCAAATCCTCGGGTTATCCATCTGTCCGCTATTCTTATGCTCAACAGAGGCACATCACCTCCAAGGGCCCAATTAGCTTCTCAAAAAGATCATCTACCCCACCCCCAAATTATCCCACATAACTGGTATTGGGAATCTTGATCTCCCTTCCCCATTCTTTATCACCTGGGTTGCTGGGTCCTTGTTGGATGAACAACATTCTGTGGGACACAGAGCATAAGGAACTCCCATGGAGCAACTGGCCAAGACGGCAGAGCAATGACATAGAAGCCGGGTCCTAAAGGTTAGGTAGGAGTTTGCCATGGAAATGAGAGGGGAACAGCCCCGGCAAGAGATGCAACAGTTGAGAAGCAACAGAGCCAAGAGGAGGGGTAACCGTGGAATCCAGCCTTGAAGACTTCCCATGCTGCCCCTGCTAGCTCAGGGAAGGGACCTACAGCCAGCGTCTCTGCCTTTTGTAGGCTTCTCTGGGTCCCTGGCACAGTGGGGTGCCCCATCTCCTCTATCAGTTCCCTCGCAAACATCTGATTTTACATTCTTTTTTTTTCCAAACAGGCACAAAAATAATCTCCAAAGTTGACATGCCCAGAGCTCCTTAACATGCCCACGTCTGTGAGTCTGTGAGCTAGTCTCCCACCCAGCGTGACTCCGACCTCCCTCCGACGCTGCTGTGGCACTTTTAATGTTTACCATCCTGTGTCACCCTGGGTCTGAGCTACTCTTCCAATTAAAACCTGGTTACACTTCTCTTTCCAAGTGCAAAAGAATCCAATTAAAGTTAATGAAAGCAATCAGTCTGCAAGTCTCGGGGTGTTCTGCCCCATTTGTGAGCACAGGTAATCACGGCGCTGACCTTGTGGAGGGAGCCGAGGCCGGGTCGTTCTCTGTGAGGGAGCCAGGCTGGGCCGGCCGGGAAACCCGTAATTGAGGAGGTCACGCTGCACGGGTTCCCCGCGAGCTCAGGATGCCATTAAGCACTAACTGGGAGTCTGTTCTTTCAGGAGCCTTACATTCACCTGGCTGCCAGACGGCTGGAGGGTAGCAGTGCCTCCCCTTAGAGCTGAGATCCCGGGACATCCCTTGCAGGACCCTGACTTTCTATCTGGCTCCCACGAGGCTGCTCTGGATCCCAGGATACAATCATTACGGCACCCAAAGACCCTGAGGGGGGATCAGCTCAAGTCCACTGTCTGAGTTACTACGACACTCTCCAGCCCGTGGCGCTAACGAGATGGACATGCTGAGTGATCCGGGTAGGACCCCTCATCAACGAGACCCCATGGCCATGCAGGGAGGCTATGAGGACACATAGCATAAGGCTTTTTGCTTAATAAACACTTGCTGATTTAATATCAAAAATATGGACCCGGGGCCCAGCCAGTGTGGCTCAGTGATTGAGCATCGACTTATGAACCAGGAGGTCAGGGTTTGATTCCCAGTCAGGACACATGCCCAGGTGGCAGGCTCAATCCCCAGTGTGGGGCTGATCAATGATTCTCTCTCATCATTGATGTTTCTCTCTCTCTCCCTCTCCCTTCTCTCTAAAATCAATAAAAAATATTGGTGTTTTTTTAAATATGAACCCATGAGGGTTGCTTGTCACCGTTCATTCCCGTGGGGGCGTGTCCTCCCCGGGCCACTCCTGCCACCCCAGTTCCACAGAAAAACCGCACTTCCATCCAAGCCGCATGGGTTCCTCGGGGCTCTGCATTATTTGGAAGGCTGACTCACCCGAGAGTCATTTCTTGGCAGAATCGTGCCGTTTTGACCACAAAGCGATTGTCGCATGGTTTCTGTTTCCTGGGAGCACTGCCCTTAGCTGTGAGACTCTGACCCTGACCTTGCCTGACTCCGGTGCCTGAGCTGGCCCTGCTCTCGGGGAGCCGCAGCTCTGGCCGGGAAACAAAGCTGACACTTGTGAGCAGCTGGAAAACCGAACAAGGCAGTAAATAATTCAGCGCTACTCAATTACATAATTGATTAATTATAACTAATTGCTGCTTAAATGAACTGCTCTAGTCCACATTGATCTTCCTGGGCTCTGACCTCCTAGAGGGGCCAGGGTCTCAGCCGCTCCCCCTGGCTCGTGCACACAGCCCAGAACATTCCCTGTCCCATCACGGATGCGTCTCCCCCCTTACAATGGAGTGTCCCCCAGGGCAGGGCCAGGTTTTTCTGAGCCGGCCCTGGTTTCTTCCTCCTCCATTTCCCACAGCAGAATCAGCCCATTCCAAGCATAAGGCTTTTTGCTTAATAAACACTTGCTGATTAATATAAAAAGTATGGACCACTGTTTATATAGCCAGTGTGTTCCCAGCTCTACATGCTCATGGGTATAAACAAGGGTCACATAACCAGAATTGATTTTACTTTCATATTTAGCACCCCACCCTGGCCACCAGCATGCTTTTCAGAGTGGCCCATCCTATGTTGCTCTACTCTGTCTTGTTAAGCCAACAAGATGGTGATTCCACAGTCGTGTGTCACCGGCCACACTGCCCTCTAGGATCTGTCCTGAGGCTACCACTCTGACTGTCCATGCAAGACCTTCCTTTCCCTTAGGAGTTGTCTGATGGCTGATGGAAAGGAAGGGAAACCCGGGACTTGCCCACCTTTAGGGATCCAGGTCCCCACTGGGCTTGAGCAATGGGAGGAGTCTTTACTCATCACTGGGTTCCCATAACCTGAACAAGACCACTGTATCAGTCAGCTGGGGCTGCTATAACAAAATACCACAGACTGGGTGGCTTAAAGAACAGAAACTAATTTTCTCACAGTTCTGGAAGCTGGAGGTCCAAGGTCAAGGTGTCAGCAGGTTTGATTTCATTCTGAGGCCTCTCCCCTTGCCATAAAGGGCTAATGTCTTGCTATATGTTCATGTGGTCTTCCTTCCGTGTGCATCTCTGTCCTAGTCTCCTTTTCCAACAAGGATGCTGGTCAGATTGAATAAGGGCCCACCCACATGACCTCCTTAAAGGCCCCATCTCCTAAAACAGTCACATTCTGAGCTATGGAGGCTGAGGACTTCAACATACGAATGTTGTGGAAGACACAATCCAGCCCATAAAAACTACAGTAGTCTAAGTGCTTAATAAGTGTGATGGGCTTAGGGAAATGACAGAGGGACAGGTGGATGGATAGAAAAATAGGATGACCGCTACAGAGGTGGGACAGAACAAGGAGCCCGAGAAATGGGTTGGAAGAGTCTTTCTCAGTCCTGGCCCTTTCGGTCCTGCCTCATCCTTTTCTTTCTGCCTGGAAGGGACCATCTTTGAGGATGATTTCCTTTGTTTGCTCACAGCCATGAAGAGAGACAGGACTTTGGTAATCGAGTGGAGAGCGATGATAAGGGATGTGGCACCAAAGTGGGCGTGGACATGATCTGTGCTGCTGTCCCCACATGGGCCTCTGGGGAGGGTCGAGCTCCCTGGGGGAGACAGCAGAAGACAGAGCCCAGGCCCTGGCCTCCCACGTGATACCAGGAAGTGCTAGCTCACCACTGAAGTGAAGACTTTGTCAATAACCAACCCAGGAAAGGGAGACAAAGCGGGAGCCGGGCCTTTGTCTTTTCCTGTTCAGCACAGTCGTCACCGCAGTTGAACAGGAGCTGCGTGTCTGGCCGCGGGAGCGGGGAGAGGCCCGGTAATCGCGCTGAGCCCACAGTGCTCAGGGTCAGCAAAACAAAGAGGAGGAAATTGCCTGCACAGATTGGCTCCAACGTCAGGTTCAACGAAGAAGAAAACACAATTTGTTCATTTGGAAAATGATTCCAGTGACGTGAGTGCCATTCACATGGTGGGGATTCAGGGGGAAGCAGGGCAACAGCCCCTGGGGGAGGCCCCTCTGGGGGAAAGAGGCAGTTTGCTGCTTTCAGACCCAAAACAATTCTGCAGGTCAAGCAAGCGGATAGCACAATACCCTCTGTAGCACTGATGTGTTTAGGCACTAATGCCTTGCGAGTCAGCAGGGCTCCGAAGGGCTCCCAGCAGCTCTCCAGAGGCAGGTATCAAGGGCGCCTGGCCTGGCACCCAGAGCAGGCCACACTGCCCAGGCACCCCAGGACCTGGGGTCTCTGAGGCAGAGCTGAGGGCAGGCACCCGTGGGCTCCTCTTGCCGGAAAAGGGGGATGTCAGCTCACAGACACGCCTGCATCCATCCACCACACAGGACCTTACTCTAAGTCCCTTTCCCATCTGCGACTGGGACCCTGGACACCTGCCAAGCCTTGTACAGAGAAGCCAGCGTGAGGCCTGGGTGCTGGGACCATCCCCATGCAAGGCAGGCTCTAGGCTGGAGGAGCGCCCGCCACTTGGCCCGGGATGGTCCAGGTTTACGCCTATGGTCCCAGCATCATCATCAACAGCCAAGTGTCCCCATTTGAATACTAATTAAACAGATATCCCCTGGGATAGGAGAGGACCCGACCCCCACCCTGCTATGCCTTTCAGCCGCATCGCTTCTCATGAGCCTGACGCTGCCTGGTGAAGGCACATCAGGCCGGGGCCTCTGCACAGCCCATTGGTCCGCCCGTCAGGCACTGCAAACCGAGGGCCACCTAGAAAACACTGTGTGTGTAAGACAGCGCTCGGCTTCTGGTTCCTGCTCAACCAGCGGCCCGCACTGAGCACCTTTCACCATTGTGTCCACAGTCTGTGAGCCTCAGAATTCCCCAGCACAGCCGTTCCTAGCAATGAGCCCAGCCCCTCTCTCCTCATGCTCCCAAGTACCTTTGCAACGAAGCCCCATCCTCAAATGAAGTCCAGACCTGTCCCTACCAGTATATCCTGCCTGGGCTGAGACCTCCCAGACCCACCATCAGATACAGAAACAAATCCCCAACATGTAACTGGGTTCTTGTCACCACTGGGCAATGAGCAGGCAATAAGAGATGGTTTTGTGCATGAAGTGATCTAAGTTGGAATTGGAGGAATAGGGAAGCTTTAGATCTGTGACAGAGATGCAGAGGAAGAGGGACATGATGGCGCTGATGTGGGGAAGGGTGAGAACCAACCGGAGACTGCACAGGAGGGACACGAGGACAGGGATCTGAGACCAGCCCTGACCGCATCCCTGAGAAGGCCGGGCCACTGCACGCTCGCCCGCCAGCTCCCACAGATCCCACTCTCTTAGCTCTCCCACTTAACGACACTGTCTGGCATTTAATGACTCTTAAACATAATGCTGTCATTGTGGACAAAGTTTAGTTGTTACTAATTAAGTCAATGAAAATGAAAATAAAGAGCAAACATTAAACTGCTCACAATCATTCAGTGAAGCAGGATAACTTGCTCATCTATTAACACACACACACACACATACACACACACACACACACAACAAAGCATGGGGCCCGTCTCCCCCCTCCCCCAGTCTCCTCCCAGGAGTTTCTGGCCAGGCTGGTCCATTGATAGGTGAGTGGGCTCAGCAGAGCCCAGGGAAGCCCAGCCTACCTGCTCCCAGCATCCTTTGCTCACTTATGTGACCTCACAGTTTCCACTGCTATCTGCACAGGAACCGTCTGTGTGTTTTGGCCTTTAAAATTTCCAGTTTTTATTCTAATCCTAGCTGTGCTCTCGAGAGGTGCTCAGGTTGAAGCGAGCTAAAGACGGTTTTACCTTAGCCCACCTGGAGAGTGCACTAAAAAGTGGGTAATACCTACCACTTTGAAATAGAAAGAAAACATCAAGGATTTTTTTTTTATCCCAGCAGCTATTTAAAGGATGAACAGTAAATACAAGTGGAATTATACCAACTAACCATATTACCAGCAGTCAATTGCTGTGGAATAAACATTCGTATTTCCAGGGCGTTCTAATATATTCAAAGACATGGGAAATGGCACCAGAAGAATTTATCACTGACATTTGCTAAATTAGCTATTCCCGAGGTTTGCCTATATGGATGACAACATTTTTAGCACTTCAAGGTCCTTGCAAGAAAAAGTCTCTATAAAAATTCAGGACAGGAGTCTTATCATCAACACTTTAAAAATGACTGTGATTGTTACAGCAGCTTTAAAATCAAAGAGACCTAAAAAGAAGGGGGAAATTATATGTGTACTTTATATTTCAATTTTCATACATGAGATTCAAAACATAATCCTGTGATGTTTATTTCAGATAAAGCTGTTTTTACCAAAGACTTTTTTTTGTTTTCTGTTGTTTTCCTGAGCCAAAGTCAACGCAAAGCTTAGCAAAGACCCACCAGCCAGATAATGCCCATCAACAACTCCCCACTTAACCGGGGCAGCGAGCTTGACAGTTCAGTTCCCAGCCGGTTCAGCCGTGCATGCTATTTTGGCTGCTGCCCTAATTAATGACTAATCTATAAAACGGGGCTAAATACACACACCTCATACATGCCACACACATAATTACAAGGACTGAATCAGATCAAACGTGGTACCTGGCCGGGTAGGTGCTTGGTAGAAGTTTAAACTTTATGTTTCTCTTTGTTTTTCCCTGACATTCTGTAAACACCTATGATCTTGACTCTTCTGTTTCCAAGGCTATTTAGAAATCAATAAAAACAAAACAAAAAGATCTTTTTGTGTGATAAATGCTTCTAATGTGGACATTTTCCAAACGCCACTCAAAGGGATCAGAGATCTTGGGGGTCAGTTTGCGGGTCTTTGGCTGGGGTGCCCATCCCACAGTGGCCGCAGGTCATGCCCACTATCACCAGGCTCCCTCTCTGTCGTAGAGGACAATCAGATTAAAGTCTAGAAAGGGACTGGACTGCAGATGTTTTTAAACTATTTTACTAGGAATGTATTGGTACACCTGCATCATTTTTGTTTCTGTAGATTCTCAATATTCCACATCAGGAAAATGCTCAAAAGTACAATGGACATGCGCAGTCTCCCCCAGCAGCAGATCTGGGCTTCCTGGTCATCTGGTCCCTCCTCTGTCTCTCCCATCCCTCCCCCAAGGACCCATCAGCTGCTATTATCCATCTACTACGTCGGTTTACTAACAACTATGTAATATGTTCTTTTGAAATCACCAGAAACCTCCAGAATTTACAAACAATGAATTCCTTAGGGCAAGGGCTACAGCTCACATTTGTTCAAAATCCTCCATCAGCACTGTCACGGCCATTTCTCAACTAATAATCTGTGGGTGGAACTTCATCTTGCTTTTTCTAATTTAGTGCTGCAATTTGGGGTCCAAACATTATGTGTTGAGGTTTTGAGGCAAGCCTGCTCTCTGAAAGATGAGCCTCACCTGGACCATCTCAGGCCCAGCCATACCACACCCTTCCTCAGTGCCATATGCAAACATGAGCCTGGGGCAGGGTAGTTTCAGCCAATCACCCAACCTTCTAATGGTCAAGGACGGCTGTGAAGAGGGGTACACTGAACTTCATACACCTGCTATAAAGCTTAAATAAAAATGTTGTCCTAGACCAGGCGTCCTCAAACTATGGCCCGTGGGCCACATTGCGGGTGTTTTTGCCGTTTTGTTTTTTTACTTCAAAATAAGATATGTGCAGTGTGCATAGGAATTTGTTCATAGTTTTTTTTAAACTATAGTCCAGCCCTCCAACGGTCTGAGGGACAGTGAACTGGCCCCCTGTTTAAAAAGTTTGAGGACCTCTGTCCTAGATGGTTTGGCTCAGTGGATAGAGCATTAGCCTGTGGAACAAAGGGTCTAGGGTTTGATTCTGGTTGACAGCAGGTACCTTGGTTGCAGGGGGCTCGTGCAGGAGGCATCCAATTGATGTTTCTCTCACATCAGTTTCTCTCTGTCTTTTCCTCTCTCTTCCACTCTCCCTAAAAATCAATGGAAAAACATCCTCGGGTGAGGATTAACAAAACAAAACAAAAAAATTTGACCTTGGTCTTAAAGTCTTTTTCCCCAAAATATTTATATTTATAGTTAGCACTAGAGGCCCGATGCACAAAGATTCATGCAAGAATGGGCCTTCCTTCCCCTGGCTGCCAGCACCACTTTTGCTCCGGCCAGAGTCGCCTTTCTGCCTTCCCACGCTGCCCAGAGGCCCAGAGCAGCTGGGGCGGTGCGGACTGCCTGCGTCGTCGCCATGGCGACAACGCAAGCATCCCGCCCCAGCCTCTCAGTGCCTGCGTATGCAAATTAACTTGCCATCTTTGTTGGGTTGATTTGCATACTCGCTCCTGATTGGCTAGTGGGTGTCGCAAATGTACGGTCAATTTGCATCTTTCTCTTTTATTAGTGTAGATATATATTTGTGTACACATCTATACACGCCCACTGATATGACCTAATACTTTATAGACACATGGAACCAGCTTACATATAATTTTATTTTGCATAACTTTACATATAAGGCACAGACATGGCCTTAGAATGACACGCAATGAAGCATGTCCATTTAAGCCCCGCCAGCTACCACAGCAGGACACAAGGGAATTTGAATCATTGGCTAATGTCCTGATCTGTGAGTAATTCCTAACCACAATTTAAGTTTAACCAGCCCCATAACTTCTTGGGTTTTTTTTTTTCAGCAGAGGACTCACCATGCATGAAAACAGAGTACTTGCTCCTGGGTTTACTCCTCTGGGGTATCTCTTTATGTGAGAAGACATGATATGCTCAGGCCCATGAAAAGCACTAGAATTTATTTTCCATGCTGGTTTTCTGGGCTGAGGCCACACTTCCTCCCTGCAGAAACCTGGGCCCTGGCTGTGTTTGCCACATTGGTTCTTGTCTTTGGCCTCTTCATCTTCATGCTGTGATGTCAGTCCGCCCACACACCAGGCAGGGAATGTGAAATTCTCAGAGTACTGTGGGTACGGGCCCCAGAGTGTTCCTCCTTCCAATAAAAAGAAACTACACATCTCAGTCCCCCTCCCCACACAACACTGCCCCTTGGTTTTCAACTCTACGTTGCGGCTATTATACAAAAGCCACTGTGACTCACTGTGATGAAAAATCAGACCAGGAGAACCAACTATCTCAATGACGTTCATGTGAGTCACAAACACTACACCTACTGAGCCTTTGGAGGTTCCCCTCAGTCAACTCCCTCACTTTACAAACCAGGACACTAAGGCGTGAGCAGTTAAAAGACTCACAAGAGTCCCATTCAGTGAGCACCATCCACCTCAGCCCCGCACTCCAACACTTGACCCTGAGGTCCACCCCCTCTAATGCCAGTCACCCACGTGATCAACGTGCGCTCAGGGCTCCAATGCGCCCAAAGGATTTTTCAACATTAACTCTGCTTTGCCCAACTAACTTCCCATCTCCCTTGATGAGCAGATATATGTTGGAACTCTGTGGTGTTAGCTGTTTTATGATTTATGTCAACTGCCTTTGTTGGATCCTTCAAAATAGGTGCTGGCAAAAATAACCATGAGTAACACCCTGCATTTTACTGAACACTTTCACTGACGTTATCTCACTTGATCAAGTAAATAAACAAAAGGTTTCTTTATTTAGGGAGAGAGAAATAGAAAAGGCACAGAAAGCTCAATAACCGAAGGGTCCATCGGGGAAAAAAGAAAAAGAGATTCAAAAGTATGGGTGGGGCTCAATGAAAACATCTTTTTCCTTTTTAGAGCCGGGGAGCTAAAACGCCTCCCGTCGCTTACCCATCACCATCCCCCTTCTGAGGAGCTCAAGCCTGAAACTCTGTCTGAAAAAGACATGCCCTGACCTCTCCTCCAGGTAGTGAGCTCCGCCCCATCAGAGTTCCCAGGACTGGAGTTTGCAAACCGTGTTCCCAAGGACCCTGTAACTGCTCCGGGGAGTCTGGGCGAGGCAGGGGTCTGGGTGCAGGCAGGAAGCGGAGATTCTGATCACAGAGGCTGGACTCCAAGGAGAGCTCCACTCTGGCCAGGAGCCTGATCCAGCCTCTTCCAACCCAGATGGACTGGTCACTCCCCCAGGGCTGGCTGGAGCCTTGGATCTGAAGGTCAAGGTATTTTTGTTTTGTTTTTCATGATGAAAGCATACTTATAGTGTCAGGGGAAATGATGACACACAAAATCCCACTACCTAATCATATCAGGTTTACATTTTCCATGATCTCTGGTCCTCCTTACACACACACACACACACACACACACACACACACACACATTTACAGCCATACAAGTCTACATAAAATTGTGTATCTTTTTTAGTCATGGTGTTATTATCTGTTTTGTAGTTTCTCCAAGTTCCTATCATTTCGTTTCATCTCATGATTTATAATCATAATTTAAGTGAGGAGGATTCAGATTATGCTGAAATTTGTAAATAAAGAGAACTTCTGGTTCTAACAAATCAGGTTGCTAAGGAAGCACTAAGCCACCCACAGAAGGACGCCCAGATTCTGTCTGTTAGATGGAGGCTGAGATGCAGGAGATCCCCAGCGTGACTGGGCGTGGCCTTGGGAGCCGGGGCTGTAAAGTGACATCCTGAAGTCAGGATGTGGCCAGCAGGGCCTGAGAGAGGCCCAGTATCTGAGGCCCGGAGGTTTGACCCCCAAGGAGGTGCCTTCCTCTGTGAAGCTAGCATTGGTCCATCAGACTCGAGAGCTTTGCCATTACATGATCTGGTCCCCACTCACACACCAGGCCCATGTGGGAATATTTAGTGTCTTTATCCCTGAAGGATGGACCTGGCCACCTCTGTACATGAGGACACCACCGGGTTTCTGGTCACACAGACTGAACAGCATTGATCACAACCAGCTGCAAGCATCAGTGGGGCCCTGGCCAAGGGCAAGTCGGCAGCCACCTAGGGTTTGGCCTCCTCTCTATACATGACATGTGGCACTCTGTGGAATACCTTGCCCGGGACATGGTTCCTGTTCCCTGGGGCTGGTGGTTATCTTGCTTGATCATAGCTTTATGCTGCTCAAACTTTATCTTGCTGTTCATAGCTTTATGCTGCTCAGATGGGCATACATGCCTCTGTGCCTTTGGCCTTTGTATTGAAGGGATTGTGAGGATGGCTGAAGATAATAGTCCCACTTCTCAGGGGGGTTTTGCCCTCAGGGCTGAAAAATCCCAGAATGGGGATTCCAGGAGAGAGAGGAGAGTTTTCATTTTTAATTTAGGAACTTTAACTCTGACACATGAAGGCCAGTGAGCCCCAGGCAGAGCTGATGGACCCAAGGCACCATGTCAGTATCCCCACCTAGGCATGTCACTCAACTGAACCCCTGCGTCTTCTCCCTCCTCCTGCCCTCAGACATGAGAAAGCTTGAGCTGCTCTGGACCATGCTATGGCCATGTCCCTCTCGTCCTCAAATCTCTAGTCTCTTTCACATTTAAACTTGAATTATGTATTTTGCCTTGCCTCCAGATAACATTGCCGTCTGCAATATGAAATTAGATGGAGGTGAGAGGAATAATTGCTGAGTTGTTTGAATTTTGATCATTACACTCAAAGAAGAAATGGTAACTCAACTAACTCTTCATTAAAAGTACTATATTTCATCCAAGATAGAACATGTCAGAATAAAGGTTCTTAGGCACATTTTAATGGTGCATGTTCTTAAAATACTGTAAGATTCAAATTTTCCCAAGTATATTTTACCTCTAATAAGACTAAAATGAATATAGTTAATTGTCTCAAGGAAAAAGCCAGTCATTTGTATATTAGAGGACAGCAGCCCATGGCCAGCGTGTCCCAGGTGCCCTGCGTGGGGATTGGAGGGATGCCAGGGAGCTCACACTGCATCCGTTTTCCTGCCTTGACCCTCAGCATTACTAAAGACTCTGGCTTGGGCCCATTTCTCTGGCTTTCTTCTCCTGGCCAACTCACAGAAGCTGGACTCTCTGAGGAGCAACTCTGTTCGCAACTCTCTTGGCTGGAGCCTGAACCATGCCTGGACTGGTCCAAAGGAGGGTTTGGACTGCATATTCCATTTGGACTGCAAAGATGGAATATATCATCTCCACCATCCCCTCTACACATGCATACACGTGCAGAGCACGCACAAGCTTATGCCACACACACACACACACACACACACACACACACACACACACAAACACACACAGTATGGTTGCACATGTATAAAATTACAGAAAATGTCATCTATAACAACTGATAGCTAATCAATGATGTCTGTGACAAAGGTGAGACACGGAGAAGCAGGAGGAAAGAATTGCAAAGGGTAGAAGAAGACTTTGGGGATGGTGCATGCATTCAATATTTTGACCGCTGTGATGGTTTTGTGAGTGTATACATATGGCATGTTCTCAAATTGTACACTTTGGTTTACACCTTGTATATGGTATGCACAGTGTACAGTGTGCAGTTTTTCTGTGTCAATTATGCCTCAATAAAGTTGTAAAAATATACTTTTTTAGGAATTTGTACTAACATAAATCACAACCAGGAATGTGTGAGTATGCCTTTTGTCTTCTTCCGAGATCATATTGGGTATTTCTTTATTTTAAACATTCTTGCCAAAATAAAGGTATTTCATTGTCATCCAAAATTATGTTTCTGTGCTTACAAATGAAGTCTAAAATAGCCCCTTATTTTTGTGTATTTGCATTTCTTTTTATGGATTACATGTTTGTATGCTTTGCTCATTTTTGTTGCTGCATTTATCCATTTTCTTATTTATTTCGTATTGTGATTATGCAAGTATATATTTTCCAAACTTTCCCCCATGCAAATACATATACTTTTTAAAGCAAAAATAGGATCATACTTTATATCCTACTTCGTAACCCATTTTTCACACTAACTAATGTGCATATCTCTCCATGTCAATAATGTGCAGCTACATCATGGTTTTAATGGCCGGAGCAGCAATTCTTAAGGCTGCTCCTTAAATCATATTTCAGTCTCACAAGATGGAATGAGGCGCTCCCTCATTTCCAAGGGAGTTGAGAGCAACTTCACAAATCACTTTCTATTTGCTACAGCAGCAGAGAAACTGCAGCAGATTCTCCAACGAAAGACAACCAAGAATCCTCCTCACCCTGAAAGGGAACGTCACGAACCTCACTTTTGCTCACGTGTTGTTACCGTTCCCCCAAAACGGTGCTGAGTATGACATTTTCAGCTAGCTGCACTTCGCCTGACAAATTACGAAAAGATCAATTTGTTCCCATTAGTCTCCACTTCATTAATACCCAAGATGAGGTCCACTCTAGTAAACAGTGAGCAATCTTGGGCTCCAGTAGAAATGTCTCATTGTCAAGGTCTAAGGCAGAGTAAATCAGCAGCCCTGCCTTAAAGTTCAAAAGGAAATAGTTGTATTAAAATTAAAAAGCTGTTCCTCCGAAAGGTCAGACAAAAAAAATATTGGCACTGTCCTGTGAGAAATACAATTATTATTCAGTGCAATGCATTGCTATGACATTGAGGTTGATCATTTGTAAGCACCACAGCGGAGGGGTGGGAAGCTAGGGTTTACCTGGCAGTAGTAATCTCTCTGCTTTGCAGGTTAGCTTTGACTGACACCTCGTACCCACAATCCATCATGCAAGGGTCTGAAAGCCTTTCTCGCATGGGGATCAGTAGAACTTACTTTAAAACCATCATTCCGTTCCCTTTTGGACTGTGTTTCAAGCAAGTCAACCATATAAATGAGGAAATATTCAGTCTGAAGGTCAGATCGACTGACTGATTCCACTGCCTGAGATGTTTATGTTTTGAAACCACTGGTCAGAAACAAAGCATTCTTTTTGAAAGCAGAAAACCAGAAATTGGGTTGCAATAACCAGTCCGTGGCAGCCCAGGCATTTCAAGAAGGTTTTTTTCCCCCCCTCGTGATTAGAAGGCTATTGAGCATTCAGCAAACACTGGGGCCTCCTCCTGGCCTTACCTAATTCCGGGTACTGGTGAGAGCGTGAAATTGAGCGCTCACGTCCACCCGTCATCAGCTGAGTGGATGAAGAGACTGGCGCATAAACACTCACTCCCTGATGAGGCCGGAGGGGTCAGGTGTAATCAGAAAGAAAGAAGGTCCCTGTGAGCACAAGAAAGCCATGATTGCCGCTGGCAGGACCCGGGAGCAGGTTCTTTGCAAGAGGCAGCCATTCCACCTGATGGGAAAAGGAACCCCGGCCATCCAGGCTCACGTGCCTTACCACCTTCAGGTGCACAAAACCAATGCTGGAAGAAACTATTACGAGGGATATTTTTAAATCTCAATGATGCTTAAAATAAATGGAAGGGGAAAGTACGTTTCAAGTAGCTAGGCTGACGGGCACTTCTTCCATAAAGGTGATAAAAGCAATTACACCTTCGCAGGAAAGCTCTCAGTCTGTCTATGGGTGCTTCCTCCGCCACCTTAACACTTTATCAAGCTCCGAAAAATATTAGATGCTTCGAACAAACCAAAACGCACAGCTCATTCGAGAGTGAAAGGAATCTTCCACAAGACAAGACCTACGTGCGAGGAAAATCCTGATGAGTGAGAAGCTGGTGCCCTTCAGAGGTGTGCCAAGGTGAGCGGGCAGGTAGGAAACAGAAGCATTCCCCCTCCCCCCTGGAATGACAAGGACAGGAGCTGCACAGGAATCAGGGCCACAGGGGTCGAGGCTGGAGATGTGAGACTAATAGGCTTGGGAGGAACATGGCAGCCAATAGGTTTGACCACCCACCATGTGGGGGCCATCAGTGGGTCCAGGAAGCTCCTCAACTGCCCTGACCTTCGTCTGAGGTTTGCAAACATAGGGAAGGGCTTGGACTTCAGGAATCAGAAGCCCAACTTGGGAGAGGAGGCTTGATGATCAATTTCAGATCCTTTTCTGAGATCTGATCTGGCATGAAGACAGTACATCTAGGAAAAGGGAGCTGACATGAAGGACTCGGGGGCGAAGGAAAACCTGGCCAACCCCACAGTGAGGTGGCTGCTGTTAGAAAGCAGGTCTTAGAGCTCAGCCGGCCCCTGGGGCAGGGGGCAAAGGTCGCTCTGCAGACCTGGTGAGGCCTGGCCAGATTCTATCCTTTCAGAGGCCCTAGAGCTCACAACGCGGGAGAGCAGCAGAGAACTGGCGCCTGTGTACTTAGGATAAACACATTACAATAATTGCATGATAATAAATAATCTTCCTGTGATGACAACAGAACACAGGATAACTGTGTCCCTGAAGTAGAGACACAAGTAGCACAAAATAAATTAAAGATGTATTAAGAAAAAAAAAAGTTCCTTAAATGAAGGAAGAACTGAATCCACATAATTGAAAGAACATTCCAAGAAGGAAATCTGAGACAGAATGAGCACGACCAAGACCAATCCTTGTAAATTACTAAACATTAAAAAAGTTAATTCAGAGAACTTCTTAGGCATTTGAGAAGAAGAAACCAAAAAAATTTACTTAAAAGGCTGATAAATAAGGCTAGCCTCGTGTTTCTTTATAGCAACATTGAAATACAGAAAAAAAAAAGGGAAAAGTACAGTATATGTGAGTTTCTGAAGGGAAAAAGTGTGATCAAAAATTGTAGGCCCAACAAGGTGTTGTTCATGTATAATGGTGTCAGACACACATTCACAGACTTGCAAGAACTCAGGAAGTTTGGCACCCCTTAATTGCTTAGGAAAAAAAAAAAACCTTTGATGACAAAATCTAGCCATTCAAGAATGAGTAAAAAAAAAGGTTTAAAGGATCTGTACTGAGCACTGGACCCATTTATGCCTTTCCAAATAAACTTTAGAATTCACTTATAAACACTTATTAACAAGCCAAACAATTTTATATACATGTATGTATATATGTTTTTACAAATTGCAGGAGTGCTACCCTATATAATAAAAGGGTAATATGCAAATAGATGAACAGCAGAACAACCGGAATGCCTGTGGCCCCTCCCTCCGGCCAGCCCGGCCCCCAGCGGTCATCCTCACACAGATCAGGGGCGAGGCCAGCTGGCAAACCACCCAAGGCTCCTCCCCCCAGCTGGCCCACCCCTGATTGCCAACCCCCCACCCCAGCTGGCCTGCCCCCGATGGACCCCATTGGGGATGGGCTGGCTGGAACCCACCAGTGCACTGCTGAGTAAATAGTTTGTGAATAAACCACAATCTGTTTATACATTCTCCTGCTGATAGGTATGTGAACTGTTTCTAGCTTTCGCCTATTATAAGTAAAGCTACTCTACACATTCTTGCATACTGTCATTTCTCTTGGATAAATTCCTTGTAATAGATTAGCTGAAATAAAATATAGCGGTATATTTACCTTTGTCATAAATAGCCTAAGGCAGTGGTCGGCAAACTCATTAGTCAACAGAGCCAAATATCAACAGTACAACGATTGAAATTTCTTTTGAGAGCCAAATTTTTTAAACTTAAACTATATAGGGAGGTACATTGTTATTAACTTAATTAGGGTACTCCTAAGCTGGCCTTTGCTAAAAACTCAAGGGGCCAAAGAGCCGCATGTGGCTCGCGAGCCGCAGTTTGCTGACCACTGGCCTAAGGATTTAAAGGGGTCATATCATTTTAGCCCAGAGTGCCAGATGTTTAGCATCCTCTTCAACATTGTTAGGTTTTCCAGTTTTTACCATCAATATGGATGTAAGGTGTATCTCTCTGTAGTTTTATTTTTTATTCAATTTATTGGGGTGACATTAGTTCATAAAACCATACAGATTTCAAGTGTACAACCCAACAAAGCATCTCTTTGTAGTTTTAATGTATGTTTATCCAATAACGGAAGATGCTGACCTTTTTTTTCTTCATGTGTTTATTGACATTTTATATACTTCCCTTTGGAGAGGGTTTGTCCAAAATTGCTTTGCAAATATTTCCCCCAGCTTCTTACTTGCCTTTGAACTTTCTGAAGAGTGGCTTTTGAAGAATAGATGTTTTTCACTTTAATGAAGTCCAATCTTTTTCTCTCTCCTAGGTAGTGCTTTTTAATGTCCTTTCAACAAAATTTGCTTCCTATGATCAAGAAGATATTCTCCTAGGTTTTCTTTTAGGAGCCTTGTCATTTAGCATGGTATGTTTAGGTGTGTACACATCTTGAATAATTTTTTTAGATATAGTATGAATTAGGGTTTAAGGCTTATGGGATTTTTTAATATATGGGTATCTAGTTATCCCAACATTGTTCATTGAAAATATTTCCCTCCCCATTAAATCACACTGTCATCATTGTTGAAAATAAGTTGACTGCATTTGTGTGGATTTATTTTGAAATTTTCTAATCTGTACCTCTGATCTATCTGTCTACCTTTGGGTGCTTCGACTATCCTGCTTTTATAATGTCTTAAAATTAGCTAGGATGTCTTCCAACTTGGTTCTGTTTCAGAAAGTTTTGGCTGTTCTAGATCCTTAGCATCCTCTCTAATAATCCTCTCTAATAAAAGGGTAATATGCAAATTAACCATCACTCCGCTACATACCCCACGCCCACCAGCCAATCAGGGCGAGTATGCAAATTAACCCCAGCCAAGATGGCTACCATTGGGTTTCCCCAGCAACAGAAGAAGCTAAGCTTTCCACACACTCTGGCGGGCCCAGGCCTCCACTCAAGGATACAAAGTTTCAATTACAGAAGGTAAACAAATCCAAGCGGCAGCCACGGATCCAGCAGGAGGCTTGGCTCCGCTCCAGGCTACAAAGTTTCAATTGTAGAAGGTAAATAAATTCCAGATACCAGGGCCTCTGCTTGGGTCACCAGCGGCTTGGCTGACCTGCAAACCACCACAGGCCCCTTGCTCAGGCCTCTCCACGCCCCAAGGAAACCCCACCCCTGATCCAGGACACCCTTCAGGGCAAACCAGCTGGCCTCCACCCGTGCACCAGGCCTCTATCCTCCTATCTAATAAAAGAGTAATGCAGATTGACCATCAATCCAATAGACAATATGGCTGCCCCCATGTGGTCAAAGATCCTGACACAAGATGGCCAGCAGGGGAGGACAGTTGGGAGGCACCAGGCCTGCAAGGGAGGGCAGTTGGAGGCAATCAACCCTGCAGGAGAGGGCAGTTAGGGGTAACCAGGCCGGCAGAGGAGGGAAGTTGGGGGCAAACAGGCTGGCAGGGGAGCAGTTAGACATCAATCAGGCTGGCATGGGAGTGGTTAGGGGGTGATCAGGCTGGCAGGCAGAAGCGATTTAGGGGCAATCAGGAAGGCAGGCAGGCAAGCAGTTGGGAGCCAGCAGTCCTGGATTGTGAGAGAGATGTCCGACTGCCCGTTTAGGCTCGATCCCAGTGGGATTTTTATTTTACCAGTGGGATCGGGCCTAAACGGGCAGTTGGACATCCCTAGAGGCATCCCAGATTGGAGAGGTTGTAGGCTGGGCTGAGGGACACACTCTCTGTGCACGAATTTCGTGCACCGGGCCTCTAGTTTCTATATAATATTTAGGATTATCTTGTCAAGTCCTTAAAAAAAAAAGATTGGTGTGATTTTAATTGGGATTATGTTGAATGTATAGGCCAATTTAGAGAGAATAAATATTTTAATAGCATTAAATCCTCCAATATATTAACATGATATATCTCTCCATTTGTTTTTTTATATCAGTGATTTCTGCTTTTGTCTTTTTTATATACTCTCTTCTTGATTTGATTTAAATTTGCTCTTCATATTCTGACTTCTTTAGATGGAAGCTTAAACAATTGATTTCAAACATCTTTTCTTCCCTATGTGTATCTTTTCTCCTAAAAGTCTTGTAGTGTAACTCTTACATTTATGATCCTTTTTTAGTTAATTTTTGTATATTGTGTATAGTAATGGTTAAGATCCATTTTTCTGCATATTTCAATTATTCCAGCACAATTGGCTGAAAACATCATTTCACCATTAAATTGCATTGAGCCTTTGTAGATAATCAACTGGACAAATTAATGTGCATCTAGTTCTTCACTTTCTACTCTGTTCCATTTACCTAAATGCATGTATGTATGTCTTTATGACATTCCCTTGATTACTGTAGTTTTATAATAAGTCTTGCAATCAAACTTTGATCCTCTTTTTCAAAGTTGTTTTGGCTGTTCTAGGTCCTATGCTTTTCCACATAAATTTTAGAATTCAATTATAAATTTATAGAAAAAGAAGACTGCTAGCATTTCGTAAAGTACATCTTAATTGGAATCTATAATCATTTGGAGAGAATTGAGTTCTTAATACTATTATATCTTTGGATCCATGAACATAGTTTACATCTCCAGTTATTTGTACCTTCTTTCATGCTTTCATCAGTGCTCTTTTGTTTTTGAAGAACAGCTTGCTTTTGGAGTACAGCTTGCACAATTTTGTTAAATTTATCCCTAGGTGTTTAATATTTATCGTGCTATTTTAATAGACTTGCTTTTTAAATTTTAATTCTGTGGTTGTTCATTGTTACATATAGTCTTGTATATTAGACTATACACAATTTTTGTATTGATCTTGTATCCTGCAACTTGGCTAAGTTCACTTATTATTTCTTATAGGTTTTTGGAAATTTCTTAGAAATTTTTGTATGGATGTTCACATCATCTACAAATAAAGTACATTTTAATACTTTATTTCTAGTTTAGATGATTTTACTTCTTTTTCTTGCCTTAATGCACTGGCTAGCTCCTTCAGTACAATGTTGAATAGGATTGGGAAAAGCAAGTATTGTTCCTTTCTTTGTGATCTCAAGTGAAATGCATTAATTCTTTCAGGATAAGTATAGTATTTTCTGTAAGTTTATTATAGATGCACTTTATCAGATTGAGAAGGTCTACTATTTCTGGTTTGCTGGAAGTTTTTATCATGAATGTCATAGGCTTTTGATGCATCAATTGAGGTTGTCAGAGGGTTTTTCCTTTTAGTCTGTTAATCTGGTGAATTACATTGACTGATTTTCAAATGTTGACTCAATTTGCATTTGGGGGTTTAAATCTACTTGGTCATGATGTATTACTTTCTATGTACTGTTGAAGCCAATTAGCTAAAACTCAGAATTTTTCATCTATTTTTATAAGGGATATTATTCTAACAATTTCTTTTCTTGTAATATCTATCTCTCATTTTCTTATCAGAGTAATTCTGGCCTCATAGAATAAGTTAGATTATGCTTCTTTCCACAATTTTCTGAAAGAGTGTGCAAAATTGGTATAATTTTTTAAAAATAATTCTAGGATGTACCAGTGAAGTCATTTGGACATAGTTTATTTCTGAGAATTTATTTTACCTATAGATTCCATTTTTGTACGGATATAGCTTTTCAAGTTATCTATTTCTTTTAGAATTAACTTTGTTAGTTTCAGTCCCTTGAGGAATCTATCTAATCTATCTAACTTGTCAAACTCATGGGTATAAAATTATTCATAATATTCATGTATTATATTTTGATGTTTGTAGGATGTTTAACAAAGTTCTCTCTCTTGTTTCTGATATTGACAATTTTTATTTTTTCTCTTTTTTGCTACTCTAAAAGGCTTGGGGTTTATCAATTTTACTGATCTTCTCAAAGGATCATATTTTAGTTTCACTTCTTACCTTATTCTTTAATTTTCTATTTAACTTAGTTCTGCTCTTACCTCTATTATTTTCTTATGCTTACTTTGTGTTTCATTTGTTCTTTTCCTAGTTTTTAAGGTGAACGCTTAAATTGAGGTTCAACAAAAATATTTTTATAAAGGGTCAGAGTGTATTTTAGGCTTTTGATTCATATACTCTCTGTTGCAACTAATCAACTCTATTGTGGTAACATGAAAAAAGTCGTAGATAATGCATAAATAAACAAACAGGCTCTGTTCCAATAAAACTTTATTTAGAAAAGCAGGAAGAAATTTTTATTTTGCCTATCTGCCATAGTTTGACAAGTCCCAGTTTACATAATCAATTTGTGATGGTTTGTCTTTTTTAATGTAGGCACTTCATGCTATAAAATTTTCTCTAAGTACTGTTTTAGAGGCATTCCACAAATCTTCATTTGTCATATTTTCATTTTCATTGGAAATGGGAGAATGTCTTGGTTGTTGACTATGAATCTGGTCTCTCGGTGGGTTCAGAGTTCCTCTTGACTGTGATGTTACTAACTGATGCAGGCCACATGTGCAAACCTCCCCACTGCTATCAAAGCGCCTATACTTTCCCTTCTCTGAGTCCTGCATTGTGAGCAAGTGCTAGTTTGCAAAATTTTCAAAGACACTCAAACCCCAGATGCCTTTCCTGTCTCCCTTCCCCACCTACGTCTCCTCCATTTTTTTTTAATAGAACGGCTTGATCTTACAACAGCGCGCCCCCACTCGCCTGAAACATAAGCATTGCAAGTTTACTTATCCCTGGTCATGAATACACTGGGGAAAGGGCTACATTCATTTAGGTTCCTAAATAGGGGACATCAAAACAGGATTAGACATGCCAGAGGCTGGTCGAAGGAGGGAGCAAGAGAGTGAAGGGAGCATCTTCAGATTATGATGCGGCTCTGACATTGTTGAAAGGGGAGAGAGAAGAAAGGAGGATTCAGGGAGGAAGACTCGGCCTGCAGCACAGTTTCAAGAAAGATTCAACCAGGCTATTGGAAATACTCGAGCCAAACCCACGTCCGCTGGAACAGGCCTGCCTTAGCGCCCGAGGCATGCTTAGTCATTGCTTGGCGCAGTCCTCAGGAAGTATGACCTTAGTGTGGCCGATCCCATAAATATCTTGGAAAGAACTTCCAAATTCTCCAAAGCATCTGAAGTCTATCTCCTCTTAATACAGGGAGTGGGTCGAGGGACAGCCGACGCCTTTATTACTTATTGGTTTACAGCTGCTGCAATCACCAAGGAGCGGGTCTCTCGGCACGTCACCAGGGCCAATGGAGCCACACACCATTGAAAGACCTTCCACACACTGACCGTGCTTGCCCTCTGCAGCAATAACGCCTGTCAAAAAATACTTGACATATATGTTTTGCCTTGTTCTGAACTGCATGAACCGCAAGAAAATATGCCTGCTCCAATCAAACAGGTCAAGGTTAACACAAAGGCCACCAGCCAGCTGTACTTCTCAGCACTTTATCAGCATAACGTAGCTGCAGTAGCGTGTGCTGTTACGGGCATCATAGCTATGAATTTCTTGACGGTGGCCCATTCGTAAGAGCCACTGAAGCACTGGAAACTATAACCAATGCAGTGATGGGCGTGCATAAATTCTGTGCCGGCTTCGATGGAAACCTAGAATGGATGATGGGTCTTTGAAGGCGAACCAGATTCAGCGCAATGGACCTTTTAGGCTGCACGGAGGATTAGTGAACCCAGAGTGGCAGAAGCTAAAGCAGCCAGGTCATGGGCAACCTTGCACAACTTCTTCAGACGTCATTTCTCATGCACTACAGCTACCCTCCTAGAGGCCCCTAGACCCAGATGTCTCATTGGGTAAACTGAGGCAGGAGAGTAAAGCCGAAACCAAACACCATTCTCTCAACACCCCCTCCCCTTCATGGGTAAGCTATTGAACCACATCGCTGCCTCTTTCAGCAGAGCTGTCATTAGCTACGCATGGCCTGCAATAATCACCGGAGACCTAATAGTTCTATGTTTCCGGTAATGAACTCTGACCCTTGGTGACTCGAATGCCTCGGAAACAGCTTTCAGCATTTGAGGGCCCGGTGGTTCCCCAGTTGTTCAACCACTGCCTGCAGCTGTGATCTCCAAAGCTGAGTGTGAGGCAGTGCCTATGCACACAGATCAGCCCAGGTTCTGTCCAGCGCCTGGCAGAGGTCAGTGCAAAACTGATTTGAAATTTTCCAGGAATTTTTATCCATGGTATGCCTGGCAGCCACTTAAACAGAGCACTCTAGCCTGCCGAACTGACAGTGAGCTATGTTTAAGACTATTTTCCACCCTAGCTGGTTTGGCTCAGTGGGTAGAGCGTCGGCCTGCAGACCAAAGGGTCCCTGGTTTGATTCCAGTCAGGGGGACATGCTTGGATTGAGGGCTCCATCCCCTGTGGGGGGCGTGCAGGAGGCAGCCCATCAATGATTCTTTCTCATCATTGATATTTCTGGCTCTCTCTCCCTTTCCCTTCCTCTCTGGAATCAATAAAAATATAGTTGTTTAAAAAAAAAACAACTACTTTCCCATTTATATAATTCCTTCATGTATTTAACATGTATTTATTGAGGTCCTGTTCTGTGCAAACCCTCCCCTAGGTGCCTGGGATACAAGGACAAACAGGAGTTATTGAAATAGTCCAAGGGAGCAGCTTAGTCCTGGAGTAAGGTCACGGAGCTGAAGGGGAGGCATGTAGAAGGATTAGGACGATATTTAAGAAGACTAAGATGCAGCCATCTCTGAGCACCTACCATATGTCACTAGCAGAATAGTCCAGACTACAGTGACTTCTCTCACCTGGACTATTTCTCCACGTGGCATCACATACCCAACCCTAATCTGGAATAAAGAGTGAAGAACAAGACTGGCTAGAGGTGAGGGTAAACAAATCACAGTGGTCAGATGCCATGATTTAGGAGATTGGTCTTTGTGCTGAAGATCATGGAATGCCAAAGACTTATTCATCTGTCACTAGGGAAAGGTCATTTTGTCCTTTGTGCAGAAGTTGGATTGGAATTGGGCAAAACAGAGGCTAGGAGCCCAGGTAAGAATCTGGTATAATAATCCAAGTCAAGCATCCTGGTAGCCTGAAGTAGGAGTGGCAGTGGACTGAAAAGATATGAGGAGGGTGAAGTTGTAGGATCTAGTGGACAATTGAATGCAATAGGTGAGAGAGAGGAAGGGATTGCGATGTCTACATTTCTGGAGACTGTGTGGATAGTGGTATCATTCCCTGGGCTCAGGACCACAGGGGAGAAGCACACAGGAGGGGAGGAGGAGAAGAGCTCAGTATTTTCCCATGTTTTGCTACAGCTGTTTGCTAGACATCCAGGCATGATGTTTGGTAGACATGGGATGTAGGGATCTAGCATCAGGTAAGGATTCTGGGGTTGAGTGTTTTTAGCATATGCTTGGTAATAAAACCATGATGGGGTGTGGGGTTCTCCCAACAATTTTAACCCCCAAGAGGTGCACAGCTGTTTCTCTGGATCAGAAGCATCAGCACTGGTGCTTTCAAGCAAGTATGGGATCGTGTAGTTGAGGGGAGAGCTGAGATTGGACTGCAAGGCCTCAACAATCCATTGCATTGAGCTTCTGAGCCATCAGACTTTCCTACCTTCCAACATTTATTTTACTTTTCATATCATAGGAAAGTTCAGTTTAACTTTAGTGTCAGACACTCTAATGCTAAGACATTAAAATTACATTTCCTAGAAGACTGTGTGTGCTCTATCTCATGCTATCTCCTAGGCTTCTCCTCCTCTCCAGTCCTCCACCTCCCCATGGCACTTTTCTCATCTTTTTCATACCCAAAACCTTGATCTTCCAGCCACTTCCTCCATTTCCCCCTAGCCTGCCTGCTCTCTCTTCTGCCTGCCCTAGTAATTCCCGTCATATATCTCTGTGACTGATGAATAGGAAGTTAATCAGAGTGCAGTCAGCTGTACCTTCGAATCATGAACTCATTTTGAGTTGTCTTAATTGAACCGTCTCCCTGGGAAAGATGAACTGTAGATAACAATGAGAAAGGCTTGTGCAAAGGGCAAAGGGATGAGTCTTCTAAAATGGATATATGTCAAAGTCATATGACAAGAACCTTAGGTTTGCTGAAAACCATTCAGTCAGCCAGTCATCACTCAACAAATCTTTTCCATGTTCCCCACACCATGATGGCACATCCAGGAGTTCAGGTTTGTGGCTGCCTTTGCCTTTGCCTGGAGAAACCTTGAAAGCCACTCAGGGAAGGATGAACTTGGAAGTCAGCTTCCTTGTGATGCCAAAGAAAGAGATGATGGGCTGATAAAGAGGCCCAGGTGTGAAAACCCTCTCAACATGGGTGAGCTTCACTTGCTAGGTCAAAGCAGAGGAGATTGCATCAGACACTGGCTAGGTGTTTTGTTTTGTCTCGACCTTTGCCTGTCAGAGCTGCCAGGCTACATCTCCACCCTCCCTGCAGTTGGGTGTATGGGCGTGACACTGGTGCCAGTATACCCAGGCCACCACCATCCTCCCTGCAAAACAGTGTCTTCCTCTCACTGGAGGAAACTCTATCCAGGCAAAGCCAAGCTCTGATCCACAAGTCCCATTCCCCAACTACTTCTAGGAGCATACGTGCCCATTTCACCTTCTGGATAAAAGAAAGTAAAAACAGCATAGTCTGCAGGCATTTGAACCAGGGCATTTCCTAGCCTTTCTTGAAGTCCTGCTCAGAAGTCTCTGATTATTCAAAATCAAAAGGATGGAGACCACATTCAACTTAAACTAAGTTCGGGCCAGTGTCTGCATTCAGGAAGAATCACTCCAATGGCAATCAGGTTCTATTTTTATCACAAGGAAACATCATTGGTTACCTTCGGTAAGTTTATGTATCACCATTTGAGATGTTGGTCCCAGGGAATACTAATTTAGCTTGGGCTCCCACTATGAGATGCAATCCAGCTGATATTCAAACATGCACAAACATCATCATTTGCTAATAGTGGCTAATAGCTTTAATCACTGAATAAAACAAATCAATAATTAACCTTAGCAGCAGAAGTGCAACTTGGATTCAAAAATAATGAATTCACTAATGGTTCTTGCTGCCATTAGTACATATATATCAAGGTAAATATGCAAAAATGTGCCCATTTCCAAGTAGCTAATCTATTCATAAATTATCAGATTATGACTTCAATTTGAACATGAAGGAGGGCAATAAATAATACATCCACTAAATTACCTCTAATTTATTAAGAAAACTATTAGCTTACATGTGAAATCATTATTTACTGGAGTATCCCCATTACATTCTAGGTCTGTACCTGAAGCAGGTGGCAGAGAGTGATCAGAGTGAGCCTCTGGGTTCAGGAGCCCACATCCCAACAGAGTGGGCAATGACAGCAATGTGATAATGGCTCTAACAGAGGGCAGCCTTCATGCTGGGGCTGCACACAGACAGCTACACACAAGCTGCCTAGCAAAGCCTAAAAAAGATAGTGATTATGATCAGAGAGGTGACCATTGAGTTAGGCACTGAAGGATGAATAGAGGTTTCCAGATAGACAAAAAATGAAAGGCCAAAAGTAAAAAGGATTTCAAAAAGGAACACAACATCTACAAGACACTACAAGCATAGCCATGTTGCTACAAAATCAGAGACACATAAAGGCTCTATGGGCATTAATATTAAAGAGTCAGAGTGGACCTTATCACAGACGCCCGTGGGTGTGTTGCCAAAGTTCTTAGTTTATTTCTATTAGGCAATAAAAGCCACACAAAAAAACTGACCTATTGGTAATTAGAAACAAGACACGCAAGCATTGAGAATTTTGTGCATATGCCTTTTATAGCCGATAGAGATAAGTTTTATTAGAGGAAATGTATATTTATCTTGTTTGCCTCAAATCTAAGCGATTACCCTGAAGACTCAAATGACTGAATAATTCTCAGGATTTGGGAAGTGCTGAGTTGGACAAGCCTGATAGTAAATGAAGAGATTTCTGCCCAAAGGCTAGCCTGTACGTGGATCATATTCACTTTTATTTACATGTAAATATGATTTGTTTTGTGATGCTTTCTTTTTAATGTATATTTGGATATGTTCTTTTAAGACATTCTGGCAGATTCTCTTTTTTATAAAGGGTAGTATGGCAGATACCTTTGGCTACCTATCCAGAGGCCAATCTCTTCTTCTTATATCCTGGAAGAGCCCTGATTTTATTCCAGTGTTCACTCCTCCTCCTGACTTGCGTGAATTCTGATTGGTCAAAGCCAATCATGTAGGTGACATTCTCCTTGCCAGTGATTGGTTTAGGTCTAGGCCTGTGACCAAATTATGGCCAATGATATGTAACTTGAGATTTGCTGGGGCTTCTGGGTAAAGTTTTTCTTTCTGATTAAATATATGTATGATATATATATATATATATATATATATATATATATATATATATATATATAATTCTTATTCTGTCTAAGAATTATTAGGAGCCCCAACTATTTTAAGGGAAAGCACCCTGAAGAAAATGCCAGTTCTTAAAAGATTGCATAGCAGAAAAACAAAAGAGCCTGCATTTTTCATTATGCAGCTGAATTAGTGAAATAACCATGTTGGAGACAACATATTTTCAGACTTCTTATCTGGGATAATAAATTTATTCCTGTTCATGCCAGTGGCTCAGAGCATCCTATTGTCACAGATGGCCTACAGCAGGCCTGGTTTAGCTAGTATACACCAATGCCACCATCTTGGTCATAGCCAGCATTTATTCTGATAGGACAGAGCTTGTGCTATTTTTCAATAGAAACCTTGCAGGCCAGAGGAGATGGAGGATGATATATTACAAATATTTTTAAAGGCTATCAACCAAGGCCTTGGCCAGCTGGGTCACTTGGTTGGAGCATCATACCATATACCAAAAGGTCACAGGTTCAATCCCTGGTCAGAGCATGTACGAAATGCAACCCAATGATGTTTCTCTCTCACCATTCTCTCTCTCTCTCTCTCTCTCTCTCTCTCTCTCTCTCTCTCTCTCTCTCTCCTCCCTCCCTCCCTCCGTCCCCTTTCCTCTCTCAAATCAATAAACGTATCATCAGGTGATGATTTTTTTAAAAGCTATTAACCAAGAAAACTATGCATGCAGAGTTGACCTTCAGAAATGAAGGAGAAATAGAATTTCCAAATTAAAAAAAAATTAAGCAATTTCACCACTACGCCTGCCTTACAAGAAAAGTCATACATGACAAACCCACAGCCAACATTATATTCAACAGACAAAAATTAAAAGTATTTCCTTTGAGATCAGGAACAAGACAGGGATGTCTACTTTCACTACTCTTGTGAAATATAGTACTGGAAGTCCTAGCCACAGCAATTAGACAAGAAGAAGAAATAAAAGGCATACAAACTGGAAAGGGAGAAGTAAAACTATCTCTATTTACAGATGGCATGATACTATAGAGGACCCTAAAGATTCCACCAAAAAATTACCAGAACTGATAAGTAAATTCAGTAAAGTAGCAGGATACAAAAAAAATCGAGAAATCAGTTGCATTTTAATCAATTATCAGAAAGGGAAACAACTAAGAAAACAATATCATTCACAATTGCTTCCAAAATAATAAAACACCTTAGAATAAATTTAACCAAGGATGTAAAAGACCTGTGCTCAGAAAATTATAAGACACTGAAGAAAAAAATTAAAGAAGATAAAAATAAGTGGAAGCATACACCATGTTCATGGATAGGAAGAATTAATATCATTAAAATATCCACACTACCCAAAGCAATCTATAGGTTTAACACAATTCCTATTAAAATACCAATGGCATATTTCACAAAACTAGAACAAATATTCCAAAACTTTATATGGAACCACAAAAGACCCCAAATAGCCACAGCAATCTTGAGAAATGAGAACAAAGTTGGAGAAATCACACAACCCAATATTAAATCATACTACAAGGCCACAGTAATCAAAGCAGCATGGATGCTAGCAGAAAAGGAGACATGTAGATCAATGGAATAGAATAGAGAACACAGAAATAAACCCTTGCCTTCGTAGTCCATTAATATTCGACAAAGGAGGCAAAACCATATAATGAGGTAAAGATAATTTATTCAATAAATGGTGTTGGAAAAATTGGAAACATATGTGCAAAAAATTAAAACTAGACCATGCATAAGAATAAACGCAAAATTGATTAAAGACTTAAACTGGAAATCATAAAAATTCCAGAAGAAAACATAGGCAGTAAAATCTCAGAAATTTCTCATACATATATATAAAATCTTCTCGGGCAAGGAAAATAAAATAAAAAAATAAACAAATGGGACTAAAAAGTTTTTGTCCAGCAAAGGAAACCATCAACAAAATTAAAAGACAACCCACAGAATGGGAGAACAATTTTGCCAATGATGCTTCTGAAAAGGGGTTAATATCCAAAATTTATAAATAACTTACACAACTCAACAGCAAAAAAAAAAAAAAATCCAGTTTAAAAATGCAAAGGACCTGAATAGACACTTCTCTACAGAGGACATGCTGATGGCTAATAGACATATGAAAAGATGCTCACTGTTAATAATCATCAGAGAAATGCGACTTAAAACCACAATGAGATATCACCTCAGATCTGTCAGAATGGCTGTCATCAATAAGTCAACAAACCAGTATTGGCAAGGTTGTAAAGATAAGGGAACCTCCCTGCACTGTTGGTGGGAATGCATATTGGTGTAATCACTGTGGGAAACGGTATGGACTTTCCTCAAAAAATTAAACATGGGACTGCCTTATGACCCAGCGACTTCAATTCTGGGAATATATCCAAAGAAACCAGAAACACTAATTGGAAAGAATATATGCACTTATGTTCATTGCAACATTAGTTATACTAGCCAAGATTTGAAAGCAGCCCAAGTGTCCTTCAGTATATAATAAGTGCATAGTTAAGATGAAAGGAACCTTAAATTTGTGGGTGGATGACATGAATAGGAAAATGTGTTCAAAGTGATGGCAATGTGTTGCACCAGAAAGCACTGAAGCTGGACAGAAACTTCAACAAGAGATCTCCTGAAACAGGTGACATCAAGCTATTCACTGTGAGTAACGAATGTTTACACAGATTCAATAATAAGCTAGGACTGGAAAATGTAAAACTTACTGAAGAGGCTGCATCTGCTGATGAAGAAGCTCCTGACACATTTCCAGCAGAGTTCAAGAAGGTGATTAGGGTTCATTACTATCCATGGTGCCAGGCATCCGCTGGGGGTCTTGAAACATGTACCCTGTGGATAAAGGAAAATGACTGTATTTTATTAAACTTCATGGTAACCACAAAGGAAAAACCTGAAAAGTTTACACACAAAAATGAGATAAATGATTCAAAGCATATTGCCACAAAAAGTCATCAAATCACAAAGGAAGACAGCAAGAGATGATAAAAGACACAAAAGGACAACAAAAGAGTATCAATAATTACTTTAAAGATAAATGAATTAAATTCTCAAATCAAAAAACACGGAATTTCAAATGAGTTTTTAAAAGATCCAATAGTATACCAGAGTCAGTTTACCTTTGAGGACACACCAAGTCTGAAAGTGAAAAACATATTACAAGCAAATAGTAACCAATCAAAGCAGTGGTGGCTATATATCTCAGAAAAAAAAAAAAAAGACTTTAAGCTAAAAATGGTCACAAGAGACTGGTTAATTGTAAAATGATAAAGAGGTGAACTCATCAATAAATTATAATAATTATAAATATTTATGTACCTAATGTCAGAACACAAATATTTAAGGCAAATACTAACAGATCTAAAAGAAATAAACAGCAATACGATAATAGTAGAGACTTTAATATCCCCCACTCAACAATAGATAGATCATCCAGACAGGAAATCAATAAGGAAACAGAGAATTTGAGCAACACCATATACCAAATGACCCTAACAGGCATTTCCAGAACTTTCTACTCAACAGTAGCAAAATAAACATTCTTCCCAAGTGCACACAGAACATTATCCAGGATAGGTCATGTGTTTTAGGCCACAAAAACACTCAACCAATTCAAGAAGATAGAAATTATGTCAAATATCTTTTCTAACCACAATGATATGAAACTAGAAACCAATAACAGGAGGAAAACTGGAAAATTCACAAATACATGGATAATAAACAACACACTGAAAAATCAACAAATAAAATATGAGCTCAAAAGGGAAATGAAAAATATTCTGAGACAAACAAAAATCGAAACACAACATACCAAAACATATAGGATGCAGCAATAGCAGTTCTAAGAGGAAAGTATATAGCTATAAGTACCTACACTAAGAAAAAATAATAATTATCTCAAATAAACAACCTAACATTACACCTCAAAGAACTAGAAAAAGGAAAACAATTTAAACCCAAAATTAGCAGAAAAATAAATATGAAAATTAGAAAAGAAATAAATCACATAGAAAACAGAAAAACAATAGAAAAGAGCAACAAAATTAAGACTTAATTTTTTTGAAAAGATAAACAAAACAGACAAACTTTAGCTAGACTAACCAAGAAAGATAGAGGACTCAAGTAAATAAAATTATAAATGAAAGATGAGACATTACAACTGATACCATAGAAATACAAAGGATCATAGAGACTATGAACAATTATACACCAACAAATTGGACAACCTATAAAAAAATGGACTAATTCCTTAAAACATAAAAACTAACCAAGACTGAATAATGGAGAAGTATAAAATCTGAACAGACTAATAATGAGTAAGGTGATTGAATAAGCAATCAAAAATCTCCCAAAAATGTCTAAAACCAGATGTTTTTTCACTGGAGAAATTCTACCAACTATTTAAGAAAAAATGAATGCCGATTCTTCTCAAGCTCTTTCAAAAAATTAAAGAGGAAAGGAAACTCCCAAATTCATTTTATGAGGTCAGCATTACTCTGATAACAAAACCAACATAGCCAAATGAGAATATTACAAGAAAACTACAGGCCCATATCCCTGATGAATAATGAATATAGATGCAAATGTTCCCAGAGTACCTAAAATGAGAACAAGAGGCTTCATTGTATTTGGAAAACATAAAGTACCATTGAGGATTTGCAGATCTCAATCTGTGTTAGAGTTGAGAATGGATTCACTAGGAACAGCTCAGGAGGCAGGGAGTCCAGAGCCATAGTTCCAACAGGTGCAATGGGGATGGAGAGGAGGGGATAAGTTGGCGGATATTTAAGAAGTGATGCCACAAGACTTGGTGACTCATTGGTTATACAGAGCAAGAAGGGAGACAGAATCAGATAAGCCTATGTATATGATACATATACCAGGTCACCATAACAGACGCTCCATGTCATCATGATGGAAAAATACTTCAGTGACATCTTGAAGGACCAGTACTTCATGTCATAGTGACAGACAAGTACCATCTATCATGGTGACCATGACACACAAGTATACTAATTATTATGTCAGGCATACCATGTCATAGACCGATATGATGCCTTTTGCATTGCCTTTACAGACAACTACCATGGCATGATCATGGCATATATTTATTATGTCTTCTTGACATACAGAAACAGTGGGTCAATGTGCGATAGAGAAATAGGCTGCTGTATGTTAGACAAACAACATCTTAGCAACTAAACGACACACGAAAGTGGTGTGATAAATTGGCTGTGCGATTGTTATTCGTGAGCTTGATAGCTTCCACTCTAACCCACCCTAAGCCCATTGGAACTAAGGTCTGGTCTATGTTGACACATAGTTATAAAGCTAATTGATGGGTTCCCACAATGGAGAAGTTTTGCATTTTGCTTAAACAGTCCTGATAATAAGTGCTGAGAACTTTTTACTCAGACTAGCAGTCCCTGAGATGACTGGTATTACCATTATCTTTTCTCACCTCTCCATGGAGATAGCAGCCAAAAGTGAAACTAAGCTCCCAGTGAATGAGCACCAAGTGTTTTTCACTCCTTTATTCAGTCACTTTGCTTTTTATATTATGTGGCATTTACCATATTCCAAGCACCATTCTTAAGCACTTTCACATACTAACTTAATCATTATAATAACCCTATGATGCCAAAATAGTATTCCCATTTAACTGATGAAGAAAATGAGGCACAAGAGGCCATACAGGCCAGTGGCTGGTGAACTTGAGATTCAGATGCAAGCAGCCTGGTCTAAGCTCTTTTTTTACCCTGGCATCCACGTGCTTAACCTCTCCATGAGGGATGCCTCTGCATCTGTTAGAATGCTTCCAGTTGTAAGTAACAGAACTCATCTCAAACTGGCTTGAACATTAAAAAGAGTTTGTTGGCCCCATAACTGAATGAGGTGTGGCCTTAGGCAAAGCTGGATTCAAAGACTCAAGGGATATGACCGTGACTTGAGTTCTAACTCTCAAATTCTCCATCCTAGTTTCTTGGCATTGATGTCATTCTCTGCAGGCTCCCCGTGATTGCTACCAGATGCTGTCCACGGGCCTTGGACATGTTTCTAGGTTCCAGAGGAAAAGACAGGTCCACATACCTGATATCTCAAACAAGTCTTTGGGTTGACTCCTGCTGGCTGTTGTTGACCTGGATTTAGTCAAGGGACTTTTCACCAAATTAAGCACTGTGACTAGCTGCTGGGAGGATGGTGTGAGGTTAATGGGATTCCCTGATCCAGTTAACCAGAGCCACACCTATAGCTGGAGATAAAGGTAATCCCTTCTAAACCACAGCATGGAAAATTTCCTTTTGGCAGAGAAAATAAGGGGAATAAATCCTGCAGAGGAAACCAACAAATTTTCGTTATACCATCTTATCCCCACCACCTACATTAATACCTGGCACAGAGCAAATCCTCAGGGAACACTTGCTATTTGGATGGACAAATGGATGGATGGATTAGTAACTCATGACTAGGACAGAAACGCTGCACTGGAACATTTTTTAACCTTCACAAGCTCCAAAGTATTTACCAAGAGTCACATGGATCATGGGACCAAAGTGAGGAGGGCTGACTGAGACTTATTTCCTTCTGGAGCTCAACTTTGCCCACAGAATCTCTTCAGTGATTATAATTAGGCTGTTGGTTTAGGTGACCATTCTTGACTCTTGAACTTGAGAGAGGAAGACTTATTTGTATCTCTTCAGGGTTATGAGTGAGTCCAACTCTTCTGGGAGTCATGGATTATAGGGTAAGTCTCAACTGTGTGCATCCTTAAGCATCCCTGGTCCTCACCTACATCCTCTGGAGAAAATATTGGTTCCCACCTCTACTTGAAAATATCCTGGAAAACACACTACTAATTAAAGGAAAATGTCGATTTTCCTCATTTCTAGCATGAAATATAAAAGTGCAGAACTCACTCCACCCTAGACCCCTTACAAAATCAGCCCACCAATGCAAATTTGACCTAGAAATAATTAAAGCCGCCTGCAGCATGGGCATTCTAGTGGCTCTGGTTCCTTGATACCCTCCCCCCTTTGTGCCTCAGCCCCCCAAGGTCCCATACCCTGGCTCATATGGCTTCCTTGGAGCTAATTGATATACAATACATTTGGACTCAATTGTCAGCTGTGGTCTCAACACCCCTGATTAGACATCACTTGACATATTGGCACTTCGGCTCTCTAACCCACCCTAAGCCCATTGGAACTAAGGTCTGGTTTACGTTGACACCTAATCCCTGCCTCATATCAAGAGAAGCCAGCAAGTTAGAGAGGAAGATCCTTAGAATCATTGAAAGCTCTTCAAGATTGTATTGTCAAACACCTAATAGTATAACTGAGAAATATAAGAGGGAAAGGGGAAATAACGTGCCCAGAGCCACACTGGGATAAAAACCAGAGCCAGAGCTGAACCCTTCCAACCCCCAGGCGGGGACTCGGTGAAAACATTGTACTGTCTTTACAAATCTGGTCCTGCAAAATGGCCATCACATTCCTCATGCTGTGCGCCTCTCAAGGGTCCCACATGTGTCCGTGTGTGTATCGACCAGTATGTGAGAAGACTTGAGGACTTACAAAGGACATTTATAGGGACACTAGTGGCCTGGTACATGGATTCCTGCACATTGAAAGGAAATTAATTAGAAGGTGGCTGGCAGGGCAGGACTGGGCCAGATGGGCTGGATACCCCCTGGAGCCAACCTCCCGCAATCCCTCCCCAGTGTCTGTGGAGTGAGCAGGGTCCCTCTGGCAGGTGGGGTCCCTCAGCCTGGCCTGCAGGAATCGAGCCGAAACCAGCTCTCTGAGATCCCCCAAGAGATCCTGGAGTGTGAGAAGTCACTCTGCAAAGTTGCTGTCATACAGGGTGTGGTAAGCAAACATAAGTGTGCAGTAAATCAGATTTGGGGCCGACAATGCCCCAGCAACAACATAACCCACGGCCAAAGGTGGAATCATGTAGCCCCATGAGGAATCGGACTCCCTCATCTCTGGTTTCCGGTGCATCACCCAAGAACTGCAGCTCGCAGCTCCTGCATTGAGGGTCTGCCCCCTGGTGGTCAGTGCACATCATAGCAACTAGTCGGATGGGCGGATGGACACTTAGCATATTAGCCATAGATATAGATAGAGATAGAGATAGAGATAGAGATAGAGATAGAGATAGAGAGAGAGAGAGAGAGAGAGAGAGAGAGAGAGAGATAGAGATAGAGAGATATAGATATCCCAAACATCCCTCCAGCCTGACAATTTCCCACCTATTGAGAGACATCATTCATGGGGAGAACTGAAAATATGGCAGCCCACTCCTATGTACAGGGACACAAAGCCATCCCTACTTAAAAACCAGACTGCTCAAGTCCTTTGCTCTCCTGCAGACTTGTCTCCCACCCCGCAGCAGTGCTCCCGTGGCAGGTAAGCATGAGCCATTGGTTAATGGCTAGAGAGATAAGGTGAAAATCTGCCATGCCCTTTCCTCCAGTGTCTCTGCACTTATTTAAAAGCCAATTCATTCCATTTAAAGGCCCAAGACACTTGTAACTGCACTAAAAATCAAAGTCACCTCAGAAGTTAGAAAACGGAGATGGCTAGAATGTGGTTTAGAGAAAGATACAAGGATGAAAAGTGGTCAGCAAAGCTAAGTGGTTGCTGGTTTTCCCTGGTCATCTGCACCACATGTGGCTGAAAAGGGAGATGCCAGGCTTTCTAGAACCAGCATATCTTCCAGGGGCCATCTGCTCATCATGCAGTGGGAGGGACAAATGACTAGGGCTGATTGACAGCGACAGCCACCACCCCTCACACTCTCAGGAAAGTACCTCTCCCTGGACAGGTGTCACAGAGGACTGACTGCATGTGCCCCCTCTCTCCCAGTTGATTGTAAGTTCCTTAGGGCCAGGGATACAGGAGATTCCTTGCTCGGCCCACCGCAAACCCTGCAGAAGCTTTGCCGGGTATTCAGGACACACAGTTCCTGTGTTTGCTTCATTCCCAGCCACGCCTCCTTCTTCCTGGGTACCCAGACTTTGCTTGTGATATCTTAGACCCGATGAGATACCACTTTGCTGTGGGTGTGTACATCTGACCTCATCTTAAGTCTAAACTCCTAAAAGGTAGACTGCACATCCCTGCTACTCACTTACTGCCTGCTGAGTGCTAGGGCATGGAGCACCCACGCAAATGACTGAACAAAGCTTTTGTCTATCGTAAGGCTCCCCTTTATATGCAGTGGTCTTAGCAGACCCCCTCGAGTATCTTTCATCAAGTACATATCCTACGAATGTCTGTGGAACTGTCTGATCAGCCCTTCCTTCCGGGAAGCCTGCAGATCGATCACTCGGGTCTCTTGCTCAGAGGTACATAGTCTGCCTATGAAAACCCAAGAGAGGGTAGGCAAAGCCAGCCAGAAGCCCCTTGTCTGTAGGAGTCAGAGTTGGTCTTTCACCTGCAAAGAAAGGGAAGAAGTGATATCTAGCCAATTCTATAGTAACATCAGGGCCTATCGGGAGGTCAGAAGTCAGCAAAGCCAGATTTCCAAACACAGCTGGAATGCATTGGAAGAAGCAATGCTTCAAATCTCCCGAGACGAAAATAGCTGAAGAATGATGTTTGAGGAACTCAGATTTAACTCAGCAAGTGACAGTTCGGCGAGATGAGCCGTGAGCTGGGCAGTGAGACAAGTGATGAGCTCATCCCCGAGCCACCCACCATCTGACCCAACCTGCGGCAGCGGGAGAGGTGGCGGCTCTGATTGGCTTTTTAAAAGTGCAGAGAAATGGATGTGGCTCAGCTGACCCCAGGGTCCAGACCAAAGGTCCACTCGGACACCTGATGCGGCTGGTTCTGAATCAGATGCGGTTTGGAGATGGGGGTGGCCCACGAGGAAGGGGAGAAATGGAATTTGTAAAATCTTTGAATTGTGATAAAAATCCAATACAGTTGGGCTGAGCGAGGGCTTGAAATTGCATCAGTTCTGTGAACCATCCTCAGCGTGCAGGGGAAGGGGCTGGGTTTTATCATCTCAAAAAGTCAGCAGTAAAAGAACCATCCTACGGTCGGGGCAGAGCCGAGCTGACATGTCAGCCTGAGATGCATTCCTTGCAAGGGCCAGGATTTTAAAGAATGTGCTTTTCAGCCTCTCCCCCAAGCTCAGAGGCCAAGCCGAGGCGGAAGAAGCTGTGTGTGCAGTCAGATGTGTTTTTCTCATTACCCTTAGCTGCCTTTCAAGGCTTGCTCACCCACTCCCCGCTCCTGGCACCTTTCCCAGATTGGGGGACTTTGGCTGGAAGGCTGGCAAGGGGAACCCACTGTGGAAGGAAGGTGAAGGGAATGTATTCAAGTCTAGCTCTCCTGAGGACTCGCTGTACACCATCAGGTTCATGATGAGTGTGTCTAAGTCAAGGCGGGGAGTGAGGGGAGGGGCGGGGGGGGGGCTCTGCCTCAGGAATCCACAGGTCTGCCCTCAGAGGTGTAAAAAGCTAGACTCTGAATGTCGCTAAAGGTGTCCTGCCAGGTATTCATTCATTCACTCCTCCATACATTTAACAAATGCTTCCTGAAAACCTTCTCTCCTTCCAAATACACACAAAGGAAAGTACCAGCCCTGAAACCACATCTTAAACAATCACAGAGCAACCCCGGGTGATGTTTTTCTGGCCAGGGGCTGCCATGCTTTGCCTCGCTCTGCTGTGGTGTCTGCCTGGACAAAAAGAAGGAGCCTGACCATCTGGAAGACTGGAGATGACCACGTCCATATTTCAGTGCTCTCAGCCAATCAAGCAAGAGATATACACTGAATATTGCCTATGGGTCTATGAATCAGAATATATTTCTGGTTCAACTGGAAATATGGGTTTGGTATATGAGGTTTTCCTTTGCAGACAGGTTTGACGGGATGTTCCAATCCAGAATATCGGTGATCAAAAAGCCAAGGTCATTTCAAACCTTCCGGATATGAGAGAACCTTCAGAATATGTTTCTTGGTGAACATTTCTTTTTATGGCTCAGTCAGTTAAAGCTGAACTTTTTCATTATAACAATAGGGGTGCTTTTTTTGCTTTGAGCTTTACAATATTCAGCCACTGAGATGGAGGGAAGAAAAACTCCAGGTAATTTGACAATTGATTTCTGCATTGGTACCAAAATTACTCATAAAACTAAAGTCTAAGAAAGCATTGCAACTAGCCAGAATGCCTTAGAAGTTCTTATTTTACTTAGCAGAAGGACTCACCCAGGACAGTATCAAAGTATATGCATTTTTCCAGTCTCTAAATTATTTCATAAACATCATTAAACATTACACTGTAATAATAGTTGATATCAATACAGTAGTCATTCCCACACAAAGTTATATGGCTTTTGAGACAGACGTTATATATGTTTTGGTCTTTGTTAAGAGGATTTTGATACCGAAAGGTACAAACCGTGCTTATGACCATTCTATAATAAAAACCAATTCTTCATGAGAACTCTAAGACCAGAAATTCACAGTATTGGAAGGGATGTGCAATGCCCGTTGCCTTCAGATAAGCCCCTACCCAAAGCAGGCATTGATCATGTTTCCCAAACTATTATGTAAACACTAGAGGCCCAGTGCATGGGAGTGGGGGGTCCCCCTCAGCCAAGCTTGCACCCTCTCTAATCAGGGACCCCTTGGGGGAATGTCCGACTGCTGGTTTAGGCCCGATCGGCAGTCAGACATCCCTCTCACAATTCTGGACCACTGACTCCTAACTGCTCACCTGCCTGCTGGCCTGATTGCCCCTCACTGCCTCTGCATGCCAGCCTGATCGCTCCTAACTGTGGTCTCTACCCGGAGAAAAAGAAGGAGCCTGGTTGCTCCTAACTGCCCCGCCCCCCCCCCCGCCCCCCCACCTCTGCTGGCCTGGTCACCCCTTACTGCTCCTCCTGCTGGCCTGGTCGCTCCCAACTGCCCCTCCCACCAGCCTGGTCACTCTTTACTGCCCCCCTGCTGGCCTGGTCGCCCCTAACTGTTCCCCCCACCACCAGCCTGGTCACCCCACACAGCCTTCTGTTCAGTAGTTTGGTCGTCCCTCACTAACCCCCCTGCCGGCCTGGTCATAGACAGCCATCTAGTGAGGGTGTGATGGTCAATCAGCATATTACCTCTTTATTATACAGGATATTAAGAGGTCTGAGATAGTAACAGCTGTTCCACTTCTGAAAGGTTCAGCAGTCAACTAAGTTGGGAAAAACGGTAGATTAAACCAAGCCAAATAAGTTGGCACTTTATTTGTTGTTTGCTTATTCATTGTTTTGTTTTTATTGCGGATTTTGGAGTTGCTTTAATATGCTAACATACACAATGAATTCAAAGATGGGAATGGAGTATGTTCCATTTTCTAAACTTAATTGACCACAGAACCGTTTTGTCAGGGAATACTAGTCTTCTATGTGAAATACTTCTATAGAGGACAATTAACTCTGTCTTGGTCGCAAATATTTGAAGAATCATCTTGCCCTTTAGAATTTTTATTGACCCATCCCTTCTTTGTGCACCCACAGTACTCTGAATGTAACATACTGAATTCCAAATATTTGTCCATTTTGCATTTGGCTTACATATTTACATATCCAGTAACATGTGTGGATATACACAGATCTGCAGCCCAAACTAGACTGGTATCCTCGAGGTACAAATGATGCATATTCACATGTCCTCAGCACCTGGTCCATGGTCATTATATTGATCTTGGTAGAATCTCCCAATGAATAAATGTTATTCTTAAAAAATAATCTGGCCCTGGCAAGTGTGGCTCCATTAGTTGACTGTCATCCCATGCACTGAAGGGTTGCCAGTTCATTCCTGGTAAGGGCACATGCCCAGATTGTGGGTTCAGTCGCCAGTCAGGGTGCTTACAGGAGGCAACTGATCAATGTTTCTCTCTCACATCTATGTTTCTCTCCCCCTCTCCCTTCCTCTTTCCAAAATCAATAAAAATATTTTTTTAAATAATCTGCTTTAATGGAGTTTCACGTGTATCAGGTTCTCTATTTGGATAACCTCATCCAATATATGGGTAATACCAATTTGTCTTGCCACATGGTCATATGTGGCTCAACATACATGTTGGATTACACATGGGTGCTCTGAAATTGTCTTTGTCAGGTTCTGGGCAGCCAAGTTATCCTCCTCCTGGTAGTGCTCAAGGTCTTCCATGCACTGGCACCAGCCTCCCCCTGCTCTGACTTTACTGCCTCCTTTCACACAACCTCCACGAAGCCAAAGAGCACAGCTCCACCTTCTAACCTGGCTGACATTTCCCTGCCCCTAAGCATTTCCTGCCCCATTTTCTCCATCCTCAGTCTTTCGGCAAACATTCAACCAAAGCCTACAAAGGCCTGGGCTTTGCATTACACACTGGGTTACAAAGATGAATGGATATGGCTGCTGCTCTCAAAGAGACCATAACGGTCACATAAACAGAGACATGCCACACAGCATGGGACACGTGTGACAGAGCTCAGTACAAGGTACTATGTTAGCACAGCAAGGCATTGGGTAAGACTTCTGAAGCAGGAGCTATTTGAGCTTGATCATTCCTTGAACTACATTTTACTAGTGGGTGCAGTTACTGATCCTCAATGGCAAGAATCCATGCTACACCCTTTCTCCGAGACTTCTCATTTCCATACAATAAGCACAGAGGCATGGCCACTTAGGATATCAGTTGGTCTCAGTCATGCATCGCATTGGGTGACTTATGCCTGAGGCTGTTCTACAAATAATGGCTATCTGAGATTGGGGACAAAAGAAGTAGGGAATAGGAGGCAGCTCACCAGGGCAGCCCTCAGAGTGTTGTTGGCAGCATCTTACAATTGTTGGCAAGCAACGTGTCACTGCCCGCACCTCAGCTTACTTGGGTGTTGTTTTGGTGGCAAGGTTACATATTTGCAAACCTTGGTCTTTCAGTCAACAACCCATTGAATGACGATTTGAAGGGAAAAAATACATGGATCCTGGGTTCTTACCTTCTGGGGAGATTAAGGCAGCATCTGCTTAGAACTTGTAAATGGGTGGCCGTGTCTGGGAAGACTACCCAGATCGACAGTGTAGGGCACTGGGAAGAAATGCTCAGTCACCGCTCTCAATGTCCCACAGAGAAGCACAGACACCAGCAGCTCTAGGTCAGGGAGTCATGCAGAAGAGCTCATCTCGTGAAGACAGTTTAGGAATATTGCAACCAACGTATTTTCCTTATATTTTCGTTTTAATGCGTGCATGAGTGTCTACATAAGCCTTAAGCCCTCTTTTGGTAAGTATAAAATTACAATTCTAAACTATAAAGCATTATGGTCATAGTTTAATTGGCAGTGCACAATGGTGCCTCTTAAAATCAATAGCTTCTGAGACGCTATGAAACATGGGGGCTGTTTGTTTGCCCAGTTAACCCCCTGGATCCTAAGGGGAATGAAGGTTTCTCTGTGTGTATTGCCCCCGCTGAGTTGAAAGCTTCCCCAGACCCTTAGCTATCCAGCTGAGCTCCGGAAAATGTGTCCGTGCTCCCTGGAAGAGAACAGCAAAGCATGAACAACTTTCATATGTGCCACTGGCCTGGTGTCCTGTCTCTGTTTCCAGGCATTAGATGGGGATGACTTCATTGTTCTGCCGGTGACGGCACTGATGGAATGGGCCGCATTCTGTGCAGCAGATGTATGTTTGGAGTGGATGTGATGATTTAGATTTTCTAAAATTCAGTTGTGCTCCTGCAGAAAGACAGTTTGCTTAAGACATCATGTGTACACACATACACACACACACACACACACACACATGCACGCACACAATTTCATTTGCAAATCCTACAAACAAAGACCAGAAGACTAGTTAAGAGCAAAGCCCCATTCTGCATGCCAAGATTCCCAACCCTGGTGGCCAAGCCCATACCCCACCACACATACACACTTCTGAACGGTAATTATTTCTTTAGATTTAAAACCCCAGAAAAATTGAAAACTCTTTCCACATTACCTCTTAAACATGGGGCAACATGGTGTTGCTAACAAGTATGTAATTCTGGATCTGCAAGCCTTTGCTATAGGCTTCGTGTCAGGAAATATGAGAGCGAGACCCAGACACGCGGCCGCCAGGAGGGGATGGCGATTGATGGGGTTTTCGAAACAAGAAAGCGGTCCAGGTCCAAGGAAATGGTGTTCGGTCACAGTATCCTGAGGACGTCCGCTGCAAGGATTTTTCTGCTCCTGCCATTCTGAACATCTTAATGGGCTTGAATTGATTCACTGAGCCGTGCCGCTGAAAGGGAAGGGAAATGTCAAGCCGCCGTGTTCCCGGTCACGCATGTGGGGGCCAGACCCCACTGCACTTCAGAACTTCTAAGTTCAAATGTGTTTTCACAGCAGGAAAAATAAATCACGGAACAAGCCTTCCCAAGTGTCTGTCGTGTTCCCAGCCTTGCCCCGGCCCTCTCCAGGGAGCAGGAAGTGAAGCAGACCTGGTCCTCACCCTCGGACAGTTGACCATGGAGATGTGGGGACAACAGAGAATACGGGAGAGCCACCTAAGCATCTTGACTTTTCCACGGGGCCCGGAGGCTATCGCTGCCATGAGACCAGAGTGACTGATACCATCACACCACAGTCCGTAAACACCTTCACCACCCCGGGGAGATGGAGACAAATTGGCGGAGGAATCTGCCCAGAGGTCAGTAGAGGCAAGAGTGCATCCAGCACCCGCTGCAGAAGCCAGTAGACCTTTGGGCAGCTCAGACTGGCACCTGGGGGTTGCAGGGAACACACCTGGGAGCTGTCTGCTTCCTGGCACTTACCACCTGGGTGTTCTCACTTCACTGCCCAAAATGCCAGCATTCTGGAGGCCTCCGATTGCCACTGGGTCTCTCTGTTCAAACCAGGCAAGAACCATAAGCAGAAAATCAGAGAACTGGCTATAGGATGAGGCACCACATTGCTGAGGACTCGCAACAACCCGACGGAAAACCCAAGATGGTGCCATTACCTGTTCTGGAATTGGGGCCAATGGGCCACTGGTTAAATTGTGTGTCACGAACCAGTGCCGGAGGAGGACGCTCCTCCTGAGCATCCCTACCTACAGCTCTGAGAGCATCCCTTCCTTCCTTCCTTCCTTCCTTCCTTCCTTCCTTCCTTCCTTCCTTCCTTCCCCAGAAGCAGGTGTTTGTCTAAAGAACAAGGATCTCCAAGCAGGCAGGAAAGCATGCCCTTAAGCAGGAGAGAAAGGCTGGTGGTTTGATGGGGTCGGGACCACACGTCTGTGGGGAGGGTGGGAAGGTGAAAAGCAGGGAGGCATTCATCCAAGGATTGGGGGCCAGGAGCTCAAGTTCCCACCTATTAAAGATGATGCCACATTCCCATCTGCCCCGGAATAGGAGCTGAGCCCACACAGCTGAGCAGAATTGTTCTGACTTCACCTTCCCTACAAGAAAAGACAGGGGCAAGGAGAGGTGCAGAATGCCGAGCGCAAAGGCAACAGACCTCCCTCACCCTTTGGACACAGCTTTGTGGGCTCCCGTAAGGCCAAGGCCACTTCTCTGACCTCTGATGAACCCCAGAGACGTACATTGTTTAAGCTCAAGTTTCAGCTCTGAACTCTCCCCCAAACCATACAGATCTCTAAGCCAGAGATGGCCCCTGTCAACGCCGGCAGATGAGAAAGCGAGGATCGTGTCCCACACGTCTGATGTACAGGTTGCCCAGGGAGTATCCCAAAGCTGGAAGGCTGAGTTCCATTCATTGTTTTCTTGTTCTGAGGTCAAACTACCAGGTAACACTTCCTATAATGTGTTGGATTTTCCAACACAGAATTACTTATTCATGAAGTTTTTCAGACCTAAATACTATTCAAGCTTTTTCACTTCCTGACCGCCCCTAATAATGTATGATTGGAATTATACATTTGATTCCCCATTATGAGCAGAGACGGACCTCTGGGGCCCTGATATTGTCTTGGGAAATGCAGAGTTGAACCCAAAACAAAGCCAGTCAAGGCGGCATCTAAAATTCCTTGGCACCACCGTGCAGTTGGAGTCTGATTTAAAACAACTATTCATTTTAATGACTGTTCACATTTATTTTCATAAAAATGTGTTTTACATAAGCCCCGGCGTTTCATATACAATTAATTCCCTTCACAAAGAAACTGTGCTTCAAACCCAGAGTGGTCATGCTGGTGCCCAGGACCGGGGAGCTTGTTTCTTTTGAGCCGTAGCAGCCTTTTTAACACTGTAATTAAGCTTGGGGGGAGAAATCATAAAGCAAACCAAATAAATCCTGCCCTTCATACAATTATGAATGGTATGTGGTACGGGGGAAAAATGATCTGGGCTTTGTTCATCTTAGAACACACTTGGCAGCCACTTCACTTAATAAGCTCCTTTCTCTTTCTGAGAACAAGAGAAGCATGAGGTCCAGCCACGTCGGAGGAACGCTAGCAGGTGGGGGGAGGGGGAATGACAACACCCTGCCACACAGACCTGAAGGCAGGGGCTCGGGACGCGGCCCTGGCCCAGCTCCTTCCTGATCATGGGTCTGTCTCTCTGGGTCTTGTTGTCCTCATTGTCTCTGCCTTTGGTAGACCCTTGCTTTTACAGAGGAGACAAGGCCCAGAAGAGAGGACTCACAATTGCTCATGCCCCCACAGAAGATAGTGGATTGCACCGAGCACTGGCCCGCATGCCAGTGTCCAAGGGTCTCTTCTCGTACCACCCCTTCTACCCCCTGATCACATGGGACCTACGAGAGACCCTGACCTGCTGGAACCCCACAGAGCTCCCTCCCTGGGCCGGCGCTCCAAAGCCACCAGCTTCCTCTGCATCTGCCTTGACCGGTCCCAGTCACCAGGAAGCAACTCCCTTGCTTCAACCCCTCATGTGTCCACGGAACTCGGTGCTCTGCTGGGGAAGCCGCAGGACGAGGCAACCCCTCGGGGCCCCCCACTGCTCCACCCTCATTTCCACTGCTGACGATCAGAGGTTCGAACCTGGACTCCCAAAGCCATCCAACATTCATACCGTCTCCAACTCTGCACCCTCGTACCCAGAGGGCACAGATCAGAGTGAGTGCTCTCACATGCCCACCTCAGCGCGTCAGCTTCCTGCCAGCCACCCCTCCCCGACCCCCCGCGCCTCTGTGGGTCAAAGTGTGGGCAGGCCCTGACACTGACTTTCAAGAGCCTGGGTCCCATCTCTTTTTCCAAGTTGCTTTTTCCCGCACTTCCCTCTGATAGAGGATAAAAGACATGCTGGGTTACTCGCCGATCCCTGCCAAGAGCCACCCTTTGATTTCCTGCCCCTGTGCCTTTGCTGGTGCTGCCCACTCTACTTGGAAGCCAAATCACTACCCCGTTTGTATCCTACTCACCACTCAAAGCTTGGCTCCATCGCCACCTCCTCCCTTTCACAAGAAGCTTCTTCTTCCCCACATGAACCCATAAAACCGTCACGTAGCTCACGTAGAGCTCTGACTTTCTTCCCACAAGCAACACACACCCGGGCCCACCTTGCAGGTCTGCTATCTCTGAGGATGTCTTAACTCCACACATACGCCCCGAACACAGAAGCCCCATGAGGTTAATCTTTCTCTCCCTCCTGCCTGGTAATGTGAGTCGCATTTAATAGGCATTAAATATATATCTGTTGACAGAATAACTGAATAAAACACTTCCCTAGAGCTCTATGCTACGAAGCAGAAGGTTAGAGAGGGAAGGAGAGAAGTGAATTTGCATAATTTGTTCTGGATTGTGTTTGGCACTTTATCACGAGGGGGTAGGTAGCAATCCTTTAACTCTCAGATTAAATGTCCCCTCCCACGTTAGCTGCGGTTAGGTTCCTCTTGTGTGCACTGTCACCCATCCACATGCACACGCACTCTCATACACTCACACACTCACGCACTCACACAGACTCACACACACCCTCCTGTGATCGGTGTGCAGGGCAGAGGGGTGGTGCAGGCGTTTCTTCTCCACTCCTGGGATTTCCCTTCGCACCAGGTGAGCTGCCACTAGCATCATACTCCTGGCGTCCCTCACTCACTCACTCACGCTGAGTTGATAGTAATTCATATAAAAGGAACGGAGAAGGGGAACCTGGGCCTAGTTATCCCATTACCCCCTCCCCTTCCCCTCTGCCTCCTCTTCCCCTTTCCTCTCCCTCTTCTCCTCCTCCGCCCTCTTGAAGGAATGTTCCTTGCAGAAAACACATCAGGATGCAGGCTCTCCGGCTGCAAGTGGGAGCTGGCCTGGCCCAGGTTGTCTGCAACTGGTGGACCAGCTGGACAAACGCTGAGACTCAGTGCCGGGCAGTCCCCACGCCTGAAGGGATGAGCTATGTTCCCCAGTAGCAGCCTCCTGGTGAATTTGATTTCCCATCTGCCTTACCTGTTCCTCTTATTTCTCAGTTGACTCAGATCTTGGGTGAGAAAGAGGAGAGTTATTCATTGGACCTTCTAAAACCCAGCTTCGTCTAGTAATAATTGCTTATTTCAGGCATCCTCAAACTACGGCCCGCGGGCCACATGCGGGTGTTTTTGCCGTTTTGTTTTTTTACTTCAAAATAAGATATGTGTAGTGTGCATAGGAATTTGTTCAAAGTTTTTTTAAAACTATAGTCCGGCCCTCCAACGGTCTGAGGGACAGTGAACTGGCCCCCTGTTTAAAAAGTTTGAGGACCCCTGGTTTATTTACTCATCGGCGTCCACTCTGGACTCAGCTCTGTGAGGCCTGGCTCCTCTCTCTTCTGTGTTTCTCCATGACTATTCAATGACTGCTGTGCACTCACAGCTAAACCTCAATAAAGGTTAGTTTCAAGGAGTTAATGATTAATGCTACTGAGAAAAATTAGGAGGAAAGAAAAAAGGGAGAGAAGAAAGAGGAAAGGGAAGGAGTTCTGCAAGAAAGAGACTGGAGAGGAAGAGCAGGAAGGAGGAAACAAGAGTAACCAATGTCACTCCATTAAATTCAATTTTTAAACAATTTTAATGAAAATAAATAAATAAATAAATAAATAAATAAATAATGCTCAGGTAACTATTTTGCTCCTGTGAATTAAAAAAAAAAAAGGTAGCGAAGACAGAGAACAAGAAGAAAGAAAGGAAAAGACAGAGAGTCAAAATGGGAAAAGAGAGGAAAAAATAATGTGCCAAAGCCAGACGCCCCCTGCACCCACAGCCAGAGTGTCTCTCTGAGAATCAGACCAAGGCTGTCGCTGACTTCTCACCCTCATCCATCTTCCCCCTCCTTGAGGGCTTCCATTCCCACTCCCCTCCCAACTTCCAGCTCCAGTGAATCATCTGGAAAATGGGCAATCACTTCCCTGCCCTCTGTCCCTGGAGCTGCTGGGAGCGACTAGGGTGCACACAGGTGAGAGTGCCTTGGAAGGAGAAAGCCTCACCGAAGACAGGGCTAGGGATGTTTAAAGCATCTCCAGGACACCCCAATACTGCAGAGGGCAGGCCCCACCAGGCCGCCTAGAGGTGGCCTCCAACCAAGCCAAAGCCGCCAGCCCCTCCTACCGCTCCTCCCCACTTCCTTCCTCAGCCGCTGTGTGTTTTTAGTTCTCATTATCCTGCTGCTAATCCAGAAGAGCCCGGCTCTTGATCACAACTAGTGGTTCTGTAACTCACATTTACGAGCATCCCCGGATATATATTTCCGTGACACACGCCTCCGTGAGCTCCCTGGCTGCCCTGGAGTCTAGACACCTCATTTTAGAGATTTCAGAGAAGGAGCCTGAGGCCTGGGGCAGGTCTTCCTTCGGCCTCCGCCTCCCTGCTCCCCACAGCTGACGGCAAGGCACAAGCATTTCTCAGAGAGCAAGCGGCTTCATTATTTTGTGTTTACTGATCTATAGATGAACTGGTGTCACCAGGCAGCGCTCACAATTAAAAACTCCGCGGGACTTCAGCACAATGAGATTTTTTTTTTAAATGCAGCTCTACTGCTAAGAAACATGTCGTCCAAGTTACATCACCTACAAATGACTTTTCAATATTTGCACATGCAAGGTAGTTGGCAATGAGGATAATAATGTTGCTGTTGTTAAACCTTAAGTTCTCCTCTCTGAGCTGCAGATGACTTGAAATGACACCCTGCGTTAGTGCGCTAGGGCCACCATAACAAAGTCCCACAGACCGCGTGGCTTAAACAGTAGAAGTGTATTTTCTCACAGTTATGGAATCAAAGGTCTGAGACATGGGTCTCAGCAGGTTTGGTCTCTTCCGCATCCTGCCCCTTAGCTGGTGGACGGCCCAGCCTGCCCCTTAATTAGTGGACGGCCCAGCCTGCCCCTTAGCTGGTGGACGGCCCAAGCCTGCCCCTTAGCTGGTGGACGGCCCAGCCTGCTCCTTAGCTGGTGGACGGCCCAGCCTGCTCCTTAGCTGGTGGACGGCCCAGCCTGCCCCTTAGCTGGTGGACGGCCCAGGCCTGCCCCTTAGCTGGTGGACGGCCCAGCCTGCCCCTTAGCTGGTGGACGGCCCAGCCTGCTCCTTAGCTGGTGGACGGCCCAGCCTGCCCCTTAGCTGGTGGACGGCCCAGCCTGCCCCTTAGCTGGTGGACGGCCCAGCCTGCCCCTTAGCTGGTGGACGGCCCAGGCCTGCCTCTTAGCTGGTGGACGGCCCAGGCCTGCCCCTTAGCTGGTGGACGGCTCAGCCTGCTCCTTAGCTGTGGACAGCTGTTTTCACCCTGTTTCTCCACAGCGCCTTTCTCCTGTGCGTGTCTGTGTCCTAACCTCTTCCTATAAGGACACCAGTGGCACTAGATTAGGGCCACCCTGAAGACCTCATTTTCACAAAATTGCCCCTTTAAAGCCTCCATCTCTAAGTGAGGTCACATTCTGAAGTCCTGTGTCCCACCACACAAGCTCCCCCCTCTCTGCTCCCCCATCATATCACTTAAGGACCAGCTGCAACCCCACTTTCTCCCAGATGGCTTTCCAGAATTCTCTAGCTCAGTCGCTCTGCCTCAGAGCTCTGGCAGCTCAGGCCACAGGGTTTCATTAGGCCCTGGGCACGGGCTGTGCTGTCACTGGCATGGGCTCTCGTTAGCTTCCAGGGACCACCGCGGGGGTGAGGATGCCACAGCTGCACCTCTGTGGCTCCTCACAGTTGTCCCTCCAACATGCTCCGTGCCATTGCTCACACGATGCCCTCCCCAGACCCTCTCACTACAGTACAACCCACCCTGCCTCCTGGCAAAGCCTCCATGACTGCTGCACCCAGAGGGGCCACTTCGGCCTCTGTGCACCCACAGCAGCAAACACACAGCCCTTTACATCTCTTTGTGCCCGTCGCTGACACTCACTGAATGCACACCACTCGCCAGGGCCTCACCCCCATCCGCTCCTGTCCTCACACATAAGCACATGACCCCATTTGCAGGTGAGGAACCCAAGCTTCCAGTGAGGTGGCCCACTTTGTATCAGAGGAGACCAAGGAAAGGAGTTGTGACCTTAGTCTGTCTGGCTCCAGAGATAGCTCGCTTTCTACCACACCAGTGGTTCCCTAATGAAGAGCATGAATACATAAATCGTGTGGGGTCCTGTGATGAAATATACCCAGCAGTGAAAAAGAACAAACTGCTGCTTCACCAGCAACATGTATTATGAGCAAAGAAGCCAGACACAAATCATCAATGTAGGATTCCTTTTGTATGAAGTTCAAGGCCAAGCCAAACCAATCTACACTGATAGGCATGAGGACCGTGGTTACTTCTGGGTGAGTGGGGGGCGGCTGACTTGGAAGGGACACAAGAGAGCCTCTTGGAATGCTGGGAATACTCCACGTGTATCTGGTGGTGTTCGTACCAGTGCATATGTGTGTAAAAATTCATACACTGCACTCTAGATGCGTGTGATACCTCACCAAAAAAAAAAATTTAAAGAAATATCTCAGGGAGGACATGTGTAGTTTTTTAAATATATTCAATATTATAATTTCATATTTGGAAACCAAAAAAATAAAATAAAATAACCCACTCTATTGCTTTTGAAACACAAACTTTAAAGGAATTTTCAAGATTCATGTTTCTCCACAGGAGACATATGCTTAAAAGACGGAAACACACTGCACTGCACTGTTCACATTCTGCCTCAGTTCCCTGCATACCTCCGGCTCCCCCATCAGACTGGGCATCCTCAAGGGATGGCACCATCCCGGTACAAGTGAGCAAACAGCACAGAGCCTGCTGAGCACACAGGAACGGCTTAGTAAGAAATGATCGAATGGGTTCTCCAGAATGCACAACATGCTGAAGCATCAGAGAAAGCCAGGTCCAGCACTGCCCCTCCCAATCCCATCCATCATTCAGCCACATTTTGCAATTCAAGAAAACAGAAGACAACACCTGCTGTGGATAGCCTTGCTCTGAACCAAGGGCTGGTTGCTCAGCAGGCCTGGCAGGGCGCTGAGCCGCTGAAGGTCTGACTCCACCCCAATAATCATATGAAATTTCCCCAGCCGATGGCCTGCCCCCCGCGGGCGGTGTGCTCCGCACACAGATTCCAAAGACAGAGAACCTGCTGGAGGTTGATCTCGCAGGCAACAGCCTTTGCTGTGCTTAGAACAAAGCCTTTAATTTGTGTGGCAAGCAGCTTAGTGTACTTCATGCTGTCATTCTCATCATGAATGCCCAGGGAGGACAGGGAACATGAACCTGCCTGTATCGAGCACCTGGCATGTCCAGCCCCTGGCATAAGTTCTGGAACAAGGTGGACACATATGGGTAGTTTCACTTCCCCCCTTTCCTGGGAGTTCATGATGAGGACAGCGTTCAGGAAGTTTGGTGTCATCAGCCAAACAAGGCACACATTTTTCTCGAGAAATTACCCAATGTCTGGGAATCTCAAGAGGATGGAGTGTCTTTGGTGGCTGAGAATGTCAGGCCCCTTGAATAGCTGGACCATGCTGAGCACTGGAGAGAAAAGTGCAGAAGCTGCTTTGCTCTCTCTTCATGGAGCAAAATGTGGGTCGGTGACATCTACCCGCAGTTCTTCTTCTGTATCAGACCTCACAAAAGCTCCTGCCCAACTGTCAGCTCTTAATACAGGTGGATGACAGGCATCCTTGGGTTTAGTGAGGCTCCGGACAATGCAGACTTTTTCTGGCCTTCATCGCAAAGGTACCTCCTCATCTTTGTCAGATTCTGGGACAATCTCCTGAGTGTCACTCCTCTATAGAAGTTTTAAAAAATTCTAGGAACTGATTTCTGCTCATGAATGTCCAGCCCCTTGGTTATTCATAATTAGGTAGAAGAACTTTGTATTCAATAACAAAATACAAGTAGGTTGTAAGAACTATACCCAGGAAGGGACCAGGGCTCCATGGGGGCACAGAAGAAGATTCTTCCTAGTAGGAGGAATCAAAAGAGGAACCATGGGAGAAGAGAGATTTGTGTTGGACCTTGACAGAGATATATCCAGATATATGAGAAAATAGGAAGGAACTAGCCTGCCAGGTGAAAGGACTCAGGACTAAAAATCAAGATGAGAAAACGTAGGGCATGTTCAGAAACAGAACAGTAAATAGATTTATTTCACTAGCCAGGGTATGTGAAAATGAGAAATGGGATAGTTGACCATTTAAGAAATGGTCTAATTTAAGCAAACTCTAAATCTCAGAATACCTCAAATACCATTTTGGAAACGTAGACTTTTTTCATTAAGCAGTAAGAAGTTATTGGAGAACATGGTCAGGGCCAGGGTCAGAGTCAAGGGATTAGGAGTGGCTTCTGAACTTTATCTTCAGAAGAAAGATCTGGAAGCTTAAGAACCAAAGACAAAAAATGCAGAATCCCCATCTTAGAGAAGGAAAATTTTGCTTTCTTTTCAGATGCTCTGTTCACCAGTTTTCCCTTCTCTCTTTAAATATTCAGACTTCTTCCCTCGTCTAGTGCTTTCTTCATAGATCACGAATTGTCAAGTCTATCTCTTAAGAAAATCAAATCTATGTAAACTTGCTCTCAACCTTTTTCTTTACAGGCAAGCTTCTTAAAATGATAGCAAGCCTCCTAAAATGAATGGTTTTGTGCACATCCCACTTTTAAAACCACATAGTATTCACAAGATGATTCATTAGAGAATGAAAACAAAGTATTAGAACCTTATCTTTTATTTATTTTATCTAAAAATATACAAGTAAAATTGTGTTTTACTAATCCAGTAGAACTTTGTCATAATTCAATAAGTAGAATCCAAAAAATTTCAATCATATAAAATTCAGGGTGGTGTTCTTGGAGGTTGACAAAAAAAATAGCATTTAGGGACCATTTTGCACTGTCCCCAGGTAGTACCAGATGTAAAAGACACATTACATGCAAAACATATCAGCCAGTGTCTTAGCAACCCTAATAGAAGACGGAAGACAATAAATATTTTTTCAAAGAGCTGAGAAAAAAGTAACTCTCCACTTAGAATTTTATACCCTGCTAAGTTACCACTGAAGAATAAGAGTAAAGACTAAAAGAATTTACCACTAACAGACTTTTACTGAAAGAACAATTTTCTTCCTCCAAATACAAAGGATGAAATTAGGAACAAGGAAACTGAAGCCAAAGGAGTGAAATGAAAAAGAAATGGTGAACATGTGCATAAACCTAAACCCTTAAACAGTAAAAATATAAATAATGAAAACCATGATTAATTTGGATTCATAAACATTAAGATGAAACTAAAATTACTGGACAAAGGAAACCTGTAGGGTAGAGGTTTGTGATAAGTGATAAAACTTTCTAAATTATTTGTATCATTCATGAGAAAGATAGAGCTATGGAATAACTTTAATTTGTAGGTAAAGTGTACATGAAATTATTTTTTAAGTAACCATTTAAAAATGGGAAAAGAACATATAACTTTCAAATAACTAGAAGGGATAATAAAAAATATAGAAAATGCTGTCTGTTCAAATACAAGAAAGAAGAGAAAAATGAAAGCTAAGGAAAAAATAGAATAAATTCAAATATAACAGTAGTCATAAGAAATCAACTAAATTAAACTCAGCTATTAAAACTCAGGTTGTCAGATTGAATAGAAAAACTAAATCTGGTATATGACACTTACAAGAAACATGCTCAAAAACAAAAGGCAGCTATTTTATGTAAAAAGATGGGGGGGGAGATAAATACCAACCATGCTTGAAAAAAAAATGGAGTTTTAGAGGAAAAGCATATTTAGAGACAAAGGGATTCACTACCCACTAAGAAAAACAACCATTTCCCAGGAAGATATCACAATTCTAATGTTGTTCACACCTAAGAATACAATTGCAAAATATATAAAGTCAAGATTGATGGACTCACCATGTGATACTGACAAATCAACAATCACAATGGGAAATTTTAGCACCTCTATCAATAATTAATACATTAAGGAAAACAAATTAGTGCAGATCTAGAAGATTTGCATAACAGAACTAAAAGCTTGATCTAATGAACATCTATAGAGAAAATTCTCTAGCCACATTGTCTGTCTACACTTCTTCATCTCCCATTCACTATTCAACCAACTGCTTCCACCCTCCCTCTGAAAGGAGGGCCCAAGAGTTACCTATGACCCCCAGTTACCAAAATCTTCTCCTGCTTCTTTTAAAACTATTGGTTACTCTCTCTGATAACTAGACTTCCGTGACCCTAGCCTCCTGTTTATTCTACATCTCTTTCTGCACATTCCCCATTCCCTTCACCTGCTGGTCTCCCCAAGGTTCTGTCCTCTTCTCTTCTCATCCTATGCCATATCACCTCCCCAATAACCTTATTTTGTACCATGGATTTATGCCCAAAATTCAACTTTAGGAGTCAAGGGTTTAGTTTAAGAGCCAGCATAGATGCAGGTATAACCCATGGGTTCCCTTAGTGAACACTCTGGTGAATGCCAGGGCTGGGGGGTGGATAGAGGCCTGGAAGGGTCTGTGAGTTTCTTATTCACTTTTACAGCTAACTCAGTGCCCATCCTATAATAGTTATTTGATAAAAGTTGGTTACTTGACTGAGCACACATTGAGTTTTGCATGTTCTCTACAGAGCCCCACATAGAGAGGCTACTGAGGGGTGGAAAGTTATCATCAATCTCTAACTACCTCAAAGGGCTCTGATTCAGGCCAGGAACTGTAGCCCAAACCAGAGGCAACATAATGGTCAAGAGCTCAATGTAAGCCCTTGCCGGTTTGGCTCAGTGGATAGAGCGTCGGCCTGCAGACTGAGGGGGTCCCAGGTTGGATTCCGGTCAAGGGCACATGCCCGGGTTGTGGGCTCGATCCCCAGTGGGGGGGCGTGCAGGAAGCAGCTGATCAATGATTCTCTTATCATTGATGTTTCTATCTCTCTCTCCCTCTCCCTTCCTCTCTGAAATCAATAAAAATATATTTTTTTAAAAAAAGAGCTCAATGTAAGCCAACCGCCCTGGGGGGCGGGAAGAGGGCACTTCTTTGACAGTGTTCCTACCGCTTTATAAAGCCAGAGCGCTGTCTTAAATTCATGGTATTTCTGCTTATTCCTTCCTGGCCTTCTGTTTCCCCTTCTCTGACATAGGAATCTCCTCCCTCCATCGCCCACACAGCTGTGAACCAGGGCCTGGGCACCCTGTGCATCAATGGCTGGGACCACAGAAAGCAGTCCTCTGTCTGGCAAAGCAAAGTGGCCATTTTCACAGGCATTTCCATAAGCACATAAGCCAAACCCCCAGCTGCTGGAAAATCGGTCGCCTGTCCTTTCACATTTCTAAGGCAACAGAAGTTCACTTTCTCATCATACACTGTAAATGACAGGCTGAAAAGGTGGGCCGCGGCTGACTTCAGCCTACGTATAGCATAGCTGATCTTCCTCTGCTTCCTCAGAGGGGCCCATTCTTAAGAGTGGCTTAGCCCCATGCAGGTCCGGCAGAGACACCGAAATGCAGGAACAGAAATCTAATCTCTCTCCAGTGAGCTCGGGGCAGAACCGGGAGCTCTTCCTGCCTTGGAATCCGAAGACCCTGCTCAGTGCACGCAAAGTTGTCTATGAGGCAGCTTCTAGATAAATCCACTCCTGGTCTCTCTTCATCTCTCTTACGCACCCCTTCTGCAAACAGCTCCCAGCACTGCCCCGGACTCTTGTAAAATAAAAATCAAAGCTGAGCAAATAATTTAAGACTCGTGTTTAAACCTTTCCCAGGTTCCTGAATTCATTGCCTCTTAAAGTGGAAATGCCTTTGCCACGGGCTCCTGAAGCCATTCAGAGATGACAGCCCCCTCCCCGCTAAACCACCAAAGAAGTAGTTTGTTTAGTGTGTAAGGCACTCCTCACAGGGCACATGGAGGGCACTTTTTAATCAATCAACCACATGATTTATCACCAGCTGCATGCCTGACATGAAATAGGTGCAACCATCAATGCAAAACATGAGTCTCGTCCTCAAGGCACACACAGGCATGTGGAATAGACACAACACGCTCTGCAGAATAACAGAGGGCTGCACAGAGGCCTGAAGAAAACTGGGGTTCAGTGTTCAGTGAGCGGCATGGATAGAGAGCATGATGGGGGTGTGAGGAGAGTGGTCTGTGAGGACTGGAAGCTTCCTGGGGGAGGTGGGGACTGAGCTGCATGACTTTGGAGACACGGAGAAGATTAAGGGGAGAACCTGAAGCCAGGACAACAGCTGAGAAAGGCAAGAGAGCAAAATAGAAATCACGTGTGGGGAGCTGTGCCACCTGGATGTGCCGCATGCAGAGAGAAATGCATGGTTATCAGCTGACTATGTCCCCTGCCCCGCCCCCTAAAATCCAAGGGTTGAATTCCTAACCACTAGTAGCTGAGAATGTGACTGTATTTGGAGATAAGTTCTTTAAAGAGTTGATTAAGGTACATGAAGTTCCATGATGGGCCCTAATCTGATACGTCTGGTACCTTTATAAGAAAAACAGGACACAGACAGACAGAGAGGGAAGACCATGGGAGGACACAGAGAGAAGGCAGCCACGCCAAGAGGCCTCCGAAGGAACCTGCCACACCTTGGTCTTGGAGAGCCAGGCTCCAGAACTGTGAGGAAACAAACTTCGGTTGTTGAATCTACCCGGTCGGTGGTCCTTTGTTACGGCAAACGAATAGAGTCAGGTTCTCTTGGAAAGAGCTCTCAGTTCCCAGGGGTGACCTACCCCTGCCCTTCCCAACCCCCAGTTTCCGAGCAGCAGGAGACACCTTTGGGGCACAGGGTGCTGACGAACTAAACCTCAACTCCCAGTGCTTCCTGCTGACTCAAGCGTGGAGCATCCTGGTTAAAAAAAAAAAATCATAAATCATAACTGATCACCGACGCCAGCATTTCGCTGCCCAGCTCTTAGTGGGAGCCAAGTGGGTAGTCAGGGGAGAAATCCCTCCTGGGGGAATCAGTCATTAAGAGACTCTAGAAAGCAAAGTGTCTGTCTCGTCGTTCAGTCACTAGGGATCCTCCACTCTGCAATCGCTCAAGCCCAAGACTCTCAGCCGCAATCACCGACGCCCTCACAGCCCAGACAGCCCAGTTCGTGCTGGAAGAGGGGAGTCAGGAAAGTGTGCTGTGACTTCCGGAGGGGAGGTGGCACCCGGGGACAGCCCTGCCCTCTCAAGACACCTAACGAGCTTGGGCTAAGGATGGCACGTGCTTACCCTGTGCAGGCACTGCGTGCCTTTCACACATCAATGTATTTCACTCTCCAAACAGCCCCGTGCTGTGCAAAGTGTATCCCCAGGACACTGTACTAACGCTGGGCATGCATGTACCGGATGACCTGGCCATTCCATCCCTCGGTTTGTGCCCAGCAGAAATGAGCGCCTACGTGCCCCCCAAGAGGCACCATAGCAGCACTGTGGTCCCGGGACCCTTCCTCACTAAACAGGAATGAGAAAGTACAATTGCACACAGCAATATGGAGGAGTGGCACAGACCTGAGGCTGGGAAAGAAACTAAACACAGAAGACCCCCTGTTGTATGACTCACAAACTGGCACAACGAAGTCGCCTGTGGAGTTGGGCGTGAGGTTAGCGGTTATCTGTGGAGTGGGGAGTAGTGGTCCCTGGAGGCACGAGGGAGGCTTCTGAGGTGCTAGTGACATTCTGGGTGCTGGTTTTATGATGGGTTCACTCTAAAAATTCAATCTGCTATACGCTTATTTTTGTGTGCTTTTCTGTGTGTATTTCAGTTAAAGCGTTAAAACATTAAAACCCCATATGGTAGGAAAATGACTCTGCATTGAGGAAAACGAGACACAGAGGACCTAACAACTTTCCCAAGGTCATGGCCAGCACAAGTCAGGGCCGACACTTGAACCCAAGCAGTCTTGCTCTCAAGTCTAAGCCCTCACGATTCTACGCCAGCTCTTAGAAACAGGGTGTGTGTTACCTCATGTCCTGTCTTGACTTTCTCATGCAAACCCTTTAGAAGCCCAGCCTGTGTGGCTCAATGGTTGAGCATTGACCTATGAACCAGGAGGTCACTGGTTTGATTCCCTGTCCGGGCACATGCTCGGGTTATGGGCTCGATCCCCAGTGTGGGGTGTGTAGGAGGAAGCCGATCTATGATTCTCTCTCATCATTGATGTTTCTATATATCTCTCTCCCTCTCCCTTTCTCTCTTTCTAAAAATCAATAAAAACGTATTTTTTAAAAAAGAAGAAGAAGAAACAGTGAACCTAACCTCCATAAGCCTGGGAAAGTTTCAACCTGTACGACTGCTGTGAGAGTTACATGAGATCATGCAGAAGAGGCTGGCATATGATGAGCACTCTCTCATTGTTAGCCATGATTATTTACAATAGCACACTGCAGAGTATCTGTGTGGAGGGGAGGGAAGTTCACTGCTATGCTGACAGCTAATCAAACAGAGAGTAAGTGCAAGTATAAAATCAACGAACATCTAAAGATGAGTAAAAGTAACCCAAATGCAGCCCTAGCCGGTTTGGCTCAGTGGATAGAACGTCAGCCTGCAGACTGAAGGGTCCCAGGTTAAATTCCAGTCAAGGGCACTGCCCGGGTTTTGGGCTCGATCCCTAGTAGGGGGCGTGCAGGAAGCAGCCGATCAATGATTCTCTCTCATCATTGATATTTCTATCTCTCTCTCCCTCTGCCTTCCTCTCTGAAATCAATAAAAATATTATCAATAAATAAAGTAACCCAATGCATAAATAACTGAACACATACATACTAAGAATCAAGCCACACCACACACTGTCCACATTAACATGACTTTACTTCTCCGCGAAGGAGACTTTTGCTCAGGAAGGGAGAACCTGCTCAAACCAGGAACTTTCTGAAAGACTCACCGACTCTTCAATAGAAAGCATCATATGCGTTTACACCCCAAGACCCTGTGCGTCCTCTCCTCAAACTCCCAAGCGAGGAAGTCATGATTCTCACCTAGCTTCCTCATGGAAAGGTCCATGTGAAATCAGACTTGGAAGACTCAGTAAATATTGCAGCTCTGCTCCTCCCCCGTGAGCGGGGGCCAGACTCTGCCCAGCTGGTCCTCGCATCACAGTGAGCGACAGACTCGCTCTGCTTAGCCACAGGTCGGGCGGGCGGTGATATTTTGGGCGACAGCATTTGGCAGCCCATACATGTGCACATTCAGGTCCTGTTTCTATACCTAAATCACGGGGTATCTCAGAGCAGATGTCCCAACCTCTCTGTTCCCTCACCATAAAGCTGGAGATGCTGGATAAACACATTCCCCTAGTAACTTCAGACACGGCTAAAATGATCTACTGTGGCCTGAGGCAGAAATAATAATAATAACCTGTCAGCAACACAGGCATTTGCAGCATTGAGATCAATGACTAAGTCCTCTGAGGATTCTTGTAAACATCATTACAAAACAGACGCCTGCATTTACTCTGGGCAATTAGGAAACAAAACGCATCTAAACAGAGAAAGAGCCAAAATTGGGAAGAGGTTTGGGGAAAAGGAAATAAAAAAGTAACAGTTATATTAGGATGAGAAACCCAGAATATTAGAACCAGAGAGAAAGTTTTTACAACGGTTTTATAAACTGAACAACCATTTTTCCCCCCATGGCCAACACACTGAAGCTAATGGCAAAAGCATTAATTTATCATGAGATTTTAAAGATCTCTCTTGTCAGTAATGAAATAAACACGTGACAGGCTAGCCAGACAGTTATTGTTCAGAGGAAGGTTATTACTATAATTAAGATTAATAGCAATTACTTGTTGTGTTTGTGGATTTTTTTTCCTTGGGAAATAACTGTAGCCATATTAAATAACTAATTAACACATCTCCATGTCAGGCGCCCTCTTATCTCCGGGGCTCCATAACCAAATAAATAAATAAATGAATAAGCAAGCACTGTGCAGAACTAGCTCACATTTTGAAAGGAAACTTCAAAATAAAACCAGTCACAGCCCTGGCTGGGTGGCTCAGTTGGTTGGAACATCCCCCCATACACCAAAAGATGGAGGGTGGATACCCAGTCAGGGTACATCCCTAGGTTGCGGGTTCCATCCCTGGTTGGGATGCCTATGGGAGGCAACCGATTGATGTTTCTCTCTCTCTCTCTCTCTCTCTCTCTCTCTCTCTCTCTCTCTCTCTCTTTCTCACTCTCTCTAAAAGTCAATTTAAAAAACAACAACACATATCCTTGGGTGCAGATTTTTTTTAAAAGTTAAACTACTCCCTGGATTGGTGAAAAGGCCTAAAACGAAAACCGAGGCTTTCTCCTAGTCAGGACCTGGCTGAGGCCCTGATGGCTGCTGAAGTGCAGACTGTGGAATGCCCTGCCTTTCTGTGAGTTTCTGTGTAGGGACAGAAGTAAATATGCATCTGGCGTGTTATATGTTTTATATAATAACTTGAATAATGTTATCGTCACGCATAATGGGATCCTTTCCTCTTCAGTCACAGCACTTTCAGGGAAACCTTAAAGCCTTAAGTAGTAAAGCCTTAAAGCTATTTTTAGTGAACATTTTCCAGAGCAGCATGAAAATGGATAGGAATGTTTCTTCCTATTAGAATGCCTTTTGTAAGAGGGGGAGGTTGCCACTGACAGAGCTCAATCCTGGGGGAGGGAGAGAGTCTAGGAGTCGCCTCTCCTCCCCGGACCTGCGGCCAGCCCCTGGCAGGAAGCAGGTGAGGTTGTCCCTGTGAAGGGCACAAAGACCAGGGCAGGCCCTGCAGGGGACGGTCACCTGCCTAGAGCCTGTCATTGAGCAGAAGCTCAACGTGTTTGTAAACAAAGGAAGACTTGGCAGAAGCGGAGAGAGGCAGCGCCTGCTCCCTCCCAAATGAACCCTCTCACAGCTGCTGCCCCGAAGCTGCGTGCAGACCCCAGGCCCCTGGCCAAAGGCTGGACCGCGTCTGAAGGATGGAGACAAATGGGAGGGGAAGACTGTCATTGTCCGGCCAGGCTCTGCCCTCCCCACCTGGCCACTAAACCCTCCCCAAGGCTCCTCTTTCCTCTCCCCTCTCGCACACCAATGCATGCACAAATACACACACCAACTCACACGCACACACAGCCACCCTGCAAAGTTGCATAGATTCCCATTTCTCCCTGCACCCTCATTTTCAAACTGGTGAGTGGTATTGGTTCCACAATAACTATGTGCTTATGTAGATGGGAGGAGAGAGGGAGAAAATAAAAGGCATTTACTGAGCCTGCGCTGAGGGCAGCCCTTGTGCGGGCGCTGAGATCAGAGAAGACAGTGAAGACCCAGCCCCTGGTCTTCAAGGAGCCGCATCGCTTCTGCTGTAAGGAAATCGCCTTCCTGGTCAAACAAGACCCAGCACTGTGCAAGTCTGCTCCCAGAAAGCATCTTGGGAAGGGGCTGGTGTGAGAGGCCTGGGCCCTCCTGTGCACCTAATGCACAGGCCTCCTTGGTTCCTCACTGCCCGGCTCCCGGCCTGCCCTCTCCTGGTGAGGACCATCATGCTTCTCACCCTCTCAGCCCTCTTAGTCCATTCAGCCCCAAGACTATGGTCACCCTCCTTGTGAGCCACCCAGGGGTCCCACTCACTCACTTGGAGGGTCTTGCCTCATAGAATCGTGTTGGGCAGGAGGCCTGGTCTCCACTTAGGAAGAAGTCCACCCCTTAGATTCCAAGTGTGGCCTGGTCCCCCTAAGGCCACGCTGTCACGGAGCCTTACCCAACAGCCACCTGGGGACATGAGACGGGCAGGGGTTCTACAGGCAGAGACAAAGGGAAGTGCGGCCTCTAAGGGAGAGAGGAAGAGCATGAACAGGGAGTGGTGATAGAAATGCAAGAGATTTAACAAGTGTCAGGATCCAAAAAAGGGGGGAGCTTCCAGCATGCAGGATAAATATAGGAGGACTAAGATGAGGAATCTTCTGAAACCGGAGTAAGTTTGCCATACAACTAAGTACTAAGCCCTCCAGGGCATTCATCTGGAGGTCTGGACACTGTGCCCTGCCAGCGAGGATGCAGGGGGAAAGGTTGGGGGTGGGTGGAAGAAGGAGGCGGTAGAGAACTGGTGCTCAGAGTGAAGCCTAGGCAGGAGACGGGGCGCTGCGTGTCAACAGCACTCAGATGGCCGTGGTGGCTGTGAGCGTGGGTGGGGGTGCCAGAAGAGTGTACGCAGTGGGAACACTATTGGACAGAAGACAGGACCCTGGAGAACATGAATTTGTAGGGGGCAGGCTGAGCAAGTGGAGGACAAGGGGTCAGAGGGATAGAGGTAGGAGGAGAGCAGCAGGGGGAGGAGCTCAGAGCCTAAGGAAGGAGAGAGCTCCAGGCCTGACTCTCACCTGGACATGGCTGGTTCCAGGGTCACCTTGCATCTGTGCTCCAACCTAGCATCCCATTCACCCTCAGAACGGGCAGTAGTGACCACGGCCTCCGCCGACTCAGAACGCCTCAGAGGACCACACCCCTTCACACAGGCACAGAGGTTCTCCCTGAACTGGTTCTTGCGAAACTCTCCACCATCACCCCATAATTGCTCTCCCAGAGATACCCTGCTCTAGTTAAATCCCCATCCCCCCTACTTTCTTCTCACCGTTCTTTTATTCCTGCTGCTCCACCTCCTAGAATGCCTTTGCTGCCTCGCCCACGAGAGAAGGTAGAGACCACACTTCCTAAGTCTCTCATACTCCATCCGTTCTAAGCCATCCAGAAGCCAACATGCGCGCACATTAACCCCTGCTGTGGACAGGCATCACCACATGGCCAGTGCTTCCTTTCGTCTCTGTCGATGGAAATTGGCCACCTGATGGTCAACAGTAAGATGTGCAATAGCACACCCCCCTGGACACACAGCAATGTGAGGCTATGAACTCAGGCCCACAACCACAGGAACCTGTGTGTTCCCTACAGCCCGAGCAGTGATTCCCCCATCAGCTGGTAACAACCCTGTTGACTTCTCTCTGGGTCTTCATTGTCTCTCTGGGTAGAAAAAGCCAATTTTGGCATTTTCGGTAGCTGGCTCCTGGCTCTTCCACCATCGCCCGGAGAAATCAGAGCGCTCCCACCGAGCGCTTGGAGATCTCCCAGGGCGAGGCCCAGGACCAGAACCAATAAAAAGCAAGTATGTGGGGAGGTGGGAATGGCCGAGAAGAGGCCAATGGGGGGAAAGGAGACATATGTAATACCTCAAACAATAAAGAACTTAAGAAAAAAAAAAGCAAGTATGACTGCGTTGCTCTCAGCTCTGACACGGCCTGGGAATCCTTATCAAACAAACACATCCTTATCTCTCCTCATGGGAGGAGAGGTCACTGTGGATATCCCAGCACTGACATTCAAATGTTAATAACTTTGCCACGTAGATTCATTTTCAATGTCAGGCCACGTTGCTGTGTAGAGCTGAGGGGCTCGGGAACCATGTATTTTTCAGGCTTCCTGACAACACCAGCGCATTCCACGTGTGCTCCCCCGTGGGGTTGGGCAGGATCAGAGGAGAAGAGGGGTTTCTTTAACAGCCACTGCCCCTGCCACGCAAACATGACAAATGAACAGCATCTGCATGTGTCGACTGCCGAGCTTCTGCACCAGGAACATGACCACACGGGCAGTAATGGGATTTCACGTGGCACCACAGGCTATGCGGGGCCAAGACCTAGCCCAGGATGCCATGCCGGGTTCCAAACAAAAACGTGGAACTTGGTAAGGGCCCAGGAAAAATAGCATTTGTAATGGGAACAGTGGTGATGCTGGCCGCTGAGCCAGCCCTGGGGCAGCTGGCAGGGCAGAGAGGCTGCCGGGAGGCTCTGCGCAGCCCAGGGGAGGGGGGCGAAAGCAGGGGGCCACCCCGGGCCCAGGGAAAGGCCTGAAAGGAAAGGGATTCGAGGCAGAGACTGCAGAAGGAGCATGGAGAAAGAAGCAGATGCTGCTCACTAAACCCACCCAGGACTGCCAGGATTGCAATTAAAAATTCACATATTTTGGATTGAAATTCTCATATTTTAAGAGAACTTGAGCAGAATCCTCCTCCCACCAATATTAGCAATGCAAAACCAGCAGTCAAGACAGACCCAAATTATCATTCATTTTGCAAAAATGATGGAAATTGTACAGCGCGGAGTCCAAAATTTCTTCAGCGAAAACAATCATTAGTGTGCACCTGGCAGCCTTGGTCCTGCCCACCCCCCTCAGGATCTGGGGACCCGGGACAAAGCTACTGTCTCCTCCCCCCCACCCCCACCCCCAGTGGTCCAGTGGTTCCCAGTCAGCAGGGGCTCACTGGATTCTCCTTCAGTTTGAGAGGCCTCCCTTATAAATGCTCAGACTGAATTCAAGGGGCGCTAATACTCTAGAGGGACAGAGTGAAACGACAAACAGCTTGCCAAAAATCCCGACACAAACGTGGCCCGGGCCTCACACACCTGGATTGGACTTCTGGTGTTTAAGCCGACACATGGGTTGAGAAAGGGGAAAGAGAAGGCCAGGATGGAAAATGGTAGGTGCCCCCGAATCCAAAGCAAAGCGAAATCCTCAGTGAGCAAGATTTGACATGGAGCTGACCACATGACAGGCAATGAGTCTCTGGCTAAAATCTTTGAGGTTTTACCTGCAAGATGAATCTCAAATACACCTCCCGCCTTCTTCCCCACTCCCACACTCTCCACACCAACCTTCTCACACACTCCCACACTCTCCACCCAACCTTCTTCCCCTCACCCACACTCTCCACCCAACCTTCTTCCCCACTCCCACACTCTCCACACCAACCTTCTTCCCCACCCCCACGCTCTCCACCCAACCTTCTTCCCCACCCCCACGCTCTCCACCCAACCTTCTTCCCCAGTCCCATGCTCTCCACACCAACCTTCTTCCCCACTCCCACGCTCTCCACACCAACCTTCTTCCCCACTCCCACGCTCTCCACCCAACCTTCTTCCCCACCCCCACGCTCTCCACCCAACCTTCTTCCCCACTCCCACGCTCTCCACCCAACCTTCTTCCCCACCCCCACACTCTCCACCCAACCTTCTTCCCCACTCCCACACTCTCCACACCAACCTTCTTCCCCACTCCCATGCTCTCCACCCAACCTTCTTCCCCACTCCCACACTCTCCACCCAACCTTCTTCCCCACTCCCACGCTCTCCACACCAACCTTCTTCCCCACTCCCACACTCTCCACCCAACCTTCTTCCCCACTCCCATGCTCTCCACCCAACCTTCTTCCCCACTCCCACACTCTGCACCCAACCTTCTTCCCCACTCCCACACTCTCTACCCAACCTTCTTCCCCACTCCCACACTCTCTACCCAACCTTCTTCCCCACTCCCACGCTCTCCACCCAACCTTCTTCCCCACTCCCACGCTCTCCACACCAACCTTCTTCTCCACTCCCACGCTCTCTACCCAACCTTCTTCCCCACTCCCACGCTCTCTACCCAACCTTCTTCCCCACTCCCACGCTCTCTACCCAACCTTCTTCCCCACTCCCACGCTCTCCACCCAACCTTCTTCCCCACCCCCACGCTCTCCACCCAACCTTCTTCCCCACTCCCACGCTCTCTACCCAACCTTCTTCCCCACTCCCACGCTCTCCACCCAACCTTCTTCCCCACTCCCACGCTCTCTACCCAACCTTCTTCCCCACTCCCACGCTCTCTACCCAACCTTCTTCCCCACTCCCACGCTCTCTACCCAACCTTCTTCCCCACTCCCACGCTCTCTACCCAACCTTCTTCCCCACTCCCACGCTCTCCACCCAACCTTCTTCCCCACTCCCACGCTCTCTACCCAACCTTCTTCCCCACTCCCACGCTCTCCACCCAACCTTCTTCCCCACCCCCACGCTCTCTACCCAACCTTCTTCCCCACTCCCACGCTCTCCACACCAACCTTCATCCCCACTCCCACGCTCTCTACCCAACCTTCTTCCCCACTCCCACACTCTCCACCCAACCTTCTTCCCCACTCCCACACTCTCCACACCAACCTTCTTCCCCTCTCCCACACTCTCCACACCAACCTTCTTCCCCACTCCCACACTCTCCACACCAACCTTCTTCCCCTCTCCCACACTCTCCACACCAACCTTCTTCCCCTCTCCCACACTCTCCACACCAACCTTCTTCCCCTCTCCCACACTCTCCACACCAACCTTCTTCCCCACTCCCACACTCTCCACCCAACCTTCTTCCCCTCTCCCACGCTCTCCACCCAACCTTCTTCCCCACTCCCACACTCTCCACCCAACCTTCTTCCCCACTCCCACGCTCTCCACACCAACCTTCTTCCCCTCTCCCACGCTCTCCACACCAACCTTCTTCCCCACTCCCACACTCTCCACCCAACCTTCTTCCCCTCTCCCACGCTCTCCACACCAACCTTCTTCCCCACTCCCACACTCTCCACCCAACCTTCTTCCCCTCTCCCACACTCTCCACACCAACCTTCTTCCCCACTCCCACACTCTCCACCCAACCTTCTTCCCCACTCCCACGCTCTCCACACCAACCTTCTTCCCCACTCCCACGCTCTCCACACCAACCTTCTTCCCCACTCCCACACTCTCCACCCAACCTTCTTCCCCACTCCCACGCTCTCCACACCAACCTTCTTCCCCACTCCCACACTCTCCACCCAACCTTCTTCCCCACTCCCACGCTCTCCACACCAACCTTCTTCCCCACTCCCACACTCTCCACACCAACCTTCTTCCCCACTCCCACACTCTCCACACCAACCTTCTTCCCCACTCCCACACTCTCCACCCAACCTTCTTCCCCTCTCCCACGCTCTCCACACCAACCTTCTTCCCCACTCCCACGCTGTCCACCCAACCTTCTTCCCCTCTCCCACGCTCTCCACACCAACCTTCTTCCCCACTCCCACGCTGTCCACCCAACCTTCTTCCCCTCTCCCACGCTCTCCACACCAACCTTCTTCCCCACTCCCACGCTCTCCACCCAACCTTCTTCCCCTCTCCCACGCTCTCCACACCAACCTTCTTCCCCACTCCCACGCTCTCCACCCAACCTTCTTCCCCTCTCCCACGCTCTCCGCACCAACCTTCTTCCCCTCTCCCACGCTCTCCGCACCAACCTTCTTCCCCACTCCCACACTCTCCACACCAACCTTCTTCCCCACTCCCACGCTCTCCACACCAACCTTCTTCCCCACTCCCACACTCTCCACCCAACCTTCTTCCCCACTCCCACACTCTCCACACCAACCTTCTTCCCCACTCCCACGCTCTCCACACCAACCTTCTTCCCCACTCCCACGCTCTCCACCCAACCTTCTTCCCCTCTCCCACGCTCTCCACACCAACCTTCTTCCCCACTCCCACGCTCTCCACCCAACCTTCTTCCCCTCTCCCACGCTCTCCACACCAACCTTCTTCCCCACTCCCATGCTCTCCACCCAACCTTCTTCCCCTCTCCCACACTCTCCACCCAACCTTCTTCCCCACTCCCACGCTCTCCACCCAACCTTCTTCCCCTCTCCCACGCTCTCCGCACCAACCTTCTTCCCCACTCCCACGCTCTCCGCACCAACCTTCTTCCCCACTCCCACACTCTCCACACCAACCTTCTTCCCCACTCCCACACTCTCCACACCAACCTTCTTCCCCACTCCCACGCTCTCTACCCAACCTTCTTCCCCTCTCCCACACTCTCCACACCAACCTTCTTCCCCACTCCCACACTCTCTACCCAACTTTCTTCCCCTCTCCCACACTCTCCACACCAACCTTCTTCCCCACTCCCACACTCTCTACCCAACCTTCTTCCCCACTCCCACGCTCTCCACCCAACCTTCTTCCCCTCTCCCACGCTCTCCACACCAACCTTCTTCCCCTCTCCCACGCTCTCTACCCAACCTTCTTCCCCTCTCCCACGCTCTCCGCACCAACCTTCTTCCCCACTCCCACACTCTCCACACCAACCTTCTTCCCCACTCCCACACTCTCCACACCAACCTTCTTCCCCACTCCCACGCTCTCTACCCAACCTTCTTCCCCTCTCCCACACTCTCCACACCAACCTTCTTCCCCACTCCCACACTCTCTACCCAACCTTCTTCCCCACTCCCACGCTCTCCACCCAACCTTCTTCCCCTCTCCCACGCTCTCTACCCAACCTTCTTCCCCTCTCCCACGCTCTCCACACCAACCTTCTTCCCCTCTCCCATGCTCTCCACACCAACCTTCTTCCCCTCTCCCACGCTCTCTACCCAACCTTCTTCCCCACTCCCATGCTCTCTACCCAACCTTCTTCTCCTCTCCCACGCTCTCCACACCAACCTTCTTCCCCACTCCCACGCTCTCCACCCAACCTTCTTCCCCTCTCCCACGCTCTCCACCCAACCTTCTTCCCCACTCCCACGCTCTCTACCCAACCTTCTTCCCCTCTCCCACGCTCTCCACACCAACCTTCTTCCCCTCTCCCACACTCTCTACCCAACCTTCTTCCCCAGTCCCATGCTCTCCACACCATCCTTCTCCCACACTCCCATGCTCTCTACACCATCCTTCTTCCTCACTCCCACACTCTCTACCCAACCTTCTTCCCCAGTCCCATGCTCTCCACACCATCCTTCTCCCACACTCCCACGCTCTCCACACCAACCTTCTTCCCCTCTCCCACACTCTCTACCCAACCTTCTTCCCCAGTCCCATGCTCTCCACACCATCCTTCTCCCACATTCCCATGCTCTCTACACCATCCTTCTTCCCCACTGCCCCCAGAGTCATAAACACCCATCTCAGTGTCAATTGGCCACCTCCAATTTTCAGCTCCAGCAAGGTCTCTAGTTGGAGTCTTTTAATTACAGGCAGAATGGGATGGACCTTCAAATGTTCATGCAGGTGCACAGAGCAGGAACTACTGGGGCAGCATCAAAATTGGCAGCAAGCACCCCTCTTGCCGGTCAGCCAGGCTCCCCAAAAGTGGCTGAAGAGGCAGGAGAGTGGAGGCCTTAGAGAGTGGGCTCTAAACTCCTCCATCCTGGGTTCCAACCAGCCTATGTTTTCCTAGCAGGAAGAACCAAGCTAATTGGTTTAATCTGAGTTTCCTCACCTTAGTGGCTTAATCTTGCTGAGCCTCAGTTTCCTCACCTTAGTATAATAATAGTACCTCCTTTGCAGGGTCCTTGGAGAGATTTCAATGAGATAATTAACATAATGCCATCATTCCACTGCCTTATTATTCAATACATATTCTTTATTATTTTTAGAATGAGGAGACCAAGACCAAATTGGAGGAAAAGCTCTGGCGAGGTCACACAGTGAGCTGGTGGCAGAGCTAGAGTCACAGCACTGGTCTCCAGGTTCCCACCTGGCTCCTTCCCCACGCCAGGCTCTGTTGCTGCAAAGTCTGCAGCAGAAACATTACATCAGGAGCCAGAAGCTAATAAACCTAATTGGGCCATTAGGACCAGTCACTTCCCTCTACATCGAGCCTTTGGGGGATGTTGTGGGTGATCAATATAATAAATAATGTTGCATAGTCTGGAGCATCTCTCCAAGGAGCATCTTGGAAACCAGAAGGAGAAAGGGATTGAGATCATAATGAGAGATTCGGAGAGGAAGCAAGGTCTACAAGCATGACTAAGTTCCAACCTTACTCTGCTCTGTGCCAGACGGACTTGGTGCTTCAGGTTGTGCAGTTCCAGGGTTTTGTTACCCCAGATATCCCTCCCAGTCACGCCCCCAGGGCACCGGCCTGGGTCACAGGGAATAGAGGTAAGGCTGTGATCCTAGCTGTGAGCAAAGGCTTCCTTCTCTCTACACAGAACCTGAAATGCCTGAGGAAACCTCAGAGAGCCCCAGCACACCTTCAGATGCAGCCTCAACCCCAAGTGCACTCACTGGCTCACTGACCTTCAGAATCATGGAGAAACATCTGTCCTGGATGCATGCTTCTCCAGTTCCCTAGAATAAGTCTGGGTTCAAAGGGCATAATTGGGATTTACAGAACCAGTGTGGAGGAAGAAAAGTGTCCTCCAGGATTCCCTAGCAAATGAAGGAGCTAACTGATGTACCAGAAAATCAGAAGCTTCCACATATCTCCCGGATTTCATTGAGAGTCATGGCCATGACCTAAGGGACATAATGGAGCTTCTGAGACGCCAGGACCACAGACACACAGGTAACCCCAGGGGACGTGCAATCCCGGTGATATTGGAAGTGAAACGGTTGAACTGGGAACATTGGAGCGTTTCATGCTAATGAAGATATTTAGTGGTGAAGAATTGCTACAGTGACCAGGTCGGCCAGTGGAGGACTACCGTATATTGTAAGCTTGACTCTCAATCAATAGCTTATTCAAGCAGAGGTATTCATCCAGTGAATGCCGAGCCTTTGGCCGTGATGTGTTGCGATACCAAACCAGCAGGCAGAGAAGCTGTTGTCAGGGACACAGAAGGCGATTGCAGCCATGCACGGAGGGGACTCGAGGATGTTCAGCTCCTCAGCAACACAACAATAAAGATTTCGTCCCTAACGGACCTCCAAGCATGTGCAGAAGGAGGAACAGAATATTTTCTCCAGGTTCAAACTCTCCAACTCAGAATCGATTGGGAGAGAACAGCACAGGGCGCCCAGAAGGAATGGAGACTCTTAACTGGACCAGAGCAGAGATTAAGAGAAATTAGAAATTAGTAACCGAACCAAATATGTTATCATTTGTTGTATTACGTGATCATATTCTTTGTCTGGTAACCGTTTCTAGATCTTTTTCATTATACTCTCCTCAACCAATCTCCACTAAGGTCTCCACCACAAGCACTACTCCACACACTGCTGTTGACAAACATGTGGCGTGGGTGAACCTTGACATCACTTCAGAACACTGTCCCCAAACCAGGCCGAGCCAGGGATGGGACCTCCTGAGAGAAAGCCACTTGAGCACGGTGACTTTCTGCCTGAGAGCTCTCAGCTGCCACTCACCAGGAGCCTGTGCACACATGTGTGAGTGCGCCCAACAGCAATGGTAGCCACAGACAGAAATCCTGCCCATGTCTCATCTTGGGCCCCTGCCCCCACGTAGAGTGCCTACCACCCACGGCCACGGTCTCTGAAGTCTCCATGCCATGCCTGTTGGAGTAAACATGACCGCTTCCTAGGGAACAGGTGAAGCCAGGGAGCCAGGAACAAGTGATAGAGCCAGGAACGAGTGATAGACCTTCAATCACGTTTTACTTTTCCCACATTATTCCCCGGATTATAAAGAAGCCCACCCCTCTAAAAGCTGGCAGGGAAGGTCTAGGGTGGTTTGGTTTCTGCATCTGATGACCCAGGCTGGGCAGTATTAACTTCCTAGCCATATAACAGATTCAAGCATGGACATGTGCCTCAAGCTGGACCGGACAGAGGTCTTCTCTGGGAGGTTTCTCGAAGTGGATCTGGTGGAGAAAATCCACCTCTTCTCTGTGCCCATGAGGATCTAAGCCTTGGTTCCACATCATGGAAACAGCTAGCCCGAGGGAATGAAGCTCTCACACAGGAAGAGGAAGGAAAGGGTGAAGGGGTGCAGAGGAGGAAGTTCTGAGCTGGCTCAACACCTGCTCACTCTGTGATTTCATTCATTATATCCTCTCTTTTACTTAAGCAATTGATTTGGGGTTCTGTCATGTACAACCAAGAATCCTGATAAATTGTCTCACCTTCCTAATCTAATCTTAGCTCATGCTTCCCTCTACCTACACTCTTCATACCTCTTAAGCCAATCTCAAATTAGTTCAACTGAGCAAGCATTTACAAGCATCAGTTTCACATAGGACTCTAAGTACAGGGAGGAAGGAAACAGAACATCCTTGCAAAAGGCATGCAACGTGAGCCTTCAAGAATGGATGAGAGGTCCAGCCAGTGTGGTTCAGTGGCTGAGCATTGACCTATGAACCAGGAGGTCACAGTTTGATTCCTCATCAGGGCATGTGCTTGGATTGTGGGCTTGATCCCCAGTGGGGGGCATGCAGGAGGCAACCAATCAATGATTTTCTCTCATCATTGATGTTTGTATTTCTCTCTTCCTCTTCCTTCCTCTTAGAAATCGATAAAAATATATTTTTAAAAAAATGGATTAGATCTTCTGGAAGACAGAGATGAGGAAGAGGGCTCTCCAAGCAGATGAAACAGCATCAGCAATGGCACAAGAAGAGTTTTAACTGGAGAGGCCAGCCTGGTTGGCGACTGTAGCTGTGACAGGCAGGAGGCGGGAGGGGACAGAGCAGCTGTACAGAAGACCAGATCTGCCCTGTGCTTGCACTCAACTCTGGAGATTATGGGGAGTCATTAAAAGGTTAAGCAAATATTCCCTCTGAATAGATGCATCAAGACAGGCTTAGATAGAGGCAGAGAGACCAAGCAGTGGATGCTGCTGGTCTGAACCAGAGCGGTGGCAGGAAGTCTAAGGGAGAAATGAGAAGCTAGATCCCAACACAGGGCCGCAACCTCTATTCTGAGCCGGTGTTTCCCTCTCTTTCCCTCCCACCTCTGTACATACCTCATCTGAAATGCCCTCTCTTCCTTCCTGCCTTTACTTAAGGCTCCCCCACACACTTTCCCCCATCATTCAAGGCTAACTTCAGGGGCAGACTTTCCTGATTCCTATCTGGACACCCTTCTCTGAAATCAGACCTTAAACTATAAAATTTAAACACAAAACATGTCCTCGCTTCCCATCTCACCCTAGGAATCCATGACTGTTCTGTGTGAGGATGTGTGGAGGCAAATAGATGTGTATGTATGTACAGAGGCACATGTGTATTGGGTGTCCTTCCCATAAGTTCTGGGTGAGCAGGGGTCCTGTCAGTGTCCCTTCAGCCCCCAGGCATGAAGGTGCTTGCTCAATACTTGTGTATGTGGGATCCGAGATGTCTCTGTACCAGTGGCCCTGATGAGTTCTGGCCTTTTAGCAGGGACAGTTCATGTAAATGGACACAGGAAGGGCCAGCAATAGCCTGTAGGTTACACAGGGCATCAGTGAGCAGGCCAGGATGTAAAAGGCAGCCTTGTGACCCCCGACAGAGGAGGTGCCCCTACCCCACTTATCTCCCCTGTCTCTAACTGCCTGGATCAAAGGCAAAGCTGTAGAAAAATCATCTCAATAAGCAGATTACCTCTCTTTTCACTGCTCTTTTTTTTTTTAAGAACAGGTAATATGGCCCTTCTCTTTCTATAGTTTACAAAGATTTTATTCCTAAATGAGTTATGAATAATTAAAACTCCACTCCATTTGTTCTATATTGTTGTTAATTGAAAAAATTAAAGATGCATGTGCTGCAACTGCCAGGGTGGCCCTGGGAGAAGCCAAAAGCCGGCGGATGGCTTGGGGAGATTGCCGGGTGCCTCCCAGGCCCATTGCCAGCGCTACCTCTGAGCGGGGCATCTGGTCGACCACTGTAAGCACTCCTCTTGCCTGTCTTCTCCGCTTCCCACCAAGCACACTAAGGGGATAATGTCATTTCATTCCTTAATGCACATTTTTCTTTGCCCATGTAAGAGGCAGGAGGTAAAAGGAATATATTTATCATTCAAAAGGTAGGGAAAAGAGGCACTTATTTCTCTCGAGGGGTTTCTCAGGGTGATTAGGGGGCCAGGGGCCAGAGTGACCTGCTGGGCATGAGATGTGACATCTTCCAAGGACACCATGTGAAATCTGATGTGTGGTGGCCAGACTGACCACACTGCCCATCCCTTACCACCCAGAGCTGACAGGTACAGACCTGGAGCTGAGCAAAGCAAGGTCAGTGTCCTCTCCCTGGGACCTGGGCCCAGTGCATGTTTGCCCAACTTGCTGGACTTCCCTCCTGTCTTTGTGACCTCTGCATTTTACTCTGAAGTTCATCTTGTCTGTCTGCTGAGGGCATCCGGCCACCCCCAACTGCCTGCTTAGCATGCAACTGTTGCTCAAAACTCTTTTCTGAATGAATGAGTCATGTCCACAGGCAGGACTACCACTCGTGAAGTCAGAAGCAGACTTAGGCATTGCATTAGGCAGCACACACTAACTAGTGCGACAAACAAACTCAAATCCCAGTGGCTTAACACAGTAGTGAACACCCATTTCTCACTGGCCCCTCAGGCCACAGTTCATTGCTCTCCCGGCCCTTCCTCCTGCAGCCTATCCTGCTCCCTGAAATATCCTTCACATGTTCTCCACTCAGCTGCAGATGAAGAAAAAGAACCCCCAGACCCTCTGTTCCCCTCCTGCCCCCCCTCACCCCACGCCAAGCCTTGCCATCACTGCTGCCCTCTCCTCCCTGTGAGAAGCTCTGCATCTGGACTCCAGAGGCTGTTTCTTCCTGGTCTTGCCCACCTGCCTGTGCCCCATGAGCTCCTGTACTGCCTAGTCTCCCTGGAGTCCTTCAAACAGTCTCCCACGGCCTCAGGTGCGCTCTGAGATGGCTTCTCCACAGGCTCCATCTTCATAAGCTCCCCTGGACACGAGAAGAGCTGTGGGGATTGAGACACTACCTCCCCTGGGCTGCAAAGAGAGAAACTGGCTGGGGTTCCAGTCCTCTGGCTGCTGCCCTTTACTGGGTGGGCAGAAGGGCCTCCCAGCCCCAAGGCCCCAAGGCCAGGTGAGTGACGCCTTCCCAGGGGAGGCGGATGAGCATGGCCGGTTCCCTGAGTGTGTTTCCCACTTCCCTCCAGGCGGTCCCGTGAGAAGAGCAGCGGCTTCACGCCCAGGGAGCCAGGGAGAGCCGCGTTCTAATGAGCTGCTTTCTCCTTGGTTTGTGAGTAGTGGTTGCTCAAAGCCGTGCCTTGCTGTGAGTTCTGCTGCCCAAATCTCGCTCCCCCACCTTCCATGTTCCCCTGATCCAATTCCCTTCACATTAAATAAATAAATGAGATAAAATGTTTGGTAGAATACAAACCCACTCTCTGCAAGAGACCTGGGTGGCACCGAAACTGGGAAGGATCCGTTCTCTTTGTGAAAGCAGTCAGTCTTTAATCTCCTTGCATTCTTCCTCCCTGCCTGCCTTGATCACACAGAAGTAACGCCACAGCCTCCTCTCCCTCGGGGGGCTCACTCCCAGAGGTTCAGATACTAATAAACCCCGGCGTCAGAGGCTCACACGGGCATCACAAACGTTACAGCCAGCCCAGGGCCTGGAGGAGCCCTAACGGACAAGGAGCCAGCGGTGGTCCAGGCAGCCTCCCTCCAGAGTTTGGGTTTCTGCGTGTCTCTCTTGGCAGTTCAGAAAGACACCTTCAGGAGGCTCCACTGTGAGCCTGGAGCCAGAAGCAGGCACCTTCTCGCCACTGGAATTGACCAAGCCATGGGAGTAGAGGGGGGAGGCGCTCCCTGCACGTGCTTCTGGCAAGAGTCATGTGACCTGGTGATGCTGCTGTGAGCAATGCTCCTCACCACCCCAGCGTCACCACCACGTGTCTCCCAGGCCTCCTGTCCCCATTCTGGAGAGGGGCTGGCTGCATCCCAGAGTCCTCCCGGCCCTCGGACTGCAGTGCCATCACCCACAGCCAGGCTGGCTCAAGGATGGATGCCACAGCTCTTCAGAAGAGCACTGGGCATGTCCATGTCTCCTGCTCCAGATGGAGCCCTATCTTTGTGCCTTTTCAAGGCCCAGAAAGTGGAGGTAGTTTGGGGAACAGTCACTGTCCCATTCATTACACACCCACAAAGGTTAGTTAATTTACCTTGAATATAAACTATATCCAAGTTTTTCTTTATTTCAGATCTGCATGGAGTACGTGTTTTTTAATCGGTTTGAATCAATCAATCACCACTGAAGAGTATGCATGGGTGAGGAGTGCACCTCCTAAGAGCAGTGGGAAAGTGGAGGGGAGGGGGCTAGAGATAAAGCTACCACCCTACTCTCCAAGAGTTCAGTCTAGTTGAGAGGAACAGACACACAACTGAAAAATGAGACAAAAAAGAACAATTAAAGGCCAAATGAGATGTTTAAGGGAGGCAGAAAGTAAAATTATAACAAGAGCTACAATTCCCAGAACATTTGCCCACTCTAGGCCTCAAAGATCTTTAATCTTCACAACAACCTACTGAAATCGGTATTATTATTAGCCCCTTTCACAGGGAGGAGACTCTGCTTAGAGAGGTTAAGTGATTTTTCTGAGCTCACACAGCCTGTAAATGAGACAGCTGAAATTTAAGCTCCACTCTATGATTACAAGGCCTGCGCTTCCACCCACCGTGCACTCTCAGAGGGCCTGTGCCTGTGGAGAGAAGACTCAGAGACCTCAGCTCAACCTACAGAATGTATTGCTAAATGCCCCGGTTCCCAGGGATGGAATAGGCTGTGTTGAGTACATGAGCCTCCTGCCCAGAGAGAGGTTCAGAGGTTCCCCTGGCAATTTAAGAAGAACCCAGGCCTGAAGGAGGCTGGACAAAATACATCTCCACATGGGAAATGTTAGGGAAGTAGATTTGGAAAGGCTAGAATCTGATTAAGTAGAAAGGTCAGGAAGGTGGCAAATGTGTTGGCCAAGATGCAGAGCTGGGATCACGGGTGTGTCTGGAGTAGTAAGTCAAGCTAATTGGCTGAATCAAAGCCATGGTGTTGGCCAAATGTCCCCTTGCAATGAGGAAGGCCTAGTAAGGTGCTGGGTTGGATTAAGGAGACTGATTATTAGGGGTGGTCAGGAAGATTTGAAGAGGGGATGGTGGGGGGAGCAGGGAATTGAGTGCCATATTCTAGGGAGATTCTTGGTGCAAATATAAAAAACTCAGTTTCTGCCTTCAGAGCAGGGAGTCAGCCATCTGCATCCAGAAACAAGAAGTCAGGCCACCGCAGGGTCTGGGGAGCAAGAGCCAGCGGGGGTCCTTGGACGTGCTTCTGTCTTCAGTGTCCATGTCGCGGCCACATGGTTTAAAAGCACAGGGGAATGTCCTTCCACGGCCACATGGGTTAAAGGCACAGGGGATTGGGGCAAACAGGGTTGAGACTGGTGGGCTCAGACACCCCAGAGATGCCCCCCAGCCATGGCACAGCACAGCCCTTGGAGGATGAGTAGAGAATCACACCCTGAGACCAGGATGCCGGGCCAGTCCAGAGCATGGTGACATGGCGCCTGGCCCAGAGCATCCATCTGCCAGAGGAGAGGAAATTGCAGGCCTAAATCTGCTCTTTGCCATTTTCTAGAAATGGCTGCACTGGTTCACTTGTTAAAGAGAAGGAGCGGGAGGGATCGGGGCCAATTCTGAGGCCTAATTGCCTTTGCTCTCTGCTAGAGCCCATGCTTCTCCCGGCAAACACGCTCTCCTGTCACTGTGCACAGACCCACATCCGCTTCCAATCAGCCCCGAAAACAGCCCTTGATAGAGATAACAGGAAGAACAAAGAGACATTGAGAGGAGCAGGGAGAGGGGAGAAAAGCTGTGATAAGGACAGTGACAGCGGAGTTGTTTGCAGAAGGAACCCTGCCTGGCCTCCAACAGCAAGGTGTTCACAAACCCCGAGGAGAGGAGCGGCCTGGCTGGGCCCAGGAAGGGCTCTCTGACGTTTTAGGTCATGGGCTCCTTCGTGAATCTGCACAAGCACGGCCCCTCACTCTCACCAGGAAAATGCACATCAACACGGCTTTCACATATGAATGCAGGGCTCAGAGACTGCCCAAAAGCCCATGCCACAGACCCTGGTTAAGAACCCATGATACAGGTAATGTCTCTTTTTGTTTAAACCTCACCTGAGAATATGTTTATTGATTTTTTTTTTTAAGAAAGGAAGAGAGAGAGAGAAACATCGATGTGAGAGAAAAACTTCAATTGCTTGTCTCTCATACACACCCCAATGGTGGACCAAATCCATAACCTAGGCGTGTGTTCTGACCGGAAATCGACCCCGCGTTTTGGTGTACAGGACGATGCTCCAACCAACTCAGCCACCCAGCCAGGGCCAAGCATTCTCTTTTTTAAAGGCTTTCCTCTCTCTCTCTCTCTCTCTCTCTCTCTCTCTCTCTCTCTCTCTCTCTCTTTCTCTCTCTTTCTCCCCTCACCCCACCCCCTGCTGAGTGTGTGTGTGTGTGTATGTGTGTGTGTGTGTGTGTGTGTGTTTACAAGGAAAAGCTTGAACTGCATTTATTTAAACATAGTCTAAGGATTTTTTAATTTGCTTAACTTGAAATCTTGGAAGCCTTTCTACAAATAAGCGAGTGAGAGGGTTCAGAGAGGGGGGTGGTTCCACGTGAGCCGTTCTCACAAACACGGACGCCAAGGGAGTTGGCACTCGGGCCTGACTCAGACCTGGATGCCAGAGCCCTCACCGCAGGCCTCCCCCAGAAGTGTGGCACCTAAAAGGCCAAGAATGGCCACGGCTCCGGAGGGACTGCGGGAGCCCCGAGCCTCACGCTGGGGAGGGTGATGCCTGCCAGGGCCTGCCCCACCTCCCTGCGGATCCCAGTCACTGGGTCTTGTTGAAATGCAGCTCTGGCTCAGGAACCTGGGATGGCAGCACGCCCCTGCATTTCTAACAGCACCAGGTGAGCTGGTGCCACAAGAGACCACGTTGCTGGCCACACCCTACCCAAGACCTTGACTGTGTGCTCTTCATGGAGCCCCATCAGCCGGAAGCCCAGGGTATAAATGTGTCCTGAACTGAGTGTGATGCTGCCAAAGTCTTCTTGACAAGAGTGCCCACGTAACCAAGGGCTGGGCCTCTCTCCCAGGCCGCCCCGGGGTGCAAGTCAGGGGGATGGGGCCTCTTTCATCTCTGCATCCTTACCCCAGCCAGCCCAGAGCCATGTACACAGCAGGTATCCTTTAAGAGAGTGAGTGTCTGCCCAGCCAGTGTGGCTCAGTGGTTGAGCCTGGACCTGTGAACCAGGAGGTTACGGTTCGATTCCCAATCAGGGCAAATGCCCAGGTTATGGATTTGATCCCCAGTGTGGGGTGTGCAGGAGGCAGCCGATCAATGATTCTCTCCCATCATTGATGCTTCTGTCTCTCTCTGCTTCTCCCTCTCCCTTCCTCTCTGGAATCAATAAAAATATGTATTTTTTTTTTAAAAAGGGGAGCGTGAGTGCCTGAGGGCTCCATAAACTGCAGGTCGATTCTCTAGCTGAGGAGAGTTGTGTCATACGTGCGGTCCTGGAAATCTGGGAGGCAGAAGAGGAGGCTGAGGGGTCCTCTGTGCTCAGAGGGCTGGGCGGTGTGCATGGTGCTGGCCAGTGAGCATTTGTTAAGCACCAACTGTGTCCTCAATCCCATGCTGGGTGTGGGAGGAAGGGCAGGCAGAGGACTGAGAGATGAGAAGGAACTAGACTCTCAGAGAGAGAAGGACTCTTTGAAGTCTTGTTGTCCAATCCTCTCGTTCTAAAGATGGGGACAATGAGGCCCAGAAAGACTCGTTCAAGACCAAACAGCTGGTTGCAGCAGGACCCGAAACAGATGCAGGCCCTCTGACCCCGCCTCCACCTTGCCCCGAGGTCTGGTGAGAGCACACACAGTGGTGATTCGTGAAGGCCCACGGACAGCTTGAGCAGAGTGAGCCTGAGGACCTGGGACCTGGTTCTGATGCCCAAGGCCACACACACCAGTCCAGCCCGGGGCAGGCAGGGCCAAGGCTGAAGTTTGCTCAGCTGCCCCGTGATACAGGGGGAGGACTCCGTCAGAGAGCCCTGCTCAGAGCTGGCCAGCTGTGGCCAGGTGGGCTTCCTCCCTGGATCCAGGGTCACCCAGGGCAGTCCTCTGCCTCCTCCTGACCCCCCGGCAGCCCCGCTCAGCAAGGCCCGGCCCCAGCACGTGCAGGCAGCAGGGAGCACCTGGGACACGGCCCACGATGGCGAGAGGCCTGCTGGGAGCAGTGCTAACTAGGCCTCTCCCAACACCCCGCAGACTGTCAACCTAATAGGCCCGCCGAGCGCCTGGGGGGAAGTCAGTTCCAATCAGGCCACGCTGCGTGGCCGCCGACAAACGCAGGGCGAAGGCGATCTGGCCTCTGAGGGCAGCCAGCCTGGGCCTCCTGTCCTTCAGACAAGCTCTCTCCTGGAGAAGGGAGAAATGAGGACAGGGCTTTCCCCACGGCCAGCCAAGGAGCCCTTCTTTCATGTGTTTTGCTCAAAACACACCCGTAAGAAGATGCTGCAGGTCGGGCTCCCAGGAGAGACAGAGCTGAGGAGGGATGCTCAGAACACCAGTGAGTGGTTAGCCTCCAACTCCTGGCCCGTCCCGTGCCCAGGGCTCCCAGGGCTCCGGTCACAGCCCCTGCATAAATCACACAGGTCCCTTCTGAAGGCAGAATCCACTCCCTGCCCCTGCTGCGGCCAGATCTAAACACCCATTTAAAAGGATATTCTGAGATATTGTGACGGCCACCCCCGGGCTGAGGCCATTGAGAGCTGCCGCCCTCCTCAGGAATGGATGCATGGGGAACGTATGCACCCTGAGGAGCGATTCAAATCAAGTCACCACATAACTAAGCACCTACTGTGTGCTGCTCTGTGCTCTTTGCAGTCACGGGGCTGAGGCAGCTTGCCTGTGCTGGTCTTCTCTCACATTCGCGGAAACCAATGCTCCTCTGTCCCACTTTCTACATCCAAAACACACTGCAGGGACTTGGGGATGAAGTGGCTAAATTTAAAAGCAATTGCCTTCCTCAGCCTTTCAGAAGCTCTGCAAGAGCCATTTGGAAGAATGCAGTGTGCCTCTGTCCCCCTGGAAACCATCCTGACCACCCGCTCTTGCTCCGACTTTGAGACCGTGCAAGGAGTCCGCATCCAGCCCAGGGCTCCCAGAACCGGGCCTCCCTGCCGCCCCCTCCCCTGACATTCACACAAGGCAGCTCACTCCCCTCTGAGTCCGCATGAAGCCCCAGTGTGCTCTGAGGTGAGCGGTGCCTACTGCGCAGGCTGGCGTTAAAGCCACAGGAGATCACTGGTATGAAGTACTCTGTGCAGGCCCAGCCAGCGTGATTCAGTGGTTGAGGACAGACAGAGAGAGACAGACAGACAGCACTCCCTGAAAGCTGCTGCCCAGGTTGTCGTTGATCATGACCTGACCTCTGACTGGACACAGCCATGCCCCAGCCCTGGACAGTCACTAGTCTTTGGCGAGGAGTTCACCATCAACATCAGGAGGGTCCCAGATGTATCCTCCTTGCAAGCTCACGGGTTTGCAGATGCGGTAGAAGACACGAGACTCCTGGGTCAGAAACAAAGCTCTTCTTTCTCACAGCCCAGCAGGCAGCATGAGCATGGCATTGGCACTGGGTCCCCTTGCCCACCCAAGTCCCACGGGAGCAGTTGGAGGGGCCCAGGCGAATGCTGCTCACACTGTGGCTTTGCTCCGCAGCTGAGGGACTCCAAGCTTAGGAAACCCCATCCTGTGCAGAGGGACGTGAGTGTGCCTGACCTTCGTCCTGCAGGGAGACGTCATCCTGGCTGGACTGCACAGTACAAACACCTGCTCTCTGCTCTTCACCCCAGAGGGGGACGCTGCGTCTTCCAAGGCTGTTTGCTAAACAATACCCCAGAAGACAGAGTCTACAACAAAGGCCGTCAGGGCCGCTGCTCGCCAGACGAGCAGAAATGCAAGAGACCCCTGGAGAATTGTCTCGAAACACTCACAACCCACAGACAGAGAGTCCTACCTTATCCCTGGGGGAGCACAGCATGGAGCGGGCAGGGGTGCTTCCTACAGGGAAAGTCCTTGAGCCCGAACTTGAAGGATGGCACAGACAACCTCCCACTCTGGTGTGGCCCATTCTGTGGAATGCTTTCTCTAAATCACACTCTAAAGCATGGGCCAGCCCTAGCCGGTTTGACTCATTGGATAGAGCGCCAGCCTGTGGACTGAAGGGTCCCAGGTTCGATTCCGCTCAAGGGCACATGTCCGGGTTGTGGGCTCGATACCCAGTGGGGGGCGTGCAAGAGGAAGCCGATCAATGATTCTCTCTCATCCTTGGTGTTTCTATCTCTCTCTCCCTCACCCTCTCTGAAATCAATAAAAATATATATGTATATATTTTTAAATAAAATAAATAAAACACAGGCCAACCAGGGCACAGAGCAGCAAGGAGGGCAGGGAAAGATGCTCTCAAGTTTTTTAGGATTGCCTAGAATCTGAATCACATTCGAGGCCATTCTCTGGCCACTGAAGGCGCACTCCTTACAGACCCCATCGCTGTACTCCATCTGTGGCACACCCCACCCCCACCCCCTAGCAATGGCATTCCCCAAAGTTATCCGAATAAGGCCTGGAGGATGCTGCCTTCCAGTCCTGCTCCAAAGCAGCCAGAGGGAGAAGGGTGTCCACAAAGGTGCCCCCCTCTTCCCGGCAGGCAAGTGGTGAGAAGTTAAGATTTGGGGCGTCTGGCTTCTATGCTCATTGAGGAGATTTCCGATTCACAGACCTGCACTTAGAAGGCAGGTCAGACGACCATCAGACAGGTCAGTGACTCCTGCCAGCATGTCGCCTTTTCTTCTGAGAAAGCAGGGTCACTCTTCCGACTTATAGATTCCCACTCATAGTCGCAGCCCAACACGGAACCTGTTTCCATGCAGAACTTACAGCCTGGGGCACACAGGCCATGTCACGGCCCCCCATCTGAACAGCCCCCTCCTGGGATCTCTCCAGCGGTTCCCACAAGCCCCTAATCTCCTCCCCTTCTCCCCGGGATCTCTTAAATAAATGTTATGTGATCGATGACTGCAGGGCCCTGCTTAATTGATTTATATGCACTTTAAAAAGTTTTACACTGCACTGGAAACACATCTATCATAATACTTGGTTGGATTGGAGGAAGGAGGAGGAAGGGAGGGAATTAAAATTTATTGAGCACTTACTGTGTGCCAGGTAATGCACAAGGTACTGTACATATGTTATTGGGTTTCATCCTCCCAGCCGCCCTGTGAGGTGGCCATTTTTCCCTGTTTAGCAGATGAGGAAACTGAGACCGATGAAGGCTGAGGGACTTGCCTGAGGTTACAAAGCCATTCGCTAGAAGAAGCAGGTGTCAACTGCAGTTCCGATTCTAAGCCAACATATATTTCAAAATGTAAAGGTTGTATTTCTTTTAATACAGAACAAGGAATGCCCCTTATTGTAGCACTGTTTCACTGCAGAAATAAGATTCAATTTGCATTGCTTCCCCGTGTCAATCTTTTGCTATAAGTGGATGTGCCACGTACACCATTTCACATTTAAGGACAACAGGGGGCGGGGAGGGGCGTGGAGAAGAGGGTGCTGAGGGACAAGGGTGTTTACCAAACATGAGAGTTTTCTCTCTAACATTAACACTTTGTAGGAAATTTTAGCCGTTAAACTATTTCTATTCAGTTCATTGTGAAATGGTATAGAGGACATTTATTCATTCAACAAGTGTGTATGGGAGATAACTCCCTGTGTGTGGGCACAGGCAGACAGCAAAGAACGTGTCGCACACGGTTCCTCAGAGCTTACATTCTACAAGCTGAAGTGATGCTCAGACTCTGCGACAGCTGCTTAGACGGGGCCCTGAGTGGGCAGACAGACACGGCAGGGCCTCGTGCTAGGCAGAGACCAGGGGAGGGGTCAGCTGACCTGAGAACCTGAACGACAAGGAGGAGCAGCCCTGCACCTTCCCTTCATGACACAAGGTGAGCGTTGTCAATCCAATTACATGGAGCCGCAAGTCCAAATGAAGGCTTGGTGTATTAGTCTGGGTTCCCCAGAGAAACAGAGCCCATAGGATGATTATAGGTGGTAGATGACAGATGATAGATAGATAGATAGATAGATAGATAGATAGATAGATAGATAGATAGGTGATAGATAGATTAGATAGATAGATAGATAGATAGATAGATAGATAGATAGATAATAGAGATAGATGAGACAGACAGATGATGATAGATAGATAGATAGATAGATAGATAGATAGATAGATAGATAGATAGATAGATAGATAATAAATATTATGGAGGCTAAGAAGTCCCAAGATCTGCAGGTCGACAAGCTGGAGACTCAGGAAAGCTGATGCTATAGTTTACTCCAAGCCCAACAGCCTAAGAACCAAAAGCGCTGATGGTATAAGTTCCATCTGTGCCCAAGTCCAAAGGCAGAAAAAGAGCGCTGTCCCAGCACACAGACAGTAAAAAAGAAAAGGGTTCCTACTCATTCATTGCAGGGTCAGCCTTTTTTGTTCTATTCAGGCCTTCAACTGATTGGATGAGGCCCACCCACATTGGGGAGGACAATCTGCTTTCTCCAGACCACAAAAACACCCCCAGCATGCACCCAGAATAAGGTTAGGCCAAATATCTGGGCATCCTGGGGCCCATCACGATGACATAAAATTAACCATCACAGTTGGGAAAGTAGTTACCCCTCTCCTAAACCAAACCAAACTGCTGAATTCTGTGCGTTTGTGTCTGCTGTAGGTTTTCTGTCTCTCACTAGCGGACTGTCTGCCATCACTTCTGTGATCACTGCCTTTGCTGATAGAAGGACCTCTCTTCACTTCTAATTCACTCTGGGTTTTTAAACACTTGTTGGAATTTAAGAATCTTGAATGAGCCCATAGATGTGTAGATAAAATGCCTGAGATGTAGAGCAAAGACTCTGTGACATCTCTTTTATCTTCTCAGGGGAACTTTTTACTTCTATTCTGATTCTTACAGCTGTGATCTAGATAAGGGAAGTTCCCAGGTAGTATGAAGACTTTCCGTATCAGGATGAATCAAACCAAATTGAAATAATCATGTGACGGCAAGTCAGGGGTAGGGATGTTTTCACAACCTCCAGCTTGGGGTCGGGGGGGGGGGGGCAGGGAATTGGGTATACAGGAATTACAAAACACAACAAATGTAAAAACAGGTAGCTAAACAGAACTGATTCTCCCATTCTCATCGATAGAAACTGTCCAAGAAAAAATCAACAGAACCAGTCTTCACTGGGTCTTCATATGCAATAAACCACTCAGATCCCACCCAAGAGTTTCCAAAAACAATAGCCTTTTTACTCTTAAAAATGATCAGAACATTCAGTACTTAACACAAAAAGTAGCAACCATTCTGCTTGGCATCACTTTATCAAACGTGAGTGTCAACATTTTTTATAGCTTCAAATGAACAGCAAGGAGCTGTAACTTTTGTGTTTCTGTGTTTAAAGGACCAGAGATTTTTCTTTTTGCTTGTTTAAGCTCCACTGAATTCAAGCTCCAATCAGCCCCTCTTTGATTGCATTTCCAAATCCTAAATAAAAGTGATAACTTTATCTGCCAATTGTAACAAACTGCTGGTACCAGTTATTGCTTTTTGCAAAAAAATAAAATAATCATTTTAAAAGCAAGCAAAAGCAAAAAAGAAAATTTTAATATTTAGCTGACAGCTTTATCCAAAAGAGGGGAGAAAATCCCAGCTTTTCAAAACCACCCGATATATTTGTAACAACCTCTTTACTGAGTTCATGTATCTTCTTTATTGTTCTTCATAAACAGGCTATTGGATCTCTCTGCCTTGCAATGTGAAAAATGAACGAATTTCCTCCCATCCCTGCCCCTCTTATCTCATAATTGTTTTGTTCGGAGAGGTAGGGGAGACCCGTATAAACGTCTCTGCTATTTTATTTGCCCTCGCCAAGCCCATTCACGCTTTTCTCCAGGGCTTTTGACTCCTTCTGCTCTGTTTCTGCCTGAACCTCTAGCTGTTTTCTGGATCAAAACCCCACTAAAGTGTTTGAGATTTCATTACAGAGGGTGGTATAAGAGAGATAAGAGTGAAAGGCATTTTAAAAGCCACCTTTCAGCACATCTCTGCTGGGTAGGTTGAGGTAGAGGTGCTTACAAAGCTGCTCACCCGACATCACAGGGAACATGCTGGCTTGGGTCTGCGACCTCTCTGGGCTGTGTGAGCATGCAGCCACTTCCCTCCGTGCTCCATTCTTTCCAGAGCTTTCTCCCCCTGCTGCTGATCACTTCAGCGGCCCCTCCCTCTCTCTGATATCCAACCCCCCAGTCCTCCCTGGAAACCTGAGGTCCTCCCACCACAGGAATAGCCCTTGTCAGGGACAGACAAGTCTGAGAGCCTGTGGAAGTGGCTTGTCCAGGATGCGATGGAATTTGGTAAATGTGGTAAGTTGTCCTGTAAATGTAGGCATTACAAACTCCAGGAGGAGGTCATGGAAAGGAGTCTGGAGGGGAAAACAAAACAACAAAATAAGAAAACAACAACAAAACAACTGTGTCCACAAAAGTTGGCTGCCACCTTTCCTCTGTCAACAGCATTCCCCAGTCTGGGGTGCGGAAAAAGCAGAAACTTGATTCAGGTGAACAGTTTGCTAAGTGGAGAACCGCAAACTCTGGTGGAAACCGGAAATGCATGCCAGGAAGACAAAGAAAAAGTTCCTGCCCTCTTTGGGGATTGGTCCATTTTTATGCAAATGAGGAATCCAAATGTACAGTTTGATTGGTTCAAATGGCACAGTTGTGATTGACTTCACCACACCTTCTGATTCATCATGATGGAGCTGCTCTGATTGGTCAGGATAGATGCAAATGAGGCTCTACAGCTCCAGTGAGATGGGGCAGGTCTTAGCTCAGGGGTGGAAAGATGATTCCAAGAGCTCCTTGATAAGGGTCAGCTCAGCCAAAAGAGGCTGAGGAGGAGGCTGGCAGAAGGCTGGCAGCTCAGTCTGGGGCCTTTCCCTGAAATGCAATGTACCCAAGAGGCCTCTGTGAATAATGGTTGCTCCCCTCTGCTTACGATTTGGTGCCCAATTAACCATGAGAAGTCCTTCTTGGCAGATACATTCCTTCTCAGAGTTCACAGCTGTTAACTAAACCCTCCATGAAGCTTCTTCATGAAGAAGAAGGACAGATAATAAGATGCCCAGCTGGCGAAGCTCAATGGTTAAGCATCGACCTATGAACCAGGAGGTCAGGGTTTGATTCCCAGTCAGAGCAATTGCCCGGATTGAGGACTCAATCCCCAGTGTGGGACACGAGCAGAAAGCAGCCAATCAATGACTCTCTCTCATCATTGATGTTTCTGTCTCTCTGTCCCTGTCCTTTTCTCTCTGAAATCAACAAAAAATATACTTTTTTAAAAGAAAAGATAATAAGAGGAAGAAAAAGGGAACGCTACTTCAAGTAAGGTGGCCAAGGATGGCCTCTCCCAAGAGGCGGAGCCCTGAGCCTTGTGGGCAGGAGCACTGAGGAAGCTGGCTGGCGGGAGTCAGCCCTGTAGCTCCAAGGGTCTCAGATGGGAGGGCAGCAGGGAGCCGGGGTGGCGGGAGCATGGTGAGCAGGGAAGGGGGGGCATGAGGAGAGGACAGAGGGGTTGGCCATGACAGGAGCACCAAGTGTATTCTGAGTGCAGCAGGAAGCCAGGAAGGGGTGTGATGTTACTTTGGTCTTGAGCAGAGTCTCGATCATTCCGTGTGCACTTATCCATGTGGTCCTTGTGGGGGAAGGCCTAAATAGAGAATCTGACGTTTGTCCCAGCTGAGTTTCTCTTCATTCAGTCAGGCCCCTTGATCTAGCCTCTCAGCCAGTAAGCCAGCTTCCTTTCCCAGCCCCATGCCACCGACAGGGAGGCAGCCTTGGCTCCGTGGCTGTATCCAGGCCAGGAGGAAATGTGACTAAACGGGGTGAACAGCAGAGCCCTCGGGCACATCACCTGAGACAGAAAAAGTATGAAAATCTGACAAAAGGGTTTTAAAAGCAGAGCCTTTAGGAGCCATGATTTGCAGGAACAAACGGTTCATCTTCCTAAAGAGCAAAGAGGATTTTTAGGGCAGAGAAACTACGCTGCATGGTTCCATAATGATGAATACTTGTCGTTACACATTTGTCCAAACCCATAGAATGCACAGCACCAAGCGCGAACTGTAATGCAAATGGACTTTGGGTGATAAGGATGTATTAATGGGCTATCCGTTGTAACAAATGTTCCGCTCTGGTGGGCGATGCTGATCATGAGGGAGGGACCTGGGGGTGTATGGGAAAATCTTCAGACCTTCCTCTCAATTTTGCCGGGAACCTAAAACTTCTCTAAACACACGAGATCTTCGTTTTTTTTTAATGTCTGGAAGCTACTTATCAGACAGTTTGCAGTCTTCTGAATGTATTCATTCCCTTAGATACTTATGGGGAACTTCTATGATAGATACTTGATCATAACCAAGTATCGGAATTCAATTAATTTTATATATGTGATTTAGTTTCCTTTCTTCATTCTCTCTTCTTCATATCTGTACTTCCTCGTTTTTAAAGTGAGCATATAATGATGATGAACCAAAGAAAAAGCTTCGAAATAGGCCTCCTCCCCCACCCGCTGGGCTTCCCGGCCCCGGCTCTCACGGCCCAGGTGCTCTTGTTTGAGAACCCGTGGGCTCCTGCTGTAGCATTTGGACCTGGTGTTCCCTCTGAGCTCAGGGGAAGCCCACGGGGCCTCCCGAGGCCCCCAGGAAGCCCCTGAGCGAGGATGCGGGTGGCTGTGCAGAGCCCCCTCATCCCGGGAGGTAAGGTGGCCGTCAGTTCACGCAGCGCTGGAGAGGCAGCAAGGGAGGTAAGTGGAACTCTGCTCCATGAGTTGATAATAATAAATAGGCTTTTCTCCAAAGACTTGAAACTGGTTGGCTCATTCCAGTGCACAAAATCATTCATTTACAAAACCCTCTCCAAGACCTGACGTACCCATTGGCCTATTTTGCAGATGGGGAACCAGGACCCAACGGGACCTGGAGCTCCCCACCACGGGCAACTCAGGTGCCCAGACTCCCGGCCGGCGCCCTCTTTGGAGGGGGTACAGTGACAGCCCCGAGACAGGGGCAGATGCACAGGCCCGGAAAGTCATCCCTGGTCCTCAAGAGTCTGTGCTGAGTCCTCCACTACCTGCTTCCCTCCTGCCCCCTGAGCTCCCTGAGGACCCAGCCCCTGTCTCTTCCTACGCTGTCCTCCCAGACCAGGCAGAGCCCAGGGCCGCTCTGCCGCCTCCACCCGGACCGTGCTCAGGAGGGCCCCGGACACTGGCCCTGATGCTGGGTGGACCCGCTGCCCCTGGCATGTGCACGTCTCTGGTCCAGGCTCCGGCATTTCCCAGAAGCAGCCTGCCCGGGGAGGCAGGGAGAGGACATCCTTCTCCGGCGCTGCCTCTGCCTGTCAGAGCTGCCAGCCTCGGGTAACCATGGCAATCACCACGTTAACCACGGCAGTGACGGAGCCCCGGCGGGCGGCTCGGACCTGCTGCAGCTGCAGATGGGGCACGGCTCCCGGCAGCACACAGGCCCGGTCCATGCCCCCGAGCAGGTGCCTGTGCCCGGGGCTGCGACGGAGAGTCTACCAGGCCCAGGAGTCAAGGCTCGGGGAGAAAGTGGGCCCGAGCCCCCTGCCCCCTGAGCAGGGCCTGCCTCGGAGAGGACGTACGATGTGGCCTAAAATCCTAGTGGCAGGTCAGTGGTCACCATGGCCCAGGCCTTCTTCTCTGGACACCCCGTCCCATTCCGGCCCTGCCTCTGGAGGGGCAGGCATCAGCCAGTCACCACAGGAGGCCAACCAGCCTGAACCTGCGGGAGCTTTGCGTGCCAGGACTTAGTACGTTTGGATTCCTCATTTGATCCTGACCCATCAGAGCAGCTCCATCATGATGAATCAGAAGGTGTGGTGAAGTCAATCACAACTGTGCCATTTGAACCAATCAAACTGTACATTTGGATGCCTCATTTGCATAAAAATGGACCAATCCCCAAACAGGGCAGGAACTTTTTCTTTGTCTGGCACTGCCCTTTACCCAAGGGCCATGCAGGGTAGAGCCAGGCTTGCCATGGGAGAGCGTGTCCACTCGGACCCATCCCACCCTGCCCAGGTGTGGGGAGCCAGCTCGGCTGTCTCTGGGTCTCCAACACCAGCCACACGCCCGCCAGCCTGGCCTCCCCTCCCTCCCAGTGCTCTCCCACTTCCCCTCCCTCTAAGCACTCAAGGACAGGACCTTTCCAGCCAGAGCCGAGGCCCTGCCCAGAACCTAGCCACCACCACCACCACCCCCCCCACCCCCCCGAGCCTTTGCAGCTCTGAGGCGGGCACCACACTCCCCACGGGGAACAAGCTGAGGGCTGCTTTTCTGGGTCCTCGGGTGCTAGGAGGAAGGGCGGCTTCCTGGGCTTGCAGAATCCCTGCCATGGCCGGCCGCCCCGGGGTTTGCAGGCTGAGACTGCATCCTGAGTTCAGGGGCTCTGCAGTTCCTCACCAACACTGCCGCGGAGGCTGGCGTCCAGCTGCTTCTGCGGAAGCTTTGCGTGGGAAAGCGCAAAGGCCTGAGTTTCCCAGAAGCCCCCAAGCCCTGGGATGCCACCCCACCCAGCTGGCAGCCTTGGGAGCCCAAGCGCTGGTGAAGGAGAACGACAAACGACGCGGCACGCCCTCTAGTGGCAGGCATCCCGCACAGCCCGGCATCCCGCAGTGCAGACTCCCGCTGGGACCAGGCAGCCGCCTTCAGTGGAAGCAGTGGCTGCTGGGCTTCAGGAAGCGGGGGCATCTCACAGGTCCCAGAGAAAAGAACCACCGTGCGGGAGAAAGGGAGCCCTTCCCGCCTCAAAGCCACTCCTGCCCGTTCCCAGCAGGGCCTTCTCGCCTGCCTGCCGAGGCCAAGGTATTGCCTCTGCTTAGCCTGTAGCGGGTCAGGAGAGCTGTGGCCCTGCCCGAGACAGCTCTCTGCACACCCCGCCTCTGAGCTGCTCTGCCCGGGGAGCGTCCCATCTTCCCAGCGCTGACTGCGCAGAAGCTCTGCGGCTCCCTCTGAGCCGCCCCTCCAGGCCTCCTTGGGTCTCTGCGCCTACCCTGCTAGGCTGGGCCACCAGAGTCCGTTCATGCGTCCACCCACCGCTTGGCAATACATCTCTATCTCCAGCGCCCAGCACTGGCACTGTCTGTTGAATCCATATAAGAATGAAGAAATGAAGTAGTGCCTGGCCAGCATGGCTCAGTGGTTGAGCATCATCCCCCACCCGCCTCAGGTACTCAGTTAACCAGGAGGTCACGGTTGGATTCCCGGTCAGGACGCATGCCTGGTTTCAGACTTGATCCCCAGTACAGGGTGTGCAAGAGGCAGCCAATCAATGGTTCTTTCTCATCATTGATGCTTCTGTCTCTCTCTCCCTCTCCCTTCCTCTCTGAAGTCAATAAAAATATATTTAATTTTTTTTTTAATGAAGTAGCATTTGCTGTGACAAAAGATGTTCCTCCACACAGAGACCATCTCTTTGGCCAGAATCCCCACAATACTCCTCTGTGCCCAGTGGGTGCCTGCCTGTCTTCACCAGGCTCATCCTCTGTAAGTCTCCTTCCTACCCTGCTCCGCCCCCATGAAGATCAGCTCCCTGGAGATAAGGCCCAAGTCTAAGTCATCTCTGGGTCAGGGTCTCCTGAAGAAGGCTAAAAAAATAGCTAAGCAAAGGAGGGAGGGATGCAGGAAAGAGGGAGGGGGGAATGGATCTATTATCCAGGTCCAACCAAAGCTGGCATTTGAAACAGACCCACTCTGATTGGCCTGTTCATCATGTGTTCATCAGGGAGCCAGGGGTGCTCTTACTTTAATTTAATTAATCAGTTTCAACAGCTTTATGGAGATGTAATTCATACACCATACAATTCACCCACGTAAAGTGCAATTCAATGGTTTTTACTGTATTCAAACAGTGGTACATCCATCACCCCCATCCGCTTTGGAACATTTTCATTACCCCAAATAGAAAGTCCACACCTATTAGCAATCACTCCCATTCCCTCCACACCCCCAGCCCTAGGCAACCACTAATCTTCTTTCTGTTGCACTGGGTTTGCCCATTCTGGACATTTCAGATAAATGGAGTCATACAATATGTGGTCTTTAGTGACTGGCTTCTTTCACTTATGCTCTGTTCAAGGTTCCTCTCTGTTGTGGTATACATCAGTATTTCATTTCTTTTTATTGCCTGATAATATTCCACTATGAATATATACATTTTATTTACCCACTTATCAGTTGATGGATGTCTGGGCTGTTTCCACGTTGGGCTATTTTGAATAATTTTCTTCCTATCGTAATAAAAAACAAAATGGATGCTTTCCTTGCTTCCAAAGAGGAAATGAGGTAGTTTACCATAAAAATGTCCAAGATATAATGAAATCTAAGAGTCTTCGCAGGGACATTATTTGAATTTTGAGTTTCCTCTGTGTATCAGGCATCGTGCTAGATACTTTCACGAAATATGATCTGCTTCCAACAAAAAATCTTGGGCAAATTTTTGCCCAAAACTTGAGCCCCACTTTAGCCTTACTGGTGGTAAGCTTTGTAGCGGGCAAGGCAAAAGTGGAAGCATAAGGAAGCATACCTGGCAGAGTTGGCCCACTATTGACACTGTTGGGTTGGAAACAGGTTCTCTCTCTCTCTCTCTCTCTCTCTCTCTCTCTCTCTCTCTCTCTCTCTCCTTCGCTCTCTTCCCACCATTAGGAGAGCAGAGCTGCTGTTGGTTGTCAATCAAGCATGAAGCCTTTTGGTTGCCACCCCTGTTTCTCCCCCACCCGCCTCAGGTACTCAGTTAGCCACTCACATCGCTGATCCTCTCTCCGGTTTTTACAGCATTTTCTTGATCTCTTTTAACCCAGTGGGGAAAAGGAACTAAGTGGATATTACCGGCCCCTTTTGTGGGGCTTTTGTGTTTCTTCCACGAGTATTTGTTACAAGTTGAATGCCATGGGTCCAGCACTATACTAGTACTAGGCCTGGGGACACGAGGTGCACAAGGCAGATATGACGTCACCCTCCCAGAATTCATATCCCAGGGAAGGAACCAGACAGAGAGTGAATAAGTAATTTCAAAACGTGAAGTGAGGGAGCTGGGATGGAAAGCATCGAGGTGGGCGGAGAATGTGCTCACTTAGGACAGGTGGCTTTTCAGCTGGGACACTAAGAAGGAGCCAGCCATGTGGTCAGAGAGAGGATGGTATTCACTGCAGAGGGGATGGCACCAGCAAGAGGTTGGGGGCCGGGGGGTTGGGGGGCGCGGCAGGGAGGATCCAGGATCGGGGGAAGCTGTTGTGGCTAGAAGGTGGGGTCAGGGAAGACATTCCACACAGGGTGACGGAGATAACAAGGGGCAGATCTGAAAGGGCCAAATCTGAAAGGAGCTCAAATTTGTTCTCAGTGCAGCAGGACTCAGGACTCCGTGAAAGGTTTGGAAAGGAGAGTGACGGGAGCTAATTTAAGTTTTGAAAAGACTGCTGAGTGGAAAATGAACTGGAGAGCAAGAAGAAGTTGGAAACCCAGTGGGGGAGGGGGGCTCTGTGGGTCCAGGAAGGGTTGCTTGTCGGGGAGAAAAGGGAGGGGATCCAATGTATGTGCTGGAAGTAGAATCAAGTGGACTAGCTGATGAGTTGGCTCGGGGCAGGAGAAAGGCATAAAGGAGAGAGAAGAACCACATGTGGCTCCTGGATTTTGGTCTATGGAGCTCGGTCAATGCTAGGGTCATCTACTGAGGTGGAAGAGGGTGGCGAAGGAATGGGTTTGGGGAGGCATCAAGAGCTCTGTTCGAGATACAGTTAGTTTAAGATGCTTGGGTAACACCCACCTGGAGATGCCAAGCAGGCAATAGCATGTGGGAGATGAGCCTTCCCAGGATGCAGGTTAGGGGCTGTGAGAACCGAGGTGGCCTTTGAAGGCACGGGGGGGGGGGGGGGGGGGGGCAGTGAGCAGCTGGGAGACCTTCAGAGCCTTTGGAGTACTTCCCTATACCTGTGCCTCCCAGGTCCCAAAACGAAGCCACGTCTGTTAGGTTTTGGGGGGAGGGAGAGGGAGGGGTGGTTCACAGGTAATTCTGGCCATGGGGCGCCATGTAAATGAAACAGTCTGACTGAGCGACTGCTCTTCCTGTCAGTCACGGCCGTGTTTCCATGTGTGTACATAAGATACACAAACCACTCAATTTCCCCGACCAGGTGAGAGCAAGGACACCCAGGGCACCAAAGGGCTAGCTCCCAACACGGATAATCATGTTCCTTTCCAGCAGTTAGATTGATGTCGATAGACCTACACACACACACACACACACACACACACTGCAGCAGAAATGTTGCTACAGCACAACCGTGACTGATCAGGGAACGGCACTCTCAGAACCTGAAGAAACCCAGAGGTTGATGTGTGTCTGCACTCAGTTACAAAAGGGAAGGAAGAAACAAAGCCAGTTTGGCCATCCAAATATCCTCACACATCATCATCATCATCATCATCATCAATCCTCCTATGTAATAAGAGAGAAATATGCTAATTGTCCGTTACGCCCTGAGGCGTAACGACCGATTGCATAAGGACTGGATCACAGATCTGCAGGAGGGTGGGGCAGCAAACTACAAGGGGGCAGGGCAGCAAGCTATGTGGGGGGCCGAGGGGAGCTACAGGAGGCCGGGGCAGCAGGCAGAGAGCTACAGGAGGGTGGCAGCGACCTCCTGGCGCACGGATTCATGCGCAGGGCTACTAGTTCTAACATAAGAAACCTGTTTTGCCCAATAAAAATCTACAAAATAACCCCCAACTTTTATTCTTCTGAAAAGAAAAAAAGAAAAAAGACACTAAAAAGTGGTTCTGGGTCCAATGAGGAAAGATAATGTGTTTCTATATTTCTGACACAATCTCTTTTTCTCCCATGACCTTACCAGAAAACCTGGGGGAAAGTATAGATTTCCCAAAAATCGTAACCCAGGGGCAAAGGCAACTCTGACTTTCCCTGCTCATGAGCGGGTGATGCAGCCTCTTCTCTCAGCCACAAGGCCCCTGCCTCGAGGGAGAGCGTGGGTAGCAGACACAGGCTCGGCCGGGGCAGGAGGACTTAGCAAGGGTCTGCCCACGTGCGGCCTTTGATGCCACCGGGAGCCCCTAAACAAGCCTCCCTGGACTGTGCCCTGACCCCACTTTGACTCTGTGATCCCCTGGGCCGGCTGGCTTAGAACTGTAACGCAACTGATTAGAGCTCATGCCTTGCCCTGCTGGGCCAACCTCTGAACCACATAGATATTTGGGGGGGAAGAGAGATCAGGCTAGCAAATTGGGTAGTTCTACCCCAAAATAAAGCACCAGCCCCCCTCTGCTCCTCCAGGTCCCCAGGATAACTGATTCTCACAAGCCCTGGCATTTCCAGCCCACTGCTCATCTGTATTTTAAAAGACCACAACGGTGCACACATTGCAGGGCGCACACTGCCTCTGGCTCTATCTGTGCAGTGAAAGGTTGGCCCCCAAATTAGCAAAAAATGTGTTATTTTATTTAAAAACGCAACTGAAGGGCACGTTTCTGGACTCCTGGTTTGCAAAGAGAGATTTGGAAATTAAGATAGTGACTGCGAAAGCTTATGCACTTGCCAAGATTCTATTCGGAGTACTCACCAGCCCATTTTTTTGGCAAATACTTCTGTTTTAAGTGGGCTTAAAGCTAAAAAAGCTTAAAGCTTAGCGTAAGGGAAGGGGAGGCTGGGAAAGTATCCCGAGCCTGTGGCCACTCGGGTGGCTGGCTTGGCAGCAGGGCCTGCTGTGTCCTGTGGAGAGGGAGAGCTGGGCAGGGCGGGGCGGGGCAGGACGGGGCGAGGTGGGGCTGGGCGGTAGGGACCTGACCCATAGAAGGTGAATTGCCAAGTCCACGGGCTCAGTGTGATGGTTGAAACCCTGGGGGAGGAAGAGAAATGGGTGGGACCAGCCAGCTGGGTTTGCAGAGAAATGTCCACCCAGGGCAGCTTACCCTGACGTCCAGGGAGGAGCTCAGGAAAATCTGTGTCCTCGGGAAACCCATCTCTTAGGCCAGGTGCCCACCACGGGACAGGGTGGGCAATTAGAAATGGAGAGGAAGCTGATCAGGTGGCCCCAGATGGCACTCCCCTCTCATTTGCTGCTGTCCCAGGAGTGGGAGTGTCGAATAAGGAACAGAGACGCTCCCCACCCCCACCCCCCATCCCCACCAAATCCCAGGGTCAAGTGCCATGCTCTGCCTATGCCAAGCAGACAGACTACAGTCCCCCCAGCAGTGGGCACTTGGGCGATGCAGCAGGTGAGGCCAGAGGCTGCCCTGGCACACGTGGGCAAGCAGTCAGTAGGAGGACATCTGCGGACCCACCAAGCCCCTCAAAGCCAGGAGGCACGAAGATGCCCTGAACGCAGGCATCCTCCGAGGAAGGCAGGTGGGAGGAGAAAGGGGCCAAGAGCCCGCTGGAGGGGGAGCCACAGGCCTGCAGGAGGGTATCATTTTCATCGATTTACTGGGGCAGGGGGAGGGGCACTCTTTAAAGACTGTGTAGGCCGTGGTGTTGGTGCTGGTGTTTGTGTTGCTGTTTTCACTGCTTTCCAGCCATCAGCAAGAAAGCAAGATGAGACTAGTTCTGGACAAATCTTTTGAAGCTATAGTTTCCTGCGGATACTAATATTTGCCATTTGCCTTCCAGCCCCTCCACCAGCTACAACGTCAAAGGGCCTGCTATGAATGGGCACGCACGCCTGCAGGAATCTCGGGATTGTGCCACTCGGCCCAGTCCAGGCGGTGACAGCAACTTTGTCCCACGCCAGCAGTGGCCAAGGGCGTAAGGACAGGGCCCAGCCCTTCACTGAGCAGCCAGCTCCAGGAGAAATGAAGCTCCGGACAGGAAACCGGGCCAGACAACCAGCTTATGGGCTGGAGAGACTTGCTCAGGCTCCAGGAGAAAAGAGCAACTCGGAGGGGTGGTCCTAGTCTGGACGTTCAGCACCCACCCACCTTCCCAGGCTGCACCCCCAGGGAAGCAAAGGCTGCTGATTCCCCAAAGATGCCAGCCCCCCCTGCTCCCCACCTCCGCACGCTCCCACAGACCCGCTGAGATGAGCTAATGGATGGAAAAGCACGCTGTAAACTGCAAAGTGCTGTACAAAAGCTGCCTAATTATTCCTACGAGCGGCGGGTCTCTTTCTCTTTTCAAGGGAGAGATACCAGCATTTGTGCGTTGATCAATCATAAGAAGGCTTCCCTCCTGAGCCTTCTTCTCGCCTCACCTTCTCTGGCCTGTGAGCTTCTCCGTCCTACCCAATGGGTCCTTCTGATGGAGCTACTGGCCATTACAGTGTGTGACCAGTTCACGCCTGTCTCAGAGCCGGGGCCGCGGAGGCCTTTGTCAGCACCTGCCTGAGGCACTGAGCAGAGCTGGAAGAGGGACCACCCTGTGCTGATGTGGAAAAGACTGCCTGAGCCGTGTAACCACAAACAAGCTCTTAAAGAGACTGCGCTCATCGTTGCGTGTGCACCTCACCCCTGCAGGCCTGTCAGTCTTCCAGAGGGCCAGGCCTGACTCTTCGGTCTCTCAGACCTGCCCTTATCCATCCAGAGGCTCCCGACCTGGGAGAAGGGGAGCCCGGCTGACGGAACGATTGCTCAATGGCAGAGATGATCCTCAAAATCCGCACGTTGAAGCCTGAGCCCAAAGCCCACGTCTTCTAGGGGAGGTGCTAGACTCAGGGACAGGTTCGTAATGGCCCCAAGTGATCTGTGTGACTTTGGAGATGTCCCCTCCTTTCTTTGGACACCAGGTTTTCCATCTTATCAAGTCAGGAAAGTGGATAAAGATTCTGAATGTATCGCCCCACTTCTCCTGGGCAATGCAAACAAAACAAAACCAGACACAATTACCTTCAACAGTTTTGCAAAAAGAACAGCCCTGTTTTTGATGAGATTCCAATGAGGTTAAGACTGGTTTTGATTAGATTTTGCAATTATTTAACGCCGTTAACCATTAAAACAGTAAAAATAATAATGTTGTATGAGATTTCAAATACCTGAGAAGTGAAATACATGACCAATCACATAAAAGGAAGAACAGATTTGGATAAATGGAAATAAAATTGCTGTAAGGTCCATGTATTGTCCAGGAAGTAGCAAAATTATTTATGGAGGGTAGGTTCTGTTAACGCACACGGTAAATCCCCAGCAGGGTTTGGCAAACTCTCCCCCATGACCATATCAATCCCATAGCCTATTGTGTACTGTCTGGGAGCTAAAAATGTTTAGCATTTTTAAAGAACAGCTGAAGAAGAAGGAAAAGAAGGAAGGAGTCAGGGACTCAATGTGGCCCTCAACACCTAAAATATTTATTATCTATCCCTTTGCAGAAAAAGTATGAAACCCCTGCCCCAAGGTAACAATAAACAAATAATTAAAAAATTATAACTAAGAAGCTAACACATGGAGGAATTAAAATAATGAAAAGCACTTTATTAAACAAGGCAGCAGAAGAGAAAAAGAGAACAAAAGCCAAATAGAGCAAATGTAAAACAAATAATATGATAGAATTAACAACCAAAAACATAGGAATTTGTTAAAATGTCAGTGGACTCAGCAATCCAACTAAAATTAAAAGATTGTGATACTGGAAAAACACCACAGCAAGACCCAATAATATGTTGCTCACAACAGACACATCAAGGTTGAAAAGGAAAGAGTGTAAAACAATATGTCATGAAAGCACCAACCAAAAGAAAGCTGGCTTAGCTACACGGGTATCAGACAAACCAAGACTTTAAGGCAAGAAGTATTTTCAGAGATAAAAAGGAGTATTTCATAATGGCAAAAGGTCAATTCAACGGGAAGATTTAATAATGTGACGTTTGTATGCACCTTAATATACTAGTAAAACCCAAAATATGCAAGGCAAAAACTAAACAGAATGAAAAGGAAAAACAGTGGATTTATCATAGCAGAAGATTTCAAATACATCTTCCAGCTCCTGATAGAATAATCAGGCAATAAATCAGTAAAGATAAAAACGTGAACATCATGATAAACAAACTTGACCTTGTTAGCATACATGGAACACTGAACCCACTAACAGTGGGATTACATGCTTTGCAAGTGTGCATGGGACATTAAGTAAAATAAACCATATTCTGAGTCATGAGTCAGATTTCAGTCAATTGTAAAGGGTAGAAATTAAAGAGCATGTCCTCTCTTAGAATGGAAAAATCCTGGAAGTCAATATGAAACACTTTTTAAGTCTTCAAGTGTCTAGAAGATACTAAATAGCGCTTCTAAAAACCCATGATTCAAAAAACAAATCAGAAATTAGAAATGTCCCTTGAAATTAGAAAATATTCTAACCTGAAAAATAATGAGGAACCAACATGTTAAAAACTTGTAGCATAGAGCTTAAACTAGATTTAAGAAAATATGTATTCCTATAAATGTATATTTTAGAGGGGGAAAAAGGGCAGAAAATCTGTGATTTAATTAGTATCTCAAAAATTTAGAAAAGAGTATCACATTTAAGGCAAATAAATTTAAAGGAAATAATAAAGATTCAAGCAAGAAAAGATGCAATAGAAAAAAATATAGAATAAAAAAATCAACTAAGTCCTAAAATTGGTTTTTTGGGAAAGGCTAATAAAAATTTAGAAATCCCTAGAAAGACTGATAAAAAAAAAAGAAGGTACAAATTACTAATATCAGTAATTTTTTAAACAGGTATCTTTGCTACAAATTCATATACTAGTAAACATCAAAGGAGCAATGAGAAGATGTAATGAATAACTTTGTGCCCATAAATCTGCCAACTTAAGATGAAATGGACAAATTCTTTTTTTTAAAAATCACAACCTGGAAATACTGACACAGAGGAATTGGAAGACTTCATTATCCTACCAACTAAAGCTGAACATTGCATTCACATGATCCAACAATTCTACTCCACGGAATGCCTACCAAAGTGTGCGGAAAGATGGGTAAGGAAAGTTCACAGGGACACTGTTCCTAATAGATCAAAACTGGAAACTGCCCCAATATCCATCAATAGTAGATATGCTAACTATATCATGGGATACAATGGAATACTTCACACAACAATGTAAAAAAATTTGAATTATTGCTATAGGCAACAACATGGATGAATTTCACACACACTAACGCTGAGTGGAAAAAGTCAGATACAAAAAAATACACACTGTGTGATTCCATTTACAGGGCGACACTAATCTACCTTGATAGAAGACAGATGTTTCCTACCTTGGCTGGGAGGGGCATACGGGAGGGCTTGGGAATGTGGCCTCCTCCTTGATCAGGGTATGTTCACGATGTAAAAATTTATCAGGAGGCCCTGACCGGTTTGGCTCAGTGGATAGAGCGTCAGCCTGCGGACTCAAGGGTCCCAGGTTCAATTCCGATCAAGGGCATGTACCTTGGTTGCGGGCACATACCCAGTAGGGAGTGTGCAGGAGGCAGCTGATTGATGTTTCTATCTCATCGATGTTTCTAACTCTCTATCCCTCTCCCTTCCTCTCTGTAAAAAATCAATAAGATATATATTTTTAAAAATTATCAGGAGTATCCTTGAGCTCCTGCACATCTCCGAACGTATGGTAACTTATTTTTTTAACTTACAAATAATTACTGAATACGTCTCTGGTGCAAGTTTGTTTCATAGCATCTATCTCTTTCTCCTAAACAGTATACAACAGTACATACAAGATTTAAACCCTTTATACTCTTAAAAATAGAACATCGGTGCATTTTAAGAGCTACCAACCTAGGGTCATACTTTCCTCTTTTTTTAATTAAAGATGTTTTTATTGATTTTCAGAGAGGGAGATAGAAACATTGATAAGAAACATCGACCAGCTGCCTCCTGCACGCCCCCTACTGGAGATCCAGCCCACAACCTGGGCATGTACCCTGACTGGGAATTGAACCAGCGACCTCTTGGTTCATGGGTTGACGCTCAAGCACTGAACCACACTGGCTGGGCAGGATCATGCTTTTCTTATACCTTTATTAGAAGAATGATTCTCCTTCCGCTTAGAAATAAACAATTCTCTACATCTGATGGGTCTACAGCAGGAGGAGGAAAGAATAGGAGATTAGAAGGAAGGGGATTTGACCCCATCCAATAGAGACCACCCATGCAAGCAACGGCATACCTAACGCAGGAGCCAGCAGCTGATTCTGGACTTTCTGACTGCTGGGTTTTCTAAAAGGGGAATTTACAATGGAAACATCGGAGCATCCAGTATTCAATGTACTCTTCCACCTCGAATGGGTTGTATGAATGAGTGCCTTTTGTGACAGAAGGGGAGGCCCTTTTGCAAAGGGCTGGGACTCCCCAGACAAGTCCTTTCCCAAAACAGTGAGTTCTGGAGAGGAAAGAAAATCTGACGGGACACTAATTAAAGGGGCAAAAAGGTAATGCGGTTCTTGCCATGGTAACCCAGGTTTGCCCGTCCCTAGATTTATTTTGTTGACTGAAGTGGTCTTATGGGTGTAAGTGATTTTTAAAGAGCAAATTAAAAAGATTTTTTTTATCAGTCTCAGTAGACAACAACACAGTATTAACTAATGGCACTTGTCCTCTCTAAAATAATTACTTTTGTAACAATCTGTTTATTAATGAAGTGATCTGCAAAATGGATAATGGTTTCTTAAGATTTCGGGCACAGGGATCTTCCTTCTACTTCATTTTGCTTTTTTTGCAAAAGTACACTGTGAAGTAACTCGAATTTTGCTGACAGATTTTAAGTAGAATCATTTCAGAAATGCATGTTCAAGTAGGTTGAATAAACCCATATTTCTTGTATTGTGCCCTTAAATTATTCCCTCTGGTGATGGAAATGTTCTAAAATTGCTTGTGTCGATGGTTGCACATCTCTGTAAAATTACTTAAATTGATTGAGTTGCACACTTAAAACGGGTAAATTTTATGGTCTGTAAAGTATAATTCAATGATGTTGTGTTGGGAAAAAAAGAGAGGGGGGGAAATCAATTGAACATTTTAAAAATGATTTTCTGTTTCCCCCCATCTTGTCAACAGGAATGCTGAGTGTTGAGAAGGGAGCATTCCAGGGAAAGATGGCAACTACACAAAAGCTAGATGCAAGCACAGGAAAAGACGATCCAAGAGTCCTAGTGGACCACAAGTTGAACACTGAACACATCAGCAGCAGAATGTACTTTTTAAGCATTAAAGCTCTGAATTGGAAATTTTCTAAAAGCAGCATCTCTCGTGCCCTGAGTTCTGGCAGAAAAACAGACCCTGGTTATTTCTGAACTCAGCAGTTCCTCCCTTGCTACTCCTGCTACTTCCTTTTCTCTTCATTAATTACCACCTTGTGTAGTCCTTATGTTACCTAGTAAAGGTTAGTATCCATGGACATATGGAGTGTGACCTCTCCGAAGGCAGGGATTGTGCTGTATTCCTCCTTGTACACAGGCGCAGTGAAAACCCCTCGCCAGTGCCTGGCACAAAATAGGTGCTTCGTAAGGGCAGTTCCTGTCCTGTTTCACCCAGTGCCTATACCAGATGTTCAAATGGTTCGTTGCCTTCCCTTTTGGACTCTCGGGAGCTCAATCAAGACCACCCTTATCACAGGCTTGAGGAAGCCAGCATGGCACAGCTGTGTGAACCACTTGGAAACCACCTGCAGGAGAGCCAGCTGCGTCCCCGGGGGTTCAAGGCCCTGCCCCTCCTCTCTGGCTACCCAGCCACTGCTCGGCACAGTCAGTTCACAGCCTCCACCTCCAGCCAAGCCCTTCCTGTGTCCTGTGCTCTCTCTTGCAGCCAACTAGTTCCCGGTGCCATCGGGGACCCCCTTCGCATGTTCCCGAGGCCCCTCTCCAGACAGGCTGTGCCCAGCCCACATACAGCTCAGCCTGCATACAGCTCAGCTCAGCCAGGGCCCAGGCCAGCCCAGCCGAGCACAGGCAGAGAGCTGGGCTACCGGTGGACGGCGGACAATGCTGACATACAATGGAGATCAAGGTGGAGCTCACGGGAAGGATGACCTGAGAAGAGACATGATGTGCTCATTGTCATGCTCGCTGTCGAAGAGCTGCAGCTAGTGACAGAGCAGGACTAGAACCCAGTGCCTTTGCCTCAGCGTTGGGCTTAGTCACTACCACAAGAAGGTCATGTGGCCTTGAGCCCAGCTCCGAGCCTCAGAGTCTCCATCTGTACAGTGGGACACTGGCTTGTCTCTCCCTCAGGTTTGCAGCAGGGGAGACACGACTGGATGTTCAGGCGCTGGAAGAAATGTCCCAGCACAGAGGGCTGAGCAGGAGACCTCGCCACTGCCCCCCTCAGCGGGGCCTGAGCTTCAGTTTCGGGGGAACGGGTTTCAGCCAGACTCTGCCACGTCTGTGCCCGCCCAGGGGCCCAGATGCCACGTCTCCGTGCTGCGCCTGCTGCCTTGCTGGACCACTAGGTTTTTAACCTGCATTTCTGGAATTCTTCTTACACTCTCCCTGACAGCTCTGTTACTTTGGGTTCAAAACAAACTTTTGCAGCTGCGTAACCTTTCCTCTACAAAGGTTTTCAGATCTGAATTCAGAAAATAACACTGTTCCAACTCCTGTAGCTGAGAAGGCCCGAGGTGACAAAGTCCAGGAGGGAGAAGAGCTGGGAGCCGAGGACGCTGAGGAGCTAGCATGGGAGGCCAGTCACATTTCATAGCAGCCAGAAGGATCTGCCCCCTGTGATGATTTAGAAAAACAAGCTGCAATATCGACACTACTAAGGGAACACTGATAAAAAAATAAATTTTTTTTTAAAAAAGCGATTACTAGTGCTTAGTCTTATGGGCGCTAAGAATAATCTTAGCATGTGCAGTAAGGGTCAGAGGAGTTCAAGTCCCAGCTTTTAAAGTCAGAACCGGGTTCGAATCCCTGCCCCACTGTTTCATGGAGCTGCAGTGTGTTCCTTAATCTTTCCACGGCTCTGAATGTCCAGATAGTGAGGGATTGAATTAAATGAGACAATCTATATATATATAAGCGTAATATGCTAAGTGTCCAAACAATCGGTTGACCATTCTGTTGACCACTCGACCAGTCGCTATGACGTGCACTGACCACCAGGGAGCAGACGCTCTGACCAGTAGGTTAGCTTGCTGCTGGGGTCCAGCAGATTGAAACTGGATGAGATGGGCCAGGCACGCCCTGGAGCCCTCCCACAATCCCTCCCTGGCAGTCCCTCCCAGGCTGGCAGGCCCCATCGCCCCTGATATCCAGCCAGGCCGAGGGACCCCACCCATGCACAAATTCGTGCACCAAGCCACTAGTATATATATAAAGGGTTTGTGGTGGACAAATAACAACCCTTCTCCAAAGATGCCATTGCCTTGTTCCTCAAAACCTATAAATACGATGCCTTTCATGGTAAAAGGAACTTCGCTGATGTGATTAAGCTCAGGACCTTGAGATAAGATGAATCCAGATGATCTGGGCAAACCTGATATAATCACAAGGGTCCTTCTGAGCAGTAGATCAGAGAGGACCAGGGTCAGAGGAGATATGATAACAGAAGTAGAGAGAAAGACAGAGAGACTTACAGACAGAGATGTTAAGACACTACACTACTGACCTTGAAGATGGAGGAAGGGGCAAAAGGCCAAAGCATGCAGGCAGCCTCTTGCAGCTGGAAAAGGCAAGGGAAAGAGCCTGCAACCTGAACGTAGCCCTGCAGACACCTTGGCTTTGGACTGCCACTTCCAGAAGATAATAAATCAGTATTGTCTTAAGCCACCAATATTGTAGAAATTTGTTATGGCAGCAAAAGGAACTTAAAACAGGGCTCCTGTGCCCACTTTAGCACTGTGCCTGGTAGCCAATAATAGTAGCTTGTTCTCTCTCCTCCTGGTCATGTCCAAGGACAGGTGCTTCTATTTCCCTCACAGCCCATTCATTTTGTACAGCTGTGAGATGGTGGTAGCCACTCCATTCTCACGTGGACCTGAAATCTGCCCATCGGCCCTTTAAATTCGGCCTGGGCCCCTCTGCTCCTCACACCCCTCCAAATAACCACACAGGGGCCTCAGCTAACCTCTGAGTCTGTCCTGGGCTTGTGCAGGCAACTGTTTAGACCCAAGTGCTCGGTCCTAATTTTTTTTTCTTTTCTTTCTTTTTTTTCTTTCTTTCTTTCTTTCTTTCTTTCTTTTTTTTTTTTTTTTTTTTTTTTTTTTTTTTTTTTGAGAAAGGAGCACTTCAATATTTTTTAATTTAAAAATTGAGAAGATTTATTATAAAGATACATTGGTTTTTCACAGGGAGCAAAACCTGAGGCTATCTTTTTTTTTTTTTTTTAATCCTATCCTGTGGATATGTTCATTGATTTTAGAGAGAGAGGAAGAGAGGAGAGAGAAAAAAAACATTGATGTGAGAGAGAAACATTGATCGGCTACCTCCTATTCCTGCCCTGATGGGGACCAAACCCACACCCCAGGTATGTGCCCTGACCAGGAATCAAACCCACAACCTTTTGATGTATGGGAGGACGATCCAACTGACTGAGCCACCTGTCTGTTTCATCACACGCCATTACATTTCACTTAGTCCTGGGGCCTCGTCTGTGAGCCTCATTATGCCAAGCAATGTATTCTCTACAAGTCACCTCAGAATTTAAGTATTTGACTAAGTCACCTGTATCTGCCTCGCTAATAAAAATACCAACTGGAGCCTCACTGTGGCCTTTCCCTAGGAATTTACTTTCACACTGATGTCGATCAGCATCTCAGGGTGTGGCCATAAAATAATCCCAAAATCGCCTACTGTGCATTCTGGTCTGCAGGTGGAATTACTTCATCCTGTGCACAAATTTATCCTGAGATTCCTTGACAAATACCGAGCTGAGGGATGCTCTGCCTCAACCATCGCTATCACAAGGCCCCGACATGATCGAGCAAGCAGACCACAAAACTGGGAACACGGTTACCTCACGGAGGCTTGCTCGTGAAGAACCCACACAGGCATCTGGAGACTCCTCCATATTTCATGTGCTCACAAATCAGCCTTACATAATCAGCTGTTGACCCGAAGAAGGAACATACCTGGCAAGAAGGATTCCTTGTGGTTAATTGGGCTCAAATTCACAGTCAGAGCTGCTGACTGAATTGCCAGCCTCCTGCTCTGTCCTCCTGCCCCGAAGCTGACCCTTATAAGGGAGTTCCTGGAATCATCTTTCAACCAATAGGCTGAGACCTGCCCATGGAATTTGAGTTACACAGCAACAGACTCATTTGCATCTCTACTGACCAATCAGATGGGGCTTGTAACAACCAATCAGGATGTGAGATTCCGAGCAATCAGGGTATTTGGACCAATAATACTATGCAAATTTGGATTTCTCATTTGCATAGAAATGGCCCAATCAGGGACCATGGCAGGAACTTTCACGATAAACACTGGCTTTCCTTTTGTCTGAGGAAAGCACTTCGGGCTTCCTCTTGATGCTGTAGCTCCCAGTTTGCAACTGGCTTGATGGCAGCACACTTTTGTCACAACTTATTGAAGGTGATAGGATATCCCTACTTTAGTAGTTTGCAGCATCTTTCCCCCTCCTTTTTAATGAAAGTACTAGTTTCCCATCTCTGGTGTTCCACTTTCTTCCCCAGGCTTCATGTTCCTTAGAGATTGTCAGCATAGTCTCTGCAGCCTCGGTGGTGAGTTCTCTCTGCTCCCTGGAGGACCATGTGTCCTGGCTAAAACACTTGAGCTCATTTACAGGTTGGTGCTTGTTAGAATCTCCTTCTTCATCTTGAACTTGAATTTTCTCTTGCCACAGTTTTCTTTTTTGTTGTTGTTGTTGTTGTTGTTGTTGTTATGTTGTTCTCCTTGACAAGGAGGAGGTAAAATTCTTTCTCACTGCCATTCTACAGTGCAAAGAGCACCATGTTACTCGGTCTGCCTTTACCCTTGAGTGGCTGGCTCCCTTCTCTACCAGCAGTGGTTCTCAGACTCCTCTGGGATACTTGTTAAAAACACAAATTCTCCAGAGAATTCCCCTCTCACAGGCCGTCAATTGCTGTATTAGTTAGGGTAACGCTAGCTGTGAAGACAAACCCAAAAGCGTACAACAGCTCAAACACAATAGAATTTAATTTAAGCCCCCAAATGGGTGTTCCAGGTCAGTGGGTGGTTCTCTCCAAACAATAATTCAGGGACCCAGGGCTCCCTCAGTTTTGTCTCTCTGCCATCTTTAACACGCAGCTTCCAAGATCCCTGTGCTTGCCTGCATCAGCCTGGAGAAAGGAAAAGAGCATGGAGAACAGCGGGGCCGCCTTTAATGGGTCAGGTCTGGAAATGGCACAGATCACTTCCATTCCTATTCCATTGACAAGAGTGTACCTCATTGTGAAGGAGGCTGGGAAATATAGTTTAACTGCAAAGGAGGCTGGGAAATGTAGTCCAGCCCAGAAAGAAGAGGAAATGGTTATGGTGAAAAATCTGTGGATGTGGACAAAGGGTTAGGCTTCGGAATCTGTATTTTCACAAGCCTCCCATGCGATCCTCATATAGAACCCCACTTAGAGCAATGCCCCAAGCACCCCAGTGCAGAGCCTACAAGGCCTTTTTGAAGGGACCTCCTCTTTCCTCGCTAGCCCTGTCTGCACCCTCCACCCTGCTCTAAGCACATGAATCACTAGCAGCTTCCCCAGTCTGCCCTGCTCCCACACCTCTGTGCTTGGCGATTCTTGTTTCTGTTGTTCATTTGGTGAATTCCTGCTCATCCTTCAGGACGCAGGTGTAATCTCTTCTGTACGGCCTTCCCTGACCCACCTGCCCCCAAGGAGCACTGGCAGCGCCTTCCCTAATGCCTCTGTGCTACCTGTACTGAATCTCATTATGGTATTGATCACGCTGAATGGCGTTTGTTTATATGTGTGTCTTCCCATTAGACTAGGAGATCCCGGAGGGCAGAGACCTTTTCTTAATTATCTTTGTATCCTCAGCACCTGGCATTTTGCCTGGTACCAAGTGGCATTCAGTTAAGAGTTTGCTCCACAGAAATCCTTTGTATGAGACAGCTTACCACATCACCCATCAGGTCCTGTCTTGATTTTCTGCTCATGTCAAATGAGAAAAATGTTTCTGGTTATCCTTACAATTTTGCTGCCTTAATTCATTAAACCAAATCATCAAGTGAGGTTTGTGTCACTCTGCCAGGTTTCTGCCCCTTCTCTCCTTTTGCCAGCTGCATTCAAAGGTGAACTTTCCAATCGCTCCACTCCAGCCTCATCAACATCCGTCCCCACCTTACTCTTTTTCTTCAAGAGCCTTTCAGCAATTGCACTTTAAGAATTCTGTCAAGAAGGGTTGTTGAGCCATCTTCCCTTTTGGAGTCTCAAGTCATATCCCTGGATTTGCTGAGGCCGTCAGAAGCCTACATCCCAGAAATCCAGGAAGTACATCTTCCCCTCTCCAGAAATCACGGAATCCAACGCGGGGATGGTGGTAGCCGTAGGCCTCCAAGACGGTTTCCAATGAACTCACTTCCTGGTGTTCACAGCCTTGTGTCCCTTCTCACATTAAACTTCTATTTGTCTATGTTGTTCGTCTGAGATGAAGTTATAAAAATCTTTGCAGGTTCAGGCGGTGTGGCTCAGTGGTTGAGCATCAACCTATGAACCAGGAGGTCATGGTTCGATTCCAGTCAAGGGCACATGCCTGGGTTGCAAGCTCGATCCCCAGTGGGGGGCGTGCAGGAAGCAGCCAATTAATGATTCTCTCTCATCATTGATGTTTCTATCTCTCCCTCTCTCTTCCTCTCTGAAATCAATTATATATATATATATATATATATATATATATATATATATATATATATTAGAGCTCTTGTCTTGGTGTTCTCTCTCTCTCTCTCTCTCTCTCTCTCTCTCTCTCTCTCTCTTTCTCTTGCTCTCTCTCTCATAATTTGCTGCTCAGGGAGAAAACAGCTGCCATGTCTTGAGGCAGCCCTGGAAAGAGACCTGTATGGCAAGCAACTGAGGCCTCCATCCAACAGCCATGTGAGTGAGCTTGGAAGCAACTCCTCCAGCCCCTTGGAGCCTTGCGATGACTGTAGTCCCGGCTGATGTCTGGCTGCAACCTCATGCGACATCCTGAGCCAGAACCATCAGCTCTATCGACCCTCAGTCACTGTGTGAGATAATAAATGTTGCTCAAGCTGTTAAGTTTAGGTGTGGGGGTGGGGGGGGATTGTTATGCAGCTATAGATAACGAATACACCGGGCTTCCCTCTCTCATTCTAATCTTACCTTCCAGTCTCCTTTAGGTCAGACTTCAGTGGCGTGAGAGGTACAACCATCAGCTGGGGATGCCCGGAGCTTCCCAGTGGGAGGACCTGATATACGCTGAAGTAGTGCAAAGGCCCAACACGACATCCCGCTTCTGTTCTCGTTTTGAGACCTGTGTCTAGAATGAGCCAGCCGCACCCCCGCTTCTGGCCAATGGGTCTTATCAGACTTAGGAGCCATCAGTTGCTGTAAGGAATAGAAGAAACCATTTTTAAAAGGACGTTAAAGGGATAGAATAGTAGCTGGCACATAGTAAGTGCTACAGGACTATTTTGTTGATATTCGCATCAGCAGGACAGCATTAGTTTATATGCTGTCGCCCCAACGAGCAACTCTGTTGCTTTAGAACCACACATGCACATCTACTGCTACACATTGATCTTGGTTCCCAGGAAAAACCGCCTTGATTGTAATGATGAGGCCGTAGCGGCAACCCTTTTGAAATCGTCAATTCGGTTTAATGGGATTTCTCTGCAGATGGACACATAAATAGCTCAGATTCCAAATACCGTTCTCTTCCCAAGCCCTCCTCGGTTTGGCTCACCCTGCCTATTTGAATGTGTATGTTCTAGTTGTTTCTGGTAAGAATTCACATTAACCAGAGCTCTCCGGCTAATTTTGAAATTGACCTGGAGCTACATTGACATTATCTTTAAGGGTTTAGACTTTAGCTAGATGCTTTCTAAGAAAATCCACAGCCACCTTAGGAATATGTGTCTGATTTGCAACCCTTTCCCTGAATCGGTAATAAGTAAATCTATAAAGGATAGAAATGTTGTTTAATGAAATTGCCTGGTAAATATTTTTCAAAGGTTTAGAAGTAGTGAGAAATGTTAACATAACAGGCCTGTAGTGTTACACTTACCCACGTTTAGCATTTGTCTCCAAAAGTCTAGAAGAGAAGCCTTTTATCTCGACAATACTACATTCTTCCATTTATAACAGGCTCTGATTTTTAAAGCAATTTCTATTCAAAACATCTTTTATTACCTGATTCAAATGCGCCTTCCTTTGTGTAATCAGGTAACCTGGCTCCGGCACCCTTTTCTCTCCCCTTAGAACCTTTTCATCCCGTGGGCTTGATGCCGCCTACCCCACTCCCCACCCCTTCGAGGGGGGTGTGTTCCATTTCACTCCTAAAGGGCTCCTTTCGCCCCACGTTTTAACCTGTAAGTTGCTCAAGACCTCTTGAAAGAAGCCAGGTGACAGGTCTTAAATAAACAACGATAAATATATGTGTTTCTGACGAGTTACCTATGAACGGAATTGCTAATAAATCAGCCCCAGATTAAATATCAAAGGGGGAAGCTTCGCGGAGGGGAAACCCGGGCATCCTTTTGTAATGCAAACTAGCACGTCCTCCTGCTTTATCATTTTCCATGTTCCTCTCTGCTGTTTTCTTACAGCGACATGCACCTGGACCAGAGGGTGACCTTCATCACAGACCTTGGCTTTCTTTGTAAGACCCTTCGTACATAGTCAGGAGGCACCTTAAGTGTGGGCACTAAGCCTCTCCCTTCCTTGTTGCCTCTGGTTCCCTGGGGATGGTGCCCCTGGGCCAATGTGTCCAATCCCGTTTCCCCTGGGCAGGACCTCACAAGTTCTTCCTCCCGGACCCACTGCACAGAAAGGATAAACAGCTTCACACATTCCAGCAGGAACAAACTCAAAGATGAAATACAGGGGCACATATGCCGAGGACCCACCATCGCTGAAACCATGAGATACTTAGTGCTGAAAACAGATTTATCTCAACCCCACCCCCAACCCCACCCCCGAGAGTGCCTGACGCTTGATTCCCAGCAACTCCTTTGGGGAGAACAGGGGCTGTGTTCCCTGGTGGGGTGCTGCCTCATGCTTGTGAACAGGGCAGGCAGCCTCAGCTTTGGAGATACAGAAGTAAACAATAACTCCTGAGACAGAGCCCGGACCTGGCTGTGTTCCTTCCATCGCTGATGGAAATGGGATTTGCTGCCTGGGGCTCTGCACAGAGTCCCCCCCGCCTCCTGCTGTGCTCCTCCCAGCCCACGGGGAGGTCACACTCTCAGGGCAGCCTGAGTCCTGGCAGAGGGCAGACAATCACCTGCCCTGATGGGTGGTCATCGTCCTGCCTCTGGCCCAATTCAGGCCTTCAAAATGACCGCGCTGATGGCGTGGCCCTGCCCCAAGTTCTGCTGAAAGACCGAGGCACCGATGGGCTCTGGAGTCAAACAGGGAACAGGCAGGCCCCTTACCTCTTTATCTCAAAAACAGCTCAAGAATATGTTTATGCAAAGGACTGTAAGCATTCAATCTACTTTCAAAAGTCTCCTGAAGCCCAGCCGTGTGGCTCAGTGGTTGAGCATTGACCTAGGGAACCAGGAGGTCATGGTTCGATTCCTGGTCAGGACACATGCCTGGATTGCTGGCTCGGTCCCCAGCGGTGTGGGGTAGGTGGGGGGAGGGGGCATGAAGGAGGCAGCTGATCAATGGTTTGCTCTCATCATTGATGTTTCTCTCTCTCTTCCCCTCTCCCTTCCTCTCTGAAGTCAATATTATATATATATTTATTTATTTATATATATAATTATATATATATAATTTTTTTAAGTCTCCTAAATTTCCCCTTAGCAGACCTGCTTCAGTGAGTGCAAGAACCCTCTCTCACTCACACTTTTCCTTACAACCTACCACTCCCAACATTTGATCTTCTGCACTTTCTCACAGAAAACCACTGGCTTCTTCTTCAACATCAAAAAGGGAAGTGAACAATTCAACACCCAATACGTGTGTTGACCAACCCGTTAAACCCATTCCTTCCACCCCCATGGGTGAAGAGTCCCGTTATCAATGGGCAGAGTAGATGCTGCTCTGGGAAAGCGCCCCCTCCCCCGCCACGGTGTTTCCTGTTGGTTTGGGGGCCTGAACCACCCAGGAAAATGGTTTCTGGCTCTGCCTCATCAACACTCCCGCCATCTGCAAACAAGCGGGAGAGAAAAGGATGCTGAATGCCTGCCACTGGGAATAGACACCGCCCGTTTCCTTCTGAGTCTGAGAGCCTAAGAGCTCACTGGTTTGGGCAAAGCAGTTAAATACACTTTAATTTTCACCATAAGGAGTGGCATTTCAGAAAATATGATACTGAGGTGAGTCCCCCCACTCAGGGATCTACAGCCTCGGCCCTCCTAGGAGGCCCCTACCTTCTCCTCTGGCTCCTGCGGGTTCCTCAGGTCCAATCTTGGACCTGCCTGCTCAGGAAGACATCCTGACACACACACCCCCCCCCCGCCCCCCGCCGCCTCCTCCGGCTCTCGGAGCATCCCTTGCACTCCACAAGTGAGCACACTGTTGTTTGTGGTTGTTGTTGTTGTTGATCCTCGCCCGAGGATATATTTCCATTGATTTTTAGGGAGAGGAAAAGAGAGAGGGAAAGACAGAAAGATCAATGTGAGAGAAACACATCCATTGGTTGCCTCCTGCACGAGCCGACCAGGTCCCAGGCCGGGGAGGAGCCTGCACCCAAGATCCATGCCCTCGACTGGAATCGAACCTGGGACCCTTTGGTCCGCAGGCCAACGCTCTATCCACTGAGCCAAACCGGCTAGGGCCACACTGTTGTTTCTTGACAACAGTCCCTGTTGGCCTTAAACTCTGTCAAGAACGAGAACCAGGTACTGCGTTTGGCTGCCTCGGTCCCTTTTAAGAAACAGGCAGGTGAAACTGAGCAGAGCGCAAACCACCTTGCACCTTCCCTGTGTTCCCGAGAGCACCCAGCCCGGAGCTGAGCACCCAGCGGTTCTCCACAAACGGCCGATTGATTAGCCTGTGCCTTCGTGACACATCACAGAGCAGGGTGGCTGCGGTGAACAGTCAGCAGCTGGGACATCTGACTTCCTGCTTTAATCAACGCCACGGGGCTGAAAAGCCGGGCACACAGTAGGTGCTAAATAGATTTTTACGGATTGATTAACCACTGGAGGGACAATGACTTCTGTAGGATTTATTAATGCCTTTGATGCCAAAGGAGGGTGGTTTTCATGAAGCGTAACATTAGAGAGACAAAACCCCAACCGGCAGTTGACGCTCCTGAAACAGATGTCCTCTCAGACCTGAGGGTTTCTGATGAGCCGGCCACCCTTCCAAGTGACCTGTGCGGTCAGCAATCAAAGGGAGGCTCTTCCCGCCTCAACACCAGTCCTCCGGATCCTAAGACTGATTTCCACTTCTGGTCCAGTCCTGGCTGCTGATAAAAGGCAAAATCAGCCTCCACTGTGTCCACTCAAAGGGAAAGGCACTGGGCTGACAACAAAAGAAGTGGCGTCCGTGCGCTGAGTGTGGGGAAAAGGCCACAGGCTTTGGAGGCTGCCAGGCTCAACTCCCAGCCCAGCCCCTGCCCGGCCGTGTGATTACAGGAGACCACCCACCCGCTCTGGGGCTCCGCTTTTGGGACCGATAATGCTGATTCCACAGGTGGCCATGATGATGAATCAGATATCACGGGTAGCATGCTTGGCATGTAGTAGCTACTGAATAAATGATCGGTTTGTTGTGGTGATTATTGCAAATGCAAATAAGGAGCAAAGTCCATCCCAGCCCCAGGGGGCGTGGGGCGCACTCCCAGGCAGGCCGGATGTGGCTTCCCCGGGGGCCTCTCTAGGGGACGGTAGGTGTCTTTCCGGCACAACGCCCATGTCTGATTGGCTGCACCAAGACCGGTCTGTGATCTGAGCGGGGACTGGATGTTCCGGAGCGTTCCAGTCTACTTCCCTGTGCATCGCAAGTGCACTCCTCCACAGCCCATCTGCTCGGAGCATATACATCCGTCCTGAGCCAGAGCCCAGCCTGGGGCATTCTGTCAGGCCTGGGAAGCTCACTCCACAGCGCTGATCCTGTGCTTTGTGGTGACATCTTTGACCGGGGCCGAACATGTTTCCCCGGGCAACCCCAACGAATCCCGTGTCCTGTGTCGTGAGATGGTGCCAAGCATGGACCATATCCCACATGCCACAGAGCAGGGCAGTGACGAACCCAGAACACACCCCAGACCCCAGCAAGAGAGGAGAGCCATCGCACATGGAGATCCAGTGTGTGTTGCCGAGACCTGGTGGGGGCGGGAGGGGGGGGTGATGACTTGAACAGCTGCGCTCGCGTCAAGAGCAACCCTTCCTAAGAGCTGGGTCCACACCCAACACTCCAGCTCCGCAGCCCCACTTCCTGCAGAGGAAGATCTGGCTTCAAACTCTGCAAATTCCTATTTGCATTCAGGCTCGGGGATGAAAGACGGTGGGGTAAGGAGAGGGTAGACAAGCCCACTTCACACAGCTTTTCTCCTCCTTCCCAGGAGCTGCCCCCTCCCCTGTGAGCTGTCATCAAGCTCCAACCCCAGAGGCATTGCCACACTCGGGGGGGGGGGGGGGGGCTGGCACCCCTGAGGCCAGAGGAGGGCCTCCTCTGTGTGGAAGCGGGGTCAGCACAGACCGGCCACCCTGCAGTCGCCAGCAGCGGAACTAGGAGGATCCTTGCACCTGCGCCGAGATGGAGCTGAGGAGAGACTCTGGGATGCATACTTTCTTCTTTCACTTGAGCGTCATTCAAAGTGATGATCTGTAAGACACGGTGATGGATTCGGACTGCCTGCTCCTAACCCCCCCCCCCCCCAGGTCCGCAAACCTTAGACGCGCTTTCATATTGCCTGCAGCTGCCTCTGTGCTGCTCCAGACCATAACCCGTGGGTTCCCGAATGCCCCCAGCCGGTGGGTCCATGCGGATCACTTCAGGGGACATGCATGGACACTGACTCACCGAGGCCTTTGTTCTTCTCTCTGCCTTGAGTTGCTTGAGACCTTACCTGGGTATCTTTTCAGAATCCCAGGCGACCCCTCTTTTGCCCTTGTCCTGCCTCCATTACTTTTCCTGCACCATTTTCAGAACTTAGCATTCAAACCACATCTACCCGTCCCCTTCAGGTTCCAGGATCCTTGGCGAGCTTTGCTCCCCCCTTCAAACGCCCCCCCCCGCCCCCTGCTCCCCCTTCAAGGCAACTGCTGTCACCTCCTCCTCAGGACACACCACTTCTTCTCCTGGCTGACCTCGTGGTCAGGGATGGATTCCTCTTGCAGGGCTTGGCTGGGTCCCCTCCCCTCCCCCAGGCTTCACACTCCACAACTTCATTAGATGTTTTTTCTTCTTTTCAGGAAACGCAGTTGCTCTGACACCGATGGGCCATTTCCCTGGCGCCCTCCTCCCTTTCCCTGACAGTCCTCCCGCTACCCTCAGTAGATTATTATTATTTATTATTTATCAGCCGCCACACTGCACTCTGCTTCCTACGAGATATTAAAGAAGACACAATCCGTGCACTGTGTACAGCTAGGGAGAGCAGAGGCCTGCATTCAGACATCACAGCCCTGAGCTGAGAGAAAGGGATTTACGCCTCCGGCCCCCACCCCCACCCCCACCCCCACCCCCAAGTCCTCAGGCTGCCCTGGCGAGTGGGGGCGGAGCCTGGTAGATGTGGGCGGGGCCTGGCGAGTGGGGCGGGGCCTGCACCGCACGCCCCAGGCCGGCTTCTCTCAGAGCTGCAGAACTAGGGGCTCCCTACCTGCCCACACCCCGCCCCCCTGCACACACACCACTCAACACCCCTCAGACCTCAGCGGCATCGCCAAAGGCAGTGGAGGGGGCGCGGTGGGAGCGGGGGGCTGGAGCCCATTAGCTTTGGCATCTAGATGCTGGGGCGGCGGGGTGGGGGGGGGGGAGGAGAGAGGAGGGAAATGGGGGTAACAGATATTTCTAATGAAATTCAAAACCAGATGAGGGGGAAGAGGAGAGGGAACGGGAATAAAACCAAGACCTAGAGAGGTGACAGGGCAGGGGAGACTGAAATGAAAAGTTCTGGCGGAAAGGGAAAGCCTGCATTGGGGCCCCTCACGGGCCTCCAGTCCTCCTATTAGGGGTGCAGGTGGGGGGGGGGTGTAGACAGCAAGCATGGACACAGAGTTGGTAGGACTAAGAAAGTAAGTGTGGACCACGTGGGAGGCTGGGGAGGGGGTTCGTCCGCGCAGACGGGCCAGGCTGGTGTGGGCTGAGGAGGTGCTGTCTCCAGAGGCCGGGGGGACGCAGGAGGGTCAGTGTAAACGGGAGGCCGGCGAGGAGCGTGGCGTGGGGACAGACTTCAGAGGGCCAGTGGTCGGGATCCGCAGGACCAGCCGCGGTTCTTCCGAGATTCGGACCCTCCCTGCTCCTTTCCGTGGCTGGAGTGTCCGAGGGAGGGCGGAAGCTGGAAGACCATTGGACTCCTTCTCAAACTTTTCTGCCCGCTTCCTCAGGTGCGGGGAGCCGCCGGCGCCCGCCTCGGTCCAGTCCCACACCCGGGCCGGGGGCGGGAGGCCGGGCCCGAGCTTCCCAACCACGCGCCGCGCATCTGCGGGCGCGGCCGCCGAGCCGGGAGCCACCGCAGGGGGGAGGCGGACGGACGGATGGACACACCCGCCAGCACTCGGCCTCAGCCCGGCGCGCGGCAGCGGGGGATCCCTGGGGCCCGGGGAGCGGCGCCGGGTGCCCGGCCGGGGGCGCTCCGCCTCCCTTCCCCGCCACCCCCGCCCACTCGGGCGCCCGCGATTGGCTCCGCCCGCCCCTGGCTGCGCGCCGGAGCCCGCCTCCCTCGCAGCTAAAGCAGACGGTACCCGGAGCGGAGCGAGCCAGAAGGGAGCATGGTCCCCGCGCCGCGGCCGCGCCAGCCCCCGCGCCGCCGCCGCCTTCCCCGCCGCGGACCTCGCTGCAGCTCCAGCCCCGGCCCCGGCCCCGCAGCGCCCGCCTGCAGCCTCCGCGGTTCCCGCGCCTGAGCGCAGCCCCCGCCCGGAGCCGGAGCCCGAGCCCGAGCCCGGAGCCAGCCCAGCCCGCGGCCGCCGCGGCTGCGGGTAGAGGGCGGGGGCGATGCTGCCGGAGCCGCCGCCGCCGCCGCCGCCGCCTCGGTGAGAGCCGCGCCGCGCCGCGTCGCCGCACCGCTGACAGCTAAGGACTGACTTCCCTCTCCGGGCATCCTCCCTGGGCTGCCGGGAGGCGGCGGCGGAGGAGAAGAAGAAGGAGAAGGAAAGGGGGAGAAGGCGGAGGGCAGGAACGCGAGGAGGTGGACCTGGATCCGTTCCTCCCGGCCAGGACCCGAGCGGCCCCCGCTCCCGCTCCCCGCCGGCGCCGTGCGCTCTCCATCAGCCCGCCTGCGCCCACCCGCGATCCCCGGCTCGCCACGCACCGGGCCGGGGCCGGAGCCGCGCGGCAGGAGGTAAGAGCCCTGCTCGAGCTCCACGGAAGCGGCGCCGCGCACCCGGGGTCCTGGCCGTGCGCAGGGCCGGGCCGGGCTTGGGAGCGGGGCCCGAGAGCCCGGAACGCAAGGCTCGGCTCCCGCGGCGGCGGCGGCGGCGCAGGAGCCTCCGGAGTCTGGACTCGCCAGGCTGCGGGAGCCCGTGCGCCTGCGCCGCTCCAGAGGGGAAAGGGGGGGAAAAACTTCCTACCCCCGGGGTGCATGCCCCGGGGCTGCCCGGATCCGGGATCGCGGCGGTGGGGGATGCTGGAAGCGTGTGTGACCCCCGGCCCCGGGCAGCCCCCTGGCTGGGCCCGGCAGAGCGCGCCCCTCTCCAGGCCACCTCCCCGGAGAGGCCCAGGGCAGGGGCGGCTGGGGGCCAGGAGGAGGCACCGAGGGCCGGACCCTGGGGCGGCCGGGCGCCCTGCCCTTTGGGAAGGTGCGAGCCTGCGTGCAGCCAGGCTGTTTCCTGCCCCCTCCCGTCCTCACCCCGCAGTTGGGGACCCGGTCTCTTTACTCATCCCAAGTAACTTTCGAGGTAGAGGAGCTCGAAACCCATGGGGAGGGGACCCGCACAGCTTTGTTGTGACCCGACCCCCCCTCCCTCAGCACCTAGTGGGTGCCGCCGTGTTCGGGGACGCGGAAAGGAGAGCGCACGCGGACGGTGAGGCCGCGGTGTCAGGTAGGGAGGGGTTGTTTGTGTGTGGGATAGACAGTGTGGACGCGCACCCCGACTGCGCGGGGGGCGGGGGGGGGGGACGGGGTGGCCGAGGGCTCACCTCCGGGTCTCCGGGGCCTGGAGCGGGCCGAGGGTTGTCTGCGGTCGATCCCAGCGCGGGTGAGGGCTCGGGGCAGCCCCCACCCCGGCCGGCCCCGAGGGAGGGGTGCGCTCCCCTGGCGCCCAGAGAGCAGAACCGAGAGCCCGGCTAGATCCGGGGTAGATCCGGGGCAGCTCCCGGGGCAGGTCGGGTGTGCGCCGGCGGGGAAGGCGGGGACGCGCTGCCGCCTGCCGCCGCGGTCACAGAGGAGGGGATGGGGGCAAAGCCGCGTCTCTCGGATGCCTGGATCCTCTGGCTGAGGAGCCAGGGGTCGTTCCCGGGCTCCGGAACCCAACGCTAGACACGGTCCATCTGCGGGTCCTCCCGTGGGTCCCCAGGGATGCTGATGGGTGAGGAACCCCAGCTTCTGCCATCGCCGCTGCTCTGCTCTCTTCCCTCCCCCCACCCCCCACCCCCGTGCTTGCGCCACGCGCGCCCGGGGCGAATCGGGGACGCAGGTATTTATGTAGCATTAGGCGAGACCTCGGCGGGCGGGCGGGCGGGCGCGGAGGAACCGCACCAGGAGGACGCGGAGCTGCCGCTGCTGCCGGGAAACTTCCACTCCGTCAGCTCAGGGACTGGCAGGCTCCGCTGCTGCTGCGTGCTCAGCCTGCTGTCAGTGCCCTTACGCTGGGATTGCGGCTCTTCGTGCAGCGAGGTCTGTCCTGTGCACAGCCGCCCTTACCCTGATTTCAGCCTCTTTGGAGTCATCTAGTCGCCACAGAGTTCTTCCCCTGCCCTCTGGTCTGATCCTCCAACTCAGCCCTGGGAGGGCAGCGTTCAGGACTTATTCCGGTTTAGGACCAATGACAGCAGACTTAACTAGCTCACTTCATTCTGGTGTTTTTAAACAATGTGTTGGGGTATAGTAGAGCTAACTTTCTCACGCTTTAGGGTGGGTGGTGGGGAACAGTTCATCCTGATGCAGATCAAAAACATCTGCTAACACAGAGGTGAATACTTTACTGGCTGGTGGGTACGGATGGATTTGAGTAAGTCCCAACATCCAGGTGTTTATACAGGAATGGAGCTGTGTGCTTCTGAGGAATATAGACTCTGACCCACACGTTGTTCCAAGCCCACTTGATTTATCACCCTGCTCTACGATCAGGGAATTACTAGCATATGTGCCCTTAAACTCTATATGGATTTCATGGCATTTAAATTGGTTTATGGGCTGATGCATTTAACCACTTTTAATAACTTTTCTGCACAAGCATCTAATAAACCATATTTGCCCACGATTCAGGAACACACTTCCCTCTGTGCCGCCTCTCCATTTCTAGCACAGTTCACGGAAATGTATAGGACTCCCAACTTTCATCTGCAAGCAACAATCCAAACGAGATACCTAGAGTTGCACAGAAAGAAAATATGCTATGGTAGCCATGGTAACCAATAGATTAAGGGTTATTGGTTTTCATCTGTATGTGATGGGGGGAGGAATCTAGTATTGTGTCTCTTTAATTATGTTTCTAATGAGTGGTGGTCATACTTCCAGTCCTCGGTGTGGGAGGTAAGCGAGACCGAGAATTCCGTTGTGTGAGAGGTTTGTGGCCGCAAAGCCGAGGGGAGCCCGAGAGAATGACTCCTGCTAACTGCAGCTCCTGGTCTCCAGCGAGCAAGTGGATGGGGCCTTTCTTGTATTTCAAGTAGATGAGCATTGAGTCCCTTCCTTTAAGATGAAAAGAAATAAATGTATTTTGCTTTTAAGCTCTTACCAAATGAACCTTCTAAGTCCAGCTCCCGTTTTCCAGGAATAAACATGTTCGACGTGTGGCTGTTGGTGTGGTTTGCGCGTCCCAGTTGTTCTCCGCACCTGTCAGTCTAAGTGAGGCATATCATTAGCCTATTCAGATCTTGCCTATTTCAATATTCATGCATTTCCATGGTGACTCATTCCATCTTTGTTTACTTAGTCAACCTTATAAATCTTTGGCATCCATTTCACTTGTGCCGTCTTTGTTGGGTTTTTTTCTCTTCGTTCACTTATCAATTGATTTGGCTGCAAATCATTCCCATGGAAAGCGTTTCCTTTTTCCCCCTTCTCGTTCCCCAAAGTTCACACTAATCCTCATTACACACTGTGGTAAAGGGGTTGACTTTTGTAAGAGACCCAAATAACACCACGGATGCTAATGTAGGTTTTTAGCATCTCACTTGACATGTATGTGTGCCTGCGGGTTGTTTTGTGTTGTGTTGTGTTGTGTTGTTTTCTTCCTGCAGGCTGACTAGTACAGGAAGGCTGTCCTGCTTTATGGCCCAGAGACGCCAATCCAACCTGGCAGAATTGACTAAAAGTCTCTCTTCCTTCTTTCCTTCTCCCCTCCCTTTTTTTCCTTCCCCGTAGGACTCAAGGAGTTTTGTGTGTTTTCCGTTATATCTGGCTCAAACAGACTTGAGGACTTTATGTACTGGGCCGGGCCTGTCCTTCTAGGATCTTTTCTCTTCCGGTCGTAGCCAAAGACAGAAGGCCGGGGAGCGTCAGGATTTTCAAGAGCAGCGCTCATTTACCCACTACATAGAGCGTCCCTGGGACCATCGTAACCTTGCACGCTCACTGAACAGGCAGTTTTGCTTAAACTGAGTGATAATTTTTCACCGGCTTTCGAGTTTGTTTCCTAAGGATACAGGCCCATGCTAATCGCACCCTGTCTACTTCAGAACTATCGCGGCAAGCACTAGTACTCTACAGGCCATTAGGATCAGGGGAAGTAATTGGAATACTTACGTTCAAAGTCAGATGGAGGAGTGGAATTCTTGCCAAGCTTGTGATTCTATAATCAGCCAACTGAGTGCCTCCTTTGGGGTGGAGGGAGGAAGAAACACCGTGGGTAAGAAAATCCAGCTGATGGTTGCGGTGGCTGAGGAGAAACCGAGGCAGGAACCGTGTAGGATGACTAGAGAACACCACCTCTCTTTACAGACAGAAAACTTACCTGTAGGCCCAAGTGTTCAGAAACTGGGAGAGTATTTGAAGCTTGTGCAGAAGATGTCATTTGTAATTCCTTAGGAAATCAGGGGTCATTTCCTAATATGCTATATATATATATATATATACACACATACACACACACACACACACACACACACACACACACACACACATATATATATATATATATATATATATATATATATATATTCAGTAACAATCTTTGGAAAGTACTTCCATTTGAAGAACATTTACCATAGAAGCGGCCCTCACAGTTTTGGTGAAGAAGGAAACGTGGTGTCAGAATTCTTTGCCTGCTCGTTGGGTCAGAATTACTGAGATCAGGACCATTCTGGAAGCAAGCTCTGGGGCTCTGCCCCCGACAGCTACACGCGCACTTCCCCCGAGTCCCAGGTCAGAAAGGTAGTCTGCACTTCCTTCCCAGGAAAGCACTCGAGAACAGGGAACTTGAAGCTGTAGAATTAAGAGGAGGCAAGTTGGTCACTGGAAGTAGCAACACTGTTATTCGTGAAGGGAGCTTGATTATCTTGGGGCATTTCCACCCTTAGGGTGAGAAGGGGGAGATTTCTCATTTCCGGTGAGAGGATACCTGCGTGAAAGGCAGGTGGTCCAGAGACACCTAGCCGGCAGCAGCCGATGCTGATTCTGAAGCGAGAGCAGAAATGGCCCGGGGTGGTCACGATAGGGGGTCGGATTTGGGCCAAGATGTCAAACTCTCCAACATTTAAAGGCTGTCATTGGCCCCACACGTGTCAGTTTTTATCATTATTGTATAGAGTTTTGAAATGTTTAAATCATTGACCTTTTAAAGGATATATACACACATATATACAAATATATATATATTCCGCCAACTTTATTTCTCCAAATTGTGGTTAAAAAAAAATCACTTGAACATAAAATTCACCCTCTTCACCATGTTTAAGCATACAGCTCAGTGGCGTTAACATTCACATGGTTGTGCGGTGGCTAGCCAGAACTTTTCATATGGGAACTGAAACTCTCCGCCCATTAACCTTCCGATGCCCACTTCCCCTCCCCAGCTCCCTGCCAAGCACCATTCCTCTTCCCTTTTTCCTGCATGAATTCCACTACTGTAGATGCCTCCTATAAGTGGAATCTGACAGGACATGTCTGTGAACACGGACAAGCAATATCTCTTCGAGGTCCTGCTTTCACTTCTTTTGGATATAAACCCAGAAGTGGGATTGCTGTATTCTAACAGTTTTTACCCTGATATATTACATTGATCTTCTGTTTAAGAGATTGGGTGACAATGCAGGTAACAGAGCACAGATAAAGAATGCGGCAGATGTGACTGACCCTCGTTCTTCCCTTTCTGCGTGTACATTTCCTCGAGAGTCTCTCCAATCTCTCATGCTTTGCTTTTAGGGCTTCCCGGGTTGCCGTGGAATTGCCGAGGGGATAAACGCATGGGCTTAGTGTCAGAGTTGAAGTCCAGTCTCTGGTGCCTACTAGCTATGTAACCTTGGAAAAATCCTTGATCGCAGTAAGCTTTGGTTCTCTCTTTTTTAAAAAAAATTTTTTAAATATATTTTTATTGATTTCAGAGAGGAAGGGACAGGGAGAGAGAGAGAGAAACATCAATGATGAGGGAGAATCATTGATTGGCTGCCTCCTGCACGCCCCACATTGGGGACCGAGCCCACAACCTGGGCATGTGCCCTTGACTGGAATCGAGCCCAGGACCCTTTAGTCTGCAGACTGACACTCTATCCACTGAGCCAAACTGACTACTAGGGCTGGTTTTCTCTCTCTCTCTCTCTCTCTCTCTCTCTCTCTCTCTCTCTCTCTCTCTCTGAAAATGGAGGGAATAATCATGGGCGAGATGACCCTGATAAAGTGTGCATCACAGTGGCTGGCCTGGAGAAGTGTTCTAGGAAGTGCTCTAGAAAGGAGAGCTTAGGTAAAGGGGTAGTAATAAAGAGGCAGCAGCAACCCTTAAGATCTGAGAAGCCGTAGACACCCACCCTGTTAAATGTGCTCATACACGTTTTCGTGGTGTGCCAGAGTGTGTACGTATTGGATTCTGTGAGTCTTGTTATCAGTACTTACTCTGAAATGCAGAAGAGATTTGCATCACAATGGCAATAGCTAAAAATATCCTTGAGTGGATTTGATATGTGAACTTTTAATTCCATTTTCCATATCATAATTTTAGAGTTGATGTGGATTTTAGAGGTCAGCTAATCCACCTATTATTCAATCACCAAACCTGTATCAAGCCCCAATAATATCATAATAACAATAATAATAGCTTCCAGTTATTGCTGCCCACTGTATTTTAGTACTTTACATACATTACCTCTAATCCTCATATCGACACTGCGAGGGAGGGATAATCCGCATTTTACAAATGAAGATGAGACTCAGAAAAGTCATCAACTGGCCCAAGGCCACAAATCTCACCACGTTGTCCAGCTGGGTTTGAACCCAGATCTGTCAGCTACTAGTCTGTCTGTCTTGTCTTTTCTGTGTGTGTATGTTTATGTGTGTGTGTGTATGTGTGCTTGTGTGTGTGTGTGTTTATGTGTGTGTCTGTGTGTGTGTCTGTGTGCTTGTGTGTGTGTGTGTGTGTGTTTATGTGTGTGTATGTTTATATGTGTCTGTGTGTGTGTGTCTGTGTGTCTGATGCTCCAGACTGGGTCTCAGTGCACGGGCACCACTTCACATTGCCTGTTATGTACCAGGTACTGCCTTGTCTGTGCCAATTAACATTTTAAATAATTCTCTTAGAGGGAAGGTGAGCTAAAATAAGAATATTTACCAGGTCTGACCGACATTCATCATCATTTTGGGTTTGCCCACCTGCTTCCATTTACTCTGGTTCCTAGAAGGCTAATGAGAAAAACTTGTAGATGCTTGAGTAGCATCTGTTTCCTTATTGAGCCAGTGTAATAAGTGGCAAATTAAAGACTAGAAACAACGTAGAAAGGATGAAGGATATATCCAGGGATGACTGAAGACTAATCTGGGCTTGTTCACTCTTGACTCCCCGGAGCCTAGCACAGTGCCTGGCACAAACCTCGTTGATAAAAATGTGTGCCTGGAGAGGCTGATGTCCAGAGGCAGTGTGGGGTGACAGACATCAGAGCCTGTGTTTTAGATTCTTCCTTCACTCCATGGCTATGCACTTATCTGCTCGTGATTTTCATTGTGTGGAGTTTTAGATGCTACATTTGGCCATCTATCTGCTAAATATGCTTGTTGGTGAATTCTAACTAATCTAAATGGAATCTTCTAGGGTTTATGACTTGAGACTTTGAAAACTAGTTTTCTTGGAGTTTCTTCATTCCAGGGATGACGTGAATCTATTTGACACTGTTGAGAATTGACACAGAGTTCGTCCTTCACAGCATGCCTGCTTGCAAAGGGATGGTCCCACTCAGATTTTCAAATTTTGGGGATTTCACAAAAGCATTGTTTTAAATAAAATGAAGCACCTGGAAATGACATGGACCACCGTGAAAGGGCGAGAACACTGTGTTTTCCAACAACTTCAGTCCTGTCTTTATTCTTTTTTTAAATATATTTTTATTGATTTCAGAGAGGAAGGGAGAGGGAGAAAAAGATAGAAACAACAATGATGAGAGAGAATCATTGATCTGCTACTTCCTGCATGCCCCACACTGGGGATTGAGCCAGCAAGCTGGGCATGTGCCCTGACCGGGAATCGAACTGTGACCTCCTGGTTCATAGGTCGACGCTCAACCACTGAGCCACACGGGCTGGGTAAGGGGTGTGTTATTTTGCCATTGAATTCGCTTATTTGCTTGAAGTGAAGAAATATAAGATGACCATGCTCTAACTCTGGATTTCTGAACTAAAAGCAAGGGCCACGGGATTTGGGAAGTGTAAGCCCTGCCTTTGGAAGCTGGGTCTGTGAGACCTGGAGGGAGAGAGAGAGAGAGAGAGAGAGAGAGAGAGAGAGAGAGTCTATGTGTATGTGTCTGTGTGCATGTGTGTCTCTCTGTGTGTGCACGTGTGTGTGTTGGTGTGTGTGTGTGTGTGTGTGTGTGTGTGGCCAGTCCGGCTCCTGAAGAGCTCGCTGTAAGAGGAGTGCTGTAATCTATTCGGTTCATGCTGTTCCAACCAGCTTTAATCATCACAACTTGAATAATATTCAAACTGTGAAAGGAACATATTTCTTGCTGAAGCCAACGTGTGCCAAGTGGAAGCGCCAAAGCTCCTCAGTCAGGATCTATGGCAACACCCTGCAAAAGAAACAAAACACCTGGGTTGCTCCATGTGATGTGGGGAACAGCTTTTCTCCACAGGCAAACGGCACTAAGATTTAAAACTTTCTTCTTTCACCCTGGCCAGGTGGCCCACATACGCCTAAAGGTTACGGGTTCGATTCCCAGTCAGGGCTCATATCTAGGTTGTAGGTTTGATCCCGGGTCCGGGCATGTATGGAGATAACTGACCCATTTTCTTCTTCACCTCTCCTCTCTCTCTCTCTCTCTCTCTCTCTCTCTCTCTCTCTCTCTCTCTCTCTCTCCCCCCCCTCCCTCCCTCCCTCCCTCCCTCCCTCCCTCCCTCCCTCCCTTTCCCTCTTCCCAATTCTCTCTCTTCTCGCTTCTCTCTCTTAAAAAAAAAATCAATGAACACGTCCTCAGGTGAGGTGTCTTGTTTTTATTTTTTTTTAATTTCCTCCTTTTCACCCCAGAGGAGAAAAATGATTTGCATGGAAACCATGCTTCGTGGAAGTCACCGCCTCTCCTGTGAGCTAAAGGGACATCTCCCCGGGCCCAGGCACCCGACAGGGCCTGAAGGAGAAGTCTGGTGGTGCAGGGGCCCCCTGGAGGGAGCGGGTGTGGGTTGTGTGACCTGGGAGGCACCGGTGACAGGACCTAAGGGGCAGGTCGTGGGCAGCCACTAGTAGGAGAGCAGCGTGAGCCACTGCCTTCCTGGGCTAAAGACACACAGCCCCTCAGGCTGCGGCAGGGCCCCGCCCCGGGTTTCTGGATGGCAGTGCCTGCGCCTGCCCAGGCCTCTCCCTCACATCCCGGTGAGGAGGGCATCCAGGGCCTCCGTCCGGCTCAGGCTCCCCCCAGGAATATAAAGCTTGTCTCCAGATTCTGCAGGAACTGCAGAGCCGTCCTTGCTGGAGAGGATTCCTGGGGGGGCCTGTGAGGTGGGGTGGGCACTCACTGAGCTGTGAAGTCACCGTTCGAGCTGTCACTTCAGCTGTGTTTACTCCAGGTGTGTCCCCCAGGATGTCTGGTCTTCAGGAGCCGTTTTTGATATCTGGACTAGACACCCGGGCCAGAGATGGTCTCCGTGGTCGGAGGGAAAGGGCGAGGCAGTGGCCTCTCTGGCTCTCTGCTCCTGTGTGACCAGGGGGTCGCTGGGTGTGGGGACCGGTGTAGGGCACGTGAGATTGACAGCTAGGGACTGAGCATGGGACAGCGTGGAGGGAGGGCAAGACTCGGCCCCAGTCCTGCCCAAAGTTACAGTTAAAACGTATTTACTTTCAACTCAACAACAAACAAACAGCCTGATTGAAAAATGGGCCAACGACTTGGTTGAACATTTCTCCGAAGAAGGTACACCCAGAACCAATAAGCACATGAAGAGATGCTCAACTCCACCCTGATCATTAGGAAGATGCAGACGGAAACCACAGTGAGCTCCCACTTCACGGCGTCAGGAGGCTATTGTAAAAACAAACAGAAAAGAGCGGGTGTTGGTGCCGAGGCGGAGAAATCGGAGTCCTCCCGGGCTGCTCGTGGGAATGTAACGTGGTGTAACTGCTATAGAAGACGGTACGGCCGTCCCTTAAAAAAACGAACATATAATTACCATAGGATCGAGCAATTCTCCTTCTGGGTATGTACCCAAAAGAAGTGATAGCAAGGACTTGAATAGATATTTATACACCCGTCTGCCTTCATAGCAACATTACTCGCAACAGCCAAAATGTGGAAGCAACCCAAGTATTCCTCCACGGATGAGTGGATAAGTAAAATTGGCCTTATGCACACCATGGAATGATATTCAGCCTTAAAAAGAAAGGAAATGCTGGCTCTGGCCAGTGTGGCTCAGTTAGTTTGGAGGGTTGTCCCGTACACCAAAGGTTTTTGGGTTCAATTCCCCGTCAGGGCACATGCCCCGGGCTGCAGGTTGGATCCCCAGCATATGGGAGGCAGCTGATCGATGTTTCTCTCGGGAGTTGATGTTTCTCTATCTCCCTCTCCGTTCCTCTCTTTCTAAAATCAATAAGGGCAGGTCCTCGGGTGAGGATTTTAAAAAAATAATAATAAATAAATAAAAAGAAAGGAAATTCTGAAACATGCTACAACATGGATGACATTGAGGACATTACGCTAAGTGGAATAAGCCAGTCACAAAAGAGAAATAGTGTAGGGGTTCACACATATGAGGTACCTGGAGTCGTCAAATTCATAAAGACAGAGTAGAACGGTGCCTGCCAGGGGCTGGGGAAGGGAGCATGGGGAGTAGTTGTTCAATTGGGGAAGGTGGGAAGGTTCTGGAGATGAACGGACTGTGGTGGTAACGGTTGTACAACAATGCAAACGTACCCAGTGCTGCTGAACTGTACACTTCCATGGTTAAAATGATGTTTTGTTATATATCTTTGCCACTATAAAAAAAATAGACTTCTAAATATATTCCAAACCAGTTCTCCTCATTCTTTAAGCAATTTGCTTTGCGGGGGGGCGGGGGGGGGGGGGCGTGCATAGAAGGCATTACTTGAACAGTTCAATATTTATTGAGCACCTGCTGTGGATCTAGCCCTTCGCTGGACATTGTTTATTTTGTTTGAGGGATAAGCATCGTGGCAATACAAGAAAATCTCAAGTGTTCCGTTCACTGAGTGGTGATCATTGTATACACCTGTGTAGCCACCATCCAGAACAAAATAGAAAACATTTCCATCACCCCAAAAAGTTTCCTGTGACCTCTCCAGTCACCCCCTTTCTCCCCAACTGCTTTCGGATGTCCCTCACCACAGGTTAACTCTGCCTGCTGTTGGCTTCCGTGTACACCGACACGGGCAGTGTGTGTTCTGCGCCGGCTGGCTTCGCTCGGCACACCGTGTCTGCCCTGCATCCACGCCGACACGAGTCCCTGTTGTTCCTTCTCTACGGCGAGGTAGCATCCCGTGGCAGGTTCCACACTCTGTCCGTCCTCCCGTGGCGCTGTGTTTGGAGACAGCCAGCAGGGAGTGAGGATGGCAGCTGGCCCCTGGGAGTGTCCCCGCAGGGTGGGGTCACCATGCGAGTGCTCCGTGCTGGGGGTGGTCCTGCTGACTGGCAGCACACCCAGAGGGGAACGGTCTCCAGGGAGTGGCGGTTTGGTGATTGGCGCTAAAAATATGCCATCCAGTGGGCCAGAGGCACATGCTGCTGCTGAACAGGTTTCTCCCCTGAGGGCACATCCCCCCCCCCCCCCCCCCCGGGGAGGCCGCGTCTCTATCCGGAGGCTGCTGGGTGGCTCTGCACGGAGGACAGGACGTTGCGGAGGGTCGAGAGGTCAATGTCTTTGAGCTGATGCTGCACCGTCTCCTGCTCAGGTGCTCAGCTGCAGGCTGGCCACGCCTGTGGGGCAGGGCGTGGGCTGCGGTGGCCAGGCCCCAGCTCGTCCCTTCCCCTCCGGTGTGGAGCCTCGGGGCTGGTTGGCATGTCCGAGGCAGGAGCGTGAGCACTGGTCTGTCTCTCTCTGCGGTTACTTCGCACTCTGCTGTGACCCGTTCTCTGTGAGTCTGTAATCTGACTCTCAGACCCGTGTCCCCATTTCCACATTTCTGGGCAGTGTCTCATCTCACGGAAGAGGGAGGCCTTCCGCTAAGAGCCACGACCTTCACTACTGGGTAGATCTGGGCTCGACACCCCAGCAGGGCCGCCGGGAAATGGGGAGAGCTCAGGCAAGTTGCTTCATCTCTTGGGAATAGCGGCCTCCTCTGTGACACTGATCGTTACTCTGCTGCCTTGTGTGCCGCCCGCAACAGGCCTTCAGTGGTCGGGGTGGGAGGGTAATTCCTGCCGTCCAGGAACGCGGACAAGTTCATCGGTGTGGAAGCTGAGTTCAGTGGCTTCGCCTAGCTCCCCATTCCCGGGCAGTGGCTGCCCGCATGCCGGAGGCAGTACAGGTGGAGAGCGTGTGGGAGACGACACCTCGGACTGGGGCTGCGCCCTGGAGCGCAGTGGAGACCCAGGGGAGTGGGTCCGGGTGGGCCGTGGTCACTGCGAAGCCCCACGCAGCGGGGAGCATCAGGAGGACCCCCGAGGGCCAGTGGATTGATGACGGTCCCCCTCCCTCCATTTGGCAGCGTCACTCTGTACCCCCGGTCCCCTTCCCAAGTCCACCGGCTCACGTTCAATCCAGCTGACAGTCTGCCCTCCCCTGTGAGAGGCCGTTGGGCGACCCAGCTTGGGGTTGCACAGTGATTTCTAGTGGATGCATTGCTCTGAATTCACCTCGGAGCGGGGTCAGTGGCACAGAAGGTCGTGGCTCTTAGCAGAAGGCCTCACTCACAGAGGCGGGGGTGAGCCCCACAACCATGCGTGGCGCCCTCAACAGAGCCCACAGTGCTGATGCTCATGGGACGGGAAGCAAAACGGAGTGTGGACTCCCTCTCGGCAAGCCAGGGCCCCATGAGGGCACATGTTTCCAACGTGACTGGAGGGTAGGAGAGGGACTGTGGGCAGAGGGACTGTCAGCCGGCTCCAGGGGCCACTCTCGGGCCAGGCGAAGGCCAGCCTCGGTCCCCTCGCCCTCTTCCTTCTCTAGAAGGCTCACGCCTCTTTCTGCCCAGCTCAGACCCTGCTCGTCCTCCAGGAAGAGCCCACCTGTGGGCATTACCTGGCCTAGGTTCCCCACATACCCGCTCCATAGGGTCCCCAGCGGACCGTGCGCCCCTGGGGGCACTGACCTCCCCACCTTTTGTTTATATTCCCTTGATGGCCTTCCTCTGAGGGCCCAATGCTGGGCACCGGTCACCGCTTGGACAAGCGAGGCTCTCAGACGGGGAATGCCACCTGAGACTCGCCAGGCAGAGGCAGGGCTGGACCAGAGGCTCCGGCGTGGGCAGAGCATCGGGAACCGGGCGAGGAGAGGCGGGAGCTGGGGGCCTGGGTGAGGACTCACTCCTGGGGTCTTGGGGCTGTTTCAAGCTGCTCTGGGTAGGAAAGTGAAAACCCTGTGGAATTCTCTGTGTGTGGTTACTGTCAGATGGGAGCGGGGATGATTTCCTAACATGTGCAACGAGATAAGAGATCCCTGCACCAGGGGGTGAAATAACGGAGCCCCAGAAAGACGGTCTTTGCTCCATTGTTATTGGCATCAGACACAAGCCTCTCCAGGGCACTAACCCGCGTGCTCATCGTACGTCCTTGGGCAGAGGGGTCTATGGTGAGAGCCCAGCTTGTATTTGGCTCCCGAGTTTTGCCTGCGCTCCCCCCACCCCATCCTCTTTCTTTCCATCGCCCCCCCAACCCCCTCTCCCCCCCCCCCCGGGTCCGTGTCTCCCCTCTGCCCAGCTATGAACCGCACAGCCTGTTTGTCTTGGAAAAGCCCGTCGTGGAGCACGCGTTTGGGCGCTGGGGTGGGGTTGGCGGAAGAGGTGACATGGAACCCTCCCTGGAAACCATCAGGAAAGATGCCAAACACTTCCGTGGAGGCTGAGAACACAATTTCTAAAGTGACAATTTATCATGAATTTGGTTATTGGAGAGGATCGTTTTTTTCAGAAGGAAACTTGGTTAATTAAAAGGCATCAGGGATGTATTTACTATGGTGTCAAGAATGTAAAAACAGAAAAGAACATAGAAAAACCGAAAATAATGCCACAATGTTAGCCGTAGACATCTTGCTACTTGCAGATTCTCCAGATTTTTAAAAACAATCAGCATATTTTTCACGCTGGGAAAAATAAAAACTTGTTTAACAAGGGAAGTGGAACTGCAATAATAAGGTTAATTTTTGCCACCGGCAATAAGGGTTTGTGTATGTGCCCACACAAATCCGATGAAAACATGACGAGGGCTGACCATAATGTGGAAGACATGTTCACACCACCGGTTTTCAAAAGGGAGGGAAGAACCACATCGTTTCAGACGACTCTGCATCCAGTACCCCTCCCTGAGCATCTCAGACTCACCTTAAAGGGACCATCCTCTCGGGCTCTCTTTCCTCCTGGGGCTCCTTCCTGCAGGCTCCCGAGATTGGGGGGGGGGGGGGGTGGCAGGGGGGGAGGGCTTTCTGCTTAAAGGTAGCGAAGCTAAAGCAGGCATCCATCCCTAAAGCCTGTCTCCTTGAATGCAGTGGCAGCTTTTCAAATATCTGTGCCCCCAAGTGGTCGCTTGTACCTGTAAATTACAGCCAGCAGGAAGGTTGCCACTGAGCAGGTCCTGGGAAACAGGACACATACACACCCAGAGTTTACTGATGACGATGATGACAACCATACACGACACAGAGGAGTGAGAAAGGGAGGAAGAAACTCCAATTGCTCTGTGTGTGTGTGTGTGTGTGTGTGTGTGTGTGTGTGTGTAGAGCAAAAGACGGAAGAATTTTCCTTCCCCATGCTCCCCCAGAGAGAAGTGTGTGTGCTTCCATTTGCAAAAGGGCCTGGCCAGAAGGGGTGCGGATGGCGGTGAGCAGAGCCCTCCCACGATTCTGGGGACCCGGCCTCTGTGTCTCTGGAGCGCTCCCCGTGCCTGCGCCGGCTTCTCCGCAGAAGCAGGTCTCCGGGAGGCTCCTCGGTGGCCGGGGAGAGGCTGTCCGGGGAGAGAGGACTGTGTCTCCGTAGAAGCCTTTTCCTCTGATAGAGACGTAAAAGGAGGAAGCAACTTTCTGTCCCTGGGCCACCGTGCAATGCATTTTGCTTCTTGTGAAACGCTGGTGATGACAAGCTCATCTCACATAATTTTATTGTTTTCCATCGCTGCCTGCCAATCCCAGGTGATGGTTTCCTGGGAGCGGGAACGAGGCCGATTCTGGAGACCATAAAAAAAAAAAGTTACCCCGTCATTAGCACATCGAGCAGCAGTTGGGCCAGGAGACTAATTGTCTTTGCGATGATGCGGTTGAAGATAAGCTGAACTTGCTAAGCGAGACAGACACACAGCAGGGAATGGAGTACGGTTTCATGGCCTTCTAGAAAAATGCACTTTCACTTTAACAAAGGGCGGATGTTTGCATTTTTTCCCCTTCACATCTTTAAATCTAATGAGTTCTCTTGAATAACCACATTTTCAGAAGTCTCTGGCTCTGCAGAGGTGGTCCATGTCACGCCCACAAGAGGGCATTTTCTCATCGACTTCCGTCAAAGCGATTTGTTTTCTAAAGAGAGGCTGGGAGGCCTGCAGGACGGAGCTGAGCTTGGAAGCAGGGGCTGGAGCGCTGCGCGCAACCGAACGCTTCCACCTAGTGAGTCCTGCCTGCGCGTGAGCCACTCGCTCACTGCGTTTCCTCTGCTTTTAATGTCTTCTTCCCAGAAGGACGGCACCAAAGGAAAGCTTTGCAAGCGTTTATTTTTTCCAGATACAAGATGCCATGTGCTCGCAGGTAGCTAGTATGTAGTGTACGTGGCTGCAATTCCCGTGCTGGCGTTACCCATCATGATGTCAGTACGAAATGTGATCTGCTAACATTTTAAGACTCTGGTCCCAATGCTCCAATACAAAGAGCCCCCACCTTCTCCAGAGACTTAACGTGGAAAGGAAAACAGCGAAATACTGGAGTGGAATCTAGATCACTGGGCCGAGGAAAGAGGTGGCTATTTTGGATTGGGTAGTTAGGAATGCTTCTCTGAAGGGGTAACTAATAGTCTACTGTGCTTTTTTTTTTTTTTTAATGTTTATTGATTTTAGAAAGAGAGGAAGGGAGAGGGAGAGAGATAGAAACATCAATGATGAAAGGGAATCATTGATTGGCTGCCTCCTGTACGCCCCCTACTGGGGATCGAACTCACAACCCCAGCCTGTGTCCCAATCGGGAATTGAACCAGTGACCTCTTAGTTCATGGGTCAACACTCAACCTCTGAGCCACACCAGCCCGGCCAGAGCCACACCAGCCGGGCCAAATAGTCTACGTTTATTTCAGGGGTGGGGAATCTTTTCTCCGCCAAGGGCCATTTAGATATTTATAACATCATTTGAGGGGCATACAAAATTATCAACTTAAAAATTAGCCTGCTCTATTTGGTCAAACATGTGATTCACTCATCCCTAATGCCTTGGCAGGGCCAGACCGAGTGATTCTGTGGGCCTTCTATGGCCTGAGGGCCGGATGTTCCCTGATTTATTTCATCAGCACTGATACTATTTGGATTACAAATGTAATAAAACCTTTAGACTCCCTTCTTCAAAAAAAAAAAAATAGTTGCAATGTTTATTACCATGAAACATGATGAAAATGGGGGCAGCAACATGGAGTTGCCCATGATTCATTTGTTAACTTACATTTAACAATTGCCACCTACTTTTGACCCCATCATTAAAAAAAAAAAAAAAACATGAATATTTTAACACCAAAGAGTACAAAGGATGTAAGTGCTGAATACAGGACAGTGGAATAAATGTAGTGTTTTGGAAAATTCCTACATACTCTTGGGTTTTCTCATTTTCCATGAACTTTGAGAACTTCAGCCCGGGCTTGTCCTGCCCGTGATAATTGTCCACCTCCCGTGAGGACCAAGCCGCAGAAGGCACGGTAATGGGGCTCTGCTGGCACCGGTTCCCCAAGCCTGCCCAGCTCACAGCCTGACATACAAGACACAGAGCAGAAGGCAGCATACCCCTGACCCTGGGGGGTCCAGGATACTTGCAGGAGAGTCCAGCCCAAAGCTACGATGGCCTTAGAGATACGTGTGACATTTTCTGAAGCCACGAGTCAAAGCTCTACGTTGAAGACATGTTTTGGAAAATCAAAGCAGTATTGGTCAGGCAAATCAAGGAGGGCTTCATGGAGGAGGTGTGCCTTCAACGTGGCCTTAAAGCAGGGGTCCTCAAACTTTTTAAACAGGGGGCCAGTTCACTGTCCCTCAAACCGTTGGAGGGCCGGACTATAGTTTAAAAAAAAAAAACTATGAACAAATTCCTATGCACACTGCACATATCTTATTTTGAAGTAAAAAAACAAAATGGCAAAAACACCCGCTTGTGGCCCGCGGGACGTAGTCTGAGGACGCCTGCCTTAAAGGATAGATAGGTATAAAGAAGAGGATCATGGATTATAAGGGGCAACATGTTCATTTCTTTCTTAAGTTAATGTGGAACATTTTTTTAAAAATAATAAAAGCAATACCCATCCATTGTGTAATATTTTCAGGCATAACCATGTAATAATCTCTAACAACCTGTCCTGCAGGTGTGGCTTTAACAGGTTATCATCTTTTCTTCTCGATTTTTGTTTTGCGTTTTTACAATAGCAGGGCCATGTTGCATATGAAATTTTGAGGCTTGGTTTTTTAACTTTGGAACACTATCCCATGTCATTAAAAACGATTCTTAAACATCACTTCTTCATGCCCTCAGTCCATCATGCCTGCCATCTGGTTTATCAGCCATTCCCATCAGGTGGCCTTTTTTTCCTGCTAGAACATTCTGGCAGGTATTCTCGCATATTATTTTGGTTCATAATTTTGGTGTCAGACAGATCTGACAAGTCTCAGCTCTGAGGGTAACATCAGGCTCTGCATTATCCATCCAGCCTATCATGTCACGTGGACGTAATAGCGCCAGCCGACGGGGGCTTGTGAGTTACATGAGAGAATGTTTTGGATAGAGTTCTTGAAATAGAGTTACCAAGGTTTGATATTTTAAAAATTATATATCTTTCCAGCTATAAGAGTAATGTTTTTTATAGAAAATTTTAACAAAAAGGAAAATCCTGCCTAATCTCATCACTAGAGGATAAAAACAATTAACCTTTTAGAATCTATTATTTTGTCACTTTTAGCAGAATTGGGATCATACTATTTCTCTCTCTCTCTCTAAATATATATATATATATATATATATATATATATATATGATTTTATCTCCTGCTTTTTCCCCCTCTTAACCTTGTGTTGATTTTCCATTGTCATTATGCATTTGGAGACGTGATCTTAAAGGGCTATATTTCATTCTATTCTGCTATATTAATGTGCCGTTTCATTTAACTACCTTCCTATTGTTGGCTATTTAGATAATTCAGTGATTTGCTAATATAAATGACATCACAATCAGATATTATTGAACATCAATATCTGCAGACATTTTGGATTATTTCCGCAAGATTCATTCCTAGAGCGGGGACTACCGAATCAGGCAGGAGCATCCTGAAAACATTGATCTCTATCGACACATCGCCCCAGACAGCCTGTGCTGTTTACTCTCCCATAAATAGCACACGCACCCCCACGTCACCGCACCCTCACCTATTATAATCTTTATAAATACCGTAGTCGGTTGCACAGATGAGTAATGGCAGCTTGTGGTCTCAATTGGCCCCCCCTTGATTACCGGCGGGCCGGAGCATTTGTTTCTGTGTTTATTGACATTCCTGTCCTTTGCCTGTTCTTCTATTTATATTCATCTTTTTCTTATTGATTTGTGAGAGCTCTTTATGCATAGGAAGATAGTAACCTTTCAGTGTCATGTTTAGAAATATTTTTCCCAGTTTGTCATTTGTCTTTTAAATTCGTTTATGGCTTCTTGGTTAGACAGAGGCCTTTAATTTGCTATTTATCAGCCGTTTTCACTTTGATGTTTCCTCTTGTTTTTAGTCTGAGAAAATCCTCTCCTATCCTGGCTTTCGATGTCTATTCATTTACCTTCTCTTCTACTTGTTTGAAGATTTCATTTTAAAAATTCAACTTTTTATCCAGTCCTAAGTTATCTCGTTTTTGTTATAAGATGGGAGATAGGAATTTAATTATTTCTTAATAGTGAAGTGATTCTCCCGGTTCTGTTTACTGAGTGATCTTTCTTTCCTCCTGATTCGAAAGGTTACTTCTCGCATACACTGAATTCTCCTATCAGCGAGGGCGTGTTTCTCTCTGACCCAGGGCTAACCCACGTGAATACAATATTATTATGTTTTAAAATCTGGTACCATAGATCATCTTCATTATTATTATTTTTCACAATATGTTTAGCAGCTATCTCTGACATATCTAATAGACCAGATGAACTTTAGAATCTTTGGCCAAGCTAAAAAAAAAAAAAAATCTTTTGTTGACTCTTTTTACATGGTATTCATATGAATTAGATGGTATTTATAAATTGATGTATAAAGAATTGACATCCTGACCATAATATGGAGTCTTCTCATTCAGGAACATGCTATTGTATCCCCCCCCCTCTCTCTTTCTCTCTCTCTCTCTCTCTCTCTCTCTCTCTCTCTCTCTCTCCCCCCCCCTCTCTGTTTACTTAAGTTTACTTTCATATCCCTCTGTAAACATTTGTGGGGTTTTTTTTCATATGAGCTTTGCACTGCTCTTAGAAACTTCATTCCTAGCTGCTACATACACTCTTTCTGTCCAATTTTATTTTCTAATGATTAATTGCTAACAAATAAAAAAGCTCTTAATTTTCTATGTATTTATTTTGTACCTTGCAAGGTTATGGCACTTCCTTATGAATAGAATTATTTCAAGGCTTTTAAAACCTGCTGATCATTTTGCCAAGAGGGTATAAGCACAACCAGTAGTGTCTGGGGAGAGCCTATATAATCACTTTTAAGAATCTTCATTAATTTGGGAGAAGGTAGCATCTCATTGTATCTTATACACCATTCCAGTGATGTGTCTGATGCCATGCCCGAGTCCTGATAAGTAGAACGTGTTTGGGGCAGTCAGTCCCAGGGTGCAGTGCTCATGAGCAGGCCTCGCCTGAAGCAGTGGTGGTGGCTGTGGTGGCTCTCGTGTCCTGGAGGGTGTCATTCTGAAGCAGGAGTTTGAGGTCCACAGCCCTGCCTTTGGGGGGTGGGAGGGGCTGGCCCTAAAGGAAACTGTAGGAGCTGGCTCTGGACACACGTCCCAGACCGTGGGGTCGAGCCTGCAGTGATTGACGTTCGGTTCAGGTTCACCCAGATGTGCACTCACAGCCAGACACACCTGGGTGTGAGGAAACAACCAGAAGAAACACTCGCCCCGTCGTCGAGCCCTAAGGGACACCCAGGATTTCCATTCAGCGCACAAAGACGACGCCTGAAAGTGAGCGAGAAGGAGCGGAGGGCCCGGCAGGAACATGGCTGTGATATCCAGGCACTTTGTCCTCTGCAGCTCCACCGAGCTCGCCTTCCGCTGCCAGCTTCCCCAGACCCAGGCCTTCGCCTCTGTGGGGAAGGGAAGGGTTTCTCCTACCCCGATGCTCCCCAGCATGCGGCTGGGGGTGGGCGCGGGATCTCCCGTCTCCCTGCACAGAAGGCTCGCGAACGTGCGAGGATGTGCGTCTCCTCCTTTAGACAACTCCACGTCTCCTCCCTGTGCCGTGCCAGCTGGGGACGGTTGCTTTTCTCCCGCTTGAAAACCTTCCTCCAAAGAATATGTTGCCATCAGCAAGTCCTCTGCGTTGCAACTGTCTCCTCCGAAGCCAGACTGTAAGGCGAGGCGTCCTCCCTCAAGGAAACCCTAACCCATTATCCAGGGTTCAACAAATACCAGCGCCTTCCACATGCCCGGCAGTGCGCTCGGCTCCGGAACTCACGGGGAGCCAAGACGCGCCTGGTCCTCTCCCTCGGTGAGCTGACAGTCCAGGGGAGGAGACCGATGCTCCTCAAAGTCCAGGCAGAAGGCACACTGCGCTGCTGTTAGGGGGAGCCTGGCCTCTGCTTGGGCCGCGGGAGGGGTGACTGACCTGAGATGTAAAGGAAGGGTTGACCTCAGGACTTAGAGAGAGGCGAATCGCCGACCTCACACTCCTCCAGGGCCCTGCACTGTCTGGATGCTGCCCGCCCCGGCAGCTTAGCCATCACACCCACCTCCTGCATCACCCATCACCATGCCTGTCCACCCCGATCTCTCTCTCTCTCACACACCCATGTGCGCTGCAGGCAGAGGGGACAGGTGCACTGTGGCCCACATTGGAGAGAGGATGGCACATTCAAGGAGAGGTGGCCAGGGAGGCCGGAGCTGGGGAAGCAAGGGCGTGTGGTCAGGAGGAGACCGGAGAATTAGGCAGGGAGAGGCCACGCAGGGTCTTGCCGGCCACAGATAGAGCCTCTGTCCGCGTTGCAAGAGCACTGGCTGGCTTTGGTGGTTTTTAAGCAAGGAGACAGTGTTTTGGAAGAGATGGTGCTGGCTGCCAGGGGGGACCCCACTGAAGAATGCTAAGGAGGAAGGTGGGGCTCAGGGAGGGAGTATGGGCGGAGTCCAGGCGGGAGCTGATGGCTGCAGATGGACAGGTGATGGTGCCGATGAGGGAAGTAGGAGCTGGAGACACGTGAGAGGAGGATTTGGAGGCCTCGGGGGTGGGTGGGACAGGGAGAGGTCAAGAAGAGGGATTCTCCAGGGCGGTGCCTAGATTTGTGGTCTGAGGAACTAGGTGACAAGGGGCTGTTATTGGTAGTGCCGGGAGCACGGGGCGGTGGCAGGTGTGGTGGGGAAGGTTGAGTTTTGTTCAGGACCAGGTGTGGGGCTCCTGAGACTTGGCAGTGGCTGGTGGCAGGTAGGCAGTTAGGTGTGTGGGTCTGGCTCTCGCTCAGGGGAGAGACCAGGGCCAGACATGAACATTTTGGAAGGTTCATCCCAGTGAGACTCAGGGAGAGTCTTAGAGGTAAGGGACAGGGACAGGGACAGGGACAGGCTGGGAAGCCAGCCGGCGGCCACAGTCCCTCAGGGCCCTCCTGCTGCTCTTGCTGTCATGTGCCCTGGCTTCCAGGGGCTGCCCTGCCGGGTATGGAGATTTCCTGCGGACCCTCCACGGGTCCTGGCTGGGTCCACACCGGAGGTAAGAAAAGGGGCACAAACACAGAGAAACCACGCGTCTCCGCAGTCCGCTCCCTAAGCGCTTGCTTGTCTCCACGCTCCTAGGCCCCACCCTTCAGGGTGCGTCTCTGAGTCACGAGATGGAACCGGGGTCTCTCCTGCCCCCTCCCTCCTCTGTCCCGAGCTCCCCTTCCTCCCGGGCCCTCCTTTCTGAATGATGAGCCAAGAAGACATTCAATTTGCTTCAAGTCGAGATCATTTACAGACTCATATGTAATCCGTGTTTATTAACATCTGCTGTGTCCAGGCACCGCTGCGTGGATAAACATGGTGAGGGGGGCAAGGTCAGACCCTCCTCGGGCACTCCTAGTCGAGGGGAGGAGACGAGAGATGAGAGAGATGGGATCATGATGTTGATGTGACAGACGCTAAATAGAAGGCGGTCCAAAATCTCAGATGAGGCCAGGCGAGGGAGGGATATGCTGAGTAGAGTCAGGGAAGGGCAGGGAGAGGGGGACATGATCTGTAGCAAGGATATGGGCAGGCGCAGGGCAGTGAGAGCATTTGGGGAAGGAGAAACAGGTAGGTAGGAGGAGTTGTTTGGGGAATGTGAGATGGTTTCCATGCCTGGGGGATATTGCATATGTGTTGGAAAGGTGTGTGTATGAGAGAGAGAGAGATCGGGGTGGACAGGCATGGTGATGGGTGATGCAGGAGGTGGGTGTGATGGCTAAGCTGCCGTGGCGGGCAGCATCCAGACAGTGCAGGGCCCTGGAAGGAGTGTGAGTGAGGTCGGCGATTCGCCCTCGCCGTGTGTGCCGAGAGCTTTCCCAGCCTCTTCCACTCCTGCTGTCAGGAGATGAGCTGAGACAAAAATATCCTTACTCTTCTTGCGTTGGGAAACGCAAGCCGAGGCTGGAATCTCACCAGACCCTGCTGGTTCTGCTGCCCACTGCCCAGATGTGCAAGTGGCGGCTCCCAGCACCAGCGGCTTGAGGGGTTTGTGCTGAGGGTCTCCCTGGGTTCTTGGGGGCAGAACCGAGCAACTTAAAATTCTCTCTGAGTCACTCGGGCCCTGGGCATGGGCCCGATCTAATAACCACCTCCTGGAAGGGACAAAATTTACGATGTTTTCCCGACTCATGTTCTCGTGGCAGTGACCTTTAGTTCCCTGGAGGCGTGTCTTCCTCAGGAAATGTCACGGGACTCTGACCTAAGGCAGCTGGGCTGGGCCTGCTCCAGCCGCTGTGGACACATCCCAGGCCGAGTGCTGCCGGGTCTGGAGGAACCAGCTTGCACCTGGATCTGCTCAGGGGTTGGTCATCGTTGAGGAATTTCAGAGAAGGGATATAAACACGCCCATGCCCTTGCCCTGAATTCAGGTCCCAGGCAGTGCTTACGATTCCTGGCCCAGGCTCTGCTCAACCAGCTCTTGATTGAGTGCTTCGCCCAGTTAGTTGGAGGCACGGGTGGGTGGGAGGGTGGGTGGGGAAGGGGGCCAGAGGAAAGGGATGGGGGAGACAAGAAGCATGCTGGAGCTGAGGCAGATGGGGTGGCATTGCCAGCCTGTGGAGTGCAGTGCCCAAGCGTGGCCGGTAGATGTAAACAGTGCCGCCTAGACAGTCTCCCTACAAGGCTGGGAAGAGGTCGCAGGACCTGACCGTCGCTGTTTGCAGGGAAAGGGGGACTGTGACCCCCTGGATCTTGGGTGGGTGCTGGGACAATCAGAGAGAGTGGCCCGGAAGCGTCTTGGAAGGTCTTCTGAGCTCCTGGCCAAAGCGTCTCAGAGGTTCTTTCCGGAGAGAACCATCCTGCCATTGGTAGAGGGAGAAGGTGGTGTGTGCCAAGCTTGGACCACTGCGTGAGCACCTGCCCAGGTCTCCTGCTCGGTCAAAGGCAGTGCTGAAGGTCTCCTCTGCCAGGTGTGACGAGGCCCAGGGGGTCCCCGTGATGCTGCAAAGATGACTTATCTGCTTCTCAAGACGCTCATAGCTCCAGTGCCCTTTCACAGATGGGGAAGTGGCAGGTGTTGGGGCTGTCGGGGAAGATGGCTGTTCGGGCCGGTTCGGGCGTCCTTCTCCCCTGCTCTGACTGTTTGTTTCCAAGTCGCCGTGAATGCTGTAAACCACTGCTTGTCACTTTGCCAAATTCCCATGCTCTTACTTAAGCGTGATTCACGCACTGGATGGTTTTGACATTTGAAGATTACTTGGTTCTTTGGGCAATTTTCTTCTTTGCCGTCAAGAAAAACGCCTGCAGTTCTCTATTTCGTTTGGGGGAAGGTGAGGCCCAGGAAGTAGATAATGAACTCCCTGGACCACGGGACGCTGGGCCTGGTGATCTTGTGGGGCGGGGCGGACCTGTAAGGCTTTTGCTCCTAAAAGGAAGGAGGCAACTTGATCATTCGCCTTCAGAATCACAATCACACGGGCTCCGAGTTGGTCCTCTGGGGCCGTCTCTGGGTAGAAGTCAACCATGGGACCAGCCCAGGGGCCGGGGAGGCACTTGGGTGGTCGCTGCCCTATCGATGCCTTCTTCTCTGTGGCAAAGGGCCAGTCACTCCGGACTCAGGGACCTGGTTTGTCACCATATTGTTCTTCCCACTCCACTGAGCCAGGACCTCCACCACTAGGCAGAGCTGAGTTAGGAGTTCATATCCTTATGCACTCACTTATTAAACTCCACCTCCTTCTCCCACTCCCCCAACCACCCCAGCACCCCTTCCCCAGTGCCCATCGACCCAGTGGTGAGAAACCGCCAGTTCACGTACTGCTCCTCCCAAAGTCTTTGCTCCTTGTTCCCGTGAGCTCCCCATTGGAACTGCCCCTCACCCTCCACCCACACCTGGTGCTCCAAACTTGGCGTTCAAAGCCCACAGCCTGCCCCTCGCCACCCTCCCTTCCTCTGTGTGGTCTCCTTTCCTTCCCCAGAGGTGTGCGGTGAGGGTGAGAGCCCTGCCGTGGGGTAAGATGGCATCCGGCAAGAACATACTGAACGGAGGCAGTCGAAGGTGCGTGGCGAGGGAACTTGGCCGATATTCTGAGGAGAGGCGGCTGCCCTCACGGACGTCGGCAAACCCCACGCCCGAGCCCCTCAGCCCTCCCAGGTGTGGGTTCCCCGGATGGCGTCCACTCCACCAAAGCCCTGGACGACAGGACTCTTTGAGGCAGGATCCAGGATTAGGGATAATTTCATTTCGAAAGAAAGAGGCTGAGGAGGGACTTGATTGTCTCTGAAGGATGCTCCTGTGGAACAGAGATGAGCTGTTCTCCTTCTCACCGGCAGAGAGGACTAAGAGGGTCTCAAAGGAGCGAGTGACGTTCCCCATTAGCCCCCCCGCCTGCAGGGGCATGCAGCCTGGCCTGGCGGGATGGGCGGCTCTGCGGGCAGACGTGCTGGTGTGGGGGTGCTGTGGAGAAAGCCCGAGCTCAGCCCTCTCTCGGAAAGAAAGCTTTAAAAAGCCAGGAATTCACAGAGGCTGTACGATCTCGGGAGCAGGAGGATCTCTGAGGCTGGGGAGGCAGAAACAAGGGGCGGGCCTGGGTGGCAGCAAGCATGGAGGTGAGAAGTGGGAACATGCGGACTAAGGCAGGCGTTCCCGGAGGAGGGAGGAGGGGAATGGGGCTGAGAGGTTGGTTCTGACCTTCACCCACAGGCAGTGGGGACCCACTGGGGATGCTTCCACGGGGGGTGACCCATTATGGGGCTCCTGGTTCTTGAGGGTGGGGAGGCAGAGTAGCCGTCCCAACGCCAGTCGGCAGGTCCCTCCCTGCCCGTCACAGACTGGCCTGCAACGAGAGGAGAAAATTGCACTCCCTGTGGGGGGAGTTTCTCAGAGAACTAAATGCATTTCATTTCCCGGGCCATCCTGTCCGTCCAGATTCTAAGTAGCAAGCAGCAGAAACCAGTGCTGGCCGATGCAGGCAGGACAGGCATTCATTAGAAAGATATTAGGAGCCCTGGCCGGAGGGCTCCGTTGGTTGGAGCATCACCCCATACACCAAAAAGAATAATAATAAAAATTAAAAAAAGGTGGCAGATTCCATTCCCAGTCAGGGCACACACCTGGGTTGCAGGTTCGATTCCTGGTCAGGGAGCATAGGGGAGGCAACCTATGGATGTTTCTCTCCTCCACCCTCCCTCCCTCCCTTCCTCCCTTGGTCTTCCTTCCTCTCTCTCTACAAAAAAATTAACCAACATATCCTCTGGTGAGGATTCTTTAAAAGGATATTAGGCAGCCTGGAGTTTCCAGGAGGGGGAGAACCAGGCTCAGAGGCCACACAGCCAGGACTGACAGCCACTCATGCCCAGATCTGACTCAGGAGGACCCCCTGCTGCCGGCGGGGTCAGGCCTCCCGCTGCCCCAGCCCTACTTCCCTGCGCGCCACGGGCTTCTGATCAAAAGTGTGGGCGGCTGAGTGTGATTGGTGGAGCAGGGGAGGGAAGTGAGTGTGTTTGCAGCTTCTGTGGTGGACGGTGGGCTCCGTCTCCCCGGGAAGGGCATCCCCAGGGACAGACGGGTGCGGTGCTGAGAGCCAGACAGGATGACAGGAGCGCCTGCGTGTCTCGCCTCCTCTGGCGCGAGTGCGTGTCGGTGCCTGTGCGTGTTAAAAACGTTCTTTCTTTGGCGAAGTGCAGGCGATCGCTTTGTTTGGTGTTTAAAGCGTGACTGTTCATTGGAAAGATACGACAGTGGCCGCCCATGATTTGTCCCCGATGTTTTTGGAAGTTTAGTAGCCCGTGCGACACAAAAGACGGGGAACCATGGGTTTAGACTCTGCACCTGGGTGCCAGACAGCCTGGGTCCGAGACCACGCGGCCTCTTACCCGCAAGCTGAGCGGTGAGGTCAGATGTCTGGGTCCCTGTCTTCTTGCATGTGCAGTAAAGATGCTAATCCTCATGTCTCAGGGCTGCAGTGAGCAGTAAGAAAACATGGGTGAAGGGAGACGCAGTGACCAATAAGGAACTGAAGATACTGTTGCGTTGAGGGGTGAAAACTGGCCAGAAGAGCGGCAGATCCAGATAACCCAGGACACCAAGAATCTGCTCCGGCGCCCGCGGGAGGTGCACCGGCACAGCAATGGGTGCTGGGACATCCTGAACCCCTGGGGGCCTTATGTGTGCTTCCCTGCTGACACCTGCTGGCTGGGAGGAAGCTTCTGTGCTCCAAACACCAAGGAGCGCAGGTTCAGGAACCCGGAGCCCCAGAGCCCCACGACTGGAAGCTCACCCAGAGACCCCACCTGCGGGGATTTGGTGTCTCGGGGCTGTGCTTTGCTGGGCATTGTCCCCCTTGTCGCGCTCTCTCTCCTCCTTGAGCTCTTGTCGGATGGATAGGACAGGGGGTGGTGTCCTCTCCAATGTGTGCCTCCTTTTCCTCGTTGGCCAAAAGGCAAATGACCGATCAAGATCACCTGGCGAAGTCAGCGAAAGACAAGTATCACATGATCTCACTCATATGTGGAATCTCATGAACAAAATAGATCCAAAGACATAGAAGCATGGAACAGACTGTGGAATCTCAGAGGGAAGGTGGGTGGGTGGGAAGTGATCAACCAAAGAACTTTGTATGCATCACCCATGGGCACAGACAATAGGGGGGTGAAGGCCTGGGGTGGGGGGCAGGGGTGGGCTAGAGGTGACCAGTGGGGGCAGGGGATAAGGGGATAAGGGGACAAGGTGAGAAGTGGGAACATGCTGGCGCATTACATAAGGCAGGACATTACATAAGGCAGGACATAAGTAATACTTTCAACAATAAAATTATTTAAAAAAAAGAATTAACATGAAAACAATAATAAAATAAATAAAAGATCACCTGGCGAGTGAGTCAGTGGCAGAAGCCAGACTCAAGTCCAGGTTCTGTTCATGCAAATATAAGAGATGTTACATAGAGTCCCAGTCCTGGGCTAGAGAGGACACAGTTCTCTTCTGCCTGCGGGGCTCATGCCACCCTGACCTTCGGCTGTTCCCAGCTCTTCATCAGCAACGCCTCCATGCATTGACCGAAACCCTTCCTGGAGGAGCTGCTTCTTGGGAGTTGTGGCCTGTCAGGAGCCACGTGTGTCTCAGTACGTGGCCAGCCATATGCACAGTGACCCTCGTGGCCAGGTTCACTTTCTTCCCCTCCTGGGACTCCATCTTTGTTCTTCTCACTCTACATTTTCTCCCAGAGTCATACTTTATCATCTCCAAAACACTGGTTCCTAAATCCACATCTTCAGCACAGACCCCACTGCTGACCACAAAATCCATAAAACCAGAGGGCCCTCCCCGGGACATCCCACAGACGCTTCCATCTCAGCCCTCTGAAACTGACCAGGTCTCTCTCCAACGCCACCCTCAGATCCCTTCCTCCTTGATCTCGGTGGCCATCAATCCCGCAATCCTGTGTGAGAGGGAGTGGGCGGGCTGTGTGGGCCACCCCATGGGAAGCCAGCTCTCTCCAGTTGGGTGTGGGGGCAGATCCCTCCTCCTCCTGCCCCTGTGGCCGGTAGGGGGCGGGGGGTGTGCGGGATGGTGTGGGGAGCTCGGAGGGGCCGGCACAAGGAGGGCTTTGCTTTAGAAATGCTAGACTTCAGCATGATTTAGTGCCCTGGCATTTCTGGGCTAGTTTACAGTAATCAGGCATTTGTGAATGTTCGCTCTCTCCTCCACGGACTGTTGCTGACGCGGGAACTTTGTTTGTTGATTAGATTTCAGCCTGTGCTAAACAGTAGCCAGTGTGGGCCCGTGGGGAAGGTGGGCCCCGGTGGCTGCGTCACACGTGGAGAATGTGCGCGCCTGAGTCACTCACTAACGTCGATAGCAGCTCACCCCTCTGAGTCTCATCTATGGCCGTTGAGAAATAGGGATCCCGAACCCTCCCCTTTAAGGTTATTGTGAGGATTAAAATAAAGCATTCTGCTTGACTCGGTATGCTCTTAATACATATGTATCCCCTTTTCATGGTCCCCTAGCCCCCAGGTGAAGTCTGGCTTTGTTGGAATATTCGTTCGCAAAGGTGACCAGGGATGCTTTTGCGTGTAAAAGAACAGATATGTAATGAACGGGCTTTCTTTTCTTCTAACGAGGTTCAAAGGCACCTCTGCGTTTGCCCCCTGCCCTGTCGCATTCCCCATCGGACCAGACTTTTTTTGACTACCAATACTACTAGTAAATTGTCCTACTGACTAAATTCAAAATGGATTATGGAGTCAGCAAGTAGGCTTCCAGAATCCCAGGCCAGTATGATTCACCCAAAAAGAAGATTTTCCATGATGTCAAATTGGTTACTTGAAATTTTTTTAAATATATTTTTATTGATTTTAGAGAGAGAAGAAGGGAGAGGGAGCGGGAAATAGAAACATTGATGGGAGAGAAAAACATCAACATCAATTGGCTGCCTCCTGCATGCCCCACACTGGGGATCAAGCCTGCAATCCGGGCACATGTCTGACCAGGAACCGAACTGATGACCTCTTGGTGCATGGGTCGATGCTCAACCATTGAGCCACACCAGCTGGGCATGACTTGAAATGTTGAACCTTGCAGACACCAGTCCCTAACCACCTTAACCCGGCCTCCCTCTCCTCCTCCTCCTTACTCTCCTGAGCTCCCCTCTGTGTTTGCCGTGTGTAGAGTGAATGAGGGGGAGGCCAGGTGATGGCCACCTCTCCTCCCGGGTGCCCCCCTTCCAGAGGAGTCCTGGCTGGCATGGGGATGGCCACAGCAGGACCTGCTGGGTGGTCTGCTCACCCACACTTTCTGGGGAGCCAGAAGGGGCCTGTAGCTGGGTATTGGTGTGACTGCGAGGCAGCGTGACCCCTCCCTGTGCTCTGCGCTTGGCGGGGGCCAAGAAGCCAGCTCTGGGTATGCGGGTGGGAGGCTGGCTGTGCCCCAGCGCTCGGAGGCCCTTCTTCCTGTGACTGCAGGGAACGGCCCGTCGCCAGCACTCAGAGCAGGATGCTGATTTATCTCCTTTTAATCACGCGGGCCTCAGACGGTTTCTGTTATTTTCAGGACGTCTTCTCAATTTCGTTCTAAAAATGTGTCCTCATTCTATTCAGAACAGATTTTTAATTGCCCTTGCCCTGCACGATGTTGAGCGGAATTAGTCTTCAGCGTACCCACCGCCTTGTTGAGGAGCCCGGTGTTCCGTCCAGTGCGGGGGTTGCACCCTCGAGCCGAGCGGAGGGGCCGTGGCCCCGGTCGGGCTGCACTTGGGGGCAGCTGGGTCTGCATGTTGGCCGCTGGTCTGACTGCAGGGTGTCCCGCTGCTGGTTCACAGGTGTCTGTGGAGAGGAGGGGACGAGGGGCCGTCTATTATTCTGGGCCCGGGGTTCTGTCCCAGCTGACTCTGCCCTGGCTGGGTGACTCCTCACAACTCCCCGTGTGTCTCTGTGTCTCTGTGTGCCTGTGTGTATGAGTGTTGTCTCTGTGTGTTTGTGTGTCTCTGTGTGTTTGTGTGTCTCTCTGTGTTTGTGTGTCTCTGTGTGCCTGTATGTGTGTCTGTATGTATGAGTGTGTGTGTGAGTCTGTGTGCCTGTGTATCTATCTGTGTGTATAAGTGTGAGTGTGTATCTGTCTGTGTGTGCCTATGTAACTCTGTGTGTCTGTCTGTGTGTGTCTGTTTGTATGAGTGTGTGTCTCTATGTGCCTGTGTGAGTCTGTGCACCTATGTGTCTATCTGTGTGTATGAGTGTGTGAGTGTGTGTCTGTGTGTGTGTGTGTGTACCTATGTGAGTCTGTGTGCCTGTCTGTGAGTGTGTGTCTGTGTGCATGAGTGTGTCTGTGCGTCTCTGTGTGCCTGTGTGTACCTGTGTGTCTGTCTGTGTGAGTGTGTTTGTGTGTCTCTGTGTGCCTGTGTGTACCTGTGTGTCTGCCTGTGTGTATGAGTGTGTGAGTGTGTCTGTGCATCTCTGTGTGCCTGTGGGAGTCTGTGTGTCTGTGTGTCTGCCTGTGTGAGTGTGTCTGTGCATCTCTGTGTGCCTGTGGGAGTCTGTGTGTCTGTGTGTCTGCCTGTGTGAGTGTGTCTGTGCATCTCTGTGTGCCTGTGTGAGTCTGTGTGTCGGTGTGTGCCTGTGTGTATGAGTGTGTGAATGTGTCTGTGCATCTCTGTGTGCCTGTGTGAGTCTGTGTGTCTGTCTTGCGCACACAGGCAGGCAGGCAGCAGGCAGGGGCACTGTGTGTATGAGTGTGTGAATGTGTCTGTGCATCTCTGTGTGCCTGTGTGAGTCTGTGTGTCTGTCTTGCGCACACAGGCAGGCAGGCAGCAGGCAGGGGCGCTGCCTCGCGTTCCTGACAGATGACTGTGCCCCCCAGGAGGCCTCTAATTCCTGCTCAGTGCCAGGCCTGGGCGGGCTCCAGCCACTCGCCCACACCCCTGTCAGTAAAATGCCAGCAAGCCATTTATGTGCCTGTTTCGTAGAGAATGAGAGCCTCGAGTCATCAACAAAAGCAGCCTGTGAAAGGTCCTGCAGCTCTGCCTCTCGGGACCGCGGGTGGCCTCTGAGGACTGGAGGCCCCGCCAGATGCAGCGAGGGGCGCACCTGCCGGCTCACCTGGAAGTGCCTCGGACCTGGAGATGCACGTCGCTGTTCCCCGGGCCTGGCTGTGCCGAGAGGTGGGCGAGGACCCGGGAGGAGTAGAGGGCTCCTCCCTGGGATGGGTCAGTTCTGCCGAATCAGATGTGGGGGTGCAGGCCCGGGGCCCGTGAGCACAGCCCTCCATGCGAGGCCTTGAGGCTGATGCCTTCGGAGGAGGTGCCTTCGGAGTGTAGGGGTGGGTCATGGTGAGGGGCTCTTCTGGGGGTGATCCTGAACTCCTAGCATCGTCCACGCGAGGCAGGGGCCTCCCGGGTGTGGGTGGAGCGTGCACAGGGCTGGTCCCGTCACCAGCTGAGCGAGGAGACACCCTGCTTGGTCACCTCAGCGATGGGCCTCCGTGGGCCGGGTCCGGATGTCCCAGGCGGCGGGGGGATCTCCCTTCTCTTCACAGCAGGGCCTCCTCTGCCCCGCTCGGGGCTCTTGCCTTCAAATCCTCTTTGTCAACTTCTTCCGCAGCTGCAGACTTGCTGTTAGGTTTTTGTCTCTCAAATTCCCAAATGACGGAAAGAAATCCAGGAGCGTGTTTCCCCGCAGGGGAAATGGCCTGCGTGGCTTCTGGGGTGTTCGATCTCCCTCTGGCTTGGCGGGTGTGCTGTGGTGATGGTGATGGAGTCGGGAGGAGGGAGGGGCTGGCCTCGGTGAGGAAGGAGGCTGGAGGGACCTCAGTCCACCTCTCCACAAGCAGCTTGTGCAAACCTCTCGCCCTCCTGCGTCGAGGCTTGTGCTCAGGGACTCCCTGGAGCTCCTCCATCCCGCAGTGTCCCCGCTGGGCAGCTCGGGCACGGCCACGCCCCCTGCCCAGGGTCTAGCCGTGATCCACAGCTTCCCCCAGCAGAAACGTGTGGCGCTTTCTACAGGTGTCCTCCCGGGCTGGATCACCTCCCCAAGGGCATCCCCACTCCTCCTGGGTGCCTCTGACCCCCGGAAGTCTGCCTGTCCAGATCTCTCCCCACCCCGTTCACCACACGCCCCGCCTCTACTCTGCTCACTCACCTGGAAAGCCCTCCACCCCTCACCCCCACAGGCCTGCTTGCTGTCCCCTGCCCTCCCCACACACACACACACACAGCTCCCTGCAAGATAGTCTGTCACTCCCCCTGCTTTTCTTGTCATAAAAGCACCACCCACCCTCCTTCTCTAGCCAAGAATGATACTTCAAGTGCTTGGGGCCCACGGGTCGTTAAAAATGATATGCATCTGTTTCACATTACATATTTTTAAAGTGACTATTTACGTAGTGTTTCCTCAAACGGAACTGTGGGAACCTCTGAGCGTGCGCATGCATGTGCATGTGTGTATATACACGTGTGAGCATACATGACCGGTGGAGAGCAGATGGCCATCCTCATTAGTCCCGATTGGTTTATCCCTCTGGTTCGCTTGGACCTCTGTGTACTTTTAAATTGTTTCTATTGTTTGTCATATGGTTTCATTTATAGCTACAAAGTGGACTGCCTTGGCCATAAACAAGTGACAGAGACAGGAAACATAAAGAACGTTTATGTTGAACCACCCCGAGCTAATGAGGAGCTGAGGAGCGATAGTTCTGGAAGTTTGCCTCCAAGTCATATTTTCCAGATCCATAAGTTGTGATCCTCTGATCCAAGTTCTTCTGTAGGTCAGCTAAATAGTCTTTAGTACGTTGAATGAGACAAGGGTGGGGCGGAAAATACAGAAACAACATTACCAGCTTCTCCTTTTATTGATTGGGGAAAATGTGATTGCCAGCAGTGTGTTATTTTGAAGAACTTATAAATCTCTCTGAATCTCATCTTAGCACTCAGATAGCGTGTGAGCGTTCCCAAAATAGCGCCGTTGACTTTTCTTAAGCTCGAAATACAAGAATCCTAAGGATCGGGTCACGAAAAACAGTTCTATCTATTTCTGCAGCTGATACACATAATTAGGTTTTAATTACATTTTAAACATAGATTGGTCCCAAGACCAGAGTGCCGTTTTTTATTTGTCAACAAATCAGCAACTCCTTGCACCATTAATTTCAAGGAGAGGAAATGGTGTGTGTCACTTGTTAAGTGGAAAAATGTGGAAACGTGCCCTTATATAGAAAATGAACGTTATTAAAAATCGCCTTTTAATGCTCATTTAATATAGTCTTTGAATAATATACTCATATAAAATATTTAACTAAAATACTTTTTTACCGTAAGCCATGCAGAAATGATAAAATGATTTTTTATAATTGTCACGGGTTTGTGAAATTACAGATTACTGTGAACGGAGTGCATTCGTCACACGCGGGCCTGGGAATGCCGATCTAGAGGCACAAACCCAGTAGGGAGCTCACAGGAGAGAGCAGGGACGAGGGAGAGAGTGAGCTGCCGGGGGCGATGGGGCGACCAGCCCCTTGCCAGACGGAGTGTGCAGTTGGTTCTTGGGGCCTGGTAATCCCCCTCTTACCCACCAGAGCCTGTCCCCAAGGCAAGTCCCGAAAGCTCGCCAGAGGTGCGGGTGCTGATCGGTGGTGTTTCCTCAAACTACATCACCGTGGACGTGTATCCTTTAGAGATCGGAGCCAGGGGGAGGGGGAGGGCGGGGGGCAGCTGAACTAAGACCTGTTCCTATAGCCACCACAAAGTATGTGTCTCCCCAAGACGTCAGCCCCGACGGTGCATGCGGAGTTCTAATCCCCAGCTAAGCGGCTTTGCGGGCAGGCCTTAGATTAGACGGGGTGGACGGGGTGCAGGTGACATCACTTCCGAGCTCCGGCTGTCACGCGACTGGGAGGAGGCTAGCAGCCGGGCAGGACTTCCTTCCCGCACCGCTGGCAGGGCACTGGTCACCCAGCCAGGTCCCTTTCTGCACAGGGCACCGGCCGAGGCCCAGAGGTGGGGAGAGGCTTGTCTGCAGCCTCGTGGGAGCCCGAGAGGGTCCCACGGGTGCCTGCCTCCCACGAATCTTCAAGAGTGGTCTAGTTCGAGAGTGTGTGCCATTCCGAAGGGACTCGTGGCAGAGGACGCTTGCGCCCTCCCCATGCCCTGGGAGATGGCCTCGGGGTCACGGGGAAAGGCTTGTGGGGGGCGGGGAGGGGGGAGACGGGGGGGGGAAGGATGTGCTGAGGGCAGAGGCTAGGCGCAGCAGCAGCAGAAACTGTAGGGTCTGAGACCCTGCCTGCGGGAACATTTATTTGTATCTATTCCACTTGGTTGACCTGCCACAGCCCATCCTCAAATGTATCCATCCCAGCTACGATTATTTATACAATCATTGACTCACACTCCCCTGGGCTCCCCTGCCCGGTGACTGCCCAGCGTCTGCTGGCCACCTCCAGGGGCCTGTGCACTGCCCGCCAGACTGTCCATCCCTTCAGGTGCAGCCTGGCCGAGGGGAAGCCTCTCTGCTCGCTTTCCCCCTCCAGTTCTGGTTCTTTCTGCCCCGTGGGGTCACTCAGACCACCCCTGCCCGCCTGCCACGGGACGGCCTCTCGGATGCGTGCAGGCAGTGACGAGACCCTCCCTGCTGCTGCAAATCAACGCCAAGGAGGCAGTGGCGCCTCCTTCTCCAGCTCTTTACACAGACTCTGTGCATCCCCTGAGCGTCTCGGCCGCATCTCTCAATGAGCACCCGTGTGTCCACATCCGCTGAGAGGGTGGCCCGGGAGCCACGTGCAGCACGCGGAGCGACGGCCCACACAGCCAGGCCGGGATGCCAGCCCCAGGGCCAGAGCACAAGGGGCAGCGGGACCTCGTCACAGCGGACAGCTCTGCTCAGGGCGTGTCCTAGTGGGGGCCACGGTGTTTGGCCCCGGGTGAGCCGGGCATGAGGGGTGGTCGGCTCGGACCTCTAAAAGGACCCCACGGGTGTTTCACAAAGAATTATTTCCAAAGGCCTTTTTCTGTTCTAACCAGAAAAGGACTGTCAGTCTTCGGCAGAGTCATGTGGACTTGAGACTAAGTTACAGGATTTATTTAATGACTGGTGGCCCTGTGCACGAATCCGTGTGCGAGTTGCCACGTGCCTCAGCTGGCCGCCCTGCCCACCGCCGCTCCACTCATAGCTCTCTGCTGCTCATAGCTCGCTGCCCGGCCCTCCCATAGCTCTCCATCCTCCTGTAGCTCTCCGCTGCTGGTAGCATGCTGCCCCGCCCTCCTGTAGCTCTCTGCTGGTCGTTAAGCATCACAGCGTAACGACCATTTGCATATTACCTCTTTATTATATGGGACAGCGTAACGACCATTTGCGTATTGCCTCTTTATTATATGGGATATCCAGGCCTCCTGAGCAGGTGTTTCACAGGCCAGGTGATGGCCAGAGGCACCTCTGAACGTCCCTACTCTCATTCCCAAACCCGAGGATCTACGTGGCGCTCAGGGTCCCCTGAAATTTCACAGGGAGGCGCCCACAAATTACTCAGCAGGGTCACCGTGCAGGAGCGCCTCCTAGGAAGGGCTGCCTGCGTCCTGTCGACCCTTCAAGGCGGAATATTTGTACAGTCGTCTGTATTTACACCCGAACGGAGGTGAACTTCACAATATGGCGTTATCACAGGAAATGAATGCGTCTGTCAAAAACCGCCCTTTACCCAACGGCTCCTTTCATCCGCGCTGCCAGGGAAGTCTGTCCCGGTGGGGCGTCATGCTCGGAATGATGATGTGTCCCGATGAGAAAGTGATATTGGCGGAAATAACATTTTTTTTAAGAATTCTAAGGATTAGCAGTAACTTCGTGTTCTGTGTTAGGTGCATCCATAAATGTGTTTATTAGTTTGTAACCTTCTGCCCCGGCGCATTCCAGCATCACAGCAGAATTGCCACCTCTCAGCGCCCGGACAGGGCTGCTTGCTCCAGGGGCTTTGAGGGAGAGACGGCTCATGCGGTCAGGCATTGCCGTGTCACACGCCATTGGCTAAACACAGTCCTTCGGGTTCTATTATTGACTAATTTGAGTAATTCACCCACTGAGAAATGTTTCCAGATGAAAATGGAACATCCCGTTGGTTCCCAAGCGAGGTCCTGCGTGTCAGTTTTGTGACATATTTTTAAACACGGGAGGCTGTTCTGAAGGAACATTCTGGCACGCTGTCGTTAAGTAAAACCGTGTTGAGCGCCCGTCAGCTGTCTGCCCGCCCGCCCCCCGTGCTCTCGGAGATCCCTATCGGGGTAGCTATTTTATACCTGGGTGGCTCCGTTTTAATAGAGAGTGCCATTAAGCAGCATGCCAGAGTGTGTCCCGTCTGGAGCCTTGATTAGCCATCAGCATGCTCACAAGCTCGTTTCGTGATTGGTGTTGAAATGTGTCACACCCCGCTGGAGCGTTGCAGGCTGTCGCCGCTGATGGATTAATGACAGCACCTGCCGCCCGGCCTCACCCCTGACAGCAGCATCCGGCGGGAGCCGAGATTCCGGCTGCATCTGGGAGTCCTTGGGCAGCGTGGAGGCGTCGGCAGGGGCAGAAGTGGGGGGGACGCAGTCACGCTGGGGCAGGTTGCCGTGTCTTCCTCTGTTCCCTGCATGTCAGGTGGGGGAGCTTGGGGCCCACGTTCCCCTAGAAATGTTTTAGAGGCGTTTAGGGTCTGACGTGGGCATAGGCTTTTACTAGTTCCAGCCAACTTGCCTCCCTCCTTCCTGGCATTCTGGACTCACGTTCACGTTCTGCGTTCCGAGGGCTGTGTCCCCTTACCTCCCTACGCCAGCCGGGGCCGTCACCCCGCTGTGTGCAGCCACCACTGCCAGAGGGCATGTGGGTTAGAATCATCTCGGGGTCTCCCCCCGCCCCCGCCTGGGCTGAGCTGGGATGGATCCCCAGTGCAAGTGGCTGAAACCCAACAGGAGTGGATGGCTGAGTGGGTGGGAAGGCCCTTCTCTTGCCTCATTGGAGCTCAGCACACCCTGAAGACTTCAGGAGATGGGAGGACTGTTCTGAGAGGAATCATTTGGCTCCCCCAACAGAACCAGCAGGGCCTCCAAACGCGTCCTCCGTGTTTGCTTTCCGAACGCCCCAGTCTCTCCCTTTAAGGCACCTCCCCGGCCATCCAGGGTCAGTTCTGTGCTCATTCCTCAGCCAGGCTTGAGCTAGCTGGCTCCAGGCTCTCCCTGGCTCTGCTGCTACCTCAAGGTATTACCTCTCTGGGCCTCAGTTTCCCCATGTGCACCACAAGGGGCCTGGAACCACTGACCAGCCCTCTGGGTTATGACTGTGAACATTCGCCTCTCAACCTACACAAGCCTGCACCTGGTGCATGCAGGCACACACGTACACATACACATGTCTACACATGTGCTCAGCTGGGTTCTGATCCCTCACTGATGAACTCAAGGTCTGCCCCTTCTATGTGAGTCCCCTCCGTGCAGCCCAGAGAACTGTGGTTGCTGGGCACCCACGTGTTCTGCAGCCTGCAGCCTACATCTGGCCCTGAAGGACAGAGCAGGGAAATGACCCAGAGTTAAATCCCTCCCCAGAAGGGTTCTCTGACCCTCCAGCGGACCCAAAAGCGACAGTACCTTGGGTCATTACATCAGTGCCCAGTGCCATTCCCAGTTCCCAAAATCTGACCCATTCTTCAAGGCACCGGCCAGCTCTCACCTCCACCAGGAAGCCCACCCCGGCTGCACCAGTTCCTAGGCATTTCTTCCTCGCTGAGCACAGTAACATGGGTGTCCTTGTGGTTGATGGCTGAGTTTAGAACCTGGGAATGATCTTTTTTCTCTTCTAGAGAGTGGTCCTCAGATCCCAGAGCCCCAGGCCATTGTCCTGCAAGGTCTGGGGAGGACATTCAGTTACAGATGATGAAATGGAGCCCCTGGGTGAAGAGAACTGTCCCACATCCCCCAGAGCACTGTCCCCACAAACTCCATTTTGAGTTACCTCATGGCACCTGTAGGTGAGCTTTTGGACCTGACAGTTGGTTAGCACTTGCTGCTTAGGTGGCTGGCAGATAGCCCTCACTGCCAGCACGTAGACTTAGAGGCCTGGGAGGGCAGCTCTCCCTCTCTTCCCACCGTGCACCTAGGCACCGCCCCAGGAGCCACTGCCAGTTTTGCCCGAAGGCGCTCTAGACCCTGTGTGGGTCCTCTTCCCCACTTTTACAAGGAATCCACCTGAGCCAGGCACCCTGGCTCTTCAGACACCCCAGGGCCTAGAGCTGAGGCTGCAGGTGCCTGGGGATTGCAGACAGCCCTTTATCTAAAAGCATGGCCTGTGTGCGGAGTTCAGGGAGCAGAGCAGCTCAGGGTGTAGAGCAGCTCAGGGAGCAGAGCAGCTCAGGGAGCAGAGTAGCTCAGGGTACAGAGCAGCTCAGGGAGCACAGCAGCTCAGGGAGCAGAGTATCTCAGGGTGCACAGCAGCTCAGGGTGCACAGCAGCTCAGGGTGCACAGCAGCTCAGGGAGCAGAGCAGGTCAGGGTGCACAGCAGCTCAGGGAGCACAGCAGCTCAGGGTGTAGAGCAGCTCAGGGAGCAGAGCAGCTCAGGGTGCACAGCAGCTCAGGGTGCACAGCAGCTCAGGGAGCACAGCAGCTCAGGGTGCACAGCAGCTCAGGGAGCACAGCAGCTCAGGGAGCAGAGCAGCTCAGGGAGCAGAGCAGCTCAGGGAGCAGAGCAGCTCAGGGTGCACAGCAGCTCAGGGAGCAGAGCAGCTCAGGGTGCACAGCAGCTCAGGGAGCAGAGCAGCTCAGGGTGCAGAGCAGCTCAGGGAGCACAGCAGCTCAGGGAGCACAGCAGCTCAGGGTGCAGAGCAGCTCAGGGAGCAGAGCAGCTCAGGGAGCAGAGCAGCTCAGGGAGCAGAGCAGCTCAGGGTGCACAGCAGCTCAGGGAGCAGAGCAGCTCAGGGAGCAGAGCAGCTCAGGGAGCACAGCAGCTCAGGGAGCACAGCAGCTCAGGGTGCAGAGCAGCTCAGGGAGCAGAGCAGCTCAGGGTGCAGAGCAGCTCAGGGTGCAGAGCAGCTCAGGGAGCACAGCAGCTCAGGGTGCAGAGCAGCTCAGGGAGCACAGCAGCTCAGGGTGCAGAGCAGCTCAGGGTGCAGAGCAGCTCAGGGAGCAGAGCAGCTCAGGGTGCAGAGCAGCTCAGGGTGCACAGCAGCTCAGGGTGCACAGCAGCTCAGGGAGCACAGCAGCTCAGGGTGCACAGCAGCTCAGGGTGCAGAGCAGCTCAGGGTGCAGAGCAGCTCAGGGTGCACAGCAGCTCAGGGTGCACAGCAGCTCAGGGAGCACAGCAGCTCAGGGTGCACAGCAGCTCAGGGTGCAGAGCAGCTCAGGGAGCAGAGCAGCTCAGGGAGCAGAGAAGCTCAGGCAGCACAGCAGCTCAGGGAGCAGAGCAGCTCAGGGTGTAGAGAAGCTCAGGGAGCAGAGCACAGGAGAGCACTGGGAAGGAGCCGCAGCTGGTCCTCCTCTGTGGCGGGAAATGCTAGTACGCCTGGAGGCTTCTGTTTGTTACCTGACAAGGGTGTTTTCTCTGAAGCAGACTCAGAAGGGGAGAGAATAATTATTCCCCGAGGCCCGCCTCTGCCTCCTCCTCTCAGGGGCGGAGAAGACAGCTCTAGCTACCCTGCTCCCTCGGCCCGTCCACCTGTAGTTACTCCCTGGTGGCTGCCGTGAATAAGGATGGCAGAAGATCATTCTTCACTGCAAACTTTCCTGTCTTTTTTTTTTTCTTTTACAAAAGTCATATTTAAAATTAGAAAATATCCCCGGCCTGTGTTGCTCAGTGGTTGAACACGGACCCTTGCACCAAGAGGTCGCAGGTTCCATTCCCATCAGGGCACATGCCCGGGTTGCAGACTCGATCCCCAGGAGGGGGCGTGCAGGAGGCAAGCTGATCCATGTTCCTCTCTCACCGATGTTTCTGTCTCTTTAACTCTCCCTTCCTCTCTCTAAAAAATCAATTAAAAATGGTTTTAGAAACCAGAAAATATGAACAAAGAAGACATGAATGAAAATACCTGTAACAGCACCCACCCTGAAGACAACCACAGCCTAAACCAATGGGTATCCATTCCAGACCCTCCTTCCTCTTCTTCCTCATTCTCTCTCTCATTCAGGCTGCGGTGTGCATATACACGTGCCATTTAGTGTTTTCGGGGCTGCTGTTGTTGTTTTGCCGTAAATGGAATCATGCCCATGCATACTGTAACCTGTTTTCACACTGAGAGTTTCCCGGGCACCTTTCCATGTCAGTGCTTGAAGCTCTAGCTCATCTTGGTTAAGTAGCAGCACTAATTAGCAATGCCGAAGCACTGCTTTACGCAACCCTCTCGCGTTGGCTGTTTCTGTTCTCGTCTAACTTGACCCTGTGCACAGGGCACCCATCTCCCTGCCCTGCCCAGTCTCCTCCAGTTGGTTCACTGGGCATTTATTTAAGTGGTGAGTTTATTCATCCCTCCAAGCAGATGTTTAAGGAGCTCCTGCTACGGGCCCCACGCTGAGGCTGCCGTCACGCACACCACCACGAGGTCCTTGTGTTTTCACTTCCAGAGAAGGGACGTGGTTCATCCGTAGGAACAAGTACGTTTTTTAAGTCGCTGCCGATTGTGAGACGTGCGGTACAACACTCACAGGGTGATGTGGTAAGAGATGAGGAAGGAGGGGATGGGAGGGCCCGGGAGGTCTCCAGGGCTGAGCCGCCGGGCTGAGCAAGAGCAGGGCCGGGCAGGAGAGTGTGGCTGAGGGGTGGCAGGAGGCAGACAAGGGGACGTTGGGACAACTGGTCCGAGAAGAGGCTGCAGAGGTTGGTGGGATCAGAACACGTGGGACCCCACACTGCAGTCGGTGTGTAGATTGCATTCTGGGGACGATGTGACATGGCGGTGGCAGGGGGCATAGACAGGAAGGGAGGTGAGATTTATTCTGGAGTTGGAAACCAGAGGACATGGTGATGGGGCTTGGGGGGAGGAGCAGGGAAAGAGGGAATCAAAGGAGACTTCTAGAATTTCTAGAATTTTCCATGAGGGCCTGGCGCTGCCTCCTCGTTGATTTCCAGAGTAAGAGCCCTGAGTGGGTGAGATGATGGCGGGGGAGCCTGCTGCCCTCTCAGCAGAGCCCGGGGCAGCCTGGGGTCTGCCAGTGGTCGCCTCTCCTGCAAGGTCCCTCCGGCCCCGGGCGGCTGGATGTCCTGGGTCCCCACCAGCAGAAGGGTTGGCTCTGTGGCCAGAAAAGCCTGCAGAGCATGCAGTTCCCAGGCACCTGCACCATGGGGCTGGAGACCTATGCAGACGTTGCCCGGACCCTGTTGTTTTAAGCTTTTTCTGCACCACCGTCTCCTGGAGGGAGTGTGGGGGTGGGTGGTGCGGGGCCATGGCCACAGAGGAAACTCCCCCCCCCCCCCGCCCTGATCTTGCAGGGCTGCCCGGGTGTCCGGGCCCCTGTGGGTCCTGGGCATACGCTGCACCCCTGTGGCAGCTGGGAGAGAAGGCGCTGGTAGGAGACACGGCACAGAGGCGAGCACGTGCCCAGCCAGGTTTGACAAAGCAATGCTAGTGTCTTCCACAAAGATGAAAAATGCAACTGCTAAGTGAAGGCCGTCTCCTCCCTCTCTGATTGGTGGGGGGTGGGTGGTCGAGTTCTTTATAAAAGCCAGTATAATATTGTATGTCAGCTGTTATTGAAAAATAAAAAATTATGTGAAGAAAAATAATGATAAGAAAGCCAGGCCCGTGGGTCATGGTCCAGGGCCAGGAACTCTGTGCTCTGACAAAGCGCAGAGCCGGGTCTTGTTCTCTCGGCGGGAGCTGCTGTTCCCCCTCCCCTCGGATGAGGGCACCAGGCAGGAACGCAGCCTAATTAAAACTCCCGCAGCCGGCAAATCACAGTTCCAGAGTGGGCCCACGTCCACCTGATTTCATGCTCGGGCCTTGTAGACAGGAAGGGAGAGAGATGGAGGTCCCAGCCCCGGGCTATTTCTGGTGAACCAGTTACTGGGGTTTTATACACACTTTTACAAAAGGACAAATATTTGGGTCAGGTGAAGTGGCTTCGCAGGGGGCCGTGTTTTGACATGCTGTAAATAGTTGTCCATCACGGGGCGAGGCGGCTGCCCTGAGCCATGGCCGTGGCTAAGTCCTCATCCTCCTCGCCCGCTGGCTGTCGGTCCAGCTGTGAGCTGAGCACATGCGTCCTGTCCTGACGTGGTCTGGGCAGGCTGCGCCCGGCGGGGCCTGGGGTGCCGGGTGGCGAGTGGCCATGGGAATGAGCTGTCTTACCACCTGCCCAAGGGAGGATCCAGAAAGTGGGGTGTAGGTCTGGGCAGGGGCTGGCTGAGGAGACTGATGGATGGCCGTAAACAAGACCCGCCCCCGCCTTCACACAGCTCATGGGAACATCAGCTCATACTCCATGTACTGGGCTGGGGGGAGGCAGAAATTGGGGGTGATGGAGGGGTGAGGAGGGTATGATTAATGCATTGGGGAAAGCACCCTAAAACGGGTGGCCTTTGAGTGTGGCCCTCGGAACCCGTCAGCCACTGTGGCAGAGAAGTGAGGTGCATCCTGGGTAGTGGGAACCACGTGACCAATGGCATGAGGACATGAAAATGCACAGTGAGCCTCCAAGGCACAAAGTGGGGTGTTGGGGGTTGAGGGGTGTTGGGGATGACACTGGAGAGGTAGACAGGTTCGGGTTCTGAATGACCTTGAAGGCCACCCTGAAGTCCATGTGGCTCCTTGTGGCTACAGGAGCCATGGGAGGGTTCTGCGCGTGGGAGTGATGGATCGCAGGAGAAAGATGGCTGTCACCTGGGGCTGTAGCAGAGGGATGGGGGAGAAGCTGGAGGTCGTTGGGGGCATAGCATGCAGGTGGATAGGTCAGTGCTGAACGGGACAATCCTAGTGAGCACGACAAGGCATCAATGGGGCTTGGGAATCAGTGTGGTGGCAAGGAGAAGGAGAAGTGAAAGCATCGCCCACGTTTGGGAAAGGAGCTGCTGCTGCTGCAAGTACACCAGTTCTCTCTTCCACTGAGTTTGTTTGTTTAAGTGCCCCCACTTCGGTGAACTCTTTGGGGACAGAAAGCTTTCTAAACAGTGACCACCGACCAGCACCCCATGCCGTTGTCAGCACAGGAAGTAGAACATCATGTGCCCAGGGTTTGGTGGACTGTGGCTCTGAATAGGTCTCACTGTCCTCATCGTCACCTGCCTCAAGGCCCGTAGAGGTGTTTGGGACCCTTGGCCCCAGCACCGAGTAGCCCCAGGCTGTTGTACTTAGCTATTTCTGGGTCTTCTCTTACAAAGAAAAACACTTTTTAAAAAGCGATCGCTCCTCCCTGTTTCTCCCTGGTTTGCTTCTGGCTGTCATTTCTCAGCTCTGGAGCTTTGAGGACCCTCGTTCTGTTGCTATTTCTAATCTCCTGCCCCGAGCTTTCCGTACCTACAGTTCTTCTTAAAATAAAGGATACGGGCATCGTGATGGCTGTTTCCCTCATTAACTACCGGTCCCTTTCTGTCCCTTCCGCTGCCGTGGCTGGACTGCAGACGGCTGAGCTCTGAGTACACGGGGGAGGCTTTCCCATTCCTCTGGTATTACCCACAGTGCCTCGCACTGCGCTGAGCTCGTTGTCCATACCCGGTAAACACCCATGGGCGTGAGAGATGTAAATAGCCGCCTGTTTCATTTTCCCATCATTAAAGGAGTTTACCTTGAGTCCCCTGAAAGCTGGTGGTACGAAGCCATCTGCAGAGCCCGTGTTTTCCACCCTCCCCCCGCCCCCCTCAATGCGGTTTAATTGTCTGGCCATTGCCTGCGGCTCGGTGGAACTCTGTGGAAGCCTGCACTTCAGGAGCAGAATAGCTCTGCCCCCGATGCAGCACTGAGAAAGCAGATGAGTCCCAGGCGTGGGTCTGCCGGGCAGCTCTTGTCGCCAGCAGGACAAAGCCACAGGTGTGCATTCAGCCGTGCGGAGCGGGGACGGGACCTTGACCATCTGGACGGTCTCGGGGTCACGTTAGTTGCGTGTAGACTCGAAAAGGCTTTGGAGAGGCAGCCAGGCATCGGCAGCCACGGAGAAAATGAGAATGATTTTTGCTGTCTGCCCTCGGAGCACTGTTTAAGCCCATGTCTTGCTAGGTCAACGTTTTCATGCCCGGAGCTATAAATTAAAAATATGCCTTAGAATTGGGTGCTGTTCCTCCGACTAGAAGCTGGTCTGTCTATTCCTTTGCAGTTGCTCGGGGCATTGTAGACCAGAAGGAAGGGAATGGAGGATGAATGATTTTAAGCATATTTTCCAAGAGAAATGAAACTGCAAACACAAATTCCCACAGACCAGAGAGTAACTGGTTTCTACCCGGTGTAGCAAAAGCTCATCGCCAAGATCAAGGCGGTCTGAAAATCAATCCCCCGCGCTATGGTGTCTCGGGGCCGCTGGCTTGATTGAAAGCCCTGGTTCAGTGGAATGTGGGGTAAATGTGTAGTAAGGAGGCCAAGTCTACATGCAAATGAGCATCTGAATCGGTTTCTTAAGACAACAGGCATGGGTGAAATCAACCATCATCCTATTCTAGTTCATCTGGGAGCAGCAGTTTATCTCAGAACCTCATTTAATGCCATGAGATGGAGGTTGGGTTCTGGATACATCAGGTTGAAATCCCAAACGTCCTGCAGGACTCTGGGTCTTTTTTAGTACGGAGCTTAAAAACAAGATCTAGGCATGAAGATTATTCTAAAGCAGTGGTCGGCAAACTCATTAGTCAACAGAGCCAAATATCAACAGTACAACGATGGAAATTTCTTTTAAGAGCCAAATTTTTTAAACTTAAACTTCTTCTAACGCCACTTCTTCAAAATAGACTCGCCCAAGCCATGGTATTTTGTGGAAGAACCACACTCAAGGGGCCAAAGAGCCGCAAGTGGCTCGCGAGCCGCGGTTTGCCGACCGCTGTTCTAGGGCCACTTAGCAGATACAACTAGGAAATGTATTGATTTAATAAATTATGTGTTCAAATTCATACTTCCAATTCAAATTTAATACTCGAAGTTGTTTTCTTCTTCTCGCTTTTATTTTTTTTATATATTTGTTATTGATTTCAGAGAGGGAGGGAGAGAGGGATAGAAACATCAATGATGACAGAGAATCATTGATCGGCTGCCTCCTACATGCCCCCTACTGGAGATCAAGCCCCCAGCGGTGACCTCCTGGTTCATAGATGGATGCTCAACCACTGAGCCACACCATCCGGACAATTTTGTTCACTTTTGATTTATCTTTCCAGTGCTTCTTTTTTAAAAAATAGCAGATTTTGTACTTATTCTATTTCCCCTTCTTTCTTTCATAGTGAATACACGCCTTACGTTTTTTTGTCCACTTTTCAATAAAGCCTTGAGGTCCCTCCGTATCAGCTCGTCTAGGCTGCCTTCCGCCCGCCTCACACACATGACTCCTCCCCACCCCGCGGCTGCACCAGAGTGGGGTTCAGCCCGTCCTCATCCATCCACGGCTGTTGCGCTGTCTCCAATCTTTTCTTTTACCAACAATGCCACAACCTGTAATCTCTAGCACATGTTTTCTCTTACCTACGAATGTATACCTTCAAGTGGGATTAAGGGGTCGAATGATAAAAACATATGTAATGTTGTCAGCTTATTGCTAAGTTTTCCTCTCTGCGTTCTCCCAGTGATAGGAGGATGCCCGGGTCTCCAAAGCCTAAGCCACAAAATGCCTATCCAACTTTGGGATTTTGCAAATATGACGAGTAAGAGTTGGCATTTCAGTTTAGTTTTCATTTGTACTTATTGTGATAAAAGTTGATTAGTGTTTCATAGGTGTAAGGGCCATGTCCCTTTCTCTTTCCGTGAACTATATAGATTTTTTTGGTTCATTTTTCTGTCATTTTGTCCTTTTTCTTTTCAATTTTCCGAGATTTTTCTATATTAAGAGAGAGTAGACTTTTACCTCTGATCTAAGCTGCAAATGTTTTCCTTCCTTACTTTGGCCATCGGTCTCTTGACTTTACTTGTATGTATGTTACCATGCATGCGTCTTATTTTATTTTTATGTAGACAACTTCATCAATCTCGTATTGCCTCTGGATTTTGAGTCATAATTAGGAAGGCTTTCCTCTCCCAGGGTGTCAAGGAATTTACCATGTTTTCTTGTAGCGCGTGTATAATTTCACTGCCCATTGGCTAGCTAGTCCATTTGGAGTTTATTCTAGTGAATAGCGTATGATATGGATTCAATGTTATGTTTTTTTCAAGAGCCCATGCATCTTTCCCCCAACGTTTTGAGTGTCCCCTTTATCACATCTCAAATGTCCACACGCACTGGGGTCTGCTTGCCAATTTTTCCGTGCGGTTTGCTGATCTGCCGTACCTGAGGTTTGTGAAGATCGCCATGACCCGCCTCCGGGTGAGGGACGGTGGGACTCTGTCAGGTCCTTCCACAGTCCAGAGTCAGCCCAAGCCCGGAGGGGAAAGCCCAGACTGAGCGCTTACCCTCCACGTGGAGTGGCCGTGGTCCGTGTCATCGGACTGCAGTGGACATCACAGCAGACTCCGCAGCCCAGATCACGCAACAGCTTCACGCAGCGCAGCCGTGTTTACAGAGCGGCTCGGGGGCGGCCAGGGCTTCTGGTCCTTGGGGAAGATGCTCCAAACGCTCTCCCTGGGGCATGCCGGACGGTTGGCCGTGTGCCAGGCTGTCCTACCATGGACCCCTGTGGAATGAATTTCAATGAACAGCACTTTTGTGACAGGGTCCCGGTCCTGTGGTGAGGACTGTGCTAAGAAAAGGCCCTGTGAACTCACGGGTGTGGTTGCGCACTCACAATACCATTCTCTCGCTCCTGGTTGGACCTGACTCTTTCTATCTCAGTCCTGATTTCCTGACATTATTTACCTTATCTTTTTTTAATTGTAATGCATCTTTGCTAACTGTTTTGGAGGAGGGTGTACATTTTCGAAGGAGGAAGGAAGGAAGGAAGGAAGGAGGGAGGGAGGGAGGGAGGGAAGGAAGGAAGGAAGGAAGGAAGGAAGGAAGGAAGGAAGGAAGGAAGGAAGGAAGGAAGGAAGGGAAGGAAGGAAGGAAGGAAGGAAGGGAAGGAAGGAAGGAAGGAAGGAAGGAAGGAAGGAAGGAAGGAAGGAAGGAAGGAAGGAAGGAAGGGAAGGAAGGAAGGAAGGAAGGGAAGGAAGGAAGGAAGGAAGGAAGGAAGGAAGGAAGGAAGGAAGGAAGGAAGGAAGGAAGGAAGGAAGGAAGGAAAGGAAGGCAGGCTGGCTTTGCACTGCTGAAACGTGTCACCAACGTATGGTGCTGATTTCAGGCCACTTTTCCTGCACTTTCCGGAGCCACTGCTCCTGGGCAGGTTTACCTCCTGCAGAAAACACCTGTGCTTCCGGGTCAGGTGGCTTCCACCCTTCCCATCTTACCGTTTTCGATCAGAGAGGAGCAGATGCGGAGGCGTGTTTAAACTCCGTGCAGTTGCAGATGGTGTTCCAGGGACCACCGTCAACGGGAGGCAGTGGTGTTCGACCGATGGAACTGGCCTGCACCCCGACTCACCTTCGCCTCCGTGGCCTAGGCTGGAGGGACCCTGCATTGCCCGGAGATCCGAAGGCAGACCGTCATGCCGGCATTCATCACCAGCCGGTCGCTGTCCTCTCACCTCCTGGTCCTTCTCCTTCGGTCCAGCAGCCCTTTCCCCTGTGCCTTGGCCACGCTGCCTCCAGGAAGCCTGGCTGCCTCCAGTCTCCCCAGCCCTGGGCCCCGCTTGTACCTGAGGTGACTGAACTGACCTTGCTCTCCTGCCTCACAGTCTCGTTTGCACCTTTACTGCAGGTGTGTGCACAGATTCCCCAGGGCTGGGTGGCACTCCCCGGGTGTCCTGGGAGGTCAGTCCCGTGGGTCGGACATGGACCCTGCCCTGTGGGGACTCTGAGAAAGATGGAGCAGCTCGGCAGGGGACACCGCGAGTGAGGCAAGGTGCTGCGGAGACTGGCTGCTCCATGGGGAGGCCCAGGGCTGTGGGTAAAATAAACCTCGGAATGAAACGCCTGCCACCATATGGCTCTGGACACTGGAGACTGCCGGTTCAAAGCCACCACTTCCTCCCGGGCTCTGCTGCTCTCATTTTCCTCCCACGGCGATGAGCCTGCCCTCTTCACTTCTGGACACGTCTACCTTTGGCTTCTTGTCCTGTTCTTTTCAAGGTTGAAAGAGAGAAAATAGCTTTGCGGCAGTCATTGCTTGGGAGGTGCGCGCCTTTGTGGCATTTGTTCGAGCCGCCTTAAAGCTACGAAATTCCAAGTCAGCCCGCCATGTCTTCCAGACGCTGCTGATTGCCTTGACGGGGACCCAGCTGACCACGGTTCCTCAGTCTCAGCGTGCAGCCCTTGTCGTGTGGCTGTTCCTCATGCAGAGGCTCCTGTCCCTGGAAACAGGAAGTCATTTGACAGCAAAACCAGATCTAAACTGACACAAGGCCATTTATAGTCCTACTAGAGGCCCGGTGCACGAAATTTAGTGCACTGGAGCGGGGGGTGTCCTTCAGCCTGGCCTGTGCCCTCTCACAATCCGGGACCCCTCAGGGGATGTCCGACTGCTAGTTTAGCATTCGGACATCCCTCTCAGGAATCGGGCCTAAACCGGCAGTCGGACATCCCCCGAGGGATGTAGCAGTGCGCCAAGCAGCAGGCAGCCAGGGAGGAGCCAGAACTGGGGCCGGGGGCCGCGCCACTCGTGCTCATCCTGGCCTGCTGCCGCCGCTTGGTAGTGCCACCACGGAGGCAGGAGAGGCTCCCACTGCTGCAGCTGCGCTTGCCAGCCATGAGCCCAGCTTCTGGCCGAGCGGCGCTCCCCCTGTGGGAGCGCACTGACCACCAGGGGGCAGCTCCTGCCTTGATTGGCTGCCCCCTCGTGGTCAGTGCACATCATAGCGACTGGTCGACCAGTCGTTCGGGTTGTTGCGTCGTAATGGTCGGTTAGGCTTTTATATATATAGATCGATCTCTAAGTGTGGATATTCATACCTCTTTGCTATAGAAATGTTAATATGTCTGGGTCTGAGGTGACATTCCCAAGAGTATCAAGATGGACAGCATGTGTTTAAAGAGAGACCGAGTCCATTGTGACACCAGGAGAGGGAGGAGAGGGACTCGGAATAAGGAGTCATGGACCTGGAGAAAACCAGAGGCTAGAAAAGCCTGTGATTTCACTCCGTGTGACTGACAAGGTAACCCGTGCATTGAATTGACCCATGCCACAAAGAGTGAATGTATTCAATGCCCACGAATTTGAAAATATCCAAACCCCATTGGTAGACTAAGGGCTTCCTCCTCCCTGGGAAATCCACAGACGTGCATGCAGCCTAGAAAAAGATCCCCAAAGTAGAATGTAGAATGGAACTGGATGTCTCGAAGCCCCCAGAATTTGTCCACTCTGGGTACCTTGACACTAGCAGGTGTCTAGAAATCTAATGATGATAAGATTTTGAATGCTTTCCATATGCCAGGCACTGTTCTGATCACCTAATATGGATTATCTAATCAAATCCTGTGGCAACACGTTGAGGCATAAAAATATCAATATTCCTTTACAGATGAGGAAAATGAGGCCCAGAGAGAGTAAGTGTGTTCATTGGGGTTCAGACGCCAAAAAGCAGAAATCAATAGAGGGACTGGGAGTTTGCAAAATCATTCCAAGGTCAGGATCTAGGCTCCACTTCCAGGAGTGATTCCCAGCACAAGAGGCAGAACCGGAACCGGGCTGCCAGGGGTGCTGCTCCCACTGTTGGGAAGGTTGGGAATCAGGACCCCGCCATGGGACCTAGAGACCTCAGGAACACCCACCTCCTGCCGTACAGGACCCAGGAGGGGTCGCCGCAGCTGTTGGCTTCAGAGTTGGCATCGGCTACATAGGTGCTCTGCTTTCACCACACCCACAGAGCCGGGCCTGGCCTCCCTACCTCCCCCGGCAAGAGGAGAGCAGAGCCCACTTCACTCCCTTGGCCTCTCAGATCTTATGCGAGCACATCTGCTTGGCAGAACCCACACGGCATCCAGATCCCTGGCGGTGCTGGGGAGGGGGTGCCATTAAGCTTTCTCCACCTTGAAACACAGGAAGGCACATGGGTTGAATGGATGTTGATTGAGCCATTCCATACTTCCAAGCATCAAGCAACTTCCCCAAGATGACACGAGAAGTGGTGGGACCAAGGCTGAGGCCAGGCCGTCTGGCTCCAGAGTCTCAGCTGTGTACGTTGTGCTGCCTCTCCTCCTCACGAGCTCACGCCGGGGCTGCTGGCCCCCATGACCTGTCGTCTGCACGCTCGTCCTTCGGGCGGCCTGCAGCTGGCCCTGTGTCTGTGTGGGACAAGGGGCCTCTAGAGCCAGACTCTGAATCCTTCTGGGGCTGGGATGGATGGTCTCTAGCTGCCATGTATCAGTCAGCCGGGCTGCATGACAAGCCACCCCAAAACTCAGCCATGTAAGGAAAGAAACACCTGGTATTGCTCAGGTGGCCTGCAGATGGCTGGGTTTGCTGGTCTCAGCTGGTTCATTTGTGCTGGGGTGGCCAACTGCAGTCACGTAGGTGGCTCTGTTATCTCGGCTGGACTCTCAGACTTGGGCTCGGCTGATGGATCTCTGGCTGGGTAGGCTGGTCTGTCATCCTCCAGCAAGCCCCACCGGCATGTCCATTTCCAAGTCAAGTCATATGGTCATGCTCCAGGTCACGGTGTAGAGGACACTCTCAAATTTCAAGGCAAAGGGCATGGATGCAAGGAGACCATTCACTGGGGCCGTCACTGTAAGCATGCTACCTCACTGAGGAACCTCGGGCACCATACTTAACCTCTCAGACCAGCCCAGGCGCCTGTGGGCCTTGGACAGCACTGCTCAGAGAGGAGGCGTGCAGGGCCAAGCCTTTGGAGCCCGCGGGGTCAAATGGGGTGCAGAATCAGCCGGGGGGCTGCCAGGAAGCCTCTGCAGGCACTCCATCTTTCCCTCCGGCTGGTGCAGCTCTGTGCTCCAGCCCGGCCCGCCAGCTGGCTCAGGGACGCAGCCTCGGACTCGCGGGGCCTCTGCTTCCGCGGAGCCACTTCTTAACAAAGACCGTCCTTTAACATCTCAGGCGGCAGGTCTGCTGGCTCGCCAATTAAACCGTTCCTGTCCTCGCTGTGGCAAAGGCCGGGGAAAACAACTCTGCGATTCAGAGCACAAGTGGGAAGGACGCGAAGCGAGTTCATCATGAGCCGGCGCCGGCCTTGTACCCAGCTTTCCTCTGCTTCTCAGGGACACGGAGCACGACTCTCCCAAGATGTCCCGGGCGGCGGCCGCTCTGCCCAGGCCGGACGTGCCGCCGGCAGAGACGGCTCCCCAGCGCCTCGGGATCATGTGAGGGGTCAGGCTTGTTTTCCCGTAGCTTAGATTTCGGCAGGCAGAGCTGACGTTTTCTTAATTCATATGTAATCACCTGACAGAGCTGTCCGGTGGCTGTGCCTCGGGGACAGAGCGAAGGCCCAGGGCCCTCGTGGAGCCCAGATCCCTGGGTTCCCCTGCTCTGCAGAGCTGGAGGCGCTGCCCCCAGGCCAGGGTTCAATTAGCAGCTCTGATTTTGGAAGGTGCTAAAGAAAAAGGACATTCCTGCCTCACACCCCACCCCCACCCCCCAATTTGGATCCATTTCCCTTTGAAGCAAAGTCCAGTTGCCTCCCCAGGCCCCCGGTGAGAGCAGAGTTACATATATTCTCTGGTTTCCTTCTCAAGAGGTTAGTTTTAACCAAGTAAAGAAAAAAATTGACAGCTTTAAGTGAGATATGACTCACATGCCATACACTTCGCCCATTTCAGAGGAACAATTCGGTGGTTTTTAAGAGATTCACAGACATGTGCAACCCTCACCAGGGTCAACATGAGAACATTTCCATCATCTCAGAAAGCAACGCATACCCATTAGCAGTCCCTCGCCATCCCCGAAGCCCTGGCAACCACAAATCTACTTTTTCTGTAGACATCCTGATTCTGGACAGATCAAGTGAATGGAATCATAGAATATGTGGCCTTTTGTGAATGGGTTCTTTCAGTTAGCCTAAACTACGGAGATTTTTACAGTTTCGTTTTTGAAGGCAGATGACTGGGTTAGAACCCTGGCTCCGTAACCTACTACTGGCTGTGTAGTTTTAGGCAAATGGCTGAACCTCGTGGTGCATAAGTTTCCTCATCTTACCATAAGGCACGTGCCGTTACTCACTCCCATAGGGTTCGCTGGTTAACACGTGCTAAGGCTTTGAGCTGTGCCTGGGACACGGGACTCGGTTACTGTGAGTTCTTAGCATCTTTCTTGCCCAGGCCTTCCCTAAAGCCCTCTCTTGCTTTGTTTGGGGGGGCCTGCCTCTCTGTTTTTATCCCCTCAGCAAACTCGCACTGCAGTTTGCACCCCTCTTCCCATAGGGGCTGCACCCTGTGTGTGTGTGCCTTGCAAACTCTCAACCAAGTTTAGAGCCTCTGATAACCTACCTCCTTCTCCCCAGGCAGTCTTTTGGCCCCTCTTTGGGATTTCAGGTTCAAAATAGCTCAGAGAGCCCTAACCGCTTTGGCTCAGTGGATAGAGCGTCGGCCTGCGGACTCAAGGGTCCCAGGTTCGATTCCGGTCAAGGGCATGTACCTTGGTTGTGGGCACATACCCAGTAGGGAGTGTGCAGGAGGCAGCTGATCGATGTTTCTCTCTCATCGATGTTTCTAACTCTCTATCCCTCTCCCTTTCTCTCTGTAAAAAATTAATAAGATATATATATTTTTAAAAATAGTTCAGAGAATGCCACCTGGAGGGCGACTCCCTGAGAGTGATGAACTGGAGGAGGTCTGCCTGGTGCACTCACTGTCGTCCGCCCTGTGTGTCCTCAACATTTTTATTCTCAACTGGGGAGAGGGGAAGTGGCATCCCAGGCCTCGTTCAAGGAGCCACTCTTCCTTCATTCTAATTAGCTGGTGTGTGGTGACATATTAATATTGTTAACGATAAAAACGAGGCAAACACATTAGAAAAGGTCACAGGATAAAATCAAGGGAAACGGTGCTCCCAGCCCCAAGCGCTGGCGCTGCCCTTCTGTGTAACGGCTCCATTTATGCCGGGACTGTGGTTTCTTTGTGCGTTTTTATGTCTTTTCCATGTCTGGGTTTGTCTCCTCTGAGAGATCGTAAACTTCTAAAGAACAAGAATCACGTTGTCTCCTTTTATAAGAGTGTTCATTTTGTAAAAACCAAGTAAAAGTACAATTTTTAAGCGTTTCTTCTCTATGCCTATAATGTTCTTTTATTGACGGGAGGGTCCGGTGTCTGGGAAGTGTCCGGCAGACACCCCACCCCTCTGAACCTAAGCATGGCTTAGTCCTCATGCCCATACGTCTGTGTCTTCTGCCCCCAGAACTACCTATGCTGTATAAGGGGACAGGAAAACTCAGCCGTGGCCAGCACAGGGAGGGCGGGGGTGGGGGGGGGGGGGGATCAGGATTTCTCTGAAGCTTCAGGACCTAGCTTGCTTATCAGGCACCTCCCATCTTGAGACTTTCCAGGAATACTGTTAAAAAGTAGAAGTATGTGGGCCCTGGCTGGTGTTGCTCAGTGGTTAGAGCACCGGCCTGAAGGGTCATGGCCTGATTCCAGTCATGGACAAGTGCCTGGGCTGCAGGTTCCCCAGCCCCAGTGGGAGCACATACGGGGGGCAACCAATCAATGTGTCTCTCTCACGTCGATGTTTCTGTCTCTCTGTTTTCCCCTCCTCCCTTCCTTCGACTCTCTCTCTAGAAATCAATGGGGAAAATATTCTCAGGTGAGGATTAAAAAAAAAAAAAAAGAAGAAGAAGAAATGTGTGGACAGCATTTTCCTCCCTGCCATATGGGGCTTCCGGGGGGAGAACCCGCGCTTTAGTCTAGGCCTTTGCTTCCTTTCAGACTCTTGGCAAATGAAGGAAGAAGCATTCTGTGTAGTAAGGCATCGTCGCGGCCGGACCCAGGGCCATAACGTATAACAGAAGTGGCTAGCATTACCGAATGCTTACCGTGCGCCAGGCCCGTTCTAGGCACTGTGTGTGTGACTATCGCAGCTCATCCTGACAAAACCCCATGAAGGAGAGATGTTCCTTTTCCAGGAAGGAAACCGGGGCACAGAAATGCAATAGGACCTCAAAGTCCCACAGCTCATAATGGTGGGACCAGGAACAATCCCACACCAGCCACCCCTGAGAACACAGTAGAGCACCCTCCTCCAAGCGCAGTCCCGGTTGCCCGGCCGCAGTGGCTCAGTGGTGGAGCTTCGACCTATGAACCAGGCGGTCACGGTTCCATGCCCAGTCAGGGCACGTGCCTGGGCTGTGGGCTCGATCCCCAGTGTGGGGCGTGCAGGAGGCAGCCAATCAATGGTTCTCTCTCATCATTGATGTTTCTATCTCCTTCCTTCTTCACTGGAATCAATAAAAATATATACATAACAACAACAAAAAAGTGCATTCCTGGTTTGAATGGTGCTTCATGGTGGGCAAAGCACGCAGTTGCGTTTTTCTCACCAGAGTCTCCTCATCATCTCTGTGAGGTAAGGAGCAGGTCACCAGGGCCCGAGGGGTATAGGTCAAGGCCTTGGATTCACCGACTCCTAATCTCTTACATTTGTCACTTCTTTCCTAACCGTTCAAAGGAAGGGAAGGAACTTCTCATTGACTCTTTGCAACAATAGTTCGAGCAGTAGCATCCCAGAAAGGTCCGGAGATGGAGAGACGCTCTGGGATTCCGGAGGGCTGGAAATGGCGTCCCCACCTTGAGTGTGTAGCCCACATTTGGGGGCCTATTGTTTTCCATACGTGGTCTACCACAGGAGGTCTATGAATATGCATGGGGAAAGCGTATTTTTTTATTTTTCAAGTGAAATTTAGCATTTCCTTCCACTTATGGGCAAAGACAACGAACCACAGTTGTATTAGCAGTACCGTGACTTTGTCACCAGTAGGAATCACAGGTATTTTCATCCTTGTGGTACGTCCGTCTCAAAATATCATTTACACTCATCACTACTTTGAAATTATGGTAGTTGAAGCATGGCACTAGACTTTACTATGCAATGCATTAATAAAGTACATGTTAGCATTTTGTTTTTTAATATTTTGATGACTGTGTTTAAATGTAGTTGGTTTCTGTCCTCATCCCATGTGCTTGGTTTTATGCATTCGGGGCATTGTGCGGAAAAGGGGCCCCCAGGCTTCCCCAGGCTGCCGAGGTGTCCGAGGGCCCCAGTGAACTTATGTCAACAGTTCCCAGGAAAGCACTTTGGGAGGTTTCCAAGACCAGAATGCAGGGGGCAGGTCACACACACACACACACACACACACACACACACACACACACACACACCCTCGCTGGGAGGAGGGGAGGGAGGGCGTTTCCCCCGGAGCCAGCGGCCCTGCGGGGTCCTGGCAGCCCTGTGACAGATGCCTTGCTGAGTTCTGTTGCTCTGGGCTCCCTGGGAAATGGGAACCAGCTCCCCCGACTCAGGGCGAAGAAACAGCTTCAATTAAGCCAGAGAAACACAATTTATTACCAGCATGTTTTCAGTTCCAGGCGATGCCTTGAAAAGGTCAGCTTATATGAATATTTAGAAAAAGCAAGATCATAAAATAAGAGGGACTTGGTATTTTGCTTCTTCTTTTTTTTCCCCCCTTTGACAAAGAAAATTCAGGCTCACTTTTAACATTTGGCAAACTCCAGCACTTTTTACTTGACCTGCATTAACTCTTTTAAAAACGAAGATGTTTTTGGTCCTGCAGGACTGGGTAGACCAGTTGGTTAGAGCATCATCCCGATAGGCCACGCTTGCAGGTGCCATCCTCAGTCAGGCACATACAGGAGGCCACCAATACATGCATCAATAAGTGGAGCAACAAATCAATGTTTCTCTCTCTAAAAATCAATACATTTAGATAAATAAATAAAAGGAAAAGGTTCAGAGCGGCATTTGAGGAGGTTTTGTGTGAAGGGGATTTTGTCGCCTTTGAAACCAGAACAGCGAGACCGAATCACGGGGCCGGCAGCCTCTGGCTGTCTATTGTCCGTCGGAGGCGGGCACAGTAGGACACATCTGCTTGGATGGCCTTGTTCGGGGCATAATTGTTTTGTGTTTATTTCAGCTGAGGCTACTGTTTCTATTCGGGGCTTTTAACCAGTGAGTCATCTTTTGAAAATATAAATTTGATGGAGTCAGTTCTTCCTTTAAAACCTCTCCTGGCTCCCGCCTGCCAGAGGAGAAAGTACAAAACCCTTGACCTCACACCAGGCCCTTCCTGCTCTGTCCACAGCCTTTTGTCTTTGGCCTCTGCGTCAACCTCTCCCTCCCCAGCCCTCCCTTCCCATTCACGTAGTGGTGGAGACTTACTGGATTCTAGTATATTTATTCTTTATTTCCTATCATACTTGCTTTAAAATAACTTTATTTGTATGCTTAGTAGGATGGGTTTTATTTAACCCCCTCCCCTAGGTTTTAAATTGCTGTATAGAATGTACAGTCCTGATGTTTTATGTAACCTTGATATATATGTTCTTTATAAAATTCTGGGTTTATTTTTGAAAAGGTGTAGATTATACATTTTAATGCAGCTCTTTATTCCGCTTTTCCTGTTTCCTTTTATAACCAAATCGGAAAACTGAATAATGATTTCCTTATTGCATTGGCATAAGCGCTCACGATTGGTAGAATGCTCGTCTCGTAGCTTCTCTGTGATGTTAGCTAACCCTCTCTTCCTGCATTTTTCTATAGCCTTCCCCCTCCCCAGATCTCTTCCGCGGTGGATGTGGTTTGTGTTTTTTTAATTACATACAACAAATATTTCTTGGTGCCTCCTGCCCACCGGACACTATGCCAGGTGTAAAGAATGGAGTGAACAGCCCGGCTCCCTGTCCCTGCTCGCTCAGCGTCCCATCCACAGAGCCTTCAACCCATAGAGAGACAAGAGTTTTACATTGAGTTTTGGCACGCTGATTATTTTTCTCACATCCCCACCCTGTGTTCAATTGCTTTGTAGTCTCTGGAGACAAACTTTACTGGGAACTAAATAAGACCACCCTTTGGTGCCTCCAGAACATTCCTCTTATTGGGCCTGGCTCCTTTGGGTAGAGGTGCCTTTAGTCTCTTAAATAATCAATAACAATGTTTTGGTTTACCCACTAAATTAGACCACTTCTATATAGTCCATGACCTCTTGAGACAGTCTGTAAAAAAGTTAATTACATATATATATTTTATAGATACATAATTGTACAAACACACTATGTATTGTAGTTCGAGTTATGTTTGAGGTCTAAAACAATGCTTCTCAACTTTAACCTCAATTTTAAGTAAAAAGTATATAGCTTTGCTTGGTAAGGTTGGTTATCGGTTGGTCTACTATGATTATTATTATTATCATTGATTTGTCTATCTGTTTTCAGTAGACAAATATCTCTCTCTCTCTCTCTTTTTCTTCTTCTTCTTCTTCTTCTTCTTCTTCTTCTTCTTCTTCTTCTTCTTCTTCTTCTCTCTTTTTCTCTCTCCCTCAACCTTTCCCTTTCTCTAAAATCCATTAAAAAAGCACATTTTAAAAAAAGAAATATATGAAAGTCCAGTTAATGGAAAATATTTTGGTTATGCATTTTATTCACTTTTCTGCTCCATTACTCCCTCTGAGGGCAGACAAGATTGCCCCTGGGTGCTGTGACAACAGGGCATGGACTCCTGATTTTCTTAATTCAACCAAAATATGGTATGGCACGCTCTTTGTCTCATTTGTTAGTCACTGTTATGCACTGAATTGCACTCCACACCCCCACCACCACCACCAATTTATATGTTGACTCCCTAACAGTATGTGACAGTATTTGGAGATGGGGCCTTTAAAGAAGTAATTAATGAAGGTTAAGTGAGATCATATGGGCGGAGCCTAACCCCATCGAACTGGTGTCCTAATAAAAAGAGAAAATTCAGACTCGCAGAGACACGGGGATGCGTGCACACAGAGGGAAGACCCTGTGAGGTCACAGTGGGAAGGCGGCCATCTGTCAGCCAAGGCGAGAGGTCCCGGGAGAAACCCAAACTGCCGACACCTTGAGCTTGCACTCCTAGTGAGAGACCTGTGAGAGAATACACGTCTGTTGTGTAGAGCCACCTCCAAGCCCACTTCTAAGAATTCCCCTCCGAGCAGATTCCCGTGTGCTAGCGGAGTCGGCATCCTCTCCAGGGTTCTGTAAGGCAGAGGCCAAGGCCAAGAAGACCCAGGCAGGGGCAGGGGCAGGGTCCAGAGGGAGCTCAGCTCTGTGGGACCCCCTGCAGGGTCCCCTTAGTGGCCGAGTGGCCGGACAGCTGAGCCCGGGCCCCGGACGATGCAGGAATCCCGGCAGCAGTGACTGGGCTCTGCTCGGGAGTGTTCACTCGCTTTCCCATGAATCTTAACAAAACATCCGAGAACTAAATGTGAGACTCTCTCTAGTAGAGCCACGTGAGGCATGCGTCTGGCACCCACGAGTGAGGAGCCAGACGCGTCCCCCATGCCAGCTCCGCGGTGCCTGGCTACTTGGACTTGGGTGTCAATGCTCACATTGCGTGCTCTGCTCCTGCCACACGGAACACGCCAGCCCGCGTGCCGCTTCACCGCTGCTCGGGGGATTTTCTACCACTTACGTCTGAGCATTAAAATTCTGGAGTCTTCCCCCACCACGGAAAATAAACGGGGTGGCTCTGTCCTGACTCTGACATGTCCCCAGGACGGCAGATGGAGAACAGCCCTGCACGGCGCCCAGTCCCCTGCGGGCCGGGTGTGCACACACCCAGCTGGCTGGAGATGTGCTGACGGGCCCCGCGGAGCGGCGCTGGGCGGCGGGCGGAGGGAGGCAGGGCCCTCCAGGCCACGCACCACCGCTGAAGCAGCAGGCCTGGCCACGGGGCTCGGTGGTGGCCGCTGGCATCTCGGGTGTCAGGCGCAGTGCGGCTCCGGTGGAGTGCGCTTCTAGGTCCCTTCACCTTTCCCAGGTGTTCGCTGAGACCCTCCTGTGCGCCTCGCTCTGTGCCTTCCTGATCAGGGGTCGGAGCTGGAACGGGTGGTGACAGAGCAGGAGGAGGGTGAAGCAGGTCCCGCTCTGAGAGAGTGCAGATCCTACAGAGAGAGATCCTCCTGCAAACACGGGGACCAGTACAGGATGATGCTGGCCAACCAGGGACCTCAGAATGGGCGGTGAGCAAGAAGCGGCCCCCAGGAACCCCTGTAACTTCTCCAACAGGACACCCGCACCCCACTCTCAGATGCACCCTTTCTCCTCTATCTCGGATGCCGATGTGGGCAAAGGTGGATTTGCCTTCCTAACAAAATGGAACAAGTGGGTCTCATGGCCCAAAGCTACATCAATACAGACCCTGCTTCCCAACTTTTCATTACAGGGGCTCCTCCTCCCATTAGGAGGGACGGTCCAAGGGGTCAGCCCCCCGCCCCCATGACCCCTTGCCCAGGACTCACAGGTGTAAGGAGCAGGAGGCCAGGGCGTGCAGGTGGGAGGGGAAGGACGGGTCCAGGCCAGAGGGGAGGAGATTCTGGCAGCTCAGGGAGGCCGGGGGCGGGGGGGGTGGGGGGTGGAGGTAGACAGAGGTGGAGCCAGAGGACCAGTCGCACCTGGCACATTTCAGCGGTGCTCAGGCCGTTTGGAAAGATCACGCGTTTTCATATTGACGTAGGCTTTTGGGTGGCCGCGTCTGCCGTGGGTAGGCAGTGGCAGGGTGCCGGCAGGGCTAAGGAAAGGCAGGCTTGTCTGGGGCCCGAGGGAAAGCCTTCCGGAAGAGAAGGCAGGTGCCGTGGTGCCCGGAACAGCCTGCCACCGGTGGGGGCTGGATCCACCCGCCACAGGTGGGTCCTTTGAGGTTGGTTATGGTCTGTGAGCCCACAGTCCCGAAGTACCCCCATCGGACCGAGGAAGAGCCCTGAGCCCAGCCCCTGGCGCACGGGGTGCCCATGGGAGGGGCCGTGTTCGAATGTCTCAGCTTTTTTTTTTCTAGGTTTCACTGTTTCCTTTAAGGATGCCGTGGCAGGACAGAGAATGCTGGGCTTCAGTTTTCCCATCTTCACAAGGAAGGGCTTATTGGGCTAAAGGCCTCCTGGTGTCCCTAGTGGCTTCGGCCTGTAGATGAAAGGGGCTATGGCCAGGATGGCGGCTGCCCACCTGCCGTGCTAAGAAAACGAACTTTTCACCCACATAGACGGTAGGCCCCCACTTTCCCAAAGGAAAGCTCTCCGGAGGAGTTTTTTAGCCAACCGGAATATACACACATGTTTTAGCATATAGAAGGAACGGTGTACTTGCAATATTTAATTAATTGCCGTAGTTGCATACCTTTAAAATTATAAAATATTCACTTTTAAAAACAACCTTTCCCACTTATATATTTTAGGAGTCATTATTCAAACCTGCCGTGTGCAGTTCCAATCCCTGTGTGTGGTTTGGTTCCCAGGGTATTTTATTATTATTATTATTATTATTATTATTATTACTAGAGCGGCTTCTTGAGTCCTCGTTTCCATCCAAGTTGTCAAAAGATGGCACTCTTTGAATTTGGGGATTGCACCTTCCTTTAACATTTTATCCCAAGCCCTAGGGTTCGGTTCCCATAAATGGAGGCCATTTTTGTTTTGTTTTTTTTCCTTTCCATTTGCCTTACAGGGGAATATTCACCATCTCTCACAGCGCTTGACCATTGATGGGTTTCTCGTTAAAGTGATCCTTAAAAGTCTTATTCACAACAACATCCAGACACTGAAATTATGAAGTCACAACCCCAAGAATAATTCTTACATCTGTGTTAACAACATCAGGTGGGGGAGAAGGCACTCTAAAATGAGCCTTTTTACCGACATAGTTGTCCACGGTATGTTGGACATACTGAAAATAAGGCAGCGCCCGTTTGTTCGGAGGAGACGTGGGAGATGAAGGGGACACGTGGCCATGTATCTGGGCATAGATTAAAAATGTTACCTCCCCAAATTCTTCCTTAAAACCCAGCAGCTTGGTACATCGCACATCCCTGCAAGTCTTCACTGCCTGTTTGGCGGCCACTGTCTGTGGATATGGTCGGAGGTGTCCGATGGAGTCAGAGCCCAGGGGATGCGTCTGGGGTGCGTCTGCTGGGCCCCCCATCTCCCGCCATTTTCCAAACACCAGGAATTCCAAGCCCCTTTTGGCCGTCTTTCCACCAGCCCGCCACTGGGCTTTTGTGTCGTGTAATGAGCGCGGAGCCTTTTGGAAATACGCTCCGCGCCCCACAAAAGGAGATAGTCACATAATCAGAAACGATTCCATTCCGGCACTTCAGCGCTGTCGCCGCGATTAATGCCCATTATCACTGTATTACCCGGAATGTGTCTAACAGTGGCCGTCGCCAACCCAGGGGCCTGTCCTGGAAGGCGTGTATTCTCTCGTCCCCGTCACACAGCATATTGTGTTGTTGCTGTTTGAGATTTTTTTTCTTTTTCAGGTAATTGGAACCTGCTGCATTCTACTCTGAAAAGCAATGTAGCAGGTGAAGCCCCGAGAGGTTCCAAGCCTCGGTTTCCATCGGGGAAATAATGCCGTTTCCATGCAAAATGATTATAATATTATTCAGTGATTACACGGGGGTGGGGGGCAGTCTGTTTCCGTTAGACTTCTGAAAGTGGCAAATTGAATTCCATCCGAGTAATCAGACGCCGCGCGCTCCCAGCACGGCGTGTTGGCGCGTGGCGGCGGCCCGTCTCCCCGCGTCCTCCCCAGCCCAGGGTCCCCAGAGCCTTTGCTGACCGCGGGGGGCAGACCTCAAGGGCCAGGGAGTGTATTTCCTGGCAGCAGCTCTCAGCCGGTGAGAGATGGGAGCTGCCAAATACTCCAGCTTCCTGGCAGCCCAGGTGGGCCAGCGGGGAGGCCTGTCCCTCTCTGTGCACAGGGCCCAGGGGGGCTGGCCCGGGAGCCCGCCGTGGTGACCACTCAGGCAGGGCACTTCCCTGCCTCCCTTCCTCCCTGGCCTCCCGGAGCGTTCTGGAACCCCTCCCCAAACAAGCCACTTGCCTCAAAGCCTTGTCTGGGTCCTGCTTCCAAGGAGAGGCACATCCTGGCCAGCCTCAGCTCCCTCCTTCCCGTCTTCAGGGCTCCGGGGCCGCTCTGGACCCCTCTGTCCTGGAACCCGTTCTGTGTGGCACTCAGAGGTCTCGGCGTTCCCAGGAATCATCCTCCTGAAAAATGAAAATTCTGATTTTTTTATTTGATTTTATTTTATTTTTTTTGGTCGGGAAGGTAATGGGTCTAATTTATGTCTCCCACCTCCCCTCTTAATTATTATTACTCCGTTCAAGGGAGACAAGGTGATTTAATCACGTTGTATCTAACATGCCCATGAAAAATGTCCTCCTGCTGAACAGGTAGCTGTGCGCTCTTAGATAATTTATATATAATTTTAATAGATTTGTCAACAGCAGCCCTTCCTCGTCTAAACAGGCCGCTTGCCAGCAGATCGCTTCATTTGCTCCTCGCTGTTATTTTTCATACCTGGTTGCCGCGCGGCCGACAGATAGCAGATGATCCCATTACCAACGCGTTTGACACGGCGTGTGCTGCGGGGATGAGCAAACGCAAGGTCGATGGCAAGCGGCGTGCGCCTCCTTCTCGCTCAGAGGGCGGGGTCCCAGCGACCGAGGCACCAGGACAGGTGCGGAGGCCGCCTCCCCGGAAGCCAGGTGCTCAGGGAGCCCTCCCTCACCTGCCGTCACAGGGGCTGCCAGGGTCCAGCCCCTTCCCCAGCCTGGGCATCCCCTGCTGGCGGTTCCTGCGTCTGCCCCTCTCTGTGGGAGGGTGCCCAGCCCGCTCATGGGGCAGGCTGTGGGGCGGGGGGGGGGGTGGGGGGGGGGGGGATTGCTACCCTAAGGCACCCATCATCGAATGAGAGGGAGAGGTGATGAATAAATGCCAGCTTCCTCCCTCACTGCAGGGTCCCCAGCAGGATTAAGCCCCAGTTGTCCAAGTGGTATCCTACTCATGAATACGTCCTTGATTGGCTCTTCTCCTGTCCTGTCTCAATCCCTCTTCCCTCAGTGCTTCCTTGGATCAGTCCCCTCTCCAACCCCCCAACCCCCTCCCCCCCCCCCCCCCCCCCCCCACACACACACCCAGTGAAAGAAATCCTTGCCTCCAAATCCATGTTTTGGATCCACTTTGGAGGCAAAGCCAAACGAAGACGCTTGCCCCTCTGGATGTGTCCATATGGATCTTTCTCATCTTCCGGGACTCAGATTAAGCCCTGACGTGGCGCCCCTGCAGCGGGGAACGGTCCCTCCCTGGCTGCCTTCCGCCCCACTAGCATCGCTAACAGCGCGCACCATCTGCAGCCAGGGCCCTCCTGTGCGTCCTGAGCAGGGAGCATCCCCCTAAGAGGCACCCACACACGTTTGTGTCTTTCCACAATGCGAGGCTGATTGGGGGACCCTCCCCAGTAAGCCAGTGGAGTCACAGGCAGGTCACACAGAGAGAGGAAGTTCACGCGATAGAAGCCAGCAGAGCGAGCCTCTAGCACAAAGTCCCCGCCACTGGTGGCATCTGCTGATGGAGAGGCGGGCGGGCAACTCAAGCCGGGCGGCGGCAGTGGCAGCAGGCGTGCGAGGGCGTGGAAGCCCGGCAGGGCTCCGAGCGTGACCTGGGGTACAGCCAAACTTGAGTGTTGGGTGGTGGGAGCTTTGAGTTCTTGCAGCCGCTCATATCAGTGTCCTGATGGAGACCTTATCCAAGTGTCCGGGCCCCTCCTAAGGGCGTTCCTATTGTACCCCCATACCTCAGTCTTGACATAGCACTTGACATGACCGTCCAGGCTGACGGGGACTCGACCTCGGTTGTCCAAGGCACCCAGTCAGTCCGCTCTGCCCTGCTCTGTGCGCTGTCTGTCTGCCTGTGAGTGTGTGATGGGCAGATGCCAACTCTGCCAGCTCCCAGCTCACCCGAAACCCATCTGAGAGCTGATGCTGCTCCAGCCACATCCTAATTTGGGGTGAAGACCAGAGATGCCCAAGGAGTGGCGGGTGGGGTGCACCCTTGGGGGAAAGAAAAAGTACAAAGTCCAGCCAGTGTGGCTCAGTGGTTGAGCATCGCCCTATGAACCAGGAGGTCACAGTTAGATTCCCACAGGTCACAGGCCCGGATTTCAGGCTCCATCCCCAGTAGGGGGCGTGCAGGAGGCAGCCGATCAATGATCCTCTCTCATCGTTGATATTTGTATCTCCCTCTCCCTTCCTCTCTCTAAAATCAATAGAAAATATATTTTGGAAAAGGAAAAAACACAGAAACCCCCTCCTTTCAAAGACAAACACGAGCGCTGATAGATTCTTTGCGCCATTTCCGGCTGCGGGTGATGGCCAAGTGGGCGGGTTGTGTTCTAAGGGAAACGTGCTCTGTCGACGCCGTAGTCTTGGCCATGCCGGCTTGTGACAGGGAGACCCACACCCGCTTCCACACGCCCTCCCTGGAGCGAGAAGCGTGTCCTGTGTACTAAGCTGTCACTAAGCCTTTACGAGGCATCTGTGTGTTTCTTTTGATCAACCTTCAGCTACGTTCAAGCCAACGATAATTTTATAAGAATCCCAGATGATATGTAGTATTTTTATTGGCTACTTCACCGCTAAATGTTTCCTCTAAAACTGAAGAGGAGAGAAATGACCAGTCTCCCCTAACAGAGGAAGAAGCAGATGGCTCCATGTGACCGTGGGGGAGAAGCAGTGAGTGGGGCGGGGTCTGAAGGAAGGCGCCCCCTCCTGGGCGTGTGCCCCTCCTGGACATGGGCCGGTCGGCCGGCGGGAGGGCGATTTGGTTATGGGGTTGGTTACCTGGGTCCGTTCGCCTCCTGCTTCCACGGGGTTTTTGGAGGCCATTAGTATTCGAAGAACCTACAGGTACCTTTGTTATGGCTGTTTTTTTATCTCTTAAATGTACATATAAATGAGTATGTATTATTTATAGATGTCTTTGGGTTTAGAAACATTGAGCGGGAGAAGTAATGCAGCAAGGAATATTTGATTTACTGCTCGCCGGAGAAGAGAGAGAAGACGGGACTTCCTGCGGGAAGGAAGGCGGGCTGGTGATAACTTGTTTAACCTTCAGAGGGGACTTTCCTGGAACCTTCGTTGCAGTTCAACGGTGGAGGAGTGACCGGGCGAGAGAAAGAACCGTGGCCGGGGGCCAGGAAGCCGGCCTCGTCGGCCCGGCTGCCCTCTCCCCAGCTCTCCGACCTTGAGCTTGTCACTCACCTTCTTTTGCCTTTGCTTTCCTGCCGGTTATCTGGACGCCAGGCCGGGCCAGGCTGCGTGCGGCTCAGTGCGTTCGGATTGGCGGCTCGGGGCCCTGGCCCGACTCCTGGGTTGCTGGGTTAGTTTGCAGAAGTGTGGTGAGCGTGGCGAGCCGTGGCTCTGCGCTTTTCTCAGAAGGAACGGGAAGCCACGGTGCGATCAAGCCACTTGCCTGCACACGCTGGTAGCGATGAGGAAACCTGAATTAGCTTGGAACTCTATTTTCGGGTCCTGGGCTGTTTCTGTATTGGCCAAGAAAAACAGAGAATGTACAGAAATTCCCGGGAATGGCTGCTTTCTGCCTGGGGACGGGGACGCATGCCTGTCTGTGGTTTATTTTTAAATGGCTAACTCATCATCTCTGGGTAGAAAGTACTGTCGTCTCCAAGAGCTTTTCTTTCACAATTTTTTTTCCTCTGCGAGTATGGAAACAGCCTCCGATCTATTCACATAAAACAGCTTTCCTGGGTGAGCAAGCAACACTTCTCCGCCTCTTGGGGGTAAGAGGGGGTTCCAGCCCCTGGCCTTCCAGGCTTGGGTTAGGAGGAGAGTGGGAGGGGGGCGTGGAAACCATCACAGCAGGTGCCCTCGGGCCTGGAGTCTGGTTTGCCAATGGTGGGGGGGAGCGGGGAGGAAGGATGGTCAAGGCCGAAACGTCCTCTTGAAGGAAATGTGGGAGATAGCCGGAGGGAGCAGGGGGCGGTCCCTGACCAGTGTCCTATCACCCTAGTCCTCCCACTGGCTCAACGGACTCCCACGGAAGAGTCCCCCTCGTTCAGGTGTCCCCCTCATTCAGGTGTCCCCCTCGTTCAGCTGTCCACTTCGTGCTCACTTCTGCGGGGGATGGTAGGAGAGAAGGCACCCCTAGTGTGACTCCCAGTCCCCCCGAGGGCGCTGCGGGTAAGCCAGGGACATGTGTGTTCGGTCGGCAGGCATGGCGGCAATAAAGGTTAGAGCCACCTGCTGTGTGTGCTGAGTGCCTTTCTGACAATGGGGATGATATTGAGTAATGTCATCCCCATTGCACAGTCGAGGAGGTTGAGGCAGGCGTGGGAGTGGAGAGGCGGAAGTCGCCGGGTGGTAGAGACTCAGGTCTCTGGGGTGGTACATCCTCCGTGCTCATGACCGCTGCGCGGCCCGAAGGCAGCCCTGAGCCGGGGTGCAGGGACTGGGATAAAATCCGGAATGAGGCTCTCACCACGGCATGCAGGCCATGAGCGAGGCTGCAGGATTCAGGCTGGAGAGAAGGGGTTCTCAGACTGCTCTGTGCTTTGCGACGGGACCAAAAACCCACTGAGCCTAAGAGCCAAGGCCCAAAGGGGCAGGGGATGCTGAGGGACCCTGGGCACGAGCCTGGCTCGTTCTAAGCCTGCAGTGAGCAGACGCTGGGCCCAGTGAACGTGTTTGGCGGCTGCCTCTCCCGTCCCCACCACTGTCTCCCACCCCCTGACGTGCACAATGGTGGCCCAGAAAGAGGGCTCAGGGTGTTTTTGGATGTGGCTACTTGAGTGTGTGGGGTACAGGTCAAAGCCTCCCATGCAGAAACGAGGGTCCGTCACCCTGAGCCCCAGGGTCGGTCACCAGGAAAGGGACGGAGGTGGGAGGGAGGAGGAGGTCCTCCTCTCTCGGGGTCCAGCCTTGAGGCAGGCTCTTGCCCGGGTGTGATTCCTCTGTGGCTGATGCCAAGATGGGGGCCACGCCCTGGAGCAGGGATGGACCCTCTGTTCGGCCGGGGTGGGGGGGGCAGAGGGCAGCTTGTCTGGCCGCAGATCGCTCCCTCTTCCCACTGCTCTCACCCACCTCCTGGCCCCTGTGGTGTTTGACTCCCCAACACTCTAGACAAGTCTTGTTGAAATAGTCTAGCCTGCCCCTGCCCCGCCCGTGTGGTTCAGCGGTTGAGCGTCGATCTATGGACCAGGAGGTCACAGTTCGATTCCCGGTCAGGGCACTTTGCCTGGGTTGTGGGCTCGATCCCAAGTCGGGGGCGTGCAGGAGGCGGCCGATCAATGATTCTCTCTCATTATTGATGTTTCTCTCTCTCTCTCTCTCTCTCTCTCTCTCTCTCTCTCTCTCTCTCTCTCTCCCTTCCTCTCTGGAATCAATAGAAAAATAAATTTAAAAAGGAAGGGAGGGGGGAGGGAGGGGGGGGAGGGAGGGAGGGAGGGAGGGAGGGAGAGTCTAACCTGGCCCCCGGAGTGTCAGGGAGAACCAAGGCAGGAGACTCTTCACACGTGAGTCAGAGTTTGAAGTGGGCAAGGTCACTCTGGCCAGCCTAGTGGGCACGGAGCCTCCAGAGCTGCCCACCCCACACAGTGACCTGGAAGGTGCTGGAGAAGGGAAGGAGAGGAAACCCATACCCACCACAATCCAGCTTGGCAGCGTGGGCAGCTGGCCCCCCGACTGTAAATTAGGGACGTGGGCGCCCGCCTGCCTGGCCTCCTCCCCGGCCTCTCCGGGGTCCGCATGGTGCTCTAATGAGGGAGAGGAGATGCAGAAACACTCCAAAGAGCCCACGGCACCAGCACATGGGAGGCATCGTCATGAAAAGCTTAAATTTATGGATCTGAAGGAGAAGCAACATCTGGGAAGGAATTATTGCCATTTAAAGGGGAGGATGCAGGCCTCTTCATAAGAGCGAAATCTGGAAGCAATGTCTGATTTTTTTTTTAAGTGATTTGTATTCCAATCATGACTCTGGGGTGTGAACTTCCAGATGTTCGAAGCAAAATTGTTGAAAACGAGCTGAGTCTTGAGGGCATTTTCCTCCCTTCCACGGAGCTTTACTGAGCAGCTACTACGTGCCAGCGGCTGCTCGCTCTGCTGTCATCTTAAATGCCACTGTGGACCTGGCAGTGAGGGCCCCTGGCGCCCCTGCCCCTCACCTCATCTTAAATACAGTCTTCAGAAAGTGAGAGGGTCACCCCAGTTCTGTTTCAGTGGCCAGCAAGTCTGCATTAACTGGGGGTGTGGGGGTGAGAGGCTCCGGTGCTGGCCCTGAGTGGTGGGCTGAGTCCGGTGAGTCCCAGTTGATGTAAAGCGGGCGAGGTTTGTGAACTTGCAGCTTTTTGTTCTGGAATGTTCGGTCTGGTTTCTGGCAGAGCCTTGGCATAACTGAGGTGCCAATCAGGCGGCATCTCCCTTATCTGCCCATTATCCCAACCAAACCAGATGAGAGGGGCCGGGAGGAGGGCCATCAGGAAGCCCTCGGGTGATCCTCGTTCCCTTATCTTGACATTCTCCGGTTATTTACCCAAGAGGGTGTACTCCAGAGAGTCCAGAAAAACTTCTGGAAAGGAGTTTTTAGGAAGCAAAGGAGTGGCGGCAGATGGGAGGAGGTCCCAGGAGCGGCGTGGGGGGTGGGAGGAGTCTGAGGGACAGGGTGCCTGGGGAAGCAGGGGACACTGGGAAGAGTCTGGATCGCCTGCGTTCTCTGGGACCCCAGCCATGGAAGGTGGGGGGCAGGAGGTGCCGTGACCCTTTCTGGGACTGAGCAGAGCCTCTCTGGTGGCAGAGGGCCGCTTGGAGGGCTGTGGCTGTGGTCCAGGTGCGAGGAGGGGAGGCCTAGCCCCGGGCAGCACTAGCGGAGATTAGAGAGCAGGTCTCCATGCGCGCTGTTCTGAACTGTGCTGTGCGGGGCAGGAGCTGGGGGGAGCAGGAGGAACGGGGCTTTAGGGACAGGAAGGGGCAGTGCTGTGCCCTTAGATGAGGGTCCCGCAGCAGCAGATTTGGAGGAAGTCGGTTCATGCATGAAGCCTCCACGGGAGGGGAGTGTCACGGATCCTGGAGTGGGGCCGGGGCAGTACCCTTAGATGTTACAAACGGTGCATGACCCTGCCCGGCAAAACCTCACTCCTTAGAACTGAACTTCTTTCATTAGAAAAACAAACAAACAAAATGGAATTGAATTGAATTTTTCTCTTGGGGGTGCCGGTAATGACAAAAGGTTGAGAGGACACTGAGTTCACTGCCATGGAGAGGCATGAGCTGCCGTGCTGCGGAGGGAGGTTGGTGGGCAGGTGTGGGGGGCCGTCTGTGAGTCCCGGCTCCTTCATGGAAAGAGGAAGTCCCTGCATTGCGCTGGGGAGGGGGGCTCTCCGAGGGGGCTCCATCTCTGCCTCTTCCTTCTCCCCTTTGAAAAGCAGTGCTTTCCGGACCCCGTGGCCCATGAAGCGCCACGAACCTGATGGATAAACCTTCTGAGAGTGTTTATTTGGGGGTTGGCCGGATGCCTGCAGCCTTGGGTGAGCCTAGGGTGGGTATTATTAACGGATGGCCTTTTCCCTCTCTTCCTAAAGGAGAGTGTGTGGATGAGAGCAGCCCTTGAGGGAGGATGCATTCAGAACAGACACCCACGCCCGGTGCCAGGCGTGCCAGTGCCGTAGGGTCCGGCACCTGGGCCGACAGGAGGGTGTGGGAGCTGGTTTCCTCGCTACAATTTTCAGCCTCCAGTACCTTCGCTTTATTTTTCTTCCAAGGAAGAAAGAACCCTCATTTCCCAGCTGGTGGTGGGGTGGTGAGCGACTCGGCGCTGGAGCTATAATTGGGCAGCATGGCTGCCCTGTGATCCCGTGTCAAACAGGAGAATCTCCTATCTTAAGGCAGTTTCCGTCCAAAACATTGGTCTCTTGGATAAAGAAGTAAAAAATCCTGGGGCCCTTGTTTATAATTCTCTGGGCTATCAATTTGGTTGATGTCAGGAACCATCTTTACTTATAGACTTAGACTTACAGTGGGGTCTCAACAATCGCTTTGAGTTTAATTTTGAGGAGTTCCTGGCATTTAGGCAGTTGCTGAACCCAAATGGCCCATTGGAGGGCCTTGCTTTCCCATTGGCCTTTCTGCCTTGTCAAACTCAATTAGCATCTCTTAGGTTCCTTGAGAGGGTGAATAACATCAGACCCATTTCACAGGCATTGACTGATTGCCCATTGAATTTTTTAAATGAAATTAAAGAGTCCCTCATCCTTGGGCTGTTTTCATTGTATTGGCTTAAGGAAGCTGTCGTTTGATGATGAAATTCGTAGAACAGAAAGGGTCAGTTTGACCAGAGATGTCAAAAGTCAAGTCCTGGGGGAGCACCTTCCCCTCACCTGGAAAGGGGGGCCTTACCTGTCTCCTGGGATGCCCTGGCTTCGTTCCCGAGATTCCTTTTCCCAGGCCAGAATCTTTGAAAACTTCAGCTTTTACAGTGTGAGCTTGGGGACACAATTATTACGGGGAATCGGTGTCTAGTCACTCACCTTAAAATCACTTGCTCAGAGTAGAACGCGTTTAGGTGCATGGATGTAGCTTCCCGGCCTGGGAAGAAGGAAGGACAATGAAGGAGGGTCTATGATACACCAGCATGTGAGGGCGCTGAGGAGCAGAGATTCCAATACTAAGATCATGTCTGTTCTCAGGGTGCCCAGGACTGGACAGCAAGGAGTAGAGAGGTTGGTTAGACAGAAGAAGTGCAAGAAGAGGAAATACAATCACTGAGACATAAATGAATGACATGTGAGCTGAGAACACGTAGAAACCCCCCAACGGAGGAGCTTCTGGCTGGGGTGGGCAGTGATGTCATGAGTGGATGCTCCTTGCCCTGGTCTCAGAGAGGGTGATAGTGATGCTGACATGTTGATGCTGAGCAGGAGAGGGTCATGTACCAGTGTCTCTAGTTTTAAGAATGGGGGCCCTAGCAGGTTTGGCTCAGTGGATAGAGTGTGGGCCCAAGGACTGAAGGGTCTCGGATTCAATTCCTGTCAAGGGCACGTAACTGGGTTGCAGGTTCGATCCCTAGCCCTGGTTAGGGCGTGTGCGGGAAGCAACCAATCAATGTGTCTCTCTCACATTGATGTTTCCCCCTCTCCATCTCTCCCTGTCCCTTCCCCCTTCCACTCTCTCTAAAAAGCAATGGAAAAATATCGTCAAGTGAGGATGAACAAAAGAAAAGAAGAATGGGGGAGGAAGGTTCATAGGAATTAAATAACTTCCCATGTCACAAAAGCAAGGGGCAGTGTTGGCATTCTCATTCAGATCAATCTGTTTCCGAAGCCCTGCTTTTAAGCATCTCTGAGAATGTATCTGTCAGGGTCTAGACAGGAAAAGACACATTCAAGGGTGTGACTGGAAGAGAATTAAGTGAAAGGACTATGAGTGTGGGGCATTATGGGTCTAGGCCTGAAAGGGCAGGGGGAGGAGCTGGTACTGGAACCCGGAGGGAGCTATGGGGAGCACTCCCATGCCAACCGGAGCCATGACCTTCATTTCAGGGACACAGCCAGCCCATGAAGACACTGCAGGGAGGAAGGGCAGTGGGGGGAAGCACCAAACCCCATCCCCAACCTCCTGCTGGTGCCCGCACTGGCTGAGCCCAACCAGAAACTGTGCCGGGTCTCAGAGCTCGAGTGATGCCCTCCGAGCAGGTCAGGTGAGCCTCCTGAGGCCCAGAGTGGGAGGAAGACACACCTGGAGGGGGAGACAGACGATGCCCAGCACAGCCTGCAATATCTGACGCGTCAGCTCTTGTTAGGATCTTTTCATAAGCACATTAGGGAAAAGTCCCAATAAACTCGGCTTTGTGTGAGGTTTATTTTGGTTCAGAATCTCATTTTAGTTATCTCCTCTGGAAGCGGCCTCTGGGACCACAAAGGAGGAAGGAGGAGGCCATTGTCATCGGAACAAGTTAGACAGCCTGGTGGCTTGCTTCTCTCCAAGCTCCATCCCGCACAGCCTGCAGAGCTGAGCCCCTGGGTGAAAGAGAAGGGAGCACATTAACCTCAGAGTGGTCTATCTCAAGAGCACGAGAGCGCCCTCTAAATCGGTGGCCAGGCTCGTCGGGCCCGTAATTGGCTAATAGCCTTTCCAGGGCCCGCAGGCCCTCGTGATCCAGACGCCCACCTCTCTAGCCTAGTCTCCCCTGGAATCCACCAGGCTCTTCCCTCGTGCCCCAAAAGCTGTGCCCCAGGTACCCGCACGCCCACTCCCTTATCGCCTTCCTGTGTGTGCAGATGTCATATTCCCATGAGACTTACCCTGACCCCCCCCACACACACACACACACACTGCACCACTATCCCCCAACTCCTCACACCCCGCGTTATTTCTTCTCTAGTACGTAGCACTGACCACCTTCTAATACGAAACACAACTTGTACCTCTTAAAAGTCTTTTGTTTATTGTATGTTTCCAACTACTTCTACAAGATGAGCTCCATGAGGCAGGAATTTTTTTTTTCTTCTTTTTTTCTGTTTTGGTCACTCGTGTATTCTCAGTGCCTAGACTACAGCCGACAGCCTGACGCATGGCAGGCGCTCAGTAGATATCTGCGGAATGAATGGGTGGATACATGAATGAATGAGATTCTCAAAGATCTAAAAACCGTCTGACCACCGTCTCCCAGGCCTCTCTCTTTCACCCACACGTATCTGCCAACGATCCTTCCCAGAAGCACATCGATCATCTTTATCGTCGCCGGTGCTGTCGATACCTTGTGGCCTAAAGCACAGATTTAGCCGTGGGCTTCCTAGACGCCGGGTAGAGGAAACGTACTCAGGACTTTGGCTCTGTGTCAAAGCTAAATGGCGACCTTGGCTTGCTTTGCTTCCCCGCAGAGGTTATTTCTCCATCGTAAAGGGAACACTCTATCCTTGGGAAAAATAATATTTTTGCCACCTTCAGCTTTAAAATGGCCATTTGATATGGCCGGCGTGCGCCTCTGTCAGTGGCAGCTGAAAAAGCGCTGGTTGAGAGGCTCCGAGCCAGGCCCCTGGCGCTGAGGGAGAGAGGCTCGTCCTGCGACAGAGTGAGTTTACAATAACTTATTTACCTGTCCAAACCCTTCCTATCACATTAAAGCTTCCCCCTGCCATCCGGGGCTCTGGAGGGCTAAGAGGAAAAAGGAAAATCAATTGATAATGATATATTCAGTTTAGAAAAATATATTGATTCCCGGGCAATAACAGGCGTGCGCTTCTGCAGGGGAGGGCGCCGTTCCTGTCGCCGAGAAGGCTCTCCCACAGAGGACACGTGAAAGGGGGAGCTGGGACTAGCCCGGCCCCTCCGTGATACAGAGCCTCTTTCTTCCAGGTATTACAGCTCTATGTTTTTTTAAAAAATTCTCTCCAAGGAAGTCATCCTGTGCCTCCTCAAGGTCTTCATGCCCATTGTCTAAAAAAAAAACAACACACGAATGATTTGTTTTTGCAGTTCTAGAGTTCGAGTCCTGTTGTCATTTCAGCTTTAGAGTAAAGACTTCCATTTCTTCTTCTTTCCCGTCTCTGGAGCTTCTTGGTCTGGATTAGATGGAAGGCAATGCCATTATTGTCTCCCTTATTCAAGGTCCATGGCTCACCTGGGGGGCTAGGGGTTTGTGTGTTGAGGAGGAGGGGGAGGGATAGCAGTGTCTGTCCCTGGCGGGTTCTGTGCTTACCACTTGGCCTCCCTTATCTTGGCCCACCCTGAGTGAGATGGTCCACCCTCGGAAATCCAAGGCAGCGACAAGCTTCCACGTAGGGTGGGAACAGCCAACATGTTGGAATTCCAAAAAGAACTTTCAGCTAAGGAGGGTGCCTTTTACTCACCCAACCCCACCTTTTCCCTTCTGTTTCCAGACGGTCTGGCCTCCGAGGGATGCTCACGCTGCGCTAAGTGCTGGTGGCCCTCGCGGGTTTTGCATCCTGAGGACGAATCCCGAGCTTGCCAGAGACGGACGGTGCAAGGTAGGTTCCTGCTCAGCTCACCTGAGCTGAGAACTAAGAAAGGCATCAGGCCTGGGCTCAGCCAGCGCTGCTTGCTAACACTGATTTTATGGGGGGATGTGGCTGGTTCCCTGGCTCTTTTGTGGGTGACTCCTTTACCACAGATGCAGGAGTAGCAGGTGCTCAGCGCCTAGCTGAGCCAATGCGCCTCGATCCTCCCAGAATCAGCTTCCAGCATTGTTGTAGCCCCTTTTCACTTTCCTGGGTCTTGGGGTTCCCGGGAGGTTGGATCTGGGAGTGGCCAGTAGCTAGGTGACCTTTAAGCTCCGCAAAACTGTAATTCTTCTTTTGTAATTTAACTTTTCTCATGGTTAAAATAGCATTTTCTTTTATTTTTTTATTTTATTGATTTGAGAGAGAGAGAGGAAGGGGGAGATGGAGAGAGAATCATCAATTAGTTGTTCGCCTTATTTATGCATTCATTGGTTGTGTCTTGTGTGTGCCCTGACCAGGGATCAACCCGCAACCTTGGTGTGTTGGGACAATGCGCTCACCAACTGAGCTCTCCTGGCCAGGGCAAAAATAACGTTATTAAAGTCATTAAAATATTGGTTCATGATAGAAACATTTTAAAGGTAGTACCTAAAATTACATGAATTATTATAATCTTGAGAAATAACTATTTTAGTGTCTCTTTCCGGGCTTTTTTCTTATGTACATATATAACATGTGCATGCATGTATGCACACACACACACACATACATGCACACACACAAAAGGGATTGCGCTTGAAGACATGTTATTTTGACCTTAATATATGTCACAGGTACCTTTTTTATGTTAGTAAATACAAATCTATAGTGTTCTTAAGGGCTTCATATATATATATATGTGTGTGTGTGTGTGTGTGTGTGTGTGTGTGTGTGTGTATACACACATATATATATACATACACACACAAATATATATATATATATATATATATATATATATATATAATGAAAGTGTAATATGCTAATTAGACCAGACAGCCGAACGACCTTCCAGATGACCTTCAGGACGAAGCCAGGGCTGCAAGGGGGCCAAGCCCCTTGCACGAATTTCATGCATTGGGCCTCTAGTATATATATATATATATATATATTCTACATTATTTACTTAACTAGTGGCCTGATGGTGGACATTTAGTTTGTTTTTGAATATCTCATTCTTAAATACCACAACAAACTTTTGTGTGTATATATCTTTGCATAGTCATGTGATTACTTCCTTGGCTTAAATTTATAAAGTCTGACCTAAAATTTTGATGCAGGATTCGCAAACCTAGATTATGAAGACCAGGTAGCCAGGAGCATTGAGGGGGACATGGACTACCTGTGAGGGCAGAAGTCGGATGGAAAAGAATCCACAGGATTTCTTTCACACACACCCAGCCACCCCGGGCTGTGCCAATAGAAGCCAGGGAGCCTGGAGCTGAAGTTGCCACACTCACCCCTACACCTTTGCCAGACAGTCAGGGGGCCGGGCCTGGAATGAACGTGGAGGGAGGGTTGGGGTCTGGGCGCTGGGACTCGGGACAGTGGAGCCTGAGCTGACCCAGGCTAGCATGTCTGGTGGCACCTGAGCCTTTAGAAACCCCTGGGCCAAAGCCACCTCTGCAGAACACACGGCCTGGTGCTGGGCAAGCACAGGCGGCGGTGGCCCCAGGGCTGCTGCGTTCTCTGCAGCGCCCATCCTGGTGCCCCGACCGGGAGCTCGTGGCCTCTGCCTGGGCCAGCTGATGGCCTGTATCCAGCTTCCTTCTGCAGCAGGGCCAGAGCAGCAGACCAACAGGGCACCTGCCAAGGCCAAGTTCTCTTCTGGCCAGAGGGCTCTCTTTGGACTCAGAGACGTGGGGTGTGGCTAGCCCCCCATTCCCAGAGCCCTTGCAGAGACGAGAAAACGCAGCCAGGGGAACCCTGGGTTGTGGGCAGCCATGGTTGTCAGCCAGAAGGAAGAGGAGGCTCCATGCTGGGTCCGGATCAGCTGTGGAAATGAAAGACACATCCACTATGCGATCCAGCCTGCTGCCACCCAGCAGCTCAATGGGGGCAGCCCGCGGGGGCAGATGGGTTTCTGGCCTCAGGAGCTGTGGGTTGTGCGCACATGCCTAAGGGCACCACTGACCAGCTGGACAGCTGTTCTGGTTGCTACCCGGTTGGAGGAGAGTTGGAAAACTAGACAGCCACGCCTGGATTTGGTGGGCGTGGCATTCCCAGCTCCGGGGGGGTGCGAGGAGGGGGGGACTGCAGAGGCAGAGTTAGTGTCTGGGAAAGAGCGAGGAGATGTCTGCACAGAAGTCAGCTTCCCGAGGACACGCCTTTGAGTTGTAGGCACGGTGAGTGAGGCGCCGGGGGAAGGGGCTGGAGAGGACGGGGCGATGGGTATGGGTGGTCTGTACTCCGCACGGAAGCAGGTGGCACACGCTCTCGTTCATCCCGGCCTTTGAGGTGCATGTATGTTAGGACGGGGAGGCACGGGCATGCCTGACCAGGATACACCTCGTAGGGCCTCACATCTCTGCATCCCCCAGACCACTGTCCCCACTTGAACTCCTGTCTGTCTCCCCACCACCTGGCCCGGGCCTGCAGGGCGCATCCATCTGGTTCATCTCCGTGCTCTCCCCTCCTCCACTCCCGCCTGCACCTGCCGGGGCTTCCAGCAACTGCATCACTGCACACCCAGCCGCCGCGGTTCCCAGGGGTGTCCTGGCACCTGGCCGGTGCTGGGCTGCGCTTTGCCCTCATGGGCAGGACTCCCACTGATTCCCAAGAAGATAGGGAGATGCCACGGGCCACCATGGCCCCGGGTGCCAGTAAAAGGAGGGATCACCTTCCTGTGGAAACTGGGCCAGATCCCTGGAGCCTGTGTGTCTCGCTCCAGAATGCAAACACGGGGGGAGGGCTGCTCTCCATAGGTCAGTGGTCTGATGAATGTCACCCTGTAACCAAGGGTGTGGGGCCCTGAACTGGCGAACAGGCGTGGCATCGGACCCCTGCATGCCGTGTGTGGCCCAGGCTGGGATGGCGCTGAGAGCACGTGGAGCTGAGGACCTGGTTGGTGCAGAACCAGAGGCTGAGCCAAGAATGGCGTTGACCTGGGCTTTGGCGGGGATGAGGGCCAAGCCCAGATCCCCATTTGTGCTGAGGAGCGCCCCGCTGTCTTCCCCGCCTCTGCCCACCTCAGGATCGGCAAATGGGCAGCCTTGCTGGTGTGACGGAGAAACTGAGCCCCTGCCCTTGGCTCAGGTGGGCTGCGCCACTCCTTCCTTCCGCCCCTCTCCCGCCGCTGCCTGTAAATGCAGGTGGTTTTGCCTGGCGGCCTCTCGGCGCTCCCTCTCTCCCTCTGCACCGCCGTCCCCGGGGCAGGGTTCTCGGCGGCACTGCTGCCCTGAGTCCCACCACGCCTTCAGCTGCGTCCTGAGGCTCTGCTACCAGCCCGAGCTGCATCTCAAACTCAGCCTGGCCAGCACGAGGCCAGCTCATTGCTCCTCCGACGCCGTCTTCGGGACAGCCCTCCCCCACACCCTCCCGGTTGGCGGTGAGTCTCCATCTCCTTTGCTTTAGACTCATCATCATCCTTCCAGGAGCTTGAGGACATGCTGTTATCTTGGTGCGTGAGGTCAGATGACCTTACTCGGTTCAGACATCACAGGACGGTGAGGGCACAGGCAGTGCAGTGGGGGGGACCTTTGACCGGGAGGCAGGCCACTGTGCTCTCATCCCAAGTCCACACTCGCTCTGTAAGCCCATCCAGCCCTCTGAGCTTCGGCCTCCGGCCTCTGTAGCTCCAGATTGAGAAGTCCTAGCCCCAGGGGAAGATGGACGATTCCAGAAGGAGGATGGTGCTCCCTGGGCCAGCAGCGCGCACCCTCCCGGAGTCGCCCGGAGAGCTTTAAAAAATAAGATGCTCTGGGCCCCTCCCCAAGACCTTCTCATTTACTTGCTCTTGTGAGGGTGGGCGTCGGTGTATTTTACAGGCTTAGCCACCGCTCTCGACTCAAAGGCGTTAGCAAATTCCTGGATTCTAAGCCTGGAAGAACTGAGGTGGAAGGTAAGGAGCTTTTGTGAAACGAAATTCCTAGATATTGTGTAGTTATATCGGATCAAGCCATCCGAAAGCTGGGCACCTTGGGTTGGTCACCTTGCCAGCCGCGTTCATCTCACCCCACCCCAGAATGCTTTTCCGTGAACCCTGCGGGCTGGGGGAAGACCTTGTTATCCTGTAGATCGCATCGGTGTGTCCACGTTTAGGATTCCGTGGCAGTTCGTCATTTATCGCGGCGCTGGGACCCTGGGGAGCGGTGGCTCTGATTCCAGCAGAGACACATTCTTCTCGGAGCCACTGTCAGCGCCTCAGATCGAACCGTTGGGACGGATCAGGTTCTCGCTTGCCCCTCCCCGGCCTGAGCAGGACTCTCAGCCCTGGCTGCGCATTGAAATCGCCCAGGGAAACGGTCCAGGTCCTGGTTCCCAGGCTCCATTCAGATCGGTCTCGGGACGGGACCCAGACATTCCTATTTTCGTGAAGCTCCCCAGGAAATTCCAGAGGAGGCCAAGGTCAGAGGCACTGCCACACCTGGAGGCCCAGCTGCGCCCCACCTGTGGCGAACAGATGGGACTGTGTGCACGTGGTTCCTGGACGAGCCGCCCCCGCCATGGCCTGCTCCTCCCCCTGCTTCCCGTTTGCGTTGTCTTGTGTGTATCCTTTTGAGTCCCCGACTTTCCTCTCTGGAAAGCAGTGAGGTGAAAACAAACAGGATGGAAAGCTTCCTGCTTTTCCCTGGCCGGGCCCTGGGCACAGCCCCTGCCTCTGGGAGGCCTCAGAGGACAGAGGGTTGGAGACCCCAGCCCTGCCCACAGCGCGGGGGTGCCTCCCCGTTCTGGTAACCGTGCAGTGGGGCGGGGTGGAGGGGGGGTTGCACCCAGTTCTGCCACGAGCTCTCCCAGCCCAGGAGTGAGGCTCGGTCAGCTCATAGCGTCAGTGCGTTGACGGGACTGGGGTGAAGAGAGGACTGACCGGGGTGGCGTCCTTCTGCCCAGGACAGTGGCTGGGCCTTCCTCGATCGGGGAGACCCAGCCCCGCCCCGAACAGCACGCTGAGATGATCAGCCGAAGGCAGGAGATTCGGGGGGTGGAATCGTCCCCCATTTCTGTAGCAGAGGCGTTCGGAAGCAGCACACACAGGGCAGTCCCCCTGTGCGAAGGGGCTGGGTGGGGTGCTCACAGCGCTCACGCTGCAAAACCGCCAAGCCGCCCTTGGCACCTGGGCTAGAAACAGCCTGTCTGCAGGGCTCAGGGCTTATTTGTGTGGCCAGATTTGATCTTCCAAGTGACCCGTCTACTTCCACCCCTTGCACCTGCCCCCGCGGCCAGGGCTGCGGGAACAGTTGTGAGTCTGCGTCTACAGGAGGGCACCTGGCTCGGGGGGGGTGGGGGGGAGGCAGGGGTATGAGGGGCACCTGGCCTGCACTCTGCAAGCCTGGCTGCGCACTGTGGGTGCTCAGAGGGAGGGTGCCCCTTCTAATGAGCACAAAAATGCCGAACAGGCTAGCGGTGCCCTGCGGGGCCCGTCCTGCTCAGGGAAGGTACCGGGCGTGCACGTGTGACCGTGGGAGCATGTGCGTCTGGCCCTTTTCGATGGCCTCGTGTAGTCCCAGGTCACGCGAACGAATGTTTGAGCGTTTGTCTTCTAATCATCCATTCTCTCTCTCTGCCGTACATGCCAGATGCCAGGGGCCGTGGGGCTGCATGTAGGAGGAACACCTACCTCCACTCATTCCTTCATTTCTGCAGCCACATTGTGTATTGTTCTGGGTTCGGGGTCCAGCAGAAAGCCCTGTCCCCAGGGAGCTAGCGGTCCAGTGGGGAGGCCAGCGAGTGAATGCGTTCTCATAAGATTTGATAAACATAACAACAGGGATTTACACGAAGTGCTACGGAGAGCAACTCGTTCACGCCACACATCTTCCTGAGCAGCCACTGCATGTCGGGCATCATTCCAGGCACTGGGGCACGGCAGGACCCTGGGAGACAAAATCCCTGACTCAGCTCACATTTGAGGGAATGAGAATCTCAGCAGCTTCGTTCGGTCAAAACCACAGGCTTCTGAGAAGAGATGACTCTAAGTTGGAAGTGGGAGTGTAGGAGTGTGTGTGTGTGTGTGTGTGTGTGTGTGTGTGTGTGTGTGTGTAGGGAACCGCTCATGCAAAAGCCTGGGAGGTATAACAAGACAAGAGAGCTCAGAGACTCTGTGGCAGCCTCATGCTCTGGGCAAGCACGGCCCCACCCCTGATGAGTTGGAACGTCCAAGGCCAAGGTCATAGGACTTACTTTACCTCCTCCTGTGACCTAGTGCTTTTGGTTTGCCAAGTGTCTTCACATCATTCCCTGGGCTTGGTCCAGAGGGGGGCCCAGGAGGATTGTTCCTGTCATTATACCAAGCAGCAACTTGGGGCCCAGAGAGGGTCACTGTCTTGCCCAAGGTCATGCAGCCGGTCAAACCAGACCGGGAACTAGAGTCCTTGTCTCCTGGTTCCTAAGCCAGGGGGGCCTCCTGCCTGCACCCCAACTCCCAGTCCTCGTATGGAAGCCTAAAGAGCCCTGACCAAGTGTCAATCACGCGCCTGCCTGTCTTCCACAAACATTAGCTGAGCACCTACTGTGTGTCAAGCCCAGCATGGAGTGACCATCGCCTGGGCCTCAGTGCCATCCCGACCCCACCCAGGAAGAAAGTCGGAAGAATGAGAACTGGGTGGTTGTCAGCCAGACCCAGGCTGTCCCTCGCCCGTGCCAGGCTGCACCGGGGACAGAATGACCATCGCAGGCCGAGCCCTCTCACCCAGGCCATTGGAGGCGCGTTCATTACAGCTGCCAGTCGCATCTGTACTCGGAAGTGAGCAGGACGCTGACAGGAAGGGAGAGGCGTAGCCTCACTCACGGCACGAGGGCGCTGGAGCCCGCCTGCGTGTGACAGTTGCCGCTTAGCAACCCTCACGGGCCCTCCTTTCGATTTGTAGCAGCTCATTTGGATAAAAGCATCTGGTTCCTAAGGTAGCAACAACAACAACAACAAAAAAAATCATTAAAGGCACATTTCTGCTTTCACGAAGTAACCTAGTAACGGGCGCAGGAGTAACAATTAACCTGAACCCCTTCTCCAGGTACACAGACTTGGTGGAGATGGGAGCTGAACGTCAGGACCAGAGACGGTCTATCCGGGGTCCCTCTCGGAGCCGTGCTCACAGAGGGCACCAGGCTGCCCCGCCAGCCAGCCGGCCCCAGGGCCCCGCCCTCCCATTAGCGCGCAGAGGAGGCATCCTGCCTCTCCATCCCAGAATGAGCCGTGCGATTATTTATTTAGCACCAGTTCAAGGCTTTCGAAAATGCACCGGGAGTGCTTTGTCTTCTTACGCAGGTGCCCACGGAGCTGAGCTACCAACTTCATGCAGCGGATAAAATAAGTCTGACCCCACCAGCTAGCCACACTCACCTCCTGTGACCCCCTCCCCCAGCATCACACACGTGCACACACGCAGCCTCTGCTCCCATCCAGGCAGACCCCTGTGCTCCTGACCGGCCCTGCGGTGGGCGTCGCACCTCCGGGCACTTGCCCTGCTAATCCCTCATCTCCCGGGAGAGCCTCTCCCGCCCCCGCCCATCTCCTGGCAAACTGCTCCCAGGCCACCCCCCATGGGAATGGTATCTCCTCCCACATCCTGACCCTGTTCCTCTCCCCAGCACCCACCTGATTGGGGGCCATGCGCGGTCCTTTCTCTGTCCCGTGGGCTCATCCCTGACCACTGGGAGCTCTGTGGGGCGGGAGCGCTCTGGGCAGAGCTGAGCACGTGCTCAACCCTGAAGGGGAACTGGCAGTAGGAACCGTCAACTCCCAGGGCCGCTAGCTGTGCTCCTGGCCCCTCCGCCCCTCCGCCTCCCCTTCGACCACAGAGCCCCTCGCCTGGCCCCAGGCTGTTCTCTAGCCTGCCTGGGGAGACAGCTGGGGGGTCCCCGCAGGGTGGCCACTCCCCAACGCTCTGCACAAAGAAGGCTCTCGAATGTTTATGGAGGGGCATTGGCACGCGGCATGCTTTACTCAGAAGCATCTCATTTAACCTGTCCCACCTGTTTGCTCAAGGGCCAGCCAGCCCTGTCAGACCGGCTGGCAGCTGCCCACCGCAGGGCAGTGCGGGCAGGGCACAGACGCGGTCCCGGAGGGCCATGTCCATGGGGACACCGAGCCCCCGGGCCGGCGCTCTCCTTTCCGCTGTTCTCGGTCTGGTTCACGGTCCAGGAGAAAGCTAGGCCAGCCTGGGCCCTGCCGGACAACCCAGGGTCTCCATATGGCCGCCTTACATGTACGACACGTTTGGACAGCGGTGGCCCATGCCCGAAGGGGCCTCACTGCATTCATTCATTTATTCATTCGTTTATTCATTCGTTTATTCGTTTGGGAAACGTAGTAAGTGGCAGAGTGGAGCGATCAAGGGCACAGAGGGTGAAACCAGACTGCCTGGGTCCGACCCCCTGCCCTGCCCCCGATCAGCTGCGCAACTTCTGGATCGAACCTCCCGTGCCTCGGTTTCTTCATCTGCAAAATGGGGATTATAACAATACCGACCTCCTACCGGGGTTGTAAGGATGAAAGGAGTTAACAGAACGCAGCACCTAGGACACTGCGTGAGACCGGGCTCCGGACAAGGGTGTGCTGTTATGATTCTAGGGGGCTAGGACCCCAGACGAGCGGTGGGCTTAGTTCGTACTCCCTTCAGGACCCCATGGCCTTCAAGGAAGTGTGGGTGTGCCCACCCCTGCCTCCACCGCTGAGTCCATTCAGCGAGCAGACACGTCTGCTCTGAGCCGCCTAAAGCCAGACAGTAGAGGAGTGACCACCAGACACACGGGGGCTCCGGGACCTGGGAGCAGGCCCCACCCCGCTTTTGGTCTCGGAGTTTTTTGTTTTAATCTCCACCGTGAGGGGGTTCGGTTCCTGATGGATGCCCAAGGGCCAGTCGGGCTCTGTCCCTGGGGTGACCCTCTGGGGGGGCTTCTGAGCCGTGGCCACAGTTAGCCCCGTGGCTTCAGAAAGCACGCCGGCATGTCCTTGGGGCATCGCTCATTAACAATTATGAGGTCATTATCTGGTAAATAATTTATAACCCAAGCGGCGGGATAAGCCGCCAATAAACAATAATCCATTTAGATTGAGGCTTGGCCAGGGCGCGGGCAGCAATGATGGGCTTCTCCTCGCCTGGGGTGTCAGCTCGTACTTCAGCGCCGCCGGGGCCTGGCCCCTCTGAAGCCCTGCTCCCCACCCCGACCGGAGGCATCGCCCCTCCCCGGGCGCAGGCAGGATGTGAAATGAGAGCCACGGGCGCTGGGCCCTGCTGGGTGACTTATAGGCACTCTCTCCTGAATCCTCCCAATAAGCCTACGGGTGCGGGGACGGTTGTTGTCCCCCTTTGCAGAGGAGTACACAGAGGTTGAGAGAGGTCAGATACTTACCCAAGGTCGGACCCAGGGTCAGCAAGCCTTGGGTCTGGGGGTCAGTTCTGTGTGACCTGAGAGCCCTCACTCTAACCCAGTGTGCCCCAGGTCCTCCCACTATGAGCTGTCACCGCTCAGTCACTTGTCCGGCCTTCGTCTCCTGTGACCTACGCCCTCCAACCTGCACTGGGAGCCCTGAGGCCCAAGGTCCCCCGCTAGTCTCCCTCACCAAGGGAGGGGCGCTGGTGGTGCAGGGGCTGAGGACACAGCTCCCAGGGCTGGTCCGCTAGTGCTGTGTGAGGCTTGGTGGTGGAGGCCAAAGCAAGGGCAGGGGAGAGGGGAGCAGAGGATGTCTGCAGCACGCCGTGTCTGGACATCCCCTCTTCCCACAGGCCTCGTGCACGTCTCCTGACGGGGGACCCGGGCTGCATCTGGCCCTGCTCCCATGAAGAGCTCCAGGGAAGGGAGGGGCTTTGGCCCAGGCGGCATGAACAAGGGCGGTGTGGGGTGGCCTTCAGGGTTGGGTTGGCTCTGCCAAGAGAGGCTCCTCCCCTGCCCATACTCCTCCCACCCACCCACCCAACACCGCCCTCCCCCCCACCAGCAAGGCCAGCCACACCCCCTGTGCCTGTAGGACCATTTCACAGACCTGCCCAGAGGCCCCAGCCAGAGAGGGACCCTGCGGGGTGTCTCTCTCACTGCCGGGCGTCCCCATTCTTGGTTTCTCCAAGGCAGGGGGACATCATCAGCACCCACACAACCCGCCTCCCTGAGGCCTGGAGCTCGGAGGGTCTGGGTCACACGTCTCAGGCAACCAGAGGCGTCCTAGTCGGGAGCTCCTGGGAACAGGATGGAGCTGCTGCGTGTGGGCCCTGTCACTGACTGTCACACGTCTGGAACGTGGCACAGACCTCCGCGGCCAGGCCGTGTGGTGGAGGAAGCCGCGGGGGTCCCAGGGGCTCATGTCTCAGTATCTGTGGTCAGCAGCCCGAGGAGGGGCCCCTTCTATCCTCCGACCTCCTTGCTGCGGTCACCGGGGGGCCAGGACCGGCAGACACAGAGCCGAGAGCAGGTTGGCCCTGCTGCAGCCTCGGACGAGTGGGAGCAGCCGAGCCTTCTCCACTCCTTTGACCAGAAGTGCCTCCCGGGGGCACCGCCCTGCCTGCGGCCAGGCTTCCACCCAGCAGACACCCGTCCCCTGGCCCCTTCCCGAATGCCTTCGCTTCCAGAAATGAAGACAGACTCCACCCCCCCAGCACCTCTCGTCTTTGCCCCGTGATCTCAGCATGTTGTTGGAGGTGGGGCTGAGTGTCCCAGACCGAGGAAGGCACAGCCACTGTCCGGGGCAGAGTGGCGCCACCTCGGCCAGTCCTCTCTGTACCCCAGTCCCGTGTCAGTGCACAGAGGCCGTGAGCTGACCGAGCCGCTCTCCTGGCCTGGGAGAGCTCGTGACAGAACTGGCTGCAACCCCCCATTGCACGGTTACAGAACGGGGAGGCACCCCCATACTGGGGTCTCCAACCCTCTGTCCTCTGAGGCCTCCCAGGGGCAGGGGCTGTGCCCAGGGCCCGGCCAGGGAAAAGCAGGAAGCTTTCCATCCTGTTGGTTTTCACCTCACTGCTTTCCAGAGAGGAAAGCCAGCCGGGGACTTAAAAGGATACACGTAAGACAACGCAAACGAGAAGCAGGGGGAGGAGCAGGCCATGGCGGGGGCGGCTCGTCCAGGAAGCACGGGCACACAGTCCCATCTGTTCGCCACAGGTGGGGCGCAGCTGGGCCTCCAGGTGTGGCAGCGCCGCTGACCTCGGCCTCCTCTGGAATTGCCTGGGGCTTCTGGTGACGAACGTGAGAAGCTCTACCTCTTGCTTACCCCAAAAAGCTGGGGGGACACAGCCCCCGTGTTCAGGACTTTGTTCCATGGGGCTCCTTACTCCCTGTCACTCCATCCTGAGCCCCGAGGTGCCGCTCCACGGATGTGTGGACGCTCCCACTTCCGGCCACTGGGCCCGGACCTTGCAGGCCGCCAGGTTGTGGGTGGATGGGCAGCAAACAAAACTCTCATTTAGGGAGGGCGAGGGGAGTCTGCAGGAGCCAGAGAACACGGCCTCTGTCCTGAGGCGGGGAGCATGGCATTTCCGAGGGCTACAGCAGAGAAAGAAACCTTCTGACAGCGCCCCCCCGCCCCCCCCCCCCCCCCAGAGACGCTCTGTGGCCAAGTTCCCAGGATTTGCTCTCCTGCTAAGTGACCTGGGGCAGGGAGGCAGGACCTGCCAGGCCTGCTGTCTCCCTCTGTCCTGCAGGCAGCCCTGGGGACGATCCGCCTGACACCAAGCTGCTCCCAGAGACCTCCAGGGAAGGAAATTCCATCGGCTCCCAGAGCCCCAGTTCTGTGGCTCCTGCAGGCTTTCGTTCTATCTGCCCTAAATCTCCCCTGCTGCAATTTAAGCCCATTTTCCCTTGTTTTGTTTGGTGTGGAAACGGAGAACAGCTAGTCCCCAGCTGCCTCCGACGGCAAGGTGAGTCTGAGGTCCCCGTACCTCCTGCTGAGCTGGAGCCTCCCCAGAACCCTGTCCTGTTCTGTCCCCACCCCTAACGCCCCATAGACCAGCTTCCATATTAATGCAGGGGGCAGGGTCCCATCGGGGGCCCTTGGTAGTGGCAGGACCCCTCCGGCAGGTGCAACGTGGAGGTGGCCCCTGAGGCGAACGGGGGGAGAAGGGCGTGTGAGCGGACCGGCACCACACAGGGACGTGCCAGACGGAATAGGGCCAGGATGCTGCGAGCTTCCTGCAGGAGGTGACACCCCGCTAAGTCGTGAGGGTGGAGAGGGATGTCGGTCACGTCGGCTCCAACAGACACCAGGAGGGTTCTCATCGGCTCCAGGCCCCATGTTTGGGTTTGGAGAAACGGTCCTTCTCCTCCTTCCCCTCTGTCCCCGCCGATGGTGGACGAGGGGCTTCCGGTCCCCGCGCCCTCCTTCACACGCACATTGGCTTCCTGTGGCCTGTCGGTCGCCTGGACCCGGGGGTTTCCGTCTTGTTTTTGTGCCTTTTTACTTCTGGGAACAAATAACCCCCGTGCGCTCCCGCCGAGCATTAGCGATTCCGTAGACCGTCGAAGCCAGTTCCTGGAAGAGTTGGGTTCGTGGGGCGAAGTATTTTTTAAGTGTGATTAGAAAGCAGTGGATCGCAGCTAAGGTCTGGGTTTGGAAAGCCCTGTGCGGCGCGTGCCTGGCCCGCGCGCGGGTGGGGCGCAGCGACGGCGAGGGAGAAGCTGTTGTTCCGAGGCCGCTGGAATTAGAACCTCCCTGCGCTGTAGGGAAAATGGAGAGAAACGGAATCCCTTTGCCCTGATTATCTAGCTGAAATCCTGAAACGTGAGCAACGTCATTGGACCTTCTGTTTCCATTGCTTGGACAGGAGCCCCCTCCAAATTACTTGGCTTCCACACAAGGAGGGAAAGAAAGAAAAAAAAAAAGCATTGATTGGATTTAAATAATGGAATTGCCATTAATACCTTCCATAAAAGATGATTGATTCTGACTTGGATTTATGGGAAATCGGGGCTCGTAAAAGTACACAGAGTGGCAGTCATTCAATATTAACGCTGGCTCATGTCCCCACCCCCCTGGGGGCTGGTTACATGCATGGACTCCCCGCCTCACCGCCCAGGCCAGCGGCTGGTCACAGAGCCTCTGACAGGTGAGGAGGGCAGTCCTGGGCCAGTCCGGGGAGCCGGCTGCACCCCACCCCTCCCTCCTCCACATTGTTAGATCCTGGTATGGAAATGAGGGTCCTTTTATCAGGAGGCTGCAGGTGCCCCAGCCACGGGGGAGACCAGGAGCCTTCCCCTCTGCTCTGTGGAAGCCACTGCTCTCTGTAGCACCAAGGACCCCTTCCCCCCGATGGCCCAGAAAGTCTCTCCTCTCCCTGTACCCCTTGAACTCTGCCCTTCCCCAGGCACGCACATGGGTGGGCGTATGAGCACTTCAGCCTCTCGCTGTGCTGTCCTTACGGCTCAGGGCTCAGATGGACGGACCTTTAGTGCAGGGACACGTGGGCTGGGGGTTTCCGGGGAGTTTCTGCAGTGCCCCTTATACCTGCTTGTGTGTGAAAAAGGGGAGGTGAGGCCTGAGCCCTGCAAGAAAGTGGTGGCAGGGCCCTAAGAGGCCTCTTAGGAAGGGCAGGTGATGGAGGAGGTGTCAATCACCTAGATCCCCCTGGTGCCTGCCTCCCCCCCCCCCCCAGCTGGGCCATCAGCTCTGCGACCAGTCCTCTCACTCCCAGGTAGCCGCCTCTTTCATCCCCGTCCCAGTGGTTTGAAACCCTTATCACTGTCTTCCAGCCTGCCAGGTGCTATTGATCGCCTGTCCCTCAGCCATGAGCTGGCCGCTCCCAGGCCTACCCACACCGGCCCCTCCCCAGGATGCCCCTCAGGTGCCACGAGCCCTCACAGAGCTGGTCATCTCCCCGCCAGCCCACTCCTCTTCCTGAGCCCCCCACCCTCTGGAATGGCCACCCATCTACCCAGACCCGAGTCATAAACTCCGGAGTGCCTCCAGGCCTGTCCCCCATCGCTCTGCAGCCCCTCACCCCAGAATGATCTCTCTGGGGTACAGACCATACTACCAGCCTCTCCAATGTCTGTACAATAAAACCCAGAATCTGCCCTTTGAACCCCACATCCCCCCCCCCCCCCCATGACGAAGGCACCGTCGGTGACCACGCGCTGGTACTTCATACCCGTGGCCTTCTCTGTGCCGTTTCCTCCACCCGGAGCCATGCCCACGCCGTCTGTGGGCCTGCCACCGAGGCCTCCTCCCAGGGCGGAGCCAGCCATTCCCTCCTGGGTGCTCCAGGGCGTGCTGTCCGTGCCTTCCAGGCAGCAAAGGAACCTCCAGGGGCCTTCTGTGTCAGACATGCTTGGGCTGCCCGCCTTGCCCACACCACTTCCTGGAAACATCCAGACACACGCACAACCCCTGCTGCTGCTAGCAGGTCACATGACCCCACCTCCAGCCCCAGCTCACTGGATGGGGGGGCAGATTCCAGGCTCCAGGGGTGCCCTTTCACTGGCTGCCCAGCAACCTAGGACTGATGTGTCCTGGCTTTAAGAAATCAGCTAGACCAGTGGGACCTCCCTCCTCTGGGCATGGGAACTGAGGGGACCAGAGCCAGTTCCATCTGGGGCCCGCACTTTGGCTGGATGGCAATGCAGACGCGAGACGAGGGCGACTATTCTGGGCTCTGTGCATAACAAGGCTGAGTCTCAAAGGCAGCTGCCGGGGAAGGAAGGGAAATGGAGGGAGACAGTGTCCCAGGAGAAGGAGAACCTGGAGCGAGAGACACAGCTTATCCTGGCTGGCCCCTGAAGCTCGTCTTGTTTCTGCCCCTCTGCTGGCGTCCCCCCGAAACCTCCCCAATCTCCTCATAGCCCTTCCTTTAGCCCCCGCTGGTGTGAGTGGCTTCTCCATAGGAAAACCGAAGAACCTCGCTCAGAATAACGGCTTGTGGCTGCTTCGCAGTAACCCAGCCAAGGAAGAATTCTTGACTTGGTTCAGCAGAGCCTCACCAGCTATGAAAATTGCCATTTTTCACTGATGAGTCAACTGAGGCTCAAACATACTGGGTAACTTGCTGCATCCCGTCCCGCTGGCTGTGTCCACAGTCCCCGTCTCCTGCTCAGGGCTCTAAGCTCCTCGAAGACAGGGCCTGTGTCTCATTCACCATCGCCACCCCCCCAACTCCCTCCCCTCAGGCTCGGACACCCGCAGGCATCAAGTGTCTGATGGGTACAATTCCGTGTTCATGTAGCCCCATGAAAAGGCAACGGACGCCCAGCCCCAGAGCTCTGGTCCTGCCTCCCTCCCTGCACTGTGACTCTGTCCCCTCGGGGGCGCCACCTTACTCTCTCCCTCACCTGCAACAACAGACACAGTCTAAGGTGTAATGAGCATGTGGGTGAGATGATTTCTGGGGCTTTTTTCCTGCCCTAAAAGAACACGGCTCTGTCATCGGTGCCCTGCCTACCTCCCAGGAATGATGTCAAGTAGAAAACACTCCACACGCTCGGCCAGCTGGGCGCGTGCCCCAACCCGTTCCTGCAGACAGCGCTTCCCTTCCTACGGGCCTCGCGGGCTCAGCATCCTTCCCCGAGGCCCCTCCCCGAGCTTTCCGTGCATGGCTCGCTGTTTAAGAGGGAGCTGTGCCGGGGCCAGGCGGGCCACCGTTTCCCGGCACCCCTGACGGCAGGTTTATCCAAATGAGGACGAGATGCTTACACATCTTTTCATTCTTTTTTTTTTTTAAATCGGCTATTAATTTGTCAGAATTATTCATATTTTACTGATATTTTTTCCATGTATCTAATCAGGGAGCTCATGAATAGAAATGAAACTATTTAAATACAGAGATGGTGTACATTGTAAGATCGTGTTTTCTTAAGCTGTTTCATAATGCAGCGAATACATTTATTTCTTCCAAAAACAGGCTGTGCAGCCCTCGAGAAAAGCTTTTTTAAATCTTTGATTAAATATGACTCTATTCAGATTGCTGAATGGTGGTGAGTGTGTGTGTGTGAGTGTGTGTGTGTGTGTGTGTGTGTGTGTGGTCACTTGAAACACAGGCATGCTTTTCTCCATAGGGACAGGAAACTGTTTTCGGTGAGAAAAGTGGAAAACACACTGGGATCAAATCTTTAGGATGGATGGATGGATGGATGGATGGATGGCGAAGTGAAAGTGCAAATGGAAATTGTGCTGAATAATATTCGAGATAATTTTTTGTGCAATGTAGACTTTTAAACTGCTCAGAATTCCGGCAGCACTCACCTATCCTGAAAGAGGCTTAGAATCATTAAACAAAGGCAGATATTAAATATACTACTGCTATCTCTCGAAATATTAGCCAGTAATGTAAAACACATGGCATCTACTCAATGGAAAATCTGAGAATACAAATTATAATAGTTGTCTTATAAGACCTCCGGGAAGCTCGAACTCAATTGCCTAATTCCATTAATAACAAACTATTACTCTCGCTATTAGAGTAACATAAGGTAATAGAGATCATGCCGAGAGATAGCACCGAGGCTCTTTCTTCACCCAGCACAAATTTATTCAGGGGCATTGATAGATTTTAATTGACTATGGCAACTGAATAGCAACAAAGGAAATTGAATGTCTTTTGAAAAGCTTCACATTTTGCAAAAGCAAATAGCAACACCGCAATGAGGGTTTGGGGGTGCTGGGAGAGGCAGGAAGGACGTTGGGGAACATCTGCACCAGCAGCTACTCCACGAAAATGCTTTCCTGTGACCTTCACCGAACGCTTCTTGGGCCCGGCCGGCGTGGCTCAGGGGTTGAGCCTCGGTCCATGAACTTAAGAGGTCTCGGTTCGATTCCCAGTCAGGGCACAGGCCCAGGTTTTTGGCTCGATCCCCAGTGTGGGGAGTGCAGGAGGCAGCCGATCGATGATTCTCTCTCATCAGTGATGTTTCTGTCTCTCTTCCTCTCTGAAATCAATTTAAAAAACACATTAAAGGAAAAAAAAAGCTTCTTGGCAATAGGCAGGCCACAGGCCCGAGCCCTGTATATTACCTCCGTGGAGTCCACGCTGAAAGTAAACCAGCCCAGGCTGCTGGAAAGCTGCGTGTCTGTCAGGAATGCCCATGGGGCACGCTTCCAAGATGCAGGACTGGAGGGACTTCGTGCAGGAGGCTAAGTCCCCCAGAAGAGTCCTGAGATTAGGGCGTGTTCCGGCCCGAGGGCCTGGCCATGGCGTGAGTGGCCCCTCATTGTGGCTTTGAAGATGAGGACCATTCGGCTGCCAGTCTAGCCCCGGATGGATTCTGGGGACCTGTCACCCACTTTTCTCTTCCACGTTTTGGTCCTCAGCCCACGACTCACAGTCCTTCTGTCTTCTTGCCACACCCACCCCACTGCCATCAGAGGGTCTTCTGTCCTGCATGTCACGCGGGCCTTGCTTTATATAAAGTTAGTATCTGTATTGGTCAGCTCAGGGTGCCGTAACAATATACCACAGGCCGGTGGTTTAAACAACAGGCATTGAGTTTCTCACAGTTCTGGAGGCTGGGAGCCCAGGATCGGGATGCCAGCTTGGTCAGATTCTGGGGGGGGGGGGCGGGGGGGGAGCTCTTATCCTGGCTCCCAGACAGCTGCCTTTTTGCTGGGTCTTCGAAGTGCGGGAGGAAGGAGGGAGGGAGAGGAGAGAGCCAGAGGTGAGTGTTTTCTGGAGTCTCTTCTGATCAGGTCACTAATCCTACGGGGTCAGGGCCCCACCCTTAGGACCTCATTTAACATCAGCCAGGCTCCTAAACATTCTGTCTCCAAATACAGTCACATTGCAGGTCAGGGCTTCCATGTGAATGTGGGGGGGGGGGGGGGGGCACGATTCAGTCCATGGCACTTTGGGAGTCCTCCTTTCATCGTGGCGGCTGGTCTCTCCTTCCCCATTCACCCTCCGGCCCCAGGACCTCAGCTTCAGTGCGGACTCAGCCCCTCTGTTTGAAGGAAAATCCGCTTTAGAGGAAACAAGGTCACAACGGGAAGGGCTGCTGGAAGCATCCGTGTGGTGGCATGCCAGCAGGTGGTAGGAAGCCCTGCCGGCAGTGGAGGAGGTGGCGGGGGGCACACCCCACTCACCCCCACAATTCTTTCCAACATCCCTTACATTTGCAAAGAGGTCTACAGGCCGAGCACTGGCCTTGGCACCTGCCCCCATCTTCCCCGCCACTCCTTGCTGGTGGGATGGGTCTGGGTCATTGTGCCGCTGGCCCAGGGCCCGTTCGTTGCTGCGGAAGTGTCTGAAGGCCGAGCTTTCTGCTGTCAAGGGTCTCCCCGTGCGAGTCCTGGGTGGCCATCACACCATTTCAGCCGGGAGGACACGCGGTACCTGCTGCCCTGGGTGCAGCAGGTGGAAGGTTCCACTCTGCCGCGTCCACTGGGGGCGGGGACATCGTCTCTCCCGCTGCCCGTGGGTCCGGCTCGTCTCCAGGACATCACAGAGGAGCTGCAAGGGCCGGCCTGCCGCACACACCATCACTCTGTGCCCGAGCCCCAGCCGGGATGCCAGCCCTTCTCACCTGTGGGAGCCGGGCTCCGGGGGTGACGCCCAGGAACGGGCTCTAGCCAGCTCAGTGCTCTGGGCACCGGCTTCGCTGGCGCTGGGAGGATCTAATCCTGCCGCGACGGCAGCACACGCGTGTTTGAAAACCCCCTTGGCAGGCAGGACCTCCTAGTTTTTTTTCTCTTTCATTTCTTGTGATTAGCGTTGCAGACTAATCCTCGCACCAGACTCAACACCAGCTGTTCTGCTTGTTTTCACTCATAAACCAAATCCCGGCGCTCTTGCCACAGCGGCTGGCCCCGGATCCCCTGAGCCCGCGCGGCCGCCGGTCACCTGGGGCATGACCTCCGGTGAGTTACCCGTCACCTGGCTGCCTGTGTCCCTCGGGGGGTTTGTGAGGGCCACACGCGGTTCCCACGAGAACCTCAACATGCCTGCGAAGGCGGTTGGCCAGCACAGTTCCTGGAGCCAGGCTGATCTTAGAAACTTGCTTTCGCATCCTGAGACATCAGGCGTCCCTGGATACCGTCTGCAATTTTTGAGGTAATAAGACGTATTCGAAATCACACAGGCCGCATCTAGACAAGTGGTGCAACTTGATAATAAAACGAACTCACAGGCTCCTACCTCTGAACCGAAGCCCTGGAGTGGTGCCAGACTGTTGGAATTACCTGGTGTTTTGCTCAGTTCTTTCCAACATCCCTTGCATTTGCAAAGAGGTCTACAGGCCGAGCACTGGCCTTGGCACCTGCCCCCATCCTTCCCCCCACTTCTTGCTGTCATCTGGAGGACAAGGACCTTCTCCCAGGGAGCCCCAGTTTGCAACAGCAGCACCTCCACTCTGCAGTGGGGGGCCTCGGCGGCCTCCAGCCCCGCGGGAGTGGCCCCAGAGCCGCCCTGCGAAGTCCGGGGAGGGTGGCAAGACAAGAACTCGCTGCTTTGTGAGTTTCTCTGGTGTGTCTCCTTCTTCCCGTAGCCTCCACGGCAGCGCTTGGGGGAAGGTTCTTTACAGCTTGCAGACTCCCCCGCACCCTTACATGCCATCAATTTGCATTTCTGCGAGGACTCGCAGGTCTGGAGACGCCTTGAAAACAAACCAGGGAGTGTGGCGCCTGGGACGCTGGCCCCCCAAGCACCCCAGCGCGAGAAGAATTGCAGCGGTCGGAAATATCCTCTTCCTGTCGAAAGCCCGCGGAATCGGCCCTGCGCATTGGGACGCATACGTTTCGGCTGGACCAGTAGGTATGCCGCCACAGGAGAATCACGAGTGTCTCATAAGGAAGGAAACAGAACCAAACGAAACCAGGAGCCCTTTCGGAACGCCTGCCAACCTCAGGCACCTCTGCCCGGCCGGGCTGTTGCTCTTGGCACCGAATTTCTGGGGTTTTTTTCAGGGTGGTTTCTTGGCAACTGCAGTGCACTTGCCAACATAGTTAAGGAAGTCGCTCTCTCTTCCTGGTTGGCGAGCTCTCCGTGGTCTTGCCCCTTCCAGCGCACACCGTCCATTTGGTTCTCTCTCCTTCCTCTTTCCTCTCCATCCCTCCTTCCCTCACAGGGTTTAGAATCCCTGGGGCAGGTGTGCATGCTGCCCCATATTCTGCCCGTTCCTCGCCACCCCTCCCCCACCCGAAACGTTTCAGTTACCCAGGCCTGTTGGGGGGAGGGTGGGCAGTACAACAATAACGCAGCCAGGACGAGGGGAAATAGACCCCAAGGCACCTCTGCCCACGAGACAGAGCCCGGCTCAGAGCCACGCACGGCTCCCAGAGCGGGAAGCAAAAGGCCTGGAGGAGGCAGCGAAGGTCTGTCAGCCCCTGCACATCTTCCCCTGCATCTGACAGAGCCACGGAGCCTGCAGATCCACGGAGAAGAGTGGCACTGCCGGCTGGGGGGGAGGAGGCTCGCGTGTGTGTGCATACGACGTGAGGACAGCCCTGAGCTGCCTGCCCGGCTGTGGCCAGGCGTGGGGGCCGGGCCTGCTGCCTCCACACTGAACTCACGCGAAGGCGGCCACGCGGAGCCATCCTTGGCGAGAAGCCTGTGTTCTGTGAGCACCACGTGGAGAGTGTCCGGGGACGGGATTGGTCTAGGACTGCGAGAGTGGCCGGCGGGGATCGCAAGCCAGGATCCTGGGATCGGACATACTGGCAGGGGAAGCGGGACCCTGTGGGCTCTCAAACTCCAATACTGCGCGTGCCAGGTTTTGGTTGGTTTGAATGTAGAAGTCATCACCTGGAGAGCGGGCCAGGAAGCCCGGGACTGGGGCAGCAGTAAACCTCCTTTCCCTGAAATCCCCATGAAATCTCCCTCTCCCATCTCTACTGGCCTCATGGTCACACGGTGGGAGGCCAGAGTGCCAGCCACGGGCGCCGCCGGCATCGGGTGGGTGTGGCCAATTACAGCAGATGCCCAGGCAGGCAGGACACCACTGCTCCAGGCCTCGATGTGCCCTGCCAAGCCCGGACCCCAGGCCTGCGGTCGGGAAGTGGGGGAGGGAGGGAGTGGACTAGAAGGGAACTCGTTCTGCTCCTTCCCTGGCACCTCCATGAGGAGATGCAGACAGGCCAGGGACTGCCCAGCCCAGTCCCGCCCTCAGCCCAGAGCGCTCCACCGTCACGGAGATGCTCTATGCTGTGCCGTCTGCTGCCGCCGGGCCCTTAGAATGTGGTTCATGGGCTGCAGAACTGAATGTTTCATTCTATTCAAGTTAAATGAAATTTAATTGAAATTGCTTCATTGGCTAGTAGCCACAGTATTAGCATCACGACCCTAGAAGACCCAAGGCAGGGCCCGGGGGGGTGGGGCGGCGGTGGGGGGGCTGCTGCAGGCCTCCCAAGACCCCGGGAGACCTTTGATGGTGTCCCTTTCTATGCCTTAAAGTGGCAGAGCCTACAGAGCTCGCCAAGGGCCATCAGCCTGAACACCTGACCAGGCTGAGCACTCACCCAGGTCCCTGCCAACGAACTCACTCACGTCCGTCAGCGGTTAGGAGAATTGCACTAGGCCCGGAGAAGATCCTACAGATTCCCCCAAGCCCTTGTCTCTCTCGCTGCCAAGTTGCGCACGGCTTTATTCGTTTTGGATTTGGGGGCACAACCACTGACGTCGTCTCTGAGTCCCCACTTTCCCTTTGATTTCTGGCCGCGCCGGGGTTCACTCCTTCCCGAAGCGGCAGGCTTTTTCATAGACCAGTTTAGAGTTGTCCACCTCTCTCCCTTCTTTGGGGTGACTGGAGAGGGGATTGAGGGGCTGGCTGCCCCTACTTGCAGGAACTGGGCAGATGGGCAATCTGATATCCAGCCCTCAGCAGCCGCCTGCCTTCTTCGGGTGTGAGTGAGGAACGTCTGGAAAGATGTGTGTTTTCTCGCTCCAGAACTGTCAGGCCCAAGCCGTGCCTGGTTTTCCGGTGGTTTGGGAAGTGCCCTGGCTCTGGGGTCACTGATGGTGAGATGAGAATGAGTCAGAAGCAGGGGCTGAGAGAAGCAGGTCTTCAGTCCTTAGGGAATGTGGAGGCAGCACCTGGCCTGGCCCGTCCCGCCAGCCCCCGAGCAGGTAAAGCTTGGAGTGGATTTGTGAGTGGAATCGGACCGGGAGGCCCCGAATCTCCCAGGCCCCTGGTGTGGTCTCTTAGGACAGTGGTCGGCAAACTCATTAGTCCACAGAGCCAAATATCAACAGTACAACGATTGAAATTTCTTTTGAGAGCCAAATTTTTTAAACTTGAACTTCTTCTAACGCCACTTCTTCAAAATAGACTCGCCCAGGCCGTGGTATTTTGTGGAAGAGCCACACTCAAGGGGCCAAAGAGCCGCATGTGGCTCGTGAGCTGCGGTTTGCCGACCACTGTCTTAGGAAACAGCGGGGTGGCGGGGGCAGGGAGAGGGTGGTGAGGAAAATAATTCAGCAATCTCGATGTGTTTACGATACATCTTTTCTCCGTGGGCTGCTTAGGATTGTAAGACCTTACTCTTTGAGGCTGAGAAGGGTAGGAAGGGGTAAATAGAGGTTTTTCCCTTTTACGAGGGTGGAAGGTTTCATGGTTTATGTAAGTGCATGTGCTTTGGGGTTAGCATTGGGGGAGTAATTAATTTATGTGGGACTCTCTGTAAACCCACAAATATTTACTGGTCCCCACTCTATGGCTGGCTCTGTGCTGTCTGTCCCCCAAAAGGGGACAGTGCATGACATATCTCTGTCCTAAGGAGCGACTCTTCCTAGGGCCTGGGAGGGAGGAGCAAGCTATTTAGACAGTGTTATTAGCAAGGCAGGGCACAGGTGTCCCGAAGGCAGCCAGTCTAGGAGGGCTTCCTGGAAGAGGGAGAAACTTGACCTGGGCTTCGAGGTGAGTCGCAGCCTTCAGGTGTCTGGCAAGAGTGCAGGGGCCTTTTCAATGGTTGGAACAAAGATGTGGAGGGAGGAAGAAGAAGCAGATAAGTGGTGGGAAGCCATGGAGAAAGTTTTATCAGTGTAGTTTCCCATTACTCGGGGATATGCTTGCTTATGAGTAAACCTTCTGAGTTTGCAAACCACCTGGTATCATTTTATTAGATCCTGGTTTGTGGTTCTAGCAGATCAAGACCCATGTCAGGAAAACGCTCAGCCCTCTGTCCTCACTGCCTAGAGAGGCCCCTGACCATCACCAGCCCCCGCCCCCTCCCAGGCCAAAAAGTTGGAGAAAGATGAGATTCTGATAGCGGCGACACGTTTTTTTTTCATGTGATGGCCAATCAACGGCGACTCTGAAACTACTTTTAACACGCTTTCTCTGATTTTAAAACCTGTTTGAAGCTTTTGGAAGTTGATTTCTTGGTTCAGAAAAAAAAAACAACTTATTTTGAGTTTGGAACCGTCATTAACTATTTCCTAGAAAAGAGTTTTAAAACCTATTTACATTCCCAAACTCCACGTCTCCTTGAGGCTATTTTTTTTTTTTTTCATCAGATTTCAGATCACGTGCAGGGAGCGAGGCGCTTTTCCGAGTTCAGCTGCCGAGGTTGCACTTTGACGTGCTCTTCAAGATCTGAATATTTTTATAAACCGTGATTATGCCGCTGTCTAATGAGAACAAAAGTGGAAATGGCATCTGCCTGTCTGCGTGAGCGTCTCCCGGCCGCGTGCGCTGTCTGGGCAAGTCGCAGGCCCGGCTGGGGAGCTGATGAGCGGCTGATGAGCGGAAATTGCTTCCTGGGGAGTTGGGGGGCGGCAGGGCCGTGAGGAACTGGGTCATCTGAGGGATCCAGGCCGCTGCAGCCGCTCGAGGTGCTCCCAGTCCAGACTCCAGTCAGAAATCCCAGCTCTTCCCAGCACGGACGCCTGGGCCGGCCTCTCTCCTGGCCCTGGCTGGGGTCTTGGGGTCCATTTCTTGCTGGACTGTGAGCTTCTATGGAGTGGGAGTAGGGGCTGATATCAGCTGCACTGAACCTACCAGACGCACTGTAGTGGCTGCGGGGTGTGGGGAAGGCGGTGGTGCGGGACCGCAGTGTCACTGCGGGGCGAGGATGGAGGCAGCTCTGCGCCTGCGGGGGAGGCGGCTCTGCGGTGTGGACACTGAGGGTAACTTCAGGGCAAAACGCTCAGTTCCGTCAGCACTCAGCCCAGGCCTCAGAGTTCGGGGTGAAGAGCCTGTGTCAGCCGAGGAGTCTTCCTTACAGGTGGGATGTTCTTGGTTTTCCAAGTTTTAGAGCAGGCGTCCTCAAACTACGGCCCACGGGCCACATGCGGGTGTTTCTGCCGTTTTGTTTTTTAACTTCAAAATAGGATATGTGCAGTGTGCATAGGAATTTGTTCATAGTTTTTTTTTTAAACTATAGTCCGGCCCTCCAATGGTCTGAGGGACAGTGAACTGGCCCCCTGTTTAAAAAGTTTGAGGACCCCTGGCACAGAGTGTTGCAGCGTGTTCCTTTTCTTTCAAAATGGTGAAACTAAACGTGTTTCTGATTTGTACACGGTTGCCATCTTTACCTGCAAAACCCATTGTTCAGAATTCCTTACCCCCCTGCAGCTCCTGCCTACATGCAGCTCAACGTCCCTTCTGTCCAACCAAATGCCTCGATCTCAGGTGTACCGCACCCAATGGGTGATGTGCCGGCTACAAAGGCAACCCTCCATGTAACCCACATCCCTGTGAAGAGAAATGAACATTCCCGTCAGAAAGTTCCAGAAAGTTCCTTACGCTCCTTCCCGGTTAACTACCCTACTCCAGAAGCAGCCACTGAATGGTTTGTTTTTAAGATGCATTTTAATCTGATGTTTTCATTTCAAACATCACCTGCAGCTCCAAACGCATCACCCCTGAGAAAGGACTCCTGCTGGCTCTTGGGGACACTGGGTGCCCCTGGGGACCAGGTCCAGGGGGCGTTCTTCAGGGGTCACCGAGCCCTAGGGCTCAGACGTAGAGGCTGTTGATTCCACACCTGGAATCCCAGACCTCGGCGAGGCCTCCAGAACAACGGATGGCAAGACAGTTCCTTCTGTGCCTACGTCACCGTCTCCCGCCTGCGCGGTGCCTGCCGAGCAGGAGGGCTCCAGATCGGAGGGAGGGAGGGGGCCTACTCATCGGCCTGCGTAATCAGCATCGAACGTACTTCCGCCCCAACAGAGAGAACAGTGTGTTTCTGAGATGCCCCCCACAGCGCCCAGGCCCTGTGGGCGGTTCTCCAAGAGGCGACGGGGTATCGTCAGCCGCTCCCCCCACACTCACCACACCCGCCTTCATTTGCCCCAGATTTTCCGGCTCCCGAGGAGGGGGCACTCACATGGGCACAGGCAGAAGGCAGGGAGGTTCTGGCCCTCTGACCCTCACAAAAAAAAACAAATTCTTGCAAAACCACCTGTCTCCCTGGTTGGTTCCCCCTCTGAGTTCATCTCTTCTGGTGTGAGTCACCAGCCTCCGTGGTCAGCAGGCTTCCGGACCAAGATCTGAGCCAACACTTTGCTCATCTCTTTAGATGCAGTGGGTGTCTCATTCCCATGATGCTGATGGCCGCTCACATTCTCAGGGGGCTGTGCTGGGTTCCCAACCTGACACTCTCCCCATGAGTCCCGGGTAGCGCTGTACGAGGCACTGTGGGCATTCCTGGGGAGCAGCAGCCAGGCTGCTGGCTTGCAAGGCCAACGTGAACAAACAGCCGGGCTGAGGGGGGCCCGAGCCCTGCCAGCCAGGCCTCTCCTGTGTCCCAAGTGACTCTATAGGTTTGGCCACTAAAGCCCCATCAGGGCTCGGGTGTATTTGGGATGACCAAGGTTGGAAAAAATATTTCTTTTTCTTTCTTTTTTTCTCTTACCGGTAATTGTCTTTTCCTCTTTAATCGCAGGGATTTAAATCAGGAAAAATAACCTGCGAATGTATGTGCTTTCTTTAAATGTCACAATCGCGCCCTTTCTAACATTAGCCCGAGGCGTACGTAGAGATGTAAATAACGAAGATGCAGAGGACTGCAGCGGGCGGCAGCTCAGGTCTGGCGTGCACCTGTGGTACACCCTGAGGGGGCCTCAGGACACAGCCCTGGACTGGGGTGCGGGGGCCTCCCTCCCTCTGTTGCCCTCTGACCACTGACAGATCATGGCCTGGCCTGGGCCTCAGTGGCCCTGTCTGAGGGAGGGTTGGACTACAAGGTCAGTAAGGTCACTTCCTGTGTGACGCTCTGTGGTTCCATGTCTTGGACATCATTGATCATGTATATGTTTGCCATGATCGCTGCCAATCAGACTGGTGAAAGTTTACTCGATGGGGAAAATACAGAAAAGGCCATATGAGTTAGCGCTGACCCATGGATGGTTTATGGTTCATGCAGACTCTGCGTACGGCACCACCACTGCCCAGCAAAAGGGGCTGGGAGGCCCATGGCCACGGGCCCCTTCACACTCCCTCCCCGCCCCCCCCTCCGCAGCCATGCTCTGGGTCCCACCAGACCCCGGAGAATAAAATTAGGCCACAAGTGAGAAGTGAGGGCGCCGACCTGAGAGGCAGCAGCTGCCAGCCGAGAGGAGGAAGGGGAGCAGACAGGATCCCTGAGCACTGCACCCCAGTCCTGCACACAGGCCTGCACACAGGCCTCCACGTAGTGCACTCTTAGCTTAAGGGGAAAGGGGGTCATCCCTCAAGGCCATATGAATGGAACCCCGCATCCTTCCCCCGCCTCTGCCCCCGAGAGTCCGCTGGGCTGGGGTTGTCTCAGAAATGCACTGTCTGCACCAGCCAGTGAGGTCCCCAAAGCAGGGCCAAACCCTAGTCTTCTGAACGCTCCCTTAGGGCCAGAGCGGCCTCCAGAGACCCCGAGAGCTCAGGCAGGCGACAGCTCAGGCCAGCACGAGGCCTTTGGGACGATTCCAGGTCATGGAGGGAAGAGGCTGGCATGGTCCGTCGACGCTGTGTGTGCCCAGACAGGTTTATGGTATAGTTCAGAAGTGTTTCCCATCCACATGCAAATCTTTTCTATGAAATTAATAGTTGGTGCTGAAAGTGACAAATGTCAGTTCCCTGGGAAATCTACTAATTTGGGAAACACTCCAGCAGAGAGTGAGCGCGGCGACAGCTCGCCTGCCCGCCCAGCTGTTGGGAGCAGGGGCCGCTCCAGCCCGGACGGAGCTGCTGGTGAGTGAAACATGGCCGTGGGCACATCTGACGGTGCTCCCGCTGCACCCTGGGCCTCCTGCTCCCTTCCCTGTCCCAGCCCCAGGGGCAAGTCTGAGGGTTTGCATCGAGGGGGTGGGGCAGGGCCTGGCTCAGGGTCTTCTCTGAAGCGGGTCTTGGCTTCAGCCACAGCTAGAATTAGAAGGGACAGGCACTCATTGGGCTGTGGATTTTATCGGGTTCTAGTGCAGGTGGGCACAGAGTCAAGCTGTAGTTCTGGGATCCCTGGGGTTGGCCTGCCCTCGGGCCAGCACATCCTGGCATAAGGCTGGGAGCCCTGGGCAGCGGTGTCCCCCGAGGCTCCCAGCTTGTGCTCCCAGCCCTTCCTCCTAAGCCCCTCACTTTCTGTCGATGGTCTCGGTGACCTCGCCTCCTACCAGGCAGCCAACTCGACCCCCTGCAGGGGCCTGGGCACTGAGATCGGCCACCTGCCGCCACGAGGCCGTTGTTTTCAGAAGGTCTTTCTGCTTTTCATCTTCCCACAGAGAACAGACACCCTTGATCCCCACCCCCCCTTCTGCTAGGATGCTTAGTCGTCCGTCGTATTGGCCTTTTACACGCTGTACCTGAAAATGCTCACCCTTCGAGGCGTAAGCTCTTCATCACTGTCCCTCACTTTCTGCTGCCAGATGCCTTCGCAACTGGGGAAACTGAGGCCCAGGTTTTGAGGGACGGCTGAGGTGGAGAGTCCTGTTCAGGATTTCGGAAGATGCTAGCCTGCGTGTCCCCTGCCCCAGTAGCTGCTTCCATCCCCAGGGGCTGTCTCCTCCCAGGTGTGTGCTGTGTGCTGATGAGGCCCCCATGGGGGACGCTGAGGCTGGGAGTTAAGCTGCTTCTCCCCTCCATTCAGAACCCCCTCTCCTGGCCGCCCTTTGTCCACAGTCTCCCCCTCCTGCCCCGGACGGCGAACACTGCAGGTGGGCTGTCGGGTGTGCCTGGGCGTCAGTCCTGCCTCCTCCCTGCGTCCAGCCTCAATCTGTCCCCCAGCTCCCATCGTCCAGAAGAGGAGTGCCCCCAATACCCCCAGAACCACCCTCAGACAGGTCCGGAGAACCGTGAAGCTCCCACTGGACCACGTGGGTGACCGGAAGGAGCGTTTGCAGGTGGTGGACAATCACGCAGACGTGTGAGCAAACACACCTGTGTTGCCTGGAAGGGAGGCCAGGAGACGATGGGGAATGCGGACGGGGGTGCGTGGCCGCCTTTGCATCAGAGGCTCCTTCCCAGCCCCTCCCGGAGGGCGGGCTTCCGAGGACCCGGCCCAGGTTAGGAGCAGCCTCCGCGCCCTGGAGATGTCTGAAGAGGACACTCATCTGTCGCTGCCCACGCCAGGCCACTGGCCACGAAGATAATCAGATCGCTTCCCCCGCCCCACGCGTCGGGTGCTGACCATGGGCTGCTCTCGGGCATGAGCACAGCCTCTGCAGTGATGGAGCGCCTTGTGCGGGCGAACCCTGGAATCCCTTCCTCTTCTCCTTAAGAATCGGGTGAGAAACCAGGCCGCTTCCCCGGGGCGGCGGTCACCGTCCACAGGCATTCCTCGTGGATTCCCCTTCCTGCTGCTGTGGCTCTTCCGGCAGCCCGGCCGCTGGCCTGTGAACAGGGCATCTGTTAGACGGAGCTGCTTCCTCCGTGCAGGTGCACAAACGGGAAGGCCCCGTCCTGACCCCTCAGCCACGCGTGTGATGTGCACCCCGCCCTGCGTGCCTCAGTCCTGCAGCTCCGCCTGCATTGGTAGAGGGAGCGCCAGGCCCCCCACTGGGCCCTGGAGAGAGGCCCTGCATGGGGTGAGTAGGCTCAGAAAGGGAGCGGGGACCTGCAGAACGCTTAAGGTGCGAGCAGAAGTAACCCCGCAGGGAGGAGCGCCCCTGCAGGAGCCCGCGGGATGGCAGGATTACTCATCTCTCGTCGCCTCCCCCAGGGGCTCCGGGCCAGCCCCGGGCTGAGCAGTGTGACAGCGGGACGTCCCTCCTTCCTCTCCTGATCCACGTCCTCACCACAGTCTCCACGCCTCGCTGGCTGGGATGCGATGTCCCCAGGGACCCGGCTCCCAGGTGTTGTGAGGCCTCTGGGAAGAGGTTACACATCGTAAGCCTGAGTTCTTAGAGTCTGCTCTCGAGGGCAACGTTACCCATCTCCTGCTCCAAGAAGCCCAGGCCGGAGACCAGGACGTGGGCAGCTCGGAGGGGCCGCCTCGTGGGGCCTGGCCTTCGGAAACACACCCAAAGCCGTGCCTTCCCTCCTGTGGTGCTGTCTGTCCGTCTGTCTACCGGTCTGTCAGGCCCTCCTCTCAGCTCCCAGCCACGATCTGGGCTGAGCCCCTATGGCCAGAGCAGGGCCCGGAGTGGGGAATGGCAGCCACCGGGAGACTGGGAGCCAGCCTCTGCTCCAGCCATTGCCGCGGTATAATTAGCCGCCCCCAAACCGCAGGTGTGACAACCGTCTTGTTAGGCTCCGTCTGCGGGTCAGGACTTCAGACAGGGCACAGCGGGGAGAGCTCGTCACTGCGCCATCTGGGGCCCCAGATCTCGGAGGCCTCTTCTCTCACGTGTCTGGCGGGGACGCGGCTGCCGGCATGGGCCTCTGCTAGGCTGTGGAGAGAAGGCCGGCGTGTATCCTCTCTCGGCCTGGGCTCCTCGCAGTACGGGGGCCTCAGGGGGTGGGTTTCCTCCAGGGAAGCTCAGGGCTGGGGAAGGGCGTATGCCAACTAACGTTGAAGCCACGTTGCCTTTGGTGGCTCAGCCTCGAAGACACGCCTGGTCACCTCTGCTCCGTTCTGCCCGTCACAAGAGAATCACAGGCTGCCTGGATTCAGGAGGAGGGGAATCAGACCCGCCTTTGGGGTCTCACAGGGGAGGGGCGGGGTTGTAGAAAAGCAGGCGATTCCGGTCTGCCACCGCATCCCTGCTGCCGGGCGCTGTTGTGCAGATAAAGGCCCAGAGCCTTGCCATGGTGCCCCAGAAGTCTGATCTGAGCACGTTCCTTGGGCCTGACCACATTTGGGATTCCCACCCTCGGTTCCCGGGGCCCAGGAACTTCCTACGAGCTGTTCCGGAAACCAGCTCCCAGTGACTTTCCGTGGGGACGTTTAACAGAAGGCACAGCCTCGCACAGCCCAAGGCGGCTTCCCCGGAGCAGTGACCGCAGAGACGCAGCTCGACCTGCTGGTTCCAGGGCTGGCTCTGCCGCTTACTGTGTGGCCTTGGGCAAGTTACTGGAGTTCTCTGTGCCTCGGCCCCCGCGTCTGTGAAATAGGTTCCTCCTGCGCGCGTCAGCCCAGACTGTCACAGCAAAACGCCGTAGCCTGGGCGTCTGAAACAAGAGACGGCTGTTTTCTCACGGCTCACGGAGGCTGCAAGTCCAAGGTCAAGGTGCCGGCCCGGTCATTGTCCGGTGAGAGCTCTCTTTCTGGCTCACAGGTCCATGGCCACCTGCTCACTGTGTCTTCACATGGCAGCCTCATGTCGCCGTCTAATGTCTCTTCTTACAGGGGGACTGATCCCGTCATCCATTCCCTTAGGCCCACCCTTATGACCCCCTCAAAACCTAATGATCTCTCGCAGGGCCTACCCCCGAATACCCTCACGTTTAGGGGGAAGGGGGAAGGACTTACACATGCGAATTGGGGGCAGTGGCAGGCGGTCCAATGGCATGCACCTCCTTGTGGAGCGCCCCCGCAGATCGTGTGACTTACTGTCGGGAGGTGCCTAGAATGGGGCTGGGCCTGGGGGTGAAACTAGCCAGAGAAGAGCCCAGGACGGGAAGCCGCCGCTGGGTGTCCAGGAGGGCCGTGGCTTGTGGGGTCCCAGGGGCCCGGGTCATGTCTGCCTGCGCGCTGTGAGGACTCACGTCTTCGATGAGAATGAGGAATGGCACCCACGTGGGCTGGGAGATGCTGATGGGGCGGTTGGGCTGGCCACCAAGCCCAGGGTCTCACGTTAGATTTTCGTGTAGAGGTTTTTGCCTTCCCTCCTCTTTGCACGTACGTGAGTGTGTTTTAAGTTCATCGCTTTTTCTCGTCTGCAGATTTGGGAGAGTGGGGGGAGGAACTAAAGGAGTCTTTCATTAAATATTGCCACTCCCTTCTCCTTAAGGTCACGGATAGCCAATAAGGGGGAGGAGAAGTATCTCTTTAGAAGGCCTTGCAAATGAAAAAAAAAAAAAATACACGCTGCTACATGCAAAAAAAAGTTCTCTTGTAGCCCAAATCCTTCCTTCGGCTGCGGTTTTAATATGTGCACAGTGCGGTGTGGAAATACAAAGCAGCCTGGGAAATCGTCTCAGCCCTAAGGGTCTTACAGCATTAAAATTCCAATAACCCCGCACCGAGAAGAATCCAGCAGCCCCGAGCTTGGCCCCTGCCGACTGGTGCGCTCCACCCCCTGTGACCCCGGGGGACGTCCCCGGAGAGGCGTAACATGGGCTGCTTTTGACGGCCGGGTTTTATGAACTGTTTTTTCATGACCACGGATGGGCCTGGCCATGAACTCTTACCGGGGTATTGTGGCGAGTGCCAGTCAATTAATGTCTCTCCAGTCACTTCAACTGGAATCCTATTTGATTTATTTTCCAAAAATGATCTCCACTCCATTCCTTCCTGAGATGATAGCCCCGGCGGAGTTCATCACCAGGCGGCAGTCACTCACCCACAGCCGGGGAGAAAGCAGGAGCAGGGAGAGAAGGAAATGAGCAGGAGAGGATCCGTGAGCGTCTGAGAGACCCTTTCCTCCAGCGTAAGGCTGAGTGCGGGTGGCAGGAGAACGCGTTCAGATCCGCCCGCCGAAAGCCACCTTTCTCCTCGTGGTGGCGAGCCGTGAACAGAGACACACAAGACGCCGGAAGGTGGGGAGGCCTTACCAAGAAGCACGACCGGTGGCCGGAGTGGCAGCTGAGGTCTGGCACACACGGCTCCCCGTAGTTTCTGGGTCTGCTCTCCCGGGAGCCTCTCCTGCAGCTTTACATGCTGTTGTGTGGGGCCCCCCGAGGCATGGCGGGGGTGACAATGGCTGTCACCGTGAGCCGAGCTCCAACAGAGGCAGGCACGGCAGAGGCGACGCCTTCCTGAGGGTCTGTCTGTCCCCGGGGCCCCCGTTTGTCCCCAGCGAGGCCTCCCCGGGGATCGTGCCCGGCTTGTCTGGCAGGCGGGGAGGCCAGCCACGCGTCCCAGGGGAGGTGGCTGAGCTGGGTGGCATCTGGCTCCGAGAGCGCAGCTTAGTGAGTGACGGTGACAGTGATGAGAGGTTGGAGCCCGGGGGAGGGTGCCGTGGCTGGGTCCCAAGGCTGGGCAGGTGTGGGGCTGGTGAGAGATGCCTGCTCGAGCGATCCCAGGCCCCGACACCAGGCTGCCTGGTCGGACCTGGCAGGCGGCTGGTGACAGCAGGTCATGGCCCTGGAGTAGGAATATCCGGGGAGGAATTCAGGGCAGTTGAAAAGTTTGGCCAAGATGAGTTTGGACAAAAAAAAAAAAAAAAAGTATTTGCAAAATACCTGCTATGGATGCTGTATTAGTGTGCTAGGGCTGCTGTAACAAAGTAGCCAATTCGGGGGCTCGAACAGCTGGCACCTTATTTTCTCATGGAGGCTGTGAGTCCAAAATCAAGGTGTTGGCAGGGTCGGGTCCTCCCCAGGGCGTGAGAATCTGTCCAGGCCTCTCTCCGCGGCTTATAGACAGCCCTGCGCCTTCCCATCTGTGCCCTCGGCGTGCGCCTGGGTCCAGGTTTCCTCTCCTTTTAAGGACACCAGTCATATTGAGTTAGGGTCCACCCTAATGACCTCATTTTAATTCCATCACCAGCGTAAAGGCCCCACCTCCAAATAGGGTTACATTCCTAGTCAGTGGGGGTTAGAACTTCAGTGTATGAATCTGGGAGTGGACACAGTTCAGGCCATACAGTTGCTGCCCTGGAGAGCAAGCTGGCAGTGTTTCCCCAAACCCAAGCCCCCCAGGCGGCCCCACACCAGAAGCATTTAGGACACTTGGTAAAAATGTGAATTTCTGAGCCACGCACCAGAGCCACTGAATCAAAATGTCTAGGAGTGTGGCTCCGGATTTGGCATTTAAATAAACTAAATTAGCTCCCCTGGTGATCCGGGTGCCTCTAAACAGCTGGGGGCGGAATGACCCAGCTCCACCTTCCAGGAGCTCCTTGGTCTAAGAAAAGATCCAAAGGAGGCAATCAGGGAAAATGCAATGCAGTATATCAGCGGGCCCCTGCACAGCACAGACCAAGGTCCTGTGGTCACTGGGCAGGAAGGAGGTTCCCGGAAGTGGGGCGTGTTAAGGAAGCAGTCCCAGGGGGCGGTGTTTCTCACACCTGCCTTTGCACAGAGATGATTTAAGGCCAGGGATTAGAAATCTGGCAGGGCAGGCTGCTGGAAGACACGAGGGCCTGTCTAAAAACGTATCTCCGCGTTAAGAATATCTCGGTGCAGTGTATCGCTCTTGTCTTTATCAGAAGGCAAGGTTTCTGTGTGGGGTTTTTTTCTTTCTAGAATTCCTGTTTGCTGTCTTGGCATGTGATACCTAGCGGTGCCTGACACGTCGGCACTCAGCAATGATCTGCTGACTTCAGGTTTCGGACCATCTGTGTGGTTTGTGGCCATGGTGACTTTATCTCTCGGGAGGCTGGCGTGCGGCTGGCAGGGACAGTCAGCAGTGAACAACCGACAGGGCGGGTGTGGGCGCGGAGGGCAGCTTCTGACTCCAGCAGGTGAGTCGGGATGTTCCTGCTTTCAGCAGCATTCGTCCCGCCTGTCTTCCTGTACACGTATGGATCCCGGCCGAGGAAGGCGACGGGCACACACAGGAAGAACTACACCAGGGCTCCCACACGGTGGGAACGGATGTGCGTGGAACTGGCCGGAGCCACCGTGAGTCCTGAGGGCATGGAAACTGTGTTCACCCTTCCCGGCTGAGTGACCTGGGCAAGTCTCCCTCCTTTGTGCCTCAGTTTCCTCATCTGTCCGATAGGGAGGTTAACGATGCCCATGGCGTAATGTTGCGGCGAGCATTGACTACGTTAATGAGGAAGGGAGTTTGGGACGGCACCTGGAGTAGGAGTAAGCACGCAATGAATGTTCGCGATCAATATGTGTTTTCCCTCCTGGGTGATGCTCTGAGGACTCACTGCAAACAAGGTATCATGGCTGTTCCCTTGGGACGGGCCAGTCCCTGACAGATCCGTTCTCCTGACTGTGATTGTGTGGCTCAGGGAGGTCTCTGCTCTCTGCTCCGAGCTCGAACACGAGCTTCGCGCCCCAGGCTGGAAGGCAGCATCAGCCTGCACAGGGTCACGGCCATCCTGCAGGAGGCAGGGCCGTGTGTGTGTGTGTGTGTGTGTGTGTGTGTGTGTGTGTGTGTGTGTATGTGTGTGTGTGTACGCACATGTGAGCTCGCCCTCCCTCGATCCCGAGGGGACTGCCTGGTGGTTAGAGGGTGTTCTTCCAGCTCCCGGAGATTCCGGGAATGAATCCCCTGCCCAGGTGCCTTTTCTGCCTGCCTGTGCCGTGGGGGCTCTGCTTCCCGGGAGGCTGGGCCCTGGTGCACACTATTCACTCTGCCTCGGTTTCCCTTAGAGCCAAGTCCCTGTGCACAGGCCCTCGGGTACAGCCGAGATGGCTTGGTGCCGTCCACTGTCACTTACCCTGGGTGGGGCTCCCCATGAGAGGGGAGGGCGAGGCCCCTGCCCTCCTGGGAGCACCTCTCTTCCCAAAGGCCCTCACGGTCACCCGGGCTCGGAATGAGTTTTTCTCCAAGCCTGTCCTTTAAAGTCACAGTGGAACGTTGAATTCAAGGAGAGGGCGAAAGGCCCGAGAAGCAGAACTCGCTGGCTCCTATTGGGGATTACTTCTCTAATCCAATTTTTTTTTTGGCAAGCAATCTTAGAGAAACCCACTGGAGATGATTAATAAGAACAGAGCTCCCTGAAATTCCCACACGGAGTCCTCGGGTGTGAAAAGACTCCGCTCCAATCCGGGCATTCTCCCTGCCTTCCAAGCCCGTGCCCTGCCCCCAGCGTTCCCGACCGTGTCCGCAGCACCTCCCTGCAGAGGGACCGGACACGGGCCAGGAGAGGAGGGGCCGCTCCTGCCAGGACTGGGCCCGCTTTGTTTGGATGCTCATTGCAGACCTTTGGTGCGTGCTGGCTGTTTGAACTTGACTTTTCTCCACCCACGGAGGCCTGGGCAGGGCAGCTGAACGGCTTTATGTGTTGATCCAGACTGTCCCTTGGCCCACCCTGGCTACTGGTGCCCTCCTCCCTCCCACGTTACCTGGGGACAGGAGGCCGGGGGGCGGGGGAGGGGTCAGGGGGAGTCCAGAAGTGCCGGACCCACGAAGTGAGGGTGAGCCATGGGCAGGACCCGCTGAGGATGCGTGGGCTTTGTCGGGTAGCGGGGGGAGGAGGCCTACAACCCCGAGTGGCTCTGTCTTTAGACGTTCACATCAGCCCACAGCCACCCCAATTTTCCTATTATTATTATTTTTAACACCACATTGGCCCTATTTTTAAAATCTGCTGCGCTTGAGCAATTTCGTCTGACGTCAGCTGGCTGCCTCCACCTCTGCTTGAACACAAGAATAACCAAAGCTGCTAAGGAGTCGGGCCGAACCTGCTTCAAATGCAATAAATCACGAAAACCATTGTTTACGATAAGTGGTATCTGATTGCTGCTAGAACCTGTGTTTATTGCTTTTGTGCATTACGGTCTCTTGTAATTTGGACAGCCAGAAATTGTATTCCTTTCCGCCGCGCGTGGGAAGGGTTCGCGAGGAGGAGGGAGGCATCTGTAATTATGCTGCCAGGGCGTGGGGCCGGGGAGCCTCCGAGGAGCGTGAAATGCACTCACCTGAGTCTCATCCGAGGGCCCGGCCCGGGCTCCCCACTCTCCCAGGGCCTTCGGAGGCCTGGGCGGAGGCCCACACGCAGCAGGGGCCTGGGCGCCTCCGTGACCCCGAACAGAGAGCCCCGAAGTGGCCTCGGGGAGCGTAGCGTGGGCTGGGTAGGCGGCCGCAGCCCCAAAAGGAAGAAGGTGGGCCGATGGTTTTCCCTGGAAATGGCTGTAGACGCCCCCGGCAGGTTGCTTCCCTCCGTCTCGCCGCTGTCCTGACAAGTGCCCGCTCAGCTTGCTGAAGAGGCTGGCGGCGGCGGGGTCCGAGGGTGGCCGAAGGCCGTGTTCCTGGTGCCTCTGCAAAGTGAGCGGAGCTTCTGGGCCACAGAGCCTGCGTCTTGACACGTCGGATGCACAGTCACCCTCAGTCATGCGTCACTGGTGTGGCTGGGCTCCTTCGAGGCGCTGCTAGAAAGAGGGGTGGGAACGGGGGGCGGTGGGTGAGCTCAAATATCGGGACGAGGGTCGAGGGTCGAGGGTCGAGGGTCGAGGGTCGAGGTTCTCTTCCACTGAAATAGACACGCTCCTCCGTCCTCGCTGCGTTTGCTTCTGCAGGCTCCCCGATCTGAAGACCACCCTGCCTACGTCACCAGGCGATGCCCCCCAGCCTTCACCTCCTCTGCTTCCATCAAAGGCCTCCTCGGCCTGTTTCTCCTCAGTCTCAGTAGAATCCCACCACCACCCCCAGTCTCTCAAGCCTAAACACTGACACTCACCCTCCGCATGTCCCTCCTCCAGCCCAGTGCCAGCTCAGCACACGGAAGGCACTCGTTAATGAACTCAATAGCCAGCCGACTGCCAAGTCCCATCAGGATCGCCTCTGACTCTTTTCTCCACCTGGTCCCTCTTCCCCGTCACTGCCCTGGGGCGGGCCCTCAGCCGTTCTCAGCTGGACGCCCCGCCAGACCCCACACTCTGGGACCTGGGCGGGGTCCGGGCCACGGCTTGGTCTCTGTCCCCTCCCCCACTCATATTCCCTCTCTCCTATTTTGCTCCATTTGCCCCTCTCGGTTCCTGAATGCACCCCACAGCTTCCCGCCTCTGTTTTCATGACTAAGGTGGTTTTCTCTGCTAAAATGTCCTTCCCCCTTCTTCACCTGGCTTCCCCCTTAGGGATGGCTCAGGCACCCTCTCCTGGCAAAAGCCTTTCTCAGCCTTGCCTATGGGCCGGGGGCCCCATCTCTGCTCCCACAGCTCCCCGTGTTTCTCTCTGTGAAAACCCTTATTGCAATTATGATAAACTCTGAATGCCCCCCCTTAAGACAGGAACACCTGGGTTGTCTGTCTTCACGGCCCCAGTGCCCAGCATACCTGCCCCACAGAAGCTATTCCGTAAACCTGGATCTGCATTGAACTTGCATTAAAGCTCAGAGAGCACATGGAGGGAAGAGTTCATTTCAACCCCGAATTTTACACGACTGTGTGATAGAGCAAGTTCACAGACGGCTCCCCAAGGAAACCACACCCCTGCGCAGTCGGTGGAGGTACCCGCACACCCGTGGGTGCCTGTCCGTCCCGCCTCCCCTGAGGGCCTGGGTGCGGGTGACAGGGACTCGGCCTGAGGACTTGCAGCCGTATGGGGTACAGAACCGAGGTTCCCCCGTGGAGGCCCTGTGAGCCGGTGGATGAGCTGGGAGAAGCCTGGCCTCACCTATTGGTCAATCTTCTCTCTCACAGGGATGGGACTCGGCAGGCATGCTTTATCCAAGAGGTCAGTGATCAGCGGCGATTCTCAGGCTCTGAGTCCGGGCTCATTGCCCAAGCCCTGGCCTGAATACACACAGACCGGACGGCAGGGTTCCCCGGGGGCCTCTATTGCTTAGAAGGGCTCTCTGAGGCTCCTGGACTTGAACTTCGGGGTAACACGGATCCCTCCCACCCTGCCCTGCCTGGCCATCAGAGCAGTCGAGGCAGGGCAGGGCCCACTCTCAAAGACACTCACGTGTGGGGCCATGGGCACCTACCTGCTGGGCTGGCTGGGAGCAGATGATCAGATGGTCCCAGCAATGGCAGTGTCAAGGCCAAGTGTCACAGTTTCCAGATTAGTTGATTTCAACAGCCTCCCTTTAATTCACACGCGCGCGCGCACACACACACACACACACGCACACACACACACGCACACGCGCGCACGCACAGGCACACACACACAGGCACACGCACAAGAATGCTAAAGAAACAAAGCAGGCCATTCCTTCTTCCTCCTCCCACCCACCCTGCAGACCCTCCTGGGTGATGCACCAATCAATGCCCGTCGCTTGGGTCTTGTGCCGCGGCTCAGAGCTGCATGATGACGTCGGCCTCTGTGTCTTGCCCGGCAGCCCCATGACCATGCATGGTGTTGTCTCTACAGGGAAGTACCGTCTGACTTACAAACAGCTGATTTCCTGGCAGACGTTCTGGAATTTGAGCTGCTCCCAAGTGAGGGCCTGCGAAGGGGACCCTGGTCTGGTCTGGACCCTGGGGAGGCCCAGGAGGAATTAGTACGGGAACCCCAACTTCCAAAGCCCTCGAGGATGGGTCTGGGGTGGGTCCTGGGTGCCGAGCCAAGGTTCCCACCCGTGTGCATCCACGCGGGTAGCGCTGAGGTGGGTAGTGGGGCTTTAGGGAAGGAGAGGCACAGTGGGCTGGGCAGGCTGGTGGCTGGCGTGCCCCTGCCTGTCACACAGGGAGCAGGGCTGGGCCATCCGTCAGCTGCCTCTCAGAGCTACGGCCACGGGGAGGATGGGAGCAGGGAGCAGAGTGCTGGGGCTTCCATGAGCCATGTCCAAGGTCAGGGGTCTGCCATCTGCGGACTTCCTTTCCTCTTGAAACTTAGAAACACCAGCA